>NC_091697.1:97167500-99667500 GCF_041296265.1 Equus caballus
AGAAGACTATTTTTTGTCTGCATCTTAAAAACGAATTTCACAAATATTGTATTTCTCTATCCTTGGTACTGATCTGTTTTTCATCTCTACATTTTGGCTTTTATATGATTTGCAGCTAATGATAACACCAATATTTCTCAATGGAGTTACCCGATAGTACATACCATTGGAAACACATAATTCTATTATTATCAATGATAGTCATGCATTGGACGAGAAATATGGTACCATATTCCAGACAGATGTATGTGATGTTTGGCATTCGATACTGTTCTAATGTTACTCTATCACCATTATCTGATGTTGTGTAATGTACTTGAGAAAAATACTGTCAAGCAGCTAAGAAAATATGATATGTTTTTAAATGATGACAAGCTTCATCACTTATTGGTATACATGGCAGGAAAAAATCATATTTCTCAATGGAAGGAAAAGAATATCCTTAATTATGAAACGATCTTGGGAGACGTGCTTATGATATTTTAATGAGGCTAACATAAAAGCTAAAAAAAATTTGATTATAAAAAATAAACATATCTAAGTACCTAAACACACAATCCAAATTTCCAGGTAAAATGCAAGATGTATTTTGAAAATATAATTTCCTTTTTAAAAATCTCAATGAAAAAACTTTTTGAAATCCACTTATGTCTCTGCATAATTAAAAGAAGGTTTGCATCCTGACTCTTTCATCAAGTTCCTATGTGACAAAAGCAAATTGCTTAACTTGACATATATAAAGCAATTCACATGTTTTAGTGTTAGTATTGCAAATATAGACAACACTGTGACTGTTAATATAGTTTATTTCATTTGCGTATTTTTCAATTGTCAAAATAATTTGTCATATGGAAATTCTAAACAAGAAAATGATGTTATTACTAATTGTCAGTCTCTTAAGATAAGACTAATTATCAGTTTGGGCCTATAAAGGTGAATATTTGAAGGATTAATAACAGGTCTTTAATATTTGTAAATAATATTTTATGCTTTTCAAGGATATGTACATAAACAATGGAATACATTATGCACACTAAAGTTTCTGGGGATGGGTAACTTTGTATATTTTAAAGGTGTATAAATATACAAGGGAATATATTAAATGCATTTGAGTGTCTGGGGATAAGAAAAGAAGGAAAATGAGGTGGAGTCTTGTGTGCATTAATTCTTATTTTGTACCATTAAAAGAGTTGATGAACTTTTTTCTCTGATCCTAAAAAAATATATATACAGAGAGGTAAGTGTGGGTTATATTTTTTTTACAGAGTTAAAAACATTGGACCTGTTGATATTTTTTTAATATGTAATATTTTAGAGTGGATTGATGATGTCAAATTGAAATGAATGGTACATTTCCTTAAAACAAATAATTGCTTCCTAACAGATTTGAAGTTATTTAAAGAAAATTATGATAGTATGTTTTGCTCCCAGCCATTCTTGGAATTTGACTTATTCTCTTGTTATAAAGAAATGGAAAATTGGAAAAAATAAATGGAAAAAAGTGTTTTCAGCACAAAGTTGTGAGGCTTAAGGACAAGGAAGTACATAAGCTAAGCACCACAATCTCCACAACTTGAAAAATTTTCCAAAATTTTGTGGGTAAATGGAGTCAATGCAGAGAGTGATGGACTCACTGGGTAGAGGGAAAAAGTTTGAATTTTAGAATGGTGCAGAAGACTGAAATTTGAAGAACTGAGTAATGGAAGAGAGATGGCTTTCAAGAACTACTGGCAATCTGGGTCACTGAAGAATCTTGAACAGCACATATTCAGACTAAGACTCTCTAAGGCCAAACAGAGAACAACTAATGGCATTCTGATTGGTGGGCAAAGACTTCAAGATCACTGAGAACAGTGAAGCTATTGGAGCCTGTACTGATCCAGACTAGAGAGATCTTGATGAACACTCTGAATATTCAATTGACACCCAAATTGAGACCCCAAAATATTCATTTTTGCAAAAATCTTATTTATTAAGATGTTCCCTGCAAACTGTAGATTTGTTGCAATTCCACTCAAAATCCCAGAAGGACTTTTCTGTTGTACAAATTCACAAGTAGATTCATAACATTCATATGAAATATTAAAAACCTGGAATACTCTAGAAAATTTTGGTGAAAAGTACATATTTGTAAAAATAACAGCACCTGATTTTAAGATATTATAAAGGAGCAACAATTAAGAATATGTATTATTGGCATAAGGACAGATGAATAGAATCATGTATATGGTCTTTTGATCACTGACTACACTAAAAGATTGAATAGGAAAAATAAATAACATCTGAATATTTTATGGAAATAAATGAACCTGACACCTACCTTTAAATAAAGAAAAAAGTTCATTCAAGATGGTTCATGGAGCAAAATGTAAAGCCAAAACTATGGAGTTTGAGGAAGAAACAAAGAATCTATCTTGCCTTAAGGGTTGGGAAATATTTTTGAGGACACAAAAAGCACTAACTAGAAACCAAGAACTTGATAATTTAGACTTCAGGTAAATTAAAATTAACTTTTTATCAAAAGTCACCATTAAGGAAATGAAAAGGTAAATCAGAGAGGAAGTATATAAAATATGTATATTTATTTGCATCTATAATCTATAGATAACTACTAAAATTAATAATAAAAAGACAAAAAACTACTTGGAAAGAAAATTGTCATAGCACTTGAACAGGAACTTTGCAAAATAAGATATTGGAATGAACAATAAACATAGAAATGTTTCTCAATGTCACTTTTCATCAAAGATTAACATTAAATGTTAATATTAAATATTAAATTATATTAAAAACAAAATGGGATGCCTTTTTATACTATGAGTATGGTAAAAATCAAAAAGAGTAATAATATTAAATGTTTGTACAACTCTTGTGAGAGTATAAAATGGTACAACTCTGAAAACTTATTAAGCAGTTTCTTATTAAGCAGGAAAAATTAGTCCTCTAGGCTGCTCTGCAATTGCCTTAAAAAGCTTCATCGTAGAACAAACTTCAAAAACCTATGTATACACAACATATGTAAAATATATGTACAATCAATATATGTACATATATGCATAATCATGCATCACTTAACAACAGAGATGTGTCTTGAGAAATGCATCATTAGGCAATTTGTCATTGTGCAAACATCAGAGTGTACTTACACAAACCTAGATTTTATAGCCTGCTACACACCTAGGTTATATGGTACTAATCTTATGGGACCACCATCACATATGTGATCTGTCATTTACTGAAAAGTCATTATGTGGCACATGATTGTATACATATATATATTTACAGTGAGAAAGAATATTTTAAATAGTATAACTACATGCTTTACGTTCAAAAAGATAAAAAATATTGGGCATGTTAAGTAGATGCATAGATGATATAAGGAAGACCCAAACTACACTTTGAGAGATAAAAAATAAATAGTCTGAGATGAAACATACATGTGTGGCTAGGTAAATAACTTAGACACTGCAAAAGGTAAGATTAGTGAACTGGAAGATAGCAATTGAAACTGTACTACAGCTAATTTGTGAGTTTAGCAAATGTTCAGCATACAAGTTCAATATAAAAAATCAATTGTATTTCCACATTCTAGTCATTAAAGAAATGGAAACTGAAATGAAAAATACCATTAAATATAACATCAAAGAAATGAAATACCAAGAGATAAATTTGGCAATGATGGAAGTTCTGACACTGAAAACTTGAAAATATTGCTAAGAGAAATGGAGAAATAACTAAGAAAAAAGACTAAATCTATCATGACATTCTATCAGAATACTCAATATTGTTAGAATATTTATTCCTTAATTTATGTCTTTAATCTGACAACAGATGCTGTATAGAAACAAACAACAGCAAACAAAAGTCACGTCATACATAGTACTAAAAATAAAATGTCAAAAGCTTTTCTGAAAGATGGTTAAAAAAAAGACTAATAGAGCTGCTAATATCTCTCTGTTCAACGTTGTGGAAGCCAATGAAATAAACCAATAAAAATTAACAAAAGTTATATAGATTAGCCAGAAAGGGCTAAAACTCTCATTATTTTAAAGTAATATAATTATATACAAGAAAAATATCCAAAATAATGAGAAGAAAAATTATTATAATTAGTAATTATGTTTATAAATATTGCTGGTTACAAAGTAAATGTACAAAGATCATTTGTGCAGCACAAAAATATCAGGGAATAAATCTAATGATAGGTGAAAAACATAAGAAAATCTAAGACTCTATTAAGAAAGGAAAAAAATCTAAATAATAAATGTGAATGGAAAAAATTTCCAGGGCACATCTGAAAACTTGGACGTGTTACTCTATTAGATAAAAAATGTTGGCATAAAATGATAGTAATTAAGACCATATGTTTGTTGCAGGAATACTTAATCAAATCAGGAAGAGCAGAGAGTTCAGTCACAGAGACTCATGTATAAAAATAGATTACAACACAAAAATGTCAGCATAACATTTCAGAAAGAACTATCTTTTCAAAAATGGCTCTGTGTCAATTTTGCATAAAAATAAACACATACAAATTTGAATTCTTTCTCACATATGCATTTACAAAAAACAACTCTAGTGGGAAATATATCTAAATGTGAGAAGCAAGGCAATACAGCATCTAGAAAATAACCAAAAGGACCACCTTTTCATCTTGAATTAAAGTAAGTTTATTAAACAAAACCAAAAAATGTGCTTACTATAAAGAAAAGACCAAAACAACATATTTTATTTCAATATTCATCAAAAGACCTTATTAAAGAGTAAAAAGATATAACCTACAGTAAAGAAAATGTTTTCACCCAAAAATACCCCACAAAGTGTTCATTTAAAAAAAAACTCTTACACATTCTAATTAAAAGGTGGATAACCAAGAGGTTTGAACAGAAACTTTATAAAAGAGACTATGCAATATCCTAAAGACATATGAAAAGTGTTTATATTGGTCTTCAGGAAAATGCAGATTAACGCCACAATAGTATAATACTCTACTCCCACTCACACTACCACTTGGTGACAATGCGGAGTCACAAGAACTTTCTAGGTGCTATTGGGACTTTAAATTTATACAACTACTTTGAAAAACTGTTTAGTACTATTATCTTGTGAAATTCAGCATAAATATAGTCTGGAATCCAACATTTTAATTCCTAGGTTATATAATCAACAAAATGAGTGCACGTGTTTATAGCAACATAATTCATAATAGCCTTAAATTTTAGAAAACTAAAATGTCCATTAATATTATATTTATGTATTGCTGTACAGCAATGAAGCCAGCCCTGGTGGTCTAGTGGTTAAGATTCGGGGCTCTCATCATGGTGTCGCAGATTCGTTTCTCCATCAGGGAGCCATACCACCTGTCTGTTGGTTTTCATACTGTGTGTTGCTGTGATCTGAAAGCAATGCCACTGACATTTCAAATATCAGTAGAGTCAGCCACGGTGGACAGCAGTGTCCAGAGCTTCCAGTCTAGAAAGACCAGGAAGAAGAACCTAGCCACTCACTTGTGAAAAAATTCTGTGAAGATCAGGGGAGCATTATCTGATAGAGTGATGGAAGGTGAGAGGATGGTGCCAAAGAAAACAGGCAGGGTTCTGCTATGCTGCACACAGGGGCTTTAAGAGTCGGAATGACTGGACGGCACTAACAACAATAAAAAGATACAGCAATAAAAAAAAAGTATTAACTACAGCTATACAAAAACATAAATGATTGAATCTCAACACATCCCATTGAGCCAAAGAACTCTACATCAAAAAATGAGAAGAAAAGAAAGGAAAGAAAGAAAGTACAGACTGTATGATTCTATTTTAATGAAATTCAGAATATGGGCAAAAGTTATTGTATTGTTGAAAGTCTAAATGGTGGCTAGCTTTGGGAGAAAGGGAATGTGTTTTGATTAAGAGGGGCACGCACAATGTGGGCTGGTAATGTTTCATTTCTTCACCTGAGTAGTGGTTTCATGAGAGTTTTTACTTTGTTAAAAATGATTGAGCCTTGTTGTTATAATTGGTCCCGTTTCTCACCATGTATTACAATTCCATAAAACAGCGGAATAAAAGAAATCATCTTCATTTAAAAAGTGGTGTTATTTATGCAATTTCTTCTTAATTCCTAGTTCTTACAGAAAAAAATTGGTAATTTTATTGACATAAAACTTATTGAATAACCACTACAAGGCATAAAAAGGAGGAGAGGGGCAGTGAGAGAGCTCTGCCCCGGCTAGCAGGGGTGTTTTAACCCCAACACTGTGTAGAACTGCCATGTATGGTGAGAGTAGAGAAGCAAACTTTTAGTGAGTTTTATTTTTGTTTTAAAATTTCTACAGATAATTTCCCCACCTCTACCTCACATTCACCACTGGGCTGCTGTATGTCCAGCGCACACTTGTTCGTGTATGTGATTTTATCAACATATTTTGCTCGCCAAAATCATTGCCTGTGATACTGACAGGAAATAGACCAGCATTATAAAGCGTTTTAACTGGAATCTGAAGAAGCACCATTTGCTTTCAAATGCTTGTTTCCTGCTGTACCTTTTGTTATTGAGGACTCTATATTATTTGGATCTTTATATTCATTTAAATTCAAAATTTCAAAGACATTATTTTTATTCAGTTCAGTTCACAAGCATTCTGTAGGCATTTACTTTTTTGCCAGGTTCTGCCTTGTTATTGGAAATGCAAACATAAAAAGGAAATTATCCTTTGAAAAGAAGCTTATGGTCTAGTAAAAATGAAATAGTAAAAAAGAGAGATGATCGTTTAAATTTAATATGTATAAATGATAATTTTCATAGTCAGTTAAATATTCTTCTTTGATGATTTCTTCTTCCTTCTCATTCTCACTATTCACCATTCTCTTTCCCTTCCCACTACCAAAAGAGGAATCATTCTCCTAAATGTGATTTACTCTCCTTAAAGTAAATTTCTGGTTATGTTTTTCTTTGCCCAAGGACCTTTAGGTTATCTCTTCTCCTGCCAAATAAAAGCTAAATACCTTAGCTTGACCTTAAAACCTATAAGACTATTTTTCCAGCAAAATCTTTCATTACTTATAAACTGCGTAATGAATCAAAAGTTAACTCTTTGGTGCACCTGCATACTCAGCTTTCTTGGTTCTTCTGTCAGAACATAACCCCTATGACAGGACCTAAATCATAATTAATTTTGGTATTTCTCAAATATTTCTCATAGTACTTTGTTCATATTAGTTGCTTAATAAATAATTTCACCAAAATAATGGAGTATGACATTGCAAAAGCTTCCTCAGAGAAATAGGGCAGAAGTGCAAAAATAAGAATGTAACTTTCTTAAAGAGTATGTAATAATTTTTAATCAAATTTCTAAAGTTTCTGTGGTGACAGATACAAATACCCTTTTAGAGTAACAGACGCTACGGCAGCTATGGAAATCCTGATATTGAAATAAGAACACAAGAGGCCTTAAAATTAAATATTTCTCACATGTAATAGAGATATTAATTGTGTCTTCCTTGTGTAGAAAACTGAGCGTCCATCAGATGTAATTGCTAAGAAGCAGAGAGTTGGACAGACAGATAGAGAATGACTCTTCAGGAAAAATATCAGTCAGTGCTATCATTCGCCAAGTCATCTTGAGCACGTATTTGTTTTGAATCTTGACTTGGAGAAATGAAGTTGGAAAATAGTGAATTAACAAAGCTAATACTTCTGCTCAGCCCGGTCATTCTTTCAGAAGTGACTTATAGTCATAAACACAATGTCAGAAAGCAAATTCAGTAACTGAAAAATGCCCCCTAAGTGAACCATTGAATGCAAAGCGGTCAGAGTTCATTATTTTCATAATTCTAAATATATTATTTGTTCACCTGAACTCAAGCCCAATGCTGTGTCTGAGGACACTTGGACAGCTTAGTAACTTAAAATTCAGAATGCTGTAGAATAACACCTTAGTGCAGTCTTTAAAAAATTTGTCATTGAGAATTGGTTCATATTTTACTTTATTTTCTTAAATTAAGCTGCATCATAGAAAACATTAATGAATGACATCTCTCTAAAGAATGAGGCAAAATTTCGTGGTCTTTAAATATTTAATGCTTAATAGAAATTCAAGCTTTTCTTTCCTCATAGTTCCACATGCCTCCAAGGTGGATAATGTTAACAAGTGTACTTTCTATTCGAATTCATTGATTTGTTTCTAGGCTTCAGAAACCTCTAACACTGGTCATAAAATCAGCAATTTAATTTAATCATGATCCTGAATTTTCCCTGAGCATAAAAAGAATGTCAGTTGTTAAATGACGTTTTTTACCTCTAATAATACCATCCTGGTTTCACTAAATGAACATAGAGACAAACTAATTTAGAAGTCACATTAAAACATTACAATGAGCATAATCTTTGTTTACTCCCAGAATTGAAAGAGGGATATGTTTTCAAGCTTATAATTATATGCGACCCAGTATTTTATTCCAGTTTTGTAATCAGACAAGTAGGCATTTTTCACATGTTTGAAAGGATTTTAAAAATTAAATTTGAAACGTATTTTCCAATGTCTAAATTTTAGGGAAATATAAAGAAGAAAAGTGAATTATTCATAACTCAGTCTCCTATCTATCTATCTATCCATTATGTCCTTATCCACCCATCGTTGTAAGAGCTTTCTTTGTAAACATCAGTTTTTATTCCTCATAATGTCTAACTGCATTTATATATGGGACTTTCCCTATGTATATTTCTATATATAAATCTACAGTATACACATGGCAATGTATATGGTGTCCCATACACTATAGGTCTAAATATTTAAAAGTTTTAGACCATGATACAACTATTGCCCCGCCCCTTCCCAAGCCATGGACCCAGCCCCAACTCCCCCTGAAAACCTCACCTGTGTAACCCAGAGACCCTTGGCGCACATTTCCCCAAGGACAGTCCTAGGGCTGGAAGCCTGAGGGGTGGCATGAGTTTAGCCGGGGCTGGAGTGGCTGTAGCTGAAACTACATCAAGGACTCCTGAACTAGGATAGGACTGACCTGGTCATACCACCAGCTGGCTGAGTGGGCTGCCTTCCTGACCCTACGAATAACCTTACCTGCTCTGGATTTCCAGGCAGTTTAGAAGGTCTTACAAATTAAGGCCATCTAAGCAGAGGGAAGAAAGGAAAAATAGCTATCTATTTGGTCACACATTTAATTGATTTGAGTCGCCAGCTTGAAACAAAAGCAAACAAATTTTCCAAGGCCAAGGTTATGTTTTTCTACTTCTTGCCACCAAAACACACTTACACAAACACACACACTCACTAAGACACTGGTGCACTCTCAAACCTATATCCTTTCCACAGGAGAACCTGGTTTAGCTCCACACATCCCTTTCCTGTATTTAATGTGTACTCAACGGATTGCTAAAAATTCAGAAAACAGTTTTACAAAGATAAAATATATTTGTGTCTGTGTATATATATATATATATTTCAATGTTTGTGGCAGGCAGAACCTTCTAAAGCATGTAGCTGGTCTCTCTTTGCCAAGGCCTAAAGACATTTTTTAATGTTACTATTAAAAACACAAATAATCATAGAGGTTTAATTTTAATACTGAACTGCAGTGTCCCTTTAGGGTGAGAAAAACATGAGTTTGCCCTCACCACTGTTCCCTGGTATAGATTATAGTGTGTGCACACATTTGCAATGGCAGATTTATTATCATTTTCATAATTTTTAATACATGGTTCCACAAATTTTTATGATTTTCTATATGTTTCAGAATCGTCAGGCCCTTTGTTATATAAAATGTAGTTAACGTGGTATCTTCTAAGCACAGCACTGATCTTACTGGTTTTATTATATTTTATGGAATAGCAAAAGATGTGAAAAAATTTCCAGATCAAATAGGATCATGGTCCTCTTCCTCAGCTCCTTTTGTTACATGAGATGTCAAGGCGACTAGAGAAGACAACCTCTGGGAGGATCCTAGAACATTCATGGCAAAATTGTAGTTTAGGAAACAAACAAAACCTTGTGAAGCCTTCCCTTCTCTTGGTCAGACATGCCTGAAGCCTATGCAAATTGATATCAAGACATATTCTCAGCAATCAGAAGTTCTCCTAAGACTTTTAAAGACATTAGTAAGTAGACTTTGGAATGTCTTATAAGAAAAGAGCTAATAAGAGGAAGGTTACTGTATCCATTTTAAGAGAGGAGTAGAAATTATGGTGGAGACTTGATATAGCCATGGGACCTCACCTCGTCTAAGGAACTTTGAAGTATGGCTTGACAAGTGACAATGAAGGAGGTATCTAAAAGATAAGTTAAGCAAAGAAGTAAAGGGAAAAAGATTATCCTAAGCAGAAATAAATTCAAAGGTCCAGAGTTAAGACAATGAGTATAATACTCAGGGAAAATGACATTCATGCAAAGATGGCTTCACTAGATTTTAGAATTCCAGCTTTCCATTTGCTCAAGCATTTACATATTTCTTCTTTAATTAGTTTTCTTAAATTTAACCTAATTTTGACAAGCATGCTTATACTCTTCTATGTACTTACCATTTACTATGACAGGAACATCGGGAAACATGAACCACTGCAAGTGATTCAGTAATGGCTTTGGTTAAATATCAATATACGCATCATGCTGGCTCCTGTTGTCACTATGAGGGTAACAGTCCCTTCCAGTTTCTTCTCTGTACCATAAAAGAGATTCTAGTTTCATTTATCCTTTCCTCTTCCTCCCCCAGCACTTTTTGAAACTTGACATGCAATTTATTTTACTTATGAGAACTGACGTTCAGTCACCGGCCTGCTGCCCTAACACACTCTTCATCTCTCTCTGCTGATTCCTGATCTACATCATTATTTTTGCACAGTCTCCAGTGTAAGGGGGAAATGAAAAGATAATTAAATGTTCATGATTGCTTTACTTCTGGACTGGAAGTTCGTGGGCCTATTTTTGAGTTATCGTGGCTACATTTGAGCCTGAAATGTTCGTATGTAAAAAAACTCACATGATTTATATAAAAAGGTTGGTATTTTGTGGTCATAGCCATGTATCAAAACTGTAATAGGTAAACAGCAGAAAAGTGAATTAACTCATTTTTCCCAATTAAATTTCTTCATGTGTTATTCAAGCAGTCTATTTTATAATGTGTTATTCTGACCCTATCCTGGAACTATATTTCGTGCAAGTATAAGAGAACACTGAAAACATAAGCCAGAATTGGCACACATGATAGACAAGTAAAGGCATTAGGAAATCTAGGAACTAAAAACTTAAAAGTTTGAAATATGTAGGCACAGCCCTATGGCAGAGTCGGTAAGTCTAGCGCCCCCTGCTTTGGCAGCCTGGGTTTGCAGGTTTGGATGCTGCGCACAGCCCTAGGCCACTCATCAGCCATGCTGAGGCAGTGACCTACGTATAAAGTAGAGGAAGACTGGCACAGATGTTAGCTCTCAGGGTTAATATCCCTCATCAAAAAAAAAAGTTTGAAATATGTAAAATTACTACAGATGAGACAAAGCTATCATGGCCTATACACGACACCTAAATATACGGGCCTACACAAATGAACGTTGTTTCTTATCTGATGTTATTTCTCTTTCTTTCATTGTTACGTATTCTGGTTAAAGTTTTGAGTTTTTGAAAAGTTCTTAAATTTAATTCTAAAATGGGATTTATTTACTTTTTCCAAATCAATCTAATACTATCTTTTTCCCCTAGTGGTCTGGTATGTAGTTCAAGTTAAAAAAAAAAACAAACCTATCTTGACTCTGCAGCTTAGGTCTTACTGACCTTGTCAAATATGAGAAGGATGACAGAAGAGAACACGCATTTTTCCAGGGTATAAGCTGATTATATTCAGTCAAGTCGACATTTAAGGATCATTTCTAATCACATTTAGAGTTGAATCTCAGGCTACCTTGGAAAAGCCTTACTGAAACTTAGAGACTTTTGAACTTAGCAAGGAATAGTCTGATCCTTGAAAAAGATGCTTGCCGATTAGGAAAAAGGGACACTGATGAAGAAATGGACTACAAATTCAAATATAAGCAAGAAAAATCTCTGCAGAATTTCTGAATTTTTACTTTAATTTAGAGGGAACTTAATTTATCATGAGAGATGTGATAAGAGATTAGGCATATGCAATTGGCTTTTTAAAAAATACAGATTGCTTTTCACTGTCCTCTTTTTATAATTTGTGTACCATGGACATTTTTTTAATTCATGCGTTAGATTCTAAAGCCAAACTGCCAGAAGAAAAATCACAACGTAATCAAAATTACTCTTGATAATCCTACAAATCATGTTTTAATTTCCAAAACCTGGGATCTCAGATTCTGAAAAGAATATGCGTTTTATTTATGACTTTCCTCCCTTGAAAGAATGAAAGTCAAGGTTTTGTTTGGACTAAAACTTGTTCTCCCTCTCCCTTCATTTTACTGCTCCCCCTCTGTTCTCTCTCCCCTCCAATCTCTACTTTTACTTCTGCCTCTACTTCTATCTCAATCTGTTCTCTCCTCAGCCACATTGTTGCAAACAAGCGGGTTAAATGTGCGTATGTTCCATTGTACTGAAATGGATGCAGCTGATATAAATCCAAGACGACAACAAAGTTATAAATAACTACATATATATGAAAAAAGTTACAATTCATCTGTGAAGAAATGATATATATATCTAGTTAAGTCCTGCCATATGTTTTCCCAGCCTCCAAACTCAAGTAAGATATGAATGTAAGAGACCAGTAAGGACTCTGGAACACTCTGAGTTCTGTTATTTGTTCTACACTCGACATCTGAATTATGCTTTCAGGATTGTTCAGTTAACTCTGTAATAACTACTGTTTATTCAGTCAAGCATTTACCCATGTTACCCTTACCCATGTACCCATCATGATTCTATTTCTTCTTGCAATGGGAGATTAGATGGTTCATAATATAACATGCATCATACCATTCTCTCTATAAGTGGCTTAGCCAGAAAAGCCACAGAATGAGATAAATGAAATCCCTAAACTGAGACAGTGCAATCATAGTCTTGTGAGATTTACTTTATCTCTAAAGAAAATTTTTAAAATCTCACTACAATTTTTGACTTGAGCATCAGTGCCTGCAATTGTAACATGTAAAGTGGGTTCCTATTAAAATAAACCTTTCCAGAAAAAAAAGATATTTCACAATGCTAAAGAGTAATTGGCAGTGACCCTTTGCCTGCACAACTTCAAAACAGTCAAAAGTACAATGAAAATATTCCCCAACCTGCACTCCAGGTTGATTTTTATTTTTGTTCTACTGCTATTTAATTGCCTACATGATCTGGAATTCAACTGTGAATAGAGTAAACACAGTGTCTGGTAGATATGTTTGATTTATGCTTAAAAAATTTGCTCAAGAAATGTTGACAAAAATATTCCTCCTGTAGAATTCAGGTCAATGCTCCTTAAATCTGATGAATATTTTCCAAGGTTGAAGAGGAGTAGTTATAAAAACAAGATAAAAATACAAAAGCAGTTATTGGAAAACATGTTTTCTAAAAAACTAATAATAATGAAATACATGAATGCAATAGTAAAGAAATGAAGGGATCGCAGAATATGAAGTTCATGGTAACTTCTTTAATATGATTGGCATTCCCTCCCCTCCTTTCGAAAGATATTTTCACGTTCAACTGCCTGATATAAAATAATCCTCTTCTTGATCTTTTATGGCCATTTTCATTTAGGCTTCATAGTAGATGACATATGTAGTTGATATATCTGGTTCAGCCTGTTAAGCAAAATGCATAGTTTAGAGAAACTAATAAATCCAACTAATATTAGCCTTGTATTTTGTCTATTCTACTCAAACCTAAATGATTAATTAATATATTTTCAAACAAGCATGGTGTTTTTAGGGATAACCGAGCCAAACGTACTGGAGCCTAGAGTCTTTTTGTTAATATACTGAAATAAGAATTAAGGAACTTTACCTGTCAGGATAGTTAACTTTGTACTAGAATAGACTAATTGCAAAACCGAGTACTCATCATTCATCCAACAGGATGTTTCATCGTGCTCTACATTCTGTCGAATATGACAAATCAACCAGAATGGATGGGTTAATAAAAACATTGTCCATTCCTTTTAAGCTTATCTGATTATCACTAAAATACTCTCAGGTGTCTTCCCAGCAGTTAGTTACATGGAGAGATCTTCTAATTGTGTGGATTCAAGTTTTATTTTTTGTTATCGTTGTCCATGAACTGAGTTCCATATATTTTACGATTGATAATACATTTCAACTATATGAATTTAGTAAACCTAACTTAATAAGTGAAACTTTTTGTTACCTTTATTTTATAAAGTACATTATGTATAAAATTAGCATAGCTCTAGAAATATGAAATAAGAAATATGTGTGAAATGGAGAAAGCAAACTATTTTCCTTAAATAAAAGAGTCCATTAATGTGCACAGCATATTTTTCATATCTGCAAGACATTTCTTTAGCCACTTTCAGGGCTTTAAGCCTATTTTCCATTAGAATAGTTGTGAACATTTTATTTTTATAATTCAGTCTTTAAACAATGGCTAAATCATTCACAATGTCTTGACTATAAAAGAGAGATGTATATTTTCTGGCTATAAATGACTATATTCATTCCCTTGAAATAAACGTGTATAAATATTCTAATAAAATGCAAATCTGATAGTTATTTTTACCAAACAATTTTAATAAAAACAGGAAAATTCAAAGTGCTGCTTTATTATGCAAATTATGAAGAAATAGATCCTGTTAACTAGGTCTTGCTGTCCAGACAAAAGAATTCAGTTCTTTTGGTAAACATGTAAGTTTTGTTAAAGTAATCTATTATTACAGTAACGTATTATAACAGTTATCTATAGTGATCTATTATCTATACTAATATACTATCTATTTAGATAAAATTGATGGAGATTATTTGCTCCTCTCCAAGAGTTCAAGACCTTATTTATAACCCATTTACAATATTAAGATTGTGCCCTTAAACATATGTATATTATGATGGAACTATGTGATGATTATATTTGCTTCGTTATTTAATATTAACATTAAAGAAGTTAAATATGATTTCTAATCAGCCATGTATAATGTATGATTTGATTTGATTTGATTTTAATTTGTGTATATTTACCTCAGATGAGAAGTATGTTAAATATATAGATGCATCAATCCATGGTCATTTGCTATAAATTATCATTGATTTCTTTTTAGCCTTGAAATTTTTCCTGGCAGATATATTAAGTATTGGAATAGCTGCCCATGACAAAATTGTAGCTAAGCAGAAATTCTGTACAAATGTGGAAGCATGCAGAAAATAACTTATTCCATGAAATTTTATCTCCACTGTTGAAGTTTTATATTCAAAGGAAAGAGGAAAACACAAAGAATTCACAATTATGCCAATCAGTACTTCTGTTTTAATATTGTCTGTACTGTGTGTATGTGTATTTTGTGTAGTTCTTAGTGATTATAGATTTATAGTGTGACCATAAAGCATTGTAATTTTTTTCTAGACTACCGTAGAATACGTAGAAAAAGTATTTGCAACAGCAATCTGCCTCTTGGCATATGTAGTATTGTATTATCCTGTTTTACAGTTATCTCACCAGTACATAAAAGCTCCTTGAAGTCAGGACACATATCCTACAGAACTGTATGTTTCTGAAGTTACCAGCACAATACCTTGCTTACAGCAGATGCTCAATCCCTGTTATGATTGTTTTGAATTTGGCACCGTGAGAAATATAAAAACAGGGGTGAGGGAAAGACATCCTTTTCCACAGAACTTGTGTAATATATTGTGGATCTTTAGTTATATATGAAAGTTTCAATTACAGCATAGGAATATATGACCCACCATTAATACACTAAGGCAGATACAAGTTTATAGACTGGGTTAATGAAAAAAATAGACATTTAAGAAAACAATTCTAGAATCCTGGTGTAATCTGTTTATTTATAGAATGCAAGCTCTCCAGTTTCAAAATACAGAGACTATTTGTACTAATTTTACAGAGAAAGAAATTGATGAATACATATTTTCTGGCTTACAGAATTGGTGAGAATGTAGAGACAAAGTAAGAAAAGACGCAGAAAGAAAAGGAATTTAGGCAGGTGGATTACAGCCATGATCTCAGCATGACTTATGCCTGCTGCCATGGCTAGGAAACATAGATATTAGCACCTTTACAACCACTAAAACTGGACTTTGGGCTAGGTCATTGATAGCTACTCTGGTCCTTGAAAATCAGAGGTTGCTGGCATTTCACTTGACCCTGCAATGCCGCCCTCTCCCTGTTTTGCGGCATCAGTAGCCCAAATTCAGAGCCACTAAAGATATATGATTGATTGGCCAAGTCAAGGTCCATGTATCCATGACCTGGCTGAGGACAGGGGTCAAAGTGAATACATAGTAGTTAAACGTTTGGCTCCCACAGTGATAGGATTGGAATCTCCCAACCATACATAGGGGTTCAGCTCCCAAGCAGCCAAGTATCAAGAGATGTCTCAACAACTCTGATTCTTATTTGCATGTAACATGTAAATGCTTGTATCTCTATCCATACCTGAGGATATTTTTATAGCCTATACCCTAACATTCTAAATTAGGGACACTTTTATAGCTTCAAATTAAGAGGCCATGACCCATTTTGATATCAAGATGCCAAGGTATGATCTTACTATTATTTTGTTTTAACTGGTTCGTACTTCCAAAAAGCAAGTAGGGGCATGGGGAAGGGGAAGCTTACTTAATCGAGAAACAATGACTTTTGAAATGCAATTCCTTATATAGCTCCTATTAGACCCATTCGTATACAAGTACCTCAAGAGCAAAGATAGTGTTAGCCACCTTCCTACTTCCACAGGTTAGCCTAGTGTACAGCTCAGAAAAAGATGCACAATAAAAGTTTTGTTAGTGGTGTGGGATTTCACAGAATGTGACTTGCACAATGTCTGACTTATTTTTGGAAGTTATTAAGGTTTACCTGTGGTGTGACATCAATTTCATTTTGTAAGTACTGTTGGGAAATTTCAAAATAAGATATATTCTCTGAAAATTTCATATTCAAACATGTAAAATCAAAATGATAAACTGTGCATGCTTAAGAATGATAAGCCTAAGATGTTTTACAATACCGTTTATTTATGTAATTAAAAAACAAAATATAACGTAAATTTGTCTCCAAGTAGGGAAGAAAAGGGGGTCTTTTTCTTCCTGTTTCTCAATTATAGACAAATTCATGGCATACAACTGATTTCAGAGGGACTTTGTCATGTCTGTCTACCTGATGCCCATGCAACATAGCAGCTCTCATTAAATTAAAAAAAAAAAACTGCATCAAAAATGGATCTGCTGAATATTGTACTTTCAGATATTTGTCAAAATAGAAGCACTTATTATAAATTAATGGCTGTTTTCAGGGAAAATGATTCATTTATTAGAAGCTGATGAAAATGTAATTAAAGTGCTATGCCTTTAGAATGTAACCTGCTGTAAAGATCTTTCACATTCAATTCCAGGAGAGATGCTGAGCTTGATTAAATGGAATAAAAGCAAGAATGAAGAGGGAAATTCCAAATGGTTCTGTGATACAAAATATCAGTTACATTACTCCTCTGCCACATTTGCAGAGACATTTTAAAGAAAAAACTTGCTCAAGTGATCTTGCACAGCAGAGAGTGCATCTCTGCTGCCTGCCGTTATCCAAGGGCGCCGAAATCTTTTATCTCACGGCTCTGCATTGTCTAGAGCAGGGTCTGCAAATGCTTTAGCTGTTTCAGAAGCCCTTACACTCTTAAATATTATTCAGGATCCCAAAGACCTTTCATTTATGTGAGTTATATCTATTGATATTTACCATATTAGAAACTAAAAGAGATAAAATTTTAGAGATGCTAATTTAATTCATTTAAAAATAACAGTAATAAATCCATTATATAGTAACACAAATAATATCATCAAAAATATTTTTTCACAGCAAAGAAAACATAGTTTATTTCTCTATTCACCACTCTCTCCTATCCTGTAAGGTTTCTGTTCAGAAATCCACTGAAAGCCTGATAGGGGTTCCTTTGTATGTTTTTCTCTTCTGTCTTGCTGCCCTTAATATTTTTTCTTTGTCATTGACTTTTGCCAGTTTTACTGATATATGCCTTGGAGAAGGTCTTTTTACAGTGATGTAGTTAGGAGTTCTATAAGCTTTTATTTACGTGTGATTCCAGCTCCTTCCCCAGGTTTGGGAAGTTCTCAGATATTATTTCTTTCAACAAGCTCTCTGCTCCTTGTTTCCTCTGGAATACCTATTATCCTTATGTTACATTTCCTAATTGAGTCAGATATTCCTCAGAGAATTTCTTCATTTCTTTTTAATCTTAGTTCTCTCTCCTCCTCCATCTCAACCATTTCTATATTTCTGTCCTCTAAATTACTGATTCTATCCTCTGTAATATCAGTTCTGTTATTTAAGGACTCCAGATTTTTCCTCATCTCATTCAGTGTTTTTCATCTCCTACTTTTCTGATTTTTTTAAAAAAGTTTCAATTTCTTCTGTGAAGAATTCCCTCTGTTCATTAATTTTGCTCCTCATATCATTAAATTGTCTTTCTGAGTTTATTTGTAATTCATTGAGTTTCTTTATGATAACAATTTTGAATCCTCTGTCATTTAGATTGTAAATTTCTGTGACTTCAGGATACTGTGACTTCTGTGACTTTCTGGATACTTGTCATTTTCCTTCTGGTCTCACATGTTATCCTTCTTCATGCTCTTTGATGGGGTGGACTTGTACCATCGCACAGTGGTAGTATCTGGTCACAGATTCCACCTGCCACCACTGGGGAGCAGAAGCTGCATACTATGAACATGCTGTGATCCCTGGCAGCTGTGCCTGCCTGTTCAAAACTGTGCCAACAAGGCCCATCTGCATTTGCCCACTGGCTACTGCTGCTTTACACACGTAGGCATACAGGTGCTCTGGCAAGGGTCCCCTGCTCTGGCCAACTGGCTGAGCTGGTGAACCAGGTGTTCCTGTGGAGGGCTGCCCTTCCCCTCTTTCTTCTCAGAGTCACTCACTGGCTGCCATGTGAGGCCCTATTCCCTAGATTGGTGCAGTTCCGGAAGGAGAGGAACTCCCCTACCTCCTTCCACTGCCTCCTGGGGGGTCAGCACCTCCACCTTCAGATGTGTGGCTGTGTGGATCTCTCAGATATCTATTGTTTTATGTGAATGTTCTCTGTTGGCTTATGAATGTCCTTTTCATTGTGTCTTAGTTCAGGAGAGACTTAGGGAAGAGCTCACTCTGCCATGATGCTGATGTCACAGAGACTTATTGATTTTGTTGATCTTTTCAAATATTCAGCTTTTGGTTTCATTGATTTTCTCTATTTCCTGTTTTCATTTTCATTGACTTCCATTCTAATTCTTATTATTTCTTTTCTTTTGCTTACTTTGGATTAAATTTGTTCTTTTTCTAGTTTCCTGAGGTGGAAACTTAAGATTATTGATTTTAGATCATTCTTACTTTGTAGTATATGCTTTCAATGCTATAAATTTCCTTCTAAGAACTGCTTTTGCTGCAACTAACAAATTTTGGTAAACTGTCTTTTCACTTCATTAGTTGAAAGTGTTAATTTCCCTTGAGATTTTTTTCTTTGATGCATGTGTTATTTAGAAGTGTTTAGTCTCTACATATTTTGTTTAGCATTGGGGCAGGCTTACTAATGTTATGTTTCTTTTCCAGAGATCAGCTTTTGATTTTGTTGATTTTTCTCAATTGTTTTCCTTTTTTGAATTTTATTGATTTCTGCTCTAATTTTTATTATTTCCTTTCTTATGCTTGCTTTAGACTTAAATTGCTCTTTATCTTCTAATTTCTTAAGGTGGAAACTTAGGTTGTTATTTTCGGGTCTTTCTTTTATCTAATATATTTAATTAATTCTATAACTTTTCCTCTAAATATTATCTTCACTGCGTCACATGAATTTTAATGTTTTCCTTCATTTTTATTTAGTTAACAATATTTTTAAATTTCTCTTGAGATTCTTCTTAGACTCATGTATTATTTAAAATTGTGATTTTTAATTGCCAACGATTTCCAGCTATTTTTCTATTATTGACATTTATTTTAAATCTTTGGTGGTCTTACAACAATTTATATGATTTATATTCTTTTAAATTTGCTATGATGTTTTATGGTGCAGAATGTGGTCTTTCTTTGTGAATCTTCCATGTGAGTTTGAGAAGGATGTGTTCTGCTGTTATTGGATGAAACATTCTATAAACTTTAATTAGATCATGTTGATTGTGCTTTTCCAGTCATGCATATACTTACTGACTTTCTGTCTACTTGACCTATCAGTTACTAAAAGAGAGGTGTTGATATCTCTACCTATAACAGTGTATTTGTCTATTTCTTCTTTTAGATCTATCAGACATTGCCACAGGTGACTTGATGCTTTGTTGTCAGGCATATCAACATTTGGGGCTTTTGTGTCTTTTTGTAAGATTTATCCCCTTTATCACTATATAATACCTCTCTTACTGCTATTAATTTTTCTTGCTCTTAAACCTACTTTATCTGGAATTAGCATAGTTACTCCATCTTTATATTACTTACTGCTAACATGGTATATTTTAAACAATTTACTTGTAATCTGAGTCTTCATATTGAGCATGGACTCATTAATGCTACTCAGAGTTGGGTCTTTATTTTTTTTATCTACTATGACAGTCTTCATCTTTTAATTGGTATTTATAGATTACTTATGTTTAAAATGACTGTTTTTATAGTTGAATTAATATCATCATGTTTGTAATTGTTTCCTATTTGATACATTTGTTCTCTGTTTCTTTCTTCCTATTTTTCTGCTTTGTCTGATTTAGTTTAGCATTTTATATAATTCCACTTTATCTCCTCTCTTACTATATCAATATCCTTTTTAAAAATTTTTTATTATGGTTTCCCTAAAGTTTTCATTATACATTTTTAACCTTCAAATAACACTCTACTGTTTCATGTATAGTTCAGGCACCTCATAATATTCACAATTCCTCCTTACCACTTCTGTTCCTTATGACATTGCTGTCATTCATTATACTTACCCATAACACTGAAGAATTGTTACCATTATTACTTTAAATAAACTTACCTATTAGGTGAATTAAAAATGAGAAATATGTTTTATTTTACCTTTATTTATTCTGTATTTGACAATCTTCCCTTTCTTTAAATATATCCTAGTTTCAGATAGATATCATTTTCCTTTACCTTGATTAAATTTCTTTTAACTGTTCTTAGCATGAAAGTTCTGCTCTGACAATAAATTTCCTTAGGGTTTTTTTTTTTTTTTGTCTGAGAAATTCTTTATTTCTCCTACACTTTGGAAGGATAATTTTTGCTGGATATAAAAATCTAGGTCAGTGGTTTTTAAGTTTTTTTTAAATACTTCAAACATTTTGCTCTACTCTGTTCATCCCTTCATAGTTTCTGATGAGAAGTCTGGTGTAATCCTTATCCCTGGCATCTTTCAAGATTTTCTCTTTGTCATTAGTTTTCTGCAGATTGATTATTATATGCTTAGGAGAAGAAATTTCTTTTTGTTTCTTGCTTTTTTCTATAATTCTTCTTTTTGCTGTTCCCTGGCTTCCTGGAATTGTGGTTTGGGGTTTTTAATTAATTTGGAAAGTTCTGAGCCATTATTATTTTAAATAATTCTTTTCCTTCATCCTCTCTTTCTTCTCCATCTAGTATTCCAACTAGAGGTATGTGTCAACTTTGGTATTTGCCCCACAATTCTTAGATTTTCTGAAATTTTATTATTTTTCCTTTTTTATTCACTTTGTATTTCAGTTGTAGAAGTATTTATGGCCTATCTTCAAGTTTATGGCTTCTTTTCTTGGCCATGTCTAGTCTACTGATGAGTCCATGAAAGGCTTTCTTCATTTTTGTTACAAGACTTTTAATTTCTAGCATTTTCTTTTGATTCGTTCTTAAAGTTTTCATTTCTCTGCTTCCATTACAAATCTGTTCTTGCATGTTCTTTACTTTTTCCATTACAACCTCAAACATATTAATCATAGTTATTTTTAATCCCTTGTCTGATAATTCCAATTTCTGTGTCATATCTGAGTCTGGTTCTGATACTTGCTTTGCCTCTTCAGACTGTGTTTTATTTTCCCTTTGATATACCTTTTAATTTTTGTTGAAAGATGTACATTTTTATTAGGTAGTGGGAGATATGCTGAATAGAACTTCAATGTGTGTATTCATATTAATTTTCTTACCAATTAGAATATGTTCAATATTTTTTCTAGCTGTAGGTGCCATAGGCTTAAAATTCCTCTAGTATCATTATTTTTTCTCTCCTCTTGACTCTAGGCTACACTAATACTACTCCTCTGAAAGAATTTGCATCTTGCAGCCCTTTCAGCATTAATCTGCTGTTATTATACTGAAGCTTTCTTGGTGTGGTGGTAATGTGTGAAGTAGCTGAAGATTTCTCTAATTTTACAAATAATTTCAGTCTTTTAGTGTGCCTGTGCCTCTACACTGTGACATTCACCAGTTTTTCTATTGTAGTATAGCCCCCCATTCCCTGCCCCATTAGTGAAGACAGGAAACATGGAGAGGGATGTACTGGGAGAAATAATTTTCTGGAACGAGTCTCTGGCTCTGGTGAGTTGGCCTTTGTTGTGGTGTGCACTCTGGGTGTATTTCACAATAATTAGTCTTCCTTTCGCCTATCAAATCCATGACAGAATATTTCTCACATCTTCACTGTAAAAATTTAGTAGGGTTTGGTTCCTGCATGTAAACTGATCAAAGTGTGGGGGCCCCCAAGACTGCAACTTACAGAAGTTTCTCACACATGCTAGTCGACACTCAGCCTCCAACAATTCATCAAAGTTACCTTTAATGGTCCTGCCAATTTATGGCTATGGCAGCTTCTGCTCCAAACAAGCATCTCTCATATTTTACTCTCTGGATTCAACTATCTGGATGTTTGTCCTCAATCTGTTTTCTCATGTGTCTAAGAAAAGGACGACATTGATTTTCAGTCTGTTCAGTTTTTTTTATTTTTGTAAGCATGAGAGTGATGACTTCCAATCTGTTTACAAGTTGTAGCTGAAACCTAAAATTGGCACTTAATTTTTATCACAGTGACTAGAAAAACAAACTTCTTAAAAAGATTACATCATAAAAATTATAGCACGTTCTAATATTGAAACTGTGAAGTATCTCGAGCTAGTAGTTTGTGTTGTGTCTGATAAGTGTTCATTATCATCACATGTACCTCAAAAATTTAAAATATCTCATAGTGACTGTGAATTCATTGTGTTGCCTCAAGTACCTTAGAAACTGACACTCTAATTGGTCTGCTGCACATAATGGTAGACAAGGAAAAAGAGTGCACAAGGAAATCACATACATTCTCAACCACCTAGGCCATGTTCCAATAACAAGAATTAGTCACATGGTTGCATTGGAATAAAAAGGCCTGGGAATTGTTTTCTAGCAGAATGCAAAGAGGATGAGATATAGATATTAGGCTATAAATAGTTGCTTAAACCTCATATGCATGCTTTTTTCTCTCATGTAACAAGAACCTGGATGTTAAGCTGTCAAGTTCAGGTTAAGAAGCTCCATCTTCAGAAACTCATGTTCCTTAACATTTCTGTTAGGTCATATGGAATATGCTATTCTTCTTCTAACAGGCCAACATTTAGAACTACATTCCACACAGGAGGAAGGGGAGTGAAGTCAAAGGGAAAAAGAAAGACACTAGTAACGTTTCTTTTAAAAGAATATTTCTGCTTATATCTCATTGACTAAGACTGTGCCACAAAGCAACACTTGGCCTCTAGAGAAGGTGAAACATGCACATCCTTAGTTGTGCACATTATGAAGAGAGGATGAAAGCTGGCTAGGGAATTATCAGTATTTGTCTTGGATCCATTTGCTTAGCCAGTAAAAATATATTCAAAAGCACATATTCTGCTATATAATTATGTAGGATTTTTATAGAAATAAAGAACATTGCATCCTCCACTAAAAATGCTATTAGAAAAGCTAGTTACTTGATCATCATCTCTAGTATACAACGAAGTTTCTGGTAAAGAAAAATAAATTGACCATTTTTAGAAAATGTAGTGTGTGCTGCACTATTTTAGATTTATAATCTTATGCTATAGAAATATTCTAGTACAACATTGCAATAATTTGGCTAAACTTTTATAAAATAACAGATTATCAATTTTTTCTCCTATGAAAATGTATTTTCAGTTTTATTGCATATGTATTGCAATATGAACGTTAGGGAAATAAAAGTCATTTTTAGAAAGCTACGTTACTCTTACAAAGAGTTATCTTTTATTCATGTTTTTGTTTCTCTTCTTGCCAGTGGATTCTACAGTGCATTCTAACGTCTCAAGTACAATTTAATGTAATTCATATTATGTCCTGTTAAGGAATAAAACAAATTTGTGGACATACCACTTTTAGTTTTAAGGAGTTTGAAATGAAACTGTGTTCAAATATCACAGAAAGATATCTATTTTTGAAAATTTCCATAATCAATCATTATTTGTGTTTTAAGTTGGTAATAAAATTGGAACAATTTCATTGAATGAAAATTCCTGTAGATGGTAAAAAACATTTGCCACCAACGCCAGAAAATTATCATATATCTGAATATGTTATATGTTTATATTATGTGTTTTTGATGGAAAAATCACTCCATTCATCATATTTCTACATATATTATATGTAAATTTTTATTAGATATATGTTGTACATGTGTGTTAAAATGCTTTGATAGAATGAGAGACTATCATTAAATCATCAATACTTAGAATAATGATAAGGTGAGGGTCCATAATTATATTCATTATCTTAATTACTAGTGACAATTATGTGAAAAATAAAGTTCTAATTTCACTGGGAAAGAATTCAAAATGTATGGTTATTTTTGATTCATCTCTATGTAAGCTTCAAGTCTCAGTACTGTTACTAGATGCATGACAGTGAATGTACCACTTAAACTCTTTAAATCATAGATTCTTATTCTTCAAAATTACATTTATCTACATATTGTTTTGAAGCTTTATTAAGATCAGCATAAACATTAATTACAGTTCCTGGCACATGATGAATCTTTTATAAATGTTAGCCATCATAGTTTATATTCTCTTTCTCATTTTTCTACTTCTCTTTATCTTATTGTTGCTTCAGTCATTAATGTGATTATTTCCATTGTTATTCAAGCTTGCTGCCTAACTGTTATTTACCTGTAGGCAATGGCCCATCTAAGACAGTAGTTGAAGTCTTATAAGAATGCTAAGCAAAAAATTTACTAGAAACAATAACTTCTGAATCTGGTGTTTTGAATTCTTTTCAACACAACTTAGATTGCTTCCTTCTTAAAAGCCCGATCTACAGTCTACTTGAAGAGAAAAAAAAATTCCTCAAAACAGCAACATAAGTAAGAAAATTTTCTTGGCAGAGGAAAACTTTGATTTGGACTTTGGGAGAAAATACGACTCATCATATTGAGAGTTATGGTTACCAAGTACTTGTGCTCTGTCATGTTTCTTGCATGCATTTTCACTTCACCTCTCCTCAACACTAATGAGGTCGGTACTGCTATTGTGCTATTTTACAGATAAGTAAAAACAGATTCATGCAGGTAAACACATCCAATTGGTAGTGGTAAGAGGGACAAAATGAATACAATGATATTACAAAGTTATGCTCTTGAGGAGTTAAGTGCATTATGGATGAGAAATTAGCATAAACATTGGCAGAGAAAGATGAGAGTTAGCATAGAAGTTTGGGGGCAGCCTGGAAGCAGACTAAGAGGGTTCGACTGTAGTGTAGTGAGATTAATATACACAGCAAAGTCAAATGGTGGAACTCTAAGAAAAGTATAAAGAAGAGGTTAAGATAAAATAATTAGTGAATAGACTTCTAGACCATGACAAGGCAAATTAAAGCATTTTAGGAAATTTGAAACAAAATGAAGAATGGATTGAAGTAAAAAGAGTAACTAAAGATAATAGCTTTGTTAAACATTTTTAGCAACTCATCAACAAGTGAGAATAAGAGAATTGTTTGATTGAATTCTGAGTGAGAAGTGAAAATTTAAAATTGTTTTTTGTTGAATGAGGGGCAATCTTTATTAACAATTTGTCTATAGAAAATGAAAGGGAAGAAAGCATTATTTTCAAAGATACTTTCTGGTTGTAAAGTATTCATACAATAAAACTGTCCCTCTTTGTAACTTCAAAGGTAATTCTGTGGTTTTATGGAATAAGAATAGGTAGCTCCAATTTTATGGCAGCTCAAAAGTTCACCAGTGTTATGGACAGTTTGATAACTGTAATATCAAGAACACTGTGCTTGTCAGTTAGTTGAAGTTTCTTCTAAAATATAGTTTATATAGAGAAACAGCTAAAGAAAATGAAAGAATGGTAGGTCATAAAAGTCAAACAGGATAAGGAATAAAATTTTATAACTCACCTTCAGTCAATCCAACTAAAAAATCAAAGAAAGGAAAAGTAAAGATTGCCTACCATGGCTAAAGAATGGCAATGGCTGGTAGTTTATTCTCAGAATAATTGAAGATTTATTGTGAAACTTGACAACATATGGAAACCTCTTACAGGTTATAAGTTGGTTACTGGTGTCACATGCTTGCATGCAATAGGTTCTGTTTATAAAGTATGGACTTATGTAGTTATATAGATATATTTATGAAATGGTGAGTATAGGGCATCATGAATAAGCTGGACAGTTTGGGGGAGAAATGAATCTTTCACAGAGCACCAAGGACAATTCAGAGGTCACTCAAAATATCCAAAGAGAAAGAGAATGAAATAGAAAATCTAATCCAAGTTGTTCAAGAGAAAAGAAGACTTGCCTGTGTGGTTTCTGCCTCTTGTGGGAGATGAAGTGTATGTGTGATCTGAATAATTAGAATGAGATGATGATAAGCCCCAGTGAAGTAAGTTGCACATTGAAATTAAACATCTCATGACTGGAACCTGGTAGAGTTAGAGTTTAGGAGATGACGTCCTAATAAAGAATTGGAGGCAGGAAAACGAAAAACCTACATATAGGCAACACTTCCCTGTGTCTAAATCTCCATCTGCCTGTAGTTGCTTATGGCAATTGGGTTGACCTGAGAGTTGAGTCCTCAGGAGAAATAAAGTAAAATAGGTCTTGTTCTATTGCCTCTGACCTGTTATGAGAGAAGAAAGCTAACTGTAGAAATACTAGAAAATGCTCCTGATGGTAAAATTTAATTTAGTGCTGTAATTTTAGGCTTTGTTGAAATGCATTGCTCCTCTCAAGACTACTAACCAGGTTCTAGACCCAGAGTCAACTGGAGCATTGCACTATTCTCGATGTTAATGTCTAGATCCTCCAACCTTTTGGATAGATCTAAAATTATTATTTTACACTATGAAGTCGATGTTTTAAACTCAATCATACTTCTTTTTGAGTAAAACTTGGAAAAGACATTTAATAATTAAATACTTTCCATATAAGATCATAAAACATGTTGATCTACTTGAAAGTATCTGTCTGTAAACGCATCATAACATCCCTGAACTAACGATCGCAGAAATTGCTATTTTCTATGAACCTACAGTTCTGATTGATTGATTACTAATATACTTAAGAATAAGAGTTAAAAATTAGATACTTTGTAGATATTCATAGTCGATGTTGACTGGAGGCAGAAGTGTGCAGGGTACTTGTCCAACATTGTCAGAAACATCTTCTTAAGATAAGTTAAAAATATAAATTTTCAACTTTCTAATTCATTCTAGTTAGATTTTCTGAGTGAAATATAGCTGATAAAATACTTCATGAATTTTCCCTGAAAAGAAGAAATTTTAAACATATGAAGAAGCTTTCTTTATTCCACTAAAGGAGTCTGCCTTGGGCATGCAGTTTGATGGGATAATGAGCAAGCAATCAAATAGGCCAAAGGGAGCAAAATATGGCTTCTCCCAATACGCAATGACCAGTTTGTTATAGAAATGGATATTAACGAGTGACAGAAAGAGATAAAAGAAGGGATGACGGAGAAAAGATAAGGTCAAATATAAGTTTCAAGAATATAGGAATGAGGAGTTGGGGAGCCAATGGATACCCTATTCATTAGTATATGAAAGGCGGGGACATGGAATAGGGCAGGCTGGCCTAGAGAATAGTGTTTAGTCTAGGGATCACATTCTGGAGTAACAAAGATTTTCTCAGATTTATCTCAGAGAGGTAAATATATCTTTCCTGGAATCAAAATGGCAAATTTGTGTGTGGAGGCAGGGGGAGCAGTAGATCAACTTTAGATCTTGTATTTCAGGGTGTGATCTTATAGCCAGTGAGGATAATACTCCATGAAATACCATTCCTCTACTGGTAGGGATGGAGAAGAGGAGTGAAGGGGCAGGAGTGACACACAATGTTCCGCCTGCCCAAGTTCCAAGTTTCAATTCACCAAATGGTGAATTTTATATCATTGTCTTATTAAATTGTGCAACAGTAAAAACAGAGTTTTTTTTAATCATGATAGAAAGAAAGTTATAAGAAGGGAGACACCAACCATTATTTACCAAACAAGATATTGTTCCTTTAATCTCTATATCTTATTGTGACAAGGAGAGTTGGGTTTTGTGATGCACCTCACACCCTCATACTACAAATATACTTTCCTCAAGGAAAGTTTTACTGTTTTTACTACAGTAAAACTATGTTTTTCATCCACCTACAATTCTTAGAAACAAATAAAGTAAATATGAGAGCTTGCCTGGGGTAACCTGCGGTAATGAGTATTATGTCCATTTATTGGATTTCTTTTTTGTACCTTCCATTCCCACAAAATATAAGTGTATGAAACTTAGCCTTATACCTTCTGTATTAAAATGATTTTCCATGTTTTTGGAGAAATAGGGAATCCTCAAGCCCTATATTAAAAGTTAAATTATGATTTTACTGTATCGTAGGCTCCAGTAATATGAATGAAATGGAAAGATGTGAATGGAAAGAAAAGTGTTTCTGTATTCTCTTACTGTGATTTGAATAATGGGTAGGGAAAGAATATAAGGGGCATAAGAATGTATCACAAAACCATGGAATTACTGCTGGGTTACAATGCATGTTCTGGAACCCACATAGGAATTTCACTCTTTCCAAATGTGTATGCAAACTATCTTTAGTTGCTTTTCTATTCAGCTTCAAAAATGTTTTGAGTCCTCTATTTCTACAAGCCTGGGATTTCTTCTTGCCAAAATGTTTGTGGAACACACACACCCCCACCCATATGTTTCAGATTGCTAGCACTCTCTAATTACCTTTACCACGGATGTGCCCATCTTGCTTTTGATATCGTGTGCTGCCATTTGACCTCTAATACCCCAAGATCCCCTTATCTCCATTGAAACCAAGAATTCCATCTCAATGGCAGCATCCCTATGTTCACACCTGGGCTACAGAGAAGAGCAACCAGATATCAGTTCAAGAATGTAGTTGTTTCTCTCACTAACGAAAGTTTAGAGAAGAGTGTGTCTTCCGGGCCTTCTCATGGAACGTAGTTGCGTAGTGGGTGTATAGCTCATACAAGATAAATTCAGTCCAACTTTCCTATATCCCCAAACGTTCTGATTCCCTGCTCCTTATCACAGTACTGAAGTTCTGGCATCTCAGCCCATTAAATGTAGGCCACCACTAAGTCAAGTTTTATTCAATCTGCTAATATTAGAACTACCTCTGGCTGTTCGATTCGTCTGTAGCTGCAAGAGCTAAATTAATTATGTTCATTTAAGTAAATACAGTGCAATCTAGTGTTATATCCTGCCATGTTCGATCCTTGGAATCCACTCCCACACATATCCCCTGCTTTCTTTTGACATGTATTAGCAAAGCCTTGAGATTCTTTTACTGTGTGAGGTTTTTCTTCCTGGGTCATAGTAGTGTGTACCTCTCTCTCTGGTGCCTCATGAGATTTGACCCTAGGGCAAAAGAGGGAAAGAAGGTTTATCGTGGTTCTTGAGGACAATTGGCACCCTCTATTCTGTAATCTAACCTAGGTGAAGTTATCACAGAGTTAGTCTGAAAGGTACAACAAAGGAGCCGGCCCTGTCACCGAGTGGTTAAGTTTGCATGCTCCGCTTTGGTGGCCCAGGCTTTCAGTGGTTCAGATCCTGGGCGCGGACATGGCACTGCTCATCAGGCCATGCTGAGGTGGTGTCCCACATAGCACAACCAGAAGGACTTGCAACTAGAATACACAACTATGTACCAGGGGCTTTGGGGAGAAGAAGAAGAACAAAAGGACGTAACAGAGAGAAGATTGGGAACAGATGTTAGCTCAGGTGCCAATTTAAAAAAAAAAAAAAGGTACAACAACAGCAATCCCCAAATCCTGTCATTGAGGCTCTATCTCCTGGAACTATTGGTATTATTGCAGAATCAGTCATGGTTCAATCAAAAGAAACTACTTAATAATTTGAACAAGAAAATTTTAATATAAAAATTATTAAATATAATAGGAAATAATAATAATCTGGTCTTGGCTAATATGAAATATGGAGAGCTCTAAATAATTTTAGGAATGGCAAGTATAAAGATTTGCCAAGCCCCTAGGGCTGAGATAGAGCATTCCAAGGAAGAGGATCTCCCCTTCAGGACAGAGATCCTACTGCCATTGGAGAGAGGAAGGTTGTGATTTACCAGATGTGGAAAAGCTGCAGGGGTACCACACAAGCAGAGCTTGCTAGAATTGTGCCCATGCTGTGGAAACCAGATGCTAGAGAAGCTGCATAGGCAGCAGCAGTTGTGTGAACTGAAAAAATCTGGTGCTGGAGAAGCCACCTGGGCTGCAGGAGTCAGAGTAGCCACGCCCACTACAGAAACATGGCGGAAGGAGAACACTGAAGCTGGGAAGAGAAGCTCCTTCCTGTTCTAGAGTCCTGGTACTGCCTTCTGTTGTCAAAGGTACACATTATGCCACCTGGTAAAGGAGAAATACTAACAGAGTCTAGCTTCATTCATATAGAGAAGGCAATGAAGGGTGGATGTGGAGCTGAGAGGCAATACTTTGAAAACCGGTGCAGTTTATATTATTGTAATGAATCTTCACATAGAATCAGAGATTTTGTTTTTGGTCATTGCCACCAATACCCTGATAACTAGTGGTTGCGTGCTCAAGAAGAAGAACAAACTAGTTATAGGAAAAACCCAGTAATTACATTTTCTGTTCATATCTAAGTTGTAGCATGACAAAGGAAGGAAAAATGTGTCTTATTAACTATATAGTCTAACCCTGACTTTAGAGCTAGATTGATTGAACAAAGGGTCATTCCTTGTGTTTTCAACTCAGGTTACTTACTTTAATATAGACTTGGGAAAGGGTTCCATCTCTTTTGTTTATTGTATCCCTGAGCTTATTTTCCAAACTTTTATTTGTGCTGTTACTCTTGAATATGATTGAAATGAGCAGGCCTATACTTTAAGAAATTTCAAAGCTACAAGTCACTCACCTTCAGCACCACATTCCTTTCTATCTTTATAGCTATAAGGAAATTAGATAAATAATATTTTTCCTTTCTCTATATGCGTATGGAGGAACTGTTCTCAATTAGCTTGTTGTTTTAATGTTATAGTTTTGTAGTTCTTGTTGATTTGAATAATTCACTATAAGACATCTTTATAGCTTCTTAGGAGCTCTGAAAAACTTGGTGCCATTGAGGGTGCTATCCATATAACCTACCTGAATATATCTATTGATCTCCTTAAAAATATAGCAGCTGATTGACCCTTATGCTTTTCTGTGTGTTCATTTTTTCAAAACAAATAAAATCTGTTTATATCTCTATGTCTTATTTTATTTGATTTTTCCCTTTATTCACTTAACTTCTTCCTTTAATTTTTCTTTGTCCATTTTCTCCGCTAGACTAGCCTGAAACTTAATTTTAATATTTCTTGTTATCAATTTCAATGGAACAATCTTTCTCCTCCTTTTAAGTTTTGTTTTAACTATTTCCTGGAGTTTCCAGAGAATACTGCTTCAGAAATTATTTTGTGACACAGCTCGATACTCTTAATGATGCCAGTGCCACACTTCACTAAACTTTCCCTCTTGTCCTTCTGTGCAGACAATATCTATGAACACTGACAAGCTGACTTCCAATTTGCCCCGGCTAATAAGTAACATCATTAAACCTCAGAAAAAATACTTTGTAAAGTGTATTTGAAGAATGCTCCAAAGACATTATTAATGATATAAAAACTGCACGAAAATGTAAAATTATTATAATAATGCCCATTAATAACATTATCCATAAAGTGATCTTTTATGAAGATAAAAACAAAAGCATAACCCTGAAAACTTCTCTTTCAATAACAGAAAATCTCAGCTCTGACATTCTGAAACAAAAGAACACAACTTAAAAGAATGTCCACTTGTATAATAGCGCCCTTCTCCTTTTTATTTATATTATGATCCCCTGTAAATCTCACTCCACATTGACTGCCTAATCCCCTCCCCCAAAACAAAACAGACAGACAAACCAAGGCTAGCTGATGGACTTGGAAAAGGAACAGAAAATTTTTGAGTCATTGCATAATTGAAGCCTTAGCTTTCCTAAATGACTCTGAAGAACCAGAGATATTAAAGATTCCTTATTAGAGTTTGATTAGTTGTCTTTTATTATGGAATTTTTAGCCATATCTTTGAAATCTTATGAATAATTGTACATGCTGTTGTAGGTCTCAAACATTCTGCCTTGGAATCACGTCATTGATAAATAATCGGGTAATATTGCGTATAACTTTGCAGCTTTTCTGCATATAACATTTACAAATAAGTATAATATAAACTGAGCAACAAGTTAAAGAAAATTGGTATGTTTCAGTGATTAACCACCTATTAAACCACTATAAGTTATGTTTGAATTTTCAACATTAAAATAATGTTATTGAAAACATGCTGGAATTTAAGCATGCTGAATCAAACTGAGATTGATTCTAGCAGAAATATGGTGGATGTGAACTTTTCTCAAAGAAATATCAGTAGACACAAAAAATTTACAAAATATGAATAATAAAGTACACAATTTAGTAGTATATGTTTTCTAAATTGTTGAATCAAATCTTTATTTTCAGTTTCTGAGGCTCTGTTACATTGTGTTTAAAAAATTCAACAAAAAATGTGTAAAAAAAAATTATATTTAGTGAAATATCCAGAGCTATGGTAAGGACCTGTCCTGTATTGGCTTAGTTCATTCTTACAACTATTAATTTAGGATAATAGGAATCATAGAATTTAATTTGTGCTAAAATCTCATTTAGCTGTGTGTAAGTGAGTAGGTGGAGTTGAACTGGGGCCAATCTAAACCAATTTTATGCTCTACCCACTATACATTATAATTAGAGGCAAAGTGACTTTTAAAAAGCAACTTTGATAATATTTTATGCAATTTAAAAGAAACTGGATTCCTAAAATTTACTACATTTATGCACCAATATGTTTGTAGACATTCATTAAATAGAGCAATGATCTGTCAAGGATATAATAAATAATGGCACAAAGAGAAATCTTTCCATAGGGAAAAATAAAATAACTAACCCTATCCTGAACTCCATTTGGACATTCAGAGATGAGGGATAGAGTTTCTTTAGCTTGTTGATTTTATGGATAAAGTGGCTTCTATTTATAGTAGGTATTATTTTGCTATCAAATATGTGAAGAATTAATCTATGGCAATTAACTATTCCCAATATAAATTTTCGTTTACCAATTGTTGAGACTGGGATCACAATCATGGACATGTGACTAAATATTAGCTTTATGCACTACCAAATGCCATTATAATAACCAAAGTGTCATATGAACAAAGACAGAGCTGGGTCAACATTGAAAGTAGTATCTCTCCATATTAAGCATTTCAAGGAATTTTTGAATATGCAAAAGAAGTGCTTTTCTTAAGGAATAAAAGTAAAACTTTAGAAATGACACCTATGTGTCTGCTTTCTATGGGTTATCCCTCAAAAGGGAGAAGCAAGATGAAACTCAAATGAAACTCTTGCAGGTCCGACTGTCAGAACCTGACTAGGACCGGTGACATTAAGAAGTATCAGGAAGGATCTCAACCTTATTCCTTTCTACCTTGAGGGCCAGAAGAATTTGTAGCCCTGCTTTAAAATTGAAGAGCCCCAACGTTATCTTCATAATGTAAATGGTCAAATCAAGAGGAGTTGATTTTGCCTTTTTAGTTATGGGCATACTAAAGAGCGAATGGCGCGTGGCTTCTTGATTGGCAATTCCTCTACATACACAGCAGTCCATATACACCTTCGTTCTAATCTGATTGGCTCCTCCTCACTAAATCACCTTTTAGGCTCTGAGCTCCCTGAATCAAGGATTTAACATTGGAGACTTCTTTGTTTCTTCTTTCTTTGGTCTGAACTTAGGTATACTTTGCAAAATTTGAGCATAGAACCCATAACAACCTTTAACTTTGGAGGACTATAAGAATAGGCATGATAAATGTACTATGTTTCAAGAGATGACAGCCACCCTGAGGACTGAGGAATAGAGATAACGTAAGAATCATGATATTATATAGAGAATAGCTAATATTTGTTGACAACAAAATTCAAGAGACATTGATAACATTTTGAATTGTAATCTGCAATCACAAATATAAAAATTCCAAGGTGAGTAAGGATTAGATGGTAAAAAATACAGACTACCAATTTTTTTAGTTTTGGTGAATCAGAAATAAGTAATGAGAAATAATAAACATTTTAAAATGGAATAAGTAATAAAAATATACATGAAACGTGTACATTAGATATCCACAAAATCTTCAAATAAAACTCACTATTGGAGAAGTGAAATGACAAAAATCTAACTACAGTAGGAAAAATTTCAAACATACTATCAAATAATTTACTGAGGTTAAAGAAATACAAGATACAAAGATTAATTAGAACATAAACATGAATATGGAGTCCTCAAAGAAAGGTATTCTCAAAAATAACCTGAAATATTCAATAATGGAAAAGAAAACCATTCAAGGATAAACTTTCGATTTTATAAATTAAAGGATGTACAGAAGAAAGAAATATAATAGTGACAAATAGAAATGGCAAGCACTAGGATATATTGGAGTATATGAGGAAGCCATTTGGTGTAAACCTAATTCGGCCTGGCTTTGTTTTTCCAAAAGAGCCTGACATGGCCCTTGAGGATGTATTGTGTATCTGCTTTAAGCATTTACTCTGGTAGGAACAAAGGCCCTTAAGTTAAAGGTGCAACTTCCCCCCACATTGTCATTTCCTTAAGGACAAGCGTCTTTCCTTAGGCTAGAAACTGACTGCTGTGCTCACCTTTGACCACCCAGCTCACCTGTGACCACCCAGCTTGAAACAACAGACCTGCCACCCTTCTATGTCCACTGAAACAGCAGACTTACCTGCTGTGTCTGTCAATTACTGTGCTGACAGAGTAGTCTCGTGACTACTATAAAAAGGACATTTCAATCATATGTGAATCATCCTCTTTGGGGGTATATAACCACTCTGTACACCCCACTTCTTTGGTGCCCTTTCTTCCTTCAGGAAGACAGGCCCCGGGCCAAGTCCTCACATTTTAGCTCAGAATAAATTCACCGAAATTTTCATTTATAGATTGGTTATGGATTATTTTCATTGATAATAGCAATGATAAAAGCAAAACAATGAATCTTTTGATGTCAGTATAATTAAATCCGGTAGAAATGTGTCTCAAAAATTAAATGAAAACCTAAGATAAACAATCACTTTATAAAAGACTGAATTAATATCACTGATGAACATACATGCAAAATTTCCCAATGAAATATTCACAAACCAAATACCATAATACATTAAAAGGATCATACACTGTGATCAAGTGGGATTTATATCAGGGATGCAGGGTTCAACATCCACAAAGGAATCAATGTGATACACAACATTAATAAAATGGGGAATAAAAATCACATGGTCATGTCAAAAGATGCAGAGAAAGCATTTGACAAGATCCAACATCCATTTATGATGAAAACTCTCAATAAAATGGGTATAGAAGGATAGTACCTCAACATAAAAAGGTCATATATGACAAACCCACAGCCAACATCATACTCAACAGGGAAAAACTGAAAGCCATTCCTCTGAGAACAGGAAGAATTCAAGGGTGCCCACTCTCACCACTCCTATTCAACATAGTACTGGAGGTTTTGGCCAGAGTAATTAGGCAAGAAAAAGGAATCCAAATAGGAAATGAAGAAGTGAAACTCATGCTGTTTGCAGATGACATGATCTTATATAGAGAGAACCCTGAAGAATCTATTGGAAAACTGTTAGAAATAATCCAAACTACAGTAAATTTTCAGGGTACAAAATCAACTTACAAAAATCAGTTGCATTTCTATAGTCCAGTAACAAACTAAGAGAAAGAGAACTCAAGAATACAATCCCATTTACAATTACAATTAAAAGAGTAAAATATCTAGGAACAAATTTAACCCAGGAAGTGAAAGACCTATACAACAAAAACTATAAGACATTATTGAAAGAAATCGAGGATGACACAAAGAAATGAAATGATATTCCATGCACATGGATTGGAAGAATAAAATTAGTTAAAATGTCCATTTTTCCTAAAGCAATCTACAGATTCAGTGGAATCCCAATCAGAATCCCAATGATATTCTTCACAGAAATAGAAAAAAGAATCCTAAAATTCATAAAGGGCAACAAAAGACCCAAATAGCTAAAGCAATGCTGGGAAGAAAGAACAAAGCTGGAGGTATCAGAATTCTTGACTTCAAAATATACTACAAAGTGGTAGGAATCAAAACAGCATTGTACTGGTACAAAAACAGACACACAGATCAATAGAACAGCATTGAAAGCCCAGAAATTAAACCACACTTCTATGGACAGCTGATCTTTGACAAAGGAGCCAAGAACATACAATGGAAAAAGGAAAGTCTCTTCAATAAATGGTGCTGGGAAAACTGGAAAGCCACATAAAAAGAATGAAAGTAGACCATTATCTTTCACCATACACAAAGATTAACTCAAAATGGATAAAGACATGAAGGTTAAATGTGAAATCATAAAACTCCTGGAAGAAAATATAGGCAGTTCACTTTTTGACATCAGTCTTAGAGGGATCTTTTCGAATACCATGTCTACTTGGGCAAGGGGAACAAAAGAAAAAATAAACAAATGGGACTTTATCAGACTAAAGAGCTTCTGCAAGGTAAAGGAAACCAGGAACAGAACAAAAAGACAACCCACCAACTAGGAGAAAATATTTGCAAATCATAGATCCAACAAGGGGTTTATCTCCAAAATATATAAAGAACTCATAACAATTCAACAACAAAAAAAACAACCTGATCACAAAGTAGGAGGAGGATATGAACAAAGATTTTTCCAAAGAAGATCTATGGATGGCCAACAGGCACATGAAAAGATGTTCAACATCACAAATCATTAGGGATATGCAAATCAAAACGACAGTGAGATATCACTTTACACCTGTTAGCACAGTTATAATCACCAAGACAAAAAACAAGAAATGTTGGAGAGAATGAGGACAAAAGGGAACCCTCATACACTACTGTATGAGAATGCCAACTGGTGCAGCCACTATGGAAAACAGTATGGAGATTTCTCAAAAAATTAAAAATAGAAGAACCATATGACCCAGCTATCCCACTACTGAGTATTTATCCAAAGAACTTGAAATCAACAATTGAAAGAGATTTGTGTACCCCTGTGTTCATTGCAGCATTATTTACAATAGCCAAGACATGGAAGCAACGGAAGTGCCCATTGACTGATGAATGGATAAAGAACATGTGGTATGTATATGCAATGGCATACTCCTCAGTCATAAAAAAGACAAAATCATCCCATTTGCGACAATATGGACCTTGAGGGTATTACATTAAGCAAAATAAGCCAGACAGAGAAAGACAAATATCATATGATTTCATTAATATGTGGAAGATGAACAAACGCATGGACAAAGAGAACACATTAGTGGTTACCAGAGGATAAGGAGGTTGTGGGGTGGGCATAAGGAGTAAAAGGGCACATATATATGGTAAATGAGAAATAATAATGTACAACTGAAATTTCACAATGTTATAAACTATTATGACCTCAATTTTTAAAAAGACAATTAACTAGTAACATTAAAAAAATGCTATAGGAGAACCTATTTGGGCTTGGTACATTTTTGGTAAACATCAGTTGATCTGATTTGAAGGGACTTTAGGATTTTAGATGTAGAAGCATGCCTTTAAACGATGCAAATTGTATTAAATTAAAAATAGGCAAATTATATGTTTAATATAAAATTTTTCTTAATAAATTCACCAGTTTTCAAAGGAAATCTTATTAAACACAAGTTTTGTTAGTGTTGACGAGGGGTTGGCAATTTTCTTTCTGTGACAGACCAGACAGGTTTCGTGGATCAGATGGTCTCTGTGATAACTAGTCAAATCTCAAGAGCAGGCACAGACAGCAGTAAACAAATGAGTACTGCTGTGTTCCAATAAAACTTTATTTACCAAAACAGACAGAAGGCTGAATTTGGCCAGTGGGCTATAGATTACCAAACCATGGTATAGACAGTGATTTAGTGATATCTATTTTCTTTAGTAATTTTTGTTTCAGGTTATTATATGGATGGGAAGACGGATGCCAAGATAAGAGTAATACCAAAATGGGTATAGAGAAGTTACCACCTGGGACACCATTGCCTAGAAACTTAGGCAAAAATCTCCTTTGAATGACTAAGTGAAAAACTCCCAGTTCTGTTCAGTATTTGTTAAATTGCTTGATTTTTTTTACATTTTCATGATCTTATATACGTATATGCTATCTATTTTACCCACGTGAACAAACAAATGCCAGTCTCCTCACTGGGTTCCCAATGAACCAACAGCCAGGCAATTTTAAATGCCTCCTCCTATCACACTCTTTCACTTTCTCGTTTCCTCTCCCTTCCTATTTTCCAAGTTGTTGCTCTCTCATTTATCTCCTATATCATAGAAATATAAAAATAGCAGCCCTCTGGCCAATTTACCTGAAGACTGTATATCTACGTCTTTATCTGTCAAGCATTTATCAAAAAGAATCTCCCCAGGACAGAAGAATGCAGTGGTTCTAGAAGTAACTTTATGAATGTTTCCACTGCCCTGATTGAGAGGGGTGAATAGACAAGTACATGGATAGATGGTAGATGGATGAATAGGTGATAGATAGATAGATGAATAGATAGATAGACAGATAAATGTAAAATGCTTTATATGACATTCTAGCGTTTGCAACACTTCCTTGATAACCATTATATCTATGAAATAAGTAATACCTTCTCCTTTGCCTGTTCCTATACTACAAATGAAAAATGTTCATAACATGTGAGAGTGGCTACAACTTTTATGCTTGCAATTAAATTGCCTTTGAGGTGTGTCACATGAAAAATTAAAACCAATCCGATTGTAGTTGACGTTTTTCTGTTTCTACTTAGTCAGACCTGACATTTTTAGAGAAAGATGAAGTCTTATGCAGAATCATCTGTATACACCTTGATTATCCTTAGGAAAAAAAATGGTAATGTGATGTGGTTGGAAAAAGGGAATCTACGTTGAGTGTACTTTGAAAATTTGCCTTTAAATGTTAACTTACTTCTTGCCAAAGAACTAGTTAACATTGTAGCTTGGAATGGAATTTCTGCAAGTTTGTTATTTTTTAAATAATATTATTCAAATAATATTATTTTGAATTAACATTTTATCTTTTTTTCTCATGTATCATAATAATACATAATATCCTAAACAGTAACAATGATAATTTAAACAATTTTCTTTTTTAAAGTAGATACATTTCTCAGTAAGTCTTACTTAAGTATGTTTGAGTAATCAATTGTATTTTCTTTTGTAACAGAAACCTTCAAGAGGTTTTTAGCTCTAATCATGAAGGTTGGAATAAGCATCTCAAAGGAACTGTCAAGAAGATTAAAAGAAGGCTGGTAAACAGCAAGAACAAATTTTGTGAGAAGTATTTTCACAATACAGGTAAAAAGACAGCTTTTTATTAGTTTTCAGAACACATAGGTAATAAGAGATCATCTAAGCAAACAAAAAGTGTATATATAAATGAAAAGCTTTATGATTAAAAATTTATTTTATGTTTATGAAAATAATACAGAGGAGCTGGAAGTATAACTTTAAAAGAAGTAAAAAATGAAAATATGTCTTTTGTTTCTAAAAGAATTGAGGATGAAATAACTGATCATCAAATTTTTGTACAAGGAAACATAAAAGGAGCTGTTTTTCATCGCATTGTACATTCACCTCTTTCAATTCATCTTTTGAAATTACTATACAGAGTTTATGTTAGTAAAATTATTAGGAAGGGAGACATTCAAACTATTTTTAAAATAATATAGTTCATCACATTTAAAAACCAAAATACTTGAAGCAACATACTGCAATTGTAAAACATTTATAGGCTACATTTCACGTAAAAGCAAGGAAACATCTGTAATTTAGTTGAATAGACAATTTAAGATGAATCACATATATTAAACCAACAAATGCAACTGGTGAGATCTGCACTTATAATTTCCTATAAAACTCACATTTTTTTATTTACCATAATCTTTATATGTTGCCCTTCAGCTTTAGAGGGGTAAATGAGATTGTCTAAAATGGACCAATGAACTCTTTCTGTTTTGCATGACAATGAGCTGCTGGGAATGAAAGTTTTGCATGAAACCCTGTGGAAGGGCTGCCCTCGAACTCGATTTCCCATAGAACCAATGGTGTTCTAGCCAAAGTGGAAGGAATTCCAAATTCCCATAGAACTCTAAGGATCCCGGTATTGGGCATCTGTCTTTACCCAGAACTCTCTAAAAGAGATGATATCTAAATGCAGACTTTTCAGCATCCCCAAACACAGGATGTTTACCCATTTATAATAAGGCCACTCTCAGGTTTATTCTCTCTAGAAAAAGAAGAACAAAAAGGGAATGGAGTGTCTTTCCTATGCCGCACAAACGTGACACACCCAGCACGCGGCAGCCTAAGCACGAATGCTTGTCGTGGGTGCTAAGTCACCAGGGAAACTCGCTTTTCTTCTTTGGGATGGTGGCATTTTCCCTCATCCATCTTGCCATAATCTATATTTTGTAGTTAATACCCACAATCAAACTTAATTGTAATTTTCAAATAACATTTTCCCTTTAAACACTATCCAGTTACTAATGTACTCAAAATGATAAAAGAAATGGTTCATTTTATTATGAGATTAGCTAATTGAATACAAATTATCCAACACTACCAAATCAAGTCACATATGTATTTATGAATGGAGTTAAATTTCAATAATGTTGAACTTGTTTAATTCCTTTACTTTAGTGAAAACCACTTGGCATCTGATTTTGGATTAACTGGAAACTTCTTTGATCGAACAGAATCTTTGGCTCTCTAAAGAATTCCATGTAGTTTAATTAACTAGATTTGTATTATATATGCAAATTAAATTTTCCTTTATTCAGTGGATAAGATATTTTTACTAATGTAGCATCCAGCTTCTTTTCAAAATTTAAGCAAAAATGTTTTCAATCTCATTTACATGAAAATTAATAACAATGAATAAGAGGTGGACTCTCTGACAGTGGAGAGCAACTCCCTGGGGTCTAGCTAACAATTTGCATCTTGAGTCTTTAAAAAATATAATATCCAGAAAGTATATTGATAATAACTGTAAGTAATAATATGGAACAATGCTTGTCACAACCTTCATGTCAGACTATATATGAAATATCATTTGAAAACAAGATAGCACTCTGAACATCTATAGAACAATAAAAAAATCAAGATGTGAAAGGACTTTTCTATATAATATATAGTTCTACAGATATACTGAGATATAAAGGCTAATTTATATTTTGAATAGGAAAATTTCAAAAGGGAAAGAAGTCAAAATCAAAACAAGATAAAACAAATCAAAAATCTTAATGGACCACCTGTTTTATATTTCTGTAGCCTGGGGAAACAATAGTATCGCAAAAGCACTAACTAAATATTTCTCATTTGTATACACTACTTGCTAAATTATAGAAAATTACAGTTATTTACTCCTCTACCTACCTATAAACTGACTCTAGGAATGCGCAGTAGTTTTGCACAGGTACATAAAGATGTAAGCACGTGCCCACACTGTCTGGGTTTTCTGCTCTAGCTGGCTTGGAGAGTAGAATGGTTGGTCCTGACTTACTCTCATGTGCCCTCTACTTCTTGGTTCTATATCATTGGAATTGAAAAAATAAAAACAAACGCATGTTATTTTTCTGTTTGGTTTAATACTAAGATTTAAGAAGCTCCCTAAGCACAGGGACCATGCCTTGCTAATCTTTGAATCTCTCTTGGACACATTAAAGTTAACCTAAGCATCCTCTACTTCTTTCATTTCCCAAACTGTTTATGGAGATGCTTGAATTAAGTAATAGGGAATTAGACGTAAATACTGTATCTCAATCAAAATTCCCAATCACATGAAAAAAAGAACACGATTGGGTAGGATAATTAGTGGCTAATGTAAAGACAGTAAAATTTTGAGGGAAGTAGGAAATCTTTATGTCTCAATGATGAATGATAGCAAATGGAAAGAAGTGAAATGGAAAGCAAGAATACTAAAAAAATATAAAAGCATTAAAATGTGATTTTGCAATTAAGCAAGTGTTTCACCATTATGTGGCATCAATTGTTGCCAAACGATAGGCATATTAAGAAAATATCTCTATTGAAATTGATTTACCAGTCATCAAAAAAGGAATGAATAGAATGATGTAATTTGCATCAATACCTGAGGTTTACCGTGTAGTATGCTATTGATTATCCTTCCCCTTCTGGGAGGTATTGAGGCCTGATAGCTATAAACTTAAATAGCTGGAAATACAAAGAAGGTAATTATTCAACCTGACAGAAAACCAGCTGGCTGTAACTTCTCTGTTCAGTTTAATGCACTCATTGTCAAGAGATTGCAGAACAACATGTAATTAAAACATCTGGAAATCATACCAATGTGAGGCACTAAAACTTTTATGAATCAAAATCTTCCCTTTCTGCAGTGAACTTGTGTTAACTAAATTGTTTATCTGAGATTGGAAAACTTCTGCCACAGCCATGAACTTTGTTACCTTTGTTTGTACAATCTTGCCTGGGGGTCTGACAAAAGCAACATAAAATGTTACAAGGAAATGGACTAAATAATTACAGAAAACTCCACAGATAATGTGACTAAATAGCGATAACTGTGTATCATCTAACTAAACAGGTGCAGCTTTATACCAGAGCAGTGTGGGGGACTGCAATTTGCCACCCCAAGATATGTCTCTTTGACATGAGGATTATTTTGGACTGGTTACTTTTAAAAACCACAGACATGAGAGAAACTCTGACAAGTAGAATTTAACCCTTTGTAAAGAGACGTTAACTTTCGTAAGGGAAATCTCCATCTATAAAGGTGCCTCCCTCTCTGTACCAAGAAGGGAGGGGGGTGACCTTATCTCTAGAAACTCTTATCTATGCAGAAGGCAATCACTTAAATCTGCATAATAATCTTACTCTTGTTTACTGTGCTTTTCTGTTAGTCTCCCATAACTGACTCCTCCCGCTCCCAACATCGCCCTCTGTCTTTAGCTGAAGATGATATTTAAGGTAGTGGCTTCAGCCATTTTCATGAGTTGCTCAGTTTGCCTGAGTCTCTCTCGTATGTATACACGTTATAAAGCTTGGTTTAATTTTCTTCTGTTATTCTGTCTAATGTGAATTTAATTTGTGGTCCACCCAGAAGAACCCAGAGTAGGTCGAGGAAATTTCTTCCTCCCCTACAGCAGCCACAAGGTGAAGATGACAAATGGAGATCCTGACATAGTCAGTAACTGAGATGTTCTTGGGACCAAACTAATGCTTATTATAAATTGCATATATTAGGAATTTTTCAAGACATGAGATACGGGGTATTTAATTAATAATTCAGTAGGAAATATGTACTTTATAAGACTATGTACATTTATATAAATACAAAATATTTGAATCTAAATTGTCTACATTGTGCTGTGTCTCATTTGCACTGGACTCATTAAGAACAACCTCTTTTTCACAAAGAAAATACATTTTCCTTGTGCCTTATTGTCTTGGTTCTTTAAAAAATAGAGTGTTTTCTTTTTTGATCAAAATACATATCCAATGGGCTGGCCCTGTTGCATAGTGGTTAAGTTCAGTGCATTTCACTTCAGCAGCCCAGGTTCAGTTCTCAGGTGTTGACCTATACCACTTGGTGGTGGCTATGCTGTGGCAGTGACCCACACACAAAAAGAGGAAGATTGGCACAGATCTTAGCTCAGGGACAATCTTCCTCAAGCAAAAATAAGAAGATTGGCAATAGACATTAGCTCAGAGCAAATATTCCTTGGCCAAAAAAAATATCCAAAATATTTGTACCACCTAACGTCCTCTACCTATTAGAAAGCAGGAGTTGTGACTATGATGGATGCTTTTGCTTTCTACAACACACTCCCCTGATTTCAAGTGGACTTTCCTGGTGTAAACTGAGAGAGGGGGTTTTCTGAGATTATAGATGCCTGTGAGAAATTCTTCTGAAATCCCAAATAAACTCCCTTTCTATCAGTGACTCTGGAATAACCGCTACCTCTAGGCCATATACACAGAGGCAGACTTGAGTTTTGGGGAATTACACGTTGCCAAATTGTTCTTCAAGGTGCTCGTGACAATTTATACCCCTATCCCATTAGCAGTAAAGGCATCTTATTGATATCTTTTGAAATATATGGTAATGTCAGCCTTTATGTTTTCTTTTTCCTTCACTGATGAGCATGGTATGCTAGTCTCCATTGTGCTTTTAATTTGTATTTTCCTAATTACATGTGAGGGTGAGCATCTTTTTATGAATTTGTTGGCTTTTCAACTTCTTTTTTCTTTCAATTTCCTGTGAATATTTTTACCCATTTTCTATTGTCTTTTCCTTTAGAATTTTAGCATTCTTACAATTTATACATAGGTGTCTTTTCTAAGGTTTTGCATCACAAATATCTCTTTCCCATCAGCAGTTTCATTATGGCTGCTTGTGGAACAAAATACTGTTTTCATTTTTTTCCCAAGAGTACTTTCATGTTTTTGTTCTGTTGTTGTTGTATAACATTGCAGTTGCCTATAGATGTTGTGGTTGTGACTAATATAAACTGGATTTTCCTCTATTTCAACTTTTATTTAATAATTGTGTAGTAAGATAAAGGAACATGGCTATTTATAGTACATCCATGATGGGCTAAACTTTTTTTCATTAGTTCTAATGATATTTTAAAAATTTTATGGAGTCAAATAATATTGCCTGGTCTTTTCCAATTTTATGTCTCTGATGTATTTTATAGCCTTATCACCTTGTTTAAATCTCTTCATATAATATTGACAAATAAAAGAGACCTTAGTGGATCTGCCTATCTGAGCCTAATGCCTTAAAAACATTGCTTTGAGCTTTTAACCACTGCTTCTGTTGTTGTTTTTAAGTGTGAATGAGTGTCATATTTCATATGCTTTTCTGTATTTCTTTATGATAACCACTATTTTCATCTTTTTAGGCAACGTGATCTTCTATGTAAATATGATTTCAGGAAATGAACTGTCTTTGCATTCATGAAATAAACCTACTTAATCATGGTCCTTTTTAAAAAATAAAATCGCTGGATTAAACACGCTAAACTTTTACTGAGGTTTTAGCATTTGGCTTAAAAAAGTTTTTAGTCCTGATTTTCTTTATTACATTGTTCTTACTTGCCTTCCTTTTCATGATTATGCTATTTTCACAAAATAAATTAAGTAGTGTTAATATTCTCTTCAAAAACGTATATATTATCTGTTCCTTGAGAATTAGGTAAAATTTATGTATAAGTTTATTTGGATTTGGCATTGTTTTAAGGCGACAGAAGACATTATTTTATCATATATTTAATTTCTTAATGATTGTTGGGTATTCAATTTCTTAATACTTAATAAGTAAATTTTGAGAAAATAAAATTTATCTTACTTTACATATGAATGCTTCTGATGGGGTTCAGGGCAGGTTGCCCCAAGATACGCCACTCTGGTATGTGGATTATTTTGAGCTGAAGACAATAAAGGCTCAGAAGACTCAGGAAGAACATTTGACCTTCCCCCAAGTTGCCTAAAAGAATTTAAGATAGATGGCCTAATGCAGGAAGGAGCTAATACCACTAGATAACTATTGTAGAATGTAAAATCAGTGTGATAAGAAAGGCACCAACACGCCCATCTTATTGAAATTCTGTCTCTTGGGGCACATTCTCTATAGAGGCCCCAGCAAAAGTTGTCTAACAAACATTTGCTTTTCCATTTCTATGCGAATTGCCTTCCTCCCCTTTGAAGTCCCAACTGCCCCCAACATCCTCCTTTGTCTGTAGTTGAGATAATATCTAAGGGAGCAACTTTGGACATGTGTCAGGTTGCTCAGTTTTCCTGGGTTTCTCCCATGTATACATGTCATTACACTTTGTTTTCTTTTCTCCTGCTAACCCACGTTTCTAATTGACCAGCCATAAGAACCTTAGTGGAAGTGGGGTGTGGGCAATTCTGCCTCTTCCCCTACACTTTTAATGGAAAAGCACATGGGAGTTCTATTTCCTGTTTTCAGGAAGAAAGGGGAGTTTAGAATGCTCCTCTTGCATCTGCTGTTTTTAAAGTACCTTTAGCTCAAAAGAACCCTTAGCCCAAAGTAGTGGATTTTGAGGTGGCATATTCTGCCACCCTTCTCTTTCTATCTAGCTAACTGGCTATATCTTACTTACAATTTGTACTTCTATATCTATCAAGATTTTAAATTTTCTCATGCATGTTCTCTATATTTTTCTGTTTGTCAACTTAAAATTGCTGATCAAGGTCTCTTAAATTGCCTTGAGTGATTCGAGTTTTGTGCTCAACTTTTCCTGCTTTGTGCTTTCTTCCACCCACGTATTCTGGTTCTTGGGTAACAACCAAATTTTATAGCAGTAGAGTGGAGCCCCTACGATGATAGTGATAATTTTGATTCAGTTACGTGGCCAACAATTGGAAGAACAAGAAAACAAATGCTTGGTCTTTGTATTCTCACATCCTTGACTCAAAGTATACTACAAAGTCACAATCAGATGAAGGATAACAGTACCACATGTTAGCCTACTTTCATAAATGAAAAAGACCCAGCTTAACCCCTGGTGTCAAACACAAATGCTGGTCCCATTACCTCATTACACTTCAGAGGACAAATGCATGGTTCTCTTTACTTCAGGATCTAAAGCTAGCATAGATCATTTCACCCACACTTTGCTTTGCATTTTTCCTTTTATGATCCTGAGCTTAGGTTTTTCCCTATCTAGCTCTCATTGTTTGATTTTTTTTTTGCTTTATACTTTAGCTATCACTGTTCGTCTTTAGGTCAGAGGGCGTGTGTCAAAAAACGTAAATGACTGTGTCATCTCAAATGAAAATCTCTTAAAAATTTTCATAACAATTGCAATTACTTTTGTCAACCCCTGTCAATTCTTCTCAGGCAACAGCTATAAAATTTCTTAAAGCAGAAAGAATTAATACCTCATTACAACTATTTTATTTTATTTTCTAGTACAGCTGTAAAGAAAGTTATTCAGGTAGTAAAAATTAGTTGTGGCAGTTAGAGCCAAGTACACTAAATACAAGAGGTTTTGGAAGAAAGAACTGTGTGCAAATGATCAGGCCTATTACTGAGATTAAATCATCATTTAGGTGGTCTGTACAAGTACAGCAGAGCTGTAAAGAGATAGTGAAGCTACAAGCTCTAACGATAGATTTTTTTTAGCATTTCTATTAAAGCTCCTCCATTTTTCACAGATATTTAGCTATGCACAATTAGGCAATGTTTACTTCTACAAAATCAACCAGAATCAATGTCTCTTGCTCAAAAATATTTAGCATAATAACTTGCCCTAGTGTCTAGAATTTTAATATTCTATATTGATTTGTTTCCATTAAGGCATTATTTTCTATCAAAATGAAAATATACTTAATTTGTGTGACGTCTAGTTGCCATACACGGCCAAGAGGAAATTTAAGGTTCTACAAAAATAATTTTGGTCTTGGTGTGGAAAGGAATGTGCTAAAAGGAGACAGAAGGGCACAAGAAAGCAAATATTATAGGGTGAGTGTAGGATAGCTGCATCACATCTCAAATTTTAAGAGGTGTCAAGAACATTAAAATAATCAGTGGGATTAGATAATGCTCTCTAAACATGCAAGAATTTTTAATTTATACTTTCTGTTGGGAAATTGAAAGATATATATGAATGATTCTGTCTTCCCACAAACGTGTCATCTACTGAGCACAAAAGGAGAGTCTTTGTTCAAATATGGTAAAAAGAGGACAAGAAAAATGAGAAATGCAATTTCAAGATGACCAGGGGGTCTAAGTCAAACATAAAATAAATTTTAAAAATCAAAAGTTACATGAAACTAGATAGAGAGAAAGACTAAGGGCTTGCTATGTGAATGCGTTGATGTTACAGCAGATCCAGATTAAGAAAGAGAGAAAGGAGATTCTGCAGATGTTGCTTTGAGTGGTAAAATGAGCCCCCATTAATGTGCTTTGAGGAAAGTAAATAAAGATTGGATTCCTTTTCAATTAGTACTTGGTGTTAAATGATGCCTCCTTGAATGCAAATCAGAGCGTAATATGAACTTTACGAGGCTACAGCTTCTATCTGGGCTACCCTGTCCATCGCTTTAGTTAATGTACAGGAAAGTGTAAAGTAAACCCTGAATCTGAAAGTGAAGGAAGAAAAAAATTTTTCTTCATGCACATTTATTTTCATTCACAAGCTATGAAAAGTGCCATGTACAGAGTATGGGGCCTTTGTTTTTGGAATTGGGATGTGTGTTCTGAGTTTTATTCGTTGTTAAAGAAATATAGCTCAAATCTAAAACCTTTGTGTCTCTTCTAGGAAATGTAACATTTAATAACCAACAGTTTCTTGAGAGAATGTGATTCAGAACAATAAGTTGATTTAAAGAGTATTATCAGCTTTATTTGGAAAACATGTAAAAGTGCATAATTGTGTTGGGATTTTATGAGAAATATCTGAAAGTTAGCACATGGATGACTCACTGTCTCCTACATTTACGGGTAAAAAATACCCTGGCCCTCATTTCATTGCTAGAATTAGAAATAAAATTAGGGGGAAGTAGGAGGAGTTTATATTTGAACATGGATATCAAAGTTAGCACTGTAGGCGTACATCCTGAAGTCATTCAGTCTTCTAACCTGGAATATTCTCAAAATTGTCCAACTACTAACATAGCCTTCTATACTCGAAACCAAAATAGCTAATTATTAATTATAATGTTGCCCTTATGAATCATTTTCAAATCCTAATTTCTTATTTTTAAAATTGATATAAACTTGAATTCTAATGTGTTATTTACAGTATAACATTTAGACAGCAATTTTTCAATGAGTGGCTATAAACCAAATATTTCGCTATTCATATCACAAAACCATAAAATTAATGTGATGCAAACATGTTTGAATTCTGTATGTTAAATTTTGAATAAAAAGGAACATATTTTGCACTTGCTATTAGGACATTTGGCCCAAATTTAACTCTGCATAGCTCTGAATGTACTATATTTTAATTTCTGTTGCATGATATAAATATCAAGGCATTTACATTTTATAAGTACATTTATTATTTAAATTACACTAATATAGGTCAATAGATATTAGCAATTCCTTGTGTAAGTTATTGGTCTAGTGATTTAAAACAATATGCTCTAGAAATTTGCTATTTTCTAAGAAAATTTGTGCTTAATGACTCATTATAGGATGCAACTTTTTACATTACTAAAGTTTTTTTCCACATGTAAGATTAACTAAGGATTCCTATTGCTAAATTAAACAAAAAAATTCCTGCTGTGATGACTTTCATTACAGTTCAAAAACAGATGCGTGTATTATGTTGGTTCTTTGTTCTTATCAATGACTGATGTCAGGTTTTTCATTTGAAGTCTTCAGCAACAATGTATAAAGAGATAATCTTTTATGTTTCACAATTCTAAGAATATTCTAAATCTGAGAAGATTTGAAGTCTACCAGAGAGGAAGAATACCACCTAAGCCGACTTTTCATGTTGGTTGCAATGACTCTTCCTTCCAAAAAGTTAGAGTTAATTAATAATAAACATAAAGCATATTTAAAGTAAATCTGTATTTAATATCCTAAGAATTTATTTACTGATTTAAAAGATCAGGGTTATTCTGAATACTATTTATAGTTAAAATGCAAAGAAATCGTATACCAGCAGTTCTTTATCTGGGGAAAAACAAACCTGTACTTTAGGACAAAAATCTCAAACACTGGTATTTTGCCGAAGTGGAGTGTTAAAACAAATCTGTGTTTCTCCTTTAGGCAAAAGCTTAGAAATAAAAAATTTAGTGTTCTGTCCACTTGAGGACATAAGGAAAGTGTAGAGTTCAGGAACTATGACACCAAGACAATTTCATTCACATTACAGACCACGTTTCAGTTAGAAGTGATTCAATTTCTGATAATATAACCTTGACCTACACTGTGGTTGTTCCTTATAGTTCTACAATTTGAAAAATACTATGTAAAAAATAAAGTACAAATAAAACACAATGATGTATTGCCATCTTTAAATCATGGGTTTATATGTTTCTTCTTCAACTGTCCATCTGTATTGTCCAACAGAATATTTATACTTCCATTATTATCTCCACGTAGGTTATCATTTAGATTTCAACTAACAGTTTGTATTCCCTCTTGAGAGTCTTCTTTAAGGAATTAAGGACAAAATACAATTAAAAATAAAGGCATGCATGAATGTCATATATGTCACATCGTTTTAGGCAAAATTTTTAAAATGAATTCTGCTTATTGTAAATCCAAATACCCCTCGGATATTAATTCCTAACTTCTGAATTCAGTAGAGGTTTTGTTTTCAAATACATATTTCTATGTGGACATTGGAAGACTTCAAAAACAATAATACTCTAAAATATATTAATTAGTCAGATATGCACATCTTGCTTTATTTCAATATCATGACAGAGAATTATAAACTCTGTTTGATTATTGATGTTGTTAGAATTCCCTGACAATGTGTTTTAGTCACTGATTTACTTTCGAGGAAGATGAAGCATCCCTTTAAAATTATAAAGAGTAAATGAGATGAAATATTTTAAGAAGCCTGCTGTAAAGTGGTTTTGGTGGTTCTTTGTCTCATTTTACCCTGTTAGAGTTCATTAAATCATGTCGATAAGCAGACATTTGCTTAGATGCATACAAAGACAAGATTACTTAAGGAGTAAAACTGTATTTCCAGTTTATGAATTCCACAGCACATATCATATTTCTATGTGCATCCTCCACAGATGCATGCTAAATGAGTCAATATATAAGCCAAACAAATATATTTACTTTTGGTCTTCCTTTCGGCATGGAGAATTATGATTACTGTTGTTGTAGGAAAGACTAATTCTTCAAGAGCCATTTTGTTCATATTACATGCAAATAAAAAATGTTTTTAGTTGACAGCTATCATTTCTCCTTATAAAATGCATAATTGGTTGTTAATCTAGCTATTTTTTCGTGTTTCAAAATTCTTTCTTATACAACAGATGCCAATTTAAATGCATAAATTCAGACATTTGAGAAATGCTTCTTTGATTTAATTTTGTACAACGAAACTCAGTGTTCTTTCCTGGACCTCCACTGGGCGATGATTAATGTTGGGCAATTTAAAGGACCTGGCCTCCTCCCCAAGCTCTACTGGAGAAGAGATATATTGACTTCTGCCCTCAGATCTTGGAAAATCTATCTAAAGTTTTTAGTCCTCCACACCAAGCTAAGACTCGGAGAGAAGCTGTAGGACACAGCATTCTACCTGCCAATCTTTTTCTCAGGGACCCATTAAATGTATTCCTTCCTTCTCCTCTGACATGCCCACTTCCTTAATCCAGAAAAACCTCTTCAAATCCCAGGGGAAACAAGCTCTGCTCATGCAGCATTGGCATTCAATCAAATATTTGTATTTATATCAAAATATAATTTATTTCAGTTTTTTAATTTAAAGAGCATAGACTTTGGAACTCAAAAATCAAGTACGGGGGACAACTTCTTGCCTATCTTATTTTGTTTGTGTTTCTTACTCAAGGCAATGAGCATAAAGTGCACTATACACCTCTTGAAAGGAATGCTGGGTCATGGGTCTTAAAAAAATACTGGGAGCAAAAATATTTATTCATAATTCAAATACATTATCTCATCACATTTAAAAAATAATCTTTTAGTTTTGGGATTCCTTTTGCAACATACTGAAGGTACTTACGCTCATGTTTGTTTAAGATTGCAGATCCGTGAGTCCTGGCCCTGAATTAGGTTTCTTTATGAATTGAATTTAATCAGCATTTACTCAACAATGTGCTGAAGATGCTTTGCACGAATTATTTACCAGATAGATATATAAATGTAGTCTACACACACACACATGCACACGTGCACACCAACACGCATGCACTTGATTGTAAGATAGAGGCAGGGATAAACAACAGGAGAATATTGAAACTCTTTTAAGATTGGTGAAGTGTGGTTGTCCTTCCTGAAGAGAGTAGCATTATCGTCAACTCTGCAGTATATTTGAGTTTCTGCAAACATTTTGAGTTTTTCTCTCCTCCTGTGTTGTGTAACTTTTTTCATAAGTCTGTATCTTATTTCATTAGAGAAGGTATGTACTTTTACCGTGTCTGTTGAAAACTTTCCACCAATCATATAGTTGTTTTGCTGTGAAATCCTAAAGATTGATTTTAGATATGATATTAATGTAAATATCATAGACATGAATAGCTAGTTTATTTGAGAAATATTTAGAAAAACTTTGGGGGAATTTGATATTATATTTCCAAGATGTATTCAGACCATATTTATTAAGACCAAAATGATATGTTCTGAATATCTGAGAATAATTGCTTCAGTGGAGTGGAACCCCCGCCCCTATATCTGAGTTTGGCTCTCAGCGTGGTAACCACTAATATGCTTTGTACATATTTTGTGAGTATTCATTCACTTAATGACAATAAGATGCTTCTGAAAAATCACAGATTCTTCCCAACTGGGATGAGTTGTAATGCTGAATGTACACTTCAAATCCCAAATAATCAAGACGTAATAAAATGCCTGCAAATAAGCAACCAACCACTGTCACGTTAGTTTGTAAACCACTTTTAAACATTACTTCCCAGCCACCAAATAGTTCATATTCTTGTTTGCGAGCAAGAGCTTTGCATGCAAACCATCTTCTCTTTTACTGTACTAACTGTACTTCTTTGCCAAAACTTTCTGTCTAAAAATCTCAATGAGATAGTGTTTGCCTTAAAATTGGGCAAATACAAAAGTCAAATATGAAACACGTTATATAAAATGCTCAGAACAATCTGACAATGGAAGAGAATTGTTCGAACTGACTTTATCAATGTTCAGCCTCTATTACTTAGCATTAGCAATTTCCAAGACTGCTCATCATCTTTGTTAACTATTTTTACACGTTTCCAATATCTACACATTTGATTCTGATGTTGATCTTCAACCAGTTGAATTTGGATTCTAATCAAGACTGTTCACTCATATAATCCTTTAATGTTTTATTTAGTTTTGAGAATTTAGTTTTTGAGAATGTAAATATAAAATATCCTTCTGTAAACACTGGGCAAAAAGCTACACCATTTTGAAAGATATGTTCATGAAGGCTAAATTATAAAATAAAATAAAAAAATTAGGCACTAAATGATAAATATATTCTACTTACAGTCTAAGGACAGACTTAAAATTCACTAGTTATGTCTCTAATTTAGAGCTATGGTGGTGTAGAAAACTGAGGCATGGTTTGAAGCAATTCAGCTTTGAACTAACAAAACTCAAACAACTTGATAATAGTATTGAGGAGAGTGTGGAAAATTGGCACCCATACATATAATCGAGCAGTCAGTCTGTAAATTGAGTCAAACTGTGGGATGCAGTTTGGCAATGTCTAACAAAGTTAGAAATAGGACATTCTATTTGACTTACATTTAGAAATGTGGATACCTTCATGAAGTAAGCATGTAACCTGCAGCATTGTCAGTACTTGCAAAACACTGGTGATGAGCTAACGGTAAAATAGCAAGTGATTTTAGTAATAATAAGGCATTTACTGAACATATCGGTAGCCATTAAAAATGTACCAACTCTGTATGTTTCATAAGAATAGTCCCTAAGATATAACTAAAACTGTAAATTTAAAAGGCAAGATTCAGAACAGTGGATATACTATGCTATCATTTGTATGAAAGCTATGTTATCATTTGAGTAAAAATGTATTATCTTTCTGCATATAGTAGGATATGTATGAGTCATCTATGGAAGTCTGTAAGCATTCACAAAAGTCTACTATCGGTGGAGACGGGGTTTCTGAATGGCTGAGAGATATGGTGGGAAGGTGATATACATTTCATTGCATGTGTATATATTCTCTGTTTAAAAACGTTTTAAAATATTTTTAAAACACATTTGAAACACACTTTCAGCTTAACCATCTCTAAGATTATTATTGCATATTGTGAAAAATAAAAAACCAATGTTCTGTATTAAATCAATATTTATGAAATTCAAAAGATGAGATGGATGAATAAAACTCTTGTTAAGCTTTTCAGCATGTAGCTAAATTAAGTTAAAACTGACCTATTCAGCAACTATGCATAAAAATTATATCACCCTCAGCATTTGTTAATTCAGCTGAATAAACTGTACTTTTGCAGATGGGGCAGTTACGTACCCTCTGTATTCGTGTAGCAAGACCTATGTCTTAACTACGGCAGACTCAAGAGATTTCAACAAAACTTGAACATAGAATTCCACGATCCTTTGAATTTACTCCAGTTGGCTGAATAAGAGAGGAAGACAACCACCCTCCTCCTGAGTATAAAGGAATGAATCAGTAAATGTGTTTATATATGTGTTTGTGTGTATGTGTATGTAAACATCAGATATTTTAATATAATTTTAAGGGCTTAATGACAACTAACTTGTCAACTGAAAGTTAAGTAAATGAACATGTAAACTTCTAAATAAAAAACATAATACATAAGGAGCCCAAAATCCCAATGTTTATTTCAATAAGGAGAATGTCGAAATTCTCTCATGGAGTGATGCACACACAGTCAGGGGTGTATGTGGCTTCACCACTTGAGGAGCTTTGTTAATCTTCCTTCTCTGGCCCATTTTTACATTTTACAATCCGGATAACATTCCCCCATGATTAAGACCTGAGGACTGTGCCTGTCAGTTGTAATCCTACAGTGTCGAGAACTTTATACCTCTGGTCTCAGGTAGCTTGGATTTATTCCTTTGGAAAAGGCAATAACTATGTAGTTAGTGGAGATTTTGCCCTCATAAATTCTTCATAACATCATTCATTGCCATAAAACTCATAAAAGTAGTGGGGGGTATTCTGATTTATGATCTGATTCAGCATACGAGTTCGAGGACTGGAATTCAAATATATAATACATAGTAATGTGTACAATTTCAAAGAAACATGCATATTAAATTTATTACTCTTTAAATTATTTTTTTATCTGAAATAATGGAAAATCACATAATTTGATTCAGTGGGCGAACTGTCATTAGAGGCGAAATAATCAATCCAGTGCTCTTTTACTGCAAATATTGATTATTGCGTCTTACTTGTAAAACTTAAAAATATGAAATTTATTATTACTTTGGTGAATGCTTCCTATGGGGTGAGGGTATTTAGATGCCACACACATAATTCTCATTGCTCCCTTAACTTAGTGATTTTAGACTCAGTGAAATTTGTGTCTCTGTGATAAGCTTGCATAGCCTTACATTAACTGTATAAAGGAAAAAGGGCTCTAAGGACATTAATTCCAAACAACACCAAATTTTCAAATTGTACGTACCATTATGTACAAAGTTCTCTTGGGCTGACAGTATTCAATTCTAAAAGTAACAATATATGAACTTTCAGAAATTCTGACAACAGTCAGGAGTGTGAAGACAATATTTGAAGGAAAAGAGAAAGGAGTACTATAGAGTATCAGTCATTATATTTTGAATGCCCTACACAGTTTGAAAATCATTTAGATATTTGAAGAAGATGTATCACGTGAAACATGAGTTTTTCTTAAGCTTTATTGATTTGCATGTTAGTGCAAAATGGTCTCAAATAGGATGTATGTCCCCTAGGACATGCCCAAGATAGCTCTTAGAGAAATAATTAGAACTTATTTTCAAATTTTAACTCACCCTTTTTAGTCAATATGTTTATATTTCCAACATAAATAATATTAGCATAGTAGAACATGTATATCTTTTCCTTTACTCTTGATTTTTTTTTAAACTGGAAGGAATAGATAATTAAACATATACAGAAACTGCTGAATTGAATAATTGGAAGACAAGATTTTAAACAAAGAAAAGCAAACAAACACAAAACAGATTCAGATTTACAATTCTTAGTTAGAGGTGAGCAGGAAACCACACGAAGTGATATTCACAAAAATAGTCTCAAAATGTAAGTATCCTTCCACCGCATTTCTTTTTCCAGGTTTTTGCATCTCTATGTAAGAATGGTAGGAAGAAAATCTTCTGTATATATGACCTTCTCGATTATTCTTTTTTGTTTATGTTCTGTATTAGTCAGTTTGGGCTACCATAACAAAATATCATAGACTGGGTGGTATAAACCACAGAAATTTATTTTCTCGCAGTTCTGGAGGCTAGAAGTCCCAGATCAAGGCACCGGCCATTTGGTTCCTGGTGAGAGCCGTCTTCCTGGCTTGCAGGCAGCTGCCATCTTGCTGCCTTTGTGTATGCACAGAGAGAGAGGGAGCAAGCTCTGCTCTCTCTGCTTATAAGGATGCTGATCCTTTAGGATTAGGGCCCCTCCCTTATGTCTTCATTTCACCTTCATTAATTCCTAAAGGCTCTATCTCCAAATACAGTCACATTGAGGGTTAGGGCTCCTACAGATGAATTTTGGGAGGATACACTTCAGCCCATAGCATTTTCACAGAGAGGATTAAACAAAGTTTGCTGCATTTCTCATCCGAATAATTGAACACAACCTTCAAACGCAAGACAATTTTTGGTATATATATTTCATTTTTATATATGAAAAAGGGGTTAAAATAAATATATTCATAATATACAATTTATATAGTATACTAGAACGTTATGAATAAATATACTGTAAGAAACGTATATTTGAAAAAATAGCCTTTATATATTCGGAAATCAGGTTTAGTTACATTATAAAATAATTTATAACCCACACAATAGTTTAACGCAAAAAGAAAATGTACTTCTCTCTGTGTGGAAGCCGAGACTAAATCTATGACTTGTATTTTTATACTTTCAGCAGAGACCACTCTATTTCTTGATACTTGAGAACTTCTTGGAAGCGGGGAGAGCAGTAGCTTATATTATGCCTTGAGCTCACAGGAGAGTGATTTCCCTCTCCCATTCTCACAGCACCCCTCAAGCCCATCATCTGCCAAGGGGAAAAGGGAAGGACAAAGAGCAGCCCAGGGAGGAAGAGTCCCGGCATTTTTCTAATGCTTTACCCTTGTGATTGTTAATATTGCTGAAATGTACATTTTGATTTTGACATTGATGAAAATAACCCTACCTCCACTCCTCTATACAAAAAAGCCACTATCTTATGCATTTAAAAAGTAAAAAAAAAAATTAGCAATTGTCTGCTTTTTGAACCTGTGAAAAGGACTGTAACACAAAATTCTGTCCTAAAGGTGAGAAGATAAGTGGAGCAATCAGCAGGGAAGATTTTTAAATGCTCATTTTGCAACAGGTCCAGTGAAATTCCTTCCGTGGAATGTAACTGACCTCTGGCTAAGTGGCAGAACATTTATAAAAATGTCAACTGTTCCATCTTTCTACTAAACTCTATTGAAGTGACTCATGTATTTAGAAAAAACACAGAGAATGGTTACCTTATTGCAGCTAGAGCTGATCTTGTATAATTTTGAATGTTGTGTGCTCCAGGCACTAAAAATATCTTAGATACATTGGGTTTTATCATAATTGTAACCCGTCTATTCTTACATAATAACACCTTGAAATCTTTAGAGATCTGTTCATGAGAGAAAGCATTAGAAATATCCCACCCCAGGCGAATAAAACCTACTCACCCAAAGGAATATCTTTATAATGAATTATACTTATTGTAAAGGAATTCTCTGTAGAATCAATCAGGGTATTATTTCCAACTTTGGGCCAATTGTTACAATGCACTAGCAGGGTTGAATTATAATCAGCAAATAATATCTCATGTGACTCTTTTTTTTCCTTAATGTAGCAACTATACATAATGATAGATTGTTAAAATATGAATCTTGCTCCAAAACATATGTCTTATATTATTTAGAAAGTGAAACAGGAATATGGGGTTTTCTAATTTAAACATCAACTTTCATTTGCAAATAAGAAAAGTTTGCACAATTAATTGTAAGTAATGGACATTTATAGTAAGTTTTTTATATTTTGAGTATTAAAAGATAAGAAATAATAATATCTTATCAAATCTTTTTCCCCTTTGGCAGCTTGAGATGTCTAATTGTGAAAAGTCTCTCACACAGAACAGCAAACACTGCCCTACTTCTTAAATAGACCAAAGACCATGATAAGGATAAGTAAGGAATATTTTCTGTTTGTTTGATCATTTTCATAAACAACAACAGCATTATCTGAGTCTTACTTTTGATCGGGTCTTGTGCTTGGAAATGTACATAAATTATTTGGTTTAATTGTCACAATCATAGAAGAAGGTAAAATTCTGAGGAAGCTGAGGTTTAGAGAGGCTGAGGACCTCACTCCAGATTATGTAAGCTAAGAAAGTAGCTGTTTCAGGGAGGTGTCTTTGGTTGGAAATAACAAAAATAACACTAAGATACCCCAAGCAGAAAAGAGAAATTTATTATTCAGGCTCAGAGCCATCTTACAAAATCCATGAGAATAGACCCAATTGGGCATCAAAAGCTGGCTATTACCTGGTATTGTATAGTTCTCTGTGGCCCAAATTGATTCATTCTTCTCTGTCTGAAAAATTATTCATTCTTCTCTATCTGCCTCAGCTCCCATATTTTCATCGTGTAATTTGAACAAATTTCACATATTACAGCTTCAGCAACCTGAACTTAACAATTCTTGCTCCCTCTCAGCTTAGTTAAGATTTGCATTCTTAGATCAATCACCTTACAAGAAAAGGATATCACATTATAGGAACCTACTCACGGTGGTACCCAGGGAGAATGAGAAATTAATAAGGCCATCTAAAACGTGGCTACTACAGGAGCAGAACTCGCACAGTACTTAGATCAGGGTTAATTGTCTCAAAACACATGAGCTGAACAATACTCTGTTTTCTTAAGAAAGACTTCCACATTGTGCTCTTGTACATTCCTGTCTACCTTTTCTCCAGACAGCGCTAAGTACGAATAATTGGGTTTCAGAAACATTACTCTGGTAAAGGAAGCCCTATATTACAAGAGGTTTAGTACTTGGGGTGCAAATGACTTTAATGGATGGAGCTTTGATTATTCTTTCTGTTCTCACCAAAGAGGATGATTCTGGTGGCCCAGTGTTCACTGGTTCAGATCCCAGGTGCGAACCTACATATTGCTTGTCAAGCCATGCTGTGGCAGGTGTGTCACATACAAAGTAGAGGAAAATGGGCATGGATGTTAGCTCAGGGCCAGTCTTCCTCAGCAAAAAAAGGAGGATTGGCAGCAGATGTTAGCTCACGGCTAATCTTCCTCAAAAAAAAAAAAGTTGATGATCCATATATGTCGACCAGTGTTGGCATCATCTACAGTCTTGCTAGAAATGGGGAATCTCAGGCCCCTCAAGGTCTGTTGAGTTAGAAATGCATTTTAACAAGATCTCCCATGTAATTTCTGTGGCCAGTAAAGTTGGAAAACAACTATGTTAGTTCCTTTCTTTATTATATGAATATATAAGTGAATAAATATAGTTGGTTCTCAGTGAATACTTTTTGCTATGATAGCCCGTGTGTCCTCTTTGAAGCCAAAGGTGAGACTTCAATTACATGCTGTGGCAATAGGGTGATTCTGTTTCAGAATTATTTGATTTTACGTACATTTGGTAGGTCTTGGTTTGAGGTCATACAGTGAGAGATTAATGCAAGAGAGTAGATACTAAATGATATAAAAAAACTCAGGAGGAAAGGAAGGCAGTCTTGGGCTACGTGTTTATCAAAATTGACATCTGTTCATTTCTTTGGTCTGGGTCTCAGTCCCTGTATGACTTTCAAAGATGCATAACTGCTTTCCTGCCTCTATTCTACAAGGAAAGGAAGTAGCTTCTCTTCTTGAAAGTGTAGGCTGTTTTGTACGTACAGCAGTTTGGGAATATTTGATATAACTAGGACTGAAAAACAAGACCAGATTCACAGTTTGTTAAACTAGCTCTGTGACCTAGGAAACTCCCTCAGATTGAGTTTTTTCATTAATATACAGAGAGAGCCGAAGTTTGTGACATAGTAAGTTCCCTTCTACAACTAACATTTTATTCTTATCTTACTAATTGTTACTATAATATATAGGATTCAGAAATGTGAGCTCCTTTATTTCTTGTTTTCATCATCTTCTCCCTGAAAACACATCCAGGGGCCAGCCCCGTGGCCAAATGGTTAAGTTCACATGTTCTGCTTTGGCGGTCCAGGATTTCATTGGTTCATATCCTGGGCTTGGACCTAGCGCTGCTTGTCAAGACATGCTGAGGCAGTGTCCCATATAGGAGAGCTAGAGGGACCTAGAACTGGAATATAAAATTATGTATTCGGGGGCTTTGGGGAGAAGAAAAGAAAACAAAAAACACACATCCAATTCTCAACGAATCCAAAATTTGATTCAATTTCCACATTTCAAAAATTGAAATACCATCACTCTCCATTTACCTACCAAAAGAAGATGATGCTTTTCCTATCAATCTATGTTAATGTTTCTATTCCTTTTTCAATAGTGGAAGTATGTCCTGATTTCAAACTATTTACAAAGCTGTAGTTATCAAAACAGTATGCTACTGGCATAAAAACAGACACATAGATCAATGGAACAAAATAGAGAACCAAGAAATAAACCCACACATATATGGTCAATTAATTTCTGTCAAAGGAGCCAAGGATATAAAATGAGGAAAAGATAGTTTCTTCAATAAATAGTGTTGGGAAAACTGGACAGCTATATGCAAAAGAATGAAAGTGGACTTTTATCTTATACCATTCATGAAAATCAAATCAAGATGGATTAAAGACTTGAACATAAGACCCGAAACCATAAAACTCCTAAAAGAAAACATAGAGGGTAAGCTCCTTGACCTTGGTCTTACCGATGATTTTTTGGATTTGACACCCAAAGCAAAGGTAACAAAAGCAAAAATAAACAAGTGGGACTACATCAAACTAAAAAGCTTCTGCACAGCATAGGAAGCCATCAATAAAATGAAAAGGCAACGTATAGAATGGGAGAAAATATTTGCAAATTGTATATCAGATAAGGGATTAGTGTCCAAACAATATAAAGACCTCATACAACTCAATAGCAAAAAAACAATAATAACAAAAACCCAAACAATTCTATTTAAAAAAGGGCAGAGGCACTAAATAGACATTTTTCCAAAGAAGACATACAAAGAAAAGATACTCAACATTACTAATCATCAGGGAAATGTAATCAAAACTGCAATGAAAATAACCTCACAGTTGTCAGAATGGCTGTAATCAAAGAGATAAGAGCTAACAAGTGTTGGTGAGGATGTGGAGAAAAGGGAACCCTTGTGCACTGTTGGCCGGTATGTAAATTGGTAGAGCCACTATGGAAAACAGTAGGAAGATTCTTCAAAATATTAAAAATAAAGCTACCATATGACCTAGCAACCCCACTTCTGGGTATATATATTCAAAGGAAATGAAAGAAGGATCTTGAAGAGATATGTGCACCCCAAGGTTTATTGTAGCATTATTCACAATAGCCAAGATATGGAAACGACCTAAGCGTCTGTCAGCAGATGAACGGATAAAGAAGATGTAGTGTATATATATATATACAATAGAATCTTATTCAACCATGAGAAAGAAAGAAATCCTGCCATTTGCGACAGCATAGATGGAACTTAAGGGTGTTATACTAAGTGAAACAAGGCAGAGAGAGAAAGACAAATACTGTATGATCTCATTTATATGTGGAATCTAAAAAAGCTGAACTCATAGGAACAGAAACTAAATGATGATTGCCCTGAGCTGAGGAGTAGGGGAAAAGGAGAGACGTTGGTCAAAGGGTACATGATTCCAGTTATGAGATCAATAAGTTCTGGGGATCTAATGTACATCACAGTGTTAATAGTTAATAAGACTATGTTATATACTTGAAAGTTGCTAAGAGAGTAGCTCTTAAATGTTCTCACCACAAAAAAAAGGTAATTATGTGACCTGATGGAGGTGTTAGTCAATGCTATGATGTTAATCATTTTCAATACATAAGTGTTTCAAATTAGCATGTTGTACACCTTAAACTTACACAACTTTATATGTCAATTATATCTCAATAAAGCTGAAAAAATATTAAAAAGAATTTAATCAAATGCAAAAAAAACAGTAGAAGTATGGTTTAGAGGAAAGAATAATGAAAACAAGATAAGACTATCTGGGTCTATTCTCAGCTCTGACATATAGACCAGTTACTTCAGGTAAGTTTAAAGATATGGTTTCAAATATCTTCATCTAAAAAATAAAGGAGTTGGTCTAGATGATATCTGGTTGTAATAGACACATGTTAATTTTCAATAATTTAAAACCCATTTGCATTTTATTTTTACTTCCTTAAGAAAATTATTTAAACTCAGCTACTTGGCTTGTGAAGCAGGTGAAAGATTTCGTTGTAAAAGCAAGTGAAAATTCAAGAACATGGGAAAATTGTACAAAGCAGGAGACTACCTTTACCAATAGTATATGCTTCTTAGGCTTGTTAGGGTCCCTTAAAATGTCTACATGTAGAGCTTTATCATACAATTATGAACATTTAGCCTAAGCCACCGCTGTGACAACTGAACAGAAAATGCCAAAAGTTTATTCCATGTGATAATCTGAGCTGAAATATACTTCTGTGGCTAATGAGCAGTGTAGACCCAAAACATGTAAAATTTGGCAATTGGGCATGCCCCATAACAGTCACATTACGCAAATAATAGCATTCTGGAAGTCTGACAGTTTCATATGTATTTTGCAGGTGCCCAAATTGTACAGTTTTAAAAAATATTGGCTCATAATATATAAACATGGCTTTTTATGAGATATAATTTCATTTTGCCAAGACATTTTTCTCTCTTGGCCCAATGTAGATTTCTGTGAACACAATAGTTCTAAAAAACATATCCATGTCTAGAACATTCCACTATGATAACAAGGAAAACTGACAGTTTCATGATGACTGAGAGCATGAAGTTTTTAGAGAGGCAAATTTATCTTACAAATCAGTGGAAAGTATTAGCACATAATATAATACATGTGTTTTGCATGAATAAAATCCCAAACTGAAATGAGTTAATCATCCTGTGCAGATGGATGCCATCCTAACTGGACAGATTGCTTTGGAATATGGAAGACTTTGCAAGTTTATGGAAACAGTTTCCTTTGCTAGCTCTTTACGAAAGGCAAAATATAACAGTTCAAAAGAGCATCATCAAAATTTTAAAATCCTGAATTATTATGAATAAACAGTATCTTTACAAAAGAAGCATTTTTAAAATATTTTTAAAAAATTAGGTACAAACAAGTTTGGAATAGTTTGCCATATTTTCATCTCTATATGTGCTAATAATTCCAAGTATCTAATTACCCAATAGTATTTCTTATACACGATGGCCTTCCAATAAGATTTTGGGATTCCTAGTATTTCTAATAAAATATAGGAATGTTGGGAAGTTTTACTTGTAGGTAGCTTCCTGTATAGGCTATAGGAATCTCCCTTCAGTATTTCAAGAGGAAAAATAAATCACCCATTGTGGTGGGCAAAGAAATGTGCTACCCAAATTGCCAAAAGGAAGGCCATTAAGACCTGCTGTGGGGAGCACAGACGGCGGATAGTTCCAGCTGTGGATTCCATTGGAGTCCACCTCAGCAGAGGAACCGCCTTCTCCAAGGCCACAGCCTTCCTAAGCAGCCTGCACCTAGTGACTGAGCCAGGTGGAGGTGTAAACGCCTGGCCATTGTAGCCTGATGTAGCACAACTGACAGACGTTATTTGTTCAAGAGCTCCCGGCAAGATTGACCAATTCTTTGTCATCCTACTTTGACACCTCTCTCCACCGGATCTTGTCTGCTATTTCTTTCACTGGTGTTGATGCCCCATAAACATCTTGCACCCCAAACTCTGTCTCAGACTCTATGTTTGGAGAACTCGATCTATACCACACATTCAGAATCAAGTAAAAATAGAAACATAATGGAAGAATTTGTCCATACCACTTCAAGGCATGGTGTGTAAATGGGCAGGTAAAGAAAGGAGGCAATTGGAACATTGCTTGAGTATTTCTTAAGTTGGTGTTCGTGGAGATTTTGTAGATCACAACTACTGAAAATAATGAGAGCTGACTGTATATAAAATTGATTATTCTGTGTAGACACACTTTGTTCTCCCTCCTAAAATATTCTGCTAGAAGGCAAAGATGGATATTTAAGGTTAATACATTGTACTAAGCTTATTTTAGGGCTTCATCCTAATTTCCATGAAGCCAACATTCTTTGATTTTAATATTTAAGACCATTTCCCAAGCCATGCTAAGACTCCATTATTATGTGTCCAGTTTTGCAAAATGAATTGCCATGACATGAATACACAGCCAAAAATGTAGGCAGCTTCTATGTGATCCTATAAAACTTTCATTGCCAGCTGGAGAAACGAAGATGCCCTCTTAGACAAGAGAGAAAAGACATGTGCAAATGCTCCAAAAGCTATGTATTTCAGCATAAATATAGATGCTGATGATTATTAATATTATAAACATTGTAGCTACATTCTCAAAAGCAGGGCTTTGGATCATATACATTTATAAATTAATAACAAGTAACTATTTATATGAAATATATTTTAAGGAGTCAATGAAAATTGTTCATCATGAACACTATATAAGTTCATATATTTATATTTGTTAATCAGTCATCAGTTTAATTAATGGTGTAAATGTGGTATTCTTATTGATGGAGCATTCAAAATATGGTGCTAACAATTAAAAATTCCTTTGGCTTGATGTGTTTACCAGTGGGAACAGTTTGAGAGCTGTCCCTGCATAAATTTGGTTCTTTATTACTCTGTCATGGCCAACTCAAATACATGTGCATTATTCTGTATCATTTGGGAAATCAGTAATTAGAAACCAACAATTTCAATAGAGGAATAGATAGAAAAACATTTGTACATTTTTGGAATATCTGACAGGTCCACAGTCTCAGCAACTCCGGCTGTATTTGCCTGGAGATATGAGAAGGGAGCCAGCATCTGTAGCGCATACCAAGGGCTTCCCTTCATTCCAGCTGGTATGTTTCAGCTACTCTGTAACACATTTTTCCCCCATAAATATCTGTTAGTTTTTTCCACTGCTCCTTGCCTGTGTTTCCTCAAAATCGAGGAACATTCCAGACTTTACTCCTTTTTCTAGGCCCCATGCAAATCCACCTCCACAACACCTCCCTCGAAGTCTTCATCTCAAAGAAATCTCTCTTTTATTTGAATTTTAATTTCATATTTTTCTGTCCCTTGCCAAGGTTACTGATTCCATATTAATAGAGTAAAATGGTTTTATAAACATTTATTATTTTGAGAACATTTATTCTTATACTCTGTATTTTTAGCATCCCACATTGATATATTTATATAAGTGAAATTTTAGGCAGTTTTAAATATAAATAATTTAGTGAATTATCAAGAAAACAATTTCTTTGCTTATTCCACGTGGATGTTGGATGAGGAGGGACAGTGAATTTTCTGTTAAGGAATCCTAGATTAACCTTCCAATTCCTAATTTTTCATTACCTTTACACATGACTCAGAAAGGAAACTAAACTCATTTAACAAACAGTGGTTGGAATAATGATTATAATTATTATTATAAATAGAAGGCAAAATACAAAAGAGAAACTATTTCTCAAATCTCAAATCTCCTGTTACTAAAAACTATACCTCTACTTACAGGCATTTTTTTATTTTATGTGTAAACAGTAGATGGCTATACAGATAAAAATGTAATCATTTTTATATAATTATAAACATATATCTACACTTTCTTCCTCTTCACTTCTATCAAATCCAGAAGAACAGCAAAGACACTGAGATTGCCCAACAGTATTGCTATGTTCCATATTAGAATGATTAAATTTGAGAACACGAGTTGAGAGGAAAGGTGTCCATTTTTCCTTCCCATTTAGAAGTGTTCTGATTCTACTGTCCCAAGCTCTAATAGGTCATATTGCCTTAGAAATATTTAACATAATGATAATGCTTAGCTTGTTAGTTGTTTTACAAGAACATTTTAGACTTCAAAAAAATTAGTTTTCAAGTGGACCTTAAAAGTACCTGTTATGATATGGGTAGATCAGCCTACTTTAACTCTTTCATGACTCAGTGAGTACCTGAAGAACTTTGTGGCCTCAAATCCTCAAACAGCCCTTGATTGAAACAATTTTAGAATTTTAGGTATTTTTCAAATAGAATACTCCACTTACAATAGTAGCAATAAGTGACCCACTGGGCATGGAGTGTTCATTTGAGACAAGCAAATGATTCTTAATCTTTAATGTTGTAATCAGAGTGGAAAATATCCATCTACATTTAATTACAACAATGTATTAGGGTCTATATAAGTAGTTACATTAAACATGAACAATGATAGCTAGATCAGAGTAGTCAAGTATGGTAACTCTCTGCTACCTTCTCCTGACAATCCCTGTAGCCACACTCCTACCAAAAAGATGAATTTGTGGCCTGAGAATATATGCATTTGGATTATTACCAAGTACAATGAGATTGCAGGATGATTTACTGAAATTCATTTCATGACTTAACCAAGTAAATCAAGTAAATCATGATTACATGTTTTAACCATAGATCTGGACAAGTTTTGCAATAATTTATTTTTAGGTATCAAAGACATAAGATATTTAAAAATGCATGTCAAAATCTCTGACTTTTAAGAACACTTTGAATTTTGAAATGTTGACATATCAGTTGAAAATGCACAAAATGCCTAGCAGGAATATTTTATGTTAAGAAGATATTTTTATTATTGAGTTAAAATACGTGAACTTCATAACTTCACATCCTAGTATCCTTCTATTTGGCAAAGCATTGTGTGAAAGAGTTCTCTTCATTCCAGGTACATCGACTGTGATGCAAACAATTTAATTCGTATTTTATTCCTTTACATTTTATGATATTGACAATACTTATTTGGTAACTACACATGGTTGATGTTTTTCAGCCAAATATATAAATGATTCTTCTTGTTGATATGGAAAATTAAATCTGTCGAATATGTAGATGTCAACGTCTTTGCCATGTGTTAAAATGTAAATTATTAAAATGTTAAATGTCCTTAAAATTAAAATGTACATTATTTTCACTTTTAGTCTTTAGGGAAATAATCTTAAGTTATATTTGAATGCACTGGAATTCATATAAATTCCTTACAGCCAATAATTGACAATTTTAGTCTCCAGGAGCTAAATATATTTTTTTAAAGTATCCTCATATTTTCATTTTGTTACCATTCATAAATAATTTGACCTAATTTATAGGAAAACTTTCTTTAGTGTGGAACCTCAATGAGAGAGAGAGTATAAAGAAAACAATATAAAGATTAATAATAAATCTTTGTCCTGTTTTATCAGTTTTCTTATAGGTAAATGTGAGATTAATACATGCCAAATGTATCCCATAGCATTAGTTTCTTGAAAAAGGAAGTTCTCTTGCCATGTGAGTTTGAGAGATTTTGGGTTAAACACACAATACCAGTTTATTTACCAAAGGACTAGAAGGTTTCGGTACCCAAATGTAGTTTGACAAACCCTGTCAGAAATAAGGAAGGGAAGAAGTTGAGGGTGGGGGTGCGGGGAGGCAAGGTATGAAATTGAAATCAGTTGGGGCAATTTGCTGTAAATATAAAAAATCATTGGAAATTTGTGAAATCATTAAATACTATTTTGAATTCAGTGGTTCATTATTTTTCTTTTAACTAGACACTCCTCTAGGGTTTAAGACTTCTAGCTGTCTCATCTATTTGTCTATTTCCAGCATCCATAACAATGACAAGCACACAGTAAAGTGTTCAATAGATACTTTATTAAATGTTTGAGTGAAAAACTTAATTTAATTGTGGAAGAAGAATTTGGAAAAATTCTTATTCTAATCAAACTTTAGGAACCATGTAGAATGTTTAACTCAAAGGTAATAAAAACTAACATGACAAACTGGAGGTAATATGAATATGAATAACAGAGAACTCTGTATATTCCCGAGCAGGCATGTGATATGTAGCAACCATTTTCTTTTTGAAATAAAAAAAAATTAAACTAGATAGGTTCTGCAGTAGATTTTCAAAATCTACAGTTTACATTAAAAACTGAATCTTGTACAGCCTTCACAGTTAAGATGCTGATGCATTTTTCCTTGAGGAGACATTCTGCAGGAAACTTTGTTGCTGGCAATGTTTACACCATCTTGAAATAAGTAAACAGTCCATAAAGTCTCTACTAGCAGCAGCAGTAAACAGTCAATCTCTGAAACATTCACTAGACCAGAAAAACTTCTGAGACACCAAATAATTTCTTCAAAGCTTGCATTCAACACATGTGTGTGGCAGATATTCATTTAAAATTCCTAGTCTAGAGAATCCGTAGTATCTCATTAGAGCTGGGGAGAATGATTACAGCAACATTCAGCTTTGGATGGAACGTAGCAGTCTACAGCTGCAAAGCCAGTTGAAGACAAGTCCATCAAAGTTGACTTGACTTTTAGCAGTGACCTTGCAAATATCTGATCTTAAAATCTTGTTGAATTTAGCCCAACTTAGTGCAACTTGCTCTCGTTTTAATGACCCTATCACCATTCAACAGAAAATAAGGAGAAATAGCAAAATCCAAGAACTATAGAGATATCTACATTTACATGTAAAATTTAAAAGAATAAAAGTTCGAGTAATGTTATTCTGACTCTATGGCTTTCATAGCTGGCTATGTAGATGATATCTGCATCCCATTAAGATTTCTAAACTATTTTGAGTAAAAGCATGTATTATGTCTGGAGAAATTCATGCATTCCAATATACATTAACCTTTGAACTTAGGTATATTCACATTTGCTTAGCTTCAGTTAAAATATTTTTTCCCAGTTAGAATAATGAATCCACATCTTGAAGGCAGATATGAAATGATACAATCTGGCTAGTAAATATATAAACAAAACAGTCTAGTTGTAACCATACTCAATGGGTGGATCTCTTTGTGAGTGCGGAGCTAAAAGTGCAACCAAGGCTGAAGAGGATGAAGAAAAGAAAGGTTTATTGCTTGCCGAAGCCATGGAGATCAGCGAAAACTAGCTCCCAAAGCAGTGTCCCCATCCCTGCTCTGAGCTTAGTGCAGGTGGAGACTTCACACACCAGAGTGCAGAGGACATGTTACAACTTTGTAACCACTAGGCCTAATCAGGGCCATGTGCAACCCATTACATAACCAGTTCAACGCCTTTACAGAATGAGCTTAATGCAACATACGTTACACAACAGCCCCAAGGTAACTTTTGGACACTTAGAGCTGGAAAAATTTGCAGGGGTCCTGCTGCAACTGTGTAAGTTTCACCATAGGATGGCAACATTAAAAAAATGAGGACACCAACTTCTGAAAAACAGCACAGTTTTCTCCTTGTCTGGAAAACATTTGACACACTGTATTTAGTTATGGATCATATTTTCATTAACCCTTTCCTTGCCTGGTTTCTGGTCCTAAAGGTATTTACTTTCAAAAGTTACTTATTAAAAGTATTTATCAAACATATCAAAAGTTTTTTATATGTTTCACATTATATAGGGCCATAGAAAATCTGTTTTATTATTGCTTTCTTTATAGTTTATTGAGGTGCAATAGACAAACAGGAGAGTTGGAATCATAGGTGCTCAGCTCAATGATACCCCACAAAGTGAATACACTCACATAACCAGCACCCAGATCAAAACAAAAAGGAATTACCAGCACACCCTCTTCTGGCACCTACAAGCTACAATGAGGGTAGCCCCTATCCTGACTTCTAACATCATAGACTAGTTTTGCCCGTTTTCAAACATTACGTAAATAAATTATACAGAACAAACTCTTTCGTGTTTTTGGCTTCTTTGCCTCAACATCAGGTATACAACATTCACCCATGTTTTTGAATATAGTTATAGTTTGGCCATTCGCTTTGCTGTATAGTAGCCCATTGTATGAATATACTGCAATTTATTTATCTATTATTCTGTTGAGGAGCATTTGGGTTGTTATTGTTTGAGGACTTGGAAGAAAAAACTGCTATGAACATACTTTTATGTGTCTTTTAGTGAATATATGTACAGATTTGTTTTGAGTATATTCCTAGCATTGTGTATCGGTTACCAAAAAGTCAGTCTCTGACCTTGGTGCCAATCCAAATAACAAGAGAGTTTTGGGTGAAAAAGAAAGAAACCTTTATGTTCTTTGCCAGGCAAAGGGAGTAGCAGCAGGCTAGCACTTTAGGAAATGCTGGCTCCCCATCAAGAAATGGGTAAGGGGTTTTAAAGGTTGTAAGGAATGCAGCTGCTTGTAGGGAGGTGGACCCTGTGGCCTTGCAGGTTGGCTCTTTCCCTCTAGCCTGCATTTGACCTTACAAGACTGCTTTCAGGAAGGAGGATGGTGAGATAAGGGAATCTGCAGGTGGATGTTCTTGGTTGTCTGCTTCCATGGTGGATGGTGGATTCTGGTGCCAGGAAGCCAAGGAGTAAGCAGGAAAGGGGATGAGTGCTTTTGGTTTTAACCCCATATGTGCTGGGTTTAATGTACAGGAAATGGATATCAAGGATGGTATCAATTAAAAGCCTATAACATGTCTATCTATTGTATATACATACAGGATATGTGTATGGAGAGTTTTACTAGATATTGTCAAATAGTTTTCTAACACGTAAAGTTTATGAGGTTCCCATTGCTCCACCTTCTCACCAACTAGATATTGTCTGTATTAGATATTTTCATTTCATTCATAAAACCCTTCAGTGTGAGGTATAGCGTTGGCTTTTAAGCTGAAGTTCTCAAATGAAATGAAATAAATGCGCTTATTTGCCATTTTAACAAAATGCATTTTCTGTATAAAATACTCAGATAGAAAGGGCATACTTATAGGAATGTAAAGAAATTAAACTGAGGATGAAGGAGTTAAAATTTCCCTGGATTAGGGTGAAGCTATGCCTTGTACCCACAAGGTTAATGTGGGAAACAAAATAACCAAAGTTTCTGAGCTTGCCTTGCAGAACAGCAGGAGGACTGGTAATAAGAGAGGAACTTGCTGACAGTTCCCCACCTGACTAAGCATCTTGCAGGAGCATTTAGAAGCTAAAATGACTGATTGTAAGCTTTAGACTTCACAGACTAAAAATCCTCCACATGCAACACATGGAACAGACAGTCAGTCACACTTGTGTGGAGGACTCTTAGAACATCAGTCCTCAGGGCCACATGCTCCCCCTCCCCTACTTAAAACCCCAAATAAAAACCATTGATTGGAGCTTTTCAGGGAGTTCAGGATTACAGTGCTAGCTCTCTGTTCTCCTTGCTCAGAGCTTTGCAATAAGCTCCTACTTTCTTCCACTATACCTGGTGTCAGAGATTGGGTCCGTGAGCAAACTCGCTTCAGGTTCGGCATCGGAAAGATAGCAAAAAGACATCTGAATGATGAATAAAATGTGGTATTCACAAAGAGAAAGCTAAAGAATAAAAAACTAAGTTAGATACTGTTATTAGAGTTTCTCTTTTGCTCATGTCTACTAGTGTGTGGCTATAATTTAAAGGAACATCTTGGTTGGTTCTGTTTCCCCTGAAAGAATAGCTTTTTGATGATATGTCTAAGAATATACACTAGGTACTGGGAGAGGCAGTCTTATGCAAGCAGTTTTTCAACTTCAACTTGGCTACATACAAATGAGCGTTGGGCCTGGAAAACTTTCTTACCAAGCAATAAAGAGTCCAAACAGCCTTTATCATCTTGTGTAGGAATATCTTTCTGTATTTCAGGCACAATGAGTGCTCTTTTGTCTCTGCTTAAAGTATGTGTATCACACGGAAGCTGGCCAAACCCACTGTAAAATCTGTCCCATGTGGGGAACAGAAGGAAGTCCCTTTCACTGTGGCCCTGAGAGTGACGTGTGAGGCCAATTGCCCTGTGTTGACCTCCCATCATCAAAGGCCCCATTGGCCATGGGGTACCTGCTATTGAACCAGATCTTGCTCTGTCACTCCTCCATGTGAGTAAACTGTTGCTCCATTCAGTGCTTGACTGTATTGCTTTCCTTGGCCATTCAGATACTAAGAAGCATGGAAAGAAGTGTTTGGAGTCCTCTTCTGGGATTGGTAATAGATGCATGGTACTCTGCTTGAAACTATAACTGGATGAATTGATGCGGGATCCCAGAATTTATTATTGGCATCAAGGTGTCAAAGGCTAAGCCAAGGGTTCTCATATTTTAGTGTACATCAAAATCACCTGAAGGGCTTGTTAAAAACAGATTCCTGGGCTCCCCTTTCAGAGGTCCTCATTCAGGAGGTTTGGGAGAAACCTGAGAATTTGCATTTCCAGCAAGTTGCCAGGTGATGCTGAGACTGTTAGTCTGGGAGCCTCACACTGGGAAACATTGCTGTAAGAAAATAGACCAGAGTGCTTAAGAGCATTTATTTATTTTTGTTAAGTTATGTGAAACTGGTTCAAATGTCCACTCTGTTCCTTCATTAGCTGTGGACTTTGAGTTTTTTCACATCTAGGCATCATTTCTACATTTCTATGATATAATCATTTTGTTCTCAAATTCAGCAGAGTAATCTTTTTTTTCCATATATCAACATCGTGTGTGATCTCTTCCATGAATTTTCTGGTTCCAAAGGAGCGTGACATGGCTGTCCCAGAAAAGCTGAGTCATGGCGCAGCTGTTTCATCCAGGGATTATTGTGGGTGTGCATGAGAGTGTGTATTGTTTCAATGTATAGGGGCATAAAAATTAGCATAAAATTTCTGGAGCCACTGAGCACATACAGATATATGCTGGCTAATGAACATTTTAATTCCTTCAATGGAAAAATTAAGTTTTGCACATATAAATAGGTACTTTACTTGCTTCCCTGTGAGTTGGTCCTTACATCTTTGGTCATTTGATGCAGAAACTTTCAATTTCATCCTTGCTAGGAGTTGTAAGTACTTATTTAATGACCTTTTTATGTTTTAATGCAAATTGCATTCTGAATAAGCTGGTGTCAAAGAAAAAACATTTACAACTTTGTTTCCTTCCTTCTCTCCTTCTTTCTTTCTTTCTTGCCTCTCTCCTTCTCTCTCTTTCACAATCTGTCTCTCCACTTTTCCCCTATCATGGGCTTACAGGATCCTTTCCTGCATCTGCTGACTGGCATTTCTTTACATTTTAGCTATCTTGAAGCTTATTTACAAGCTTTGAATTTTAAGATGAAGTTTCTTTTTATTTACTGTAGTATAACAAAAACTTTCCTTCTGTGGTATTTTTCCCTCTCAAATAATTTCCCTCCTGATTAGGGCTTTTAAATATTAAAGACTTATCTGATAAGTCTTTTAAAACTTCAAGATTATCACATATTTGAGAAGCATTATCACTTGTCCTGAATACTATATATTTAATAAAAATTTAAGACATTTACTTACTAATCAAGGCATATTTGGAACTATTTATCTTTTAGATCAATACATCATTTGCTTCTCAAAAAGTATCTTTAAAATATCCATTTTTGTTCAGTAGCACCATCCACGTATATCTCTAAATCTACTGTGAAATTGCCGTATATTTACATTATTGGTAGTATTTTCGTTCCTAACATGATTGATAGGCCAAACGCAAGCTAAAGAAATTACCATCAGAACAACCACTGCAGGTGAATGAGTGGACATTACTTAGTGTGTGTCCTTAATCATTTTTGTCATCACTCTTTTTAATTTTTACTACATATGAACAATATCCTTCCCTGTGTTGTTATTTTTGTAGTATTTATACTTGTTATTTTAATTTTGTTAAAAGTTAGTGACTTAATTGTAGTAGGAATGTAAAAAATTCAAGGTGTGGTTCCATTCCAAGTACACAGGAAAAATAAATATTGTTTTATTTACTTTGTATTTCAATTTTCTATTGAACAACACCTTTGGATTTTTATTTCTGGTATCTATTCACACAAATGTCGAACGTCTGTTAAGAGGCTACCTTTTATTTTAGATACTCACTTTTAAAACATTTAAATAAATTATGAAACAGGCATGTGAAATATAAAGCAGAATAATAATGATAAAAAAACCAACAGAACGTTTTCCGTAGTCTTCAGCCAAGACCTTATTTCTAATACCTTCCCTGACTTCCTAAACACCTTCCCTGACATCCTAAAGAGGTAAATCAATGCCTAAAATTTTGCTTTTGTTAATCGCTTGTATTTGTTTTCAAATATGTCCACATATCTGGTAGCCCTAAAGAATCTGTCGTTTAGTGTTTCTTGGCTTTGAGCTTTAAAAAATGACATCATGTTATCATATTGTATGTAGCGTTCTGTAATTATTTCTTTTACTCAACATTATGTTTCTATAACTCATCTCTGTTGTTGTAGTAGAGTATGCATTCATTTTCACTATCTTAAATATTCCGTTGTGTGTGAACACTATAATTCACTTATCCATTTCAAATCAGTGGATGTTTGTCTTGTTCCAAGTTTTTTAATTTTTTGCTCTTATTAAAAGTACAGGTAAATATATTTTGTACGTGTCTCTTGATGCATACAGAATGATTTTTCTAAGCCAAATACTTAAGATTAAAATAACTACATCTTTACAAGATAATTCCATATTATCTTTAAAGAGTTTGTACTAATTACATTCTCATTTTCAACAAATAAAAGTCATCCATGTTCCAATTTTTCACCTATCCTTAGTATCGTTAGACTTTTTAATTGCTGCCAGTATGATGAATATAAAAAGGTATACCTTTGTAGTCTTCATTTGCATATCCCTCTTTTGTAATAAGACTTAACTTATTTTCTAGCCACAAGAAGCCCTGAGATGATATAGAACAGGCTTGTTGAGGAAGGGCTTATATCATTGAATCATGTCCACACTGGCTTGCTGTCTCCTTGCTCCCTCCCTTATTCAACTCTTTACGACATCAATGAAAAATGAGTCAGGCCTGTACAATCAGACTAAAATGAGCGTTCCCTTCCTCATTCATCTGTCATGTTTTCACTCCTTTACGTGACCCTGCTCAACCATCTATTCTGAGAAGTTTTAAACTACTCACTATTGTGTTTTTCCCTGTTATTAAGTATATAATATTTTAGCATAAATTGTATATGTTTGGCGATACAGTGTGCATCCTAAAGACAGAACTGTGTCAAGGTAGCATTCAATTACCCATGTAGACCAGGGCATCTCCGTCATTGTACACACTTACTAAAAGATGGTTACTTTTGTATTCACTCCTTTTTTTATTTTTGAGGAAGATTAGCCTTGAGCTAACTACTGCCAATCCTCCTCTTTTTTGCTAAAGAAGACTGGCCCCGAGTTAACATCCATGCCCATCTTCCTCTACTTTATACGTGGGATGCCTACCACAGCATGGCTTCTGCCAAGCGGTGCCATGTCTGCACCCGGGATCCGGACTGGTGAATCCTGGGCTGGGCCACCGAGAAGCACAATGTGCAAATTTAACCACTGCACCACCGGGCTGGCCCCTGTATTCACTCTTTAGTAGAAGCCCTTTGCACAGCATTCATAAATTCAAGGAGTGACCCTCAATTATATTATACTCCAGTTGGGGAGATGAAGGACAATGTTTAAACAGCTAATTTTACTAGATGTCAATGAAATATAGCCTGAAATTATAAGCCACAGGTTATGGGTTGCAATGGAAAAAGTAAGGGATAGGTAAGAGAAAGAATAAAAAGGAGTTGGCCTTCACATTTTTCTTTAATGGATTTGTATGGATATAAAGTGGGAATAAAACTGAGGTCATTCCGCTCTGATGAAATAGGAAAATAGTATGCCTTGTTCAGAAATCATAAATCAAACTTTGCCTGGGCTGTAAGATCTATGCAAGTAGTGATGGGTCATTAAGCTGGAGTAGAGTAGAGTAAAGTAGAGTGGAATAGCTCACAGCATTACAAAGAATTGACATTCTATTCTGGATTTTTAATTGAATGGCTTAAATGTAATTATTTAGACGCATCTAGTATTTGGGGAAGAGAATTCTAGTACATCAGAGTGAAAATATTAAAAAAAAAATCGTATTACATTGAAAAAGACTTGGCAAAGGGAAACAGAAGCCTTATGAAGCATCTCCTGATGGCCAAGGAGGGAAAAAGATGAGCAACAAAATAAATAACACAAACTATGCAATAAAAATCCATCTATCCATAATGATATAAATAAATGATTGTATAAATAAATAAATTGGAAAAGTAGCAAATTTGCATGCAGAAGAATTTTAAGCAATTTATGTGGATACTGTGCCCTAAAGGAGGGCAGCATAATTCCCAACTCCTTCATTGTGGGCTGAGCATGGCGACTGCCTTCTAATGAGCACAGAATGGAAAGGGGAGAAGAGTTACTTTACAGTGTAAAAACCTGAGAAACACTATCTAATCCAGGTGATCAAGGTCAATATCAACCATGAAAAATTATGTTGATACCCTGGTATCATATCTACATACTGGATATAAAATGATGAAGATGGCCCTTTACCTCTGTGGTATTCCTCCCCCAAACCCATAACCCCAGTAAACCATGAAAAAAACACCAGAATAATTCCAATGGATAGGCACTCTACAACATACAAGACCAGTTCCTCAAAATTGTCAAAGGCATCAGAAAAAGGGAAATCTGAGATACTGTCACAACCAAGAGGAATTTAAGAACACTAGATGACTGAAGGTAATGTGGCCCCCCAGGCATGCCAGAGAAACAACAAAAGGATGTTAGACTAAACTAGGGAAATTTTAATGAAGTATGGACTTTAATTAATTATAATGTACCAATATCGTTTCATTAATTATAACAAATATACCTCACTAACATAAGATTTTAGAAAGAGAGGGAGTTAGATGCAGAGTATATGGAAACTCTCTCTATCTTCTCAATGTAAATCTAAAACACATTTTTTTAAAATGAGTCTATTAAAAATATCAGCATAAAATAAAAAATGGAGTCTGTCATTTTATCAGGCTATCTGCTCCATAGTATAAATGAAAAAGGAAGGCCTCCCTCTGCCACATCTTCATCTCTGTGCATCAGACTTTCAATTTCTAACTTACATTCTGCTCCCTTGATGATTTTACCGATCTGCTATATTAATTTGCTATTGTTTCCTAACAATCCACCCCAAAACCTTGTGGCTTAAACAAATGACCATTTATGATTACTCTGAATCAGTGTTCCAGCTGTCTTGGCCTTCTGCTCGGGCCCAGTCTCCCTGGTGCATCCACTTGACAATCAGCTCAATGGCTCTGCTCGGGGGGTCAGCCTGGGATCGGCTGCTTTGATCTTTGCCGTGTCATCTTATTCTCAGACGTATAGCCTAGTTTTGGTCACATGGTTGCATGGCCAGGTTGTTAAAAAGAAAGTGGAAGCGTGAAAGGCCTAATTTCAAACTGGCAAAAAATCACTTCTGCCACATTCTATTGGCCAAAGCAGTCACTATGTCAGTGCATATTTGAGGAGTAGAAAAATTAACTCCACCCGTGAATGGGAGAAGATTCAAAATCACATTGTAAGGGGACATGGGTAGAGAGAAAAGAAATAATTGTGGCCATCTGACAATCTACCACATCTGCCCAGGTAGAACCAATTCCTTCGGGTTTGAATTTCTGGAACCCTTTATAACTGAGCTTGTATTATATTTTCTGCTGGATTTGATATCAGAAGACAGGTTCAATACCCACATTGTTTTATAGGAGATGATATTTATTTGTAAATTAGTAGTTGAATAAATGTTAAATTTAAGGTTGTCAAATTCTAAAAATGCAGGATTAAGATGTATTTTTCTAATTTCATCAAGAAACTAAAAATATCAAATAGTCTTCACCAGTAACAGAACCCTAGCAGAGAGAAGCTGCACTATGATCCGTTCACCCCTTCAGAGAGACAAATCTCTGTCTTTGAGGTCTTGGTTTACTATCTTCAGTGGGAGTAGTTGTTATCGTGTGCCCCAACTATATTATTTAAGTGGGGGAAATCCCACACATAACTTTAATAATTTGCATTGAAAAATAAATCAGGATTAGATGGATAAACTATTTAGGCATCACTCTGCAATGATTAAATATCTGAATGATTATTCAGCTTCCCAATTCCATTTACCAGCATGCAACAACTTGTGATGACATTAGACTGGGAGTCACGTCCCAGAACCATAAAGGAAAATTAGGAATTTCACCTTGAACTATTTAATCATTTGACATAGCAACATACGTGTCAATTATTTGTCAATTTATTCCACTTTATAGATTAAGTGGAAATTTAGAAGTCATAGCTGTCTGAGAAATTAAACTACCAAAAAATAATAAGAATGACAGAGCATGTTTTTAAGGATTTTTCTGATTTTTCTACGATTAAGATACTTTTTCATTAAATAATTATATTACTTTAATGCTCAGACTAGTGTTAGGTTGCTAGCTCTGCTCCAAGTGATGACTTATTGAATAGATTATTAAATGTTAGCAAGTTCCAGTTGGATTAACTATATAATTTTTCTATATCTAGTCGAGAGAGTGTTGGTTAAATATCTGAGAGGCTTATGGTGGCAGGACAAATGAATGACTAACCTAGTGTCATATCTGTCCCTACATTGCTAACTAATTATACAAACTTCTTTTGATGATCACACTGGAAAACTGTCACTAATATTAAATTAAAATAAAATGTTAGAATCCAAGAAAATTGAATTGGCTGATGAATAACATTCTGAATGTCTCTTCAAGTGTTATGAGTAATTATAACAGGAGAATTCTCTGGCACGCAGCAGCTTCTTTCAAAATTAGGAATGATTAAGTTTGTTTTGGCATGTAGGAAGATAAAATTGACGTTAGTTTAGTTATCATGAAACGGTAGAAATGCTCCTTAACATTATTTAAAAATATATTCTGTTTCTCATGATGATAAGAAAAATAAAAAGAATTTAAGAAACCTTTATTTACATTCAAAAGATAAACGAAAACTTCTGTTTTACTATTTTTGGTCCTGCGTGATTTATTCAAAATTTTTCTGTAACCGATATGTCAAAAGTTCTAATGCATAGGACATACCATTTGTAATTTAAATTTTCATTTTGCACTCAATTTTCTTTTGGTTTATTTGTTATGATAAATAGTATGTTGGAAGAAATTGGATAATGTTGGAAGAACTATCTGCCTGGCCCAACGAGTGAGAGACCTGGAGACTAGTAATGGCTAACACAGACCAGTCTTAATTTTCTCTCTTGATGAGTGGTATTGATTTGGTGATCCCTAAAGTATGATAAAGTCAGTTTTGTTTAATAGAAAAAGACAGGTTCTGAGAGGAACTTGTGTTTAAGTCCTGGTACACTGCTTACCTGCTTAACGGACCTTGGACTAGCCATTTAATCTCTGATCATCAGTATAGATAGCAGTAAAATGTGGCTATTGAAAATGTTGTCTTACCTAATGCATTTTGGTAGACCTTGGTAAGAAACTTGCTGTGGAGAACAAAGGAGATGGTATATGCTAAAGTGCCTTGCAAAATCAAAAGCTTTAAATGAATACTAGTTTTCCATGTCTATATTATCACTATTTATAATCTTTGTATGTTCCATATTTTCTTTCTTCATTTTCACCTAAACATAAAACCTCTGAATTGATAGATTTTGTGCAGATTTTATTGATACAATACTTGTACTTCAAAGAAAATGAAATTAACTCCTACTTTTTTTCTTTGACAGCCAATAGTTAATTTGTCCCTAAGATCTCACTTGTGAAGTGTCTTCATTTTAATCATGTGCTAATGGCTGCGTTCAGAAGTTTGATAATTACTTCAGTGCCGCTGTTGAGATTTTAATCCTACTGAACTCCAAAGAATACATCACCACAAACCCTGGTGTCTAAATATTTTCTATAATATATTCTCTGTTTATTTTCCTTACAATGAAATGACATGTAAGTTGAGTATCATTTTAAACATTTTTTCAAGTAAATTTGACTCATTAACAAACTTTATTTCATAAATGCTGGCTCAATTTCTCCCCAACCCTCTTAAATTAATAAATTAAAAATAAGGTTGTTTTATTTAAAATAGATGCTATTTAGGAGAAAAAACTTCTGGTATTTTTAGTGTAATTTGGCTAAATTTCTGTAGCTTACTCGAAAAGAAGTTTTATTTGTTGGTTTATTTAATTTGTTTACTTATTAATTATTTGCCCAAAAAAGGACAAATTAGAAGAAACTATTTCTTATACATTTTATATTTTCTCCCTTGGGATATGACTGTTTAAAAACCTGAAATTTTTGTTTTTCTAATGATGAAAATTGTCTTTAGTGAAAATGACTTCTCTTATTATTACTACTGATACAAAACACCAGAGGCAGTTGTCTCTCTCGACTATAATGTATCAAACAAGTCCCTTCAACATCCACAGCATCTCTGTTCTGGACGAATAGACATTTCTGATGTACCCACAGATGAGCTGATTTTTATGAATAAAAATTAGCACAGTTTTAAGACTATTTAGATTGTGTTATAAAAGACTTTGGCAAATAAAATATATTTAGAATTTTTTTCCATTTGAAAAAATTTAAAGAGCAAAGTTTTGTTTGCATGAGTATAGTTCCCATTGTTTTGTTTTATTTTGTTTTTATATTTCTTCCCATGAGATTTAAAGGTAGTACTGTTTTTACCTACATTAAGAGAGTAGGAGCAGGTGTGATAATTGAAATCGACAACAGACAGCTGGCCCTATGGCCAAGTGGTGAAGTTTGCACACACTCTGCTTTGGTGGTCCTGGGTTCTCTGGTTCAGATCCTGGGCACGGACCTACACACCACTCATGAAGCCATGCTGTGGTGGCATCCCATGTAGAAGAACTAGAATGACCTACAACTAGGATATACAACTGTGTACTAGGGCTTTGGGGAGAAAAAAAACAAGAACAAAAAACAAATCTGTAAGAAACAGCACAGCATTAGGATTTACCAAACTGTTTCAAAAATAAAGATCTACATGGGGCTGGCCCCGCAGCTGAGTGGTTAAGTTTGCGTGCTCCACTGCAGGCGGCCCAGTGTTTCGTTAGTTCGAATCCTGGGCGCGGACATGGCACTGCTCATCAGACCACGCTGAGGCAGCGTCCCACATGCCACAACTAGAAGAACCCACAACGAAGAATACACAACTATGTACCGGGGGGCTTTGGGGAGAAAAAGGAAAAAAATTAAAAAAAATCTTTAAAAAAAATTAATTAAAAAAAAAATAAAGATATACAAATTGGCTTTTAAGCATCCTTACTTTTGCAAAATGTTCTAGAAGTCAATTTTGTTTTTCTAGTTCCATAGTCCTAGAACAGTTGAGCAATGGACTGTGAAGTGGTAACTACATTTCTTCATTTTCCAATACACCAATACACACAAGTTAGACAAGGTTCTTAACGTTTCTTTGCCAATAAAATCTAAATTGAACTGCTGTCTGCAAAATGCTACTATTATAAGAGGCTCTGCTCTATGGAAAGCAGACTAGCATGAAACTAGATTCTTTTTTTTTTTAGCTTTCGTTTATTGCTTGCTAAGAAAAATATCCAGAGAGGTAAAAAAGTTGCCCTGATACTCAAATTTCTATTTCTCTATCTACCTATGAACAATTTAGATTATTTATAAATTGAGAATTGAAGATTTTAATCGTATATTGTTTGCTTTAAAAATATAACTGTTATATATTTAAATGCATATATACATTTATATACTTTGTGTTCTAATTAACCCATTGCATGTTCATCTTCTTTGATGTAATTTGTGTAAAGGATTCTATAGCTTAATCTGCAATATTTTTGTAAGCAATCAGATACCAGAAGAGCGTTAAACAGTGAATGATGTCACCCAGTGTTTGTCCTGCATAAAGGTACTAAGGCTATGCACCTTGCACAAAAGAGGTTTGGGTTTGGACTTCAGCTCCTGGGAGGTAATCTCTGAGCCCTGGGAATGTCCTGCTTGATAACAGGGTCCTGGAGCTGGAGGCTTTCTGCCATGCCACATAGTCTGTGCTAACAACGTGATTTATGGTTGGGGGCCTTTGGCCACATGATTTCAGCTCAACTTCTGGAAGGAGAGGAGTCTAAGATCAGTCATAGGGGGTCAGCCATGTCTATGTGACCCAGTTCCAGTAAAACTTTGCACCCCCAAGGCTCAGGTGAGTCTCTCTGATTGGCAATACTCTGTGCATATTGTCACATGTCATTGCTGGGAAAAACAGATGCTATCTGCACAGTTCTACTGGGAGAGGACAACTGGAAGCTCCCAGCCTTGGTGTCTGCAGGACCCTGGCCTACGTGCATCTTCCCTCTCTCATGTTAACTTATCCTTTTGTTTGAATCAACCATAACCATAAGATAATAGCTTTTCTGAGTTCTGTGAATACTTCTAGTGAATAATTGAACCCACCTATGGTCTTGGCGACTCCCAAACTTGCCCCTGGTGTCAGAAATGAGAGTGGTTTGGGAGATCTTCAGAACGTCACAAAGAAAAAGTAGGCAAACTAAAAACGTTTAAACAATTAATTAGTCTCATTCACATTGAAATATCTGTCATGCTGAATTTATTTATTCCTGTAAAACATCCAAAATTTTGTTTAGATATATTTATTGTTAGTAAGTTAGTAAAGATACAAAGCCTTCAAAATGGTACAATCAATTGGAAATTATCCAAGCTCACCCGTGGAACAGTGATTATCCTGTGCTGACATCTATGATCAGGGTCTCATTTGTCTTGTCTACCACTGTATCCCTAATACCTAACATGGTACTTGGCCCTAAAGCCTCATGTAGTGTCTTAAGCTGTTCAGGAGGCAATAACAAAAATACCATAGACTGGCTTAAACAACAAACATTTATTTTTTACATTTCTAGAGGCTTGGAAATCCAAGATCAAGGTGCTGGCACATTCAGTGTTTGGCAAGAATTAATTCGCTTCCTGGCTCGTAGACAGCTGTCTTCTCGCTGTGTCCTCACAGGGCAAAAGAGGCTAGCGAACTCGCTGAAATTTCTTTTATAAGTGCACTAATCCCATTCGTGTGGGCTCCACCCTCCCAAAGGCTCCACCTTTTAATACCATCATCACCTTAGGGGTTAGGATCTCAATATATGAATTTTGGGGGAACACAAACATTCAGTCCATTATATATGGATAGAGAACTGAATTATGATAAATTCATTTTTCAGACATACTAAGTTAGAAGGATCTATGCTACATTCACTTAATTATAATTATGGCCAGATGACAGTTGTATATATGGACACTGAGATAAGCATGAAAATAAAAGTTGCAAAAAAGATTGTGAGATACTTGAACATCCATATGCAAAGGAGGAATGGATATGGATGAGGTTATCCCAGGAAGGTACACAGATGAAAAAGAAGATGGGTAAAAGGCTGGGAACAGGCGTTACACTCCATCGTTTGTTGCTCTGTTTCTTTGATATCTTAAAATAAAATGAAAAAAAAAGGTAGCTAGGTCATAACATCTGTCATTTTCATGTACTATGGAATTTCAAAGTACTCTGCTGAAGCCTCCATTCCCAGTTTTTTTTAGAAGTAACGTCACAGTATATCTCTGAAGCCAGGAGATCGCCTCCTGAGGGCACGGGCGGAAAGCATTCTTCATCAATCCTTTCCCAGTTCTCTGTCTCATACCCGGCTGAATTGTTTTAAGGTCTTAGAAATAATTCATTGTGAGAATAGACAGATTTAATAGTCCATTCAACCTCCTAAGTTCAGCATAAAAATACTTAGCATATTTAACTCTTTGATATAGCAATCTAGGACTATGCCAGGCTGTTCTAACACCACATTAAAAAGTAGTAATTGCACACATCTTAAGTATATCATCTCTTATAAATATGGACTCAGTACACTGTCATGTGTTTCTATCAATGTTCACTTCAGTGAAGCAGGTAAACTCAATACTGGAAATTATGTTGATGATAATCAATAAAATTAATTAAACAAAAACAAAAAGAATGAGGCTAGTTGTAACAAACTGTTACCAAGTTAGTATATCCTTTTAAAGAAAGTATGATGAACTGGGTAGAGGAAGCGTTACTTATCAAAGTTATTGAGGTAAAATTCATGTGACATAAAATTAACCTTTTAATATGGAACAATTCTGTGGCATTTAGCACACTTCCAACATTTTGTAATGACCACTTCTATCTAGTTCCAAAACAGATCCATCTTTCCAAAGTAAAGCTTCTTACTCAGTTAGCAGTTTTTCTCATTCTCTACTCCCCCAGCTCATGGCAACCTCCAATGTGTATTTTCTCTCTATGAATTTATCTATTTGGATATTTCATATAAATGGAATCATATGCCATATGGCATTTCGTGTCTGGTTTTGTCACTTAGCGTAATGTTTTGGGGGTTCATCAACCTGTAACATGTCAGTATTTCATTCCTTTTTAAGGCTGCATAATATTCCATTGTAATTATATACTATGATATCTTTATCCATTTACCTATTGATAGGTATTTGGTTATTTTGAATAGTGCTGCTGTGAACATGCATGTACATGTACTTGTTTGTGTATCTGTTTTCCATTCTTGGGGGGATATGTGGATTTAGGGGTGGAATTGTGGCATATGGTGATTCTATGACTTTTTGAGAAACCATCAAACTGCTTTCCACAGTAGCTGTGACTGCACCATTTTGCGTTCCCATCAGCAATGTACTTTTTAATTATAACCACCATAGTGTATATGACATGGTACCTAATCGTGGTTTTAAATTGCATTTCTCTAATAACTAATGGTGTTGAACATCTTTTCATGTGCTTGTTGGTCATTTGTACATCTTCTCTGGAGAAATTTCCATTCTAGTTTTTTGCCTATTTTTTTAATTGAGTTGTCTTTTTCTTATTGAGTTTTAAGAGTCATTTATATATTTTGGAGAATAGACAGTTAACAGATATATAATTTGCAAATGTTTTCTCTCATTCCATAGGTTACCTTCTCCCTTTATTGATAATGTCTTTTGATGCACAAAAGTTTTTATCTTGACGAAGTCCAATTTATTTATTTTTTCTTTTGTTGCAAGTGCCTTTCATGTCCTATCTAAGACACCACTGCCACATTCAAGGTCAAGAAGATTTATTTCTATGGTTTCTTCTAAAAGTCATATGATTTTAGCTTTTATATTGAGGTCGCTCAACTATTTTGAGACAATTTTAGTATATGCTGTGATATAGGGGCCTAGCTTCACTGTTTTGCATGTGGACATCCATTTTTCCCAGCACCACTTGCTGAAGAGACTCTTCTTTCCCCATTGAATGGTTTGGTACCCTCGTTAAAAATAAGTTGTTGAAAGGCGTATAGGTTTATTCGTGGACTCTCAATTATATGCCATGGATATATATGCCCACCCTCATGCCTCATACTGTGTTGATTACTATAACTTTGTAGTAAGTTTTGAAATTGGAAAGTGGAAATCCTCCAACTTTGTTCTTTTTCAAGATCGTTTTGGCTATTCAGGGCTCCTCTCAATTCCATAGAAATTTGAGGATCAGCATTTCCATTTCTGCATCCAGGTCATTGGGATTTCCATGGGGATTGCATAGAATCTGTAGATCGCTTTGGGTACTATTGACATCTTAAAAATATTATTTCTTTCAGTCTATGAACACAGTATGTGTTTCCATCTATTTAGGTCTTTCTTAATTTCTCTCAGCAATATTTTATATTTTCAGTGCATAAGTCTTTCACTATTTTGGTCATATTTATTTCTAGGTATTTTATGCTTTTGGATGCTATGGTAAATGTAATTTTTAAAACTTCTTCTTCAGATTGTTCATCGCTGATGTATACAAATACAGATTTTTATGTGTTGATCATGTACTTAGCAACTTTGCTGGATTTATTTATTAACTCTAAAAGCTTTTTGTGGATGGTTTGGGATTTTCTATATATGTCATATTACTTTCCTTGTGCTGCCATAACAGGGTGCCACAGACTGGTTAAAACAACAGAAATTTATTCTCTAAGAGTTCTTGAGACTAGAAGTATGAAGTCAAAATTGCTGGACCAGGCCCCGTGAAGGCATTACGGAAGGATCTTACCCTGCCTCTTCCTAGTTTCTGGTAGTTGCTAGCAATTCTTGGTGTTCTTTGTCTGTGGCAGCACAGCGCCAATCTCTGCCTCCATCTTCAGATGGCTGATGTCCCTCTGTGTCCTTCCTCTGTGTCTCTGTTTTCTCTTCTCATAAGGCAAACAGCCACTGGATTAGGGCCCATGCTAATTCAGCATGACCTCATCTTAACTAATTACATCTGCAAAGATCATATTTCCAAATAAGGTCACATTCTGAGGTTCTGAGTGGACACAGTTTTGAGGGGGACACTATCAACCCAGTATAGTTTTCTCTCTGGCCTCCGTAGGAGCCTTCAGCCCTGGTCTCTGGGACCTTGGCCTTGCCCAATCTGTTCTCTGCATTCATGACTACCCTAGAGTCATTCTGACTTCATTTTATCTCATCTTTGTCCCTTTCAGTCCACGTTGGCAGCATTTCTTCTGGTATAAAATTCTCAAAAACCTTTTCCATCTTCAGTGGATGTCAGGGGCATCCTCACCATTAGACACGTGAGTTCTTCACAGAGCCTTCCTGACTAATCCCATCTCTGGTCCCGGCTTCTGCTGAGATGGTTGACTGGATCCGTAAGTCACGTGCCTGCCGGGTCTCCTTAGCACAGTTGCTCAGCCACATCCTGGTCTCTGAGTCAGAGCAGGTTTTCTGGATAGGTTAAAAAATTGTCAGTTCATCAAGCACTGGTTTCTTTTTGCCTAACAGTTAGTTCCCTCCTCAATTTATCTCTTTCCCCTCACAGTTGTCATATTTCACTAAAAGAAGCAAGGAGAAACGAGGTTGCATCTTCCACACTTGGTTTGGACATTTCCTTAGGTAAACATCCAAGTTCGAAGCTTCTACATTCTACCTTCATACAATGGTAACACATAATTCAGCCAAACTCTCTCACTTCATTACAAGTACCACCTTTCCTCCAGTGTCCAATAACATGTTCCTCATTTCTGTCTGAGACCCCACAAGAGCACCTTTGATGCTCATATTTCTAGCAACATTCCATTCATGATGATACATGTATTTTTTAAGATGATAGTTTTCTCCATAGATGTTCTCACTTCTTTCTAAGCTGTCATCAGAATTGCTTTGAACATACATATTTCCACTACAGTCTCTTCCAGGAAATTTATGGTTTTCCTATTGTGCACCTCAAAATTCTTCCAGCATGTGCTCATTACCAAATTCCAAAGCCACTTCACATTTTTAGATATTTGTCACAACAGCACCATGATCCCTGGTACCAAAATCTGTATTAGGTGGATATAAGATCTGTATATCAAAATGTATGCGTCTGTATGATGGTTAATTTTATCTGTCAATGTGGAGAGTGTTACTGAATGAGATTAACATTTAAATGGATGAACGTTAAGTAAGCATATTCCTTTTCATAATGTGGACAGGCCTCATCTAATCAGTTGAAGGCCTGCAGAGAACAAAAAGACTAGCCTCCTTGAGCAAGGGGAAATTCTCCAGCAGACTGCCTTCAGGCTTACTCTTTACTGTCAGGTCTCCTGGGTATCCTCCTGCTGGCCTTTGGACTTGAACTGCACCATTGGCTCTCCTGGGTCTCCAGGCTGTCTGCTTTCAGACTAGAAGTGTACCATCAGCTCACTTGGGTCTTCAGGTCTTGATCCTGCCAGCCCACACTGCAGCTTTCGACTTGCCAGTCTCCACAATCATGTGAGCCAATTCTTTAATTCCTTATAATAAATCTCTTTCTATATATGTATATATCCTCCTGGTCCAATTTCTCTGGAGAACTCTGAGTAATACCATATGTGTGTGTGTGTATAATAGTAAAGGATAATTCAGATCAATAAGTAGATAGATATAGATGTATTTATATCTATCTCTCGAGAGATTTATCTTAAGGAATTGGCTCAATTGACTCATGTGATATTGGGGGCTAACTGCAAGTTTGAAATCTGTTGGGCAGTTTGGCAGCCTGAAAACTCAGATAGCAGTTATTGCTGAAGTCTTGAAGCATAATTCCTTCTCTTTCAGGAAACCTCAGCGTTGGCTCTTAAGGCCTTCAATTGATTAGATGAGGCCCACCAACATTATTGACAGTAATCTTTACTCAAAGCCAAATGACTGTAGATATTAACATCTACTAAATACCTTTAATACTCCTAGATTAGCTTTTGATTAAACAACAGGGTACTATAGCCTAGCCAGATACATAAAATTAATCATCCTTTGGAGGATCATGTCATCCTCAAATAGTTTTACATTTTCCTTTCCAATTTGGATGCCTTTTATTTCTTTCTCTTGCCTAATTGCTCTGGCTAGAACTTCCAGTAAAATGTTAAATAGAAGTGATGAGAGGGAGCATCCTTGTCTTGTTTCCCATCTTAGGGGCAAAGCTCTCCATTTTTAACAATGAGCATGATGTCGCTGTGGGTTTTTCATAAATGTACTTTACCTTGTTATGGAAGCTCCATTTTATTCACAGCTTTCTGAGTCTTTTTAACATGAAAGGGTGTTAGGTTTTGTCAAATGATTTTTCTGCATCAATTGAGATCGTTTTTGTCTTTTTTTACTTCATTCTCTTAATGTGGTGTATTATATGGATTTGTTCTCTTATGTTGAAACACCTTCGCATTCCTGGGATAAATGCCACTTGGTCATGATGTATAATCCTTTTAATAAGCTCTACAATTCCATTTGCTACTATTTTCTTGAGGATATTTGCATCTATATTCAGAAGGGATATAGGTCTGTGATTTTATTTTCCTGTGCTGTTTTTATCTAGTTTTGGAAACTGGCCTCACAGAATGAGTTAGGAAATATTCCCTCCACTTCTCTTTTTTGGAAGAGTTTTATGACTTTAGTTAATTCTTCTTTAAACGTATAGTAGAATTCACTAGGGAAGCAATCTTGTCCTGGACTTTTCTTTGTTGAAGTATTTTTTTTAAATTATTGATGCAATCTACTTACCTGTTATAGGTCTGTTCAGATTTTTTATTTCTTCTTGGGTCATTTTTGGTAGTTTATGTGTTTCTAGGAAGCTGCTTATTTCATCAAGGTTATCTAATTTATGGCAGACAATTGTTCGTAGTATTTCTTTATAATCTTTTTTATTTCTACAAGGTCAGTAGCAATGTCCTCCCCTCTATTTCTGAGTTTGGTTACTTATATCTTCACATTTTTTTTCTTTTTCTTTCTAGCTAACGTTTTGCCAACTTTATTTACCTTTTCAAAGAAACAATGTTTGATTTTGTTGATTCTCTCTATTATGCTTCTTGTTTTTTTTTTTTTTTTAAGTTTTGCTCTAATCTTATTTATTTCCTCTGCTAGTTTGGGTTCAGTTTGCACTTGTTTTCCTCTAATTTCTTAAAGTGTATAGCTAGGTTATTGATTTGAGATCTTTCTTCATTTTTAGTGTAGTATTTACTAGTATACATTTCCATCTGCACACTGCTTTCAATGCATCACATAAGTTTTGGTATGTTTGTTTTCATTTCATTCCTGTCTAAGTATTTTCTAATTTCCACTGACATTTCTCCTTTGACCCATTGATGTTTTAATTGTGTTATTTTATTCATATTTGTGAATTTTTTCCAGTTTTTCTTCTGATATTAATTTCTAGCTTCAGTTACATATAGTTGGAGAAGATACTTTGCATGATTTCAATCTTTTAAAATTTCATGAGAATAGTTTTGTGGCCTGAAATATGGTCTATCTTGGAGACTGTTCCATTTACCCTTGGGAAGAATGTGCATTCTGCTTTTGTTGTGTAGAGTGTTCTCTATGTGTGTTAGGTCTGGTTGGTTTACAATGTTTGTGTCCTCTATTTTCTTACTGATCATCTACCTAGATATTCCACTCTTCACTCAAAGGGGGATATTGATGGCTCCACTATTATTGGGTTTGCTTCTTATATTTTGGGGCTCTGTTATTTGTTGTGTATATTTATAATGATTATATATGTGTATTTTAATAAATTGCTCCTTTAATGTCCTTCTTTGTTTCTTGTAAAGGATTTAGATATTGTCTGATATTATTATAGCCACCTTAGCTTTTTTTGGTAACTATTTTCATGGAATATCTTTTTCTATTCTTTTACTTTAAACCTATTTGTGCCCTTAGATCTAACATGAGTCTCTTGTAGACAGTTTATAATTGGATCACGTTTTTTCTTTTTTAATCCATTCTGATCATCTCAGCCTTTCGATTGGAGAGTTGAACCCATTTACATTAAAAATAATAAATGATAAGGAAGGACTGACTTTGGCCCCTTTGCTGTTTGTGTTCAATATGTCTTATAACTTTTTACCCCTCATTTTCTCTATTGCAGCATTCTTGTATGTTTAGGCTTTCTTTTTGTTTTTCATTTTAGTGTTCCATTTTGATTCCCTTCTACAGCCTGTAAAATCATGTAGGAAATAAAAAGTGGAGTAGCAAACTGAAAACACGTGATAGTGGCTTTTATATTTACCTATTTAGTCACCTTCACCAGGCATCTTTATTCCTTTGTGCAGCTTTGAACTCTGTCTAGTGTCCTTTCATTTAAACCTGAAGGACTTCCTTTAGCATTTCTTATAGGTCCACTGGTAACCAACTCCACTTTTATTTATCTGAGAACATCTTAATTTCTCCTTAGACTCTGTTCCCTTTCTTTATTCTTTTTTTCTTTTGCAACTCACAGTGATTAATTCCAATTGTGTTGTCTTTTTTTTTTTTTTTTTTTGAGGGAGATTAGCCTTGAGCTAACATTTGCCACCAATCTTCCTCTTTGTGCTGAGGAAGACTGGCCCTGAGCTAACATCTGTGCCCATCTTCCTCTATTTTATATGTGGGACGCCTTCCACAGCATGGCTTGCCAAGCAGTGCCATATTTGCACCCAGGATCCAAACTAGCAAACCCCGGGCCGCCTAAGCAGAATGTGCGAACGTACCTGCTGAGCCACCGGTGCAGCCCCCTGTGTTGTCTTTGAGTTCACTGATTCTTTCTTTATCTGTTCAGATCTGCTGTTGAACCCCTCTAATGAATTTTTCTTTTCAGTTACTGTTCAGTTCATGCCAGCACTGAGTCTAGAGATCAGGCAGAGGGATAAGCTTAGAGGACTCTCAGGTCTTTTCTGAGCTAATGCATCCTGTTATGGGCATGCACATGATTTTCTAAATTCTCCAGTGTCATACATGGGAACTTTTGAATGCCCTAATTTCCCAAAGAATATCTCTTCCCAGCTTTTCCTGACATGTTTGAACAGTGTATTTTATGTTTCAATGGTAATCTTTTCCCCCTGGCAGCTAAAGGTTTTCCATTCACCATACAATGTTTTCTAACAATGCCTACCACTTTTCTGCCATTAGTGAGTTCTAAGTTAGGTGAAACAGAGATGAGCACCTGGCATCAATTCTTCAGGTAGCCCCCAGACAACTTAGAACAATGTAACACAAAAATTTGTGAATAGGGCTGCTCTGCTCCCTCTGAAGCTGTTCTTTTTTTTTTTTTTTTTGAGGAAGATTAGCCCTGAGCTAACATCTGCCACCAATCCTCTTCTTTTTGCTGAGGAAGACTGGCCCTGAGCTAACATCCGTGCCCATCTTCCTCTTCTTTATATGTGGGACGCCTACTACAGCATGGCTTGCCATGCAGTGCCATGTCCGCACCCGGGATCCGAACCGGCAGACCCCCAGCTCCTGGAGCAGAACGTGCGCACTTACCTGCTGTGTCACCGGGCCGGCCCCTGCTCTGCTCCCTCTGAAAGGACTTTATTCATCATTATTCTCTGAACTAAATAGCGTTAATAATTAGAAATAAACATCTTTCAATCCTTGCTGATTATTATGAAATGATTTTTCAAGATGCAGATATTTTAAGTACTGTGTAACATTAAATTCTGCAATTATTAATCCTCCCAAGAGCTTTTTTTTATTATATCATCTTACTGATATACAAAGAAAGGTGTTAGATTTAATTTATTCTAGCACTGGTTCAATTTTCAATTAGTTACCTGCACTAATTAGATACGACACTTGATTTATTTCTGTGCTTTCACCTCTTTCTTTTACTTTCACTCTTAACAGTATCTGCAATCTAGCAGGAAAATGTCAACCTATTTTATCTACTCTTTTTGTTTAAATTTCCTTGATTAAGGGATAGGATGTAAATTCACTGTAACTAACATCTCTCTATATTTCTAGCAAGACATTCTGCAATTAGTTCTAAAGGATAAAGATAAAATTCACTTCCAAATGAAATCTGTTATCTATTTCAGGCAGCTTCCCTATTAATCAACATCTAGACTCTGTCTCTCAAGCTTCTGTTTTATACCCAAGGTTTGTGTCATTTAGTCATTAAGGGAGAGGGCAAATTTTTCTATATGGATTGGTCTAAAAGGTTTATAACTGGTATTAGGGACTTAATTACTCCCCACCCTAACCCCAACAACCTTCCTTTGCTCCACCAGACTTACATAACCATTCAGCAAATGGGGGGAAAGCATATGTACTTTTTCTCAATATTATCTTCTTGTAGGCTATCTTGCTATGCTTCAGAAGCCCTTATTAAATTCACCTAATGGGAACCTCAGCACAGTCATCATAACAAAAATAAACTGTCAATTGTTTTCTGTGTATATAAGGAAAACAGAGTTTCCTTATTTAAATGGTTCACTGTGATGGGGCCATGATCCTTCAGGAAGTCATAAAACTCAGTCCAACACCAAGCCCAGTGGAAACATTTAGCTGGAGACTGAATAGTTGCACAGCACCATCTACCTCTGCATCTTTATTTGAATCCCTGAACCAGGTAAGTGGGCCTTGGAGAGTTACCCTGCAGATTCAGCCAATTATTCCCAACCAGATCACCCACCCACATAAAAGCACAGCCACATTTACAACGGCTCAACTGCACTGCTCCTCTGTATAGATCAGGCATCTGCTTCAAAAAACACTTCTCTAACTGCCGGAAGGCTATAGAGGCCTACTTGCAACTTCTTCAGTCCATCCACTCTTTTATAGAGCATAGTAAATTTACTGTAATTAGGTACCAACTATCCCAAAAGTCTCTTCTGAGAATAACTTTTAAAAGTTTCCTCTCTCTTTACCAGGATGGGATTTTCTTCTAGTCCTCTTCTTCCACTTGATTCTTTAGGAAGGATATCTTAGCATTCCACCTCCTGTAGTCCTGGTCAATACTGAGTTTGGAAAAGCAAGCAAAATGTCAGGTTCTGTAATCATAATAACAATGGATGTTATGCTATGAAGGATGGACCTTGTCAGAATTAGCAAAACAAGCCTTTAATTCTCTGACTTTGAAGCTGCATCATAAGAAAGCTTCTCTTTTATCCCCTCTTGCCTTTCTTACTCATAGAGACTGCAGGGTCTACGTACAGGAAAAGCCAGATCTTCACCTCACCCCCTCACCTCCATGACCAGATCCACGGAGCTGAGAAAATGATGTAAACAATTGCCTGAAAGCTACAACAAGAGGCTAAAAGGAAGACAAGTCAGAATTGTGAGTGGAAGCACAAAGGTAAATGGGAGCATGAGGGTGAATCTGAAGGGAGGACTTAGAGGTGGAAGAAGCTTAGGAAATTCGTATTTTTGATCTCAGCGCTTTTGTAAAGCAAGTGTGCATTTGCGATTTCTCAATGAACAATCCACTTCCAACTCACATGATAAAGCTTATTTAAAGCATCTCTTTGGAAATCTCCAGCACCTTAGTTGTGATCTCATGAAAGCCTCAAGCCATCTTATGAAATGAGTGTTTTTAAACTTGCAACTTTGTTTAGTGCCATCCTTGTGGAAATCACTCTAACTAAGATTTTACTACAGGACCCTGAATTCTGCATGTTTTGCCTTATTGACCAATGAGAACATCAAGGCTACTGCTGCCTAGAGGAAAAGATCTGCCACTTGCTGCAACCCCTGAGCGTCGAATGTACCTTCATTAATGACTTCCCACCTGACCAACATCGGGGACTTCTGTGCCTGTGCCACCATCCACCAGGTACCCTTCGCCTTCAAATGGTGCAGGATGACACCTTAGACCCAGGCCCAGAGCAGCCAGCCCTGCCCCAGCATGAATGACCCACATGGCGCAGCTGTGATCCGATTCCCTGCCCTGTTTCGAGGACTGGAGAGTCCAGGCACTATGCTCCTTCCTCACCCTCTTCACCTGTGTCCTTCAGTATTCACGTTACTTTCTCTCTTTCTTTTAATGCTACACTGTGGGGTAAGCCCTCTGTCTGGCTAGTGCGTGGTCCAGGTGGGTGGAGTGTGGGTTTCCAAGGCAAACAGGGAACCATTGGAACCCGCAGGATATGCCATGTGGACTCGGGTGTGTGGCGGATGAAGTGCGGTTCCTGACAGAGGGGCAGGAGGAGGATAGGCTAGCATGTGCTGAGCATCAGGGGTGGCTCAGACACCGGAGGAATCAGGCCTGAGGCACTGCTGCGGCAACCCCCTCATCTCAGAGAAGGCGGACTCGCAGGATTTGGGGAGTTCTGTGGGGCTGCAGGGAAGTGTGGGATGAGGAACACCTGGGGCCCCTCCTCCCAGACTCGCCCAGAAGGAGGCTGGCTCACAGCACCCATCAAGCGAACCCGAATAGTCTTGGAGGCCTCACTACCCGCTCCTGCACTCCGGGCCTCAGTGCCTGTGCCTCTCCCCAGGGGCCCGGCCAGGTCAGGAGATGGTGCGGCCCAAAGGTGGGGAAGGTGCGGACAGGAAATAAAGGCTGTTTTCCTCCAGCAACTAGCATCTCAATAAACGTTTGTGGATTGAATGGATAAATGAATGAATGTTGCATTGTTTACTCTCCCCTGAGAATTTCTGGGATTAATTTAGACAACGTATTTCAGCCTTATCAAAAAAGGAGACTGTTCTACCAAGGAAGTGAAGGATCTATACAATGAAAACTACAAGACTTTCTTGAAAGAAGTTGACGACGACATAAAGAGATGGAAAGACATTCCATGCACATGGATTGGAAGAATAAACATAGTTAAAATGTCCATACTACCTAAAGCAATCTACAGATTCAATGCTATCCCAATCAGAATCCCAAGGACATTCTTCACAGAAATTGAACAAAGAATCCTAAAATTCATATGGGGCAACAAAAGACTGTGAATTGCTAAAGCAATCCTGAGCAAGAAAAACAAAGCTGGCGGAATCACAATCCCCCATTTCAAAACATACTACAAAGCTACAGTGATCAAAACAGCATGGTACTGGTACAAAAACAGGTCCACAGATCAATGGAACAGAATTGAAAGCCCAGAGATAAAACCACACATCTATGGACAGCTAATCTTCAACAAAGGAGCAGAGGGCCTACAATGGAGAAAAAAAAGTCTCTTCAACAAATGGTGCTGGGAAAACTGGACAGCCACATGCAAAAGATTGAAAATTGACCATTCTTTTTCACCACACACAAAAATAAACTCAAAATGGATCAAAGATCTAAAGATTAGGCCTGAAACAATAAGTCTTCTGAAAGAGAATATAGGTAGTACACTCTTTGAACATCAGTTTCAAAAGAATCTTTTCGGACACTATAACTCCTCAGTTGAGGGAAACAATAGAAAGAATAAACAAATGGGACTTCATCAGACTAAAGAGCTTCTTTAAGGCAAGGGAAAACAGGATTGAAACAAAAAAACAGCTCACTAATTGGGAAAAAATATTTACAAGCCACTTATCTGACAAAGGGTTAATCTCCATAATATACAAAGAACTCACACGGCTTAACAACAAAAAAAACAAACAACCCGATCAAAAAATGGGCAGAGGACATGAACAGACATTTCTCAAAAGAAGATATGAATATGGCCAATAGACACATGAAAAGATGTTCATCATCGCTAATCATCAGGGAAATGCAAATCAAAACTACACTAAGATATCACCTTACACCCGTTAGATTGGCAAAAACATCCAAAACCAAGAGAGACAAATGTTGGAGAGGTTGTGGAGCAAAAGGAACCCTCATACACTGTTGGTGGGAATGCAAACTGGTACAGCCACTATGGAAAACAGTATGGAGATTTCTCAAAAAGTTAAAAATAGAAATACCTTATGACCCAGCCACTCCATTACTGGGTATCTATACTAAGAACCTGAAATCAGAAATCCCAAGAGTCCCTTGCACCCCTATGTTCATCGCAGCATTATTTACAATAGCCAAGATGTGGAACCAACCTACATGCCCAGAAACTGATGATTGGATAAAGAAGATATGGTATATATACACAATGGAATACTACTCAGCCATAAAAAAAGACAAAATTGGCCCATTCGCAGCAACGTGGATGGACCTCGAGGGTATTATGTTAAGCGAAATAAGCCAGTCAGGGAAAGATGAACTCTATATGACTCCACTCATAGGTGAAAGTTAATATATTGACAAGGAGATCCGATCGGTGGTTACCAGGGAAAAGGGGGGGTGGGGGGAGGGCACAGAGGGGGAAGTGGTGTACCCACAACATGACTAACAATAATGTACAACTGAAATCTCACAAGGTTGTAATCTATCATAACATTAATTAAAAAAAAAGGAGACTTCGAAATAATTAATCTAGGATTTTAGCACAACTTTGGAGGAATCGCGCGAGAACGAACAATTGCTCCAATTTATTTAAAAGAAGAAATTTAAATATTTATATTGGTATGACTTCTTTATCTCTCTCATTTTGTTCTTGCAACAACACATTGCTATTATTCCAATGTTAGCCTTCCAAAGGAAAAAAGGTATCAATACGTCAAACTGTGCTAGATGATATGAATAGAGTGATAAAACACTAATTTTCTTCTGTTCGATATTTATTCCCTTTCCAAGGTATGTTTGTTATACAGAAAAATAGTTAATTGTAATAAGAGTCTGTCCAAAACAGGCAACATTTTTAAATGGGGTCTTTTAACACTAAAATTTCATCTCTCAAATAGAGTTGCCTCCTGATGAGAAGCTGCTGTGTATTCTGTTCAGAAGGTGCCCAGGGAGGGACTTCTACTCATGGTGAGTGGTGATTTATGTAAGTTTAATGCTCAGAACCTGAGTCCACACATTAATATTGTATTTTTTTGAGAAAACACAGTACATACCTGGTAGTCTAGTGATCTTATTTTTCTATGTCTACATGATTATTTAATGCTTCATTTGTTTATCTTCTTTCTCCAACTAAGTTATTGTCAGGTGCCAACTGACTAGTCAAGGGACAGACTAACATTTGATGAAGTGATCGACTAAGGATTGTGGAGAATGTGAGGATGAAGCTAGTCCTTGAAGAGGAGGGTTTAGATAGGCAAAGAAGCCATTAGTTATAATTTCAGGCAGAGAACAACATTGTATGCCACTGTGTAGAGTTTTATATGAAAATCAGCTGAGTTTTTTTCTATGTTTTTATTTCACTCATCCATTTACACATTGATCCATTCAATAAGCATTCATGGAATGCACACTGTGTTCCGCACACCACGCTAAGATGTTGGGATACAGAATAATATAACGCACAGTTATCTACAGTTGTCTCCAAACAATTCCATCGTGGTCATGACGTATGCGTAACAGACTTAATATACACCTGCATTGTGCATTAAATCCTCACAATCTATAGAAGCTCATCCATAAAGCAGGCTGTTGTTGAGCAGATGCTGTAAACAAATGATGTAAAGCTAAGTGAGGAAGCACTGACAACTCTTGTGACTTACTGAGCCATTTAAAATGAGCAATGAGCCAAAGCAGGAGTCCTACAGAGAAAGAATCAATAATGAATACATTATCATTCATATTTCCCCAAGACAAGGGTAATAATCATGTGGCATTCACTTCTGTTACTAAATAATTTTAAGGAGCCTTCCCTCCCCTCCCCACAGACTCTAACATACCTATTTCTGATACAAAATAGAGAGATCTCGACTGCTGTTAACGCCATAACTCTGTTAGACTTTAGCTGCCAGTACATTTTTCAAAATCCATCGGCTCATTTAAACCTTCAGAGGGAAAATGGCAATTGAGCATGAGTTTTATATTAAAGCAATACTGCAATGACTAGAAGCAATGTGGCATTCCACCATTTCATCAACTGTGCTATAGCCTGAAAACTTACAAAGGATAAATGAATAAATTCCTTGTCTTCTCTCCCACCTTCCTTTCCAATCCCAAATGGAACACTAACCTTATTTTTATGTTATTGAAAGGATTATTTTCATAACCTTTTAAATTACATCTTCTAGAAACATGTTGTGTAATCTTTATCCTGCTACCTACCCATGATTTTTATTACTCACTATTGTCCTGCTCTAGTATTTCCTTAATATATTATTATTCAGTAGGAAAGTTATATACACTCAATAAAGGGTGGCGTTTTAAAAATTCAGCTACATTCACCGGGGGGAAAAAGAGAAAGAAAACAATAGTGCAGGTTATTCTGGCCACATCTTTGCTCACAAGGTTTATCCCCTGGGTTGAAATTAAAAACAATTCTACTATAACCTCAGTCAGTTTCAGTTCCCTTATGCCTTTCATTGATTAAGAATCAAATCCAGGCAGGAGTACATCCTAGTGATTAAAGATATGTATGAATGTTTTCTAGATTGACAAGTTGTTGATAATTGTTGAAGCTGGATTCTCTCCATTATGGTATATGTTTGAAAAATTCCGTTAATACAAATTAAAACTTAAAAATGCATGCACACTCACATGGTCCGCTAAAGAATAAATGATTATTACAAAAAAATCTGGGGAAAACAAAATGTGGTTTTCATCCTATGCGCTCTCTAATACGAGTCATCCATGTCGTTTAGTTGTTTCTTGGAAAAAAATATAATCTGTTCTATTGTTGAAGGAAATAGCAGTTGTGGTGGTTAGGTTTATGTGTCACCTTGGCTAGGGTGTAGTCTCCAGTTATTCAGTCACATGCTAATCTAGGTGTTGCTGTGAAGGTATTTTGTAGATGTGATTAGTATCTATAATAAACGGACAATAAAGGAGATTATATTTGATAATCTGAGGAGGAAAGTTGATTCATTCAGTTGAAAGGCCTTAAGAACAGAACTGAAGCTTCCATGAAAGAGAAAGAAATTCCACCTGTGTACTCCTTCAGCTCATGCCACAGGGTTCTAGCTGCCATTTTCCATAGTCTACCATATGGACTTTGAAGTGTCCTAGGCACCTCTTATAATCGCGTAAGCCGATTCCATATTTCTTGTATTGCAAAAGTAAGGAAGCACTATAAAGCTTTAAAGATTTTATAAAATTCTTACATTTTTCTTTCCAGATTCTCACTGCCTAGACTGCATTTTAGATAGAGTTAGGCTGAAAAGTCTGCGTATGGGCCAAATTCTAGCATTTCAAATCATGCAGAATATACACAGTTTTATACATACAAACAACTTCCACATAAGTGCATGCTGAAGTTTAGGAATAATGAGTTGGAAAAGGAGAATTAAAAAAATATCTCTTGGGGCTGCCCGGTGGTGTAGTGCTTAAGTTTGTGTGCTCTGCTTCAACAGCACAGGGTTCCCAGGTTCAGATCCTGGGCATGGACCTATACGCTGCTCATCAAGCCGTGCTGTGGCAGCGTCCCACATACAAAATAAAGGAAGATTGGCACAGATGTTAGCTCAGGGACAATCTTCCTCACAACCCCCCCAAAAAAGTGTCTACGACAGAGGTCTTAATTTTCAAAACTTTTTGCCTTTAAGATAACTTTTATTAAATCCCCAAATAGTGACTAGGTGATGTATAAAGAGTTATAAACTTGCATACAGGTTTCAAACCATTCTCTTTTTAATATTGTCTCTTTTACCTTAATACATGTTAATAAAATTTGATTTTATGAGGAGTGAGCAGAGATGCATCTTATTGGGGCAGAAGGAGGGATCATTTCCAATGTTACCAGCAGAAGAGGAAGATATTTGTGACTTGAACTCACAGGAGCTCCTAACTTAGCTGATGAGAAGAAATGAAGTAGAGACCTCATTTTACTTTGGCACTTTAATTCCTGAGGATGGAATTCATCACAATGCACTCCTCAGCACCCAGCTTCAGAGAGAAACTTCTCACATTCATGTAGATCTCCCTTCAGCATTGATAGGCATTAAAACAAAATTTAAAAGAATACACTGCCCTCTTATTACATATGGCAAATGGCATCTCTTAGGACGTATAAACCAGCCCATTCTCTTCTACTAACTTGGCACCTGGTTATTGTAGACTCAAGAAATAAATGTCATTCTTTCCTGTTGGCCATTGATTTTCCTTGATCTAGGCAATTTTCCATCCTTCTCTCTTGGGACTAACTCCTCAACATGCCTCCAAACTCTGGACGAGATGAGGATAAGTCGCATTACCTTTTACACCTCATTAGCTTTAACAAATATGTAGCTGGCACTTACACAAACACCATATTACCTGCTGTTCTGTTCCTCACTATATTGCTTTCCTGCTGTTTTTACAGGTGGCATTTAGGCAGTGCTATTCTGAGATATATCATCATTACTACATCACTGTCACAGACTTGCAGACACAAATCTGGGGACAAAAGGTAACTTGGAAAAAATTGCAATCAAAATATCAGAAGTTCACACAGCACAAAATGGAAAATAAGTGTATATTTAAGACCACCAACAACTGCCAAAATCATGGGAAAGAAATCACTATTTTCTTCTTTCTACCCACATTATTGTTTTACTCTTAAATAGTTTAATATGAAATTGGGCATATTTGTTAATGCACTAAAGTTCTGTCTCTCCTTTTTTTATATGAAGGTAGAGTGTGCTATCACTGGTAGTGAAACAGACAACACTTTGCTCCACCTTCACATAGCATTTTGATGTTGCTGTTTGGACTTTTGGCACTGCTTAGTGTTAACCTGTAATGGTTATCAATAGTTGAAAATAAATTCTAAAGTCTCCCTTTTTAGGATCATAGTGAAAATTTGAAACCAGGCATTTAATTTGAAAAAAGATGAAGCCAGATGCAAAGTTGAATGTAGATCAACCCTTTCTAAAACAAGCAACGAAATAAATAAAGTAAACTCCCTTCTCTTTCCTTTGATCGATTAACTAATTCATTCATTAAGTAAATAATTATTCCTACCATGTGCCCGGTTCTGGGGATACAACATCTTATAAGGCAGACATGATCCATTTCATATGAAACTAACTCCTTGAGACAGTGGGTTGAAACTGTGGAAGTGGGATTTGTGAAGTTGAGTCAGGTTTCCGTTGTTAAGGGAAGGACAGTAGTAGAAATAAGCTGTGCCGTAGGCATCATAGATTTCATTGTCCTGGTTTTGCTAGCAAGACGGCTATCATTTCTACAGTTAACTTCAGAGTTGAGTTTAGGTCTCACTATGGCCAGCAATCCGACACAGAAATAGACAAGAGTCTGAATAGAGGCTGAGGCTCCAGAGAACTGCCCTTTTCACTATCTGCCACCTCCGATCCTTTCTCTTTCCTGTCCTATATCCTCTTCTCTGGGACTCTCTGTCATTAGCACACAGGGAGAATTTTCTGGGAAAATATTGTGTGGTCAGTAGCATCTCATTCCTGAGAGTGTCTCTGGACAGAGATCATGGAACCCAATTTAATTTAATCAACTCAGCTGCCCCAGTGTTTGAAACCCTTTGGCATTGTCTGCTGTGATTAGAAATTTAGATTATATCCCTTACATTCTGCATGATCTCTCAACTTTCCTTTTGTGCCACATGCTAAATAGGATACTACTCGCTTGTTCTCATCAGGGAAAAATACCCATTTCCCCCTTATTTTAAATGCTTCCCTGACAATGAAATAAGAAATGCAAAGGAATGAGTGAAAAATACCCAAACTTGTCCTTCTTAAATTGGCCCAACAAAAAATCAACATGGTGGAACATGAAAACAACTGGAGTCAAACGACCGTATTAAAAATTTCAAATTAAAAATTCCAGATTCTTCATTTCCAATGTTTCCATGCAAGTCTGGCTCAAGTTAAATTCTAATTTGAGACAAACAAGCAAACAAAGCAAGGAACAATGCTGTCACTGCTAGTTAATGGATGCCATTCTCTTCCACTGAACGTTGTTTTATGTTAGCTAGAAATGAGCTTTTTGTTTTTGAGAGGGACAAAACAACAACCCCAAAATGTTGCTGCTGCCTTTCTGCCACTTAAAATTAGGCAGTCTCCATAGTCAGTGTCAAACTCCCCACACCCCACATTATCTCCAAAATATCAAGCACATGTCCTCTTCCTTTCTGGAAGGAAGGAACATGCCATTTTCAGTGTCTGTGAGTTTCTTCTTCCAGAGAACAATCAATTATTGATTGTGTGAGATTTCATAAATAAAGCCAACTGTAAGCAGGTGATTAATCATTCATTTCTGGTTCACCTTGAGAGAACAGTACAATGATAACAAAAGCGAAACACTGACTGCATTTCCTGTTCATCCTGTGCAAGTGCAGGGGATCCATGCTCTCTTCAGTTCGTAAGGATTCAGGCACCGTCGACTGAGACATTTGGTGTGGAAAATCACTCAGACGGAAAGAATGACACCTTGAGAGGAACCTACTATGTATCAATAACTTTATATACTTACATGGCTTACTGTGCTAAACATCATTCTCTTTTGCCTTTTATAAAAAATACAGCTTATCTGACTGGTTCTGATCCTGATTGCATTACTTACTTGCCATGTGACCTTGGCAAATATTTTAACCTCCAATTCCATTTCCTTATCTTCAAAATGGGGATACTACAGGAAATTATTTCATAAGATTATTGCAAGAACACACAACACATACACTTTATCACTCAGGGCTCAACCAGAGAAGCAGAACCAGTAGGAGGAGATATAAACATGCATATATATTAGTGCATTGGTTACAGTGAGTTGGTCTTACATAATTGTAGGAGTTGGTTAAGCAGTCCCTGTAAGACTGTTGTCTCCACATCTGATGCCAGAGCTTGGATACAACAGGGCAGGGAGCCAGGAAAGAAGCTAGATGCAAAGTGAGGAAGATCAATGGCAGCCTGGAACCCACAGGTACAAGCTGGAACCTCAATGGGGCCTGAGTCTGGTCTTCTTGCCCCTGACCTTGGTGACAAGGGGATCATGCATATGCTGAGGCTCTTTGTCACAGAGACAAAAACACACACCTGGTCCAAGAGTGAGAGAAGCTTATGGGTGATCCTGAGAGGGAGAGCAATTGCAGGCCCAGCTGCTTCACTCCAATGAGGTGGATCGGCTGATCGGCAACAGTGTGTGCCTGTGCTACAGAATGGCTGCTGCTTCCCTTCTGCTTTCTAAATCTTCCAAGAATCCTGTGGCCTTCCGGAACCAGAAACATACATGAAAGTGAATTCTAGGAAATGTAGTTCATCCTAGCCAAGTTGACACGTTATAACAGCAGCTCACACGTGCATATGCCACATAGAAAAGTATATTCTGGTATTTGGGTTTTCTTTGACTAACCCATAGTGTCTGTTGTATTATTATTGTTTTTTAATTTGGTTATTTTCACGCAGATACTTAGTAAGTTCAAAACAGATTTTATGAGTAAAAGATGATAGAGAAGAAGGCCTGTCAAATTAAACAAGGTACTTTAGAATAAGTACCTAAATACTTTAGAATAAGCATCAATTGACATAAACTCACAATTTACAATGAATTTATTATTTAAAACAAACTACAAAATTACCAAAAATCCATGAAAAGTTGACATTTCTAATATTTGTAAGTCTGAGGCAGCTTCTGCCTCTCTACCAATTAAGATAAAGTGCACCCAAGAAATCCCACTTTTACCTCTCTTACATAAAAGTCCGGGAATGTGAGTACTTATTTTCTCAATCATCTTCCAGGGGATAGATTTTATTTTGAGATAGAGATTCATTGTACACATGGATTCTGTACAGAGCCGCTTTATTCCTGCCGAGGGCAGGATTCCTTTGCTGTTAGGGACAGAGTAAACTTAATCATTAACTGCTCAATTAAGTTTGTCTTTGGTTGAACAAGTGTAAATTCGGGTACTCTGACACTGCGTTAAACCACTTAACCTTTCATGGCCGTTAGTTTTATTCTTCAATGAACAGTATTAGCTTTTGTTCTTTAATAGCAATATAGTGACTATTTAGCTCAATTCTTCTAATTTACTCTTACAATAATGTTTGCTGCATTTTGGCCCACTGTGCCTGGGGATCTTCATGGACCTGAGGAAACTTCCCAGTCAAAAGCCCTGAATGCTTAGAATAGAGTTTCAATACAGTGTCTATAATATCAATTGAGATACTTTAAAAAAAATTCAGATCCTATAGGATGGGCTAAGATTTATTATAAGGTCTATTATGAAGACCAGGATCTGCATTTTTAACAAACCAGAGGTTTTTTAGGACTACCCTTTGAGAACATTATTTTAGAAAATGGTGTGATGTCAAGTTAGGTCTGGCTACAGAAGGAGACAGATACACGTAGATGGGTATAGATGCAGCAGGAGAAGGATTTTCCGAAGAATGTGAGGAATGTTGAGGAAATATCTTTCTCTATCACAGATTTTTGCGTAAGAACCTTTGACATCTGCTTGCTTAGTGCATTTTGAGTTGCAGAATCAATTGGTAGTAGAGCGTGCTTCGTTTCTGGGAGTTTGCTAAGAAGAATAACTCAGATAGTATTTGTTACTGAACAACATTTGCTCCTAGCAATTTGTAGAAAATATATTCTTGCAGAGGCCAGAGCTGCTGGACTATTGTGTGAGAAATGAGCAATCATCGTATTTGGATAGCTGGGGTCATTTTGGTCAAAACTGGCAGTTCCCCAAGGGCTTCGGTTTTGTTTATTTCTTGAATGTAGCAACTTACAATGTCATCTTTGTGTACCTTTCCAAACTTTTTCTTAAGACCTATCATTTTCTTAACTGTGAAGTTTAGATATGTTCACCATCTCTCATATTCAATCGCTACTTACTATTATGATTTCAGGAGAAATATGTATGAAAATATGAAGCAAAGCCATTTGAAAATACAAACTCCTGTTTATAGAAATTTAGCAGAAAAGAAAAACAAAACAAGGCAAACAAATGAAGCAAATATCCATCAACTTGTACCATTGCTTAAAAATCCACTAGATATATTGTTTAAAGAACTGATTTTTATGCAGAACATTATGACTCAGAATAGAAATGACAATTTCCACTAAATGAGAGCCAATGAACACGAATGGGAAGTTTCATTCTTAAATAATTTCAGTTATGCCCTTGCTTATAAAGGTTTGTCTGTTGGAACTAGTCAGACACTGAAATTATAAAATAAGGGTTAAGAGGTTATATTATCTATGATTTGAAGCAGTTTTTTGAAAGTTTAATTTAGCTGCTTTTTGCTGTCTTAATATCTCTTTTATTGTTCTATTTTATATGTATCCAATATTTTTGAATGCTCATTATTAGAGACAATTGCTAAGTGTTGTACGTGCATTACTTTATTTAATCTTCTTGGCACCCCAGAAACTTATGTAAAGAACTAGTTTCACTCATAGCCAGAGTATAAATAAGAAAATAAAATAATTTAATTAAAATTATTAAATACCATATAAGCTTTCAAAGTTTTAATAATATGTATTTTCATACGGTTTGCTTAAAAATAAGGCTTTGAGTAGTCACTTACTCAAAGTAATGAGTATCTTTGCTCTTTTTTTTAAGTTCTTTTTTTAATTCTTGGATCTCTGGTGTACAAAGTTGAGTTAATCGTACTCCTGAAATCAGTGCATGTTATGCATATTGGTCTGAGAGAGACCATGCTCTTATTTCATTCGTCTGTGCCTTATTATCTCCACTCCCTATTCCTATTCTTCTTCTGTTTCTTTAGGCAGCTATTGTAACATACTTATGATCTGTCTTTTAGTTTGTATGTATTCCTATAAATTGTGTCTTATGTCCTATTCATATGCATTTATTCTGGTAAATGATATCTTACAGATCTCCTTTTCCATTTTTTTTCCCACTTAGTATTATGTTAAAAAATTCTATCCACCTATATTGCTATTCATAAATCGAATCCATTGCTTCTATTTATAATACTCCATATATTTATCTATAGTATTTTACCTTTCTGAGCTCCCATTGGTGAACACTGAGCTTTTTTGAACTCTTCAATACTACAAATAATTCAGCATTGAATATTACTGAATATATTTACCTTTGGGGCATATACTCAAAAGCCAAATGCTGGGTCGCAGTCTATCTTACGAGGTGACACTAGATGGCTCTCCAGATGACCAGCCTATATTCCTACATACAATCCGTCCTAGTTTCAATATCCCCACTTCTCCTCAATAAATAATATTTTCAGCTTTTTAATTTTTACCAGTCTAACAAATATCAGGTGATTTCTCATTTTTGTTTTGGTTTGCATGTTTATTATTATTAAAATTGTAAGCACTCCTTCATAGTCTCATAAACCTTTTGGATATCTTCCTCAGTAAATATCTTGATCATATCTTTCACCTGATTTTCAGTTGTGTTTGCTATTTTATTCATGTTGATCGGCAGGAGTTCCGTGTATATTTTAGATATTAATCCTTTGTTCATTTTATATTTGACAAAATTTCTCACCCATTCTCAATTAACTTTCTTATTAAAAGGTTTAGAATTTTCTATTTGTAATCAGTGTACTAAAATTTTACTATATATTTAGATTTTTCCTTCTTTCACATAGCAGGGAGTCTGTGAACAATTTAGTCTGAGATCTTCAGATTTATCTGAATCTGGGAAATTTTTACTCCACTATTATTTTACTATTTCTTCCTTTCTGTTTTAATTTTTCTCTTTAAGATTTCCATATTATTAGGATTTATGCTTCTATTCTCTATATTTTTAAATTTTTCTTTTGTTTTCTATATCTCCGTACTATATGCTAATGTCTTCTGTGAAATTTACCCCATATGATTATTGAACTCATAAATTCACTTTCCAGCTATGTCCATCCCACAGTTTCTCTCTTCTAATGTGCTCTTCATCTCATTAGCATCTAGCATGCTAATATGCTCCTTTTCCTCATTAACTATACTTATCATGTTTATTTTAAATTATTTGTTCACTCCTTTTCGAATTCTTTTTTGGATTATATATATTGTCCGGTTTCTGTTTTTCTTTTGAAGCACTTCTATTCTTCAGTTATCTTGTATTTTGGCCTCTGAGCTCCTATTCTCCCGGAGAGAGCAACTTTTCTCTTTTGGTAATGTATATTGGGGAAGGGCTAATGACCCACTTTGTCCATTTTGTGCAGAAATGGTTAAGGTTAATATGTGCTATTAAGGAAAATTAAATTTTAATATATTCTAGGTGTTTTTATTTTGTTTGGCAGTTTTAATTTTCTGAACTGGTAGATGCCTTTGTAATAATATCTGCTGCAGAAGATCAGAGTACTTGCACCAGGCCTTATGCTGAGGATTTAATCTACAGTATCAACTGGGATTGGGTTTAATGGTAACAATCAAATGACTGGCTAGTACTGACATAAATGAGTAAGAAAGTTATATATTTAACACAAAAATTCTGCAGTAGGCTGTTTGGAGCTTATGCAAGCTACAAAAATGTCGAAAAGGGACTTTGTTCCTTCTAGCTTCTTATTTCAATTTAGCTTTTAGCTTTCATCCACAGGATGATAGGATAGCTTCTGCGCATCTGTTAGTCAAAACCATTTTTGATATTCCACATAGGAATCATGGAACAGGGCAAAGGATAAAGGGCCAGATGAGATGCCAGGTGAGTTTGTGCATTGTATAAACTTTCTTGGCAATGTTACCCAATATCTTTCTCTTATATTGCATTAGCTCAACTTGAGTCACATAGCCACTCATACTTGTCAAAGAACCTTGGAGGACCAAGACAGAAAGAGGGTATCCCTACTTCTATTACCAGTGAAAACACAAGAGACTGGGGCTTTGCAAGGCTCCATACATGTTACCTCATTGGATCCTCATACAAACTTGATGACGTGTGTGTGTAGCATCTACACTGGTGCTATAGATTTTTGAATGTTAGAATACTATTCTTTCACATTATTTTCTTATCCTACAAAGACCAGCATCAGGAATAATGTCAAAAATGTTAAATTTTTACTTGCACATAGGTCCAGGAAGCAAAGATTGGAAGCAGGAGAGACTACTTTACCACAGGAACCATGGAGGAGCTTCTCTTTGGTTTTGCTTTGAAAAGCAGATACGAGAGGAACCAAATAAGGCGTGATGACTAAATGTAGTGTGCTATCCTGGATGGGATCCTGGAATAGAAAAAGGACATTAGGTGAAAACTAAGAGCATCTAAATAAAGTGTGGACTCTGGTTAACACTAATGTATCAATATTGGTCTATTAATTGTAACCAGTGTACCATACTAAGGCAAGATGTTAACTTTCTGTACTATCTTTTCAATTTTTCTCTAAATTTAAAACTGTTCTAAAAGTAAAATTTAGTTAAGATAAAAAGTAGATCTATACAGAGTGAGGTTGAACTGTGGCAGCCATAAGATATGCCTTGAATTCCTCCATCCACAGGCAGCAAAATTGACAGTGGGCCCCAGGTGATGCACCCTGAAACCCATTGCTCATTTGCTCCCAGCCAGTGCCCGGGCATAGTAGTGATACTAAGCGGTCTAGGAGACATGAGACTCTTCCGATGGGAGATATTAATCTTAGAACTCCCTGATGGCCCAACTCAACTTTCTTTCTTTCTTTTTTTTTTTTAAGATTGGCACCTGAGTTAACAAATGTTGCCAATCTTTGTTTTTTCTGCTTTTTCTCCCCAAATTACCCCAGTACCTAGTTGTATATTTTAGTTAAGGGTCCTATAACTCAACTTTCTTTCCACTCCACTACATTCTAGGACGTTTCTTCTCCATCTTCTATTCATCTCTTTTGCACACAGTGTCAGACTTGTGTTGTCTGATGGTTCTCTAGACTCCAGGCTTCCCTCAATTTTCTCTCACTCATAGGTATCCTAATAAAATCTTTGCCTACTTAATCTTATTTTAGTGTTTGCTTCTTAGAAGACCTGTAATAGCACACAGAATAAGGCAGAAAAACCATGTGATCACCTTATTAGATGAAAAAAAGCAACAAAAATCTACAAAATTCAACACACATTAGTAAGGAAAACTCTCAGAAAACTAGGATTTTAAAGAAACTGTTCCAACCTGATAAAGGGCAGCTGTAAAAACTTAGTTAGCATCTCATTTAATGGTGAAATATTGAACATTTACGCTCTTTGATTAGGATGAAGGCAAAGGATATCTATTCTCACTATTTTTATTCAATATTGTAATAGAGATCCTAGTCATTGTAAGAAGGAAAGAAAGAAAAGGATGAACAGCAAGAAAGAATAAGTAACCCTTTCTCTATTTGCAGACAGCATGATTGTTGCATAGAACATCTGTAAGAATGTACAAAACTAGTACTAGAACCAATATTTGAAATTAGTGAGTCAAAGGACACACGGTTAATATAAAATATATCAGTTGTGCTTTTAAATACTAGCAGCAAAACATTAGAAAATATAATTTTAAAATATTTATGATATTACCAAAATCATAAAATAATTAGGAATAAATTTGAAAAATATTTTCAGGACGTTTATACTAAAAATTACAGAATAGTACTGAGATAAGCTACAGAAGGCTTAAAGAAATAATGTGCAAATATACGTGGAAAAGCAAACAAATTAGAATAGCCAAATTACTTTTCCAAAATCAAAGTTGGAAGATTTGTTTTACCAAATTTCAAGACTTACTTTAAAGGAATAGTAATCAGTCCAGTGTAGTATATGTGAAAGAATAAGCATATAGATAAATGAAACAAGATGAATCTTCTAGAAATAGATCCAAAAGTATGTGGTCAAGTGCTTCTTGACAAAGTTACTAAGGCAATTCCATGAGGAAAGAAAACTCTTTTCAACATATGATGTTAAAATAATGAGATATTCATTATAGAAAAATCTTCCATTGGCCGTTGTTGTAGGCAGAATAGTGATCTCCTAAAGAGGTCCATACGCAGAGCCCTAGAATTTGTATGTTACCCTACGTGACAAAAGAGACTTAGCAGATGTGATCAAGGCTAAAGACCGTGAAATGGAGAAAGAATCCTGGATTATCCAAGTGGCTCAGTCTGATCACGTGAATGCTCAAAAGTAAAGAACTTGTCCTGCCTGGGTAGGAAAGAGATGTGACATGAAAGAGACTCCACTTGCTGTTGCTGGCATTGAAGTTGGAGAAAAGGGGCCATAAGCCAATGAATGTGGCCATCCTTTAGAAGTTGGGGATAGTCCTCGACTGACAGCGAGCAGAGACAGGGATGTCAATCCTATAAGCACAAGGCACTGAATTTTACCAACAACTCAAGTGAGTGAGGAAACATTCTTCCCTAGCGCCTCCAGAAAGGATCCTGCAGCCATGCCGGAACCTTGGTTTCTCCCCAGTGAGATCTACGTCAGATGTCTGACATTCTGGACTTTAAGATGTTAAGTTTATATTGTTTAAGCCACAAAGTGCGTGATATTTTATTATGGCAGCAATAGAAAATTAATGCAACCATGCTAAAAAAGTTAATTTGAAATGTATCAGAGAACTAAATGTAAAATAAAAAACGCCAGAACTCTTAGAAGAAAGCATAAGGGAAAATCTTGACATATTTGGATAGGCAAAGGTTTCAGAGAACACAAAAAATGCATGAAACATGAAAGAACCAAAATAACAAAATTCAGATTTGTCCAACTTAGAAATGTTTGCTCTTCCATAGCTACCATTAAGAAATGAATATGTCTCAGATTTGTAGAAAATATTACAATAGATATATCTGAAAAAGGATATAAAATATACTCAGTAAGTAAAAAATCAATTAAACGTAGTAAATTATTTGATCAAAAGACATACAAGATGGCCAGTAATCACAAGCCAATATGCTTCACCTCATTTAACTTTCATGGAGTTGAAAATTAAAACCGCGGTGAAATACTGCTACACATCTACTCGAATGGCTACAGTTACAGAGGGTGGCCATGGACAATGTTGGTGAGACGTAGTCGAGCTGCACCGTAATGCACTGCTGGGGAAAATGTAAAATGTCATAACCACTTTGGAAAACCCTTTGTCAGTTTCTTAAAAAGTTAAACATACACCTACCCTAAGACCCGGCCATTCCTCTTTCAAGGTATTTCCCCAAGAGAAATAAAAGCATATGCACACGAACACTTGTACAGAAACTTTATTCAGAATATACAAAACTGAAAACAATCTACATGTCCATCAATAATTGAATGGAAAAATAGAACATGCTATTTCCATACAACTGAACACTCAGCAATAGAAAGGAAACAGCTGTGACACCACAACGTGGATGAATCTCGAAATCTTGATGCTGACTGAAAGAAGACGCAGAAACATGAAAATATGTACTATAGGATTCCATTTATACAAAACAAGAACTAATATACAATGATAGAAACAGATCAATGTTTCTTAGTGCCGAGGGTGAGGAGAGAGTTGTGGACTGAGAAGGACTGAGGAATCTTTCGAGGAAGCTGGAAAGGTCTGTATCTTTATGGTAGATGGCTGTCAGAACCCCTCAAATTGTACATTTTAACTGGTTATAGTTTACGGTTTCCTCAATAAAGTTAATGTGGAAAAAAGAATAGACAGGTAGAAAGAAGGTAAATTCTGGGCAAAAGAATTTGCTATAGTGGAAAAGCATGACCTTTAGAATCCAGCAGACCTGGGTACAAAACTCACCACTGGAACTTGCCAGCTTTGAAACTTTGGAGGGATTACTTAACTCTCTGATTTTCAGCTTAATCATCTCAAATAACATGGGAAAGAACACAGTGTTGTTGTCAAACTTGAATAAGAACACACGTTAAAATACCTAACAAAGAAGCCTGTATACACGAGTACTCATGACGTTTTTGTAAAACTTGCCTTTTTTGACTGGGTGGTTGACACAAATTGTAAATGATCTCAGATATCAGTTTGCTTAATAATTTATTGTTTTGCATAATTTAAATCATTTAAAAATTAAAATAGCTAACGTATTTTCGTTATAAACCTTACTAACATTTTATGTATGTTTAAATGAACTTGTAATTCATTCCTCTCATCTTCCAGTATCCTTACTCCTAATTTTCTTACATTCAACTGCCAAGATCTGATTTGTTTCTAATAGAATGAAATGTACTTAGTCACCTTGGTCACTGCCATGATCAGCGTCAGCCTTGTATTATTTGTCTCACAGATTTGCGTCTGCTAAGAGCTGAAATTACAAAATCATTTAAATTTAAGAATGGATGGGATGTTGAAAGTAATCTGTTAAGCAACCATTGCATTTCCATCTGAGCTGCTGTATTCAATAAATGTATTTCTGCTCTAAGAATATGATTGTCCTATGAATTCAATTTATTCTACCCTATATAGATTATAAGAGGACACCAGTGATTTGTACTTTTTTTCTATGATTCAGATCTCACAGGGGCATCCATTAAATTATCTTTCAAGGCCCAATTTAAATAACCACTTCTCTTGAAACTTCCTCTGGCCTTCTCTACAAAAGAAGAAAAACTGTAATTTAAGTAATAAGACCTTAAAGATAGCTAATCCATTCCCTTTATTTAGGAAATAGCTTTAAAGAAGTAAAGTTATTTGCCCAAAGGAAAACAGCCATATCATGTCAAAGATAGGACTGAACACAAGTTCATTATGCCCAGTACAATCCAGTACTGCACTGGATTCACCCACCACACTGTACTGACATTTTTACATCTTCTGAAATAATATAGCCATTTGCTTTTCCATTTGTTTTTCTGCTTAGCATGTTTAGAATACATAATTTGATGTTGTAAATAAGAAATGCTCCAAATGGTGACTTAAATAAGGGAGCTGCTTATTTCACTGTTTATTGAAACTCATGTTTCAAAACAGAGGTGAGCCATCTGGGGCTTGTTAGCTGATGGCCCTGACCTCTCTCACATGTGGTTTCAATTGTGGAGTCCAAGATGACTATTCAGCCACTGTCAGAGCCCAAAGAGTTTGCAAGGGTAAAGACTAAGTGGCAGGCAAGCAGTTTCCTTTAGGGTGACCATGCTGAAGTTGCACACGCCACTTCATCTCCTGTTCTGGTGGTTGCTTGGTCACAGATGGATAGAAGAGAAGGGGCAAATAAAATCACCAGCTGGGTGTTGGTGCTTGATAAAATCAGGAATCATATCATGAAAAGAAAGAAGTGAAGAATGCAAAGTGACAAATAAATTAGCAATCTCTGTCACAGAATGCTTTATATCAGTGAACTTCATTCTTTTTTTCTGGCAAATTCCCGAAAGAATTTTGAAAAAAAGGTACTATTCTCACATTTCTAAGTTAACCTAGAAAATTATATCATGCATCTATAGAGTTACAAAGGTTATAAATTCCAGCATATTACAAATATTGAAATTTTAAATAAAGCTTTACTATTCAGTATCATCCATTTGAAAATACATGTCAAATTCCTCCTTTATTTATGTATTTATTTTAAAAGATTGGCATCTGGGCTAACAACTGTTGCCAATCTTTTTTTCTTTCCTGCTTTATCTCCCCAACCCCCCCCCCCCCCCCCGTACACAGTTGTATATCTTAGTTGCACATCCTTCTAGTTGTGGGATGTGGGATGCCGCCTCATCGTGGCGGCCTGACGAGTGGTGCCATGTCTGCGCCTAGGATCCGAACCCTGGGCCGCCGCAGCAGAGCACGTGAAATTAACCACTTGGCCACGGAGCCAGCCCCAAATTCCTCCTTTAATAATCAAACATTTTGTATGTTTTTTCTCCTTGAATTTATTATTCTATTCTACTTTTACCATAGAATTGTTTTCTAATATATTTCTATTTTGAGCCTTTTACTAATCACTCTTTATAGTTTATTAACAAAAAACTATACAAAATTTGAATTTTTTCTGTGCTCATGTGGTTCAAAGTTCAATTTCTTCCTGGGGTATCCTAATCATTATTATAAGTACATAATTAGTGAAATTATACGTTACTATAATTATTGGTTATAAAAAAGGTTTTAAAATGTCTCAGGTGAATGAGGTTATTTTCCTTTTTAAAATTATCTGTGGATTAATATCAGTATTGCTCAACTGAGACATAATTCAGATCAATATAACCCCTATTTTTACATTGTGTGTATATTAGTAATTATAGACCATTTTAACAAAAATGTCGATGAAGTTGGGAAGAACATTGTTTAACAGCAATGTCACTCAATTCTTTGGACACGTTCTCAGTTATGTGCTGAAAATATCTCATTATGACATATTATCACATACTTTTTGAAAAGTCTATGAGGTACTCTTTTAATTCAGTGTAAGCAAAGAATCTGGAAATCACATTGAGACAGGAACCAGCCTAAGGAGACAAGGCCACCTGCAAGGCCCCAGGCTTAACAAGATAAGACCCTAACAAGATTGGCCCTAACCGATCGCAGGCTAGGAGAAGCAGATAGAAGCCACCAAGATCCACATTTCACAGCCTCAAAGATTTTCCAGGTTTAGGAATGTGCCCTAGGACCCAGGAGTCCACTGAAGGTGACCCTAGCCCCATTAGCATAGTAAAAATCACACCCGGGGGTAGAGAGCTAGCATGCTAATGATACATGGGTCACTTGAGGTGACGTGTTGAATGACTGCACAGGTGCAAGGAAAGCCCCAAATCTACATGCCAAGGCAAGGCCCTCCTCCCCAGCCTTTGCCTAATAAAAGCCCCACAATCCCACTCTGGAACAAGCCGGTCACCTGTCCCTTTCCTTTCCTCACTGGCTTCCTTGTGCCTCTCCTGTGCACAAGCTATGAACTTTTACTTTTCTATTCCCGTTTGTTGTCTCTCTTGATTTCTATTCTGGGGAACAACAAGAACCTGATGTTCTGGTAACAACATGATATATAAAAGTGTTTGTTACCAGTCATTACTATCACTCACTTCCTGGAGACTACACCAAAGTATAGTATCTTCCTTTTTATTTCTACCCTGGATGAATTTTATACAATAGGGCAATTTGAAATGGTGATATTAACTATCTTTTGAAAAATGTTTGAGGGAAACTGCTTGAGGTGAGAAGGGAAAGAAGAAACACTGGCTTGTCCTCATGAAGGTTAGGTTTATGAAAGCATACGTGTCTGATCCATGGTCTGGCAATGACTTTTGGTTCCCTTAGAAGGTCTTAGAAGATACATGTAAACCTAGTCTACATGTATCCTGATTTGAAGATTAATACTTCATAGGATATTATTTGTTTACTATTCTTTTGATGATCTGTTTCAAAAGCTTTGCATGTGCATGATGCAGGGTCAGTGAGCCGAGGAGTCAAAAGAAAGATTTCTTGGACTCTCAAGGTCTGTAGTAGTGCTCTTTTATTTAGAGAATAGTGTGGAATAGCATGGGGACAGGACCCATGGGCAGGAAGAGCTGCTGCAAACATGGGTTGATAGTAGGGCTAAATTTAAGGCATAGAAATGTGGGTTATCTCCTTACAAGACAAAGGAAAGAATATGTAAAAAAAAGTTGTTAAAATGGTAAGAGTGCAGATGGGGTCTGGTTATTGAGTGGTCCTATAACTTTAGATAAGAATCGAACCAGATTAAGTAAATGGCTGAAGCCACCACCTTAAATATTATTTTTAGCTAAAGACAAAGGAGGATGTTGGGGACAGAGGGGGAGTCAATCGTGGGAGATTACCACACAAGTACAGTAAACAAGATGCAGATTTAAGTCCTTGCCTTTGGCATTGATTAAGAGTTTCTAGAGAAAAGGTCATGCCCCCTTCTTCCTGGTGCAGAGAGGGAGACACCTTAACAGATGGAGATTTCCTTTACAATGTAAATGTCTCCTAACAAAGGGTAAATAAATTCTACTCCTCAGAGCCTCCTTCCCATCTGCAGTTTTTAAAAGTAACCAGCCTAAAATAATCCTCATCAATGCACACCCTTCTACTCACAAAATGCTTGCCTTTTGACATTTGATATCCTGGATATGACATGTCCAACCAGGATTTCCCACTAGCAAGTGAGCCATTAGGTCAAGGAAATGCCTCTTTTCCTCAGTCTAAAGAAATTAAAGAGAGAATGCAGAGTGAAAAATAATGGATAAGAACATAAAATTTTCAAGATCCTTTACTTTTCTCTGGATGACGTATTGAATTCCACAGTCTCTCTCTTTTTTTTCTCATAACCCAAACATTGTTAAAATGGGAGCAGCCAAACCCATACATGGTCTGCTGCCTACAATTCTAGCAAAAAGCAGACTTAATGCTATATTTAGCAGAGTTATAATATCTTTTGCTTTGACTGAAAAGAATAAAAAGTTATCAGGGCTCATTTTGAATGGCATATTTCAAACTCTTCAAGACCTACGATATTTACACAAGCCAGGAAACTTGGAATTTTCAGGGTCAAGATCTGTAAGTATGTCATCTCGCTATCACATAACCAGCCTCTGAGATTTCCTCATGGCCACACTTCAAGGCCAGATGCTAACCCCTCGATATTTGTGCAAGTGAGATAAAAAGAGGGAACTGTTCAGTGAGACCCTGGTAATCTATCAAGGCCACAGGTATCTTATCTTTGCTTTACCTGTTGGCTACCATGTAACATGTGTTGTTTTAATTAAAAGCAATACATCTTCTCTTGTTTACTGACAAATATGTCTGCCCACAGGGAATAGAGGGTAAGGCAATAAGTAAACTGTAAGAGAAGAGTCTAATTTCTTAACAGGAAGTCCTCTAAGGCCATAAAAGGATGAAAAACTTTATTTGCTCTGAAAGATTTTAAAATACTTGAGAAAAGAAACATTTTTGTGCTTTTGGTTAGTCAGTTTTCTTTTTTTTTGTTTGTAAATTTTTACTTGTTCAGCAATTACTTATTGACCCAGGCCATATGCAAAGCTAAGAATATAACAGTAAACAAATCAGACAAAAGCCCTGTCCCCTGGTGAGTTTATAGAGACAGCAGAGAAGTAAATGAATAGATCTGTGGATTCTCAGATGTACATTTACTAAAAGCCAACTGTCTTGTATTATATGAAGGTGTTTAATGGTGAAGCGAGTACTGCTTTACAAGGACAAAAAAGAATGATACATAGAGTTTTCAGATGGCCCTAATTTCAAATATTTAACCACTTCTATAAACATGTTTAGGATCATGTAATTTATTTGAAAAATAATGGATATATACGTATGTGTATATATCAAATGTAAAGATTAACCTAGTTATCTCAGTTCTCTATTGAGGTCTGCCAGTTTCCACCTTTGATGATCTTATGCAAATCTCTTCTAAGCTTTGTTTTTCTCATTATGTGAAATTAAAATATTAAATCAACAGTATATACCATTATCATATATATACATATATACACATTCATACCTACATATATATGTATAGTCCTATATTGCTTAATGAAGGCAATACATTCTGAGAAATGTGCCCTTAGGCGATTTTGTTGTTGTTGTGTGAACATCATAGAGTGTATGGAAGGAGAACAAAATTTGCCACCCTAAAATGTATCTCTTTAACATCCTCATGTATTTTTAGGCTGATTGTTTTTTTTTTTTTTTTAAAGATTTTATTTTTTCCTTTTTCTCCCCAAAGCCCCCCGGTACATAGTTGTGTATTCTTCGTTGTGGGTTCTTCTAGTTGTGGCATGTGGGACGCTGCCTCAGCGTGGTCTGATGAGCAGTGCCATGTCCGCGCCCAGGATTCGAGCTAACGAAACACTGGGCCGCCTGCAGCGGAGCGCGCGAACTTAACCACTCGGCCACGGGGCCAGCCCCAGGCTGATTGCTTTTAAGATGCAAAAGACTCAGAAACGTTTTCTTGTTACCTCTTCTTTAACTGCCTAAAAGAATTCAGATAAAAAAATCCTGTCTCAGGAAGCAAGCCATCAGCCTAGCATAACATGAACAAGGTCATAGACAGGGAGGAATCTGGAAAAGCCTCTTTTTGGGCTCCCGTCCGTGTCTTCTGTTTCTGGGGGGCCAAACACTTGTTTTCCAAATGTTTGCTCTTTTTCACCTACCTCTTAATTGCCTTCCTCCCCTTTGAAGTCCCTGACTGACCCAATCTCCAACATCTTATTTTGTCTTTAGCTGAAGATGGTATTTAGGGTGGGGCTTCAGCCATTTTGGTTAGTTACTCAGTTTTCCCGGGTTTGTCACATGTAAACAGGTTATAAAACTTTTGTTTTTCTCTTGTTAATCTATCTCATGTCAATTTAATTTGTAGCCCAGCCAGAAGAACCTAGAAGGTTAGAGGAAAGTTTCTTCCTCCCCTACAGTGCTTACACAAATCTAGATGGTATAGCTTACTACATGCCTAGGCTATATGGTACTAATCTTATGGGACCACTTTTATGGTTCCATGTGGCTCAGTGTTGACCGTCATTCTGTGGTGCATGACTGTATCTCCTACCCAGAGAAGTGTGAGTGTGGGTGAAGAGGATGGCCACATAAACCAAGATATCAAGGCGGAGGCTGAAGTGTATGTATTGTCTAAGTCAAGGTCGCTCGAGAGCATACACAGAAATGCCTATGGTTAAAAAACAGAATAGAGAAAATGCCTCAGCTGAAATATTTTGCATGCTGAAAGAGTGAAAAGTCAAGCAGTCAAGTAAAACTTTTCTTATTCCCCTACCATTCCTTCCTTTTACTATCTTGAAACTGTTAGAACCTTAATCAGTAAACATGGAAAAGACAAAAAGGTGAACGGAAAGGAAGAGTGAAATCTGACTATATCCCATTCCTGCAAACTGGGGAACTGCTCGCTGGAAGGCATGGTCAGGAAAAGGAAGAGAGAAAGACTTCCTTTGAAGGCAGTTTGAAGTTTTCAGTAGTTTTTTTTTTTTTCTGTTTAATTATTTTGTGCATGTGTTTTAGTTTCCTTTTTTAGTCATGTGAAATTTACATGAAATGCAAAGAACTTAAGGACTGGTTTAATGAGTAGTTGATGAGATTTGAAAATTGTATAAATCCATGTAAACCCCATGCAAAACAAAATATAAACCACTTGTTACCCCATAAAGTTCCCTCATGTCACTTTTTAATCAATGTCCTCTCCCTGTCCCCAGAGGCAACTAAATTCTGTTATTTAACTTACCTGTTGTTGAACTTCATATGTTTAGAACCCGGGAAAAACTTTGCACCTGGCTTCTTTGGATCAATAATTTTTTTTTTTTTTTTTTTGAGGAAGATTAGCCCTGAGCTAACATCTGCTGCCAATCCTCTTCTTTTTGCTGAGGAAGACTGGCCCTGAGCTAACATCTGTGCCTATCTTCCTCTACTTTATATGTGGGATGCCTACCACCAAATGGCTGGACAAGCAGTGCCATGTCCACACCTGGGAACCAGTGAACCACCTCTGAACCAGCGAACCCCGGGCCACCAATGTGGAATGTGCGCACTTAACTGCTGCGACACTGGGCTGACCCATGATCAATATATTTTTGAGAATTCATCCATATCTCTCTGCTTATCAGCAGTCCATTCCTGTTGATAGTTGAACATGTAACAATATATAATCCTTTCTTCTGCTTATGAACAGTAGCATTGTTTCAAATTTGCTTCTACTATAAATGACATCTACATTCTCCTGAAAGTCATTATGTGGACATATGATTTCATTTATTTTGATGAGCAGAGAATTTTTTTATTATCAAATCACATATATCAAGTGTTTCTCTATGTTAACATTTTTTTTTTTTGAGGAAGATTAGCCCTGAGCTAACATCCGCGACCAATCTTCCTCTTTTCGCTGAGGAAAATTGGCTCTGAGCTAACTAACATCTGTGCCCATCTTTTTCTACTTTATGTGCGATGCCTGCCACAGCATGGCTTGATGAGAGATGTGTAGGTCTGTGCCTCTGAACCAGTGAAACCCAGACTGCTGATGGAGAGCTTATGAACTTCACTGCTGTACCACTGGGCTAGCCCCTTATGTTAGCATATTTTGTTTTGTCTTTTAATTTTTACGTCCCTCAAAATCAAGAAAATATCTTCCCTGAGGCCAGCCGGGTGGTGTAGTAGTTAGATTCACATGCTCCACTTCAGAGGCCTAGTGTTCACAGGTTCAGATCCTGGGCACGGACCTACACACCACTCATCAACTCATGCTGTGGTGGCATCCCACATACAAAAAATAGAGGAAGATTGGCACAGATGGTAGCTTAGGGACAGTCTTCCTCAAGCAAAAAGAGGAAGATTGGCAACAGATGTTAGCTCAGGTCCAATCTTCCTCATCAAAAACAAACAAAGAAAATATCTTCCAATATTTTCTTCTAGAAGTTTTATATTTCTAGCTTTTTCATTTATATGTACAATTCATCTCAAATTAATTTCTGTGCATATACTGAGATTGAGGTTTATTTTAATCTATACAGTTGTTCAGTTTTTCCAACATCATTGTTAAAAAGCTTGTATATCCCTGTTGAATTGATGCAGCTCCTTCATTATAAAACAATTGATTCTGTATATGTAAGTCTATTTCTGGATTCTCTGTTAAGTCTATTGAATAAATTCTTTATTTGTGATAATACATTTTTTTTAAGTTTTAAGATTTCCACATGGTTTTGAAAAATAGTTTCTATATTACTTCCATAATGCTCCCTCATTATATCCATAGTTTCTGACTTTCCCACTATGTTCTTTAATGTGTTTATCATAGTTATTTTAAAGTTTCTGTTAGTTAATTTCAACATATGTATCAACTGTGGGTCTGCTTCTGGGCCAGTTACCAATTTAGTGCCTCTCTGCTCCAAATCCACTCTCCATTGCTCTGCTTGCGACGTGGAAGCTGGAATCTATAAACATTTCTCTTTTGCCAGCTGATGTGATGCTTAGGCAGCACCTTGAACAGCCAGTGGTGTTCACCTGCAGTGAGTTTCACTGCATTACCACAAACATCTTCCCAATAAGTTCTGCGAGCATTGCGACCATCCTCTCATCAGCTCAGCGGCAGCCCTGTGGGCAGCTTCCTGAAGAGTTTCGTTGACAGCTCAGCAGGCAATTTCTCGCTTGCCTGCTTCTGCCTGCAGTACCACAGTGAACTTTTCAGCCATCCAGTGGCTACAGCCACACCACCTTCAATGAGATCTGAATCTAAACCATGTGTAGAAGAACTTCTTTCAAAGTTTTTCCCTCCTTGAGTATTCTGCCTCAGCCATATCGGTAGTGGCTCTTCCCTATATCTGATATTTCTTTATTCTTTAGATTTCTATTTATACCTTACTAGCTAATCTCTGTTACTAGTTAATAACTCTTTGTGATAAACTCTTCCTATTGAAACTGAAATGTACTGTGTGGTTTCTGTCTCTTGACGGGACCCTGACTCATACAGAATTGGTAGTAATAGTGGTCCCAGGAGGTAGACCCACAGGGTTGGGATTTGGGGATTGGTTTGGCTGTATCCTCAGGCTTTAACATACTGCTAAACTCCTTGCTAATTAGAAATGGAATGCTAATAATCCAGGACATTCAGTGGCATCATCATTAGTCAAGCTATCATCAGTGTTTATTTCTGGTGAATTGCCAATTAAAGCAAGTGCCTTCAGAGTCTAATGGCTGTTCGCTTGACTGTTTTGGCGGTAGGGATGACTACAAGAACCTGTGAGAACCGTGATGTGAGATAGATTTTTCTATGTGCACTCCAGGACTTTTAGAAAGCAATAGCAAGCTCAGGTCCCTTAACTCTCAGCTCAAGTCACAGTGCACTTCCTTGAGAGGGTGCAGGTCTGATTTTGCTGAAAAATCAAAGACAAGATGTAAATGCAGAAATCAAAGACAAAAATTGTATTTGTGTGGCATGCTGCGTTACACTGTTAGTTGCATTCAGTCTCACCAATTTTCTATGTTAAATTTAGGCATAGGTTGGGAAAGACTAAAACTTGGATTGGGAACATCTGGTACACCTAGATGAAACCGACACTCTTCATCCTCTTTGTCACTGTGATCCTCACATCAGTGGAAGTAGATTACCCTCCTGTGTCTGAGGAGACCGGACTTTCTTTGCTTGCAAATCCAATGTCTTTATGAGGGAATGGATTCCAATTCTACACAAGACATGGCACAATCACTCCCTGTTACTATGAGACCCATAGCTAGTGTCAAATCTCACAAAGTTCCAGGAGGAAAGATGCACACTGTGACCCAGAAGGAAATATCTTAAATCCCCCAAAATTTTCAGGACTTTGCTCTTATATCTGCAGAAAACTGGAGAGCATGTTAGATAAGTGAAGGAGGTAACAAATACTATTTATGTAAGTGAGCTCAGTAGATTCTGAATTTAATGCATTATCTTATGTACTGGAGGCAACTCAGATGGCTTGTTATTTGATTGATTGAAACTTGAACTCAGTGTGGCCTACATTGAATGAATGTGAGATGATAGAACTTACTTGGTATGATGTGAACGAGGGAATCCAAAGACTTAGGCATATAAGAATGTGGGAGTCATGACATATGACCTGCATACCACTATGTACTGTAAGAAGGAACAGAAGACACTCCCTTCACTAAGGTATTAAAAATTCATCAATGGGTGGAGCACCTACATCCCTGAAAAGCCCTCTAACTGCTGTATTTGGTAGGATAGATATGATCATTTGGGATGCTGTTTATTTGGGATGCTGGCTAGATACGTGTTCCTGATTTTATTGTCGTCATGGGTTCCCAGAATAGCGGAGGCCAAGTGGCAACAATTAATTGTTGAATTTAAGGTGGTCGTATCCGCTCCAGGAGCTTACCGATGACAGGAATGCCTCAGCTGGGAGGATGTTTTCCAATTTCTAATTAATCATTATGTCAATAGGCATGAATTGGATGGGTAGTCTAGTGGTGTATAAATAATATTCATATGATATATAGGGCATTTTAAAGGATATCTTCAAATCCCTTTATAACCATGAAAAGATAAAACTAAAGCACATTTGGGATAGACCTGGGCTGTATGTGAAACTGTAGTTGATTTTGTTGCTCAATATAACAAGAAACTGTAGCAGTAATCCTGTGTTCAATCAAATTAAACAGATATTCACTGAGTATGATACATTCAGCACTAAGATGCATGATATCCAGTGTATATAAACAACAAAATCCATAGATTCTGCCATCAAGAATTGTGCGTTGTTTGCCACAACTGGAAGGACCCACAACTAAGAATATACAACTATGTACTGGGGGGTTTTGGGGAGAAAAAGGAAAAAAATAAAATCTTAAAAAAAAAAGAATTGTGCATTGTATTTGAGAAGTAAATTCTAAGCAATAAAGTACTATCATTGCATATAAATTATATATGTATTCATTACATATATATATAATGCAATTATTACATATATAATATATATACACGCATTACATATCATTACATACACGAGTATATGTGTATGTACTGTCATCTCACTACAGCCTTGCACTATATTCACAAACTACAGAGCAGATTGTTATCTTAAAGAGAAAGGGGAGAAATAAAGTGGATAGTTGAGCAAAACAACAAAACAAGACATTAAAAAGTATTTTAAATAATATACGCTTGGAAACTAATTGAAAAAAAGTATATCATTAACTTGATACCAGAGATTTATCATCACTTGCACTACAATTACTGGAGAAAACAGTGAATCAGCTCAGATTCTATCTGGAATTATAAAAGACTATTATGTCACTTACTGTAGTCATATTTATACAGGAAGCCAGTTGATTGAAGAAAAAAAGTTGCTAATGTGTTTATAACCTTAAGACTCTAACTCTGACTCCATGCGTGTTGTTTCAGATTTATCATATAGCATTGAGAATTACTAGCTAATTTTGCATTTATTCTTTCTTCCCTGTCAGAAGTTATGTGAGAGTGGAGACTACATTTCATAAATATTTGCCCACTGTTGTAGCACTCTGCATAGTGTCTTGCTTTCAACATATTCAATACATTTTCTTAATTTACTGTGTATATTTATTTGGCAATGAAATAGATACACTAGCTGTCTTTTGGGATTTAAAACTGTATAAGCTTTTAATTATTGGAATTAAGGAAGTTCGGTTTTTAAATATAAAAATATTAATTTTATGATAATAATTACTATTGGACTTCACTGTTAACTAAAACAGCAAACTCAAAACCAAATATTTTATAGCCTGTCATCATGCTTTCTTTTTATCGAAGGTTTCCCATCATAGGAGGCCTTTCTTTCTATTTGGGATTTTTAGGTAAAAGGAATGAATACATGAATATCAACGATCTCTTATATGTAATAAAAAATACCTGTTAGCTTTATAGAAAAAAGTTTGAAGCCATTCTTAAGCAGCACTGTCTGTTCTTTGAAATTTTCTAGTTTTCAGAGAGCACTCCTCAAGACCTGAGATTTCCTCTAAAGTAATTCAGTGAAGTGACCAAATACCCCTCATTTTAATGGGCTGTATCAGCCTCTTAGGAATTTTCATTGGAACATTAACTCGTCCCTTTATAGCCCTATTCTCAGAGAGCAGTTCTTGTCCTCTTTCAAGAAGTCAGCAATTGTGAAAGCATTTTCTTATTAAGAGCTTTTCCTAGTTTTGTAGAGACATTATTTTTAAAGCTATATTCATTCTTTTTGAGGATTTAGTTTGTTGAGAAGAAACAAAACTATTTTTAGTGTAATTGTTACATATAACACTCCCAATACTAGATATTTAATAAAGTTCCAAATAATTGCTTTCCTTGTAATTAATAATTTTATAGATATTGATTGACTATCTGATATATCTCAGATTGCTGGGTGCTGGCATTGCGGAGATAGATTAAAACAATTTCCTGAAAATATAAAGAAATGAAAATAGAACACATTGTGAAAAAAATATAGAATATTTGCAGCTGAATCACAATAAAAGGAGTGAAAACTAACTGCCTGAGAATTGAGTAAAGTGTCACAGAACTGTAAGAAGAGGTGTCTGAAATATGTCATGAAAAATGAGTGAGAATCATGAATTGTATAAAGAGAAAAAGAACCATATTCTGGGCTAAGGTCAAAGTGTAAAATATGAAAGAAGCCTCAAACAAAGGCCAGTGAGAAACCCTGGGCACAATTCAATAATAGTGTCATGTGGGAGAAAGGAAACCAGGGCACACAATTAAATAAGATTTTGTTTATTAAGAGAAGAAATTGGAATGCTCTTGGTTCTAAGTTACAGAAAATCTCAATTCAAACTTACTTTAAAAGCAGTAAATTTATTGTATTACATAAAAGAAATTCAATTCAGAAGTGACAGCATGTCCTCAAGTGTCAGTGTTGTTATTGGTCAGTTTCTGGCATCACTTCCAGAAACACCAACGTACAGAGATAGGAAAATATGGAGTATTTGTGTAATTCCTTTATGACAGATGACATGTGGAAACAATAAATAAAAGTTAATTTTAGATTAGTTATTTAAAAGGTAAAACAATACCTAGAAATATATAAAAATGAAATTAAAGTGTATTGTTCCAACCTACTGCAGGAATATATATATAATTATATTACTATATATATATTATTGTGATTCCAGCTGCATGTAGCTATATGGACAGAGAAAGAGGAGAGAGAGGGAATCTATAGAATCCACATATACAAAATCCCCTTATGTAATATATATAGCAGTTGAAGTGAAAACACAATCACATCCAGGGATAGACAAGGTCTTCTCTGCTTCAGCATCTTTCTTAGCAGTAGAGAATCCTTCTCAGGGATTTCTTAGGAGGCTTTCCCAATTCATTGGCCAGAATTGGGTCACATGCCATTGGTAAATCCATTCTTGAGGCAAGAATGTGACCACAATGACTGATTGAGATTAATCAGAGAAGATACCTAGAATCTTCTTGGCAGTCACCTTCTCTAGAGGGCATGAATGAATAGCTAAATGAAATTGCACGGTTTTTTGTTTGGTTTGTCTTTGCTTTTGTTTAAGGAAGGAAGAAGGGGAGAGGACTGGATTGGTAACCAACTTTTTCTTTACCGAGACCAAAGGGAAATACTCACATGTTTAATGACACTAATAACGTTTATTAAATCAGTGAGATCTTCTCAGGTTTATAGCATCAAATGAGCATAATGGGTGGGCACTAGGTTCCAGAGTGCTGTCCTGAGTCAAGTTCGTATGGTTTTCAAAAGATTGGATAAATACCTCTGTGTTCTTCTTTTCTTTAATATTATACTATAAGTTTGAATTTAACAAATGAGAAGCCAGCAGAGGTTCTGTGTAAGAGTGTGTGATGATTTTTTCTTTTAAGAAGCTAATGGTAAAAAGGATAATGGATGATACAAGTCTCCATAGGTTAGAAGCAAGAAAACCATATTTAAAACATTGGAACATATCAGGAGAAACACTATGTAGGGCTTAGTTAAAAAAGCAGTAATGATGTCGGAGAAGAGTGGATATTTTCTACGTGTGTCTGGTGTTAATATTTATAGGATTTGTGAAAAATGAAATGTTGATATAGGGAGAGAAAAGTTTTAAAAATGATATCCAGATTATTCTAGAACAACCCTAAATAATAGCAAAACTGAATAAGGTAAGACATTCAGGGAGGGAACAAATTTGATCAACTATTTTGAGGGTATTGATGAGATATCCTAGAGGCCACCTTCAATATGTAAGAGGAAATATGCATCTGAAGCACCAGAAACATGAAATCAAGAGCTGTACCCAAACAGTCATAATGAAGATGGGGCAGCTCAACTGGAGAAAGCATAAGGGATGGAGATAAATGAGATCCACCAGTATGTGGGCAAGTCTTTGCAGCTTTTCTCTTTTTTTAATCTTCCATCATGCCAGTGAACACATAAGAATGACCTTAGCGTGTTGGATTCTAAAAATTGCATCTTTTCCAGGCTTCAGGATCTTTGCAGACAAAAGAACCATATAGCAACATTAGCAATATTAATTCCTACTATCTGTAAAATAGGAGACAGTAGTTTCCAAGGTAGATGAATGAATCTTTTTTGTTGCAAGAACTCTACAACATCTATTTTATCTGGTTGAATTTTACACATTCTTTGTCTCATGTTCTGAAGAGTTGCTCCATAAATGATTTTACTTTAAGCGATTCATTTTTAGATTTTTATTTAAGAATTATTCCATTGTGTGATAATGTTACCTATTTATTTTTAAGGACAGATATCTTCAAAACTATTGTTTTATTCAGCACTGGATACAGATATAGTGTGGTCAAAAAAAGTCAAAATGCCAAATATTTAGCTCATTGTGTGTTATAGATCCTGTGTCAAATATATTTGCTTATGTTACAGAATGTTACAGCATTCTTCTATGACAGATAACATGTTTGAATCAAAATTTCGCAGTAGTTACTTTATAAAAGTTGTACCTAGAAATATATGAAAATAAAATACAGGCAATGTTGTTCTAACCCCAGCACGAATAACTGTATAAAAGCCATATCAATAAAATCCCATATGCATAAAAATCTTTTATATAATATATAAAGCAGATGGAGTAAAAATACAGTCTGTCTTCATAATTTTCTATGCCATTCCTAAATAAAAATGACAGGATACATATCTAATCTAACTTAAAAAATATAAAAATTATTCAAATGGTCTGAATAAGGAAAAATTTTTACTTTGTAATTACCTCTTGACTCATTATCATTTTGGGATTGAGCAGAGATCTAAAGGAAATATAAGGATTAGCTAAGGAAGAGAAGGTATTGTTATGTTCCAGAGATGACTGTGAGGAAAGACCTTATGAAAGGAGTAGAATGGTGAGTTCGTGAGGCCGAAATAGGGAAAGTAGTGTTGAAATTCTGAGAACTGAAGAAACAGAGAATAAGAAGGGACTACAAGGGAAGTGGGAGCCAGACCACGTGAAGCAGGACTTAATCATATTAATTGAATTTGTCTTGCTTGAACAGCAATAGGAAGTCATTAAAATCTTTTAAGCCAAAGGATAATATGGTAAGACATGCGCTTGGAAGACATGACCTGTTGCTTTTTGGAGAAATAATTAGAGAGTCTTCATAACGGAACCAGATAGAATACCTTTGCTGTCATCCACCTAAGCGTTGGCAGTTGCCTGCATCAGATTGATGACAGTAAATGTGGAGAAAGGGGATAGGTTTGAGAAATATTCCATTCATACAGCCCAGATGTTAGTAATGAATCATCACTGGGGAGCGTTCGACAGCCAGGTGAAGTGATGACACCTAGCTCTCCGGCTTCTGGAAAAGAATAAACAGTGCCATTTTCCAAGACACAGGAATAAAACTGGAAAAGAACTAGATTTGGAAAGGAAGATTATAAATTTGCTCTTGGGCATTTGATTTTGAATTGCCTAGGTTCCAAAATTGAGCAGCTGAGTTTAGGACAAAGAGCCCACCAAAGAAAATTACAGTTTCATTTTCCTCTACCCAGCCGCTCAATTTGGGAGTTTTTCACTTTGGGGTCCTTGGTATGCTTCTCATCTCATTGTTTAATTTCCGTGCTATCTCATATACCCATAGCTGCAATTATCACAGACTTCCAAATGACTTACAAATTTATAGTTCAAGGTAACAGTCTTCTATCTCATTCTGTATTTCCTCTTTAGGCAATCTCTCCCATTCATAGCCTCAATTACCACAAATTTGCAAATGACGCACAAAGTTATAGTTAAAGTTGGGACTGCTCTGTTGATGATAAGACCCAAATATGTCCAATAGTTTCTTGATGTTTCCTTTCAATCATCTCAAAGCCACCAAAAAATTTTAAAAATGAAAGACAAGATGATTTCAGAAGGAGGAAACAAGCAGCTATTGACAGGATCATTTGGAAAACTAAAAATTACCCCGGTACTCACGTGAGCCTTCTGAATGAGATTCAAGAACAGTTTTAATGCTTGATGAGGATGGAAGACAAACTTTATTGGGGTGAAAAATGAATAAGAGATGAAAAAAATGGAGACAGTGAGTATTGAAGTTTTGCTTGTATTAGGAGGGTACTTATTACTTTTTCAATAAAAGGAAAGAGAAAATGTGCAAAAGCCAATAGCAAATATGCAGTTGCAATGGGGGAGCTTGGCAATATAAGAGAAAAAAGGATATTCAAAAGGATATGCAAATTTCCTGAGCAAGTGGAAGGGAATAAAAAATGAAAGCAAACATGGAGGGATTAAAACAGATTGGTGGGCTCCCGGCCCAGAATTTGTGATTTAGTAGGTCTGGGTGAGACCAATAATTTGCATTTGTAGTGTGTTCCAACTTGATGCAGATGTTGCTGGTCCATGGACCACACTTTGCAAATCACTGCTGAGGAGATGGGGGGATTAAACTCAGCAAAAAATGTAGCAGTGTTACTGGGCACTGCTGAGAGGTGGTTTGAAATTGTGATAATGAGTGTCTACTGTTACCAAGGTACCCTAATATTTGACTATTTCTCTAGCAGCCCTTGCTGCCAGGGTGCTTACTCATCGAAAGCATATGCATCTTGGGTATGGCCAGGTTTAGGGAGCAATGAAAAGGTAGAGGTAAAGATGTTCGTGGATGGGTGAAAATATTATTAAAATGATAGACTTTAAAATCTTAACTGATGATTTTTAAAATTATTGTGTGATCATTTAATGGTTGAGCACACAATTTATTTCTTTGAGCATTTGTACATTGTTCAGCGTATTTAGGAGATAGTGCCTTAAGTCGAAGATATCAGAGCAGACCACAAGGAGAGTGAATTTCATAAAAGGCAGGTTTACGTTATTTTATACTGAGTTTACAGTCTGATTTTAGTCACATTTGTTCAGAAATTGCTTTATAAACTGCTTTCAAGCCTCTGAGGAGATTGTAGCTTTTTTAAAATTTATTTTATTGATACGTCGCATCTTCATGGGATTTTTAAATACTTAAGGCTATTTTAAAATCTTTTTTATCTTAAATTAATCACAATACAAACAGTAAAGTGAATACATTTATATAATTTCTGTAGCAATATTTAAAGTAAAAGGAATAAAGGATGACTTTAGATTTTCTAGGCCAGAGCGTTCTAAAGCCAACTATTTTGGCCATCTGAAAGTTGAGTGAATCATCAAAGAAAAATCTGTAGCTAATACACTATTCTATTTATATCTATGAGTGGAATTTTAAAGTTGTTTTCAGCAGAAAAACTTTAGTTCTTTACTTTTTTAAGAGGTACTTCACTAGAGTCCTTTCTTGGAATTATTGTAGATCCTTTTTCAGAAATTTCATCTCCAAGCAGTGGAAAAGGGGCCACGAGAGTACACAAGAGAAAGTTAAGTTCTGCAGAGCTGTTCTACCTTTATCTATCCTATTCATTGGGTTCCACATAAAATGATTGTATATGACATAAAAAGGGGTTTCGACACTTTGAAACAAAGCTTGAAGCACAGTGAATGAGAGATCAGTTTCACTGCCAAGGAGGGGTAGCTAATGGTAGGGTTTCTCAGAGTTGGTTAAGAGAAAAACTCATGCAGTTAGTTACTATACATACACTTAGTGTATGCATTGCCGTAGGGTTATAATTTTCTCTCTCCTCAATTTCTTCATCGATAATGTGGAAGTACTAATATATGAAATGAATTAGTACTCATTTTTGTATAGTTACTGGCCCATAGCAGACTCACAGTTTGATGAACATCAGCTACGACAGCAGCAATGATGTTAGATGTAGCGGACTTTTTGAATAAGACATTCTTTCAACGAACTGCTGCATTCCAAAGGAGGATCTACTAGGTTGTACTTATTGCACTCAGATTCTTCTTGCTCTCTGGCTGCAACATATTAATACATATATGGAAATACATATTTTATAAAATTACATATGAGTGACAGGGTTATTACCTACTTACATGTAGGGAATTTTTATTATTTGTTTTTATTGTAAACACTTATCACAGTTGCCTGGTCCCTGGTATCAGCTTTAATAGATGCTTCAAGAAGAATGAAAAACCGCTAAAAAAAGAAAACCCAAAATCAGTAAGAAGACTAGCTGACATTCACTGTGAAAACATAATTCCCATTAACATGTATGGGAATATTTCATATGCATTCTATTGACTTTAAATTCACTAATAGAAAATCATAACCTCTATGTTAAGCATAGAAAGAAGACCAGAGGACAATTTAGAGATTTTTATTAGCAAGCTGTAATAAAAATAGTCTTCTAAAGCCAAACAAATAAAATTGTTCTTTAATATTTTCTGTATCCCTAATACAATATGTGAAACCAATTATTCACTTTTCTGCAAGGATAGCCAAGTTTGGTTTCCAGTTGATTATTATTTCCTTATAAATAATGCCAAGCTTTAGGTGGAATTATGTTGTCAAGATCAGATGGATGAAGTTATTTTCAGAAAGAAATTTTGTAAATATATGAATGATTTATAAACATTGACTTTGAGGATTTTGTAACACCATTGTCTGTACAGCATATCAAACTGCTGTTGAATTCATAGGCAAGGAAGAGAGCTGTTGGATAAATGAGTTAACACCCCAAAAGTCTCAGATAGTAAGGCAGTTTTGCTGAATTCCAAGGTCTAGTCCTTAGACTTGAACATCCCCACTTCCCCCACAAGTGTATGCAGAGTTGATTGGTGGCTAAGGGGTAATTCACTTGAACCAACCAGTTTTTCTTAGTTACTTTTCATAATAATGATAACAATAATTGTAGTAATATAATAAGCAACATCTGTGACAGAGGCTGTTAGTGATCATTGACTATCCCTGTGCTAACTGACATTCCAGACACCTTAAAATTAGGTTGTAGCCATGTTACTTGTTCTTTCAGTGACATGTGAGCAGAAGTGCTGAGTGTCACTCATTACAGGACCAAGTCAGAAAGGCGTGAATGTATCTCCTCCATATTTCTCCTCCTTCCTGGAGGCAAATGTAGAGGCCCAGCCGCAACGTTAGTACTGCCTCAGTATGGGCGAGTATTGAATCCCTGAGTACTGCCACGATAGCTGTGAGACTCACATCTCATTTTGTGTGAGTGAGATAAACATTTTAGCATTTGAAGCTTCTGAGATTTGAGGATTAGTTTATCATGACATAACTTAGCATTGCCTTGAATAGTCAGTCATTTCAAAGAGCATGGTGCATCTGATCCAACTCTAGCTGCAGATTTATAATATTGACATATTTCCCTCCCTCTACTCTAGTAACCTTTATAAAAATTGGAGAATTTACAAATATTTTGTCACCAATTTGTTTATGGTGTGTTATTTGCATAGTTGCTAAATCCCACCCGTTATATGTTGTTGATTAAAAAAATTTTTTTGACTCTTATAGGGTAAGCTTTCTTCCAAGAATTTGCTTTCTTGTTGTCATTTCCATATACTTACCATATCTAGTAAAAAAGGGAAAAATGTTTGCATGTTTGTTTTAATGCTATATTAAGTTAAAGTATTTAATGCTACTTAGGGGGATATTCCAAATAATATCCAGCTGTGCGGAATTGAGGTCGGGATTGTATTCACACGATTGGACCATGCGAGTCATGTCTCTACTATTGCAAATATGTGTAAGGGCAATAATCGCTACACTGAATTATGGGTGTTTGTTTCTGCCAACTAAAATGGCTTTTTATCTTAAGAAATATTTTATATTATTTTGATCTGAGTATTGTTGCTAGGTATCAGTCACAGTGTCTTAGAGAAAGTCACCAAATGTATAAGCCTAATATGTAACATTTTTTTCTCAATTTAAAAAGCTATTCTTAGAATTAACATTTTCCAAAACTTCAAAAACTTGGATCATAAACATTTTGCCCAAAATATCAACATATTAAACAATTTCACTGGACATGAGAGATGATTTATGAATGTAATTTTTATTGATCAAAAATGTATATGCATAGGAATATTTATAGCTTATAACAACATAAATCATAGGATGACGTATTTCCTAAAATATCATTTTCTTCTTGGCGAGCATATTTTATACCAATATCCCAATATTTGCATATATATGCATAATATATATACACATAAATAATTAAAAGAGGACCCTTTGGAATATATAAAGACATAAATTTAAGTGTAGTATACAGATATATATACATATATATTTCAACAAAGTCCTCTTTATTTATGTCGATATATAAATTTCTAGTTAATAAGAACAATGGAAAGATAAATAAAAATACAGGCCATCTTTTCCAGATTTTAGGTAATACTGTCATGTCAATTTAGGGGAAGCGTTAACTATTTCAAGTTATTAGAGTTAAATTAATTTCTATAGTAAAGTGAATCTCTAAAGGCCAAAGAATAAATAAATTAACTAGTGTCACCCTTGTGCTTTGGGAGCTTCAAACAGTTTCTCTACTTCTCGGGGAGTGGTACATGTCAGTGGCAGAACTTGTTTCAATAGGTTGCAAAATGCTCACATAAATGAGTTATCTGGGAGAGTGATAGATATCCTTTCAAAATTTTAGCTAGAGAATAAAAGTCTAAAATGATGTGAATTTCAATGAGAAAAGAATTACTGTGTTCTTCATTATTTTTGACCTTGGGACCCTCACATGCATCGCTTCATGTAATCTTTAAAATTTTATATGAGGAAAGTTCCATTAGCTCCATTTTAGAAAAAATAACTGAAATGTTACATATCTCAACCAAGATCACATAATAATAAATATCAAGGTCAGTATTTGACTCTGTTTTCAGGTGTCAATACAATGTTCTTCTAAATGTACGTCAGGACATCCTACCTGTTTATTTTATCACTACTGCGTGGCCCAAGGAGAGAACTGTTAGCACTTGAAATGCAGCATTAGAGTGTCAGCACACAGAATATGAAAAGGAAAGTGGCAGGATCCTAGCATGGATATTTAACATAGACTAGGATGACCGTGGGTGACTACATAGCCATCGAACCTATACCAGAATGAATATGGCTATTTTGGGGGCCTGGAGACTTTTCAGAGTAGTCTGTGATCCAAGTTAATCAATCAATGAATGAAGAACTGCTCATGGTGCCAATCAAACAATTTTTTAAGTTTGGAATCATTTTTTTTTAATTCTTGTCCATACCTGCTTAATCAGTAGAACTCTTGATTGTCATAGTCCAAGCATCAGAGATTTTGTGTAATGCTGGACACATAAGGCCATGATTGTCTGTTGAGGAGAATAATTCTTTAATTCACTTGAAAACATTTCAGTTAATCATCATCTCAACTAATTTTTAGAGACACCTACCACCAACAGGTCATTTTTATAGAAATTCACAATTAAGCATATGTCAAGTGATTTTTAAAATTTTGGTAGGAATAAATAGACAGGAATATATCTGCTTTTTTTTCAAAAATGTTTCTTAAATGAGTGAAAAAGACTTCAAATGGAAAAATGGGAAAGAAGAAATACAGTGTCAATATCAATAACAGCATATCACCAAACTTCTTAAAGAGTATGCTCTCTATTTACTGTTTCCTTTTTCTTTATTCCTAGTCACATTTCACTCATTTCTATGTTGCTTTCAATTTTACCTGTCTATAGAATTGATATCACAAAGGTGCTCCACAATCTCAAAATTAGATGACAGATTTTTTCTTCTTAGCATTGCTGTTGCTTCTCTTTTCAAGAACACATGGAATGTATATCAAGATAGCCTATATGGTGAACAATAAAACAAATGTCAAAACATTTAAAAGGATTGAACTTGAACATAGTATATTTCATGTTAATAGTGGAATTATATTAGAAATCAATACAAGTAACACCTCTAGTAAGAAAAAGAACGATCTGTGAAAGACCTTTACACTGAAGCCTGCAAAATAGTTTGAAGATGTTAAAGAAGAACAAAATACATGCAGAAGTATGCTAAGTTCATGGATTGGAAGATTCAAGAGTGTTAGGATGTCAGTTTTCCCCACATTTAATTATAGATTCAACATAATTTTAACCATATTCCAGTAGACTGTTTTTCATAGAAGTTGACAAGTTAGTTATAAAATTTGGACATGCCAAACCAATCTTATAAAAAGTGAACAAAGTGGTGGGACTTACACTATATGATTTCAAGACTTACTACAAGCCTACAATAATCAAGACAACATGGTTCTGGCATAGGATCTACAATTAGATAAATTGAACAGAGTGGAGAATCTAGGAATAGACTCCAAATTACATGTTCATTTGATTTTAGATAACAGTGCTAGAGCAATGTGATAGAGATAGGAAAGCATCTTCAACAATTACTCTTGGAATAATTTAGTATCTATTTGAGGAATAAAATAAACCTCATTCCCTGTCTTACACCATGAAGAGGCATGAGGGGACATTCTGAGGTGATTGTATTGTTGTAGATTTTGATAGGTTTGCTGTTTGATAGGTGTACATTTGTCAAAACTTAGAAAACAGACACAAGATTTATGCATTTCGTTGTATATAAATTTTACCACAAAGGAAAAAATCTTTAAAGAAATACTTGCCTCTAAATAACACAAATGCTACTGTAATTTAAAAACATCAAGATTATCGTGGATTATTGGAAGGATATAAAAATAGATGATTGATAGACATGTGATAATGCAGATATAGGAAAATTTTTAGTGATACAATGTAAGCTGTGTTTATTTGAGTACTCATTGAAAAATTCTTTCAATTTGTCCATATATTGAAAATTTTCATAAGAAAAGGTTGAAAAAGAAAAGACAGAGTATTCATGTCAGGAATGGCTTAGCCCTCTTTTAAAATATATTCTTTAAAAGCAAGAAACACATAAACTATAAAATCATGCCTAGAGGAGGAATAAGGATTTACTCTTATATAATCCCCTTAGAGGGATTGTACATTGTGCTTACAGTTTATTGGGTATAGAAAATAAAGTATTTGAAATCATCCTCAATAAATATTGTATAAATCAAACAAAAACTTACTTTAAAAACCAGGAATTAAAGTTTATTTACAGGTAATTACAAAACCAGACAAAATACTTTTCTAATTTTCCTCCTGGAGGCACAATAGTTTCTTAAAAAATAGTCATTGTGAAAGCCTAAAACACAATTATGGAAACATTTCTTTCTTTCTTCCTCTTCATTTTTGTGCAACAAAAGAGATATAGCCAATATTTGAAACATCAAGCAAAACAATGAAGATAGGATAAATAAGGTGAATAAAAACTGAAAACATCCCGAGATATTTCCATATGTTAAAATTCAAATCTCACTTTCACAAAAGTCCACGGAAAGGAAAAAAAACCTATAAAAAATTATAGATTGATCAATTCTGTATAAAATTATATATGATTTTAATGTTATATTCTGAACTTCCCCAAAGTTGGAACAATAACATGCACACAGAAATACATATATATATACATATACATAGTTTTAAATTCTACTCTGCTTATTGGCTTTGTAACCTAAAGCAATGTACTCTTACCTTCCTAGCCTCAATTTCTTAATAGAGTTCATTTTTTTCATTTATTCAATTCATACCTTTATTACAATGAAGAATGCAGCCATATTTCATACTTTCAAGACTATGTGTTGTCCAAATCTAGGGGCTGCTGTGATTCTCCTCAGACCCCAGAGAGGCTGGGCAGGCATTTCCTCCACCTTTTCCATGCAGTTCACTCCACATGAAACTAACTCACCAATATCTCCATACAAGGAGCTGGTCCACGCATCTAGTGCCCCAACTTTTACAGCTGCCACCTAAGGGGTGGATTGCCATATTACCTAGCTATTCTGGCCAGCAGAACTTGCATCGTGAGACCCGCAAGACTAAAGCAAACGAAAAAGATGTTTTTATGCAGGCACAGGAACACCATCCCTGCAGCTATATAAACAAAGATCAGAGCAGAAATAAATGAGATAAAAACTAAAAAGACAATAGGAAAGATCAATAAATTAAAAGCTGATTTTTTAAAAAGATAAACAAAATAGACAAATCTTAAGCTAGATTAACTAATAAAAAGGATACTCAAATGAATAAAATCAGAAACACAAGAGGAGACATTATAATTGGTAACACAGAAATAATAAAGATCATAAGAAACTACTATAAATAATTATATACCAACAAATTAGGTTACTTAGAATAAATGTATAAATTCCTAGAAACATGTAAGCTAAAAGACTGAACTATGAATAAATAGAAAATCTGAACAGATAAATTACAAGTAAGGAAATTAAATCTGAACTCAAAAACTTCCAAACAAATAAAGCCCAGGAACAGGTGGATTTATTGGTGAATTCTACCAAACATTTAAAGAATAATTAGTGCCAATTTTTCTTAAGCTTTTCCTAAAAATTAAAGAGGAAGGAATACTTCCAAACTCATTTTACGAGACCAGGAATACCCTGATTCCAAAGTCATTCAAAGGCCCTAGAAGAAAAGAAAATTTCAGGGCAATATCCCTGATGAACATAGATGCAAAAATCCCCAATAAAATATTAACAAACTGAATTCAACAGCACATTGAAAGGATCATTCGCTATGATCAAGTGTGACTTATTCTTAGAATGTAAAAATGGCTAAACATCTGGAAATCAATAAATATGATACACCACATTAGCAAAATGAAGGATAAAAATCATGATCATCTCAATGGATGGAGAGAAAGTATTTGACAAAATTCATCATCTTTTCATGATACAAATTCTCAACATCAGAAATAAAGTTGACTTATCTGTCAAAAAATTTCTCAAAAAATTAGGTATAGAGAACCTCAATGTAATAAAAATTATATATGACAAGCCCACAGCTAACATCATACTCAATGGTAAAAAGTGAAAGCTTTTCCTCTAAGATCAAGAATAAGACACAGATGCCCATTCTTGACATTTTTATTCAATATAGTACTAAAAGTCCTAGACAGAGCCGTTAGGCAAGAAAGAAAAATAAAAGACATCCAAACCAAAAAGAAGTAAAATTGTCTCTGTTTGCAGATGACATATTGTATAGAGAAAACCCTGAAGACGTCACCAAAAGCTGTTAGAACTAATTCAGTAAAGTTGGAGGATATAAAATCAATATACAAAAATCAGTTACATCTATACACTAACAATGAACTCTCATAAATAGAAATTAAGAAAACAATTCCGTTTATAATAGCATCAAAATAATGTACTTAGGAATAAATTTAACCAATAAATTTAACCAAAGTAAAAGAACTTTACACTGAAAACTATAAAACATTGATGAAAGAAATTGAAGAAGAGAAAAATAAAGGAAAGACGTTCCATGTTCTTGGATGGGAAGAATTAATACTGTCAAAAGGTCCATACCACCCACAGTGAGCTACACATTCTATGCAGTCTCTATCAAAATTCCAATGGTATTTTTAACAGAAATAGAAAAAACTGTCCTAAAATTTGCATGGGACCACAAAAGACCCCAAATAGCCAAAGTAATATTGAGAAAGAACAAAGCTGTAGGCATCACACTACCTGATTTCCATCTATTTTACAAAACTATAGTAATCAGAACAGTATGGTTTTGACATAAAAAACAGACACATAGATCAATGAAACAGAATAGATAGCCCAGAAATAAACCCATGCCTAAAAGTTCAGTTAATTTTCAACCAAAAGACTAGGAATTACAGTGAGGAAAGGATAGACTCTTCAATAAATGATGTTAGAAAAACTAGATAACAACATACAGAAGAGGAAACTGGATCCCAATCTTACACCATACACAAAAATCAACTCAAAATGGATTAAAGACTTGAACTTAAGATCCCAAAACATAAAACTCTCAGAAAAAAGCATAAGGGTAAGCTTCTTGACAGTGGTCTTGGCAATGATTTTTTGGATTTGACTATAAAAAAAAGGCAACAAAATAAAAATAAATTGAGACTATATCAAATTAAAAAATTTCTGCACAGCAAAGTAAATCTTCAACAAAAAGAAAAGGCAATTTATGGAATGGGAGAAAGCATTTGCAAACCACATATCCAAAAGAGGTTATTATCCAAAATATATAAGAAACTTATACAACTCGATAGCAAAAAAAGCCAAATAACCCAATTAAAAATATGAGCAAAGAACCTGCATAGACATTTTTCCAAGTAAAGCATAAAAATGGCCAACAGGTATATGAAAAGGTACTTAACAAATCTAAGCATCATGGAAATGCAAATTGAAACCACAACAAATATCACCTCACACGTCTTAGGTTGTCTATTATCAAAAAGACAAGAGGCAATAATGCTGGCAAGGATACCGATAAAAGGAAATTGATTTTTTTGGAGGAAGATTAGCCCTGAGCTAACATCTGCTGCCAATCCTCCTAGTTTTTGCTGAGGAAGAGTGGCCCTGAGCTAACATCCGTGCCCATCTTCCTCTACTTTATGTGTGGGATGCCTGCCACAGCATGGCTTGCCAAGCGGTGCCATGTCTGCACCCAGGATCAGAACCGGTGAACCCAGGCTGCCGAAGCGGAACGTGCGAACTTTGCTGTGCCACCAAGCCAGCCCCTGAAAAGGAAAATCTTCTACACTGATGATGGGAGTGTAAACTGGTATAGCCACTATGGAAAACAGTATGGAGTTTCCTAAAGAAATTGAAAATAAAACTACCATATGATCCAGAAATCCCACTTCTGGGAATATATCCAAAGCAAATGAAAACAGGACATCGAAGACATATCTGCACGCCCATGTTCATTCCAGCATTATTCACAATAGGCAATCTATGGAAACATCCCAAGTGTCCTTCAATGGTGTAGCCGCCCCTGACACAGGAAGGGTTAATAATCACCGGAAAAGGCTTTGCAACAAACTGTGACCCAGAGGTGAGAAGGGCGGTTAGCCAATGACAGGTAAGACCTCCGGGGGGGGGGGGGGGTGCAACCTAAGCCAGGCGGTGGCCGCCCAGGGGCACAGATGGAGAAACGATATCGATATCGGGAGCAGGAGGGACCATTGCCTAAGAGACCTTGCCTGCTCCGAGATAAAAATATAGGAGCACAGCAATAACATGATAATATCAAAACAGAGGCCAAGGGAGGGCTCCTTGAGAAATCACTAAGAATTCTTGGCATTCGCTAATTACTTCATCCAGAACACCTGTGTATGTTTAACAGATGTAAGCTATGTGTATATTGAAACGCTGGTTATAATAAACTTAGAGTGGCCATCAGCCCTCTCTGCATCTATCCTGATGTGTACATTGGATTGCGATAACGACAAATGGATCAATAGATAAGAAAATGTGATATATCTATAGTTATCTATATATAATATATCATGATATAAATATATAATGAAATATTATTCAGTATTAAAAGAGAAGAAATTTCTGCCATTTGCAACAACATAGATGAGCCTGGAGGGTATTATGCTAAATGAAATATGACAGACAGAGAAAGACAAAAACTGCATGGTATCACTTGTATGTGGAACCAAAAATAAGTCAAACTCATAGAGCCAGTAGAACGGGGATTATCAGTCTAGGAGATGTGGGAAATAGGTAGGGGTTGTTAAAAGGGTACAAACTTTCAATTATAATGTAAAAAAGATCTGAGGATCTAATATAGCATGGTGAATATAATTGACAACACTGTTTTGTGTATTTGAAACTTGCAAAGACAGTAGAACTTAGTGCCCCCCCCAAAAGAGGCAAATATGTGAAGTGATAGACATGTTAGTTGACTTGATGTTGAGAATGTTTTCTCAATGCATACATATATCAAATCATCACATTGTACACTTTAAATGTCTTACAATTTTATTTGTCATTTATAACTCAATAAGCTGGGGAAAAAAAAATTATGTATTGTCAACTTACCATCACAGTGACTGGCACATAGTAAGAGCTCAATGGTTTTGCTTAGCAATTAACTCCTTTTAACAAAATGGTATAAGAAGTTTCAAAATTTTCAGTTATTTTTAAGTCTTTATACAATATGTCATATTAAACATTAATAATAAATTGTTAAAGGTCAGAGCAAATGTTTTTAAAAATTCCGTTGGAAATCTTGTCTCCTTCTAAGAAAAGAATAATCCTGCAATGTTAGGAATATAAATTATTTATTGAGATCAAACTGAAATTAAAGATATAAACATAAATGGGAGGCTGGAGACTTGATTCAGTTGTATACATGATTAAGCAAATAAAAATAATTTAAGGTTATGTTTTACTATTTCATGTTTTTATTTTGCTTAATTGTTTTTGCTTTTAGTATTCAAAAATAATCCAGTTCAACATCTCAAATTATTGTAAGGCATTTTCCATAAAACTATTTAGTCCTATGAAACAGGTTGCCAAGTGTCCTTGACTCTGTAGTTATCATGGAAAGGAGTCAGTTGGCTTACCTGAGTGGCTCACTGAGTACCCACATTAGCAGAGGACACATATTTTACTTCTAACCAGAAGACAATATTGTACAGGGAACATTAGAAGAATATTCGTAGAGGGACAAATCAAAGGTAGAGCTATGTAGAAATAATATGTCAAGGTCAAGGGCACAAAACCCGTTGCGGGTACATGGACCAATTCAAAGTTGAGGGTTATACAAATAGCAAAAGGATCAAAATAATTTCCATAAGACATGTAAAAAATACAGGTTAGGTTCAAACATTAAAAAGTGCATGGTTGTAGTTTCTTAAAAATTTCAAATATTCAGAACAGTCTTTCTATGAGAGTTTATGTATAGCCCTACGTAGCAGGAGGGAGTGGCATGAAATGATCCCTTGTGGATACTGCCATTTCTATAATTCAGTCTGAGTATTCACATAAACTAGAAACAATCTATTCAGTCTCAATGATCTGTGAAAAGGACATGTAGAGTAGGGAAAAAGGACGTGAACCAGATGGAGTGGTTAACAACAGAACATTTTACAAATTGCCAAGAAAATAAAAACAGGAGGTAGGAAACCACAGCCTTGACAAGAACACATCCTCTGATCTGATAGAAGCAGAGATAACTACAATGCTACATTTCTAGCAAACATAATCATTGTGTTCACTATAAGAACCAATTGTTCTTAGCCATGTGTAACCAAAATTAATTTCTAAATTATGAACCGACAGATTGCAATGAGCTTCCCTATCATTTAGGAATAGAAAGACCAAGATAATTGAGTTTATTATTACAGTGTTTATGGAAAATGTTTAAGGAATATAAATTTTGCATATTATAATGGGATGACAGGTTTCAATGATGATTTTTCAAGATTAAAGAAAAAATAGGGAAGGTGATGTCAGCAACATGGCAGCATAATAGTATGCTTGTTTTGTTTCCCCCTCAACAACAAAAATTCAGCATGCAACCATGGACAAAAAATGGTTTTGCGGAAACCATATGATCAATTCCATACACCAAGGGACTTAGGGAGGAATCTTACCCACCCGTGCTTCAGGTAATAGACAGACAGACCTTGGTCCTGGCTGTGGGACTGCATTGGCCTGTGAACCAACTTCAGCTCTTCTCAGCTGCAGTCCAGGAGCCCCTGGAAAACACTGTCTTAGATAATTACCCACAGACAATGGAGCCTTTGAGGATGTCCAGGTTTCCAAAGAAGTTCCAGCACCCTGTTGGAGTGAAAAACATATGAGTTTGAACTCATTGGAGTGAGTGAGAAACAGTTTAATTTGATGTGCATCATCCCTCCCCAAAGGCAGCCACGAAAGATCCTCCTCAGCCTGTGCTTTCTCCTATGCGGGAAAGGCAGAATATGTGAGTGATTATCTAGCTTCTCTAGATCTGTGGGACGTTGCCAAAGGGGCTAATTTCTCTCTTCTTCCATCAAAGTATTGAATTATGAGCTACATGACTAGGGACCAGGAAGAGTCTGGGAGAGCACAGATAGGACTCTCAGGGGGTGTTAAACAGATATGGATCCTAGTAACTGTTGCAGACTCCATCAAGATGCCTGCCTATGAGCCACTGGGAATGCCTCACTTTCAGATACCCCTCCAACTGGCCCACAGCCACCTCAAGTGCTCCATGTACCTCACCCACACACACGTCCATCTCTGACTGACTCCCTGTGTGCATGCACCAGGCTGTGGCAATGAGAGTGAGCTTTGGAACATGGCTAGTGAGCATGTGCAGAAAGCTGACCCAAATCTATAGACCAGGGAGAGACCACAAACTTAGCCTTAGTGCCACCTTTGGGAAAATACAAGAGATGTTGTCAGCACTCAGACTGTTGTGTTGCAACATCCAGAGAAGTCATACAAGTTTAAGAATTCTGCCACAAGAAAGAGAAAGAACCATGGAGCAGGTGTACCTATAGAAGGTCTGAGACAGCCTCAGAATCTCTGGTAGGGCTCGTGGGAGTTATCTCTCTCCTGAAAGCAATGAGTAAAGACTGGAGGAGATGACTGTTACTTCACATGTGAAGACAGCATTGCAAAACTTAAAGGAGCATAAAAAAAATCAAAGAAACATTACACCACAATAATCATAATAATCTTCCAGTAACTGAACCCAAAGACATAGAGATCTGTAATTTACCTAACAAAGAAATCAAAACAGCAGTTTTAAGGAAACTCAGTTAGCCACAAGAAAATACAGATAGACAATTCAACAAAATCAGGAAAACAATACGTGAACAAAATGAGAAGTTTAGCAAAGAGAAAGAAATCACAAAAAAGAACTAAAACGAAATTCTGGAGCTACAAATATCATGATGAAGTGAGAAAATGACAATATTGAAATAATAGTAGGGAACCTCAATATCCCTCTTGCAACAATGGAAAGAATATCCACAAAATCAATAAAGAAATATTAGAAATAAACTACACTTTAGACCAAACGGACCTAACAGACATATACAGAAAATTCCATCCAGCAGAAGCACAATACACATTCCTCTCAAATGCACTTGGAACATTCTCCAGGATAGATCATAGGATATGTCACAAAACAAGTCTTAGCAGCTTTAAGAAGATTGAAATCATAGTAAGTGTCTTTTCCAACAATGATAGGAAACTAAAAAACAAAGGTGGAAACCCTGAAAATTAAAAAAATGTATATGGAAATTAAACAACACATTCTTAAACAACAAAAATGTCAAAGAGGAAAACAAAATGGAAATCAAAAAATATCTTGAAACAAATGAAAATGGAACCACCACATACCAAAACCTATGGAATGCTTCAAAAGCAGTTCTAAGAGCAGTTTGTACTGATAAATGCTATATTAAGAAGAAAGAAAGATCTCAAACAACCTAACTTTACATGTCAAGAAACTAGAAAAAGAACAAGCAAAGCCCAAAATTAACAGAAGAAAGCAATAAAGATCAGAGCAGAAATAAATGAAATAGATATCAGAAAAATATCGTTTTTTTGAAAAGGTAAACAAAACTCACAAACTTTTAGATAGACTAAGAAAAGAATAGAGACAACTCCAATAGCAAAATCAGAAATGAAAGAGAGGAACTTCCAACTGATACCACAGAAATACAAAGGATCATGAGGCTACTAAGAACAATTATATGCCAACACATTGGATAACCTAGAATAAATGAATAAATTCCTAAAAACATACAACCTACCAGACTGAATCATAAAGAAATAGAAAATTGGAACAGACCAATAAATAGTAAGGAGATTGAATCAGTAATCAAAATTATTCCAACAAAGAAAAACCCTGGATCATATGGTTCTCTGGTGAATTCTACCAAACATTTATAGAAAACTTAACCCCAATCCTTCTCAAAAGCTTCCAAAAAGTTGAAAAGGAGGGAACACTTTCAAACGCATTTTCTGAGGTTAGCACTAAACCTAGATAGGGACACACCAAAGAAAGAAAACTACAGACCAATATCCAGATGAGTATAGATGCAGAAATTCTTAACACAGTAGTAATAAACCAAATTCAACAGCACATTAAAAAGATCACACACCATAGTCAGGTGGGATTTATCTCTGGGCTGCAAGGATGGTTCAACACACAAAAATCAATAAATGTGATACACCTCATTAATAGAATGAAAGATAAAAATTATATGACAATCTCAATTGATGCAGAAAAAGCACTGAAACATTCTTTCATGATAAAAATGATCAACAAATTGGGTGTAGAAGGAATATGCTTCAACAAAATAAAGGCCATATATGACAAGCCCACAGCTAACATCATACTCAATGGTGAAAGGTTGAAAGCATTTTCTCTAAGATCAGGGAGAGGCCAATGGCACCCACTCTCACCATTGCTATTCACCATAGTACCGGAAGTCCTAGCCAGAGCAATCAAGTAAGAAAAAGAAATAAAAGACATCCAAAACAAAATTGCCTGTGTCTGCAGATGACATGACCTTATATATTGAACATCCTAAAGATTCCATCAAAAAGCTGTCAGAACTAATCAATGAATTCGTTAAAGTTGCCAGATACAGAATAGACATACAATCAGCGTGTTTCTAAACACTAATAATGAACTATCTGAAAAATAAATAAATAAAATAATCTCATTCACAGTAGCATCAAAAACAATAAAATACTTAGGGATACATTTAACCAAGGAGAAGAAAGAACTGTACACTGAAAACTTCAAGACTTTGAGGAAATAAATTTAGGAAGACAGAAACAAATGGAAAGATATTCTCTGTTTATGGACTGGAAAAATTAATATGTTAAACTGCCCATACCCAAAGGCATCAACAGATTCAGTGAAATCCCTGTCAAAATTCTAATAGCATTTTCAAGAGAAATAGAAAAAAGTCTTAAAATCTGTATGAAACCACAAGAAGTCTCTGAATAGCCAAGCAATGCTGAGAAAGAAAACAAAGCTAGAGGCATCATACTTTTTATTTCAAACTATATTAAAAAGCTATAATCATCAAAACAGTATGGGCTATCACAAAAATAGACACATAGGCCAATGGAACAGAATCGAGAGCCCAGAAATAAATTCTGTCATTTACAGTCAACTAATATTTGAAAAGGGATCCAAGAATGCTTAATGGGGAAAGGATAGTCTCCAACAAATAATGTTTGTAAAACTGGATAACCACATGAAGAAGAATGAAATTGCACCCCTATCTTACACCACTCACAAAAATTAACTCAAAATGGATTAAACACTTAAACATTAGATCTGCAACCTTAAAACTACAAGGGAACATAGGGATGTAGCTCCTTGACCTTGGTGTTGGCAATGATTTTTGGATATGACACCAAAGCATAAGCAGCAAAAACAAAAATTAATAAATGGAACTACATCAAACTAAAAAGTTTTTGCACAGCAAAAGATACAGTCAACAAAATGACTAGTCAACCTACCCATTGGGAGAAAATATTTGCAAATCACTTATATACGATAAGAGATTAACATCCAAAATATATTTAAAAAAGCTCATAAAACTCAATAGCAAAAAATTGCAAACAAGCTAATTTAAAAAACAGGCAGAGGAATTGAGTAGACGTTTTTCCACGTAAGACATAGAAATGGCCAACAGGTACACAAAAAGCTGCTTAACATCAGTAGTCATCAGGGAAATGCAAATTAAAACCACAATCAGATATCATCTCACACCTGTTACGTTGTCTATGATCAAGAAGACAAGAGATACATTCTGGCAAAGACGTGGAAGGGAACGTTTGTACACTGTTAATGGGAATGTAAATTGGTACAGATACTATGGAAAACAGTCTGGAGTTTCTTTAGAAAATTAAAAATAGAACTACCATGTGTTCCACCAGACCTACTTCGGGTATATACTTAAAGGAAGTGAAAACAGGATCTCAAAGAGATATCTGCACTTACGTGTTCATTGCAAGATTATTCACAATAGCGCAAATATGGAAACAGACTATATATATATATACACACACATATATATATACATATATGTATACATCCATCTACAACAACATGGATGGGTCTTGAGGGCATTATGCTAAGTGAAATAAGTCAGACAGAGAAAGACAAATACTGCGTGATATCACTTGTATGTGGAATCTAAAAAAGCCGAACTCAGAGAAACAGAGGCTAGAATGGTGGTTACCAGGGGCTGTGGGTTAGGAAGATGGTGAGATGTTGGTGAAAGAGTATAAACGTCCAGTTATAAGACGAATAAGTTCTGGGGACCTAATGTACAACATGATGATTATAGTTAATGAGACTGTATTATATGATTGAAAGTTGTTAAGAGAGTAAATCTAAATGTTCCCACCACAAAAACGAAATGGTAATTATATGATGAGATGGAGGTGTTGACTAACAGCATGGTGATAATCATTTTGCAGTATGTAAGTGTATCAAATCAACACGTTGTACATGTTAAACTTAATGTTAATATGTCAATTATATCTCAATAAAGCTCAAAAATATATGATAAATGTGATGCTTATAAAAAAACAAGAAAACTTCTGGAAAGAGAAAATTTCATTAACTTTAACAAGTATCGTTATTAACCAAAATTGGCCATTGTAAACACAGCTTTTTTTAATCTGCCTATAGATGAGGGAATTTTCCCATCTTTCCAACTTGTTTTTTCCCCACTATATTTGTCAAAGAGCAATGGCAAAGTTTCTAGAAGAAATTGTTATTGTATATAAAATCTCATAATATATGGATATAACAGATTTGTTCATTGGACCTTGGCATACTAGAATTCGAGAACCCTGTAAATGTTAAGAGAGCTAAGTTTAGGATAAATAAAGGTATACTAAGTATTGCTATAAAATCTGGTGACCTGAGTGAACTCTTGTTTTAGAAATATTTTTCTGTCTTATTAATAAACATCATTTAAGAAAATTTGGATATTTGAGAAGTATATTTCTGTCTTGAAAGGGTTATCAAAAAGAAAGAAAAGGACAACTGTGACCTACTGATACAATTTCTTAATGCATGGGCCAAAACTGATGGGTTAGAGCATTTTCAGAGTGTCACATTTATTTTCTGCATCCCCAGGGCTGGATCACTACAAATTTCTTAATATGTTGTTACATGACGTACATCATGACAAAATTCAGAACGTATTTATAGAAGTCTCATATGGCTGGTTTATGCTGATTTAAAATTTAGCAGTACAATCAGAAGAAATGCTTTCAAAATTAATTACACATGCCAAGGAAATAGCAGCAACCACTGAATGTTAGTTCGACCCCTCTCAAGTGGAAATACAGAATGCTCATTGGAATATATGAGTCTCTAATCCAGGGGAGATGTCTCACTGGAGATAGATAAGAGATGAGTTCTGAGAACCAAGCCTTGGGCATGCCAATAATTCTAACAATACACTAATTATTGCTGTTTTGCATTTTTACTTTATTAATTATTCTATTTATATTCAATTCACTTTTAGTATGAAAATTCGAACAGTTCATTATACATATTGTGCCTCATTGCTATTCCTTTCTGGAAAACCACTTTTGTTGATGAAATGAGTCTCTTCATTTGTAGTTTTAACTTTTTAAATCAAAAAACATGTCATGATGTGTTCATATTAATGATAAAATTAAAATAAAATTACAACATTCATTTTGAAATTATCGAGGAGTAAAAAAAAGTCTCCATAGTTCATCCTTTGTAATTTGCCTCATTTAGGCCCTGCAGCATAGACATTTATTAATTTTAAAACCTTTATTATATTCATTATATGACTTAAATAATAGGTGATAATATCCATGAAGCTATTACCAGTTTCCAGCATCCCTAGGGATTTTTCATCTCATATAAATGATCAGAAGTTAAATGTTCTTAATTGGACATTAGTATTAGTCTGGGTTCTTTTTTTTTTTCTATGTGGGATTATTTTTCTTCCTAATGTCCTAATGCAAACAATAATGACAAATCCAAAGCAAAGTGAATCCGACTCTAGAGGAGGAAAATAAAGTCTTTCAAAACCTGCTTCCTTGGAAGGAAGGTGCCCCTTACAAAAGAGTTATTTTTAGAAGTTTGGCCCATAGTTTTGGAATGCAGAAGAAAAGAAAAAACTCAGCAAATTAATGATCAATCTTTCAAGACTTTTTAGAAATAACATTTTAAATAAAAGCAACTAATTTTGCAAAGCCTTTACAGGTACTAATCATTGTGCTAAATTCTTCATAGACAGAGTTTCGTTTAATCTTTACAACACCCTGTACTATGGGTATGTGGAAATAGGCCAATAACTCAAATATATTCTTGCGAAGAAATTCAAAGTCATTATTTTAAAATATAGACACTAGCATTGTACATTTTAGTTTTCATCATGGTAATTGGTTATGTTATTGTTTATAAGAAATATATTCTTTAAGTGTGTATTTTAAAAAGGAGCCTAAGTTTATTCTTTGAGAATTCAGGCCATACATTTTATTAGAAGTAGATTGTAAAATATATTTTAATTAAAAAGCTGAAAACTTAAAGATTGAACTATTTGGCATAAGTGATATGCGGACGGTCCTCAACTTACCATGATTCAATTTATGATTTTTTTTTATTTTACCTTGATGCCAAGGCGATAAACATTCCGTAGAAGCTGTACTTTGAATTTTTAATTTTGCTCTTTTCCCAGGCTAGCAATAAGGCAAACCTTACGCTCTCTATGCTGGGCAGTGGCAGCACAGCTTGCAGTCAACCACATGATCACAAGGGTAAACAGCCAATACACTCACAACCATTTCGTACCTGTAAAACCATTCTGTTGTTTGCTTCCGGCACAGTATTAAATACATTACAGGAGATATTCAGCACTTTATTATAAAATAGCCTTTGTGTTAGATGATTTTGCCCAACTGTAGGCTAATGTAGGTGTTCCGAGCACGTTTAAGGCAGGCTAGGCTAAGCTGTGATGTTCAGTAGGTTAGGTGTATTAAATGCATTTTCAACTTAGAATATTTTCAGCTTCGATGGTTTATTGGGATGTAACCCCACTGGAAGTCAAGGAAGATCTGTATACCTATTTGTATAGCTATTTCCAAAAAAACTTCATGATTCTTAATCATTACCAAGTTAAATGCTGTTTAAGTCTAGCTAAAATATTTTATTTTCCAGCATTAAATAGTCATTGTTCGAGGTTTAAAAAGACATATTTTGTAAGCATGAGTAAATAGACTAGGAAGTTGTATCAGAAAAATTAATGGAAGCAATGGGAGATATATAGAGTTATCAGATATCATAGTATTATTTATAAAAATCATATGGTCCTAAGGAATGGGACTCACATGAAAGGACTGTGGGGTTTTCTCAAATTCAAAAGCTCCTAGAATTAAACAAGAAAAGTCATGAAAATGTCTAAGGACTAAGTGAATTAGAAATCTAACTAGGTACTATAGAAAACTAGGTTATTGTTGCAGATTTTATTTGGTAAATGAAGAACTGGGTAAGGTATAACTTGAATATAAGACGTCTGGACTACACGACTATCTTTTTTGGGTTATGAAGTTATTGATATGGAATGAAGAACAGCAGGGTTCAGTTACCCAAACAGAGAAGCCTAAAGAATCCAAGCAGCAGCGGAGATTTTTAGGCAACCTCAGTCAGTATCCACCAAGTCCAAATTGTTTGGAATGATGTAATTGTTACCGTAGTGTGCTAACATCTTTCCAGCCCAGGAAGATATAGAACTAAGTACAGGGATATGTAAGAGAGTCACAACTCTCTGTTAATATGATTGTTAAGAAAGCTTTGCATTTTCAATAATTTCAGTTTTAATTTTAAAAATTTTAACAGTATATACTCTTTTGTGACTATTTCTTTCATTTAACACCCAAGTGAAATTAGTGCACACAAATATGCATAGCAGTTTTATTAATAATGGGCAAAAACTAGAAGGATGTCCATCAAGATAAAAATTAGAGAAAAATGTTGTGGTAAATCCATATAGGATACTCAGAGAAATAAAAACGAAAACTAACAGCCAACATCTTGGAGTAATCTTATAGATTTGCCTCATTTCTGTAGAAACTTACTAATTCATATACTATGTAGACATATTTGAAAGAATTTACATTTCATGATGTCTATAAGTTTAGTTTATAATATTTATCAGAGTAAGTAGTTGAGAAACATATTAGTTGAAATATTTAAAAGAAATTAAATATTTTAAATGTGTAAAGATTGTTGAAAATAGGTGAAAGTGTATGAACTTTATAATGATCTCAAACATTTATCAAAGGCTACCTACAAAGTGAATTGCTAACTTTTATACTCCTAATAACCTAGAATGAATTTTGTATATCTGGACTTGAAAATTTGTAACTTCAGTAAATTGAAAATTAATTAAACTAACGTAAACTCCCCAGTGCTCATTTCTGTGAGCAAAACTGCTCTCCAGGGTATCAACACAACAAAAACAAAAAACTCCTGTCAAATGTAGCAGCAAGCAGTAAGCACAAATTCAGGTTTAAGATGAAAAGAGATCACATTCTAATGGTCCCTTGGATTTTAAAAATATTTTATAGGAGAGCACTTTGACCTGAAATATTTCTTAATGGTGTGTGGGTGCTAGTTCTTTAGAGTCCTTCCTCTTCTGGCTAAGTTTTTGTGCCTTTTGTAAATGTGCTCATAAATGCACAGATAATGATGCTTTCCTTATCGGCTCGGATTCTGTACAGTTTCACAGTTTTTAATGAAATACAGCTTGTAATTTCCTCTGCTTTATAGTTGTATAGTGAGATTTCTTTTTCAAGTTATTCTTTTATCCCCTCCAGTTTATTTCCCTTCTTTTCTATTCTTGTATGTAATATAGTAAATAAATGCACATCTCAAGGGGATAATTTATTTCTCTTAATTATTACTACCTTTTTGTTGATTTTCACAAAAGCACATGCTGCACCATAATAATGGTAATAATAGAGTAACCTTAATTGTTCACCTAGCAGAAGCTTGAAAAGAAAGGGTACAAAGAAGAGTCTGAAAGATAACTTAATGAGATCATTAAGAGTATGTTTCTGTATGTTTTTGCATAGTTCCTACCTCCAAGCTTTATAATTTCATAATACTTCATCATGAGTTTCTATATTCTCCTGAAAAAAAAAAAGGTTTCTCCTGGCAATTATAATAAAATAAAATTTAAAAAGAGAAGAAGCCTTTAAATGGAATTGCTTTAACATTCCTAAGGCTCCCTGGACTCCTGTTAGCATATCTTATTCTTAGAATCCGTAGTAAAAGCACATTTCTCTCCTTTTGTTATACATTTCTAAATTTTCATTACTTCCTTGTAAACAATTAAATCACAAAGTAAGCAAAGCCAATTGAATGGTAGCTGAACAGCCATCACTACTACACAGCATTAAAAATGGAAAATGAACACAGTTTAGCATTACCAGCTAATTTAGTTGGGTATCGCCCTAAGGCATCAAAACCGTTTATCACTATCGCTGCAGTCTAGCATGAAGGCACAATCACCAGTAGCTTTTACAAAGCAATTTAAGAACTTTCTAAGTTCTCTTTGCTCAGGAAAGGAAAACAAACTAATATTCTTTATGTGTAAATCCTATGTGGTCAACTCCAGCATCACGGTTAACCTTAACATTTGTAAGTAAGAAGTTCTAACACAAAGAGATGCTACTGCATGTAATTATTTATAGCGCTCAGATTCCTAAAAATTATAGCCTTTGAGAGGCTATGTTTATGTTGAAAAGAAACTAAATTATGTTCAAAATAGACAGGAAACTCTACTGCCATTCTTACTAATAATTAAAATGTAAATTACATTTATTCATTAGTTATTTTTTCAAAATATTTATTTTAAGATCATATATTGAATGCAGTAAATTTCATTACTTTTTTAGAGCAGTTTTGGGTTCATAGCAAAATTAAGAGGAAGGTGCAGAGTTCCCATGTACCCCCTGCCCTTACACATGTATAGCCTCCCTATTATTAAATTCCTCCACCAGAGTGGCACACATGTTACAATTGATGAACCTACATTGACATATCATTGTTGTCTAAAGGCCATAGTTTACGTTAGGATTCATTATAGTGTTTTATATTGTGTAGGTTTGGACAACTGTATGATGACATATCAGACATTGTAAATGTATGGTAATATTTACCATTATAGTATCATACAATGTAGTTTCACTGCCCTAAAAATCCTCAGTGCTCCACCAATTCAGCCCTTCTTCTCCCCAAACCCCTGGCAACCTCTGTCTCCATAGTTTTGCCTTTTCCAGAATGTCATATAGTTGTAATCATACAGTATGTAGTCTTTTCAGATTGTTTTCTTTCACTTAGCAATATACATTTATGGTTTCTCCTTAAGTTTTCATGGCTTGGTAGCTCATTTCTTTTCAGTGCTGAGTAGTGTTCTATTTTCTGGATGTGCCCCAGTTTATTTATTCATTCACCTACTGAGAAAAGCATTACAGCAGCATTACAGTAAGTACTGAAGTCAAGTAGTATTAGCACTCTGACTTTGTTCTTCTCCTTCAATATTAACTTGGATATTCTGGGTCTTTTGCCTTTACATATAAACATTAGAATCATTTTGTTGATATCCAGAAAATAACCTGCTTTGATTTTGAATGAGATTGCATTGAATCTATAGATCAAATTGGAAAGAACTGACATCTTGACAACATTGTCTTCCTATCCATGAACAAGGAATACTTCTCCATTTCTTTAGTTGTTCATTGATATGTTTCATCAGAATTTTGTAGTTTTCCTCATATAAATATTTTCTGTTTTATTAGATATGTGCCTAAATATTTTACTTTTGGAGTCCTGATATAAATGATATATATGTTTTTAATTTCAGATTCCCCTTGATTATGGTTAGTATATAGGAAAGCAATTGGCTTTTGAATATTAATTTTATATCCCTCAACTTTGCTATAATCCTTTATTATTAGTTCCAGGAGATTTTTTGTTGATACTTCCAGATTTTCTACAAGAGACAATCATCTCATCTGCGAACAAAGTCAATTTTACTTCTTTGTTCCTGATATGTATATCTCTATTTCCTTTTCTTGTCTTGGTACGTTAGCTAGGAGTTCCATTATGATGTTGAAAAGCAGTAGTGAGAGGGGATAGCCTTGCCTTGTTCCTGATCTTAGTGGGAAAAAATAGAGCTTCTCACTATTAAGTATGATGTTAGCTGTAGGTTTTGGGTAGATATTCTTTATCTAATTGAGGAAATTCCCCTCTATTTTTAGTTTACTAGTTTACTGTCATGACTAGGTGTTAAATTTTGTCAAATGCTTTTTCTGCATCTATTGATGTGATCTTGATTTTTTTCTTCCTTAGTCTGTTGATGTGATGTCTTGCATTATATGATTTTTTAATATTGAACCAAACTTGCTTCCTTGGGATAAGTAGCACTTGGTCATGGTATATAATTCCTTTTTGTACATCGTTGGATTTGATTTGTTAATATTTTATTGCCAATTTTTGCATCTATGTTCATGAGAGATATTTATTTGTAGTTTTCTTTTGTATTTAGTATTAGGATAATGTCTAGTTTTGGTATCAGGGTAATGCTGGCCTAAGAGAATGAGATAGGAAATATTCCCTCTCCTTCTATCTTATGAAAGAGATTGTAGAGAATTGGTATACTTTCTTCCTTAAATGTTTGTAGAATTTACTAGTAAACCCATCTGGGCCTTGTGCTTTATGTTTTGGAAAGTTATTAATTGTTGATCAATTTCTTTAATAGATATAGCTCTATTCATCTTGTTTATTCTTGTGTAAGTTTTGGTAGATTGTGTCTTTTAAAGAAAGGGTTTATTTCACTTAGGTTATAAAATTTGTAGGCATAGAGCTTTTCGTAGTGTTCCTTTTTATCCTTTTAATATCCATGGCATCTGTAGTGACATTTATTTGTGATATTGGTAATTTGTATACTCTCTCTTTATTTCTTAGTTGTCCTGGCTAAAGGCTTATTAATTTTATTGATGTTCTCTGAGAATCAGCTTTTGGTTTTGTTGATGTTGTCTATTGATTTTTTGTACATCATTTCACAGATTTCTGTTCTTATTTTTACTAATATTTTCTTTTCTTCTGCTTACTTTAAATTGGTTTCATCTTCTTTTTTCTAATTTCCTAAGGTGGAAGTTTAGACGATTGATTTTAGAGCTTCTTCCTAATATATGCATTCAATGATATAAAATTTCATCTAAGAACTGCTTTCACTGCATACTACAAATTTGATGTTCAGTTTTTATTTCAGTTTAGTTTAAAATATTTTTAAATTTCTCTTAGGATTTCTTCTTTGATACTGTATTATTTAGCAGTGTGTCGTTTAATCTCCAAGTATTTGGAATTCTTCAGATATCTTTCTGCTATTAATTTCTAGTTTAATTCAGTTGTGGTCTAACAAAAATTATTTGATGCCTATTCTTTTAAATTTGCTAAGTTGTGTTTTATGGCCCAGAATGTGGACTGTCTTGGTGCTGTTCCATGTGAGCTGGAGAAGAATACGTATTCTACTTTTGTTGGATGAAGTAGTCTTTAGTTGTCCATTATATCCAGTTTGTGTTGCTGAGTTCATCTGTGTCCTCAATGATTTTGTGCCTGTTCATCTGTCCATTTCTGAGAGAGAGGAGTTGAAGTGTCCAACTATAACAGTGAATTTATCTATTTCTCCTTGCAGTTCTATCAGTTTTTGCCTTGTGCGTTTTGACATTCTAATTTTAGGCACATACACATTAAGGAGCATTATGTCTTCTTGAAGTATTGGCCTTTTATCATTATGTAATAACACACTTTATCCCTGATAACTTTCCTTACTCTAAAGTCTACTGTCTGAAATTAATATAGCTACTTCTGCTTTCTTTTGATTAATGTTATCATGGTAGATCTTTCTCTATCCATTAACTTTTAATCCATATCTATCTTTATATTTAAAGTGGGTTTCTTGTAGACTACATATACTTGGGTCTTGTTTTTTGATCTACTCGGATAATCTCTGTCTTTTCATTGGTGTATTTAGATTATTGTCGTTTAGTGATTATTGATATAGTGGAATAATATCTACCATATTTGTTACTGTTTTGTATTTGTTGTCCTTATTCTTTGCTCCTATTTTTGATTTCCACTCTTTTTCTGCCTTTTTTAGTTTTAATTGAACCTTTATTGTGATCCCATTTTCTCTTCTTTCTTACCATATGCTTTACTTCAGGGCAGGTCTACCGATAACAAATTCCCTTAACTTTTGTTTCTCTGAAAAACCTTTGTATCCCCTTCACTTTTGAAGGACAGTTTCTCAGATACAGAATTCTAGGTTAGTGAAGTTTTTTTCTCTCAATACTTTGAATATTTCTCTTCTCTCTCTTATGCTTCCATTGTTTCAAAGTAGAAATTGGATATAATTCTTATCTTTGCTCCTTTATAGGTAAGATGTTTTTTCCTCTGACTTCTTTCAAATTTGTTTGTGTGTGTTTGAGGAAGATTGGCCCTGAGCTAACATCTGTTGCCAATCTTCCTCTTTTTGCTTGAGAAAGATTGTCACTGAGCTAACATCAGTGCCAATCTTCCTCTATTTTGTATATGGGACGCCACCACAGTGTGGCTTGATGACCTGTGTGTAGGTCCATGCCTGGGATCTGAACCCATGAACCCCAGGTCACTGAAGCAGAGTGAGTGAATTTAACCTCTACACCACTGGGCCAGCCCCTCAAAATTTATTTTGTCTTTGATTTTTCAGTTTGCAAATGATATACCTAGGTTCAGTTTTTTGACATTTGTCCTTCTTGGCATTCTCTGAGCTTCCTGGGTGTGTTTTGTATGTAATTATTTGGGGAAAATTGTCCATCATCATTGTTTTAAATAGTTACTTTTTTCTTTTCTTTTCTTTTCTTTCTTTCTTTCTTTCATCTTTCTTTCTTTCTCTCTCTCTCTTTCTCTTTTTTTTCCCACTCTCTCTCCCTCCTTCCTTTCCTTCTCCTCCTTCTGCTATTCCAATTTTGTGTGTGTTACACTTTATTTTGGTTATTTCACAGTTCTTGAGTATTTTGTTCCATTTATTTCAGTCTCTTTTCTCTTTGCTCTTCAGTTTTGAAAGTTTCTATTCAGATATCCTCAAACTCAGAGATTCTTTCCTTAGCCATGTTCAATCTATTAATAAACCCATTAGAGGAATTCATTTCTGTTACAGTGATTTTTATCTCTAGCATTTCTTTTTGTTTCTTAGACTTTTTATCTCACTGCTTACATTGCCCATTTGTTCTCACATGCCATCTACTTTATCCATTAGAACCCTTATCTAATTAACGTGTTTTAAACCATAGTTGTTTATAACATTTCTGCTGTATCTGAGTCTGATTCTGTTGCTTGCTCTATCTCTTCCAATTGTGATTTTTGCTGTTTAGTATATCTTTTAATTTTTTTTTTGCATGGGCATGACGTATTGAGTCAAAGGAACTGCTGTAAGTAGGCCTTTAGTAATGTGATTGTAATGGGCGGCAAGAGAGGGAGCATTTTATAGTAATGAATAGGTCTCAGTCTTTTTGCGAATCTGTACCTCTGGACTGTGACCTATACACTATTATCAGTCCTCTCCTACCCCTACATTAGATTGGACAGTATGGCTAGAGTGGACTGGAGTTGGGTACTGTATGATTCTTCTCCCACGTGGAAAGTAAGAGCCAGCTGGAGTTGATCATTTCCCTTCCCCCAGGTCACTTAGGTTCTGATAAAACCCAGGCAAGCTAGGCTCTGGTTAAGTAGTTTCTCTTGAGGGCAGACCTTGTTAAGAACAGAACGCTCAGGTGTATTTCTAATTGGTTCCTTTTCCCTTCCTCCTCTTGGAAGCATGAGCCGATTTTTCTCTGATATTTACTGTGAGAACCTGGTAAAGATTCAGGAAGTAAAACTCACAAATTATGGGGCCTCCTAGATGACTGGGTTCCCCTGGAGTTTTTCACTCTCAGAGTTGTCCACACTGAGTCTCCAACAATTCTTCAGTTATAGTTCAGGTTTCCTTATGCTGGCACTGGTTCCCATGGAGGCTGCTGCTCCGGTAAGTTGTGATTCTCTGTGTGCACCTATCTGTGTCTCCAATTTTGGGGCAGTGTTTTGTCCTGTGACCGCATTTCTCTGGCATATTTAAGAGGGTTGTTGATTTTTTCTTTTCAGCTTTTTGTTGGTAGGATGGAATGGTGACTTCCAAGCTTCTTACATGCTGGAACAGAAACCAGAAGTCCTTATTTGTATGTCATAATCATAATACATTCAAGTTAGCAATGTAAAACTCAATCCATTTTCATAGTGAAGATTTCACAACAGATTTGGAGATAGTAGATGCAGTTCTTGGTTTTTACAAACCATTTACAATAATCAGAATTGAGTGATTAAAGCCAAATTTGGAAAAATAAAGTTGTCTTGTTTAGTACTTTCACTTTTCAATGAGGAAAAGGAAGGATAAAAGAATTAAGAGATTTGTCTAAAGTCTGTAACAGGATTTAAATTGCGTAACTCTGATACAGTGCTTCTAATTTGATGTTCATCTTGTTGTAAAATATATACTTTGTAAAGCTTGGAAAATAAAATCTTGACTATTTTCAAAACCCCTTGACATTATCAGTCAGGATTTGATATGCCTTGGATCTATAGGAAATGGAAAAGCTGAAAGGCAAATAGTAACAGGTTTGAAACAGGCATTATCCGGAGAAATTGAAGATTTTAGTCAACCAATTTTAACTCTTTTATTGGCATCCTTATTATCTAGGTGGATGTCAGGTTGGATCCTCAATGGGCATGTAGTCTGCCGGTACTATTTACAAGAATGTTGCTGATGAAAAGTGGATGCACCCAGCTATCGTTTAGCCTATGTTTTATGCATTTCACTTATCTAACTCCATTGTTCTGATTCTCTGTTCATTCAAGATACTTTGACTTGCCCTAGATTTATCTGCAGGAAGGGCATGGGAAGATCATATAGGCATCTGGTACTCTGGCAGTTATATTTCACTGTGAATGAATAAATTTTTAGTGTACTGTGTAAGATTGTTTTACATATTAACTTTTGGAATACTTCTGTGAGTTTCGAAAGCCGGGTTAGTTCCTGCATAAGCACTATTGTAATGCATTGCACATACTCTGTCGTAGCCCCTCCCATTCTTTGAGATTTATTTGTTTGCTTACTTGTCTGTCACCTCCACTAAGCTGCATCTTCCTTGAAGACAAGAAATATATAATATTTGTTGTTTTATTATCACTGCATAGAATATGGTGGTATTACCAGTTTATAGTCTGGTACATAACAGTTTCTCAATAAATATTTTAAATTCATGAATGACTTATTGGCTAAATTCTAGATTCCAGCAGTATGAAGTTTCCAGAAGACTAATATGAAATAGCCAATATCTCAGTTTAAATGTTTTGAGTATAGCAGTTTTTACATACTACCAGTTTACAAATTTTGAAGTCCTAAAGAGGAAAAGCTTTATCGCACTTAATAGGTAAAAATAATATTGGCTACAGCAATGTTTAATTTCAAATAGTATGCACTACATTTTAAGTACTTTTTATGTCCTGTGATCGATTTTTACAGGCCATGTACTTCAGTAACGGAAAGCTTTATTCCCAGAAAAGTAGGAACTGTATGCAATCATTTTTCTGTCAGATCCTTGGTTATCTTTGATATGAGGATTTATAGCCACCTTTTCTTATGCCATAAATATACAGTAATTCAAAATATCAAGCCAAACAAATCTATGGTTGTTGAAAAATTAGGAGTATGTACATGATTACATCCTTCTATTGAAAACAGCAACCTATTCCTCTGAATCCACCACTACACTTTACAGATCCTATTTTAACTATTATTTCCTCACTTTACTAAGTGTACTGCACAGTAAAAGCTAGGCCTCACAAAATATACAAATGTGCGAGATGCACACTGTCACACATACATATACACCAAATCCTGTATGTGTGCTCATCTCTCTTATTAGTTTGTCTTCCACTTGTAGAATTTAATCTGTTTCTAGATGACAACTTTTTCTGTTTTATTATCCTCTATTTTCAGTGTCATCAAATAAGGACTTTCTTTTCACTGAATTTAAATTCCTCCATCATAGACATTCATAAACTTATGAATACACAATAACTGTTGCTTCCTAGTGAGAATTATTCAGGATAATGCATAAATAATGACAACTAACAGTGGGAGAATAAGGGGAAGAATATCTAATCAATGCATCAAGTAACTTGTGGGTATATATTTCTATGTCAATAACTAAATACCTAATGCCTGATCAGGAAATGAAGCAGATCACTTGGCATGGTTGACACTGTCATTATCATCATCAAATAATTTGCAGCCTTTTTCTAATTGTAAGCTAGTCCTTGAATACTATATTAATTTGTAAAGCATATCAGATATCAGAGCACTTTTCAGTAAGAAATTGCTTTACTATACTAAATTTTGTCTCGGTGGCCTGAATTCTGGGATAAATCTATACAGTAAACACTGGTTAATGGATTTGAGTTCATGCTGTTCTTCTGTAAGATTTACTGAGCTCAGATGCAAGATGTGATTTTATGGGTTCACTCTTTGAAACTGATTTTTCTTGATCTCAGTGTGATCTGCTTCTTACTAACATTATTACCTAACTCTCCAGTAAACAAGACATTTACTGATGGATCCCATAAATTCGTGATGCCTTGAAACACTTTACTAATCACAATAATGAATCCAGTAACTAAAATAGCAAAAATTTCTATTATTAGCTTTTAAAATGAAATGCTTTTGGCTATACGGAACTTGCCTAAAGTTCCCGGGCACAAGTTATGCTCTTTAGCACTTCTGCGATAGCTGTGTATAATAATAAATATTCTGCAAACTATAGACACCTTTCTCCTACTAAATAACTCATTACCTCATCATTGCTGTGTGGCTTGTTTCCTAGGAGAGCATGCGGCCTTCCTGCGAGGAACACAGTCTGAGGAAACATACAACTCTCACGTGATTGTTCAAGTGCAAATTCTGCGGTAAGTCTCACTCATCGTATCGACGCCATGCTGCTCTCTACCTACGAGGTCCATAAAAATGCAGTTGTGTCTGTTATCCAGAGACCCAATTAAAACACCTGTGATCTCATAAATTCTAAATTTTGATGATTGCCAGTTCTTCAGGTATATTGGTGAGGAGACAGATAGATCAAACAAGTAATTTAAAAATGTATTTTTTAAATTCACTTGAATAGAATAAGAATCCAATGTTTATATAAACTGAAATTCTTAGAAAATTGGTCTACCAGTCCATACGAAAAGTGCCACATTTTGGGAGAGCTTCATTTAAAATATTTACCAATTTAAAAATAGCTATTGTTTACATTTATTATATAACAACATTTTCTCTCTCAGCTAACAGTAATATATATATATTCACATTTCATTGTTCAAGGTAGTTATATATTATAAAATTGCTGCAAACAATGAATTAGTGACTAGGGGATCATCAGAGACTCTGGTGACATTTTCATCAGCTACCCAATGCGTAGCTTTGTTTCAGATGTTTCTGTTTAAAGGCACCTTATTTAATATATATTTTTTTACAATAATTCATTGCATGGTTTTTAAATGATTTAAAGCCAGGGACTTTGGGGGCCATTTGTATTACATAGGTGCATTTGCCAGCGTCCTCATAAAACAATCCAGTCTTCTCAGTGTTGAAAAAACTTTTCTTCCCTATTAACCTTTTCCTGTATATCATTTAACATGTATTTTTAAAATTCTTCCACAGCCTCTTGATCACAGATCGTGCCTTATGTGCAGAGGTAAGATTTTTATGGTCCATCACCTTTTGAAATGTGCAAGCCAACCATCGCTAGTCAAGAATAATTTAATATTTTCCTTATTCTGGGCAATGTGACTATAAATTTCTTTGACTTTCAGGCTCACAACAATGCTATCCACTACACTTTTTAAAATTGGTCATCATCTCATGAATTCACAAATTTAGCTGCTTTACTAGCTTTTCCATAGCTTCATCAGGCACTGTAGATGTTACATTAGGACTTTCTGTAATGGCCACATGCACAGACCAGTGAATTTCAATTTCCTTTTCCTAGATCACATATTGCTGATTCATTAACGTTGAACTCATGGCCAACAGCACTACAGGCCTGAATGAAACTTATCTAAACAGGTATTTTCTCCATAAGGTGCCTCACAAGTTTCTCATGATTAGGGACACTAGGCAGCATTTCAGCACTACACTAGAGGGCCATTTTAAACAGTGGAATCACCAACAAAAAGCACCAAAATGTGAAAGAAATGGCACTAAATAGTCCGCAAAATCCTCTCTTGTTTATAGTATGAGGGCTGCAACAAGAGACAGAGTGCACCCTTGTTCAACCTACACTGGGATGGTGTGTGTCAGGTGCCACTCTGCACGTCTGTGAATGACCATGAAAGCCCTGGGGGTACTGATTTTGGAATTATGAATAAAGTTAGTGAGTAGGAAAATTCAAAAGTATACAATTCACGAATAATGAATTCCTGTTTGAAATATGCCACTGTGAGTAATTTTACTGATTTTAACTTTAATAGCTATTTCTTAACTTCAGTCTATCCTGGTGACCTCCTAATGGGAGAGTCAAAGGAAAACCAACTCCTTCGTTCTCCTCTTCAGTGTTTACCAAACTGTTCTCCTCAATGAAAACATACCGTCCCACTTCTATCAGCAGAGTTCAATGAAACAAACAGAACTACTATTTGTCTCTGTCGGACCCTGGTTTTCATATTTGATGCTGGAGCTCCAAGACTGCAGTGCAGGCAGTTAGGAAAGAAAGACGCATAAGGACGGATAGATGGATAAAAGGAAGAGCAAAGATAAACTGGGACTTGTGCAAAAACTGGAACCCACAAGGATTAACTGGAACCCTTTTCAGTTCTCATTGCTCCCGAGTGTGATGAGACTGGTGTCCTGCATGAGAAGCTGCTGCCCCTCTTCATGGAGCTAAACACGCATCTGGCCCAGGATCCTGAGAAGCTGAAGGAGGCTCCAGGGGAACTTATATTAGTTGCAGACCTGCTGCTGCCCCACCTGTACAAGTTCAGCCTGCAGAAAACAACCTGTGTGAGCTACAAAAGTGCCCAAGGACCTTGCTGTAGGCTTCTGCACGTAAAGATGAGTAGAGCGGCTGCTTTGCTTCTGTGCCCCTAAATTTTTACAAAGATATCTCTTACGGCCCACTCTCTTCACAAACATACAGGCTAAGAATATCCTGGGAAAAGCAGTTCAGCTTATCTAAGTTACCACATTACAAAGCCAATGCAGTCCACCTTTTGTCACTTAGTACCCATATATCTCTCTTTAAACACAATAATTTCCAATAAAAACAGTAATAAAGTCATGCTTCCCCTGACACAATACAACTTTTCCACTGACTTTAATCACAGGACTTGAGTGTATTAAGAGATCTCCCTGGGGGTACACCTGTGTTCCAGACATGCTATTGTGAGTCTGCGTTCTGTAGTAGCAACCCACCATTCGCTTAATTGTCAGAGTCAGTTACCCAGCCAGAGCCGAAATCTCCTTCTTTGCACATTGATTCATTGCCACGAGGAGCTAAAAGTGGTTAGGTTGGCATCTCAAATTCCAGTTCAATAAAATAATTATTTTGTCATTGATATAAGCATTTCTCCTTTTGGATTTAAGACTTCTCAACCAGTAGAACCTAAAGTCACAGGGCAATGGAATCTTTTGTTTTCCCTAATGGATCACTTGTGGTAATAGTGAAAGGAAGTACTTCTCATTTCCACCCTTGGATTCACAGATCCATGAATCTTGGCCACAGGAGAAGCATCTCCATGTATAGCTGCTGGTTTAGAGCATATATCACATCCTGGAGAAAACTGCCCCACATCTACAAGGGTTTACAACCAAAATACAACCATAAGTAAGAATTCAAAAGATCCTTGTTCTGTTTTATCATCCAGCTCTTTCAAGATAATGGGGAATGTGTACATCCAATAAATGTCATGGACCTGAGCTCATTGCCAAACTTCGTTGGCTAGGAAATTATTTGGTTGGTCAGAAATGATGTTGTGTGTTATACCAACATGGTGAATATGGCATTCTATAAGTCCATGGGGAGTTACTTTGGCAGAAGCATTGTAGACAGGGAAGGAAAATCCATATCCAGAGTAAATGTCTACTCCAGTGAAAACAAAGTATTGCCTCTTCCACCTGTTGAGTTGACTGCTAATCCCAGGGAATGGTGCCATAACAGGGGCTAAGTGTTGGTTTCTGCTGTGGACATATTAGCACTCAGCAGTGGCTGTAGCCAGCTGTGCCCTGGTGAGTGGAAATCCTATATTCTGATCCCATGTATAACCTCTATCACTGCTGCTGTGGTCACTTTGTTCATGAGGCAATTTGGCAATGACAGGATTGGCTGAGAGCAGGATGATTGATACTCAGAGCAATGGTCACCTTATTTTTCTCCATACCACCTACAACTGCCAGACATAGGGAATTTGTTTGTCTGTTTGTCTTTATTGGCTGTTTCCCCACATTAGAATGTGAAGTCCATTGACAGCAGGGTTTATTGACTATTTTGTTCACTGATGTATTCCCAGGACATAAAAAGGTATTTGAAATGTAACGTATATACTCAAAAAATAGTTGTCAAGTTAAAAGAATAATTAAACTGTATAAATAGCTTATGTATGACAACTATTTTTATTCCTAATTTATAGATAAGAAAGCTGAGAGTCAGAGATGTTGTTGCTTACCAAATGCCATTCATCTATCAAGTGGTAGAGCTGGGATTCACACCCTGTTTGTCTGACTTACAGACTGTACTTTTAACCAGGATAATAGATTACCTCTTGTTTTGGAATATTGAATTTTTTGATGAAGTAAAACACTGTCAGAAAGAGTTTTCTATTTTGAAATTTGAGTGTGATGCAGTAGAAATCCTGCACTAAATCAATCAAAACTGTGACCACTGTTGGTATCATCTGTGCTTTCAAAGAAAGATGCAAACATTTTGGATCCATCTGTGGGTTTTCCAGGATCTGATTGTACTAGAGAGACAGAAATTGCATTTCAAGACATGCCAAGTTTGGAAGACAATAGTAAACACCTCGTCCTATCATTTAGGGCTCCTGGAGAGTGACTGTCCAGCAGGGGTGATAAACCATGATTAGGCAAGTTTTTTTTTTTTTTTTAAATGCAACCCAGCCACCAGTCAGCTCAGTATTATTGGTTAGAGATGAGGTACTCTCTCTGTGGAGAAAGATAGCATCATCTAGAACCTCTATACTTTTCATTTACAACATTTACATTACATGTCTTTCATTCAGTCAAAAATCAATTGGACTATTAAGAAAACATAGCCAAGAGGGAAAAAATCAGCTAATAGAAACAGACTTGAGGATGACCAAGTTATTGCCATTCTCAAATATGGACTTTAAGTTAACTGTCATTAGCATGTCTAAGAAAATAGATGATGAGGATAATTTTGCCAGAGGACAGTAAATTATGAAAAGAATCAACTGGAAATTCTATTTCTGACAAATGCTGTAACTGAAGTTAAGAAGTCAGTATAAAGTATTAACTAAACTGAATAGAAAAGAAGAGAGGATTCATGGACTAGAAGATAGGTCATTGCAAAATATTCAAGCTGAAGCACATAGACGAAAGACACGGCACATACAGAAGGGAAGAGGAGAGAAGGAAATCAGGGCAGAAACAATCTCCAGAGAGTTGATGGCTGAGAATTTTCTCTTATCGACAATAGCACATCAATTTACATATTCAAAAAGCATTATGGAACCCAAGAAGGATAAATGCAAAGTAAAACACATCTACATATATTATGGGAAAAGGGCTGAAAACAAAAGAAAAGGAAAAAATATCACAAGCAACCAGACAAAAAAGACAACTTTCAAAGGAGCAACAATGATATAAACAGCAGATTTCTCAAGAGAATGCTAGTACCCAGAAGAAGAATAAAGCTGGATGACTACTGATGAATACTTTATAAAGCTACAGTAACTAACAAGGTGTAAAGATGCAAGAATAGATAAGTAAACCAAGGAAACGGACTAGTTATACAAGAAAGACTCATACACATATAATCCTTTGATTTATGACAAAATTGTGGTTACTGCGCACTTGGGAAAAATAATCTTTCTAATAAATGGCAAAGTCAATTTGATATCCACTTGGAAACTTAAAAGAATAGAAAAATTAGAGATGAAATGCACATCAAAGTGTGAAATATGAAACTCTAAAGCTTCTAGAGGGAAGCGTAGAAGAATGTCTTTATGAGTTGAGATAGTCAAACATTTCTTTGAAAGACACAGAAGGCACAGAAAGTTTGAGAAATTGCACTTCATTAATATTAATAGCTTCTGGTTTGTCAAATGACACTGTTATGAGGGTAAAAGAAGTCTCTGAGTTAGAGAAGATAATTGCAGGATACGTACCCCAAATAAAGAACTTGCACTCATAATTCAAAATAAATAAATTAAAGTTGAGACAAAGCAATAGACCAAAAAAATTGAATAACTACATCACATATACACACATACACATCTCTGTATCTTCCTTAGGGATGTGAAGGATAAAATGATCATGAGATACCATTGTTGACACAAAAATTGGCTGCTGTAGTATGAATGTTTGTGTTCCCCCTCAAATTTGTATGTTGAAATCCTACCCTCAAAAGGCGATGGTAGTAGTAGGTAGGGCCTATGGGAGGTAGTTAGATCATGGGGGTGGAACCCTCGTGAATAGGATTAGTACTCTTTTTTAAATTTTTTTTTTTTTAGTGAGGAAAGTTGGCCTTCAGCTAGCATCTGTTGCAAATCCTCCTCTTTTTTTTTTCTTTCCAAAGCCCCAGTGCATAGTTGTATCTCCTAGTTATAAGTCATTCTAGGTCTGCCACGTGGGATGCTGCCACAGCATGGCTTCATGAGTGGTGCTAGGTCTGCGCCCAGGATCCCAACTGGAAAACCCCGGGCCGCCCAAGTGGAGTTTGCTAACTTAACCTCTCAGCCAAGGGGCCGGCCCCTGGGATTAGTACTCTTAGAGAAGAGATCCCACAGAACTCCCTAGCCCCTTCTACCATGTGAGGACACAGTAAGAAGGGCACTGGCTGTGAACTGGGAAAAGGACCCTTACCTGACCATCCTGGTGCCCTGATCTTGGACTTCCCAGTCTCTAGAACTGTGAGCAATAATTTCTGTTGTTTATAGGCTACCCTGTCTGTGGTATTTTCTTCCAGCAGTCCAAACAGAGTAAGACAATGGCTAAAATTAAAAAATATTGCTTGGGATATAGAGCAACTGATTCTCTCATACATCGTTTTAGGGAGGTTAAATTGGTACAATTACATCGGAAAATATTTGTCAATATCAACCCAAGCTGAATGAGCTCATATCCTATGATGTAGAAATTCAGCTTATAGGCATATACCTAACAGAAATGTATACACATATTCACCAAAAGACATGTGTAAGAATATTGATGGATAGCAGCATAATTTATTGCAGCCCCAAACTGGATATAACTTAAATATCCATCAATGGATGGATGGATAAATCGTGATAGATTCATTCAGATTGCTGATAATGAACATTCCATTCCACACATCATAACATAGATAGATCTCATAAATATGGTGATAAGTGAAAGGAGCCAGACATAAAAGAGTAAATTCTTTATACTCCTTTAAATAAATTTCAAAAATTGTCACAACAAATCTATGGTTATCAAGCTCAGTACAGTAGTTACTTTGGGTGAAGTGAAATGAGTGGAAACGTGCAAAGGGAGTTTCTGCTAATATTTTATCCAGTCATGGTTTTGTCACTGTTAATTTTGTAATAATTCACTGATCAGTCCATTTATTATTTGTGCATATATTTTATACATTAAATACTTAAATATAAAATTTTCTTATATTTTACATTTAATTTTTTTAATTAACAATAAAAGTGGGACCTCCTATGCCATAGGAAACTCTGATATACAACTTTGAGAGGTATTTTTAAATGATATATTAAAATGGATTGTTGACAAAAGACCACGATAACAAATGGAAAAGTGAAGTCTATTTCAATGATTACCCTAAAGTAAATTTTCCAAGTTAATTTTGCCTGGGAGCTTAAAATATGGGAAGAATAAAAGATGCCTTTTTGTTTTCTTATAATTAAAAAGACAGTGAGCTACTGTTACTTCTTAAATTAATGCAGTGGCTAGGAAAGTTCTTACACATACACTGTAAGGGCAAATACAAATTAAAAATAAGAAGCTCAATTCTACCTGCTGAAAATAAGGGAAGAGACTTCTCCCAGCTCCCCTTTCTTTCTTCCTTTTTTTAAGAGCATTTGCTTTTGAAAACTTGTAATTATAACTTCTTTCTGTTGCTTTGAAATGTGTGTAAATCCTTTTAAAAGTTAAGACAGGTCTGTGTTACAACTCAGATGCCTTTCTCAAGAGCCCAGGAATCAGCTTATTGAAAGGTAATCATTAAGGAAGAGCGAGCCCCTGTTACCTAGTTTCTACGGGAGGATAGAAGCTGAACAGCAGGCCACCTGGCTCCAAAACTACCTCCTGTCATAAAGATGTGACAAGTGTCCTTTTTCTTTGGGTAAAGCCAGTTGGCTAACACAGATGACCACCCCAGTGAATCTAGGATGAACTATGCATGACAAATGGTGTTGTCAAGTACCTTGTACTTGAGGACTAGTTACTGTTTATCTTGAGAACATGTATGTAATGAGTTGTATCCAAGTGGCTATATAAAAGGGTGAGATTTGCTTCTGTCTTTGCAACCTCTTAGCAGATTGCCTGTGATGCACGTCACATTCTGGTTTAATTCTAATTTAATAATAAAATCGTTTTCTTTCTCCTATACCTTTGTGGAGAGGTATTCTGCATTGGTGGAAGGTTTTGTTTTTAATTATATCTCTCCAATAACACACATATGTGATATAAGTTATTTGAAGTAACTTAAATATCTCGAAAAATAGTCTTTCAAACTTTAGCCTTTTTCAGCAGCCTTTATAGAAATTAAATCCACATCTACTATAAAGAATGTCATTTTTTTATACTTTCTTCATTAAATATTGTATTAAAGTTTTTATTTTTATGAAACTTCATCTCATTTAAGTAAGTAATGAAAACAATTTTAAGTGCAAAAACGTTCCTTAGAGGAAAAGTACCCATACGTGAAATTTCATTTGTTAATTTTAATTACAGAGTATGTGGCTTCAGAGCCATCTTTGATGAGGGATTCATGAATATTGGGAATAGAAAATTGTCACATAACAAATGAGAGAAAAAAGAAGAGTATATTATAATGAATTTTGAAAATAATAAAAGAAGGTTAATTAAGGAAAATTAGAGTTAACACTGACACCTTAGAGGAGAAAATGAACCAAGGCTGTTTTGAGGGCTGCTAATGGTGTGTGCTCTCCTGTGAAATCTATTCATGGCCATGGAGACCAGACGCTCCTGGCCATCATTTCAACACATTCATCCTTGATTACTGAGGAAGTGGTGAATAAAATGTGATGAATCGTAATCAGTCTATTAAACTTCTGCACATACCACTAATATGTTTTTTGGCTAAAGCACACAGTGTGGAAGGTATGGAGCCAAAATATTTGGTGAACAGCACTAATGACCTCAGTAATGTTACTAAATTTCCTCTTCCTAAACAAGAAAATGCAGAGGAGCCAATGATTATTAGACCTCTAATGATTGGGCATTGGAAATACAAAAGTCATAGAATGCGCTTATGATGAAAGCAATCTTACAAAGCAGTCTTTTGTTTGCATATTAAAGTGCTCATCCAATCTAATGTTAAATTTTATTCTGTCATTAAATTAAAAGTGTTAGCCTCCCCTCTTACTCCACTCCCCCTCCCCACTAAGCCCAGTCAGGGCTCTCATGTCTGATCCGTGGCTAGTTGGGAGCTATAGGAAAGTGACAGGAATGGTCCATTCTTTCACTCACCTCTTACCTCTAGGACCTAACCCTCATCTGTTGATTTTAGCTCTTCAGGACTGAACAGAATGGAGAGATTTCAGAACCAGGACAAGGATCTATTAGTTTAGTTTTTTTTTTTTATTTGTAGTTCTCTCTTGGCTGAGTCAATTATATTTTTCAAATGCTGATTCTTTTGAGGAGCATATAGGTGGTTCTTTCAGAGACAATTAATGGAGATCTCTCTGGACTTTCTAAGCACTTTTTAACACAGGTCATGTATTCTCCAACTGACTTTTCTCATACTCCTTCGGTTTTGATATAGTGATGATCTCCCTTCTCCTGCTGTCTCCTTATCTGGAAGATAGTTTTCTTGAGCAATCACTCAAACTCTCTTGCCTTTCATGGCATAGGATTGGAGCATGGAAACTCCTGTACCCTTACTCACTACCTCAGAAAGCAGCTGGTCGTCTTTCCAATTTCCTCACCATTTAGTGATATTCAAGTCAGCCTCTGCCTCCAGACTTCATCATTCAGGTACCAGTCTCTGTGACTCACCCCTAAACATCAGAAGGTTCTTAGTAATTCTCACAAGAATCTCTTTCACTCTCCATTCTAGTAGCTGAATGACTTACGCATCTCTGCCGCTCATTCACCATTCAAGTTGACAGTGAGATGTTTATTTCTCCGCTTATAAACCATCAGAACCTCTATGACTGTTTCTTTTGAGTATCCCTTCAATTGGCTTGAATTATAGGAGATGCAGTCTTCCATCCTCCATAATTAAGAGAGAGGAAAAAAGAAACACACCAGAGTAGTTATGGGTTTTGAAATTCCCTTTCAAGAAGCTCATCCTCTGCTGAACCGCTAGTCTTCTCTCATATGGGCTATTGAGGTTGATGATCACTGGATCATTTGGCTACCTCTTATCCCTCTGAGTACGTGACTATATTTCATTTTAGAATGTGGGAATATATATCATTAATCACCTCTGACGTTGACTGTTTAACTGAAATCCTTACAGGATAGGAAAAGTCCCATTTTACATTCCATTCCATTTGAAAGAAGCGTAGCACAGTCAAGAAGTACCAATTACACCAGCCACATCCATCTCCAGGGAGAAGACGAGGCCATGAAAACGCCCTGCCCTCAAACAGGAAGTAGGATATAGGGCAAGATGGACCTTGATGCTACTCTGCTACTTTATTTTGTGATTACTCTGTGTGTATATGTGATCGTTAGATAATCTCTTAAAATACTAGTAATTTAGCATCAAAACTTAATTCATTAATATCCATTAATTTGCCTCTCAAAAAATATTGGCTCAATTTTCAAGAACTTCTTTTCTTCTGAACAATACTAGAAATAAAATGAAAATATTTGCAACTTGCCCTTTTCATTAAGCTGTTAAGTTTAAGAAGAAAGTAAGGTAATTCTCGTTAAATAAATACTCATTTTATTTGCCATGTAAAGTATTAATGATAAAGAATGTAATAACAGTGACATGACCTGCCATCATCAAATGATTGTCATTTTCATGGGATTTTTTTATGTGTCTATTCTCATAGAATTGTCTTGATCTCAGATAATAGGCATGAGAGGTATTAGAAATCCAATGGAAATTGTTTTCAGTTTTATGTAGATAATCCATAGATTATCAGTACTGATCCCAACCTTAACCAGGTTAACTCAGGCCTCTGACCTCAGTTTCCTGTCTATCTTTACTTCCTCTTTGTGCTGTTTCAGTTGAGAATTCAGATCTTGTATGTGGCCATGCTTTGAAAACTGCAGAATGATAGCAATGAGAGATCTCACTCAATTGAATATGTGAGATAAAAAATTTCTTTTATCATACTGTTTTCACGAGTAGCTTTTATTTTCTCATGGGATTATCATATACTTTATCTACTTGTGTAATCATAGTGTACTCTTCATTCCTAACTCACTGACTGAAGTTTCCCAGTGTTTTGTATACAGTAGATAGAAAATGGGAATTTAGCCCAGCCACTTTATGAAAAACATTTTCTTCTATTTTTTTCACCTTTAAAAAATGTCTTTTAAAAAACATTTCAGTTTTTCCCTTCATTACTTCTATACAGTTGATGTAGCGATTAATTCTTCTATAAGTGACAAGTAAGAATCAGTAGCCTATAATCAGCAGGTTAGCAGAGGAAAGGAGAAAATTGGCTTAATTTAATTTGAATTTAATCTAGAATCTGTTATATATATAACATATTATATATATGTATGTATATAATATTTCTATGGTAATACAATCTCATACAACTGTCCAAATCACTGAGATGTATGAAATATTCTGATAGTAAATTGGATATAATGGCTTTAAGTTTTCTTGGGAATTTTCCCCATTTTCACTGTTTTAATAGCATGCACTTAAGTGTCTATTAGCATTTCCATTCTCCACACTTAAGTTTTAGTGGATTCGTATTACACCTACTTTGTTAAATTTCATTTCACACTAAACTAAAGTTTTCCATACAGAAGTTTAGTTCTCAACTATTATACTTCAACTTGGCTCTGGTAAACCCTAAATGTTAAAAGGAATAGCTGAGTCTTTATTTTATGGTTCCATGCTCCCAATTCTTGCTCTTAGAACTTCTAAGCTGCTTAGATTTCACAGGCGTTAGCACCATCATGACAGCTCCTACCACTGGCTATATCAGGGAGACATTTAATTAGTCAGAGAGATTGAGGTTTTACAACTGTCTAATGCATGTCTATGACTACTTGGAATGATTTTTTATAGGAGGTATTTCTTCTCTAGTTGAATACAACAAATATGCACACAAAATTCATTGTTCAAATAGAGAAAATGCCATACAAAACATTGATTACTGTTTCCATAGAAATCCACTATCATATACCACAGTGAGTTTTCCTCATCATTGTGAAGTGTATGTTGTCTGGTTGGAAGATATACAAGTTTTAACAGTCCATTCTCTATACTTTTTGAAATAATCTCATCATTTCTGTGTGTACCATACTTATTTTAGAATGTTTTCGGAGTCCACACCTTCCGAATTTTTAACAAAAATCTCTGCCCTATGAACAGGCTTCCGCTCTGGTAGTTAGTCTGGTCTAAGAGATTTACCCCTTATCACAGTTGACTTGATTAGACACTCGTTGAAGTTAGACCAATCCTAAACTTCTTTTCATGAATTTGGAACTGGGACAGAGCAATTTTGGTTAGTCTCTGTCGGCACTTAAAGCAGTAAGAGTGACAAAGCTTGGCTGAGATGACTTATTTGGCTGTGAGCATGCTAAAATCCAAAAGAATGCACATGTCAAGGAAGAAGAATGAAGCTCATATGTGGAGAAATGCAGAGCAAAGGACCATGTGGCCCAGATTTAAAAGAGAGCAATCCCTTTTTCTGATTTAAGAGTTCCTGATTCTGTTGCTAGTGAGATTTACCTCTGCTTCCTGCAGTTAGGTTTCATGTGGATGTGCTAAGATGCTGACAATAAATCCCCTTCCCTCACCCACTCTTTTGTTAAGTTAATTGGAGTGAATTTCTAATATTTCCTTTTGAATGAGTTTCCACTATACCCTGTGGCTCAGCATGGAAGGGCCAGTTTCTTAATCAGGGTCAATATGATGAGAACACAATAATTGTAATAAAGTCAGGGTTTACATAGAATTACAGAATATTACAGCTGAAATGGACTCAGAGGTTGTTTAATGAAACTATCTCATTTTCCATCTTATCACACACAAACGAGGAGACTAAATCACAGAGGTACTAAATTCATTTTTTTCTTTCTTTGTACAATTATTTTTTATATTACTATGGCTATAGATTAGTATTCAACAATTTCCATAGTTAAGATATAACATTTACCTTCTTTGAGAACCAATAGAAATATTTTTCTTCATTTTGGCTACATAGCTAATTTATAATTTAAATTTATACATGTCATTTACCTCTTTTGAATAACCACCATCTTGTTTATAAAATGAAAATAATAATACCATTTCACCAGCTACAGGGGGCTGTGGTGAAGACTGAATGAGAATTGCCTATACTGGGTAATGAATAACATGATTCCATAGATATGACCATTGGAGTGACAAGAGGCAAGCAGAAATGAGAATCACTGAGGCTTTGAACAATTCAGCAAAGGAAAGCAAAGGACAATAAAAGCTCCATTTGAACCCCAGCTAGGTCAAAATTGACTGAAATAAATGTGAATATACTACACATACTAGAAGGATAATATCAGGCTAGCAAAATCTGTAGAGACTTGAAAAAACGTATATGTATAATTTAATTTCCCCACATACTGCTTTAATCTCTGAATCCTGGCACCCACTGCATTCAACAGAGTTCATGGCAAGTGTTGCTGTTCTTCTTAAATGAGAATAAAGAAAAACAAGGAAAGTTAGAACCACATGAAATAAAGAAAAAGGAAAACAAAATTTCAAAGAAGTAAAGAGAAAGAGTTACTCCTGGTGTTTCTCTCATGTCCTCCTAAGGCAAAAAGGAGGCGAGACTAAAGAGGATAAGATGACCTATACCCAACGTTTCTCACATGCCACTTCAGATCTTTACGGTGTTACCTCGGATCCCAACCGATTCTGTGTTCACTTTGACTAAATTCATACAGATGCAATTTGACATTCCTAGCTCGTGTTGACTGTCTTTGAGCCTCTTTGAGATCTTGGCATGGAATGTCTGAGGGACCATTTCTTCCTCAGGCATGAGCAATCCAGAGTCAGGGAATTAATGCTACCTGTGAAAAGAATACTCTTGACAAAAATAGGATGAGAGCAAAAGGATGAGCATTTCTTATTTTTCCCCTGGCATGTGGATCTGAGAACCATCCCATAAGGCTCTTAAACAAAGTCCCAGGGAGTTGAGCGCCGGCAACAGGAAGTAATGGCCAATTTAATAATGCACCTTTTTTACTGATTTTCCCTCATACTCTATGTTACTACCTTGATACCTCACTTGGGCATATGGGATCACTTCAAAATAAAATATTTCAATAAGCTGCAGTTTCAGGCTCAACTTTCAGGAAAACCCAGACTGAGAAAGTCAGTACCTAGGAGTGGGACGAGAAAGCAGACACTCACAGTGGAATTGTGGGGCTGGGTCATCCAACCATCAGGTGAAAATCATGACCTCTTTGCTGATTATAATTGGGATGGGGACAACCAATAGTAAATAGTACCATCACAATTACTGAGGATCTCACCTGATAGGCTGAGATAGATGGAAGGTAAAGAGCAGGTTCCGAAGTGGTTATAGCGTTTATAGAACAGTGTGAAGAAATACTAATTATAAGAATTGTTTAATTTGCAGACTTTGGTTAACTCCTTAATAACTTTTGGAAAAGAACATGACAAGTTCAAATCAACCAACTTTCAAGTCAAGGCATGCTGTGAAACACACAAAGCCAAAGTCTAACTATAAAGGCAGAAAGATTGAAGATGCTGGAATTACAGTGTTGGCAGGTCATTTATGTCAGACTTGTGATTTTGACATTTAAAAACGGGACATTGAGGACTGGGATGAAGCAGAGAGCTTGGTGGATCTCTGCACTGTCACCACCTACCACTAAGAGAGTATATTCTGAGACACTTGGACCTTGGAGGCAGCATATCCTACACTTAAGAATATTACTCTGATCCATTATTAGAGGACTCTTCAGGCTGCAAGTATTGATTGGACCCTAGATTATAAAAGGATTTGGAGCAAATCCAGATTGTGGTACAATCTTCTTGACAACTCAGCAAATCTGAAGAGGCTGAAAGTACAAGTGAATAAGAACATGGGATGGAATCTCTCATAGCCCAGTAGGAAATTCTCAGGACAGTTTCCTAGGGTTCTGGATTAGAACCATCATTCTGCCAAAAAACTTCTTTCTATTTCAAAAAATTAGTCTGTGGTAGAAGCCTGTGCATGGACCCATGGAAATTGGTCAGAGTGTGCAGGTCTTTGTGACTCACATTACTGCCCACCAGAAATTATCCACACAAGAGAAAGCATTCAATACCCAAGTAGATGTCACCCAGCATCCTTTCCCAGCAACCCCAGGCAAAATGAGCCCTCGAGAGAATGGCCGTGGTGACCACGTATGGAAGTGCTTTTGAGGATCAACAGTATGAGCACTCTACTCTCCAACTCTGATTCTATTTCAACCACTCCTGAATGCCCAATCTTCTCAAAGCAGGAGTCAAGTCTGTGCACATGATATGTTACCATCACTTAGGGAAACCAGCCAGCGATACGATGATTTGGTTTCACAAGATCTCTTCCACCGTAGGGGACAACAACGCATCCTTACTGAAATTGACATATAGTCTTGCCTCCAGTGCTTTTATCTGTACCATCATCCAAAGACTTAAGGCATACATAGTATCTTGCACAACATTGCTTCAGAACAAGGGACCAGTTTTACGGCACCTGAATATCAGATCCACTGTTATATTTATGATAAAAATAAGTACTCAAAAGACATGAAGATAGTTAATTATATTTTCACTGGAAAGGGGGAAATAGGCATAATCAGTCCAACTTTTAATTTTCTTTGTTTTGGGTGATGTAATTTGCTTGTTTGTTTCTTAAATATTTAGAATATGATGACCATTATATCACAAAGTCTGGTGCAGAGAAGGAAATGGAAAGGAGAAAACCTATCAAAGGAACTTGGTAAAGAAGACTCTGGAGAGGTGATAAATAATATATTTCAGTAGGTTACACATGAAAGGATTTTCCAGAGAAACATCAATAGCTATATAACCTGGGATTAATGGTGGTGTTGATTTTATAATTAGCTCAGGAGATTATTGATAATTAAGGTTGTTCTGAGAGTAGTCATCCAGAGAGGTTTCTTGACCTCATGAGGGAATCTAAAGGAACAGCGTTTAGACTTCTGTCACAATTCATGTGGGTAAGTTTGTATCCTCCTAAAGAGGAGGAAAAAGAAGGCTCTGTACCCTTGTCTTTTATGAAGACTCTTTGAAGAAGTAAGCAAGCATCTTAACTAAAAATCATTAGTTGTTGGAGCCCTTCTTCACTGTTAGTGGAAAAAGATCTGAGATAGTAAGCACTAGTCCATTAGGGGCCAGTCTTTATTTCTTGGAATAACTGTGAAAAGCTTTTTAGTTTACTTCTTCAAGAGTCTATTTTTTCAAAGAATTCTGTTACACTGTTACCAGCACTGAATTGCTGTCTGAGTTTAGAAGAGAAGCCCTGAAGTGCCTGAAATCCAGTTGATCTGATAAGGTTGATAATCTTGAGAGACAAAAGGAATAGGGCATCGGTAACAGAAGATGTGAGAGAAATTGTAACATTAATACGAGCACAAAACAAGAGGTTTAAGAAATAAGAAGCAAGTTCATAAGTCAAGAGAGTCAAGAATTAAAACACCATCAAAGATAGAGATATTGGGATTTTGGGCACCATCAATTAATTAAGGAGATAATCCAGCAAATTGGTTAAGAGTGCAGGCTCTAGTGCAAAATGACCTGGGTTCAAATCTAAGCACTTCCTGTGTGTACACGGAAAAGCTTCTTAACTGTTTGAGTCTTGGTCTCCTTATTTTCAAAATTATGTGGTTAATGGGGCCAGCCCCATGGCATAGTGGTTAAGTTCAGCATACTCCACTTTTGCGACCTGGGTTCAGATCCCAAGCATGGGCCTATACCACTTGTCAGCAATGCTGTGGTGGTGACCCATATATAAAGTAGAGAAAGATTGGCACAGATGTTAGCTCGGGGCTAATCTTTCTCAACAAAACAAAACAAACAAAAAAAAACCAAAAGAAAAATAATTATGGTTAAGAGTAGTACTTAGCTCAAGAAACTATTTTAAAGATTTAAAAAGAAAAACATGCACAATGTCTATCATAGTTAATGGTCAATAAATATTAGCTGCTTTTAAAGATTTACTTGGATAGTTCATCCAACTAAGGTAAACCTGGCTACCTGGAGGCCTCTGTTCAGGCCTCTCTCAGTATGAATTACTCTTGATAGAGAAAGGTGCAAGGTTAAGAATAATACTTCTTTCTTAGGTTAGAATCTCAGAAATTTTGAGAGGGCACTAATTATCAAAAAATGAAATTTAGGGGGCCGGTCTGGTGGTGCTGCTATTAAGTGTGCATGTTCCACTTCAGTGGCCCGGGATTCACCAGCCTGGATTCAGGGTGTGGACATGGCATCGCTTGGCAAGCCATGCTGTGGTAGGCATCCCACATGTAAAGTGGAGGAAGATGGGCAGGGTTGTTAGCTCAGGGACAGTCTTCCTCAACAAAAAAAAAGAGGAGGATTGGTGGCAGATATTAGCTCAGGGCCAATCTTCCTAAAAAAAAAAAAAAGAAAGAAATTTAACCTGTACTCAAATATCTTCTGTTTGTCCTCATAATGAATTAAACTGTATTCTAGGACACATTTCTACAAAAAAGCTAATCTATTTCTGGAAATAAAAGAATGAGAGTAAAGTGAAAGTAAAGTTTCATTTATTTGGTTAAATTTCAGTTTCAGTAATAAGATCTCAGGAGAAAGGAGAGTAGGTACTCCATATAAATGTTTGATAAATAATTAATGGGTAGATGAATGAGTGAGTGAATGATGAAATGAATTGAATTAAGTGATCGGACATGGGAGAAAGCAATTCAGTGTGAATGCATCCTAATTAAATTGTGTTAGAATGAGAGAAGTCTATTGTTACAAATACCTGGTTTATGAGGTCTTATTAAAAATGGAACAAGAAAGAGCTAAAGATTAAGGTCTTTTAAAAAATTTCTTATGGGCTATTAGAAATATTAAGCTGTCAAATGCTTAAGAGTGGACACAGACTGGTTACAAAATTTAAAAAAATAGAAAAATGGGGGCAATTACGTAAGGAAAAATAAGGGAAAAATAACTTTCAGAGCTTTATTTAAGCACATTGTTCTATAGAATTAGATTTGAACTCTTAAGCCTATTAGCATAACATACATGGCTCTAATAATTTACAGTTTGACAACTGAATATACTCGTTAATGACCAAATGCAATTTACATTTTAGTGAGTCAAACTATTGATCAACTATCAAGATTTAGTGACATGCTGTAATAGCTGCTCTCACTGTGAAAAACATAGTCATGTGCCGTATAGTCATGATGGTCATCCTCTACTATATTGCAGTGACTCTTTTTCCAGAAAAAAACAAATACTTTTTAAAGATTGCTGTCTCTTTTTCTTTCAAATGTTTTCTCTTTAAAAAATTCATATATTTACCCTTACGCCTGATATATGTTATCAGGCTAGGGAAAGAAATTAAGTAATGCAAAAATGTAAAACTGCTGTAATAGGATGTAAAGTTTCTTTTCTTCTTTGATGAGGAAGATTGGCTCTGAGCTAACATTTGTGCCAATCTTCCTCTCTTTTGTATATGAGACTCTGCCACAGCATGGCTTGGTAAGTGGTGTGTAGTCCATATCCGAGATCCAGGCCAATGAGCCCTGGGCTGCTGAAGTGGAGCTCACGAACTTAACCACTAAACAACAGTGCCAGCCACAAAATTTCTATGTGTTAAGTCAAAATAAATACAGTTTCTCTCAGACTTAAAACAAGTTTTATTGAAATATATTTCATAAACATAGAACATCTTTTGCACTGTTCCCTAAGCATTGATAGCTACTATTGGTTTTATAGCATTTACAAGGGGCCTGTGCATTATTTAATTTTTTTAACTCCTGAGACAACAGCCAAAATGTCATATATATTATAGAATATATATAGAATATATATTTTATATACATATAAAATTAGTAAGATAAAGATTATAGTTATTAGCTTAAAGCTATTTAAATAAAACAATGAATATTTGTGGATATTACACTCAAGTACTTAGCTATTCTGGGGAATACATTACCAAAGATTACAAAAAATAAAAATATCAAAATTTTTCATAATTATTTCTTCCTAAAATATCACATTAGGCTTTAAAATTCCAATGTCAACGGGGAAAAAAATCACTTTTTAGTTGAAGGTGTTTTTACCACACTCACTTAAGAAGTATTATTCTTACTCTTTAGAGATGTGACAGCAGAATATCTTATGTTTTACTAATGGCTATTTAACATTTTTATTGGCATTAACATCAAAATTTTTTTTTAATACGCAATATTTTATATAGGAAATCATTTTGGAAAACAAAGCATCAAACTAAGAGCAAAGAAAATCATAGAAATTCACTGCGTATTTTATAGTTCAATTCAAAATTATCAAAGCCCATTTTTGGCTTTGTAGTATTACCACGTTGTTATTAAAACACCTGCATATAAAGCATGGAAAAAAGTCCCTGCCTTAGGCATAGCTGTAATACTTACGAACTAGCCTCAGAAAATCCAGGTTCTATGTTAAGCTGAGCAAAGATACAGCAGATGTATGTAGATTCTTTGCTTCCATGACAAGTTTGCAGAACCTCAAAGCCTTCCTGCTCTCAAAGCAACAGAAGGTTTCCTTACACAGCCCAAAGGTGCCCAATTTGGTGATGAGGTCATGGGCCTAACCCACTGAGCCCCAAAATCTGGAAAAGAAATTTCTTTATAGTAACATTTTCAGTGGCTTTTTGAGTCAATGGCTGATATAATGTGATATGATGGGAAATATCACATTGTTGAGACATTCTATTTACTTTGTCACCTCTCAAATATTAGTTGACCTATGGTCACACTGGATTAACTCAGATGAGAAGAAAGGTTTTTTTTTCCTTCCTTTTCTTTAAAGAATACTATATCATCAGTAATAAAATGGGTAACCCTGCAGATGGTTTTCAAAGAGAAGTTCTCTTATAGAACTTCTTTTGGCCAGTTTTTAAAGGCAGCTCTATATCTCCTACCCTAATTTTCCTGTTTGGGAAAGGAAGTGTGATGTTCCAAATATTTTTTTCTATTAGATTTATATGCTTCCTCTGAAATACATTTTTAATGGACTATTACTCGGTGTATGTTCCAACCCCTGTCTGGAACAAGATTTATAAGCACCCAACCAATTTGTGCATTACCAATTCAAAGGTTTAGGCAGTCTCTTTTGGGTCAAAGCCATTTTCCTTCTACCTTTGTTACTAGTGTAGCCTCAGGTCCTAGATGAGCTCTTCTTGGATCCTTAGGTCCCTAGCAAAGCCAGACTTTTCTTCCTGTTCCTCAGACTCATCTGATTTAGCATTAAGGTAAACTCAGACTGGGACTTCTGTTCTTGGTAAAGATGGAGAATAGGGACTGGATATGTCCTTCCACCTGAGACAGCTGAAAACTTGACAAAATATGCAAGACAATGGACATCAGACATCGCACAGTAAAGGTAAGTGGTCTCTGGGGAACAAAGTATATAAACCCCCATGATTGTCGAAGCTCCCAACTGAGAGAGAGTTTCTAAGAATGTGGTACGAGGATGTGGAACCCTGGAAGAGCTTGACAAATGCCCTGATTTGAAGAGTCACAGCTGAGGTGTTGAGAAGACTAAGGCTAGAGTTCTCAAGGCAGAGTAAGAGAGAGGAGAGAGCTCATGGAGCGAGAATTCCAGACATATGCAGGGAGGCCCCTAATGTCTTCACATGAGTACAGACAAGTAGCTGTATATAAAGGAAACTACGTGAGGCCGGGGTAGACCTGGCAGGATTAGAGGAGATGGGGACAGGAGTTTACACCCAGCCTGAAATAGATCATAATCCTCTCACTGAGAGTGGGAGACTCCATAATTCGCTGGACACGCAGAGTAGGGTTTTACGTTAGTAGTGGGACAAGACTAACCCTAGATCAAATGTTATTCTGGCCCCATCAAACAAAGCTTAAAAGCAAGAACCAAAATAATCAAACTGTTTACAAGTAACTGAAATACTTCCCAGCAAAATTTCAGGAATGTGCATAGTAATAAAAAGTATCTAGCGCATAAAAAAGTAAAATTCACAAAGTTTGACATCAAATAAAAAACTATCAATTTCCATAGAATCAGGAAAAAACAACCCATAGTGAGGAGAAAAATCAGTCATACAAAACTGACTCAAATAGCACAGATGATAGAATTAGTTGACTAGGACATTAAAACAATTATTGTAACTGTATTGCACATGTACGAAAAGATAAAGGAAATGAAGATTTTAAGTAGGGACATAGAAGATATTAAAACAGACAAATCAAACCTGTAGAGAAGAAAACTACAATTACTGAGATGATAAGTACCATACATGACATTAAAGGTAGATTATGCATTGTGGAAGAAAAGAGTAGTGAAAATGAAGATACGGAAATAGAAATTACTTGAAACAGGAGAAAAATGACTGAAAAATAAACAAACAGCATAAGAGAGGTGTGAGATAACTCCAAGCAACGTAATGTTACTAGATTCCCCAAAGTAGGGGGATAAAAAACTACTTGAAGAAATAATGGTGTAGCATTTTCCATATTGATAAAACCCATATACCCACAGATACAAGCAGCTTAACAGGTCTCAACCACAAGCAACATGAATAAAAGTGCATCATGGCAAATCAAATTACTTAAAATCAGTAACAATGATTTGATGCCTCCAGCTTTGTTCCTTTTCTCAAGATTGCTTTGGCTAGTTGGGGTCTTTTGTGGTTCCATACAAATTTTAGGAATGTTTTTTTCTATTTCCACGAAAAATACCATTGGAATTTTGATAGGAATATCGTTGAATCTGTAGATTACTTTGAGTAGTATGAACATTTTAACAATATTAATTCTTCCAACCTCTGAGCATGGAATATCATTCCATTTCTATGTGTCCTAATTTCTTTAATTAATGTCGTATAGTTTTCAGGCTACAGATCTTTCACCTACTTGGTTAAATTTATTCCTAGGTATTCTATTCTTTTTGATCAATTATAAATGGGATTATTAATTAATTTCTATTATATTTCATTATTAGTGTATATAAATGCAATAGATTTTTGTATATTTATTTTTATCCTGCAACATTACTGAAGTTGTTTATTAGTCCTACCAGTTTTTTGGTGGAGTCCTTAGGTTTTTCTCTATATAAAACCATGTCATCTGCAAATAGTGACAGTTTTACATCTTCTATTCCAAATTGGATGCTTTTAATCTCTTTTTCTTGCCTAATTTCTCTGGCTAGGTTTTCCAACTCATATTGAATAAAAGTATTGAGAGTGGGCATACTGGTCTTACTCCTGATCTTAGAGGAAAAACTTTCATCTTTTCACTATTGAGTATGATGTTAGCTGTGGGCTCAAAAGTATTTTTAAATAAATAAAAAGAAAATCACAACATATCACAATTTGTGGAATAATGCTAAATCACCTAGAGGGAAATGCATAGCATTTTGATATTTCTCTTAGACATCTGTAAGCAAATGTTTGAAAAGGTGATTTGATATAAGAATCTAGAGTTCTGTTAACAAGTCAGGATGGTAGAAAGCCATCTGGGAAATATGAGACTAGATTAGATCTGTAAATTTATAGGACTTGAGATGACTTAGAAAGGTAAGGAGTGAGAGAAGAGAGGATGGGTAGAGGAGAAGAATTGGTCTAGTAAAGAAGACGAAGAAGCAGCAGACTCTAAAGTAGGAGACAGATAAGGAGAGGGTTGTTTCTCAGAATTGAGAGAGGATGCGTTTCAAGAGGTGATGGAATAACAGCTGCTAAAACTTCAAGTAAAATGAGGGTAATGAGGTAGCTAGTGGCTGTGGCTACCAAGAGATTGTCGAAGACCATGATGTAACGTTTTTGATAAAGGGGTTGAGAATGGGATTGAGATTAAGTTGGTAAATAGGCACTGAGGATGTGCAAACATCAATTTTAGAGCTTGTTTGAAGTTTTGCCATGGATAATTAAAAGAATAGAGCAATAGCTTGATGCAACATGGGATCTTTGAAGGGTTTTGATTTTGGTTTTGTTTTTAAATTGTGGGTGTTCCTATAGTATGATTATATCCTGTAAAAGGAGTAATATTCCAACTGTGAGTTACACATTTAACCTTTTATTGACTCAGGAACTAGCGTTCCACTTTAACTAGAGAAAAGGCAAAGAATATGGATAATGATACAGGTAGTTTGTAAATTGGTAAAGGGAAAAAGAGGAAGTTTCTAATTTCTTTTATTTTCTCAAGTAAATATGGGATAAAGTCATCAAATTAAATTGATAATGGAGGTGGTAGAGGTGTACAGCAAGATGTCAAGTTAAGAAACAATCGGCTCAGGGAAACGAAAAGTTAATTAAGAGATCACCCAGGCAGTTTTGAGTGTCCAGTTAATGTTTGAGGTCATTATTTCAAAGTAAAAACAGTCTGAGTTCTTTCATTTTTTTCCTAAATTTTCTCCAACAGTTCTTGTGCTCAGGCCAGAGAAGGAAAGTAGTCTGGGTTAATCCATGTTAAAGTGTGGCCAGACAATAGGGGTAAGAGTATTTCCAAAGAAGAGAGTATATGAATGTACTATGAAATTATAGTTGTTAATGGAAAAATGATGACATCAAGGGAAGGTGCTGGGTACTGGGGAAAATGGTGGTCAATGAGTAGGAAATCTAACTTCGGTTGAAAGAAGTTTTGAAGTTCAGAGTCTAGAACAAGAAGGGGGAAAGATAGAAGACGTTTGTATGATAACAAGCTAATTGGATTTGAGATTTATTAGGTAAAAGAAAAGGTTTAGGATGGGCCCATGTGAGTGGACTACTGAAAGAAGGAGTAGGTGAGTAGGTCAAGAAACGTGTTTGTTGGATAAACCAGCCACGTGGGTATTGAAATCCCAGAAAGTGATAACAGAAGTGTATAAAGAAAAACAGTAAGCCTCTGTTGATGAACTTTGTTGATAAACCCAATGATCCTAATAGATGAGAGATCCAGAGAGAGTCACATGGAAGTGATTGGCTAGGACCAATGTCTAAGCAATGGCAGATAATGTCAGGGTATGATCAATACTCTGGGTCACTTTTACTCTGAACTTACAGCAGTGTTTTCATTTTTTAATTTCTGGCCCTGTCTATCTTTCTCCTGTGACAACTCTGTCTTTGCTCATTTCTAATACCTAATTCCTGCCTTCTTCTCTACTGCTACCTAGTTCCCAGCAAAGGTCTATGTGTGTTATTACTCATGCAACATACAATTACTTAGTACCTACTATATGCCAGCTGTATAATGCTAGGTTTGGGTTACTATCAACTGTGATTTGGACACTCAGCAAAAAATTCTTGCTCTCGAGCATTTAAAATGTAGTTATCATATGTATCATTGCCCTTCAGCATTTAAAATATAGTTATTATATGCATCATTCAACCGTTTTTGAAAATGAGTTGAGTACTGAGTTGTGTCTTCTTCAAATCTATCCCCAGGCCAGAATCTTACGAATATGTAAGAAATTTAGAGAGATAAGGTGACAAAATACGAAGCACAATACTTGTCCATGTTTAGTATAATATAATTAAGACCCCAAGAACTATGAACAGTACTCTAGAGCTCATTTCAAACACTGAAAATAACATCTATTGATTTTCTCACTTCTTTACATTTATCACATTTGTTCCAGTATATATCAGGTTGGTGCAACCATTGCTTTGTTGGATTTTTATCAAGTTTCACAGTGATTACATAGTGTCTTTCTGTTAAAAAAGTAATAAACACCTGGTTTAAAGTTTATGACAAATCTATATTGTACAGAGCCTTTAATGTCTCCAGAAGGAAAAGGCCTTCATGTTGGCCCTATGGGGCACAGTTCAACAGACAGGGCATAAAAAAGAATGTGATGGAGGGTAACAAAGTAAAGTGTTGACTTTGTCTTGTGCAGGAGTCATGGAATATGTCCTTTACCCTACTAAATAGTTTTTGAACATTAGAGATGCTTTGTTACTGTATATAAAACAATAATCATTAAATTTCTGAAAATCTTGTATTTTTCCTCCATTCTTAGTGTATGTTATTTACCAAATATTTTTATGTGAAGTATGATTTTTTTTTCCTTTTCTTCCAAATATCTTTTGTAGAAAAGAACAATGGATAACAAACCTTTATATTCTATATGCCTTTGGACTGTGACAATATTTGAATACTTGATGCTTTGTTTTAATATGTGACTGATACAGTGATGATGGGTATTAATGTTAATGCACTCATATATTTATAATGTCTGGGAATGTGTGGTTATAGTTTTGTGAAAGAAATAGATTGTCAGTGTTTGCCAGTTTTTAATAACTTAGTTTGAGACCTTAAAAATATAAATAATGAAGTACTGAAAAGAAAACGTGAAAACAAAGAAAAGAAATAGACCAGGATACCAAGCATTGAAATAGTTTGTAATAGTAAAAAAGAATGAGTTAAACTCAGTAATTTTCAGTGCGAATGTTCATGGTAAATTAAAGAGAAAAGAAAATCAAAATAGCGGTATCATATTTGGGAACTGATAAATAAATTGTAGTATATTTACATGAGGAACGCTATACTTCAAGAAGACTAACATAAGGATTGTTATATACAAAAAAAATAGGTGATTCTTACAAACAAAATATTAAGCAAACACACACAAGAGAGCATATATATTATGATTCCATGTGTGTCAAGTTCAAAAACAAGCAAAACATTTCAAGTATATATAACTGGTGATTGAACAGCGTAGAGAATTTGTTTAATCCAACTCTAATTACACAAACACACACGTATATCGCACCCACATACAAATGTACACACACTCATACACATACATACATACATATACAATATGTTACATTGATTTAAGAGGTAACTTTGGTACTGAGAATATTTTTCTTTGATTTGGCAATGTTTAATGATTAAATTATAATGATGAAAATATAAATCTTTAAGATCATTTTCCCTCTCAAATAAAGAAATTTAAAGTCTTCAGATATTAAAAGTAAAGATAACTACATTGACCTTGGTTTTCTAATTTATTCAACCTCAGAAATATATTCAAAATAATAAAACATTATTATAGCCTGTTTTATGCAAGTTTTAATGTTCACTATTTTATAGCTAGAGAAGAAAGTTACCAAGGACTTATACTCTTTTACTATAAAAGCTGTAAGAATTATGTACTGTGTGATTAGAAATAAATTCACAAGGAATTAAAAATGTAGCAATAAACTTGTTGAAATATATTCGTTTAGAATTGTTGATATTGACATGCAGCATATTTCCCAAATGCTCCGTGTGTGTGCACGTGTATATGGGATGCGGGGGTGTTATGAGTAAAATCCAGTATGATAGTAATTATGATAACTTTGTGGTTTTTGTAAAGTTTGATACAAGCTTTATTAAAAACTAAAAGAATGCTTAAAGATTTTAAACAATTTTAAATCATCAAGAATTCATCTTGTAACTAACCACTTTAGAATTGTCTGATAGAACAATACATTTATACAAAGACAAATATAATACCAAATAAAAATTTTGAAAAGAATTTCATAAATGTAAATACAACTGTATTTCTTTTAAAGTAAATGTTTTAATGACATATAACCTACCCATAGAAATCTATATGCATTTTCCCATGAATTTTCACAAAGTTAACACGCTTGTGTAACCAGTATTTAAATGAAGACAGAGAACAGAATATAACCCCACAAGCTTCCCTCATGGCCCCTCCCAGTCACTCTCCATCCTAGAATGATCACTCTCCTGATTTCTAATAAGATGATTCTGCCTGTTCGACGAGTTGATATACATAGAATGTCTTTTATGAGTAGCTTTGTTTGCTTCATATTTTGTTTGTGAGAACCATCCAAGGTTTTGTGTATAGGAAGATTTGGTTCAGTCTTGTTGCTGTATAGTACTGCTTTGTATGAATATACACAAGTACTATATAGCAAATTGTCAGTTCTACAATTGATAAGTATGTCAACGTTGTTGTGCATTTTGGTTGTTCCTATTTCTACCTATGAAAAACATGTACATTTCTTTTGGTGGATATTTGTATTCATTTCTGTTGGTTATGTAACTGGGAGGATAATGGCTGGGTCATTGGACATATGTATATGTAGCATTAATATATACTGGCAAGATATTTTCTGAAGAAGTTTTACCATTTTACGTTTGAAACACGTGTGAGTTCTAGATGCTTCATATCCTTACCAGAATTTGTTACTGTCTTTTTCACTTTATCCATTCTCATGGGTCTGTAGTGGTATAATATTTTGTTTTGAATTGGAATTTCCCAGTGACTGATAAAGGTGAGTGTCCTCCCATGCATCTCTTAGATATTTGGATATCCACTTTTATGAAGCGCTATTCAAGTTTTGTGTTTTAAAACAATTCTCTGGAAGGTTTGTGTATGCTCACCTTTTATCTTTGTTTTCTTTATGTTTTTCTCTTAATTATTTGGCAAATATCATTTTTTAAAGCCAACTAGACTTGCTTTTTGAGAGATTAGTAATTAATTAATTTTAGTTAAGAAATATAGGAGTATTTATATTTTTAATTTTATTTTATATCAATGTTCTTTATTTTATAATGCTAGAAAGTAAAACAATTTAATTACCCTTAACACTTGGTTTGTTGTTGCCATGTATTTAAATAAAAAAGAAATAAAGACCATAGTCAAAATTTGTTTGTATTTTCACATTGCTCTTTATTTCTTTTTTTTCCCCTAAAGATAGGCACCTGAGCTAACAACTGTTGCCAATCTTCTTTTTTCTCTTTTTTTCTTCTTCTTTTCCCCAAATTCCCCCCCGGACATAGTTGTGCATTCTAGTTGTGAGTCTCTCTGGTTGCGCTTTGTGGGACGTGGCCTCAGCATGGCCTGATGAGAGGTGCCATGTCTGCGCCCAGGATCTGAACCGATGGAACCCTGGGCCGCTGAAGCAGAGCAGGCAAACTTAACCAGTTGGGCATGGGGCCGGCCCGGCCCCTTGCTCTTTATTTCTATCCGGATTCTAATGGTTGCATTCAAGAACATTTTTCTTCCATCTGTAGTTCAATGGGCAATCAGCTCTCCAGGTTTTCTTTATCAGATTTTTATTTTAATTTCATCCAGATTTTAAAAGACTCCCACTTGTTTTAGAATTGCAGCTCACCAGTTATATTCTTTCAGCACTTTAAGCATGTTAGCATGTCAGTCACATGATGTATGGTTTCCAGCATTTCTGTTAAAAAGTCATTATCAGTCTTATAGTTCTTCCATTGAAGATAACACCTTTTTTCTTCACTGTCTGCTTTTAAGACTCTTCTCTGTCTGTGGTTTTATATCTATCAAAATATTTTGGAAATTTTTCAGGCATTTTCTCTGTTTTTTTTCTTCTTTTGATATTTCCTTTTTTACACTGTGGCGTTGTACAAATCTTATGTGCGTATTTGGATCAATTTTGATAAATTTTTTCAACTATGTAAAGACTTCCCACTCAATGTACAGAATATTTCCATCAATTCAAGCAGTTTCCTCACGCTCCTTTCCCGTTCCAGCCTCCATCCAAAGGGCAACCATGGTTCTTTCTGGGCCTATTTTACAACCATGGAATAATTTTGCATCTCTGTGTGTGTGTGTATACACTATTGATATATATAAATCTATCAGTATGTTCAGTTTGGGGATTGAGCTTTTCATTTAACATGTTACTGAGATATCTGTATTATTCCTTGTATGAGTAGTGCATTCATTTTATTGAAGTGTGGTATTGAACTGTATGAATAACAGAATTTGATTTTTTTACTCTTTTGACTAGTATTTGGTTTGGTTTATTTTTGGTTGTTAGCTAATGTGTATATTTTGTACCTACCTTTTAGAGGTATATGATTTCATTTCTGTCAGATAAAGTCCTATGAATGTAACTGTTGGTCAGAAGAGTAGGTAGATGTTTAACTATATAAGAAGTTTCCAAATTGTTCTCCAAAGTAGTTGTAATGGTTTATACTCTCATGATGCATAAGCAAGAGTTCCAGATGCTCCTCATTCCTGACATAAATAGATATTGTCAGTCATGAATTTTAACAGTTTTTATAGTTATGAAGTAGCATTTCATTGTACTATTACTTTTGTTTCCCTGAAAATAAAGATGCTGATACATTGCAATATTAATTGGATAGAGAGATGAGAAGCGACTAGCAAAGAAGATGAAGAGAAGCCTGAGGAAGAAAGTAGACAAGGCTCGTATGTTTCTAGAAAATTAAGTGAAGAAAAGTTTTCTAGGGTTAAGGAGTCATCTTTCCTGTCAAATGCTGTAAGTGAAGTGAGATGAGGCCTGAGTCTTCACCAACATATTTAGTTTGTGGAGATCACTGGTGCCCAGGACGAGAGCTACATCAGCAGCAGATGAAGAGAGAATCCTGTTTGGAATTGGTTCACAAAAAAATAACAGGAAAGAAATTGGAGAAAGCGAGTATAGTCAAACATTTGAGATAATTTTATTGTATTAGAAAGCAGAAAACAATGAGGCACTAGCCGAAAGGATTTCAATTGAGAAAGGTTGATTTTTACAATAAAAGAGATAATGGCATGTTTATGTACTGATGAGAATAAGCTAATAGAGGGGGAAATATTGACAATGAAATACAGAGAGGATAGAAATGCTGAAGTCTTAACTAAGTGATGGCATGGAATTTGACGCACAAATAAAGAGTGAGGCTTAGTTTACGTTATGGAGGGTTCATCCATAGGAGGTAAAGAAAAGGCACAATATATGTATTGGTGGGTGCAGGTGATGGTGAAATCTTGGGGACACTTTCATTCTTATTGCTTCTAATTCCTAATTTTTTAAAATAGTTCTTCTAATAAAGATCTGTGGGTCATTTGCTTATCTGATCTTTTCATATACGAAAGTATATTTATTGTGTCCTCACTCTTTCAGTTGGGCATAAAATTTTAGATTGAGGAGAAAGATTTTTTCTTTTTGCCCCATTGTTGATTCTGAGAACGTTAGTCTTCATGGAGGTAAACCTCTTTTCTCTCTTGGTGGATGAAATATATTTTCATTATCCTTAATATTCTTTGGTTTCACTTTAGTGTACCTGTTTAAGAATGTATTTTATATTTTGCTCATTAATCGGGATACTCTTTTAATCTGATAAATCATGCTATTCTGGAAAATTCTCAGTGACCACCTCTTTTAAAATAGCATCTCCATGATTTCTTTCATTGACTTCTTATGGAACTTTTATTCGAATTCTTATGAGACCATCATTCACCTTCTATGTGTCTTTATTTTTGTCATATTAGTTATTTCTTGGTCTCTTGGGCTATTTTCTGTACATTGTTGCTTTCTGAGTCATGAGTTATCAATTCTCATGTGTATAGTCTAGAATTTATCTTGTTCACTTCTGAGATATCTGAATGCTTCTATTTCTTTTACATACCATTTATGCTTATTTTTATAACAATTTTATTTAACAACTATTTTTAGGGTAAATGTCAAATTGAGTATCTCAACAAAAATTATTTGATGTATTTACTGCTCTTCTAAAAGTTAATTTTATCTCTAGTGAATGTTCTAATGTTTTATTTTGAATATTGTTTTTCTTATCTCTCAATGTTTTGTTTGATGTGGTCTTGATGTTTAAACTGATTTTGATAGGGATGATTTAGTTTAATTTTGCTTTTTTCCCTTTCTCTCTCCACGTGTACCAGTTCTGTTGTTTTGTTATTTCTTCCACAAAGCTTACCTTCCCCATCACCACTACAGAATACCAAAATAGAACTGAATCTTACATGAGTTTTTGGAGATAACTTATTTTGAAAGGTACTGGAAAGGTTGGAGTACCTACACCCCCAGGATCTCGCCTTAATCAGGAAGTCTATTGTAACTTTCAACCTCATGTGGCAAACTTTGAGTCCCCTGCACTCTGCAAGGCTAGGGCTCCTAATAACCATTGGCTGGCTTCCACTCTGGAGCACATTAGCTTATGAGTTTGGTTCAAGTCCTGGTGAAGAAATTTTTGTTCATATTTTAAGCCTTTCTCTGTCTTATTTATCTTCTCTTGTATTTTATTTGTGGTTTCTAGGTATTTGAACAGAGAAATATTAAAACATCTTCACCAAAAATTTTGCGTCTTTTTTTATGCCTGTGAATTGCCCTTGAAGTTCACACTACAGATTAACAAATTTAAATGTGTCTATATGAAAACAGATAATTATTTACCCAACACAAAAATTAATCCTTCCTTAAATATTTCATTAACTATCATCAGTTTCATTATTACCATTAGAATAATCAGTGATTTCTACAGTAAACAATAATGTTCCAAATGGTAAGATGGAGGATTTCACAATAAAAATAGCTATAAGCCACCAATATTTAATTCATTAGCTTCAATGTTAAATTTTACTGATTGATTTATACATATAAACTGATACTTTCATCTTTTAATCCACACTCTGATGTTACATTACAGTAATACTAATCCCTAGTTTGAATAGTAATAGTTCATAGTTGAATAATTGTTTTTCTCTTGTTCTTACTTATATAGCAGTAAATTCTTATTTATTTATTCATGTATATGTCACATATTTCATTTTCTTTATATGTTTCACTTATATTTCAATTAATCTAAGAGAAGACAGAAAAAGAGAAAAAAAAATTGAACATCTTACAATGTGCCAAGGACTTTCCTCGATACTGGGCTAGAATAGCCCAGGGAGACATAGAACATGCTCCCATGTGGAATGTAGTGCGATGGAAGATAATACGCATTAAATGAATAATAACACAAGTATAGAATTACAAAATTCTATAAACTCTACATGAGAAAAAGGTAGCAAGCTGTAAAGACATTTACCAGTGAATTATAATCTAGGCAAGATATTCAGATTCCCTTGGGTAAATTCTTAATAGCTTTCCACATTTTTCTGATGTATCTCTTATCACATGTTGTATTTATATACTGAGGTAATGTAATTACTAGAAGCAGAAGCCTCAAGAAGGGCTTCTTCTTATAAAATTACTATTAAGAACATTTTCCTTCAATATTCATTTTTAAGAAACATTTATTATCCTGTTTGCAATGTTATTTTTCCCCTAAAGTTATATTATATTATATATTATATTCCTGATGTCTATACTACACTCTTTTATATTGTTATAGCTCACTTGCAGTTGCATTAAAATTCGATAAGTTTGGCATAGTTTAGGATCATACCAAACAATATATCCTCAAATATATTGCCTATAATACATTTTAATTAGGTAATTCACCTGGTGAAAGTCTTCTCTCCCATATAATGTCAATATCTTTAACAGGTGAATTATGAATTTTAACAAGGAGATTAGTGAATACGATCCCATCAAGATAAGCCCAAAGAACTTCAAAACATAAATTTCTAAGACTAGTTATTTACTTCTCAAAATCAGAAATATTTTAGATTTATATTTCACCATTTGATTCAACTTTCCTTCTTATCAAAATTATCAAGCAGATTTTACTTTCTGAGTCAGTATGTAAATCTAGAACAGGGAGCCTTCAGGTCAAACTGCTTCTTCATGGATATTCAATGCAAATTTCATCCTGATGATAAATTCACCAAGAATAACATTCAAGAGTTAACAACTTTTATTGATTGATATCAGTCGCATTCTGTGGCTTGAGTTATTTATGGGATAAATTACATTATTCATTATAAATTACTAGGTACTGATGTTCATAGAAAAAATTTCATTTTAATACCATCAATAGAAGTAAAATGAGAAATATATGAGACAAAAGATACAGTAGATGGGACTAATAACAGAATAAACACTACAGAAAAAATATTAGTGAACTTAATTGACAAAAAGGACAGGACCAGCCCCATGACCTAGTAGTTAAGTTCAGCACATTCCACTTTGGTGGCCTGGGTTCAGTTCTCAGGCAAGAACCTACACCAGTCATAAGTGGCCATGCTGTGGCAGTGACCCACATAAAAAGATAGAGGAAGATTGGCACAGATGTTAGCTCAGGGCGAATCTTCTTCAAGCAAAAAAAGGAAGATTGACAACAGATGTCGGCTTAGGGTGAATATTCCTCAGTCATAAAAAAAAAGTGAAAAGAGCATCAGTGAACTATGGGAAAACTCCCAGAAGTCTAATAAAGATGTTATTGAAGTTTGTGAAGAGAGTGGATAAACAAAATTGAATAACTAATACTGGAAATATTTCAAATTTGACTAAATATATAAACTCACAGATCCAAAGAGATCAATGAATGCCAAGCTCAAAACATGAGCAAAACTACATGACGTCACTTCATAATCAAATTGTTTAAACCAGTCATAAAGAGAAAAATCTTAAAATCACCTAGGGAAACATAAAGATATTGTGTAGAGAACAAAATATTAAGGAGGACAGTAGGTTTACCTGCAGAATCAATTCAGGAAAAAAAAGAGGGAAACCCTTTATAGTAATTAAAAAAAATCTGCCAATGAAGATTCCTATAATCATTGAAATTATCTTTAAAAACAGGCAAACTTCACTTTTTCACATATACAAAAGCTGGAAGAATTTATTAGCAGTTCACTATCATTATAGGCAATATTAAAAGAAATACTTTAAGTACAACAAAATGGTACCAGATGAAAATATGATCTACAAAAACAAAGAATGAAAATGGGAACCACATGTGTAAATATATGATTTTCTTCCTTTTTTAATGTATTTAAAAAATAATTTATTATTTAAACAAATAACTGTAGAGTTTATAACATGTGAAAGTAAAATATATGAAAATCATACAGTACAAGAGAGGAGAAGTTGAAGTTTTTTAATATTATAATTAAAGTGGAATATTATCCCTTGAACATAGGTTGTGGAAAGATAAAGATGTATACTATGAACACAAATGCAACCGCTAAAATAACAAAACAAGGCTGTAGCTAAAAAGCCAATAAATGAGATAAATCAAATTATAAAAATATTCAGTTAATCTAAGAGAGGACAGAAAAAAGAGAACAAAGAAGAAAGGAATAGGTTGGACACAAAGAAAATGAATAGCAAGAAAATAGTTTTAGATTTTACCCTATTGATAAACAGATTAAATAAAAATGGTCTAAAAATACAGCTAAAAGGCAGAGATTATTGGTTGAATGAAAATGTAAGAGCCAACCACATGCTACCAGAAAAAATGCATTTTAAACGTGAAGACGTAAAGACATTAAAAGTAATAGGAAAGAAAATGATGCACCATACTAAGGCTAATTCATAGAATGCTGAAGTCGTATTTTGATATCAGACAAAGTATACTTCAGGGGAAAGAATATCATCCTGAAAAAAGAGGCTTATTTCACAACGATAAAAGGATCAGCTCATCAGAGGATGCAATGATTTTAAATGTTCATGCACCAAATAACAAAGTTTCAAAGTACATAAAGCAAAAACTGGTATAACATCAAGGAAAACAGACAAACACACAGTTGTAATTATATTTCACTATGCTTCTCTCAATAATTAATAGAACTGGTAGACAGAAAATCAGTAAAGAGATATAAAATTTGACCATTGCCAATACCACTTGAAGTAACTGACATTTATAGAACACACCAGCCAACAACAGCTGAATACATATTGTTTTCAAGTGTACAGGAAATATTTACCAAGGAAGACAGTATTCTAGGCCAGGGGTCATAAGCCAAATTTTGCCCATGACTGTTTTTGTATCATCCACAAACTAGGCATGCTTTTATATTTTAAAGGATTTAAAAATGAAAACAGAGAAGAAGAATATGTTTCAGAAACTGAAAGTGGTTTGCAAAGCATAAAATATTTGCTACATGTTCCTTTACAGAAAAATTTTGCTTTTGGGCTGGCATGGTTGCATAGTGGTTAAGTTTGTGTGTTCCACTTCGGTGGCCCAGGGTTTGCGGGTTGGGATCCTGGATGTGGACCTACACACCAGTTATCAAGCCAGGCTGTGGTGGTGTCCCACATACAAAATAGAGGAAGACTGGCATAGATGTTAGCTCAGGGACAATGTCCCTCACCAAAAAAAATAATAATAATAATTTTACTTGCCCCTGTTGTGGTCCACAAAGCAAGTCTCAATATATTTAAAAAATTCAATTCACACAAAGTGTGTTCTCCAACTGCAATTTAATTACTGTACATTTGAGTAACAGAAAGATGTCTGAGAAATCTCTAAATGTTTGAATATTAAATAACACATTTGTAAATAATCCACAGATCAAAGAAGTCAAAAGAGATAGTATAAGATTTGAACTGAATCAGTATTTTAATGCGGAATATCAAATTTTGTGGGGTGCAGCAGTAATTAGGAGAGGGATTATAGCATGAAAAGGCTACATTAGAAAAGAAGAAATGTCTCAATTTAGTGACCTCAGTTTAATCTTAAGAAAGTAGAAAAAGAGCATATCAAGTAGATGTAGAATAAAGTAAGTAGAGGAAATTAAATAATAAATAAGCAGAAATGAATGAAATAGAAAACAAAAATAATAAAGTCAATAATATTTAAAGCATTATTTAGATAATATCAATAATAAATGATGAACCTTTAACCAGACTGATAAAAAATGAAAACAGACAAGTCAAATATTCCAATATCAGATGTAAGAGAGGTAAAAACGTCAAAAATTTATATGCTTTAAATGGTTATAATAGAATATTTTGAATTACTCTATGCCAGTAAGTTCAACAACTCAGATGAGATGGGCAAATTTCATTAAGATACAAATTATCAACATTCATTCAAGAAGAAATAGATAACCTAAATAGCCCGTTGTATATTAAATAATCTAATTTGGAGTCAAAATCCTTTCCACAAATAAAGGCTTCATGAGTAAATTCTATAAAATATTTAAGGAAGAAATTATGCCAATTGTATAACAAATACTTCCAGAAATTAAGAAGAGAGGAAGACTTTCTAATTCATTCGATGAGGCTACATCACTCTGATACTAAAACCAAACCAAACTACTACAATAAAAGTACAGACCAATATCTGCCAGAAACATGGATACCAAATTTCTAAATGAAATTTTAGCGAATTGGATCCACAATATATTAAGTGAATAATATGTCATGCTAATGGAGTTTATCATCAAAGAAATCATTGTAATTTACGGTAATAACAAAAAAGCAAAAACTAAAAAGCAATAATTTTGATCATCTCAATAGATGCAGAAAAAGCATTTAACAGAACCCAGGATTTATTCCCCTTAAAAACGCTTAGCAAATAAAAAATAGAAAGAAACTTCCTCACTGTGATATAAAAAGCATCCATGAAAAATATACAGCTAATATCTTACATAACAATCAAAAACTATATCCTTTCTCTTTATGATAGGAAAAAGACAGGAATGTCTGCTTTCACCACTTCTATTAAACATTTTATATGAGTTTCTAGCCAATAAAATAAACCAAGAAATATAAATAAAAGACATTCATATCAGAAGGGAAAAAAGTAAACCAATCTTAATTTCTGTAAACAGGATTATCTATGTAGAAAATCTGATGGAATCTACAAAAGAGCTACTAGGAATAATAAATTAGTTTAGTGAGGTTGCAGGATGCAAAATCAATATATAATGTCAACTGAATTTCTGTGCACTAGAAGAACAATTGGAAATTGGAATTGATATTATTTGAAACAACAATATATGAAAATCAACAAAAGATCAAAAGAACTGTTCACTGAAAACCATAAAATTCTTCTAAAAGAAATTAAATAAACTCTATATAAATAGAGAGATATACATTGTTTGTGGTTCAGAAAACTCTGACCTATATACTACTGGTATTGTTTAGATGCCAGTTCTTTCAAAATTGATTTACAGGTCCAACACAATCTATATCAAAATTCTAGCAGGCTTATTTTTTTTTGTAGAAATAGCAGAAATAACTTGAGAACAAAGAGAACAAATTTAGAGGTCTAATACCAACTGATAGCAAGACTTAAAAGTTTGAATAATCAAGAAAATGTGGTATTAGCAAAATATAGATAGAAACAGATAGAGTCCAGAAATATACCCACCATATATGAACTACTGATTTTTGACAATGGTGAAGGGAATTCAGTAAAGAAAGGGAAATTTTCAACAAATGCTGCTGGAACAATTGAATATCCATATGAAAAAAACAAACACAAAAACTTCCATCTATATCTTGCACCATATACAAAATTAGAAGTGCACAAAAGTTTTAAATGTCACATCTAAAAATACAAAATTCCTAGAATAACATATAAGAGAAAACCTTTGAGAGCTTGAGTATAGCAAAATTTTTTAGATAGGATACCAAAGACATAACTCATGAAAGAATAAATAGATGAATTAATCTTCAAAAATTTTTTTAAAACTCTTGGCTTTCTAAGCACAAAGTTAATGAAAAAACAAACCAAAGACTTGGAGAAAATATTTGCCTACTAGATGTGTGACAAAGGACTTTTATCCAAGACATACAAAATGCTCTCCAAATTCAAACATAATAAAATAAAATAAAAATGGGCAAAAGATTTGGCCACTTAACTAAGAAGATATATAAATGGAAAATTAGCACGTGAAGAGATGCTCAGCATAACCAGTCATTAAAGTAATACAAATTAGTTCATAATGAGATATCACTACAGACATTTTAGAATGGCTAAAACTAACAAGACTGGCCCTACCTAGTGTTGATGAGGATGTGAAAGGACTGAAATTTACATACACTACTGGTGAGAATGTAAATTGGTACATCCACTTTGGAAAACACATTGGTAATTTCTTAAAAAGTTGCACATACTCCTACTATATGATCCAGCCATTTCAATCCTAAGTATTCACTCAAAAGAAAAGAAAAGATATGCCCATACAAAGACTTGTACATAAATGTTCATAGCAGCTTTACTTGCAATAGCTCAAAACTAGAGTTAACTCAAAAGTCCATCTATATGCAAATGGACAAATAAATTCTGGAATATTGATACAATAGACTACAACTCAGCAGTAATAAGGAATGAACTATTGATGTCCAACAAATTGGACAAATCTCAAAGTCACCACGTTGAGTGAAAATTGTTATTCCATTCTCAAAAAGAAAAATCTACAGTGAAGGAGAACAAATCAGTGGTCGCCAGGGTTAGGGATGGAGAGAGAATGTGGCTCCTCCTGCAAAGGGAATAGCACAAGGAGGGTTTCGGAGTGATGGAACCATTCTGTACCTTGATTGTGGAAGTAGTTATGTGAATCTATTCATATGTTAAAATTCATAAAAAGGTACAACAAAAAGGTAAATTTTGGAGTATGTTAATTTAAAAAATACAATAAAAAATGAAAGATTTAGGCATATGGCTATGAATGTTTGTGTGTTTTTCCTGAGTAAACAGAACTCTGCAAAGCTAAAATGTAAGTCTTTAAGAATGTAAATGGGAAACGATGCGAAGGGTGGAGGGGACAGAGATAGAAATTAGACTTCTCTGTGAATATCTTGTTTTATAGCTTTTATGTTGCAACCATATGAATATTTTACAAAGTAAAAATAATCAAAAATGGTAAAAAAAAAAAAATCCCCAAAGTAAATTAGAATGAAAAAAATTGATGTTTGTTAATTTTCTTTTGCTGCACTAACAAATTGCCACTAACTTAGTGGCTTTAATCAACACTTATTTATTATCTTATAGTTCTGTAGGTTAGCAGTCAAGTATGGGTCTCACTAGACTAAAACCAAGAGATCCAAGGGGAGAATCCTTTTCATTACTCATCCGGGTTTATGGCAGAACTCAGTTCCTTGTGGTTATAAGACCGAGGACACTGTTTTCTTGCTGACTGTAAGCTGAGGCTTGCTCACAGATTCTTTCATGCCCTGGCTCATGCCCTACTTCCTCTATCTTCAAAGACAATAGTGGATCAAGTCCTTGTCATGTGTCATCTCTCTAACTCTTCTTCTGTCTCTTCACTCTGACCCAACTGGAGAGGTTGTTCCACTTCTGAGGACTCCTATGATTAGATTGGTCCCATCTGGATGATCTAAAATGTTCTCTGTACCCTTAACCACATTTGCAACATCTTTTTTTGTCACGGAAGTTAACATGGTCATAAGTTTTAGGGAATTTGGCATGGACATCTTTGGGGTCCATTATTCTGTCTGCCCCATTAACTTTTAACATAACCTTACACACACACACAAAGTATTACAAGTGACTTTGTATTAGGATAATGCAAATAGTTATGCTAATGCTGATAATATCCAAAATTATCAATGTAACCAAAAAAATCACAGAATTTAGGTAAAATAGCTGAAATATAATTTTTTTAGAAATGTGAGTACAGTGTTCCCTTGGTATCTATGGGCTACTGTTTCCAGGACTCCCTGGTGATACCAAATCCATGCCCTCAGTATCTGCAGATGCAAAACTGGAGGGATCAGAGGGCCAACTATATGAGCCCATGATGTATTTTCTCATAAAATGAAATAGGGACTAGTTATTCCTAGTTCTATTCAGTGAAAAGGCCTAAAAACAATGACTAAAATGTTCACAATGAGCACTTGTATCATCAGATGTAATCTGTAACTAAAAGGAAACAGGACTCTTTGAGGGGAATGGGATTGATCTCAAATTTGGAACAGGAGTTTTATAAGATGAGCCTGGAATAACTTGTCATGCAGAAAGCAATCCAGATCACAAAGACTACTAGAATCATGTCAGAATGACCAAAATTCCCAGCTGAAAAGTCTCTTATTAGCCAAAGAGGATACTTGAACATCAATAAAAATAATAACTTCGGTGATTTGAAGTATATCAAATATGTCAAAATTCATTAGTTGTTCCTCCTTGTAAGATGCTAGGGAAGATGGGAGAAGCTAATATTTTCAATCTCATGGGGTTTAAGAAAAGTAAACTAGAATTCAGGACTCCCAAGGCAGCAAGAACCCTGAGAATTTAACATATTATTATTCTGAAAAGTAAATAACAAAGGTACTCTCTCTCTCTTTTTTTTTGTTGGGGAAGATTGGCCCAGAGCTAACATCCATTGCCAATCTTCCTCTTTTTGCTTGAGGAGGATTGTCACTGAGCTAACATCTGTGCCAATCTCCCTCCATTTTATGTGGGATGCTGCCACAGCACGGCCCAATGAACGGTGCTATGTCCACACCCAGGATCCGAATCTGTGAATCCCAGGCCACTGAAGCAGAGTGTGTGCACTTAAACACTACGCCACTGGGCTGGCCCCCAAAGATACTCTTTTCTAAACTTCCAATTCCTACAGGAACAGTACTTCATGTAAACCAAATAATTGATGAGGGAAAGTTTCAGTTTCTCTAAAGAAATGCTCAAGCTAAAAGTGAATTATAAATGATTCCAAATATCACTATTTTGCCAACATCTAATAGAATAATGAATCTAGGCAATGATTATCAGGGTCTGTCAATATCATAAAAATGGAGATCTGCAGATGCTCTGTGCCCCCTTGTGGAAATACATGACTCTACCAATGAAAGATTCTTTTATCAAAATGGAACCTGAGCACTATCAAGATGCTAGTTGATTCCCAAATGGCCAATAAGCAGATGAAAAATTGCTCAATCTTAATAATCGTAGAAAAATAAAAAATAAACCTAAATGAGATAGCAGTATAGAAACTCAAGTTTGGGCAAAAGTAAAAAGGCTGATAATCTGATAATGCCATCTTTTGGCAAGAATGAGAAGTAATTAGAATTCTCAATATACTGCTGGTAGGAGTAAAAATTCATATAACTACTTTGGAAAATGTTTGGAGATATCTACTAAAGATGAAAGCGCAAATATTGTATGACCTAGAACTTTCACTCTTAGAATACAGCCAGTATAAATATGGAAATATTTTAATTAAAGGCTATATTCATGTATTTTCTTAGTAGGAATATAATAGCCAAATCCTGGAAACAACTAAAACATCTATCAATATTAGAATATAGATAGATAAATTAAAATACACTTTTTTCAGTGGAATACTATTTAGAAAAGAGACCGAACAAGCTACTATTGTGCACAACAATGTGCATAAATTTCCTGATGAACCTGGCTTGAGTGAGATAAATGAGACGCTAGACGATATATATGGTGTAATGCTATGAAGATAAATTTAAAATTAAAATACAGGGGGTATACATCGGTGGAATTAAAAGTCAGGAGAGTAGTTACCTTTGGGGAGAAGAGATGTCACTAAGAGACCTATGGGGAGCTTCTTAGGGATGTGGTAACATGTGTCTTGATCAGAATGGCAGTTTCGTAGATGTATTCAATTTGCAAAAAGTAATCAACCTATACTCTTCTGATTTGTATTCTTTTCTGTATTAATTTTATATTATAATAATAAAATTTATTTTAAAAACTACTTCAAACCAGCATTGGTCTTGTAGAATTCAAGACAGTTTCTTCAATTGTGAAAACTTGGGGTTGTAAGGGCTAAATAAAAAATAACAAACAAGAAACATACCTAAGTTCAACGTTTGTTCCTTCTTTTGATTCTGATTCGAATGAGCCAACTATTTAATTAAAAGCTAAGAAATTTTCAATTTTATATTTATGATAAGTGTACTATGGTATGTGTTAATAAATGAGTTTTTATGTTTTAGAGATTTATATTGACATATTGATGTTGGAAATTGTAAGATGCATGGAATTTGCTTCAAAATAAGCCAGTGTGTGGGCAACAGAGGTGAGGGGAATGCTATGTGGTTATAGATGAAACAAGGTTGGCCATGAGTTGATATTAGTTGAAACTGTGTGTTCATTGTACTAATAATGTTATGTTTTAAAATATAATTAAGCACAATCATAATTTTCAATTAAAAGTTCTTTAAACCCCTATAAAGGGTTAAAATATCATAGGAAAAATATTACACATAATTCATAAAAATAGCCTTATGAATACAGTATTTATCAGTAATATAAATAATTGCTTTGTTTAAAAAGAGACCACGTTAGGGTATTTCTAAAAATTTTTTTGAATGTACCTATATTTTTCAGGAAAATAGAGACTTCCACGTAACTTATTTTTAGATTATCTACAATATTTCTAACTTTAGATGTTCAAAAAGATTGAAGAAAGCCTTTGGACACTAAGAATGTACTACAGCTTTAGGACAAATTAGTTACTTGAACTAGGCTTTTGAATTTATATTAACTCTTTTTACATACATATCCTCCTACATATCCTTTTACATTAACTGAGAAATAGCAGCATCCTGAAGAATAAAACTTTTATGAGGCTTCTAATTTAGTGTTACTGAAAGCTCAGTAGTTCCTCTGGTCATGCATTGGAGTAAAGTAGAAAGATATCAGTAACCTTTCAATGACAGTTTCATGGAAGGATTTGAAGACAGCTGTAGGTTATTTTCCTACATAAAAAAAGCTTCCTCATTTAATTTGAATTCATAAAGGATCATCAGCAAAATTTCAATGAAACATTTAATGTCAAACTATTTGGAGTAACATATTTTACTAGTGTTTTATAACTTTTTTATTGCATTTTGCCGCCAAAGTTCTTGAGGCCTTTTCCAACTTTCTGTAAAGTAACCTAAAATCCTTTATGTTAAGATTAACACATTTATAATCATTCTATTAAATTGTTTTACAAGTGAAGCCAGGCTATAAAGCTTGCTCCAGAAGACAGAAGATTGTCAGAAGACAGTAATGTGACATTTAACAGCCACATTTTCTAGTCATCAACTTCTTATTTGATAGAGTCCGTGGCAGTTTTAATTTTCATATCAGTTCAAATACCTCTTAAAAGTTGAAGGGGAAAAAAGCCACTGGTGCAAAAAAGTGTTTTGTCCTTTCCATTTTCGTGGATTCTCTGAAAGCTATCAAGCAATGAGAACATCATTTCAAGTTAAAATTGTATATATATATATGAATTATCCAAGCGTTTGTTTTCTAGCCAATTAACTCTCAATCCAATATACTTTCTTTTGCTATTTTTTTTCTTAAAAGCATCTTAGTTTTCTATGGTGTCTGAAGTTAAATAGGATAAGCATGCATGTTCATTACGTGGATAGATCCTTTTGCTGGAGAGGTAAAACTATCTGCTTTATTGTAAATATTCAAGCAAAGTTAATACTGTATTACTATCATAACGAGACTCAAATATATGATACCTTAAAAATCATAAAAATTCAATTCTCTTTTATTTAACAGTTTGAAATACACCTGAATAGTCAGCAATACACCTCTACTGACTGGTCATTTGTAGCCCCAATACCCTAGGATTGTTCGGCCTACCGAACAGAAGAAAGGAGTTCAAGATCATGCAGAGAAGTTCCAAAAGTATTAAGTACCAGGCTATAAATCAGGAGACATTACTTATGGTCACATTTCACTAATAAAAATGTAGTCATATCTGACTGCAAGGGAGGCTGAGAAATATAGACCTGCTGGGTAACACTAAAGCCTGCTACATTTCTGCTATTATGATAAAGAGGTAAACATGTTTTTTGGAGCGCTCCACTAAAGTTAGTAACAAGAAGTAGAAGCTGGGAATATTGGGCTAAGAGAAATGGGGAAGTTTGAGAAAGTCGAGAGCCAGAGGAACCTATGAGACTATCTTTCTACACAGGGGTTTCTGTTCAGGCCCTGACAGTGACTAAATCGATGGCTTTCATTAAGTTGCTTTTTGTTTCTTTAAAATAAGCAGTTTGGGTTACTCAATATTTCTCAAACTTTAGTAACCAAAAGGGAAAAAAAGGTGTGTATGTTTGTGTGTGTGTGTGTGTGTGTGTGTGTGTGTGTGTCTGGGAACCTGGAGATTCTAATACACTTGGGTGGGTGGGAGAATCTGAGAATTCATATTTTAACAATCTCCTTAAATGCATATATAACATATAACCAACAAAGGGCTAATGCACGTAGACCATAAGTGACACTTGGAGAAAGTCTAAATTTAATGTTCTCGAAAATCCTATTCAGCTCCAAACTTTTGAATCCAAATTCCATGAATCTGAGAAACATGATATGTGAAAAACACAACGGATAGACTTTGGAAATCATGAAGAATGTAAAGAGCAAGTATATTGGAGTTGGGCAGATATTATGCCAATATCTGAAAGTGAATAAAGGTAGTTTCCAGAAATAACTACTAACTATAAAGGATAAATTGTTAAATTTGTCCATGATAAAATTATAAACTTCTCTTTATCAAAAGAGACAATAAAAATAAAAGACAGTATAACCAACATATAACATACAACCAACACATATAACCAACAAAGGACTAATGTTCTAGATCAATAGATAAATAGATTGATAGTAGATAGACAGATAGATAGATGGCCAAAATTTTAATAAGCAAAAACATGTATAATCAAATTGAAAAATGGGCAAAATACTTACACCGGCACCTCAAGAGGAAATCCTTTATGATCAATAGTCAATAAATAATCTCTCATTACCTGAAGCCACTCTGCCTGACACCAGTATGCTGCCTCATTTCATTCTCTATGATTTCCAAATGGATAATAAACCTATGGAAAGGGACTCAACATCATCAAAAATCAAGGAAATGCAAAATAAAACCAAAGTAAGATACAGCTGCATATTCACCAGATTGGCAAAGATTTTAAAGTTTGACGATACTAAATGTCAACAAGTATGTAAACCAATAAAACACTTTATACAATGCTGTTAAGAGTATAATATAATATTTGAAAAACTGTTTAGGATTATCCTGAAAAGGTGAAGCTTTGCATTATATATTACCTAGATATATGCCCTGGAGCAATGCTTGCACATTTACACTGAAGGACAAGTACAAAATGGTCATAACAACATTGCTCTAAATAGTCAAAAGTTGGAAGCTTTGCAAAAGTCTATAACACATCCTATTTCTACCAAAGACGTTAATAAACAGCAGCCATCCTTATCAATATAATTTTGGCTGGCACAGTACTAAAAAGAGAGAATAACTGAGAGTTCAGAAAATTAATTTTTATATGATTTTGATGATTTGAAATCATGAAAACATTATTGAATAAAAAGAAGAAAAGAGAAATATAAAGTACCACATTGAGATGCAAAGTGTATTACACAGTCATAGCACGATCTTGACTTATACATACCTGCTATGAAAAAGGCCTAAAATTTTTGATGGACTATGAGAGTATGTGTGATATAAGCCAACAATGTACTATGATGTCAAAAAAGACCTGACCAGGTCGGCCCCGTGGCCGAGTGGTTAAGTTAGTGCTCTGCTTCAGTGGCCTAGGGTTTCGCTGGTTCGGATCCTGGGCGCGGACATGGCACTGCTCATCAGGCCATGCTGAGATGGTGTCCCACATAACATAAAGAGAGGTGCTCACAGCTAGAATGGACAACTATGTACTGGGGGGCTTTGGGGAGAAGAAGGAGAAGAAAAAAAGATGGGCCACAGGTGTTAGCTCAGGTGCCAATCTTTAAAAAAAAAGAAAAGAAAAAGACCTGACTAATAAAGTTTCAGACTTTATTAATACAAACAAAAATTCTCAGATCAAGCAAAATAACAGTCCCACGTTTCTCTCCACTGAAGAGGCTATATTTGGAATAGGGGCTTCACCTAAAAGGACGTATTTAATGTTGGCCTGACCTAGAGGTTGAGGATTCTGGAAACGATGGCAAACAGAAAATGCGTGAAGGAAAAGAGGTTATTTCAGCTAAGGTTAGACACTCACATGTCTCCAGAGGCTAGATCAGTAAATCTACTGTCTTGAGATAGACCAGATAAGTAAGATAAATACATGAAATGACTAAAGTTAAAACTTACCTCCTCTATCTCATGGAAGCAGAGATTTTTTTTTTCAATAAGAAAGATTGAACAATTAGAATATGTTACCTAGGGGCCAGCCCGATGGCTCAGCGGTTAAGCTTGCATGTTCCGCTTCTCAGCGGCCTAGGGCTCATCGGTTCAGATCCCAGGTGCTGACATGGCACTGCTTGGCAAAAGCCATGCTGTGGTAGGCGTCCCACATATAAAATAGAGGAAGATGGGCATGGATGTTAGCTCAGGGCCAGTCTTCCTCAGCAAAAAGAGGAAGATTGGAGGTAGTTAGCTCAGGCCTAGTCTTCCTCAAAAAAAAAAAAATCTACGTTACCTAAAAAAACAGTTTGGGTTCTTTTTTTACTACCAGAAATATTCAAATCAGAATGAGATAATCAGCTCTGATGCAGGTTTCAGAACTGGAGAAAAGGTTTGAGTGAATTTTGTATAAATTATCTTCTCCTTATAAAATTCAATCATTTGATTTTCCAAGAAACTAGGTTTTATAAAACTCTTATTTTTAGATATAATATCAACTTTTAAAAAAGCCTATGGTTATGGTTGTGTTCAAAAGAAGTGGTATGTTTGGAAAGAAAGAATTTTATCTTCCAGTTTTAATTAGCATTAGTGTTCCCATATTAGGTAGATAACAAATGGATCTTGTTAGGCTCTTAAATTGGTTCCAAGCTTCCAGACAAAATCTCTACACGTGTCTTCATTTCCTTTCTATGTTATGGACTAGAGGCATGTAATGTATTGTGCCTGTGTTTAAGTGGGAGATACAAAAGTACTCATCTAAATTTTGAGTTTTAGATTTCAGTTGCTATTTTGCCTGTTGCTAAGGCAATTGCTAAGGCCTTATCCCAAGTGATTCGAATTGTCTGCCAGTGAAAATTGTGTCTAAGTGCTCTTAATTGGACTTAAGTGGAATCTGTAGGTTCTTTTCTTCTAAACCAAATATAATTGTGATTTAATGTTACTGAGCTGAAATTTAGGATCAAGTCTTTAAGGATGTGGTCGTTTCATCTCTACATTTTGAAGAACTGATTTTAATTTACCTATAAGGATTCTTTTCCTACTGGAGACATAGGCTCTATGTCTACTTTATGTAAACAGAAACAATTGTATGAGAGAAAAATAGCACAGTACCTAATCACATTAACTTTTTCAACCCTTAACCCTTGTTTCTATTTATTCTTAAAATTTATCGTAATTTTTAACACAAAATAACTCAGTGAGCACTTTCCAATTGCCAGGCATGCATCTAAGGAATTTACATGTATTATTAACTCAGTTAAACCTTAAAAAATATTTTGTTCTGTTCTAGGACTTTATTTCACCAAGATTTGTTTCTTAAACCTTGGTTATAGATCCAGGATTTTTGTTTATTTATTCTCGTGGCAAAAGCCAATGTTGAGGTTCAGATTTCTGGTGGAGTAGGGCAATGTTACGATGTTATCATGCCATAAAAGCTTCTCAATTTACCCAATGGAGGGATAGATGTAGAAGCGTAGAACGAGAGTGCCCCTCCTTCTGGCTGGTGCAGGCTGTGGGGCTGCACCCCTTAGGGGCCACCTGGCCAAGGAAGAAGCTCTCAGGCACATTGCAGCTTTATGCTACCTCAAGGCTTTGGATATTCTGGGAACACGTATGTAAACACACTCTAAACAGATTGCCCTTCATTATAAGACAGTTTTGTGCCTCAAAGGAGGTGAGTAAATTCAGGACTGCAGAGGTGAGTAGAGGGCAGAAAGCATGAAGATGTCGAGATTTAAGGACCTGAATAAGGCCCAAGAGTGCAACTGCAAGCATATTAATTTACACGTTCATCAAAAGAAGAGTGAAAGGTCAGTCTACAATCCCAATTTTTGTGTAAAATAAAAAGTTGGGTGAATTCTAAGAAAGCAATCTAACTTAAGGTGATTTCCTCTCAGGGCTGTTTTTAGTGAATCCTGCCACCTATTAAGCAAAGATTTACAGGTGATCTGTGAAGGGGAATTTGTACCGCCACACATTAACAGAAGGTGGAGAGTAAAACAGAGCCCAAGTCTTAACTTCTTGCCTTTATGGTATTGGAACTCTTTTAATGCCATTTTAAATTTGCTTAATTTAATCTCCCTGTTAATTTAAAAGAACATAAAACCCAATAGTTTTATTGTCATCCTTTCTTTTGCCCTCTGTGGACCTCTCTTTGCATTCATTTCATGGTAGTTTTAAGCCAGCAAAACTAGGCTCATCACACTGCGCCTCAATGATCCCACCAATCACTGTGTCGCCAGCTGAAATAGGCAGCCTTTATCTTCCCTCATTTCACTTGTGCTCGCTCCTCTTGAAATGTACAATGAACACAAAATCAAGTTCTTTTCCAGGCACCTTACCAAATGCCGTTTGTTGCTATTCTTCTACTTTTAGGCAGATAGTAAATGATCTGTGCCTGCTGCCTAGTGGTAAGGTTTGGATTTGGGCAGGGGACTGGTAGAGGAAAGGACAAGTCACATGGTCCTCAATGACTTCTCCCTCTTCCAAGTGGGAAGGTAGCCCTGTGTGAGTTACAGTGAATCTCCAAGCAGACTGTCCTTGCTAATGAATGAGTGAAATCCTGACCATTTGTAAACAGCGTCCTGAGTGCTTTTAGTCATCCCCCAAAGACAAAACTGTCTGAATTCATTCCTTATTTTAGGATCCTGATTGTTCCAGGGTCATATCTACTGAGAATTAATCTGATGCAATTGGTTATTTCCTTTTCTAACAATGTTCCTTAAAAGATAACCTGCCATACTTCTGTTGGATCTGGGAGCTGTCTAGTCCTTTAATAAGCAATATGTATCTATTAGAATTATAATAATATTCACAAGTCTTGCAGATTGTGTACTGGGTCACAAGCAAAAAATGTACATGTATTTTCTTATTGATTTATCATAGTAAATGTGTTATTTTTTCATTTTACAGAATAGGAAAATAGCATGCAGGATTTTTGGCTCTCAGAGGTTTTCTTATGTAATCCCTTGACAACAGGCAATCTATCCTACTAGCAAACCCAAGACTACCACCCTATTACCTGCTTCAACAGTGGCCTTACAAGGGAAGGCTATCCCTGAGGTTAACTAGGTTTGTAGCTACCTTATTGCTCATAGGATGCAATTTCTAATCTTCTGGAATTCTGTTTGCAATACTTTACATAGATAGTATTTAAATCTACTTTTTTTTTTTTTTTGGAGGAAGATTAACCCTGAGCTAACTACTGCCAATCCTCCTCTTTTTGCTGAGGAAGACTGGCCCTGAGCTAACATCCATGCCCATCTTTCTCTACTTTATACGTGGGTTACCTACCACAGCATGGCTTCTGCCAAGCAGTGTCATGTGCACACCCAGAATCCGAACCAGTGAACCCCGGGCTGCCGAGAAGCCGAACATGTGAATTTAACCTCTGCGCCACCAGGCCAGCCTGATAGTATTTAAATCTGATGATAAAATATAATGAAATGACTTAATATAGGTCATAGATAAAGCCTCTTAATTATGCTAATTCATTTCTGCACTTGACCCCTCTCTGCAATTTACACACAGATAAATGGACTGCTCTGCAGAAGTATCAGCTCAGAAGCTTATTTAAGGAAAAATATAATTAATTCCAAATGAATGACAGTAAATACCTGATAACTTTGCATTCTTTTCTTTTGCATTTTTGGTCTTTTTGAAAAATTTTAAACATTTTCCCTTTGTTAGCATATTTTGAATTCTTCACTTCTAGCTAACATGCTACAGAACTTTTAAAAATGTGCTTCTAGAAATTTAAAGTCATGGGGTATATTGAGTTTATAGGGTATAATCGGTACTCAGAATGAATCTAATGTATAGTAACAGGCTATAATATGCCTAAATGTGGACAATAAAATACTAAATAAAAACAAATCTGAAAGGTTACATACAACATGATATACATTTTACAAATTGAAAGAATAATTTTAATACCTATACTCTTTAGGAGATAAATGAACATAAAAAGAGGAGAAGGTAATAATGAACTCTGGGTTCAGGATATTGGTTATTTCAAGGGAAGAAAGACAAGGGTACAAGGTGGGACAGAGGACTTAGACGGACTTCACAGTCTTAGATTCTGTTTCTGTTGGTGGATTCCCGTGTTCTTATTATAATACATACAAATATGATTATATACAAATTTATAATTATATAAAATAAATAAAAAGAGGACTTTATATGGGCCAATGATCAGAGTGTGCCCTGAGGCAAAAATTGTGACTAATCTAATTATTTGTACCTGACATCTTAACAAAAAAATAACTATGCAAATGTAGATATGAAATTAAATTCTAGCTCAGCCATTTGCTTGCTGGGTCTTCTTGGGCAAGTTGCTTAATACTTCTCACCTTAATTTATTTCATGCGTAAATATTTGTGTTGAACAATACTTATGTCTCCAGGTGAGGATGAAATGATGAGATTATCCTACTTCCTGGTTGGAATAACAGAGGTTATTGTATTTTCCTTTCAAAGGATTTAGTTTACTCAATTCTGAACTAAAATTACGTAGGAGATAGATATGACTAAAATTTAAAATTGTTGAAACTTCTCCCATAGTTTTATCTTCATAAACATCACAGTTTTATCATGTAAAATAATAAATGAAAACTTATTATTAAATATAAGTCTGATACAGTGCACTAAGAAGTTAAAAGAAATCACTTGCCATTCTTTGTCTGGTGAACTTCAGTTATTTTATTTTATTTTAGGAAGATCAGCCCTGAGCTAACTAGTGCCAATCCTCCTCTTTTTGCTGAGGAAGACTGGCCCTGAGCTAACATCCATGCCTATCTTCCTCTACTTCATATGTGGGACGCCTACCACAGCATGGCTTCTGCCAAGCATTGCCATGTCCACACCCGGGATCTGAACTGGCGAACCCTGGGCCACCAAGAAGTGGAATGTGCCACCAGGCCAGCCCCCTGATGAAACTCAGTTCTTTTAAATATCATATCTTTATGCTATCCCCATGACTAATTAGCTCACTTACATTGATTCCCAAATATACCTACTTTTCCTGGAAAGATTCCCATGTTCTGGAAATGTGCTTTTCATTAAATACTTTTTGAAGCTTTCTAAGGGGAAGTCATTGGCCTTAGTACTTGAGTTTTCTTGTAGCAAAGATTCAAAACAGTCCCTGACCTCAAGAGGGTACTATAGCTTTGGAGAGGAAGTCTATATATCGACTCTATCAGCTCCAAGTATGATAGAATTTATTGCCCACCTGGTTCAAGCTTTTTCTACGTGTTTTCCAGGAAGGATCACATTTAATGTTTTAAAATCCTTTGAAATAGTTGCTACTTTTTTCACTCCCGTGTTACAGGTGATATAGTTAAGGCATAGAGAGTTTAAACCAATTGCCCAAGATCATGGTTTGACAGTAACTGGGATTTGAACCCAGCTACTAACTGCAATCTCTTGATCTTAGCCATTATGCTATCTACTTGTCGCTGTTTCTCCAATGCTACTCTACTGAGGTACATGGAAAATGATTAATGAGTACTTCTGACCCAGCTCTAAAATTCCATTGGATAGAGATGACACTCCTATTGGCTGGTTAAGATACAGCCGTGCTGAGAAGGTTTGATTTGAAACAAAATTAGGATATAGACAAGTTGCCAGAGTAGTGCTGCATGACCAGCTACCATCTATTTGTTTATTTATTCATTCATTCAGCAAAGCGTTAGTGAACATTTACCATGGGCAAAGCTGTGTGTGGTACTAGAAATAGAAAATGTTTGAGTATTAGACCACTGATCCAATTAAATTAATATGTAGCAGGGAAGAAAGCAATATGAAGCATAAATTACACATCCAACCAGTGGCAAAGGCTATCCAATCTCAAAAGTGATGCATATAATTTCTGCACCAGAGCATAAAAGAACAAGTGTGAACTCTCGATGCTCCTTCTCCTCTGGCCATGGTGACAAAGCCAGGTTGAGATGGTAAAGCCTCGAAGACCAGAGGAGGCTTGATAGTGGCAGCGGGGCGGTCACCCAGGAGTGTTACCCAAGCATATCATGAATATTGTGTGAGAATAAATTTGCTGTATTAAATCACCTGAGATTTGGGGATTGTCTTTTACTGCAGCATGGTTTAGTCAAACCGGACTAATGCAAATGATGACCCTTGTCATTTTGAAAATTATGCCTAAGTAGAAGAAGTAAGGTGTTGTAAAAATGACGTAGGACTAAGAGGAAGGCGCTAAGGTCCTAGTCTTCATTTTGCAATAATGCTTTGCATGTCTTTGGGAAAATCGTTTTGGCTCAACTGGTCATCTCTAATGTTAGAACATGTTTTAGATAGGTATGTTCTCTTTTAGCTCTAACATAGTTCATGACTATATTAGATATAATCTTTGAAAATATTTTACAATGGTAGGGGTATGAAAAATGTTTTTGAGAGAATAGATATGACCTTTTCTCTTCGAGACAGAGAAAGGCATAAAAGAGAATGGTGTGACTTTGATAGCTACGTTCTTTGACAAAAGGAGGTGGATTCAATGGTTTCTTGTATATGGTGTGTCCTTACTTCATGGTTCAAATGCAGCATTAATATTTGGTTTGAAGTATAAATACTTTTTCTTAAAGCTGTGGAAATTTTTTCCCTTTAAGACAAATCAAATGTACTAAATTACTTGCTATTCAAGGTATTGGTAATAGCTTGCATTCACTTATCAAACATACGCATAATAGCTTATCATGATCTTCCACTTAAGCCTTCTTACAACGTGCTTTATAATTTACTTTATAATTTATTAAGATGAATAGCTACATTCATCAAATTTTGTAACACTATGAAAGAATTTTATAGATGATACTATATTATGAGTCACCAAAATATTTTACACACTTTAGTTTCACAAAGTTCTGTTCGATAACAACCATTGTCTATTTCATAAGTATAATGAATACAGTAAATGTCAAGTAAAATATGTTTCCATAAATGAATTAACCAAGCTATCTTCTCCTCCTGGGAAAAGAGAAGACTCACATTTTTCTAGTTAGAGAAAAAGACACTATATTCTACATGTATCAAAAAGATATGAGTGTAATGACCATAGACGCACAAAATTGCAGGGTGACAAGGCTGAGCCCAAGAATGTGGATACAGAGAGAGAAAAATGTGATCTATCTCCAGCTGCTGGCAGCCATCACCACAAAGCCCCCAGCCCCATTTACTCTCCTGTATAAAATGTCTTCAGATTGCATCTATAAAACATTAAATACAGTACATTTATTAGAAGCTTTCTTTATTGTAAGCTGTAATGGAAAGTTTCCTTAGGCATTTCCATATATAGCCTTGAAGCAATTTAGCTCCTTTTCAAAGACACCAAGGACACCAAGGTTAGCCAAAATTTTTTCTGTCAAGTCTATAAATGAGTCCCTGCTGTTTGTAATGTGTTTTTCAAAGGCTTAAAATAGAAAAGAAAATATTTTTTTCATTACCTACAGATGTCAGTAAGTTTTATTTCCAAGTCACTTATTTTTATATTACATTTGACCATGATGACAAGTAGTAGGAACCGCATTGCTGTGTTCTCACTATGAAATCTTTAAAGTTTGTATTTAAAGATTTTCTCTCTGGTTCTTCAAGCTGAAAAACCACTACAAATGAAGAGAAATTCTCCATCTTTGTCTGTCTTCATTGAAACAGGCATCTGTCTTCATTCATAGGAAGCTGAACCACGGCACATAGGTCGAGGTGGTCGTGGCGGTGAGCTGTGTGTGCCCGCGTACGTGTGTATGTGTGGCAGCGGTGGGGCTGCACCAATACAGCTAAATGACTTTTCTGTCTTGCTTGCAGAAAGCTAGACAAGGAAGGGACCTGATACTCCACCCAGTTTATATTCTCAGAGGGACCTGTAAGCCCTAGAGGAGACAGCAACCAGATGTTGGCCCTCTGCCCATTCGTAGAAAACTGAGTGACAAGTCCTTCCAAAAACTAGTTTAGTAAAAGGTTAACGTGTGTCATACTAGTCTAAGTAATAAATGTTGTTTAGATTGCAAATCAATTTAAGCCACAAAGTGTCTCCTCTCCTCTCTGGATTTAGAAAGTTTACTTACGAGAGATCTTGATAAGTAGAATTTGAATAACTTAATGCTGTTGTCCTAAATTATATGGATTTGTCAGTATAATAACTTTAGGGACACACCTAAAGCAATACGTTATTTGAATAAATGAAGACCTGAAATAAAAGCCAAAGGCTGAATGTGTTCAGCAAGTTTGGAGATTATTGTTAAGCGTCTACATCGCTCCCAGATTTGTAGACTTTAGTTTCTCGGGAAGCTGACAAAGTCATATCTGAGAACTGATGCTTTATGAGATGATAACTGTTTTATTTTGTTAACATTGTCCTAGTAATATTTACGTTCAGTTTCTGTATTCAAGGAATCTAAAAATGATGAAAAACGTTACATCATCATGCTGGATTTCAAAATGTTAAAATATTCTGTTACCCCACCTTATTAAAGTTTAATCTAGATTTAGATATATCAAATCTAAACAATAAAATTGTTAATGCTTTTTTTTTGCTTTTTCACCAAGTTGACAACATTTTCCATATAACCAAATTTTGTGTTTTGAATTGCTATAAACCTTCAAGAAAATTAGCAGAAAGGCTGACTCTCAAATATTTTGTAAATTGATGTATTCGTATTCTAATCCCTTATCTGTGAATTGGTGGGCGCTTCTGTATCTGACTGAGATGAACATTTATTCAAGGCAGAGAATTAATGAGGGTTGGGGAAGAGGACTGTTGGGGGTTAGGTTGACTCAGTATCTTGGTGTCCTGTCTAAGTCAAAGTAGAAATGGGCAGTCGGCTACGTACATGAAATCGACGGAGGGCAAAGACATCGCATCATTGCACTCTCTAGGCCAGGTAAATTAAAAGATATTTTTTCCAGTTAACATAAATTAGCATATTTTTAAAGACAGCAACGTGTTGCTTCTTTGGCTTCTCTTCCTCCTTTTCCTTCTGAGTGTTCTAAATTTTCAATAAAAAGTAGGCAAATGGTATTTCCACATGGATCCTTGGTCTTGTCCCCACAGCTTGGTAGTAGAAATGATGTATTTGTCCCCTCCAGCTAAAAGAGCGGCTGGAGTTAGGGTTGATGTGGAAGACTACAAAGAGAAGGCTCCCAGGACTCGAGATGGAGACCCACAGAGAACCTGAAAGTGCTGCGCAGAGGAGGTTGCCAGAAGGTAGTAAAAGGTAGAAAGGCAGGAGATTCAAAAAGTTCTTTTTGAAAATATTTAGCTCTGCAGGGTGGAAAACTTTCTTTCAACCCTTTTTTCCTATAGCACTTAGAACAGTACAGACCTCCTGAGAACTAGAGAACAGTAATTGATACAATTGGTATATAATTTCAAATAGCTATTGAACGAGTCCTATAGTGTGAAATAAGTTTCAAATTTCTAGGAAGAGAATAGGTGATGAATATATTCATAATACTGTTACATAATTGACCTTTAGCACATCCCCATTTTCAAAAATATCCTATTTCCAGGAAAGAAACTTAACACACATTATGAATTTTTTCCCCCCTCTTTAAGCAAAAGTTATTCCCTGCTTTATATCAGGGGCTAATCACTCTTCTCATATGTTGGGAACGAATATATTTGTTGATGGCCAAGAACTTTCCAGGTGATATAAAGAATCCTCATAAAAAGATATCTATCACTGTGTTATCCAGAAGTCATGCATATTATTTCTTCTTTAATCCATGTGAAGTGTTTTTATTTAAGTTCCTGGGTCCCCTCTCAACATGCACAACTGAGTGTAATTGCAAATAAGAGTTAAATGTTGAGGTGGCCCAAAGGAAGTTTAGGCTTACTTCAACAGTGTGTAGACGATCAGTTTAAGAAGCACATACCTAGTCTATTCTTATGTGTAAATCAAAAACTAAACTTAAAAATTAATATAATCTCCTGATGGAGCTTGATAATTCAGTGGAAATAGAATTATATGCAAATATTCACATAAGTTTTAAGTTTTCTAATTTTCTTAAACACCCAATTATTTTAAGATCATTTTAGCGAAAAGAAAGTATGAAATTACTTTATTCAGGAATTTATGTATGATTCCAATTAAATTTAATTTCAGTGCTTTGTAACATCTTTTCTTGACCCAAGAACTCTGAGAAATAGTACACCCTCCCCTCAGCTGGAAGGCTTGGCTCACTAAAGGGTAATTCTTTTTTTTTTTTTTTATTGAGTTAATGATAGGTTACAATCTTGTGAAATTTCAGTTGTATATTAATGTTTGTCAGTCATGTTATAGGTGCACCACTTCACCCTTTGTGCCCACCCCCCACCCCACCTTTCCCCTGGTATCTGCTAAACTGTTCTTAGTCCACATTTTTAAATTCCTCATATGAGTGGAGTCATACACAGATTATCCTTCTCTAGCTGGCTTATTTCACTTAACAAAATTCCCTCAAGGGCCATCCATGTTATTGCAAATGGAATGATTTTGTTCTGTTTTGCAGCTGAGTAGTATTCCATTGTATATATGTACCACATCTTCTTTATCCATTCGTCTGTTGATGGGCACTTAGGTTGCTTCCATGTCTTGGCTATTGTAAATAATGCTGCAATGAACATTGGGGTACATAGGACTTTTGGGAGATTGTAGGAGTCCAAGAATTTATCCATTTCCTCTAGGTTATCCATTCTGTTGGCATATAGTTTTTCGTAGTATTCTCTTATAATCGGTTGCATTTCTGCAGAGTCTGTTGTTATTTCGCCTCTTTCATTTCTGATTTTGTTTATTTGAGCTTTCTCCCTTTTTTTCTTTGTGAGTCTGGCTAGTGGTTTGTCAATTTTATTTATCTTCTCAAAAAACCAGCTCTTTGTTTCATTGATCGTTTCTACTGCCTTTTTCATTTAAATAATATTTATTTCTGCTCTGATTTTTATTATTTCTCTCCTTCTGCTGACTTTGGGCTTTATTTGTTCTTTTTTCTCTAGTTCAGTTAGGTGTCCTTTAAGATTGCTGATTTGGGATTTTTCTTGTTTGTTAAGATGTGCCTGTATTGCGATGAATTTTCCTCTTAATACAGCTTTTGCTGTATCCCATATGAGTTGGTGTGGCATGCTATCATTTTCATTTGTTTCCAAGTATTTTTTAATTTCTTCTTTAATTTCTTCAATGATCCATTGCTTGTTCAGAACTGTGTTGTTTAGTCTCCACATCTTTGTGCCTTTCTCAGCTTTTTTCTTGTAGTTAATTTCTAGCCTTATAGCATTATGATCGGAGAAGATGCTTGTTATTATTTCAATTTTTTTTAAAATTTGTAGAGGCTTGCCTTGTTTCCCAACATATGGTCTATCCTTGAGAATGTTCCATGTGCATTTGAGAAGAATGTGTATTCAGCTCTTTTAGGGTGAAGTGATCTATATATGTCTATTAAGTCCAATTGTTTTAGTTTTTCATTCAGCTCCACTATTTCCTTGTTGATTTTCTGTCTGGATGATCTGTCCATTGATGTGAGTGGGGTGTTGAGGTCCCCTACTATTATTGTGTTGTTTTTAACATCTTCCTTTAGGTCTGTTAATAGTTGCTTTATGAATCTTGGTGCTCCTGTGTTGGGTGCATAGATATTTATAAGCGTTATTTCTTCTTGATGAAGTGTCCCTTTGATCATTATATATTGTCCCTCTGTGTCTCTCTTTACCTGTCTTATTTTGAAATCCACTTGGTCTGATATAAGATTGCAACACCTGCCTTTTTTTCCTTGCTATTAGCTTGAAGTATTGTCCTCCACCCCTTCACCGTGAGTCTGTGTTTGTCCTTGGGGCTGAGGTGTGTTTCTTGGAGGCAACAAATTGTTGGGTTTTGTTCTTTAATCCATTTTGCCACTCTGTGTCTTTTTATTGGAGAGTTCAATCCGTTTACATTGAGAGTGATTATTGATGCAGGTGGACTTAATGCTGTCAATCTGTCACTCATTATCTTGTTTTCCTGTGTGCTTTAGCCTACCTATTTAATACTGCAATTTCTTATGCTGGGTTTCTTAGATTTTTCCTTATTTATGATTTGTGACTCTGTTCTGTATTTTATTTTAGTGTCTACCCTGAAGTTTGTATTTAGAATCTCGTGTATAATATAGTCTATTCTCTGGTGGTCTCTTACTTACTTGGCCAATACTGATTTCGATTCTTTGCTCTTCCCCTCCTAAATCATTATTTTAATTTCTTATTCCAACTCGTGTTATGAATTTGTAGTTAGAGTGATAAGATCGTCCTTGCTTTGGTAGTTTCCTTACCTTTACCCTAATGCTATAGTTGAATATTTGCTATCCTGTTCTAGTTCTATCCATTGGTCTCCCTAGTCTGTAGATTGTGACCCCTTTCTCCCATTTTTCTTTTTTCAGGTATGAGAGCCTTCTTGAGGATTTCTTGTAGTGGAGGGCTTTTAGTTACAAATTCCCTTAACTTTTGTTTGTCTGGAAAAGATTTAATTTCTCCCTCATATCTGAAGGAAATTCTTGCTGGATAGAGTATTCTTGGCTGAAGATTTTTATCTTTTAAAGCTGTGAATATGTCACTCCATTCTCTCCTAGCTTGTAAGGTTTCTGTAGAGAAATCTGCTGACAGTCTGATAGGCGCTCCTTTATAGGCTATTCTCTTCTTTTTTCGTACTTCCCTGAGTATTCTTTCCTTATCTTTCCTTCTTGCCAATTGTACTACTATGTGCCTTGCAGTAGGTCTTTTTATATCGACAAATCTAGGAGATCTGAAAGCTTCCTCTACACACATTTCTCCGTCAATCCCTAGATTTGGGAAGTTCTCTTCAATAATTTCATTAAGCACACTTTCTGCTCCATTTTCCTTTTCCACGTTCTCGAGAATTCCTATGATCCTTATGTTCTTACTCCTCATTGAATCCACTATCTCTCGGAGATTTTCCTCGTTTTTTTTTTTTTTAATTCTTAGTTCTCTTTCTTTCTCTGTCTGGAGCCATTCAGCCTGTCTATCTTCAATTATATTAATTTTCTCATCTATGGTTTCTACACGGGCATTCAGGGAATCCGTATTCTGTTTTATCTGGTCCATTGTGTTTTTCATCTCTAGTAATTCTGTTTGATTCTTCTTTTTTATTTCAATCTCTTTTGTGAAGTAACTCCAGAACTTGGCTTGTTTCTCTATCTTTCTCTCTACCTCATTGAGTTTTTTGATTATAGCTGCTCTGAACTCATTATCACTTAGTTTACCTAATTCCAAGTCCTCAGGACTTAATTCTATGTTTTTATTGTTTTCCTTCTTGTCTGGAGCTTTTGTAAATTGCTGTATGGTAGAGGAGTGGTTTTTTCAAATGGTGGTAGAATTCAGTTGCAGGTACAGCCTGTTGCCACTAGATGGAGGTTGAGAGCCGCATGTTATGAGCTCTCCGCCTTCAGGAAAGATGGCTGTGCCCAGTGGCTTTGCTGGGAGGGAGGGGCTGCTATTCTCGCTGCCAATCTGGATTCAGATCAGTTCTGTTCTCTGGTCTCCCAAGGCGCTGGGTTTTTGGGGTCCCTGTGGATGGAAGCTTTCTCCCCGTCAGTGGGTTTCCACTGAACCAGTGGCAGGAGTCCTGGATGATCCCCCAGTTGCGCAGCCCCTCCCCCGCTCCTTCCCGGACTGCACAGCAGGGATCGCAGACTCTAGGGGAGGGAGCGACGTTCTCTCCTACCGTTCCAGCGCCTCCGAGGCCGTCAGCAGGTTTATGATCTCCGCCTTCTTGGTATTGTAGGTTTCTAACGTGTTGGCATTAGATTTATTCTCTGAAATTCAGTTTTTCCAATCCTTTGTTGTATTTTGGAGGGGAGAGAATCCTGGGTCAGCTCACCCTGCCATTTTGCTCCACCCCTTCTTCCTAAAGGGTAGTTCTTAAAGCTGAAGAGTGGTATCCCAAGCAGATGGAAACAGGGGATGTGCAATATACTTTTAAAAAATACAAGACCCAGAGGTAATTTTCTTTCATCTAGAATCTTGCCAATGAAGCTAAACCTTCACTATAGGATTTAAATTTTCTATACTTCTTTGATAAAAGACAATGCAGTAATGCATGCTTTTGAAATAAACAAAAGAAAAATAATACAATCAGATTAATTATTTGCAAAAGGAAACTCAAGAAATCTTTAAAGTTTCACATTCAATCAATTTAAATTTCGGAAGAGTAAGTGCACTGGCTACATTATTATCTAGAATGTTGCCTTTATTTGTATAGATCTAGTTGTCTAATATACAGCTTTCCTTTGCTATCTAACAAATCACCACAGCTTAAAGCCTTAGCAGCTTAGAATAACATACATTTATTACCTTATGGTTTCTGTGGGTTGGGAACGTGGGTGCAGGTCAGCTGGGTCCTGGGCTTGCGATCTTACTAGATTGAGTGAGGTGTGTGTAGCTGCAGCTGAGATTCTCATCTGTCACTCAGGGTCCTCTCTCGAGATCATTGATTGTTGACGGAATGAATCTTCTGTCCCCAGACTTTGACTTAAAGATTCACTCTTGTCTGGTGATCAAGCCTGCCCTTATGCCCGTATCCAGCAATGAAGATCAGCAGATCTGGGTTCCTCCTTGCTATTTCCTCTTAGCAGAGCATATGCTCTAATATTTCAATCAGTATGTTTTCCAATGTCCTGAATCCAAAACTTCTTTCCCTTGAATCTTCTCATGTGCCCAGAAGGTGGAAGAAAGATAGCAAAAATATCTAGGTCTTATTTTCTTAGTCCTTTCTCTCAAATTTTACTTTCTTTGATTCCTATCATCACTCTGTGGACTCTTGGATCTTTTTCCTCCTATTCAATTCCTTTTTCCTAGTTTTCGTTTGTTTCCCAGTGGTCTCTTATCAGAAAATGTTACTTGCCACAACTAACCTGCAGAGTAATAGTGGCTTAAACAAGATAGAAGGGTTTTTTTCTTTCTCATGGAAAAGAAGTCTAGAGGTTGGCTATTCATCAGAGAGACTGTGGATCTCCACATCTTGAGCACCCAGACTCCTTTTAACTTTGTCTCTTTGTTACCCTCGGGCTCCCCTCATCGTGTTAGAATCAAGGGAGCAAGCACAGACTCCAAGGGAGTTACTAGCACAATTGCATAGCAAGTCCTCAAGAACTCCTTTGTGAATAAATGACCACATGAATGAATGAACAGAAAGATCAGAAATGTTAATATTTCTATTGAAGTACTTAATCAAATATTAACATCAGATGGTGTTGGCACTGGCAAGCATCTGATTTGAAATGATAAAGCAGCCTTAAAATATTAATAAATATATTTAAACTGTCTAACTCTTATGCTTTGAAGACTAAAGGAGAAAATATTAGTCTTTTTTGTTCTATTTGCAGTTATAGTTCCAAAGTAATAATTATTCCCTGAATTTGCATTTTCTTTCAAGATTCTGATGAGTGTATCCATATCAGATAAAGGTATTCTCATTAAAAGTAGATGAGAGAATATAAATTATGCATACCTTATTTTTAGCAATTGTCTTTCATTGTCCTAATTTGCACTTACTACCATTATTCATGATACCAATGATATATATGTAAGTAAAACTCCTGCTATTTCTCTGGAATTGCAAATTGAAAAAATATCATCAGCCCTGAATGTTTTGCATCTCAAACTATAATGCCATTTAGAAAATACCTGTAGAAAAAGTTTAAAAAGTTCTACTTCTGTTCTAGAAATCCTGTAGGTTCTGTAGTGTACTGGTAAAATGACCATCAGATTTGTTTTGTTACCGCAATTATTTCAAGTCATTCACTGAGTGTTTTGTTGCACTGTTTATATCTGGAGAATCTGTGCTTGCAATGTCTGTATTTGAGTTTTATCTGTCTCCCTTTCTAATCTGAGAATCAGAAATAAAATAATCAGAGGAAAACAAAGACAAGAGAGAACAGACAGTTTTGTTTGACAAAATAATTATTTTTCTATGAAAAGCTAAGAATATACATAAGATGCTTATTTTCTATATCCTTAATATAAATGTTCGTAGCTTCATAGAGGATTTGCATGATTAGAAGCATTTCCTTATTCCAACAGTAGAAGACCTCGAGTAATTCATCAAAAATGAGACATTCCTGTATTAACAAATACATTTTCTTTTGCTGCTCGCTTCCAATTCATCCATACGGTACACAGGACCTTGGCGATTACAAGCGTAGTGCATGACTAGTATATGGGTACAATTTGAGAAGAATTCTGAAAAGTTGACATTAGAGGAAAATTTTTTGTCATTACAAAAGCTAAATGTATTGCATATATTAAATAAATTTTTAAAAAGAAAAATTCTTTAAAATTTTCAAAATTATCTAATATACACTAAAAGGTAGAAATTACCTTTATTTTAGAACATACGTTTGGGCATATTCCATAAAATATAAAACCGTTTCAAATTTATAGAAAACTATATTAGGATATAACTAATTAAGTCTTAAGAAAATATCTGTTTTTAAGTAGAAAATCGTGGAAAAGGCAAGCACTTAAAAGTGCTAAAAAGTAATTGAAATCACCATAGCTACACACTAAGAATTACATGAGAAACTCGTGTTTATGTCAAATAAAGCCCTCCTGGGGCTTATTTTTCTCCAATCTGCTTTGCATTCTCTATCTGACAAAATATTATTTCAAAAGCCAATTGGTCCTAATTGAAAGATGTCCTTCGCTTTCCATTTTAGCCTATGGGTTAATTTAGTTTGTTGTGAATCTATACAGAGCTGTCCTCTTCATAATCCTTTATATTCAGAACTTTGATTTGTGATTGGAATTAGGATCTGAAACGCGAAAGGCTTCCACACAAATTCACTGCCTGATTGCTGTAGGGACACTCACCCAAGCCCTAGAACATGCACTTTCAAAATAGTCATCAGAATGCTGATGGTTTCATCCAATAAACAGCAAGCAGAGACAGAAAAATTATTGATATGAGAAGCAAGTCTGATGAACATCAATTTATAGAATAGAACAATAATAAATTTGCAATAGACCTTTACACAAAATCCTGAGTAGATTAATATATTCTGTAATTCATACAAATATGAATTTTTCAGCGTTCAAAAATCACTTTGTCAGCAAAACCAATCAAGTGTTTTGAAGATTTTTATTGTCTTTGGTTTTAAGACTCTTTCCTATCCACCCAGCTATGTTCATTTTGCATCGTGTATTCTTTTGTGTAGTTACATTTTGAATGCTTTCTAGAATACTCATGTTGTCATTTCCCCTGCCCTCTCTTGACAGCCCATTTATCACATTTCTGCTTGCCATTTTTCATTTATTTGCTTATGTGCACCACTCTACACTTTGTACATAGCACAAAGCATATGGAAGTTTGTTAATAAGTAATTCTAAAGGAAATGAATGTCCTGTTACACTATAAAATTTTGGTCAGAAGCCATTTTTTATTGGAAGAAGTTCCTCATGTCCTTAAGAACTTTTATTTCCCAACCAAATACATCTTCATTGCTGTATACATATTGATGCAGAGACTTTATAATCAATAAAGAATTCAGGCTGTTTTCAGTAATGAAGAGTACTTTTATAGTAGCAGTCCCTACCACAGAATTCACTGGAACTCTTCATCTCTCTTTGAAACCCCGCTCTCCTTTGTCCCCAAATAGTTCAGGAATTTACCAAGATCACGAACAAGTTCTCCTAACTACTATTGACTTTTGGCAATTGCCTTTCCTGCTCCAGCTGTGGGTGTTCTGGAGTCACAGAAAGGTGTGCCTTCAGGGCTGCTAGTGTCTGTCACAATTAGGGCGTTGCCTCCCTTTGCCTTCAAAGCCGCCGATATTGCCTGTCACGTTGGGTGTCAATTCAGGCTGGATTCCCTAAAACCACTTAGAGCTAAAGGCACTTACTAAAACTGCCACTGATGCCAAAATGTACGAGCTGAAACTGCAAGCATTTCTGCACCAAATTCTCAGAGATCGTGGCCACTACTTTTAGACTCAATGTGGCCATTATTACCGCTAGCTGCCCCTAGGTTTTATTGAGGCGGAGTAAATTGTAGTGTGCTAATACCAGGCAACACTTCATCCTGTCTAATGAGGAAAGAGCAATCCTTAAATTTCATCTTTGTTTTACAGTCTTGCAGAAATTAGGATTCACATTTGCAATCACTGAAGGCTCGCTGGGTGATTAAGCAGCCAAAGAACTTAAAAGGGTACTGGGGGCAGCTCACAGGTTTGTTGAGAGGCTTGGAGAACAAGGCTCAAGGCCATGTTTTCAAAAAAATTCCAAAGCCATACTGAAAATCTATCTTTGAGAAAATATTGCTCCTGGTGCTGTGTAGAACTTGATGCTAGTGGTTTCCATTGCTTTCATTTATGCAAAAGCAACCAAACCTTGCAGCTGCTGCATCTGTGGCTACAGAGAAAGAGAGAGAGAAATTTCCATTCCTTGTTACATGTCAGCAGGTTAGTCTGACATATGTATCTGACTAACAGAGCTTAGGTCATGTGCTTGTGCCTTTGGTGCAAAGGAAGCTGACAGTGTGAGTTCACAGCATTTTTTTTTGGCTTCTGGAGGTAGATGTGTTTATTGTTCCCTCACCAAGACTCGTCAAAGTGGACATTCCCAAACATAAAACATTCAATGAGAAATAACAAACAATGTGTACAAATATACATGAAACATCTTCGCTAATTGACTCCTGTTTCAATGCTTCACAAAGATAGTACATGAAAACAGACACTTCCACCTAGACTTGAGCAAAGTTCCCTATTCATAAGAGAGAGGATAATCTGAGTATAGGCTCAATATTTTCCTCAAAATCGCTCATGCCATATTATGCTAAATCATTGTTTTTAGACCTAGTCACATGCCTCATACTCTCTGATAGTGAGTTCTTTCTCCACAGACTCCAGGTTGTTTTAATCCAAATAGTTTTCTGGTATGTTCCTTGCTCAGTAGTGCCCTATATACAGCTGAGTAATAGAATGAGTAATCTTAGGTTCACGTGTGCCCTGTTGCATATTATATCATGGTTTGATAATTATTTAGGTATTTTCCGTGACTAAAATATGCATTAGATTGGTGGCAGAGTAATTTATTGACATATAATTTTGCATTTTTTCTTCATTTATATTCTGTCATTCTTCCAGGAATGCAGTGTAGAACAAAATGTGTGTGTTTGTAGAAAATTGTTAGAGGCAACTTTAACATTCTTTTATTCTAAGCAGCTGCTAAGATGCAAGCAGTCTCAATTGTTTCCACTCCCCAACCCCACACCAGAGGGATTATTGAGTATATATAGATGGTAAGAACAAATAAAGGAAGAAAATTAGTTATTAACAACCAGCTCCACTTATCACCTATACTCCATGAAATTTAGGGATTGCTGTGCTAAAACAATTTGACATTTCAGGGTGCTTATCTTCTTTGTATTGAAAATGAGGAAGCATAGGATGAGAATCCGCAATTTAGGGTAAAGAAGAGAACATATAGTTACTGCGTTTAATCTTACTGAGGACTTTGGTCCCAGCCAGACTAGTCAATTAACAGAGATCTTTATTTAGCTCACTTGATTGTAAATATTCCTTGTCTATCTTAGTCTTATGCTGTAAAGAACAGCAATTTTTAAAACAATGCTAGAACTAATACAGTTTCGTGATACCATTTCCTCTCTTTTGAAGTCCCTTGCCTATCTCAAATTTTAATCATGGTAGATTCTTTTCTATATGCGTATTCAACAACTGATAAGCTTTTCCTCCTACTCACAGGTTAGGGGTAAAAGTAGCAAGATAAATTGTACAGCAAGACTAAAAATGGTTGGAAGATTTAAATCTAAAAGTTTCTTCTCCATTTGAAAGGATACTGTTTGAAGAAAAAAGTGAACCCCAAAGTATTGCTATAGAAACCAAAGGCACTGAAGAAATTTTTCAGAGAGCGTCAGTTACAATGCAGGTCAGCTGAAGTTCTATATATTCTCCCAAGTGAATAGCATCCCACACCTGAGGAGTATATTTGTATTTACCTACACGTCATTTAGGAAGCCATTGCATCATGAGAGATATTGCCCTGAGGATCCCACACTCTGAACACCTTCTTCAAGGATCATCCAAATGAACAGTCAATTTTTTGTGCAAATGCCTAGGTTTCCTGGGATAGCCACATGTCTGAATTTCATGGTAGTCTCTAACTTTTGCAGGCTCTAAAGCAAGAGTATAAATGAAAGTCCATAAACCATGAGTCTAAGTATTTAAAAGTCATAAATCAAGTTAATAAAATGCTAGTATATTTTATCTCCTCCTTTGAAAAACTATAATTCCATAAAGACCTAGAAATCCAGATTCCAGCTTGAAATTCCTGGATGGTTGAGGCTCCTCAACAGATAATGGGGAGTACCTGTGCCCCTTCTCTTCCCACTCCTGACTTATCCTGCTCCTGCTACGGACATGTCTGTGCACCCAGGCAAATCCCTGTTTCAGTAGAGAATGCTGGGTTCCCGGATGTCTGAAGCATGGTGTGGAAGAGGGATACTGCAGGTCTCATTAAATGTGTAGAGGCCCGTTTGATGGAAGGCCAAAGGGGGGCCTTCCAAAGTGTGCGCCCCAGGACAGCGGTCCCTTCTCCTGAGTATAAGGACAGTATTACTGACCATGAAATGATTCTCTGCTAGAGATGATAAAGATGTGACATAAAGGAAGGAAGATCACTATTTGGTTTATACTCTTAAAAAGATCATGAGAACAGAATATCTGTGAAGCTAGAACAAAAAGAAAAGGAGAAAAGTGAGATTACAACATATACTGGAATAAGATAACTGCTAAACTAAAGGTGGTAATGGAAGCACTGAATAGCATATTGACAATAGAGAAAATACAATTAGTTCAATAGAGAACACTTGGGAAATTATCACAAGATTTTGAAGAAACATAAAGATAAAAGATGAATGAAAGTATGAGAGACAGGAGGAATTAGATGCTTGAGAATATTAAATATACATTAGATATGTAGAGTTATCCAGGAAATTAGCATTTTTCCGATTGTAGAACACTGGGCAAACAAAGGTAATAAAATCATTATTTCTTTGAATAAGGTTTTATTTTAATTAAATATAATTATGTCTACTTCATAAATCCTCAGTCATGATCCAAGCCATGATGTTAGAAGTACTATGACAGCATATACATTAGAAAAAAGTCAAAATGGCGCCTTGAGCAATATTTTTACAGGCTAGAGGATATTGTGGGCTATATCCACCATACATCAGTAGCATCTTCTTGAGACAATCTGGACATTGAACTTAAATTTTTTTAAAAAGCTTGACTGTTAAGTAAAATCAACCCAGCACATAAAATCAACCTTTTAGGAACTATTCATTTTTCCTCCAGAATAGCTTCCTCACTTTTTCCTTAACGAGGACCACTACCCACAGCCATTTTAGTATGTGCTCAGGGAATAAAAAATCTTTCAAATTATGCTATACCAAATATAGTTCAGCTGACAACTTTACAGCAAAGATTTTTGTCTTCACAAAATAAAACTAGATTTTGTTGCTTTTCTATGCTGTTTGTATCCTTACAACATTGTGTTTACTTTACAGGCACTTCTTTCTGGGAATTAAAAGTTTTGCACACGTATCAACCAACCAACAAGCAAAATTTGCCAGTTAAGACACAAAGAACAAACAGTTGTATGTGGTCAGCATGAATAGAAAGCAGCACCAAGAGAGAATTACTAATATCTAAAGGCAGAAAAACTAATGTTTCACTTGAGAACTTGATATTAAAATCATAGAAATATAAATCAAATACATATCTAGATCTATATATAACTATGGTGTAGGTTACATATATTGATGGATAAATTATTCTAGATGCGCTCAATAAGGCAGATGATAAGGTGCAATTTTATTTTAATGAAAATAAACATTCATCTTTTTTATGCCAACCACTTTCTTTGAAGAGGAATTTTCAGTCATCTAGTTTATCATATCTTTCCAACACATCAGGAAAGCAAAAGTTCATATCTCTGCTCTCTTTTGAACTCTGGTGCTGTTTTCACAGGTTTAAAATAGAATTTTCAATAACACAAAAGCAATTTTATGTTCTAAATACTTGAAAAAACATTCTATCAGAGAAAACTGAATACCTAAGTAAAAAATGAATCCTTTTTTCTGCAAAGAAACCAAGTATAGTATCAATGATGTCCCAGTGGTATTTGTGTACACACAGTATGTTTTTGGAGTGACATTCTTAGGACAACTCTTCAAGATCAACAACAAAGAAGAAAAAAAAGCAAGCAGTAAATATCTTTTAAAAATATAAGTTATGTAGATACAATTCTCTTACCTGCTGAGAGAAAAAAAGTGTTGTTTGGCAGATCTTAAAACTAGGCCTTCTAAATATATAATCACCTCCTTTTCCAACTCTGTGTGCATTATACTATCACTTTACAATCATTTTCCCTTTCCAACATACTGTTTGTTTAACATCAGTCTGCCACAGCTGCAAATTCTGGAAGATTCATAGAGCTATTAGAACAGTATCTCAGGGTTCCTAAGTTATATATTTGACGTGAGTGAATCTAACAGTGTTTGAACTAGATGGTAGTTGGAATATATGAACTGAAGTTGTCCAACGTTGAATTACAAGAGCCAATTCACAGTAGGACATTTTATTTCTTTTTTAGGGGGTCAAGACATCACGATTGTGCAACATGTTTAAAGAACATAATAATAAACCTTTATTACAAAATTGCATTTAATTATATACACATTCATTACATTTCAAAAAGCATCAAGCAATGTGGCAAAAAACAATATAATTTTTTTTTTCTGAATTTTAGAATCTTTCAAGAATTTGATGTAGGTCGTATTTTGAGCTTTTTAATATCTAGTTCAGTTTCCACCTATAAAATGCAAATAACATCACCTGTGTCATGTCAATAGCACGAGTGTTAATTAGCTTTATTTCACTTAACTGAATTATGGGAAATAAGGGATGGCAACCAAGCCCATTGGTTCCTACTATTACAAAATTCCAGCACAGGGTTCCCAGCTGTCTTGGGATATCAAGATATAGAAGGAACATTGCCCAACTGTCACAATGAAAAATGATTTTTCTTCATCCATCGGATTTCTGGAGTTGCAGAGCAATCAACTAACCCAAACTTTAAAGAGCAGTGGTACTGGCAAGCAGAGAGGAGAGGGCAGATGTGAGAAGTGGTCTCCTTTGGGTAGACTCCACTAGATAGCAGTAAGAAACTTCAGCTAGAGTAACTGACAAATGATCCCAGATGAAGTTTGAGTTCATAGGACGTGATGAAAGCTTTCTGTGAAGAATTTCAGTTGCAGAGAAATGACACAGATACTAATTGTCATTATGCTCTTCTTTATTTTTTATTTATTAAAATTTTTCTGCAGTGATTTATAAAAAGAAGAAATAGTAAAAAATTTCAATAGTATTTTGAAAGTGGTGAGAAATAATAAAGTGAAAATGAAAAAGAATTGCAACAGAAATAATGAATGTCTTCAATGAGCAGATTCAATGTTGACAAAGAAGGAATCAGTGAACTTGAACATAGCTCTATAGAAAGTACCTACACATAAATACAAAATGAAAAAAAGAGTTGGAAAAAAAAAGAACAAGATATCCAAAATCCGTGGGGCAATATCAAATGTTATAAAACAAGTATAATAATCCCAGAAGGAGAAGAGAGAAGAGAGAACTGGAAAGGAGAGATATTTGAAGAAATATTGGCTGAGAATTTTCCAAAGCTAAAAACTAAAACCAATTCTCAGTTACAAGGAATTCAGAGAACCACAGATAGGACAAAAAAATAATAAACCAAAACAAACAATCATATCACATTTATACTTTTGAAAAAAAGGCAAGAAGAAAATCATGAAGGCAGCCAGAGAAAAAGAGAAACAGTAAATTCTGATGAACAAAGATAAAAATGAGAGCAGACTTCTTGTCTGGACCATGTAACGCAGAAGATAATGGAGTGACATCTCTAAAGTGTTGAAAGCAAAAGAAAAAGCAACCTGGAATTACCAGCAGTGAAAATATCCTTTCAAAATATGGGTGAAATAAAAACTGTCTCAAACAAAAATTTGAGGATTTAATTGCCAGAAGATAAACTCTACGGGAGATTTTTAAAGAACATATTTAGCCGTTAAGAATATAATAGAAGATTGAAATCTGGATGTATACAAAGAAATCATAAACACTGGAAATAAAGTAAAACTTGTGGTTTTTAAAATTTTCTATTACTGGATATGATAATTGACAAAAATAGAGAAATGTTTGGTATGTGTATAATATACGTAAAAGGATAAAAACAGTAGCGCAAAAGATGTGAATGAGAAATTGAGAATATACTGCTGTAAGGTCATCAAACTCCATATATAGCAATATATAATTATTTGAAAGTGGACTCAGATTCACTAAAGATACATAGTATCACCTAGGACTACTATGTAACAATTGGAAAAAATATATAAACAATAACTGAATAGGTGAGATAAAAATGGAATCATAAAATTGCTCATTAACACTAGAGAAGGCAGAAATAAAGAAAAAGGAAAGAACAGATGAAACAAGTAGAAAATCGCTAGCAGGATGGCAGATTTTAATTCAATAATATTAATAATAAATTTAAATGTGAATCATCAAACACCAGTTACAAGACAGAGATTGTCAGATTAAATTTTTTAAGAGATCAAGACTCAACTTGTTTCTTTTTTATAAGAAAGCCCCTTTAAATGCAAAGACATAGATAAGCTGACAGTAAAAATGATGGAGAAAGATATTATATCAGAATAATAATATTAGGTAAAAAACTTTATAATAAGAAATATAATCAGAAATAAAGATATTACATAATACTAACGTTGTCAATTCATCAGAAGAATATAATAATCTTAAATTTACATGCTCCTAATTACTGACCTTGAAAAATTCAAGAGGCAAAATGCTGAAATTAAAAGGTAAAATAAACAAATCCATAATTATAGATGGAGAACTCAAGAATTCTCTCTCTGTGATTGATGAAACAAGTAGGCAGCATATCTAAAAGTATATATAAGACCTGAACAACACTATTAAACGAAAAGAATTTATGACATATGTAAAGCACTCAGAATACCAAGAGAAGGTTCATTTCTTTTCAAGTGCACATGTAACATTCAGCAAGATAGATTCTATCCTGGCCCATAAACACACACCATCAATTGGACAATGAAGATGAAAGAGACAAATTCCTTGAAAGAGACATATTTTCAAAACTCTCTTAAGAAGGAATAGATAATCAGAATGGTGCTGTATGAAAGAAAGAAACTGAATTTGCAGTTAAAACTTGTCTAAAAGAAATATCCAGGACAAGATGGATTAAATGTTGATTTCTATGAAATATTTAAGGATAAAATATTAATTCTACATAATCTTCCGTAAAATTGAGGAAGAGGAATCATTTCCCAACATACTGTACATTGTATAAGCCTAGCATTACTCTAATGCCAAAATGAGACAAATATATTACAAGAAAAGCAAAAAACAGAGCAATCTCTAATGTCCCTCATGAACATAGATGCAAATATCTTTAACAACATTTTAGAACATTTAATCCAACAATATATAAAAATAAAAGCATCCAGGGGCTGGCCCCGTGGCCGAGTGGTTAAGTCCGCGCGCTCCACTGCAGGCGACCCAGTGTTTCGTTGGTTCGAATCCTGGGTGCGGACATGGCACTGCTCATCAAACCACGCTGAGGCAGCGTCCCACATGCCACAACTAGAAGGACCCACAACGAAGAATATACAACTACGTACCGGGGGGCTTTGGGGAGAAAAAGGAAAAAATAAAATCTTAAAAAAAAATAAATAAATAAAAGCATCCAACCAAGTGGAGTTTATCCCAGGAAAACAAGTTTCATTGAACACTGGATAATCAATGTTATTCGTCATATTTAGAGCTTTAAAGAGAAAAAAACTTTTTTTCCCTTTTTGAGGAAGATTAGCCCTGAGTTAACATCTGCTGCCAATCCTCCTCATTTTGCTGAGGAACACTGGTCCTGACCTAACATCATGCCCATCTTCCTCTGCTTTATATGTGGGATGCCTGCCACAGCATGGCTTGACAAGCGGTGCATAGGTCTGCACCCAGGATCCGAACCAGTGAACCCCAGGCCGCCAAAGTGAAACATGAGAACTTAACTGCTGTGCCACTGGGCCAGACTCCCAAAAAACTTTTGATAATCTCAAAAGTTGCAGTAAAACCATCTGACAGAATTCTAAAATATTCATGATGAAAGCTTTCAGTTAACTAGTTATAACAGGAAACTTTCTGAATCTGGTAAGTGTATCTATAAAAAACTTATAGCTAATACCACACTCAATGATGAAAGACAGAATGTCTTTCTCCTAAGGTTGGGAACAAGGTAAAGATGTCCCCTCACCAGTACCAAGTGACTTTGTACTGGAAATCCAAGCCAGCACATTAAGACAAGAAAAAGAAATAAAACGCACATAGATCAGAAAAAGAAGAAATAAATCAATCTTTCTTCATAAATGATAATTTATGAAGAATCCCAAAGAATTCACAAAGAAATGTCTCTGAACAAATTAGTTGAGCAAGGCCCAGTGTAGACACAGAAAAATCAATTGTATTTACATGTACTTATAATGAACAAGTGAAATTCACAATGGGAAGAAGAAACATTTATAATGGCACCAGAAAAAAAAGCAATAGGTAAAAATCTAGCAAAATACGTGCAGGATCTGTATGTTGAAAAGGACAAAATATGTGCAGGATCTACATATCAAAACTATAAATGACTGACATAAATAAAAAAAAAGGGGGCTAGCCCAGTGGTGTAGTGGTTAAGTTCGTGCGCTCCAATTCACTGGCCCCAAATTTGTAGGTTCAGATCCCAGGCATGGACCTAGCACTGCTCATCAAGCCATGGGGTGGCAGCATGCCACATAAATTAGAGGAAGACTGGCACAGATGTTAGCGCAGTGACAGTCTTCCACAAGCAAAAAGAGGAAGATTGGCAACAGATTAGCTCAAGGTCAATCTTCCTCACCAAAACAAAACAAAACTAAACTAAACAAAACAAAACAAATTGGAGATATGCCATGTTCATGTACTGGATGCAATAGAAAAGACCGAAATACTGATTCATGCCACAGTATGCAGGAAACTTAAATGCATTTTGCCAAGTTAAAATAGCCTGACACAAAAAGCTAAGTAGTGCATGATTCTATATACATGACACTCTGGAAACCGGTAAAACTGCAGCAGGGAAAAGAGATCAGTAGTTTCCAGGAGTTGGTTGGTAGGGAGGAGGGGTAGCATGGAGGAGTTTTTGGTGGAAACTCTTCCGCATGGAGCTGGGGTGGTAGATACATGGCTGTTTGTGGTTGTGACAATCCCTGAACTGTACAGAACAAAATATGAATTTTGTTGTATAAAATGTCTTTAAAATCTCAACCAGGAGGTTGGAGGATTTTAGGATTTCTATCGACCATATTGTGTACCCCCCAAATTCATATGCTGAAGCCTAACACCCAGTAGGACTACATTTGGAGTATGAAAGTAATTAGGGTTAAATGAGGTCATGAGGTCATAAGGGTAGGATTAGTGTCCTTATAAGAAGAGACACCAGAGAGCTCTCTCTCTCTCCACCATGTAAGGACCCAGCAAGAAGGGCGCCATCTGCAAGCCAGAAAGAGAGCCCCCACCAGATACTGAATTGACCAACACCTAGGTCTTGGGCTTCTCAGTCTCCACATCTGTGAGAAAAATTGCTCTTGCTTAAACCACCCAATCTGTGGTATTCTGTTATGACAGCCAGAGCTGACTAATATGAGGACTTGGTAAGTGAATCTAACTGTATTACAAATGAGAAGAAAGGCACGCTCTAAGTAACACAGGAAAACAGTGTTTTGACTGGATACCTTATGGCTAAAGGCAAAAAGGACTTTACACAAACAATTTACTCTAGTTGGTAATTATTTTTCTCCACAGATAGATGGGTTCAGAATTCTGAAACTACTTTATTTTTATATTAAGATTGAACAAATAGTAAATATATTATAACGAGAATTATATTTCTTACTGTAAGAAAATTAAATTAACAAATAATGAAATGGAGAAGGCTAGAATGAACTCACTGCTCCTGGTTTGGAAGAGGAGTTATTTATATGGATTCATGTAAAAAATATATTTAGAGAAAAATAGAAATACAGATGTGTGTTTGTGCATGGTTACTATATGTATGCACGTTGCCTAGCTTAATTCACTCAGAGGAGTTAGACGGAATGACCCCACCTGGTACCCAGATAATGATTTCTAATTATCTTTTTCTAAAAAAGATATTTTTCTGATTGAGATCCCATTGGTTAATGATATTATATAAATTTCAGGTGTGCATTATTGTATTTCGATTTCTGTGTAGACTAAATCATGTTCACCACCCAAGGACTTTACCATCCATCACTGCACACATGTACCTTGTTACCCTTTTTCCCCTCCTCCCTACCCCATTCCCCTCTGGTAACCACTATTCTAATCTCTGTATCTGTATGTTTGTTTGTTGCTGTTGTTTTTATCTTCTGCTTATGAGTGAAATCATATAGTATTTGGTGTTCTCTGTCTGACTTATTTTGCTTATCATAATAACCTCAAAGTCTGTCCATGTTGTTGCAAATGGCAAGATTTAATCCTTTTTTATGGCTGAGTAGTATTCCATTGTGTATATATACCACATCTTAGTTACCCATTCATCCATTGATGGGCACTTAGGCTGTTTCCAACTCTTGACTATTATGAATAATGCTAAACTGAACATGGGGGTGCAAATATCTTTCTTAGTCTTTTCATGTTCTTTATGTAAGTACTCAGAAGTGGAATAGCTGGATCATGTGGTAGTTCTATTATTAATTTTTTGAGGATACTCCATACTGTTTTCTATAGTAGCTGCACCAGTTTGCATTCCCGCCAGCAATGTGTAAGGGTTCGCTTTTCTCCACATCCTCTCCAGCACTTGTTATTTCTTGTCTTGTTAATTATAGCAGTTCTGAGGTATGTGAGGTGACATCTCATTGTAGTTTGATTTGCATTTGCCTAATAATTAGTGTTGTTGATCATCTTTTCATGTGCCTGTTGACTATCTAAATATCTTCTTTGGAAAAATGTCTGTTCAGATCTTTTGCCCATTTTTTAACTGGGTTGTTTGGTTTTTTGCTATTGAGTTGTACGAGTTCTTTATATATTTTGGATATGAACCCCTTATCAGATATATATGATATGCAGATATCTTCTCCCAAGTGTTACGTTGTTTTTTCATTTTGCTGATGGTGTCCTTTGGTGTGCAGAAGCGTTTTAGTTTGATGTAGCCCCATTTGCTTATTTTTTCTTTTGTTTCCATATAGTAGTAAGTTTTGAAATTGGGAAATGGAAGTCCTCAAATTTGCTCTCCTTTTTTAAGATTGTTTTGGCTATTCAGGGCTCCTTCCAAATCTATAGGAATTTGAGGATCAACATTTCCATTTATGCATACAGGTTGGTGGAATTTTCATTTGGATTGCATAGACTCCGTAACTCACTTTGGGCATTATTGACATCTTAAAATTATTATATCTTTCAATCTATGAACACAATGGTTTTTCATTTATTTGTCTTCCTTAATTTCTCTCAGGAATATTTTGTAGTTTTCAGTGTATAAGTCTTTCACTATTTTGGTTATATTTAATTCTAAGTATTTTATAGTATCTTATTCCTTTGGATGCTATTGTAAATGGAATACTATTTTCTAATAAAAGGAAGCAAGGTTCCTTGAAGAACTGGTCATTCCAGGGCTGGTGGAGGAAAAATACAAACCTGGAGCATCTTTATGGAATCTTGTGGATTCCATAATGTAAGAAAGTGCTACATAGGAAATAAGGAGTCAGGGAAGGAAAAAAAGAAGGAGGGAGAAAGGGAGGGAAAGAAGGAAGAAGAGAAGGAGAGAAGGCAGGAACGGGAACTTATTGAAAAGGCACCATAGACAGTCTGAAATAACTGCCAATGGCCACAAAATGAAAAAAATAATTAGGGGTCGTATTGGACTGTAACTCAAAGGGCATAGTAAAAATGCATGTTTTCATACTGCTATAAATAGATAATAAGTAAATGAAGGAAAAGAGCAACACTTCCCTACAGAAGCATTCCAATTAATAATGCAGGAACAATAGAGAATTAGAAAAGCATTATTAAAGCACAAGAGTAGTAATTGCCACAGACAAGATCAACCAATGCATGTTAAAATTAGAGGATGATTGTACAGATATATCACCACCAAGAAAAGAAAAAAAAGAAAAGGAAAAAAAGAAAAACTAATGACCCCATAGAGCCAAACTGGAAGAATATACATGATCAAAGAAATTGATCGCTAGTAAAAAAGACACAGTTGCAGCCATCTCAGTTAGCTAATTGCAGTCCAAAACATGAAAACATATTCATCCCATGCTCTGTAACTCCAAGTTGTCTACTGTAGAGAGAGGCACTCTCAGAGGCACTTCAAGACATATTTTAGATTCCTGCTCCTAATATTTTAAAATTAAATTGTATTGACATGCAGCCATAGTCCATTTAATTCAGTATAATGAATAATAATGTAATGCCTGTATAAGTTAATGCAAAAACAGACAGTGTAGTTGTTTTATGCTGTTTCTATTATAACTATTCAATAAATCTGCAAGGCAACAGCTAGATTCTTCATTTATTAGGGATTTTTTTGTGTGTCAATGATTATCTCTGAGATAATCATGACATTTTATCACAGTAAGACATTCATTATATCAGTTTGTTTTACAAAATAAAGTCAGGTGATAGAATTATTCTATCGAAAGGCAAAGTAAATGTCCTAATTCTTGTTTACAAATTCAGCATTAACATAGATTTTCTGGAACTAGACATTATTTGTTGCAAAAGTTACACTATAGAAAAGAAAATGCTTGTATTTAAACAACAGATTTTTCACTAATAATTAGGGTATGTTTGAAGTGATTTGAAAAAATAACTATTATCAAACTAATAAATGGTTAAATTCCTAAAGCCACCTTCCTTTGCTTGTTGAACCTGTCAACAGATCACTCTATAGCTCTATATAACGTGAAGCACATCCAGATGTGAATAGATTTCTTTGGGATTGAAGAATCCTAAAGGTGTTTCTGATTAACTGGATATTCTGTGCTCTAGTATCTTGACAGAAATTGTCAGTTACATTCATCTGGTTGAGGCATTGGTAGAAAAATATATAGCTTATACTTACAAAGTATATAAAATCATATTGTACTTTATTTAATGGATCTATAAACTGGTGAATATTACCCAAAATAAGAACATCACATTTGCTTTGCACATAAAACTTTTAAAAATAACACACAAACTAATGAAAATATATAACATATTTATCAACAGAAATAATAATGTAAGATCGTAAATTTTCACATTAAACCATAAATTAATGGAATTCAATAAATTTCTATGAGTATTCTTTGAGGAATTTGACAGAGTCTACAACTAATTTTGAAAATAAATACGTAAATTGGTAATGAAATTTGTAAAACAACGGCAAAGACTGTGTTTGGTACAGAATGATTCAACTTACCAAATATTTAGACTTAGTTCAAAACCAAAGTAATGAAAAGTTTAGAGATAAACTAAAGTTTTATATAGGAACACGACTAAAGATAAATGTTGGACCACATGAAAGGACTGATTGTTTGATAGTAATGGAAAAACTGGCTCAGTATATAGATAAAACTAGAATGAGATACCTAGTCAATATCGTATACAGAGGTGAAGTCCACGTGGATTACAGGTCTAGAGGTTATGACAATAGTGCTGAAATTAATATAAGAAAAATAGAATATCTTTATGACCACAGAATACAAAAGAATTGTCGGATGAAATCTTAGAGGGTGGAGAGGACGGTGTGGAGAAGGACCTGCAGTTAATTTCCATACTTAGTACTTGCCACCTTTGTTTCTAGAACAAATCTAGGTTTCCATGGCAGTGGAAAAGCAGATGCCTCTTGCAGATATTCTGACCTACAGTTTCCTCTGTTCCTTTTAACCATCTCCATAATCCCATTGCTTTCCTAACTCCCAGCAAATCTTAAAGTCTTGTTCCCAAAGATCCCCTTCTGCTGTGCTCTGTGTTGTTTTGGGTCTCACCTCTGTTTGATTTTTCCACCTAATTTCAAAAATCTATTTTTCTCCATTTGTGTATTGAACACAACCTATTAAAAAGTCAATGAACAGTATGTATGTGCACATATGTAAATATATCAATTAAAGTTTATTCTACACATATTTTCTTCTCTTAATCCTCATGTTTCTAAACCATACCACATCATTCCAATGCCAAATTTACCACTTCTGTATAAATATTAAGATAATAATTTATAATTTAAAGACAGTCTTCCTCAGACTTATTTTATATGACTCTAACATCTTTTATACCTGGACCATGTACATCCTGTACAATGATGAAACATGATCAAATAATCTCTATGAAATAGTGATATTTGGTGCCTTCTATTCAAAACTAATTTTCTAGACTTAAAGGAATATGTCTATGTATTTGTTGAGTGCCCCCTGAAAACCTTCCCCCAAATGCAGAAGTTACTCATTCTACTTAATAACGCTAACAATGACACCTATCACTGACTATCTAAGAGTCCCATTGGACGAGGCCTCACCTGCACTTGCTCTAGGTAAACTCGCTGTTATGGGTTGAATTGTGTGTCACCAAATTCGTATGTTGAAGTCCTAACTCCAGTACCTGAGAACGTGACTGTGTTTAGAGACAGGGCCTTTAAAAGGGTGAGTAAGTTAGAAGGAGAACCTTGGGGTTAGTCCTAACCCAATCTGAGTGGTGTCCTTATAAGAAGAGGACTTTTGGACATGCAAGAAAGACACACCAGGGATGTGCACCCTCAGAAGAAAGACCACTTGAGCACACAGTGAGGAGGCAGCCAGCTGCAAGGCAGAAAGAGAGGCCTTAGAAGAAACCAAACCTGCTGACACCCAGACCTTGGGCTTTTAGTCTCCAGAAACATGATAAAATAAATTTTTGTTGTTTAAGCCACCTGATCTGTGATATTTTGTTATTAAAGCCCTATAAAACTAATATACTTGCCCCAAATCAGTTTATCCAAAGCCAACTCATAGAAATCAAATTCACCAAATAACTTATCAATAAACCACGTCACCAAAACGTTTTGCCAAAAATTTATATTTCCAATTGTTATTTGGCTGATGGACAAATTTGACAACAGTTTCTTCACACAGTTTTAGAAACTGAGGCTTAAAATTAAGCTTTTTGACTAAGGTCATGGAGCTAACCAAGCTCTTTAATTCTGAATCCCAAGCTCTTTATCCCCACACTAAACCATCTTTGTGATAAACCATAAAATGGTACCGAGATTTCTAAAATTTCAGAGGAGAGAGCAGTAGCTTTTTGGGGGTTATTAGGGAGATTTACTGAAAGATAAGCTCTATCGTAAAAGATGTAGAAGAATTTGACATACACAAAAAAGAAGGGAAATTCATATTCTGTTAAAACAAAAATAGAGGAAAAGCATCACAAACATCACTCAGGGCATTGCAATTCAACCATTTTCTTTGAAATATATCAATAAAGATATTATTTACATATCTATATAAAGATATATATATATATATACCTGTCTATATATACGGAAATACAAATAAAAGCTTCTAGGATAATCCATAGTGAGACACATTATAAACTGATTATGACAGTTATTTCTTATGTCTAAACTTTGGAACTAATTTATTCTGCAGTGGGAAGTCAATGAAGTTTGAATTACTTCAGATGCTTTTAGTTATAAAAAGATATGTTAATGCTACTTCTGGCAAGAGAGGGATGAAGGGAAACTGGGCATGATACCCAATAAGATGATTCAAAACTTGGGTACTTTATGGCGCCATTTAACCAAAATATATAAGCTAGAAGAAGCTGATCTGTTAGGGAAAGGCAAAATGCCACTATATGTCACAAATATCTTTTATGTTAAATTACTGACCTCTGGGAGACAATTATCTGTTTGTATCACTTGGAAAACTGAGTAACTCAATAAGAAATCAAATTACATTAGTTTGGTTGGGACAAATAGTCCATTTTTCAAAGGTTTTTTTATTTAATTAAGAAAATAAGTGGATATGAGAGAGATGTTGAAAAAGAGAGAGAGACAGAGAGAAAGAGGGAGGCAGAGAGAGAGACTTGTAAACAAGAGATTCCATACTATTTCCCATAATTTATTTTGCTTTTTACTACACTGTCTTGCTTAAATCATTCATGCTACCATGAAAGATTATTCTAGGTCTATTATCAATGAAAGCACCCATTTTTTTTTTGACATTCTTTTTGCTTTTCTCTTTCCTCGGACTGTCTTGCTCCAGATCTTCTCATTGCTAATGCTCCACACATTTCCGGTTTCTATTAGCATAACGTTGCTTTGGAGAGTTTTCCCTGATCACTTAGTCTAAAGTAATACTCCCCTCCCCACTCAGTCTATCTTTTGCTCCCATTTTTCTTCTCAGTACTGTCTTTACTTGGCATTATATTCATTATTTCTTTGTTTCTGTAGTTGCTTGGTGTTAGTTTTCACCACTAGATGGTAAACTCCATGGGAGCAAGGATTTTCTCCAGGAGACTGGAGGTAGCGTTCATGATGCACTTCCCCCGATGTGTTTCCTGATCTTTCCATTGTCTGGTGACCTGTGTACCACTGTTTGGCACAGAGGAGGCCTTCAGCCACTTAATTTCTGAACGAATAAACAAAATAATGAAGCAGGTTTTGTCAAACAATTTTGAATTTCAATTCCCACTTTTTTTTTTTTGCATTAGTATTACATATTACTGCCTGTCCAATCATACCTTTCCCAGACTAGTTAAGATTTCGTTGACTTCATATGTATATTATAAAACTAACCTCCTACTACTTGTTACACACCAATGATTACACCATGCCCTTGATCCCTGTTACTTACATAATGAATGGCAAACTTCCTATTCTGACACTCGAATCCAGCACTGAACTGCTTTTCCCATGCCATTCCCCACTACTCCCTACTACCTTGTATTATTGCTTTATTAATTGTTGACCTTGCTATATCATGACTTTATGTATTTTAGTTTCTTTTCACTTTGTTAACCCATCTTTTCTCTTTCATTTCCTCTATCATTCCTCCAATTCTCGAATTTATGATGTATTTCCACTGGTGTTTTCCTGATTCACTCCATTTTTCAATGTTCTCTCTTGAAACACAATATTTTACATCTGATAATATCTTACCAACATAGGTGATGGTAGGACATACTTTTATTGATTGATGAGTGTTCTCCTTACTCTAAATCCATACTCTTACCCCTTAGAAATATAAATGCATGCATAGAAACTTACTCTAAACACCATGTTTAAAACTTAATAATTTGATTATCCTACTATTGCTCTGGAGATAAGATCTGACTTTTTTGGAAACATACAGATCTCTGAAAATTGGCAATGAAATATTTATCCTTGAATACAATTTTCTGACATGGTGCACATGTGGTATTGGAATGATCATACCAAGATCCCTTTATTGTGTGATAAGTAAAAATTAGCAAAGCATAAGAGTAAGACTAACGAAGAGATTCATCAAATAGAGAGAAGAGTGGGTCTATATATTGTAAATGTCTTAGTTCTAAACAATTTAAAAGATAACCGTATAAAAGGATAGAAACAGCTAAAAGTTTTTGAGATTAATGTTTTCTTCCTGAATGCTTATCTGGCTGGAACAGATATTCAATTTATATCTGTGTAAGACCATTGGTGTCAAATTCTTGTCTAACTTGTTCAACACTGGGTATTCTTAGTTTATCTCTAAAGCATTCTGGAATAATTGATTTATATGTAATATAAAATTCTAATGAGTAGAGTTCACTTGAACAGTCTAAACAAATTGACTAAAAAGAGACATAAAATTGGACTAAAAATGGTAAATAGGCAAGGTAAAATTTATTTTGGAGGAGTAGTGTCTCTGGCTGATTCTTGCTTTTGATGCATGATACATAAGTCGTGGTCATAATTATAAACTTAAAGCTAGTTTATTTTGACAGGACACTGTATGAGTATAATTGAAATTATGAAATGAGTAATGAAAGTGCACAGTGAGTGCAATGTTACTGTGATATAACAAGCCAGCAATCAGAGTTTTGATCACAATGATAGGTAATTACATATCCTTTAAAGGTTAGAATTTAGTGTACTGGCAGTGGAAAAGTTCTGAGAAAGGAAGATGACTAAATTTCTAAAGTATGTGATGGCTCCTATAGTATTACTTATGTTTTCTTTAGTAAAGATTAAACAATCATAATAGTTAGTTAAAACCAATGAAATGCCAGCATAAATAAAAAGTTATGTAGTAAGAATAAAAAAAGACTAAGTGTTCTAGAAAGTGATGTTTTCTTTGCGTCTATTCAGGTATATAGGCACAGATACTTCACCAGCTTCTAAAGAGATTGATTTAACTGACCAAACTAAATATACTTTTTAATTTGCTTTTGCAATGAGCTTTCACTTTTTAATGTTGGAAATAACTGAGTTATTCAGAAAAACATGGCTTTGGTAATTTGTCATCTGAAATGTAGAGTAATTGTCTTTCGCTCTTTTTTCCCCCTGCAACTATGCTTCTCCTTGTCCTTGTAAAACAACTACAACATCTGGTTAGTATCTGATATATTCTAAGTAGAGATAACATATTGTACTGTTCTGACCTTTTCAATATTCTGCACTTTAATTGGCTGTCCATTCTATATCTTCCCTACAGGTTAGTGGGACAGCAAGCAAGGGAGAAATGCAGTGAGTAGCCAATCAAATCATAGAACATTGAAAAGGTCAAAGCTGTATAGCAGAATCCTGTAATTGACAGAATGTATGAGACATTAAAATTCCACCACATCCTTCTTATGACAAAGACTATAATGAAACATAAAATGGCACCACATAAATCTATTCATATGACAATCATTGCTCTGAGAATTGAGAACATAATTTAACACATTCCAATTATGATTTTAAAAATTGCATTATTTTGGTATCCCACAGATTTTGTAGTGGAGTTAAATTACACATAGTCAGCAGAACTATTTGTCTAACAATGGATATTCAGTCCAACACAGAATGGCAGATCAATCTTAAATTTAAATAGGTCTACATTTATAAAAATCCAGAGAGACATCGTTAGCATAAAGAATACTTTTCTCGTATGCAAGACTTGCTAAACTTACTTGAAGAACTTAGGGAAACTTTTCCTTGAAAGGAGAGATACCAAACTAATATAGGAGAGTTTTCCCCATTTTCACAGAAGCTATCTTCATTGATGATAAAAACCAAATTCAGAGTCCCCTAAGATAAAGCTGCAGAGCCTGAAGCTGGAAATATATTCTATATCTGGCTCTTAGATTATAATCAAGGAAGACAGTTTCAGTCAGAGCATTGACCTAGAAGCCACATTTTAAGTGTCTCTTCTTAGAATTTTTTCTCCCTTGACCACACGCGTCTAGAGGAGACCAACCAGAAAAAAAAGAGAGAAAGAGAAAAATAAACAACTTTCCAGATTTTCAACAAATGATATTGTGATGAAAGTCAGCATAATTCAGAGCAAATAAATGCAAAGTGTATAATTAATTGTTATAGAACATGAGCTTTGACACCTATATTTGCAGTCACACTGTAAATATGGTCTTACATATTACACATACTCAGTAATGATAACTAATATATAGATACATATAGAAAGTGGTTAGTTTATAATTTGTTTTCAGCTGCTATTTTATTTGTTTGTTGGTAAGGTTGATTGGAAGAGAGTTTAGAAAAAAATAGAAAACTGCATATAAACATTTTAAATTTCCTAAGAATGTCTTCTTATTTGAACCCTGTGGATTTATGAGGAAGTCCAGAAATTGTTTCCCTTTTTCTGGAAAATAATATAGTTACTTCCAAGATTGTAGTCCCTCAACCAGAAAAATATGAGATATTTGGTTCATTTGCATTAAAGATCTCTCATCTCAACTTCTTGTGGGAAATGTATATATGAGTTTAGAAAAGCTTAGGCACCAACATCTCCCTCCATAGCCAAACAGGTATGATTTAACATGAAATTTGCCAGGCATTAAATATACTTAATTTTAGACATATAAAATCAGACATGTTTTCTAATAATATTAATCGTATTTTTTTGGTAAACACAAAGTTGGGTTTTCTATGAGGCAACTCATTTTATTTCTCCATAGTTGGAATTCACTTAGCTTTTGAGATACTGTTTCCACTGATTTGGGAGTTCTGGGAGAGCCAGTAAATTTCTGTCTTAGAGTTGCCAATCATTGGTTTAAGATGGTACCCGTTTCCCATTGCATTCACATAATTTAAAGTACCAGTGTAACAGTGACAGCCACATATTGCCCTGACGTTGGGGATGTAGAATCTTATCCAAGTGTCATCCTCTGTCCTCCTGAGCATTGCTGAAGCACGCCTTGGTGGAGTAATACTTCAAGTTGAATTTATCAGCTTTTGTGACAGATGTGAGTAGACACCTACCATGGCCCCTCTCCCCGAAGTCTAAACACCTTGCTTATTTCTTATCTTAATCCTGTGCTCCTTGGATCCAACATCATGCTTTTGACTAAATGGGTACAGGAAATCTCTAACATAGGGTGACAGTCTCTATAAGACTCTTCTTCTCATCAACCAAAATGCTTCTTCAACAGTATTTGTTAACCCATGACCTAGGCATCATATTTTTGTGAAATACCTAATAGGCTCATGGCTTTCCTGGGTCAAACCCTGCGTATCAATACATAGATATGTTCTTAAGAGATTCCAGTGTATTACCTCAAATCAAGACCTTATGTCACCATTTACTTTCATCTACATCAATGTTCAGCATAAATTCATATTCTTCACTCTCCAGATCTTGCTCTTGATATAAAAAGCAAACCATCAAAATTACAAATTATTGCTCTCTTTTATAAGCCTGGCTTTGCCAAATTAAGAGCATTTTGGCATTCAAATTATTGTCTCTGGTAATTGATAGTTATCTTCCAAAAGTGAAAGCTGAAACACACTTTACCTGGTTTATTCAACAACCACATCAGACATGATATGTATAAAAAGGGGAGGTGAATAATGGTTAGATTAAAAATGACTTATGAGACATATTAATCAACATAATGCATATTTTATCTTATTCAGTTGTGATTCAAATAAAGCAACTATAAAAATTAAGACATTTCAGCAAACATCAGCATAAACTGGCTATTATATGACATTAAAATAATTTTTAAATATGATTATTATATAGTTTGCTTGATAAAGAAGTGTCTTTCTCATTTATAAATATAGGTTAAGTATTTTCAGTTTGGATTATAAGATTTTTGAGATTTTCTTTAAGAAAATCTAAAAAAAATTAAAAATAAAAATGTGTGCATGGTGAGTGGAGTGATGTATGAAACAAGATTGGTGAAAAGATTGATAATTCCTGAAACTTGATTATGGGTACAGGGGAATTCATTATTTTATCTTGCTATTTTGATATTAATATTTATAATAATTTTTTTTAAATTCTGTCTCTGGGAATGGTAAAGTAACATATCAGACTAAACATCCTCATAAGAAGAATAAGCCTGTACACTCTTTCGAAAAATTACTACTTGTAGGCATTGAAAGTTGATGAAAGGCAGGAAGAAACTGGAAATATAATTTTTTTAATGCCTCTTCTTTTGGTGAGGAAGATCGGCCCTGAGCTAACATCTTTTGGCAATCTTCCTCTTCTTTTTCTCCCCAAAGCCCCAGTACATAGTTGTATATCCTAGTTGTAAGTCATTCTAGTTCTTCTATGTGGGTTGCTGCCACAGCATGGCCTGATGACTGGTGTGTAGGTCCATGCCCAGGATCTGAACTGGTGAACTCTGGGCAGCCAAAGCGGAGCATGAGAACTTAACCATTCAGCCATGGAGCCAGCCCCTGGAGATATAACTTTTGAAAGAAAGGAAAGACATCATATGAGATCTGTATTTATCTGACTTTTCCATTGAGGGCAGACCCAAGACAGTGAAACACATTGGGACCTTTGTTTAAGTAGCAAATGCCAATCTTATGGGCTCAGAGTTCAGGGATCCCAGTGTAGCTGATAATTGAAATGAGGATGCTAGAAAGTAGGGAGCCTAAGAGGGATACCGTAACCTGAATACAAACTCGCATTTATCCTTGGCTGGCTACTAAACCGCTCCCATGCAGACTGTGACTCCAAGAACCCTAACAAAAAAAAAAAAAAGGAAGTTTCAGCTGCTGTGAGGTGCATGGAATAAATGTTTAGTACTGAAGTCTTGCTAAGTTGGATACGTTGAGCTTTCCATTAAAATGTCATATAAGCCATGATTAGGAATAAGGACAATATTTCAGAAATGAGATTTGAACACCAGTTCTAAGGGAAATATCAAAAAAGACTTGCCCTGTCAAAGACTAAAAAGAAATGTTTAATGAACTAAGGTGATCTACTTATAAATGAACTGCTTGCCTGGACAAGTCTCAACCTTCTTTCATCGACACTAGCCAGTGTAGAGTAACAAAAAGCATAGGAATGTCAATAAACTGGAAATGTGATTCATAGTAAAGAGGTACAACTATCAATAGAAGCAGAGCCACACACAACCCAGATGCTGACATTAGCAGATAACTTCTACACAATAACTGTGATGAATATGCTAAGGATTTTATAGGAAAATTGTAAAGAATAGGTGAAGATATGGTAAATTTCAGGAAAAATGTAAAAACTCTAAGAAAAAGAAATTCTAGAAATAAAGATGCAATTTCTGAAATGAAGCATTTATTACATGGCACTTACAGCCATTGAGACACTGCAGAAGGAAGGATAAATGAACCTTCAGAAGACAATAGAAATGATGTAAACTGAAATATAAATAAAAAATATATGAATAAAAGAACATAACTTCAGTGAGAGGTAGGGCCTTATCAAGCAATCTAACGGTGCATAATTCAAGTCCCAGAAAGAAAGGAGAGAGAGAATATAGAAAGATATTTAAAGTACTGTTGGCAGAAAATTTATCAATTTTGGTTAAAATATCAACTCACGGATTCAGAAAGATTAGTAATCTTCACATCAGGAGAAACACAAAAGAAGCAATATTTAGATATCTTACAGTCAAACCATTGAAAACCTACAATAAATGCAGAATGTTAAAAGTAGCCAGAAAAAAATGACATTATGTGGGAAAAACAATAAAAATGGTAACTGATTTTTCATAAAAGAAACTATTGAGGCAATGAAAGAACCAAAAAAGTCTAGCAAGAATTTGATAGCTCACAAAACTTCTTCAAGAGTAAGGCACAAATAGAAATCTTTTCAAACACGAGCTGAGGGAATTATTCTTCAGCAGACACTGTCATAGAAGTTCTTAAAAGAAGTCTGTTAGGCTGCAGGGCAATGATGCCAAAAGACAATATGGACCAAAAATTATATTTACATACCAAGAGCACTGGAATTGATAAATTTGTGGATAAATATAAATTTGTCTTGAATTCCCTGAAATTCAAATGACTGCTGAAAGCAAAAATACTAACAATGTATTGAGATGGGGCTAAAGTAAATGAAAATAATACACAAAGAACAAGAGGGGCTGGATGAAATTATACTGTTGTTAAGTTCTTGTATTGGAGAGAAGGAGGGTACTATTAACATGAAGTATAATGTGATAGGTTAAGGATATATGCTAGAATTCCTAAAGCAAGCATAAAAATAAATAAAAATGTACACCTGATAACCTAAGAAATTAGATAAAACAAAATATTAAAAGAAACAAATAAAAACCAACAAACAAAAAAACAAGATTAATAACAAAAGCAAAATAAAAGGTAGCAGGAAAGGAGAAATAATCCAGAGGAGATGTATTAAAAAAAAAAAGAATAGCAGGGGCTGGCCCGATGGCCAAGTGGTTAAAATTCTGCATACTCTGCTTCAGGGGCTCAGGTTTATGGGTTCAGACAGCAAGTGCAAACCTGCTCCACTCATCAGCCATGCTGTGGAGGCATCCCACATACAAAGCAGGGGAAGATTGGCACAGATGTTAGCTCAGGGCGAATCTTCCTCGGGTGACAAAAAGAGGAGGATTGGCAATGGATGTTAGCTCAGGGTGAATCTTCCTCATACACACACACACAAAAATAGTAAGACTAAAGATCTAAGCCTTACATAAGAGAGGCACTTTAATTATAAAGAGCTGAGTTGAAAATAAAAGGATGCAAATATAAAAGTGTAAGAAATGTGGTGTGATTTTACTTCTATCAGATAAAGCTGACTTAAATACAAGGGATATAACTGAAGATTTAAAAAAGGGGGCAGTTTCATTATGACAAAGGAGACTTCAGAACTTAACAAACCCAGAACTGGGTATCTGGTGGTGAAAGCCAGTGAGATCCTTGACATCTTTACATTAACCAGAGCTCACACCCCACTATCATTATGTCAGGTAAGTTTCCCCCTGTGTCTAGAGCCATCTAAGGACAAAAGCAAAAGAAGAGATGTAGAAACTTGAATGGATTCAATTAATCTGAAAGAAACGAAATTTTAAATAAGAAGACTCTAACTTACTTTAAAAGGCCAATGTTTTCCCCTGACATCCATTAGAAATCAGATCTTATAAATAAGTTGAATTCACCAACAGAAAAACAAAGTTTCATTGCTTACTTCTGAATACTAGAATGTAATTTTTGATATAGTCCACAAGTATATATACACATTTTTTTTTTTTTTTTTTTTTTTTTTGCTGAGGATGATTAGCCCTGAGCTAACATCTGTGCCAGTCTCCTTCCACTTTATATGTGGGTCACCACCACAGCATGGCTGATGAGTGGTGTAGGTCTGCACCTAGGATCTGAACATGTGAACCCAGGCCACTGAAGCAGAGCACACTGAACTTAACCACTAGGCCACGGGGCCGGTCCCTATATACTTTTTAAAATAATGTTTTTAAAATTTTAGAACACATTTAGAGTTCCCAAAGATTGCAAAGAGATCATAGAGAGGCCCCATATTCCCAGTACCCAGTATGCGTTAATATTAACATCTTTTATGAGTATGGTAGAAAAGTCACCTCCCACGATGGAAGAGCAATTGCTTGGGGACAGGAAGAAACTGATAGAGGCCTGAATATGACTCTAGGAAATACTGCCATCTCCACTATGGCATCGAGTTTTATTTGGCTAGTAAGTTACATGAATTTCATATGATATCCCTTCCCCCATGGAATTTAAATTTAAATTGGTCAAAGGTGATGCTCGATTAAAAGGAATATATCCTAAATTTTCTAAGACAGAAGACGAAGCGCTTGTCTTATAATAATTCTGGAATTAGTCTTTAGCAAAATCAGATATTCCTAAATATTTTAGTCCCCTCTATCATTTTTCAGAAACTTGAGATAAATTTCAGCAATCTGAGTCATCCTTTGGCCTGAGAAATGAGAAGTACAGTCATATTTAAACCGTGCATGATTGTAAAAGATGGCTATTTCCCTTCTCATACATAGGAAAACTCTATAAGTAGGTTCCTGGTATAATGACGAGGTGAAATAGACCTCTTTAAGCTCTAAATGAATGTCTATTTCAGTTAAGAAAATGGTTACCTCATAAACATGCTTTAATTATCTTACTTCTAAAGACAGGTTAATTTCTAGTGAAAAACATTTAATTTAATTTAATTTAATGTGACTTCAAAAAGAACTTTTCAACAATAAACTATGAGCATTTTTTAGGAAACTTTTCAAAACAAATATTGATTTCTTCAAACTTTTGTGATAAGGAGTGGCTAACACTAAAATTTTATCTCATATTGCCAAATATATGTTTATTTGCTATTTATGTGGATATTTGATGAATTTTTAATTGAATTCTTTGGGAGAAAATAGATAGTTTAGAAAGTATACGAACATGTCAGAATAAGCTTAGTTTGTTTCCTGTAGAGAATCTTAGATTTTTAAAATTCAAACTAAATTTCTAATATTTTTATGTAATTTAAAAAATATGAGCTATATACACTAAATTGGGATTTTCCCAAGTAGTTATTTTAAAGAACGCCCCTGTCAATCCTTAAGGACAAAAACTGACATAAATTTGAGAATCTGATATTTTATTAGGGGATAATAAATCGTACTTTCTTATGGTGCCATAAATTCTTCCCCAGACACTGGATCACTTCAAAGGTGATATATCTGCTTGTATTGAATTTTCATACTGTTTAGTAATACTATGTTATCCTTTCAAGAATTATTATTACTGAGTTTCTTCAGGCCACAGAAAAATGAGTCCAACAAGAGTGAAAGAAAATTTAATACTAAGATGAGTTTTGAAAGCCTACTTAGACTTGCTGAGAGCTTGTCAAGGATTTATCATTTTTCCATGCCCTTTTCTGTGTACTAAACAATAATCCTTTCAAGAGGTTCCTGCCCCGGGAGAGGTAAGCCTGATTAGCTTCAACATGAAATTTTATGAAGCTTCTTTTTCGAAGGTCCAAGCTCTTCTCCGTGATTGTTTCTATCAGTGCTCTGCTCCTCAAGCTTCACTTCTTTTGCTATTATTGTTGTTAACATAGTATTGCTATGTTTTTCCCATCACTATACTAGCTTAAAGATTCTTTCTCACATTAGGTCCCTATTTCCTACTTGGCTAATTATTTTGAAAATCCTAATATTTAAGAGAATATCTTGTGTTTAGTTGTACGATGCTATGTCTTAATAAAAAATTACAAGAGGGTTGTTACAAATAGATATCTATTAGCCCCCATCTACATGATGTGACTTTACAAGTTCCAAAGATATTAACTATCCTAGTTATTCTCCTAAATGTGTGGAACCTGAAAGCTGATTGTGTAACTGTTTGAATATGAGATAGAGCAAGAGAATTTCACCTCCAGTGGTATGGTGGGAAGCATGTTCTCCCAGGAGGCAATAGGGGGTGAGGAGCAGCCCTGATTGGTTACATTCGCCATTTTCCATGATTTATTGCCATGGGATATGCATAATAGACTCTGCTGAGCCAGTACCAGCTGGTTCCAGCAAACCAGTATTTCCTTCCCATCCACTCTATCTCCCTTTTATGCTGCCTAAGATCTCCACTGTTGTCATCTCTTGGTATGAGGCATTGCTTTTTGAATTCCCTAATTAAAGCAAATTATTCTTTCAGTAAGCATGCACCAGCTATCCACTGTGTTAGGTACTAATACAATATCTCTGTCCCTGAAGAACTTAGAGAAACATAAATAAGTAGACACCAATTATATAGGGAAAGAGAAAAAGGCCCCACAAATATACTGGGGAGGTGAATAAATCCCCCCACAAGAAGTTTCATATAATTTTCAAGGATTAAAATGCACAAATGTTATTTGTACAGTTTGACAAGTTTTGACAAAATATGTGTGTACACTGATATACCCTACAACTCTGTGAAGATATAGAAAGTTTCTGTCTTTCCAGAATGTTCCTCATGCTCCTTCTCAATCAATCCTGGTCACTCACCAGAGGAAACCACTGTTTTGATTTCTGATACAAGTGCTTAGTTTGCTGTTCTTCTAGAAATTCATAATAATAGACTCATAAATACATACGCTTTTGAGACTGGCTTCTAACAAAATATCTTTGACGTTCATCCATATTGTTGGGTCTGTTTGCAGTTTATTCTTTTCTATTAGTATGACATAATACTTTTCTTTTTCATAATGTCCACCTCTTGTCAAGGGATATTTGGCTTGTTTCCACCATTGGCTATTATGAATAGACAGCTCCTATGAACGTTCAGATACAAATATATTTATTGACATATATTCTCATTTTCCTGGGTTAATTAACTAAGAATGGAATTACTGGGCCACAGGGTTGGTGAATGTATTTATTAGAAACTACTAGAATAGTTGTCACAGTTTTTGTACTATTTTACACTCCCATTGGTTGTTCCACATACTTGTAACATCTGGTGATGTTGAATTTTTATAATTATCCATTCTGGATGGCCTGCATTGGTGTCTCATTGTTAGTTTTAATTTACACTTCCCTGATGACAACCGATGTTGAGCACATTTTCAGATGCATATTGAGCATTTGTCCATTTCTGTATCATCTTTTGCAAAGTGTTTCTTACACTCTTTTAACAATTTTTATTGAGTTTTTGTGCATGTGTGTGTGTGTGTGTGTTTTACTATTGAGTTGTAGGAGTTCTGTATATATTCTGGATACAGATTTTATTTTTTGGCCAGATATATGTATTGTGAATATTTTGTCTATGGAGCTTATCAATTCATTTTCTAAAAAGTTCTTTTGATCACAGAAGTGTTTTTTCTGTCTTAGCATTCTTCTTTTATAGATTTGCTTTCTGTGCCCTTTTTAAGAAATGTTGCCAACTCCAAATATGAAGATATTTTCTCAGATTTTATTCTACAAGCTTTAAAATTTTAGCTTTAATATTTAGGTCTGTAAGTCAGCTGAAATTAATTTTTATATATGTTTGAAAGTAGCATCAATTTATTCTTTTCCCTATGGATATAAAGTTCTTCTAGCATTATTTGTTGAGAAAAACTTTCTTCCATCATCAATTTCTTCAATGCCTTTATTGAAAATCAATTCACTACACAAGCCTATTTCCAGTCCTTCTTTTCCATTCTGTAGGTCTATTTGCCTATGCTTATGCTATTTCCAGCCTGTCTTAATTCCTGTAGCCTGAGAGGGAGATGAAGTCAGGTGGAGTATCTGTAATCAGGCAGTATAATTCTTCCAACATTTTCTTTCTCTTTCAAGATTGTTTTTCAGATAAAGACTTTACATTTTTCATTTCTTGCGTCAGACTTGTAATATTTGTCTTTTTTTTGAAATTTTTCCCTTTTATCTAAGATGTCAAGCTTTTGAAATAAATGTTTCTTATAATCCCTTGTTATGCTTTTAATGATCTCAAATGACATCCTCTCTTTCATTCCCTTTACTGGTAATTTTTGTTTTCCCTCTTTTTGTCTTAATTCCTGTTAGTTGTTCATAAAATGATTTAATCTTTTTACAGAAAAAATTTTCTTTTTTTTTGTTATCCTTCTATTTGTCCACTTTCTATTTTCTTGATTTCCACAGTTGTCATTTTATTATTTACTTCTTTTAGCTACTTTGGTTTTAATGTGTGCCTTTTTGCCCCCAAATTTTCTAAGGTGGAGCATACATCATTGCTTTTAAACCTTTCTTATTTTCTAATATGATAATTATTTGCAATTCACAAAGTTTGATATTATATTTATACTTTATTCAAGTACTTTGTATTTTGTGTTTTCCTTTTTAATTTCTCCTTTAATGCTGAGTTATTTAGAAGTATGTTATTTAATTTGCAAATATTTGAGGATTTTAAAGATTTTTTTCCTACTGATTTCTAATTTAAAGAACTAACTTTTTAAGGTTTATATCTGTTAAAATTCATTAAAACTTGTTATATGGCTCAACAAATGATCTATCATGGTGAATGTTCTATATGCACTTATAAAGAATATCTGGTGTATTGGGGTTTTTTGCTCTATTGTTTTATAATGTCAATAAGGTTAAGTTGTTTATCTTATTCCATTTCTTAAATGCTAGTGATTTTTTTTATATTTCACTTAACAGTTACTGAGTTTTATTGAAATCTATGACTTTATCTGATTTATTTCTTTATTTTGAAGATCTATAATTAATTAAGGACAAATTTAAGACTGTAATATCTTTCTGATAAGTCCTTCTATCATTATGGAATGTCCTTTTTTCTTGTATCTCTGATGTTATTTTTCTTGAAGTATACTTTGCCTGATAGTAACATAGGCAAATAAATTTTATTATGTTTCATAGTTGCATGTAGCTTTTCCATGTTTTTGAATTTTACCTATCATATAGTTATATTTTTTATTTTATAGTTTCTGTTTTTATATTTGTATTTTGTTTTATTCTGATTTTAATATAATCAAACCTTCACATTTAATCTATATTTATACTTTTTATATTTTTATTTACAGGTCTAAGTATGTATTTGTGTTTTAAAATGTAAACTATGTTCCATATAGTTATTTCTGTAAAATTTCCAGCCATTATTTCTTCAAACATTTTGTCTCCTCCACATTATTTTCCCTCTAATTCTGGGACTACAATTGCATATATTAGACTACTTGCTATTGTCCTACAGATCATTGAAGATCTATTCTCTCTTTCATTCCAGTTCTTTCTCCACTCTTTACTTTACATTGCATAATTTCAATTGCTATATATTCAAGACCACTGAGTTTTAATCTGTGGTGTCCAATTCAATATTAAGCTCATCTAGTGAAAGTGTAGATATTTTATTTTTCAGTTGTAGTATTTTCATTTGGCTCCTTTAAGTGTGTCTATTTCTTTTCCGGGGTGCCAATCTATTCACTCATTATTTTCATCTTTATTCCTTGAATGCTAATTTCAACACGTGTGCTATCTCTTGGTTTTATCCTATTGGTGGGTTTTTGCCTCAGTATGGGTTTCATTTTTTCTGTTTCTTCACATGTCTTGTCAACTTGTGATTGAAAATTTCTGACCTTTTGGATGGCTACTTTGTTGAGATTCTAGATTTCGTTTTATTTCCTTAAAGATTGTAGACTTTTGTTGTTGCAGGCAATATATTTACTATTGGATTTGATTGCTCTTTCAAGGTTTATTTGGGGCTAATTGGGGCAGATTCAGAGAAGCCTTTTGACTAGATCTGGAGTAGTCATAATTCTAAGACATGGGCTCCTGTTGATGTTTTCTTCCAAGCCTTGCAGAGTATTACCTTGCACATAGATAGCTTATAATTTAGCCTGAGACACAAGGGGACCACATGCAGATTTTTTGAGCTTCTTCTCTCTGTGTTTCTCTCCTCTCCAGTATCCTAACCCTCAAATTTCATCCTCCTCAGCAGCCCTGAGCTGTGATTTCTCTTACCTCTAACCAGTGAGACTATTTCATGGAATACATATTTCAGTTTCTTAGAGAAATATTTCTAAAACTGATATCTGGACTCCTGGGGTTAATTAGAAATATTCTTTTAAGTTTGGAATTTTACTTACTATCTCTACTTTACTTCAGTTTGAAAAGCTTGAATGTAACCTAAAATGAGTAAAAGTCAAGCAAATTTTACATACATCTGAAGTTGTAGCATAGCTATGAAGTGAAGACAGAATTGCATAATTCTTTTCCATTATGTCCTATCAGCATAAGGAAAGGAAGAAAATAAATGCGGTTTTATGTGATTTCTATGTTATCAAGATAAAGTTCTCAAAAGATTAAAGAAGTGCGAGAATATAAAATGCTCATTAAAAAGTTGGAACTTCCCAAGAGATTTATAAAATTGGATAGGCTTAAGTATCATTTTTCTTTTACACAAAGGTAATAGGCAAGTCCCAAGCACTTCCAAGGAGAGCATGTCAATCCCAAAATTTGATCAAAGGATTTAGTTCATGCATTGATTTGACATCTGACTCCCTAGTTGAAAATGTATTAAAATTGTGACATTTGTAAAACTTCACTTGAATGTATTTTTATATCTCAATCATATACGTACAAAGATAACTACCACCTCCACTCCCTCCAAAGCTGTGCCAACCATATCATTTTCTGTAACTGGAACACTTTAGAGAGTGAAACTATAAACTAGTATTGTCCCAGAAAAATAGAGTTACATTCACCCCAGCCTTTATAATGGCACCATAATCCATTCAATTTTTCATGGCAGAAACTGTGAAGACCTCCTTAATTCTACGTTTCTTCCTCTATCTTCACATCCAATACATCAAAAATTATCTTTTGTACTATGTACAAAATATGTCTAATATATGTCAATATATTTTGATTCCTACTGTTACCGCCTTGGCAAGAAGGATAAAGCTTTCTCACAGTGACTGATCTAACAGCTTTTCTGCATTTGCTTCTTGGTCCCTCAATTACATACTCCACAGAGCAACAAAAGTGCCATTAAAATGTACATTAATATCACATTAATATCTCCAGTAAAATCCTTTAAGAGCTTTCCATTGCAATTTTTTAATTAAAAGTTTATAGTTTTAGAACTGTTTTAGTTTCACAGCAAAATTGAGAAGAAGGTACAGGGATTTCCCATATATACCTTGCAACTATACACCCATAGCCTCCCCTATATCAACATCTCCCACTGGCCTGTTTGGACAAATATATAATGACATGTAGCCATCATTATAGTAGTTTTCACTGCCATAAAAATCATCTGTGCTCATCGCTTTCTCTTTCCCTCCACCCCTACTCCAAGCCCCTGGCATCCACTGGTCTTTTTATTGTCTCCATAGTTTTGGCTTTTCCAGAATGCCATATATTTGGAATCTTACAGTATGTAACCTTTTCAGATTGGCTTTTCTCACTTAGTAATATGCATTTAAGTTTCCTCTGTGTCTTTGCATGGCTTGATAGCTCATTCCTTTTTATTGCTGAATAATATTCCATTTTCTGATGTACCACAGTCTATCTATTCACCTACTGAACATCTTGGTTGCTTCCAACTTTTGGCAATTATAAATGAAGCTTTACAAAAATCTGTGTGCAGGATTTTGTGTGGACATAAGTTTCCAACACCTTTGGATTAATACAAGGGAGTGTAATTACTGGATTGATAAGAGTATGTTTAATTTTGTAAGAAACTTCCAACGTGTCTTTAAAAGTGGCTGTACCATTTTGTAATTTCACTAGCAATGAGTGAGCGTTCCTGTTGCTCCACATCCTTGCCAGCATTTGGTGTTGTCAGTGTTCTGGATTTTGGTCCTAAGTGTGTAGTGGTATCTCATTGTTTTTTAAAAATTTCCATTGCAATTAAAAAATAAAAAGACCTCTTTATCATGACTCACCAAGCCATACCATAATTTGGCTCTTATCTAATTTTCAACTTAGTTATGACTGTCCTCCTCAAGTGTTGTGCTCTAGCCCAATTGACCGTTAGGTTCATCAGCCACATCAAAGCCTTTCCAGGCACAGGGCCAATGTGCATGAGTTTTCTTCTACCTGGAATATTGTGCTTCCACTCTAATGGACTTCTCACCCATTAGGTATAAACTTAAAGGTTACCTCTTCCGAAAGATTTTCTCTAATAACCAGCTTATGTGAATTCTATTTTTACTCCATTCTATAATTTTCCATCTCTTAATTTCAGTCCATTATTACAAGTACCATAGTTACAAATACTTAATTTTACTTCTTAATCTTTCTCCCTATCTACGATACAAAGTCAATAATGATAGCATCCAAATCTATCTTATTTACATGATATTCTGATATTTCACAAGTTCAGGTAAATAATGGGACCTTAAATATTTATTGACTGATGAGTAAAATGAGATGTTATAAAGAGCCTTGATTTGTTTCCATTTACATCTCATGAAACAAGTGGAAATGAGTTTGGGGAGAAATCTTCAAGATCATTTAGTCAAAGATCTGACATTGCTGAGACTCTCCTTGGCAGATATCCAGATCTCCTTTGAATGTTTCACCCTGAGAAGATTAGCAGTGACATCCTGCTGCACATATACACAGACTGAAGACAAGCAGAACATGTGTTCTCCCAAAGAATAAATAATATTTTTTCAAAGCTAAACAATAGATCCAAAGAAAATTAGTTTGCTACAGAGTTCAGTTATTTCCCTGCATCTTCTGCATTGCTAGTGCCTTTCAAGTGTCTTGGGGCCCTGGAAAATAGTATAGGAAATTAAAAATGCCAACAAGCAAAGCAGTTTCAATCATGACTACTAGGACAATAGCAGCTTACTGACACACTTAGCTCCAGCTCATTTTCTAGTGATATTAGGTGAATGTCTTTGTATATTTTGTTATTGTTGCTGTTTTTAGGCCAGGATAGAAGTTCTATCCTTCCAAGTTCGAAAAATTTCAAATCTCCCAGATTTGGACCATGGTACCATAAATCCTAACTTTAGTTAGTTTCCTAAAGTTTGCACACTTTTTCATTTCTTTTGAAAATTTTCCTTAGCTCTGATGTATAACAGTGTGTGACTACTTCACTTAAAGTGTTTATTGTTGACTCTGCTATCATGTAGTTGCAGTTTTCTATAACTGTATAGTTACAGTTTCATGTAACTTTGACCTTCTTCTTAAACAATTATGTATGTCAATAACAATACTCTAAAACCAGGGAAACTCTTATTTTAACAGGTCTGAGGATAAATTCTCCTGTCATATCTCCTAAGATGTGTGGTCAATGCAGAATCTGTTATAGTAATATGCAAACTAGAAATGAATACCCCTAGGCCTTTTTCTATTAATTTTGCCAGAAATAGATGGTAATCTTTTTAGACTCTATGAAAGTCTTTGCTCTTGAGTTAAGAATTACTCATGACACACATGTGTCTAAATGTTAGTAAATAATGAATTTGAATGTTTCTTTTTTTAAAAAATTCTCTAATATTAAAATTTTTTCTAAATTACATCTTCGGTTACCTAATTATAAATTTAATGAAATATGATACTGTTTCTTTTCATTATTTTAGATTAGGATGTCCTTGCATATAGTCATTACCATGAATGGGAGTTGAATTTTCCTTTAGCTTCTCACAAAAATTGGTAATTATTAAGCATTTGGACCAGATCTTAAAAATATAAATTTTGAGAGTCAGCGTTAAATTGTTCCAAGTGCTCTAAAAAAAGCCCCATGGATCAGCAATGTTTGTCTATTTTAGTCATTATTGCTAATCTTATGCCAAAACAGCTGATCAATTTAGTAAATATTGCAAATCAAATTTTAGAACTGTGTCAACTGAGGGAAAGAAAAATGAATGTTGGCTGAATTATCATGATATAGGAATAATTTAAATTTGAATATTCTATGAATGTATGCATTGTGTTTCTTTGCATGTGTGTTTTGCAGAGGGAAAGAATGGAAATCAGAAGATGAAAACAGTTTATGGTGCAACTGGTGTTTGTGCTTTTTTATTTGTGTATTTTTCTTTTTTTTTCTTTTTTTGAGGAATCTTAGCCCTGGGCTAACATCTGCCACCAATCCTCCTCTTTTTGCTGAGGAAGACAGACCCTGAGCTAACATCTTTACCCATCTTCCTCTACTTTATATGTAGTATGCCTGCCACAGCATGGCTTGACAAGCAGTGCGTAGGTCCGCACCCGGGATCCGAACCAGCAAACTCCAGGCCGCTGAAGTAGAACATGTGAACTTAACTGCTGAACCACCAGGAGGGCCCTATGTTGTGTAATTTTTAAAGTGAGACAGAACTATTACTCCTCTGTTAAATTAAAAAATTTAGTTGTTCTTTTAGGCATATGGATTTGGGTTGTGCATATCATATCAACCAAAAGTACTTCCACATAGTACTGCAGTGCTATTAGCCAGAGAAAGTATTTTCTACTTAGTTTGAATGCATCTTGGCTAAATATTTTATAATATGGTTTTTTGAAATATTTATAGTATAGATGTGTTTAATTATAAAGGCTGTATTCTGACTTTTAAAGTAGTAGCAAGAGGACTTTACATAAACTAGGTTTAAAATTTAAAATTTTGTATATAATTGCATCGATATATATACAGTTTATACCAATCAATTCCTCTTAATAATAGTCACAGGAATATCAATAAAGATGACATATGTTAACAAAGGTATTTTGGTTGAGAACTAAAATCTTTGTAAAGCAATATAAGTATATTTCTGTCACATTTGTTTCAGTCTTTGTATTTGTTTTATGGAAGGTGTTCCTGTAAGTGTGTTGTCAATGAACTGAACATGTCAATATTGACAAGTCAGTTTCCTGCTTCACTCAATTGGTGATGATGTCCCGTTATGCTGAAAAGTTTAAGTGGATATTTTATGACGTCTGTCATCCTAAGGACATAGAAAATCGCCATGGCCAATTCGCCTGGACAGTTTTTAGGTTAAGTACCAGTGCCTACAAATCAAAACAAGGAATGCATCTTTGTTTTCATGTGGTGTTAGTTTTTTCTCCAGAGGCTGGAGGACTTAAGAGCTCAGGGGCAAACAGTTTGCCAAGACTTGCCTTCTTTGAGATAGTCCTTTTATTTATTATCAGATAGCAACAAATTTTTTGGTTTTGATTGAATGAGTGTGAGGTACAAAAATAATTTGGGTTGGGACAGTGGTGTGAGGAGTGCCTGGGAGGAAAGGCTCAAACATGTTCATGAATAGCGTTAGGTTACCAGCTAGGTAAAGGAATTATATTTGCAAGGATTAAAATAAAGTTTATTTCTGGTAGTTGTTGCTTAACTTATTTGGAAACGCTTCCTCATGAGAATAGCTAGATCTATACGAATTATTTCCTTTAATATTTACTTGAAGATAATAGGCAGCTAACAAATTAGCAAAGAAATTTGTATCCAATCTTTAGGAGAAGAGGAAAATCTAGAACAATGAGCTAAATATTTGGGATTTCTTTTCCCCAGGAATGCCTGATCCAAAAAACTTAGAAATTCAGACTACATAAAAATTAGCATACAGATAGTTTGAAACTAAAAGGAAGGAAAAAAAATTACCATGTAATCACAAAAAGAAAGTAGTTGAAGCTATAATATTATCAGACAGAGAACACTCCAAGACAGGGAACTTTATTAGAGACAAAGAGGAGGGCTTCATAATGATAAAGGGGTCAAGCCATCTGGAATATGTCCTACTTACGTACACACCCAATAACATCTTCAAGTCACAGAAAGCAAAAATTCAGAAATGGCAAAGGAGAACAAGAGAAATGACCAAGATAATGGAAAACTTTCATGTCTCTCTCATTAGTTGCTAGAGAAACAGAAAAGGAAAAAATTGGGAGAATTCACACTTTTTCAAGTATACTTAGAACATTTATCAAGAAATAAAATTAAAAATAAATTATATGCTGAGCAATAAGTAAAGCCTCAAACGTCCTTAAATGTTTGAAATAATTCCCCATGTGTTCTTTGACTACTATATAATTCAGCCAGAATCACGAAGGAGAGCAATCACGAGAAAACTCAGTTAAATGCAGTTAAAACAATACAATGCTAATAATCATCCAAGTGAAATTTAAAGATACTGTGAATTGAATGATAATAAAGTTATGACATAAAAAGTGGAGGACTAAAGTCAATCAGTGTTTACAGCAAAATGTATAGTCTTAAAATGTGTCTATTAGAAAAGGCAAAAGGCTTAAAATCAGTCAACTGGAGTTCCATTTCAAGAAGCTAATAAAATAACAGCAAATCAATTTCAAAGAAAGTAGAAACAAATAATAAAGATAGAGCCAAAATCAATAAATATAGAAAAAGTCATAAAAGAGAAAAAAATCTGTAAAAACCAAAGTTGGTTCTTTGAAATGGCTAATAAAACTAATAAAACCTTACTAAGAATTATCAACAACAAAAGTCATAAATTAAAATTTACCCATATCTGAAATGATAAAGGAGCTATCAATACACTTCCCTCAGACATCAAAAAAAGAAAAAGATAAAAATTGATGCATAAGTCTCACGTATTAAATGGACATCATTTTCAAAACTATAACTGTTCAAAAAATGACAAAAAAAGAAATAGGCCAATATTTATCCTACCAATGGAATATTTTATTTAAAATATTCCCACAAAGAAAACCCCAGGCTCATATGGCTTCTTTGGTAAATTTTTCCAAATACTTAAGAAAGAAAAGAACATCAATTTGCATGAACAGTTCCAGGGAGTAGAAAAGAGAGAACACTTTCTACCTCTTTTTATAAATCCAACATAACCTCAATTTCAATACCTAACAAGCACAGTATAAGAATAGAAAATTATAGAGTAATCTCTGTAAAAATTATTAAGGTAGATGCAGTAGTCTATTACATTGATGGCCTCTAATGACCCACATCTCTCAGGATTCATGCTCTTGCGGAGTCCCATTTTCTTCAATGTAACCTGAACCTACTAAAATGATTTTGCCAATAAAATGTGGTAAAAGTGATGCAGTGCTAGTTCTGGAGCTGTTTGAAAAAGGTCTGGCAACTCCTGTGTTTTGCATAATTGGGAACTTTGGACAACATGTGAGAGATTCATTTATCCTGCTGAAGAGAACATATAAGCTGGCTATACAGAAAGAGGTTCTATACTACATGGAGATAGTAGGCATGCTGTCCCTTTATTCCAGCTAACTCCAGCTACAACCAACCCCTTAGAGGCAGCTCCATGAGGAAGCAACACGAGACGAAAAACTGCCCAGCTGTGTCCAGTCCAGACTTCAGAATCATGAGCAAACAAAATGGTTCTTGTTTAAGACTCTTAAACTTTGCAACAATTTGTCATGCAACAATGGACAAGTGAAGCAATAGGATATATTATATCTGAACAGTTCTACTCTTAGATACGCAGCAAAAATGTATCTATAGGTCATGAAAATGCATGTGCTGGAATATTTCTAGAACTGTTATTTATATTAGACAAAAACTAGAAAATATCCACATGTCCATCATCAATAGGAGGGCTAATACGTTTTTGGTATATTTGGAACACTATACTGCGATGCAAATGAACAGTTACATCCAACTATTTGAATGAATTTCACAAATATAATGTTCTGCAATTGAAGCCAGACACAAGCGAGTACTGGATGATTCCATTTATATTAGGGAAAAATGCAGAGAAATCTCAGCTATACTTTGAGAAGTCAGAATAATGCTTATCCTGGGTGAGAGAATGTAATGAATGGATGGGAGCAAGACAGGAAATTATGAGGTGCGGTTACAATTTTTATTCTTGTTCTGGGTGATGATAAGAGACGTGTGTTTCATTTGAGAAAATTTATTGAGCTGTAGACTTATGTGAACTTTACCTCAATAAAAAGTTGAAAAACTTATAAGATGCAAAGGGACAAGGATAACAAAGACGCTTGTGAAGAAGGTGGGAATACTGACTCTCAAATATGAAGACGTATTATAGAGCTCTAATAATTCAGAAAATGTGGTAATAGTGAAACAATAGACACACAAGGAAACAGAAGACAATCTATAAATAGACCCAAACTTACAAGAACGTTGATTTATGACCAAAATCACATTATATTACAGTGGGACAAAGCATGGTCTTCTCAATAAATAATGCTGTTTCAATTGCTATGTCTTGGAAAAATCACAACCTGACCCTTTATACCTGACAATAAATCATTTCAAAATTGATTATAGATGAAAATGTGAAAGTTGAGATAAAATATATTGAAGAGATTTCTTTTCAGTCTTGGGGTTGGGAATGTTTCGAACGGGATGGAAAATGGAATACCAAAAAATAAATTTTAATAAGTTGCACTGCCTTGAAATTAAGAACATCTGTTTATCAAAAGACCATTAAGAGGAAGAAAAGAAAAGCCACAAAAAGGGAGAACATATCTTCAGTACATCTAATTGACAAATGGCTCTTATCTAGCATCTAATAAAAACAAACAAATCTCTACAAATCAGTCAAAAGAAATAAAGACAATCAAATGTGATGTGGAGGAGACATGCTATTCAGGTGGTAAAGTGGTATATAAAAAGAGTGCTCTATATCGTTGGTCATTAGAGAGCGCAAATTAATATACCTCCCAGAAATGTTACCGCCCAAGGGAGGTCATCTGCCTACTGCAACACATGCCAATAGTCAAGAGGCAAGGTGAGAGAAAGGACTTTTTTATTACAGCTTGCTAGCAAGAGGGAAGATGGCTGACCAATGTCAGAAGGAACCAACTTAAGCGGGGCACAGAATCTTGAAGCAGTTATATAGGCCAGAGGGTTATAGGGAAGGGGGTTAGGAAATGTTGAATTCTCTTGTGTTGCCGTCTGGGAGTTGCCACATCAGATCATTCAGTTGTCACGGATATTAACACAGAATCTCTGTCCAGGGGCCATCACCTTCCTAGAGAACACAAAAGAACAAGTTACCATCTTTTCGCAGCTGGGAGGGGACATAATATCTACAGAGCCTACAAATCCCCCAGAGACAGACCCTTACTTATCTCAGCAAATTAAAGCAAAGATTTAAAGGGCTGGTGAGTCAGGGTTGTTCATAGTTCCAACATGGCTTTCTTCTATAAGATCGCTTCTCTCATGCTAACTTTGTTTTGAGCCCGTATCATAATCACCAAACTTAAAGAGACTGACAATACCAAAAATTATGAAGGATATAAAAGAAAGGAAACTCTTATATCATGCTATTACCAGTAAACTGATATAACCACTTTGGAAAATAGTTTGGTGTTAGCTACTGAAATTAAACATATGTACCCCAAGACTCAGTTACGCTGTGTTCAGAAATGCACCCATATGTGCACTGAAAGACTTGTAGAAGGATGTTCCTAAAAATACTTAGAATCACCTCAGATTAGACACAACTCAAATGGCCAACACCAGAATAGACAAAGAAATTCATATTATCTTATTTATATTAAGATGTGTATGTATAATAGTATACCACAATAAAAATGAGCTATAACTATAAGCTATAACATGGATGACTATATCAAAAATAGTATTAAAAGGAAGAAGGTACAGAAAATTCAAAGGTATATATAACGTAAGATTCATTTATTTAAAGTTCAAAAACAGGCATGACCTATATATAGCGTCTGGAGATAACGGTGGGTATACTGAAAATCAGAAGGGATGCTTCTGGCAAGTTTTAAATATTTAGAACATAGGTGTTTGATTTGTGCTAATCCAGTAAACTGAGTTTATACTTAGTGTCTGTCTATCATCTATCTATTTATCTATCTATCTATGTGTGGGTGACTTCACTCAGAAAGTTAAGAAAAATCTGGATTGCAATCAGAGTTATGAATTCTGCTGCGAGACTAGTCTTTTGCTAGGATATGATCGTAAGATGATACGTAGCAACTATGTCCTTCTAGATACACTTAAAATGACCTCCAGGCACAATAACCAAAAGAGAAACTTAACTGATACTTGCAGTAAACAAAACAATTTTGAAAGGAATTACCTTTATTTTAAACAAGTGAGCTAGTATAAGACCAGAAAAAAGTAAGATATGCAATTTTTAATGCTATATAATTCCATTTATGTTGCAGTTTTTATACATTATTAATTAAAAAAAAGAACTTTCTATGACAAATTTAATAACTGGCAGTTACTCATTATATATCCCAGGCATAAGAATTACCATTTCCTTTGTAAAATTTCTTTAAAGGCACCACACTGGGAATTCTAAGATATTGTTGTCTCTCTATTACAGCATGTTGGTTATGTACTTGGCACAGATAGGTCCATGATGCTTTGGAATAAATAAAACAACAAGCATTTACACGTTACAGAATTAAGATTATAAAACAATTAAAATGAAAACAAACATGTGCCACATCTGAATAAAAGGTCTATGGAGACTTCCACGCCAAGTCAGTGTTGTCATTGGCATCTAAAATGTTGAATCAAATCTGCCCATGTGTAAATCCCATTCTGATCATTAGGACCTGTTTGAAAGCAACGTTAACCAGATTCTCCGAGGAACCAAACAGAGCTGACACCCCTGTATAAAATGTTGATGAGCGCTTTAGTGATTGTGACAGTTCCAGTTGGTTAATCCAGTTGAGATATGAGAAATGGGAAAGAAGAGAATAGAAATTGAAATATAAAAGTAAGGGTGATTTGTTTTTGACCTCATGATCTGAAAGAACTAATGTAATTTCCATAATACTTTCTCACCAAATCTGCTGCTTTTTCTTAACATTCCTTTAATCTTCCAAAATCAATCTTTCTTCTCCATTGGTGTCTTTAAGTCTCCAGCATCTACAGTGATGTATCATGATACCAGGGAGTATTATGTTAAGGAAATGAATGGTTCTGGTGATGGCGATAGAGGGAATGCATGAAGTGAGTAAGGACTGTGGCCTTTTCCTTCTCCTCTTTGAGCTGCGGCACTACACATGCGTTAATAATCAGAGGGAAGCTTGACTTGTCAGCTTCTACTTTCCACAAAATGAACAAATGAACGCAAGAAAAAAGAATGAGTAATGTTCAAAATGACCACAGTTCAGCTCTGTGTCCTGTGTGTTTTACGTATGTTCTTTCTCTCGCTCTCTCTCCCTCTCTCTCATCTTTTGGCTTTAGTAATATATCTTCAGAAAAATTTATATTGAACGCACATATGCTTGTGTGCATACACACACCTGTGGCATAATAAACACTGGCTTATGTTTTTCCTGTTCTACGTTATTAAAATTTTCCAGGGAAATATTCATAAGTGTGAAAAAAGCAATTAAAAAATAAAAATGGAAATCAAGCTAATCTGAACTAGAGTGGATAAAGAACTTTAAAAAATAAGCTACAAATAATGTGGGTCATTTAGAAAGCTCATATGGTTTTTTATAACGAAAAGAAGGAATATAAGCATGTGTTTTACTTAGACTCAAAAAGACAAAAATTCTTAAGAAGTCTGACTGTTTATTCAAGTTTTAAGGATCTCGGGATCATCTCTCAATGAATTATAGAGGTCTCATTCATTTTGCAGTCAGCCAGAGAGCCATTTAGTTTTATGGTTTTCTCCCTCAAGGTGTTAAAGCTCGCAGGGCACCTTATAATTCAATTATATTATAAGTACCCTTAAGAATTTTAATTACATAAGGCAGATGAGTTTAATTCTTGAATTTCTATGAGATGTACTTGAATAAACATGCGTTTAAGTTTTGAGTCCTACTCTCCCCTTGAACACAGGAAGACTTATAAACGACACTGAGTTATTAAGGAAAATAAATAATTTTATTCTCCTCACTCTAACTTCTACAAAGGACCTTTCTCTTAACTGACTCCACAAAAAATATTTTGGCAATCCTGTTAGATACAGTCTCAGCTAAAATATGCTAGGAAAGGAGAGAGAATGAGACGTCCTCGGGAAATTTGTTATTACTTCTCTAACTTTTCCTTATCCCTTCTTTAATCAAGACTATGCCACTGACTGGATCTACAAAAGCCAAGAAAGACTACTGGCAGAATAAACAGGTGACAAACAGTACAATGCCATTAGGAGAATTGTGTTGCCATATATTCTTTTCCCTTTTAGACAAAGAATGGAATCCACTGTGCAGGTTGAATTCAAGCCAAATGAATAAATAAATAAAAGTTTAAATTAACTTTTTCCTAGTTAGCTTGGCAGAGAACTAGTCCTAAGTGGCTCTCTCAAAATAAGCGTAAATAAATTTAGGAAAAACTCTGTTCCATACATATCCCTTTCTAGGTCTTTGTAATGCAAATTACTGTATTAAAAGGCCTGAGAAGTATTGCGGTGAAGAAATTTTTTCACCTCTTTAACATGGTATTTCTTAAAACTACTGGCCAGAAAGCTCTATTTTCCAAGTGCTATCTGATTGTACCAGTATTTTACAGGCTATATCTTAATAAACTCTCTGATGTAAGTAATAATTTTGGGAAAATTGTATACCAAGCTAAATTTTTTTACTTCATTCCTATTCTAGATGAAATTGTAAAGATTATAGTTTAATAACCTTTAAATATATGCTTGATATCTTTAGGATTTGGCCAAATAGTTTTCTTATACGAAAGGACATCTATACTATAAAATATTTATAAACAATTGATAATTAAGTATTTTTCCATCTGAAATAACACATTTCTTTCCTTTCTAATGCAGATATTTGCAGTAATGGATCAAGGACATTTTAAGAATATTGTAAATTAGTTCTTGTTTGCCTGCATTAATTGATTTAGTTGTTCAGTACATATAGTTCAGTCACTGTGACAGGAATGGAAATGAAATAATAATACTAAATGTAATAATAATTTGTTATTAACATTTATTGAGTGCTTTTCATTTATTTCACAAGTGTTATGTCGATTCATCCTGAATACAGCCCTACAAGGTCGGACTATTATAGTTCCCATTTTCCAGATCAGGAAGCTAAGAAAAGGATAAGCTATTTGCTCAGTTATCACACCACTATTAAAATACATTGCTGAGATTTGAACCTTGGCAGTCTGGTGCCAGATTCTGTGCTCTTTTCTTTTTAGTGTCTTTTGAACGTTTTTTTTTTTTTTTCTTCTCCCTAAAGTCACAGTATATTATTGTATATACTCGTCATAAGTCATTCTAGTTCTTCTTTGTGGGATGCCTCCACAGCATGGCCTGATGAGTGGCATGTAGGTCGGTGCCCAGGATCAAACTGGTAAACTCCGGGCTGCCCAAGCAGACAGCATGTACTTAACTTCTTGGCCACAGGGCCTGTCCCCAGATTCTGTGTTCTTAACCCTACTGTGGAATAGAATGAGTAACACAGAGATGAATAAGTCCGGCTTGCCTTTGGAAGTTTGAAGTTCAACGAGAAGGCCAGGCCTACCAACAGATATGGGAAAACAAGTGGACAATGTAGTAAATGGAAAATGAGAAATACAAAGAAGTAAAGATATATGAGTTGATGGAAAAAGTGGAAAGTTTATTGTTGGATATGTCTGCCTACAGTGGTGGGGTCATCGGAGTAGAGACATTGAATAAAGAATCGATAATACTTGCAGAAGCTACAGAAAGAAGTTGTTACTGAACCTGAAGTGAGTTTGCTCACCCGTTGTGCAGCAAGCCAATCTCTGACACCGGGGTGATGGAAGAAAGTAGGAATTTTATTTTTGCACAGCGCTGAGCAAGGAGAGAGGGCAGCTAATGCTCAAATCCCAAACTCCCCGAAAAGCTAAAAGGAAGGGTTTTTATTTGGGGCTTTAGGTAGGGGAGGGGGAGCATATGGCCTTGCTGGTCGGAGCTTTCCCACCAGCTCGTATCTCTTTGTGGGGAGGAGATGGTCCAGGTGCTTGTCGTTGACGGTGTCTGTCTCCATGGAGGATAGCGGATTCTGGAGGCAGGAAGCCAGAGAGTAAGCAGGGAATAAGTGTTTTGGTTTTAACCCCATATATGCTGGGTTTAATGTGGGGAAACTGATATCAGGGTCGGTAACAAAGTTAGCATGAAAACGTAATTAAAAAGTTGACAAGATATAAATTAAAATCAGGGCAATAATCAAGTAAAGCAAGAAGATAATGTGAACCAGGATAAATCCTGGTTAATATCAGCAAGTGACCTGTGATATTAAGGAGTAGTGGATATTCTTTTTGCTTATGTTCTAAAAGAACAGGCAACATTAATTCATTCATTTATACTGCTCATTTTATAATATGGCCAAGTTATACAGAGAGCAATATAAATAGTAAAATAAATATAGTTTTAAAATTCTATAACAGATCTGGCATGTATTTTTATTTAATTCAATTCACTTTGGCAAATATAACTTGTAAAAGAAAGGAGTGGAATTTCTTATCAATGTAGGACTATTTATAATCTGATCCTCTTTGTTAAAAATCAGATCAGGCTCAACGAAGCCGTCATCTGTGAGCGGTCAGGGAGTAACGGCCAGAATGAAGAGAACTGCCTTCTCAGGGCTCAAAACACGAACACAGTTTCTGCATAAAATATTTTTATTGAATTGCAAAGAAGTTTAGAGAGCATTGCTAATGAAAGTCACATTTTTACCATAAAAGGCAATATAAATTTAGATCTTTTCTAATATTTCCTGTTAACTTTATAAAAATAAAGTTTTGAAAATTAGCAAGCATTTGAAGCTAAAATTATGCTTTGAAAGTTAATTTTATTATCGCTCAGGCTCTGAGTTAAGCTTTTCCTCTACTCCTACCATTAACTTCATCTACAAACTGGCATTTGTGCATTTGAGTGTGCTCATGTGTGTGAGGGGGGGAGGCTGTGTATGTGTAACACTAATGTGATGTGACAGTTTTCTGACTACAGAGCCTCCTAGATCTAGCCATCGATACAGTTTTATTTTATGTCTTTGAGTGAGTGACCTTTCCATTTCCAAAAATATAACATCACCCAATGCTTCAGATGGTTTTTCTCTGTAATGTGTATGTCCCACACAGAAGAACCCTAGTGTGCACATTTATTGAAAGCCGTGGCTGTCATTAGTTGGGCAAAACTAATACTTCCACTGCATTTCCATCTTTGTTGTTTTGGAAGTAACTCTATGGTCTTCAACATACCAATTTTACTCTTTTTTAATGATTGCATGCTAAATTACTATCTTTCATGGTCATTGTTTTATATCTAATATTTTTAGAGTATCACTCAATTGTTGAATTTTGACATGACATTCTAGTGTTTCTTTGTTCTGTATTGCTGATTCCAAACATCTAGTTAGCATTGTCCCCATCTTGTCGCCCATTAGCTTACTATCTGCGGTGTCTGTTTATAGAGTGATCTGCTCTATTCCAATTTGAACTTTTTTCCAATTTGGCCAAACAAAAATCCATCCAGTGAACTTTACAGAATAGTGATGATACTAAAATAATGTTCCAAGCATGCGTGGCTGTGTTCACAGCAGCACTTCTCTGTTCAGTTACATGAAAAGATGAGTGTGGGATGCGTGAACCTAAACTCGTTACGGATGACGATGTGACATTCTTAGCATCTGAGACAACTTATGTGACGCTTAGGTGAAGCAGAAAAAAAGATACCTTGACGAGAATAAAGAGAAGGAGAGGACTACCATATCAATACAGGATCAGTCTACGTCACCATTTCCTCTAATATATTGAAAATGAATTTCTTAGAAAAGAAAACAAAAAGCAGATAGATAACAAAAAAGTAAACTGTCACTGGGAGGCATTTTTGTTCAACTAAGATATTTCCTTAAACAACACGTCCAGGGTGGCAAAATCAAAATATTACTTCACATAAAAATAGAGTATTAGTAGAAGATATATTCAGTGACTTGTGATTACTAAATTGCCAAGGTCTATAAATGATCAGTTTCAGAGTAAATTAGGCTTTGGCAGGTATAGCTACTCTTTTAGTTTGTAGGAAACCAGAGAAAAAATACTGAATGATTCCGGTTAAAAACTGTTCTATTTTAGAATCAGTCTGTTAGGGGGATGGTAAATTATCTTGTTCAACAGGTAATTGTGTAAGTGGAAAAGCTGAGGCCCATAGACATCAATGCTAGATCAGTGCTATATGACAATAGTAGCCTTAATAACTCCCAGATCAGGGAAGGTGTTAGTGAGCCTGTTCGTTTTTCTTAGGCCGTGGGCCAATATAATACAAGAAGTATGTTTTACAAACAGTTAAACCGAAGAGTAGATTCCACTGGATTGGGGAATCCATCATTCTGCTAAAGTGATGGAAAAGGAAGATTTTCCTTTCCGTAGTACATGGGAGCTAAGAGTTAGGGTGGTGGAGAAAGATGGGGCTGTTTTAGCAGCTGACTGGATTCATTCTCTGCTGAAGATTTAAAACACACAGGAAATTTTCTGCAGTGGATTCAGCACAAAATTCGGCCAGAGAAGAACCCTGTTGGACCCCAATTTTTTTAAACCTTTCGGAAGTCGGCATGACTTCTGCTTCATAGAGTCTGTAGCTATTGAGCAGCTTTCTGAAAGGTTTGAAAAAAAAAAAAGATCATGGTGTTAGAAGCCTGTGCAGGACTATATTTCACAAAAGGTGGGTCTCTTACTGTGCAAGGAAGACCTCTTGCTGTGTGAACCTCCTTATAGCAGCATCTCAAGTTTGAAGCAATCTGTGTGCTGTGTTATTGTAGAATTTCCTTATTACTCACAAATTACCTAATTTAAACCAGTCACTAACACAGAATTATTCACTCGGCATATAGAAATAAAATATAACGTACATTTTTATGCATGGCAGAAAGTAATCATGTTTATTTTCAATGAGATAAATATAATATGTTGTGTGAAATATTGCTAACATCAAGAAACCTACAGTGACAAACCTTTATTTATTTTTGGAAGAAAGCTTGTCAAGCTTTAGCAGTCTTCTATGAACTGAACTAATTTTTTTATGCTGAAGTACCATTTTTTGACAAAGCAATTGCTTGACACTACAAAAGACTTGTTTATTTATAAAAATGTTTTCTGTATAGGAAAGAAAGAGTGCTCTGTATTTTCTGAGATTATGTGAAGTTTCTGCATTTTTTTAAATGATATCTGCCATATTTTGGGAATTTAACATGATTATATCTATAACTTTAATAATCAAATGCTCTTTGGTAGTAGAAATGGCTACTCATTTCATTACATAGGTATGGAAGAACAGAGTCTGCACCTTGGAATTTGAAGATAAAAGTAATAGTACTTGCTTTAGGCAAGTACTGTAGAATACCATAGGAAATTATGGCTAAATTTCCATGGAGGAATGCAATTACATGTAGAAATTGATTAATAATATAAAAATAAATATATTCTTGTAATTTTTAATAACCAATTAGACTTAAGATAAAACAAGTAAATTACATAACTCATCTTCTTTTATAAATATATGACTATTATCAACTATAATTAACCACATCTTTGTGATATTATTTAAAATAATGTTCAGTAATATCATCCAGTATCATGCTAAAATGAAAACTTTGTAATAGAATAAAGTGTTTAAAAAATTGAACATTATAATTTAAAAATAATATTCATTTTTTTTTGAGGAACCTCTGACACCAATCCTCCTCTTTTTGCTGAGGAAGACTGGCCCTGAGCTAACATTGGTCCCTATCTTCCTCTGTTTTATATATGGGATGCCTGCCACAGCATAGCTTGATAAGCAGTGTGTAGGTTCACACCCGGGATTCGAACTGGCGTACCCTGGGCCACCAAAGCAGAACACATGAAATTAACTCCCGTGTCACTGGGCTGACCCCTATTGAATGTATTTTTAACTTAAAAGACAAATAGTTATCAAAATAAAAAGTTTCGGAGCTAGCTTACTAGTTTCTCTTTTTGCATTTCTCCTATTCCCCACACTTATTCTTGATTATGCAAACAAGAATCCTTAAAAAGAACATTCTATTTTTATAAAAATTCTCTATACTTCCTACACACTGTACCTGGTATTTGAAAAAGAAAGAATACAACAACAGGGAAAGATTATAGTGTGATCACAGATAAAATAATAGTGAATTAAATTGATCAATTTTCACTATTCAAAGAATTTCATAAACTTGTTACAGTACCTTTTTAAAATAGATTCTTAGTTTTTACAACACGTAACAAAAATTTTCTTATCATTTAAAAAGTCTCCATTATACTGTGAAAATCTTTGAGGTTTCCATCTTTCATATTCAACTAAGTCATTCACTTCATTGACTTCCTGTCCCTCTATGTTTGCTGAATGGCCGAAAGGATAATCAAATATGCAATAACCGAGTTCCCACTTTGTCAAATGTGTTGTGTTAGATTATGCTTGTGTAATATGTATTTTGAGTCAAGTAGTTATTCTTGTATATGATCTGGTACAACTGCTATTTTATAATTTTGTAGGTCTGTTTCTGTATCACAAAAAGTGACACTCACATCATTGGCTATCACGAATTTTATAACACAATTATATTTGATTAATTAATGAAATCTAAAATACTCATTAGTATTAAATAGTTATTTTTGTTTATATGGTGTAATTTGTTATAGATCTTTCAAAGTGACCACCTTTGTAGAATTATTATTGGGGGAGGTTCCAGTTCAAAGTTCCATTGCTATGCACATGTCTTCTTTAGAGAATTCAGAGACCAATTCCAGTCCATTTCTTTTGCCAAAAGTCTATTTCTTCTGCAGCCTTTCCCTTAGGATTCTCAGACGTTTCCGGGGACTTAAGGGGGAGATGGCTAGGAAACAGATGACCATATGTTCTGGAAGACTTCTTCGGTGGATAATTGTCAATGACTATAATTAAGACTATCTACAAAGGAGAGGATGTCACATGATAGACAGTGCTCTGAGAACATTAAAATGTGGACTCAACAGTTTAAAATGACCTGGGCCTCCTGATTTGGGTGTGGAGAGAATGACCCACACACTAAGTTTTCATTCATAGGTAAGTACCTATGATGCCCGTTGTCCACAGGATGGCGCTCCTCTTCTCTAGGCCCTGCACCTTGACAGTTTACAGTTTACCTCGTGGGCAAACAGAGGAAAATCACGTGCCTTGGAGAACACCAAGTAATAAGTTGGCGTTGGTTCTACAAGTACAGCATGCTGACAGCTGAGCCTATTTCTCTATTAGAAAAAAGATCGTAAACTTAAAAATCATACAATAAAGTGATACAAAAGGTGAACAATTTCTTCTCCACCACAAAAACCGTTCCACTATGACAACTATTAAGATCTAGATAAGAATACATAGGCTATAAGAGTACAAAGAACATTGATATTTGTGGAAAGAAATTTACCCTAACTGTGCTCCCTCTTTACTAGCCTTTAACAAAAATTTTTGTTCCACTTGAATAGGTTCTAATTTTATACAAACTTTATTTGGTTAGTTAATTACTTTTGCTTCTGAAGTTATTTCTCTAAAGAAATTACTATCAGTTTGGAAAGCATGCTGTTCAGAATTGTTTTGACATATGTGAGTAGAAAAAAATGTTGCTGAAAATATCAAACAAATGCCTTTGCTTTGTAACATTCATCCTTAAACATCTGTTAATTCAATTGGTATTGCAACAGAATGTAAACAAATTCCTCACTTTCCAGCCCCACTAGGTTTGAAACATACAAAATTTATAACAAATCAGATGAACCTTGGTTTCAGTTCCTGAGAATGCTTTGTCTAGTCTCGCCAATTGCCCACTCATAACAAATAAACCTCACTCCTCAAAATTGTATCCCGGATTTATGATCTCAGGAGCTTGCTGTTTGTTGAATATTTAAATTCAGCAATATAACCTTGCTTCTGACCACCTCAAGTGACAGCTTTTAAAAATTGTAAGTACCATTATTCCTTACACATTACTAAAGAACCATTGTCTCCATTGAGCTCTTTGGAAAAGAACTGCAGCGTATTTACTGTCTTTTAACTCTTAGGACTGTAAGTTGTTTTTGTCCTACTTTAGCTACAGACTCAATGCTCCCTTTTTTTTTGCTTTTTATTTTTTCTGTTCCTGTGCAGGGGTTTAGAAGGTTCTCTTTCCTTTTGCTGAGAAAATATACAAAGCAGATTTCCATCCAAGATCTTTTATGTCCTCCAAAGCTGTACCTAAACCAGAATCACGACCTCTGGATTCCTCTGTGACCCCAGCATCCTTGGCAGGTCTCTTCTGGGCAGGTGGTGCTGTGAAGCTAGTAGGCAGGACTGGAATGACAACGTCTCCCCTGCTGTCCACACAGGGCAGCCGCCAGGAACACACTATTTAACTGCGTTGTGTAGGCCTCTGACTATAGACCGTGAAGTGCTGCTACTTAAAGTTTCTTGAGGCATTTCATTGTATGATTTCTTGTGTGCCCAAAAGCAGAAAGCAAGTACTATGATTTAAATAGTAATTATAGATGCCGTTTTTGAGCTTAATTAAAACTATCATAACATGTTAATAGAGCATTGCACCCACAAGGCTACTCCTCGTAAATTCCCAATTAAAATACATAGCTGGATAATTTGAGAGACTTTAGAAGTAATGTCACAAGGTCCATGATGATTATTAAATAAAATGTTCAATAATCCACTGTACTATTTACAATCTCAATATTTATATCTATTCCATGTTTTCAATTTTAAATTGTGAATTTAAGCAATTCTTTAAGAGTAATCTAATAAACACTGAAGTCATTCAAATCACATGAAATTTGATGTCCTCTATCATATTTGGTATTATATCATTGTAATCTCGGAGACCTACTAGATTGTTTTGGTTTTTAACTTTATATTATATTAGTGCTTGAACACGTTGTTTCACAGTGACTTATGTATCAACAATTTAGAATGCATAGTTAGACCTTGTCACAGCACTTTTAACTATCCGATTCTTTGTCTTTGTATATTTGTCTGTGCTTTTGAAAGTAAAGTCCATGTGAGCAGGTATTTGTTTATTCATTGTTACATCGAGTGTCATTCCCAAGCTTGGAAGAGTACCTGGAATATAACAAGCGACTAATAAATATTCAATAAAAATCTTAATAAATATAATATTCATTGTACTGCTATGCCATGAGAAGCTATAAATAGGAATTTGGTTGTTTCTAAATTATTGTTTTTATAAATATCGTTTTCATGTAATATATTGAATTATACAGAGTTAAAAGTATTATTTAATTTTTTCAAATATTGGCATATTTTTAATAAAATAAAAGATTTTCATCATATCACACAAAGTGTACCTTGATGCACAGAAATCTCTAAACTTTGGCTTAGCTTCATCAATTTCACTTTTCTAGTTTCACTGAGTTTTCCAGTACTTCCTGAGATTGCTCAATTTTAAGTTTCTCTAAATTTATGAACACATAAGTAATCTTGTTTCATTTTATGTAATTAATGTATAAGGTCTGCATGTTTGTGTATATAGATGTATAAGTTTAGACAATTTGCTTCTCATGTTTGACAAAATTACATTAAATGTCTGCTTCAACTTGTTTATTATTATGCAGTTATAATCACCATTTAATACATATGACTTTTTTATTAAATTTGTTTAATAAGACTGTGGATGTATAATTTTTTTTAAAACATACCAATATGTATGATTTATGCAGAAAAAAGTTATGATCAAAATAAAGGTATAAATCAACTTTGCCTGCAGAAGCAAAATAGCTTGAATTGCAATATTGAGTAATATTATTTTTAAATGTGGTAAAGTTCATGTTCAGTGTTATAGAATATTAATTTTATTGCTCTTTCCTAAGACTGTACAAAAATCCTGCTTGCTCTAGTCCTCTGTTTATAAACTTACCTCCCACATAGTCACTATGTCATTTTCTATTTTTCTCAAAAGCATTAGATTGGAGAGATAGCTATTTGTCTTATTAGAAGAATTTGTTCACAATAATATATAGCAACAGTTGTATGTGTGGAAAGCACATGGTTTTGATATCGAGCTCTTAATCTCAAGTCCGTGTGCCCAATGCACAATAAGCCAAACACTGAGACGTAGGTTCTTGGAGATGGAGAAAGGTTTATTCAAATTGGTCAAAATACGAAGGTGAGGAAGATAGATTCTCTCAAATTCACCTCCAAGAAAAAAAGAAAGCAGGCAGTCTTTATAGAGCTAAGGGGCTTGAGAGGAGAAGTTTTGGAGAAACAAAAGGGAAATCCCTGTTTCTTTCACTCCAGATAACCTCCTGGGCAATCAGACTCCTGGGCATCAACAGCAGCTGTGGGTTGGTTATCTGGTGGTCATAACTTCCTTAAAGGAGTTCTTTTTCTTCTGCAACAAGCTCATAAATCCTTGTGACCATTGAGTTACCCTTCAGGTTAAACAAAAAAATAGCAAATTAACAAGATTAACTTTTCAACTGTGTCTGTATGGGGAACAAGGTCAAAGGGTAATCATGTTCTTATTGAATATTTACAGTAACCCTCAGGTACCTGGCTTCAGTTTCCTAAAAATTGATTATGAGACACTAAAAGTGCATTGTGATTTTCATTTTTGCTGATTGACTAGGAATACAAATATTTTTAAATTAGTGTTTAAATATTTTCCTTAAAACTATTTCTTTGTGATAGATATATGGATAGTTACTGAAGTAAAAACATAATACAATCAATTTTTAATTTAAATAAAAAAAGTAGCTACAATTTGAAAGATGAGTAAACATAAAGGTGAGCATATATGTCTATTAGCTGAATTACTCCTAGGGTACATATCTCTATTTTAGCTTCCTGCACACTTGTATTTATTTATTTATTTTTTAGAAAATTATTTCAAATTTATCTCATTACCAAGTTATAACAAGTTTATTATTTTTAAGATCCAGCAGTTGGCTTGTCTAAATAACAAATCCTGATTTATGTAGTTAAATTTTTATATAATCTCCTAAATTTGTATGAGTTTTCAACCTTCACTCATTAAATGCCCAATATCTCAATATGTTATTTAGATCAATGTTTCTTGCCCCTGTGTGGTGACCCATTGAAATGATAGAAATAATTTTTCACCAAATTATTTATGATCAAAGTGTGTAAATGATTTTATACATGGCAACATTTGTAGGTTATCCCCAGTAAAATCATTAATTCTCACTTCCACTTTTGGTCTCCTTGTTCATTTTAGTAAAAGAGGAGGATAATATCAAGCTCATTCGTTCATTCAAAAAATGTATGAAGCACTTATTTCATGTATTCCAAATGAGTGTGTTATCTGTTATATATCATTGCAAAGAAAAATAATATTTTAAGGCCTTGCACAATTGATATAGGCAATGAAATCTGAGCCATCATGTATCTTAAAACAGATGATAAAGAGTTGTCTTCGTATGGTCTGAGGAAATTCTGCAGATTCAGTAATGTCATCATAAGGCTATTTTAATTGCCACTTGTGCATTTTGATTATCAAACGTCTTGATCATGCAACCCAATCTTAAAGAAGAGGATTGTAAGCTTGATTTAACTTCTTATAGCCCCATAAAGTCTTAGGATTTTGGAAGAAATATTTGGTTCCTATTTTATGTCATGCTTACATGTACAGCAATAAATATGAAGAGTGTAAGTAGGATGAAGAAGATAAAATTAGGTATAGGATAAGTTCTGATATATGGAGAAACAGAAATATAGGGTTGTGGAGTTGGGGAACCAGAGAACGATCATTGTATTTAAACAGAGCAGGGTAAGCAAGAATCACAAGAACTCCAGAGATTGAGTGTCTTTCAGAGATGAGGTTTTCTTTGATGGGGTGGTGGGTTGAGGGGGAAGAGTAGGAAGAAAAAGAGGGAAATGGCATCTTCTTAAATGGATGTTGCCATGATTAGCGCAGCAGGGAAGAGTTGCTATTTCTGTCCTTATGAGAAGGAACATCACCAACACATTTAAGAGAGAGAACAAAAGGTGGAAAGCATCCAGATATTGATGATGTGAAAATCCTGAAATAACTAATACTGGAGACTCCTTACCTCTGAGATTATTTTATATAAAATAAATAACAGATTTCCTTCTTGTTTAAACCACTTCAGTTACATTTTGGGTGATGTGCTATTGAGTATTCTTTACCCAATAAACTGTAAAAATGAACCTCCTTCTAAAATGAGTACCATGGTATTGTACTTGATCATGTAAAAAAGTGTTTTTTAAGAGTGAAAAAGCTAAAGTAATAATGAATAAACTTAAAGATACCTGTGTTACTCTCATTCCACGCATCCTAATTCCCATAGTTGTTTCACAGAAATAGCTCACTCATTTTCAAAAAAATCTAGCTTCTTTACAGGATGTTTTTCAAAATACCCAAAGCAATTAACTTCAAGAAGTTTAGGTCTTACCTTTATAAAGCAATAGGCAATTTTAGGAAGAACACCAAAGTGATTAAGTCTCTCAGATATAGTTTACTCTTGCTTAATTATTCTTAAAAGGAGATAAGGTTATTTTACAGAAAACAACACAGATTATTTCAGCATGTTTCTATATATATGTATAGGGACACAAAAATATCCTGTACTCAAAAAGATAAAATCTACAATGTTGATCATCCAATAGCTTACCAGACATGCAAAAAATCAGGAAAATGTAACCCAAAATAATGAAAAAAATAAATCAATCAAAAGTGACCCATATATGTAATAGATTATAGAATTACTCAGCCATATTAAAAGATGCATTATGACTGTATCCCATATGCTCAAGAAAAAATAGAGGAAAAATGAATATGAAGGGTAGAGACATGAAAGATATGAAAAAGATTCTAACTGAACTTCTAGAGATGAAAACTACAATGACTGAAACGAAAAATACACTGGATGGGATTAACAGAAGATTAGTCATTGCAGAAGGCAAAATTAGTGAACTTGAAGACAAAGCAGTAGTATTATACAAAATAAAACAGAGAAAAAGAAACAGAAAAAATGAACAGAGTATTAGTGAGCTGGGAGATAATGTCAAATGCCATTGGAATCTCTGAAGGAAAGAAGAAAGGGTGGGGTAGACAGGTAAAAATTTGAAGAAATAACAGCTAATATCTTTCAAACAATGAAGACTATAAACACACATATCCAAGAAATTAAACAAACCCAAGCACAAAAAGCATAGAGAAAACCACACCAAGGTACATTGCAATAAAATTGCTCAAAAACAGTAAAAAATAGTGAATTGTAAATACATCCAGAGGAAAAAGACATGGTATATAGAGAGAAACATCAATAAGAATGAGAGCACATCATTTGTTAAAAACAATACAAGCAAAAATACTGTAGAAAATATCTTTACAGAGGTAAAAGGAAAAAAATACTCTGTCTGCCTAGGATTCCTTACCCAGAAACAAATATATTTGAAAAATGAAATCGAAAATAAGACTTTTTTTGGACATATGAGAGCTAAAAAAGAATATCACCATCTCTTTAAATGATAATTGGCTGTCTAAAGCAAAAATAATAAAACTGTATTGTGGGGGGTTATGTAGAAGTGAAATGTGTGACAACAATAGCGCAAAGGTCAGAAAGCAAGAAATCCAAAATATACTATCCTCATGCTCTTTCACTATACATGAAATGAAATATCATTTCATCATAAACTGTGATAAGTGAAAAATGCACACTATAAACCCTAAATTAAATCTGTAAATTAAGCCTGTAAATACCAAAACAGAGTTATGATCAGTGCATTAGTTTTCCTTTGCTGCAAAACAAATTACCATCAACCTACTAGCTTTAAACAACATATATCTATTATCTCACTCCATTATCGAATGTCCTTGGGTTGGGAGTCTAGGCATGTTTTTGCTAGGTCTTCTGCACACAGTCCCACAAGGCTGCATTCAAGGTGTTGACCGGGGCTACATTCTCATCTGAGGCCCAAGGTCCCCTTTCAAGATTCAGCAGTGGTTGTGAGAATTCATTTCCTTGTAGCCACAGAAGTGATGGCAGCTTGCGTTTTCATAGCCAGCAGAAGAACATCTCTCTGACCTCTAGATTATCTTTTAAAGAGTCCTCTGATTAGGTCAGACCTACTCAAGAGAAGTTCCCTTTAAATAACTCAAAGTCAACTGAATAGAAGGACCTTAATTACAAATGCAAAATTCTTTCACATGTTGCTTATAATGAATCATAATCTTGGGAGTGATATCATATTCACAACTTCTGTGTATCCTCAAGCAGGAGAGGAGAGAGAGTGTCATACAAGGGCATAGCTCATTGGGTGTCATCCACGAGTTATGCCTACCACGGATAATAAGAGAACAAAGGCAATAAAATATAAATATAAAAATACCTGATTAATGCAAAAGAAGACAGAAAAAAGACAATAGGAAAGAAGGGACAAATGGAAAACAAATACAAGATGGTGAATTTAAACCCAATCATATAAATAATCACATAACTGTAAATTATCTAACAATGTAAATTAAAAGCACTGACTATCAGATTGTGCATAAAAGTAAAACCCAACCATATGCTGCCTACAATAAATATGCTTTAAATATAAATATAAAATAAAATTGGAATAAAAACAAAGAAAAAATATATCATGCTAATGCTAATGACAAGCAAGTAGGAGTGACTGCATTAATATCAGGCAAAATAATTTTAATAGCAAAGACTATTATCACAGATAAAGAGAATGATTTTTTTAATAACAAATGGATCAGTTCATCAGGATGACAGAAGGATACTAAACATTTTTGCATATCATAACACAGGTACAATATACCAACATACATATAGTAAGATCCGACAGATCTGTAAAGAGACAAAGACAAATCCACATTAAAGCCAGGGATTTCAACACCCGTCTCAATAATTGATAGAAAGAGTTGACAGAAAAACAGTGCGATTATAGAAGACTTGAATAAAACTTAAGTACTTTGATCTAATTGACATTTATAGAACACTACACCCAACAACAGTAGAATACATATTCTTCACAGAGCGCACAGAAAGTTTTTCGAGATAGAACATATTCTAGGATATAAAACAATTTAAGAGGATTCAAGTCATTCATACATAATGTAACCTGACTGCAATGGAATTAACTTAGAAATCAATATCACAAAAATAACTGGAAAATGCCAGATTATTTGAAAAGTGGAAACACTCAAAGAACCCACATGTCAAAGAAGAAATCAAAAGAAAAATTGGGAGAAATAGATAAAACTGAAAGTAAATGAAAACAAAATATTTTGAAAATTCTGGAACCCAACTAAAGCAGTACTTAGATTGAAATATATGAAATTAAGGACATATATTAGAAATAAAGACATATTTCAAATAAATGACTTCAATTTCCATGCCTACTGTAAGAAACTAAGTAGGAGGACAAGGTTTCTGGTTCAGCATGTAAGGAACTTGGAAGTTTCCACTCTCTCCTAACAAATAAAATGCTAAACAAACCAAAAACGAATACCTCTACTTAGATCCAAAAGAGAAGTGAGGTCACAGGGCAAACAACTGTGCCCCAGTTTTGGAGAAACAGAGAAGTGGATATAGAAAATCATGACATAATGGAGCAGGAACATCTGCAGGAACCAGTGACCAGTGAGGAACTTGAACTGTAATTGACAAATTGCTGGAGACTCATTGGGGACAACTCTTAAGAGTTAAAAACTTTGATACTGAACCTGAAGTGAGTTCGCTCACCCGTTGCACAGCAAGCCAATCTCTGACACCAGGTGTGATGGAAGAAAGTAGGAATTTTATTTTTGCACAGCGCTGAGCAAGGAGAGAGGGCAGCTAATGCTCAAATCCCAAACTCCCCGAACAGCTAAAAGGAAGGGTTTTTTTTAAAGATTTTATTTTTTTCCTTTCTTCTCCCCAAAGCCCCCAGTACATAGTTGTATATTCTTGGTTGTGGGTCCTTCTAGTTGTGGCACGTGGGATGCCGCCTCAGCGTGGTCTGAGGAGCAGTGCCATGTCCACACCCAGGATTCCAACCAACGAAACACTGGGCCGCTTGCAGCGAAGCGCACGAACTTAACCACTCCGCCACGGGGCCAGCCCCTAAAAGGAAGGGTTTTTATTTGGGGTTTTAGGTAGGGGAGGAGGAGCATATGGCCTTGCTGGTTGAAGCTTTCCCACCAGTCTGTCCTTGGCCTTGAGACACTTGCAGAGAGGAGGGAGCCCGTGACATTGCTGGTCAGCAGCTTTCCCCCCAGCCTGTATCTCTTTGCGGGGAGGAAATGATCCAGGTGCTTGTCTTTGACGGTGTCTCTCTCCATGGAGGATAGTGGATTCTGGAGCCAGGAAGCCAGAGAGTAAGCAGGGAATGAGTGTTTTGGTTTTAACCCCATATATGCTGGGTTTAATGTGGGGAAACTGATATCAGGGTCGGTATCAACTTCACAGGGACCAGTCATAGGTAGGTCTCTACGCTTATGTGAATTTCAGCTCCAGGAGCTCAGCCAGATTCTCACAATAAATATTGGAGAAGAATCCCCTCCTGCTTCTATCAGAGATAGGGGGAAATGAATCATTTTGAAATAACCAGAGCTCTCTGTTCTTCTTAACAAGAAATGCCCTCAGGAGAAATTACTTAGCCAAAGACTAACCTGCTGGGGTTTTATCAGAGCCTAATTCATCTGGAAGAAGAGAAATAGCCAACTCCAGCCCACTCTAGCAATCCACTGCTACCTAAGGGAGGAGAAAAAACCTAAGAACACTTGTAAAGTACACTGTCCAGAGGCATAGACTAACTAAAAGACTGAAACCTAACTATAAGAATATAAAATGCTTCCCTTCCCTCCACATCTTGCACTACATTATTAGAGACCTATTTATAGCAGTTCATTTTACTCAGTACATGATGTCTGGCTATCAAGAAAAAAATTACAAGGCACACCAAAAGACAAAAAATAGTTTAAAGAGACAGAGCAACCATCAGAACTAGACATGGCAAGGGTGTTAGAATTATTAGACAGGGAATTTAAAACAACTATGATGGGCATGCTAAGTGCTCTAATGGATAAAGTAGATGAGAGAGAAAAATCACCAACCTAGAAATGTGTACCTTGTGAAATTAGTGAAATATGTGAAGGAGATATACAGACTTTCTCAGACAAACAAAAATTGAAGGAATTTCTTGCCAGTGGACCTGCTTTGCAAGTTATGTTAGAAGTTCTTTAGAGAGAAAGAAAATAATATAGATCAGCCTTGGATCTACCTAAAGAAAGGCAGAAAACTGAAGAAGGAATAAGTGCAAGTAAGATAAAAACTAATTGACCTAACAGATAACAGTTTGTTCAAGATAACAATAGCAACAATATATTCAATTATATATACTTATGAATAATTATATATAAGTGCAATGAATAACAGCAATGATACAAGGGATGGGAGGGAAGAATTAGAATTATTTGGTTATTATAAGGTACTCACACTACCCATGAAGTGGTATAGTGTTATATGAAAGATGGCTTGGATTAGTTGTAAATACGTATAGTAAACTCTAGGGCAACCACTAGAAAAAGTAAAAAAAGAAGTATAACCAATATGCTAATAGAGGACAGAAAATAGAATCATATAAAATGCTCAACTAAAAGTTGACTTCTTGAAACAACCAATAAAAGTGATAAGCCTCTAGCCAGGCTAACAGAAAAAGAGAACACAAGTTACTAGTAGCAGAAGTAAAAGAAGGGACATCACTACAGATCCCATGGACATTATTCCCACAATTTGATAACCTATATGAAATGGGCCAATTCCTCAAAAGACACAATCTACCAAACTCACACAGGAAGCAATTGACAATCTAAGTAGTCAACATCTATTAAATAAACTGAATTATTAATGAATAACTTTTCAATTCAGAAAGCATCAGACTCAGCTGGATTCACTGGTGAATCCCCCCAAACATTTAAGGAAGAAATTTTACCAATTCTCTACAACCTCTTTCAAAGAATGGAAGCAGAAGGAATACTTCCTAACTAATTCTGTGAGGCCAGCATTAACTTAATACCAAAACCAGAGAAAACATGATAAGAAAAGAAAACCACAGAACAATATTTCTCATGAGCATAGATGCAAAAATCCTGAATCAAATATTATCAAATCAAATCCAACAAACTATGAAAAAATTATAAACCATGACCATTAAGGATTTATTCTAGGTATGCAAGGCTGATTCAACATTCAAAAATTTATTAATGTAATCCATCACATCAATGGATTAAATAAAAAAGAAAAATCATATAAATAAATGCAGAAAAAACATTTTACAAAACCCTACACCATTCGTATTAAAAACTCTCAGTAAATTAGGAATAGAGAGGAACTTTCTCAACATGATAAAGACTACCTGCAAAATACCTACAGTTAACATCACACATAATGGTGAGAAACTCGATGCTTTCCCATAAAGGCTAGGTACAAAGCAAGGAATCCTTTCTCAACAGCATTTTTCAACATCATACTTGATGTCCCTGCTAATGGCAATAAGGCAAGATAAGAAAATAAAAGGTCTACAGATTGGGAAGGAAAAAATACAACTGTCTTTGTTTGCAGGTGGTATGATTGCCTACGTAGAAACTCTGAAATAATCAACAACAAAACCTCCTGGAACTAAGGAACAATTAGAGCAAGGTTGCAGGATACAAGATTAATATCCAAAAAATATATATATATATCACTTTCCTACATATCAGCAATGTACAAGTGGGAACTGAAATAAAACACAATACCATTTACATCAGCACCCCCCAAAATGAGTACTTAGGTAAAAATCTAACAAAGCATATACAATATATATATGAGAGCTACAAAGCTCAGCTGAAAAAAATCAAAGAAGTAAATCAATGGGGAGATAATCCATGTTCATCAACAGGAAGAATTAGTATTCTTAAGATGCCATGTCTTCCCAGATTGATGTATAGATTCAATGGAATCCCAATCAAAATCCCGTCAAATTATTTTTATAGATATTGACAAACTGATTCTAAAGTTTATATGGAGAGACAAAAGACCCAGAGTAGCCAACACAATAACAGAGAAAGACAAAGTTGGATGACTGACATTATTCAACATCAGGACTTACTATAAAGCTACAGTAATCAACATTGTGTGGTATTGGTGAAAGAGTAGACAAATGGATCAATGGAACAGAGTAGAGAGCCTACAAATAGACCCCTATACCTATATAGTCAACTCATCTTTGAAAAAGGTGCAAAGGCAATACAATGGAGCGGATATTCTTTTTCAACAAACGGTGATGCAACAACAGAACATATATGTGTAAAAACATGAGTCTAGACACAGACCTTACACCCTTCACAAAAATTAACTCAAAACCGATCATAGACCTAAATGTAGAACACAAAACTATAAAACTCAAAGAAAATTACATAGGAGAAAATCCAGATGACCTTAGGTTGGGTAATGACTTATAGATAGGACACCAAAGCCACAATCCACGAAAGGAAGAATTTATAAGCTGGACTTCATTAAAATTGAAACTTCTGCTCTGCAAAAGACACTGTAAAGAGACTAAAGACAAGCCACAGCCTCAGAGAAAACATTGGCAAAAGGTATATCTGATACAGGATCGTTATTCAAAATACACAAAGTACTCTTAAAACTCAACCTGAAAACAAACAGCCTGGTTAAAAAATAGACCAAAGAGCTTAAGAGACACCTCACCAGAGAAGATATACAGATGACAAATAAGCACATGAAAAGATTCTTCAAATCATACGTCTTCAGGGAAATACAAATTCAAACAACAATTAAGATACCACTACACACATATTAGAATGGAGAAAATCCAGAAAACTGACAACACCAAATGCTGGCTAAGACGTGGAGCAACAGGAACTCTCATTCATTGCTGGTGGGAATGCAGAATGGTATAACCAATTTGGAAGAAAGTTTTAGGGTTTTTTACAAAACTAAACACACTCTTACTATTTGATCCAGTAATTATACTCCTTGGTATTTACCCAAAAGAGTCAAAAACTTCTATCCATGCAAAAAACTTCACATGAATGTTTATAGTACCTTTATTCATAATTGGAAAAACTTGGAAGCAACCAAGATGTTCTGCAGTATAGATAGATGTTTAGAATGGATAACTAAACCGTGGTTCATCCAGACAATGGAATATTATTCAGCAATAAAAAGAATGTGCTATCAAACCATGGAAAGACATGCAGGAAATTTAAATGCATATTAATAAGTGATAGAAGCCAATCTTGAAAAGGCTACATACTTTATGATTCCAACTCTATGACATTTTTGAAAAGGAAAAACTCTGGAGACGGTAAGATTAGTGATTGGCAGGGCTTAGGAGGAAGAGAGGGCTGAACAGCAGAGCACAGAAGACTTTTATGGCACTGAAATTATTCCTTATGACACCATGTGGTGGATACTTGTTGTTATACACGTGTCCAAACCCATGGAAAGTACAACACCGGGAGTAAACGCTTATGGAAACTATGGACTTGGTTGATTATGATGGATCCATGTAAATTCATCAATTGTAACAGTTGTACCACTCCGGTGGGGGATGTTGACAATTGGGGAGGCTATGTTTGTGTATATGGGAAATCTCATACCTTTCTCTCAGTTTTGCTGTGAATCCAACACTGCTCTAAAAAAAATAGTTTCAAAAAAGGTAATAAAAGCAAATGAAACTTAGTAGAAAAAGTAAAATAGAGCAGAAATCTATGAAATAGAAAAGAGAAAATAATACGGAAAATTAGTGGACAGAATAGTTGTATCTTTGAGAAGATCGTTCTAAATATCTAAGCACACTTATCAGGAAAAAGAGAAAGAGAACACAAAAAACCAATATCAAGAATGAAACACACGCTACTTAATGTCAAAGTTAGAAATATACGTAGAGCAAAATCAACATAAGAAAAGAAAAAGAGACATATCCACAATCACACTTCCAAATTATAGAAATTATTTTAATAAATGAAACAAACATACAGCGAGTAGCCATATAGAACATTCAGTACAATCAGTAAGGAACTAGATTATTTCAGCAACACTAGACACAAATGTCCTAATTGCTATTTTTAGAAGACATCACCCAACAAAGCAGAATACACGTTCTTTAAAGCTAACATAGAATTTTCAACAAAAATGGCAATAAGGTGGGCCATAAAGTTAAAAAAATTTCTATATCACAGAGTACATGTTTACTGACCAAACAGATGGAAATTAATAATCAGTAACCAGAAATTATCCCGAAGATATCCATGTATTTGGAAATTAAACAACACACATCTAAATAGCTCTTTGATTAAAACAGATATCACAAGGAACATTATTTTCAACTGAATGATAATGAAAATAAAATATATTACAATCTTTTGGATGTACTGAAAACAATGTTTAAAGGAAAATGTTTTGGTTTAAATGTTTCTATTAGAAAATAAGAAAAGTTTAAATCAGATTTCTAACAAAAAATGAGAGTCAAAAAGTTAAAAGCAATTTAAGTAGAAGGAATCATATTATAAATGTATAGGCATCACAAGTTTATTTTAACAGCCTCCAATGGGAAACATCTCAAATGTCCATCATCAACAACAGAAAGGGAAGATAAATTTTTCTAAATTTATATGGTGGAATTCTACTCAGCAATTTAAAAAGACCTACAGAAATTTGCAAAAACATCGATGAATCTGAAAAGCCTTATATTGAATAAGAGAAATCAGACAAATAATATGATTACATTTATCTTAAATTTAACAACAAAACTTAAAACTGATTTCTGCTGATAGGAATCATAGCATTGATTTCCCAGGTAGATTGGGGACTAAGTGGAGCGAGCATGAGGGAACCCTCTGGAGTGATAGAAACGTGCTACATCTTAATTAGGTTGTTGATAACATGTGTGTATGCATTCATTAAACCTCATTGAACTGAAGAAATAAAATGTCTATATTTGGCTGTGTTTAAATTTTACATGTGTAAAAGTATATAGGTTACTTTCATTAGTGAAGTAAAATGAGTGGGTAGATTTCACCTCTATATAGAACTATTCTTTTACATATTTGGCATGACAACATGAGTACTTCTGCTGTACTTTTCAAACTGTTCTATAAAACATGGTAGTAGCAAAATAGAACAGACTTTTACTTAGGAAGTAACTGCTTATTAACTATCTATACGCTAAGACTTTTGGATCTAACAAGTGTCTTACTTTCTAAGACTAGAATACTATTTTTATTTTGGCCTCAATCAATCTCTCTCTCTCTTTTTTTTTTTTTTGGTCTGTATAAGGTGAAGAGATCAAGAGCTAATTGGCGGTATGACAAAAAGAGCCCTGAAATAGTTTAATTAGTTGTGGGACCTTAAAAAGATGTTTTAGCACTCATTCATTCACTCACTCTTTCACCGAGCATATGAGTGTCCTCAATGTTCCTGGCCTTGTTCAGGCACCAGGGATATATTAATGAGCAAATTAAGAACTATATTGCTATGGCATCAATTTTCTTCTGGATGAAGTAGGACAGAAACAGGCATGAAATAACTGGACCTTAGCTATCTTAGCTGAGATCTGAGATAACTGAGTTTAGCAGCTCTTTTCTGCCTTATTAATGCCTCTGTGAAGACTAGATAAAATAATATACATAAAACATTTGAAATTTTTAAATAGAAGATATTAGAATTACGTGCAGTTATATTTCATCAAATAAACTGCTTCACAATGTAACAAGTTTAACTTGGAATGTAGCAGGTTTTTTAAAATGCAGTTCTAGAAATTTTCCGTTACTTATCTCTAAAGGGATTCCAAAGTTTACTTGGGCTGATGTACAAGCAGAGATAATATCACTGTATATAGTTATTGAAAGAGGTTCTCACTGTATGTTACCATCTGTCAATGTCATTATTTCCCTTTATCTGCTCCGTCTGAATAATTTCTTGTATATTCATAGGTTAGCTGACAACAAGAAGAAACAAAGACACCCACAAAAGAAATTCTGCCTGTTCTGTAAGTTTTGTGTCAAACATATTTATTATTTACAAATCCAGGTTTCTGTACACATGGAGTATAAAAATATACGTTGCATATTTGTGCTTATTGCGTCTTTGGTATAATTAGCATATATATGGATAAGTAGCATAAGTAGCAACTAACATATACCCTTAAACAGTAAATTTAAATCATATAACCATTTTGGGGAAAAAACATGAAATAACGGTGCTTGTCACATCTTTAAAATATGTAAAGAATGGAGTTCGGAACTTAATATTAGGAGATCTCAGCTTCTATCAGAAAGGCTGTCTTTTCTTCATTATGAGTCTACTTTGTACTGTTTTGATATACAAACCAAAATTAAGAGCATTTTTTACATGTAAAAATCAAACAACATATAGAGGAAGTATAGAATGTTTAGGAAAATCATTTAGTTAACTCATCCTAAATTGCACCTAGAGGAGAAGTACTCCTCTCCAGGAATTTGTATCTCCCAATGTGTTTCACATTAGAAGATAAATCACAGAGAGAAATCTGTGCCTCAGTACACAATATCAAAATTGTTTCACATTTTCCTTTAAACTCCATGGTGCTGTAGATGGCAACATGGGGGCCACTGAAAATTGCTGCTCATGATTCTATAACTTCAATATATAAAAAGGAGAATAAATTGATGTGTTTATAAAATGCTTTTAAGTCATCCAGAAATCTTTGGATAAAATATGATGTACCAAATAGGGAATTTATTTTTCTCTTAAAAGAAATACTGTGATAATGATCCTGCTATTTTGCCTATGGGTTTGTGCAAAATAAAGGCAATATTTGACAATTGCTGAGCAGTTTTAATACATTTCTTTTGGGGCTAAATTACCCAGTTTGACGGGATGTACAGAGAAACAATACTACATACTCATTGTCTCTTCAGCTCACTCTGTCTTATATACATGCAGGTGAAGTGTACTGCTACTGACTAGATATAGTTCATTTTTCATAAGTAATTTAAACGTGACTAGAGTATGGGTTATAGATTATAAATTAGATTCAACAATATTATCTCTCTAGAAAATGTCTTTATCATCTATAATTTTTCAACATCCCATATTTCTCTGTATCACCCACTATGTCCTTGAAATATTTTTGGTTATTAATTATTTAATGCCTATCCATCTTGTAAAATATTGAACTCCCAAAATATACGGTTTCTATATATCTTGTTACCAATGTATTTCCAATATCTGACAGAGTGCCCAACACTGAATAAACATCAATATATAGTATTGAATGATGCATTGTTAGCCATTGAGCATGAGTTCTATTTAAGGAACTCTATTCCATAAGATTGGGAAAGGCGGGCAAGTTTGGATATCTGCTTTCTGCCATGCTAACAGCACAGAAAGAGGCCATGACTCAGGGAGAGGGGTGAATATTATCCTTAAAGATGATTTTATGATTTAACACCTTGTGGAATAGGGGGAAAGAGGTAGACCTATCTTAAGGAAAGGGCAAATTATTAGGTACTTGGGACAAAATACGCACAGAAATCGCAGCCCAAACTGTGGCTTAAAGAGCAGAGATTGCATCCAAATGTAGTTTTAGAGAATTCACTACATTTCCAGGTAGTCATCTGTTGAAAGAGAGGAGTTCTAATCCTGAGAATTCTACCAGACAGAGAGGGTGGCAGTAGGAAACTCGGAAAATGAGATGGGAAGGAGAGAAACAAGGACCCATGTAACTAGTAGGATGAAGCAAAGGGCTACATAGAGTAGGATGGGGCTATGAGGATATCCTAAATTCCATGTAATAAGGTCGTCTGGCACTGGGTTTAAAGTTCTTTTGTTTGGTTCACAATGGGTGTTTGCAGTTTTGGTCTTTTGTATTTCTTTTCTTTAGTTGGTTTGTTTGTATTTTCATATTTCATCCTTCATGGCAGGTAATGGAACATTTATAAAATGCTTCGATTCAAGAAGAGGAAGGATAATCTTTGTAGATTATTAGTAGATGACTAATACCTGGGTGTTCATTCTTTACTCTTATAGTCAAGCTGAATTGGGACAGACGAGGGTGGTGTGAGAGGTGAGGAGCAGGTACTCTCAGTTTGCTGTGCGGGGTCTTGAAGTCCTGACTCCTTCTACGGGATAAATTCACATCATCCTTCCCTTGCAAGTGCTCCTGGAAGGGGAACAGCTGGGTTTTCCTAAACCTCTCACCACTGCTTTCTGCTCTCTTTTTTGTTGTACTTAACATGCAGCTGTGTCTGGATGCTGCTGTTTTTACGAAAATGTTGAAATCCCCTGCCTCACTTTCACCTCCTTCTGGATCTGGAGACGATTAGTCCTCTAACAACTATCTGAAGATGGTTGGGTCACTTCAGTTTCTCACTTTATTGACCACACTTGTTTAGAGTATTTCATAGTTAGGGGCCTCCATGGACATAGCAACTGGGGTTTCAAAATTAGCCTGTGTCTAGGTCTGGAAAACCATAGAGTTCTGACTGTCGAACCCCTTAGCCCTCATACTCTGTCTTGTCTTCTTTCTATCGCCAACTCATCATTTTGAATCCCACTTCTACTTAAATTGAATACATTTTATGTATTAAGAAAGATTCGTTTTTTAGTCTTCTTTCAAGTGCTCATATTCATTTACCAAATGATACATTAGCCTACCTCTACAGTTTCATTTTAGTAACGAGTTATTTCTTATTTTTCCTACCAATTTCAAAAATATTTATGTGCCTATGTAGAATATCGTCTAATTATGCCTTCTCAGTTGCTTAGCGTTCAGAGAATTATACCAAATTTTGGGTTACTATTTCAGAGGTAAGCAAATGCGGCAGGGTCTGGATATGACAATCGTCACTGAATCCTGCAGATTGTTTGGTTCTGTGTTTTTGAGGATTATTTAAAATGTTGCATATTTGTTTTTATTTTCTCTTCAATCTTCTATTATCTGGGAGAAACCTGCTCCCAGTGCATTTCTGAGTTTCCAATGTTTAGCTCAGCCAGTTTGCTAAATTTAAAGATTCAGAAACTATAACCTTAAATATACTGCTGTAAATATATTCAGTATTATTCATAATTGTCTAAATTAACTTCAACTCACATTAATAAAAGATCTATAAAAATTATTGCTGTTTATATAATAGAATTAATTATACATGAGAGCTTTTCATGATACAGCTTTTTTGCAATCAGTATATTTTCAATAATCTATTGATATTTATTTCCTACTAATAATTTACTACTAAATCTCTATTAAAATCTGAATGAATTATTTTGTTAAAATTCAGCAGAGCTAATGGCTACTTTCTTTTATAGTCAACATTTATTAAAAATCCAGTTGTTGTTGTTGTTGAACCAGATCTGTGTGCAAAGATTCTAACAGGCTTGCTTATGAAGGGCCTTCACACCTGGGTTTAGTTTGCCAAGGAAAGAAGTTGACACTGAGCAGGATCGTTGGCCTGGATGTAGCCTAGTGGTTCAGAGCATCAAGACTGAAGGGGAATGACAAAGTTGTACATATTTTGGGTAGACCCTTCTATGCAAAGCATCCTAGTGAGGTTGTTAGGATATATTAGTGGAAATCTAGGTAGCAGCTACAGAACTAAGTAGCTGTCCTTAAGACTCAGCAGAAGTAACAGCAGTTATCAGCCAATCAGACCCTTCACAATACACAAGCATGGACGTTACGAAAATGAAAACCACGATGAGGTACCACTTCATGCCCACAGGAATGTTATAACCAGAAAGACAGTGACAAGCTTTGGTGAGGCTGTGGAGGAACCTGAATCTACATGATTTGTTGGGGAAATGTAAAATAGGTAGTCATTCTCAAACACAATCAAATATTATATCAACCATAATGTCTTGCTCCTGAGAGAGTGGTTGGGAGGTGGTAGTCTAGCAAAGGCAAGAATCCTTGTTAGTTGGGCTGAATACGAGTAATTCCAATAGAAGTGGAAAATGAAGCGTGGGGCAAGGAAACCTAAGCAAAATCCTGACTACTTGGAGTGATAAAGAGTAGATAAGAAGAAACCTGTGTCTCTCTGTGCCCACTGGTACCCGAGGTTCATCCAAACTCAGCAAGAACTCAATGTGTAACTCTAAGAAAAATAACTCATGCAAACATCCAAAGACTGAATCTGACTATATTGGTTGCCTCATTTTGTAATGACTTGAGTGTAGGAGGACTGAGCAAGCTTGTGAATGGGACGATGATTACAGCTAAGAGGCACTGACATTTGGTTCTTAAAAAGGATAATAGAATTTAAAACAGCTAGGATTTTTTAAACAACATGCAATGGTGGTGCAAATAAACTGCTCTGTATTGACCTACGTCTGCAAAATAAATGCATATCTAAATGAATCTGAATAAGTATGGTCCACAAACACAATACATCAAATGATGGAGAACCGAAAAACTCTAAGCTCATTACTTAGGTACAGACATAACATAGTCTTTGGTCACTTGACTTGCCTTCTCTCTTTTTTTTTTTTTTTGGCAATTTTTAAAAATCTTTGAATTCTCTACTAGATGCAGAAACTTTAAGTTAACTATTCTCCACAATCATCATTGATCAACATAAACTCTCTCTGTGTTTTTAATGTTATTCTATTATTTCCCTCATTTACAATCTCTATTCCCTGTTTGCTCCAATAATTGCCTAGGTATCCCTTCCTTGCATTTTGCACTTGTTTGTCCATCAGTGTGAAAAACATAGAAATCAGGCAAAATTTGAAGGCTACAACCTAAGGGAAACCTACCTACTGGCAAGGAGAAATGACCAGTTTGGACTATGTGTTGTGTAAGATAAAAAATTCTTAAAAATATACCTCAAGAATCTCCTCATTAGGGTTTAAAGAACAGGTAAGTATGAAAATTAATCAAGAATTCTAGAAAACAAATATCATAATTGATATTTAATTCAAAGAGTGTGTTGCACAGGAATCTAGACACATGATAATAAAATTTGTGAATTGCAAGAGATATCTGGCAGAATAACACAGAATACAGTTTGGTAGGGGAGGAAAAGGAGGAGCGAGAAAAGCAAAGATTATGAAAGAGTAGTAAATATATAAGAGACAGTAAAAAGATCTAATGCATATCAAATTGAAGTTCCAGAAGCAGCTGCTAGAGAAAAGAGAGGATAAGCAACATTCAGAAAGGTAACGAACAAAAATTATCCAGAATTAGGGAGTCAGGTGACTCTGGTGGGTATTTTTTCAAACTTATTGAGGTGCAATTATAATAAGTGTATCTATTTTAAGTGTACTGGTTGATGAGGTTTTATATAAGCATACTCTCCTATGTAACCATGTAGACTATTTCCATCAACTCAAATGTTCCCTTGTGCCCCTTCCTAGTTATTCCACCGCCATCCTTCCAACTCTTAGCTCCCGGCAACTGCCCACCACCATCCTTACCACTCTCAGCTCCCAGCAACTGAAGGTCAGCTTTCTCTTACTGCACATTAGATTTGCCTTTTCTAGTGTTTTATAAAAACTGAAACTGATAGTATATACCCTTTTGTGTCTGACTTCGTCGCTCAGCATAGTATTTTTGAGATTCATCCAAACTGTGTATTTGAGCAGTTGGTTCTTTTTTACTGTTGAGTAGCACTCCACTATGAGTGTACACAAATACATACACAGACAGACACACACGTACATATGTTTGTTGCTAGGTTGCATGTGTAAATTTATAAGAAACTGACAAACTGTTTTCCAAAGGCCTGTAATATTGTACATTCCCACCAGGAATGCACAAGAGTTTCAGTTACTCCTCATCATTGCCAACATTTGATACTATCAGTTATTTTAATTTTTTTCTATTGTAGTGTTTGTAGTGGTATCTCACTGGGACTTTTTTTTTTTTTTTTGAGGGAGATTAGCCCTGAGCTAACATCTGTGCCCATCTTCCTCAATTGTATATGTGGGACACCTGCCACAGCATGGCTTGATAAGCGATGTGTAGGTCTGTGCCTGGGGTCTGAGCTGGCGAACCCCAGGCCGCCAAAGCGCAGCGCACGAACAACCACTGTGCCACAAGGACAGCCCCTATCTCACTGTGATTTTAATTCACATTCCCTCCATAACTAATGATGCTGAGCATCCTTTCATATGCTCAATAGCTAGCTTTACATCTTGTGTAAAGTGTCTGTTAAAATCATTTAATCATTTTTAAATTTAAATTGCTTATTTTAAATTGATTTCTCTTTTTTTATTGTTTTAAAGGTTCTTTGTATACTCTGGAGAGCAATCCTTTGTCATATTTATATGAGTCAGTGTTATTTACTTCCAGTCTATGGCTTGCCTTTTCCTTTACTTATCTCTGTCTACCAAAAGTTTTTATTTTGATAAAGCCCAATTTATAAATTTTCCTTTATGGTTTGTGCTTTGCCAGTCCTATCCAAGATATCTTTGCTTACTCCTAAGTCACAAAAAATTCTTTGTGGGACATTTTTATTTTCTTGTAAAAGTTTCATAGTTTTACATTTTAAGTTTAGGTCTATGATTGATTTAAATTTAATTTTTGTTCATGATGTGAGAGAAAGATCAAGATTCTTTTTTAAAAAATATGGATGTCCAGTTGTTCCAGCACCTTGACATCATTGTCAATCATAAATTGGCCATATATGTGTAAGTTTATCTTCAGTCTCTCTATTTCAGGCTACTGTTCTATAGGTATATCTTTATGTGAACTGTTGTTATGAATGTGTCTTTCAAGTTTTGTTTTGTGGTTTTTTTTTTTTTTGTGGTGAGGAAAGTTGGCCCTGAGCTAACATCTGTTGCCAATCTTTCTCTTTTTTTTCTCCCCAAAACCCCAGTACATAGTTGTATATCCTAGTAGTAAGTCATTCTAGTTCTTCTATGTAGGACGCCACCACAGCATGGCCTGATGAGCAGTGTGTAAGTTCACGCCCAGGATCCGAACCAGTGAACTCCAGGCAGCTGAGGTGGAGTGCATGGTGAACTTAACCACTCAGCCACAAGGCTGGCCCCTAGTTAAGTCTTGAAATCAGGTAATGTATGTCTTCTATGTTGTTTCCTGTCCCTACCCCAAAAAGACCGTTTTGACTTTCCTGGATTCTTTACATAATGATATAAAATTTAAAGCCTGCTTATCAAGTTCTCAAAAGTTCCTTCTTGAATTTTGTTTGGAATTACATTTAATCTATTAATTCATTTGGGGAGAATTTCCACCTTAACAATATTCTACACCTTCCAATCCAAACACGTGGTAGATCTTGCCATTTATATGAGTCGTGTTTAATTTCTCTTAGCAATGTTTTATAGCTTTAAGTGTGAAAGATCTTGCATATATTTTACTAAATTTATCACTATTTCCTGTTTTTGGATGCTGTTTTAAATGGTAATATTTTAATTTTTTAAATTCCAGTTTTACTGTTAGTATGTAGAAATGTAATTGACTTTTTAATGAATTCTATCACTGAACTCACTCATAAGTTCTAGAAGTTGTTTTGTGGTTCTTTATAAATTTCTTTGTGCATAATTGTATCATTGCCTTGCCTTATTGCACTTGTTAGAGCCTCTGGAACAATGTTAAATAGTAGAGTTAGTGGATATCTTTGACTTATTCCAATATTAGAGGGAAAGGATATAGTCTTTCAACATTAAGGATGATGTTAGCTGCAGTTTCTTGTTTTTGTATTTTTTTCACAGTGTTCTTTATCAGACTGACGTTTTCCTCTCTTCCTAGTGTTCTTACTGTTTTTAAAAAAATCATAAATAGGTGTTGAATATTATTTAATATGTTTCCTCTGATTATTTTAAGATGCCCATACCAGTTTTACCCTCTGTGTATTTTCCGATTTTGATGTCACTGTTTATTCCAGAAAAGATAAATAAAGTGAATTCCATATCAAGTTAGACATAATGTAGAAACAACTTAGTGTACAGAAAACATACCAAAAAATTAGATCTAAAAATAATCAAAGAGAAAGAAGAGATTCTACATGAAGAAAGAAGAGATTAAATTTGGGGAATTAACACACAGGACATATCAACAGTAAATATGTAAAGAGAACAGAATGGAATAATAGCTTCAAAATGCTCAGAGAAAATAACTGCCAATTCACTCTTTATAGACAAGGAAGTGATATTTGCGGGCAAGAGTAAAATACAGACTAAAAACTAACAAAAACAAAATTCTGAAGCCTGTCCTCAGGAAAGAGGAAAATGGAAAGTGATATCTGAAATAGTTCTGAGATGTGAGATAATTGGATTCAATATCCATCTTAACTGTCTAACTGTTGAAGTGAAAAAGCAAAGAAGATAAACTTAACACAGGATAGGAATGGCATAGTTCATGGAAACGTTTAAGATTGTTTTATTTTTCAGGAGGAAGGGATAGTAATCATCTTTGAAGCAGGTTGAATATACATTGTAAAATTTTAACAGCATACTTGATAGAAATAGGGGATATAACTTTCAACCTAGTAGAGGAAAAATCAGAATAAGCAATCAATTGAAAATATGCAGAAAAGGAAAAAGATAGAAGCAGAACACTAGTTTTGGAGAAAGTAGATAAAACAGACAGAATAAAAAGGACAAATTAAAAGACATTAATAAACCTCCATTTAGCAGTAATCAATTTAAATGATTAAAAACAGGAAAAATTTATTAAAATTAGGTATGTTTTGTTTTAAAAGAAGCACTATGAAAATCAAAACAAAAATAAAGAAAGTAAAAATGTTATGAAAAAATTTGTTGGTCAAATATACTAATACAGCAATTTAGCGTATTAGGGTGAAGATGAGGATAACAAAAGAGAAAGACAAAACAAAACAAACATAACACCAGGGTTTCTACTGTACCGGTAAAGCAAAAATGCAATATCACATGTTTAAGGCATGTTCTAGTTGTCATATGCTGCTGTTAACTCCTGCATAGTAGTACATAAAATACACCCACAAAATTCTATTTATTGCTTCCCCTAAAGATAGGTGTCTAGGTTTCCCCATATGTAAATTCTACCGCCATGAAAATGAGCATATTCTTCTTCACTTATACACCAAGGGGTGAGATTCTCTGCAGGTAAATATCCAGGAATGGATTTCTGGGACATTAACGTTTTTGTTCATTTAGAATCCAATCAACATACAATTCTGCCATGAGCCAATGAAGTTTTCCAGATCTCCAACATTGGTATTATCTTCTAATGTTTGCCAACCAGATGTCTGAAAATGTTACTTCATTATTGTATTAATCTAAATTTCCATTACTGTCAATTTATGAGTTCAGTTTTAATTTAATCTGAATTTTCCAGTTTAGTTGAACTTCTCATCATATTCATACTCTGTGCTCAATTTCCTGTTGTTTTTCCTGTCTCGTTAGCTGTTTTGCAGAAGTCCTCCTAAATTTCTGATTCTAATCCCTTGTCAGTTGTAGATGTTGTAAATATCAAAGTCCAGGCTGTCACCCCATCTGTTAAGTTTGTTTATGTGCTTCATTGAATAGAAATCCATGAATCTTAAGATTTATACTTTGTACATCTTTGATTTGAAAAACTTAAAATGTTTTCTCCATTCCAAATTTCCAGAGAGGACTTTTTCTAGCCACAGTGAAGAGAAAGAACAGATTTCTCTTCACTTTATCTGTCAGTCAGCATCCATAGGTTTATAGAGGCCACATTTTCACATCTTTAATTGCTCCCGATATTCTTTTCATACAAACCATTCCCTAAATGCAATAATCAAGTGTCACCCCAAACTCAAAAGGCCCTGCCTTATGCTATGATTTTAATGGTTAAGCCCAGGGAAGATATTAACTTGGAAAAAATGGGCTGCTGCTGTTTCAATTTCTCCTTGAAGTGCTCTTTTGTCATCACGTGGAGTTTGTCTGTGAAGTTCGTATACATATAAATCAATGCCTCAATGCCATAGGTATGAGAAAGAGAATAACAAAAACTTAGTGACTTCAGTTGTCACCTACATGCAGAGGATAGTGACATTTGTATTTCCAAAGTTAACCTGGTTTCCACATTCAGTTCCATATCATCAAATAAATATTTCCATTTAGATGTAAAGAGCAAACTGCTAATGAAAGAAGCATGAACTTGATAGAAAGACTTGTGTCTCAATACTGACTCTGCCACTTACTGACTGACTTTGGGCATGTAGGCAAGTTACCTGATTTCTTTTATTCTGACCTCTCCCAAATATACAGCAGAGATAATAATATTGACAATAATTTGTATGAAAAAACAAATAATTAGCATCTACAGTGATTTAGTGTTTTGTAACATACAAACTTGCAACGCTGTAACATACAACAATGTAATCGGTCGTTACAGTTAGACAGTGAAGGAAGTCCTGAGTTGCTTTTCAGAAATGAGGAAAGTTTCAGGGAGGCCAAATCACTTTCCACCCAATACTTGCAAGAGGAATAAACAAACATTGAAGAAAAGATTTATACCTACTTCAGCCTAACTAAAGTTCACGATTTTAAAAACTACGCTGTACTGACTCATTTTTAATTGCAGATGCTTCACTAACACCTCAATGTAGCAGACAGAATGTTCCTGAAAACTCCCCCTCCAGCCTCCACAGACTCTCAGCAACTCAATTTCTATCAACTGCTGTTAAAATGGTGTTATGTTTGTACAACCTCACAAGCTTGCAAACATGGAGTCGCATATGGCTTCTTACTCTTCTTTGGGTTCATTGTCTAATCAGTAATTGTCTCGATTGTTTTATATTTAAAAATATTTCTATAATCCACTCTTTTTTATATCAAGATACAGTACCACATGTTTTAGAAGAGCTTCCAAATATTTATCCATGCGTCTGATTTCTTCTACACCCAATCCATTCTGCACTCTTGAAATTTAGAATCCTTAATGTGCCATTCATCAGGTTACTCCATCTGCAGAACATTTACTTTCTCTACCGTGAAACAAGATAATTTGAACTTCTGATACAGGCAATCAAAGTTCTCAATAGTTAGCATTACATACATAATTTTTGTAACAGCTTTATTGAGGTATAATTCAATACCATGAAATTCACCCTTTTAAAGTGTAAAATTCTGTGGTTTTTAGTAAACTCACAGAGGTGTGCAACTGTAGTATCTAATTTTAGAATGTCTTCATCACCTCAAAAGAAACTTCATGTCCATTAGCAGTCTCTCTGCATTCCCGCCTCTATCTACGCCCTGGCAACCACTAATTTACTCTCTGTCTATCTATATTTGCTTATTCTGGGCATTTGATGTAAACAGTACTGTAGAATGTCTGGCATTTTATGCTAGCTTCTTCTGTTTATCATAATATTTTCAAGGTTCATTCATGTTGAAGCATGTGCATGCTTTATTCTTTTTCATGGCTAAATAATATTCCATGGTATGTACATAGCACATTTCACTTATCCATTTATCATTTGCATTTGCCTGTTCATCACAGGCATTTGGATTGTTTCCACTGTTTGGCAATTATGAATGATATTGCTTTTAGCATTTGTGTATAAGTTTCTGTGTTGACATATGTTTTCAATTCTCTTGAGTATTTTCACCTAGCAGTGGGAATTGCCAAGTCATATGGTAACACTATATTTGACTCCTAGAGAAACTACCAAACTGTTTTCAAAGCAACTACAATATTCTTTATTCTTACCAACAATGTCTGAAGGATACAATTTCTCTATGTCCTCAACAGCACTTGTTATTGCCCTTTTTATTATGACTATGATTATGATTACCACCCTCCTAGTGAGTCTGAGTAGATATCTTATTTTGGTTTTGATTTTCATGTAATCTATTGAGTAATAATTTTGAGCATCTATTCAAACACTTACTGGTCATTTATTTTCTTTGGAAAAATGTCTATTAAATCCTTTGAACATTTTTACTTGAGTCATTTGTCCTTTTATTGTTCACTTGAAAAAAATTTTTAGATCTTCTGGTTACAAGTCCCTTATCAGATATATGATTTACAAATATTTTCTTCCATTTAGTGAGTTGTATTTTCAGTTTCATGATGGTGCTTTGAAGCACAAAAGTTTTAATTGTGATGTAGTTTTATTTATTTTTTTCTTTAGTTGCTTGAGAGTTAGGTATCTTATCCATGAAACCATTGCCTAATCCAAGGTCAGGAAGATTTACACATGGTTTCTTCTAAGAATTTTATAGTTTTAGCTCTTATATTTAGGTCTTTGATTCATTTTGAGTAATTTTCTATATGATGTGAACTTCAACTTCATTCTTTGCAAGTGAAATCTAGTTGTCCTAGTATCATGTGTTGAACAGAATATTCCTTTTTCATTGAATTATTTTGGCACCCTTGTCCAAAAAATGCCCATAAATATAAGGATTTATTTCAGGACTCTAAATTCTATTTCATTTATCTATATAGCTATCCTTATGTCAATACTACACAGTGTTCATTACTTTAGTTCTGTAGTAAGTTTTGAAATTGAGACATATTAGTCCTCCAATTTTGTTTTTCTTTTTAAAACTATTTTTGCTATTCTTGGTCCCTTGCCAATTTCTACAAAAAGTATGCTGGGATTCTGATAGAGATTGCATTCACTTTACAAATCAATTTGGAGAATGTTGTCATCTTAACAATACTAAGTAATCCAATCCATGATGAACACAATCCATTATGCCTCTCCACTTATTTAGGTCTTCTTTAATGTCTTTCAAGAATATCTTCTAGTTTTTAGTGTAAAAATCTTGTATCCCATGGGTAGATTTATTCCTGAATAATTTATCCTTTTTGATGCTATTGTAACTGGAATTATTTTCCTAATTTCATTTTAGATTTTTCATTGATAGTGTATAGAAATACAAGTGACTTTTGTGTTTTGATCTTGTATTCTGTAAAACTTCAAGATACCTTCATTATTTGTAATAATTTTTAGTAGATTCTTTGTTTTTCTTTATATACAAGATCATACTCCTCTGCTGCAAGGTTTAAGCTTCTTAAGAGTCCTTGAAGAGAATCCATTGAAATAAACACTTGTTGCACCAGGAAGTAATTCACAGTGAGCCTCTCTCCAGATATGAGACAACTATAGAAACGCTACCTGTGTTCCGTAAAGACTCAACCTATACTACTTGTTGGGAATGCCCAAACATGGTAACTCTCTCTGCAATTCATTACAATTTATGTATGTACATTGTACATACATTCACACTCACACAACTCCGTGTTTGAACTGAAGAGTTACTGTTATCTGACTATGGGAAAAACTTTTAAATTTCTCTGGACCTAAATTTTTTCAATCATAAAATGAGGATTGAAAGTCCTTCTTCATTGAGCTTCTGTGTGTATTAAAAGAAATGTTTGCAAACTGAAGAAAGTATCTAGCACATTTCCTTCCTGCTATCTGGTACTTAATCAGCATCACTTTTTTTGCACCACATGTCCTTTCTCAGAGAAAGGAGGGTTAAATTATTGCAGCAGAGGAGTATTTATGATACAGGCTGTAACACAGTCTTTTCTTTCCTCTCACATTCAATATGACCTGCATAGGTGAGCAATGCTGTTACAGGTTAAAAAAGTCTCATGATCAGCTTTAGGTATAGAGTCTCCTCACCCACGTACCTCTCTGTTATCCTCCATCTATGTGGCCAATGATGCCTTTGACTATGGTATATGCCCAAGGTAGAGAGGCAGATGTAGATGACAGCATTATAGATTTATAACAAATGTCAAGAAAACGCTCCTTCCGGTAAGCGACTGAATAAGAAAAATAATAGAACCTAGTTTTCTAGAAAGAGAGAGAGGAAGCTTCTACACATAAATAAGTTCATCACTGTTGGAGGCTTTATTTAAATAAGTGAAAATATCTAGAAAAGTACTACAGAATCTTTTGAATGGAATGTTCCCCAAGGTCCCTAAAGAATTAGGTGATCACTGTTGGGAAAGGAACCAATGTGTACTCTAAAGTGTGTGTGTGTGTGTGTGTGTGTGTGTGTGTGAACGTTGCTGTACTTTAATTTATAAATGTGGGAATTACATGGGACAAATTTGTTAAGGTGAAAATATATCTGTATAAAATAAATAAATAACATAATTGTAGTCTATTTTCATCAACCGTGAGGATCTACGTCTGTATTATAGATGATATATATAATACATTTTAAATATAAATTAGTTGACCCAGAGTTCTTCCTGTGGGTCTACTTGATGAAAACTCTATGCCATACAAACTCATGGCTCCATTACCATCCTTGAAATGGACCCTCCCCTTATTGCAAGACCCAGCTTCATAGTCTCTTAGTCCATTTTTTTCCTCCAACAAAGATCTAGCCTTAACTGTAAGGTTAAGGTTAACCTTGAAGCAGGAGGTTACAACATCCCTGACCTTCTTTCAAGCCATGTATAACAAAACGAATCAGAACTTGGGCTTCATTATACCATCACAGGACAAGCCATATTATTTTTGAATAAAGACAACAACAACAATAAAAAACTATCCTGTCTCTCTCGCCTGTTTTTTTTTCAGGGCTTGCATTAGAATGATCTTCTTGTTCCAACTGTATCCAGACTGCTAACTGCCTTTTCAAATGTGCATGTTAGTCTTCACATCTCTGTGGGAACCCCACAATACGTTTGGGCATGGGAATTTGTCATGACTTTCTAACTTGAAGTGAGCAGTAGTTTCAAGTAACTGAATCTTGAGCCTCTTCTTTTGATTATTTTGTTCTTTAAGCACAAACATGAGCCCACACACACTTTAAGTTAGCAAAAAGGAAGTAAAATAATAAAGCAGTCAAAAGAAACAAAGAATATAGCATTTATGGTGAAAAGCTGAGGGCAAAGTGAAATGCCTCTTGAATCTTCATGAAGTCACAAAAAATTTTTCTGCCATGATTTACAAAAATATAGCAAAAATTAGAAAAAATATTACTAAAACATATCTATTCAATCTGATACTGTTAGTACCTCCATCCGTGAGCCTTCAGATACCAATGAGAACAAAAAACCAGAAAATCCCCCAAAGTTTCAACTTACTAACCTAGTACAAGATTCAGGAGTAAGGGGTGGGAAGTGGATGTAGGCGAGAGGTTTGAATGGTTAATGCGAGCGGTTCTTATCTTTTCAATTCTATTCTTGTAATCAGTAAATCGCTGGGCATGGCGACAATACATGCATATGGAAAGGACTAATTTATTTTCATGAAGACTATTAATAGGTTTCAAGAGAGAAAAAGTAATTAACTATAACTTCCAGCCTTATAATAACCGTAAACTTATTAAACCGCTCCTCAGTACCATTCAGAGGATACTGATGCAGGGTGTCTTTGAAGATCAAGTTGTACTGGACTTGCATGCAAATGTTTAAGAAGTCAATTAAAATATGAATTATTTTTGAACTCTGATTCTGGTTATATCGTAAGAATATATTCTAATTATTACTTAAGCATCCAATTTTTCTTCTTTTTGTCTAATTAGTATTTCTGGTTATGTCTGTTTTGGGCCATCAAAATTCAGTGTTACTACTAGAGACATTGGTATGGATTGCAAAGTTGGAGAAAACATTCATTTTAGTAGTTTCCTCTTTTTCCAATAATAAAACTAACAAATTTACTCTTTATGCTGAGTGTCTTCTCTTATGCTGAAATCTGATATTTTTAAGATTAAAAGAAGATACTTCATATTTTTACCCATTTTCGGGATATTAAGAAGCAGATGTACCTCAAGCGTGCAACCTCGAGAGAATAATTAGTGATTCTAGGTTATTTCATTTGATGACCCTTACAGTTCATTATATTAAATCTCTATGTCTTAGTATCTGTGCCAATATTAGAATAAACTTAGGAATTTTCTCGAAATATGAATACAGATCCATGCACATATAAGTTTAAAATAGTTTGCTTTTTTGATGCATATCACTGTAACACTTCATGGTGACTATAGGTCCCAAGGTACTTATCATTCTGTATACAACTGAGTCTATGTTCTACAAACAATCTATACTAGCAAATATTTTGAGAGAGGTCAATAATTAGCGTCTTAACGAATTATATTTTCATTTATTTAATGATTTAGTTTACTAATGTTTATTTTTATTATAGCTAAGCTTTAGCAAGTTAATTAGCAATGGAATTGTGTTTGCATTTATATCTAAATATAGACAAGTAAAATAACTTAGCAAATTCACATCCTTTATAAATATTTTTCAATGGAGACACTTGTGCATCTGCACAAAATGAAACATTTTTAAAAGAAAACTAAAATTAATGGAACGAGTTGTGAATGAATTGTCTTAAGCTAGAAGGATATCTCTCTTTTACATCATGGCTTGTTGTAAACTGTTAGTAAACAGCCAGAACTGAATTAACACCTGGGAAAACAGTTATCACTAAAAGAGGCCACCAGCTATCTACTAAATAAGAAATGCCCAAATTCTCTGATGTTAGTGATTGTCTGGTGTCATGTCAATCAACCAACATCATTTGACAACCTGCCATAAGCCATTATTTTGCTTCGTTCTGAAGAATTAAAGATAAATGAGATGCTCATTGCCCCTGAGAGATTTTTTTCCTAGATATGGAAAGAAGGAATGAGGGACGAGGAAGAATTTCACCATTTCTAATATGGTCTGAGTTGGCAATATTTTTCTTTTTTGTAAAGGACAAGATTCACATCACTATCAAACTAATAAGAGTTAGTCACTTTATTTCACACATAAGAAAAGTGATACTCAAAGACAAGGAGTAATTTTTTTTCAGGTTCATATGCTTCCTATCTGTAGGTGGAGAATGAAAATCTTATGTTTTCTGTAGATTTCTAAGGGTCTCAGGCAAATGTATAACTATAGATAGTAGGAAAAGACACCTAGTTATGGAAAAACTTGGTCCTTTCTCAGCTGCCCTGACATTTTAGGCTGCAAATCATGTTTGAATGTGCTCTACGTTGGCCCTATCATCATTTTGTTTGATGTTGGTTAAATATATAATGATTAAATTCAACCCTGTCATAGACAACCCTGATTTCTTCCTTTCTTTCCCTCTTTCTCTTTTGTTAGAGGATTTGTTTCCCAATCCACATAAAGCACGGTTTCTCAAACTTTAATGAGCATATAAATTACCTGGGATATGAGTACAATGCAAATTCTAATTTAGTAGGTCTGAAAAAGGGCTTGAAATTTTGTGATTTTGATAAATCCTTAGGCGATCTGCTGCTGCTCATCTAAACGTCATTCTTTACTTAGTTGCAAGGCTTTGGAAGAGCAAAACAATAGAAATTTGTAATTCCTCTACTTTAAATGCTGACTGGTTCTTCTGTGACTTGCAGAAATTTTGGATTTGGAATAGTTCATCTTGAGGGACACCTCAAAGCACTTAGGTGGATAATGAAAGTTGATGCATAGTTGTAAAAAGACCTTTATATAGCACATGCTGGGAACAAAATCAGCCATTGGACCTCCACGATTCCCTTTCTCAGTGTGTGTCAGGCTTTTGGCATATATGTAAGAGTATACAGCCAAGAAAAACACAGAATATTTTCCAAGCGTTACTTTGTTGTTTTGGATTGATTTCGCATGAATAAACCCTGGGATTATGCTTTTGACTAATAATGCAGCAATAGCTAGGATTTATTCAAGCAATAAGCACTTATCAAGCCCAACTATATGGAATACATTGCCCTTATTGCTGTATAAGCACAAAGAAACAATCAGTGGCGTCGCTATCTCCAGCAAGCCACAATACAAAATGCTCTGCCCATTTGACAATGACCTGGGAATTTTATATTTTATCTTCATATTTCGTAGTAAAATAATACCATTTATATATTTTCTGTCTTATTATAATAGTTACATATGATTGAGGCAATAGTGCTGATGTGAATATAAATTTTGCAACATGCCCTCTCCACTCCCACGACCCAAGAAAAAGAAAGAATGAAAACTAAGAACAACAAATAAAACTGTAAGTATCAGTGCTCTTAGCAGAAAGAGAATATCCTCATTTTAACTTCCCTATAAGGGGAAAAATAAACTGCACATCCCACCAAGCTATTGGCCATGCTCCATCACATGGACTCATGGAGAGCGAGAACAGCTGGAGAAAGAGATCAACATTTTCAAAAGTTATGTAATTGTGAACCAAGAATTTTATAAATGGCCAAACTTTTTCTATCAAAGTTATGTAAATAGAGTAAATATGCAAGAGCTCAGAGAACTATGCACACATGAACCCTTCCTGAGGAATCTATTAGAAGATGAACTTTGTTCAAAGAGACAAGGGCAATTGCAACAAAAGTAGTGCCACTGGGCATTTTACATATTTAATTCTAGATTGAAGAGTAAAAGAAATGCATGGTTGAGGATGGAATAAAATATGGTATGTGATATATGCCATGCATTGTATATCTGACAATATGCTGAAACAAAAGAATGTAAGGAAATAGGGGAAGAGAAAGTTAGCATATGCCTATTGATGGTACCAGCATTAGATATACCATTAAAGTATACCATTAAAAACCAACAAGGAAGTTAGTAAAAGGTTAAAGAAGAAATTAGAGAAATAAGGACATTAAAAATGTTTTCATACAAAGGTAACCAGCAGAACAAAAGTGCAAACCTGACTAAATGCCAAGACATAGTTAATAAAAACGCAAAGAAACACATTGCATAGAGAAATAATTAGCAAATATAGCAAAATACAAATAATAAATATATCGAAATAATGTAACAAATGAGGCACATGATATCACTTATCAATAAATGTGAACAGGTCTAACTCATCTATTAAAAATATTTTCAGTTTGGTTCACAAAGCAAGCAAGAAACAACTATATGTCTTGTAAAAACTGCACTTAAGAAAAGGTTCCCCAAAAGCTAAATATCAAAAAATGGACAAGCAAACAGAAACCATAATAAAGCAAGTGTAATTATACTGATATCAATGTAGAATACAAAGCTAAAGCCATTAAACATGAGAATAAGGGCATCATTTATAGCTATAAGCCAAAATTCATTATGAAAATATAAAAATTATAAATATCTGTGCATCAAATAACACAACAGCAATCTTTATAAAGCAAAAATGACAAGAGATGTGAGAAAAAAGATAGAAACACACAAAACGCAGGAGAATCAAAAAACTGTTTTATAGAATAGACAAGTTGACACTAAAATATACATGGAAAAATAAACATGCAGAAATAGACATAAAAATAATATTAAAAAAAGACAACAACAAACAAACACATAGCAATGGAGATTGGATTGGTGGTTACCATAGGGGAAGGGGGGGAGGGTAAAAGGAGGGATTGGGCTCACATGTGAGGGCATGGATTATAATTAGTTTTTGGGTTGTGAACATGATGTAATCTACACAGAATTAGAAATATGTTATGATGTACATCTGAAAGCTATATAGTGTTATAATCCAATGTTACTGCAATTAAAAAAAGTTAAAATTAAAAAATTAGTGCTACTCAAAAATAAAAAAAAGAAAAGAAATCTTCTCAGCACAAACAGAAGGACCTACAACTAGAATATACAACTTCGTCCTGGGGGGCTTTTGGGAGAAGAAGAAGAAGAAGAAAAAAAAACGGGATTGGCAACAGATGTTGGCTCAGGGTCAATCTTTTAGAAAAAGAAATCTTCCCTGCTCCCCATCTTTCTGCTCACCTTGGCGGTTGTTTTCTCATGATTATGTGCAATGTTTGTACCACTGAATAAACTTTTGGATTTAGTGAAAAAGAAAAAAAGAAAATCTCTGAAAGAGAATAAACCTACAAGAGATTAAAATATAGACCCTTCATAATTAAAATAGCATGGTTCTGATGCATGAATAGACATACAAACTGGGGAAATAGAATTAGAAGTCCAGGATTAGACTTAAAAAATATGAAACTTTGGTATGTGATGAGGGTGGCATCTCAAATTTTTTAGGAAGCAACAGGCTTTTAAATAAATGTTACTGGGATAACTGATTAGCCATTTGGCAAAGGATAAAATTAGATCAAAATCTTACACCGTTATACAAGGATAAACATCAAAGAGCTCAGGGCTTTAAATATAAAAATATAAAACCAGACAAGTTTGTTTGTTTGTTTGTTTTTGAGGAAGATTAGCCCTGAGCTAACATCTGCTGCCAATCCTCCTCTTTTTGTTGAGGAAGACTGGCCCTGAGCTAATATCCATGCCTGTCCTCCTCCACTTTACATGTGGGACGCCTACCACAGCATGGCTTGCCAAGCAGTGCCATGTCCCGACCGGGGATCCAAACCGGCGAACCCCAGGCTACCAAAGGGGAATGTGCCCACCTAACTGAGGCACCACTGGGCCGACCCCAAAACCAGACAAGTTTTGAAAGAAAACACAGGTGAATTCCTCCTTACACACATAGGTGTAGTCCAAGTTTGTAGAAATGCTTTCTAACTATGAGTAAAAATGTAGATGCATGAAAGACAAGATTGATAAATTTTACTTAATAAAAATAATACACTTGCCAAATAATGCCACGGAAAAAAGTAAGAAAATAGATAGTAAGAGAATGAAAAAAACAAGCTGCAAACTGGGCAGGAATATTTGCAGATAATATATCTGAAAAAGGACTTTTATCCAGAATATATAAAGAACTCTCAAAACTCAATAGTAAAAAAAAAAAATGACCCAATTAAAAAAAATAGATCAAAGACTTGAGATACTTCATCAAACAGGATATATGGAAAGCAATTAAGTGTATGAAACAAGTTCAACATTCTTAGTTATTAAGGAAATGCAAATTAAAACCATAATGAGATGCAATTCTATGCAGATTACAATGGATAAAATTAAAAATACTGATAATACCAAGTGTGGATCAGGATGCAGAGCAACTGGAACTCGCACAAATTGGTGGTGGGTATGCACAATGGTACAGCCAGGTGGACAAGGTGGTAGTTTCTTATATAGTTAAGCTTATACTAACTCTATCTTCCAGAAAATCCACTCTTGCTCTAGAAGAATTGAAACCTATGTTCACACAAATACTGGTGCACAAATGTCTATGGCAGCTTTATTCATAATCACTGAAACTTGGAAATAATGCAGATGTTCTTCAAAGGGTGAATGGATAAAAAAACCATGGAACATCCGTATAACACAATGCTAATCAGTTATAAAATGAATGAACTTGATATATGTAAATAATTTGGATAAATCTTAAAAATATTACACTGAGTGGTAAAAGCCAGTTTCAAATCATTGCAAACTCTACGACTCCGTGTATATGACATTCTCATAAAGACACAGCTACAGTTAGGAGGGACAGATCCACAGTGGCGAGGGTTAGCGATGTGACTCCAAAGGGGCAAAATGGGAGATTTGGGGCTAATGGAAGTGTTGGGTATTATGGCAGTAGTTACACTAATCTATACATATATTAAAATTCAAAGAATTTTACACCAAAATATCTCAATTTTATTGTATGTTCATAGAGAAAACAGAAAAAATACTTGAAAAACCATGAGAATATATATGAAAGATACATCACACAAAAAAGAGTTAGTACTTCTAATACATACAGAATTCTTTTTTGTTTTTTTTTTAAATCTATTTATTTATTTATTTTTTGAGGAAGACTGGCCCTGAGCTAACATCCGTGCTCATCTTCCTCTCCTTTGTATGTTGGATGCCTTCCACAGCATGGCTTGATAAGCGGTGTGTAGGTCCATGCCCAGGATCAGAACAGGTGAACCCTGGGCCACCAAAGTGGAGTGTGAGATCTTAACCACTGTGCCACCGGGCTGGCCCCATTAAGAATTCTTAATGCTCAAATAATTCAGAAAAAAATTATGTTAAAAATACCCAAAACTCACAAAAGTTTGTAAAAGAAATGAAGGGGCCAACTATAAAACAGATATAAAAATGATCCTTAAACATGAAAAAGACATTCAATCTCACAATAAAAGAAATGTAAATCACAACTAACTCAGATAACCTTTCTTACCCATTCATTGGCAAATTTGGCACATATAACAGAATACTCTCTCAGCAAACATCTGCGGATCAGACTCTAATAACTACTATTAGAAATGCAGGTTGGTAGAAACTTTATGAGGGTACTTGGCAATATCTTATTAAAGCAGGTATACACTTACCTTTGACCCTGCAATCCTTACAGGAGTTTACCCTGATGTACACATCCAACGTGAAAAAGTAAACGTGTCCATGCTTACTCATTCCTATATTGTTTGTAGTTACAAAATAGTAGAAACAAGTTGTATGCCCTTACGTAGAAGGGTGCTCGAATAAATTTTGGTACATCCACACCAAGAGCAGTATGCAGCTATAAAAAATAACAAGAAATATCTTTGTGAAGTAAAATGCAATGATTTTGGGGATATATTGTTCAGCGAAAAAAGCGAAAAGTAAAAGAATATCTTCAGTATAACATTCTTTATGTGAAAAAGAGAATGCAAAAGAATACATATATCATTTATTTGTGTAAGAAGAAACCCAGGAGGGGCAAACCGGAAACTAAGGAGATATTTTTCTTTCCATGAGAAGATGGGTGAGAATGGGGCTTAAAATGAAACGGTGCTTTTGTACAGTTTGGCCATTGGAATCATGCTATTGTTTCAAGTACCCACAAAGTGCCCAGATAAAATCAACAAGGAAGGTAAAAGTTTTAAATGGCATACATCATGTCACAAGTGTAGAAAAATACAGTGTATCTGAGAAGTATTAAGATATGTTCTATCTTGTTTATAGTGAGCTCCTTTTCTTCCAACAATTTTTATAGGTGATTGCTTTCCTATCTTTAGAGGGGAAAACTTGTAATATTCTAAATACTGCCCCCAAAAGCCCTAACTATATCAGACAATACAATGATCTTAGAACTCTCCACTCACTCAGGACTTAAAAGCTAACACCTTGAAAATGGCGGCTGAGTTGTCAACTACAAGAGGAAAGGATATCAAATACTGTAATTGATTTGGTTTAAAACAGAATTTCTAGCCACATTTCCCATATCGTATCAGATATTATGTTTTATAAAGAAAGATATTACAGAACTTTTTGCCATACACTAGAGGCACTTGCAAGAGGACATAAAAAGAAATAAAATTTGAGGTGATATATTTAAGCTCAGAAAAAAACAACTAAAACCTCCTGGTATTTCTTAGAAACCCCTAATAACAATATTAATTGGATTATTTATGCCATTTTTCTATGTGAAGGTTATTTTTATTTTTCTATAATCAACTTTACAGAGAAACCTTATTCTTTAGTTCTTACTCATTTTTACCTCTATTAAAAAATATTTAGTTAATAAAACGTAATGCATTATTAATTGCATCATCCAATGAAAATAAATGTTAAATTATGGAGATATTTTATTCAAACTTTCAAATATTAGCCAAGAAATTAATTATATTAAATATAAAATATATTTCCCCTAATGCCCCTTTCTAAATATGTGCATTTCATTAAATTCTGAGGCATTTTCTCTGTCCTTACTGTTAAAGACCTTGAAGACATGCAAAAAACCCTCCAAAGCTATTGTTTTATGAAACCCTAATAAAAAAACCAGGTCCAGGGCCCTGAGTTTTAAGAGCTCCTTAGAGAGAGAAAGCAATAATTACTGAGTTGAGGTGAATATAATTCTGGCTTTTAACAGCAAGAACAAGGACAAAAATCAAACTTAGAGAACTATCTGACCTTCAGAACATGCTTAAGGGCATTTAGTCATTAATTTAAAAATAATAAATGCTAGCAATGAAAAAAATCAAGCAGACGTTACTTAGCATGGAAAAGTTAGGAATATCTTCAACCAAAGAAATTTTAAATTAGACTTTTAAGACATCAAAGATTGGTAGGAATTTTTTCATTCATCTTTCAGGCCTAATCTGGAAACACATATTCAACATGAATTACATTTATCAGAGAGCGTCTCCATGTGAATATTAATGGGTGTTATGGAGTCATGAGCTTCTCAGGAACTCTGGACTCAACAGGATTTTGGTCAAAGCCTGGCTTCTAGATTTGAATAATTGAGGCTGGTCCAGACTTCTCCAGACTGCAAGCATTGGCTATCAGGCAAAACTTAGTTCTAATACTTTTTAACCCAAAATTCATGTATGTTTGCAAACTAAAATGACGTCATCTAATGAAGGACAAATTTTCGCCCCTAAACTCTTTTTTCTGGTTTGTTGATTTTCCTTCCATTCATTAACAGTGCAATACTTACCCCCATTTTAAAATTTAATTGTCACATCTCTGAAGTGAGATTTTTCTTTCCGATCTTTTTTTGGTCACATCTACGTTTAATGCCGGCACTTCTTTGTTACACATTGACCTGAAGTGCCTCTGCAGTATATCTTTTTGTTAATCTAAAAAATTTACTCTGTAGTTTATTTTAAAAATGCCTTGAACGCTTTATTTGTTCTCTTCTGAGCGCTCTCCAATTTTGAAAGAGAATTAATCAATTTCAAGGAGAAGACATTACTCACCATGCTTATCTAACATGTGCTGACTCTACTCGTATACACAAACATAGGATTCAATTAATTACTATAATATCTTGTTGAATCCTATCCAGTTCATTATGTTATTATTAGAGTTATACGGTAGCTTATCCTTCTCCTGTTTTATTCAGTTTGCATATTCTACTCTATGTTTGCTTTAGGCACTCTAAGTACTTCCCTAAATTCAAATTGCATTTTACACTGAAAGTCTCACCAAGAAGATGATTTAAGGAGACTTTTAAATTGCTATTCATTACCAGGTAACATAAACCAATGGCTTAGAAATTACTTGAATTACAAGATTTTTTAAAGCTGATGAAATCTGTTGTTTATTTAGGAGAGTGTGATTTCTGCGGTATGTGCTTATTGCATGAGCGGCACAACCCACAACACCTTCCACATCTACGTGTAAATTGTGAGTGATAATCACAGATTCTCAGATTCAGGTTAATGAGCACAGAAAGGTTCTACAAACATCTAGGAGATTTAATCTCATTATTTAATCCCTGATTACTAAACAGAAAGTGATTAATACATTTTAGTTTAGAAAATGATTAATACATTTACTTTAGTTTCACGAAGTATTAAAACCAAGGAATTTCTGCTTAATTTTTAAAGAAACTTGGACTTTCACTCTAATTCAATTGTAGCTCGTTGAAATTTTATTTTATATCTATTCATTTATCCATTCAATCAACAACTGTGTAAACAGTCTAAGGCATTAATCCTTTGTTAAAACCACCTTGATGTGTTTCCTAACACTTTGCAAGGGAGAGCCATGGTTTTGCATGCAAAGTATCAAACTTACACAAGATTAACACAAAACAGCAAAGTAAGTTGAGCTTTAAGGATTCTGAAGAGTGGTAAGATATCATTAGTATAATGAAGTTCTCCTAGTTCGTCAATTCCATTGTATATCACAGGTTTGCAGGACTGAGCATGTCTGACAGAATGAGGATAGCTTGGTAGTCCAATTCAGTGGCAGATGGAAAGTTCCTATGAGTTCTGAGTATCATAAGGGTATCTGAGAAGATGCTCACCAGCATTGTCCTCTGCTGTCATTACTGTTATAAAGAGCATAAGAGAGACAGATTAGTGTGACAAAACACATCTGAATACATTTATTTCATTAACAAAAATTCATTTCGCGGGCCAGCCGGGTGGCATAGTGGTTAAGTTTGCATGCTCCTCTTCACTGGCCCGGGGTTCACTGGTTTGGATCCCAGGTGTGGACCTACATACTGCTCATCAAACCATGATGTGGGGGCATCCCATATACAAAGTAGAGGAAAACTGGCACAGACGTGAGCTCAGAGACAATCCTCCTCACCAAAAAGAAAAAAAAAAAAAAACATTAAACAATCCATTCAATGGACACTGCCCTCATGAGGTTAACGGTTTAGGCATTTACTCCAGACCCAAACTTACCACACAGGAAAGAGACAGCTCCTATTTTCACTGTTCTGCATTCTTTCCTTTTTCTTTCTAATTAAAAAAAAATCCATATGATTGGGTGGTCTGCAGTCTTTCCTGTGCTGTCCACACCAGAGATGCACTCACAACCCAGCCCTGCTCAGCTAGGATCACCAGGTCCACCTTGTCACAGGGACTGTTAACTCAGGGATGGAAGCATCACCCAAATCTGGTCAACCAGACTCCTCTCCAGGATTGTAATGAAATCATGGAGAAAGAAGCACTTTATTGTCTTTTCCGGATTCACTAGATGTAAGGAAAATGTGCACCTAGCACTGCTGTTGGACCACCTTTGACAGCGTCTGGGAAGAGACTGCTTGAAAACCAAATTATCAGAGAGGAGAAAGAAGCTAACAGACAGAAAGAGGGTTCTGACACATCACATCGTCTGTGGCCCTAAATCGAGCCATTTCTGAAGCAACACAGTGCATTTGGACTTTCCTACTGTGTCAAATTCTCAGATGAGATTCAACTAGATCAGGTTAAGCCTCTGTGATTTGCAACAAAAATATTTCATATATTTTTCTAAGGTAATATTTTTTCTCATTGCCAAATAAGCCATACTTATGAAACAACACTCAATGAAGTCTTGTATGGCAAAAAAAAATATGACTCTCCAAAATTATTAACGATGTGTGTGTGTGTGCACAGGCGCATGTAGAAGAAAGGAGGGGGGGCAGGAAGAGAAAGGGAGAGACAGAGACAGAGAGAGCTGGTACATTTTAGTAGAGAGTTCACTCACAATATCTGTGATTTTAAATAAAACAACATAGTTACAGAAGTCTATATACGTGAAATCAACATATATAACATTATATAATGTATAGACACACACATATGCATCAACGAAGTGCAACCACGATTAAAGTCAAAAACATCCAAGAGTTAATGAAAGGAAGAGCTAAGTCTGCTGGGTATGGGATTCTTTATTAATACAGATTCTTAATGTTAGCGTTGCAAGTTGAAATTAAAATACCTCCAAAATTCCTGCTTTATTCTTAGAAACTTAGAGGGAAAGTTGCATTTCCTTAACAGAGCTGTTTATTTTATATAGAAAAAAGATAAGGGGCTTTCATAAATGTTTGCTTAGAGGTCAATAATTTAAACTTACAACATGACAGGAGGTATTGTGTTTACTAATCATAACACTACAGGAATATTCATCAAATGTGAAGAAATCAAAAAATCTAGTGACGACCATATGGTACATTGAGAACAAGCGTTCCAACTGGGGGAGGGAAAAATTGTTTCCTAAGAGACAGCATAATTAAAAGGCAGAGGAATATCTTTCTACAAAAAAATCAGTTTCTAAGAACAAAGAAGATTCAATATAGTTGCAGGAAAGAATTATGAAATAATTAACAATAAACATACTCCGCACAGGAATATGGAGAAGAATATAGAATATTAGTAATTGTTACTGAGAAAACAGATATAGAAAACCAGTAAACAGAATGAGTAAATGTTAGCAAATGAGTAAAAAGAATGTATCACATAATAGTCTTCTGTATTTGGTGGAAACATCACAAAATGCTAGAAAGAGAACTCAACCACCCAGATAAGGAATAACTGTAACTCCCATGTAATTATTTTCAGTCTTTGAAAAGCAAATAAAAGAAATCTACCAATTTGTGTTTAATAGGTAATTTTAAATGCAGGAAAATGGATGTTGGGTCACTTCCAATATTTAAAGTTTAGTAGAAAATGCATGTGACATAACATATAGTATAAGATGCAGAAGCTTGCCCCTGTCCAAAGTACAATTTTGTGGATAGTGAAACAATGAAGGCAATGTTCTATTTCTCAGTGTAAATGTGGTATGCTTTGACTATATCTCTGTTTTTCCAGATTAATATCACTAATCCTCCAAAAATGCCTTGGAATATGATCTCTATATTCTGTGAAAATTAATATATGACAATTGTAACAGAGAATCCACATAATAGAATAATATACAGGGAGGTGTGCACTGGCACCTAGTGAGTGGAGACCAGGAATGCTGGTAAACATCGTACAATGCACGGAACAGCCCCTAAAACAAAGAACTGTCTGGCCCTAAATGTCAATAGCACCAAGGCTGAGAAATGCTATTACCGATGAAGAAAGGGAGACATTGAAAATTTGTCTTTGCTTAAGGTTGCCAAGCAAGACATGGCAACCTAAATAGTTTGTGGGAAAAGATTTGAGGTAAAAAATCAAATAAACACATCCTTATTCCTGATACTAATTTTCAACTGAATTGTGAAAAAGTACTTTCAATATCTAAAGTAATATTTCTCCTTTCTTTCTCTGCCCCCTTTCATTTCTTTTCAACTATGCCTAGAAAATTAATTCTCTTACTACTTCGAAATTAGACTCCATAAATCCTTCCTATATATTTGGTAATAGCAAATATTTGAAGACTCTTCTAACATGCTTGATTGACACACTGCTTAAGCAGAGCATGTATTTTTAATCAAATTTCATTAGATAGTATTTTCATACTTACTTCCCTTGATCTGAAATTACATGATCTTTTGAAATAAACTAAATTAGGCATATTATTATTTTTCTTACCTATATGCTATTTTATTAATTTAAATTATTGTACCTTCTCTACTAGTGTTGCCTGCTTAATTTAATATCCCAATGGATATCACATTTTGTCTAATTTGTGTTCTAGGAATTCTTTTTCTCCCAGAGTAAACCAATAGTATATCAAGGACATGAACCACCTGTCAAGACTTACATTTATTTCAAGCTTGTTGAATTCTGCAGACATTTCTACATTTAGTTTTCATTAGTGATTGTTCATTATTGAGAACAGCTGTCAGTATGTAGGGTCTGGATGAGCATCACTTGTTGTAGATTGTTGTTGAACTCATGGCATTTAGCTCATAACTGACTTTTGTCCAGAGAGTTCAACACTGAGAGAAGGACACAAATTACTGTCGGATGTAATACAGTGCAAAATATTAGGTATGCAGTGAAAGAGCTCTACCTCCACCTGTATAAGATTCCTACAGAATGTTGGGGCTTCATGACATAATTTCAGATGGCATATCTAGTTGGCTAATAAGCCTATGGCTTAGTGGAAGAAAAATATTACACTTTAAAGGAAATGAGGCAGATTGCTTGTAGGGTGCTGCCGGAAATAACCATTCTAGGAGATTACATAGAGATGAATATGGATTGTGGTATATCCTTGAAAGTGGTCTTGAAATGATAAGTCAAAGTTTTATTGCTTATGTTAAATTTCAAAAAATAGCAATTTTTATTAGGATTATATGCATAACAGAAGTTTATTACAGAATAAAGTAAAAACAAATAAATTACATATATTTATATCAATATTCCAAGCATATTTATATATTTATTTGCAGAAAATTGAGGACAAACTGAATGGATTAGTTTAATTCTCAATTCATTTGTAATTCTAGACAAAGACACTTTTCATTCAATATTTTTCAAAATATATTTCAATTGTTACACAATAATGTAATTCAATTATATTAACCTACTATATTTATTTAAACTTTTCTTCATTATTAGACAGTTACATTACTTACAGTTATTGTCTCAAAGTTCAATAAATATTTTTATTCAAAAGTTTCTTTTCCCTTTTAGAAATTTATGGAGACTGGAATTGCTGGATAAATGCTTTTCAACTAATTTATCATATGTTTTCCCACCAGGAGAATTTAATAAGTATTTACCTTTGATTTATTATGTTTTTATTTTCATTTAGCTGACATATCCATCTGAAAATCATTTTCATATTGAATGTAAGTTCAAACTATAACTTGATGTTTTTCAAATGTGTAATTGATTTTCTCAGAAGCAATATTGAATAATTCTTCATCCACTGATCCAAATGAGACTTAAATACAAAAGTCAGATCAATTCATACTCCATTATCATGCTGTTTAATTAATATAGTTTTTTAAAATCAGGTTTTAATTTCCTATAATGCAACTCTTTCCCTACTACTTTTATTTTTCAACAATTTCTTCATAGTTCTTATAGAGTTTTGTGTTAAATTACATGTAATTATCATTATCAAGTACTTCCATAAATAGAAATTGGATTTTAATTGAGTTGGCATTAGAAATCCTTACTTTCAGGAAGACATTTATCTTTATAATTTTATTTTTCCTGGACAGGAATAGTTATTCAATAAATTATTCCTTAATACCATTATGGTAAAGTTCTGTATGATCCTCCATGTAGCTCTTGCATTTCTTACAATTAATTACTAGATAATATTATCATGAATTTACACTTTGATAAGCCCTGTTCTTAAATGTAACACCTTTAATCATTGCCATGGCCCCTTGGTGTCTATATTATTATTATCTCATTTTTAGTTGTGAAAACAGAGACATTGAGATATTTTCAAAATCATCTAAGGTCATGGAGCCACAGAGTGATGGAGCCATGATGATATTTTTTTAATAAAAGTACCTATCATGTAAACATATATGTTATATATTATCTATGATATGTATTTATAAATGTATATATAAATGTGTTCTGATGTTTTAGTTATTTGGAGGTTAATACGAGGAGAGATATGTATATACATACACATGCACACACACAAATATGCTTTCTGTTGGCTATTGTTGGTGTATAAGAAAACTGTTATTTATTTACTATCTCTTATACTATTGTTATGGGTTAAATTGTGTCCCCAAAAATGATATGTTGAAGTCCTAACTCCCAGTACCTGGGAATGTGACCTTATTTGGAAATAGGGTCTTTGCAGATGTAAGGAAGTTAAGATGAGTTCGTACCAGATTAGGGGCCCTAGTCTAGTATGACTGGAGCCTTCATAGGAAGAGAAAGCAGACACGGGGAGGAGAATACCACAAGAAGACACAGAGATACACAGATCCAGAGGAAAGGCTGCCAGGTGAAGACTGCGACGGAGATTGGAGTTTCACTGCCACAAGCCAAGGAAGCACTGAGGCTGTCAGAGCTGCAAGAGGCAAGGAAGAATCCTCCACTAGACCCTTCAGAGGAGGCATGGCCCTGCCAAATCCTTATTTGTCTCCAGATCTTGGAGACAATAAATTCTCTTCTTTTAAACCACCTAGTTTGTGATACTTGGTTACAGCAGCCCTAGGAAATGAATGCAACCATGTAATTCTTATGCCAGTTCTAATAATTTTCGTTTGACTTTGGTATATTTAAGGAACTCTATTTTCTGTGAAACAACTGATTTATTTTCTAATTTTTAATGTATGAATCTGAGCATATTAGCTGATATTTCAGCCACAAACTTTGATCGTTACAATATACTTCCCTTGGTGTTCAGTCTAATGAGACCCATTTTGGGTTGCACGGGCTGCTCATTTGTTTTATTATAATTTTTGAGTCTTATGAAGAAAGGATAATTATATTACTAGAACATCAAAATTCTTATAAGAAATATTTTTAATTTGATGCTGTTTTAGCATTGATGATATCAATATATTTTTATTGGTCAAATATTCTTGTGTTCCCAGGATAAACTTTTAAAAGTAATGATGCAATAGTCTTATAATTCATAATTTGACTTGCTAGATTTTATATATGATTTCTACAACCAAATCCAATAATTCTCTTTTTTAAAGATGGATTTTACTATTGAGAACTGTTTTAGATTTACAATAAATTGAGAAGATAGTAGAGAGTTCCCATATACCCTAAACTCTAAATTTATTAAAATTAATGAACCAATATTGATGTACAATTATTAAAGTCCATACTTCACTCAGACTTCCTTAGTTTCAACCTAATAACATTTTTTTATTCCAAGATTTCATGTAAGATACCAGATTGTATTTAGCTTTTGCACCTCCTTAAGCTCATCTTGGCTACAACAGCTTCTCAGTTTCCTCATTTTTGATGTTTTGACAGTTTTGAGGAGTCAGGGTACTTTATGGAATGTTCCTACTCTGGGAGTGGTCTGAAACTTTTCTCATGATCAACTGAAGTTATGAACTTTTGAAAGGAAGACCATAGAAGCAAAGTTCCATTTTCATCGCATCCTATCAAGGTACATGATACCTTCATGACTTATCACTGTTAATGAGAACCTTGGTCACCTGGTCGAGGTAGTGTTTGTCACATCCCTAACACAATAAAGCTATTCTTTTTTCCTGTCTTTTCACTCTGTATTCTGGAAGGAAGACACTATGTGCAATATGGTTCATATTACATGTGATGTAAAATTCTATGTGTTTTGAAAAATACCTACTGTCTTACAACCAACTTTAAAGTGTCATACAGAATAATTTCTCCTGCTAAAAAATTACCTCTGCTTCACCATTCAACCGCCAATCCCCACCTGAACCATTGGCAACCACTGACCTTTTTATCATCATTATAATTTTGCATATTGGAGAATGTCATGTAACTGAAACCATACGGTATATAGCCTCTTTGGAGTAGCTTCTTTGGCTTAGCAATCTATATTTTAAATGTATTCGTGTCTTTCTGTGGATTAATAGCACTTCATTTGATCCCTGAATAATGTTGTTTCAGCTGTTGAAGCTTGCTGGATTGATTTCTTCCAGTTTTGACAATTATGAATAAAGCTGCTATAAACATTTGTGTACTATTTTTGTAGGGGCATAAATTTTCAAATCATTTGGGTAAATACTTAAGAGTGGAACTGCTGGATCATAAGGGTAAGGCAACATTTCTCGGCAAGAAACTGCTAAATTATTTTCCAGACTAGTAGTAGGTTTTCAATTCCCACCAGTCATGAGTGAAAGTTCCTATTGCTCCATATTCTCACCAGCAATTTGTACTGTTAGATTTTTGGATGTTAGCCACTCTAATAGGTACGTAGTGCTATCTCATTGTTTTGTTAATTTTCAATTCCCTAATGACGAACGATATTGAACATTTTTATATGTATATTTGTCATCTGTATATCCTATTTGGTGAGGTATCTGTTCAGATCTTTTGCTTATTTTTCCATGAGGTTGTTTTCTTATTGTTGAGTTTAAGAGTTTTTGTACATATTGACTATGAGAACTTTATCATATATGGTTTCTCTCAGTATGTGGTTTGTCTTTTCCTTCTCTTAACAGTATCTTTGGCAGAGCAGAAGTTCTTAATTTTAATGAAGTCCAGGTTATTAATTTTTTCTTTCATGGACCATGTCTTTGGTGTTGTGTCTAAAGACTCATCCCCAAAACAGGTTGTGTAGATTTTCTCCTCTTACCTTCTGGAAGTGTTATTGTTTTGTGATTTCCATTTAGATGTAGGATCCATTTTTAGTTAATTTTGTGAAGAGTATAAGGTCTGTGTCTATATTCAATTTTGTTTCACATAGATGTCCAGTTGTTCCAGTATCATTTGTTGAAAAGATTATACTTTGGCCCTTGATTTGCTCTTTATTTTTTTGTCAAAGAAAAGTTGACTGTCTTTGTGTTAGTCTATTTTTCAGCTCTCTTTTCTGTTCCATTGATTGGTGTATCTATTCTTTCATCAAGATCATGCTGTTTTGATTACTATAGCTTTATAATAATAAATATTGAAATTGGGTAATGGGAGTTTTCCAACTTCGCTCTTCTTTTCAGTAATGTGTTGGTTATTCCAGGTCTTTTATCTTTTCATATAAAGTGCAGAATTATTTTGTTGATATCTAAAAAATAGCTTCCTGAGATTTCAGTTGAAATTTAGTTGAATCTATAGATTAATTTGGGAAGAATTAACATCTTTTCCATCCTGCATTTTCCAAACCATGAAAATGACACATCCGCATTTATTTAAGTTTGCTTTTACTGCATTCAGTAGGATTTTGCTGTTTTCTGCATACAGATCTTGTACATATTCTGCTACATTTATACCTAAGAATTTCACATTTTGTGGTTTCATAAATTGCATTTTTAAAATTAAATTTCAGTTGCCAATTGTTGACATATAGGAAAGCAACCAAGTTTTGGATATTAATCTTGTATTCTGTGCCCTTGATTACTCATTAATTAGGTGCATAAAAATTTTCTAGGCTCTTTGGGATTGTCTATATAGGTAACTTTGTCATTTGTGAACAAAGACAGTTTTACTGCTTCCTTTGCAATCATATACATTCTATTGCATTTTCTTGTCTTAATGCACTAGCTGGGACTTTCAGTTTGGTGTTGAACAAAAGTGTTGAGAGGGTAATCCTCGCCTTATTTCTGATCTTAAAAAATAAGAACAGTTGAAGTAAGACTAGTTTCTTACCATTAAGTTTCATGCTAGCTATAGGAGTTTTTGTAGATGTTCTTTACAGAATTGAAAAAGTTCTCTATTCCTAGTTTGCTGAGAGTTTCATTCATGAATGGGTGTTGGATTTTCTCAAATGCTTTTTATGCATCAGTTGATGTGATTGTGGGTTTTTTCTTCATTATCCTGTTGATATGGTGGTTTGCATTAATCAACTTCAAATATACAACCAGCCTTGCATACTTGGAATACGTCCACTTGATCACGGTGAATAATTCTTTTTTTACCTATTGTTGGATCCAATTTGCTAAAGTTTTGTAGAGGACTTTTGCATTTACGCTCATGAGACATATTGGTCTATAGTTTCCTTTTTTTTGTATGTTTTTATATGCTTTTTCTTAGAGTAATGTTGGCCTCATAGAATGAGTTAGAAAACATTTCTTCTGTGTCTGTTTTCTAGAAGAGATTGTGGAGAAAAGTATCATGTCTTCTTAGCTTATTGGTAGAATTCTCTAGTAGAATCATCTGGGTCTGATGCTTTATTTATTTTTTTGAAAGTGTTAATTGTAGACTCAATTTCTTCAATAGATGTAGCCCAATTCAAATTACCTATACTTTTGGCTATGATTTTGGATAGTTTGTGTCTTTCAATAAATTGGTCCATTTCATGTAAGTTATCAAATTTGTGGGCATAGAGTTTTCATAGTATTCCTTTATTACCATTTTATTGGTATATTTAAACCATTCCTATTTAAAATGATTATTGATATTGTAGGATTATATCTGCCATGTTGTAACAGTTTTCTATTTCTTGCACTTGTTCTTTAATTTCTTTTCTTCCTTCTGTATTTTCCTGCCTTCTCTGATTGCAATTGAGAGTTTTATATAATTCCATTTTCTCTCATCTCTTAGCATATCAGTTATGCTTCTTTTTTAAAAAAATTAGTGCCCTATAGTTTATAATATACATTTATGATTAATTTGTTTACCTTCCAATAACAGTATATTGATCACATGTACCGTACAAGAGTATTCCAAATTTTTCCTTCTCATCTCTGATAATATTGTTGTCATTCATTTAACTTATGTGATATCTTGTTACTATATTTACTTCAATAATGGTTAATTGTAGATCAGTTAAGAACAGGAAAATTAGAAAATTTTATTTTACCTTCATTTATTTTTTCCCGATGCTCTTCCTTTCAATATGTAGATCCAGATTTCTGATATACATGACTTCCTTTCTCACTGAAGAACTTCTTTTAACATTTCTTGCAAGGCAGGGCTCCTGGCAATGAATTCCTTCACTTTTTGTCTAAGAAAGTCTTTATTTCTCCTTCGTTTTTGAAGAATAATTGTGCTAGATACTGTATATTAGGTTGGGAGTGTTTTTATTTTTTAAGACTTTAAATATTTCCCTCCACTCTCTTTTGCTTACATAGTTACTAACAAGAAGTCCAATGTAATTGCTACTTGTTATATAACAATGTAATTGTTATACTCTATGGGTAAGATCCCCTCCTCTCAAATTCTTTCAAGATTTTTGCTGCCCTTGGTTTTTCTAGTCCAAATATGATATGCCTAGTTGTAATATTTTGGTATGTATCCCTCTGGTGTTTTTTTAGGTTCACAGATCAGTAATTTGGAGCATGTCATTAACTGTGGAAAATTCTCAACCATTATTACTTCAAATATTTCATCTGTTCCATTCTCTGTTTCTTTTTCTGATATCCCAATTGCATGTATGCTACATCTTTTGTCATGTCCTACAATTCTTGTATATTTGGTTCTGTTTTTTCTTTGCTTCCTTTTTTCCCCAGAATTTTAGTGTTCAAAGTTTTTATTGACATATCTTCCAGAGCACTTATTTTTTCCTCTGCTGTGTCCTGTCTACTGATGGTCCCATCAAGGGCATTCCTTATTTTTATGAGGTTTTTTTTATTTGTACCATTTCCATTTGATTCTTTCTTAGAGTTTCCATCTCTCTGCCTATCCATCTATTCTAATATTTCATCTCTTTTTTCCACTAAAGCCCCTAACGTATTAATTATAACTATTTAAAATTCTCTGTATGATAATTTCATACCTGTATGGTTATATCTGTTGCTTTGTCTCTTCAGACTGTAATTTTTCTTGCTTTACATCACATCTTCTAATTTTTTTTTGTTGAAATACAGGCATGATATGTCGTGGAACTGAGGTACTGAACGTTTACTGCAAGGGTTTATGTTAATTTGCCTAGCAGTTGGATTGTGTTTAACGTTTTCTGTAGCAGTAGGTACCAGAAGTTTCCAATAGTATCATTTTTTTGGTCTCCTCTGTTATGGTTGGATTTCCCTGAGAACTCCCTCTTAAATACAGTCATGTGCTGCATAATAACATTTCAGTCAATGATGGATCACATATATGACAGTGGTCCCATAAGATTAGTACCATACAGCCTAGGTGTGTAGTAGGGTATACCATCTAAGTTTGTGTAAGTACTGTAGGGGAGAAAGAAATTTTCCTCTACCCTTCTAGGTTCTTCTGGCTGGTCTAAAAATTAAATTGACATGAGACAGATTAACAGGAGAAAAGCAAACAAAAGTTTAATAACTTGTATACATGGGAGAAAAACAGGAAAACAGAGTAAATTCACCAAAATGGCCAAAGCCTTCACCTTAAATACCATCCTCAACTAAATACAAAGATGTTGAGGGTGGGAAGAGCCAGGGACTTCAAATGGAAGGAAGGCAATTCACAGGTAGTGAAAAGGAGCAACATTTTGCAAAGCACGTGTTTGGCCACACAGAAACAGAACACAGAGGGAAGTCCAACAAACAGTCTTTTCTAGGTTCCTCTCTGTCTACCTTCTAGTTCATGTTATGCTAAGGTGATACCTCGCTTCCTGAGACAAGTTTTTTTTGTTTTTTTTTATTTGAATTCTTTTTGGCCGTTAATAGGAAGGTAATAAGAAAAATTTTCTGAGTGTTTTGTTCCTTAAAAGTAATCAGCCTAAAATAATCCTCATGTTCAAGAAACAAATTTGGGGTGGCAAATTTTGATCCTCTTCAGTGCACCCTACGATGTTCGCACAATGACAAAATCACCTAATGACACATTTCCCAGAATGTATACCCATCGTTAAGCAATGCATGACTGTAGTCTGTGTACCTTGCAACTGTCTCAGGTGTGATTTTCTGTTGTTATACTGGAAACATGTTGAGGTGGTGATAATGTGTGGAGGAGGGTAAGCATTCCATAATTTTATGATAAAATTTCAGTGTCTTGATGTGCCCGTGTCTATGGTCTGTGACTTTCACAAGTGTTTCTTAGTTTTTTCCCTCCTTAGGTGAGACAGGAAGCATAGAGTGGCAGAAACTGTATAAATGCTCTTCCTGTTAGGTGATAAGCCTGCACTCTTTTTCCCTGGAGAGTAAGTCTTTGCTATAGAAATGGCTTGGGTGTATTTCAAAAGGTTACTTTTCCTTCTCCTTGCCAGAGCCATGAGGGAAATTTTCTGATTTTTGACATGAGAACATGATAGTGTTCCTAGAGGTGAAACCCATGAAAGTATGAGTACTCTCCATAAGTTTTTACTCTCAAACAGTTTAATCCCAGCCGCGAGCAATTTGTCAAAATTATGATTTAAGTGTTCCTGCCAGTTTGTGGCTCCAATGGCTTCTGTTCCATGAAAGCTGACCTCATTTGTGATTCTCTGAATTCTGTCTCTCCAGATTTGGGAATAGCAGTTTGCTGTGTGACTTCATTTCTCTGATCCATCCAAGAAAAGTATTGATATTCCATTTTTCAGTTTTCTTACTTGTTGTAAGGACACGAGTGATGACTTCCAAGTTTTTACATATTAAAGCTGAAACCCACCCCCCATAACTGCCTTTTAAGTATTTTATTTTGTTCTATTTATTTTGTACTCACTAGACAGATTTTTCTTTAAGAGAATCTAGATTTGTATTTGAATGGAAATCTTTTCTCTCGTTGTATAATATTAAATTTATTTTAGTTTAGATTCCACCAAAGCCTGACTCTGAGAAAGAATTTGAGTCAAATAGGTTAGTTGGGAGGTGACTCCAAATACCCTGGAAATGGAGTAGAAAGAGGAGGTAGGGAAAGGGGAAAAACCTATAAAACATGCACCCATGAGTGGGTTAACCACAGAGGTCAACTAGGATTTACCCCTACTAGGAACCCTGTGAGTAACTGTACAATACACTTCTAAATTTCCTCACCTCTTGATAAGAAAGCTGGAATATTTTCCTAAAAATTCAGGTCCTTCATGGACTGACCATTGCTCCTAGTGCCTTAAAACTCTTGTCTTTCGACCTGATCTATCCACTAGTAAGAATATTGCATCATTTGGAGAATATTGTTCTAAAGTTTGTTTGAAATCTTTTGCGAGGTGCGAAGTCAGTACTAGAATTCAGTTATAGATATTTGCATTAGCATTTCAAAATTCTCCCTTTTCAACTTGGAATGTACTGCATGCGGAATTAACTGGATCTGAGTAGTGACAGGCTATGATTGTAAATGAGACTTTTGTTGCCTTACCCAGTCTCACCAGCCTGCCCTACCACAGAGGTACTCAATTTAAAAATAATACTTTTGGTATTTACTACAACCATACAAATAAGTTCTGGGAATGCTCAATTTATAGATTTTTTTCTATTCTTGTTAGAAGCTTCCACTATGTCAGTCCCCCCTCCTACGTCGTGTCTTTGGCAGAAAGAAATCAATAATCAAAGTATGTCAAAAATAAAATATCAAAATACAACTAATGGGTGAAATTGGCACTCATTTTTTATCCCTTCATTCATTAAACAGGTGTTAATAAGCACTTACATATACAGCAAGTACTCTACTCTAAACTGGAGAGAGAGAATTGAGCAACAAAAGGAACGTGTCTGCCATTGTGAAGCTTGATCTGGGCATGCTGCCTTTGCCCTTTTAGAGTTCTAAAATATTACTCTTCATTCATCTTTGCATTATTCCAGAGGCCTTTCATTTGCAAACTCGGCTCTTTCATCAAAAGAGTGAGATTTCTACATATTTTTCTTCTGAAAGTAAGAATTTCTACATCTATTGTTATGTCCCAACTTTTCCACAAATTTTCTCTTTTATCCTGTATTCTAGGAGAATGTTAAGTGACATTTTCCTGCTTACTCTAACTCTTCAAGTACAAGAAAACAACTATAACATTTTTTTCCCCAACTTTTCTTAAAAAACATTAATGTGATGAAGGTTACACAACATTGTCAGTGTATTTAATGCCACTGAATTATACTTATTGATGGTTAAAACAATGTTTTATTTTATGTATATTTTGCCACTATAAAAAGTATAAAGAAAAGTTGTCATAATGCATGCATCATTCCACAACTTATATAACCCTCCAGAGCTATATCTTGTATTTGTTTTGAACACATAGATAGATGATACTCATATTCTTTATTCCATTATTTCATAATGTGGATGAAATATAATTCAATCAACGAGTATCTGTTGATAGATATTCAGACCACTTTGATCTCTGCAACCACTATAAAAAATGCCACAACTTTTATTTCTGTGGTATACATTCCCCAAAGTGGGCAAATGGGATCTTGACTGCACAATTCTCATTAAGATACTGTAAGCTGTAGGTCACACTTGGATATTTTAGACAGACTTGGGGCAAGTATATTAGGTCAAAATATTAGGGCTCTAGATTAAGTGTTGTCTAAAATAAAATTAAAACCAGTAAGTATAATGTTAAATCAGTAGAGTAGCTTATTATGTTTGAGTTTGCAGAAGTAATTTATAGTTCTTATAATTATGGCTATAAAATCTAGAATGAACTGAGGCTCATGAGAAACTAAAGACAGTAGACAGTTCACTTTTAAATGAACAGGATGCCTAATAGAGTGGTGAGTTCCCTATCATTGGAAGTGTTCAATCAAAGTTTAACTGGACATCTGTCAAAAGTATTCTGGAAGAATTGTTACATTATATTAAAGACGGAAATATCTCTCCTCTAAGATCCCATTCATTTCTAAGGTTCTGAAGTCTAACAAGTAGTATAAAATTGGGAACACTTGTTAGTCATTACTTATCAAATTAGATTTACACTTCTGTAATTAGACAATGACATTTTTTTAACCTATAGCCATTTTAATTTTATTGCATTATAGTTACAGAAATTTAGCAGGACATCATGTCCCTAAACTTATCAAGAATTACACACCTAATTGTAAGCTTATTGCATTGAACTTCAGGACTTCTGCTAGAAAAAAAAGTCGCCCAGAACCAACTCATATGTATGGAACTCATATATGTGCAGAGTGTAGCATCAGAGTGAAAGTATGGGCTGTGGCTCGAGGCGATTTCCCATACCACGCCTTTGGCAGAAGGAATCAATAATTAAGGTATATCAAAGAACCAAATATCACAGTCAAACTGTTATTGAGATTGGCACTCACTCTGATATTCTTACATTTATTAAACAAACGTTAATAAGCACCTATATATCAAACCAGTACTTTTTAAATTCAATTCTACAATTGAAGCTTAACTCTAATACTTGTGTGATCTTGGACAGGATTTAATGTGTCTAAGCCTCAGATTCTTTGTTGAGTGGAATTAAAAATATCTACTCCATTGAGTTCTTAGAAGGAGACAAATTAAGGGCTTTCTGTAACTCACTTAGAGTGTAATGATGATGTATTCTAAGTAGCAACTGATATTATTTTTGGTATATAAATGTGAATCACAATAAAAAATCTCACATTTCAGAACGTCAATTGAGGAACAAATGGAAATATGTAAGTTACACTCTAGAAAGAAAGAATAAGATATTAAATAAAAAGTCCATGGAGAAAGCTAAATAGAGTATATAACTATATTCCCTTCATTTTATTAAAAAAAGATAGCTAATCAAAGCATCTATAGCCGGGCAGCCATCGCCATTTTTAGCGGCTCTGCTGGTATAGCCTGCCTCCTTCTTTCCTCTTTTCTGAGATTTGCCCTTCATATGGCTTTTGTTTAATTTTGCTTCTACTTTTTTCACTACCCTCTCTAATAACAAATAAAGGCCACTTTCATAGGCATAATTAGAATATTTGAGGGTTTGTTTTTTGGATTTTGTGTGGTAAATAACATGTGATAGTAATCTATTGGGAATTTCCAATGCTTAACATTTTTTCCTAACAGAAAAAGTATCATTTGTACTTTAATATTCAGGTAGTGCTTCATTCTGAAAAAGACATGGGGTGGGGGACAGTATAAAGGAGCCTACTAACAGGAACAGAAGGAATTTATTAATTGAACACTCCGGAATAGAGGTAAATACTGTATCTAAGGTATTTTATTTTCCCAGCTCTATGTGCTCCAATGCTGCTATCGTTAGCAAAGGAAAACCTAAAAGTAACACAATCAAAAAACTTTCAACAAGGTTTTTAGAGTCAATTCAGGCAATTTTAAGAAAAAAGATACTATTATTGGTCAAAATTGGTGGCATCATGACGTTATTAAAGACTCTGAGGTGTAAGAAAATTATTCACTATGTGGATTCTGAAAAAAATAAATGCACACACTGTCATTAGTTTTTAGTGTTTTTTCTCCTTGATCAGATATATTTCTGAACTCCATCAAAGCATTACAGTCTGTAAGGAGGAAGAAGAGAGATAAGGTCTTTTCTCTCCTAAATGTCATAAAAAATAACAGAAAAGAAATGGAACATGGCGATCGTATGAGGTAGTTCCAGCCCAAATCCCCATTAGTATTCTTTGTTTTGGCTCTTTGAAACATTCTGGTATCAGAAGGGACATATATCGTGAGAGAAAGAGAAGTTTCAGTTTGTAGGGGTGAGCAATGTGACCAGAGAAATCCTCATGAGGGAATTGATTTTTAGTCTATATCTTGAAATATAAAATGATACAAAGATCTATAAAACAGAATACTAAGGTTTTAATTTAGACTATAGAGTGAGAAACAATATAAATTTAACCATTGTTTTATGAACTTTAAGACAAATTCTGACATCAAATATCACTAAATATGGATTATCATTATCAAGCATTTTTTTACCCATCAAGACCAAAGTTGTTTCTTCCATCACCTTGTTTCCAAATTGATACATAAGAAAGAAATAAACCTAGAAAGAGGCAAGGTATATAGTAATTGCTTTAAAGATATTGATTGAGCCAAGAATGATTGAAAAATTTAAAAGGAGCCACGAGTTTACAGTTTGGAAAATAATTCTTGGGATTCTGCTACCAGCCATTTTGTATTTATAAATATTCCAGTGTGTATGCAGTCTAACATTAATATCTCAAACCTACCAAATTTTATTTTTAATGAGATGAGAAATCAGATAAAGATTACAACTAGAACACATACATTTCATAAAAAATTATAAAACCACTTTTGTTCAGGAAATATATTAAGATCAGAAAAAAATGATAGAATAATTCATGGACATTTACATGGACAATTTTGTTAAAAATTGTCATTTTATGAAGAGGTTGGAATAAAAAAAAGAAACCCATGCAAATTGATTTTCTAGATTCCTTTCAAGTATATTACAGGAGAAAGGACTTTACTCTCTTGCATTTTTAATACTTATTTTTAGTGATAGAAATTTCAAGATGGTTAGGAGTTGTTATGTTTCCAAAAAGTAATCAGATTATGACTTGCTAATGTACGAACTTGTTTTTAAACAATTCCTATGGATTAAAATTCCATATGCTTATGTCTCAAGGTTTTCCTTGGAAAAAGTAAATTGATAATAATACTAATGATAAGAATTATAGAAATAATTTTAATAATAGTTACCTTTTCATATTAAGAACTTTCTAGGAATAATTCTAATAGAGACCTCTAAGTTAAATTCTATTCACTCTGTACTTTATAAATGAGAAAAATTAGAATTTAGCAAGAGTAAATTGCTTGGCCTTGCTTACCCATCTAGTATGAACTGTGGTTGTGATATAAACCCAAGTTTGTCTGACTAGGTAACTTATGATTTCCAGAAAGAGTTTCAAGGGTAATTGAACTATGATGAAGTGATAATCTGAGGGATTATGTGTGATGAAGTGGAAATAAAACAATATAAAATAGTATGACATATCTAAAACCTTGTGATAAATAAATTTTATTTATTTTCTATCAAAGTTGTATTCAGAGATTATTCTATAGGATTTACTTAGAATTTTACCTGGAGATTTACCTTTCAGCTTCATAATTACTAAGCCTTGTGAGTGAAAAATCCTAGTCTGAGTTTGAATTCAGTGACTCAATTGTTCTTATAATATTTGCATGCTGATGCTTTATTATATTGAGGTATAACCTAAGTAGCTTGGATGAACAATGCCTTATTTTGATATTAGCACACATTGTTTTTATATTTGCACACATTTTGAATTATTTTGCATATCATTATTCACTCATCATAGTCCTTTATGAGTTCTACTTGAATTACTTTTATACTTACATAGGAATGGGAAATCTCAGTAGAAATAAAAAAATCTTTCAAATAAGTGTGCACATAACTATCAAACCAAGTAGAGGTTGATAATGATTTGAAGAAGGTAATATAGGAAAGAGGTATGGCTATGTTTAAATTTTTCTTTGATTAGAAGTTATATAATATTTCTTATTTGTATTCCAACCTCTACCTAACCTAATGTTGGAGTTCTACTGTTTTAATTCTGTTAGTACTGTGAAGCTGAGTAATTTATTCAGTATGTCTCAATTTTTTAGCCATATTTATATAATAGGAAGTCCTTTAACATTCTCCTTCATTTTTATGTAAAAACCATGCTTGCACTATATTGTATGGTAGCTCAGTAAACTAATGTCTCCCATTTCCCTCAGGTAACAGAGTAAATTTTCCATAGGACTGTGGAATTCATTCTAAAAACTCAGAAACATCATTTTGTTGACAGTTTTGATAGTATATGTGTCAAAATATGCAACATAGCATTGACCATTTGCCAGTTTTGCTCCCTAATGTGTGCAAAGTGCTTAGAGGAGAATGTGACATAGAATGAGTACTCAACAAATGTTCATTGAATAAGTGAATTTTTTAATTTCCTTTTTTTATTCATTAATATGCATTTTTGAGTGTCCATTTGTTAACCAGACATTTTGCTAATCACTGTGAATCCAAAAGAGGATTAAAAATATAAAATTTTGCCACAACATAAATCCTTGTTCAGATATTTTTACCCTACTCGCACCGTGACGGGCTGCTCATGGGCCTAAGGAGTTCCAAATGCTCAGATCACTTGACTATAGAAACCTGCTTCACATTTCAGTTACTGCTTCTCTGTGAAATCACATGATACAATTAGGAAGAAAGACGATTATTCAAAGTTATATCTCACAAAAAGTTACACATTCAAAAATAGAGTGCTCTGAAATTGCAAAGGTATAAAGTCTGAGTTAAAAATTACTCAATTTCCAACTATTTTCATGGGTAAAGCTCATTAGATTTTTGATAGAATTTTATCCATCCACTAGTTAAAAGTAAAAGTAACCCATCTGCCTATAATTCTTCATGAACCAAAGACCTAGTAATTTATTGTGTTTCCTGAACCCTCAAGGAAAGAAGAAGATTTTAATAAGAAGCTGTGTTAAATTCAACCATTAATGTCATACATTATGTAGCTTCAACGACCATAATGGTATCTATGAACTTTCTTTGCTCATTATTTTTATGCTTGCTTTAACATAGCTGGCAGCTTGTCCTTTCATCCTGTCAGAGCCACCGAGCTACGAACTGTTGGTCTGAATGACTACTTGGCAGAGCCCTCGAGAACTCCTGAGACCCTTGTGCTGGTTCAGGGGGTGACAAGCCTTCTTCTGACTCAGGCACTAATGGAAGGACTTCTCAAGAATAACCAGACCATACCGGATTTCTGAGCAAAAGGGAAGATCAGTTATGTTGTAATACCTTCTGGGCTCAAAATGCTCAAGCATAAATGGTGTGCCATTTAGATGGGGACATTTCACGTTACACTATGCAAGGACTAGGCAGCTGTGTTTAATAGAGAGAAAAATAAATAGGCAGTCAGTTCCACGCCTCTTTCCCCAGGAAGATGAACACAAACATTAAACAGGTATAATTAAGAATAAAAAGCATGTTCTTCCAAAGAGAGATAGTTATATCTCACTCAGGAATTTGCCAAAGAGTAGAAGTAGGAACAATTATTCAGGGGAAGAGCATTTTGAATTTGCAGTTGAACTAGCTATATGATCACGGGCTAATGCCAAGCCCACTGAGCTTTTGTTTCATTCATTAGCATGGGGCTGTGAAAGATAAATGAGATATATGAACATTGTAAAGCAGAAAAAAAAGTCATATGACCATATGGTGTTAATAGTATTTCCCTCAGATTTGCAAAACTGTAGATTCGCTTCTTATAGACTCTAAGCCTTGACCTCCTTTTCTTTACAGCATTTACTTTAGAAAACTTGTAATTGTGAATTCTTCCTCTGAATCTCTGAGATGTAAGCTTTTTTCAAAAGCCCCTTGCCAGTTTTACAACCCAGGATTGTCTCAAGGACCAGGGATCTGCCGCCTTGAAATGGAATCATCAATAAGGTAGGCCCACGTTTCTCAGTCTCAGAGGGAGAATCGGAGCCTAATATCAGTGAGTATCTTCCTCGAAGTTATAAAATGATCTCCTTTCATGAAGATACAAGAAAATTTAATTTTCCTTTGGGTAGGCAAATTAGTAAGCATAAGTGGCCTGCGTTCCTCTCCCTGCCCCCTGAACTCCACCATCCCTGGCTCTTAAAAACTCTCTGGCCCTTTGTTTCAGCAGAGTCGAATTCAGATGGTGGCCTGGTTTCTCTCTCCTATAGGTATAGTCTCCACTTGTTCGACTTCATCCAGCAATTTTTGCTTTGACACCTGCTAACAAAATCTCCTTGTGCTTACCATACACACCACAGCATTCACCTTTGGTGGGTATCCTTATTTACTGAAAAATGACCCAAACGCTGAATAAAACATTAATATTGCTTGGTAAGTCCTTTCTCAGCAGATCTCACTGAACACGGTGTGATTCGGACAGCTCTCGTTCTGCCCACTGAAGCTGAAAAATGGCTTCTTTTATTGGCACACTTCATCCTAGTAATATTTACTCATTTTTTATTATTAAATCTGCTCCTTGCCTAAAACATCTCCAGAAGCAACAATAAAATGTCATTAATTAAAAGTGAAAAGAGTGATAACTTTGAAAGATAAAACCAAGCAGTAACAAGAAATAAGCATAAAAAAGGAATAAAACCCTAGAGACTATACCAGGGAAGCTATCTCAAATAAGATGATATTTTCATAAACGTATTTTAGTACTTAACCATAGTATAAATTTCTTATAAATAAATTGGCAATTTTGGAGTATGTTATGAATTCTTTATACTTTTTTAGAACACCTTAAGTTTCTGTTCGTACAATGAACACAAAGAAAATAGTCAAAAAATGTCAACACAAACATATTTTAAGTAGACACACATAACACACACGCGCACACAAGCACAAACACTTGATTTCACGTTTTCTTTCTTATGATAATTAAATTGAATCCTTTGAGTAATGCATAATAGATTGATGTTTCTTTTATGAGATAAAAAGTAAATTTCCAAAATTTACAACTCTTAATAACAGATTGAATTATTTCAATATCATGTCAGACTAGAGTTACAAAAAAATGGCTTGCTCAATTATAAAGTAGGTATTTTATTTATAGTGGGGAAAAATCAATTTCTCTGGTTTTCTACAGTCTGTGACACACACTGGAGTGTCGGCCAGCTGTTGTATACTGGTCCAGGAGAAGGACCAAGTGTGGATAATTAAGTAGCACCCAGAGAAGTGCAAGCAAGCATGCATCCCCGAGTGGATTCAGTAACTGTGCCTAATTCTTTTCAACATAGACTCGGCAATCACAGTTCTACTGTGTACATGGTATGTCTTTGTGCAGCTTTGCACTCTGTGGAACGAGAAAACGATCATAAATTTCTAGCATATCACAAATCTTATGTAACTGCTGAAATGAAAGTCTTAGTTAAACTAATGAACATATTCCACCTTTTCTATTTCTGACTATCCCCCAAAACACATGCACATACACACACACACACACACACACACACACACACACCCCTAATGGACCCAAAACGTACTTTTCTGAGTGCTACAGGATATGTAAGCAATGCCATAGCTAAGAAGATCACAATACATGACAATCGAGACAACTTTTATTTTAACATAAATCGCTTAAACGATGTCCAAAACCTTGAAACAAACTGAGAGAAAACCTCTACACCTACACCTCACTACCGTAACTTCTGACATTTCCAAAAATGAAAATAATATATCTCCACTATTTATTTTCATACGAATTGACCATATAGCAAACTAAAAGTTTGTTCAGACGTAATTTTATTTTATGATATTATTATGATTACAAAAGTAATATGTCTTATTCATTTAACATTGGGACTTTATTTGGAGATAGAAGGCAAAAATAAGCATTGAGGGTGGGAGAAAAATATTATTAATTTATTATTATTGTTATTGAGACTATAGTATGGAACATCTGAGAAATGATTGGGGTCAAGATCACCTGTAATATCAGTACCTTAATTATGAGAGTCAGTGTAGCATACTAATTAAAAACATGATCCGTGAAGTCAAAACAATGTAGGTTTGATTTTAGATCCACTAAGAGCTGTGTGATTTAAGGTCAATCACTTGACAATTTTATACTGCAGTGTCTTCAATGATATAATAGTATAATATTTGACGTATATGTTTGCTGTGAGGAATATGTGAGTAAGTGTATATAATCTACTTTTGTGCAACATGTGGAATATACTAAAATTCAATAAATATGATCTACTACTATTAATATCATCCTTCCTAGAAAATATATGCAAAATCACCAAATCTTTTTTCTATATTTTAAAAATATAAATCTTCTAGTTATAAATTTGAATCCCATTTTTTTACATATTCATTTTTCATTTTTATGCATAAATTGCACATAATTTTCACATTATTTTTTCATTTATTTTTTTTTTCATTCTGTATTTGAAAAATGATTTTTGAGTACCCACTATATTCTGATATACTACTAGGAGTTGGAGATAAAATAATGAGCAAAATAAATGCTGTCCCTGCCCTTGTGTGACTGACAATCTAGTGTAGGAGGCAGGCCCAGAAGGAAATTCCTACAAACAACTCTAATACTGCAAGTTGTGCCAAGAGCCCCCAAGGAGAGTCACGAGGTGGTGTGATCTGGACTAGTCGTGATGCAGTGTTTTCCCTGCAAAGTCTACTGAAAGTGAGAGATGAAAGATGAATAGGTTGAAATTCTCTAGGTTAAAATGACAAAGCAAGTAACCTCAGCCAATCCCCTGGTGGTAGAGAGTGTGGAGATTACGTATGCTTATTTGTTTCTTTGTTAACACCACAGAACAAAGAGAACACAGGGAGGGTTTTAACTTTTGTTTTGAAAAGAGCTTTTGGCTCCACGTGAAGAACAGATTCATAGGAGCTGACGTAAAAGACCAGTTGGGCAGCTGTTACAATAGCGCAAATGAGAGATGATGTTAGTATGGGCTATGCTGGTGGTAAGCATGGAGAAAAGTGTATGGGTTTGAGAAATGTTTAGTAGGTAGCACTAACCAATGCAACGATGGATTGGATATGGGGGACACTTGGAGGGAAAGATGGAAAAATGCCCTCAGATCTGTGCAAATTTGTGAACGCTGACACCATTTTCTGAAGTAGGCAACGCTGGATAAGGGTCAGATTGCTTCACTTTCATCAGGGGGAGTTAAAAGATGTGTTGAGACATATAAGACCTATCAAATAGCATGTTATTATGGTTTTTATACTGAAGGTTTCTAATTACTGCGTTTTGTTCCATTGATTGTGTATATTTCATTTTGTTTGGAAATCCTTCATTGCTGGACAGTTACATTCTGTTCACTTTTTCACTAAAATAGCTAATACTATGATTGAACATTTTTGTGCCATTCGCTTGTTTCTTGTTTCAGATTATTTATTAGGGGGAATATAATAGAACTATAAGTCCTGGGTCAACTAGTACTAAAACTTGTTTGCACTTAATGAATTTTGCCAGCTAGTTTTCCAAAATATTGTAATTACTTATACTGTCACTAGCAAAACATAGATGTGCAAGTTTAATTACACGTTTGTGCTCATCACAAATTCAATAAACCTCACTTTTCACGCCATCACAAAATCTTGCTTAAGCAAGAAAATAAACCTCTCCACATCCCATCTGAGGCCACCCCTTCTCAGATTTCTAAGTGCTTTATGTTTCTTTTCCCAAATCGATTGAGACTAATAATGTCTCTGTGTTCAGAGTAAACTCTTCTGGCAGGGTAGCCCCATACTGTAGCCCCTACAGAGCAGTCACACTAAAGTAAACAGGCGTGAAAAGAATGCTTTGCTCAAAGTCTGGCCATCATCCTATTTAATTCTTAATCCTGTTTGAAACAATACTTTCCCTTTAAAATTATGATTGATGAAATTAAATATTTAAATCAAGATGCAAAGAATATTTTATATCTCTTTCTATCTATCGATCTATCTATCTATCTCCTTTCCTTACAGGCATACACACAAACATATATAAATACACACAAATATACATATATATATCCTCTATATATTAAGAGAAGGTTATATATAAAATTCTATGTATTAGAAGAAGAGGAGATATGTGCATGTGTATGGCATGTGTGTATACACATATATATACATATATATATATATTTTTTTTTTCTCCTGACATGCAGTCTTCTCTAAGGGCAAATAATGTTAAAACGTTTTTTTGTGTCCTTTCAGATATCTTTTTTTTGGTTATACAATTTCATTAACACAAAGAGGTCACTTTGTGTACTATTTAGTAGTTTGTTTTTTTCATTTCAAATACTATTTGGTATATATTTTCATATCATTATATGTAGAACTTCCTTATTCTTTTAAAGTAAATGCGAAGTTATCCCTTTGTCTAGATGGTCATAATTTTTTGTGTCAGTTTCTGTCACTGGACATTTAGGTTGTTTCCATTTGTTTTTGGCTTTTACAAAAATTGCACCACGATCGTCTTTGCTCACATGCATTTGCATACTTGTCTAAATACATTTTAAGAATAAATTCATAAAAGTGAAATGTCTGAGTCAACATTTACACGTTAAAAATTTGGCTATAGATTTATATATAGCCCTTTTATGAGGAAATTGTGTCAATTAAATTCTCATTTTTAAGTGTGAATATACATAGTGTTGTGCTGGTAAGTGGTTAACAACTGCTTCTCTGCCTTAAAAAAAAACGCCCTTATTGACAGTGGTTGACGAAGTCCATGGTAGAAATCCTCCAGCCAGTGCCAATTTCAGGTCACCAATGTGATGTTACTGGAGTCAGAATTGGCTAAAACTGAATATAATCAGCTCTCAGGAGCTGGTAAATCTGTCTCCAACACGAAACTGATTATGCTTCCTGACAATCCCTGGGTGTATCCAACTTTTAAACATATTTTAATAGATTAACAGAGGTATTACTTTTTATTTTAATTTGCATTAATCAATAATAAATGAATAGTTTGTTATAGGTTAATTGGTCACTTAATTTGTTTTACTGTCAGCTGTGTGTTCCTCTCCTGCAGTTCATTTGCACAGGATTTTTCATCTCTCTATTAGTGATTTGAACCATTTCTTTCTATAGTAAGGAAAGCATTCTTTTTCTTTCAGTTGTCAATATTTGTCATCTGTCTTTTAACTTTTATCGTGATTTTGTACTTGAGTGCTGCAGAGTTTTTAATTTTTATGAAGTTTTATGAAGTCAAATGTATTAATCTTTCCTTTTAGGCATTCAGATTTGTAAAAATTAGAAATAAATATGTGGACAAATTAATTAATGTCTTTATATGTCAGTTTTCTTACCTGTTAAGTAGGAGCTGATGGCTATATTTCCTCCCAACTCAAATAGCATATAATCCTTTAAAATATTTCTACTTTGGTACTTTTAAGCTGGGTTATTTCTCTGAGAATCAAGTCTTAGAGAGAAAAATTTCGCTCAGTGAAATAATCCACCATTCACTAGCAATATACTTGAAAACAAACCTTCAGTTGTATCCCATTTCTATTTATGGCCAAATGTATTAGTATGTGGAAATTTCCCAACCCAATGACTAGGCTCTTTCTTAAAGTGAGAGAAGTGCCCATGTTGCGGTTCTAATGGGGACGGGAGAGTCTCCTAGTAGAGGGATGGGTTCCTCATAGCTATGTTTTCTTATGTCCAACAAGAATTTTATTTATGAAATTTCACCAAATAATTCTTCTGTAGTGTATTCTGTAACTTTCCCCCCATAACTTTCCTGCACTTTTTTTATAGAATAAAAGATAAGGACAGATGTAAACACAAGCAACTTTCAACTCATGATTCTTATCAGTTGTAGATGAGCTGTTTTAAGTAATACAGAAATAAGACCTGCTGTCTTTTCTTATTTTCAAATTCATGCTCCATTTTTCTTCCAGGATGTCAGGATCAGAGGACCTTAGATGCAAGATAATAGACTAGATTACACCACATAAGTAAGTTACAGCCAGACCTGAAAAATATGTTGGTGTGAATGTGTGTATAATTCAGCTGCAATCTATTGTCATCTTGGAGACTGGTTCTGTTTGAAAATACTGCTCATAATTTTAGAATTGAAAATGCATTTAGTATTTTAAAATATTGTCATTAGGATCCCAGACGAGTTCTTAAGTTTCTATTTAACAGATTAAGTATCTAAGAGAAAAAATATTAAAGGAACAGAATGTGGATCCTGGGAAATTAAGGAGCAGTGTTTAGGAAAGGTTTTCTCTCTTATCCCTTCTGTTACTATTCCCATTGTTGCTGCTCAAGGGTATCAAGGGCTGCGGTTAGAGAAAATGAATGAAGAGGTTTATTAACAGTAAGGAGAAATGGGGAGATACAAGTCAAGTCCTTTACCTATTCATTCTACCTCAGAGCTCTGAGTCGACAACAGGCAGATGTGGTATCCCAAAATAGTGATACATTTCTTTTCTTTCTTCTTTTTTCCTCGTGTCTCCTTCCTCTATATCTCTGCTCCTTTTGCACATCAGATCCAAATTCTAATGAACTGCCATAATAAAGGCAAGGTAGAAAGGAAGAACCAGGCTAGTGTATATTTGATGGGTGTAGGATGAGCAACTGAATCTGACAGGGAGAGGATCTGTAATAATTAGGAGAAAACTGAGGGACAAGCAGAGATTCTGCAAAGCAGATAGAAGGCAAGCAAAGTAACTATTCCTGTGTAGTACATGAAAGCAAGTGTTTCCAAAGGCTTTTTTCTTAAACTGTATATTTTTACAGCAGTGTTAGGTTTATGACAAAGCTGAGAGGAAGGTACAAAGATTTTGCATATACCCTCTGCTCCTTCACATGCATATCTTACCACATTATCAATATCCCCCATCAAAGCGACACATTTGTTCTGGTTGATGAGTCTACATTGACACATCATAATCACTCAAAGTCCATAGTTTACATGAGGGTTCACTCTTAGTGTGGTACATTCTATGGGTTTGGACAAATGTATAATGACATGTAGCCATGTTTAAGGTATCATACAGGGTATTTTCACTGCCCTAAAAATCCTCTGTGGTCTTCCTATTCATCCTTCACTCCAATTCCCAAATCTGGCAACTACTGGTCTCTATCGTTTTGCCTTTTCCAGAATGTCATTTTGTTGGAATTGTACAGTATGTAGCCTTTTCAAATTGGATTCTTTCTCTTAGTAATATGCATTTAAGTTTCCTGTGTGCCATTGCATGGCTTGATAGTTCATTTCTTTTTATTGCTGAATTCCATTTTCTGATGCACCACAGTTTATTTATCCATTTACCTACTGAAGGACATCTTGGTTCCTTCTAAGTGTTGAAAATTATGAATAAAGATCCTATAAACAGGGGCTGGCCCCGTGGCCGAGTGGTTAAGTTCACGTGCTCCGCTGCAAGCAGCCCAGTGTTTCATTGGTTCGAATCTTGGGCGTGGACATGGCACTGCTCATCGAGCCATGCTGAGGTGGTGTCCCACATACCACAACTAGAAGGACCCACAACAAAGAATATACAACTATGTACTGGGGGGCTTTGAGGAGAAAAAGGAAAAAATAAAATCTCTAAAAAAAAAGATGCTATAAACATCCACATGCAGGTTTTTGTGTGGACATAAGTTTCCCACTGTTTTGGAAAAATATCAAGGAGTGTAATTGCTATATCATGTGGTAAGAGGATGTTTAGTTTTGTAAGAAATCAGCAAACTGTCTTTGAAAGTGCCTGTACTATTTTGTATTCCCACCAGTAATAAATGAAAATTCCTGTCCTTGTCAGCATTTGGTGTTGTCAGTGTTCTGGTTTTGGCCATTCTAAAATGTATGTAGCCAAAAGCTTTTAAATGTTATAAAAATTTAACTAAAGGTGCTTAACAGCATTGATTAAGCAGTAACAGTATTGATTAAACAAGTTTGCATTTTACCTTAAACCAAACTTTTTTCTATTTGTATTTTTGTCCTCAATAGCAACATGTTTCTGAAGTGAGTAAATTCATAAATGTTTGAACCTTAAAAGCTTTAAGTCCATCTTGTACATTCTCTTACAAAATTCCAGAATATCCTCTTAAAAATTCTTAAAAGTCAGTTGTGCAGACACTGATTGCCTAATTTTGCGCATGAGACACCTTCTCTGCAGAGGTCATTCTCTCAGTAGCAACAAGGAGGCAGTAAGGTAAGCGTTTGAGTGTTTGGGCTCTGGACAGATTGTTCTGTTCTTGCTCATGGGATATTAGGCAAGGTGTTGGATATCCTTTTGTATTTCAGTCTCCTCACCCCCCAAAAACGGACAAAATAATACAGTATTTTAAGTATTGAACCAGAAAATGCATGTAAAATGATTAGGAAATGCTGGTCCCTACATAAATCTTGGTAAATCTCAGTTATCATAAACTACAGATAGATAGGAAAATGGCCTATATTAATCTAAACTGTCTCCACTTGAAACCCAACCAATTCCTCTTAAGATTGTTCAGGTTTGTTAACAAAGGTTAGAAATCTGTATAGTGGGTCATCATTATATTACTACCTTTCTTCTTTAATTCTGTCTACATTTAAATTATAAAGTTTTCACCTTCAAGGTTTATTACCAATCAGCTACATCCTTGATTTGTATAGATGTATTATCAAAACAGGAGGTGCCTCCCACCTGCTCCCCAGGACCGGAACATCTTTGGGGCCAGAGGTGAAAGGTAGTGAATACAGAGGTCAGTGCTATAGATCATGTGCCCCAAGTTAAACCCACAGAGCAAAATCATCAAGTCCCTCCAATTCCTTGCCTAGTTCGTTGTCTGCCCATCATTACAACAACTTCTTATTTAAAAAAAAAAGGAGTACTATTACTAGGAAAAATTAATTATGAGGAATAAAATGTTCGTGCTTCTCATGCTAGGGCAATCTCATTTTGTTGATTTTTGCTTTCTCGTACAGATGCATGGTCTGCGGTGACAGTTCATACCAGTTGGTCAATCAGCATTTGAAATGTCAGCAGTGGCTCAGAGCACTGCTACTGGTACCAGGAGCAATGTTGGGAGGTAGACATAGCTTTACAAACAACCAATCAACATCAACACATCAAATGTATGGTGATGAGATCCTAGTTAATCATAAATAGCAAATATGGAGAAGAAAAATAACTAATGCTAATTATACCAAGTATATATGGGTGTCTTCACTGTGATATGAAGAACCCAGAAGACAGCGAGGCATTCCTAAGTGCCTTTCATCTCTTCTAGTAGGAACAATGGCTTGTCTTTGTCACTGACATAATTTATGACTGCATTTGGCAAGAATATAAACATATTACATCTCCCAAACGTCATTGCAAACATTTTCTCATTGGCCACGTTACTAATTGTATTTCTCTTAGCTTCCCTTGGAAATTGTACATGTTAACTAACTTAGAAAGCGTGTAGGAATATTCTTTAAGCGTATTCACTTGCTATTAGCTCACTGTTTTAATTTAAAATTACAAATTAGAACCAAAAATCACATCTTCTAGTTTTTAAAAGAGAGCAGACTCCAAGCTCTCTTTAGTGAAACTTTAAGGCCTCTAAGAATGAACAACTGGTGTTCTTAGGGGATAGTTTATAGGATCTGATACAGTATATAACGAATGACGGTTCTTGAAAGACAACTTTTTGGGGGGAATTATCAAGTAACCGCAGATGTATTGGAACTAGTTTGCTACTTTTTTTAGGGTAGGCTGAATTCTTATCCCTCTTTATTTCTTTGTAGCAGAATTTGAGGGCTGAGTTTGATGACATTACTTCTCTAAAGAAGATATCTTCCACACTATCCTTCAAATTTCTTCTTCCGGCAGGTGCTGTGGTTTATGACAATGATTGTACAAACCTTTTCTTGGTTGTTCTCATCGATAGGCCTAAAGGATCCATTCATTTTAAGCACTGCTGTATTTTCTACAGAAAGTCTAATGGGAGTCTAACAAACACTACAGTAAAAGTGCAAACATGGTAAATAACAATGTCCAAATATTGAGACAATGCTTCCACATGACCCCCTCACTAAAGAGCAAATTTATGTATAATTTCCTATTTTCTTCTTTAATATAAGCTTTTGAATTTGACTTCTGTGACTGCCATAAAAATGTCCTCTCATATCTTTGACATCAAAGAACCTAACTGGCTAAAGCCCCGGCTGCTGGATTTGGGGATCCATCTACGTGTACAAGCTGAGACAGTCTACTCATGCTGGTGACTGAGCATGGCAGGGATGCTAAGACAGGCTCATTCCTGGGAGATATGGGACTCCTCTGATGGGCAACTGTGCCTGAAGACTCCTTACCAGCCTTGCTGAACCCCCCAGAACTGCACTGCAATCTAAGGCTACCCCCCAAACTCCTTCCTTCGGTCTCTCTTTCACAAGGGTCAGAGCTACACTGCAGTCTGACAGCATTCCCAGCATCACGCCACCCTCACACTTTTAATTTGCCCTCACAGTCATTTCCCCTAATAAATCTTTTGAATGTTTTTTTTTTTCCATATTGAAATCTGCTTCTCAGAAGACCTGAATTTACACAAGCCCTCATGGGATTTTATCTCGTTACATCACTGCAAAGAAAGTTGCTAATTTAGATAAAACGAACGTGTGGAAGAGTAAAAATGAAAAGCATGTTAATAGGATATGTTAGTGGAAATAAAAAATATTTAACCTGAAATATTCTAGGAAATGGCGATTCTGGTTATACAATTATATTAAATATTCTAGTAAAGGTTTGTATTTATTGAGTTTTAGAGATGACACCTATATAGGGAAGCTGTAGTTTAGAAAAGGTTTATTAGCACCTAGTTGATAATTCATAGCAATTTTTATAGAACCTGAAGGCATTTAACAAGAGATATAAAACTGCTGTCCTTGTCTTTGGGAAATGTGCACAAAATATCTAAAGTTAGGAGGAGATTAAAAGCACCCTAAAAATTGCAGGTTTCACTATCACAGATTCTATCTTTGTTCTGTCACTCCTGCTACCTTACTAATCCACAGTATTTTTCCAACTAAACTTTGGTTTCTTATCTGAACCATAAACTGTTTGCAAACAGGAAGAGAAGAAAAATTGACAAACCACAGTGAAGTGATATCCTATCAGTAAGGTTTAAAACCACTCTGCCTTCTGTTTCAATTACCAGTGACAAGCTAAGCATAAAACGTGTCATAGGAAATGTCACTTGCTGGATTAATTTGTCTCACTTCTGTTGAAAAACAGCAGTCTATATCAGGATTCTGATATTTGTTGCATAGAGAAAATGCAAATTGAATTGTTCTAGTTCCAAGCATGTTTATAATCCTCAAATAAAAACATTACTTAATGGGCAAGAAGTTATGACAGTTCCCATGAAGTTAAAAGAGAAAAGGAGCAATTTGTGTAATGATCCGATCACTTACGATTGCGATAGATAAAGCACAATAATATTCTATAATACAATTCAATTCTGAGATTCTAAAAAAGTATAGGAATTCTTTTCAGTTTGTAGAAAATAGCAATAATGGAATGGGAAGTAATTCCACGCAGAGGGACTAGAATGAAGAAATGAAAACATATAGCAGAATTTGAGATATATATCTGGAGGATCAAATAAATTTAGTTGGACTGGAGTGAAAGTTCATGAAGAGTGTTTCGAGGAAATAAATATAGAAAAAGACAGCTAAGGATGACTCCTGGGAGATGCTGAATGTCATAATCAAGAGCCTATTTCCTATTGTTTAAGCGAGTGCTTCCCAATCAGGAGGAGGTATATACTGAAGACCAAGAAAGGGGACAGTCTCAAAGAACTCACTGTTGTGGAATGTTTCTGAGAGGTCAAGACGAAAAAGACTGAGGAAAGAGATTGGACTCAATGAGTAATAATGCCATTTATTATTTACCCACACCAACGTCTGTGGTAAGTAATTTACCTTCATTCATCTCATTTAATTGTCATAATAACCATATAAGTTAAATCCTATCATATCCGTTTTGCCTGTGAGGAACAGCAGTTTAGCAGGATTAAGTAACTTTTTAAAACCATTTGTTAAGTAGCAGGGTCTGGTTTCAAACACAGATCTGTAGCACTTTGAAGCCTATTCCTTAACCACTGCACTGGCCCACACAATTTGTGACTTTCCACAAAATCTACATGAGCTGATTAGGGAGCTAAAAAGTGAATAAGTGGTCAGAAATTAAAGCAACTAGAAAAGAACCTTTGAGAGACTTTGAGGTTAAAGGAGAAGGATGACAGCTGGAGAGAGGAACATCATTAAATTTGTCTAGCTGCTGCTTGCAGAGAGGTGTGTCTCAGGTCTCCAGCCTTGCTTTTCTGCATACTTTGCCCATTTAGGTGTGACCCCTAAGCCCTCTCCAAGACGCCTTTGCCCTCCTTCTCTGTTTTCCTTCTTTTTTCTGTCTGTGCTCAGACTCTGCCCATTTCAAATATCACTCAATTTCATCTGAGCCATTGCCTTCCTCTTGACTTTTACATTATTTCAGTTAACACTTATAACATCCTTGTACTTTAACCAGGGCACTCTCATCTTTTACCAGAAATTGAGGGATGGGGGTCTTATGTGTCCGTTATTATCTAATTTAGGGTAGTGCAATTTGAGGCAAGATGCATTGTCTTTCTTCCTTAGAAAAGGTAACACAGTAAAAGAGGGATGAGGCTTCTCGGTTCATGCAGCTTTTAAAGAAAAGCCCGAGATCAAATGTTAAATGCGGATTTTCAGCAACTAAGAAGCAATAAAACTGGAAGGAAAATCTTCTGAAGCAGACTCAGGAGAAGGAGGCAGAATCTGAGAAAAAACACACTGAGGATTACCGGGGAGAATGTCCTTTGGGGAATGTGAGCACTGAGACCAAAAAATATGGGAGCTAAGATGATCCACAGCCTGCCGTGGTTTCCTGTTACCAGTCAGTGTTGACCCAAACCAGGCAGCCCAGGCACAAAGCAAGTAACTTGGCAGCGCTGGTGCAGTTTTGGGGTGCCAAGCTCTCCCCAAACCCAGTGGAGAGAACCCCCTGCAACCACAGGAAATGGGGATTCCAATTCAGGAAGGACTGCGGCCTTCACTGCTTTCATCTTTGTACCTTCTTTTCTGCCGAAGAATCTGGAATATAAAGCAGTGGCAACACGTTTTGAGGAAGGATCTAGTTTTTCTGAAACTTAATGGGTTAGAAAATAGATATAATAGTTAAGGAAACATGATGTTATTAAAACAAAAAAAGGCCTTATACTGTTTGACACAAGAAACCTTATTTATTTTTACTAACCAGTCCAGTGCCCTTGCTCCTGACAGGAGACTCTGCTTCAAGTGATCACTGAGAGACCTGGCTCTTGTTTGTGGCTTTGCCACCTTCAACACGTGGCTTCCAAAGTTGCCAGGCTCCTCTGCATGAAGCCACAGAAGGGAAAAGCATGGATCATGATGCACGGAAGATTTGGTCTAGAAGTGTTGTTTTTTCCTTTTACTCACCATCCTTTGGCTAACTCACTATGCCTAAGTGCAAAGGATGCTGGGAAATGTGTGGGCACACAAAGGGAATGGATTTGGTGATCGGCTGCCAGTCTCTGCAACAAAAGGGGAAAAACACCAATATTTTAAAGCTGTCAGCAGTAGTTTTTAATCCTTTTTCAGGCAAAAACCTTTTGTAGAGTTAATGGAAAGTATGAATGGGCATTTTGTTTTTGCAGAAGAAAAGCCAAACTGCAAGCTGTTCTGAAGGGATTCAAGCTAACCTATCCTGCACAATAATTTAAAAGTTTGTCTTGTGGATTATTTGAACTTTCAAAATTTATTAAGATTTTGATTGGAGGTGGAGGAGAGCCTGGGAGTAGAAAAGAACATTTTCCTTGAGCACTGCATTGATCTAGAGAGCGTGAAGTTAGAAGTCAGGTTCAAAACTTCCCCAGTGAGGGAGATGAACTGGCCCTTGCCATCTGACAGCAGGCGAATGGACAATAAGGGGAGAGAGCCAGAAAGACTCACCCTGTAAAGACGCATGCTTTGTGCTATCCGGGAGAATTTATGGCCCCTGTCTGGTGCTAACATTTTCTTTTCTGAGTTGTAATTTCTTCCTGCTATCTCCAAGCTTTCACTAAAGTTTGGTTTAGAGTTACAGCTTGGACTAAGCAGAGTTTTGTAGAATTAAGGTGGAAATCTGCTCCCGTGTTTGCAGTGAAGAGTCATGGGCAGACTGACGGCAGGCTGAGAAAGCAAGTAACTAGGTCACCTGCACTGGCCGGAGCACAAACCAGGGCCCTCTCACCAGTGACAGGACCGAAGACCAGAAATACTTAGACACTGACACCCAGCAAAAACCCTAAGCTTTCTGTAGTCACACAGAACACACATTCTTAAAAATATTTTCCTTGTTTATGAAAAGGGGCTTGTTCTTTGATGATGGCATATCGAGGGGACATCGGAGTCAGAGCAGATCACGGGCTATAAAAACAAGGTTCCAGCACTATAATTGGAGTTGATTTTTCCTGTGAGATTGAGCAACACACTTCATGGCTCTCACTCCATTTCCTCAAAATAATGCAATAATGCCTAATTTGTACTTTATTCTCTGGTGATATCAGGTATATGAGTGTTCTCTGGGAACTCTAACGTACTGTACCAATATAAAGGGTAAGCTTTCATGCTGAAAATCACAAATATTCCTATGGATTAATATTTTATTGTCTAATAAAAAGGTCAATTTTCTTTTTGATAGTCCTCTATTCATTCAATTAGACAGTTTCTCTATCTCTACATCATGGAACTCAATAATAACATTTTCACATTGAATGAAAGGAAATGTGGCCTGGAAATATCTTTATTTTTTCCTCAATTGGCTCAGATAAGAAAAAGTTTGCTTACCACTGCTACGGGGGAAAGAGTTCATCTCCTCTGAATCGCTGGGCTAAATAGTGGAGGTCTTAATCAGAATGGCATCCAGGCTGTTCTAAAGGTTAAAGTCTGATCAAAGCCATGAAAATAATCTAAATTAAAACATAGAACTTGCTCTTGCCATGTTGCTTTGTATACTTTCAAGTCAAAAGCACAAAACGTTCATTTAAAAACATTATTGAGTTATCAAAATGCAATGCAAAAATATGATATTTAGGTAGAAAAGGTCAGATTAAAAAAAAAGCAGGAGTCTCAAAAACTTGAAATGTCAGGATTCTGGGGAAAACTGTGAAATAACTTTTTAGCTTACTATTTGACTGACGAAAACCATTTCTTTTGAAGTATGAGGGAAATGCAGTATAGCTCACGATACAGCTCTTCAAAAAAGATGTGAGTGATGTTCTTTCTGGGGAGTCATATTTGTGGAGCAGGGAGTTGAAGGGTGTGTTTAGAGGTAGGAATTTAAATAGTAAATGCTACTGGTGTTTAAATAGTAAATAGTACTGGTAGCCTTGGATTTTTTGGAGTAATTTGGCATCTCTGGAATTTTTAATACAAAGATAACTCTGTGAACATGTATGAAAATACATCCAGAACTTCTGAATACCTTTCTTTCTTCTTTTAAATGTCAAATGAATTGCAGTAGAAAGGAATAGTTTAGCTACATAGAGGTATGTTTTTTGAGGTGAAACAGAATAAGAAAATTGAATGTCCAAATTAGTAACTTTGCAAAAATCAAATATTCATCGCAGTTGTAGACAATTTTATTTGTAAATTAGGCCATTGATTGCCAGTGGTATGAATGGATAGACTTGATTTCTAAAACTTTGTATTTTTCAGAAATTGTGAGGTCCTCTATGCCACGTTGTGCCTCTCTGGCTCTCTTGGAATTTACAGTCTATTTCTATGTGCATATTCAGAATTCAGCATTTTGATTTTAGGGTATTCAGGGATTCTGGATAGCATCAAAGTTCAATGAAAAAGGAGAAAACAAATGAGAACAAAATTGTGCCAAGAGTTATGTTGCCTCTCTTTTTGGAAAGGGGTCCTTTCACCACTAAGATTTCAGAGAAGGGACAAAATTATTGGTGGGAAAAGGAATATAGTTTGTCCCATGTGATGGCATTATTCATTCCACTCATATGTTATGATCTATAGAACACCCGAGCAACGGAAGATAGCGCCTGGAATTTTACAATACTCCTTTCCTTGTCTTAAGACAATCAAAGGCTTTCGTATGCTATTTATCAATGATTGATATCTCTGGGTTAGTGCATAATCTCTACCATTTCCCAAGCAGAGAGTCAGATGCAGTGAAGGAGCTGAAGAACACTCGGTGGCCTAAGGGAAAATTGAAGAGAGGGAATTTTCCTAATGGGAATTTTATTTCTGTTACGTAGAGGAAATCTACCTAAGGGAAATAAAATTCTTCCTCCTTCACAATGTCTTCTGGAGCTATCAGTAAACAAGGTTGGCTTAAACTAACAGCTGATTTTTCTGGGCTTAGGAAGTTTACTTTCTCTCTTTTCCTTTTACTTTAAGGGATAGTGGACAAACAGAAATCCAAAAATACTTGTTAAACTGGAAGGACGTCTTCCTGACTGACAATACTGCATCCGGAATTCAAACATGAAGTGCAATCTTCGTCTCACCTTTTTGAGAAAATCAGTGTATTTAAAATAGTACATCTGTAGAAATGCAGACACGGAAATCTCACATCCACCAACTATCCGTTTAGAAATATGGATTCAGTTTGCAGGAGTGGTGGAATAATGGAAGAATTTTTTTTTTAGGAAAAGGAAATAAAAAAGAGATGTTTTTATTTGCAGGAGTATTTTCTCTCTAATTGGAACGGTGTCCCCGTCGTTTTCCACCAGTTCCACCATTCTCATTCTTCTGATAAACACTACTTAATTTTTCAAAATCCTTATTATCCAATTACCTGTTTTAGGAAGCTTTCCTTAGCTTCCCCTTCCGCAGCCTGGATATCAGACCTTCCTGAGGCCTCTTACGTTCCCCAGTGGACTGCGAGCTACATGAGGGCGACCACTATATTTTTAAATTGTAGTCTCAGTACCAGAAATTGTAGCCAGTGTGATAAATGTATGATCAAGCCTGAATACACAAATAAAATAACTAATGAATATACTTTTGACTTCCTTCCCTCACAAATTCCTTTTATTCTTCAAGACCTAGTTTTAAAATCCTTCACACGCAATTTCCCTCATGTGGGACTTTATATGTATCTCCACCATTATACAGGTTTCTATTTTGTGATGGTGTAAATTGACTGGATTTTCACTGGATTGGAGATCCTTATGGGTTTTTATTTTTCTCTTTCCCGCAGGTGCCTAGTAATAGCACATAGTAGGCATTCCAGATATGCTTAAGAGACAGTGAGGATGAGTAGCACAAATGAAAATTGTGCATGCAAAAGAGTTGTTTTCTAATTGATGCCTTGTATGCAATTTTCTTAGAAATAGGAATCCACAGCTAATAAGCTTGGGAGAATGTGGTACTTGAAGAGAAATTTTGCTTGGGTATGTTAAAATCCCCTGGTATGATGGCGGACTTGCCTACTTATATTTGTAATTCCGTGAATTTTTATCTTATATCTCCTGAAGTTATGTTATTAGGTATATACTAAATTAGAATCATTATACATTTCTGGTGAAAAAAATCTTTCATCACTGTATGGTGATCCTTAATATGGAGTCAAGGTTTAATGAGGAAAAAAGAGACCATGGGAAGAGGTTCAAACAGAGGGAATTTTAAACCAAGAATTAAGTTATACAGGAGAGTCAGAGGCCAATAAGGAAAGTTGGGGCAGCCTAGGAATTGGCAACAGAAGGAAGCCACTGCTATACTTAGAGTGGAGGAAAAAAGGCAGGAACTCGAGGTACCTGAACCCTGGAGCCCAGGAGGATATGTCCAGCCAGAGCTTCAACTATGAGGAAGATGGCACCACTGGGGGACACACAGCCCAAGGCACAAAGTGGTTGACACACTCTGACTCTTCCCTTCCTGCCCACCTCAGTCTCCTGTTGATGCCACCCTTTGATCAGTTGTCACAGGGACGAACCAGGCCACAGTGGTGAAAGTCCTGAATATTAACCACTAGTCCACCAGGAGGGCCTCGTTTAGATACACCCACATCATTGTCAATGCCCTTCTGCTCTTCCTTCCTTTATAAATCTCAGGCCTAACTTCATTCTTTCGGAAGAACATTCTACACAGTTTTGTTTTAGTGAAATCTGTTGGTAGCAAGCTTGGAGAGTTACATGCCTACATTTAATTCAAATTTCTACACTTTGTTATATATGTTTTTTTCCTCAGTCATCCCCATTTCCTAGAATCCTTTATAGTTGAGCAGGACCCACAGTAATGATTCATGTCATATTTCGCACAACATGGCTTATAAATCATCTTTTATTCAAGTTACATGCTTTCCATTGATGACTGGTTTGTATTAGGCTTCATTTTTCCCTCACAGGCAAGCTAAATAGAACAATTAAGAGAAAGAAATTTAATAGCCCCTACAGTTTCAAATCACTGGGGAGGAGATAGCGGCCCACCTCTATCATTATAGAGAAAATATCCATTTGTGCCCTAACTGGCGTGAAATCACAGAACAGAACATTTCGCTTAAACACAGGATCTGCTGGGATTTTCACATGACAACCCTCAGGGCAGAATTGGGAGTCCACTTGAGTGAGCAATTAAATACAGTTAATCTTTCTAGGTAATTGCAGCTGTTGCTCTGGCTGGATCTCAGAATAGGTAATAAGGGATAATTTGGGGATTATGAGTCTTGTCATTTTATATACCGGCAGTGAAGATAGTCCACCACTAGCTGAATTATCCTTCTCAATTGTGCCTTTTATCTATCCATAGGACACACAATGAACAAGTGTAGAGAGCAAAGCTACAAGATAATTTAATGGATTCAATCACCTCTATTCTGGGCATAATTTACTTTGAAGAGAGTGTCTATCTAATATAAAGGGTAAATGAAGATGTACCAGTGATCCCTCATTCTCCATCACCATTTTAGCATTTACAAAATGGAAGGGTTGTTTTGGTGACAATTGTACTTTCTCATTTTCAGGTGGTTTGACCTGAGATGCACAAACATCTTACAAAAAGATTAATGAATAATCAGATTATACCTCAACATCAGGAGTTTAAAAACAAAAGGTTTACAAGGCTACATATTTGGTTCTTAAAGGAATGGTAAAGATAATTTCTTCAACTATAAATTAGTATTTATTCACATATGTATTAAGTGATATTGAATTAGTATGGATTTATATACTGTGAATACTAGATATACCAATTTATTTCATTTACCTGTCAAAATGTATGAAGATAAAAAAAGAAACATGTAATAGTCATATTTTAAAATTTTTATGTTATTTTTACAGGGAAAATATATATTTTCATAGATATTTTTTTTTTTTTTTTTTTTTTTTTTTTAAGATTTTATTTTTTCCTTTTTCTCCCCAAAGCCCTCCGGTACATAGTTGTGTATTCTTCGTTGTGGGTCCTTCTAGTTGTGGCATGTGGGACGCTGCCTCAGCGTGGTTTGATGAGCAGTGCCATGTCCGCGCCCAGGATTCGAACTAACGAAACACTGGGCCGCCTGCAGCGGAGCGCGCGAACTTAACCACTCGGCCACGGGGCCAGCCCCGATATTTTTGTTTTTAATACATATCTTGTGGTTTATCCAGCACTTCAGCAAATTATGTGATCAAAAAGGTACATCTGGAAGAAAATAATAAATTAGGGACTACACAGATGGCAGCTATAATCTTCTCTTATCATGCTCTGACACGTGGCAGAGAAGGTTAGACATCTGATATGTTTAATAAAAAAATCCACATATTTTCGTACCAATAATATGACACACCATCATTCATCAACCTTCATTTTCCATCAAAGTTACTTCCAAGGATATCTGAGAATAGAATGACTAATAATTTATCGTCCCTTCAATTTTTTTATCTGTACTTTTCTCTTTTTGGGGGCTAACCAGGGTCAGTCTGTCAGAGTCCATATCCCAAGCAGTGACCTGGAATGGTCGTTAAACTTTAAAGATGTGGCTGGCGATATCCCATTAGACAGCAGTGAGAGTCTCACCATCTGCCGGGTCATATTTTTCGTTAGATTGAAAATGGAGATTCACCATGTGGAAATGCCCTAAATTAGCTCTGTCAAGACATATTTTTGCTATGCTTTTTACTTTAATTGGGAGGCCACTTACCATTGAATACTGTTGAATCACAATGTCAAGGACATTGGCATTGTGACTTTGAAATATGTGATATCTTGCTATCTGGTCTATGGTGTCCCAACACTTTCTACAAACCCTTCAAGAGCTTTATATTTTTCAAAATTATGTTACAGATTTGAAAATATCAGCACAAATATTGAGGTAGGAGAACACTGAAATGTCAAATAGAAATATAATTTATCTTTCTCAATTTACACTATAATAGTAATAGATATTCTTAGTTACTTATTAACTAGTTTCAAAGTCAACCAATCAGAAAACAGCAATTTTGAACCTCTTATATCCACTATTTGAAGCAAAACTAAATGCATCACTCACAATTTACACAGGGTAGAATTTTTTTTAGTCCAGTAGGTATGCACTTAGGATGAAATGTTCAGAAAGCCTAGTAGGCATTCAAAACATGCCATCTTGTACTTAAACACATTTGTTTTTACTTCTCCAGATTGAATGTTTTCATAATCTATTTCATTTGTATGTGAATATCTTTTGTTTAATAATTATCATTTTACATTTGTAACAACTATTCATAATAGCTCCAGGTATACTCTTCTCTCAAAACTTATCCAAGTTGAGCAGAGCAAAATTTATCAGACTATTGAGATTCTGCAAAATTTATACCCACTATATTTTTTCTATCGTCATTCATAAATTGCCGTGGATCCCAAACTAAACTTCCACGTCTCTAAAAATTTTACTGCTTTTGGCACTTTCAAAATAATTCCAATTCATATCAATGTTATTTCCTCAGGATATAACATGACCTATTTGTCTGTCAGGCAAAATCTCAGTTGCTGTTTTTTCTACACAATGAGTGTGAAGACATGTGGTAGTCCTGTTAAGTGACTAGTATGTTACATTTCAGCTTTTTATCTGTCATTTACATATGTATTTGTTGGGTTTTGCAACCATATTTTCAAGTGTGTCAGAAAAATGAATGCAAACAAAATTTGCATAAGATTCTAAAGGCAAAGGATGCATAAAATATTTCTCTCTATATATTTTTGTCTCAGTAAGCCATCATCAACATGTGAGAAGAGGTGTTTGATATATTTTCTCATTGATTCTTTTCATATTCTCCTATCCCATTTTGTTTTCCTCCTTTAATGATCTTTCCGCTGCATTTAACCCTCTGTCTGTCCAAATTTCCGAGTCAAGATGAAAAGAACATCTAGTAATATTTGTAGTGGGGATCAAATCTTTTCCATTTAGGATGACCAACCATCTTGAGCCAATTTCGTAGAGAATAAATGTCTTGGCATTCCTTTTACAATCAGTCAGAAATGATTTTAAGGTCAGCATCACAAAAGCCTCTCAGAGAATATTTGACCATCGCTTGATGACATTAATCAATTTTCTGGAATATTTTCATTTGTATTCTCTAAAAAGAATTTCAACTTTCTAACATATTTACGGATGAATATACTAATTTTGGCTAAGTTATGCTTCTGTGCAAACTTCTCCAAGTCCTCAAGGGTTTACAATAACCAAAGTTCATTTCTCCCTCAGGTAATATGTCCATCATGTGTCATCTACAGCCCTGCTCCATGATTCATGTCTTCACTTTGACTCCTAGACTGAAGGAGCAGCCCTCGTCTGGCACATCACCAGTCCTGTGGCGGAGGGAAAACATCATGTGAAGCAGCTGTCGGTTCTGTGAGCTTTCATTCAGAAGCGATGTTCATCATTTCCTCTCAAATCTTCTCACCAAAGCAAACCACAACAATACCAGGTACCGCTGAGAATATTCTTTTCACTCTGGTTTTTACAATTGCTAAATAATTCTCTTTTGGTATTCTATATAAAGTGATGGGAAACTTTTTAACAAATCCTTATTACCAGTTTCACCAGAAAAAAATAATGTGAGTCCAAACCAAAATGGTCTAGGCAGGGGAATTTTAGATCATTTGAAGATCAATCAATAAATAACTGATGAATGAATAAATGCATAAATAACAAGCTCGTTACAATTCTTCAGAAAATCATATGTAAAAGCAAAGAAGTTCTGTTCATCTTCAATTGCTTGTTGTGCTCCCCCCCCCACCCCCTCATCACCCAAATCTCTCACACACACTCATGTCTTATTTATGGACGTGGCTTCATAATAAATATAAGAACATTAATGAATGTACAAAAATCAGTATTCTCAATCTTCCTAAGAGTATAAATTGTATTCCTATTATAATAAAGCCAAGACCTTTGAGATTTATAATCCATTTCTAAGTTATATTGGTTTTGAGGTATTTAATATTTTGGTGGCTTCTCCAAGTTAAATGAAATCTCTGATTACTTCATAAGTTTTTACTATCCTCTCATGCTCGGTGAATATTATTCCTGAGTTTACATTCCGCAGTCATAAATAACTAATGCTAGCTTTTTCTTTACGTGGCTCTCAAAGGAATTTCATGGCAATCTTGGTTTATAAAGATATGTATTATATTATGAAATGAATGAATTATATATCACTAATGATGATTCATTGAACCTAAGTATTTAGAAACAATTACAGCACTTTTCTCCTTGTTTATCCCAAGCTCTTTTCGAGGCGTCTGCTCCTCAGGTTTCAGACCCCTCAAGCTGTCTCCTTGTCTCTTCAGAGCTTCCCTCTGTAATACGTCACCAAGACTAGATAGCTCGCCATCAGCTGATAACTGAATCTAGCCCCACAACTTCTTCTCATTCTGTTTTCTTCTTCAAATTGCTGTCATAGAGTAATATTTTTATAAATAATTTGTATTCATATATTAAAGACTTACAGAGTCATAATCTATTATAAGTCATGTGCATTATGGGGTAGAAAGCTTGAAACATGATCTGGACTTTAAGATTACATGATCATGGACAAAATCTTATGGATTTAAGGCTCAGCAACAATGTTGTGAGTTGCTGCAGAATATTTACGTGGAAATGATGAAGAGTTATTCATGAGTGTTATTTACAGGAAATCATTAATGAGTATTAAACATATGTTCTGAAACATATGAGTAATTCCAAATCTATTATGTTGCATAGGATTTTATTTTTCCTCTTCAAATACTGAAAATACATCAGAATAACGACAGAATCTCACTTGCCATCTTAAAGATCTAAATTTTATTATAAAGATATTTTATGAGTTAAGTTTTTCTATTTAAATTATTTTATTATATCAGGAAGAGGAATTTCAGAATAATAACTAATCTTTGAGCTATTAGTCTCTTGTGCTAAGGATCAGTTGGCCATACACTTCATCTGTTTGTATTCGCATGATTAGTAATACACAGAGAGCCAGGGAACGTCAGAAATCAGGACTCATTGACTTTAGTGGACACAATAAAAACTGCCAATGTTTCAAAGTTTGCTTGTAGGGCTGAAATAAAATTTAATGCAAAAGCACCCATGATTAATGAAATGTCAAAATGTTAAATAAAGACAGGATCAATAGAGTAGGTCTCGTAAGTCATGGGGAGAGTTTAAAACTGGGACCTTTGAGGTGAACTTCAGGCAGCTTGCTGACCACCTTAAATTGTATGAAAAATGTGGTGTGAATGTGCATACTTGTTTATATTTTCACATATTTTTCTTGCAAAATAATGTGTGGCTCCCATCATATATATAGGGAAGCACCTCCTCCATCAAAAGTTTAAGAATTACCAATCGTCGTGTTATTATTTATATGAGCATCTAATGTGAAAGTGAGTTAGGGGAAAAAGTAAAAATAAGAACAGAAATATACCTCTTGCCCAGGATCTAACATTTGCTACCGGTATTACTAAATGTTTGAGAGAGGCAGTGTAGACAAGAAGTATGAGCTCTAAAGCCAGGCGGTATGAATGCATATCTCGACCTTACCACTAACTAGCTCTGTGACCTTGGGAAAGTTATGTCGTCTCTCTGCGCCTCAACTTTTACAGCTGTAAAGTGAATGTAATTAGAGAGCTTATCTCATAGGGTTGCTGTGAGCGTTAAATATGTGAACATAAGTAAAGCTCTTGGAAGTGCTTGACATCCTATATGCACAATTTGAGCGTTTTAATTACTATTATTGCTGCTGTTCCTATTTGAGGCAAGACGTACACAATGCAAATTAATGATTTTCATAAAATCCTATGAAAAATTACTTAGCCCACTTTTGGAAGAAGAAAATATTTTAAACATTCATAATGCCCTAGCAACATTACATACAATTCAAAAGCTATTCTCATTTACTCTGGTGTCAGTAGGGCTGTGATTAACATCGTTAGAAATGCAGAACAGTAAGAGAACTACATCCCTTTTTAAATATTTTATAGCTTCGTTTCCATTAATTCAATCTGGCCTTCACCCTAATTATTTCAAATTATAAGCCTGCATTATTTAAGAGACACACAGTGTATGTATACAATACATATCCATATTGTTCTTAACTAACAAGAACAAAATATATAATTGAAAAAGTTCAAGTTCTTCTAGTAGTTCAGCGAATATATAAATGTCTTCATTGTGAAATCACTGGCCTAGCAACTGAAATAAGCATATACTGAGAACATTTTCTTTTCATGTAGTTAGGACTTGGTGAGTTACCTAACAAGGGATGCCTTCTTGCTATTACTGACTAATTTTAATATATTAACTGAAATGCGTTAATGCTAACCTTTGAAATGTGAAACCGCCGTCTGTTCTCTATTCTCTGTGACCTCAAGTTGTCCTATTTTAAATCTGTTAAAGTATGTTACACTGAGTTTAATTAATCACACCTACCTAGCAGAAGAAAATGAGGCAAATAAATGGAATATTGATCTTCAAGAAGACTGTTGCCTTATAACTGTAATGGAATTAGCCACACGTCTGTTTTGGGAGCAATGGTGGGATAATTATCAGTAATAAACCCGGGGCGTGTAGTTAATTAAATCTGCTACAGAAGACTGTTTCACCAAAATGTTACCAGGCTCTTAAAACCTGTTTTAAACGAGCAAGTCATAATCTCCTTTATCCACCTATGTGTGTGTGACAAAGTGGATAAAGACATTGACGATGAATAGGAGCTTTATTTTAATGACTGCTCTCTTAGATTTCTTTCCCATATCACTGCAGCCATGCCAACATAAGTAACTGATTACAAAGCATCAGTGAGTTCTGCTGGAGACATTTTTGTTATTTCATATAATTTATTCTCTAACAGCAAAAACACCTTGTTGCTTTTCCTTTTTTCTGATCCTTTATTTTCAACATATCCATGTCTACCAATTAAATATCATTTCTCATGTACAAATTTCATTTTTCTTGTAATAAATATCTCCTTGAAAGTGACAAGGATTAGGAAAAATATTTAATTGCTTAATTTATTTAATCTGTAGAATATGCACATTTGTTGCTTACCTTTTAGTTTCTGACTAAACCACAGTTTCTGAAGTTCCTTAATATCTACTCTGACTGTAATAATCACTTTTTAATAACTTAAAAAATTAAACATTGAAAAAGAACTATTTAGTAATATAATAGCTCATTTTTTTAAGCGAGTTAATGATAGGTTACAATCTTGTGAAATTTCAGTTGTACATTAATGTTTGTCATTCGTGTTGCAGGTGCACCACTTCACCCTTTGTGCCGACCGCCCACCCCACCTTTCCCCTGGTATCCACTAAACTGTTCTTAGTCCACATTTTAAATTCCTCATATGAGTGGAGTCATACACAGATTATCCTTCTCTAGCTGGCTTATTTCACTTAACAAAATTCCCTCAAGGGCCATCCATGTTATTGCAAATGGAATGATTTTGTTCTGTTTTGCAGCTGAGTAGTATTCCATTGTATATGTACCACATCTTCTTTATCCATTCGTCTGTTGATGGGCACTTAGGTTGCTTCCATGTCTTGGCTATTGTAAATAATGCTGCAATGAACATTGGGGTGCACAGGACTTTTGGGATTGCTGACTTCAAGCTCTTTGGATAAATACCCAGTAGTGGGATGGCTGGATCGTATGGTAGTTCTATTTTTTTATTTTTTGAGGAATCTCCATACTGTTTTCCATAGTGGCTGCACCAGTTTGCATTCCCACCAGCAGTGTATGAGGGTTCCTTTTTCTCCACAACCTGTCCAACATTTGTTACTATTAGTTTTAGATATTTTTGTCATTCTAATGGGTATAAGGTGATATCTTAGTGTAGTTTTGATTTGGATTTCCCTGATGATCAGCGATGATGAGCATCTTTTCATGTGCCTATGGGCCATCCGTATATCTTATTTGGAGAAATGTCTGTTCATGTCTCCAGCCCATTTTTTGATCAGGTTGTTTGATGTTTTGTTGTTGAGTTGTGAGAGTTCTTTATATATTATGGATCTTAAACTTTTGTCAGATATATGACTTGCAAATATTTTTTTCCCAGTTAGTGGGTTGTTTTTTTGTTTCAATCCTGTTTTCATTTGCCTTGAAGAAGCTCGTTAGTCTGACGAAGTCCCATTTGTTTTTGCTTTCTATTGTTTCCCTTCTCTGAGAAGGCATGGTGTCTGAAAAGATCCTTTTAATACTGATGTCAAAGAGTGTACTGCCTACGTTTTCTTCCAGAAGCCTTATGGTTTCAGGTCTCACCTTTAGGTCTTTGATCAATTTTGAGTTTATTTTTGGTGAGTGGTGAAAAAGAATGGTCAATTTTCATTCTTTTATGTGGCTTTCCAGTTTTCCCAGCACCATTTGTTAAAAGAGTTTCTTTTCTCCATTGTATGCCCTCTGCTCCTTTGTCAAAGATAAGCTGTCCATAGAAGTGTGGTTTTATTTCTGGGCTTTCAATTTTGTTCCATTGATCTGTGCAGCTGTTTTTGTACCAGTACCATGCTGTTTTGATTATTGTAGCTTTGTAGTATGTTTTGAAGTCAGGGATTGTGATGCCTCCCATTTTGTTCTTTTTTCTCAGGGTTGCCTTAGAAATTCGGGGTCTTTTGTTGCCCCATATGAATTTTAGGATTCTTTGTTTTACTTCTGTAAAGAATGTCATTGGGATTCTGATTGGGATGGCATTGAATCTGTAGATTGCTTTAGGTAGAACAGACATTTTAACTATGTTTATTCTTCCAATCCATGTACATGAATGTCTTTCCATCTCCTTATGTCATCATCCAATTCTCTCAGAAAGGCCTTGTAATTTTCATTATATAGGTCCTTCACTTCCTTAGTTAAATTTACCCCAAGGTATTTTATTCTTTGTGTTGCGATTGTGAATGGTATTGTGTTCTTGAGTTCTTTTTCTGTTAGTTCGTTATTGGAGTATAGAAATGCTACTGATTTATGCAAATTGATTTTGTACCCTGCAACTTTGCTGTAGTTGTTGATTACTTCTAAGAGTTTTCCAATGGATTCTTTGGGGTTTTCTATATATAAGATCATGTCGTCTGCAAACAGGGAGAATTTCACTTGTTTCCCCCCTATTTGGATTCCTTTTATTCCTTTTTCTTGCCTGATTGCTCTGGCCAGGACCTCCAGTACTATGTTGAATAAGAGTGGTGATAGAGGGCATCCTTGTCTCGTTCCTGTTTTCAGGGGGATGGCGTTCAGTGTTTGCCCATTAAGTAGGATGTTGGCTATGGCTTTGTCATATATGGCCTTTATTATGCTGAGGCAGTTTCCTTCTATGCCCATTTTGTTCAGAGTTTTTATCATAAATGACTGTTGAATCTTGTCAAATGCTTTCTCTGCATCTATTGAGATGATCATATGGTTTTTATTCCTCAGTTTGTTGATGTGGTGTATCAGGTTGATTGATTTGCAGATGTTGAACCATCCCTGTGTCTCTGGTATGAATCCCACCTGATCATGATGTATGATCCTTCTGATGAATTGCTGAATTCTGGTTGCCAAAATTTTGTTTAGAATTTTTGCATCTATGTTCATCAGTGATATTGGCCTGTAGATCTCTTTTTTTGTGGTGTCCTTGTCAGGTTTTGGTATCAGTGTGATGTTGGCCTCATAGAATGTGTTAGGAAGTGTTCCATCTTCCCTAATTTTTTGGAATGACTTGAAAAGGATAGGTATTAAATCCTCTCGGAAACTTTGGTAGTATTCCCCAGGAAAGCCATCTGGTCCTGGGGTTTTATTCTTTGGGATGTTTTTGATTGCTGTTTCAATCTCTTTCCTTGTAATTGGTCTGTTCAAATTGTCTGCCTCTTCTTGAGTGAGCTTTGGGAGATTGTAGGAGTCCAAGAATTTATCCATTTCTTCTAGGTTATCCATTCTGTTGGCATATAGTTTTTGTAGTATTCTCTTATAATCGGTTGTATTTCTGCAGAGTCTGTTGTTATTTCTCCTCGCTCATTTCTGATTTTGTTTACTTGAGCTTTCTCCCATTTTTTCTTTGTGAGTCTGGCTAGTGGTTAGTCAATTTTATTTATCTTCTCAAAAAACCAGCTCTTTGTTTCATTGATCCTTTCTACTGCCTTTTTCATTTAAATAGTATTTATTTCTGCTCTGATTTTTATTATTTCTCTCCTTCTGCTGACTTTGGGCTTTATTTGTTCTTTTTTCTCTAGTTCAGTTAGGTGTCCTTTAAGATTGCTGATTTGGGATTTTTCTTGTTTGTTAAGATGTGCCTGTATTGCGATGAATTTTCCTCTTAATACAGCTTTTGCTGTATCCCATATGAGTTGGTGTGGCATGCTATCATTTTCATTTGTTTCCAAGTATTTTTTAATTTCTTCTTTAATTTCTTCAATGATCCATTGCTTGTTCAGTAGTGTGTTGTTTAGTCTCCACATCTTTGTGCCTTTCTCAGCTTTTTTCTTGTAATTAATTTCTAGCCTTATAGCATTATGATCGGAGAAGATGCTTGTTATTATTTCAATTTTTTTTTAAATTTGTAGAGGCTTGCCTTGTTTCCCAACATACGGTCTATCCTTGAGAATGTTCCATGTGCACTTGAGAAGAATGTGTATTCAGCTCTTTTAGGGTGAAGTGATCTATATATGTCTATTAAGTCCAATTGTTTCAGTTTTTCATTTAGCTCCACTATTTCCTTGTTGATTTTCTGTCTGGATGATCTGTCCATTGATGTGAGTGGGGTGTTGAGGTCTCCTACTATTATTGTGTTGTTTTTAACATCTTCCTTTAGGTCTGTTAATAGTTGCTTTATGAATCTTGGTGCTCCTGTGTTGGGTGCATAGATATTTATAAGCGTTATTTCTTCTTGATGAAGTGTCCCTTTGATCATTATATATTGTCCCTCTGTATCTCTCTTTACCTGTCTTATTTTGAAATCCACTTGGTCTGATATAAGAATTGCAACACCTGCCTTTTTTTTCTTGCTATTAGCTTGTCCTCCACCCCTTCACCATGAGCCTGTGTTTGTCCTTGGGGCTGAGGTGTGTTTCTTGGAGGCAACAAATTGTTGGATCTTGTTCTTTAATCCATTTTGCCACTCTGTGTCTTTTTATTGGAGAGTTCAATCCATTTACATTGTGAGTGATTATTGATGCATGTGGACTTAATGCTGTCAATCTGTCACTCATTATCTTGTTTTCCTGCATTTCTTTTTCTGTGTGGTTTAGCATACCCCCTTAATACTGCAATTTCTTATGCTGGGTTTCTTAGATTTTTCCTTATTTATGATTTGTGACTCTGTTCTGTATTTTATTTTAGTGTCCACCTTGAAGTTTGTATGTAGAATCTCGTGAATAATATAGTCTATTCTCTGGTGGTCTCTTACTTGGCCAATACTGATTTTGATTCTTTGCTCTTCCCCTCCTAAATAATTATTTTCATTTCTTATTCCAACTCGTGTTATGAATTTGTTGTTAGAGTGATAAGATCATCCTTGTTTTGGTAGTTTCCTTACCTTTACCCTAATGCTATAGTTGAATATTTGCTATCCTGTTCTGTTTCTATCCATTGGTCTCCCCAGTCTGTGGATTGTGACCCCTTTCTCCCTTTTTTCTTTTTTCAGGTATGAGAGCCTTCTTGAGGATTTCTTGTAGTGGAGGGCTTTTAGTTACAAATTCCCTTAACTTTTGTTTGTCTGGAAAAGATTTAATTTCTCCCTCATATCTGAAGGAAATTCTTGCTGGATAGAGTATTCTTGGCTGAAGATTTTTATCTTTTAAAGCTTTGAATATGTCACCCCATTCTCTCCTAGCTTGTAAGGTTTCTGTAGAGAAATCTGCTGAAAGTCTGATAGGGGCTCCTTTATAGGTTATTCTCTTCTTTTTTCTTATTTCCCTGAGTATTCTTTCTTTATCTTTCCTTCTTGCCAATTGTACTACTATGTGCCTTGCAGTAGGTCTTTTTACATTGACAAATCTAGGAGATCTGAAAACTTCCTCTACACACATTTCTCTGTCAATCCCTAGATTTGGGAAGTTCTCTTCAATAATTTCGTTAAGCACACTTTCTGCTCCATTTTCCTTTTCCACGATCTCTGGAATTCCTATGATCCTTAAGTTCTTACTCCTAATTGAACCCACTATCTCTCGGAGATTTTCCTTGTTTTTTTTAATTCTTAGTTCTCTTTCTTCCTCTGTCTGGAGCGATCAGCCTGTCTATCTTCAATTATGTTAATTTGCTCTTCTATGGTGTCTACACGGGCATTCAGGGAATCCGTATTCTGTTTTATCTGGTCCATTGTGTTTTTCATCTCTAGTTATTCTGTTTGATTCTTCTTTGTGATTTCAATCTCTTTTGTGAAGTAACTCCAGAACTCATTGGCTTGTTTCTCTATCTTTCTACCTCACTGAGTTTTTTGATTATAGCTGCTCTGAACTCATTATCACTTAGTTTACCTAATTCCAAGTCCTCAAGGCTTAATTCTATGTTTTTATTGTTTTCCTTCTGGTCTGGGGCTTTTATAAATTGCTGGATGGTAGAGGAGCCGTTTTTTCACATGGTGGTAGAATTCGGTTGCAGCTACAGCCGGTTGCCACTAGATGAGGGTTGACAGCCACATGTTCTGAGCTCTCTGCCTTTGGACAAGATGGTGGCACCCAGTGGCTTTGCCAGGAGGGAGGGGCTGCTATTCTTCAGCGCCAATCTCGATTCAGATCAGTTCTGTTCTCTGGTCTCCCGAGGCCCTGTGTTTATGGGATCCCCGCACATGGAAGCTTTCCCCCATCAGTGGGTTTCCACTGAACCAGCAGCAGGAGTCGTGGATGATCTCCCAGTTGCGCGGCCCCTACCCCGCTCCTTCCCGGACTGCACAGCAGGGATCGCAGACTCTAGGGGAGGGAGCGACGTTCTCTCCTACCATTCCAGCACCTCCGAGGCTGTCATCAAGGTTTATGATCTCTGCCTTCTTGGTATTGTAGGTCTCTAACGTGTTGGCATTAGATTTATTCTCTCAAATTCAGTTTTTCCAATCCTTTGTTGTATTTTGGAGGGGAGAGAATCCCGGGTCAGCTCACCCCGCCATTTTGCTCTGCCGCTTCTCCAATAGCTCATTTTTAAAAGCACTCCCCTTAGCACTGGGCCACACGAATTGGCTAGGATTTCCTTTGAACTTTTCTTGAGAGTTAGTTGAATAGCTCTGGGTTTCCTGATCACGTTCCAAAAAAATTCATCTTGGAATTTCTTAATAATATATAATGACTTGTTGCTTCACCCTTGTAGTCTAACAATTCCCACAGCAGGATATCTGTCTCTTAATGCTTTCAATTTAGGAGTCACAAGTCTGGTCTAACTATGTGCCATGTACCTTTTCGAATATATAATTCTCTTGGTTGCTGTGTATAACTGTGCTAATTATGTATTACACATTTCCGGAAGTGGCCACTCGCAATTTTGTGTATTGAAGGGCACTGAGATGTTCATGCCCAGCAACCTCTAGTCACTCATTTTTTAATTTCTGAAATTTGTTTAGCTATGTAATTTGAAATACAATCATTCCTCATTATTTGTAGATTCTGTATTTGCAAATTTACTCACTGTTTAGTATTCTTATTGTGTATATTTAAGGTGTACAGCCTGATGATTTCTGTAGACATTGTGAAATAATCGCTACAATAAAGCTTATTAATATTTTCTCACCTCACTTAGTTGCCTTTTGTGTTTGTGGGTGTAGTGAAATCACTTAAGATCTACCCTCTTAGCAAATTTCAAGGATACAGTACAGTGTTGTTATCTATGGTCACCATGCTATACATTAGACTTATGGAACTTATTCTTCTTTCATAACTGAAATTTTGTATCCCTTAACAAACATCTCCCCATTTTTCCCTTACCACAGCCCTTAAGAGGCAAACACCATTCTACTCTCTAGAACAATATTTGTAACCCCAAAAATCAATACTCACAGTGCTTTCATGGTCATTCATGGACATGAGCAAAGAGACAAAGGCTTTGAGTCCCCAGATGCACACATTGCCAGCTGAGGCTGAAGAAGGTGACATAATGCCTTCTTGTTTCAGCTTTCATACTATAAACAAACGACCTCTCCATGGTCTATTTAGTGCCATGGTTTTTGCATTTTGGTGGTTTTTGTTGGTTTTTTCATTGTTTAACCTGGCCCCCAAGTGTAGGATGTTGAAGTGCTATCTAGTGTTCCTAAGCACAAGAAGTCTGTGATGTCCCTTATAGAGAGAACAGGTTGCTAGATGAGTTTGATTCAGGCAAGAATTATAGTGCTGTTGACCATGAGTTCGATGTTACTGAATCACCAATATGGTACATTTAGAAGAAGGAGAAGATTTGCCAATCTCTTTGTGAAGCTGCTCTGGAAAACACTATGTAACATCTATAGTGTGTGATGAAATTATAAAAAAGATGGAAAAGTGGCTAAATTGGTGGATCCATAACATGATCACTCAGTAAAGAGTGTAATAAACAGCATTGTTCTGAAGCTGAAAGCCAAAGAAATTTATGGTCCCATTTCTCAGGGTCAGGAAATTGCAAAACTCTTCTCAGCTAGTGTTTATAAAGAAATACTTGATATAATTAATTATTTTAAAGAAATGCATGTTAAATAAGATGTTTTGAAACAGATACACACATGAACCAAGGTTATGTATCGATCAGTTGATGAAAATGTTGTGACCCAAGGCTCATAGGAGCTGAACCCTGTATTTCTGCTAGAAGCAATGGTTCAGTATTTGTTAATTCAGTGCTCAGGGTGAGTTCACAGAACATAACTATAATTACAGTTATAGTTATAGATTCACAAGAAGTTGCAACGATAGTACAGAGAAATCCTTCACCTAGTTCCCCCCATGGTTATGTCTTACATAACTAGAATATAATATCAAAATCAGGAAGTTGACATCAGTACAAAGTACGTATGTATTGTTCTATGTAATTTTTTTTTTTGAGGAAGATTAGCCCTGAGCAACATCCTCTGCCAATCCTCCTCTTTTTTTGTTTGCTGAGGAAGATTGGCCCTGAGCTAACATCCTTGCCCATCTTTCTCTACTTTATATGCGGGACGTCTGCCGCATCATGGCTCGATAAGCAGTGTATTGGTCTACGCCCAGGATCCAAACCAGTGAACCCCAGGCCACCAAAGCAGAGTGCACGAACTCTCCCACTACACCACTGGGCCAGCCCAAGTTCTATGTCATTTTTTATCATGTGTATAAAGAAGAGTGTTGAAGTCTCCCACTTTAATTGTGGATTTGTCAACTTCTCCTTTGAATTTTTATCATTTTGCTTCACATATTTTGCAGTTCTGGTTTTCTGTGTATACACATTTAAGATTGGCTTATCTTCTTGGTGCATTGACCCTTTAATAATTATGGAATATTTCTCTTTCTGTGCTACTTGTCTCTGCTATGAAGTCTACTTTATCTGATATTAATGTAGCCACTCCTGTTTCTTTTGATTGATGCCTGCATATGATATATTTTTCATCATTTTACTTTCAACCTAGAAATTCATTATATTTGAACTGAGTTTCTTGTGGACAGCATATAGCCCAGTCATGATTTTTTATCCACTCTTCCACCTCCTGTCTTTTAATTCATTTATTTATAGTGTTTATATATAAGGTAACTGTTGATATGTTAAGGCTTAAGTTTGCCATTTTATTTTTTTCTGTTTACTCTGTTTTTTAAAAAATATTCTCTGCTTTCTTTATCTGCATTAATACGGGTTACTCAAACATATGTTTTTAGATTTCCATTTTCATTTATCTGTAATGTTTTTGAGTATCTCTTTCTATATCTTTTCAAGTGATTGGTCCAAGAATTACATTATATATATAACTTGTCAAAGTCGACTGGTGTCTACATTTTACCAATTCAAGCGAAGTGTTGACATATTACCTCCCTTTACATTTATTTACCCTACCCCTTTTTTAAGACACTTGTCTGAAATATTGCCTCTACCTACATTGAGAAACAAATTAGCCAGGGTTATAATGTTTGCTTCAATGTTCAAATATAATTTAGAAAACTACAGACAAGTCTATTATATTTACTAACATTTTTGCTCCGTTCATGTTAGCTCTTTCTGATATTCATATTTTCCTTCTTTTGTCATTTTATGTCTGTTTAGAGAACTTCCTTTATCCATTATTTTAGGGTAGATGTTCTTGTGAGAAATGCTCTTAGTTTTCCTACATCTTAGAATGTCTTGATATCTTCTTCACTTTTGCAGGAACTGGAATTCCAGGTATAGAATTCTTGTCTTTTATCACTTGAAAAATATTGTGTCACTTCTTTTTGGTCTCCATTGCCTCTGTTGAGAAATTCACTGTCATTTGAATTGTTTTTCTCCTTTGAAGAATGTGTTCTTGCTCTCTGGCTGTCATCAAGGTTTTTGCTTTGTCCTTATTTTTCATAGTTTTGATTGTCTGTGGTCTTGGTATGAATTTCTTTGAGTTTATTCTTTTTGGGGTTCACTTATCTTCTTGAACTTGTTAGTTTACATTCCCAATTTGGGAGTTTTCCATCATTATTTCTACAAATTCTTTTTCAATCATTTCCTCCTTCTCCTTGACTTAAGAGGAGGAACTCCAATGACATGATTGCCAGCCTTTTTGTTGCAGTACCACATGTCCCAGAGGCTCCCTTCATTTTTTTTTCACTTTAAATTCTCCTTGTTGTTCACACTGAGTTATTTCTAGTGTTCAATTTTCAAGTTCACAGATCTTTCAACGTTCTCTCCATTCTGCTGTTGAACCCATTCATTGACTTACTTATTGTATTATTTACTTCTAAATTTCTGTTTGATTCTTTTTATAACTTCTATTCTTTTGCTGAGACTATTTCTTTGCTGGTAATTTCTATTTTTTTTTTTCAATTTTCCAGTGTTTTTATAAATATTTGTTGAAGCATTTTTATGATTTTCACCTTAACATTATTGTCAGGTAATTCCAACATCTCTGTCCTCTTGATGCTGGCATTTATTGTCTATTCTCATCCAATTTGAGATCTCCCTGGTTCTTAATATGATGAATATAAATCTATGAATCAAATTTTTATTGAAATTTGGGCATAAGACTCAGGATCTTATTTAAATTTTGTGCTTTAGCAAGCACACATAAAGAGTAAAGGAGAAAACTATATCTATCTATCTGTTTATGGTAAACATTTTTTCATGTGGCAATGAACTGTGAACATTTTAGCTTGTGATTAAATGTTCTTCTATTAGTATTTTTAAAGAGTACATGTCATTCTACTGAACATTTTAGCTTGTGATTAAATGTTCTTCTGTCAATATTTTTAAAGACTACATGTCATTCTATTAAAGGAATATACCCAAAATAATTCATCTAAATACTTCTGTTTAAAATTGTAGGTATTTACATTTCTGGTTGTTATGAGCACTGTTTCAATATGCATCTTTGGTTCTGATTCTGGCTAAGATGGTATAATTACACTCTCCTCTGTCATTCCCATGGATTCTCAGACAAAATACAGATCATCTAGTGAAATTTTAATTTCAGATAAACAACAGTATTATCATTGTTTTTAGTAAAATTATGTCCCTTACCGTATTTTAGACATACTTCTAATAACAAACTATTTGTTGTTTTTTTGAAATTAAAATTTAACTTGGCACCTTGTGTTTTAATTTTTAAATGTAGCAACCCTGACTACCAAAACCAAAACAGAATACACAGAGCAGCAATCTGAGGACTCTGAAAAGTAAAGGGAGCAGGTAGATGGGGAAGGCAACCAGAATACAAAGTACTAACAAAACAGTGGTGCCTTTTCTGTATTTTTTCCTCTCTCATATCTCCCATCCTGTGGACTCAAAAGAAGCCCATCCCATTGGCATAATGGTTAAGTTCACATGCTCCGCTTCAGCGGCCCAGGGTTCACAGATTCGGATCCCAGGCATGGACCTACACACTCCTCGTCAAACCCTGCTGTGGTGGCACCCCACATAAAATAGAGGAAGATTGCCACAGACATTAGCTCAGGGACAATCTTCCTCACAAAAATAAAGAAAGAAGTCCCTGGAGCCTTTCCAACAAAAATAAACTCCCTAGTGTGGGTCTTCCAAATTGTTATGAGTATCATAAATGTAACTGACTTAAAGTATGTCATTCTCTGCCGTATGACTCTGACCACTATTTAATCAATGTTCCCTTTAATATTTCTAAGAAGTCTGTTAGAAGCGGAAGAAAATAGCCTCCATTTGTACACTTCACAATAAAAATGCCTTTCAACACTTCCAGATGTCTCCTTCATCTCCATTCTCATATTCGTCACTCTATCATTCCTCAGGGCGAGCAAATGACAACATATTTTCTGGGGTAGACAAGCAGACTGCTCTCAGGCAGTCCCTCCAAAGAAAAGAGACTAGACTCAATTATTTAAACTTAATTAAAACCCACAGCCAGTACAAGCACCAGCACCTGCATGAACCTGAGAATGAATACCTCCTTAAATTTTGCACTCTAGTCACCCACTTCCCTCACATAGTCCCTGCCCTGCTGGAGCATGACATCTTGTGAGCCAGACAGGAGGCCCGTTTAGAGTAACTTTAAACCTATGACCCTTAATGATATAGGTCCCAACATTTGCAAAACAAATACACAAAACCTCCCAGTTTCTTTCTAGTCATCACGTGCTCCTTCAACATTACACTCTGTGTACAGGAGCCAGGCATTAATTTGCTTCCCTCTCTAAAACATGAAACATAGACCTTAGGGGTTTTCACGAAAAAATCTTCAAATTCTTAAGGAAACACTAACAGAGGATGCTGGAGATCTCTCCAAATTGAGACCACTCTTGAATATATAAGGAAGTTCCCAGAGGGATAACTGAATCATATATGTCTACCCTGTGGGAAGATTCCCCTACAAGTGGAGTGTTCAAGCCGATAGGGTGGTATGAAATGCGTCCTTGACTTTAGCTGTATTTATCAATGGCATCAGCTCAGCACTGAAAGTCATTCACATCAGCCTCAACTCACTGGTCAGGTTTGTTATGGATGACAGAATTTCCTTTGTTTTCCTTCTTATGGGCCAAAATGTTCTGTGGAATAGCTAACACATTCTACCTTACCTAGATTGATGCATCAGGCCAAGTAGAAAGGTCAAGACAGAAACTTAAGGAGAAAGCCACCTGGCTTTCTAAGAAAACTGTGATGGTTTATGGGATGTTTACCTGGTTGGCTCTGAGACTTGGAGTCATGATTGAGGTCAATACTGCAAAGTGGTCCTATCTTGCTTCTTGGCTTCTCTTGATAGTAGTTTTAATTAAATACTGTATAAGACCACTAAACTGATTTGGTCCTAATCCAATGTAGTTCGCATTAATCAGAGTGACCAACAGAAGGATGTACTCATAAGAAAACTAGACATAGGTCAAGACAGAATCAAAGTGAGGGTCGGTTATTGTCAGGAAACAATTGCCATGTGTCTCTTGTGTTATATTTTGTGAGCAGAGACATTGTTTCAGACTATCTTTTCACTTGTGTAGTGAACAGCTTTTGAAGATAGACATAATATATCCAGAGTAGAAGACAGTTTTATTTATGCTAGTATGACAAAATAACGTCTCCATCTGAGGCAGTATGCTTGTGGTCTATTATAAAAGTCTGGATTCCCAATCTCTCAGTTCCTTAGCTATCGTGCAAGCCCAGTGTGTGTGCAGCAGCCATCTGGGCTCCCCATGTAGCCTCCATGGGATTTGAGAGAAAAGGAAAACAGATGTGACTATAAAGTTCATTATGCTTGCTGTGCCATGGAGTAAAATCTTGGACACTTCAAAGTCCTTGACATTATGAAGAGTTAAGAATGTATATTGTAATCTGTAAAGCAACGACTGAAAAATTATTCAAATGGATATGGTTAAAACTCAATGGGTAAAATAAAATACTAACAAATATTTAAATAATCAAAATGAAGGCTGGAAAGAGGAAATAGAACACCAAAACAAAAAAAAAAAAAAGAGAGGACAAACAAAAAACAAGTAATGAGTGGGTAGATCTAAATCTAAACATATCAATAATTAAATTGAATGTAAATTGTCTACACAAAACAATTAAAAGATGGGGATTGTTGATTAGATAAATAAAAGAGATCCAAATATAAGCTATATACAAGAAACCCACTTTAATATAATGATATAGATAGATTAAATGGAAGAGGACACAGAAATATACACCATGCAAACATTTATCAAAGAAAGCAGAAACAGCCATATTTATATCCAGCAATGTAGACTTTATGAAAGTAGACTTTCCTGGGCATTGCATAACAATGAAAAGATCAGATCTGCACACTGCTCATCAAGCCATGCTGTAGCAGCATCCCATATACAAAATGCAGGAAGATTGGTACAGACGTTAGCTCAGAGACAATCTCCCTCAAGCAAAAAGAGGAAGATTGGCAACAGATGTTAGCTCCGGATGAGTCTTCTTTACCAAAAATAAATAAATGAATAAATAATTAAAAATAGATACAAAAATCAATAAAGATAGAAAATATTTGAGAAACATCATCCACTGATTTGAACTCATTGGTTTTATATAATTCTGTCAAATCAAATAGTATTTTGAAGTGCACATGGTGCATTCACCAAGATTATCCTATTTCATGAAATAAACTTTAACACGTTATGTTCCCTGACCATAACAAAATTAAACTAGAAATGAATAACAGAAAAATATATGGAATGTCTCACAATTACTTGGAAAATAAACAAGATACATAAATAATACATTGGTAAAAAGAAAGTCTAAAGGAACAAAATAATGTATGAGATGGAGCTAAAAAAATCTTAAAGGGATATTTATAATGTTACATGCTTATATAGGAAATAAGACAGGTCTTATATCAATAATCTAAGCTTCCACCTTCAGATATTAGAACAAAATAAACCCAAAACACACAGAAAAAAAGAAATAATAAAGAACAGAAATCAGGGGGCCTGCCCGGTGGCGGAGCAGTTAAGTTTGCATGTTCTGCTTCAGCGGCCTGGGGTTCGCCAGTTAGGATCCCGGGTGTGGACATGGCACCGCTTGGCAAGCCATGCTGTGGTAGGCGTCCCACATATAAAGTAGAGGAAGATGGGCACGAATGTTAGCTCAGGGCCAGCCTTCCTCAGCAAAAAGAGGAGGATTGGCAGCAGATGTTAGCTCAGGGCTAATCTTCCTCAAAAAAAAAAAAAAAAAAAGGAAAGAAAGAAAGCAGAAATCAATGAAATAGAAAATCACAAATAAGAGAGAAAACCAATAAACTCCAAAGCTGGTTTATTGAAAAGATTAATAAAATTGATAACTCTAGCCAAGTTGAAAAACAAATATAATAAGAGATGAAAGACATAATACATAATATTAATAATTACAGGAATGAAGGAGAGGATATCTCTAGAGATGGCACAGATATGAAAAGGCATACTACAGAGAGAAACATAAAGTATGAACAACTCCATGTGCATAAATTCAACAACTTAAATATGGTGGACCACCAAAGTCTTGAAAGACAGTAACTGCCAAAACTCACCCAAGAAGAAATAGATAACCTGAATAGTGCTATATCTACAACGAAATTTATTTCATAGTTAAATACCTTCTGAGAAAGAAAATCTGATGCCCAGATGGCAAATTCTATCAAATACTTTTAAAAATCAATAACTATTCCATATAATTACTCTCAGACAATAAATGAGAACCTCTTCCCAATTCCTTTTATGAGGCCAGCATTACACTGATACCAAAATCATCCAAAGTCATTAAAGGAAAGAAAACTACAGACAAATACCCTTTATGAGCATAGGAACTGAATCCTTAACAACATATCAACAAATTGGATCCAGCAATGCATGAAATAGACTGCCACCAGGTGAGGATTATCCAGAAAATGAAAGGCAGTTTCAAATGTCAAAAATTAATAATGTAGTCCACAGTTATAATAGACTAAATAATAACTTTAAGAAAGATGATCATTTCAACTAAGAAGTATTTGACAAAATTTAACATCTATTTAAGATAAAACACTTGCAAATGAGGAAAAGAAAGAAATATCTGAATCTGATGAAGGGCAGTAGAGAAACCTACAGATAGCATCCAAGGATGAAAGACTGAATGCTTTTACTGTAGGACCATGAACGAGGCCAGGATATACACTCTCTTCATTATTACTCAACCTAGTTCTTAAGGTCCTGGTCAGTACAATAAGGGAAAGAAAGGATGCTTTGTAGAGGAAGAAATAAGACTGTTTCTATTTGCAGATATGATGTCCTAAATTGAAAATTCCAAGAAACCTGCCAAAGAGCTCCTAAAACTAAGAAGGGAGTTTAGCAAGGGCAAGCTACCAAATTCAATCATATGTCTACATACTAGCAATAAACAATTGGAAATAATTTTTTAAAATATGATTTTTAATTACTGCAACAAAGTACAATTTGTAGATAATAATCTAACAAAACGAATGTGTGATTTACCTGCTGATAACCACAAAATGCCGAAAAAAGAAATAAAGGAAGGACCTAAATAATTGTAAAGGCAGATCATGAATTGGAAGACTCAACATATTAAAGATGGCAATTTTCCCCAAATCGGTATGTACTTTAAATGCAATTCCTCAACATCTCCCAGCAAGATTTTTGTAGATATTCTAAAATTTATACAAAATGGCAAAAGACATAGAATAGCCAAATCAATTTTGAAAAAGAGAAAGTTTTAGGACTCCTACTGCCTGATTCTATGATTTACAATAAAGCTATAGTAGTAAAGAAAATGTGGTATTTGCGGAAGGATAGATATGTAGATCTAGAACAGATTCCAGAAATAGACCCAAATAAATATGGTCAATTGATTTTTGACAAAAGTGCAAAGGCAATCAATGGAAAAAAGGATAGTCTTTTAAACTAATGGACACATTTGGAGGTTTATATTTTTTAAAAAAATGAACCTAGAAATACACCTCATACTCTGTATAAAAATTACGCACAATGGATCATAGATTGAATTATAAAATGTAAAATTATAAAACTTTTGTGAGGAAAGCATGAGAACATTTGCATGACCTTCAGTTACGCAAGCAGTTTTTAGATGTGACACCATACACATGATCTATAAAAGAATAAAATGGTAATTAGGATTTCATCAAAACTAAAAATGTTTGCTATGCCAAAGTGGCCATCAAGAGAACCTCAAGACAAATGACAGACCAGGGGAAACTGTATAAGTCAGATGGCAAACCTGGTAATTCTGTCTAGAATGTATAAAGTATTCTCAAAACTCATCAATAACAAAACAACCCAATTAAACAGTGCACAAAATATGTGTAAAGGTACTTCAATAAAGCCAACGTACAGGATGACAAATAAGCACATAACAAGATGCTCATCATCATTGGCCACAGGGGAAATGAAAAATTGTAACATCAATGAGATACCAGGGCACACCTCTTAGAATGGCAAAACACACACACACACAGACAGCTTTACTGACAGTGAGGCTGTGGAGCATAAACAGCGTACACTGCTGTTGGTAATGCAAAATAGTACAAAGTAAAAACTTTGGCACTTTCTCATAAAATTGAGCATACATTTGCCATACAATTTAGCAATGCTACTTTTAGTGTTTTTACCTAAAGAAAGTGAAAATTTATGCTCACATAAAAACTTGTCTGCAAATGTTTATAAAGCTTTATTCAGAATTGCCAAAAATTAGAATCAACCAATATGTCCTTCACTGGGGCATATACTCTTACATATCCATATGGTGAAACGCTATACATTAATTAAATAAAGCCAAATGTAGGTAAATACAGCGTGGATGAATCTCAAAAGCATGAGGCTGTGTGAAAGAATCAGGTCTCAAACTGTATTAACACGTTGATATTACATCCCGGAAAGGGCAAAAACTATAAGGAAGGAGAACAGATTAGTGTTTTCCAGGCCTTAGTGGATGGAGAGTTTGATTACAGTGGGGCCGCATGAGGGGTTTCTCAGGGATGATGGGACCACTCTGTATCCTGATCGTGGTGACGGTTACACAAATTTATAGATGAGCTAAAACTCATAGTCTGTGCATCCAGAAAAAAAGATATATTTATTGTACATTAATTCAAAAAAATTTTATAAAGAACTTTAGCAGAAAGTTCAACAATAAACCTTACCTCTTAAATAAGTGTGTTAGTATTTACTTGTTTCCCTAGAATAAACCTCCATAACTGGATCCACTATATTAAAGTTTATTGCTCAACTCTTTCGTTGGCTCATTCCTTCCTTCATTTCTCCCTTCCTTTCTTCTTTCCTTCCGTCCTTTCTTCAATGCTTTCTTTATTCTTTCTTGTTTTCTTTCCGTTTCAACTAAGACTTATTAAGAGCCATCTTTATACCAATGGCGCTAGTGGTCCTGGGAAAGATTTAAAAAGTGGAAGACAAATGCTTAGATAGATTAAAATGTGGAGTGGCAAGACAGTCATTAATATCCATATTAGTAAATTAAGTTAATAAAATAAATATAAATTTAAAAGTTAATAAGCTAGTAAAGTAAGAAAATGTGGTCAAATTGTATATCAAATAATGAAACATTGCCTCCACTGTTCTCCTTTACAAAAAAATCAAAGGTTCAATTAAATAAATACTTAAGTGTCTACCATGTGTCAGAAAATGTTCAAAACACCAGGTTGTAGAAAATCAATCAGGCAAGTGTTTGCTATTTTTGGCCTATAGATTCTCATGAGAGAGAAGACAGAAAGTAAATAGCAAATATAAATAACAAAGTTAATTTTAAATGGTGATTTGTTGTAAAGAAAACAATCTAAAATAATACAGTAAGGAGTTATGGAGAGGATGTAGTATCCATAAGGTGGTCAAGAGGGCCTAGCTGGCAAGAAGGAGACAACGGGCAGGGATCGGGGAAGAATATTTCAGGCAGAGAGAAGAGAATGTGCCAGGGCTAAGTACGAAGAATTCAAAATATTCACTAATAGAAAATAGAGTAAAAATATTAAACAGAAAATTGCTTCAGGAAATTTGCTTTAGGAAAATTAGACCAATAGTTTCTTGGAGAAAATAACCTACCAAATATTTTTAACTAAAATGAGTAGGATTTAGCAGTTTATTTCAAATTAGAAAATCAGTAATTCTGCAAAAAGGAGACGGATTTGTTTGGATGTTGATGGTATGTTTTTGTAATTGGCAGGAGTCCCTGCATTTTCTTTTTGTATAATATTTATCCATGGCTAAGGAGGAGTTGGAAAATTCTCTAGGGCTTCTCTGTCTTCTTTGGCCCTTTCTAAGAAAACCTTGATCGCTTTTAATGTAGGGGTAGCTGTGATGGTTTATTTTCTTATCTGCGGGAAATCTTTATTGTTCGTCTCTCCCACTACTTCAAATTATATATTTAACATATTAGGAAAAGCAATATCCATGGCTCAGCTTGCACAGACCTATAAAATTATCTTTTAATGACTTGGCACTACCGAAACTGAGTGACTGAGCATTAAAGAAAGCTACACTGTGTGATATTTTCTTTAATAGAATTTCATTTTAGGACTAATGATCTGAGTTTTATCATTTATATTGATCCTAACAGGTGTTGGTAAGAAAATTAAGTCAAGACTGTCCACACTACATTGAGCTCAACCTGGTTCATTTTTCTGGTTTTCATTTTTTTCAAGCCTTTTCCATTTTTATGATTCATCTGTCGTTTTTTCACTTAGACTTGAAGACATCTGGAAAACTGCTCTTCAGACAGAGCAACTGGATTTTAGTATGCAGGAAAACAGGAGGAGAGAAAAAAAAGACTATTGCTGGGCTCTTAGCGAACTCCTGGAACTTTCATTATGTATTATCAAGGCTGATTTTCCTGATACATTGGAAAGGGTGAAAACAATCTTTGAACTTTTTTCAAATACTATGTTTTAGTGAATCTGAACTTGTTAGAAATAAATCCTATAAAGAAAGAAATAAATGATATAAAGGAAATTACAAAGAATTACATAGCCACAATCATATCATGGGTGCATTATCCATTCTACAAACCATACATTCATATTATTACAAATAAACTCAGATTTCCTGTAGTTTTAGATGTACTTAAAAAGGGAAGAAAAATATAAACATTAAGTTCCTGAGAAAACATTGCTCTGAATATCATTTTTTGTCATCTATTGAGTTTTGCCTATCGCATATATACAAAGTTATGAATGTATAACTTTGGACTTGCATAAAATTATTCAGTTTCAGTAACTTAAGAGAGTAAAATAAATAAAACAATCAACAAGCCAGGCACTCCCTAAAACAAGGTAATATTTACCCTCCTACACACCATTAGGTTATTTTTTAACTTAGAAGCTTTGTTAGCCAGTAATCACGTATCATTGATGATTGTCTAGTATGGTAAAAATCCTAATATATTTTAGAATATGTTTAAATAATATATTTTTAAATAAAATTGTTGTATAATTTTAGGAAAAAATAGAGTTACTTAAAATAACATTTCAGTAGATATTCTCAATATTTTTTGCTAATTCTTTTTATTGTTATTTTCTCCTACTTAAAAATGTTTCCTTTAAACAACCTATTGAATAGTTTGTTTAATAATTGCTTAAGATTATCCCAACCTAATACAATGTTAACTTTCAAAAGTTCAGCAATTTCTGTATTCTTATAATCTTTAAGGTATCCAATTTGAAATTTCAAGCATGCCTTCTAAGCAAGCTAATAAACAGTGCCACAAAAGAAATGACACATATCATTAGTGAACAACCATTTGCTCAAGGGTATATAAATGAACAAAATCCAGATGCTTGCATGCAATATTTTGAAAAGAATATGAAGTGAGACAATGCAATAGCTATAAATCTTCCTTATAATTTTTTATTAATTCCTCTTCCATGTGAAATCTTAAAAAAATTTGGCAAAATTTCAGAAGCTACATTAATCACACATATTACAATGTTGTATTGCTGCACCTTGTAACTATTTGTTCAATATGTTTTCAAGCTGCTTTTATTTTGACTTTTCTTTATTAAGTTAAAAGAAAAAGCTGCTTTCGAAATACATTTTTTCTCATTGTTTATGAGGAATTATTCTTTAAAATAAGACTTTTTCCATATTGCAGACAAAACAAAGTAGTACTTATTACGCCTACCTTGGAAATCCAGATCTTCAGCAGTAGCTTTAGGATCCACGAATATAGTAGTTAGCAAAATAGATGTGATTCATACAGCCAGGGAGCATAATGTCTAGAGGCTGAGATTAGGGTAAACAAGGTTTAATTACAAAAGTAGCATGACAAAATATGATAAAAGATATGTAGAAAAAATGCGGAGTGCTTTGGGAAAAATTTAGTAGAAAAACATAATGGAGATTGAGGAGATGTTCTGCATAAGACCTGTTTGACAGACTGACATTTATGGTTGAATCTGGACATTACGTAAAATTTAACCTTCATCTAAGGTGAAGTAAGAAGTGGGAGGAGGAGGACATTCCAGCAGAGAATAGAGCAGCTGGGAGGGCCCCGAGTCATGAAAGAGCTTGAAGCATTGGAGGTCAGAAAGCAGACCAGAAGACTGGAGAGTCAGACAAGATGAAACCATAGAAGTACGCAGGAGCCAAGACCACATTTATATACCACATTAAAGTTAGTTAATTGACAAGATTTGGTGATGGTTTCTTTATATTTAAGCAATGGAGAGGGAAGTTCTAAGATTTGAACTAACATATTTGGCTTGAATAGACACTTAGATGAATGGAGGTATCATTAATGAGAGAATAAATATTCCAGTGTGGGGAAGGGCAAGAATTTGGTTTTGAATGTATTGTATTTGAGATATTTCCAAGAAGGACGTGTTAAGAGGCAGGATAAAGTGATTTAGAACTCAGACGACTGAATGAGATAGATGCCATTGATCGCTTATAAATATTTGAAGTCTTGGGAATGAGCGAGAAGGCCTAGGCAAGAGTGTTGAGGAACTAGAATTGAGAATTGGGATCTTATTATTTAGAGGTAGAAAGGAGATGAGAAAGACTTCAAAGGAAATTGAAAAGGATCAGTTAGAGGATGGAAGAAATCTACAAGGGTATGATACAAGGAAACTCAAAGCAAATGAATGTTTCTTGAACTTTTTCTCTTTTTCTCAGCAGCCATGGCAATCATTTAACTTTACTGAGAAAATGGCCAATCTCAATGCTTTGCGTTTCAGCCCAGATGCTTCTTTTCTATCTGTTAGGAGTTGTACTCAATAGAGGACTCCAGAGACCTCGCAGGAGCATCTGAGACTCACAGGCAGACAGCAGGAGCATTGGCAAAAACAGGGCCCTCTGCCAAACAGGGCGGGCCCTCCACCTCCTCACTTAATTCTCAGACTATTGCACCCACTCTTAACAGCTATCAGGCAAAGGCAGTCACTTAATCTAAGCAGTTGAATTACAGAATACCCAGCCAGCTTATGTCGTGAGGGGCTGAGGCAGGCTGAATTCTCCTTGATCCTCGGTCGAGCTCAGGTTTTTCATCACTGGATCAAAAACTGCACCAGAAAGGCAGGCAGGTCCACTTCTTCACAATTCCCTCACCTCCACCATTGTCCCAGCACCATCACTTTATGAGATGAACTGTCATAACAGACTCTGAACTGGCCCCTGTCCTCTCCCCACTTCTACCCCATTCCTCTCCAATCCAGTCTCCACGTAGGACCCAGAGTTATAATTACAAAATATAAAATCAAAGTGTATACCTCCTCGACTAACACCTTATCAATAGCTTCTGTTCACACTACTTACTTTGGACCAGGAGTGTCAGCATGACAAGCTCCTGTCTTTCTCCCCAGCCACATCTCATACCATGTTCCATCTTCCTCCCTGTGCAACATCACACTGGCCCTCTGACAGTCCTAGGACATATCAAGCTCTTTCCCTCCTTGGAGCCTTTGAACATAGTATTCCCTGAAATAGATTTCCCACCACTCTTTGTCTGCTAGCTTCCTTCTTTCATTCCTTTTAAAATGTCAGTTTCACTGAGAGGCCTTTACAGATAACCCATTGATTTCTATAGGAGTACCATATTTACTTCTTTCATTTAATGTTTTTACCTGTTTATTGTCTGTCTCACTTACTGAAATGTTAAGTTCTGTAAGGATGAGTAGCCAGTTTATCTTTTTCATAATACATCCTCAGCAGATAGAATAATCATAGGAAAGAGTTGATGCTGAAAGTTATTTGTCCAACTAATGAATGAATGACATAAACTAAGGATGATTTTATGTTTCACACTGGCATATATGATTCACAATGATGAAGTGAGCACACAGAATGATTAAAATGATGCCATTAACTATGTTATGACTTGTCATTAAACCTACAGAAAAATCATAAACAGCTTTATAAAAATCAGTGATTTAAATACTTTAATGTTAAGCAGTTTTGACATGCATAAGACATGTTTTGACAGATGAATACTTGTTCATCAAAATTGATAAACCTTTTTAGGATAGTTTGTCTTTTTATGATTTTTTTTTCTCCCTGGCTAGTTAAGCTTACAAAAATATTCAAGCAACTTTCTATTAATAACAACAAATGTGATTTGTGTTTTGAATTATTTACTAAATATTTTTTAAATGTGCTGCAGACGATTTCAATTCTAATTTAAGCTCTAATATTGTCTACCAGTATACAATTTTCCTAGCTACGTAGCATTTGTATAAAATGGATGACTTTGCACATCGTAGATATCCAGTGGTTTGTTTGGAATTGTTTGTATATGTTTATATAAAGGTAGATTTGAAATATTTAAGAAATATTTAAGAAAATAGTTGATGCAGCCCAATAAATTTGAGTTCAAATTTCCTTACTTCATTTGTTAGGTTTGAAACACTGGATAGTTATTTAACATAAATATATCTTAGTTTCCACTTGTGTAAAATGGATCTAATAATAATATCTGCCTAACACAGTTGTCAAATTGATTAAATATTATATACAAATATTTAGCCTGGGGACAGAGGGCTTTCCATATGTTTGTGGTTATTATTTTTATTACATCATCATTCAGAAGCAAATCACGTAAAGCTGCAGTGGAAATCTTCCAGAACCAATATCTGATAACAAATACAAACTTTCTTTGCATTCAATGTTGGATCAATAAAAATACAAAGAGAAGTAAAAGGCTGGCACTGTCTTATACTTTTAAATATTTATGTATTAAAATCTCTAGAAAGTAGGAAAACATTGTATTTTTTTTGCATTTTTGAAAAGAAACATTTTTTACATGTTAAGAAATTTTGTAGATTGATGTGATGATAGCGTTACCTCTAACAATTTCATTAAAGTTATCACATCTGGAAAGTTCATTTTCATTCTACTGTCATAACCACTGATTTAATAAAGTACTTTCTTGATTAATGTATTCACGCCAATTTGATTAAGAATCTCTACATTTTCTTTAACACTGCTTTATGAATAGATGAATTTATTGGAAGCAGAAAATAAGCATTTGGATACTGTTTTCCAAAATTTCAGTTTTAACCCAAAGTAGCTGCAAAATAATCTATTTTTGTTTATCTGAAATGTATCATTTATGTTTGTGTGTGTGTGTGTGTGTTCCACGTACTTCCAGGAACACCCTGTATAAAAAACACAAAGATAATTGTCTAAAAATTATGGGCAATCTTGTATTCCATTAATAGTTATCCAGATATATCTATATATATGAATATATACATAAACATCATTATCATATCAGTGATTTATCTCATCCTTCCTTATTATAAAAATGGGTTTTCGGCAACATTTCTTGAATTTGGAATACTCTCAGCACTTATATAGAACAAAATATCTTAGAACAGGAATCAACTAACTGTAGTTTTAAAATGTTTAAATAATATATGGAGCGCAGCTATACGATGCGAAAGCCAAATCCTGCTAAAAGAAATGTCTTCATGTAGTCATCAAGGCATATGAAATATGCATTTACAACTTTTTAAATATTTATTTTGAATGGAATATATGTCTTCTAGAATTCTGTTGCCATTTATAAAGCATTAAATTGAAAGAAGAAAAAGTAAGTTTCCATGGAGAATTCACCTGAAATTCTTGGATAAAGAAAGTGATGTTGGGCCAGTTTTCAAAGTAAAATATAAATTTTGTTTTAATTATGTTAATTGTTCTCAAGTAGAATATGCAACTTGCTGTTGTAAAAGATAAACTGTGATTCTAGTAATTGGCATTGTTTTCTCAGGAGTTTTGAATATGTCTTTAAGATTGTAACAGTAATCAAAGTAGGAACACATTGCACACTACAGAAAAGAAACAACATCAGGTGCTGTGCAGTTCTAAGCACTTTCCGTTAGAGAAATTATCAGTTGCATCAAATAGAGGTCATATCACACACAGCTACACTCAGCAATCTCTTTTTATCATTCTACCCTATGATATTTGGTACTGTGACTGATATTTGGGACGGCGACTGGTGGCAAAGGAAGCTCTTTGGTAACAAATGTTTTAAACTGACTATTAGTGTTAGTGTAATCTTATTAGAATATTTTTAATTTAAATATACGAATATTTAGTGATATGACTTCCTCTAGGGGTGCTGCTATGGTGATAGTAATGTGTACTTTCACCAAATATATCAAAACAATTGATAAAGGTAACTTTCCATTCATTTTAAATAGGTGAAATTGTACTCCACTTTGTATGTCTTTATCCCCTAAAAAACATTGGAAATTTCTTGTTAGAAAGAAGTATTGAAGTGATTTGAGTTATATCAAACATGAAGTAACTAAATACCATTTAACTCATTCAAATCAGTTAGTTATAAAATGCCTACATTATAAAGAAGCAATTTTTTAATTTAATTTATTCCAAATCAAAACTACAAAATGCATAGTTTATGATTCACTCACATAGTTTTTAGCTTTTCAGCAAAGGCTTTAAGTTACTCTTTAATAAGTGTACTTAGAAACTAGGGTCAATCTATTTCTTTTTTGTTTTTTTTGCTTGGGGAAGATTAGTCCTGAGCTAACATCTGTGCCAATCTTCCTCTACTTTTTGGGTTTTTTTTTGTATATGGGACACTGCCACAAAGAGGTTGGTGAGTGGAGTAGGTCCATGAACCCAGGCTGCCGAAGCGACCCTCTATGGTTATTTTTAATGGGTTCACTTTATAATAAAAACAGGTATTTATAAAGTTCGATTTTACTGAAATTAGTTTTAATCAGTTTGGGTGATGAGGTCACTACATGTATTACACAGCACATAATGGATGCTCCATAAAAAATAATTATAAAAAGAAATGGTCAGTATGTGTGTTGTGATAGTAATTTCTTCATCTGTATTTCTTTATAAAATAGTAATGCTACCTTCTCATCATGCACTATTCTACATTTTTTTCATAACACGTTACATTCTGAGGAACTATATAGTTGATTTATTCATTATTTTTATTGTTTATTATTCATTCCTTCTCCACTAGAATGTAATTCCATGAAGCCAAAGATCTTCATGTGCATTGCTCACTGACGTATCCTAAATATCTAGAACAGAGCATGGCATACAATATATACACAATAAATATTGGTTAAATGAATGCTTGAATGAAATATGGCCTCATTCTGACAAAATTTTCAGATCTTCATGAAATAAATGCTTTAGAAAAGCTATATTTTAATATTTGTTATAAATAGTAGAAAAATTGAACAGGTCAATGTCATTATAGGAAAACTAAAATGTCTTTATGATCCCCTATTAAAAATAGTACCAGCGGAATACAGTAACTTTAACATATTTATTTCAAACTCTCCCAAAGCCTGCACCTAACTGAAAGAAAATGAATAATAATCACAATAATAGCAATAGAAATCATAATAGCAACAATAATAATAAAAATACAGACCCATATGGACAAAGAAAACAGGAGAAAAATTAGCAGCTGAGAGATTGCTACATTTTGGAACTAACATTTGTGGATTAAAAAGTGAGAAAGCTGCGGACTAAATGCCTACAGCACAGACAACTCATGTGGTTCCCCTAGCAGAAAGTTCTGTCTAAAGAGGTGCCTTGGGAAGGTGATGAAAATAGAAAGAATGATTGAAGAAACTAGAATCGTCTACATCTTTTCTTGATCTTATACTGCCAGGTAACTACCCCTCTAAAGTCAGATGACTGGAGGTTTCTATCCTGGAAAACTACTCCTGTCCTAGAAGAAGTGATCTCTAAGACGCTGGGCACAACTGAGTAACATACAGAAATCAGAGAAATTAAGAAGAGAAATTCTTTGTACTAAGTGAATAGACCATACTAGTTATCTCTTCCCACTTGGTTCCTACAAGGACGGCAACAGTCTTGTACCCCTCAGAAAGAACGTGGTAGATTGCTCTACGAGTATGTTCACACATTCAAGAGAAAAGATTCATAGATACTGACATTTATGAACCATCCCTCATAGTACCTGGGTCAACCTACAGGTAATACTTAAAATTCTTTCAGGAGTTAAAATGAATGAAACAGATCTACACATATCATGATGGATAAAATTTTGTAAGAATTAAGCTCAGATAAAAAATTGTTCCGAAGGACACGTGTAATTTACATGCATTTTCCTCATATAAACCAATCATATGTATTTGAAGAATATACACGTATTCACAAATGTATAAAAAATATGAATGGAAATGTATCACACCAACTTAAGAAGGAGGCTATCTCCAAGGAGAAAGAAAGAATTGGTTTTTTGAGCCTTATTAATTTATGTATCATTTTATTAAAAAAAAAAAGCAATGCTGAAACAATCCTGGGAACAATAAAATATTTGAGTATTTTAGATCTCTATGGCAACCACATTGATTTCTGTTAAGCTATTTTTTAAATTTTAGAATTTCTTTAAAAAATAGAGATATTCTACCTAAGAGTAGAATTAATCATAAGATGTGTCTATTTCAGCAACACTGAATTGTTGAGAGAGAAATGGGTGCCAGGTGAAAACTGGACATCAAAGAGCCATCTCCTTAAGCCCTCTCTATAATAGTTGAGAAAGAAGAAAATATCAGTTCTGACTTGACTCTGAACCCTAACAAAACTCTATATGGGTTAAAGCCTAGGTGATGTAGTTTAGCAAAGAGAAAACGAAAATCAGATTGATGGTTTCCAGTAGAAATTCAACTACATTAAAATGAAAGTTCAAATAGAAGTTGCATGCAACCCTTTCTTGTGTGTTCTTTTCATTCAATAACAAAGGACCCAACTATCAAACTATAAGGTTCAGAGACGTTTCAGAGAGGAGACTAGGACAGTGGTTTTTAGCCTATTCTATGGGACCCTGACATTCTGCAGAGGAGTTGGAGGGTCAGCCAAGTTATGTGAGAAGGAAACAGCGTGTCTTTCAGGCTTTGAAAAAAATCTTCATCAGAAAAACTCTACTTTCAGGGCCGGCTCCGTGGGTGAGTGGTTAAGTTCGTGCGCTCTGCTGTGGCGGCCCAGGGTTCGGATCCTGGGCGCGGACGTCAGGCCACGTTGAGGCTGTGTCCCACATCCCGTAACTAGAAGGACGTGCAACCAAGATATACAACTATGTACAGAGGGTTTGGGGAGATACAGCAGAAAAAAAAAAAAAAAAAAAGAAGATTGGCAACAGTTGTTAGCTCAGGTGCCAATCTTTAATAAAAAAAAAAGAAAAACTCCACTTTCACTTGATTTGCATATTGGATTTTCATATAAGATTTGTTGTAGGAAAAAGGGCTATGATATTCATCTAAATACATGTTTGAAACTATTGACTACAGTACATATAGTTTATATTTTGTAAGACATTTTATGAGTCTTCCTGACTCTAACACTTTTTAAAAACTTAGATGTTAGTACAATTTGAAAAGATAGAAGATTTTCATGGGTTTTATAGAGCCTGCGTTTAAATAATCTAGCCCAATCTGATTAGTTCTACATAAAGAAAAAACCTGCTTTTATTTACTAAATTTTGAATATCTTTAAAAAATGAACTTATGGACGAGAAAATAACTTCAAATGATAGGAATTCAAACAGCAGATAAAAATTAAGACTGTCTCAATGATAGAAATCTATGAGCTTAAAAGCATAGATAAATAGATAGATGATAGGTGTTTTTACTCCAAGAAATTGTACACAGTGTCTTACATATTGCTTTAATTTGTTTGTTTCTTGTTTTGTATTTTTTAGCTTTATTGAATATAATTGACAGATAAATATTGTATGCATTTAAAGTATACAACATGGTGGTTTGATATACGTATACATTATGAAATGATTACACAATCAAGTTAATTCACACATCCATCACCTCACACAGTTACCTTTTTTATTCTACATAAGAAGAACTCTTAAGATCTACTGTCTTAGTACATTTCAAGTACATGGTACAGTATTATTAACCATAGTCACCGTGATGTACATTAGATTCCAGAACTTATTAATCTTATAACTGACAGTTTGTGTCTTTGACCAATATATTCCTATATTACTTTTTAAATTTAAAGATAACTTGGATATCAGAAATGAAAGGGTGGACATCACTACAGATCCCATGGGCATTAAAAGGACAATAAAGGAATGATATGAACAACTCTGTAGCCACAAATTTGATAACCTAGATGAAATGGATCAATTCCTTGAAAGACACAATTTGCCAAAACTCAAACAAGGAGAAATCTGAACATCCAATATCTATTAAATAAAATGCATCAATAATTAATAAATTTCCCAAACAGAAAGTACTGGGCCAAGTTGAATGCACTGGCAAATTCTACCAAACATCTATGGAAAAAAATTATACTAATTCTCTAATATACTAATACTAATTCTCTACAATCTTTCCCAGAAGATAGAAGCAGAGCGAATACTTTCTAACTCATTTTATTAAATTAAATTAAACTTATTTAAATACTTTATATAACTTAATTTAAATACTTTAATAACTTAAAGTTATTAAATTAAACTTCATTTAACCGAATAACAAAACCCAACAAAGGCGTTATAAGAAAAGAAAACTACAGAATAATATCTCTCATGTACATAGATGCAAAAATCCTCAAGAAAATATTAGCAAATGAATCTAACAACATATAAAAAGACTTCTATATCACAACCAAGTGGCATTTAATCTAGGCATGTAAGGCTGGATCAACATTCAAAGGTCAATTAATCCTTCACATGAACAAGCTAAATAAGAAAAATCACAGAGTCACAACAAACGATGCAGAAAACAGAAATTTGACAAAATTCCACACCCATTCATGATAAAAATGTTCAGCAAACTATGATTAGGGGGGAACTTCCTCAACTTGATAAAGAATATCTATAAAAAACCCACAGTTAATATCATACTTAATAGTGAGAAACTAGACTCTTTCTCACTATGATCAGGAACGAGGTAAGGATGTCCCCTTCACAACTCCTTTTCAACATAGTACTGGAAGTTCTGGTTAATGCAATAATACAAGAAAAAGAAATAAAAGGTATATAGATTGTCTTCCTTCACAGATGACATGATTGACTATGTAGAAAATACAAAAAACAAAAAACAAAACAAAAATCTCCTGGAACCAAGAAGTGACTATATAAAGGTTGCAGGATACACGGTCAATATGCAAATAATCTCTTTCTTATATACCAGCAATGAACAAGTGGGATTTGAAATTGAAAACACAATAGCATTTACATTAGCACTAAAAAAGTGAAATAGATATAGATCTAACAAATTTGTCAAGATCTACATAAGGAAAAATGTAAAACTTTGATGAAAGAAGTCAATGAAGATCTAAGGAAATGGAAAGATGCTCTGTTCATGGATAGGAAGACTCAATATTGTCAAGACGGCAGTTCCTCCTAACCTGATCTACAGATTCGATTCCATTCCAGTCAAAATCCCAGCAAGTTATTTTATGGATATCAACAAAGTGATTCTAAAGTGTATATGGAAAGGCAAAAGACCCAGAATAGCCACTAAAATATTGAATGAAAAGAATAAAGTTGGAGGACTGCAACTACCTGACCTCAAGACTTACTATAACACTATTGTAGTCAAGACAGTATGGAATTAGTGAAAGAATATAAAAATAGATCAATGGAACAGAACAGAGAACCCAGAAATAAACCCACACAAATAGAGTCAACCGATAGATGACAATGGAGCAAAGGCAGTACAATGGAGAAAAAGAGACTTTTCAACCAATGATGCTAGAAATACGGTACATCTACGTGCAAACACAAAACTATAAAACTCCTAGAAGGTAACATAGGAGAAAATCTATATAACCTTGAGTTGGGTGATGATTTTTTTAGATATGACAGCAAAGCCATGAGCCATGAAAGAAATAACTGATACGCTAGACTTCTCTGAAATTTTAAACTTCTGTCAAAATAACGATAACACAAGTAATAGACTGGGGAAAAATATTTGAAAAATAGATGTCTGATAAAAGACCGTTATCAGAAATATACAAAGATATCTTAAAACTCAACAATAAGAAAACAAACAGCCTGATTATAAATGGGCAAAAGACCTGGACACTTCACCAAGGATGTACAGATGTCTAGGAAGCATATGAAAAGATGCCCCATATCTTATGTCATTAGGAAAATACAAATGAAAACAACAATGACATACCCCTACATACCTGTTAGAATGGCTAAAATTCAAATCATACGGAGCAAAGGAACCCTTTATCATAGATACTGGGAATGCAAAGTGATACAGACCCCTTGGAAGACGGTTTTGTGATTTCTTACGAAACTAAATGTACTATTACCATGTGCTTCAGCAATTATGCACTGTGGTATTTACACAAATGAGTTGAAATCTTATGTCCACACAAAACACTGCAAACTATTTATAACAACTTTATTCATAATTTAAAAAAATGGAAGTAACAAAGATGTCTTTCAGTGAGTAAATGGAAAACTAAATTGTAGTACATCCAGATAATGGAATATTATTCAGTGCTGAAACAGAAATGAGCTATCAAATCATGAAAAGACATGGAGGAAGCTTAAATGAATTTTATTAAGTAAAAGAAGCCAATCTGAAAAGGCTGCATCCTGTATGATTCTCAATGTATAACATTCTGGAAAGGCAAAGCTTTGGAGACAACATAAAGATCAGTGATCAACAGGCAGAGCACGGAGGATTTTTAGAAGAGCAAAACTATTCTCTATAATACTGTAATGGTAGATACATGTCATTATACATTTGTCAAGAACCACAGATTGTACAACATCGACAGAACACCAAGAGTGAAACTTCACTTAAACTATAGACTTTAGGTGATAACAATGTGCCGGTGTAGGTGTGTAGATTGTAACAAATGTACCGCTGTGGTGTGAATGTCCTTAGTTGGGGAGGCTGGGCATGTTTGGGGACGGGGGATAAAGGAACTCTGTTCAAGTTTGCTGTGAACTTAAAGTTTTTCTAAAAATGAATCTATTAAAAAATAATTTGGAGACAATTTTTTGTTATTTTCAAAACATAAAAAATATGTTGAAGATTATTTATGTAATGAAAATAAATCAATACCACCCAAGTTATAACTACATCTTCGTTTCCTTTCATGGACCCTCTCAAACCTCCAGTATCCAAGCCTGCCAGCTTTATAGCCTCCTTCTCTCTCTCTCTCCCTCCGTCCTTTCCTCTTTCTCTTTCTTTTTCTTCTCTCACCTTTCCTGCCTTCAGCTTCTTCATGTTGTAAACAATAGAGGCATATTCAGATTACATTAAGTCTTGAGGGCATGTGATACTAATTTCTGGGGAAAGTAGGTCAGCAAAGCACAATGTCTCAGTCATCACAAAGCCCGGCCTCAGGCAGGACTGGCTTTTAGTTCAGGAAACCACAGCAGTTAAAACCAGGGGTTTGGCTTTGGTGACTGCCAGTCTGGTGATTCGGCTCCTTTCTGTCTCCAGCTGCTCTAAAGCCAACACCGCCTCTCCTTCCCTGTTTTTGCCTCGCATTGAAACCAGCTGAAACGTAGTCCATTTTAATTTATTAACCCCTGTGAAAATAAAGCTTGTCGTTGGACAGACACACTAATCATGAGCTCCTGCACTAGCCTATTAATGTGTAAAAGTTATGCCGGATGGTATATTTTCTTGGCCTACTAACTACTTATAAAGGTACTCTTCTTCTCACAGCCCTGATAAGCAGTCAACCCAGATCCAGATCTCATGAAACCCAGGCACACCAGTTTACTACTCCTTTTCAACTTTCTGTTAGAGCCTGCGGTGTTTTCCAGTTTCGAGCTATCAGAGGGAACTGTGTAATCCGCAGGGCACTTCAGAAATATGCGGTTGTGGTGCCGAAGCCATAGAAAGAGAGAGCCATGACTTTCTTTCATTATTTTGAATTCTATGTGAAAATTAGAAATAGAAAAAAATTAGTGTGATTTAAAATAGCAACTCGTCATATATGTTTCCTTTTAAATTATTCTTATTAGGCGGCTATGAATCCCTCAATAGCAGCATACTGGTTTGTGATCACTTCATTTACTGACATTTATGCATGTTGTGCACATACATGTGTGTGAAGTATGTGTACGTGTAGTGTCTGTGTTTGTATGTGTGTTTATATAAAATAACACTAAAGAGTAAGTGTTGAACTTGAGTACTTACATTGCAAAACCCCGAACGAGAAGGATGACTTCTTTGCATCTTGTACCACACCATAGTGCACACTTAGTACTCAGCAAATTAAAAAATAATAATAATAAAAAACGTATGTAATAAAAATGGTCACAGAGGGGAGACTAGTAGCAAGAGATTCAAGCTCAATAATAATAATTGATGTAATCTAGTCTCTGGATGAACAGGTAATTTTCTATTTCTTTTGCCCCCAGGAGCCTCTTAAAATTATTCAGGTGAAGTATGACTCTCAAAACTCCAAGGATATGCAAATGCAAGGATTTATAGTCTAAGTTTGATGTAAGTAATGGGTCAGTGCGCATCTGGGGGAAAAGCATAAAAGAACAGTCAGATTGAAGTGTTTTATTTTTCATTTAATATCATTTATCTGCACGATAAATGCATTGAGTGGCCACCTCACACTGAGGATTAGAGTTTCCAGGCCCTCAAGGGAGCATCTGTCCCAGACAAGGGATGTCCTGAGGGTCTTCTTAGGGAGAGTGACAAACAAATGAAAAAGCTTGAAAACAGGCAAGGTTGTCCAGACTTTGCTCTCTATATCACTATAACATCCCTGTGTGAGGACTTTTTTTCACTACTGAGTGTCCTTTTCTCCCAAACTGAGTGTCATTTTAGATTTCTACACACACACTATGTATACACATACCTAGGACACCATCTGAGTGCCAATCAGGGTTCTCAATGCAAGATGGTTAAGTACCAACTAAACTCTTTTGGCCAAACTGGGGTAAAAGATAAAAAAAGAAAGAAAGACCATTGTTATAATACAGATTTAAAAATAAATGGGGAAGAAATAGCAAGACGGGGATTGATCTCACTTACGTTGGGTTGAGGGCTGGTAAGAGAAGCTGGCGAGAAGTCAGCTTTCCTGGGTAATTATAGGAACCTAAGGAGTAGAAGAGAGGAAGGGCATACCTAATAGCAGCCTTGAATAAAGACACAAGTCTGTGTGCATGTTGTGTAGACTACAAATGAGTCAGGGGATCAGAATACTGGATATATGCAGAGGAGCAATTGCAAATGAGTCTGAAACAATAGCTTCAAGTCAATTTGATAAAGCTCTAAATACTAGGCTCAGGACTTTATAATAAATGGAGTGTCATTGATAAAATTTAAATAGAAGAGTATTACAATCATATATGCATCTTGAAAATTTATTTCTGACAAAAGATAAATGGGAAGCAGGAAAGGCAGGGATGAAGGACATACAGGTTGAGCAGGCCTGAGTATGCTCTGGAAGAGAGGATGGAGGCAAAGGGGTGGAACTGACAGGACTTGAACTTATTGGGTTGGAAGATGAGGAAAGCTAAAGAACCAAAGATGAGTTCAGGTTTCTAGTAACTGTGTGTGAAGCTATTCACTGAAATAGATAACAGATTTAGGAATGGGGAGAGGAAAATAAGGAGTTAATTTATTAGACTTTGTCAGATTGCATTGAAACATACTCAGATAACCTCAGATAATAGGAGAACTTGAAGGAATAAACAACAGAAACCACAGCATTAGGACCCACAGAGAAAAGGGGATGGTGACCTGGTCATAAAGGAGGTAAATGGTGTACTTGATTCACTACACTAATACTCTTGCATGATGGAGACTCAGTTTATCTGTGTGACTCATTTTCTTTTCTTCATATCTTGTCACATGACATCTATTGTCATTTTACTTTAAGAGTAAAGAGCAAAGACAATGTAATTTTGGAAACATGGCAATCAACTAAGAAAATGCATTCAGAAAACAATCCAAGCCAGGGAGCCTTTCAATAGTAAGTGTCAGGTCCCCTTTGACCTCTCTCCTCTTAGTCAGCATAGGAGACTCAGCCTCCTTTGACTTTGTGTAGCAGATATCACAACTCCAGCCAATGAAATGTACCAACGTACTCAATAACAAATAAATAAACATAATCTGCTCTGTAGTTGCTGAAAGAATTGCACAGTGTACTATGTATATTGAAATGTGTAAATGCAAACCAAGCTTATGTCAGTGAAATCCTCCATTGCTAAATGTGGTAGGCAGAATAACGCCCCTCCCAAGTTGTTTACATCCTAATTCCCAGAACTCATGAGCGGATTATGTTACATGGCATGGGGGGATTGAAGTTGCTGATGGAATTAAGTTTGCTATTCACAGACCCTGAGATGAGGATATTATCTTGGGTTATCCAAGCAGGCCCAATAAAATCTCAAGGTATCTTATAAGTGAAAGAGGGCAGTAGGAGAGTCATTGCCAGAATGATGCAGTGTCGGAAAGACTCCACCAGGCACTGCTGGCTTTTAAGACGGAAGGGGGCCACAAGTCAAGGAATGCAGGAATGAGCTGAAAAGGGAAAAAAGGGGAAAAAGCAAAATAAACCCTGAAAACAATTCCAGACTCTAGCCTAGAACCTCTAGAAATGAATACAGCCTTACCAAGCCCTTGATTTTAGCCCAGTGAGACCAATTTTGAACTTCTGACCTCCAGGACTAAGATAATGAATGTGTGGTTCTTTAAGTCGCTAAGTTTGCAGTAATTTGTTATAGCGGCCATGGGAAATTACTACATAGAACATTCCATTTGTTTGTATTTTTTTCCATTTTTAAAATGTTCTTTCTATTTTTTTTTGTTTTGTTTAATCCTTTTATTGGACAACTGAAATATGACAAATCAGCAAACGATTTCAAAGTGTTGAGAGTATTGAATTCTTTAATAAAATTTCTACATCACAAATGATGAGCTGTTTCATTAATTTAAATCTGTGAAGGGAAAGCCTGTCCACTTTGCCCTCAGTCACCTCACATACCCTTATCCTCATGGACAGGAGGAATCATTCAATATCTAAATTCTAGATAGAATTTTGAGGCATATACTATACCACTTTGTCTCCCCTGGGACTAACACAGTTTGTGGTGCTCCAAAAATGTGGCATAATGTGTATAAAATATATATATATATATACTGTTTGAAGTCTGATGAACGATAAATGATTAACCATGGTAGAGAGCATCCAAAATGGCCCCCCGTCTGCCCTACCTCCTGGTTTTCATGAGCTTCAGTAATCTTCCCTCTTTATGTGAAAGCTAGACCTAGTAACTCACTTCTAATGAACAAAATATAGCAAAAGTGATGGGCTATCACTTCTCTTGCCATCCACCTTTCTTGCTCAGTGGCAAGCCAGCTATCGTATTGTCAGCAGCCCCATGGAGAGGTCCAAGTGGCAAGGAACCAATGTCTCTGGCCAAAGCCAATGAGAACCTGAGGGCTGCCCAAAAAGCACGTGAATGAGATTGGAAGTGGATCCTCTCCCAGTCTTGAGATGACTGTAGTCCCAGCCAACTCCTTGATTCCAGCCTCATGAGGAAGCCTACACCAGAAGACCCAGCTCAGCTATGCCTGAATCACTGACACACAGAAACTATAAGATCAGAAATATTCATTGTTTTAAACAGTAACATTCCCAGGTAATTTGTGATGCAGTCATAAATTAGAAAAGCATTAACTGAGATACATGGACAGTAAATACTATAGCATATATAGATATTCAGGTGGAATCTGGAACCCCAATTTATTGACTGTCCCATATTAACAAGTTTTGGCTCTGTAGATAGAACCATGACTAAGCAATTAACGTATTATATTTTATATTAAAAAGCTTAAATATACTCTTTGCTTTATTTTATTTCCAAGCTCCAATTTGCGTGTGTGAGGAAGATTGGCCCTGAGCTAACATCTGTTGCCAATCTTCCCCTTTTTGCTTGAGGAAGATTGTCACTGTGCTAACATCTGTGCCAACCTTCCTCTGTTTTATGTGGGATGCCTCCAGAGCATGGCTTGATGAGCAGTGTATAGATCTGTGCCAGGGATCTGAACCTGTGAACCCCAGGCCACTGAAGTGGAACACAAGGACTTAACCACTAAGCCACCGGGCTGGCCCCTCCAAGTTCCATTTCTTAACCCCTAAGAATTCTGAGTGAGATCTGAGCCAATATGAAATAGCAGAGAAGAGATAAAAGATGTAGACGTACCTATTATTAGACTAAATAATGTGGAGAATTTCCAAAGAATATTTTTCCTCCTATCACACCTTGATAAACTGAGCCAAACTAAATATATTTGGATGTAGTTTTTGCCTAAGCAATTTAGAGACAATTTTGTACTGGTCACCATGACCCAGCCACTGGTCACCATGACCCAGCCACTGAAGTATTTTGATCTGCAGCATTACTGATCTTTGTCTTCCTAAGAAATAAAGCAATAGAGTTCATAATAATAATGATACTCAGCTTTATCTGAGTTCTTCAGAGCAAAAGAACCAATGAATGTCAGCCCCTCTTCAAATGTAGGAGCTTTGGAAGAGAGGTCCTACCCTCAGGAGGACGGATGTGCAGAGTGGGAGCCCTGGTCAGAAAGCGAGTGTGCTGGGTACATGCTCCCTGCCTGGCTGGATGTGACCTGATCATTCAAGGGTCTGGACTTCTCCACCTTGTCTATTCAATCAAATTTGAAGCTGCATCTCAAACAGGGAGAAAGCTTTGCTGCTTAACAGTTAAAATTAGGATTCTAGAACAAGATAATAGGAGGCAAGTACTTCTACGGTATAAAAGTAAGGAACTAGATTATCTATGAAGAAACTACAAATTAAATGGTTTTTAGAAATATTCCATATCTGGCACCTTTGTAAACATTAGCCCCATACCTGTCTCAAGGTATTATGCGTTGAACTGGCCGAAGAAAGATATAATTTGTTTGGGAAATGTTGCTGGAATGCTGTGGCAATATCCTTTTCTTCTGCCAGTGGATAACCCAAGCCAATGGAGAAACCACTTGGAAAGCTTAACATGTGTTCATTACAGTTCAAGAAACATCCTTGACTGATATCTAATTCACCTCTGAAAAGTACACAGCCAAGAGACTTGCTAGAGTGGACCATGGGAACAGAATAGTGAGAGTATGACAAAAATATATGTGTTTTCCCACGGGCAACACATGGACCCTGGGAGGAAGTCTGACTAGCACATTTTGAAAAGAACCATAACACAAGGTGCTTTTCTTCCTGGCTTAATCAACCTCAGCATACGGAGCTAGAGATGCACAGTTAGATTCAGAGGATACCAAAAAACGGAGCCAAACTAAGAGAAGAATTACCTATTAAAGAAAAGGACTGCTCAACCATTGAAATAAAATGTTTACTTGGAGAATTTTTATCTGAAACTGACCAAAACAAGCCCTCTGAAATATTGATATAACAACAACAGCAAAGTCAAAAGAATGTCGCTCTTTTAATCAGATACAAACATATTAGTATAGAATTTGTTGGTATTATTTGGCAGTGATTTAATGGTGAATTTTGACAGTTTAGTCACTCTCTATTTTATTGTGCCAATTTTTGATATCTTAACTCTTTTAGCTGATATGGTTAAGGTCAAGCAGACGATCTTTAATAGCATCATGTAAAGCTTATTGAAGCCCAGGTTTATTTTAAGTGGGAGTCTAAAACTGAAGTAGAAAATTTGTAAATGGATTATTTCCTATTAATAGATGTTTACAGGAATAGGCCATCTGCAGACCCAAAACATAAAAAGCTTCAAACCACGAAGGGTCAATATTTGACCTTTTCTACACTAACATGGCTTTGAAGAATCAATATTTTTCATTTTCTTTACCTGAAAGGAAAGCACTCTGTTAGTACCCAGAGACGTGCTGTCTGGATCTATTATTGTGGTTGCATTCCTACAGTACACTTTGATGTTAATAATTTAGAAAGCACACTCAAGTTTTTAGAAATATTTCTCTTTTAAGCAATGAAAATAAGATCATGAGAATGATTAGATTTTTTGATAAAATAAGAACTCTGCTAAAGCTGTGGAATATGAAATATTTGTTTAACATCATAGTGAGGAAACTTCTGGGAAGATTGTACTCAGTTGCTGCTGCATGATGGACATTGTTTGAAAACATACTCTTAGATATTCAAGAACAATTAAACTTAACCCACAAATGTAGAGGTCTCTGGAAAGAACCTTCTCTCAATTTTAGAATATACATAGATCGATATTATATACATATGTGTATCATCTATCTATCTATCTATATTAATGTCATTCTTTCATATAGTCATATTTCCAAATAAACAGGGGACAAATGTTGATCAATGTGGAAAACTGTAATGACTGGCCTAAGTGTTCATAAAGGAATACTATGCGAATGTTATTGTTTTCATTTAAGTCAATTCACTAGCATTGGGGAATCACATGACACAATGTGATGTGAAAGTCAGGGTACAAAATTCTACAGACACTATGATCCCAATTGTAAATATGTGTTTATGAGGCCAGCTGGTGGCATAGTGGCTAGTTTCCCATGCTCAGTTTCAATGGCCACAGGTTTAGATCCAGGTTGTGGACCTAGCACTGTTCGTCAAGCCACACTGTGGAGGCATCCCACATAAAGACAGAGGAAGATTGGCACATATGTTAGCTCAGGGCCAATCTTCCTCAGCAAAAAGAAGAAGATTGGCAACAGATGATGTTAGCTCAGGGCCAAACTGCCTCACACACACAAACATACACTAATAAATAAATAGATAAATATATGTTCGTAGATTCACATGTGAGTACTTTGGATAGGTACACACCAGGTACACCAAGCATTTGTTCTTTGCATCTGGCTTGCCACCTACAGATTTTTATTTTACATTTCACAATTTTTATTTTAAATTTTATTCAATAAACATATGCATACACATGCATAATTTTAATATTCTAAAGACTCAGAAAGAGAATAATTCAAGCCAATTATAATTGTTATTGCGATAATCAAATAAACAGTTTTATAACTTGTATTTTGGCCATATTTTCCAAATGGTATAATATATTACTGTGTGTTGGTAATATGAACATTTTCTGGATTTGGCAGAAGTCATTGATATATTTTCATGTCTCCTTTATATTCCACCTTCAACCTAGGAACTAATCAAGCGATTAGTAGCATTTCAAAAGCACAGCAATGGACAAGTGTTTGGATTTATCTCAGATATATGAAACTAAGAAAAGTAGGGAGATAACTTCTTAATAACAAATGCTGATTAAAAAAATAATATAATTTAAAAGAATAATAGTTAACAGATTCATTACCTTCATTTACCACATGAAGCCATAAAATGTCCCATAGAGAACAAGACCAGTGCTTTTTCTTAGTAACATTTTTGAGTATTTTTGATATATTCTGAATTGCACATTCTTTATAAGTAACTTGCTAATTTTTTAACATCTGGGAAGTCCTGATCAGTTTCCTTATTAACCCTTATGCTATCTGCTTTGTCTTAGGTAGCATTATTGAACACAGATCTAAGTGCTGTTATTTATCATGTTTTTAACCTGCCCCCCAAAAATTTCAAAATGCTAAGTCATCCTGGCACAAACCAAGTGGCCCCCTAACATCTCACTTTTCCTCAGACTCCAAACGTCAGCAGCTGCTGTTGCCTTTCCCTTTCGCGTCTTTGCAGTAGTGCTGATGGAGCGGAGAAGGTGACGGCGGCAGAGAAGGGGGTAGGGAACGGGGAGGAAGGAGAAGGAAGGAAAACGCGAGAGAAGAAGGAAAAGAAAGAACCGCTTAATGAAATATGCCTGGCATCAGAGTTGGTTATTTATCGAAATTGTTTCGTTCCATCCACATAATAGCCGTGTGAAGATAGCATTCGTTTCTGCATTTTACAAATCAGAAAATCAACATTCACAGAGGCTAAACAACTTCATAAAACCCACACACACTTTAGGTAAAACTGCAATCAGAGCCTAGGTTCTCTGACTCCCGAGTGCTTCCCACTTTATTGCCGTGAATTTTCCCTTCCCTCCCCTCCTTCTTTTCTTACCCCCCCCCCCCCGCCCCGTTCCCCACCTTCATAATGTAAGTGACACTCACGGAGGAACACAGTCACAGGGCCCCACCTCCATAAAATGAATGGCTCTTTCCCATCTATTCTGGATTTCCATCTCATACAGACGCTGGAAGCGTTTTGTTGTTGTTAAACCATAAAATTTTGTGCATATTTTTGTGCATACTTTAACCAAAAAAATGAGAAATATTCACATTCAAAATTTGTATTTATGATTTTTCATATTTACAGTAAACCTATCAAACAGAATTTAACATTTAATTGACTATGCAAGATAAAATGGACAATTGAGGCAGTTAGCTATGTAATTTATGTGAAAATATTAATTATTTTACCTGTCTAGGGGGAAAGTTTAGGAGAAACCTTGATGAAATTCATCGCTTATTCACTTAATTCTCTAAATTCCACATTTTAATATGTAGATTTTTTTAACTTTAGACAATTATGAAAAAGACAAATGTTCAAAATAAAATCAGTACAATATGAAGTCATATAGGTAATTTAGTGGAAATATTTTTGATTTAAATTAATTTATTAATATTTGTTAGAAGAACTATATTAAGCATTTAAACTATCTGTGCTAAAATTTTTAATTATGCAAATATTTTATATTTTAAATGTTCAGGAAATAATGTGCACATACATAGCTTGAATTAATATAATTAAATGTTTTAATTTATTTCCCATTAAGAGATATAGATTTTTCCCTGTATAAATTGAAATATGTAATTTCCATACACCAGCCACACTTTATTATGGTATTTAACCAATTAATCCAAGAGACAGTTACTAAAATAACTAAGAGGTATGCCTTCTACTTAACTCCATTTCAGGTCATCAAAATCCTTTCAAGGAAATAAAGTAAATATCTGTATATTATAATAACAAAATCTTGCTTAACGGAGAATTCAATTGATATTGAATTCTGGCCTATGGTTTGTTACGTTGATATAGTAACTATTACAGTTAGTTAATCAAATACAATGCATATCCTTCTTCTATATGTTACATCATTTATCGAAATTTGGTATATCATAGGTTATCTGACCAGCTTTTTATAAAATTTAAATTCTATCCCCATAATTATTCATTAAATAAAGCTAAAATTTACATCAAGGTTCAATCGAGGCATTTTAGTTGCCAATTAATAATGAAGAAAGCATGAAACAAAACTTATTTTAGCATGATAGATTTTTGTTTCAATTAGTTTACAAAAAGAGTATAGAAAGTAAATAATTGTAAAGAGTAAATACTTTCCAAGTATGTCAGAATTGTTATTTAGACCTGATACTAATAATGAGCAAAATAAATGGAAACCTTGAACCAAGTCTAAAATAATTAGCTGACTTGATAAATTGCTACATAATTATTTAGTCGTCATGAAATTATGCTTTGATTCCTTTTTTAAGTCATTTTGCAGAATTGTGAAAATCAATGTGTTTGGAGTGCATATCAATAAACAAAATCAAAGATAATAATTCAGGGAAGAAAAAAATTCAGTGCATATGTGATCAAAGTTAAGACTCAAACAGTTTCCTTTTTTAGTATATAGCATTAGGTGCAAAAATTATGAAACATTTCTTAATCTATATATATGTATATCTTCAGCTGGGTTCTCTGATTTTTTCTTGTGCTTTGGCGTTTGTTTTGTTTTAGTTTTTGGCTACAAGATAATTACCGTCACAAATGTAACCCAAATGACATAAAATATATACATATATATTCATATATCTCTCTTACTCAAACATGCCTATTGTTTGCTTAGATTTAGAAAGAATACAGTTTCATCTGAGAGCAAATGCCATTTAGTTTTGGATGACAGTTTATATCATCAACAGATTATTAACAAAAGTCAAGAATTTCACAGTTTAATATTTCCGGCAGTAGAAAAATCCCCAGTAAATCAATGAACATAAATCTGAGACAGGGCAAGAGCTAAGTTATTTTGGTTGTTTCAATTGGCAGCCAAAAGCAGAGAGCCTTCTTTAGATACTACCATGCAAAGAAAAGCTTCCGTAAAACTGCTGAGGCTTCACTTGGGAAGAGCTGAGCAGTGGGAGTGTTAGAATCACAGCAGGAGATCCAACTCAGCCCAGTTTATCCCGTTGCTTTAAAAATAGCATTGATCTTACACAGCAGATGTGGATCTTGGTTATTCTGGGTTCTTCCACTATCAAAAGCTTCCCTGACTTAAATGGAAATCTTACCCTTCCCCATTGGAAGCCCTGATGTTATTGACCCCACCTATCTTTCCAAAGCCTTTACTGTCACCAGAGCTTCTGGCCCTCCCTACTTTTGCTGCTACTACTCCTGCTGTGTGTTTTAACTTTCTTGCTCAAGGCACTCAGATTCCTCTGTGTCCTCTTTCCACTGTGCAGCGAAGCTATCATGCCTATTTTCCCTGCTACTTCTAGTTAGAGATTCCTTAAGCATAGACTTTTATATCCAGCATTTGAAAGGAATAAAGCAGAATCAATAATGAAAAGTAAGATTTGCTGGCACACAATTTCAACTTGGTAAGGTTCAACTCAGAGAAAACTGCAAAGAGGATCCATATGTTTGGGTTTTGTTCCTTCTTCCACTATGAAGAAGAATGTTCTCTCACCTCTCCTCTCCACCCCCATTCCTGCCTCTTTCTCTCTAGAACAACCTGGCAGATTCACACTCTTTTCTAACTCTGCTTGACCAAAATGTCAAACCCGCAGGCACATACTAAGTGTTATTTTAGCCTTTTGCATAGACGAGTATTAGCACTTACCTCTCTCTTCAGCAATTACTTGCGTCTATTTCTGCCTGCTCCACATTCTTTCGAGCTCTTAAAGCACAGGAAATTTTTCTCACTGGCACAAGTACTTGTTAAAACACTGTTAAATGAATGAATGAATAAATAAATGAATGCTCAAGTGAATGAATAAGGATAGAAATTCAGTTTGAGGATAAAAATTTATAAAGGTGATTATGCCATTACTTTCTGTATGCTACCATGTATGTGTTATGTAAATCGCATATTTTATCCCTGTAGAAGATGGATTTTAGTCAACACTTACATTCAGATACTTTCATCATTGAGTCTTAAACCGATATTTTGAGTCTGTATATGGAACAGCAATCACATAGTCCTGCCATATTTTTCATTCCATAATCATTCACTTACCATCCAACACAACTTTGAAGTAGGATCAGATTTCATTTTTACAAAATAAGCAATCAAGGAATCTAGATTTATTATTGCATGTATAAAGTGCAACACCATGGCCAGTGAAAAAGAAATATAACCTCATTGCAAACCACTTCAAATTTACGAATCTTATAGCAGCTCATGATTCTACGCTTCTTTTGTTTCACAGAGATGTGTGTAGCATAATAGAACGAAGTAGCTAGACCGTAATATAAGTAATATAAATATCAAAACAACCAAATATATAACAAGATTACCGTATTATTTATATCAAGTCGTTTACTTGATTAAGTTGTTTAACCTTTTAATGTCAATTTCAACACCCAGAAAATGATACAAAAAAGTCTCCATCTTAAGACAGAGGTATCAAATGTGATTACATATATTAAACCTAGGGCAAAGTAAAAAGCAAAATACAAATACTATCTCTTATTATTTCACACCAAATTCTCCCAGCAGTTATTTAGCTATTATTCATATATTATTTACTGATTTTGTGTTTTTTTCCAGGTTTTACCTTCATTATATACTGTGACAGATGTTTTTCTTGTTCCCCACTGTTTGAACCCCCTTCCTTGTAGAAGGGTTATACATCTCCACTCATTGTCATGTAGCAAGCAGTGCCTTCCTCGTCACCCTCACCTCTGAGAAAAGGTTTGGGCACGTGACTTGTGTTGGCCAATGAATGTGAGCAAAAGTGACGGTGTCCCCTTTTCCAGCAGAAGCTCTAAGAGCCATTATATTCTTTTGTTGCCTTCTTGCTCTTTCTCCTCTGTCAAAAGAACAGCATATCGCACTGGGAGCTGTTCCCTCAACCTAGATCCTGGACTAAAGAAAACAAAAGGAGCAGAGTGCCACCACCAATGACCTCTACATTTAACATGAGCAAGAAATAAACCCTTTTGCTCTAAGCCATGGTGACACTATAATTTATCATCCAGACTAGGACTCCTTCGAGAATGAATGGGGTGCTATTGATAATTATACCAAGACTACAGACACGAACACGGACAGTCCTGGGCCAACAGGAAGAATGTGTACCTTAGTTAGATAAATAGAGTTTAAGGAGTCAAAAGTTCTACAAGACATATTATAAAAAAGGTAAGTGTTATTTCCAATCTTCCCTACCCTCCCATCAATTCTCAATAAGACGTTATCATGATTTTGATTCTACCAACAGTATCTGTTAATATTATTTTGATTCTGTAATTACTTTTCTGTCTTAAATATATATATTATAGTTGATTTTCATTTCCTGAATAATTTTACCTGGAATTAATTAACATTTTTAACCTTTTGCTGATTTTTCTATGAACGTGGCACTAATTCAACTCCCAACTTTCTTCCAATTGTCTAAATCCCCTCTTTATACTCCAGTGCATCAAAAATTTGTCAATTTAATTTTTTTGAAGAACTCGAGAATTCTCAAAGAACTCCCAGAGGCTTCTGACTTTCTCTAGACCAAACTACATAGCCTCTAAATCTGATGTGCATTCGTCATTAATCATTTTCCCTTTACGAACTTCTCAGGTACTCCTTGGTTTATTCTCTCCTGAAATGGAATCCTGTTTTATGTAGGTTTTTTCTGTCTAGGTTTACTACCTTGTTTTGGTTGAAGCATATCAAATAGCTTCTTGGAAAAGATAATGGGAAATAATTTTTTCACTTTTTGCATACCTGAAAATATCTTCATTCTATTTCTAATTATAATTGATGTTAAGCTAAGTGATGAGTTTTAGTTATTAGATATCGTTTTCTATAAAATGTTTTCAATATTTTTCCATTGTGTTAACTTGCAGCAATGTGTTAAGAATTTGAAACCATTATTATTCCTGACATTTTGTATGTGATCTGTCTATTCTCTCCTCTCAGAAGCTTGCAGAATCTTTGTCCCCAGAAACATAAAATGTCACAGTGCTGTGTGTGTTGGTATGGATACATTTTCATTCATTGTGCTGGCCTGTTGTTGTGCCCTTTTAAGTATTTATTTGACTTTTTTTTCTCTCATCCATTTTCTCTATTTTCTTTGGTTCCAGATAGCCAAAGCATAAGGCTTGCTCTGAAAACTGGATTGGAGAATGAGGCATGGATCTGAAGCCAAAATCTGTGATGACTAAAGTCAACCATGGCTACACCAAATAGCTGATCTAAGCTGCTATTCCCTGACAGTCAGGTGAGCCAGACACAGGAGCATCTATTCTTCATCTCTTTATTGGAAAGAGACAATATGCACCATTTCCTATAGTTAGGTATAGGCAGCTTATAGAGAAGATAATCAAACTCCAAATATTAGCGAAATATGGCCCAGAATATGTTAAACTCTGTCCGTTGAGCTAACCTATTCCTCTATCTTTATGGATGATTTACTAAGGATGGAGAGGTCAATGTTAATTAATCCAATACTTTTCTACTATAGGGAGAAACATGATGGTCCACATCCTTAAAAAGAGGATTATTATAAAAGCCCACTCCATGCTACAGATTTGAGGTTTGAAAAGGAACACCGAAACAAACAGGGGTCTGGCCCAGTGGTGTAGTGGTTAAGCTTGCTAGCTGTGTTTTGGAGGACTGGGGTTCCCAGGTTCAGATCACAGGAGCAGAACTACACACTGCTCATCAAGCCATGCTGTGGCAGTGTCCCACATACCAAATAGAGGAATATTGGCACAGACGTTAGCTCAGTGCCTGTACCCTACAGGAACATTGGTACAGACGTGTTAACATCTTAACACAGATGTTAGAAGATTTTGCTTGAATCTTCCTCAAGCAAAAAGACGAAGGTTGGCAACAGATGTTAGCTCAGGGCCAATCTTCCTCACCAAAAACAAACAAACAAACAAACAAATTGTTAAAATAAGGATAGAAAATCAGAAATCATGTTGGTGAATAGGAAGTAATAATCAAGCCAGAAATCTAGAGTAAAAATGATTCCTGAATTTAATAACTACATTAGCTCTAAGGGAATATTTATATAATATCATCCTCTGATTTAAATAAATTATACAACTTTTGTTAGGGGAGCTATAAGGAGACACATTTTTCCTTGTCGTTTGCCTTTGATATAATGGGCATTGACGATCCTAATATAATTCCATATTAGTTTGTAAAATATGGGGTTTATGGGGTTTATTCCTATATGGGACCTCTATACACGTTTCTTTGATGACAGTTCCATCTGATATCCTGCCACTGTGTAAGGTTCATGGACTAGCTTAGTGAATTTATGCAGAGACCATTTAAACCTTTACACCTTTACATGCCCACATGCACATTTAACCAAGGAGAAAAGAGATATTTGTGTTTATTTTTATGATGTGAACAGATAAAGGTAAATATTGCCATCACATTCTTCTATTCTCCCAGCCCTAGTCCCTAATCTAAGAATCTATAATGCCCTAACGTTGTTCTGAATTTATTTAGCAAGTATTTAATTTACTCTCACATTGTACCAAGCATTTTCCTAGGTGATGAAGATATAGCAGTGGAAAGAAAATGAGATCCAGCCTTCATGGGGCTTATATGCTTGTTAGTAAGATAAATAATAGGGAAATAAATTTTAAGGGGGTGTGTGTGTGACAGATGATGATAGCAGCTATTGAGAAAATGAAAGCAGGGCAAAGACGATAATTGTGCAGGAGGAGTGAGTTGGTATGGGATTTCAATCTACGTTGTTTGGTCAGAGTTTCTTTCCATGGATACAGTCATAAATGTAGTATGGGACTGAGATATTTGGAAGTAATGGAGAAGAATATCTGAGTTGGATTAAACAGTAAATGTAAAAGCCCCAAGTGGAGCATTGCTTGGCATGTGCAAAGAACAACGAGAAAGGAGATGCCAATGCAGCTCAGGAGAGGACCAGAGTGGCAGGGATGAGGGAAGCAGTAAAAGGGCTCACCCATGTGAGATCAATAAGCCTCTGTTGGGATGTTGATTTTTATTGCTTTGGATGTGAGAAGTATGGTGAAGGTTTTTGAGAAGAGTCATAAAATGGTGGGCTAATAATTTTGCAGAATCCCTCTGAAGGATGTATTGAGAATAGAGTGTAGAGGGAGCAAGCATTGAGGAAGGGAAATCAATTCCTTAGATATTGTAATAATCCAAGTGAGGAATACTGGTAGCTAGGACCAGGGATCTGTGAAAAGGTGAGAAATGAATAAATTTTGTATAAATTTTAGAAAATCGATGTAGGAGGATATGTTGATCAATTGGATGCGAGGTACATGAGAGAGTCAAGAATAGCTACAAAGTTTATGACCCAGGCAATTTCAAGGATAGACCTGCCATTCACTGTTTTAGAAAATGCTATGGGAGAAAGTTGTAGGGGAACGAAATCAGGATTCTACATTAACAACTAAGATGCCTTTTCAACATCCAAGTAGAAATGTAGATGAGACAGTGTGATATACGTGTCTTGAATTCAGGGAGGAAATGAACCTGATATCAGCAGTCAATTTGATGAAGAATTCCAAAACGCAGCAGCAAAAAGAATACAGATGCCCTGGAGCCTCAAGATTGACGGTATCGTCTCTGAGGTTGCACAGGTGGGTCTTTAGCAGCCAAGTCAAAGCATAGTAGATGGCAAGGCAAAAAAAGGGGGAAATAACTGACAACTTGGGATTCTCTACTTGGGACATAGGAAGGATGAAGACTGAGACTCTGCCACTTGGCAGACGGGAAGGAACAAATTGGTAAAACGAACTTTCCAAAGACCTCCATCCTAGATGCTTGGCATTTGGTCTAATGATTTGCTCAATTTATAATATAAAAAATGTAAAATAACCCCAAATATTCCAGAATAGATGATAGGTAAGATCAATTATAGTATAATCACAAGAACATAAATATTTTGTGATATGTAAAAAAGTTCCTGAGTCTTGATGCCATCACAGACCAACCATGCCTGATTTGGAGCAGGTATAAGAACCTCTAGGAAATTACTGGAAATGTTAAGGAAGAGAGATATTAAATACTGGACTTTCTGCAGTCAAATAGCTGAGCTGCTCAGAGTAGTTGCAGTTATGACCTGATAGGGCACATGAGTTAACCATTTAAATGGAAATCATGGATTGTCATGATGGCCTAACCCTGTTTAGCATATGTTGTTTGGCCCAGGAAGTTAGCAGAAATGTCTCCCCTAAAACCAGTTGAAGAGTAAAATTACTTCTTTGGTCTATATAAGGTTTTAGAATTGAGGAGACCATTGCTCCAACTCAAGTCCTTATACTTTGACCTTGAAATTATTCTTTTGTGTATAATCAGAAATATAGACAACAAAAAAATAAGCAGAAAAAATTTAAGGAAGAAATAAAATGTACTTTAGACATGTGCATTTATTGATTTATGAATAGAGTTAAGTTTTGGCAATTATTTTCTCTGAATGTCCAACCACACTACTTCTAGTTATAATATAAGGAATCATTGCTGGGAAATCTAGGACATAAAATAAACCCGCTACCTGCTAAGAAAAATTATAAGGTACATACATGAATGCTAAATAACTCTCACAAATTCCAGTCTTTTGAACACTATATATTAGGTTCACAGATACAAAGAGAAAACCATTTATCATGACTAGAGGGAATGGAATCAAATACAAGATAACAGGTATGATGTTATCTGAAAACTAGGCAGTTTCCAGAGATAAGATTGAGTTCTCAATAGAGAATATAACGAAATTGTGGTCAAGCAAAAGGAAAATGCAGGTGGGAAGTTTCATTCTGGAAAAAATTCCTGTTTTAAATTCCTAGGAAATGCTCAATACCCTACAGGAACACTAGCTCATCAAGATTGGCCCTCGGTTCGTCTAAGAGGGCTGTGCACAGGAGAGCATAGAACCTTCTGCAAGCATTCTCTTAGTACAAAGGTGTTTTCTCTGGAAGATCACAAGGCTAGAGTAGGAGGCAGGTTTTTGCTATTGCAAATCTCTGAAATATAGTAATATACAAACATTAGATGTAACTAAAACTACCACTGTTGATGTGCTATAAAAATGGAAAAGATCTCCATATGTGCAAGAAACATATGGGAAAGTTAGATAGTTTACTTAATTTATGAATCAAGTGGGACACCAAGATAACATATGACAAATTTGATTTTGATCATTCCACGAACTCTGGAGACCTTAATGGGAAAGTAAAACTCTTCTTTCTTTCCTTCCTTCCTTCTTCAGGATGTGCTTGATTTACATTCAATCATTTATTCAATCATTCTCACATTCCAAATATATTTATTATACACCATGTGTCAAGCACTTTTGAATACCAGTGAAACGAAAGTACTTAAAAGAGAGAGACTATGGTTAAAACATATTAGGATGCAGTTCCTGCAAACAGGACCTTGGACAGAAAACCAAGGAGAACTAGAAATCTTTTGCAGAAGTATGCATGATTTAATTCCATCAGAGAAGATGCTTTATTTCCTTCTAAAGGTTTATAGGCTTCGCACAAGCGCAAGCAACAGACAAGCTCTAACCAAGTCTCCTCCCACCCACCCCTACCCCCAGCCTCACTGATAATAAACAATGGCAATGAGATGATATTCAGATGTATGCAAATGTTTGCAATCTCCATGAGGGACCTAAACAAAATAGCAGACACGAGAAGTTTTATTTTGCTATTCTCCCAGTTCTTTTCCTTTGGAACAACTTCTACGTCCTAAATTTTATTTGCCTCTCTCCTGTAAGTGCCCTTTACGTTCATGCTAAATTCAGCATCTCCAAGAATGCACATTGCTGTGCCTCTTTTTGGCTGTCCCTTTCAGAACTGTACTCTTGCACTGTTACTTAATCCTCCTTGAAAAACATCTTTTCTTCCCCAGAATGACTGCTTTAATTATTAGATCATGTAATTAAATTAAATCACGTTTAATGTAGTACTTTACTAGTCTGGATGATCACTAAAGTCAACCGGAAACTTTAAAGTGAATAAAATTATTATGTATTCACAGCATCACCCCAGAAGCTATTAATATGAACCTCTGGAGGTGGGGTTTAGGAAATCAGAGCTAAAAAAGATGCTGCCTAATGCAGCCTGGCCCATGAGTTGATTTTAGTGAGCATCTGCTTTACCATGAAGGACTGATGGCAGAAGCAAGAGTGTCAGAGTGAAGCAGAAGGGCTTATGCTATAAGTCTGACTGGTGAAAGCTAATTATAGAGAGCTAACTTCCCCAAAGAAGTGAGGCAGAACTCTCTCTCATGCTTCTGTTACTTCTTCTGACTTCCTGCCTACAATTTCTTCCTAACTCTCCTCATTTTTCTCTGTATTTAAAATTCCAGTTCAAGCCTAAACCTTCCATGAATCCTTTGAGAACGATAGAGGCCATGGCATATATGGCTATCTGGATTTCTAATTGAATATTTTCTACCTCCTTGAGCCCTTTGATGGATAAATATATGAGTTGAGGAAACAGAGAGGAGATCGTGAAACTTCTCTAAGCAAGAAAGAAATAGGAATAACGACGTGAAAGAGAGCAGAGAAGACAGAAGAAAAGAGTTTATGGAGAGCAGAATGAAAGAGGGTCAAGCAGCTTAGGAGTAGACTCGAGCCTGTCTCCAAGGAAATGTTGCTAAGGATAAGAATGGAGAATATTCAGTTTGAGTTGTTTCTTACATTTTGATGTTTGCCCTCTATCTTCTCAAATCTTCAGTAAAGTTGGCCACACACACGCAAATGCTGTCTGAATCTCCTTTGAAGAAATCAAGGAAAGGAGGGACCATGTTTTACTTCTGGGGCTACAAACTTGAGGAATCAGAATTATTGTGGACATGCATGAGAGACCCCCTTCTTCTGTCATAGGATACTTGACAATTATTAAACCTCTAGTTGCTACTGGTGTAAGCAGTTGGCTCACTAACAAAACATAACCTTCTATAATCTGCTGACAGATCTCTCCTTGGAGCATGTAAAGTGTTGGAAGAATAGTGAGTGTGTGTGTATGTAGTAGGGAGGGTATCCAAGAATGTGTAGGACTATAATGGGATGTGATCCCACAACACTGCATGACACAATGAATTCTACCACTGTTCTCTGGAAATGGTACCAACCCTGGGTGAGGAATGATTGTTGCAGCAGAATCCAAGAGTGGAAAAAATCAGAAATGCTCAGCTTTTTATTATGGTTACCAGGAAGCAAGATTTTCTAGACAAAATGTACCCCTGGGCTACCAAGGACTCAGTGACATATGGAATTTTTCCATTGACCACTGGAAATGCACCAACACTGGGTCAGGAGTGCTTATGGGGATGAACCCTGGATGTTTAGAAATAGAAATGCCACTATTTGATATACAGCATCAACCATCCTCAGAAATCTGGTTGAGGAGAACATCTTTCAACGACATAATGTTTCAACTACATAATGAATCTATTTGGTCATGAGTACATCATACTTTGGGACCAAACAGAGACAGCTTTTGCAAAGTTCCCAAACTTTTATCAGAGGAAAAGAGGAGCTGGTTAAAAAAAATACTTAATTTTAATAACTATTGTGTTATATTTTTATAATTATTGTAAAATATAATTATTAAAAGTATTATTTAATTAGATAGCACTATAGTTACATTTGGGAAAAAATTTTTTCAGTAATACACTGAGAAAATCCTCTAAAGTAGATGTGAGACTCTGAGAAGAGAGGTTGGAAGCAGATAGAGAAACAATCAGTAGCTTTAATTTAAAGATATATATATATATGGTGATGGAGAAAAGCAGAGAAGAAAAAGAGAATGGAAAACACTATAGATAAAACCAACAAATATGATAGCATCCAAGAACTCGTGAATAGTGGCCAATGAACTTGGAAAAACCAAGCTTTTCAATACTTAAAATGGATGCTTTGGTGTTCTTGTGGAAGTGCCCATATTGATTTTTCCAGATCTATTATGAGTCAATTATGAAAGTTGCTTTTGTTTCCTTTTTTTTGTTTGCTTGTTATTTTGATGATGGTATATAAATCAAATAAAGTGGGCCACGTTTCACATCTGGGACAGTGTGACCCAAAACAGAAGCAGACTATTGGAAATAGTAAGATGATCCATAAAGCCATAGAAGCCAGAAGTGACAAGAAGAAAGTAAAGCTAACCCCTTACCTTAGACCCCAAACCATGGAGATCACAGGAAGCATGCAAATCTCAAATGTACATGGAAGAGGGGTCTTCAGTTGATATGTATCTTATTCTGAAGTAGTAGCAATCTTACCAAATATGACTTTTGGGAAACAGTAGATTCTGCCTCAAGCAAAAAATTGACTAGATTTTAGATGACTTAGGCACTTTTTTCCTTTCAGCAATTTCATTTTCAATAAAAGCCATTCTGAGAAATTCTCTGAACACAATCCAATGCAACTGACATCAGCTGTGAATCTAAATGAAACAATCAATACAAATAAATGTCCAGTTTATTTAATAGTGTCCTCGACATTATGGAATTATTTTTAAGTTTTAAAACAATAATTCTTTTTTTAATTTTCCCTATTTCGAATTTCACTCCATTTATTATGAAATTTAACATAATTTAGGAAATGTTTCCTTGTAAAATTTTTCCAGAACATTTCCTATTACCTATTTAAAACCTTTGACCTCTGATGAACTCACCATCTTATTGTCTAATAGAAATATCATAGACTTCAAGTCTTGTTATTTTAAGAACTGTTTTTAAACTTTAAAAAAAGAGATCAGAGTTCTATTTACAGAAGCCTAGCTAATTTTCAATAGCAAAAATTATCCTGTTTTACACATTCTTTTCATCAGTCATCTCGTTTGACAGGCAGACAAAACAAAGGAAAATAAAATTTTATGAAATTATTCTAATGCTTCATCTCAAAAAGAAATGATTGAAAATCACTTAAAAGCACTTCAGAGGCCTGGCCCGTTGGCATAGTGGTTAAGTTTGCACACTCTGCTTCAGCAGCCTAGGGTTTGCAAGTTCAGATCCCAGGCACAGAACTATACACCGCTCATCAAGCCACACTGTGGTGGCATCCCACATAAAATAGAGGAAGATTAGCAAAGACATTAGCTCAGGGCCAATCTTCCTCAAGCAAAACAGAGGGAGATTGGCAACAGATGTTAGCTCAGGGTCGATCTTCCTCACAAAAAAAACAAAAAAGCAATTCAGTTATACCTACTGTTTTTCTCATGGAGGATACACTTTAGTTATGAAAGTAATAAAAAGCTTAAGTAAGTCAAGCAATTTTCAAACGAGTTTTCTTTTTCTTTGATTCCCTTTCCCCTTATTGAGAGTTAAATTATGTCTCTTGAGTCACTCTCTCCCTTTTCACAGCACAGAGGAAGCCCATCTTTTCCAAGTGAAATAGCAATCTTAAGACATACAGTCGGTTCCTTTCTTAACAGTTAGTAGCAGGATTCTAAAATTTATCAGGTTGGAAGGTATTCCTTTAAGCCCAAGCCTTGGTACAGTTTATGAACCCATGTGAGTGTGGGGAAGTGCAGCTTCCAGGAAAGCTCCTGCAACTGAGTACAGAGATTATTCCTACGTCATTTTGGTTTAGGTCCATAATTGCAATCCAGCCATTTAATTTTCCTGATTATTTATTTATTTATTGTCCAACAGAGATGGAGCAAAATCATATCTAAGACATGTACCAGATTTAGACAAATAAAATTCTACAGTTCATGAAAAGAAATTTATTTTGAGATAATAAAAGACTCCACTCACCAAAATGCACCTTTGAAATATCCATTGGAATTACAGAAAGTGAGAGTAGTATATTTGGCATCAGAGAACTTGGCTTCGAGTTCCTACTCCACCATTTACAAATATGTGTAATCTAGAGAGAGTTACTTAACTTCTCTAAACTTATGTTTCCTCATCTATAAAATGAGAATGTGCATAGGTTGTAGTGAGCCCTGAAGAAAAGGAGTGCCAGCTGTTATCATTGCTGCATCATAAATGTGTTGCAAATACAGAAGTATATGCTTCAGGGTTGACTGACTTTGACTCTGAAAGATGACCATCCAGGCCCAGGCAGGATGCAGGATCTTCAGAAAGATGCAGATTTGGTCACATGTGCTTGGAGGATACCGGGGTCTGAAAGTAAGTGCAAGGATAGCTTTCTGGCCTGAATGGTCATAGAGCTCCACGAATCTGCAGAAGGGAATAAGGGACCGAAACTTCTCAGGCCCATAATCTCTTCAAGGAGTTTTACTAAGACCTCAGTCCTCTAAATTCAATAACCTCTTGTCTTCTTGGAAATGTCCTGGTCAACTTCTTAGGCTAGCTGGCCGTAAGTAGATTGTCTTGGTGACGCCTCTTATCCTTCTATTCTTCCTGAATTCCATAATCACAAAATATTGCTCCAGGTGTATCATATCCTGGGGTGAGTGACTATCACATATTTTGTTATATCCTTTGCTGTCCCAAGTTGATAATACTGAGATTAATCTATACAACACATTTTTTTTCTATTGAATTGTATTCACCTAAATGAGAGTACTTTGGATGTTTCACACTCCTCTGAGAAAAAGCCAGACACAAAAAGAAAGTGATTTTCTAACCAGACCTGCTCATTTACGGAATGATACAAGACTGACTATGTAACGGAGAAAAAGAAAAGAAAATGGAAAGCATTTTATTCAATCAAAGATTGAGAAACATTTGGGTGCAGGCTACATAGATATGTTCACAGAAACATGTAGTCATAAAGATAAGAGAGATAATGCCAACAACTTCAATAAAATAATTGAAAAGATAGAAAAAGAGCTCCAAGTAAGAAATTTAATAATTATAAGATGATAGAAATGTAAATACATCTGATCAAGGTCTACCTGGGTTTGTCTGTCCCTAGCGTAGTAAAGAATATTTTCTTTCACCTCACAATATTCTTCATATTCTCAGAACGGTTGAATGAAGTTCCTATGTTTAGTATTAGTTGAGAGCTTGGAATAGTCCAGATACCACCTTGATCATGAAACATTGTTAAGTGCTCACGTCTGTAGTCAAATGGCTGGGACCCAGGAACCTTCACATGGTTCAGAGCCTAGGAAGGAAGGCAGAGGAAAGCTATGCACAGGGAAATTAGCGTGTGTTGTCATAAGTTTCCAAAAATCCCTCATCTGCAGTTCCAGCATCCAAAGAGCTCTCACAACCAGAAGGCTTTTTCACGTAATGACAAAACTAGACCTGTCCTGATGTGTGATTATTTGTTGTTTTTTTCTTATTTAAATTAAATGTTCATATTATTTATATATTTTTGAAGTATTAACATGTTTGATTAGGAGGTGCTGTCCCAGACCCCATGGGGTACTACATAATACAAGCTATGTGCTAAATGTTACCTTTAAAAATTCAAACAAAATCCCAGTTTTGGAATACATATATAGGCCTGATAGTATTTCATAAGCTATTTTAAGTCACCTGATTTATATTAGGGAATTTATTCCTTAACATATGTTTATTTTGATTTCAAGTAATTGAATCAAATTAAATCATAAATAAAATATCTTGATTAATATTTATTCATATAGTAAATTTTCAATGCAATCTTTTGGTTTCCTCCCACCAATTGAATTGCAAGCTCCTCTACGTTAATCTAATAAATTGAAATTTTTTTCTTTATCTCTAAAATCATGTACCCAAATGAAAAGATTACGCTGAAATCATTATCTAATTCTAAATAATTTTAATCACAAGATATATTTGAAAACTCTCTTGTACTAGTCGTTTTAACCACAATGAGTAAATATATGTATTTGCATATGCTTATTTGAATATCTTAGGAACATTCCTCATGCACAACATAGAGGTCTATAAGCATAAAATTATGGTGACTATTCATTATTATGGAAATGAGTTTATATAAGAGCAACCAACTTGTACTCCTTTGTTGTGAATTCAGTGTAATAATTCACTAGAAATTTTAAAAGGAATGGTTAACCAGGTACATGTATATAACAATTCAGAATGTTCTCATTTCCAGCGAAATTTTTAAGTCATGGATTACATCTGGAAAACTAAAGTGCAGTAACTTAAACAATTCAAGTTTAGAGACCCTCTTTAAGGAAGAAGATCGTTGTATCACTTTCCAGAAATATGTAGCTTGATTGATTATTTTATCTTTAGAAACAAGAAAATTGTCATCTTCACACTTGTTTTGCCTGTTTTGTATGTTTGGCTAATCAATTAGGGTATAAAACCTAAGGTATCTCTTCTATTTCAGATCAGCGCATAAGTCCCATGTTTATGACTTACAAACTTGAATTCAGTGTTAGAATTTCAGAGCATATAATTAAAGCAAGTGGAATATAAAACTTGACTTAATTTTCTCAAAAATACTAGGTCAGAAAAATTGACACAGATGCAGCTGTGCTGCCGCATATTTTTAGTATTCTCTTTATTGTCTCCTGTTCACGGAAACATCTGCTTCACTTTCCAAACTAGTAAAAAGTCTTCCCACCCTAATAGACTCCACACTGCGTTTTATGGATCGTATTAGCTGAGTTCTTCTTTCCCTTTTCTCATCTGAGGAAGATCTTTCTCATAAATCAGCGTTTAACTAGACAATTTGGTAGGAAGATTGTTGAAATTCTTGTTTATAAATCTCTCAAACTTTTATTTAAAATCATTCTTTTCTTTTGAACTTTAAAACTACTTGTACAAGAAAACATCCATTTGTCAGAATAACAAAATATGTAAAGGAGTAAACTCTTCAAATTTAAAGAATAATTTATTGTTCTCAAAGTTCAATGAATTGGCATGTATACGAATGCCTATGTGTGTGTTTCCTATCTAAGTGCATGGGAAAATATAGACATCTACATGAAAATATAAATTGTATATCAATTTAATTAAGAATGTTCATTAACTTTTGACAATGACATACAGACATGATTATGGAATTGTGGAATTTATCATAATATTGCACTAGACTGTAATCAATTGAGTACCTAGTGGGTTGATATTATTTTGGAAGGTACATAATTACCACAAAGCAATAAAAGGTCATACTAATGAAAGGAAAAAGGATGAAGAGTGAACAGCCATTAGAAGATTCTATCTATTTTTCTATCTATCTATGCGTGCAGGTACACATCTTTTAACTCTTTCATAAGAGATAAAACAATTAGAACAATAAAAAGTATTCAAATTTATAATAAAACCTCCCTGAAATATACACAGACTTTATTCTACCATTAAAAGATCACTTCCTTGAACATCATTTAAAAAAAATGGGGATTTAGTCATATCAAGTGAATAAAAGGAAAATTTTGTGGATAAGTAAAATAACCTGTACAAGTGTCGGCATAGGTCTCTTACAAAGGAAAAAGAAAACCAGACTCACTTCATCTTGCCCTCTGAGTATGAGAAATAAATAGGTGCATCCAAAGAGTTGAGTAAACATTATTTCCCATGAAATGTTCTCCATTTTGAAGAAGTCAGGAAATTTGGGTGGGGTTGGCCTCTCCCTCAGTTCAAGATGGCATTGATACCAATCCCAATACTGTTATGATTGGGCCGGTGGTGGACACATCACTGCATAGGCTGATTAGTCAATGCTGTAACTGCTATCCTGTTGGACACAGCGATGGTTTCTGAGGTGAGCTTGTGAACTACATCAGTGAATCAGATGTTCAAGACTTTTACATAGAGGCTGGAAATAATAAAAAATGAGCAAGTTTGCTTTGGACAATGTGATGGACAGATGTAAGTACGAAATTGATAGAATGAGGCCATCAAAAAATTTAAATTAAAGCATAATCAAGAAAACTACACCTTATTTTGAGAAATTATTCAAAGCAAAAACTTTTTAACATTACGTCATAAGGCAAAGTAAATTTTTCCCATTTTTTTAAATAATTGGATCTGAGATGTAGAATCGTGCTATTAGTGTCAGAGAATGCACAGAGAGACTGCTAATATTTCTGATCAATGGATTACTTTTTACATCGAACATGTATTGCTTAGCAATATTTTTAAATATCTACTTAATTTATGCAAACTTTTTCTTAAAAGGCCACAATCTTCCTTGAATCTACATCTTTATGCCTCAACATCAGGAGGAACTTGCACAAGTATCTTTTAAGAGGCCAGACTCTGTAGCAAGCCCACTGGTGTTTAAAGAGCACACACTGTGGAACGCTGTGCCTCTTGTCTCATCTTGCTATCCCCCAATTTATCCACCTGAAAATAATAGGGCCTGCTATGATATGACTGTTTGTGTCCCCTCAAAATTCATATGCTGAAATCCTAACCCCCAAGGTGGTGGTGTGGATAGGTGGGGCCTTTGGGAGGTACTTAAGTCGTGAGAGTGGAACCCTCACGCCTGGTACTAGTGCCCTTATAAAAGAGGTCCCAGAAAGCTCCCTAGCTCGTCCACCCTGTGAGGACACACTGGAAGTCTGTGGTTCAGGAGAGGGCCCTCGCCTGACCATGCTGGCACCCTGATCTCAGACTTCCAGCCTGCAGAACAGAGAGCACTAAATGTCTGCTGTTTATAAGGCACTCAGTCAGGGGTATTTTATCATAGCCAACTGAAGGGACTAAGACAATATCCATCTCAGTATGGTTGTGTGATGATTAAATAAATAATGTGATATATCTATCACCCTTAAAACAGCCTTGACCCATAGCAGTCGTTCCATAAAAGTTGTTAATATAATTATTAATATTGTTACAATTAATTTTATTTATTTCAAGTTTATTAGTGATATATCTCCAAAATGCTGTCTAAAAGGTGTCATTATCATGGTCACTGTTTGTTCTTCATATCCACCATTAGGACTTGAGGATCTTTGTCTCTAGAATTACTAGATACTAAAATATAGATATTTTCCAATAATTAATTTATTTTAGTCAAACACCGCTTTGTACAGCTCTGATCTGACCTATTTGATGATATTAAGTACTGGCATTGTCGGTTCTTATGGAGAGAATATAAGGCATTCACATTTGTGCTACTAATAATGTAGAGTTACAACACAGATGTGCTTGCATGGAAAACTGGAATTTAAAAATGCTAGCTCCTGGTTGGATGAATTTGTTCAATTTCTGACTTAGATTTCAGTTGAGGGTAATTACTTTAGAAATATCTTTTTTATTTCCTGTCTAAATACTGCTAAATTTATTACCCAAGTTTTGAAAAAATGTGTTAGTTCAAATATCAAAGAAGAGCTGTAAAATGTTCCCTGCTTTCAAGCCGGGCTCACTAAGATTCGAATGTGGCAGCGGCTGGGACTCAGAAAATCACAGTTAAATGTGTTTCAAAACGACTTGACACGTCAGTGCACAATTTTTATTTTAGAAAACTTACATTGGCCCACTAAGCTAGAGAAATATCTCTTCAGAGTAAGCATACATGCTTAATAAAGTCTTAGTAGATATTGTCTACATTTATATCTATATTTTATAATAAATAATATATATAATATACAATATCTATACCTGTTTATATATATACAAAAAACAGAAAAAGATAAAAAATCGTAAGGGAAATAATTAAAGTTTGAACAAATTAAACGGTTTTAGGAAGTCATAATTTATGCCAGACAAAGCTTTGAGGTAAACTTTATTGTAATAGTAAGCTAATTTGCTATATATATATTTTTTAAAGGTTTGGCACCTGAGCTAATAACTGTTGCCAGTCTTCTTTTTTCTTCTTCTTCTTCTTCTTCTTCTTCTCCTCCCCTAAGCCCCAGAGTACCTAGTTGTATATTTTCGTTGTGGGTCCTTCTAGTTGTGGCATGTGGGACGCCACCTCAGCATGACCTGACGAGTGGTGCCATGTCCGCGCCCAGGATCCGAACCAGCGAAACCCAGGGCACCAAAGCGGAGCACGCGAACTGAACCTCCCGGCTACAGGGCCAGCCTCTAATTTGCTGTGTTTTAAAATACCATTTTAATAATAATGCTAGAGTTGGTTTACTGACAATTGAATTATCTAAACTTTTTGGATATGATAGAGTTTTCAATCTTATGGAACTTCCTAGATGATATCTAGGTTTAATATTTGTAAAATACAGGTATAAAAATGTATATATAAAAAACAGTGTGTAGTTAAAATATGGGTTCAGGAGTCAGTATCCAGGGTCTAAATCCTGGTTCTGAACATGATTTGTTAACTATGTCACTTTGAGCATGTTGCTTGACCTCTGTGCCCTCATTGTCCAAATCTATAAATTGAGGCTAATGATATACTTAATTATATTGTTATTCTGAGAATTAAGTATGTAGGTAACAAACTTGACTGCCTTGATTATAGTGATCACTTGATAATGGTGGTATTATTCTTGCTATCATTATTATTATTACTATTATTGTAAAGCACCAGCACATAGAGAAGAGCTTCAAAGGACTTTGGATATTTTACCATAGGTTGTTTTGTATAGGACAGTGGAGTGCTGAATAAAGGGTGGGCAAGGAAGTTGGAGGTAGACAAAAAGAAAGGAGAGAAAGAAGATAAAAGCCCTATCCACCTAGGTCACACATAAACTATGGGACACCCAGTTAACATGGAATTTCAGATAAACAAGCCCTAGTAATTTAGCATAACTATGCCCTATGCAATATTTGGGACATACATATACTAAAAATGTATTTTTGTTTTTGTGAAATTTAGATTTAACTAGGCATCCTGTATTTGCTTTCTAAATTGCTAGTGCTAAATCTGGCAACTCTGTGCCAGCCCTAAGAAAAACTCATCCAGCATGTATGAGATAATCCAATTTATATCAAATAATATACCTATATGTGTGCACTTTGTGGACCTATATAAGTTAAATTCTTAAAAAGTCTTTTTTTATTAGCCTGTAGGGATTTGCACTGTATATCATCAAGGAAAAAAGAGCAGTATGAGCTATGATATGGTTCTATTATCCTAAAATCAAACAAACATAAAACTATATTATGTGTATATGTATTTATATATTTATTACAAGAAAGTAGGTTTAAAGGAGAAAAAATATTCTAGGAGGTGCAAAATGCATTCATGAAATGAGTCTCCAGATTGAAGGTGCATTAGTTTACAGAGAAGAAATGGGAAGAATTGTGTTAATTGTGATATTGCCTGAAGCTCATTATTTAAATATAGTAATAAGGTGTTTATTGAATTCTATGTCTGAAACATACGTATTTTTTATGCCTAGATATGAGGATTGAATTGTGTCAGCAAGTTGATTTAACGTGATGCCTCCATTGATCTAAATCCCCTCTTCACATTTAAAAAACATTATCACAATTTGGGCATCTTTTAAAATTCATGAAATAGAAAAAGAGGACTAATTCATGTAATTAGCTGCAGGTGGACATCTGAGAATTTCATCTATGCATCAAATGTTCAATCGCACACAAAATTATGCTGAAGTCCTCGAAGAGCAGCTTCAGGTGAAGCCTGATGGGCCAGGCGGAGCTATCTCATGAAGAATCGAGAAACTGTCCTGAGATGAGCCATTCATTAAATTTTTATTTTTGAAGAATATAAGCTTCCAATTTCCTCATGCAGTCAACAGCTCTCTGTTTACTAGATTCTGATTCTATAATTCGTTATAATTTCTGTTCTTTTCTATTACTTTCCTTCACTTTAATACACAAAATTAACACAAATCCAATCAGTGGAAGTAAAAATCTACTTTTACTTACATAATGTTTGACTGCTGCCATTAATAATTTCCACCGTGTCTACTATAAGTTTACAACATTAAGATAATTATTCTAACTGTATGAGCAAATTTAATTGTTAGTTGGTGTCTCTTCTTGGCGCAATTATATGGAAAAGCTGCTATCAGATAATCAAAACAATTAAAATGGTTCATGTAATTGTTGAAGAATAGAAATTAGTCTCCTGAATTTTAAGTAAGGATTAATTTATGTTCCAAGATAATTTTTGAAAGAGTCCTTTGTATGAATATGCACCGGGACAGAAAAAAAAAAAAGGAAAAGGGCTGTTTAGCTCTGTCTCATCATCAAAGATACAAAGTACCCTAGTTTTCATACACAAAGATGAAACTAGTGACCCATAATACGTACAGCGCAAGGTTTGAATTATTTTTCCAAAGCAGTCATCCTTTTACAGATGCAATCTCACACTTTAATTTAGTCCCTATTGCAATTAATGACACACAGTGGTGGTGACTTATTGAGGTGAGAAGTCAAACTGTGGTCGCTTAAATGGAACTCAGCTAACGAGAAGATCTGTAACTATAACCTTGTTAGAATCCTGCCCCAATCAATTAACTTAACTAAATTCAGGAGAGATGTAATTATCAGCCTCACCAACATGTTAACAAAAACAGTTAATATTTACTGAATGTTTCCACGGTTATCTCAGATAGTACACATCTACCAAAAAAAATCAGTTTAAATATTTGCAAATCACTCTTGCAATTACTTTACCTGTAAAATGGCCTCTAACCTGCTTTGTCTTTTATTTATTTATTTACTTTTGAGGAAGATTGGCCCTGAGCTAACATCTCTGCCCATCCTTCTCTATTTTATATGTGGGATGCCTGCCACAGCATGGCTTCATAGGTGGTGCATAGGTCTGAGCCTGGGATCCTAACTGGTGAACCCCAGGCCAATGACGCGGAGTGTGCACACTTAACCGCTAAGCCACCAGGTCAGCCCCACCTGCTTTATCTTAATGTTTCTTAGGTTAGCATTATTTGGACATGTATAATGGGAAATTGGGCTCTATTTACCTTATGAAAAAGATTTTGTTCTCAATAAATCCACGGACTGTACCACAGATTTCCTGTCTTTTCTAACTTTAATCTTTTGGCCTACTCACTACTATTTGGATTTTACAAAGCAAAGACCCATTTAAGTTTCAGAATAAGTGAAAAAAGAAGGTAAAAATAGAGAGAAACTTTATTTTAAGGTTAGCAAGACTCATAGAATCCAAGAACCAAAGGAGGAGTAGAGCTTGCCATTTGGGAAGAGCAAAGTCGGGAACACGTGGTGAGTCTCCTCACCTCCTAACTCAGGAATCCATCAGTATTACTCTTTTCCAGCACCTCCACTTCCTTCTGCGACTGTTTGTCTTCTCTGTTTCCTCAGTTCAACTCACAAATTTAGATCATGGTGTTTCTAAAATCAGAGTGATGGTAAGTCCATTCTGTTCAAGTTAAAAGTTGTAGCTGAACGCATAGGTGCCCTGGGGCTTTGCCTTCCTAGTCCAACCATTACAGTGAGGGTGCTCAGTGGTCACTGAGCTGTGAGTAGGAGAAGGTCCCCAAGCACGGAGTACGGGCTGAGTTGTGCAAAACTAAAGGGAGAGTGGTGCTACCCAAACTTGAGAAGTGGTCTTTTGGAACATGTTGAGAATTTTGGCCTTCATCCAAAAATCAGAGAAGAGATTTATACTTGATGCAGATATCATCCTTGTGCATTGAAAAGGCAGTTCTGACTGCCGAGCTGAGAGTGGATTTGAAGGGAAGAGATAGCACGTTGAGACACACACAGAAGTTACTGCAACACCTAAGGCATGTGTTATTGATGGGACGGGCCAGGGTAGCAAAACCAGAAATGGAGGAAAATTTAAAAGAGATTTAGAGTCAAAGCCATCAAGGACACATGGTGAATTAGATCTTGGGGTAGGGCCATAGGGGGAGGACAGTGAAGGAGAGCGATGTGTCTTAGCTGTCTGGTTTAGGAGAAGACGTGAAACTATTCTCCGACAGAGGTGCGAGAAGAGCTCATTCTCAGACACAGAGATCCCCAAAGAAAAATTACGTACTGTATCTTAAACTTTATTTAAGACCCCTGTAAGAGCATCATTGAGCACAGCTCTAGATCCTGGAAAATTATATTGTGACTCAAAATTTACTAAGAAGATTTGAGAAAAGAATTATTTTAATCATCATTATGAGGAATTGCAGACCTTGAAAATCTTAAGGTTACTATAAAGGGGTGAGGTAGGCTGAAAACTGGTCCCCCAAGATAGCCACATCCTAATGCCTGAAACCTGTGACTATTACCTGAACTGACAAACAGGTGCTTTGCAGATATGATTAAGTTGAGTATCTTAAGATGGAGCGATTATCCTGGATTATCTCAAGTGACCTTAAATACAATCACATGTATCTTTATGAGAGCGAAGCAGAGAAAAATTTGATAGAAGTGAAGGCAATGTGACAACAGAGGCTGAAATTTGAGAGACGGGACCACAAGCCAAGGAACATGGCAGCCACCAAAAGCTAGATGAGGCAAGGGATGGATTCTCTCCCAGAGTCTCCGGTAGGGCAGCCCTGCTGACACCTTGACTTTGGCCCAGTGATACTGGTTTCTGACTTTTGGCCCCCAGAACTGTGACAGAATAAATTTACCTTGTTTCAAGCCACCAAGTTTGTGGTAATTTGTTACAGCAGTCATGGGAAACTAATACAAGGAGCTTTCTGAAAATTGCTTTTGTACTTAAGATATATACTTATGACGTAGTATCTCTTGATATAGCATTTAACAATATTTCATTCAAGCTAGGATATTCTGCTCCATTGAAGGATGTCTGCACTTCTCATGACCAAGACAGCCAAAAAATAATTAGTGTCTGCTCTTCAGATAGAATTTAGTCCTGAAAAATTACAGATATGTCTTGTAGAATTTACTGGCCTAACTGTAATATTACCATCAAGTTGAAACTCAGTGTATTTCCAGGTAAAATGAAGTGAACTAATATTTTTGAATGTTTTTCTAATGAATGCAAATTTTATTGAAACCTACTTGCATAATTTAACCTAAACTCTGTTTTGGCAACCATTTGAATAGTTAATTATGCTCTTCTGTTAGCATGACCAGCATGAACCCAGCTCCAACACACCAATATGGAAGCATTGCTCTTAGAACTATAATTCTAAGCTCCTACTTTGTTGTTTTTGATTTCTTTTAAGTAGACTAACAGTATTAGAAACATATTTTCAATTACTTTTAGACTCATCACCTATTGGGAGTCAAAGTATGAATATAAAGTAGCATAAAATGGTGGCTAGATCCCTCTAGATAACTTAGTTTGTGGGTAACAAGTGAATCAATAAGACTTTAAACTAATAAATTTTTAGGTATATGTAAACAATAGAAGAAAATAGGAAATGTATTCATATGAGGAAGACGAGTGAAGATAAGCAAATAGCTGTTCTTGTTAAACTAATTCGTATGTTTATGGGGACACTTTTAAAAGGGAATTTGTCAGCATGAATCCTGCAAAAGAAGCAACTAATCATAGAGAACAATTTCAGGAAACATATTGTTCCACAGGATAGATCCCAAGAGATGTTTATAAGCTGATAAATGATCTTAAACTACTGGAAGCATTGATGATAATGAAATCAAGTGTAAAATTTGAGCAGAGATTTCTTATCTTGTGTATTCAATCATTTTTTCATAAGTTAATAATTAAGTGGAGAGCATATTTCTTTCTTAATATTACATTAGTGATTGCATTTCACTCTTATTGTCCCCCAAAGATGTTAGAAATGGCACTATAGGTATGCACAAACTAAGACAACTTATGTTGGTTAACAGTCACCTACATATATAAAGCTCTAATATATCATAAAATTGTTTCTCACAATTCTGAGATGGAGTAATGCTTTGTATAATCAGATATCCAGGTATTTAAAGCTTTGGCTACTTGCTTCCAAAGTGACAATCTCATTATTCAAAATATATATCTCTTCAAGAGGAAGTTTGAGATAAATTAATTGAGGATTGTGTATATATGATATTCATATTGGAATTTAGGGAATTTCCTAATTCTTTCTTCATCTTTTTTAGGCTGTGTTATACCAGCATTTTTGTTAATTTAACAATCGGCCCATTACTTTTTCATTTATTTCAGCAAATCATCCTCAAATCGTGCCTTTAAAATGGCTGCAGAGAAAGAGAGAAAGACAATGGTTGAAGAAATGAAAAAGTATAAGCAAGTAAATTTCAACATTTTGGGACTCTCAAAGAAGGGTCTATAGGAATTCTGCACACTATCCTTGTAACTTTTCTGTGATTCTGAAATTATGTCAAAATAAAAAGTTAAGGGTAAAAAGTTCCTTTGTTTCAAGAGATTAGCAACCTCCGCCAACATTCACACATACTGCACATTCGCCACCACTATCAAAGCTTCAGCACATGCTTAGCCACTCTGACTTTGCAGTTTTCTCCCTTTTTGAGAAAGCCTATGTATTGTGCTTACTGCTCTGATAGCTCAACTATAGTATATCCACATGTTTTTAATGTTTTACAGAGACATTCTTGTGGTTTTGTATCTAAAGCATTTTCAGCTTATTTGGTTTCCTGTAATGCCAAAAGTGGAGGGTGTACCATGGTTTGTAATGGATGTATTATCCCCCCAAAATAACTTCAAAGATATTTATAATCTTCCCTTCAGTGATTTGTTCTTTCCTCCATTTACTATGTTACCTGTGGTAAGTTCTGTTTCAAATGTTTGGTTTCCATATATCATGCGGGGTTTTCTTCACTTTAAATGGTTGGTGATTCTAACTTATTTCTTCATATTTTTCATTTAGGGTCTAGATTGAATAGTGCTGGCAGCTGGAGAGCTATATGAGTCACAGACATTAGACAATATGTTCTCTGTCATATCTCTACCAAGTCAATGCCTAGTTCATAGGAGATACCATGTAAAGAATAAAAACTAAGAGAAAATGAAGATATAAAATGAATGGAATGAATAAATAAAATATGACTATAGACTCTGAAATCAGCAGCAATCAACCTTCTGCAAAACCAAAACATGACAAATAAGATTTTTTGTATCTTGTTTAGTATATAAAATAGGGAATGTAGAATTATTGAGAGAGAGAATTCACAATGAGGAGTCAGTCATAATAAATTTAGAATATCAAAGAATAAAGAAAATCATTAGACAAAAGGTTTTCCAGATGAAAGATTTAGATATTAAAAGAAGAAGATACAGCAGTTCATGAAGACAAACAGGATAAATTATAGTTGAGAATAGGCTTTCTTGAGAAATTTTTGGTTGTCCCCTTTATTGGCTAATTTGAGATGATGTTTGCATGGCACTTACTTAAATGTATGAATAAAATAAGGGCTCACAATTTTTTTACCATTATATTTATTAGCTACCTCAGTAACTGCTCTGAATTCCATGGTATCACTCTGTACCTCTATAATGAACTTCTCTTTTACTCAGTTTGAATTTGTTTCTCTTCCTTGCAATCAGTAAAGTCTCCATCAAGATACAACTCTCTCTTTTGCTCAGAGAAAGGACACTGCTTTCATCAATCAGTAATGCCTTTGGAATTTAAGTTCATACACTTTGCCCACGTACTTGCCCTCCCTGATTTGATAGATATCAAGATCCTCAGTGACAATCAAACAAAAAAAAAAATAACCTCTTCCTGAGAATTCCTTGACTGACAAAGAAAAAATTTATATATTCATCCATTTCCTCAAGAACTTTGTACCCAAATATTGCTTATTACATTTTATTATCCTTAATTACCCTTAATTTGTTTACTGCCCCCACCATTGCATTATCAGCAACGAAAAGACCAGAGTAATGTTCAGTTAAATTTGAATCTGTAACATGTAGCATAGTCCTTTGTATATTGTAAGATATCAAACATAAATTGATAAATGAATGAAATTATTTGGTGATGTGGAATTAAAATGAGCCGTATTTATTCAACAAATATTGTGTCTACTCTTTATAATGTATACTGCAAGGTGCTAGAGATACTGTTCTGATCAACGCACTCTTATAGATAACATTTTAGTAAAGGATACAGATATTATATATCTAATTGCATCATTTATTGTTTAATTACAATTGTAAAAAGGTGCTATGAACAAGAAGAATGCTGTGAGAAAGTAAATTGTAGTCTAGGTGGTCACTGCTTCTTTGAAGAAGCAATGTCTCAGAATTGACACATAGGTAGGAATTAACTAGTCAATGTATGCAGAAGGAAACTTTTGGACATAAGAAATAGCATTTCCTGGGGCTGGCCCCGTGGCCGAGTGGTTAAGTTCGCGCGCTCCGCTGCAGGCGGCCCAGTGTTTCGTCGGTTCGAATCCTGGGCGCGGACATGGCACTGCTCGTCAGACCACGCTGAGGCAGCGTCCCACATGCCACAACTAGAGGAACCCACAACGAAGAATACACAACTATGTACCGGGGGGCTTTGGGGAGAAAAAGGAAAAAATAAAATCTTTAAAAAAAAAAAAGAAATAGCATTTGCTAAAACCCTGGGACAAGAAGTACTCTAGTATATCCTGGAAATAAAGGATGACTTGTGTGGTGGAGACCAGGCAAGAGAATGACGCCGAAGGAAACATGTGGGTCAGTTAGATTAGAGTTTTGTGTAGCAGACTTAATTAAATAAATAGGCTGATTCTAAAAAGATTTAGGAGAAAAAAATAAAATAGCTGCAGCGAATAACTCAGAAACAAGCAAAGGGAGATACAAGGAGATCAGTTTAGAAATGAATGCAATAGCAAGTGCAAGACAAAAGGTAATTTGATCTCAAGTTATACCAAAGAGGTGGAAGGAAGTGAACAGATTTGAAAAATTAGTAAAAGTAAAATGATCTTTAGGGAAAATTGGCTTTTAGGGTCATAAAACAAAAACTGGAGGAAAAGGAACTAGGTCTGTCCAAAGGAAAAACAGATTCAAAAACACACTAGAGGTACTGCATTTACGTGATCAAACTAACAATAATTTCCCATGGATTAAAAGATAAATATTGCCAATTTCACTTGCCCATCTTTATAAGACTGACTCCTACATCATTATTAGAGTAAAAAAGAAGTGGAAGGCAAAGATTCACCTGAGATTTTCTGTGAATTTTAAGTACCATTGTGCTATGGTTTTTCAAACTCTATTGGAGTAGATAAAATCCTAATGTGACATTTATCTTGTATATTCATGGTTCATCAGATGCAAATCAACCCTGTTTCCTTGTCCTAGATATAGGGAAAGACTCTAATTCCCAGCCTTTGTTCCACTTGGTCAGGGCCATGTCATTGAGGTCTGGCCAATGGGATGTGGGTAGAGATTGTGCACCTCTCATAAAACATCCTAAGTGAGCCCCCACACATTCTCTTCATTTATCTGTCAGCCAGTTGAATGCAGAGGATACCTGGCAGCTACGTCAAGATGAGAGAGCCACAGGCCCGAAGTAGCCTTATCTCTGTTTAACTATTTTGAGTAGAATTTTTCAGTAGAGACTCCAAACTAACATGGGATTTTGATAAACAAAATCCCATTAATTTCAGGCACTGAGATTTTGCGGGTGTTTGTTACAGAAACTAACACAAAATACAATGCCTCCTTTTTTTTTATTTATTTAACAAAAATATATAGGTATACATGCCAAGAATTCTCCTAAGCACTTTGTGAATGTTAAATCATTTAATCCTCGCAACCAACCCATGAAATAAGTAATATTATTATTCACGTTCTACAAAATAGGAAACAAAACCCAAGTTCACATAGCTAGTAAATAGCAGAGCCAGTGTTCACTCCCAGCCACTCTGGCGACAGAGTTTCCGCTGTTATGTTCTGGCTATGCACCCTGAATTTAACTGAATATTCTTTGAAAGAATGTTCATTTGTGGAGCTACACTTTTCCACATCCCTGAATATTTTAGGACTTTCATATCAAGGCTAATTTTATGAGTAGATCAAAAAGTTCATTTGGCCTGAGTCTCACATTGAAGAAGAATCTCAAATGTAATGTGATATTTTGTGTGCTATGTGGTTGAACTAGGTAAATGAAAAATATTAAAATTTTTGTAACTCTATTTTCTCATTTCTTCATTTCCTTGCAAATTACTGGGGAACATTATTAACTGGAATTGGGCCAAGCAGGCTTTTAGTCCCTGAGGGCCATGTTTTGCACACTCACTGGTGAGTATCTAAAAAAGTGGTTGTATCTTCTCCGGAGCTCTAAATGAACTCAATGAGATATCTCATTGAGTGTCTAAAAGCTTGTAGAACCTTCAGAGTTAGAGTAACTCCCCATGGCACCACCAGGTAAGCCTCCAAACAAGCTGCAGTAGACAAAGATGAGCGTGCAAGAGGGGCTGAATAGGTTAATCTCTTGTCTTGAAATGAACTTCAAAAACATTTTATGTTCCTCTAATTCTGGGGAAAAAATACCTAGTTCAATCTTTTCTATATCCAATAAGAAATTGTTAGGACATATCTAATTAGAAGTTGTGCTATTGCCAAAGGAGATATTTGAGTAGGGCACCTGTGCCACCTCTAACTTACTTTGAAAGAGTCATGGGATCTGTAACTTTTGCTTGGCTCTACTGAAAAGAAAGGAAGGATCTGTGGTTAATGAAATGTCAAAAGTGTAACATCTCTAAGCGTTTGGCTCATCCGTTCAGAGGACACTAGAGACTCAGTACCAGGGTTGCATCCCTACGCAAGCTGAGAGCGTTGAGCTGTGAAGATTATTTGGGTTTCTTTCTCTTTCTGTCGGTCATTTTTTCCTGCTTTCTTAAACTAAAATTATTTCTTCCTTTAAGGAATAATTGCATCCATGGGACTTGGGATTACAGTGACACAATTCATATGTTGTGCTGTCATTTTATCCATCTACATAAGTGACATGCATGTGTAGCCTTTGTCACATGGCTAATATGGTCCTGAGTGTCACTAGTGAAATTGTATGTACTTGTGTTTATTTTTGCCTGTCCTCATTTATTAACTTCAATTAACCAAATCCTTCTTCCATATACAGAACTACTTCTAATTCAATTTAAGCTGCATTTATGGTCTTATTGATCTTCTAAAGAGATCTAATCAGGGAGAATAATCAATTGAGTAAGCATCTCTTAAAAAGATGTCTTGAGTGGTGTAGGGGAGGAAAAATGCTTCCTCTACCCATCTTAGGTCTCAGCTGGGGCTCTGTAACAAAAGACAGAGTAACAAGAGAAAAGCAAACAAAGGTATTTAAGTTTTACGTGACATGGAAATCTTCATAAGGAAGTAAAGACCCAAAGAAATGGCAAAACCTAGGGTTTATGTATTAAGCTGAACAAGAGAAGCAATCCTGGAAAAGTAACTAAAATATATGGGGAGACTAACGGAAGATAAAAGTCATTTCAACAAGTTATGCTTGTACAGAATTCTCTTGGCCTACACTCCCTATCTCTTGTGATAAGAATATTTCTTCCCTTCAGGTACAGAAGGGGCACCTCTCAGGTGGGAGTTTTGTCTCCTGATTTTAGGAAGAAAAGGGAGGTCAGAGTGCTCTTCTTGCACCTCTGTTTTTCAAGTGCCTTTAACTCAAAATAATCCTCATACCAGAGAGGCACATTTTGGGGTGGCATATTCTGGTACCCTTCAGTAGCATAATAAAAGAGACCAAGGAATAGAGGTTGAATGGTCAGGATGTGAGTTTCAGATCTTCTCCCCTAACATTTGAATGAAATTGAACAATCCCTTAACATTTTTTGAGGCTCAGTTTCCCTATCTGTTAAAGCAAGATAAGAATCCCTAGTGAAAGTATTATTATTATGTAAATGAAGTAATAATTTATGTGAAAGAACTTAAAAACACTCAATTTCGGCACAAATGTTAATTTTTTAAAAAATGTGTTTATGAAATAATGAATAATGAAAAGGATAATGCAAGCTATCATGGTAAAATGAAAGTCATTGTTATTGTGAAACATGTCCAAGTTTGGCATCTTTGTAACAAAGTGTATTAATATTTTTAAATGCTCTCACTAAATAACTATTGAATGTATGTAACGAAACAGTACAGATTTGCAGTGTCTTTTCTAAAATTTCACTCATTTGTCCGTACTAATCTAAGAAAATATTACAAGGATAAATAAAGGCCTAAGAAAATATGCATGTCACTATTTACCTTTAAATATTAGAAATTTCATATCAGAAGGGAAAACTATTTCCTTGAACATTAGATTGATTATAGGTAGCTTCAACTTAAAAATGTAATTTATTTTTGAACACGGCAACTTCATATCAAGTGTTAATATCGGGCTCAAAAACACTTATTTTATAATGAATTGATTTGTTATGATTTATTTGTTTAGGACAGAAAATTTTTTTAACTGAATTTCCTTGATATTCATTGTATTTGTATTTTCTCAGACAGTTTTAGCCTAATGTTCCATGCTAATTATCTACTTCAATGGAGCATACCTCAAATTAGTGGAAACTCAATGCGGAAAATATGGCCATAGTACTTTTTTTTGAAAAAAACTATTTTTAAACAGGTACATGTCTGATATCTATACATGGCCAAAGTTTTTTGAAAGAGAAAGATAACCTCGAATAAAATGAAAAGGAGAAAAGAGACCATACTAGTATAATTTAAGTTGTTAAGATAGTTAGAATTTTGAAATCAGCCAAATTGCAATATAAGGGCATAAGGACCTACTACTTCTGTATTTTCCTATCCCACTGAGTAATCAAATAGCTGTTTCAAAATTTCTATAATTCTATGATTTTCTTTTGACACATTTGAAATGTTATTAATGCTATATTTTAAAAATCAGCATTCATTGTTTATATTTGTTTTGATTTTCACATTTTTAAATGTGATTTATGTTCTTTCCAAAAGAATGCTTTTGAATTTTCCAATGAAAAAGAAATGTAATACTATAAAGCTCATTTTTCCAAATATTGTAACTCTGATATAAGACTAGTGAAAGATGCTATTTTCATGTAGACAAAATTGATCATGAAAATACATGCTACCCTCAGATTTTCTAAAAAACAATGAATATTAGTATGAAAAGATTAACTTTTTAATGATTACATATGTTTATTTATTTTTTCTCCCATAAACACATTTGGAATTTAGACTTGTGCACTCAAATATTGAGGTTTTATGGGGTGTTTTTGTTTTTTGGGTTTTTTTTTTTTACAGAATCATGGGTCATATTTAACTTTTAAGTCAGTTACGTGTAACAATGACTATGGAGTCAAGTAATCACTGGGGAAATTTCTCTAGCAGCTCATAAAATTATATCTGTGTCTTACTGGCAAGCAGTGAGGGGTGGCAGGTTAAACAGGTTAAGATCTTTCTAGAGTGGCATCAGAGGTTGTTTAAACTGTAATTACAGTTTATAGTGCAGCTGTTAAAATCCACCAAACCAAATTTTCAAAATGACCTTTTCCATTTATATAAGGAATTTTGCCAAATGTTTAATTTGTAGGCATCTCACTTGGGCTCTTTTCCAAATAACACCTTTGAATGAGTTATCTCATCTTTAGCTTTCACACACAAAACTGGATGTCTGTAGGTGACCTACAATATCAGTGGAGTTAACTCTGCTTCATATTGGTGATGCTTTCAGAGGTACAACTTTTTAATGAGATAAAATAATTACTAACTCCTTAAAAGAAGAGGGCATCTATAAGAATTTCTTTTTTAATGTCTATTAAAGTTACCTTATAAATATTATGAATTCAATTTCCGAAATCTGTGTGTAATATTCTAGAAAAACATTGAAATGACAGCATCAGTGCACTTATCTGACCCTTGTAAAAGTCAAGTGACAGATGAACAGAATTCACTAGTGTCTTTAATAATTTTTATTTACCTATATCTATATTAATTATGTTTTCAACCTCCAAGAAATAAACATTACATATTTAATTTTTAATGGAATCAAATAGTTACAATTAGCCAAACAGGAGAATACTAATTGAAAATCAGTTTAGCTGTGGCCCATCTTGCTATCAAAATGGGCTAGTTCTAAATTACAGAGAAAAAACTGGACAAGGGTAAAAAATAGTTAATTTAATTAGCCACTCCTCTTTTATAGGTCAGGAAAAGCTGACAAATACCTGGAAACACTGTGACCCTTCTCATAAGTAAAATAGCATTCTCTGCATCATCCTAAACGTTCAAGCAGAGCTACACTGCCAGAATAGATGTATGCTAAAATCTTAAGTAGAGAATCTAAAAATAAATAGAAATACCCCCAGACTATAAAACCAAACTTTCACAGAACATGATGTATAAATGAGAAAGTTGAGCACGTACATTTTGTAGTGGTTAAAAATGAAGGCTCAGAGGGCCTCAGTTTGAATCTAAGCTCCTACATAGGCACTTGGAAAAATTATTCACCATGTAGAAGACCGTGGAAAAATTAGTTAATGTTATATAACATTTCTAAGCTTAAGTTTCTTCATCTGAAAAGTGGAAATAATAATTGTATCTGCTCATCAAGGGTTTTGGTATGTTAATAGCAAACAGTGAAGACTAAGCTCTCAGCACAGAGTCCAGCAATTTGCAAGCACCCCATAAATGATGGCTATTATTATAGGTAAAATGAAATTAATATAATCAACCAATATTCTTACAAAGCAACAACAAAAACAATACACAAACACATGCACTAGTTTGACTCCCAAAAGAAATATATGTGTCCAGTACTCATACAAATAGTCTAAACAGCCCAATGCATATTTAGGACACTGTAATTTCATTAGCTCCAGGTCAAGTGTCTAAAGGTCTGGAAGTCGTTGTCCTTGAGGAAAGTGAGAAACAATGTGGGAGACAAGTAAAGGAGGAGTGGAAGGAAATAGAGAATCATGATGCAAATCTTACTAGGCCCCAGACACTACCCTTGAATTTTGTATGTGTTGTCTTAGTTTGTGGTCAGACTCAGAGTTAGATTACAATTGTGATTCTTTTTGCAAACGAGGAAACTAGCATGTAGACAAGCCAATTATACTACCTCTAGTAAATGACTAGCTAGGGGGGAGATGGGATTCAAGTCCAGGTCTGTCTGCTCCTGACCTTACCCATACTCTTTACAGCTATGTTACACAACCTCTCATAAACAGAATTTCAGACAAGTATTTGGATATACTGTGACTGCAGAAATAAGAATATGCATCATTAGACTGAGAAGGGAGTCTCATCTGAGCACCTGAGAAGGAGACGCGGGGCAAAACCGTTGCAATGGATAGCTATCTGAGGCAATGAAGCCTTAGTGGTTGAAAGCTTATTTGGACTTTGCATGACATGAACTTGATTTGCATCCCAGCTCTAACAATTCCTCTTGTGTAACGTTGTTCTGGGACTTCCACCTCTCTAAATCTAGTTTATCTTTTCTTTAAAATGGAAATAGTAAGGTTACTTCTAGTGCTAAATAAAATAACTTCTTTAAAACAATTAGCAGAAATTCTAATAAGTAGTGATATGGATATATCAATGTTGTTGTTATTGTTACATTGTTTAAATAACAAGGGTAGTCCATGACCTGAAAGATGAAGCACCCAATGGTAAAGATGAAGAACAAAAGTAAAGCCTTTGTGAGCATAGATGTAATTTCCAGGGACTAATGAAGCCTTGGCTATAAAATTAGCAACCAAAAGATTCTCTGAGTCCTGGAGTCAGATAGACCAGGATTTCAGTTCTAGCCTGCCACTCACAAGCTCTGCGATCTTGTCCAAGTTAATTGTCTCTTTAAGCTTCAATTTCTACATCTACAAGTGATATTACTATTAGCAATGTGCAATTATATGATTTGAGATTGATTTAGATTATAATATTATAATTGATAACAAACCAGTCTAAATGTCCTTCACATATGTCCAAATTTAATTCCTTTCGTCTATAAAAACTGATTCACTATTAGATTATAAAAATACCAGGGAGTATTAATTGCTGATTAGAATTAGGTTTCTGTAGTCAGCATTCAGTATACGTTAGCCATTCCCCAAGCTATAAGATGAGAATGTTATACTTTGATTAATTTGATACATGGAAGCTTGAAAAGAAAATAATTGTCATGAAATTTGTTTTCATGCCAATCAAATAGCTAATAATTTTATTATTCTTTTTGTTCTATTTTAGTAGGAGCAAAGAAAATAAAGTCTTGCTTATTTGACTTTTAAAAGCTCAGACTACATTATCCTTTACAAAAGGAAAAATATAGAGTACAACTTCAAGTACTAGCAGGGTTTTAGTGCTATATATGGAGGAAAAATGCCAAAATTGTTATACACTGGAGCACTCTGGTAATATTCCTTCCAGTTTTAGTCAAGACATTGTTTGGCACTAGGGTACTGAAGGTGATTTACCATAGATATCAATTTTATTTTCTGATATGGCCTTTATTGAAATTTTCTCTAGTATTTCTCCCTTTATGGAAATGCTCCTTCCTCTCAGGAAAGCTATAAAGAAATTGCTGACTATTTGTCATGTAAAATACTTATGTTATTTCATTCTATTGTCTATGAAAAAATTCTGTATACAACCTAAAATTTAACCCTGATTTTTTACAGCAGACAGAAGCCTTGGAAATGAAATAGAAATGAAAATATACTATTTCCAATTATGTTGGAAAAAAATAAAGATCCAAGCCAAAAACACAGAGGTCTTTTATAGCCATATACAAACGGAGGGCAAAACAGAAAGAGTATATTGAATCCCCAAACTGAAGTCAAGGATAAGGCTGTATTATGACTTTTAACTCGCATTTGCACTGCTTCTCCCTCAAAGCATCATCACATATCATAAGTTCATGTTCTGCAACAGCGAGGATGCACTTTCAAATATAATGGACGAAGAAAGTGAGACATATGAAAAAGCAGCAGGAAATTGTTCAGCCAAAGTCTAACTTCTTTTAGGCAAAGGATTTAATAGGAATCTCACTGTGCATAAAAACAAGTTATTTAGACGTAGGTAAATTGACATTTCAGTCATTTCAGCTCTTTGTAGCTTTGGCACGGATACGATCTCACATGCGATTGAGGTCTTTTCGCTTCTTACACAGTTATATGTTGGGATATACGGTTCAACTGAGTCCAGGTACTGAATCATTACAAACAAATGCATTTAGAAAAGTTTCCACCTATTTTGGCTTGCATGTGGTCTGAATATATGCAAGAAGACTATTAGACATGTCCCTTTGGTGGTATATTATAAAACATTTTAAAAGGAGAAACTCAGAGAAAAAACAAAATATTCCTCTTCATTCTCACTTTTGCTGGGATAGGAGTAGAGCTTGGCTCCCACTTTCCTTTAATTCAGAACAAGCTAGAATGTGTTCCAGGACATTTTATAAACCAATTTATTGAGATGCAATAAATCTCACCTAAGTTATCCATTAGTGGACATTTGATTTGTTTCCAACTTTAAGCTATTGTGATTACAGCAGTTATGTGCATTTATGTACACATCTTCTCATTAACAGAAGTTTTTATGGTCTTTGGTAAACACCCAGGAGACAAATGCCTGGGCTGTAAGGTAGGTATACGTTTAACATTTTAAGATACTGCTAAATAACTTTCTAAAATTATTATACCCTTTTATATTGTCACAAACAGTGTACAGGATTTCCACTTCCTCCAAATTCTCCTCAACACTTGATATTGTCAGCCTCTTTACTTTTGCCCATTTTCAAGGGTGTATAATGGTATCTGTTTGTGCTTTTAATCTGCGTTTCTTTGATGACTGATGTTGGATATTTTACCAAGTGCCTATTGCACAATTATATATATATGTATCTTTTGTGAAGTATCTGCTAAATATTTTGCCCATTTTCTAATTTGGTTGTTTGTTTTCTTACTATTGAACTATAAGGAGCTTCTCTATATTCCGGAATCAAGTGCTTTTTTGATTTATCATTTCAAATGTTTTCTCCTGTTCCGTGGCTTGCCTTTTCGTTTTCTTAATTGTCAAAGAGGAAATATCATTAGTTTGAACAATGTCCAATTTCTCAAACTCTGGCATCATTAAAAAATAGTTGAAAATCATTTTCCTTAAAGCTGTCTAAATCAGTATACAGCTATTCTGGTTTCTCATTCAAATGTGAGCTTATCCTGCTCAGATTTATATAACACTCTTCTTCCAGCCATTTTCCATCTTGTTAGCCATCTTTTACCTCACTGAGCCAAGAGAACAGCTCCTCTGTCAGCAGCCAACAATCAAATGATTCACAAATCACAAACCTCCCACAAAAGCATTAAGGGAAAAGAAAGTAAAACAGCTTGTTCCATTTCTTTAGGCTTCCAGCCTGTTTGATTAGGCCCAAAATTTTTTGCATGGGTACAAATAATCAGAACCAGGACAACTTTTAACCAGGACGAGCAGAAAGTATTATAGCCACACTAAGTATTATGATGTGAAGCCAGAATAATTTAGCCAATGCAAAAAAAGAAGCAAGCAAGAATAAATAGCACAAAATAATAAGATAAAGAGAAAGAGCATAAAATGTCCACAAATAGGGGGAGGAAAGATTTTGCATAGTTTCGCATAACATATCTCAATCTGAAAAAGTATAAGTATATATGATAAATTAGATCATCAATTACTTAGTTATAAAACATAAGATATAAGCAAGTCCAAGGGGATTAACAGATTAATCATAGAAAATAGTGGAATAATTGTCATATTGGTGAAGGATTAGACACTCCATAACATTCTAACTCTTGATGCAATTAACTGAAATACACAAAAAATATTGGCAGCGTCAAATAGAAATTTTAATTTTTTGCAAAATGAAAAAGAATCAAATTAAAAGAAACAAATGTCATCAAATATGTTAACCTCAAATATGAAAAAGTTAATATCTATAATGAATAAAGAACATTTTGTACAGGTATGACCTGACAAAACATACCATAAACATACATAATTAAATACAAAATAATAACTAAGGAAATTAAAACAAAGCAGGCTTAGGATATGGCTCATATTAAAATTATGTAACATGCAACGTTGATGAAAATGTGATGAAGTCAGCAGACTTAGATACAGGAAGTGATGTTATAAATATTTGTAGTTATTTTGGAAAATAGTCTGGCAACATGTATGAAGGAAAATTATAATATTCATATTTTTTGATATTGGAATTGATTTGAAATAATTTATCTGAAGAAAAAAATGAACTAAAGCTTTTATAGATCCACATCTATAATAAGAAAACAATCTCTAATAATAAAAATCTAAAAACCTAACGAAAGAAATGAAACAATGACTCCAGTAATGTTATGGCTAGTTAAATTTTGAAATACCAGTTTAATAAAAGTATTATGTAAACCTTTCAAATAAGATTCATTAAGACTGTATAAAGTGGAAAATAATAATTAATATTATAAAAATTTACTATCTATAAAATGATTTCACTTGTTACATCTGACCCTCCACCAACCGTGTAAAATAATTGAGGGTAACATGGGATAGTAGGTAAGAGCTTGGGCCTTAAAAATAGGCAGTTTTCAAACCCCAGCTTTATCAACTGTGTAACTTTAGGCACATTATTCATCCTTTCTCTGATTCTTGGCTTTCTAATCTGTGAAAAATGAGATTAATAATTGGACCCACCCCTATGGAGTTCTTTAGAAGATTTAGATAAGGTAATAAAGTTATAACAAGAAATTCTTATTCTATTGTTCAGATAATAAAACTGGCCATCTGGAAAATGCATATTGTCTGATACAATTTATTTGGTAAGTGCTTGCATCAGAATTCGAATACAAGCGTCCAGATAACACAACTGTCACGAATATATGCTATTTTCATCTGTACATAGTTATGTATTTTGCTTCCTCGGCAGAAGAATGTAATCTCCTGAAAAAGACTGAATCATATACATGTTTTATTTCTTCCAACCACTAGCAGTGTGCAATGGACATAGTATGAGGAAATAACCTTAAATGAATGAGGTTTGTTAGATGAGCACTTCCCTGTGCACCAGTTCTAAGAGGATGAGTGAGATAGTTTAAAATGACCCAGGGTGAACTTTTTCAATGTGTTCATGAAAATCTCCTTTCCATTCACCTTCCTTCGTTATTTCTTGTAAGGACAAATCTGCCACCATTTTCCTGGTGATTTATTTCAATGACTCAAAACAAAGAATGTTATCATTCTTCCAGTCATCTGATAGGCTGTTCTAATTACTTGCCTTATGGTATAATTGAAATAGGGGATGCAAAATTTCAACTACATAAAATATACATGCAAGCTGAAAAAAAACTAGAATACAACAAACAGAAGTCAAGTGGTTGCTACTTTAGGGTTATGGGATAATATACCAACTTTTAATAATATTATTTTTTTTTAGTGCTATACTGCTTTAAGAGAAAAAACATAAAGCAGCACAGGAGAGGAAAAAAGGCTGATAAGGAACTCACAATAAATCCTTCCTCCAAACTGCCTTTGTGGTTTGTTGTATGATAAAACATATTTCTTTTTGGCACAATGAAAATCATAGGGTTTGATATACAATTTATTTTAATCTTATGCTGGAATGTACCCTATAAGTTTTGTCCACTTTACTTTTCTTCTATGTAATTTTCAAAATTAGTAGACATTTTATGCATAAAAGTTCATGGCATGTTTTAAATGTATGGTTTCTTTTTGTCACTATTGTGGAATTGCTACAGTACAATGTAGGAGTAATTATTGTAGGATAATTTCAAATGATTCATTTTCTTTATTAGTCCAAAAAGTTTACTCTCAGTGGTAGAAAAAGACTATGTCTATTTTAAACAAACGCCAATAATTTGTTTCACAACCATAAAGATGATATTAATGCGATATTGTAATGATCTATTTAAATTGTTAAAGAACAAGATTTGTGAATTTTCTCACATGGATTTGGTTCATCGTGTGTGGGAAGATATCATCATTGATACAAGAGTTTGCCTTGGACATAAAACTCTTTTTATAGAAAAACTATCATGAGGGGCCCACCCCGTGGCATAGTGGTTGAGTTCAGAGCACCCCGCTTCAGCAGCCTGGGGTTGTGGGTTTGGATCCTAGGTGCTGACCCACAGCACCTGTCAGCCACACTGTGTCAGTGACCCACATGCAAAGTAGAGGAGCACTGGCACAGATTTTAGCTTGGGGCAAATCTTCCTCAAGTGAGGAGAGGAAGATTGGCAACAGATGTTCGCTCAGGGAGAATCTTCCTCACCAAAAAAATAAATAAATAAATAAATAAAAACTACCATGAAGAAGAAATATTATTTTTTAACATGAAACTGACATAAGTAGCAGAAAGGAATTATTCTCAAAAGACTATTTTAGTTATACTATGGCCCAATGAAACTCAATTCTCATACATGCCTTGCAATTTTTTCCAGGATCTAGGTGATATTAATTACACTCTGTCTGGGAAAATTGTCCTTCAAACAACTCCACCACAAAATAAAGGGGAAAAACAAAGAAATGTTCAACTCTACTTCAATTTAATAACACGGGTATACACCGTCTCAGGTTCTTGTCCAAGGTCAAAAGCAATAACTGCATTTATCAGCTGAATATTGTATTCTATCTGGAACATGTTGTTAAATGGAGTTTTTATCCTTCTTTGCCTTATGAACTCCCTTAAGTGTTTAACATCGTTTTCAGGAAAATTATAATTCATGAATACAATATTAATTTATTAACATGATTTCTCTTTGATATATTTAGTTTCTCTTTGATATATTTTAGAGCTTGGGGGCAGTATATATCTTGTTTATATTCTGTATATAATTTTCGTATGTAATTTTATCTTACGTATCATTCCAACTCTTCTCAAAGAATCTGCTTTCACAGTTACTATTGACTGGACAGTGAGCCATGGCATATCCCCCACAGGTTGGCCACACCAAATTGTATTAAGATGTACACACATCTTAATGTTGGGCCAATATGGTAATCTCAGCTAAAAATTTGGAAATAAGACTCAGGAACAGTCATTAGGAGAGAGAGGGAGAGAGAGAGAGAGATCTAAACAGTCCCACGATCTGCCATCTGCAAGCTGGAGACCCAGGAGAGCCGTGGTAGAAATCAGTCCAAGCCTGAAGATCTAAAACCCAGGGGAGCTGAAGGTGTAAATCCAGTCTAAGGGCAAGAGAAGACCAATGTTCCAACTGAAGCAGGTAGACAGGAAGGGAACCAATCCTCTTTTCCTCCTTTTTTGTTTTATTCAGGCCCACCACAGATTGGATGCTGTCCACCCACATTGGGGAGGGCCATCTGTTTATTGAGAAGATAAATCAAATGCTGATCTCATCTGGAAATACCTCACAGGCACACCCAGAAATGGGCACTCTGTGGCCCAGTTAAATTGACATAAATGAACCATCATGCCTAGAGAAACAGTGGGCATGGAGAAATAGAAAGGGGAACAAATGTTCGATGAGAACGAAATGAACAACCATGTAATCCCAGAGACAGCACAGATGGAGGAAGAGTTTGTCTTGGATTTCAATGTCTCTAGATCCCAGTTACCCTGACTAGTTGTAATACATTTCTTTTAACATAAGCAGTGAAATGAACTCTCTCTAAAACACATTATAGTTTCCAAAACACTTAACAAAATGCATAGTTTTTGAACAAATGTCACAAATTGTATTATACTGGAATTTTAAATTATATATGTTGTATCAGGTTTAATTTTCAACCAAAATGGATTCTATAAAAATCATCTCTTTTTAAGTTTATTTTACCATAATTGTGACCAGTTTTATGTGTCAACTTGATGAAAATGTTGTCTCCAGTTAATCAAACATTAATCTAGGTGTAACAGGTAATCTAGGTATCCCTGTGAAGGTATTTTCTAGCTGTAATTAACATCTACAATCAGTTGACTTGCAGAAATTATCCTTGATAATCTTAGTGAGCCTGATCCAATCAGTTGAAAGGCCTCAAGAGCATAACAGATTTTCCTGAGGAAGAAGAAATTCCACTTGTCGGCTACATCAGTGTCAGCTCCTGCCTAAGAGCTTCCAGGCTTATCTTCCCTACAGCCCGCCCAAAGGATTGCAGAATTGTCTCGCCAAACTCTCCCTCTGTCTCTCTGTCTCTCTATCTCTGTACCTCTGTGTGTGTGTGTGTATATATATATTTTAATATTTAATGTATATATGCCATCCACCTGATTATTAAAACCCTTTGGTTCGCATTCATACAAAACACAACTAGCTTTATGTTCTTTTCCCATTCCGAGAGGTCTATCCATGTACCTCTTTCAGGTTTACCTTGCCACCTATTTTCTCATGACATTCCTTCCAAGTGCTTAAATACCCAGCCAAATCACTGGCCATAGCTCATGAATCAATATAGACTCATACCTCTGGCTATCCCTTTCCAAGCAAAATGAATAGCCAAGTGCACTACTCAAAGTTCTGCCCAGCAGAAGGAACTCCCTTCACTACTGTCTTCAAGGATGTCCCAGAAAAGGGCTGGAGTGCTGCAGCTGTCCACCTCAGGTGGTGTCTGCATATCATGCGGAACCATCTGTAAACCAGACCCAAGTTTTGTCTTCCTCAGTCAACTTGTTGTAGAGAACTTATAGGACCATAGCTGCCAGACAAGATAAGATAGCAAAAATAGGGGCCATGGGCATTTGAACCACTACCTCATGTCACTTACATGTGCCTTCATGGCCTGCTTGAGTCCAATATCACATATTCTACTTCCATTTGATAATAGACAGCTGATGTGTACACTCAATTTAATGACTTAGTAGGTCAGACAACATCCAGTTCATGATGAGAAGTTCAGGTAATGTGGTAGCCCACGGTTAAGAATTCAGTATTTACTGAAGCCCAGGAACAAGCCGAGAAGTATTCCTCAAAAGTAGAATAGGCATTTACAAGGATAACAGGGCTTTGATCCAAAATCCTGAGAGTCTGAACTCTAGTTCACTTATAGGGGCCTGCCAGAGGCACCAAACAACATCTCTATTTGCCACTGACACTTCAAGCACCACTGGATCTTCTGGATCAGGTGGCTTCAAGTAGCAGAGGACCTTACACAGCAGCCTGGACCTATTGCAGAGAATTTTCTTCCTCTGAGTCCTATTCAAAAGGGATAGCTTTTTGGGTCACTCAGTAAATTGTCCAGAGTAGCATACCCAAAAGAGAAATATGTCTCCAAATCCAAAAATGCCCACTAAGTCTTGTGCCTTTTTATTTGTAGGACAGGCCAGATGCAGCAACTTATCCACTTTAAAAGGAATATCTTGATATTCCCCACACCATCAGACATCTAGAAATTTCATTAAGGTGGAAAGCCCTAGCATTTTTATCAGATTTATTTCTAACTGTCTGACATGTCAATATCTTGCCAATATGTCTAGAGTAGCTACTTGTTATCTCTTTCCAGACTCTTTCCCCAGACACTCCTGTCATTACCCAATGGGCTTACAAACAAAATAGCTGTGCTGACAGGGACAGAAGAAATGTATGGGCTCAGCGACATGGACCTTCACTCACCAAGGCCAACCTGGCTACAGTCACTGCTAAGTGACACATCTGCTAGTAGAGGAACACTGAATCCCAGATATGGCACCATTCCCTGGGGTGATCAGCCAGTTACTTGATGGTAGGTTGATTACATGGACCACTTTCATCAAAAATGGGTAGTGCTTTGTTTTTTATGGAATAGACACTTTGCACACAGATCCCCTTCCCTGCGTGCAGTGGTTTCGTCACAACTACTATCCCTGGATCTACAGAATGCCCTATCCATCATCATAGTATTCCACACAGTGTTGTTCTGATCGGGGAACTCACTGCACAGCAAATGAAGTGTGGCCATGGGCCAGGTGATGTCCACATGGGCAGCCATGTTTCATTTAGAGCGAGGTATATTCAAAGAAGAAGTTGAAGGTAGAGGGTAGGTTACTGTTCACAGACTAGGAATTCCAGAGTTTACAGCAGGAGGATTTGGGAGGAAGGGAAGCATAGTGACTCAGATCAATGGAACAGAGTTGCACACATTGTGAAGATAGTGTGCGAGAAAGTAAATGACTCTAGAAGCTTTCTTATTGGCTGGACAGGAAGAAAACAGGAATGAAATATAGGATATATTTGGTTTTGATAGTTTTTTGGAGAGGAGAGACCCTTAAGTCTAATAGGATTCACATGTTTTACAGTGGTTCTCACACTTGACAGCAGCTTAAAAAAATAGCATACTGGATAGAACCCCTCCTCCCAAAACTTATTTAATTATTCAAGTATAGGGCAAAAGATCTGATACATTTTAAAATCTCCTCATGTAATTCTAATTCACAGTCAGTGTTGACTACTAGTCATTAACTACGGAGCCATTATCTGGAAATGAGTCCCAATGATAACAGATTGGGATTCATGTTTCTCCTGATCAGCTGGTGTTGCCATCTGCTGTAGGCACAGTATAGAATGGAGGGCTGTACAAGAGGTTAAGCACAATCCCTATGTTTCTTCACTTGAGACAAGAATGAGTACTCTGTAATTCTAGGCAAATTCAGTTAGGTGTTTGAAACAAATGGGCAAAGAACCTATTTATGGTTGGGTTTTCTCACTTGAACATCCCCTGGGTTGATAAGTGTTCAACAACCTCACAATAATTCTTGGCCAGTGCTCCCCTCTGAGACCTAATCATTTGCATGGTAGGTCCTTGGTGGAAGTTTAGTCAATGAAAGAAGCTGAGTCTTAATAGAATTAGTTTGATGAGATTTTTTAGTGTCCTCAGCAGGTTTTGAGATCACCAAATGAAATTAGAACAGAATCCAGATCACATTAGAGAACATGTATTTTGGAATGGAAAAAGTGATTGCAAGATATTGGGATTCAGGGGAGTGCTTAGTGATATTTGTGTTAACTCTAAGTTAGTAGTGATATTTATGGTACCAAAGTAAAGTATCAATATAGACATGTATAATTAGATTTCTGTTGTCCTTACCAGTTATGTGACATTAATGGCCTAGCAATATATTATCACCAAAAAGTAAAATTGTAACCTCCAGACACTTGAAAAAAATATTACCTAGAATAAAATCATTTACAATGAGGGAAGTTTATGCTTATAGAAGAAAAAAATCTCTTTGCAAGTTATTAAGTTCTTAAGAAGGACATGGATTCTCATATAAATATATGGCATTTCTAGACATAAACTTAGGATATTAAGTAAATGGGGAATAAATAGCCATACATACTGATTTATCTCAAGGAAATAAGTTTTCATGATTTAACAAAATATAATTGTATAATAAAATTAAATGAATAAAAAAGAAAGAATAGAAAAGTATCTTATTTTTTCCTCAGGTTAACAGCTTAGTCTTTTAAGAAACATCAATTTAAATCCACAATAATTGATAACAGTTCTCTGAACCCTCAAATGAACTCTTCCCAATGATTAAGTTTAATGTCTTACTGAAGGAACCCTGTTCATATTGGAACTTTTTAATTAAAATAATAACACGAACAAGAAAAATAATAAAATCAGACCCAAAACTTTTCAGAAATAAACCTAAGTGATAAAATCCAGTTGGGATGTACTGATTACATTCTTATTAACTTGTTCACTACCTGAACTCAGGAAAGCACATTCCAGTGGCCCTCCTCTTTTCTCTTTACTCATTGCTGCTTTTCCTCCAACTAAACTTTGCCCTCTGGGGCCGCCCTAAGACAGTAACATTTATTTGGAGGACCTTCACGCTATATTTCTAAATCATTAAACTAGAATAATATTACTTATTTTCTTATAATTAGTTGTTACTTTTTATATAATTGTATTTTTTCAAACAGATAAAAACATCTAATTTTAATATGATCTTTACAAGTTTAAAACAAACACGTGATTGTCGATTTCACCCCTTCATACCATCCCATCCAGTTCCCCGAAGCAAACATTTCCGTTCTTTCTAGTTTCAGTCATCACATTGATAATGTAAGTGTGCTTGGTTTCATCAATCGTAGACAATACTTACTGGTTATGGTAGATAATGACAGCCTTTTTTCGTATCACCTGTCACTCTTCGATCTTTCCAATACTATTATATCACGAATGAGGTTAAACTAATTTATTAAGAATAAAATAATATTTTTATTATCAATAATTAATATTGCATACTTAACCACGTAGTGTATTATTAACACCTTTTCCCTTTTAGACTAACCTTTTATTTTTCTACATTTCTTTTTCCTCTTTTTCATTTGCCTAAATGTTTTTTAGGTCGGTTAACAAGTCTATTATCAAGTCTATTAACTTTCATCTACCTTTTGATAAAATTTCCCAGCCAAAGCATAATCTGGGATAGTCTGAACTGATTGCCATCTGGGATTTCTGCGTAATTGTTATCCTAAGATTTATTCTCACCATGATGTTAGGAATTTCCTTTATCTTTCTTGCATTGAAATCCTGGACTCCTGAATTGCAAGGCTTCCTCTTTCTTGGTTCACTTTCTCAGTTGTGATGAAGATATCTGCAATAAACATAACAGGGGAATAATCTATATCTAAGATATATAAATAAATTAATGCTAGAAATCTGTACAAATAAACAAAAACATCAAGTAAAAACGGTCCAAAGACTTTAACAGAGACTTCGTAAGAGTGGATATTCAAAAGACTAATGATATATGGAAATGTGTTCACACCACCATCTATCATGAAAAAGTAAACAAAGACCGAAATGAGATACTATTACACAACCTTTAGAATGGATACAGTTAAAAAGAATTACAATATCAAATGTTAACAAAGATGTGCAATAACCAGTATACTCCTGCATTGCTGGTGGATGTGTAAATTACAATAACTTTGGGAAACTATGTGTCAGTTTCTATTAGAACTGAACATATACCTACTCACGACACAGCAATTTCTCTTTTAGGAATATTCCCTGGAGAATTGAGTTCGCATGTCAACCAAAAGACATATATAGGAAAATAGGTAACAGCTTTATTCATAATAGCCAAATATGGAAAACAATCTAAATATCTCTCAACAGTAGAATGTATAAATAAATCATGGTTTGTTCACACAGTGGAATACTACACAGAAATTAATTTTTTTAAAGAACGAGCTACACTTAGACACAGCAATGGGGGTGAATCAACAGACATATTGATGAATGAAAGAAACTAGACACTCGCCCAAAACTATACACTTCATGATTCTATTTGTTTTTAGTTCAAAAACAAGCAAAACTGATGCAAATGTTTGTTATCTTAGTTGAGTTGATGATTTCACGGTGTATACACATGTGAAATCTCATCAGATTGTGTAATTTAAATATCTGCAGTTTAGTATGCTTCAGTTACACCTCAATAAAATTTAAAATACACAAAAAACAAGTACAGGCAAAAGGTAATAAAAATCAAACTAATGATTATTTTTTTCCAGAGGATATAAACTAGAAAAGAGCCCAAGGAAGCTTTCTAGAGTGCCACTAATGTCCTATATATTTATCTGGTATGTGTGGTGCGTGTGTCATTTATAGGATGAATTTTAAAGGATGAGGCAATAGAGGTTTTTTTCTTTTCTTTTTTTTTGGAGGAAGATTAGCCCTGAGCTAACATCTGCCACCAATTCTCCTCCTTGTTTTTTGCTGAGGAAGACTGGCCCTGAACTAACATCTATGCCCATCTTCCTCTACTTTATATGTGGGACGCCTACCACGGCATGGCTTTGCCAAGCGGTGTCATATCCTCACCTTGGATCCGAACCTGTGAGCCCAGGGCCACCGATGCAGAATGTGCCCACTTAACAGCTGCGCCACCAGGACAGCTCCTGCATTGGAAGTTTCTAAGAGTTCATATATGATATGAGGGGAAGACATAAGTCAAGAACTGCTCCTGAGGTTTTCCCCTGAGTCACTGGGTGAACGGTGATGTCATTTACTGAAATAGAGAATAATGGTTAGGAAGCAGTATGTGAGCAGGAGTGATGGGGGGAAACATATTTGTTTTATTTCATATTTATATTTGTTTTATCTTTTACTTTTTTTGGAATATACTACTTTGAGAAGCCTATTAAACATCCAAGTGGATAGGATGAGTAAAAGGTTGAATGCATGAGTCTGGAGTTTAGCAGAAAGATTGACTAGAGGTAAAAATTCAAGAGTCAAAATCCTATAGCTAGTAAGCAAAGCCTTAGGATTAGATAAACTTACTTAGGGAGTTTGTTAAAGGATTGAACTCTGTGGAGCTCCAAGAGTAAAATTCAGAAAGCGTAGTAGGATTTTTCATTCAACCAAGAAGTGATGCTTAAAGATATGGGGGGGGAATGAGGATATGATGTTCTAGAATCCAATGGACAGGGTTGTTTAAAGAAGGAAAAAGTCCAATAATTCCAATTTGATACAAGAGTTATTAAGAGATGTTTGCTATTATAATAAAAACACCTTAAAATCTTGGTGCTTTTACATCCTAAAAGTTTATTTCTAGTTTACATATATATCCATTTCTTGGTAGGTGGAAAGGAGGAAGGTAATCTGCCTCATTTGTCATTAAGGGCTCAAAGCTAAAAGGGTTCTGTCTTTTTCAACATTATCTTCCAAGATCACCCCGGCCATCAATAATCAGCTGGCAAAAAGGGGGAAAGAGAGAGGATCAAACGCGGGAAATATTTGCATGCCAAACCCAGAAGTGGTGCACATCACTTCTACCCACATACCGCTGATCAGAACTCAGTTATGTGGCCACAGATAACTGCCAGAGAGGCTGTGAGACACCAGGCAGCTGTGAGCATGTGTGGCAAATAATCTGGTATTTTGAGAGGCCAGCTAGTTTCTACAACAAACACCAAGATTCCCTCACACTTACTTACATTTACCAAAACCAACTGTTTTCCTTCTTTGTGTCTCTATATTGTTTTATTACATTTCATATAATTTGTTCAATTTTTCAAATTCATATAATTTTTTCATATCTGCATTTTAGGCCTTTATCTTCATGGATCCAAGCAAATAACTCATCACAGAATAGAGAGTTTTCTGATGACATTTTAATGACGATCTAAGTGAGTACACATTTGGCCATGCACATCTGGAGAGATCCTGTAGTTGGGCTTCAGCAAACCATTCCAAGAAGAAGTACTGTGTCATGGATCATTTGATTTTGTTATATACACAGACACAGAGGGAGTGAATTCATTAGCAGAGATTCTTTGAAAGAGAGAACAAAGACTTTGAAAAGAGAAAGGATAGCATCTAAACATGTAGACCCCTGACTTTTCAATAGGCCTACCCTAATTAATTTTAGGCCTAAGAAAAAGGACACTTCCTGTTTTTCTGTGGCTGATATGGAGGAAAGACCAAGTAAAAGAAGAATCCAGTTTCCCATAAAGCATAACATAGCATCAGAAAGAACACTGCACTTGGGACCAGCATAAGAGTCTGGACTCCTCCAATTACGGACCCAGTGAACTGGGAAATGCACTTAACCTCTCCATGAAGTCAGATAATGACATCTATGGCACAGGGCAGTTGTTGAATGTCAAATGTAGTGATGTAAATAAAAAGATTTTCATATTACAAAGAATGAAGTTCAAAGAAGTATCATTTCTTCCATTCTTGTTTATTTTCATGAGCAATTTCTTTTTCATGACCAGATACACGTACTTGTATTTGTGTAATTGCTAATATAAACTCCATTACCCTCTTTACCTTGGTTTGTACCATAATATTGCTTAATACTGCATGTGCTTAATCCGGTTTACCTCTCCAAGGGTAGAGAAGTGCAACCATTTTGGTTGCTTTCTGTCCAAAAAGGCAAAGAATTCATTCTTCCTACTGAGAGTTTACTAAATTTGTAGTGGATTGCTAAAGTGATTCTGGCCCTCACAGATACGGAATATTTGAATTTTATAATCTCTAAATTACTGAATGAGTAGCTGAAAAAATGCTATGGTACTTAGGATCTAATTTAATTTATATAATAGAAATTATTAATTTGAGAGCATTATGTAGAAATTATTGCAACATATGTATTTAATAGACATGCTGTGCGTTAATGAAAATAATATACTTGTAAATTTGTGAGTGTGCCTAGAGAAATATATCGCCTTTAGATTTAGAAATTTTGGAGCACAAAATGTTAATGGCACACACATGTATATAACATATATATGTATATACACACATATATACACATACATTTATGTAAACGTAAAATATGTATAATCAATATATAATATTAAAATAAATATATGATTTGGTGATCAAATACTAAGGCACGGTATTGAAATGTTGCCCAAATGAAATTAAATTTCACCTCATTAATGAAATGGCAAATGCAATTAAGCCTCAAATATAACACCAAGGGGAAAACTAGAGAGACATATAGGAAATACAAATAGTTTAACTATTTGAACAGTTTGACAGTTTTTTAGATGCTAAAATACTAATCTTTTATAAATTTGGATCTTTATATTCACTGTAGCAGGGAAGCAGATGTGAAGAACAAAAGTGGAGTCATTCCAAGGGTCTTCAGGATTGTCTCAATTGCCACTCAGTGTAGATATCTCTTGTGCTGAAGAAAAATTTTTGTTGGCTAGAACTGCTGCTGAAGTCTGTAAATAATAAACAAAAGCTGTTGAGCAGAAATAATAAAAATTATTGGTAGAGGGGAGCAGAAATTGAAATGATTTTATAGAATAAGTTTTGAAGTAATATAATTTTGCTACTTCTATGTTCTATCAATAAGCAATACAGTGTAGTACATTAAATTAATGTGGTATAGTTCCTCTGTTACATTTTCAATTTATTTAAAGACAGACAAATGGCAGAACTAAAATCACCAAAGCACCGTTTTTTTCTCACAGGCTACAGCCACATACACTGATCCTTTGCTTTCTATTTATTTCTATCACAGAGTTGTTCTACCATACAGAAATTCCTCTTCACAGCCTGGGTCAAACCTAGCCTTGATGAGACATTTTATAGTTCACCAGTGCTTTTTGTCCAGGCAGTGTTTTCTTTAAGACTTTTGAAATACTGCCAATGTTAAATCATTTTTATAGCACATGCAGGCTGAACATATACTACAAGTTTCTGAAAGTCCCATAAAAAATTAAAGTCAATTAGTAACCCCAATAATTGTGCACTGACCTTTAGAATACAATAAACCTGTATTTGGCTTGCCCATAAAAAATGGAGTAATATTTTCTACCAACTTGTGCCCAGTATCAGTAATGATGAAGCACCTGTGGTAGTTATGGGAGAAATCAAAATTAGGAATTAGGAAAAGATTCAGTTTTTCTTGAAAGAAAATGCTAATGATGTGCCACACCTTGACAATGAGATACTGTTTTGGAAGAGGAGGAATATGTTAGAGAGGTAAGAAAACCCTTCATTTAAAAGTTGCACAATTCAGGTGACTTGGAAGGCAAACAAATAAATTTTGGAATCTAAGATGCACCACACACAGAAATTAATTCTTACTTTTCTACAGAGTCTCAAAATACTACGTGTATTAGTTTCCACGGCTGCTATAACAAATTACGCAAGCTTAGTGGATTGAAACAACAAAACTTTATTGTCTTACAATTCTGGAGGTCAAAGTCTTAAAGTCAAGGTGTCAGCAAGACTGCATTCTTTCTGGGGGCTCAAGAGCAGAGTCCGTTTCCCTGCCTCTTCCACGTCCAGAGACCACCCACATTCCTTGGCTTGTGGCCTCTTCTTCCATCTTCAAAGTCAGCAGTATAGCATCGTCTCTCTTCTCCAACCTCTGCTTCCATCTGCACATCTTCTGGTCTGACTCTGACTTTCCAACGTCTCTCGTATAGGAGCCCATGTAAGTGTGTTGGGCCCTCCTGGGTAATCCAGGATAATCTCATCCTCACAAGATCCTTAGCTGGATCACATTTATAAAATCATATAAAGGAACACATTCACAGGTGCCAGGGATTAGGACATGGACATTTTGGAGGGGCCACTATTCAGTCTACCATACTATGTAAGAAAAGATGTTAACTTAAATTTAACTAAGAAAATGAACACTCTTTATTTTCCAGCATACATTTTCTATCAGTGATTCTAAATTTTCAGATCTGATACTGAAGCCTCTGGAAGTCTGGGGTCCACAGTGAGCTACAATTCAGCCTATTTAATTTGGCTGAATTTAATGAAGGAACTCTTTAAACAAAAAACCCTTTGCTGTTATTAAAAATTGTGTTATCTTCAGATCAAAACCATGCAATTTATTTACTACTAAAGGTAAACAATTTAGACTTCCCAAATCAATTTTCCTCAAGTCTCTGTTGTGCAAATGAGAGCTGAGGCTCACCTGCACATCTGGCTTCTGCTGCCATTAGTAGTTTTTCCCTTCCTCACACTTAACTATTGTGTCAAAGCTCAACCCCTTCAAACAATTTTCCTAAGAGTTCTGCTTACACCAAATATTTCAAAACTTGCGTCGTAACTGAGAAGACCCGTCACCCACCTCAAGGCCTAAGGTATGGAAGGTCTCTCAGCTTCTTTTATTTCATTCTCTTCTCACCTACGTCCCACACGCCTTCTCAGAAGCCACACAAACCTCTCCTCTGGCCTCCTGCACAGCAGTTTAGAGCCTATTTTTTTCATCAAATCTAGCACACTTTATTAAAAGTTTTTTTGCTCCATACAATTAAATATGTTGAATAAACTTTTCTCTACCACGTTTCACATAATATATTCAATTTAGTAATAAGAAGAGCAGATCAGAAAACCATAAAACACTATCTATTTCTACAATCTGTAGACTTTTGAATGTAATGCTCAAAGGAGCAAATGCTAGCGGAGGTGTGAATATTTGCGAGCCAGGGTTCTCAGAGAGAATTCAAGGGCTCGGTGATTATTCTGAGTGGCTGGGAGAGGGATTTGGAAATTCTTTGTTGTTGGAGAGCTCCACGGGTGGGAACTTTCGCTATGAATTGTATCGGAAGAAATGGATCATTTAATGTTTTCTCCATTATTAAATATTTCATGGTTACAATAACAACAAAGAAATTGGAGAATTCCTTCAAGTTGTCCAATGATAAGAGTTAAGAGTCTTCTTTAGCCAGCCTATAGAATTACTGAAACAATCAAGGAAAAGAAGAATGCTGCTTTTTAATTTTCAAAAAGCATATTACAACTGTTTTATTTAACAAATATTAAATGTGTGTTACAAATGCCCTTGGCAATGAGAGAATCTCTCTAAATACAAGGAAATGTTTTTATTTTCTTCCTTTCATTAGATTTCATTTTACTATTCAACATCTGAAATATAGTAGTGTTGGCAAACTAATATAAAACAGATTGTCTCACTTCTCAAGGCACAAGTAGTGAAACACTTCCCTAATTTTGAAGTTGTGGAGTTCTGCATTTACCGTGGCAGGCATGATGCTCGGCTATGGAAGATACTCCACTCCTCCAGTCTCCCTCAGCTTCCTTTATTATAACACTGTAAAATGCTAAGGAATTAACTTTCCTCTACTCTTGTAGTTGGGTAGCCAAGAACCCAGTTCTCAAAGATGAACCATTAACAGAAATTGCTTAGTGGGGCTCCGGGAAATCACTTGAAAGGTAGATGGAATCCGCAGGAAGTTTGTGGGTTTTTTCTCCATTTACCTTTCTCACTTCTTGCCTGGACCAGAGATCTGATCCCTTGAAGGGGAGTGGCCAGCTTGAAACCATAAAAGTTAAAGTCACACACGGCAGATGGCAGAGCAGGAAAAGGAAAGGAACTGGATCCCAAGACCTTCATTGTGCTAACACTAGGTGCTGCATCTGTCTTCTTTTGGTGTGAAATAAATGAATCCATTATTTATTTCTTTTAAGTAATATTTTAAGTTTTATTTTGCCTACGTTAGAGTGAAATCTTGTTATTGGATTTTTGGGTTTTTTTTAAAAAAAAAAACCTTTTTTTTTTTAAGATTTTATTTTCTCCTTTTTCTCTCCAAAGCCCCCCGGTGCATAGTTGTATATTCTTCGTTGTGGGTCCTTCTAGTTGTGGCATGTGGGACGCTGCCTCAGCGTGGTTTGATGAGCAGTGCCATGTCCGCACCCAGGATTCGAACCAACAAAACACTGGGTCACCTGCGGTGGAGCGTGCAAACGTAACCACTCGGCCATGGAGCCAGCCCCTATTATTGGTTTTTATTAATTCTTTTTTAGCATTCTTCCCAAATTCCATATATGTGTGTATATGTGTGCATATATGTGTACACATACATGCATATTTACATAAATATATGTAATTATCTAAGAAAAATATTATAAAAATGAACAAAAAAGTTTTGGCATTTATAATATTTTTGTGAAAACTTTCTAAAGAGGAAAGTCACAGGCAAATGTTATATGTAAAATCATAAAAAGAGATATGTCCATTCAAATTGAAGGTACCTGTAAAGACATCTCTGAAGGTTTTCCTCATGCTCACTTCTGTGGGCCCTGAGCCAACTTATCCAAAACGCCAGCACTCTCATGAAATCTAAAACACTGTCCTGGATGAAGGTAATCACTCTGTGAGCATGGCCTGTGTTTCTGGTTTGGGGTTCGGTACCCTCAGGACATGCAGAAGTATGAATTGAGTTCAAAATTATTTAATAAATAATTTTATTTCCATTTCATATGCATTCATATGTAGAACATAGAGTTTCATGGTCACTTGCATTTATTCAGATCATTTGGTAAGAAATGTCTAGAAAGTACATTTTATGATTCAGCTGCTATGATTACTAAGGCAAATGGCATTTGACTCTTTAGGGAGTTCTGTGTTTGAACCCAAACAGCATCCTGAAATGAAGTGCACCTTATATTACTAGGTATTTTAAGGTCCTTGACTATTGCTATTTCTTGAAGAACTTCTTTATTTCTTAATAAAGTCCAAAAGAACACTTTAACTCTACTACATCAAATTTTACTAGTTCCAAGGTCAGTATTTCATTACAGGAGGTTTTTCCACTATGTATTGGAAAACCTAAGTGTTTCACTTGCAATTTGTTTTAATTCTTAAAATTGCCTAAATAAAGCTTAGAGATTTTAAGCCATTTGCCCAATTTCTCATGACCAATAGGGACTAATCCAGGATTTTAGTGAGATCTGACTGCAAGGCAACTTTCTTAAACTCTACACCATAACAGGCCTGTCTTGCAAAAATCGCTTTCCGCCTTCCATAGGAATTCACACATTTCACCGTCGCTATATTTCACGGGGTCTGCACTCTACTTTTTCAGTGATTCAATAAAATCATTTTCTGTGCTTTAGAGAAATATTGAACTCTTCTTCCCTCAAATTTCTCCATCCAATTTGAAGTTTTACAAAAGAGGGTGCCTTCAAGAACTTTCTCATTGACTTGACCTATTCTTCATTGCTGTTCCTTTACTAAAACAGGCTTAGCAAGCAATGTCTACCCACTCAAATCATTTGTGGCAACAGGAGTGCGCATTAAAATAAATTAAAGTATGATAGTCAGAGTAATTTAAAACTTTCTCCTAACATGCGTTTTAAGTTTTAGACTTTGAAATGTTATAACAATATAGTGTTCTTTCAGAAAGGTCAATTTTTGCTGTTCTCCTGGTTTTATCTTATCTACACATTAAATTATTGACAGGTTTTGCATAAAGTTTCTTGAAATACTTCATATTTTGAAATTGTTGGCAGTGATTATGCTGAGGCTACAGAGAGCAAATGCAAAAGACTTCGGAGATGCTTATTTATCACCCAAGAAGTCAAGATTCATGTTTGGATCTTGTGTTTTTTTAATCTCTTAGAGGAAAATATGCATTTTGGTTAGTTTTTAAATTACTTAGTTCCAAGCATGCCTCTGTATTTTTCCAGAAATAAAGCCAGCTAAGTTATTTTCTCATGATTTTGAATCATAACATTCTTGAGACTTAGAATAACAGTTTCCACAATGCTGAATTAAAATTATGTAAAGTAAATGTAGGCTAAGCTAAAAATAGTCAATTAGGCATAGATATTTTTGAAATTTTCAAGTTTATCACCGATACGTAGGTATACACATACAAACATGTACCTACACATATACACGTGTGTATATATTTTTGTATATGTATGTGTACAGATACACAACCACAGTCACACATATTAAGTTTATTTTACTTGAAATTATATGCAAGTGGTGACATACATGAGGTACTTTACAAGAAAAAGAATTCTGAGTATCTTGCAGTGGTCTCTCATACATAAAACAAGTCATCCATCTTTCCATCAGCCCCATCCATCTTGACTTTCAATAAAATGTATTGACTCCTTAAAATATGTACTGGAAATGTAAATCCTCAAATATTTTAGAGCATCATCTCACACATATTGGTGTTAAAAAAAATATCTCCACACACTATAAGGCACTATAGTATAGTGGCTTCAAGCAAAGATTCACAAATAATCCACCTGAATTTGAAATACATATGTGTCATTTTACTGATTGTATAACACTTGACAAGTTACTTAAACTCATCTGTCTCAGTTTCCTCATTTGTAAAACAGGAACATAATACACGTTTTTTTTATTTTGGTGAGGAAGATTAGCCCTGAGCTAACATCTGCTGTCAATCTTCCCTATTTTGCTGAGGAAGATTGGCCTTGAGCTAACAACAGTGCAAATCTTCCACTACTTTGTATGTGGGACGCTGCCACAGCATGGCTTGATGAGTGGTGCAAAGGTCCATGCCTAGGATCCAGGCCTGCGAACCCCAGGCCGCCAAAGCAGAGTGCACGAACTCAACCACTTCACCCCCAAGACAGCCCATAATATACTTATTTTTAAAGTCACAATCTGGGTGATGTGCCCATTACTTCCACCCACAATTCACTGGCCAGAATGTAATCACATGGGCACAGCTTACCACAAGCATTGTCCAGGAAATGTGTTTTTTACTTTAAGTTATATGTGCCTATCCAAAACTCAGGAGTAACTGATACTAGGTAATAACCATCAGTCTATTCTCAATACAATGACAGGACATGATTCTTTTAAATTATTAGTTAGATCTTGCCATTCCTTTATTCAAAACTTTTAATAGCTCCCATTTCACCCAGATAAAAGACAAAACTCAGCAGGAATCACTCTATCTGATATCAAGCCTTGCTATTTGAGCTGACAAATGTTTAAAAAATTGGGTTTCTAGAAGAAAAGTGTATTATGTATGTTTGTATGTATTCATATATTAGTTTATTATAAAGTTGCTGATATTAGGGGCATATAACAATTTATAAATAATAAAATATACAATGTTCTCTATAGAAAATTCTAGACACTTATAACTTCAAATTGAATTGTTATTTCTTTCAAAATCTGCTATTTAATAATTCTATTACCAACAATTGTGTCTCAAAGTCAAGTTATGAATAGATGTTTAATCATTACCCAACTCAACCAAGTAGCCACTCATGTCATTGACAAATAAGTATGGTTCTGATATGAATGCTGGTTGATAATTTTGTTTATGTTAGAGTAAGACAAAAGTGAAACAATGAAGGCATAACCATGCTGGAATTTCTCTCATTAGTCAATGACATGAGAGACTTTAGTAAATCAGTTGATAGTTTTTGAATACTGGAGGTAAATGTCTTCAATTTTTTGTGCTATTCATAATGCAACAGCTAAAAGCATATCAGTTTATCTTCATTATGAAACTTTCCCCATAATTTTTTAAAAACAAGAAACAATAACCAATCAATAAATCCCTCACAAATTCATAATATTTGACAATTTCTATGTCATAGACATTCCCACCATGCCAATTTCATGAAACCAACAGGAAAGCCTTGAATGTAAGTTTGAGAAGAGATATGCAGTAACACACCACTATATAGTATTTTCACCACACTGATACAACAGATGTAAATAACTCCAAGAGCATATATAATAGTAAAATGTAGTTAAATAATTAGGAAACAATGACTTTTAAAATTTTTCTTTGCTTTTAATATAATTTGTTAATTGTAAGAACATATAATTGAATTTTTTAAACAGGAATGGAGAAGTGATTGCAAAATTTCCAAGTCATCACATTCTCATTTTTCACTTGAGCCTGATCATTCTTTATATAAAGAGAAAGGGTGAAAACTCTCATTTTTAGAATACTTTATTGGAAAATACACAAAATAAATTTTCTGTTTCTAAAGAGTGGCCCTCTGGGGCCGGCCTGGTGGTACAGCAGTTAAATTCACACGTGCCACTTCTCCACAGCCCGGGGTTCACCAGTTCAGATCCCAGGTGCAGACATAGCACTGCTTGGCACTCCATGCTGTGGTAGGCGTCCCACATATAAAGTAGAGGAAGATGGGTATGGTTGCTAGCTCAGGGCCAGGCTTCCTCAGCAAAAAAAAGAGGAGGACTGGCAGTAGTTATCCCAGGGCTAATCTTTCTCAAAAAATAAATAAATAAATAGAGAGTCCCCCTCAGGAGTGACATGGTATCTGTTTTTTTAGAGTCACTTCCTCAGTAACATGTCAGTGCCAAATGAAGTTTCCTTTCAATATCCAACATCCATTAGATTTAATGACTAGTTTGGTGATCATTTTATACTTCCTGGTGCCAAATAAATCTATTGTAGAGCATGTAAGCAAACACAAGTGACCCAAAATTTCAAATCTATTTCTCAAAACAAGATCATTTCTGGGGATCAAACTCATAGATGAACACGTGTTCATGTTTGAAGGATGAGATTTCTCACATTAGATGTATTGGCCTTTAAGGCTTGTAAGTCAGAATGAGGCATACTTTTGTTTTTGGCCTTAGCGGAGTGTCACATCTTTTCCCTATTCTGCCTCATAAACTCCAATAGATTGAATTACAAAAACTAAACTAGTGGGATCTGCTGGCAAACTCTGAAGTCTCTAACCACTTTTGGATTTCTATTTCTTTTCAGAGAACTTCAAACCTACTCCTGTCCTTTCATACTGCAGGCTGCAGGCAAAGTCTTCCAGGAGTCATTAACACTCACTTTTCTTTCTCTGTCTTTCCCCCATGGTGCAGATCAAATGCAGGGGTATGCAAATATCATGATTAATCATAAAACAAAGGACTACATAGAAATGTAGGTACTTCTATTTCAAGAAGATTCTGAACTTGGAAAAGGCCCAGTCATTGTAATCTTGTAAGATAATCTTTTGGTGATTGGATTTTGGTTTTTTAACAGGGATTTGAGAATGAGAGGGAGCTAGACCTTGGCACATCTGTGATCACTGCTAGCATTCTAGAAGGAATGGAGAGTTTTGACATTTATTCTCTCTGATGGGACTATTTATGAGACCTTGAGAAAGTCATGACTATCCTCTATCTGAGTTATTTCATTAGTTAAAAATAAAAGTTCTGGGAGAGAGTGATGTCAGCATCATGGCAGAGTGAGCTCTTCCCATAGACTCTCCCACTAAGATATAATGTAAAGGATATGGATAAACCAACATTGGACATTCACACAACACAATGGATGTCTGAGAGACCCACACAGCCATATATCTGAAGGTGGAGGTGCATAACTCCCCAGGAGGAGGTAGAAGGAGGTAAGGGGATCTCCTCTCCCTCCCTGGTGGCAACATAGGGTGTGGGACCATGTATGGCTCTGAGAAGAGAGGGGGGAGGTGCAGGTCTCCGTGGGAATGCCTTCACTCTCCCAGTTGCCTACCCACCATGGGAAAGCTCCACATGGAGGAGTTTAAGCAATTATGAGGGGGTGTTCATCAAACCTGCATCCCAGGAGGGCAGATAATGAGGGCAGAGGGAGAATGCTCCTGGGATCACACACATGAAAGAAAGTGCCCCACCCCCCACCTGCTGTACCAGCTTGGCCAGTCAGTCAGAGCAAAGGACCACTACCAGAGTGCATGCACATGCATTTGTAAAGTAGCAGCGGTGAGCAGGCAATAACAGATGGGCCCTGTCAGTATAGATTCCAAAGGACAGGCACAGATGCCAGGGATCACAGCAGGCTCAGAATACATAGCTTCTGTCCCCACTCAGTGGTGGCATCTGCCACCAGATACTTCTACTACATGAAGGCACAAATCCACCCCATCAAATAGAATGAAGAAATATATGAATACTCCACACCAGAAAGAAAATGACAAGTGCCTAGAAATCACTCCTGAAACCACAGAAATTTACCATCTAAATGACAGAGAATTCAAAATAGCTATCATAAGAAAACTCAGTGAGTTACAAGAAAATTCAGGAAGGCAATTCAATGAAATCAGGAATAAAATTTATGAATAGAAGCAGTTTTTCACAAAAGAGATTGGAACTATAAATAAAAACCAATCAGAAATGTTGGAGATGAAAACCATGAGGAATGAGATGAAGGAAAATCTGGAATCCTTGAATAAAAGAGTTGATATTATGGAGAACAGAATTAGCAGTGTGGAGGATAGAAATATAGAAATGCTTCAGATGGAGGAGGAGAGAGAACTAAGACTAGAAAGAAATGAAGGAATTGTCTGAGAAATATTCAACTTAATTAGGAAATGCAACATAAGGATTATAGGTATTCTAGAGGGAGAAGAAAGGGAGAAAGGAGCAGAAAGCTTGTTCAAAGAAATAATAGCTGGGAACTTCCCAAACATGGGGAAGGAGCTGGAATTACAAGTAAAAGAAGCTAATAGACTTCCTAATTACAGCAATGTAAAAAGACCTCCAAGGCATATATTAGTAAAACTGGCAAAAGTCAATGATAAAGAAAGAATGTTAAGGGCAGCAAGGCAGAAGAAAATAACTTACAAATGAACCCCTATCAGGCTTTCAGCAAATTTCTCAGCAGCAACCTTACAGGCTAGGAGAGAGTGGAATGATGTATTCAAAATACTGAAAGACAAAAAGTTTCAGCCAAGAATACTCTATCAGGTGAAAATATCCTTCAGATATTATGTAGAAACAAAATTTTCCCAGATAAACAAAAGCTGAGGCAGTTCATTGCCACAAGACTCCCCCTACAAGAAATGATCAAGCAGGTCCTCATATATGAAAAAAAAGAAAGGGTTTATAAAGTCTTGAGCAAGAAGATAAATAGGCAGGCAAAATCAGAAAATTTCAGCTCTCTATCAGAAGAGGTTACCAAACATTTAAGTATAACAATAAAGGCAAAGAGAGGAAAACATAAAAGATAACCATAATCTCATCATTATAGCCACAATCTCACAGCACAAGACGGAAAATTTGTGATAACAATGATTTAGAAGGGGAAGTGGAATGGGATGGAATCCGTTTACACCAAGGAAATAAGAGGCTATCAGAAAATGGACCATCTCATCTACAAGATGTTTTTTACACAAACCTTATGGTAACCACTAAACAAATACTCAGAACAGAGACAAAAATGATAAATAGAGAAAACTGGGAAGACCAATGTAAAGAACTACCAAACTGAATTGGAACTCCAAAATACGTAGGGTGAAAAACAAGGGAAATACAGAACAACCAGAAAAAAAGTGATAAAATGGCAACTTTAAGCCCTCATATATCAATAATCACTATAAATGTAAATGGATTGAATTCTCCAATCAAAAGACACAAAGTGGTTGGATGTATTAAGAAATGAGACCCAACTCATTTGCTGCCTCCAGGAAACAGATCACAGCAATAAAGACAAACACAGGCTCAGAAGGGATGGAAGACAATACTCAAAGCTAATGGCAAACAAAAGAAAGCAAGTATTGCCATACTTATATCAGACAAAGTAGACTTCAAGATATAACAGGCAATGAGAGACAAGAGGATCAGTATATAATGATAAAAGGAACACTCCACCAAGAGAACAAAACACTTGTAAATATATATGCACCCAACACAGGAGCACCAAAGTACGTAAAGCAACTATTAACAAACCAAAAAGGAGATATTAACAGCAACACAATAACAGTAGGGAACCTTAACACCTCGCTTGCATCCCTGGGTAGATTATCCCGACAGAAGTCAACAAGGAAATAGTGGAATTAAAGAAAAAACTAGACCAAATGTACTTAATAGATATATATAGTACACTCCATCTGAAAACAGAACAATACACATTCTTCTCAAGTGCACATGGAACATTCTCAAAGATAAACAATATGATGGGAAAAAAGGCAAGCCTCAATAAATTTAAGAAGACTGAAATTATGTCAAGCATCTTTTCTCATCATAATGCTGTGAAACTAGAAATGAACTACAAGAAAAAAACTGGGAAAAAGACAAAAATGTGGAGACTAAACAATAAGCTACTGAACCAATGGATCAATGAAGAAATTAAAGAAGAAATCAAAAACTGTCTGGAGACAAATGAAAGTGAAAATATACTTTACTAACTCATATGGGATGCAGCAAAAGTTGTCCTAACAGGAAAATTCACAGCAAAACAGGCCCAGTTTAACAAACAAGAGAAATCTTAAATAAGCAATCTTAAACCACATGTAAAAGAACTAGATAAAGAAGAATGAACAAAGACCAAAGTCAGCAGAAGGAGGCAGAAAATAATAAAGATTAGTGCAGAAGTAAATGAAATTGAAACCAAAAAAACTAGAAAGATCAACAACAAAACTAAGAGCTGGTTCTTAGAGAAGATAAACAAAATTAACAAACTTTAGCCAGAATCACTAAGAAAAAAAGAGAGAAGTCTCAAATAAATAAAATCAGAAATGAAAGGCAAGAAGTTACAATGGATACCACAGAAATACAAAAGACTATAAGAGAATACTATGAAAACTATATGCCAAAAAATAGGACAGTCTAGAAGTAATGGATAAGTTCTTAGAGTCATACAACCACCCAAAACTGAATCAAGGAGAAATAGGGAATCTGAATAGACTAATCACAAGTAAAGAGATTGTAACAGTAATGAAAGGCATCCCAAAAAATAAAAGTCCAGGGCCAGATGGCTTCCCTGTAGAATTCTATCAAACATTCAAAAAAGATTTAATACCTATCCTTCTCAAACCATTCCAAAAAATTGAAGAAGATGGAACACTTTCTAACACAATCTATGAGGCCAACATCAACCTGATCCCAAAGCCAGACAATGACAACACAAAGAAGGAAAACTACAGGCCAATATCACTGATGAACATAGATGCAAAAATCCTCAACAAAATATTGTCAAACTGAATACAGCAATACATTAAAAGTATTATACACCATGATCAAGTGGGATTTATACCAGGGATGCAGGGATGCTTCAACAACTGCAAATCAATCAATATGATACACCACATTAACAAAATGAGGACTAAGTACGACATGATCATCTCAATAGATGCAGAGAAAGCTTTTGACAAGATCCAACATCTGTTTATGATAAACACTCTCAATAAATGAGTATAGAAGGAAAGTACCTCAAATAACAAAGGTCATATATGACAAATCCACAGCCAACATTATACTCAGAGGGGCAAAAATGAAAGCCATCCCTCTGAGAACAGGAAAAAGACAATGATACCCACTCTTACCACTCTTATTCAACATGGTACTGGAGGTTTTGGTCAGAGAAATTAGGCAACAAAAGAAGTAAAAGGAATCTAAATTGGCAATGAAGAAGTGAAACTCTCGCTATTTGCAGATGACATGATTTTATATATAGAAAACCCTAAAGAATCCATGAGAAAGCTACTAGAAATAATGAACAACTAGAGCAAAGTTGCAGGGTACAAAATCAACTTACAAAAATGAGTTGCTTTTTTATACACTAATAATGAACAAACAGAAAGAGAACTCAAGAATACAATCCCATTTACAATGGCAATGAAAAGAATAAAGTCCCTAGGAATAAATTTAACCAAGCAGGTGAAAGAACTATACCCTGAAAACTGCAAGACATTATTGAAAGAAATTGAGGATGACACAAAGAAATGGAATGATATTCCATTGGATTGGAAGAATAAACGTCGTTAAAATGTACAAACTGTCTAAAGCAATCTGCAGATTCAGTGGAATCCCAATCAGAATCCCAGTGACATTTTTCACAGAAATAGAACAAAGAATCCTAAAATTCATATGGGACAACAAAAGACCCATAATAGCTAAAGCAATCCTGAGAAAAAAGAACAAAGCAGGAGGCATCACTCTCCCTGAGTTCAAAATATACTACAAAGCAACAGTAATCAAGACAGCATAATACTGGTACAAAAACAGGCACACATCAGTGGAACAGAATTGAAAGCCCGGAAATAAAATCACACATCTATGAACTGCTAATCTTTGACAAAGGAGCTAAGTACATACAATGGAGTAAGGAAAGTCTGTTCAACAAATGTTGGGAAAACTGGACAGCCACATGCAAAAGAATGAAAGTAGACCATTATCTTTCACCATACACAAAAATTAATTCAAACTGGATCAAGGGTTTGAGGGTAAGACATGAAAATATAAAACTTCTATAAGAAAATACAGGCAGTATACTCTTTGACATCAGTCTTACAAGGATCTTTTCGAATACCATGTCTACATGGGGGAGGGAAACACAAGAAAAAGTAAACAAATGGGACTTCATAAGACTAAAGAGCTTGTGCAAGGCAAAGTAAACCAGGAAGTAAATGAAAAGACAATCGACCACCTGGGAGAAAATATTGTAAATCACATATCTGACAAGGGGTTAATCTGAAATATACATAAAGCACTCACACACCTCAACAACAACAACAACAAAACAACCTGATCAAAAAATGGGGGGAACTGTCTGGTGGTATAGTGGTTAAATTCACAGTCTGCTGTGGGGGCCTAGGGTTAGCAGGTTCAGATACTGGGAGCTGAGCTACACACTACTCTTCAAGCCATAATGTGGCAGCATCCCACATACAAAATAGAGGAAGATGGGAACAGATGTTGGCTCAGGGCCAATCTTCCTCAGCAAAAAGTGGAAGATTGGCAACAGCTGTTAGCCCAAGGCCAATATTTCTCACCAAAAAAAAAAAAAAAGCAGAGGATCTGAACACACATTTTTCCTACGAAGATATACAGATGGCCAACGGGCACATGAAAAGATGTTCAACATCGCTAATCATCAGGGAAATGCAAATCAAAACTACACCCATTAGAATGGCTATAATCACCAAAAGAAAAAACATAACAAATGTTGGAGAGGATGTGGAGAAAAGGGAACCCCCATACACTGCAGTGGGAATGCAAACTGCTGCAGCCACTTCAGAAAACAGTATGGAGATTCCTCAAAAAATTGACAATAGAGAGTGACATCAGCATCACAGCAGAGTGAACTTGCCCAGGATTCACTCCCCTCCAACATACAATGAAAAGGAGCACCCATACTCTAACAGAGGACATCCTACACCACACAAAAACATCAGACAGACACACAGCCATACGATGGAGAGCAGAGAGGCTGGAGCTCCCTCAGAGAAGCTGGAATCAAGTAAGAGAGAACTTCGCTCTCTCCCCTAAAGACTCGGATCTGCAGCTGGGGAAGGCTCTGTGAAGGAAGGAACAGTGGAGGCAACGTTTGTTCACGGGAACATCAAGGACCCCCAAAGGCCTGTGCAACCAAGAGGGAAGACCTCTAACAGGGCGAGAGCTTTTGCAGGGGGTGACTTCATCAAGCCAACACCCCAGGAGACCATTAGAGAGAGCAAAGGGAGAAAGCTTGGAGAGCATGCAGGAGAAATCACCCCTCCCCCCACCTGCACCACAAATGCTCCACTGTCTAGGATCTCGGCTGAAGGCAGAGGGCTCAGAATACACGGCTCTTGATCCCCATCCAGTGGTGATGGGTGGTAACTGCAACCAAATAATATCAGCATGTGTAAGCTCTGACCCACCTACTCTAGTAATATCAAATACCATATCAAATCTCTGGACCAGAGAGAAAACAAGTACCCAGAATTCAGTTCTGAGGACACAGAAGTATGTAATCTGAATAACATGAATTCAAAATAGCTATCATCAAAAAATTCAACAAGGTAAAAGAGAATATAGAGAAACAATTGAATGCATTCAGGAGCTACTTCACAAAAGAGATTGAAACTATAAAGAAAAATCAATCAGAACTATTAGAGATGAAAGATGCAATGGAAGAGAGAACACAAATTGTGGATTCCCTGAACACTCAAGTGGACACCATAGAGGAGCCTATCCGCATAATCGAAGACAGACATGTTGAAATGCTCCAGACAGAGGAGGAGAGAGAAGTAAGACTAAAAATAAATGAAGAAAGTCTCTGAGAAATATCTGACTCAATGAAGAAATGCAACATAAGAATTATTGGTATTAAAGAAGGAGAAGAGAATGAGAATTGAGCAGAAAGCATGCCCAAAGAAATAATGGCAGAGAAATTCCCAAACCTGGGGGAAGAGAGGGAAATCTGTGTGGAAGGGGCATCCAGATCTCCTAGATATGTCAATGTAAAAAGACCTACTGCAAGGCATATAGTAGCAAAACTGGCAAAAGTAAATGACAAAGAAAGAATACTAAGGGCAGCAAGGCAGAAGAGAATAACCTACAAAGGTACCCCTATCAGGCTTTCAGTGGATTTCTGTGTAGAAACCTTACAAGCTAGGAAAGAATGGAATGACATATTCAAACCTTTGAAAGACAAAAGATTTCAGCCAAGAATACTCTATCCAGCAAAAATATCCTTCAAATATGATGGAGAAATAAAAACTTTCCCACATTAACAAAAGCTAAGAAAGTTCATAGCCACGAGACTCCCCTCCTACAAGGAATCCTCAAGAAGGCACTCATCCCTGAAAAAGAAAAGGGAGAAAGGTGTTATAAAACATCGAGTAAGGAGATAAATATGTAGACAGAATCAGAATAAGACAGAAAATACTCAAGTATAGCATTAAGCTAAAGGGAAGGAAACCCCCAAAAAGAAAGATAAGATTATCCTGTAATTTTAACCACAAACTCACAACACAAGCTGGAATAATATGTGAGAAAAACAACTTAGGAGGGAATGTGGAAAGAGACAGAATCGGTTTAGATTAAGGAAATAAGAGGCCATGAGAAAATGAACTATCTTGTACATGAGATTCTGAATGCAAACCTCAGGGTAACCACTAAAGAAAAAAGCAGAACAGAGACACAATAATAAATAAGGAGAAAACAAAGAAACTACATAATTCGATGGGTAGACCAAAACACACAGGACAAGAAACAAAGGAAGTGCAGGAAAACCAGCAAACAAGTGATAAAATGACAGCATTAAGCCCTCATTCATCAATAATCACCCTAAATGTAAATGAATTGAATTCTCCAATAAAAAGTCACAGAGTGGTGAGATGGATTAAAAATCAAGACCCAACAATATTCTGCCTCTAGGAAACACATCTCAGCTCCAGTGACAAATGCAGGCTCAGAGTGAAGGGATGGAAGATGATATTCCAAGCTAATAGCAAACGAAAATAAGTAGGTGTCACAATACTTATATCAGACAAAGTAGACTTCAAGATAAGACAGGTAAAGAGAGACAAAGAGGGGCAGTATATAATGATCAAAGGGACACTCCATCAAGAAGAAATAACACTTATAAACGTCTATGCACCCAACACAGGAGCACCAAAGTTCATAAAGCAACTATTAACAAACCTAAAAAAAAATATTAATAATAACGTGATAATAGTAGGGGACTTCACACTCCACTCACTTCAATGGATAGATCATGCAGAGAGAAAATCAACAAGGAAACAGTGGAATTACATGAAAAGCTAAACTAGTTGGAATTAATAGACATATATAGAACACTCCATGCAAAAACAGCAGAATACACATTCTCCTCAAGTGCACACAGAACATTCTCGAGGATATCCCATATGTTGGGAAACAAGGCAAGCCTCTACAAATTTAAGAAAATTGAAATAATACTAAGCATCTTTTCTGATCACAATGCTATAAAGCTAGAAATTAATTACAAGAAAAAAGCTGAGAAAAGGACAAAGATGTGGAGACTAAACAACATGCTATTGAACAAGCAATGGAACATAGAAGAAATTAAAGGGGAAATCAAAAAATATCTGGAGACAAATGAAAATGATAACATACCATACCAACTCATGTGGGATGCAGTAAAAGCCCTATTAAGAGGGAAATTCATCACAATACTGGCATACCTTAACAAACAAGAAAAATCCCCAAAAAGCAATCTCAAACTACACCTAACTGAATTAGAAAAAGAATAAAGCCCAAAGTCAGCAGAAGGAGAGAAATAATAAAAATCAGAGCAGAAATGAATGCTATTGAAGCAATAAAAGGCAGTAGAAAGGATCAATGAAACAAAGAACTTGTTCTTTGAGAAGAGAAATAAAAGCGACAAACCCCTAGCCAGACTTACAAAGAAAAAAATGACAGAAAGCTCAGATAAACAAAATTAGAAGTGAAAGAGGATAAATAAGAAGTCATTACAGAAATACAATGGATTATACGAGGATTCTACAAAAAACTATATGCCAACAAAATGGATAATCTAGAGGAAATGGAGAAATTCTTAGCCTCTTATAACCTCCCAAAGTTGAATCAAGAAGAAACAGATAATCTAAATAGATCAATCACAAGGAAAGAGATTGAAAAGGTAATGAAAAGCATCCCAAAGAATTGAACCCCAGGACCAGACAGCTTTCATGGGGAATTCTACCAAACATTCAGAGAGGATTTAATACCTATCCTTCTCAAGCTATTCCAAAAGATTAGGGAAGATAGAACACTTCCTAACACATTCTATGAGGCTAACATCACTCTGATACCAAAGCCTGACAAGTACAACACAAAAAAGGAAAACTACAGACCAATATCACTGATGAACATAGATGCAAAAATTCTCAACAAAATTTTGGCAACCCAAATTCAGCAATACCTGAAAAGAATCATACACCATGATCAAGTGGGATTTATACCAGGGACACAGGGACAGTTCAAGATCCACAAATCAATCAATGTGATATGCCACATCAAGAAATTGAGGAATAAAAACCACATGACCATCTCAGTAGATGCAGAGAAAACATTTGACAAGATCCAACAGCAATTTATGATAAAAACTCTTAACAAAATGAGATAGAAGGAAATTACCTCAACATAATAAAGGCCATATATGACAAACCCACAGCCAACATCATACTCAATGGGAAAAAACTGAATGCCATCCCCCTGAGAACAGGAACAAGACAAGGATGCCCACTATCACCACTCTTATTCAACATAGTACTGGAGGTTTTGGCTAGAGCAATTAGGCAAGAGAAAGTAATCCAAATACAGAGTGAAGAAGTGAAACTCTTGGTGTTTGCCTACAACATGATCTTATACGTAGAAAACCTCAAAGAATCCATCAGAAAACTAATAGAAATAATTGACAACTACAGTAAAGTTGCAGGGTACAAAATCAACTTACAAAAATAAGTTGCTTTTCTATACTCTAGTAATCAACTTACAGAAAGAGAACTCAAGAATACAATTACATTTACAATCACAACTAAAAGAATAAAGTACCTAGGAATAAATTTAACCAAGGAGGTGGAGGACTTATACAATTAAAACTATAAGACATTCCTAAAAGAAATTGACAATGACATAAAGAGATGGAAAGAGACTCCATGACATTGATTGGAAGAATAAACATAGTTAAAATGTCCATACTATCCAAGCAATCTACAGATTCAATGCAATCCGAATCAGAATCCCAATGACATTCTTCGTGGAAATAGAACAAAGAATCTTAAAATTCATATGGGGCAATCAAAGACCCCAAATTGCTAAGGCAATCTTAAGAAAAAGAACAAAGCTGGAGGTATCACAATCTCTGACTTCAAAATGTAATACAAGGCCATAGTGATCAAAACAGCACGGTACTGGTACAAAAACAGGCACACAGATCAGTGGAACAGAATTGAAAGCCCAGAAATAAAACCACACATCTATGGACAGCTAATCTTCAACAAAGGCACCAAGAACATACAATGGAGAAAAGATAGTCTCTTCAATAAATGGTGTTGGGAAAACTGGACAGCCACATGCAAAAGAATGAAGGCAGACCATTATCTCATGCCACACACAAAAATAAAAATGGATCAAAAACTTGAAGATATGTGCTCAAACCATAAAACTCCTGGAAGATAATATAGGTAGTACACTCTTTGGTATCAAACTGAAAAGGATCTTTTCAAATACCATGTCTTCTCAGACAAAGGAAACAAAAGGAAAAATAAACAAGTGGGAGTTTGTGAGACTAAAGAGCTTCTGCAAGGCAAAAGAAACCAGAATCAAAACAAAGGGACAACCCACCAACTGGGAGAAAATATTTGCAAATCATACATCTGACAAGATGTTAATCTCCATAATATACAAGGAACTCACACAACTGAACAATAAAAAAACAAACAGCCTTATCAATAAATGGGCAGAGGATGTGGACATTTTTCCGAAGGAGATATACAGATGGCCAATAAACACATGTAAATATGTTCAACATCACTAATCATCAGGGAAATGTAAATCAAAACGATGCTAAGATATCACTCTATGGCTGTTAAAATGGGTATAATAGCTAAGGCTAAAAATAACAAATGTTGGAGAGGGTATGGAGAAAAGGGAGCCCTCATACACTGCTGGTGGGAATGCAAACTGATGCAGTCACTATGGAAAACAGTATGGAGATTCCTCAAAAGACTAAAAATAGAACTACCATATGACCCAGCTATCCCAAACAACTTGAAATCAACAATCCAAAGGAACATATGCACCCCTAGTTTTGTTGCAGCACTATTCACAATATACGAGACATGGAAACAATCCAAGTGCCCATCAACTGGTGATTGGATAAAGAAGATGTAGTATATATATATAAAGTGGAATACTACTCAGCCATAAAAAAGACAAATTCATCCTATTTGCAACAACATGGAAGGACCTGGAAGGAATTATGCTAAATGAAATAAGCCAGACTTTGAAAGACAAACACCGGATGATTTCACTCATTTGTGGAATATGAACAAACACATGGACAAAGAAAACAGTTCAGTGGTTACTAGGGGAAGGGGGGGCTGGGCGGTGGACACAGGGGGTGGAGGGGAGCACTTATGTGGTGACAGACAAGAAATAATGTACAACTGAAATCTCACATTGATGTAAACTATTATGAACTCAATAAAAAAATAACAAATAGAAATACCATATGACCGAACTATCCCACTACTTGGTACTTATCCAAAGAACTTGAAATCAACAATTCAAAGAGACTTATGCTCCCCTATGCTCATCATAACATTGTTCACTATAGCCAAGATATGGAAGCAACCCAAGTGCCCATTGACTGATGAATGGATAAAGATGTGGGGTGTGTGTGTGTGTGTGTGTATACATATATACACATACACAATGGAATATTACTCAGCCATAAAAAAGGCAAAATCATCCCATGGATGGACCTTGAGGGTATGATGTTAAGTGAAATAAGCCAGACAGAGAAAGACAAACACCATCTGATGTAACTCATATTTGGAGGATAAACTATCACATGGACAAAGATAATAGATTAATGGTTACCAGAGGGGAACGTGGAGTGGTGGTGAGGTACAGGGGAATATTTATATACTGACTGACAAATAGTAATGTACAACTGAAATTTCACAATGTTATAAATTACTATGACCTCAATAAAATGACAAGTTCGGAATTAGATGTTCTAGACTCTTTCTTCAGGTCTGTAATTTTATTAAAATGTTTTCATGTTAATATAAATATGAATTGTATGATTGGAAATAACAGAGAGTCTCTTGCCTTCCAGAAAAATATAGTATATCCACCCAGTCTTATGGCTAAATAAGTGAATCTAATTCAAGGTTGTGCTGTGGTGACATTTTTGTAACCAGAGAAATCCCTTAGAAAATTTTGATCAAGTAAAATTTGTGTTAGTAACATTTCTCATCTTATTTTCAATGGCTTCCTTCCCAGATGACACTATGCTTTGTGACATTTTAAAAGTCTTACCCTCAGCTAATAATTAGTCATTCTAACGTTGTAGCCAGAAACTGACTTCTCTGAATAATAACTTACATATGTGTAGCATGTAATTATTAACAAGGTGAATGTTACTAACTTTCTTAACTTGGATTTATCACCATTTGCAGATAAAAAATCCCAGGATCAGAAACGTCAGGAGAATACACTTGCTTACGGAGCTTGTGAAGGTCAGAACTGGAAATGCACTCAAGGTCTAACAACAACCGCAGCTGATGTTTCTCTTTCTTCTGTAACGTGCTGCCTCCAGATTCAAAGTGCCTTTGATGGCTTTGATGCAGAACAGCCCGGATCCATGAACCATATTACAGATGCAGGGTCTATACAATGCAATGTGGGAAATGAGCTTCAGAAATTTTTATGATGAAGGTTTGGGAAAATACAAGATGGCAATTACAACTACTATAAGAATTCCTAAAATCCAAGATAAAACAGTCTGAAAGTATAGGATCTATGTTTAGGAACACAAGCATCCATTCCATTTTAATGGGGCTGATGACCTAGTATCAACCAAAAATATAAACTAAAAAATGCTGTCTAGTTTATCTATACAGTTCTGGGTGATCCTCCCCAAATCCTTGCCTTAATAGTCATATAAACTTGTCTTATATGACTTAAAATCTTTAAGTCTTATGAGAAAAGTTAGAGAAAAACAGAAAAAGGATTATTGGAAATTGTAAATGTAAAAGATGAATATACTTTGCTCTTGTGTCAATGCACTCTAATAACTGGGGGAAAAAGAGCCATTATGTTAGACCTAGCTATTTTTAACTCCACATCAGACAATTTAAAAAATATATGTACGTATAGAAGTATGATTTTGTGTTTAGGTACAGGTGCCATCTTTAAAATTTAATTATTAATCTGGACAGAAAAAAATTCCAGAATAAAGCAAAATGTGTATTTTAATTATTTTGCTATCAATGTATCTGATCGATTTATCTTTGTTTATCAAACACTTGTCATGTATGTCCTGTGTGCTGGGGATTGGGCGACTCGTTTGGGCTACAGTGGAGAAACGGGTAAGATCACTGCCCTCATGAGGCTGTTGGTCCTGTGGTGGAAACAGAGCATAATGAAAAAAGTCACACATTTAACGTACAATTACAAACGCGAGGAAAAGTGATACTGAAAACAGAAAGTAGCACACATTTAAAGAAGAATTAATTCGGAAAGATTGTGTTATTTGCTTGTATATGTAACTTTGGTGCATTGTTGGATTTCTTAAGTAGTGATATATAATTATGATTCTTAGACAACAATGTAGAAACAGGAGAAATAACCGAATTTGCTCTGTAATATAGACTGTAAAATACAGAGGAAAGACACACCAGGCTGTCTAATGATACTAAGTAAAGCATACCTCCTACCAGGGATATATTATGAAATAAGAAAGGATTCTTAAACCCAGCTTCAAATTATTTTTTTGAAGTATTTTTGATTGTGACTTAGATTTTCTTTTCACCTTTTCACCTTGCCCTGAAAATAATGTTGCAAATGAAACCCAAAGACATGTATCAACCCATGACCCAAAACAAAGATGTTACAATTATCTAGGAAAATAAATTGAGACATAGTGGTTAGGCTTTTTAATAACTATTTTAGTCAGATCTTGAAATATCTTTAATAGCTTCACTTAGGCATGGCCAGAAATGGTCTTTGGATTAATGAGGTTCCTGATGTGCCTTGATGTTTCTTACTCCTTGAATTAATGAGATGGAACAAAGTGCTGGAGTCAGCAACAGAAGTAAATATTGTACATCAATTCAAGAGGAAACTCAACAAGTTTTCCTACAAAGAAAGAATGCAGCAAAGTTATTGTAACCATCTTCTGTTTTTTCTGCTATTGTTTTTTCTGGAGGCTTAGAAAATAGGACAGCCATATAATAAGGATAATAAGGATAGCTTATACTTTATTTCTTGATAAGTTTATCATACATGTCTGAAACTTGCTTTATGAAACAGTTTTAGCTATTAAGACATTATGATTTTCAGTTTATTTCCATATAGATACAGATATAGATATAGGAAGCTCCCTTATATTTTGGACACTTTTAGAATTCATTTTTTCTTTATTTCTTGTGTCTTAAGGTTTCATGGTGATGTGTCTACACACGGATTCTTTTTTATTTAACATTTGGGGATTCCTGAATTGGAAGAGTAATGTCTTTCACTGACCAGTTCTGAAAACTTGTCAGTTAATATTTTCTTTCCTAGTGTCTCTCCTCTTCTTTCTGCAGTATCCTCCACGATGCTCATCTCTTTTGTATAGTTTCTGCCTCTATCTTAACTCCGCTGCTGGATGGGTTCTTCAGGATCTCTTTTTCAGTTTTTAAATTATTATAGCTATGTCTAAACTTATAATTATATCATCATTTTCGTTTCTACAAGGTCTGTTTTTTTCCAAGTTTACCTTGTTATTTTCTATACTTCTTCCTTTTGGACTTTCACTCATATTGGAAATTCCCAGTTTTATTTCAGTTCCTAAAATTTCTTTAATGTGAAAAACCCTACACATATAGAAAAGTGCATAAAACATAAATGTGGAGATAGATTGATAAGTTATTACAGAGTGAGCACTTGCGTAATTTTTACTGAGGTTAAAAGATAGTATATTTCCAGCAGCCCTCTTCTCATATCTTTTTCGAATTATGACTTCCTCCCTAACATGCAGAGGTAATTACAATCTTGAATTTTACGGCAGCTGTTCCCTTTTTTTCTGTTTTTACCCTTAAACACACAACCACAATCAGTATAAATTATATTGCTGGATTTTGAAAGTATATAAGTGAAATCCTTCAAATTCATTTTCTTTCACTGAAAAAAATGTGTTTGTGACATTCATCCATCTTGTGTTTAGTTGTAATGTTTTCATTTTCACTGAATTAAAGTAGTACAGTAAGAATATAATATTTTACTTATACATTTTATACTTGTTGGACATTAGATTGTTTCCTGTTTGGGGGCTGTTACAAAAAATTTCATTATGAACATTCTGTCATGCCAATTAGAAAAGATGTGACAATTATTTTTTCTTAAGTTCCAGGAGTACAATTACTTGCTCACATGATATGGGGAACTTCAATTGTACTAGATGATGCAAAACTGTTTTCCAAATTCATTGTACTACTTTTCACTCCCATCAGCAGTATATGTGTATTTCCATTGTACTACATTGTCACCAATACTTTGTGCTATCAATAGTTTTTATGTTTAGCTATCTGTGTAGTAAATTCTCATTTGGGTTTTCATTTCTATTTTTAGATTATGAATGACATTGAGCATTCATGTAACTTTCTACACATTGGGCATCTTCTTTCTCACAGTGCCATTGCCACTGCATATCTTGTCTGTTAAAGTGAATATTAAAAGTTGTCTAATTTTTTCATTTGTGATTCACAAGATGTTTTTTAAAATCTTTTTCATTAGTTACATGTTTTGCATATATCTTCTCTGACTTCCTGGCTTGCTTTTTTCTCTCAATGGCGTTTTTTATTAAAATGAATTCTTAGTTTTAATGTTGTCCAAATAAGCTATCTTTTCTTTTATAGTATTATTGTCATTAGTTAAGAACTCTTTCTCTTCCGTAGCTAATGACGATATTTTCTTATATTATCTTCTAGGAATTTTATCGTTTAACCTTTCACAAATGTCTACAATGTAACCGATATTGAGATTTGGGTATGCTGTGTGTTAGAAGTCTCATTTTTTTCATATGAATATCCAATTTTCCTAACATCATTTATTAAAAGAACAGGTCCTTCTTCACTGTCCTAAAATGCTGACTTTGTTACAAAACAGCTTTTGTACATGAATGGGTCAGGTTCTCCTCCTCTGGCAATTCTAGTACACTAAGCTTTCCTGTGTTTTCTAGCAAGTTTTAATATCTAACTGAACAAATCCTCTGACCTAGTTCTTCAAAAGAGTCTTGACTCTGACTAACCCTTTATTTTTCCCTATAAATGCTATAATTTATTTACGAATCTCTGTTGGGATTTTCATTTTATCACATTAAATGAATAGATAAGCATGGAGAATTGATCTTTACAGCTGTATATCTACCTACTTAGTTATTCTTTCTTACATTAATTTTTTATTTTTTTACATAGAAGTCTTACACACATTTTGCCAGATTTAATTCCAGGTATTTCACTTTACTTGATTTTATTATAAATGATATTTTGTTAAAAATTTTATTCTCTAACAATTTTTATTAGTGCATGGTAACACAAAGTGATTTGGGCATGTGGAACTTTTTCTGGAGAAGCTTGTTAATCTTATTTATTCATTTCAATAATTTATCAGATCCTTTTTATTTTTTTGTGTATACAGTAACATCATCTGCAAATAATAAACCTTATATTTCTGCCTCTCTAATACTTAAACCATTTTTTTCTTGCCTTCTGTACTGACTGTTGATACCGTTTCAATGATGAATAAAAGTGGTGAGAGAGCAGGATAGCCTTCTCTTCAACTCCAAAGAAAAAATTTTCAAGATCTTATCATAAACTGTAATCATTTTTTTGTAAATTTCTGTAGATATCCTTATTCATACTAATGATGCTCTCTTGTATTCCTCAACTTACAAAGAGTTTTTTAAAACCATGAATATATGTTTATCTTATCAAAAGTTTTTCTGCATCTATTAAAATGATTAGATTTAATTCCTTCTATATTCAACCAATGTGGCTAATTAAATTAAGTGATGTTCTAACCTCTTGCTTACATTACCGTAACAAATCCAACTTGTTCATTATGCATTAACCTTTGTATTATCTTTTCTGGATTTTGTTTCTTAATATTTTAAGATCTATGGAAGCTTTTTCATTAAAGATGTTGATTTATAATTTTGCTTTCTTGAAATGTTCTCTTCAAGTATTGACATCAAGATTTTACTAGACTCATTTAAAGAAAATCCTGTTATTTTATTTTTTGGAAGAGTTTGGTAAAACTTGCAATTTTTGAAAAATAAATTTTGCTTGCGTTTGCTAGTGAACCCATCTGAGCTTATGGATATCACATTGAGATGGTTTTATTAATAACTGCTTTTATTTCTTTGATAGTTATACATCAATGAAGATTTTCTATTCCTTCTTGTGCCAGTTTCCATAAAACTTAGTAGTCCTTTGATTTTTCCCATGTCATGTATATTTTCTAATTTATTGATTAAAAACTGTAGATATTTTCTTATACTTAAAATCAGATTCTGTAGAATCTGTAGTAATGTTCCTCTCTCATTCCTAAATCTTGTTATTTATGCCTTCTCTCATTTTTCTTGATCAGTCTTTTCTTTCTTGTATATTTATTTTCTACTTCATTAATTTCTGCTTTTTATTATTTTCTCTCCTCTATATTCCTTGCCTATTATTCTTTTATAAATTTTCCTAAGATGGCCCATTTAGTTTTATCCTTTCTTCTTTCCTACAGTATCCAATTAGAGCTATAAATTTTCTCTAAGGATTACTTTAGTTGTATCTCAGTGGTCTGATTTATAGTATTGTCTTTATCATTCAGCTCAAAACTTTTTCTAATTGCCACTGTGACTTCTTTTTTGACCCATATATTGACTGCGTTTTTTATTTTATTAAGCAAAATATATTCTCTTTTTCTGAACACATGGGAAATTTATTTCTAGGTTTAATGGCAATGTATTTAGGGAATATATTCTGTATAAATTCAGTCTTTTAAATTTTGCTGAAATATGCTAGAATATGGTCATTTCTGTAAAAAACCCATATGAGATTTAAAAGAATGTGCATTTTGTTACAGGGCACAGAATTCTTACATATGTAAATTAAAAAATTATAATATATTCAACTTAACATAGTATATACAAATTAATATATAATTACATATGTAAATTAAGTAATTTATTACTGTTGCTGTTCATAGTTTATACATTATTTCCAAATACATATCTACTGTTTCTATCAGTAACTACAATCTTCCATTATAGTTCTGAGTTTGCCTATTTTTCTTTTCAGACCTGTTAATTTTGCTTTACATATTTTGATACTGTATTTTAAAATGGATTGATTTTTTTTTTTTTAGATTGGTACCTGAGCTAACAACTGTTGCCAATCTTCTTTTTTTATTCTGCTTTTTCTCCCCATATCCCCCAGTACATAGTTGCATATATATATATATATATTTTTTTATTAGTTATAAGTACTTCTAATTGTGGCCTGTGGGATGCCACCTCAGCATGGCTTGGTGCCATGCCCATGCCTAGGATCTGAACCGGCGAAACCCTGGGCCGCCGAAGCAGAGTACACAAACTTAACCACTGGGCCATGGGGCCAGCCCCTGGATTGATATTTTTAATTGTTTTATATTTCTCTGGATTTAATTCTTTATCAAGATGAAGTGTCCATTTTCATATGTGATATATTTTTGTTCACTTTTTGAATTGTATTTTGATATATAATAATATAGTTTCATCAGCTATCTTTTGGTTAGTATTTGTGAATATACTATTTTCCACATCTCTAAATTTTCTGTAATCTTGTCTTTTCTGTCTTATAAATAGCACATTTTTTATTTCAATTTAACATATTGTCTAACAATCTTTATCTCTTTACTGGGTGCTTCACCTCATTTATATTTAACTTAATTATCATATATTTGAATTGCTTGTGCATATTGAGTTGAGTGCTTATGCATAGTTTCTTGAATATGTTGTTTGATGTGTGTGTGTGTGTGTTTTTAAACCAATTTGAAAAGTTCTTGTTATGGACTGTATTGTGTTTCACCAAAATTCATATATGGAACCCCTAACTCCCAATGTGACTGTATTTGGATATAGGGTTTGGGGGAAATAATTAAGGCTAAATGAGGTCATAAGGGTGAGGCCCTAATCCAAAGAGGTAGAGTCCTTATTAGAAGAGGAAGAGACCCGAAGGATGCAAGAGCACAGAGAAAAGGCCATAGTGAGAAGGACACAGCAAGAAGATGGTCATCTGCAATCCAAGGAGAGAGACTCAGGTGAGACTGACCAACCCTGCCAGCACCTTGATCTTAGACTTCTAGCCTCCAGAATTATAAGAAAAACTTTTTTGTTTTACCCACCCAATCTGTGGTATTTAGTTATGGCAGCCCTAGCAGACACAGTTCTCATCCTTTATCTCTTCAATTAATAGGCCTGCCACATTATCTCTCCTTCTCTTTCTCCTCTTTTCAAGTGTTCCAATTATACCTGTGGTGGATTTTCCCACACTTTCCTCCATGTCTATCTTATCATGTGTCCTATATTTTTCAGTCTTTTCAGTCTTCATTCAATATATTCTCTACTGACTTACCTTCTAGGTTACTAATTCCCTTTTCAGCTGTATCTATTCTTCTGTTATATGTATTTGTGTAGTTATAGTTTTTCTTTGTTCCTATAATTTTCAGCAGATTATTTTTCTTTTAATAATTCCAGGCATCTGATTAAATTATCAATATGACTTTTATCACCTTGAATACAATAAGTAGTCATTATAATACCATGAAAAATGAATTACTTATGTATAAATATAATAAAATATGTACAGAATTTATATGTGAAAGCTATAAAACTTTAATGAAAGTAAAGAAGATCCAAATAAATGGAGAGATATTCTGTGCTAATAGAGAGAAAACTCAATAGTGCTGTCAATTCTTTCTGAATTTACCTATTGATTATTGCAATTCCAGTCAAAATTTCAGCATACTATTTTGTAGATATTGACAATTCTACCATATTTCATGACATAATATAAAGCTACAGTAATCCTGTCAGTATGGTATTGGCAAAATAATAGACATTTGGTCAACGAACCAGAAAAGAGAGCCCAGAAAAAGAGAAAGAAAAACTATATATGTCAACTAATTTTTCACAAAGAAGCAAAATCAATTCATTGGAAAACAGTAATTTTTTCAAAAAGTAATGCTGGAAAAAATCAGACGTCCATATGCAAAAAAAAAAAAAGAACCTAAATACAAACTTTATGCTTTTCACAAAAATTAAAATGATTTGTAGACACAAATGTAAGAGGCAAAACTATAAAATTCTAACTTCTGGAAGAAAACTTACGAGAAAAATAGGTGACCTTGGGTTTAGAGGAAAATTTTTATATGTAACACCAAAACCATGATCCATGAAAGAAAAAATTGATAAGCTGGACTTTGTTAAACTAAAAACTCCTGCTCCATGAAACATACTGCTAAGAGAATCAATGCAGTAGCCAGAGACTGAAGAAAATATTTACAAACACACATATGGTAGAGGCCTTATATCCAACATTTGCAAAGAACTCTTACTACTCAACAAAAAGAAAACAAACAACCCAATTTAAAAATGGGCGAAAGATCTTACAAAATAACTTAAGAAGAAGATATGTAGATGACAAGTAAGCATATGAAAAATGATGCTCAACATCATTTGTAATTAGGGAACTACAATTAAAACAGAAATGAGATATTCATATATTTCTAATATTCTATATTAGAATGGGTAAAAATCTAAAAATGTGACAATACCATCTGCTAGTGAAGATGCAGACCAACAGGAGCTCTCATTCATTGCTGGTGGAAATAAAAGTGATATAGCCACCCTGGAAGATAAGTTAGCAGTTTCTTACAAAGCTAAAGAGTTTCACTTTATGCTCCAACAATCACACTCATAGGTGTTTATCCAACTGATTTGAAAACACGTCTTCACAGAAAACTGTTCATGAATGTGTTTGCAAATTTCTTCACAATCACTAAAAACTGGAAGCAATGAAGATGTCCTTCAACAGGTGAAGAGATTAAAAAAAAGTATAGTACATCCATCCAATTATAGTATATTCTGTGATAAAAAAGGAATGAGCTATTGAGCCATGAAAATCATAGAAGCATCTTAATTGATATGCTAAGTGAAAGAAGCCAGTCTTAAAAATGCTACATAATGTTTCATTTCAATTACATTCCAGAAAATGCAAAGCGATAATGACTGTAAAAAAATTGAGTGTTGCTTTTTAAGGGAGGATGGTTGAATAGATGAAAAATAGGCAAGTTTTTAGGGTGGCGAAACTATACTTTGTATAATATTGTAATATTGGATACAAGACCTTAAGCATGGAATTTTCCATCACAGAGAATGAACCTTACCACATGCAAATTTTTTTAAAAAAATTTATTTAATAGTTGAGGTGATCCAAGGATGGAATGAAGAATCTGACAAACTAATCTAACTATATTATAAATGTGTGAAACAATCTCACTGAATGGGCAGGGGGAGAGGATACTGACCTACATAACTTTAGAAATTAGCAGAATGAGTAAGACTAAAGGCAGTAGAAACTGTACCTAAGCACTATACAGTAGTTGATAAAGATATTTCCCACGATGGTACAGACTTAGAATTCTGATGCTCCCATATATGTAGACTAGAAGTAAATGAATGAAGAATTGTGGGAATCAGGTTTCTCATTCTCAGAGTGAGAGGTTACAAATAAGCAAGGGGGAGTCTAGCATGATCCATATCATTATACGGTAGGTAGCAGATTAGTGTTGAAGACATCAGTAAGAACTCATGTTTAGCTTAATATAGCTACAGATAGATGCATAGAGAAATATGTTTGGAAATACATATAGAAATATATTTTGAAATATATATACTTCATAACACATATATGTGATAATACACACATATATATTCCCTTGCTCTGCCAGCTGAGAGAACTTAGAAGAAACGTCAACGCAGTAGCAATCAGCACAAGTGGCACCCAGACCTTGACTTTTAATACCTTTCTCCAATAAAAGAAACAAGAGCTTCTTGGAGAAATGGCTGATTCCAGAACTGGGGCAAGAAATATAATAATTGAGTTTTGAGCATTTTGTAGTGCCAGAAAGAAAGGGGGTGATAAAAAACAAAACTACTTTGCTGATGGTATGTCAAAGGGACACGGGAGTCAGCTAAAAGAGCTCCCAATAGCCAAAACTGGAACAATTTGGGAAACAAAATTAATAACATAGTATTGTATTGTGGCCTAAATATAAAATAAATATCCATGACAATATACTAATAAAATATATATATAATAATATGTATCCTTCATATGATGTGATGAGAATGGCACTTTATCTCTGTGGTCTTTCTCCCAAAAACCCATAAGCCCAGTCTAATCATAACAAAAACACCAGAAAAATCCTAATTGGAAAACATTCTACAAAAAACCTCAGCAGTGCTCCTCAAAACTGTCAAGGTCACCAAAAACAAGAAAAGTTTGAGAAACTGTCACAGCCAAGAGTAGCCTAAGGAGACATGAAAATAAAATGTAATGTGATATCTTGGATGAGATCCTTTACAGTAAAAGGACATTAGCTAAAAACTAAGGAAATCTCAAAAAACTATGATAGTTTACCATATCTACACTATAGATAGTGCATCAGTTGTGAATCATTAATTGTAACAAATATTCCATACTGGTATAAGATGTGAGCAATAAGGTAAACTGGGTGGAGGGTACATAAGAACACTCTATACTGTCTTCTCAATTTTTCTGTAAATCTAAAATTGTTCTAAATAAAACATTTATTTTTTTAAAAGAGGTCACAATCTAGGAAGTCAAAATATTATTTATACTATGCAATGTTAAGCGATATACTCTAGGTTATATTGAAAAATCAGAGGAAGGTCATATACTTAAACCTATAGGATCCTTAAAAGTATTCAATATTAGTAATAATTATAACAATGCTTCAGATCTCTATCCTTAGACAAACTTGTGGTACAGGTATCAGCTTTCCCATTTTGCAGCTGAAGAAATTGAACTGAACTTTTGACAGTGAAGTGACTTGTCCAAAAATCATACAATTAGGGAGTGGCAGAAATTAGTTTGAACCCACGTCTGTCCAGCTCTGAGATCTGATCTATTTAACCACTATAACACTAGTTCTCTGTCATAACTGTGTATCAGAACCACTTTTGGAACATTTCTTAAGCATATAATAATTTCTTGGGCATAAAACAATTGAGTGAAAAATTCTGGGATTATGCCTTGACTCAAGACAGTTAAAACAAGCCACCCCTACTCCAAAAGAAAAAGAAAAACAGAAAAGAAAGGTTCTGATGTGCACCAAGCGTTAAGAATTTGAGGCCTGAAAGTTAAAGAGTCGGGTAGGCGGAGGATGGAGGAGTAGACAGACTTTCAGATAAGGAGGATAGCTTGTCTAAAATGACTGCATGTCATGAAAAAGAGAGAGCATGGTGTTTCAGGAAGCCAAAGGTAGTTGAAGGTGGCTTGAGCACTGGCTGCGTTTGGAATCATGATGAAAAATGAAGCAGTTTCTACTTGAAATAGTAAGCTACAGGTGGATAAGTTAGTATGGACAAAAAGAAAGTTTGTCTTCAAGATTTCTCTCAAAGGAGTGGTATAATCTAATATGCATTTCAGAAAGAGCCTTTGATGAGAGCTCTGAAGAAAACGTAGGGAAAAAGCTCCTAGACAATTACTCCTTGGCAGTAACTGTTTAGATATGACACCTAAAGCAAAAGCAACAAAAGGAAACATCAACAAGTGAGACTACGTCAAACTAAAAAGCTGCTGTACAGCAAAGGAAAGCATCAACAAAATCAAAAGGTAAACTATGGGATGGGAGAAAATATTTGCAAGCTATTATATCTGATAAGAGATTAATATCCAAAAAAATATAAGAAACCCATATAATTCAATGGCAAAAAAACAATCTGATTTAAAAATGGGCAAAGTACCTGAATAGACATTTTTCCAAAGAAGACATACAAATGGTCAACAGATACATGAAAATGTGCTCAACATCACTAACCATAAGGGAGATGCGAATCAAAACCACAAGATGTTACCTCACAACTGCTAGAGTGACTGTTATCAAAAAGTCAAGAGATAACAAATTCTAGAGAGGATGTGCGCTATTGATGGGAATGTAAATCAGTGCAGCCACTATGGAAAACAGCGAATTTTCTTAAAAAATTAAAAATAGAACTACCATATGACCCAGCAATTCCACTTGCAGGTATACATCCAAAGGAAATGAAATCACTGTCTGAAAAAGATATATGCATCTCCATGTTCATTGCAGCAGTATTCATAATAATGGCCAAGCCATGGAAACAACCTAAGTGCCCATCGACGGATGAATAGATAAAGAAAACAGGCACACACAATGGAGAACTATTCAGCTGTAAGGAAACGGAATCCTGCCATACGCCACAGCATGGATGAATCTTGAGGGCATTATGCTAAGCGAAAAAAGTCAGAGAAAGATAATTAGTGTATGCACTTACTTATATGTGGAACCTAAAAAAAATGAACTTACAAAAACAGAGAGTAGATTGGTGGTTGTGGGGATGGGTAAAACAGTGAGTCAAATCGGTGAAGGTGGTCAACGGGTACAAGCTTCCAGTTTTAAGATGAACAAGTTCTGGGGGTGTAATGAACAGCATGGTAGATATAGTTAACAATACTATATCATCTACTGGAAAGTTGCTAAAAGAATAGATCTTTAAAGTTCTCACTACACACACAAAAAAGTAACTATGTGAGGCGATGGATTGATGAATGTGTTAACTAATCTTATTGTGGTAATCATTTTGCAACATATGTGTATATCAAATCGTCACGTTGCACATCTTAAACTCACACAGTGTTGTATGTCAATTATATCTTAAGCTGGAAAGAAAAAAAGCGAGAGCCTTTAGCCATTGTTAGTGATGGAGAGGCTGGTTACCGGGTGTTCATAGTAATCTAGATAAATTGATGAAGCATGATGAAGTCGGAATAAATAGACAGGGATGAATTTGAGGGATACGGAGAAGAGTATTCAATATTATGTGATTCTTAAACGAATATGAGAGTTTAAAGAAAGGTAGTTTATTCTCGGATGCTTTCTAAGGCTTACACTGAGAATTTGGGTCAAGGCTTTAACTGATATAGGGAACAAGAAAGAGGTCCAAATATGAGGATAAATTATGAATTTAGTTTTTTGTATCCTGCCCTTTGAAATCCCTGAGGATTTCCAAGAAGTTGGTATCTCACAGGTAAATGGACATTTAATGGTTTTCAGGAAGCTCCCCGGCTGGTAATATAGATGTGAGAGTTTAACTAGGGTTTGGTTTCAGATAATATAATCCAATCTCACTGATTTTTGTAGAAAGATATTTATTACACAGTATTTTATATGACATACCTAACTGATAAATTGTCTAGAGGAAGAAACTCTGGGCTGAGCTTCTGGAGACAAGTGACCCAGCCATAATCAAGAAGCCACTTTTGCCACAGCTAATAACAAAACTACACTACCTATGCCATAATCAAAGAGCTGCCACTATGAATACTGACTACAAAATCACGCTAGTGTAACTACTACTCATGGCAGCAAAACTAACGCTTATTACGCAGCCTGCCTCCTAATTTACTGCGGGAGGCAGAATGACGACCTCCCAAATATGCCCACACTCTAATCCCGGGAACCTGTGAGTGTTCCCGACCATGGGAAAAAGGGCTTTGCAGATTACCTTTAAGGGTATGCACCTTGAGATGCGTAGCTTGTCTTGATTATCCAAGTGGGCCCAATTGTTGGACGAGGTCATAGAGAGGTCATAGCCGGCAAGCTGATCCACTAGCTGGACCCAGGGCAATCAGAACCTCCTCACCCCTCTCCTGTCCTTGGGTTGTACGTGTGGCCCACCATTCCCACACTAGGAGCTGTTTCAAGAACATAGCCTTGAGAGAGTAAGATGTTGTTGGGACCATCTGGACTGAATACATGACTGAACCCAGTTAAGGCCTCTATAAAACTTAAGATCCTGGGGGGTAAGGGCAGAGATCTACTCATCTTGCAGCCACCCAAGACAAACTTCGTTTGTAAGTTCCCTGGTTTATTAAAACTGCCACCTCCCAATCTGGATCCGCCTCTCCCCTTGGTTTCTCCTGGTCCTCCATGTTAGGGGGCCAGCTAGTTTCAGATTTCACCCAGAAAGCTCCGGAGTTTTCGAACCAACGCCAATCTAATCATAGGGGTTCTTAAAAGTGGAGAACATTTTCCAGCTACAGTCAATCAGAGATTCAACAAGAGAAGGACCTAACCCACTGTTGCTGGCTTTGAAGATGGAGGAAGGAGACCATAAACCAAAGAATGTGAAGGTCTCAAGAAGCTGCTTCTGGAGGAAACAGATTCTCCGCCAGAGCCTCCAGAAGGATCACAGCTCTGCAGACGCCTTGATTTTGCCCAGTGAGACCCATGCTGGACTTCCAACCTGCGGAACTCAAAGGTAAAAAAATTGTGGGGGTTTGTGTCTATTTGAAATACGCTTTTAAATTTTTTTAAATTTTTAATTGTAGTAAAATATCCATAATGTAAAATTTACCATCTTAACTATTTTTTAAATGTACAGTTCATTAGCGTTAAGTATTAGTGTTAAGTATACAGTATATGTGCAACCTATCTCCAGAACTCTTTTCATCTTGCAAACTGAAGCTCTATAGCCATTCGACAGCAACTCTCATTCCCTCCCTCCATCCCCTCAGCACTGGCAACCACCATTCTTCGTTCTGTCTCTATGAATTTGACTACTTTAGATACCTCATATAAGTGGAATCATATAGTATTTGTCTTTTTGTGACTGGTTTATTTCACTTAGTGTAACGTGTTCAAGGTTTATCTCTGTTGCAGCGTATGTCAGAATTTTCTTCCTTTTTTAGGCTGAATAATATTCCATTGTGTGTATATACTGTATTTTGTCTATATATTCATCCATTGATGGACAATTGGGCTATTGTGAATAATGCTGCAATGAAACGAGTGTGCAAATTGGTGTTGTTTTAAGCCACTAAGTTTGTTGAACTTGGTTTGCTAATATTGAAAATTTTTGTATCTATGTTCATCAAGGATATTAGCCTGCAATTTTCTTTTCTTGTGGCGTCCTTGTCTGGTTTTGGTAATGCTGGCTTCGTAAAATGAGTTTGGAAGCATTCCCTCCCCTTCTGTTTTTTGGGAGAGTTTGAGAAGGATTGGTATTAATTCTCTTGAATGTTTGGGAGAATTCACCAGTGAAGCTGTCTGGTCCTGGACTTTCAATTATTGGGAGGCTTTTGATTACTGATTCAATCCCCTTACTAGTTACCGGTCTATTCAGGTTTTCTGTTTCTTCTTGACTCATTTCTTCTAGGGTTAAGCCACTAAGTGTGTAGTAATTTGTGGTGGCAGCTGAGGAAAACTAATGCACTTTCTTTCAGTCACTTTTAGATCCTATATGTCGATATCTGGTCAATAAATCCTAAATCATATTTATATATCTTGCTGCAAGAGAATCTGATAAGTGTAGTTTTTAGTTTTTTAATCTCTATAGTCAAAAAGGCTTATTAACATAGAATTTGAATGAATGCAAAAGTGACACTCCACAATGGCAGCACAGGAGTTATTGCTGTAAATGTGTCATTGATAGCACGGATGTGCATTAAGAATGAACAGGATTTTCATTTGTTACTCTTCATGGACCAAAGAGAGAATGCAACATTGTGAGGTAAACAGCGGACAAGGACCCTATTCATGTGACTGAAGAGAATTGTCAGAATAAAAAAATCATAGGAGGAAGAATATGGCATGGAAGTCGAAAGAATGATTTTGAGGCAGGGTCAAAGGGCCGACGTGTCAACTGGCATAGAGGAGCCAAGAAGGATAAGATTTATAAAGGTGGAGGGCTGCTGGTGATGCTGGTGAGAGCAGCGTCTGGAATTTGTAGAAACAGAAAAGAAATTGCAGTAAGGTGAAGAGTGAATGAGGGATAAGGATTTTTTCTCTTTTTTTAAAATAAATAACAACATAGGTTGATGATTGGATATTTCTTCCCAGTCTACATTCCTATCTTGGAGAATTTCAAAACAAGAGATACACTCTGTACATACCTGAAGGGAAATCGCAAGCAATCATAAGTAAAAGAGCAACAAAACCCCAGCAACACGGAAAGAAATGTTACTCAACTCTTTCAAAAGGGCGACGTCTGGTAGAAGAAGATAAGAAACAACCTTACAGTGGGAGAATCTTCCAGGTAATAATCAGCTTGAAAGAATTTGTTTTGCTCTCTCCCTCTGAGTTAAAGGTCTCAAAAGCCACTCTGACCCCAGCTGTAGAGGCATTTCTGTAGGATTCTCTTGATGAGCCGTTTGCTGCAGGCATTTTGCAGAGCACAGAGGGAACTTGAATTCATCACTGCAGTGCTGGAACAGAGGCTAGAAACAGAAATATCTAAAGCGAAATGAATGTAATCAATGGCACTGTGTAGTCACGGGGAAAGGGTCTGTATGTTAAGAATGATCTATAAGCAAAGTCAGACAGTAAGGTGACGAGTAATTTTGGAATTGGCATTTTTGACTGCAGTGTCCTCCTTAGGGGCTGCTTGCCTCATAACAATACATGACAAATACACCCACAGCCCAAATTGAGGTGCGAGACCATCTATTCACACTGTGCAAAGTGGTGTCTAAAATCTTTTTTGTGTCCCTTGGCCCCAGACACCTGGGGTTATAAAAGAGTTGTATTGGAGACAGAGAATTTCAACCTTCCTTGCCAGCATGGAGGAGGGGTGGCAGTTTCTTCTCTCGTACCTCTGCCCTATTGAGAACAGCTCCCTAGGGCTGAAGTGCTCCCCAAAATAAAAAAAAATCCGCTTTATACATATTCCATTCCCATTAAACAGTGTAGCTACTCACACCAGTGATAGCACAATGGGATCTTTCCTTCCCCTTAAGAGGCTGGAAATATCAGAAAAGTTGAGCCTGTCTTCCTCCTCGCTTTCCCATTTCCAGACAGCACCAGACTTGAGTGAGAGGAGAAAGTATCTTTGAATAACTTCAGACGTTTGATTATTATACTGGACTGGAAATATTAACTACAGAACTGAAACTTTTTTTTTTTTTTTTTTTTACCAAAATGGCGTGGGGGTTTCTTGCGGTCTAAGAGTGAGCAAATAAGCTTTGGGACTAGGTGGAGATTTTATTCTGGAGTGGAAGAAATCTATCCCCATAGAGCAGATTTCAACAGGTGTGGGGAAAACATATGTGCTTTATGATGATACTGCATGAGTCCTGGCCTTTCAACGCCCTCTATAAGCTTTTCCATTGCCTAAGAAATGTGTGTATCCAGAGAAAAAGCCCTTCATCTCTCATTCTCTCAGATTTTTCTCTTACTAACCTGTTTGTGTTGATCTCCTCCAGCTGCCAACTTTCTAGATTAAACTTTGACTTTTTATTGTGAACACGCTTTTTTCAGTTGTTCTGATCTTTGCTGGTTGGGGTAGCTTCCTGATTAGAGCAGCTCTTCAGCCACAGATGGATGCAATTGTAGAAGAGAGATGTTCGTGCTGAGTCATGGTCTGAGCTAATTAGCCCCGGACTCTGCAAGTATAGCATCCCTCACAGAGTATTACTGACCCACATACATCTAATCCCAAACACCATTTAGGAAAACGAATCTGGTTAGCAAGAAAAGCTACACATCACGCCCATGAATGATTTACACTTCCTCGCTTGATCTGTCCACTTGCCTCTCTTTGCTATAGAACTAAAGGGAAGGGCTGCCCTTGACACAGTTGCTCAATTTTCTGTCTTATTGGAGTTTATTTTATTTTCTGTCTTATAAGAAAAATAAAAGGACTGCTCTGATCATGACATTGTAAGTCATATGAAGAAGATATCTTTTCCAATAGAAGAAATTTGTTCTTTCAGAAATTTGTAACATACAGCATTAAACTGTCAAGATTCCCTCACCTAATAGTATATATTGTTCAGTTCACCATTTACATCTGTATTGGGAATGCACATTCAACAGTATTGCCAGCCAGGGCGCACACACACACAAATGATGGTGTCACTTTGGAAACTGAAGTGTCTATTAAATTTGCTGTGGAATTTTTTACATTATATGCAAGAAGCCATAATTGTGGTCCTAGTCTTACATTAGAAATATTGAATTGGTATTTAGGGAGCTTCAACGCACATTAATATATTTTTAAAGGGTTCGGAAGGCATTATCTACTGTAAAATGTAAATGTGGAAAGTTGATTTCAGTTTCTGCTTGGCAATATTCGCATATTCTCAAATCTGTGCAGTGGAACTGGAACTCTGATCCTTTTGTGCATTGAAGGGGGTCTTTAGTTCCTGAACCTCATGGTAGACCATCTACGGAACTACTCTCCTTACTGCTGCAGAATAAAGGTTTAGAATGAGTTAAACCATCTCTTGCCTCTTCTCGAGAGTTGCTCCTTTTGGATTGTTACCTACTTTGCTCTCTTCCTTTTCTGTTGGAGGAAGAGGAGACAGCAGTAAAAAGGAAAAAGTGAGGGGGCCAATTAGGGAGAGTGTGGAAGACTTGACTCCCTCCATTTAAAGCACAGTGCTGTTAGCAAAAGTGAACTACTTCACTGCTCCTGTGTACTATCTCTGCCACTTCATTTTCTTAAATGTACATTTCTCACACACACACACACACCTCAAAGCAAATTCCCTTTCCTTCTCCTTTCTAACATCCATGCCATTACCTCCATGTAATCTGCTATGATTACACACCGGTCCAAACTAACCCCTCTCCTCTGAGCCGCCTCTGAGGGTTGATCTCAGTCTGTGCGGTGGAACTTTACTACCATTTCCATCATATTACACAGCAGAGTTTATGTTCTAAGGAGACCGCATAAGGCGAAAATGATATTTGATGATAGATTGTTGAAAATCTCCACAATTGTTCTAAGGTTATTAATTAATATACCATATTTCAGTCAACCTAACACAGCAAACTTTTCCTAAAGTTAGAATGCAGTGTTCATTCTTAGTTGAATATTTAATATAATAGAGGCCCATGTTTTGGAAAAAATAAATGCTGTATGTAAACACTGGAGCACCTGCTCCATAGCAAGCTGCTGCCCCTAGGAGAAGCAGGAGGCCTGAGACAGACTGAAGACTCAGACTCAGGACCTCTTCTCACTTCCTTGCAAGTCCCTTGAGCAGCAAGGCCGGCAATATTATCATCATTTATTTATTTAAATGTTTGTCTCACTCCGCCTCCTTCTGTCCAACTCTGTTATCCTCCTGCCCTCTCTCACTCTGAGTCTTCAATTCCCTCTGCTGAAATTTCTTATGCGTAGCTCTCATCTCTTCTACTAGACTTCAGTCTCAACGTCAAGGGCTGAATCTGAGCTATCTTTTCATTCTCCCAATTGCTTGGCAAAGAATAGGTACTTGAAGGATAGTTGTAGAATAAGCGTTCACAGTTTCTGGATGTGAATACAATAGTTTTGGAGTTATCTTTGTTAAAATTTTACTGAAAGTGATTTTAGTCTTAGAATCCTCATTAAAATTAAATCTTATAAAGAAATATACAAAATATTGGTAAAAGTAGGACGGCAATGGTTGAAATAAGAGTGGGGACTTAGGATTGGAGAGCAAGCTGATTATTTCTGCTCTTCCTTTGGAAGCCTTTAAAGGGGCCCTGCAGAACTTTACAATAGTCAGGACTGCAGTCAGAGACTCACTGTTTTCTGGTAGTCACTTACCTGTAGAGGGTTTTTGTCTTGTGAGAATACAGAGAATCAAGAAGCTTTAGAAGCTATGTGAGGAATCCATAAGATGGAAGGGAAAGCATTTTTTAAAGTTATATAAGATGTAAATGAAAACAAAAACACCTTCAAATGAAGTGTTAGTGCCTTTGGGCTTAAATTCTAGAACAAATATTTATGCCACGTTCTCTATATGTAGTCCATGTAGAAATGGCACATATCTTAAGACATTTAAATAATTTGGAAATGTATCACCAATAGGAAAAAAATGTTATTTTAGGAACAAAAGAATATATGAAGCTTTTCTATCACATTGTATTACATCATGTTATGTAATAAATTAGAACAAAAACTAAAATAGAATAACTATGGGACGTTATAACACGTGTCCTATAGAAAATATTATTTAACATCTCTAAGCCTCAAGTTTCTTAGAACAGAGAAAATGGTACCTATTCGGCGGGGTTTCTATAAGCATCACCAATAAAACGCAAAGTAGCTGACCTATTATATAGTATGTACTACATGTGTGAACTGTATTTTTTTAAAGAAGAGGAAGTTTTAAAATACATTAATGTTCTCAGTGTTATTATTAGCAGCTAAATCTTTCAAAATCAGTCAGAAGTTTTATTTAAAAGGTATAAATAGTTTCATTCTTATATATAACTTTTTAAGTTTTCAGGTAATATATATATATAAATGTATTGAAAAACTGTTTACCCTCTCCTATAATCATATAGATAACTATATACATATATATCTCACATTATACAATGATATCCAATGATAATATGCTGGTGATTCATTAAGAATCAATTAGAAAACATGGAAAAATGCTGTTCATTGTGAAGCATATCCAAAAAAAAAAAAAAAGCTGGACTAACAGGCATTAAGATAGGGCTCTCTCTATATATTTTCACATACCTATACCCTTTGCCTCCATTAGACTTGGTAGCAACTATGTATTGGATCCACATGGTCTGTTTCTCTGTTTCCCAAGGTAGGCAGTCTCTGATCAGTGGTCCCTCCTTCCCTCCCCCATGGCTTTCTTTTCATAATAATCTTTCTTTAGCATGTTTCTAATTAACTCCTTCATGCAGCTGGAAGGAAGTAAAAGTGCTTTACCGTAGGCTTATCTTTGCTTTTCAAAACAAAGCATATTCTGTTACTGCGTGGGTTCCATTGTTTCCAGTTAGTCATCCACTTCTTCACTGACCTCAGATGATGACCTGTGACTAAGCACACTCCTTTGGTTGTGTGTCTTTGAACATTTCCATAATAAAATGAAACTGTTCAAATATAAAAATATAAAATGAATAGTAGAATAAACATCATATACTGAATAGCTGATTTCGACATACATCAACCTTTGCTAATCTTTCACTTATTTCCCCACATTTTTTTGCTTCAGTATTTTAAAGCAAACCCTGTATCATTTCTCCCATAAATACTTCACAATGTAGTATCTCTAAAACATAAAAATTGCTTTTTTAACTAATCACTACACATTATCACATTTAACCAATTTAATAGTAATTCTTTAATGTTAATTGATACCTAATGTTATAAAATGATTAAAGAAGACAGTTTAGGTAATATAAGCAAACTTTAACCCTTCATGAACCAGACACTCTCCTTTCAGAGAACTGCAAATAAGGCAGAAGGCATGAAGCTTTTATAGGATAAAGAATAAAGAACAAGGAATAGAAAAATAAGAAATAAAGAAATATCTGATGGGCTGGGGCCACATGGTAAACCTTGTTTGGGGTGAGAAGGCCCAGAGTTGGCTTGGCATTTGGGGATTGACTGACGGGATATAGGACATTTCTCAACAAGCAGAGCGTTTACAGGAACACTAAAGTTATCTAAATTTCAGTTTGCTGATGTGTCACCCTGGGGAAGGAGAGGCTCCATCTTGGCGCTAGAAAGTTATTTCAGCACTAGTCTGTGACCAAATATTCCTGATTGTCTCAAAAAAATTATTTTTAAGGTTATTTGATCAAATCAAGATCCACATCAGGTTCATGTATTGTATTTTGTTGATATGTCACTCAAGTTTCTTTTAATCTGTAGTGTCATCATCTTTTGTTTTTTCATAGCACTTATTTGTTAAAGACTTGCTCATTTGCCCTGTAAAGTTTCCCATATTCTGGATTTGGCCAACTGCTCCCTCATGGAGTCATTTAACATGTTTCTTTAACCCCTACATTGCCTATAAATCAGTATATATATCTGATGGTAGGATTCAGGTTGAATTTTCCTTAGCAAAAATACATCATAAACGGTGGTGCATAGTACTCATTGTATTTAGAGATATTAAAATTAGTCAGTGGATTCAGATGTTGTGAATCTAATCTATCATTGTAATTCCAATGAATTGCATACTTCTTTTTACTCTCATTTCCTCCACATTTATTTAATTTTTTAAATTTGTTTTTGTGATGAAGATTGGCCCTGAGCTAACATTTGTGCCAATCCTCCTCCATTTTGTATGTGGGACACCACCACAGCATGGCTTGATGAGCAGTGTATAGGTCCCCACCTGGGATCTGAAATGGCAAATGCCAAGCCACAGAAGTGGAACGCAGGAACTTGACCACCATTCCACAGGGCCAGCCCCTACCTCTGCATTTATTAACTAAAATTTTTTAAATGAAGAATAATTTTCCCAGATCCACTACAGTTAGTAACTCTAAAATATAGTTTATAGAAGAATAACAAAATAAGTGCTTGGTTCTTTCCTCTTATCCATCAGTCTTAGTTCTTATCATCTATTTAATTCTGTAATTATTTGTTTTACCCTCTAATAGCAATAGCAAGATTACTAATGTCAGCAATGTCATTAAGTACAGTTTACTGTTTCTTTGCGCATATCTTTCACTTAGGATTATTTCACTTTGAATAGTCAAGCTTTTGTATTTTAAAGGCTCTTGGAATAATTATTATATTGTTATTATAATAATTGAAGACTTAAATATTATTATGATAAGCCCAGGAATAATTATTCCTTGGACAATTATGCTGCAAACTTAACATACAATTTAGTTTGGTTGATTAATTTTATTGTGAAATTTTAAAGAATTTTAAAATTTTATTTGTTTTGAGGTTTGTAAAACATTTATATAGTTTCTCATGTCAAAATGATAAAAGAAACTAAATTCAGGGTAGTCTTATTGTTTTCATTGTCTACTTCATGTTGTTTCCTCTGTTACTATAGGTGACTATTCTTACTAGTTTTTGGCTTATTCTTTCATTATTTCTTCTTAGAAATATAAACAAGTTGGTTTCTGTACATATATTCATATTTCCCTGCCTCTTTTTACAAAATCAGTGGTACTATATAGATGCCTTCCTTCTATATTCCTTTAAAAGATGCATAATACTCTATTGAGTGGATATAACATAGATCCTGGTCTTTTATTCCTATGAATAATGCAAAACGAATAGCCACATGCATAAGACATTTCATATTTTTGCCATTGTGTGTTTAAGTAGATTCCTAGAAGTAGGATTCATACATAATTTAGCTAGGTATTGCAACCGAAGTAGTGATTGTAATATTTTGCATTTTCAACAATAGTGTGAGTGAGTTTCTATTTTCCTATGAAACAGCCTTACGTGCATAGTATGTTATCACACTTTTCAATGTTCTGAATTTGGTAGATGAGAAATCGCATATCAATGCAGTTTTAATTTGTATTTGTATTATAGACATGAGATAGATTGAGCATCTCTTTTGGGGATATTTGTACTTCTTATTCTGTGAACTGTACCTTTATACTTTATGCTCATTTTTTATGCCGTTGTTGGGCTTCTCAATATTTAGAAACATTGTGTATATTAGGACAATTAAACCTTGCTAATATAAGTTGCAAATACATCTTTTTGTCATTTTTCATTTTACTTTTTTTAGTGAGTGCATTTATTTTTGGGTTGTTTATGTAAAGTCTATCAAGCTTTTACTTTATGGATTCTGAACTTTAATTCATAGAAAAGTTTTCCACATTCCCTAGCTAGAAACCAATATATGATGCTTGTGTAGTTTTAGTGCATTTTATTTTTAGATTTCAAATGCATTTGATCTTTATACTATTGAATGAGAGGATTTAATACAGTTTTATATTTTTATATCTGGATATTCAGTTGTCCCAGCTCCATTTATTAAAATGAACTCACCCCCCCCCCCCAAGCTTTTATCATGAATTAAATTCTCCTAAGCATTTAGATGTATTTTTGAATCTTTTTTCAAGGTATTTTTTGTCTATCCAGGTACCAATTTTTAATTTATAATCATAGTTTTTAATTTATAGAGCCTTATACTACACTTTAATATGTAAAACATGCTACTTCTCTTCTAGTGATCTTCTTCAATGTTTCCAATGCTATTCTTGCATATTTATGCTTCCAAATAAATTTTAAAATCAACTTATGTAGCTTTTAGAAAACAAATGCAATTTTTATTGTGATTGAATCTCATATTTATAATTTAATGTAATGACACTGAGGACCATTGCCATTCTGTGGAGTTTGGAATCATTCTATTCACGTACATTTTCTTTCTTTGAAGTACTTTCCTCTTGTTCAACTCTACCTTTGTTCCTTTCAGGAGTGTTGCAGTGAATTCCCTACTTGTTCCCCCTCCCCAATATTTTCTGTTATGTTTATATCTAGTTGATTTTTTTCCATGTATGTAGAATCTTTTCTTCTATTATATCATCTCACTGCTTACTGCCTGTATATATAAATATTTAAGGAAGTTAAATTATCTCTCATCACAAACAATTCATATTTGATCATAAAATGATTTCTGCAAAGTTACAGATAATCATAGCTCCTCTATATGATTGAATTTCTCTTTCTTCAGCATGCATACTTTTAAAAAATATTCATATGAAAATTGTTTGGTTTTTTTCCTATATTAATATACAGGTACACATATACCATTGGATGTGTTAGAGTAGAAGATTTTAAGGTCCATGAAAAGAGGCTGAAAAAAATCTTTATTGGTATCTTTAATAAAGTTCTAAAGTTGATATAATATATAAAACTGGATTACTGGCTTGAATTTACTTTGTTAAATAAGAAAAGGTAAATATCTTCAAAAAAGAAGGTAAAATATCCCATAGTTTCACAATTTTTACCAACTAGACAACATCCATACATTCTGATAACAGGAATACTGTCTCGATATAACTTGAACCATGAATCAGGAAACAGAAACTTAACAAGAATTTAACAAAAGTTGTTTTATTGGGATTGTTGGCTTTCCAGGCATGACAATGATTAACAAAATTAGAGTACGTCCCTGGGTAGGGTCAAACATTGTTTTTGTTGTATTATTTTTGTCTTATCTTCTAACACATGTAGAAATTACCATTGATAGAGATTGTATCTTTACAGGCAACATATTTTCTAAATAAGTCCTTACCCTTACCTAGGGCTCTTTCACCCTCATGCAATCAAAAATCCTTTCTGAATTCGAATAGCTTCAAAGAAGCTTACTTGTCCTTATAGGAATATTACCTATGAATGACTCCTAATGTCACACGGCATCTGTAAACAGAGTTCACTATGTTCTTTTGCTTATAATGACTGCAGCCTCAAGGTCTCTGTGGCTTGATTAGTGTGACTCTCTAGTTGTGTTCACAGCTAAATTCCATGGCTAAAACTGAACTCTGTGTTGGACTAGGGACTTAATAAAAGAAGCAAGAGAAGGAGGAACCTGTGTTATGGTTACAAATGAATTAAGGGCCAGAGATCTTGTCTTCCAGAAATTCATTATTTCTGGTTAACGAGAAAAAATATGTACACAGAAGTATTTTTGAAATGTGAAATACATGTGAAAAAATTAAATACAGCTGTAAAAATATATTACTATAAATAAATGATGCCCTATTAACACCATGAAAGAAACTAATCTTTGCCTTTTGAGCATTCAAAGGTTGTGTCTTAGTGATTTAAGGGATTTCAAAGTATAATTCTAACCATGAAAGATGTCCAAATTTAATGTCTAATTCATGCGCAAGATAGGCTCTAATTGTGTGTGAAAACTGGACATACACTGTTTAAAAGGGAAATAAGTGGATTTGTATGGAGGAGATGCAGGAGAAAATAGTACTCCCTCCCCACAGACTCCTGGTCTTCCCTGGTGGTCCCCACTTTGGGAGCCGCTCTTAACCACAGGGCATGGAGTTCATTGGACCGTAGTAAATCATCCCATTCATATCCTATAGGTAGAGGAGGGAAGACAATTTAGCTGAAGGGTGCCTCTGTTCATTTATTCCACAAGAGCCGCTGCTTGATAAATTAAGCTAATCCTCTACAGAAACGTTCCAATCACCTCTGTAATTACTTACTATATGGAAACAATGGATGAGGCTGTAATTACTCTGCTATAAGATACAAAGTCTGCAACGCCTTGTTATCTACATAAAATGGAAAGGCACTGTGTATTCATGAAATCTAAGATAATATTTAGTGTGAAATGGTTTTGAAGGTCATAAGCCAACTTGCAAATTAAAAGCTGATAAGACCTACTCTCACATTTTCCCTCCCATATAATGGCATAAATTGGTTAGAGATAAAAGCCATATTTCCATGGATAGAATTTGAAATCTGTTAAATTTGTCTACACTGAAATTCCTAGTCACATGAAAATTTCAAAATTGTTATTCTCATTAGCGTTTCTCCCATAAACTGTCTGGATGATTCAGTCTATCATAGAAAATGGAGAAACTCTAAATTAAGGCCAGTGGATTAATAATTCTGACTTAGAACAGAGGCAATTTCAGCCTCACTAATTTTTCATATCTACTCAATTAACCCCATAGTGCTTTAGAACAAAAGGCAGCATGCCGAGTGTCATTTAAATTAAACAAATGGCATTCATCTATCAAGGTACTGACTTATATCTGCCACTCCAAGCCAAGACCACAGTACCAAATGGGGTGGATGAGCATCTCAGAAATCATGCGTAGTGTAATATGGGAAACTTGCCATTTAACAAGCTTTTTGAGATCATGTAGAAAAGCAGGACTAGGTTATCTACCCAGTAGCATCTGTAAAAATACCTAGTTTATATTCTGTGACTTCTGTCACTGGGGAGAAGCACCTTTTCTGGGAGAGATATTAACAATTTCTAATTAAAATAATACCCTTCATTTTACGTTCAAGTCATTTATTTTCAGAGATTGGAAAGCAGATATCATTTTACTGACCTTCTGAATAATTTTCTGTTTAGCAGCTGTGGTCTCCAATGATGCTTTCCCAATAAAGTATTTCAGTTCCAAGTGGATACAAATTTTGAAAAGAAATTAGCTGACTATCATTATAATTTACTAGAAAAGGGAATTACTTCTACTTAGCATTTACACTGCTTGAAGAATAGGCATTATGCATTTTCAAATCCTTGTCCATGCTTTTATGGTCAATAATTTATCTGTTTCAGTCTGATCTCTGTTTTAGTAATTTAAAGAATAAAGTCTACAAAACCAAATTCAGAATAAACATTAGTTTAATAATCATTTTGTAGAAACATAACTATATTTTGAATTTTAGCATGAAATAGCAAAATGCTCTTTTGAGACAGAGCCATTTTTGTATTTGTTCAATAATACGAAATTTTCTTCAAATAACCTCTATTAAACTTATGAGACCATATAGCCAGCCTGTGTGGTCCCAGACTGAGACCTAAATGCATGTAGTGCACATATCTAATGAGCCAGTGAGAACAGTAATGCAGGAATCTATATAGAAGCAGGACCTAGCAGCTTCTTGAGTTTGGTTTAAGTTAGTGAGGGAAGCAGCAGAAGAAGAGGTTGATCATCTGTCTCTCAGCATTGCTCCCAAATAGGTCCAGTAGAGTCAAGTCTAATCCAGTAATCAGGGTGCTATGAAATAAAAGATCTCTTTCTCAAATTTCTGTAAAATTTGGACACCAAAAGGCATTACAACCTTGAGGTAGCAATTATTGTGCTGCTGATGACACAGTATTAATCATGGAATTTCAACTTGTTCCAGCTCCCTTGTTGGGAGCCGTGATTACTGGCAACATCACAGCACCAGCCATGATCTCCTTCTATATCAGAAAAAGGGGAAACTTTGGAGGACTTTGGGAACGGAGTCTCACCGACACTTTGGATTTCAGCAATGTTTAAAGACAGTACCAGACTAAGAAAGGAGGAATGGATAGTAATATATTTGTAAGTTAGAGATGGAGTTCCCTTAGCATGTCTCAGAGAATCACTCACAGGTGATTCTAAGACGCATTTGGGAGAACTGGCATGGGACAGAGTTTCTAAAGGGTCTGCAGGCACAGGGCTGGCAAACTCCAACGTGGTGCTTAAAGTTTCATTCCCAAACTTGGTGGACTAGAAAATGGCAGCTAGTCCAGAAATTTGTCTCTCTTCTTATTTATTTACATAGAGTACCACATAAAGACTAACTCACATTATTTTGCAAGACTGTCTAGTATCTTATTAAAATGTCAAGTGCTGAGTCTAATCTCCTGGAATCAATATTTTATGAAGGAACTGAACAATACTGAATATATGGGAAAGATATTTAAATACATTTTCTTCGGATTTCTACTACTACGTGTTACTATCAAGTTCATGCTCATTTAATATCGGCAATAAATGGTGAAACATTAAAAATTTAAATCAAGCTTCTCCACGGTCTCTAAGAATCACAATCATTTTACACTATATTTGTATTAATTATTTGAAAAATATTTTATGTTTTACTATGAATTTACAGGACAAAATTACCTAACATGGGTTGTATATTTACTTGGGAGTATATTTATATATTTACACATATGCATAAAGAACAAAATAACTATATTATAATATTAGAGATAATAAAAGATAAACTATCACAAAATAATGGTTCCTCAGTTACAAACGACTACTCACTGCATACATATATTATCCTGAAAGGATGACACATGATTCTGTATTGTACTCTTGTTTATAGATTACTTTATTAGGTGAGAAGATAGTAAAGCTAAATTCCAGGCAAATAGGAAGTAACTCAAATTTGATAGGGTAGGACAGCGGGAGTTGTAGTGGGAAAACACAAGAACTGGCTGGGGAGGACAGTCTCAGGTGGGGTCTTGGCTGATTATCAGGCAAAAAGAAGACCCTAGGCCAGAAAGAGGGAGAACTTTTAAAGAAAAAAATAAGTAGAGGCATTAGGGTTTTGCATTACATAAAAATATTAAATTCTTACGCGGGAAGACTAATTTTTGTGTCTTATGTCAACCTTAATTTGTATTTTTTGTTTTACAAAATAATCTGAGGCTGCATTCAGATAAAATGGGAAAGGTTCTAAAATCAAGTGTCCATGTGTTTCACTGATAAAGGAGAGATGAGAGAGCTATCCAGGGATGGCAGATTTGACCTCCACGGAATGAGTATTCTTCTCCATAAGAAAAGTTCAAAGCATATCATGGAGTCTAGAATTCTATTTGTCAATGTTGAATTCTAGTATTGTAGAATTCTAGTCTTGATTAGGGTCTTGCATCTAGACACTCCTTCTGTTCCCAGAAACATAGCACTAATAAACATATATTTTTTTAATGGGGGAGCATAACTAGGTTTATAAGATAGTCATTTCCTCTGTGAACCAGAAATAGAACAGAAATGCAAACCGGTGAGTTGAGAGTGCAGCTGAAACTATAGACTTGCCAGCCTTTAGGTTGTCTGGACGCAGGTAGAGAGAAAAAGTGTGAATTTCCTCAGAGTGGATAAAAATTGCTCTATGCAAGGCAAGGGTTCAGTGTCAAGAAGATGCTTGAAACAAAGATTGACATAGGGGCTAGGATTTAAGAAAGAAGGTTGAAGAAATCTGCAAACCTTTGGCTGGGGCTAGACTTATGTGAACCTGCTGGCCCACAAAGGCAAGAGAAAAGATGCAAAGTTTCATGACAAGAAACAGCCCACTTATTATATCAGTGATCAAGTGAGAGAACTTTCCATTCCTTGTATTGGAGGAGCACTAATCCACCAAAAGGTTTTATTGGGAATTTGAGGCCCAAAGAGAACAGGTGAGATATGATAAAGGTGATTAAAAGGTACAAACTTCCAGATATGACAAGTCCTGGGGATGTAATGTACAGCATGGTGACTACAGTTAATAATACTGGGTTGTATATTGGAAAGTTGTTAGAGTGGATCTGAAAAGCTCTCATCATATGGAAAAGAAGTCGTAATGGATGTTAATGAGACTTGTGGTGAGTGCTTCACAATACATGCAAATATTGAATCATGTTGTACACCTGAAACTAATATGAGTCAATTATATCTCCATTCAAAAAATGAGAATAGGCACAAATAGGATAAGAAGCAGTGGAAATGTAAAGGGAAGGAAGGATGAAACAGGAAGGAAAGGGAATTTTTCAGCCTGAAATGAAAGGATGCTAACAGAACTAGAATTCACATGAAGAAAAAAAGAATTTTGTGAAAGGTAACTATCACGATAAATGTAAAGATCAGTACTAAGGTATTTTAGGTTTGCTACTCTTTTTTCCCCTATGTGATTTAAAGAAGAAATTCATTAAAAAACCCATAAATTTTTATTGATGGGTACACAATGTGTAAGGATATAATTTGTGAGAATAATAATATAAAGAGTGGTGGAGCTATATAGGAATGAAGTTTTTGTACCCTATTGAAAGCAAATTGGTATTAATCTGAACTAGATTTTTCTAAATTAAGATGTTAATTGTAATCCCCAGGTCAACCACTAAGAAAAAACTATAAAAATATATGGTAAAACAAATGAGAAAGGAATCAAAATGATCCACTAGAAAATTTATATCTGGCACAAAAGGGGTTGTAATGGAGGAATTGAGCAACAAAAAGAAATATAAAAAATAAATAGCAGAAGTCACTCCTTCCTTATCAGTAATTACAGTAAAATCAAATGTATTAAATCTTCCAATTTAAAGGCAGAGATTGGCAGAATGGATTTTAATAAAAAAGATCCAATGTTATGTTGTCTACAGGTAACTCACTTCAGAGCCAAAGGCGAACATAGTTTGAAAATGAAAGGTTTGAAAAACATATTCGACGCAGAGACCAAAAGAGGACTGGAGGTCTATATTAATATCACATAAAATTGATTTTAAGATGCAAATTATTACAAGACAAAGAAGGACATTATATAATGATGCATGGGTAAATTTATCAAGAACATATAACAATTAATAAACATATGCACCTAAAAACTGATCCCCAAAATATATGATGAAAAAATTGACAGAATTCAAGGAAGAAATAGACAGTTCAACAATAGTAGTTGGAGATTTCAACACTGCACTTTCAATAATGGATATAGCAACTAGACAAAAGATAAAGGAGAACAGAACGCTTGAACAACACTGTAAACCAATTAGACCTAACGGACGTATATCGAATGTTCCACATGACAATAGCAGAATACACATTTTTCTCAAGTGCCCATGGAATATTCTCCAGGATAAAACGTTTTTTAGGACACAAAAATGTCTCAATAAATTTTTTAAAATAAAATCATACAAAGCATTTTTCTAATTTAAATACAATGAAACTAAAAATCAATAACAGAAGGAAATCTGGAAAATTCACAAAAAATATGGAAATTAAATAAGATACTTTTAAACAACCAATGGATTAAAGAGTAAATCAAAAAGTAAATTAGAAAATACTTCAAGATGAGTGAGAGTAAAAATACAACACACCAACACTTATGGGATGCTGTGAAAACAGTACTCAGAGGGAAATTTATTGCTATAAATTCCTACATCAAAAAAGAAGAAAGAGATCAAATCAATAACCTAACTTACACCTTAAGGAACTAGCAAAAGAAAAGTTAACAGAAACAAAGAAAATAATAAGATTAGAGGGGAGATAAATCAACTAGCAAAGAGAAAAACAATAGAATCAATGAAACCAAAAGTTGGCTCTTGAAAAGAACAATATAATGACAAACCGTTAGCTAGTCTGAGCCTGAAAAAAGGAGAGAAGACTCAAATTACTAAAACCAAGAAAGATTGTGAGGAGACTACAACTGACATTATAGAAATAAAAAAGGTTATAAGAGAATACTATGAACAATTGCACAACAATAAATTGGATAACCTAGATAAAATGGGCAAATTCCTGGAAACGTCAAAACTACTGACTCAAGGAGAAATAGAAAATTTGAATATACCCATAACAAGCAGAGACTGAATCAGTAATCAAAACTTCCAAAATGAAAAGCTCAGGACCAGATTGTTCCACTGGCAAATTCTGCCAAATGTTTAAAGAATAGCTATAATCAATCTTTCTCGAAATCTTCCAAAAAATAGTAGGAAAGACTTCCTATCTCATCCTGTGAAGCCACTATTAACCTGATACTAAAACCAGATGAAGACCTCACAAGAAAACTAAAGGCCAATATTTCTTATGAATATATGCAGAAAATCCTTAGCAAAATAATAGCAACCTGAATCCAGCAGCATACTCGGACTATATAGCACGACCAAGCGGGATTTATCCCAAGAATGTAAGAGTGCTTCAACATGTGAAAATCATTCCACATTATACACTACGTTCATAAAACACAGGGAAAAACCCACAAGATCATTTTAATTGATGTAGAAAAATCATTTGGCTTTTTAAAAATAAAATATTCCGCATTTCGGAGAATATAAGTCTTATTGTTTATCTTGAATCTCCAGAGTAAAGGAAAACGTAGCAATCATATTGACAAATAAGCACTGATTCTCATTTATTGTAAGACTAAGGCTACAACAAATGGGGCATTATGGTTCCAGAGAACATGAGTGTTATAAATCCACACAATATCAGCTATGAATGTAGAAAATTTACAAAGAGATTTGGAAAAAGGTAGAAGTTAGTTTAACACAGAGATGTATATAGATAACTTTAAAGTTCTATCTATTTTTAACTTATATATATATAATTTATATATATGAAATTTATTCCTTGAGGTCGAATGTTATCATATGCTGAAAACCAAAGTAGTGAGATACCCATATATTTAAAGTTATGAAGGTGAACTCCGAGAAAATTGTAATCAATTAAAACAGAATGGTGGAGGGAGGGAGAGCAAGGAAATGGAGTTGGGGGGGGATGCACTGTGTTCATTTTTGTTCGTAGGGAGCAGTCAACAGATATGCCCAAAAATATGTTATCAAGGGCATCATGTAATAGAATTGCTATAAAATTAGCTTCAAGATTTCCATGCCCCTTTTCCCCAGTGATTGCTATTATAAAGTTACTGTATTAGTATCAGGTGCCTCTCTATATATAGGTATAAAAGACCTTCTAGATCAACGACCAGCAAACTTTTTTCTGTAAAGGGCCAGATAATAAATATTTTAGTCTTTTGAGGCTCTAAAATGTCTGTAGTAACAATTCGACTCTGCTGCTGTGGCATGAAAGCAGTCACACACAATACAGCAATGAATGAGAGTGGCTCTCTTCCAGCAAAACAAGAGATGGGCTAGATTTCACCTGTGGGCTCCACTTTGCCAACCTCTGCTAGAAATAAATTGGTAAGAGAAAAAACATCAAGGTACAGAACAGTGTGTATAAATATAATGACTTTTCTTAAAAAAAGAATACATATATGCTTGCATGTGCATTAAATAACTCTGTAAGCATAAAACCAGTAACAGTGATTGCTTCTAGAGAAGGAAACTCAGTAGCCGGGAGACAGAGTGAAAAAGAGGCATACATTTCACTGAACACCAATGTGTACCTTTTGAATTCTATCCAGTTTGGATGTATTATCCATTCTAAAATATCAGCAAATAAATATTTGAAAATAGAAATACATGAGATAGTAAACAGAAGTAATACAGAGTATTAACAAAACCAAAAGTGGATTTTAGAGAAACAGATAAAATAAACAAATTTTTATCAAGAAGATGTGGTCCAGAAGAGGTAGCAAAGGACCTCAATAGAATTTATATTTTTGTTCATTAAAAATATCTTAAACAGGGGGCTGACCCTGTGGCCGAGTGGTTAAAGTTCTGTACATTCTGCTTTGGCTGCCGGGGGTTCACATGTTTGTATCCTGGGCATGGACCTAGTCTACTCATCAGCCATGCTGTGGAGGCATCCCACATAAAAAGTAGAGGACGATCGGCAGAGATGTTAGCTCAGGGCGAATCTTCCTGACAAAAAAAAAATAAATAAAAAATAAATATCTTAAACAAATAAATACACATACATTCCATGTAATTGGTAGGGCTGCAGTGATGAAGCTCACGGGGTAAATTAGCCGCAAAAGTCATCAAGAACTTCGCTATGTGGAGTCATATTTCAATCCCATTATTTATCCATAGAACTAGTCTTATTATGTATTTTTATGCAATTAAGGACGTCATGAAGAATCTCAACTTTACCATTAGATTATCCTATCAATCTTATTGAAAGTGTATTTTTAATATAAGATATATCACTGAGAAGCATTCATACAATCTATCATCAACCAATGTCAAAAATTGGAGAACATTTGCCATATTTTTTTCAACCCAAATGAAAATAATGTTTTTATTCCCATACTACAATACACTTTCCTTTACAATTAATTACCTGTTTTGTCGTTACAAGAATGTCAATGAGACGTTCAGCAATATTATTTTAGCCGTATATGGTATTATCTTTGCTTATATGAGAAGTGGCAACACACAGGTAGATTTATCATTTTTATTCCTTCATTTAAATATTACTTTAGAATATACATTATATTCACATTTTATTTCATCCTCAAAACAACACTTGAAGATGGTCCCACATTTTAAAGTTGCACGTTTTAGAGAAGGACAAACTGAGAGGTAGTTACTCAGGTCATCCAGCAAGTTGTTGCTGCAATTTTGTTGGAATTCTTTATTCCGTTGAAGGCAGCAGTAATTATAAGCCTTCTGTGGGCAAGCACTTGGAGAAAGGCTGTGAACACAGCCATGACCAAGCTAAATTCCTTGCCTCATCATTGGATCTCCCTCTCTCATTATTGTCAGAGCTCCTGCTTAGGCTGAACAGGAAAAACAGAATCTTGCACACTGAGGTTGTAAAAACCTCCAGTTCCCCAGTGAGATCAGAGGCCAGGTAGCTCTGAATCCCTCACACCATTTGTTCCTAGGAACTGCTGAGCCTTGACTCAGCTTAGTCAACTGTAGCTGCTGCTCCAGTGCTGGCCCCCATTCATTATACAACCTGCTTTTTAGGAATAAGAATTCTAAAAGTCACTTCTGTTCATCTGCACTGGTAGTTCTGGAAGTCCTCCCAATTCCTCGTTCATCCAACATCTTGTGTGCCGCCTGCTACCCTCTTTTTAAATGAGGCAGTTAGAAATTAGATGGTCTTGGGGCCGGCCCCATAGTGCAGTGGTTAAGTCTGCATATTCCGATTTGGCGGCCCGGGGTTTGCTGGTTCCGATCCCGGGTGCGGATATGGCACCGCTTGTCATGCCATGCTGTGGCAGGTGTCCCACATAGAAAATAGAGGAAGATGGGCACAGATGTTAGATCAGGGCCAGTCTTCCTCAGCAAAAAGAGGAAGATTGGCAGCAGATGTTAGCTCAGGGCTAATCTTCCTCAAAAAAAAAAAAAAGGAAAGAAATTAAATGGCCTTACTGCAATGTTAGGTGGGCCATATACTAACCTTAGCTTATTAACTTCATTTATCTTTTTTCTCAGTACTAGTAAAGTATTCTGGTCAAAATGGCCCCACATAAATACCTATTAAATGCTGTAGCTTTTTGTTTTCAATTTGCAAAACACACACAACAAGAAGTTTATGTATCATTTTGTAAAGTCAACATCACCTTCAACAGAAAGTTATTTTAAATGAAAGCAGAGAAGGTCTATGAGTCTATTACTAATTAGCATGGAACATCAATTGAAATGCTTTATGTTGGAACAACACTTAGCAATAGTGTTTATTTTCCTTTGAAACAATATTTCTTCAAGTTAATGCATGCCTAAATTAAATTGAGTAGCATCTTTTTCAAGACCTATTGCATGTAATTCTATTTCCCAGGCCGGAAGTTCAATTGCAAAATGTTTTTTAATTAATTCAACATTTTGTTTTTCTTTCAGAAATTATGTTCTATGTTAAGTATCTTGTTGTAGTCAGTTTTTTTAGAAACATGCCTTTAAGTTTTGCTCCAGACCTGCCAAGGAATAGTCTTCAAAGTGTTAAGCAATTAACCTTGCCTTGAAGGCACTAGTTAGGACGAACGTGTTCAGGTTTGACACACAGCGGCAGGTTTCCCACAACCTGAGCGCTCTCTCACTCCTCTTCACTTTGGATGGCATCTACCTATGCATCTCTCCTTCCGGAGACTGTTAATTTCTCGAGTGCAGAAACTGACATTTTACTAATTGTGACAGTGACTGGTCCAAAGAATAAGCTTTAAAAAATTTTTTTCAACAAAGTGTTGAGCTTAGTTTTTATGGCAGCAAAATATGAATGCTTCTAGATTTTTCTCTTGATTTTTGTGGAAGTTGAAAAGATATGGGTTTATGATGCAAGTGAATAAATTTTAAAATATATGTCAACCGTTTTCTATGTACAAAGTGATCTACCCTTAATACGTGTGCATATATGTGTGTATACATACACACTTGTATAGTGATCACCATTATTCCAGAGCGTTCTTTCCCATACCAACTACTTCTTATAATGCAAAAATCTGAACTTGTTAATGGTTGTGGATGTGTATAGTTTTCTCAAACAATCTAGAAGTTTGGTCTTTTGTATTGTAACCTGTATAATACAAGCTAACGCGTGATATTCTGAAGATGACCGTTTAAACAATTGCCTTTTCATTTTTTCTTTAAATATTGTATACTGTAACCACATATTTTAATTGTTTCATGAATTTAAAGCCTGCGTACTTACAAAAGAGTTAGAGAGGGACCTGGTAGGTTATCCACTCTCCTAATGAGCAGACTGAGCATGAAACCACACACAAAAAAATCAATTCCATAGACGATTGACTCTCTATCTGTGCTAATGGAAGACATTATCTTTGTAATTTATCTGTGCTAATGGAATGGTGTTGCAAATAACATAAAATATTAGCCATAGTAATGCCAACATCCTTTAAATCTGGAATTGCAAACTATTTATGTTTACATTTGAATATAAGTTTATCTAATATTCTGGGAATTCATGCTGCTTCAAACAAAATAATGAAGTTATTCAATCAATCTCCAATTACTTCTCATCATTAACTGTGTGCTCTAACCAACCTCCATTATTTGGTATTCTGCAAACGTGCATTAAACTTTCTCACCTTCTAATTTCTGACCTTTCATTCCCAGTTGCCTAGAACACTATGTTCTCTTCTTCAACTCTTATCTTGAAAATTTTTCAAGGATGAATTCTCTCCCAGGATCTCATTCTAACTCAGTGTGGATCTAATCCCTTTTTGAACTCATAGAGTACGTGAGGCAGAGCTGTTAGAACTATCATGCGAGTTACATACATAATTTTAACTTTTCTAGAAAATACATTATGAAAAGTAAACAAAGAAGTAAAAATGATTTAGATTATTTGTGAAATATATTTTTGTACTAAGTTTTCAAAATCTAATGTGTATATAGCATACAACTAGCCATGTGTATATATATATATATATGACTAGCTATATTGGACTAGCTTCACTTCAAGTGCTCAGTAGCCACATGTGGCTAGTTCCTACTGTATTGGACACCCAGCCTTGGAGAGTGCTGTTCACGCAAAACGTATGTTCTATGCAGAATTTTTTCACTGTATTTGAAAATCAACTTCATTGAGGTATGATTTACAAACAGTTAAATACATAAGTTTTAATTGTATGCTTCAATGAGTTTTGACAAACATATCCACCCATGTAAAAACCGCCTTGTATTAGTTACCTATTGCTGCTGCAACATATTGCTACACTTAGTAGCTTAACAGAACATAAATTTATTAACCTACAATCTGGAGTTCAGAAGCCTGAAATATGTCTTATGGTGTTAAGTCAAGATGTGGCAAGGGTTGTTCCTTCTGGACATTCTAGGAGGGAATCCATTTTCTTACCTTTTCCAGCTTCTAGACTGTCTGCGTTCCTTATTACCTAGCCCCTTCTCTGGCTTCAAAGCGCATTGTTCCAACCTCTGCTTCTGTCATCACATCTACTTTTCCGATGTTGACCCCCTTGCCTCCCTTGCACCCTTGTGATTATACTAGACCCAGCTGGATAATTCGGTATAATCTCCCCATTTAAAGGTCCTTGACCTAATCACACCTGCAGAGTTCTTTCTGCCAAGTAAGGTAATATATTCACAGGTTCTGGGCATCAGGATGTGGACATCTTTGGATGAACAATTATTCTGTCTGTCATCCACCACCCACAGGATAGAGAAGTCTGTGTTATCACAGAAAGTTCCTTCTTGATCCTTTGCGGTAAATCCTCGCCAACTGCTTACCCCCATATCACTAACATGATTTCTATCATCTAAGATTAGTTTTGCCTACTCTCTAACGTCATATAAGTGGAGTCATATAATAAATACTCTTTTGTCTAGCTTCTTAAATTCAGACTAACATTTTTTAAGTTTATCCATAATTTTATGTATATCAGCAATTTCTTTAACTTTATTGTTCAGTAGTAGTCCATTATAGGGATAGACAAGAGTTTTGTTTGTCCATTCACCTGTTGATGGCCATATGGATTGTTTCCAGATCGTGGCTATTTTGAATAAAGCTGTTGTAAGCATACATGCACAGGCATATTTGTGGACAGATTTTCCACAAATTCTTAGGATTAGATTTTAGGATTAGTACTTAGGATTTGAATTTGGGGGTAATAGATTAAATGTTTTGTTTGCTTTGCAAACAATAAATGTTATGTTTAACTTAGCAAGAAACAGATGTTTTCAAAACCATTTTACCAATTTTATACTCCTGCTAGCAGTATATGAGGATTCATTTTTGCCACATCCTTGTCAACAGTTGGTATTTTCAATCTTTAATTTTAGCCATTCAAATGAGTTTGAATTAGAATATCATTGTGGTTTTAATTTGAATTCTTAATAAGTAATGACTTGGAGCATCTTTGAAAGTACTTATTGCCCTGTTGTATATCTACTTTGTGAAATGCCAAACTTTTTGTTTATTTTTTTAATTGTGTGGTTTTTCTTATTACAAAGTTGTAAGAATTCTTTATATATTCCACATAAAAGTCCTTTGTCAGATATATGCATTGCAAATGTTTTCTTCCAATATGTCATTAACTTCTCTTTTTTTACTAGTGTTTTTTGAAGGCCAAATGTTTTTAAATTTGATGAAGACCAATTTATTATTTTTTTCTTTTAAGATTTTGGTGCTGTAAGAAATCTTACCCTGGGGCCAGCCCTGTGGCTGAGTGGTTAAGTTCGTGCGCTCCTCTGCAAGGCAGCCCAGTGTTTCGTTGGTTTGAATCCTGGGTGCGGACACGGCACTGCTCCTTGAGCCACGCTGAGGTGGCATCCCACATACCACAACTAGAAGGACTCACAACTAAGAATACACAACTATGTACCTGGGGGCTCTGGGGAGAAAAAGGAAAAAAATAAAATCTTTAAAAAAAAGAAAGAAATCTTACCCTATTGTCATGGATGTTTTCTTATGTACTTTAGTATTATAATTTTAGCTTTTATGATTAGGTCTATGATCCTTTTTTGTGTGTATGTGAGGAAGATTGGCCCTGAGATAACATCTCTTGCAAACCTTCCTCTTTCTGCTTGAGGAAGATTGTCACTGAGCTAACATCTGTGACAATCTTCCTCTACCTTATGCAAGATGCCTCCACAGTGTGGCTTGTTGAGAGGTACTAGGTCCGCGCCCAGGATCTGAACCTGTGAACCGTGGGCAGCCAAGGCAGAGAGCACAAACTCAACCACTCTAACACCAGGCTGGCCCCTGATCATTTATAAGTTAACTTTTTGATGGAATGAAGTAGAGATAAAGGTTTGTTTTTTCTCATATTTGTACCCAATTAATCCAGCACCATTTGATGAAAAGATTTTCATTTTCCCATTGAACGGATGGGTTACCTGGCAACTTTGTCAATTAACTTGTATATGTGAGCCTTTTCCTTTTTTTTAATTTAATTTTTTCCTTTTTAAATTTCTTATTTATTTTCTTATTGAGGTAACATTGGTATATAACATTGTATAACTTTCAGGAGTACATATTATATTTTGAATTCTGTGTAGACTACATTGCATTTACCACCAAAAGTCTAGTTTCCATCCATCACCATACAAATGTGCCTCTTTACCATTTTCACCCTCCCCTGATTCCCTATCTACTCTGGTAACCACCACTCTGTTCTCTGTATTTGTTTGTTGTTGTTTTATTTTCCTTTTTGAGGAATCTCCATACTGTTTTCCACAGCGGCTGCACAAGTTTACATTCCCACCAGCAGTGTATGAGGGTTCCTTTTTCTCCACATCCTCTCCAGTATTTGCTATTTCTTGTCTTTTTAATAATAGCCGTTCTGATGGATGTAGTTTTGATTTGCATTTCCCTAATAATTAGTGATATTTTCATGTGCCTGTTGGCCATCTGTATATCTTGGGGAAATGTCTGTTCAAATCCTCTGCCCATTGTTTAATCAGTTTGGTTTTTTGTTGTTGAGTTGTAGGAGATCTTTATATATTTTGGATATTAACCCCTTATCAGATATATGATTTGCAAATATGATCTCCCAATTGGTAGGTTGTCCTTTTGTTTTGTTGATGGTTTCTTTTGCTGTGCAGAAGCTTTTTAGTTTGCTGTAATTGCGTTTGTTTATTTTTGTTGTTTTTGTTTTCCTTGCCTGAGGAGACATATTTATAAAGGTACTGCTGAGACCTATGTCAAAGCATGTACTGCCTATATTTTCTTCTAGGAGTTAGGGTTTCAGGTCTTACATGCAAATCTTTAATCCACTTTGAGTTAATTTTTGTGTATTGTGTAAGATTATGGTCTACTTTCATTCTTTTGCATGTGGCTGTCCAGTTTTCCCAACACCATTTATTGAAGAGACTTTCTTGTATCCATTTTAGGTTCTTGGCTCCTCTGTCGAAAATTAGCTGCCCATAGATGTGGGGTTTTATCTCTGGGCTTTCAATTCTCTTCCATTGGTCTGTGGGTCTGTTTTTCTGCCAGTACCATGCCATATCAATTACTTCAGCTTTGTAGTATACTTTGAAGTCAGGGAGTGTGATACTTCCAGCTTTCTTTTTTTTTCTCAGAATTGCTTTGGCTGTTCGGGTCTTTTGTTTTTCCATATAAATTTTAGGATTCTTTGTTTATTTTTGTGAAAAATGTCATTGAGTCTTTGATAGAGATTGCACTGAATCTTTAGATTGCTTTATGTAGTACGCAATTTTAACTATGTTAATTCTTCCAATCCATGAGCATAGACTATCTTTTCGTTTGTTTGTGTCTTCTCCAATTTCTTTCAACAATGTTTTATAGTTTCTAGTGTATAGGTCTTTAATCTCCTTGGTTAAATTTATTGCTAGGTATTTTATTGTTTTTGTTGCCATTGTAAATGAGACGATATTCTTGAGTTCTCTTTCTGCTATTTCTTTATTAGGGTATCGAAACACAACTGATTTTTGTATGTTGATTTTGTACTCTGCAACTTTACTGTATTTGTTATTTCTAATAGTTTTTTGGTGGATAGATGGGCCTTTTTCTAAACTCTGTATTCTGATCTGTTCATCAGGTGCCTATTCTTACAACACTTTATTTCCTTTGTTGAACTTTTAGCTACAATTCTTCTTTATTTTATATAGTGGTTGCTCCAGGAATTACAGTAGGCATCTTTAACTTAGTATAGCCTACTTGGCATTAATATGTAGTACTTCATACTTCACTCTTCACCCTTCAGAGATGTAAGAACCTTACGACAATATACTTCGATATATGATCCTCTGACTTTTGGGCTACTGGTGTCATATATATGTGTTGTTGTTAGGGACATTGAGTTGATTCCAACTCCTAGCAACTCTTTTCACAGCAGAGTGGAACTCTGCCTGATTTTTTTGTGCCATCCTCTCACCTTCCAGCACTGTATCAGATAATGCTTCATTGCTATTCATAGGGTTATCATGGCCAATTTTTTCGTATCAGATAATGCTTCATTGCTATTCATAGGGTTATCATGGCCAATTTTTTCGAAGTGGATGGCCAAATCCTCCTTCCTAGTCTCTCTTAGCATGGATGCCACACTGAAACCTGTCTACCATGGGTGACCCTCATGGTATTTGAAATAGTGGTGGCATAGCTTTCCACATCACAGCAACACACAGTCACCACAGTATGACAACCAACACATGGGTGGTTCTCTGCTGGGAAATGAACCCAGACCATGATGATGAAAGCACCAAATCTTAACCACTAGACCACCAGCCATACATTTTACTCCTACATACACTATAGACCCACCTGATGATAATATTTATTTTCACAGTTGTTTGTCTTTTAAGAAAATAAAAAATAAAAGATTAGCGTTTTATATTTAACTACATATTTACCATTTATCATATTTTTTATTTCTTGTTATTGATCTCAGTTTCTGTTTGGTACCCTTTTCAGGTAACCTGACAACCTTCTTTTAGTAATTCTTGTATTGAAGTTCTGCTGGCAACATAGTCCCTAAGTGTTTTTAACATGAAAATATCTTTATTTCACTTTCATTTTTGAAGGATATTTGTACTGGCTACGGAATTCTAGATTAACTTTTTCTTTTCCTTTCACTGTGTTATATGTGTTATTAAATTTTCAGCCACTAGTGTATCTGCTGAGAAATTGGTCATTATTCTATATTGTTTTCTTTGACTGCTTTCAAGATGCTCTTTGTCCGTGCTGTTCCTCAGTTTGAGAGTTATGTGCTTAGATGTTGTTCTATTTGTATTTATTCCACTTTGTTGTCATTGAGATTCTGAGATCTATAGGTCGATATTTTCACAAATATGGGAAATTTATTATCATTATTTCTTCAATTATTTTCTCCACATCTTTATCTACTTTGCTTCTGCAACTCCAATTATGTGTATATTAGACTGATTAAGGTTCTTACACAGTCATTGAAATGATCATTTTTCATTTGTCTGTTTTTTCTGTTACTCAAATTGGACTTTTGAAAATAGGCCTTCAGTTCCTAGACTGTTTTTCCACGACCTTCAATCTGTTATTAGTCCAATACAGTAAATTATTTTCACTTCTTATTTTATTTTTCATTCTAGAATTTCTATGTTTTATAAGTATCCATTTCTCTGTTGAGATTTTCTAACTATTCACTTATTAAGACTATATCTCTCTTTTAACTCACTGAATATATTTATAATCCTTAATTTTTAAATTCTTTTCTGCTTTCTCTAACCTCTGTGAGGTCTTGGGGTCTGTTCCTATGGATTGCTTTTTTTTTTTTCTTTATAGAGAACATTTTCTTCTTTGCAAGTCTTATTGTATGCTGCATTTTGTTTACGATATGTTAAAGGAATCATCTTCTTTTAAAGAGGTTTGAGTATTTTTCTGGAAACCAGTAACTTCACTGAAGACTCCTTTTGTTTTAGTCAAAGATTGGTTTTAAACTTTGCAAAGGTAAGTCTGCAGTAGTCCTTACTCTGGGGCATAGTCATTCCTATGCCGTGGCCCTATTAGTGTCTTAATTAAATGATAAACTATTAATAAGCTTCCTTTATACTGCTTGGAGGAGAACTCCAAAATTTCCTAGCACTATAGAACCTCCAGTATCTCCATTCTGTTCTGAATTTTGAAGCAGCTGCTCTTTTCTAAAGCTCAAAGAGGCATCCTGAGCACAAGTAGTCCAGCCCTCAAGCAGGAACCCATGGGAAACCAACACACAAACTTCTGGGCTCCTTTTCTGGACTCAGCAATTTCAGTCATATACTTCCCAGCATCCAGTGTCTGAAAATGCTTACCCAATATATTCCATCCAGTTTTTAATTGTTTATGGTGGAAAGGCAAGCCCAATTCTAATTACCTCATCATAGTCAGAAGTGGAAATCTCTCCATGAAGAAATGTGCAAATAGATAATCTTCCTTTCTAAATTTCCCTGTAAGAGAGTAGGAATAGTATTTGGCAGGACTGTGAAAACTATAAAGCCATTGTACTTAGATGATATGTTGCATATTTAATAAGTAAGTGAATAAGAGAGTAAATGAATGTTTCAGGATTAATACAAAGACTATTTAAGTTTCTATCCTGCCCATTTTGCTAATTTCTGATATTTTCTCTGTCCCATAATTACATTCATTACATCTCAAGCTAATAAAAAGTACCTGTCATTATATTCACTGCTGATTTGTCTCGTTGAAAACATTTCTTCAGTGGAAAGTATACTAGCTGATTTATTGTTTTTTAAGATTTCATCTTATACTGGATGTTTATAGAAAATAAATATTTTGTACTGATTAGAATGAGTTCCTAAAATTTTTTTTAAATGACTGGGGATTTGCCCCACACATTCTTTTTCTTTTTCCAATGATACTACTTAAATTTACTCTCTTAAAGCTGTAGCTTTATATGAAATTTTTTTTACATCTTATAAAACTGAGATTCACTTTGAGGGCTATATTCATAAAAAATCATTTGCATATTGAGTGTTTCTAGAAAGTAGATTTTCTATATATGTTCAAATGTACTATATAAAAAGTAGGTTCAATTTATTCATCCTATGTTTGAAAATACATCCAGATAGATAGAATACCTAGGTTGTCAAAATCATATCACTGGCTTTTTAGAGAGCAGTTGCACTATAAATTTTATATATATATATATATATATATATATATATATATATAAATACATAACATAACATTGATTTTGTACGTATTGACCCTATTCGTTGTGGGTGATTTCCTTTCTAAAAATTTTCCGTCAGTCCTACTTATTTCATTTCTTAAAAGAGGTTCATTGTTGCAACCTACAGTTTAATGTGAAATTGTGAAATGCTAGCTCATCGCCCCTTGGAATAAATCATCACATTGTATCTTTAATTCAAAACACAGTTTGGCAACTGTGCTGTTGAGGTCTCTGGTTTTCCACAAACCAAACCAAACCTACTTAGAAAACTGAATAAATCTCAGGGTTCTTCAAAAAGTGATATCAAATCTGTATATATTTCACAGAAAATTCCTGGGGCTCATTTTAATTTAAGGAAATTTCTTGAAAAAAATGTAACTAAGTTAAGGGAGACTCAGATTGAAACTGAAATTTTAACTCTTGGACAGTTCAGTAAAAGGGTCATTTTATATTACAGTGATTACATTAGAAATAACACTGTATGAACACAAACTTGCTTTTATGAGTCAAGCTAGATTTTTCAGAGATTTTTGATATTTGGAGCTCATTTTTTTCTCAAACAGAATGTATAATATTCGTTTGAGTAGGACTTTCACATGGGGGGCTCTGTCTGTGTGTATTATTTCTGTCAAAAGCAGAAAAGGCCCTCTTCCCCAAAATTATCTCCCTTGCAACCCATAAAGGAGCCTGAAATGCTAACATTTGAGATTTATTCCCTTGAGTCTTAAAGATTATATCAATCTTTGTTTTTAAGTCTTTCTATTAGAATTCCTTTATCAATGAACCTTGTATTAAGTATCAACCTTGTACCAGGCTGAACAAAGTAATATGCAGAAAAGTGAGGCAGAGCACTGGGAGAGGCATGGAGGTGCTATTTTATATGAAATGGTGACAGAGGTCTCAGATGAGGTGACTTATAAGCAGACGCCTGAATGATACCGAGGAATGAGCCACATAACTCAGGAAAGAGAATTCTAAGCAAGAAGAAATAGAGAGACCCTGAGACAGGAGCATGTTTGAGAAACAATGGGCCAGTGTAGCCAGAACAGAGTGAGTGGGGAGATTGTTAAGAAATGAGATCAGAGAGGGGCTGGCCCCGTGGCCGAGTGGTTAAGTTCGCGCGCTCCGCTGCAGGCGGCCCAGTGTTTCGTCGGTTCGAATCCTGGGCGCGGACATGGCACTGCTCGTCAGACCACGCTGAGGCAGCGTCCCACATGCCACAACTAGAGGAACTCACAGCGAAGAATACACAACTATGTACCGGGGGGCTTTGGGGAGAAAAAGGAAAAAATAAAATCTTTAAAAAAAAAAAAAAAAAAAAAAAAAGAAATGAGATCAGAGAGCCTGCCAGAAACATACAAGGATTGAGACATTTTGTAAGAATTCCCAACTCCTATCCCTATTTTCTTCATCACCTAAATCTAATCAGTTCCATCAAATCAGATGTCAATCTTAAATTATGTTTCAGAACCAACATTTGACAGAATCACCCTTCTGCATGTCCACTTTCACTGTTTTAATTTAATTTGCTTTAATTTAATTTAATTTGCTCACCTTCTCACCTATCTATTAAAAATACTTCCTAACTCAGTGTTTTCCAAAAATGCATGACCATGAGGAAAAACTATTAAACTCCAAATCTTGTGGCCCTGTCCACAAACCACTGAGTCAGAAACTTAAAGGCCTGCCCCTGAGCAGCCATTTCTTAAACATGCGCCTTAACTGAATCTTATTGTCAGCGATGTTTGGAAGTTACTCTTGCAAATGTTCTACTTGCTTTGTGTTTCCTAAAACTTTAGTCTCTCTTCTACATTCCTGCCAGAATCATCATCCCCTCCTCCCACCAAAAAATTCTGATCTTATAGCTTTCTGGTTCTTCTTTTGCTTAAATACCTCAATAAATAAGATAATATACTTTTACATTCTTAGAAATTCATGTAAGTCTTTTCACAGTTTGATGACAATCTATACGCCTACCATTATCTCCTGATTCTTCTGAATATACACACACACACGTCTGTGTCATGCATTGATAACCAACCAAACTCTAGTAGAGTCCAAAAAGTTGTCAAATATTTTTATAGTTCTGCTTGTCTTTCTCTTTTATGTACATACATTTATATACCTCTGTCTTATGTCCTCCTCTTTGACAGCTGTTGACCTTTTAATCAGCTGGAAAGAAAACTAATTATCCATCAAGAATCACATCAAATAGTTTATCTATTTAGACTTCATTTTTCTCCTTTTGGATTTGACAAATTTAGTTGACCTTCACTGTGCTCCACATATTTTGTAGCACTTGTGACGTTGTCACAAGTGAATTATGTAAATTAAATATGTAGTATTAAATATGTAATGCTAATTAAATATGCAATATTAAATATTTAAATTACTCTGTCCTCCATTAGAATGTGAACATCTTGACAGCAAGACCGTATTTAATTAATTTTTGATTTGCAATTAGAGCAGAATTCATGGACCCCCTACACTCTCATGCAATGTTTGCTAAAGGAGTGAATGAGTTCAGTAGGTCAAATAGGCAAAAATGTAGGGTATTAAAATTTAGACACTATTTTCAGGAGTCCACAAGCATTTTAAGTTAATAATGATGTTTTAGACTCTTGTGTTAATTTAACGATGCTAATCTTTTAAATTTAACTTGTTAGAAAAATATATTATTAAATCTCTGTTCACAACACAGTTAAATACTTGTTGATTGTTCAGTTTGTTATACTGTTTTAAACTCATATTTATTTAATGTTGTTCAATAGCTTTTTTTTCCCCCTAAAGAAGATTTGCCCTGAGCTAACATCTGTGCCAGTCTTCCTCTACTTTGCATGTGGGTTGCCACCACAGCATGGCCACAGACGAGTAGTGTATGTCCACACCCAGGAACCGAGCCCAGGCTGCCAAAGCAGAGTGCACACAACTTAACCACTAGGCTATGGGGCTGGTCCTTCAATAGCTTTTTTAAAACAACCTCTGTTATATATTGATGGGTTCCACCTACTACTTTAAATCCAGGCATGCAGTTTTCCAATTCATTCACCATCTGCTTAGGAATAACTTCATATGTTCAGTTCATTTCCAAAGTATTGGTTTAGTGACAAATGGAGTAACCAAGGGGGGAAAAAAGCTGAGAAGGAATAGAAAGAGAGGCCAGAAAACCTAGAAGAAGGTGGAGTGGTCTAGCCAAAGGAAGAGACTATCTATAAGAACATTGATCAATGTTTTAGAATAGGTTGAGGAAAGATGATTATGTAGATGGTATAATGAATATAAATTGATACGTCAAGAAACATAATTGTAGAGAAGAAGAGATAAGACAGTAAATTGTAACATGATTGAGGCTTCTATTAATGTTAAGAGGTTAGTTTTTTGTTTTATTTTTAGGCATGTATGATTTAAACATATTTCCATACAAAGAGTAGAAACAGATGTTGAAATGGGCCATTAAAGATAAAGCTGTGAGAAGAGAAAACTGAAAGTAGCAGGTTTTTGAAGAATGAGACATGTGGAGGAGTAAGGGCCAAGGAAGGGGATCATTTTAGAACACAGAATGAGAGAATTGCCTTGGACAGTAGGTTTAAGGAACAAAACAAGAGTAAGATATGCTTTTATTCATCTCACATCATAATTATTTTTGCTATGATTAACTGATGAAGTAGCCTCTCCTTGGGTTCATTGTGATCATTCAAACTTTTGTCTATAATTCAGCCACACATGAACCTAATAAATTTTCTTATCTATGTATCAATCTATATCTTTGGAGCTACTTTATTCTCCTTACATTTTAAAATTATCTCATGTAATCATCTTTTCAAGAATAACTACCAAAAATGATGATCTGAGAGATGTATTCTATGATATGATGCCAATGGATTTGGAACCAATAAACTTGGGGGATGTACATTTATTAGTTGGAAGACACAGCATCTGATTTTAAGACCTATTATAAAGCTACAAAAATCAAGAGAGTGTGAAATTGCTCTAAGAATAGACAATAAGACCAGGGACGAAACAAATGGTGCAGAAATAGACTGATGCATATTCGGTAAATTGATTTTTCAATAGAGGTGCCAATATAATTTAAAGATTAGGGAAAGTTTCTTCATTTTTGCATCTGGATATCCCTAAAGCAAAAAAGAATGAAGCTTAACCCCTACCTCACACCATACATTTTAGTTTAAGATGGATCATATGTAGAAATATGAACAAGACAACTACAAAGTTTCTAAAAGAAACAGAAAGCATATCTTTATAACCTTTGAGTTAGGAAAGATGTATTAAAGGAAGCGCAAAATAAAAAAAATGATTGTGTGCTTAATTGAAATAAAAAAAAATTTGTTCATAAAAACCACCACTGAGAAAAATGAAAACGGAAGCTAAAATTGGAAGAAAATAACCATAGGACATATATCTGACATTTTACCAGTTGCATCAGGAGATATAAAGAATGCTTACAAATCATTAATAAAAAGATCAATGGTATCCAATAAAGAGGGCAAAAGATGTAAACAGACACTTCAAAAATGACACTTGGGGCCAGCCTGGTGGCATGGTGGTTAAGTTCACATGCTTTGCTTCAGTGGCCTGCAGTTCAAGGGCTCAGATCCTGGGTATGGACCTACACACTCCTCATCAAGCCATGCTGTGGCAGCATCCCACATACAGAAGGGAGGAGGATTGGCACAGATATTGGCTCAGTGACAGTCTCCCTCAAGCAAAAAGAGGAAGATTGGCAACAGATGTCAGCTTAGGGCCAATCTTCCTTAGCAAAATAAATGACAGATGGAAATGGTCAATAAGAAGGTCACATGAAAAGATTCTCAGCATCATTAGTTAACAAGAAAATGGAAATTAAAACCTCAAGATTCCATTTTGTAAAATGATTTCGTGGTTTTTTATAAATGTCAACATATACCTATGTTGCAATTACACTCATTGTTTATCCATGAAAAATGGAAACAAAATTCACACAAGAAAGTTCAGAGCAGCTTAATTGATAGTAGCCACAGACAGGAAATAATCTAAATGTCCAGTAACAGGAGAATGATCAACCAATTTGTAGTTTTACCCTACAATTGAATACTTCTTAGGAATAAAAAGGAATAAACAACTGATACAACAACATGGATGGATATTAAAAACATTGTATTGACAAAAGAAGCCAGAAACAAAAAAGTACACAATTTACAATTCTATTTATATGAAGTTCTAGAAGAAGCAAAACTAATGTGTGCTGATAGAAAACAGAACAGTGATTGTCCAGGGAGCGGATGCTATGGGGATTGACTGCAAAAGAGCATGAGAGAACTTTCTGTGGTTATGGAAATCTCTACACCTAGAGTGGGAAACTGAGGCATAAGCCTTTAAAAATTTCATATGGGTATGCTGGAATGAGAAATTTGATTAAGGGAGACTTTATGTCTTTTTCTATTGTTATGATGTGTTACCAGACTCCGTAAAAGTAAAGCCAAATTTAATCTTGCTGTGAAACCTATATAATTTTGTAAGGGTTTGCAATTGACTAGTGCAAAAGAAAAGCGTTATTTTTATAATGTAGGCACTTTTTGAGAAAACGAAAATATGCTTTTGAATATAAATGTATTTATATGTATGAAAATCTATTCATATATTATTCATATATATGAAACTCTTCGTACATGTACACACATACATATACATACATATAAACATGTACACATATATACATGTGCATACACATGTGTACACATATATACAAACATATTCACATATATATGAAACTATATTGAATCAAGGAACCACTTATTATTTCTTTGAATCTGAGGTATAATCATAGTGTGGAAGTATAACAAAAATATATCAGGGACATCAATTAATATAATGAGCTGAGATTAATGAAACTGAAATGAAGATAGATATAATTTTCTTCATTTACTCATTTTTGCAAGTATATATGCAAATACACACTGAAGAGTTTGTCTATAATTCAAAGTAAGCAATATTCATTTGATGAGTAACCGTTTAAAAGAAGTTTTATCTATTTGAATTATTTTACAATAATCAACTGTTGTGAGGGGCTGGCCCCGTGGCCGAGTGGTTAAGTTCGCGCGCTCCGCTGCAGGCGGCCCAGTGTTTCATCGGTTCGAATCCTGGGCGCGGACATGGCACTGCTCGTCAGACCACGCTGAGGCGGCGTCCCACATGCCACAACTAGAGGAACCCACAGCAAAGAATACACAACTACGTACCGGGGGGCTTTGGGGAGAAAAAGGAAAAAAATAAAATCTTTAAAAAAAAAAATAATCAACTGTTGTGAAATGATAGCTAAAATGATAACCTCTCTTTAATGCCATACATTGAAATTTATTTTCAAACTCCAGAATAAAACAGCTTTCTCCCAGCTTTCCATTACCAAGCAATATATACAATGCTTTGTAGGAATTACCCTGAAAGAAAAAATTTCTTTTTAGTGAAGAAAGTAAATACAGCAGTAGGTAATCTTTTGAATTAACCTTATATGGTATCTTGACAGCAGTGCAAAGTTTATCAACAAAAAGAATAAAGTTTTGAGATAAGACGACCCAATATGCAGTAAATCCTATACTTTATTGTTTAAATCACAAGAGTTATTAGCATTAAAAGAATACAATTCCATATAAAGAAAGGCGCAATGGAATCTTTCCTAATGGGTTCAACCCCAAATTAAGAATGCTCAGTCCTCTCATGGCGCCTCCCTCTTTCTAGACTTAAATTAGAAGACAATCTAAAATTTGCCATGCCAGTTGAGGTGTATCAGCAAGTATTTATAGAGCATCATGTAAAGAATTGTATAGTTCTCACTTTAGTGGTTTTTAAGTCATTATGGAGTATTAATATGTTCAAATAATACTTAAATGGTTTAAATTATTTTAATTCTCTAGGTGTAAATAATCTCACCTTCCTGTGAAATTGCATAGTACTTTTTTTTGGATGGCTCTCTCTATTTTGTTTAGATTCTGCTTTGCATTGCTGCTTTTCTGTTGCTTGTTTCAGACTCGCTTCTTGTCTACAGCCCCTTAACTTGAGGGTCCATTTCCATTTCAGCTATCTTTGTCCTCCAATTCTCACATATCTGTCGCTTAATAAATGTCTAACAAACAAACCTTGAAAACAAGAAAGGCAACATAAATATAACTTAGTACCTTCCCAGGATCACAAACACATGTATATTGGGAGCTAACATGAATGGCTACCTAAAAATTAATGAACAGAACTTAAAGTTGACGGAGGAATTGCCTAATGGTTTATGTGCTATGGAGATTAGCTAGTTTTAGTTTTATGGAGGCTAGTTAGTAGACTTTTGGCATTTGATAGATATGCAGACACATGAACATACATAGCGCTTGGTGTAGTCTGTGTAAATGAATATTTATAAGGAAAGCCTTAAAGATTTATTCCACTTCTTCATAGATCTGACTGGATTTCACTACCTTATTCATTGCTCGGGCTTGTCTGAATATTACTCAATTACTCAAATGTTTTATTTTTATCTGCCTCAGGTCCTCCCAACCTTAACTTAGATTAAAACCATAAAAAAGTCCATTTTGAAGTGGTACAAAGAAAACACTACATCAAAACTGCTAACATACACCTCAAACAGAAACCATGCAGATCGTCATTTGTCTTTCACTTCGTTTATGTCAGCCTATATCTTACTGGAAAAATTGCTTTCCAGCTGTAGACAATCTAATTTGACTGTGATGCTGCCTGGCGCTTGAGTATTATGGCGTTTCTTTGGTTAAACTAAGAGATTTGCAAAGCCAGTCCAAAAACTTTATTATCAGGGCAGAGCATCAATGCATTTCTTGAACATTCATCAGGAGCAGAATGCGTGAGAGCTGGAGGGAGAATGAATCATCCTAGATTACCTATCTAGGACTTGAGAGGCCTACCACGAAACAGCAACAGCAGAGATTAACTTGCTGGAGTTCCCAGGAAATTTACAGATGCTGTTCTGTGAAGAAATAGAAACCCCATTTGCAAGATCCTTACCTGTGAGAGGTGTCTTAAATCAGAGCAAACCTGGACATGAAAATTCGGTGAGGGTGCCCATCGGTCAAGGTAATCTTGATAATCTTTCCAACAATCTGCCTTTTCAATGGATGTTTTTAATCTTTAAAAATGCATGTGCATTCAAATGCATAATAGTTTGACATAGGAACAAAAATTTAAAACTGATGTTACCCATGAGAGATTTTCATAGTCCTGGAAAGATAATTCAGTTAGGAGCCCTAAATCTCACGTTTTTGCCAAGAGAAGTGAACTGTGATTTGAAATATATGTGCATCCTCTTTCTAGTCACCAATTTTCTGCAATCACTACTGGCAAGTTGATTTTTCTAGACACTGATCAATTAATCAGTGTGGCCATTAGGTTTATACAGTGGAACTCTCAACTGGTTAAAAAGTCAGCCTTTCTCTGTGCTCATCATCTTTCCAATTTCTACTTCAGTGAATTCCCTTGTGACCATACTACATTGACCTTGGAAGAATATAAAACAGCTACTTACTCTTTAGGAAAAGATTTTGAAATTCCTGTCTCCATGTAAGCAGAATATGCACCAAAAACATAGCTTTCTCCCCTACCCTCCAAAGATACGCCTTTGCATCTAACATTCTCATTTGAGACAGTCAATGGGACTAAGGCACAGAGGACTCTGGGCAAAATACTATTTGAGCTCATCTTAAAATCCATATTTTATATACTAAAGTAAGATTGAAAGGTGCTCTAGGACTGGTAGATTCTACTAGGAAACCAATCATTCTCATACTCATCACTTGCACTCTTTCAGTTGAGACTTAGAACACAGTATGCAACTCAACAATGTATAATTTAATATGAAGCATAGACTTCTACATGATCTATCTTATATATATTATAATATAATAGTACAGTATATCTATCTCCATGTGCATCAAAGGCATTCTGAGAGAGCACTATTTACAAATAGAATATTGAAGTAATTCAGTCCTCATCTTTCACTTTAGAATGCTAGTTCCTGGGTGTTTTTGAAAGGACAGAAGTCTCCTAACCTTCATGAACCAGACTTATACCAAGTTGAACAGACATGGCTGAGCTCTGCCTAGGAGTCTTGGGCTTGTCAAGCAGCTCTAACACTCTTACAGGTATAAACTTTTGAAGGTACCAGGAAAATGAACTAGAGCCTAAGAATTATTGTAAGATGGAGATTTCCAAAGGAATGTGAAATTCCTTACCCTACTTTGAATTGAAGATTGATTGTTTCTCTATATTATATTAGCTTCCATAGTATCTCTACTTCTGTTTTTGAAACTGAAATATACTATTTTTTCATATTTCTATGAAAATAATATTACCTCACAATTAAACAAATGGACATAATATCGCTTTGTTCAGGCACTAATGAGGGAGATTGAAAGTTAATTTGTGCCAGAAAGCAAAGTCTAGACGGGGTTGTACAATAAACATTACCAGCAGCGCTAATCAGACCATGGCTTACCCTGGCGATTCTGAGCACTTGTTTGTAATCCAGCCTTCTGCATCCCAACTCCAAAGACATTTCTATAATTTAAAACATATGAGTCCTGCCACAACAAAGAATCTATCAAATAACTCAATGAGGGAGATAGAGGTTCTGCTTTAAATCTATAAATACGTTCATATGCAGACTTCTATCCAAACCCATCATAATTTCTGAGATCTGCAGAAAAAAGCATGTGCAAATGTTTTCTTTGTCAATCGTGACAATTATCTGACTGCTTTGGAGCTCCTTTACCTACCCTCATGCGAAAACCGACTATTTCTGTAATGCCTCCACAGCTATAGTCTTTCTTATTCTCCAGGCTATGTTTAATCTAGAATTATATAAAACTCACGTGACATGGTTTGTGTATTCAGTTTATAAGAAATAAGTTGAATTCCCATTGTATGTGAGAGGGGTTAGATATATTGGAGGTAAAGATAAATATTTAATATAATAATGATATTTAACTATGATTTATACTTTAAAAAGAACTAGAGGACTTTTGTAAAAGAATATACCTATCAATTGAAATTGTAATCTAAATTTTTTATTTTTCATGTAAAAATAATATGTAGAAAGTATGGTATCTACAAAAAATTTTGAAAGAAAAAATTTAAAAGTACCCAGGCAGACAAAATTCTCCCACCATGGCGTGGTGGGACAAAAGTTATGACTTTGTGTTTCAAGTCACAAATCTACATGTGTGTTATAATGTCCCCATCACTCCTAAGTGGAGAACATGGGTCAGTAACGTGGTTATATCTGGATAATACAGAACTGCATCACGGCTCATTTCATTTTTGATGTCTGACAACGATGTTCGTATTTTAGTAGTGACACATTTTCTCATATGTTTTTACCATAGTTTTGAGAGTTAGGAAATTAAAACTTCCCCACTAAATGGCTTACTTTCAACACTTGGGCTTCTGTTGCACTACTGCATTCAAATTACATTTCTTGTGTCTCTCAAGTTAAAAACCAGTTTTCCATTTCTTTGTAGAATTGAGATTGGTTTGAAACATATTCCATTCCATCTCCTCAGAGAAAAGTAGTTAATACTTTTTTTTGTTATAGCTACTACTTCGATATCTTTGTATACAACAGGCTTTATTTTTTAGAGCAGTTTTAGGTTGACAGCAAAATTGAGCAGAAGGTATAGAGATTTCCCGTTTACCCCTTGCCCACACACATGCATAGCCTCCCCATTTTCAATATCCTTCACTAGAATGGTATATTTGTTACAATTGATGAACCTACATTGACACATCATAATCACCCAAAGTCCATAGTCGGTCTTAGTGTTCACTATTGGTGGTGAATATTCAGAGTTTGAACAAGTATATAATGACAGGGATCCACCATTATGGTATCATAGAGAGTAGTTTCACTGCCCTAAAAATTCACTGTACTACCACTATTCATTTTTCTATCCCACCAACCCCTAGCAACCACTAATCTTTCTATTGTCTTCATAGTTGTGCCTTTTCCAGAATATCATATAGTTGGAATCATACAGTATGTAGCCTTTTCAGACTGGCTTCTTTCACTTAGTAATAGGCATTTAAAGTTTCTCTATGTCTTTCATGGCTTGATAGCTCATTTCTTTTTAGCACTGAATTACATGCCATTGTCTGGAGGTACCACAGTTTAGTTCTCCTTTCACCTACTAAAGGACAACTTGGTTGCTGTCAGGTTTTGGCAATTATGAATAAAGTTGTTATAAACATCCATGTGCAGGTTTTTGTGTAGGTGTAGGTTTTCAACTCCTTTGGGTAAGCACCAAAGAGTATGATTACTTGATTGGATCGTATAAGTATGTTTAATTTTGTAAGAAACTGCCAAACTCTCTCCCAAAGTGGCTGTACTATTTTCCATTCCCAGCAGCAGTGACAGAGAGTTCCTGTTGCACCACATCCTCAGCAGCATTTGGTGTTGTCAGCGTTCAGGATTATGGCCATTCTAATAGGTTTGTAGTGATATCTTATTGTTTTAAGTCCTATTTCCTTGATGACATGATGTGGAACATCTTTTCATATGCTTATTTTCTATGTGTATTTCTTCTCTGGTGAGGTGTCATTTAAAATGTTTGGCCTAATTTTAATCAGGTTGTTTTCTTATTGTTGAGTTTTAAGGGTTCTTTGTATATTTAGGATAACTGTCCTTTATCATATATGTCTGTTGCTAATATTTTCTCCCAGTCTATGGCTTATCTATCTATTCTCTTGAGAGTGTCTTTAGTCGAGCAGAAAGCTTTAATTTTAATGACGTTTAGCATACCAATTCTTTCTTTCATGTATTGTGCCTTTGGTGTCATATCTCAAAAGTCATCACAAAACCCAAGGTCAACTAGGTTTTCTCCTACGTTATGTTTTAAGAGATTTATAGATTTGCATATTACATTTAGGTCTGTGATCCATTTTGAATTAATTTAGGCATAAAGTCTATGTCTTTTCACATGTGGATGACCAGTTGTTTCAGCACAATTTGCTGAAATGGTTATCTTTGTTCCATTGTATTGCCTTTTCTTCTTAGTCAAATATCAGTTGACTACATTGTGTAGATTTATTTCTGGGCCCTCTGTTCTGCTCCATTGATCTATTTGCCTATTATTTCACCAATTCAACACTGTCTTGATTACTATGGTGTTAAAGTAAGTCTTAAAGTTAGGTAGGTGCCGTCCTCCAACTTTGTTCTTTTCTTTCAATATTGCGGTGACTATTCTGGGTCTTTTGCCTCTCTATATAAACTTTAGAATCACTTTGTTGATATCCATAAAATAACTTATTTGGATTTTGATTGGGACTGAACTGAATCTGTAGATAGTGTTGGGAAAAACTGACATACTGATGATGTTAAATCTTCCTACCCATGAACGTGGACTATGTCTCCATTTCTTTCGTTCTCCCTTGATTTCCTTCATCAGAGTTTTGTAGTTTTTCTTACATAGAACTTGTATACGTGTTAGAGTTATACATATTTCATTTTTGGGAGTGCTAATGTAAATGGCATTGTGTTTTTAATTTCAAATCCCACTTGTTTTTTGCTGGTTTTACAGGATTGACTTTTGTATATTGTCCTTGTATCCTGCAACCTTGCTACAATCACTTACTAGTTCTGGGAGGGATTTTTTTAGTCTATTCTTTCAGACATAGCCTGAATATAGTCAATCATGTCATCTGTGAAGAAAGGAAGTTTTATTTTCTCTTTCCCAAGCTGTATGCCTTTTTTCCCCCTTATCTTGTGTTACTGCATTAACTAGGACTTACAGTACCGTGTTGCAAAGTAATTTTGGAAAGAGACATCCTTGCTGTGTTCCTGATCATAGTGAGAAAGCATCTAGCTTCTCACCACAAAGTATTATGTTAGCTGTAGGTTTTTTAGATATCAAGTTGAAAAGTTCCCTTCTATTTCTAGTTTACTGAGAGCTTTTATCATGAATGGATGTCAAATTTTGTCAAATGTCTTTTATGGTACTATTGGTATGATTATGTGATTTCATCTTCAGCCTGTTAGTGTGAAAAATTTCTTTAATTGATTTCTGAATGTTGAACCAGCCTTGCATACCTGGATGAATCCCTCTCGGGCTTGGTGTATAATTCTTTTTATATTTTGTTGGATTACAATTTGCTGAGACTTTGTTGATGATTTTTGATTCTATATTCATGAGAGATATTGGTCTGTAGTTTCTTTTCTCATAATGTCTTTTATTGTTTTTGGTATAAGGATAATTTTTGTCTCATAGCATGAGTTAGGAAGTATTCTCTCTGCTTCTCTCTTCTGAAAGTGATTGTAGAGTATTGGTAGAATTTCTTCCTTCAGTATTTGATAGAATTCACCAATGAAACATCTGGGTCAGGTACTTTCTGATTTGGAAGGTAATTATTTATTTATTTTGAGGAAGATTAGCTCTGAGCTAATATCTGCCACCAACCCTCCTCTTTTTGCTGAGTAAGACTGGCCCTGAGCTAACATCCATGCCCACCTTCCTCTACTTTATATGTGGGATGCCTACCACAGCATAGCTTGCCAAGCGGTGCCATGTCCACACCTGGGATCCAAACCAGTGAACCCTGGGTCACCGAAGTGGAATGTGGGAACTTAACCACTGCACCAGCAGGCCGGCCCCGGAAGGTAATTAATTATTGGTTCAATTTCTTTAATAGATATAGACCTATTCAGGTTTATTTCTTCTTGTGTGAGTTTTGGTAGATTTTGTCTTTCAAAGATTTGATGCATTACATTAAGGTATCAAATTTGTAGGCGTAGAGTTCATTATGGTATTCCTTTTCTATCCTCTTAATGTCCATGGGATCTATAGTCATGTCCCCTCACTCATTTGTGATATTAGTAATTTGTGTGATTTCTCTTTGTCTTAGCATGGGTAGGGGCTTATTCATTTTATTGATCTTTTTGAAGAATCAATTTTAGGTTTCATTGCTTTTCTCTATTGATTTCCTATTTTCAATTTCATTGATTTCTGCTCTATTTCTTTTTATTTCTTTTCTTCTGTTCTTCTTTTTCTTGTTTCCTAAGGTAGAAGTTTAGATGACTGATTTTTAGACCTTTATTCTTTTCTAATATATGCATTCAATACTATAAATTTTTCCCTAGGCACTGCTTTCACTGAATCCCACAAATTTGGAATAACATGCTTTCATTTTCATTTTGTTCAAAATATTTTGAAAGTCCTCTTAAGATTTCTTCCTTGACCCATGTGGTAAGTAGAAGTTTTCATTTAATCTCAAAGAATTTGGGGATTTCCCAGCTATTTTTCTGTTACTGATTTCTAGTTAAATTCCCTTGTGGTTTGAGCACAGACATTGTATGATTTCTATTCTTTTAAATATGTTAAAGTATGTTTTGTGGCCCAGAATGTGGTCTATCTTGGTGAATGTTCCGTGTGAGCTTGAGGAAAATGTGTATTCTGCTGTTGTTGGATACAGCGTTCCACAGATGTCCATTATGTACAATTGATTGATGGTGGTGTTGAATTCAACTGTCTTTACTGATTTTCTACTTGCTAGATGGGTCAATTTCTGATAGAAGGAAATTGAAGTCACCAGCTATAATGGTGGATGCATTTATTTCTCCTTGCAGCTCAATCAGTTTTTGCCTCATTTAGGATGTTCTATCATTAGATGCATATGCATCAAGAATTGTTAGGTCTTCTTGGAGAATTGATAGCTTTATCATTATGTAATGGTCTTCCTTATCCCTGATAACGTTCCTTTCTCTGAATTCCACTGTGTCTGAAATTAATATAGCTATTCTTTCCTTCTTTTGATTAGTGTTAGCATGATATATCTTTCTCCATACCTTTACTTTTAATCGATGTGTGTCTTTATATTTAAACTGGGTTTCTTGTAGACAACATATAGTTGGGATTGTTTTTTGATCCACTCTGACAATCTCTGTCTTTTAATGAATGCATTTAGATTATTGCTGTTCAGTAATTATTGATATAGTTGGATTACTATCTACCATATTTGTTACTGTTTTCTATTTGTTGCCCTTTTCTTTGTTCCTGTTTTTGTCTTCCACTTTTTTCTGTCTTTTGTGGTTTTAATTGAGCATTTTATATGATTCCATTTTCTCTCATTTTTATCAATTATACTTATTTTGTTTTTAGTTGTTGCACTAGGAGTTTGCTATATCCATTTACAACTAATTCAAGTCCACTTTCACATAACACTATATTGCCTTATGGGTAGTGCTAAGTACCTTATAAAATCGAAATAATCCTAATTCCTGCCTCCTGTCCCTTATATTATTGCTGCAATTCATTTCACTTATACATAAGGATACATGAGCATATATATACACATAAACATGTTATAATTTAATAATCATTGCTATTATTGTTTTAAATGAACTTTTAACTATTAGACCGATGAAGAATAAGAAAATAAAAGTTTTCATTTTACCTTCACTTATTCCTTCTTTGATGCTCTTCCTTTCTTTATATAGTTCCGAGATTCTGACCTATATTATTTTACTTCTCTCTAAAGAACTTCTTTTAACATTTCTTGCCAGGCAGTCTGCTAGCAACAAATTTCCAAAATTTTTATTTGTCTGAGAAAGTCTATTTTTCCTTTACTTTTGAAGGATAGCTTCAAGATAGGGTATAGAATTCTAGGTTGGTGGGTTTTCCTCTCACCACTAAATTTTTGACTCCTCTCTCTTCTCGCTTGCATGGTCTCTAAGGAGAAGTTGGATACCATTCTTATCTTTGTTCCTCTATACGAAGGTGGTTATTTTTCAGAATTTTTTCTTTCTTTGATTTCCTGTAGTTTTAAAATGATATGCCTAGGTGCAACGTTTTAGGCATTCATGCTTGGTGTTTTCTCAGTTTCCTGGCTCTTTGGTTTGATGTTTGATATTAATTTGGAGAAATTCTCAGCCATTATTGTTTCAAATACTTCTTCTGTTTCTTTCTCTCTTTCTTCTCCTTCTGGTTTTCCGATTACTCATTAAGTTTTAGTCTTTTAATGCGTCTGTGCCTCTGGACTGTGAACTTCATGAGTGTTTCTTCAGTTCTCCCCGCTCACCTTACATGGAACACGATGGGACTGGAGAGGGATGGACTTGGGCATTTCATTTCCCCCAGTTTAGTTAGGTTCTGATAAATCCCCAGCAGGTTAGGCTCTGGTTAAATAGTTCCTCCTGAGAGCAGACCTTGTTAAGAAGAACAGTGCTCTGATGTATTTCAAGATGGTTGCTCTTCCTCTCGCCTGCTGGAAGCATGAGAGAATTTTCCTCTGATATTCACTATGAGAACCAGGTTAAGTTCCTAGAGGTAAAACTCACAAAAGTGTGAAGACATCCCTCTATGACTGGATCGCCTGGGAGATTTTACTCTTAGCATTGTCCACGTTGAGTTTCTAGCAATTGGTCAATTGCAGTTTAAGTTTTCCTATCCTGGCACTGGTTTCCAAGGATGTTTCTGCTCTTGTGTCTCTGTTCTCGTAAGCTGTGATTCTCTGTATTTGTCTGTCTCTCCAGTTTCAAGGGCAGCAGTGTGTGCTGTGACCTCACTTCTGATAGAGATCTAAGAAGAGTTGTTGATTTTTCAGTTTGTTCAGCTTTTTACTTGTTGTTAGTATGGAATAGCAACTTCCAGGCTTCTTACATGCCAGACTGGAAAGCAGACTCCTTTGAAATCCTTTTAATGTCTATTTTAACATGAAGACAATTGCAGTGTTAAACCACACTTTTAAAGGAATCACTTGAAATCCTTCCTCTATGTGTCTATAGTTATGGCATTAGAAAGTCTGAGAAATGTGACTGAATTTGATTTCTTTTATTATTTCTCTTAACTTTGAATAGTATTTACAAATAAATAATAAGTTTGGAGCTGTATATGAATATTTGGTCAGCTAGAAAACATCGTTGCTGATAATATGCTTTACTTTTCAATTATTTCAATCCAACTGTCAATATGTGGCATCTTGATTGTGTGAAATATTTTACTTATGTATTAATTAACTTTCAAACAGTGCATAATAATTTTGATCCAGAGTTGGTTCAATATCAGTGAACAATTAAGTACTTTTAACTTTTTGGGTCTGAAGGAAAATTAAGTTTAATTTTAAAGAGTCTGGTTAGTTAGGACTTTTGATAGTAATGAAAGAAATATATGGAATAATGTCAACTCTTTCATTCTTTCTCTGTATTCTTCAAAAAGGGAAAATGTTCTTTTTACAAATTAACTCTACTAAATTTTTTTGTTGAAAACTAAATTATACATCTATTTTACATATTCCTTTCTAATGTTTCCATACTATATTTCATCCTTTCTCATTTTTTCTTTTGAACAACTTGAGGCTTACCTAATTTTTAATAATACTAAGGCTTGGAATAAATGGCTCTAATCGAAATTTCATAAATGGCATATGGGTGCATTCTCAGAATTGTTAAATCTTCTTACATTTCTTAAAAGTTCTCTCTATTTTAATATCTTTGACTATTTTTAGCTCCTCAGTGCATAAGTAACTGCATTTCTTACTTGTTCCTTCTCTCTGCTATCATGCTAATGTAACATGCAGCAAGCACAGAAAGAAAGAAGCCTTGTTACAGTATTCTATTCATGTTCTCTGTGAACTAAAATAAAAACACCAAATTCACGTGTTTATGAATAACTATAATCTAGAGGGGTCTTTTTGCACTTGTGGCTTTATTAAAATGCTCCCTAATTAACATCGAATGACTAAAAACACACAGTAAAATGAGTTTGCTAAACCTCCTGCACATGACACACCATGATTTCCAGTACCAGTAGATGGTTTCTCTTCTCCATTGAACTCATGATTAACCTGAAGGAGAGGATTAAAGAGGGGTAGTTCAGATGGTACTCTGCCAGGGTCTGGGGAATCAAGAAGGCTGTCCTCCTTAGAAGCCACATACCCTGAGTATCTGCTGCTTTCCATAGAATCTGCATCACTTAGCTCTTGGGCTTTGTTTTTATAATTTGGTAACCACAGGACCAGGAACAGAATTTGTCACCCCAAAATATGGCTCTTTGACACGAGAATTATTTTAAGGCTGATTATTTTTAAGAAACAGCAGACACAGGGAAAAGCTCTGAAAACCTAGTTGAAGTTACCCATTTGAAAGGGAAATTTACATTTATAGGAGAAATCTCCATTTGTAAGGGTGCTGTCCTTTCAGGAAGGAGAGGACGACAAAATCCTTAGGAATTCTTATCAACAGAGAAAGCAATGACCTAAATCTACATGACAACTTTACCCTTGTTTAACGTGCTGACCTCTTCTTAACGCCAGAATGTTAAAGCTATTTTTCAGGGGTGGTGAGTCAGCCAGGAGCATGCGCAGAAGAGAAAATTTTAATGCGCTGATTGAAACTCATCCTGCCAGCGCTTCCACATACCAGCCCACCCTCCCTGACCCGGTAAACCTTTCCCCATACCCTGAATCAGAGAGACAGAGTTGAGAAGCTGTCCTTCTCTCTCTTTACCAATCGGTTGTGTAATAAACTTTCTTCCCTCAGAGACCGGTGTACACAGTATGGGCTTCTGTGAGCACAAGTGGAGAGAGCCCTTGCTGGGTAGCAGTTTCTCAAAGTTCTGCTTTTGAAAACTGAGTCATTAATTCATCTGAACTGCCACTTTCTTTAAAAAAGAAAATGTCTCAAATATTGGCTGCTTTTTTCACCTGTTATCTCTAGAATAGTTGAAGAGTGCTGGTCTTCTGTGAATATTCAAATCTAAGTTCTTTGAGCCTCTGCTTTCCAGGCAGCATTTACTCTGCCACATTTTGGGTTTTGGTGACAAGTGGGACAACTAAAACTCTTTTGAATCACCTAAATGACTAGCCTTTGCTGTTAAGAGAAAGGCACTTAGTGCCTCAAATGATTAACCATTTTCTCAGAAGCAATAGGTGATAAGCATTAGCATTTAATTGTCTCTTTTCCCATATTGCGAAGGTTACATTTAAACAGCTTTATTTATACAAACTTAACTCATAGCTTCCATCTTTAACATCTGCCGAATGCTTCTATAATTAGTTCACTTCAAATTTTATCACTTTGTCCTTAAATCTTCTTCTAAATCTAAATGGATCTAGGGCAGTGGTTTTCAAACGTGAGAATCCACTTTTCTAACAAGCTTTCCGATAAAGCAGATGAAGCTCTCCCTGGGGGCCCTACTTTGGAAACCATACCACTGGAAGAAGCAGCAAATCAGTTCTCTCCTTTGAAGAGAAAAATCTCTGCCAACATGTAATTAAATAATGGTTCTTCCTTACACTCGCAAGTTAAACGTGCTGTCCATAAACTGCAAATATTCGTAGGCTCATAGAGTTAAAAAAGAACTTTGAAGGCCCAGCGCTGCAGCCAAGTGGTTAAAGTTCCATGCACTCTGCTTCAGCGGCCTGGGTTCATGGGTTTGGATGCTGGGTGAAGACCTACTGCACTCATAAGCTGTGCTGTGGAGGCGACCCACATACAAAACAATAGAGGAGGATTGACAGCAGATGGTAGCTCTGGGCAAATCTTCCTCAGCAACAAAAAAGAACTTTGACTTCATGTTTTATTTATTTGGTTTGCCTAAGAGAACCAGAACATTTAAGTAGCCAGTTACAAAGCTGAGATTAAAATCAAGGTTTCTGGGTTCTCAGTTCATTGGCCTTTCCTACGGAAGGGGTTCAGAAGAGGCCTTGCCAAGATGTGCCACTTTGGCATGTGGAATATCTTGAGTTAAAGGCAGTCAAGACCCTGCAGGCTCAGGAGAAACTTTTCCCTCTCTCTTAAAGAATTTCAATTGGGGTCTTTGCCCATAATAAGAGTTATTACCGGAAATAAATTTTTATGGCCTGTCTGTATGTCAGGGCAAATTTCTAATTACTGACCATCTGTTCTCTTTATTATCCTTTGAATTCCCCTTCTCCCCTCTGAAGCCTCAGGCCCCTATCCCATTCCTTAGCTCAAAATGGTATATATATCTCATTTTAACTTTTTCTCTCTGACTCTCTCATGTATGTAGAGTTCTCATATGTACAAAATTAAATTTGCTTTTCTTCTGTTAATCTGTCTATGCCAATTTAATTCTTAGACCAGCCAGAAGAACCTAGAACAGTAGAGGAAAATTTCTCCCTTCCCCATACTCCCATAATTTTTTCTTCATTTCATGTAGTTAATAGTATGTAATATCAATAATATATGAAAAGCCAATTTTAATTGCTATAATACCTTGATTTTCCAGAGTCATAGAATGCAGTTTACCATAGAGTTTGTTTAGACAAAGTCACTAAGAAGTTTCTTATAATTCTCATGTTTTATTTGAGTGATAAAATTAGGGAGGTTTACTAAAATATCTTTATGTAGGCTTTATACCAGAAAGGAAAGGACACAGTCAAAAAAAAGAAGTCACTGCCCAGGGAGTCATGAAACTGTATTACTAATTGGCTGTGAGAGATCATGAACAATTAAGTTCCTTTCCTAGGCAGTTTTGCTTTTAGACCCTGTCCTGGGCCACTAATATCAGAGGTATTTAAATGCCTCAAAGAAACAACTTCCCCACCTCTCTTGCCATATGTCTTTATTGCAAGGCAACAGTACTCAAATGAGGTGAAGATGTGCAGCTTGTGCCCCTGCCGCAGTGGGAGATGGACACTGCTTCAGAGTGTAGGGAGGACTGGAATGGGAGAAGTACATAGATAAAACACAAATTAACTTGTCAAATTCCTGCTTTCAAAGTGCATGAATACAACAATCTCTTCCATAAAGAAGTGTCATTTTCTAGTAGTGCTAAGTGTCCATTTTTCTTGCCTCTCTTTTCCGTTTCTAGAGACGCAACTAATTAATGCATATTCTCAATGATAGTACATGGTGGCTAAGGAATATTTGGTTTTATTAAATAATTTATATTATTCTTAATTTTGTGTATATATATATGTGTGTGTGTGTGTGTGTGTAGGTCTAGATGTAGCATGCAGGAAGGATGATTCCAGTCTTCACATTGATGACTAGATGAACATTGAACATTGGAACTGAAAACTAATTTGTATCTAACAAAATCAAATTTAATTAAAAAAGTAACTTTAAAAACTCAGTTATTTAAAATAAATTTAAATATTATTAACCACAAACTTATGACAATGGCATTGACTTTGTTGGCATTTTGGCTCCAAATCCAGAAGCATATTTTGTGTGTGTGTGTATGTGCCATGTATAACATTTACTTTAAATTTTCTTGTAGGAGTCATAGCCTCAGTTGTGCCTATAGTGATGACATTTTTGGGAAAAATTCATAGATTAAATACAATATACTCTGAATCAGTCCAAAGATGAAATGTCCTGATGAGTGAAACATATATCAAACTTGACCTTACAGGCACTCTCAGACACAAAATCTGAATGTCAACTAAATGCTGTTAAAGCAATTTAAGTCTATCAAGATGCATAAGAAAAGTTACAGAAATGACAAACGATTCTTAAGAGCAAATTGCAGTTTCTGTAAACTGTAAATTATGCTCATTTTCTTTCTATACATAGTCATTGGGTATGAAGTTGCACTTGCTGTTAATATTAGTAACAACTTACAAAAGAACAGAGATCTATGTTTGAAAGTGGTAAAAATAATTCCTTATTTTTTATAAATATTTTATAATTATTTAGAGATTGTTTTAGAAAAAAATAGACGAATACATGAAAATTTTCTTTTCAACATAGGGAAAATAGAGCAAGGAAACAAAAACATTTCTGTGACTATGGAAAAGAAAATTCTCATAGCGGTAATGCTAAAATTAATTATTGTATACACCATTATTTTTGTAATTATATATTATAAAACAAAAACCTATTCTGTTCCTCTCTCTACTCACAGCACCACTCTCAGTACTTCGCTTTTGACACTTATGGTCACTAAAGGTATGGGTTCTATACCCAGCAATTCTCCAACTCTCTGGACACCAGATGGGTTGATTCAATTCAGTTCTGACATTGTCTTCCTGGAGACAGGGTCACATCCCACAGGTGAAGCTTTCTGTCTCACAAGACTGTCCCCACCACTTCAGACGCCAATCACATGTCCAGGTTGTCACTTATGCTTCTCACAGACAGTCTATAAATCAGAGATTCCCGTGACCCCCTCTTGGGTTCAATTAATTTGCTAGAGTGGCTCATGGAACTTAGAAAAACAGTTTACTTATTAAAGTTTATTAGGAAAGGATACAATCCAGGAAGAGCTAGATGGAAGAGATGCATAGAGAAAGGTGTAAAGGAAGGGGCTGGGAGTTTTCCTGCCCTCTCTGGGCTCGCTTCCCTCCGAGTACTTCCATACACTCACCAACGTGGAAGCTCTCTGAACCCCGACTTCCGGAGTTTTTATGGCGGCTTCATTAAGTCGGCATGATTGAATAAATCATTGGCCATTGGTGACTGTCAGTTTCCAGTCCCTCTCTCCTCCCTGGTCGTGAGGGATGGTGCTGACAGTTCCAACCCTGGAATCACATGGTTAGTTCCCCTTGCAACCAGCCCTCATCCTTAGGGGGCTTCCAAAAGTCACCTTATTAACATAAACTCAGCTGTGGTTGAAAGTTGAAAGGGGTTTATTATGAAAAATAAAGACACCTTTATGGCTGTTATCATTTAGGAAGTTCCAGATTTTAGGAGGTCTACACCAGGAAAGGGGTGAAGATCAAATATATATTTCTTATTATAAGTCATAGTATCCCTTATATCAAGGTATATTCCTGACTGGAGAGAGATTTGAGCCAAGTGATCAACATATTGCATTTAAATAGTTTCTTTATAGTATCAGAGCATTAAAAACAAAAATTTATGCTTTTTTGGTAAGGAAGATTTTTCCTGAGCTAACATCCGTTGCCATTTTTCCTCTTTTTTTTTTTCTCCCCAAAGCCCCAGTGCATAGTTGTATGTCCTAGTTAGAGGTCATTCTAGTTCTTCTACGTGAGACGCTGCCACAGCATGGCTCAATGAGTGGAGTGTAGGTCTGTGCCCAGGATCTGAACCTGCGAACCCCAGGCCACCAAAGCAGAGCGCACGAACTTAACCACAATGCCACAGGGCCGGCCCCCACTAAAAGATTATTTTGACATTTGTAGATTGTCCAGGAAGGAGAATAAAACATGTTTTACTTAAAATCTGTGGCTCTTAAAGATTTAGATATTAGTGGGTCTCTATTTACATTTTTGCCCAAGGCTCTGCAAATGCAAAAGGTAAACTCACCCTTATGTCTCAGTTTCACTGAGAGGGGTGAGTTTGATGATCTCTGACTGTATCATACATAAGCTTTTGTGCTCATGAAGACAAGAGACTTAACCACTGGCCTTTCCTGGAGAGGCCAACTGACTCTCAGGGCTTGAAGCCTCCCCTGACCTCAGTACGGTTTTGATTAGCACCAAGTCTATAATGTAGTGATGATGATTAAGCTGTCTTAACCTTGCACATCTCTGGTTCTGCAAAACAGCTTTTAGTGTCATCTTTCCTGACAGCCTTGCAGTTAATTGAAAATTTAAGATTGCAGCTAACACTTTTTTTTCCTAGAAAGATCATGGTAAATACCCTGATTCTCTGTCTTGGTATTATCTTTTGATCTACACTGGAATTATCTCAGAATATTTCTTCAAATCCTTTAAGTATTCTCAAGTCATTTGCACTTGAGTTATCCTAGATTCAATAAACAAACACAGCTTCAACTTTCTGCCCCACACTATGCCTGCTGATAATGACAATATGTCGAGTTCACTTAAGTATTTTACCTCAAAAGATAATGACAAATACAGACTTTTGCAGCCCAGGGATGAGTAAAAGAAGGATTTTAATGCGATGTTTTCTATCAGAGACGGAATCTCATTCTCCAGCTTCCACTTCTGGAAAGAAACAAATAATCAAGGAGTTACCTTCTTTGTTCAAAGTTACTGTTTTCTCCTGGGATATGTTTGCATAGTTTTATTTTCAAGCGAATTGCAGGACTAAGCCATTTTCTTGAGAATGTCAATAGAGAAATAGTAACATCTCATTGTCAGATAGCTTCAGGACTCTTGACACAAATGGAACTTTCTGATTTGCTACCAAGAATGCATGCCTGAATTAATAATACCCACTGAATAGACCCAGTAGATGCAGATGTTTCCATTTTTATTATTTCTGTTGTTAATAGCATTAAGAGACTATAGGATTTTTTCTTTGAGATTATTGCTCTGTTCTCATGATTGAAATCACTTGCACTTCAGCCTTCCCTCTTGTAAATATTCTGCAGAGACAGAGGAAGGCACTTGCTGTCGATGTCTTATTGCTCAATTATGAAGCACAGACAATGCTCCTTCATGGGTATTGCCAGAACAAAATGGGCTCATACATAATAAATCGGGAGCAGGGTTGGTAGAATTCACATACAAAAGAGAAATCACAGATTTATTTTTTTCCTTAGAGAGTCCAAATTTTTCCTTAATCAATTTTGAAAATGAGAAACCTATATTGGTACTGAAACACTGATAGATGTATCAGTTAATAAAATAAAGCTTAAATCAAGAATTATGTTCACTGAAGATCATAGGAAAGAAATGAAAGAGAAAAAAATATATTTAAAAATATGAATTCACATCTTTATTTAATTACACTAAGCTACGTCGCAATACAGGCAGACTCTCATCAGAGTGATAATCTTCTAAAATCTGCAATTCTGCTTTGCAAACTACCTAGGAGAAAAGTTGTAGAGTGGAATATAGTCATCTCTCAATGAGTTCTTTCCATGAACTCATATAAAATCTTATTTATTACCTTATTATTGCCTATTTGGCCTCAAGCAACCTCCAAGAGAACAATTTCATCTGATTTTTTTTTCTATTGTGCTCAAAGAGATAATGAAAGTCTCTTTTTCCGTCATGCAAAATTACCAGAGACTTACAGGTTTTTGGGCCTGAACAAAATTAGGCCTGGCCCGAAATGAATTATAAGCTAGAAAATTAGCCTTACAAGTGACATCGTGACTCAGGAATCTTTATGCAGTTATCAGTTTCTTTGCTGACATACCCTTCTGTATTCTAGTAGTAAGTTCAGCTTGCTGTACTGCTGATCAGCATTTTTTCCCAAAGCCATTGTTAGGATTATGTTTATTTTTCATTTGTTTGTTTGTTATTGACTGTCCCTTTCAATAAAATGTGAGCTCAATATCTGAATATTCATACCGAAGTCAGGGCACTTGGCACAATGCCTGCCTGGCAGTGATCTATTGAATAAAGGAGTAAACAAGTAGGCTTGTTAAAACTTGAGCCACAATAATATTTTCCTTAATTTTCAACACATTCATTATACTAAGATTTACAGCTATGTTTCACTTTGAAAGAATGAATCCGTAGTTTATTTTTGACACTGTTCCTAGATCTTGTATGTTTTTTTGTCTGAGTACTTACAGTTGAGTTGTTTCAAGGCTTAGGCATTTTATGAGGGGGGTTTTATCCTGGACCTGCATGACAATGAGGCTAGAGGAGGAGCGTAGGTTTTTCCTACTTACCAAAGATAGTATCTTCTTTTATATGATGAAGGCAGGTGAAGTATTAGAAATGTTTATATTTCTTTTCTTAGAGTTTGGAAGAGTGGGAACTTGGGAGTTTTTCATTTATGGAATGAAGTTTTTATGTTCCACCCAAATGAAGCATGAATGACATTAATCAATGATGACAGCGCGTCTCTAACCGCTGGGAGGATCTTCCATGTGAGAAGGAATTTGATGTGACTCGTGATACACTGCTATAGTCAGTTAGCTCAACCATTCCGCTTGAAACTCTCAACTCTATCTTTGCATCAGGCTAGACCATTAAAGAACTTTGAATTTGGATTGCACCACTTGGGTTTTTTATGTAATTGCTTTTATCAAATTGAGTTCTGGTTTTATGCTACCAGCTGACACTGAAGGGCATGAAAAATAGTAAATGCTGTAAACTTGTAATTAGGTCTATTGTGGATGAGCTGTTGAGAACATTCTGGAGTGTATCATACAATGTCTTTTTAAAGACCCTCAGGAGAGATGTTTCTCTGATATTTTACAGAACGCTCATTCTTAGTAGCTATCTGCTTTTTTCCATTTGGGGTTAGAATCTGGCAGTTGCCTGCCTTTTCCTCTCTATTTTTTACCTAAGAGTCTCTTTTCTCATGGATTCTGAGAATCTTGCAATCGTCTGCTTTTCTTTCTCTGCTTTGCGTTGAGGAAGCTTAGAATCAAATTTGCCCCTCCTTGCTAGTAACTGTGTATAGAAAATATAGAAGGCATTCCTGTTTGCCAGCACTGACCCCTTTCCCTTGTTCTCTGACTGTATACAGTATAAATCTTTATTTTATAATTAATACAGACACTTTGATAACTTTTTCTATCAAATATCTCTGTCATTAAACTATAAACTCTTTGAAGGCAGAGATTATATTTTTCATCTGTGTTTTAAAATCGAGAAACTTTGCATAGTTCCTGAAATATTATGCTTATTCAATATATATTTGTCATATGAATACCAGGTGGATGAATGAATATATGAATGAATTACTGAATACTACAGAGTCAACGGGAAGCTTTACAGTTTTACTAAAATGGGGCCGGCGAGTGGGACTGCTGTACCATGCCCCCTCTTTCAGTCCGTGGAGCTAGACTGTGTGAAAATAATGTGAGGAACAGTGGAATGCTGCTAAAATATGCTAGGATCAAATATTGAAAGGACAAATTTATCTAACAAATTTCCAAATTTAAAACATGAAATAAAAAAAGATACTATATTAGTCAATATATACTTATAAGAGTGTTAAATTTTTATGAAGTTGCCAAAATTCATGTAAATGTAGACAGAATCCTCATGTTGCTAATGCTGTTTTGATTTCCTGGGGGCTCATCATCATCATATTTTAATCTTTTTTTTAATTTGAAATAATCATTAGGAATGATATGTTGATCCAATCCAAATTAGATGTTTTGAGTAAAGCCATTGTTTCCATAGAAAGAAATGATACATGTAAAATAGACCTGAAGTTTTCATTCTGTACACAATTGATCTCTGTTCAATTACTCTGATTTTCCCGAAACTTTCCAGTACTTCTGTTTTCAGATATGAATGAGTAGATGAGACCATAGATAGGATTTTTTCCAAGAAATGTTTATTTTAAAGGCATTCCAGAAAGGCATTGGAATGAAACCTAATACAACGATATGATGAAAAACATAAACAATTACCCTTTTATTATTTGGCTTTATACTTTTGGTTATTAAATGTGATTTTAAAAACTTTCAACATATGTACCCTTTCAGACCCCTCCAGTATAACCAACACTCCGTAGGTGGCAGTCACGCTCTTTAATCATGGGTCATGAGATTATATAATCTTGCAGATTATTCTGTATTGAATGGGTCTTATGACTCAATCTAGTCTTCATGTCACAGATTTTATGGTTTTGAAAAAAATAAAAGGTAAATCCTTAGTCATGGATAAATCCTTTAATTTATCTATTTAACTTATTTACTATATAAATCTATCTTTTGTTCATATGGTAGTATACTAATAAAAATTTCATCACCTGTATAAATCACAGATATCATGAATATATAGTTAGGACCACAGGAAGGATAATAGAATACTGTTCTCACCTACATGGGATGTACCTTTTACAGAATTGGCAGTTTATATTAATGTATGAAAGGTATGTATATAGGGGCTCTCTTCATTTTGTCAGGATTAATGTTGTTCAGTCTTTCTCTTTACTTGTTCTTTGAAAATAGAAAAATCCAGGAAATGCAATTGAAAATGTCAGTAACTATTAAGAACACACCTTGAAACATTATTTGCAGTAATAGATTAAGTAATTACAAGAAGTATAATTAAGGAAGTTAATAGATTACAGGATTAAGGTGTATATAAAGTATTTGTAACTGGAAACCAGCTACATAGACTAGCTCCCCAGTATTAGTGATGGTCTTATATTTCCAAGTATACTCTTCTTTTATTCCTTAGAACTGGTAGGATCTTTGCAATTATATTAGAATGCAATGAGTGTAAAATTTATATAGTAAGTTTTATGCTAAAAAATACTTTTAGAAAGAAATAAATTATCTGTTCTTAGATGACATGATCTTGTATGTAGAAAACCCTAGAGAGTCTAAAAAAAACTATTAGAACTAGTAAACCAATTCAACAAAGTTGCAAGATACAAAATCAATACGCAAAAATTAGTTGCATTTCTATACACTAATGATAAATAATCTGAAAAGAGAACTAAAAAGACAATTCCATTTACAATAGCATGAGAAAGAATAAAATACTTAGGAAATAATGTAACCAAGGAAGTGAAAGATTTGTAAAATGAAAACTTAAAGACATTACTGAAGTCAACTAAAGAAGATACCAATGAATGCAATAGACATGCCATATGCATAAATTGAAATACTTAATATTGTTAAGATGTCAATATTTCCCAAAGTGATCTACAGATTCATGGCAATCCCTGTCAAACTCCCAGTGGCATTTTTGGGAGAAATAGAAAAATTCATCTCAAAATTCATATGGCATCTCAAGAGACCAGAATAGCCAAAAGAGTTTTGGAAGAGAAGAATAAAGTTGATAGATTCACACTCCCTGATTTTAAAACATTCTGCAAAGCAACAGTACTCAAAACAGTATGGTACTGGCATAAAGACAGACAAGTAGACTAATAGAATAGAATAGAGAGCACAGAAATAAATTCATGCATATACGGTCAAACGATCTTCAAAAACAGTGCCAAGATCACTTGACAGGGAAAAGATAATCTCTTCAAAAAATAGTCCCGGAAAACTGGATCTCCACATGCAAAAGAATGAAGTTGGACCCTTATCTTATAGCATATAAAAAATTAACTCGAATTGAATTAAAACCCAAATTTAAGACCTAAAACTATAAAACTTCTAGAGGAAAAGCTTCATGACATTGGACTTGGCAATGATTTCTTGGATATGACATCAAAACACAGGCAACAAAAGCAATAATAGACAAATGGGACTATATCAAACTTAAAAATATTTGTGTTTCAAGGGACACAATAGAGCGGAAAAATAACCTACAGAATGGGATAAGACATTTGCAAATCAAGGATCTGAGAAATTAATATTCAGAATATATAAAGAACTTCTATGACTCAACAGAAACAATCAAATAACCTGATTAAAAAATGGGCAGAGGACTTGAATAGACATTTCTCCAAAGATTATATACAGATGACAAATTGGCAATAAGCATATGAAAGATGCTCAATATCACTAATCATCAGAGAAATGCAAATAGAAACCACAATGAGATATCTCGTCATACACATTAGGATGGCTACTATCAAAAAGCAGAAAATAACAAGTGTTGACAGGGATGTGGCAATGTTGAAACCCTTGAGTATTGTTAGTGAGAATGGAAAATAGTATAAAGTTTCTTCAAAAAATTTGAATGAGTCTATTGTAAGATGCAGTGATCCTGCTTCTGTGTATAAAGACAAAAGAACTTCTGAAAATTGGATCTTGATGAGATATCTACCCTCCCATATTCATAGCAGCAACTATACATCATTGCAAAGAGGTGGAAACAACCGAAATGTCCACTGATGGATGAACGAATAACCAAATGTGGAATTACACACAAGGGAATGTTATTCAGTCTTACAAAGGAGAGAAATCTTGTCACATGCTACAACATGGATGAACCTTGAGGCATTACGCTTAGGGAAATAAACCCATCACAAAAAGACAAATACTATAAGATTCCACTTATGTGAGATCTCAAAGTAGTCAAATTCATAGAAATAGAAAGTAGAATGATGGTTACCAGAGGCTAAGGGGAAGGGGAAAAGGAGAATTGCTGTTTATTGGGCATAGAGTTTCAGATTTATAAGATGAAAAATTCTGGAGTTCTGTTTTACAGCAATGTGAATATACATAACACTACCAAACTGTGCACTGAAAAATGGTTAAGATGGAGAATTTTGGTTTTTACCATAATTTTAAAAAGCATTTTTATATTTAAACCCTCTATGTGTTTTCCCCTAAATTAAAAATTACTAAATTATCTTGAAATATCCAATAATTAAAATGAGATGAACAAAATTTACACCCTGTATAGAGACATCAAAGTGTAAAATATATGGAACAAAGCTCAACATTGGAAGGAAATTTGAAGGGGCAACAGGCGGCTGCAGAGTAAATCTCATATCAAATACAACATACTTATCATATGATGTTTAGTTGTTTCGAAAAATCCCTAAAACAGTCCTTAGCCTTTTTACTTCACTTGCAAAATAGATATGGTTAAAAATCTGGAAATATGATGAAATTATACATAAAAAATAATGTGAAAAGCATAGAGAAGAATTTAATTTTACACACACATGCACACAAAATTTAAAAAATATATCAGCATCAGTTATATGAAATAAAAATGAAAATGAAAAAATTGAGAGCAAATCTGTTGAAAACTGAACTGTATCAAGTTTACAAAGAAAAGCAATCGATAAATTTCTACTTCAAACTTGAAATTGTATGTAATTTCAGCTTCCCCAGAGGTAATTTGAAATGTGTTATTCAAAGCCGACAGGCTGTTTTTAATAATTCTTCATGTTAATTTTCTTCCTGAGTGATATTTTATTTTATAAAGGGAATGGTGAAAATATTATAGACAGTGAAAGAAAATTAAAAATAAAGAGTGGTATTTAAAACCGTACTTTGACCTCCTACCTTTCTAATGCTCATTGGCAAGAATCAAAGCTCATTTAACAGCACTTAAAACCTCCTCCTCTCAAATTCTTCCAGCCATTAATAAAAAAACTTTCCATTTGCAAATAGATTTAATGAAAAATATGAGCTGTAAAACATGTTTTAATCAAAGTGAAACCTCTAATAGATTGTCCATAATGGAGGTCATTGCTGCTAAGAAAATCTTTCCTATTTTTCATCATCCACTGTGAGTCCTCTGCTACATGACTTGATTAGTGCTAATACTTATCAATAAATTGAATTGCCTCACGTTAATCCAATTTTCTTGTATCTTTGTCATTTATTTTCTATAGAACAAAGATTAATTTTTCTTTTAAACTGGGAGGAAGCCCACACTATACTTTTGGTAATCTTTCATTTCTTACTTTTGGAATAAAGTGTATCCTCAGGACTCAGCTTCTTACAACGTTGTGTAGGCAAGGGAAGTGGTATGTAAAAAGGAAATAAACCCACACTCCTGAATGAAGTTTGCAAAGAACCACAGCCTCCTAGAGCTCTTTCTTTCCCATGTTCTCGGAATGCAAATTGGAGCAACACAAACTTTGGCTCTTGTTAATTAGTTATTCCCTCAAGAAATATTTAAAGCAATCCTTTACCTTCATTGCCAAGTCGTTAGAGGGAACTTACAATTCCCAAGCCTTTTAGATAATAAGCCATGGGCCACTTAAAGGTACCACTGAGAGGACGATTTTGGCGTTAGAATATTCAGTCACAGATGGTAAATGGAATTTCCATGGTCTGCTGCATCCCAGACACAGAGATGAAATCTCTCTCTTACATTTGTCTCCATATCTTTTAAACTATTTTTTGTTCTATGAAGTTTATTTTGTTCTGCAGCCTTTTTTTAAGTTTGAGCTTCTGAAGAGATTGATATTTTCTCATATTCTGGGGAGGAAAGTGATAATATTGTCTTTGAAAATGAAGACCCATGCTGCTATTGTCTACAGTTGCTAGTGGTCATGTTAGATTAACCAGCTTTCGGTGGTGGGCTCCTTATTAGTGATGATGCTTCCTGCTGCCATGCTGACTCCTTTTTCCGATGGCTTCACTCTGGAGAAGCACAGCTTCTTTCAAAGAGGCCCATCACAATGCGAGCAGCTCATTAACTTCTGCCTTCCTCCCAGCTTCCTACGACAAGCTGAAGAACCTTCCCAAACTAACTTTGGACAGAGATAATAAAGTTTTATTTCCCTTTCACAGCATTTCAAGGGCAGTTTATCATGTTCTGTTCTTCCAGACAGAATTTGAACAGAAGCAGAGGGACTCAGAACTTTATTTTTTAATGTTCTGGATGTCACTAAATTGCAAGTTACTCTAAATGGCGAACAACTCTTTACATTTGGTAGCTTCTATATTTTATTTCAAAAAAATAATATACGCATATCTGTGTCTGCATTTGCTTCAGAGAACAATGAACTTAAATTAAATTCCCATGACTTTCTTTCAAGATTCAAGTACTACGTCTGTTTTTCTGTAGTTTTCCTTTTTTTTCATTTCTTAGCAAGCAGGAGAGTATTTGCCTAATGTGGAACCCTTCAAATATATACTCCTGAGGTCTCTCAAATTCCAAAATTCCACTATTATTTATTTACTTTGGTTTGACTCTCCATGCATTTTCTAATACTGTAAATATCTTTGGAAGGGGCTACATATCTGAGTGATTCTGTGAATGCACTTGATTCAGTCTGAATAGGCTATGTTATGCTACAATAATAGACAAGCCCCAAAATCTCAGGGGCCAAATACCACAAAACATGTTTCTCTCTTGTGCTATAAGTCCAATGTAGGTTGGCAGAGAGCTTTGCTCATTATATTTGCCGGGAAAAATGAAGGTTGACGGAGGCTCCATCTCCTCATGTGTCTCCATGACTGCCGAAGCAGGAAAAAGGAAGACATTGGAGTGAACACTGGCTTTCAAAATTCCTCGAAGAAGTGGCACATGTCATTGCTCACAACTGGTCAGCCAAAGTGAATCCCACAACCATGCCTAACTTCAAGATGGTTGCAAAGTACCACCCTATCCAGGAGACAGACCAGAACATTTGTGAACAGCCTCAATGATCAACAGCACACTGATGTTCCTTACACCATATTCTGGCTGACAGCCTGCTGGGTTGAGGCCTGGAAATTTATGTGTTAGGGATAAGAGAAAAATATGCTTTTGGAGCATAGAAGACAAATCTAGGAGGCACAGTAGAAACATGAGGCTAAGCATGTATCTTGGTGACAAGAAAGGATTATGCAGAAGCAATGTCCCAACTCACCATCCTTCAGTGTTCTTTACTAAAAATAGTAATTCTCAACCTAGGTAAATAATTTTCTGTATAATAAAATGTAATATACTATATCAATAAAATATAAGCAATCAATTAGTACATAATCAATATCATTTATAAGGCCTTTTAAACCATAGCTTTCTTGAGAAGAAACACTATAAATTGTTGGTGATGACATGGTTGAGAACTGCTCACCTACAGTGGAAGATTTACAGTTCCCTTAGGAATAGGGGTTGTGTCTTACATCTCTCTATGTCTCTAGTTGCTAAGTTACAGCTGACAATATTCGTTGTAGAGCGTAAAAAGCATAGTGTGGGGACTAAATGGCCTAAGTTTGCATCCTTGCTGACCACTTATTTGCTGAGAAACTATGAGCAAGTGGCTATTGCTTTTGCCTATTTAGCATCCATTTCTCCTGGTAACAGTGTCATAATTCTCCACCCCCACCTCATGGATCAAACATTTATTCAGTCCATGTGGTTCCATTGGGCTTCCATCTTCCAGCTTCTGGGATAACAAGTCTCAACAGTGGTCACAGTGACTGTTTCAGAAAGGGGCACATGTTCAATATTTTCCATGGGAGGTTTTTTTTTTTTTTGACCATTAGAAAAGAAAAGCTCTACATTTATCTGATGGCTACTGAAAGGATATGACAAAAGTTTAAAGTGATTGGCTGCCATATTGCCCAAAAAAAGAGGAACATCTGTCTGAGAAAGGAGGCAACATAGAAAACCTCTAAACTAAATGATAGAGAGAGACAAATACAGAGAATATATGAGTAATAGGCTAAAATAATTGTTTGAGCCAAACATGATTTGATTTTGACCGTCAATTATAGGACACAATTCATGTCCTTTTTATTAAATCCAGCTAGAGTTGGGACTTTTGAAACACCACGCATCATGACAAATAAACCTTTCTGAGCCTGTTTCTACATGTAGAAGAGTGAAGTATTGTCATAATAATGCGTAGATTTCCCTAAAATAACTACATGCCATAGGTTTGTGGAAGATTATAAATCCAATTTGTAGAAATATTGGATTTGAGATGTCTGTGATACACTTTAGCAGAAGTAAACATATGAGTTGGCTATCCTTGTCTGGAACCCAGGAAATATGTACTGGAGGGAGATATAGATTTGGGAGTCATCAACATAGAAATGGTAATCAAAGCCAGGGTGATAAATAAAAGTGCCGGTCAGAGTGTGTGTATACCTACGGGAGAAGAAGGGAATACTGCATATTTTAAATTTGATAGAGAATAAACCACAGTGGGGCCCAGGGCAAAGATATGTTTTATCCAATGTTGGCAAGGAAATGCAGTGGCCAGTTTATGTAGGACCTGGACTTGGGGTGAGTTGCTAAGGAACTTATTGTTTATCACTTAGGCAAATAAATGGGAATCAATGAAGAATTTCAAGCAAGAGACAGAATAGCATTTCAACTTTTATTAAGATCACTCTTGTGGAAGAAGAGAAGATAGATTGTAAGTGGAAGTGAATGATGTCAGAGATACTAATCAATTATTCCAATTCTTGAAGCAAAATGTAATGAGGACCTAAATTAAGGCAATGGCAGTGAGAATTAAGATGAGAATAAGGCTGGACGGAGATTGATGAGAGAGAATCTTCCATGATTAAAGGTATTTGAGGGCTGAGGGGGAGGACAAGTTTCAGTATAAGGGTTTTTCACTAGAATAATTGAGAGAATAGTAACAACTCAATCAAGAGAGGCCATACAAAATAAAGAAGAAATTTGGAGACAAATTTCAGTTTTCAACAGGATAATATTAAGATTCAAAGCCAAGAGAAGAATTTGGGGTTGATTTGCCCATGAATAGGCATTAAAACATGTGAAACGGACTCAAAAGCCTAAAAGGTAGTATCAGATGACAAAAGCATGAACTCTAAGACTGAGCTCTAGAAAAAGCCAAGGCTCTGAGAAGACTTTGGAATGAAAGAGCTTAAAAATAGGCAAAATATAAAAGAGTTTGGATAACCCCCAGAAAGGGGAGAATATCACATATTAGGCAGTAGCTGGTTGGCCCCTATATATTGTGGGGGATGGGAATTGGCCATCCCAAGATATGTCTCTTTGGCATGAGGATTACTTTAGGCCTGTTACTTTTAAAAACTGCAGACAGGAAGGAGGCTCTGAGGAGTAGAATTTACTTACCCTTTGTTAAGAGACATTTACATTGTAAAGGAAATCTCCTTCTATAAAGGTGTCTCCTTCTCTGTACCAGGAAGAAGGGGGGTTGACCTTATCTCTAGAAACTCTTAATCAATGCCAAAGGCAAGGACTTAAATCTTCATCTTGTTTACTGTACTCGGGTGGTAATCTCCCATGATCGACTCCCCCTCTACCCCCAACATCCTCCTTTGTCGTTAGCTGAAGATGATATTTAAGGTGGTGGCTTCAGCCATTTTGGCAAGTTGCTCAGCTTGACTGGGCCTCTCCCATGTATACATGTTATAAAGCTTTGTTTAATTTTCTCCTGCTATTCTGTCTCATGTGAATTTAATTTGTTCCCTGGCCAGAAGAGCCCACAGTGGGTAGAGGAAATGTTTTCCTCTCCTACAATATCTAGTTATGGAAAAGCTAAAAACTGAGAAAAATTATGTGAGAAACCAAGTATAAACCAATAAGATAATTCAGGTCTTCTTTAGAGTAGCAATATCATTCTCAGGTAAAATTTCTTCACTGTTTACATAAATTTCTTTACAATTTTAGTGAGTTCTGCCTGTCAATGAGAAAGGACTATATTTTATAAATAATGAGATTTTATATCACATTCTTTAAGATATTGCTCAAGTTTTGACTCCTCTTGAAACCCCCTTTTCTTAGACCTGCCCACTAGATGTTAAATGTCACATTCTCTGGGCTCTTACAACCTTCTGTGTAGCTTTTTCTTCACAATTACAACTCTCTGTGCTGATCATTGATTATCTATTTACTTTGCTAACAAACTGCAAGGTCTTTGAGAATAGGATCTTTTTTTTTCCTCCATGTATTTGTAGCACTAAGTACCTGGCCTGGTTCAGAAGAATTTTTTTTGAATGCACCACCTTAATATCTACCATTTCTATTTCTAAGCAGTCTCCACTAACCTACCAGCCAATTAGAAGGCTTAATTTTCCTGTTTCTCTTATATATTTACCCTCTGATGTTTTCCACGTGGTAAGTCATCCCCACCACTAATGATAGCCAGTAGTCTTCATGTTGTAGACCACTGAATAGGTCAATACCCATTCTTCCATTGAGCCCTGAAGGAAATTAGATGGAGCAGGGGCAAGCCATTTTACTATGTCAAATATCACAAGACCAATGATCAGACTGTAATTCAAATATAAAACTCATTACTAAATATATAGAAGAGAACTACAATATAGGAGGAACCATGTGGAAATTCTAGTTAACTTAAACTTTTCCTAATACTACATAAGGGTAGAAAATTTAAGACAAAGGCTTTTTCACAAGAAGAATGGATCTTGTGGGCTCTCCCTTCCTTAGGTCTGCATGCCTCTACCCATCTCTTCAAATTTATTTGTCCAGTAGAACAGAGACTCTTTCTTTGGGAAAATGTCTACCTGTTTCACAGGAAAGTATCTTGGATCTCTTCTGAACCCCCATTCTGAGCCAATACCTGGAATTCAGCTGTGTAGGCAATGATATGTCCCTCTACTCATCTGGTAAATTCCAGGGAGCTTTTAGGCTATCAGCAGGTGGTAAGTAAGATCTCAGATTCTAATCCATTTTTTCCACTAGCAAGAGTCATGAGTCACTGATTTCTTTACCTGTTAAGTAATTCACTCTCCCCAAAATGTAGTCTAATATTTTCCTCTGAGACATCACAATCTTATTCCATTTGTTAAGAAATAATATTTTACACATTAACAAAACTCTAGACATGCCATTCTAGAACAAGGAATGTGAATGGCTTCTTGCTTACCTGGAACTTCACTAACATTTAATGCCTACTCTATGATTTGGCTAATTCCTCATCAAAAGTTGATTCCAATGAAATTATTTTCATTTAGAATCTTGCTATGATATGGAGGCAGTTTGTCAAATATGACCTCTAAAAGTGAATGAATGAATGGATCTTGTTTATCTTGGATACATCTTATCATATTATTTAATTATTACATAATATCTACATCCACTGTTCACTTTAATGGTTGCATAAGATATTTGCACATCTATAACTCATTTAACTGTAAGTGCTCTATCTCTAGTAAAACTAGACTTGGGTTCCTTGTAGACAATGATTTAATGGGAGAAGGTATTTATTACACATGCCTTGTATTTATTACACAAACACACTTGCCTGCTGCGATTAAGTATTTAAAAAGATGAGGCAGCTGTAACTTTTTTGTATGCTAATTTACCATGAAATGTTTTCCCAGCCCTAAAGACACAAAAGCTTTATGTTTAATGTTTCAGTCCAGTGTAACAGATAATTTCAAAAATCATTAAGATCAAAAAGTATTATTATTTTGTTACTTCAGTAACTTCTCCATATTTATTACTACCACCAACTCTTAACTATAAGGCAGAAACCAAGGATTTATCCTCGCCTCTTTGCTTTCCTTTCCACCCATTTCCATCAATACGTCCAGTTTGTTTTACTTTCTTAATGTCTCTGGAGTTGGTAGCCACCTTCATCATTGTTGGTGCTACTTAAGTTTATGTCCCTATTAATCGTACTTGAATTATTATGACATACCATTAACTGGCCTCCTTGTTTGTGATCATACACATTTCAAGGCTGTTTCGTACAACAACTGGATATTACTCTCAGAGAAACCTTTTAATTGCTTACTGTTGCCTTATGAATAAAATCCAAATTCTTTCATTATCTGATTCCTTCCAAATTTTCCAGACTTGTCTGTAGTAATCCTTTACTCCGCAACTTTGACCTTATTCTCTAGCCATCTTAAACTATTTGCAGTGACCACACTCCTGTATCTTTACAAATACTGTTCCCTCTGGTGGACTCAGGCTCCTCCTTCCTTTATACTTAGCTAACTACTTCACAATCTCCAAAACACTTCAGCATCATCCTCGTTGAGAAACTGTATCAGACTTCTTCCTCTGGCCTTCCCCAACAGACCGCTTTAGCCTGTATCTTTGTTATTTCACCAGTATTGTAACTACATCCTTACTTCTTTGCCTAAGCAGAAGACCTTTTAGAGCACTGGTGTTATGTGATTTCCACTGTGTTTTCACAGATATTAGCAGAAAATTGAGTATTCAAAAATGCTTATGCATGAATTCATGAGTTAGAGAATGAATACTTAAAGTACTTTTTAAACAATTTTTTGTTTTGCTTAATTTATCAATGCTAAGATAATGCTTAGCCACTTTAAATATTCTTTCTCACTGGAAGATTTCTATGAAGATCTTTAAGTAGAGCAGAAGAAAATAGAGTAGACAAAATCTTCCTAATTTTGTGATGCTTCCAAATATGTATGTATATCACCCTGGATTCACCTTTCTATGTCCTTTGGAAGTTCCAACTTTGTCCAAGATTCCTATAAATTGCTGGGGGAGGGGACTGTATTAAAGAATTTTGTATTATATCTCAATCCTGAGAGTTCTGTCTTTGTTTCATTCTTTGTCAACCAAAGTGTGAAACTTAAGCTTTGTCTCAATTTTCTGAAAAAACTCAGACTCACAGGGCATTTGTGAGTAGAATAGACGTCACTGAAGTTCTTTTTTTTTTTTTTTCTTTTCAGGGGAGGGGGTAGGGAGATGGGTCAGAGGGCTTTTTTAAACATATCAGTGCAGATAGTAAAGACACCTCTAGTATAAATGTTCCTTCAGCCCTCCCTCCACTATAAACATTTATTCTTCAGTTAATTTCACTCTAAATTGTTACCCCATCTTCATGCCATTTCACTGACTCATTTCTTCTCCATCACTTCTGTTCTATTATGTGAATTAGCCAGGAACTCAAATTCTTTGCATTTTGCAGAATAATTAATCTCGCCCTGGTTCCTACTGCTAAACTCTTTTCAAAACACACTTTTGCATATTGAACTGTATTGAGTATCTCTGCAGAAGAATGAGGATTTCCATTTAATAAAGTCCACCCTTGTATTAATTGTTTCAATGTAAGATAAACTATACTAAGTGTGCTAGGCAGAGAGAGATTTCATACAGAATATTTGGTACTTATACAATCATTGGAAGGGATGGAGAAATGGGCCCTGGGCTGAGCCTCAGGTTTGAACTCTCCAGACTACTCAGAGAACTCTACAGACTAATATACCAGGGAAATACATTTACTTAAGCTTGCAAAATACAACCATAGCAATAATAACATATTATTATGTAAACTAATAAATTATGCATCATCAAATAAAAACATTCACTATTTCCTGAAAATGGGCCACACAAATTTCCAATAATTACCTTATTCATTTCTGAATGATGTCCATCCTTTTCCATTCAGTCACAATAATGCATTTATATCCTATTACTGAAAGAATAAATTATTAATTTAACTATCATACACATGCAGTTTATAAAGCCACTATAGGAGGAGGGAGAAATTGTTGAAACATATAAATACTAGGAAGAAGCAAGAAAGGAAACAAATAGAGCAAGGGACAAAACACAGCAAGAAGCAAAACATTGGTATGAGTCAAAGTCCTCATGATGGTAAATGGTCTTGTGGTCATAGCCCAGAATTGCCATATTTAACATTCTTCATCTTCTCCGCCTCTGTTGTTCCCTTTGCCTGCACCGAGAATGCCAACTGATCAAGTTTCTTTACATGATAGGTTACCAACTTCCTCATTTTTAAGAAGTGTGAGCACCTGGTATTTTTCTAATACTACACTGTGAAAGTCTTGCATTAACTTTATCACTGGCTGTGGACACACGAGAGATTTCCCAGAGAATCACTCCAGAAATATGCATGATACTCCTCCCTGCTCCCGTATATAGCAGTAATCATATTTTTCTTTGATAATTAGAAGCCATCACTCCAGGCTAACATTACTTCTTTTTCCTTTTAATCAGCCTATGGTTTCAGAAGCATAAGGAAGTCCAAAAGATCGGATGACATAATTGTTGTTATCACTTTGGAATCACTCTGACTTTAAGTACTAACACCTTGAAACCAGAAAACCTCTAAATCACACAGACAGAAAGGAAAATTTGGTGAATAGATTACTAAGCATAATAGTAAGAGGACATGGTCACAGCCCCCTAGGGAACTGCAAGACCACTCATCCACCACAGCTATCCTTATCAATATAATTGTTCTGATTTCCTTTCTTTTTTTTTTTTGAGGAAGATTAGCCTTGAGCTAACATCTGCCACCAATCTTCCTCTTTTTGCTGAGGAAGACTGGCCCTGAGCTAACACCGTGCCCATCTTCCTCTACTTTATATATGGGATGCCGACCACAGGATGGCGTGTCAAATGGTGCCATGACCACACCCGGGATCCGAACCGGCGAACCCCAGGCTGCTGAAACGAAACATGGGCATTTAACTGCTGTACCACCAGGCCGGCCCATGATTTCCTTTCTTATTCTAATACCTATTACAGAAATCACATACCCATTTCCTCTGGTGGTTAAGCTGCCACTTGTCTTCTAACATTCTACACTCTAACATGCCCGTTGAAATAGAGACGCACATTTCAGTGGTAGCACCTTTTACCCTCATCTCTGGCTGATTGAGGACAGACACCAAGGTGCTCTTCAAGGATGCTGGCGCACCCCTCAGCACTGTATTTTTCAGTGCATTGGCAAGATAAATGTCCTTTTGATCTTCTCAAGAAATAAATTATTAGGAGATGGGAGAGTAGGTTGCCTTTTTATCTTACTAAAACTTTGGACTCTTTCATCTTCACTAAATGTAGAATTTTTAGGCTCTTAAATTAATTTATTATCGTCTACAGTTAGTTCCAAATTTCAGTTAACCTACCATCCAAAGTTTCAACTACTCCAAACTACCCTAGTCACATCTTTAAATCTAGATTTACAGGTAATCTCATCCCAGTAGATGCAGTAGACTAACCCCAACATTATGTTCCTTTTTCCCTGGAGCATCATTCTTAGAAGCTATTCCCACACATGTTCTCCAGCATTCCACCAATATATTATAGTCTTGCAACTCTTTGGAGGTTTAAGCCTTTGCTTCTTTCATCTGGCTAGTATCTGATCTTAGGTAAAAATGTGAAAGAAATGAAAGGTCGTGCAGAAGGAACCTACAGGGAAATGGAATTTGCTTCTAAGCTAATTACAGGGCTGTCAGGTACAGTCCTTGCGGGATCTTTCGGTAAGGCAGGCCCAGCCTCAAAAGATAGGGGCGTACAGGATAGAGAGTGAGAGGCTGCTTCTGCTTGCAAGAGAATTCATTGGTTTTGAAATATCAGACTATATAGACTTATCTGAATTTACCCAATGTTTCATTCATTTTATTTCCATAGCTTCAGTCATTCTCAGTTAATACATTAAAGTTCACGTAAGAAACCTTGGAAGATTAGGAAGTAAACTTAACCTGTATCTGATTTCCAGCTACATCAGCTTCTGTGACGACAGAGATAAGAGATTATAGTGTTAGTGTAATCATAGTAGCTCCTTGGCCCTATGAGTATTTCTCAAATCAAGGATTTAAAGGCTGATCAAGACTCTTTCTTTCTTTAGGCTTTCCAGCATGGTCACAAGTTGCTGGCCCATCCCACAGCACTTATAGTCATCATTCCTAGTCTACTGATCTGTTGCGACAGCCACTTGGTTCGCCAATGCTTTGTCTTTAGTAGGCACTTCATTCCAAGTGACCACAGAAGATAATTTAAGAAACTCATTAGCCATCCTACGTGGTTGACTTCCGGTATACCATTTACCCATGAAAAACAGCTCACTGCTCTCTCTGCCAGAAAACATGCTGAGCACCAAGCACTGAATCAGGCAGGTTTCAAGAAAGAAATAGGAATCACTTTATGTATTTTAAAGAGAAAACACTTAATGTAGGAGCTGGATATTTACAAACTTACTAGAGGGGCTGGAAAAATGAGTTCTAGCCTGAGTTTCACACTATCTACCACAACCCTTTTAAAGGCCTTTAGGTATTTTAAGAACAGGGTTTCTCTCCCCACTGAGTTGCATATTTTAACATTTCCAAAATTGTGACACATGACTTCTGAAAGGTTGTTATTAAATTGATGGTATCTTAGAGTCATGGAAAGGTAGCATTTGTCATCTAGTCATCACTTAATTTCCATTCTGTTCTCAGCAAGGCTGTCTGAAGTGGCATTCATCTTGGTTTCTCTAGTAGCCAATGTGCTGAACTTCTCCATCCCACTCACAGCCCTAACCTCCTTAGTCTTTAACTGACCTATTTCCTCAGGCTTTTACCTTTCAGCTTCTTATCAGACTCTATTCCACATTCATATGATTGTAGATATGAAAGAATAATTCTTTAAAAATGTACCAAATTCAGAGAGAGTTTCATTTTAATGTTGATGAAAATATAGTTAAATTTTAATTATGAAATATCAGACCACCTTTGTATACCTCTAAAGTCACACCATGTGAAAGGTTTACTCTCCAGATGCACATGAAGAAGCCATGTAAATCAATTACATAGGCTTTAGAATTTAAAATTATATTGTGAATTTATGATGGAGATATTGTTGTTGTTTTTATTACTTTAATGGCTGTTTCCAAGTTAAAAAGGCAATGGCAATATAGAACAAAGACCTAAACTTTATTCAGGTCATCAGGCAGGGAATATGAATGGGGCAAATACACATAGGGAGGATGGGTTACAAAGAAACATGACTTTAATCATAATATTCCTTACTTGGAAGCCTCTAATGGATCCCATTATTTTGATGTTTTGGAAGGAACCTGAATCTGTAGACAGAAGAGTCAAGCTCAGATCTTGAAAGTGCTACCTCAGGAAGGTCATAAAATTTCTCTAACATTGACATTCCTCTTCAATAAAAATGGCAATAGAAATACCCAACTCCGAGGGTTGTTATGAAGATTAAATGCAATAAAGCAGTTGGAGAGGCTGACAATATGGCATCCAGTAAGCTCAAGAATACAGAATACTTGTTTTCTCCTAGCCAGTTTATATTTCTAATACACAGCCCTAACGGTGGGGAAGAGGACAAATAATTATTTTCTGCTGATATTAGCAAGATATGTAATGTTAGTGAATTCTAAAAGTAGTGTATATATTTGTTTGAAAAACCTGATTTCCTGCTGATATACTTTTTGTTTGTGCTTACACAGTATGAATTAAAATTCTACAAACAGTAAGAAGTGATAAAAAGACAGAGAGATAATATAGCCTTAAAATTTTCTTCTTGATATTGTTCCATTAATGAACAGGGTGAAACCCACAACTTTCAAAAGACTGACATGGGACATCTCCTTTCTATGCACATTTATATCATGAAAGAATAATTGCTATAGCTTTCCTACTGTGCAAAAAATTTGTTAAGTAGAACAGATTGAAAATATCATGGCATTTCCCACAGACATGGGGCATGTAAATCAGATTATAAATTGAATGGGATCACAAAGAATCATTTGAAAATGACTCTAAGACTGAAGGTTGGAAGACAGAGTATGAAGTATGGGTAGAAAGTAAGTGCCAGCTTTGACTCAACTAAATGATACATACACCCTGAGAAAGGATCTGTGCCCAACAGGTCAGATGCATTTGGTGTGCATGGGTCTAGTACCTCCATATTGATTTGTGGGAGAAGATAGCATATCTTCCTTAATGCTGAATTAGAGAGTTGTATAAAGAAATATCTGTGAAGTATATTGAACCAACCAACGAAAAAAACTTTCTGAACCCACTAATCATTTTCGGTGAATATGAGGGTGAGAGAGAGGACAGAATTAATTTCTAATTTTATTACTAAGTAAAAGAAATGCTCAGCCACTGCATTTATTAGTCTGCTAAAGTCAGATCCACAAGGTGGTACAGTCATGATGACCTCCATGGCAAAAGGGCTAACTTGCCTCCAGCTCTCAAGAGGTGAGTTCATCTCCTGACTTGATCCAGAAGAGAGAAGAATGAGTCTGCCTCAAGGTAGGCTGCTTGTCTGACTTAATGAGTGGTAAAGGAGAGAAGAGCCGGAGGTACTGGATTTTATTGCAGCATCGTTGGTCACTGTATTTAATTCATTAAATCTTTTAATTCAAATGGATGGTGGAGGTCATTGAGTCCAACCCTCTTAAATGAATGATCCCCTTTAACAAAATCGCCAGTAAGTGGTAATTTGATCCTGCTCCACTGACTGTGCTAATCAAAACTCACTAAATTTGTGAGGAAGCCTGTTCAATAATCAGAACTTTGTGACTATTCAGAATCTCTTCTTTATATATGACCAGTCTACCTGAGTAGAACTTTTTTTTTTTTTTTTTTTTTTGAGGAAGATTAGCCCTGAGCTAACTACTGCCAGTCCTCCTCTTTTTGCTGAGGAAGACTGGCCCTGAGCTAACATCTGTGCCCATCTTCCTCTACTTTATATGTGGGACGCCTACCACAGCATGGCGTGCCAAGCGGTGCCATGTCCGCTCCCGGGATCCGAACCGGCGAACCCCGGGCCGCCAAGAAGCAGAAGGTGTGAACTTAACCTCTGCGCTACCAGGCCGGTCCCTTGAGTAGAACTTTTACTCAGTTATCACATACACACACACACACACACACACACACACACACACACACACACACACACACACACGTACACACTCTCGTCTTTTATTTATAGCCCTTCAAAAGTTACAGTTACTATGTTCTTTGTAATTTTCTATTAATTAGGCCAAACTCTCTCCGAATTAGTGAAATGATTCTTTCTTTCCCCAAACAATAGCAACATAAAATATGTACAGCTATTAGTGCTGTGCTTGGCTTGCTATGTATAATTCCTACAATCTCATTTTATCAGATAGGGAAACTGAAGCACAGAGAGGCCAGCAACCTGCCCAGGATCACACAACTAAATATTGGTGCCAGGATTTAATTCCAGGCATTCTATCTACAGAGCCAGGGCTCTTAACGACTTTATTTTGCTGACCAACAAAAGAAAAAACATCATTTTTTAAAACAGTTTTCATTTTCCAGGAAATTAACTCAAAATTCAAAAAAATGAAAAGAAAATTGAATGATAAAAAAGAATCCATAACAAAAAAATAATTATGGAAGTATACTATACATAAAAATCAATAGAATTACATGTTGTTCTTCAATGGATCTGTATTTTATTAATGAATTCCCAAAAATTTAGTTGAACTCAAAAAGAACAGAATGAAATTTGGGGACATATCAATCTAGGCAAAGGGTAAGGAAGTGATTAAATTTCTACTTTTTAATGTATAATCAATACATTTAGTACCTTCTGAATCAATTTAACTTCAAGAAACAGGACATACACAAGATCAAAATACTCAACTTATGTAGAAACCTACCAAAACTAAAATTACATAGATTTTGTGAGTGAGATTAGCTTGATTAAGCTTTTGACTTTAACCCTCTGCTGCTTTCCCAAGGGGGCTCCTCATCTGAATCACAGAACTTGAGAAATCTCAACTCTGCATTCATCATACACTATGTAATGAGTCGAGAATAAGGATATCCTTAATAGATCCTCTTTCAGATCTTCTTGCCATGCACAGATACTGTAGAATTTACAATTAGAGGTTTAATAATGGAATAAAACCTGGACAAAATCCTAACAGGAATTTTATCTGCCAAGAAGATATATTACTTTTGCTATTTTTTTAAATGTGCTTTTCACTTTTCTGAAAATCTTGCAAATAACTTTCTGTATAATTATCCTTATATAGAATGAATGGTCTCTGGCTTCAAGAAATATATGTAAAACGGTTCTTATCACAAACCACACTCCTATGTTATAGCCTAAAAACGGGCTTTAGAAATGATAAGAATAGAGTATACACCAGATTTTTTCCCCCTGATGAATCTTATTATCCATTATTTCTCTCTTTTGACAGTCAATCACTGATTATAAGAAAGACTTCTCCTGGTGACAAAATTTCTCTCAAATTATAAAATAAATGCCTTTAGAAGCTACATTGATATTTTCATGTGGTCACATCACTGATTAAGAGGAGGATATCAACTTACAATACAAAGCTCCCACCTGGTAATTCTACTATCCACAAATAGGACATTTCTAAAAATTTTGTTTATCCTTCTTATCGCTCTCCACCTTAATTCCATCAATATCATCAACATTCTAAAGCACCATCTACAGGTTCCAGACACCAGAACCATCTTCGCCTTTTCTCTTTCACTTGTAATTTCCCCACCACAATATCTGACCCCAGGTGTACTCATTAAGCCTTATTCTGAATGCAAATAATTTTATTGTCTGTTACACTTATTTGTTATTTTATCTTCTCTCTCCTTGGTCTGTTATTTTAATACTTCTTCTCATTTTTTCTTTCTTTCCAATTTGTTTACAATCATCAATGAATTAGATTTCCTTTATATTCCCCTAAATGTGGTCTGATAGATAAGGAAATGCATGATCTCACCACAGGTTTATCTATGGTTCAGTTTCCTCATCTTAAAACAAGGACAGCAATAGGACCTGTCTCACAGGGTTGTTGTAAGGATTAAATGATTTTATATATGTAAACCATTAAACAGTGCATGGTGCATGGTAATGGCTTAATAAATGTTAGGTATAGCTATTATTGTTTTACTCACTTTTCCATTAACTTACTATAAATTTGGTCTAGTCAGCAATTGTGTACATTGCCTCTAAGCACAACCCACACACATGGATTTAAGGCATGAGCAGATTACTGGTGCTGGGCTGTCTGCCAATCAGAGCTAAAAATTCCAATTGTCCTGTCTACATGTTTAACCCAAAACATAAATTTGATTCGGGTCTTACTTATGTCAACTGAGTGAAGTGGAGACTAACTTATCCTAGAGCAGTGTCTAGACAGCATAAAAGAAGTAAAAGGACTTGCGAAGTTGCCTAAGTTAGACTAAATGAAGAATTTTGGATCTGAGAGTATTTCCCTTTGACAAAATATGCCAGATTCCTGTGTAAAAATGAGAACTAAAGGAGTGATTGACATTTCATAAGAACAGCCCACCACTTCTAGCCAGGATGGAGCAACAGGCCATAAATTTACCCTCTGAAGCAACCAAGACTTGAACAAATTATGCAAAACAATAGCTTTCTGGACACTCGACATCAGGCAACAAAGCATAGTGATCCCTGAGAGACGATAAACAAACCAAGTGAGTCCTCTCATTGCTCTAGGAATGATACACCCCAGCTTCGTGCCTTAACAAATTTTCCAGGGTATGGGACAGGTGACGGAGCCCAGATGGAACCTGGTGAGCTCTAAGAGTTGAGACAGAGTTGAAGATCCAGGGAACCCAAGAGGCAAGAGGTTGTAGGTTAGAGTACCAGAGACAGAGTTCATCTCTGGAGAGCTGCAGGAGTCTCTAGCTAGTGTTCAGCTGAGAAGTAATCAGAGCATGTGTGGGAGGCAGCTACCCAAGGCAGGGGATGAACTAACCAAAGGTTTATAGGTAATAGTGCCACATGCTCACACAGGCTTGAAAACCTCAGGATTCATGGGCCTGGAGGAGAATGCACGTGAGTGTGTTCCTCAGTAGTGGGGAGCTATTAGCCCCACTCCTGATGTTCCATCTAACAAATTTGAAAGCTGTAGGGCCTGGGCCTTGCTTGCTCAGCGAAAGCTCCCAGGCCCATTGCAACCATGTGTCCTGCTGGCTCCCTTCTGGGCAGGCAGCCCAGCTACTGGGATTTGTAACGATCTGGGCCTGGCCAGCCTGGATCCCCCCTTATCCCACGAGAAGAACATCATGTCTTACAGGGACACAGAGCCCCTCCATGTGAGCTACTGTTCTGGGAACGCTGGCCGTAACAAAGACAGCCCTTTGGCAAGCATGCGGCCTTTGTTCCTCTCCTTACTTAAGCTTCTCTTAGGGGGTGGTTGCGGTGCACACTTCCAGCCAGCTGGCAGCCACTGGACACTCTCCCATAAGTAGGACCAAATAAACCTATGTGTCTCGTTCCCAGTCCCCAGGTCACTTCTCCGGTCTCTAGGCATGAAATCCTGCCGTCCTAGCCCAGCTGGGCTTGCAGGCTTACAAAAGCAAATTCTGAAAGGATCAAATTGCCTCCAAGTAACTTAACTGTCCCCAAACGAAGCTCCTGAATATTTATAGAAAACAAAAATATCCAGGACTCAACAAGGTAGAATTTATAATATCTCACACTGATCAAAAATGACCAAGCATATAAAAAGCAGGAGAATAATCCATCAAAACTGACCCAGAACTGACGTACAGGTTAAAATTAGCAAAGACATGAAAACAATTATAACTGTATTGGAAATGTATAAATATTTAAGTAAAGCCAGAGAGGATATGGAAAAAAGATACAAATAGAACTTCTAGAAATGATCATTACAATGTGAAGGATGAAAAATAAACTGAAGGGATTTGTAGCAGATTAAACACTACAAAAAAAATCGTGAATTCATAGTGAGGAATAAGACAAGGATGTGTGTTATTAGCACTCCTACTCAACATTGTACTGGAAGTAAAATAAGAAAAAGAAATGAAAGGCATCCAGATTGGAAAGAAGTACAACTGCTTTTACTCACAGACATGATAGTCTATACAGGAAAGGTGATGAGATCCAGACTCGAATTAGTGATTACTAGCAATAAACAATCAAAAATATTAAACAGTGCGGGACTGACCCGGTGGCGCAGCGGTTAAGTTTGCACGTTCTGCTTCGGCGGCTTGGGGTTTTCCAGTTTGGATCCTGGGTGCAGACATGGCACCACTTGGCACGCCATACTGTGGTAGGCGTGCCACATAAAAAAAAAAGTAGAGGAAGATGGGCATGGATGTTAGCTCAGGGCCAGTCTTCCTCAGCAAAAAGAGGAGGATTGGTAGCAGTTAGCTCAGGGCTAATCTTCCTCAAAAGAAAAAAAAATTAAACAGTGCAATTTTTATAATAATATCAAATGCATGAAATATTTAGGTACAAATATGAAAAAAGATATAAAAGACCTGTACACAGAATGCTACAAAACATTACTGAGAGAAATTAAACAATGTATAAATAAATGGAAAGATACACCATATTCATGGGGCAAAGGGCTCAATATTGTTAGAATGTCAATTCTCCCAAAATGATCTATAGATTTAACACAATGCCAATCTCCAGAAGACTCTTATGTGGAAATTGACAAACTGATGCTAAAATTCATATGGAAATGCAAATGACCTATAATAACTCAAACAACTTTGAAAAAGAAATGCAAATTTGAAAGATTAGCACCAGGTGATCAAGACATAAAGCTACAGTGATCAAGGCAGTGTGACACTGGTGCAAAGAGAGACAAATAGATCCTTGGAACATAGTAGTGCAGAAGTCAACTCACATAGTTATAATCAACTAATTTTTGACAATGCAAAGCCAATTATTCGTGAAAAAATAGTCTTTTCAATAAACGATGCTGGAACAGCTAAAAATCCATATGCCAAAAAAAGATAAAAACTTCACAGCATTCCTCTAACCACATACGAAAATTAACTCAAAATGGATCACAGACCTACATGTGAAACCTAAAAATATAAAACATTCAAAAGAAAACATAAAAGAAAGTCTTTGTGATGTTTGGTTGGGCAAAGATTTCTTAGAAAGGACTTCTTTCCAGAATATATAAAGAACTCTCAAAGCAAAGTAAGGAAAGACTACAACCCAACTAAAAATAAATAAATGAAAGAAGAATATTTGAACGATCACATTACAAAGAAGATATACAGATGACAAGCAAATGAAAAGATGCTCTATGTCATTAGTCATTAGGGAAACACAAATTAAAACCACAATGAGATTCTACTACACACCTATTAGAATGGTTAAAATTAAAAAGATTGCACATGCCGAGTATTGGTGAGAATACGAAAAAGTGGAACACTCATGTACTATTGGTGAGAATGTAAAATAGGACAACAACTTTGGAACATAGTTTGGCAGTTTTTTAAAAAAACCAAACATATACCTATCAGATTATCCAGCCATTCCACGCTTAGGTATTTACCATGAAAATGAAAGCCTATATCCATACAAAGATGTGTACATAAATGCTCCTAAAAGCTTAATGTGTAATAGCCAAAGACTGGAAGCAACACAAATGCCCATCAACCAGTGAATGAATGAACAAATTTTAGTTCATCCACATAGTGGAATATACTCAACAACAAAAAGGAATGAACTCTTGATATATACAACAACACGGATAAATCTCAAAATAATTGTGCTGACTGATGAAACCAGACAAAGAAAGTGTACATATAGTATAATTACACTTATATAAATTATTAGAAAATGAAAATTTCCCTTCGTGATGGAGGGCAGAAGATCAGTGGATACCTGGGGATGGAGTGGACAGTATGGGGAGAGACAGAATGGAGGAATTACAATGGGGCACAAGGAAACTTGTGAGACGGTGGATAAGTTCACTATTGTGATGGCAGTGATGATTTCACAAGTCTATACATATGTCAGATCTTACCAAATGGTACACTATGAATATATGTAGTTTATTGTATGTCAATTATCCCTCAATAAACATGTAAAAAAAATTCCTGGAACAGCAAAAAATAAAATCATGAAAATCATTATATGTTATTAGAATGTAGCAAATGGCCCATGGCTTATTGAAATATGTTCTATGTTGATCTGTGAATCAAACCTTTTTTGGAGGAAGAGACTTAGGCATCTACGAAAAGAGAGCTCACTTTTTAAAGGAACTATTTGCATCTGTTGAGGGATTAAAAACACATCCTGGAAACAAAGGGATGACTATTGTTGGTAATGTCTATTATACATTTATAATTATTACTATAAGAAGGATTGTATTGAATGATTAACCATCTCTCAGGTTTCATTCTTCTATTAGATTGGAGAGTAACCAGAAAATATGTATATTATTTTAATCCTCCTATCCATTTTCATTAACTTTCACATTAAAAAATTGATGAATTTATATAACTGACATTTACTCTGGGATATCTTATTAGTCACTCTTTCTTCCATAAAATCTTCATCTTTCACTTAATCATTTTTCTTCTAATTCTCAGCTCTAATCCTAATAATAAAAGAGAACAATTTTTCTTCTTGTTTTCTAATTTCAGTTTCAATCCTATTTATATTTGTTATGATATAATTACACTTTTACAAAAGTAATGAAAATCTTAAAAAGTGTCTCATAATTTTACATTATTAAAATATCAATCTGTTTATCGAAGACTAGTTTGTTCAATTTTAAATTTTTTTCCTTTTTTTCTTTTGGTGAGGAAGATTGGCCTCTATTTTGTATGTGGGACACTGCCACAGCATGGCTCAATCAGCAGTGTATAGGTCTGTGCTTGGGATCCAAACCTTTGAACCCTGGGCTGCCAAAGCAGGATGCACGAACTTAACCACTATGCCACCAGACTAGCCCCCAATTTTAAAATTTTACCTTGTAAACATTTGCAGCTGGGCTCCTATGTTCTCCAAAGTTTCCTTTACAGTCTAAAAGTTCAGAACAACTCTATGCATTGTTCTTTTTCCCAAACAAAGTTAGCCAGCAGTGTTCTCCAATTCCTTTTTTTAGAACTGACTAAATTCAACCATACTTATTCACTAATGGTCTCCTTAGACAAGAAGAAAAGATATCAGAACATTTCTCATTTAAAATTTTTAAAAGAGAGAGCTGATGTCCCAAAATATCCCCAGCCTGAATTGCTCTTTTTTATTTTTTGGTGAGGAAGATTCTCCTTGAGCTAACATTGCTGCTAATCTTTCTCTTCTTTGCTTGAGGAAGATTACCCCTGAGCTAACATCTGTGCCAATCCTCCTCTATTTTGTCTGTGGCTGCCTCCACAGCATGGCTGATGAGTGGAATAGTTCCACGCCCAGGATCTGAACCTGTGAAGCCAAGCCACCGAAGCAGAGAGCATGGAGCTTTAACCACTCGGCCATGGGGCCAGCCCTTGAATTGTTCTTTTGATTAGATGAAGAGAAAAATTGTGTTGTAAATGCCACATACAATACTGTTATAAATATGTTGTCAATTTCAACATTGTTTAGTGTCTTATTCAGAAAACAAAATGGTGTCATCCTAGGCAGTTAAAAAAAAACCCAATTATTCAAAAGCATCATTTTCCATTGAGTTTGAAATGTGTTTTTTGTGCCTGAGTGTTAGGTTATCCCATATCGTGTATTGTCGTGAGCATTCTGGCCCAGGTCAGGAGCATAAGCTCTGAGATTCGTGGCAGGTGTAGCACTATTGAGAAGTATAGTGGAGAATTTGGAGTTTGGACATAGAGAAGGGAGTGAGGCGGCTCATAGTGCAGAACTAGGCAGCTACAAAGCAATATAAAGGAAGGGGGCAACCGAGGAACGGAATATCTCTTGGGACATTGTGGGCGTGGGAGTCAAGGCCAGCAGAGGAGAAAAGGGGGGACACTAACTATGCAAAATGTCCACAGTAATTCTGAAGTCACGTTTCTATTTGTTTGTCCTGGGTCACTCTGACAAGAAGAGGTAATACACTTCACATTTTCTGAAATGGCTCCTGGAAGTGAGGTATATAAGCATCGGGACTGTGCTTATATAATCCATCTAAAGGTAGAGTACACTTTTGAGTGAAAAGCTGGAGAATTTTTTTCTGTAAATGCCAGTCTATTTTTATCACCAGTCTATGACCCAGTGTTTAGATTTATGCTGTTATATCTGTCATAACTCCTTGTAAATGTATTGACTCTCAACATAAAAGAGAAGATTCTAAAATGATAACGTTTGAACCTCATATAGCAATGGCTATACTGTTCAGTTTATCCAGCTCAATAGTGTCAAGGTATTGCCTTTAACTAGGAGATAGATTTGTCTTAAGTTTATGTTTTAGTAACATTTTTTATTAGTCATTTCTTAAAATATAGCACATGTTATGCTAAATAAATTGTGAAAAGTCAGGAAACTGAAGTTCTATTTAAATAGAGAAATAAGGACCAGTATCCAGGGAAGAGTTTAGAACACCCACACTGTTGTAACGTGGCCGTGAATGCCCTCTTTATGGTCGGCGTTCCAATGCAGGCTCTCTTGTAAGCTACATTTGTGGGCCCATCAAAGCCCTGTGTGTCTTGTTTTATGAAATATGCTCTTACTAACCTCTTCTAACCTCCTTCCCCGCCAGCTCCCAGCAGTGCTTCCAGAGCCTCTTATTCCAGAAGTATCCTCACCCTAAAAAGTTATTCTTTTGAATGGGGTAATTTTAAGATGACTCGAGCCTGGCTTCCTTTCATGCCATCCACCTAGCTCAGGGGCAAATCACAGAGTGGGAGGGCAGGCAGCTCCACTTAGGCTACTTTCTCTCTTTTCCTGGACATTGAGGACTGCTCTAGGCAGGCTCAGACTTCAGAATTTTCCAAGCAAAAAGGTGTCAGTCTCAACACTCATATGTAGTCCCCCAGTCTCCAAGCTCTCAAGAATTCTTCCACTGTGCTCCAGTCCAGTGGAAGCCCAGGGATGTGCCTTTGCATGTCAGCAAAGTGGACAGCACAAAGGACCCGGTCAACCTCTGGCTGGCACTGGCAATCCCACTCACTGGTTCTTTTGGAGTCTCCTTCTCGCTACCCCCACCCTCTGCTAAATTTGTTTTCCTGAAACACAGCACTAGCTACCATACCCACAAAACAGTGCTCCTAAAAGTTCCCAACTTTAGTGAGCTGCCTTCTCAGGGTCTTTTCATAGACTGCTTTGGTTACTGGGGTTAAGGATAACAGGAGTGATGATGTCTTAGTAAACCTTAGAAGAAATGTCTTGCAAACCCTCGAAGCTGTCATTAGATTAATGGTCCTAGAATAGCATGTCCTATTTTCTTACTTTTGGTTCTTTAGGGAAATGATGAGAAAACAGAAAAGAAAAAACCCTTTCAGCATCCTATTCCTAGTGTTTTTCACTATTATTTTGAATTCTTCTCCACTGTAACATTTTTTCATAGTCATATGAGACAATGTTTAGAAATGTATTGTTTTACTCATTTAAAATGCTCATTAGAAAAAAGAAATAAGTAAATGTTTTTAACATAGCCCCATTTTTCAACATGAGGTAGAATAACTAGAATTATGAAAAGAGCAAAGCGTGACTTGGTCATGACAAATTATTCATCCAAGTCATAAGGGAGACACTAGAAAAACACTAAGTGCAATGACAGCAAATGAGATGATTTTAACCTCTATACGTGAATAGTAGCTGACCTTGAGAGAATGAATATGATGTTGGATACTGGAAACCACTAAGTGTGTAATCGAATCCTGTCGTAGGTGGAAAACATGGCTGCATTATTTTATAGCCCCCCTCATTAAGAGGTGCTATCTATATCCACACCCTTTAAAGCTGAGCTTGTGTTGTGACTTGCTTTGATTCATTGCATGTGGCAGAAGAGACACTGCGTTCCAGAACCTAGGCTTACAGAGGCTTTGTGTCTTTTACTCTTGCCTCCTTGGAATGCTGCCCTGAGATCTCTGCATAAGGAAGACAGCTTTGCCTACAGGAGGATAAGAGGCCACGTGGAGGAGACAGGAGGAGCCCCAGCCAGCAGGAGACATTAACTGCCAGATATATTCAAATGAGGGAACCCAGGCGAAACCAGGACAAACTGCCCAGCCAAGTCATGGAATTACGAGAAGTAAATCACCACTGTTTTAAGCAACTTAGGTGTCGAGGTAGTATGTTACACGGCAGTAGATAACTTAAAAAAGAAAAGCAAATCCCAGGTTACCCTTGTCTCATAACGTAAGTTTAGAAACATGCATTTTTATATGCAAATAAAATATATTGTCCTGTGATTCAGGAGACCTGTGCAAGAGTTACTGGGAAGTGAGAATTTCTTGGTAAGTCACAGTCTCTATGGGCCAAACTTCTCATCAATTCGTAATTCTGTATGCAATCCACACACTGAGCTCCTTCTGCTCCTTTCTCCACCAGGGATGACTGAATTGCTCTCCCAGAGAGAGGAAAAGGAAGAACAACCAGAACTAATGTTTCTGTGGATAGGTATTCTCTGGGAGTCCAAACCTTCACAGCCCTGTGGATTACTAATCTCAATGAGGGTCCTGGGGTGGGCGAAGGCTGGACAACACACGTTTCTGTACATATCAATAAAACTTACCAGTATACATCGGAAGATGCACATCAAGAAAACTGTCTCAAGACAATAGGGAATAAGGACCAGCCCATATGGATTTAAAGTTAGTTAAATGCTCAGGAGGAGCTCCCTTTGGGTTCTTAGGACACGCATCATAATCATTGACCCTGGTGCTATAACAAGATCAGAGACCCTTTTATATGACTCTCAATTCTGAGGGAGACAATCTTCAAAAGACAGAAGGAGTCGTTCTCTTTGCATCTATTCGTGACCTATATACTCATTTGATCATCCATTTATACATTTGCCAAATTTGATTACCAGATACTCTTCCTATCGAAGGGCTTAACTGTCTAGTGAGGAATCAGAGATTGAAATCAAACAAATGATAATATTGTCCAAGCGTTATACAAGAAGTGCTCAAAGTGTGTGCAAGCACACAGAAGGGATTAACAAGCTCTGGGACATTAAATAAAGCTTGCAGGAATGTGATATTTAAGATTAGTCTTAAAGGATGTTTATGACCTTGGTTAAGTGGAGAAAGGAGATACATAGCATCCAGCCTATCAGTCCACGCTTGTGGGGACATTAATCAGGTTAAGTGTATTTGACATAAAATACTGTCAGATATGTGAATTCTATTATGCTTTCCATTGTCAAACTAAAGATAAGTTTCAATAGCACAGATTTCTGGCCTTATATCCTATTAAAATGTCTTGGCCTATGACTCAGTAAATCCTATGGACTTTAGATATCATCAAAAACTACTAAAATGTGGGGGCTGGCCCAGTGGCGCTCCGCTTTGGTGGCCCAGAGCTTGTGGGTTCAGATCCTGGGTGCAGACCTACACACTGCTCATCAAGCCATGCTGTGGCAGCATCCCATAGACAAAATAGAGGAAGACTGGCACAGATGTTAGCTCAGGGCCAATCTTCCTCACCAAAAGCAAAACAAAACAAAAACTACTAAAATGCTAAATCTGAACATTTAATGTACAATACAGCATTTAGTGTATCTTTATGCTTTCCGTTAAAAGAGATCAAATATCTATATCTTTGTATGGTGAAGGTTTGCTCATGGTAGCTAGGCAGCCTCTAGGTATAAACAGTGCAAGTAGATTCTTAAGTAACATGTATTTATTATGAGTTTCAAAATAACTAAATCAATTTTAATTTTGCTAATTGCCCTAACATCACATCTTTGCCTAGATAATTTTACTCAGGTAGAAGTAAGAAGAAAATAAACATTTTTGAATGTTGTAAGTTTATATCCACAGAAATTGTTTAGTTATGAAACGCATTCAGCATTTATAGTTTAAAGTATTTTTGGACATATATTCAGCACTCAACTTCACAAAAGGGACTTATGCCAGATTTTAATTAAAATTTTCCTTATAAAATTCTCTAAAAATTCTTAAACTTTCTTCTCTTTGCTAGGAATCAGTGAGGTGGAAATTATGTGAGCAAGACCAGTACACGTGTTCAGGTTCTCAACCTTACATTGTCATGCCCCACTAACAACTTCAGAGGGCTTCTTGAATTTTTTAAAATTAAGTTTTCAGAACACTTTTTATGTTGGTCGACCTGTCCTCAAGCAGATCATTCGTGTAAGCTAAAGATTGATCTCCTACGTTAGAGATGGTAAGTGCATAAGGAACTTTTGCCACACTTTGAACTGAAACTATTTTTAACTTCAAGAAATTGTTAAGTTTTCCTTCTTGCAATTATAGGATTTATGAGCCAGATTGTGTCTGCCTCTTCACCCACTTGCATTTTCTTATTTTCCTTTTTCCATATTTCCTCCATCTCTCTCTTAATATACACGGGTATATGCACACAATTGGGCTCAAAATTCTAAATTATCTTTATTATAGTCTTTTATCTTCTAAAATATGTAGTATATCTTAAATTATCTTAAATAAATTATTTAATAGAATGTATGTTTACTTATACAGTCACATAGTAAGACAAAAATTTGACTTGGAATCTAATACTTTAATTTTCATATTCGAAAACATCCTCTGTTAAACGTCAGCAGCATCAAACCATTTAATATAGAAATTTAACAGTAATAACATTGAAAATATTCTAAAATGCAAAGAAACTGAAATAGTCTATGAGGCGCTGAGAATTTGAATTCATCTTAATCCTATATATATATTATGTATATATAATGCATATATATCTATATATAACCATGTATATATACATGACCATATATAATATATGATATATATTACATATATAATATGTATATGTGACTATATATAACCAAGTGTCATTATATATGTTATGATGGGAAGAAATGAAGTGGTGAGAAGAGAGGAAGAGAGTGCCTAAAAATTCAGAGAATGCTAAAAATCATTAGTAGTGCGTAGTTGGTTAGGCTGGCTGTATTTCAAAGCTCTTAAGTTTCAACTCAAGTAAATGTAGCGCTCTTTCTTCACACAAGCCCCCCTAAATGACTATGTCTCATTTTGCATTTAAAAAGTGAAGCAAAACTAAAAAAAGAAGAAAGCTAACGGAAAATACTCCGACGTACTGACTTCCGAATGGAAAGTGAGAGGGCTATAGCCTATTTAAAATACTTTAATGCTAGGCATCTAAGATCTCTTTTTCATCTTCCATCCTTCATCTTTAATACTTTTGGTCAAAGCAGGCCTGTCATTTCCTTTATCTCTTATTTTTCTTTTCCTTTCTGGGAATTAATCGTTCTTCTCCCAGCTACAGGAAAATCCCAATTTTACTTACTAAGAACATTCACTTTATTAAGATTCTAAATCATGATTCACATATTTCCAGGTTATTTTACACATCGTTCCTTCGCCAGGGACCCAAATGGTACAGTTGATAGGAAAAGGTAAAAAAAAAAAGGCAAAATAAGAAGAAATACTGTTTTTGTTAAAATTGAAACTACTTTTTAAAATGCTTGTCTTTGTCCAAGTTTTTCTTAGTTCATTTGTTGTCTATTTCTTATCTAATCTGCAAATTTTAGGGACATAGAACATCTCATATTCTAGCAAACCAGTTTTGTTTTAGCAGACCAAAAATACTTAGGTGAGATATTTCTCAGTTCTAAGACCATTTAATTATGGTTAGGTGAGGTGGGAGGAAAGCAACAATTTTCATCCTCCAAACACATTTTATTCACTCTTTGAGACTGACCATGAGGTTCCTAAATTTCAAATCAAAAGAAATTGCTCCCTAGGTCTCCCATAGGCAATTTCTTTTAGACAGGAAATACTTTTTGTTTTAAGATATAAACATTTACTATTATAGTATCATGGGGTGGCTCAAGCTTTCTATTATTTATTTACAAACACGAAGTAGAAAACTCTGGGTGAAAAAAGGAAAAGGAAAGGCTAAAATTTCCGTCTCTCGGCTATAAATTATAGAAATAAATGCCCTATGTAACAAGTGAATACCATATTATTCCTCCAGTCTAAACATTTACTGTGTTCCAAAGAACATATAAAACAAGGAAACCAGAGAGACTTAACCACATGGCCTGAAAACTCTCATGTCACCTTAAACCAAGAAGACGAGTATCCAAACTGCTGTCACTTGTAGATTGCCTTGATGACAATAGCCATTATTGTTGCCAACAGCTTAAATACAAAATGAGTCATAATTTAAAATCTTTTAATAGTGGAAGCTCTAGTGCCCCAGAGAAAAAGCACTCAGCAGCGCATCACCAGCTAAACACATGCTCTCAGCACAACTCTGGGAAGCATCAGGAATAATTGCATCTGATTCCTATTTATTACGCTTAGAAATGTAGCTCTCTCCACATTGCAGTCATTACAGCCACGTGCTGTAGCTTAAATAATAGGCGAGGAAAATAGCAAGCGACTTCCTTTCAAATATCATAATAATTACACGCTTCTGGTTGATACTCGATCCACTAATTAACCATCAAAACTGCAGATCAACGTCTGTGCCTGGATTATTTTGATACCTGCTCTTGGCGTGTTCCTGTCGGAAAGAAAACAGAAAGCATCAACAAACCTCAAAGGGTTTTCAGTTGCCATTTAATACTTCCCTGTAGCTTCAAGAAAGGAAATTACGGTAGAGGGTAGCAATATTTTTTGCAGAAAAGTAAATGAGAAAGGGTGAGAGAGTGAGAGAAAAGGGGAGGGAGGGAGAGAAGAGAAACGAAGGAAGGAAAGGAGAAATTAAAAGAGGAAAAGAGCACAGTTTTGCAACCCTGTATCATAAATATTTGCAAGATGCATCTTGTACTATTTTTAAAATGCTCTCTTATCATTCAAAGACTATTATTTTATTTTTCTCTTTGATTATCTTTAATCAGCCATTAGCCATCAGGGCAACACCAAATTTTAATAGTTTCCAATTTATACGTTTACACATGTCAGTGTAACAACTGGGTTGCTGCCTATAGATTGCAATTTCAAACCAGTGTTTTCAACTGGCTGTGAAGTTGCACTGAAGGTCTGATCAAAGAAAAGGAAGCCTAAAGGATATTCATCATTAAAAAAGGAAGTTATTTAACAACTGCAGAAAATTAACAAGTTGCCCTAAGCTCATATCAAAGCAGAGTAAAAGCAAAAGAAATAACAGATCTCTCAAGTCTATGCTTATTGTACTTTTTTTATTTTAAAGATAGATATTAAATTCCATCCCTTTTTATTCCTTCTTTACCCTCTCTTCTTTAATATTACAAAATCAAGGCCAGCCCCAGTGGCCTAGCAGTTAAGTTCAGCGACTCTGCTTTGGCAGCCCAGGTTCAATTCCCAGGCGTGGACCTACACCACTCCTCTGTTAGTGGCCATACTATGGCAGTGGCTGATGTACAAAAAGAGGAGGATTGGCAGTGGATGTTAGCACAGAGTGAATCTTCCTTAGCAAAAAAAATAAAAGAAAACAAAATCAATGCCACTTGGCTCTCCTTGCCTCACTTTCTCTGATTTCACATATTTACATTTAGTATAAATTTTGGAAGAATGTGTTACCAGAGATGTTTCCATCTTAAAACTTTTTAGAATTACATGATGGAAGGGGTTGCCCTGTTCCAGGATTCCAAAATTTAACCAGGAGAAAGGAATGCATTTAGGTAGTCACACATCTTCTCTGTGATCCCTGAGTTCCTACCATAAAGGCAAGCACTTTCCAGTGGAAGGTCATTCACTCATCAGCAATAATCATGGGATTATTCCCCATATCAGGGCTTGTTCCTCAAAGCAGCTGCACAACCGTCTCTGACCCAATATCTAGGAAGGCTCACTAATGTTGCAGGAGATGGGCAGGAGAACCCCAAAGAGTATGAGGTGGGTGTTTATCAGAACAGGGCTGTGCCAAAATGCAGACAGGAGAAAGGATGGGAAAGAGTGAGCCATATTTTCTCCTTAATAAAGTTGAAGGCCAACCAAAGGAGGCCCTTTGCAACCAGCATCAAGTATATACCTCCCCAAGTTATTCTATGCACAACTGTGCCTCAAATGGCAGGAACTATAGCCTTGCTGTTAAAATAAATGAAAACTTGGGGCTGGCCCAGTGGCATAATGGTTAAACTTGCGTGCTCCGCTTTGGCGGACCCAAGTCTGCAGGTTCAGATCCCGGGCATGGACTAAGCACTGCTGGTCAAGCCACACTGTGGTGGCATCCCACGTAAAATAGAGGAAGACTGGCACAGATGTTAGCTCAGTGACAATCAAGAAGAGGAGGACTGGCAACAAATGTTAGCTCAGGGTCAATCTTCCTCACCCAAAAAAAGGAAAGAAAGAAAACTTCAGTATCACAAACAACTATTTGGGAAGAAAAAAATGTCAAGGGAATAGTGTTTGCCTCATCTGCTTAGGGAATGTCCATATCAAAAATTCAGTCCATTGTTCTGTTTTCATTAGTGAATTCACGGAATATGTTGCTGCATTTTCTTTTTATTGACAAAACCTGTTTATAAAAGAGCTATTAAATACTAGAATTTTTTTAGAGGATAGCACCTGATTGCTTCCATATTTTCTCCCCACTTGGGAAGTGCAGGAATCACTCTCGGCTCTCCACTATGGGGCACTTACAAAGTGCTCAGTGCTATAAGGTCTGTAGCATACCACGGGTCATCACCATCATTATCCACATACTTCAGTACCTATTGCACACCGTGAACACCTCTGAGAAATAAGTGAGCCAGAAAGACTTTTCCTCTTTTATTGTATACCAAAACTAAAGTATACCATTAATATTTTAAACTACGTAAATAAAGGAAATCTGACAGGTTAAAAAAAATAACATAATGTCAATAATACAAGATCAAAATAAGTCCATATTATATAAGGCACCTGATAAAATGCCAATGTCCCTTAGCCTACAGGATAAGTACATAGATAATACTGTTGTTTCCTTTTTTAAGAAAGAAATTTATTCCAACTACATTAACAAGATAATAATGTTGCCTAAGTCACCACTATCCAAGCTATAGAAAATAGTATATTTTTTTACATATTCATATTATTTTCTGACAGTCAAAAAAGGTTGCCAATCAGGAAATTATATGAGAACAGATAATTTTAGAATTGTCCCACAAAAAAAATTTTCCCCAAGTATTGAAGTATAATTCAATTATAAATTAATGAAACTGAATTATTGAAGACAATTAAATTTGACACGCATTTTATTTTACCACAATTAGTTGCCAGTTTTCATTATATTTGAATGCAGCTCACTGTAGGAATTTCATTAAAATTATATTTTAAATGAGAAAAATATGCATTCCCAACCTCTGAGTTTTATTATTTACTTATTAAGAAGCCTTGTTTTATGTACATCTAGGCCAAAACTTTGCTAACAGAAGAATTTTTATTAGCTTGTACTTAAATAAAGAATTTATCAAACAGTTTAAAGACAAATCTCATTAGACCTTAAAACTATTCACCATGACTTTTTCTTGTCATAACATATTATTTTTACAATTCTTGATTATTTAAACATAGAATCCCTATGTACTTTTGAAACAGTGCCACTAGGGTTGTAAATAATGGTCAAAGGCAGAACATACTGAATGTAAGAGAATCCAATTTCATATTTTTGTCCCAGATGGTTGTAGCAAGACCATATTTAGATTAAGGCAATTTCTTTTTCTACTCTGATGCACACAACCTTTTAAAATGCCTGCAACAGAGATAGAGTCTTCAATACGTATTGCAAATGACCTTTTAAGGCTTTAAAGTATTGCTTATATGTCTTAAGCCATTGCAAAGTTTCACAATAGGGAAACTTCTTGCTTTCCAATGTTCTTTACATTTTCTTTCATGTGCTACATTGCATATCTAATATTTGCATATGCACATGTGCACGTTCATTACTTTTTTTAAGGATCTAAACATAGTCTTCATGGAACCAAACTACAAAGTATTCTTCAGAGTGACTTCGGTGGTCAACAGAATCCTCTAACTCTGGAAATCACCCCTACAAAGTGTCCTGAGAACAACCTAGCCAGATACCAATAGCAACTGAGAGACAGAGAGGGAGCCTAGTTAACATCTGCCCAGTTGGAAGTAACAGACGAGCTCATACGCCTCAATGAGGATTCAAGAAAGGATGTGTTTTATCCTAGGCAAACAGGGGAATGTGAAATTTGAACAGCTAAAAGGAATACTTTTTCCCTTTCCAAGAACCAAAAATGAAAGATATTTTTAAAAGTCACATACAAATATTTATAGATATACTAAATATATGTGAATGCTCTTTACTAGTATCTTTATATCAAAGCATCAAGTAGACTACAATATATTTCCACCTACTATAACTATTAATATTTAGATTAAATAAGCAGTCATGCCATCAATTAAAATATTTTTTAAACACTGTAATTCTATATATTGATCTGAAAACATTGAATGTTCCATGTGTGATGCTAAATCCAAAAAAGGCAACGTACAAATCTTGTTAAATGAGATATTTTATGACAAATCATTTCAATTATATTTGCCAGTTATGGAGAATTTTATTTTAAAATATGAGTAATCTGACTATTTTCATAAATTTTAGTAAAGGAGTTGGCAGAGTACAAAAATTGGAGGTACTGGAATTAGGAAAAATATTTTTCATAACAGTAGAAAACATTGCGCTCACCACTGATGTAAGCATTTGAAGTACATAATTTCATTTATTACAAGAACCCTAGAATTATCACTATTATGATTTCCCTTTTACAGATGAGGAACGTATACAAATAAAGGTACATAAGTGTTCTTGTGGTTAGTAAATGGCGGCATGAGGACTTGAATTCACACAGCCTAGTGCCAAAGTCCATGCTCTTCACCTCTACGTCATGATCATCCTGGAAAAGGTCAGATAAATGCATGTAAGGAAAAAAAGGGATGTGAGAGGAGGCATACGGGTGAGACTGTAGAAGGCAGAGGAGTGTCAGCTTCTCATTGGAGAGGGGATAAGAAATGATTAGGTGATGATACACAGTGTTTGTGGAGGGGTTTCTAATTGTTGGGGTTGATGAAAGCATGACCTCAATCATCTATGAGAAGATTATTCTCTGAAAAAAAGAATAAGAAAGATCAAGAATCCAGGGACTCTGATTCCACACTCAAGGACTCTCAGAAAGATCACAGCCGCTGTGGGGAATACAATTGGGAGAAAACAAGAAATAAATAAAAGAATAGCTGAGAGATAGCGAAGACTTAGTGGGGACTGGTCAGCATGACGTGACAGTAAAAGTGCGGTAAGGAAATACGTGTGACGTGCCAGCACTGAACTGCTGGGGGTGACCAACCATTGCAAAGGCAGATATTTGATAGATTAGGAACATTCTAAAAAGTTTAAGAATCAGTGGTTTTAATAGTTAAAAACAGACTTTATTAATATGTAGTAATGGGCAGAATAAAATTAGATCTGAGAATCTGAGTCTCTTTGAAAGAATGAAGGAGAATTTTAGGCAAACAACTTGGACAGCATAGTGCACCATTTGCCATCAGTGTGGATGATACACAACCAAATACTATAATGGATAGTAAGGAAGAAAGACAGAACAGAGACCCAGGGGCTACAGTTGTTGATGGAGGTAGAGGCGCATGGCGGAAGTTAAGGGAAATGGTGATGCAGTCGTGGAGGAAGCTCTAAACTGTGGAGTCTGACTCCATGATGGAACCTGAGACTTCAGAACAGTAAATCTTTGAGTAAGTAAGAAAACAGAATTGCGATCTGGAATTGGTAAACAGAGACCAGGCTCATCTGCCTTCTCCTTTGGAAAGTCAGGCTGTAAGAGAAGATAAAGCCTCCGTTGGGGCAGTCTCTGTTGGAAGGCTTGTGGATTTCAGGCAAGGAAATGTGACGAAATAGACAATGGGAAGAATATTTCTGGAGAAGAAATGTTCTGTTAGTGTAGGAGGTGAAGTAGAGAGAATTTGCTCATTTAGCATAAGAAGCTCCCTGGTTTGCGGCAGAGGAAAGGGGTGAAGAGACACATCACAGAAGATATGACAGTTCAAGGAAAATGGCAAAGGACAAGAATTGGGTCAAAGGGCAAGTTTAGCCAATAGTAAACAAGTACAATCAGAAGCTGGGACTGGCTGAAGGATAGATAGGAGAAAAACGGCCCAGCCAAAATGTGTTCATGGAAAAAGTTGAAGGGGTAGTGACATCCATTTAACTGAAACATTTGGGTGCCTGAATGTTGGAAAGGCAGAGAGAGTGAAGGCTAGCATTTTGGAAGGCTGCATTACAACAGCCCTGAGATGTAGAAGATTACCTCAAGATAACTGAGTAGGGAGAGGAAGGTTGGCTAACGACTGGATAGTGACAGTACAATAAGCTATAGAATTTGACCTTCCTGCATTTATGGAGCACCAAGAGAAGCATGGGCCAGTAGTAATTTTAGAATTCTGTGAAGTTATCTTTCACATTCATTAGTGTTTTTTAGATATTTTAGATCTAGGGGACTAGGTGCAAATTTCTTCTGATGTTTATGCTCTAAAAACTTCATTTGTCTCCAAAATCATCAGTGGCACTATACCCTATCAGGTGATATCAGTAAGTCTGACCCCATGATGAAACATTTGCTACACAAATCCTTTTTCACCTTTCCCCTCACACAGTATGTAATCCTCTAAAGAAGTAGTTTCAAACAACTACAAAATAAAATGGACTTTGAGAAACATTGTTTCCAGTTATTTTGCCTCTGTAAAACATCAGAGGAATTTTCAGCATTGGTTCAGTTTTTCCACGGGCGTTGTTTCCATGTTTGCCCCCAAGGCTCTTTAAAGATTTTTTTCTCTGTCTCAGCTAATTTTTTGAGATTCTGTGATTTCTGTCACCCAACCCATGTCTACATGACAGCAAACATTTCAGCAGGAATAATTGGTTCCTAGAGGGATGGGAGTAGCATCCAGGGTCTAAACAGAATCACTAAGGCAGTCCTTTGCATTTGGAAAAATTGGAGGGACTGTTCCTGAACCAAATACTTTTATAACATTTCAATAGTCAAAAATATTATATAACCTTACCATGAAGCTAAAAAAACGATTGCACACTACTGTGAGCCCTCTGGGACTGCCCACATCTCACTCTGCCCACCATGCGACCTTCAGAACATTTCTGGAGACACCTACCCTCCTCTTTCCCACACCACATCCTTCTTTATGATCCCCAGTACGAAAGGCTGCTTTGGAGCCTGAATTCACATTTCAAATTTGGTTAGAAAGAACAAATATCATGAATTCTCCATTATTTTGACAGGATTGAAATTTCTCTGGTGATTCATTAATCAACTTAACAAACATGGAGTGGGGTAGTGAATATACTAATTGAAAGTCAAGAAATGGAGCTTAATTGTTTAATGTCAAAAGCTCAGGGACAGATTTCAGGTAACTGCCGGTAAGCCCACACACACGAGTTTTAAAATATAAGCACTTGATCTAGGTTAAACTAAAGACACTTTCTCATTATTTGCAGAGGGCTTCTTGGGCACACATTTCAATTTGGATTAAATAAGTAACTTAAATAAAACAATGTGCCCGATTGTGAATAAAATTCTAATTGAAGTCTGGTACAAAACTACAAAAGTGAAAACAAGTTTTATGTATGCAAAAAAAGAAAAGAAATTGCCCGGTTAAAAACACATATTAAAAACAAATTATGCTATCAAAAGAAAGCAGTGCCTATTACCTATTTTGAGGACATAATTTGATTTTAATATATACTCTAGAGCAAATATTTATTATTCCATTGGTAGTACATATAAAAATGATAATGTCTCTAAAGTTTCAAACTGAACAGAAGAATTTAAACATTTTGGTTTCAATTTAGGAAGACTCTAAATTCTACTAAAACATAAAAATGGCCTACATACATCCAGGCTATTTTATATTCTTTGATTTTTTTTTTTCTTCAGCCATAAGTCTAGGAAATGAGAAGCTTGGAGAACTTTGAAGGTTAAGGAAGTAGTTTTAAAATACAAAATCCTAAATGACTTCAATAGTCGCTCCTACTGAGAATAACTTCCATAAAATTCTGACGTATTTCTCAAAAATCAAGTTTCACATTTAACCTGCCTTATAGGCCTTTCCACCAGGATGTCTTGCTAGCACATAGATTTTAGTAGATCCCAAAAAGGACTTTTAACATGGCTCCTCATCCAAACCTGGCCTTCTCTTCTCTTTTTGCCACCTTATTTCTGCTGACTGCACCGCCCCCTCTAATTGACATTCAAAACCTTGGCGTTGTTTCTGTGTATGTGTTTTATTTTTAACAGGCTTTATTTTTTTAAAGTGGTTTTAGGTTCACAGCAATACTGAGCAGAAGGTACAGAGATTTGTCATATACCTCCTGCCCCCACACATGCATGGCCTCACCCTTTATCAACATCTCCTATCAGAGGGCTACATTCATTACAAATGATGATCCTACTTTATCATCCGATGTCTATACTTTAGGGTTCATTCTTGGTGTTGTACATTCTATGGGCTTGGACAAATTTATAAGGACATGTATCCACCATTATAGTGTCATATAGAGTATTTTCACTGCCATAAAAATCCTCTGTGCTCCACCTATTCACCCCTCCCGCACCCAACCCCTGGCGACGACTGATATTTTTGTCTCTACAGTTTTTCCTTTTCCAGAATGTTATGCAGTTGGAACCCTACAACATGTAGCTCGTTCAAATTGACTTCTTTTACTTAGCAATATGCTTTTAAGTTTTCTTGATGTCTTTTTATGGCTTAATAGCTTATTTATTTTTAGCGCTGAATAATATTCCATTGTTTAGACATACCACAATTTATCCATTTGCCTGCTAAAGGACATCTTGGGTGTCTCCAAGTTTTGACAATCATGAATAAGCTGCTGTAAACATAAATGTGCAGGTTTTTGTGTGGATATTTTTCAACTCCTTTGATAAAATACCAAGAAAACTAATTGCTGGATCATAAGCATCATTTTCATAACTTAGTTTGTAATTGCATGTTGAGTGAAAAAGCAAGATGTAGATGATTCTATTCAAGTATATTTAAATGTACATTATAAATAACAAATATTACAGATATGAATATAGATACATGAATTATATACATCAATCTCATGATAATAATTGCAGCTGGGAGGGTGGTGAATAATGCAATCTGGTTTAATTTTATGTTTATTTATTTTAAGAAGATTAAAAATAAAACCAATCTTTTAAAGATTAGTTCAGTGTGATAGGAATATAGATGTTTAATGTATTATGTATTATATCTTTCTACTTTTTAAAATCGTTTCTCCAAAGCTAAAAATACATATATATGTAAGAAAGCAGCATCAAAGAATAGATAAAGAACAGAAAAAGGGATAGAAGAATGGGAAAAGATAATTAATACAGGACGGTTAATGCACAAAGTATAGAGCAAAAGACATACAGCACAAACCATACAGTTGCCAAGTTCTTCTCTGTAATATGTTTGATCTTTGCCTGTTTTCACCTTTCCCTCTTCCTCTATCCTGTTTTCCAGGCTCATTTTCTCTGTTATCTGGACAGTGGCACAAAGCCTTCCAAGGGGCCACCCTGATTGTAAAGTCTCTTCAGTACAAGTTTTACATGATGCTAGATTATACTCTTCTATAAGCTGTGATGGTAAAAGGAATGAACATCTTAATTTTAACTCAATACTCAAGATCTATGGTGATCTGGCACATGGCTTCCTTAATTCTTTTTGTTTCTCCCCACTCTATCCTTTTCAAAACTACTACACATTGCCACTCAGATCCATCCGCCTTTTAAATTTTAAGTTTAAGATTCTACTCAAATGCCATCTCATCTAGAATTTTTCCCAATTTCAAATAAGAGAAGTAATATCTTCATCTTCTGCTTTTATATAAAAATTAGTCTGTAAGTTTGATGCTTATCAGTTTCTGCTTCATAATAAACATATATAACTTACCTTTTTTTCTAGCATATGAGATCTTGGAGGATAGTGTGTATATATATTTACTTATTTATCACCCAAAATTCATAGTACAGGATGTTGTCCTTATTAAGTAATCAGAAATATATATTAATTACCTATGGATTTTAGAAAGTGTTTCTGGATTTAGCCAAATGAAGTACTTCTCCTTATGGACTTTGCCATGACAATCTAAGCAACACATCGAGTTCTGGTCACCACAAAGTCCATTCACAGCCCTTCATATAGTGGAATTTTTGTATCCTTTTCTGCTCTTCACTGTCAGTAAAGCCTGTCCTTGCCAATTGTTAGAAATATATGAGTGACAGTGAAATTGAAGAAAGTGAGAAACTGTCAACCCTTTTCTCTCAAGAGGTTCTTTGACCACCGGGCAAGTTTGCCCACAGTGTCCTTAAAGACCACTGGACTCTTCATCTCATGACTTATGGTACAGTACAACATTTGCCAAGTCAAAAAACCCTACCCGGGGCCAGCCCAGTGGCATAGTGGTTAGTTCATGTGCTCCGCTTTGGCAGCCTGGGGTGCACCAGTTTGGATCCCAGGCAAGGACCTGTAGACCGCTTATCAAGCCATGCTGTGGCAGGTGTCCCACATATAAAGTAGAGGAAGATGGGCATGGACGTTAGCTCAGGGCTATTCTTCCTCAAAAAAAAAAAAGCCAATAAAACATTTATAAAAGAAAAACCCTACCTAGTCACATGTGGTTTTGGATGGTAGACACATTGTTTTCCCAGCAATTATGCTGATCGTTAAATCTTCCAATCTCCTTTATAATTAAAATAAATTTCAAGACAGCCATTGGAAATTAGACTTTTAGTCTATGAACAGAAAACAGAGTGAGACTACCTATCAGTTGTCTATTATCCTTCCCACATGTAATTACAAGGTTATTTAAAGAGAGTAATTTCATTTAACCAGGAGGTCTCAGGTTCACTATCTGAGAAATAAAGCAACATTCAACTGAATTCGCTTTTCCAGAACAGTGTTAGTAATGCATCTACTTAACGCAAACAGCTTTGACTTTTGCAAGGCACTATTTTGTGTGGGAAGAAATTTTATCTTACAACAGCACCAGGAATTAGGTAGGGCAGTAATGACATTGACAAAAGAGGAAGATCACAAAAAGAGAGTTGAACTGACTTACCTATATTCGTTAGCTGAAGCAGGGTTAAGAGAGAAGACTGTTTGCCTCACATCTAAACAACAATCCTGGCAATCACTCAGTCTTCTGCTCTATTTTCTTTTTGGTAAGTCATCTTCTCACTAAAATATAAACTCCTTAAGAGCAGAGATCATTTTTATCTTTCCCAAAGCACAATGCACATAGGACAATTCATTAATTTATTATACTAAGAAGAAAAATGCACCCTCCAATTCTTCTAGTATATTTCTCCCATATTATCTCCATTTGACTAGGAAAGATAAATGCTTCCATGGCAGCTAACACAGAGACCCAATATCCATCCTCCTGACATTATTTCAAATATATCACAAAAAGGATTTTATTAAAAAGGATTATATAATTAAGCAATTATTTTTGTTTTTTTCTCAAATAAAGATGCAATACCCATTCATTAGAGAACAATGTATAAAATCATATATGAATCTGGACAATATAAAATGAAGATCACATTTACACCAAGAAAATTTTTGTTATATATAGAATCGTCATTTTCTCTATATATACACACATTTATATTTATACATTAAATTTGAATTGCTATCTGAGTATCCCTTTACAGCCTATCTTTTTACTTGTTCATGTAATAATTTATCATCATTTTCTCATGTTATTAATTACAGCAACATACTAATGAAGAAAGTATTTAAGAGTACCTATTGGAATATGGTTTCAGATTTGTACTTGACTTTTCTGACAAGTATTCAAGCAAAGAGTCAATTCATTCTATTTGGCTTAAATAGATGAGTTTTCCATTTCCTAGTATGAGGGCAAATTTTAGGCAAGATATGGTAAGAACTGGAAGTCTCGGATATACAACACAAAATAAGTCGGCCAATATTTTTAAATAATTAAATAAGGCAATCAAAATAAGAAAAAGTGTAAAGAAAAAGATTTAAAAAAATGTATGTAATTATTTAAATTAGAAATTCAGAAGTAAGGAGATATTTGAAAGAACTCACAAGAAAATTACTGGAGTGTAAGAGCTGAAGAAATTATCCAGAATATGCCCACAAAACTAATGTCAGACAGTAGGGGTTTACAAAGCTCAAAACAGAGTGAGATCTAACATACAAAGGAGAGGAGATATTTTAGATGTAATGGCTAAACATTTTCTATTGATGCAAGACATATGCACTCAAAATCAGCAAACAAAGAATTCAAAAAGAATCAATAAAAATTAAGGCACATCTGAAATGTGATTTTAAAACTAAACATCAAAGACAAAGAGAAGATGTTCAAAGTGTCTGGAGGGAAAAGATAAATTACCTAGTAAGAATTAACTGCTTAGCTCACAATAACGAAAACAAAACTGAGAAGACAGATAATTTTTTCAAAATGCCATGAGAAAATATCCATTGAAAAATCTTTTAAAAAATCCTTAAAAATTTTTTTTGAGTGAAATAAAGGTGGTTTTAGTCTTACCAGCGTCTAGGAGAGTTTAACAGCAATAAAGCTGAATAAACAATCATCAATAGCATGTTTTTCAAGGAGTAAGAAAATTACATAAAAGGAGCAACATCAGAGACAGGGCTTTCTATGGTCCCTGAAGTATTTAAAACTATATAAACACTAATAAATTTTATCTTGTATTAAATCATGTGTGGAATTAAAATGCCAAAGAAAATCTTTAGAAGAATAGAAACAGAATGTGTACCTTACAAATGAAAGTGGGAGTAACATTCTATAAGATAATATATTAGTCTATCATACCTCAATAAGGTTGTTTTTTAAAAAAAGAATATTTTATTCACAAAGAAAACATGAAAACATGATAAAAATCACACTTTGGATTATGTCTGTGGTAGAATAGGTGGTATCAAACTAACCCTCCCACAGAAGACAACTATACAAGTTGAATGTTACATAGAAGGATAGATGACAGAGAGATTTACATATATATAAAATCTATGTAGTTTCATATTTGTGCATATATTTTATATGTATAAATCTATCTCAATCATCTATCCTTCTACCTAATATCATTTGACTATATTTATGAGTCTATTTCTGTGCTCTCTAGTCTGTTCCACTGCTCTTTTTGTCTATTCTTATGCCAATACCACACTGTCTTGATTACCGTAGCTTTGTGGTAATTCATAGGGTAATTCTTCAAGGGTAGTGTCAGTCCTTTGATTTTGTTCTGCTTCAATATTGTGTTATTCTGGGTCTTTTGAAAAACTATAAAACTCCTAAAAGATAACGTAGGAGAAAATCTAGATGTCCCTGGGTATGGCAATGACTTTTTAGATGCAATATCAAAGGCATGACCTGTGAAAGAAATCGTTGGTATACCTCTTCATTAAAATTAAAAACTTTTCCTCTGTGAAAGGCACTGCCAAACGAATGAAAAGAGAAGCCACAGACTGGGAGAAAATATTTGCAAAAGACATATATGATAAAGGACGGTTATCCAAAATATGCAAAGAACTCTTAAAACTCAACAATAAGAAAACAAACAACCTGATTAAAAAATAGGTAAAAGACCTGAACAGCCATCCTACAAAAAAAGATGTACAGATGGCAAATAAGCTTATTAAAAGATGCTCAACATCATATGTCATCAAGGAAATGCAAATGAAAACAAGATCCCACTACACATCTGTTAGAACAGCCAAAATCCAGAGCACTGATAACACCAAATGCTGGTAAGTACGTGGAGGAACTCTCATTCATTGTTGATGAGAACTCCAGAGCTCTTGGCACATAATTACTCCATGCAAACCTTTGCACTAAGAGATGAACAAAGTCTAACATGGCTTCTAGAAGCATAAGGCTGTGTCCCTAGGATGGCCTGAGCCCCTGCTTAAATGCCTGCCTGACAAAGCTCAACACCACCAGCACAATTTGCTGTCCATTCTAGTCGACACCTGATGCTAGGTCCCTGACTTCTTTTTCTTAGAGCATTTACTAAAAAGGGCTTACAATTTTGAATTCGTATCTCTTACAACTCAGAGGCGTCTTTCTTAAGGATCTGAGAGCCATTCCTTTGAAACATAATCATCAGAGAGGATAGGGCCTCTTTCTCCCAGTCTCTGTGGGAGGATAGAATCCTAACTTTGATAAATGACAGCTAGCAAACTCAATGGCCTATCTCATTTATACAGACTAACACTGTAGTTTTTCCCTTCTTTTACTCTGCTGAGCCCCATCTTACCCCATTCCCTTATTTTCCCTTTAAAACACCCAATCACCTCTGCGCAATGCATGAAGCTCAGCTCTTTCCCTTACTGTGAGTAGTTACTCAATAAAATCTGTTTTCACCACTTAACTAATGTCCAGCGGTGTTTATCTTTGACATCAGTGGAAATGGAAAATGGTACAGCAGCTTTGGAAGACAATTTTGCAGTTTTCCTACAAAATGAATGCATTCTTACCACACAATCCAGCAGTCGTGCTCCTTGGTATTTACCCAAATTAGCTGAAAACTTACGTCCACACAGATCCCTGCACAGATATGTGTAGAGCAGCTTTATTCATTATTGCCAAAACTTGGGAGCAGCCAAGATGCCCTTCAGCAGGTGAGTGGCTAAGTAAACTGTGGCACATCAAGACAATGGAACATTCTTCAGTACTGAAAAGAAATGAGCTATCAAGCCATGAAAAGACATGGGAGAAATTTAAATACATAAGACTAAGAAAAAGCAATCTGAAAAGCCAAATATTGTATGATTCCAGCTATATGACATTCAGGAAAACACAAAACTGTAGAGATGGTCAAAAGATCAGTGGTTGCCAGGGATTATGGGGGAGGGAGGGATAAATCAGTGGAACACAGAGACTTCTTAGAGCAGGGAAATTGTTCTGTATGATACTATAATGGCAGATACATGTCATTATAAACATGTCCAAACCTATAAAATATACAACACCAAGAGTGAACTTTAATGTAAATTATGGATGCTGGGTATGCCGTGTCAATGTAGATTCATGGATTGTAACAAATGGATGCCTTTGGTGCTGGATGTTGATACTGAGGGAGGCTGCGTGTGTGTGTGAAAGGGGCAGTAAGAGATATATGGAAACTCTGTGTATATTCCACTCAATTTTGATGTAAAGCTAAAACTGCCCTAAAAATAAATTTTATTAAAAATACTGTAAAGTATGACAATTTTTGTGTCAATTAGAAACAAGAAAAAAAAATGTTGCCAATGAACTAAGATATATTACTTTAATAGCACTTAGATATTTTTAAAACTTCTTTAAATTTTTGTAATCAGAAGATCTTATCATACCAGATCATTCTGGTATTACGGTATCAAAGAGTCAAAATTAATTGGGTGGACTTGGTGTCAGCTCCTCAGAATCTGCCTCTGTTGCAGAGATTCAGTTTGCTGAATGCCGTGCCCTTCCTAGGTGACTGGGTGAGGCAGTGGTGTGAAGATATGGCCAACATGGGATTACAATGCAACACCCACTCCAGAGCCCCCTAGGGTGGTCAAGACTTTGAGGGCCCGCATTGCAGTTCCATTTCCACCTTCATCCAATCCTGCTTCCTCTTTTTCTGGTCACAGTTGTTAATCTCTATTAAACATCTTGCCCCCCAACTCTGTTTCCATGTCTGCTTCCAGATGACCCCACCTCCAACACTGCACCAAATATTAAAAATACATCCTTTTATATCTATCAGTCATTTCACAATCTTTAATTCATTTCACAATCTTTAAGACATTTAGGTATTTCTGATTGTAACAGTGGTTAAGTACCAATGTCTATTGTTTTATGGCTTTTCCTAATAGCACTGTCACTAAATAAACTTCTATGTAACTTGTGCAAACATTCATCTGAATTTCTTGGACCTAAATTTCTGACAATTTTTTCAAATGCAATGAATATATTGTATACTTAGTAGTATTGCACGTAGTTTTTATTAAGATGAGCTTCATCCAGGATCAATAAAAGTAACACTTCCATTGTTCTTTGCATAAAGCAGCCACAGTGTTTGCTTTTTATCATGTGGGAAATGGAATAGCACAGCTCTTTGAAAATTTCTAAGTTTCACACGCGAGAATTACTAGCTATGTGTTCCTATGATAATGCCATGACTTTTCATTTCTTAAGAAAAATGTTTAGTTTTTAAAATTTATATTTAATTAGGAAATAGAAAATCTGTCAAAGTCAACTAGTGAGAACAGCCGCTTTGTCGAGAGTGTTTTATCACAAGGTTTCACATTCAATACTATGTTATTACATCTTCCCATTTACAATGTAGAGCTGAGCATGTACTAGTGCAGGCTTGTGCTGTGTCAGACTTGACACTGTAAATAAGTGTCTATAGATTGACCCTATTTACATAATATTTTCTGAGATAAGAAAAATACTATAAAATTTGACCTATTTTGGGGCTGACCCGGCTGCGTAGTGGTTAAGTTCGTGCACTCTGCTTCGGCGGCCTGGGGTTCGCTGGTTCAAATCCTGGGCACGGAACTATACATTGCTTATCAAGCCATGCTGTGGCAGGCATCTCACATATAGAATAAAGGAAAGTGGGCACAGATGTTAGCTCAGGGCCACTCTTCCTCAGCAAAAACTGGATTCGTGGCAGATGTTAGCTCAGGGCTAATCTTCCTCACCAAAAAAAAAAAAAAAAAAATTGACCAGTTTTTATCTAGCACATTCCAGAGAGGAAACAAAGTTTTAAATATTGTCCCCTTTGCAAGGGTAGTTCCCACCCTCCATTTATCTGTTATCATATAGCATAAGGTAGAAATCAAATATTGATGAAATAATTAAGATCATATAAAGCATCATTATATACTTTGTACTAAATTATTTTGCTTGCTTTCACTATGGGTAATGTTTAACAACAACAAATAACATAAATTATTGATGGTATAAGATTAACCTGAGGGTCCAGTTAATATTTACTCTATCATAGAGTTCCAAAATAGGAAAACTTAAAAATCTCTCTCATTCAAGTTTTAAGAATTGTATATTTCAGAAAAATAATGATTGAAACCTGTGTTCATACTTAAAATGGATGTTCTTCTTGGTTTCCATGAACATCATAAAACCTCTCAGATATTTATATCTGGTATATTTCAACCTCTTTACTAATTAATTTATATACATACTTTGTCAAATAAATTTAAAATTTGGTAAGCTTGATCTAGTAATTGATATGGTGAATATAAATACATTAACTCATTAGACACATATATTATGTTTAGCCAGAAACATTAATAATAATTGGTTTAAACATGAATTTTTATCAAATGAAAATCTCGGGAGAAGAAATGATAAAATGAAACTGTGAAAAGTCAGAAGAATACAAAGTTTAGTGAGTACAATTTTAGAAAGAGTTGAGATACAAATCATTTATGTTGACTTTAATCGCCCCTTATTCTTGCCCACGATTTACTTGTTTTTTTTCTTTTTTTTGGTTTTTTTTTTTATGAATATACTCAAATGAGAGACTAGAAAGTTGTAAATATATTTTTATAAATTATTTCTGGCAAATAGAAGATATAGAAAATAATATTTTGAACTCACTATACACTTAAGATGTAACATAGTATAAATACCATTAAAATCCATGGGTAGCCCTCACCAATGGCATATTTCCCCAGCCAGGGAAATATGGATATGCTATTTCCCAGGGTTTCAAATGCTGTAATGGTGTAAATATAAAGAACCTGCTAAAATAATTTTAGGTTAAGTAGAGAAGGAATTCCACTACCTTCTTTAGGAAAATAGTGATGATATCTTTAATGCACATGTATAATAATATTATAAAAACAGTTTCTTTTATCTATATGAAAAGTGTCCAAGAGAAAGTTTATAGGATTGAAATTCACTCGCTATATTTCATCATAATATGATTTTCAATCTCTCAAAAAAGTATTCTCACCAGGCAACAGTTCAATTAACACAGAAAAATTAATTTTAAAAGGTTAAAATAAATTGAATAAAAATATAATAAGACAAATACAAATTATTATTTTAAGTTTTCTAACGTAGGCTGTAGTATGTCTGCACACTAGAATATAAAAGAAATGCAACAGTAATCAACATATGAATGGACTATATTCCCTCTTTATCTCTCTCCATCCAATTTAATCCAAGCGTTTTTTTTTTCATATTTTCATCATTGGTATTTCCCTAAGCAGTGGGCAGCTTAAAGTCAGGAAGCGTCACTTTCATTTAATATAAAAATCCCTTAACACCTTACATAATGCACTTAAAAACACGTCCTATTCAATTTTAGAGGCATAATAAATGTATATTACAGCATTTTACTCAGGCTTCCACCACTACTGGCAAGAAGAGATTGAGAGAGGTGTGGGAAAGCCCATGAGAGAGTCAAGCCTTCAACAAGGCTTTTACTCAGTGCTCAGCTTCAAGCCCAGATACATATTAAAAAGTTTCCAGCTTAGCATTTGACGGATCAATATTATCTTCTTCTTAAAATGTTAGGTCGCGTAAAGTTTGTTTATAGCAGTTACCACTTTTGAAGACTAAACAAGCCCTGATCTATTTAAATTGAATCTTTTGTTTATATAATGGGATTGTTATTATCTCCCTTTCCCTTACAACATTTATCAAACTATAGTATACTAATCATCTATAGATATATATTGCAAAGATTGCAAAGGTACTTAAAGAGGAAAATAGAATGTAAAAATGTAGAGATGTAGAGTTTTTCCTAATTTGTTCCATTAAGTCATTCATATTCTCCCACTTCATGGTCTCTGAAGCTCACAAAATTTTTTTTTGAAATTATGTAGATAAGAAACAATAACTATCCATGTGAAATTACCTGTAAACAACTAAACCATCTGGCAGATCTTGTACCTGTGGATCTCCTTCCTTCAAACCATGTTTTCTTAAGGACTACAGAATTCTCAAAACCACCAGCAGATTTCTTAGAATTTACTTGACCGTACGACAAAAGAAAATTAAAAGACATACATGAAATCAGAGAAACAAAGACAGCAACGCCTTCCCTTTGTTTTCCTTTGGCAAACACGCCGTGAAATGAAAGATCCCGTCGCTCTCTGCACATTGACCCACGCAGCCCTGCTGCCTTGAAGGCAGCCACACAGCATTTAGAATTGCGAGGCTACGCTGCCAAAAGTACAGAAGGCCTGGGCAGGCAAGAGCACCATTTTGCGTATTTGTACCGTGCCCATTGCGGTGACAGCTGCTGAGACAGATTTCAAAGTCTTTCACACCGCCAGTTACCCATGTATTTCTAGGCTTGGCACCTCTTTCAAGAATAGAAAATGCCAGCTGTTCCTTCTGGCCACTGAGGCAGTGCATAGAATTGCTTCCCCTACGACGCCCTGCCAATAAATAAACAAATAAGAAAGAAATAGTGACAGGAAGTAAAATGTAAGCTGCGATGGGAGATAACCAATCAAAAAAAGTTTCCATTTGCGCATCCAACTAGCACGTCAGTACTTCGGCTCACACTTTATCCAAAACATTGTGCTGCTCCTGATCTTTCCTGAAAATACAAACAAAACTGAAAAAAAAAACCCAGTAGCCTGGATGGTGTGTTATTTGTGGGCTTGGAGGGATTTCAGTATGTTCCTTTAAGAATGCCAGAAAATATCAACATCCTATAAATCTCAGTGGTCAACCCAGTGGATCCTGTCCAAACCTTGTTGGTTTCATAAAGCAATTTTTCAAGTATTATGACTATTATATAATAATTAACATCAAGCTGATGGGCAAAAACAGCTTTTATAATAATTGGGGATGTGGGAAAGACCTAGATAAAGGAGCCTATGTGTTTATAGTTTCTTATTCAACATAAATATAGCACTGATAAAAATAGAGGATGGCATCATGTTTAGTTAAACCTTAAAATACTTATCTATTATTATAAGACCTCCATAAATATTTAAGAAGCTTCCTGGTTCCCCTTTTATAAATATTATTTTTCAGACTTTTTATCTTTTTTATTTAAAATAGGCTCATAAATACATTAGCATAACATTGAAAAAATCTATTTTTACTGAACTCCTACAGTCTGTCAGTAAAAGAAGAAAAATTAAGTTAAATTTCCCAGCTGGATTTTAAGTTCGAGATTGGAAGTGCATGAGTTTTTAATTATTTTGAGATAATTTGATAAAGCATATTGCAATATTTGTTCAAATTAATACTTTGAACTGATAAACATTTTGAAATTTTTCTATCACTGATTATATAAGATTTTAGTAGGACATCTTTCATTAAATTTAACAATATTGGTCTTAAATTGAGGAAAATGATATGATTGACTTTTTTGATTTTTATAAATTCTTGGTTTTATTCACTTGATACTTACTATATTAAAGGAATAGGTAAAATACAGAGATTCAGCCAAATGAGTGAGCCAGTGGCCAATAACATAAACAGCTCCTTTAGGAATGATTGTGCTACTCATTTGATATGTTTTAAACTTTATTCTAATTTTAGACACATTCAGGAGAATAGGAGAATGTATTGTAATTCTTGTTGCACACATAGGATTAAAATTAGACTGTACATTATAAAAACTACATATTATCTGAGTCTTGACAAATGTTGGCTTTTCAATCCAGCTACTTTCTACCAGGTTGTTAGTTATTCTTTCTTATTGTTTCATTTTCCTAGAAACTAACCAATTCTCATTTCAAAAGAGCCAAATATTTGTTCTCCCAATACCCAGTTCAGCTTTTCTTCTCTTTGAAACATTTATTCATCTTCCACCTACCCTGTTCTTTCTTCCTTTCAGAACTGAGAGCTTGCCTCTTTCTCGATTTGGTTTTACGAGAGCTGTTATATCCCATTGAAAGGCAAGAAAGGATTCTCCATCTGGGTCTTCCTCTCTCCAATCGGGGCCACCAAGCCTCCTCTCAGAATAATGACATTTCTAACACTTGTATTCTTTAAATTTGCGAACACGTAAGCTTCAAAGTTGAAGCAATTGGTTTAAAAGGTCCCTAATATTACAAATGTAAAAGGACTATTCACATATCTGGTCCTATAACAAATGCCAGCTCTCAGATGGTGCTCTCGCTGAATATTATGCAAACCCAGCCCATAGGAACCTTCATGGTTTTAAGGCATTAGAGCCCCAGGGTCAACATCTTAAATTCAGGGGGGTTAATGTCTCCCTCTTTAAACATCATTTGGGATGTGTTGTTCTTTTGTTTTGTCAATTTCCCCTTAGCAAAAATATTTTGAAAATGATGCAGTCAATATAATATTGACTTGAGTTTACTAAATCCGTGTAGTTTTGAATTCTGATACCTTTTTTTCGGGAAGGATAAATTAAGACCAGAAGTCCTATTTTGTTAACGATTCAAAGTTTACGCTTGGAAAACTGGAGGTAAGATTTTGTTTTGTTTTGCCTTGTTTTGTTTTTGGTATAAAACGTTTTTGTTTTTCACACTGTTCCTAGATTTTCCTCCAGAAGCTTTTTGTTGGCGTGAGCACACACGTGTCTTGGAGGAATGAGATTCACCACCTCGGGAGTTCGTTCTGTAGATCTGGCATCAAGAAAATGAATTTCGTTCCTAGTTGAGAACGTCTAAATAATCTTACTAAGCTTGTGTTTGTCTTCAGATCAGAATCCATGGTTTTTCACTATGTCTTTTGCTTTCCAATACTTTCGCATTTATGGTTTCTTTAATCATTTATTTATTTAGCATCTAGTAGATAACAGACATATTACACGCATTATCTGTAAAAATTCATAATTGTGCTGCATTTTACATTTAAGAACACTGAAACTCAGAGAACATGCGTAGAATACACAGCTAGTAATATAAAAACAAGGCTTTGAACTCACACTTACTTCGTTCCACAGAGTGTCGTTTTTCTCAACCTTACTACTTTGCCTTTCATTTTATTATTATCTTAAACACTCTAAATTTGGTATGGAGAAGGGGACTGGATTTAGGGGTAGGTGCTTACAGGGGACTTTACCCTCATCAGTAATAATTAAGATTATAAAAGACATACATTCATGCATTATTGTGTATAAAAAATAAAATACGTACTTTGAAATGCAGTTGGACTTCGCGTTTATGAAAAGTTTCTGTTTGTAACAGCTGAGTTAGAAAAAATATTTCACCATAAAACTCTGGAAGTAGAATTAAGAATGTTGTGGTAAATCATGGGCTAGTTTAGCTATAATTATCTGTTCGATTGTGGCAAAGCTGAGGTCTGGCTTTAGTTTTTTTAAGTAGAGATTCTGCCTTAAAAGGGAATTTTAAGAAGAGTATGTTTTTTCTTCAGTTGAGAAATAGATGCAACTAATAAGCAGCCTTTTTTCCCTAGGAAAGATATAACTTGAGACCTAAATCTTTGATTGGGATTTTCTTCTGTGATCATAACCCAAGACATACTTAACCCAAGCATTCCACATATTTCTCTACTCAGAAGTTTCTCTCCCTCACATGTAATTCCCTGAATATTATTTCCCTAGCTTTTGGGCCAATCTAGGCCAACAAACTGTGTATGTGTGTTCTTTTTTTTTCATAAGAGACTTTTGGTCTTATTCACTGATATGTCATCAAATTACACTTAGTCACAAGATTTTCCAGGCAAGAAACATTACACTAAGGTACCTACTAAAATCTGATTAACAATGAACACTTGATTAAAGTTGAAATTATTTGCAGCATTCTTTGGAATCACTGGTAGCCCCTAACAATACCCAGCCTCTCATTATCAAGGATATTCAATAGCAATATATGCCTAGAAAAGATTTGTAATATACATTTTTGGAGGCAGAAAGTATAGATAAAAGCATATGCCCATCACATTGACAACTAAGTTTGTATCAGACCCTTCTGGGAAAATTATGAGTGCATCAGAACATGACATCCTTTCAGGACAAAGAAAATTATCAGATATGGTAGATTTCAACATGGTAGATCAGTAAGTAATAGACAAAGTAGGCACATTAACCAGGAGAGGGGCATATTATAGACTCTTGATCTCCTTATAAGCTTCTTCTACTGATCATTAACACTCAAGGAACACATGTCCACAATCAGTACAGGAATTTTAGCTATAATTATTGAATCAAGCAAATAACTAAAGGTAGTCCAGATCAAGAGTAAAGAACATCAAGACAGTATCAACTATAGTTCCAGGTTAGAATTTTAAGCAGAATATGAGATGTTTTATTACTCTCAATACTATTCAAAAGCAGTTTCTGAGGCATTCATTCATATTTTTGTGGAAAAAATATGAAAAGTCATTTTCCTTAGGTATATGCTTTATGGAAATGAGTTTTTGTCATAAATAATAAATTACTTATGGCTTTAATATGAATATATGAAAATAGATTATCCCATATCTAAATAAAAACAAATTTGAAATTTTTAGGACAGGTTTTCATTTATCATTCCCATATGCAAAATGTATCTTGTAAATAATTTATTTGTGGCTTTTCCTCTAAAGGTGTGACTTAACGTGTGTCAGAAATCATGAGCTTTTGTTTGAAATATCACCAACACATGGATTACCAAAACTCAGTTCACAAGCCATGATCATTCCATTTGTTCAAGGATGTAGAAAGAGGACAGCTTGATTTTGTAAAGCTAGACTGGTGAGCTGAAAAATAGCTACGCTTTAGCTCCTGATTGTATCCAAATGGAATCAGCAGTTAGAGAATAGGCAAATCAAGCTACTTCTAAGAGGATGGCCTAAAATATTCACTTCCGGGCACCCTTAGATACCATGTGAAGGCATTTCTATAAGAGGACAGGTTTATATCCCAAGGAGCAAGCTATTGTTGATTGTCCCTACCTGTTGCACACTATGACATCATGAACTTGCAACATGTACATTAAGCTGCCTATGTGGTACATCTCAGAGGCTAATGTAGTAAGATGAAAGGCAGCCTGAGAATAAAATGAAATCAAAGAGTCTTGAGACTTTTGGCTTTACAATTTCACAATATAGTGGTGGAAAATCAAAGTGATGGTTGTCTATATTTTGGCATACATGTATACTTAATAGGAACATTTTCCCCCATTACAGATCAACACATTAACAACTATTATTCATCAGCTAGTCTCATTTAGCATTACCATGCTTACCTGCTGATTTATTAACTACAGAAAAACTTGATGTATTTAGAATGTTTCAAGTAAGATTTGAGGTTAACTCAATTTATATTGATTACATCTCCTCTACTCTGAGTAGGGAAACATCCTAAATGAGAATGGATCCAGTGCAATCTAGAATGAAGTTAATGTTTAGAGAAATAAAAGTATGCAGAAGAGTGTTAGAGGAAATTGAAGCAATAGACTATACATGTCACATCTTCTAGTTAGCAGGAATTGAGAATATTTTTAAATAAAAAAATCTACTTGAATATATGTTGGAGTATACGGAAAAACTATCTGGAAAAAAAAAATTACCTGACCAACATTTGGTATTGTCAGTGTTTTAAATTTTAGTTGTTGGAATCCTCATGTAGTGATGTCTCATTGCTGATTTAATTTGCATTTCCATAGTGACATAAGATGCAGAGCATCTTTTCACATACTTATTTGCCATCTGTATACTTTCTTTCCCACGCAGTCTTGAGGAAGTCTATGACCTTCTCTGGATCATGAAAAGTTGGACAAAATAGTTCCTATTCTGGAGAAGGAAGATGCCAAAAAGTTCATGAAGATAATAAAAAATGTTTAAAGTTATTATCAAATATAAAAATTCAACCGTTAATTTTGACATGATTGGCATTACTAAACCAAGAATGTGGGAAAATTGACTGTAATCAGTAATTGTAATTTATTTGTTAAACCAATTCTTTCAAAACATGGGGCGCAGTATTCTTTGTACTGTATCTTATTGTCTGTGTGATATTATTATTCACACTTCCCTTGCTCATTTGCGTTATTGGATGATTCAGCTCTGGCTAGTCCCTTCTATTTTTTTCATAAATATCCATATTAGAGTCCTAAATTCCATTGTTTTTTCTTATAATCTCAAAATTCTTGGTTATCGGAAATGTATATTATGATCAAACAGTTCACCTTTCTGTGTATAAAAAGGAAGATAAACATTTCTACTCCCTACAGTAAAAATAGTCCACTTTGGAGCAGCTGATGCTGCTGCCATATGCTGGGAAAAATATTTCACCGACAGACTGTGTCATCTGGATTATTGCAAATGACAATGAGGCAATTGTTCTGGTAAGTTTCCAGACACATTTCTGACAAAGCCAATCATGTGAATATGTCAAATCAGTTGTGCCACTATTTTAACTTAGATCCCAGTCCTAAAATATATTCCTACCATTGGGGTTGTGCAGTGTGTACAAACACGATGAATCAAGATTCTGAATAAAGATTCACGGAGCTGTTGGAAAAGCTAATTCACGAGAATGTGCTGCTACTTCTCGACGAACTTTTGTCAACCCAACTTCTGCCAACTATTAGTGAAATTGCTCTTTAGTGAAATTTATTACTCAAATCACTTTTTCTGCTTTGGTTTAATTTCTAATTGTGTCAGAATATTAGTGTTTGGTCCCTTTAAGGGATAAATTTTCTAGATTCTTTATCCTGTTTTACTGCCATCTAGGTTAGGTTTCTTCCCATTATATTCTTTCTCCAGACAGTGCAGACAGGGGAGTTGTTGACAAGATAAAGGTGTGTTCATTGTGGTAAACAGTACCTTCAGGAGTCTGGAAGAGGAACATAACAACTGATTTATTTTTCCACTTATAAAACATGTCAATTAAAGTCACATGGTACAGCTGCATAAGTGGAGAAAATGAAACTTGATAGAACTAAGTTTGAAGTACAGGAAACCACAGAACTGAAAAATAGGCCAGTGAAGCTGTTGAAATAAACCTGAAGACCTATTTTTTTACTAAGATAGTGAAAATTTCATGCATAAGACACAGATGAAGAAAATCGTTGGAGGGGCTGGCCCCATGGCCTAGTAGTTAAGCTCGTGCGCTTCACTTTGGTGGCCCAGCGTTTCACCGGTTCGGATCCTGAGCGTGGACCTAGCACTGCTCATCAGGCCATGCTGAGGCGGAGTCCCACAGAGCACAACCAGAAGGACCTACAACTAGAATACACAACTATGTACTGGGGGCTTTTGGTAGAAGAAGAAATAAAAAAGAAAAGAAGATTGGCATCAAACGTTAACTTAGGTGCCAATCTTTAAAAAAAGAAAAAATTGGACTCAGTTAAATTACAAAGTGGATATAAGGTCAGTTTGTCTTATAGTTATATATTCATATGCTACAACCTAACTTCAGCCACCTACCCTTAGAAAATATACTTTATGGGTTTTTATATTTCAGTGTGTTTTGTTTTTCTTTTAATATGGAATAATTCCTCTCCTCTTTCTTCTCTCAGAGCCCTCTCTAAATGTTCTTGTACTTGATTCATAATTTTTCCTTTCTTCTGAAGGAGCATGTTCTGATCTCTCTTTGAACCCCTCTCATAGTATACCACAGCATGTGTCCTTCTCCCTCGTTTAGCTGTGAATTTCTCAAGAACCAGCCCATGTCCTATTTATGTTTACATTCCATTTTCTCCTCTACCCCTTAGCACAAAGTCTGACACAAAAAAATCCTCCAATAATTTAAAGCTTTTCTTCCCTTCCTAAGGGGAGAAGGTTACAAACCTTTAACTTCCAGAGAGATAGCCTTTAAAAATTTTTTTATTATAATTACCTATCATGTATAAATGTAATGAGACACAAATGAGTAGTTAGAGTCTGTTCCCTCTTGGCCTCAGCCTCCACAAAAATTCTGCCTGTGTTATATCACATACAGTGGGACCATTTAGAAAGCATCCATGGTATGATTTCCAACCACAACCTTCAACTCAAGGCAACATGCCCAGGACCTACTTTGAATTAACAGTCAAACTCAGTACTGTACTATTAGGGAAAAAATATTTCAGGATCTGAGCCGAAAGACTTGTCAGAAACTCTAATTCCTTACTAATTGGAAAAAATAAGGAGAAAAAATTTAAAACAATAAACTAAAGTCTTATGAGTTAAGATGGATAAAGTATTGACTAACCTAATTCTCCCAACAAGATTTCAGTGAATCTCAAACCCTGTTTAGGAAAAGCTAAATTTTTCTATTGACTTAACATAAGGAAATGAAAGTAGTATAAATAATGTCTTGGTTTAAAAAACAATATTGGTAATTTGATACTGTTTAAAACTAATACATGCTAATTTGCCAGTAGGGACTTGTTCAAGGGAAGTTCAAATAGATAATGAAAAACAAACTATGAAAAGAGAATAAAAACATAAAAACTTTCCAACCTTTCCCCTTGCAACCTTCAAATCTGAGATGATCTAATCGAACAATCAGTTATGGTGATGGCCCAAGTTTTACCGGAAGTAAATCTGATGAGACTATGTTCTGTATTTTTCTTTATTCTCAGAGTTCATATTATCTAAAGTATTGCTTGCTAAGAACAAATGGTAATAACATTATAAAAGAAAACAATGATTTTGACCACTGAACCATTTGTGTATTTAACATTATAGTCTTTGTATTCTCTAGAAGACAACTGACATATAAATTATGAAATATTTTTTCCCATATATCTTCGCAGCAGAAGTATTGATATCTATTGTTAGAGCTTTAGTTGATAAATCTGGTGCTCATAAAGGGGCTTCTAATTCCTGCAAAGCTGTTACTGAGAGACGTGACAGAAACCCCTTGGATGGATGATTGGATGAGATGAAAACATGACAACTCCAGTTTGTCTGCTAAGAGACTGCCACTGTATCTCTCAGAGGATCAAGTGCTGGCTCACATGTCCTGCATGCAAATTGACTCCAAAGAAGAGGGACTAAGAGCATGAAACCCCTCCTAGACTCCCAGATATACTAAGAGAAGCCAGTAATAAGGGAGAGAGAGAGAGAGAGAAGTAAGGCACAAAAGGATTAATATGCCTTGCTACCTAAACCACATCTTTTGCCATTGAGCATTTTGTTTTTGTCCTATTAATATATCTTTCGGAAAGTGACAGTGACAGAAAGCTCAAATGCTTCCTAGAATCATATGATAATTCAACCGTGGCATAAAACAGGTGAAAGAGACTTGTAGGCTGATTCATTAGAGCAGTATCAAATGACTGTTCTAGTCATCTATTGTTGTGCAACACTAGTCTACAACTGAGTGGCTTCAAACAACTATAATCATTTATTTTTCTCATGAAGTCTGCCATGTGGGCAGGGCTCAGTGGAGAAAGCTCATCTCCATTCCATTCAGCATTAGCTGGAGTTGCTCAAGTGAGAATTGAAGACGAGTCACTAACATGGTTGGCAAGTTGGTGCAGGATATGGCTGAGAACTCAGCGTGGACTGAAGCGTGGGGTCTTGGTTCTTTTCACGTGGGTCTCTATGTGACCTGGACTTCCTGGCAGCGTGGTGACTGGATTTCAAGGTCAAGCATCCTAAAAGAGACTCGGCAGAAGCCTCCATTGTTTAGGTAAATTGAGACAATACGAAGCTGTTATGATAGCTTAAAACGTGGGCCATTTTCAAGAATGTGCCATGTGCACTTAAAAATAGGCTATATTATCTATTTTCAGGATCCGTTGCACAGCTACAAGTCGGCTTCGTTGATTATTTTTTAGGTCTTCTACAGGCTTACTAGGGTTTGTTCACTTGCTCCATCTTGGGTTGAGAGAACATATCCTGTCATTAATGTGCCCCTGTTTCTGCTTGCATAGTTTACATTTTCTGCTTTAAGAAAGTTACTAGTATGTTAATGAGTCCATAAAAATCCATAAATATTAATAAATATATCACTCACTGTGAATGTAGCCTTTAGGATTATAATATATCCCTCTTTGTTTCTTTTAATACTTTTTGTCTGATTTCTGTCTTATCAGATATTCATATTGTGACCTCTGCTTTCTCTTGGATTGCATTTCTCTTATAGATCTTTTACATTTTTAACCCTTCTTTGTATCTTCCAGTGAGCCTCATATAACAGCAGAATGTTCAGTTAGCTTTGTTAATCACCAATTAGAGGATCGTTTTTGCTTTCTTAGGTGACGTAAGCCGAGGTGCTTTGTTATACTTGGTGAGTCCTGTCAGGTTTTATTTTCTCTCTCTCCTTTTTGAGGGAGGTTGTGTATATATTTTATCTTTTAGGAAGTTTTATTTTTGTTCCAACTGTTAATTTGAGACTAAAAATTTAATACGATATCCTTAACTCCTCTTTTATCTCTATATTTTTATGATCCCCTGATATGAGCTAGTATATTGAAATGAACTAGTAACCTCTTCTTTCCACGTTACTGTGTCCCCGGGATCTGAGTTGCACTAACAGCCTTATTATTGCAGCTAATACCTATATATGCTCCCCTTTCTTCCTCCAGTTCTAGCAAATTTAGCATATACATGTTGGCAGAGCATTCAGAGTTGCATACTAAACTATCTTCCTTACAACCACAATTTACTCTAAGGTAAACAGGTAAAATACATTTAATGCTCCTCATCCCTTTTATGTCAATATCTCTCCAGTTTTTTGTTTGCCTGAAGTTTGCAGATTCATCAATAAGGAATTATAGGAATATCTTTGCGTATTCAATTCAGTTTATCTGAAGCCTACATAATAAAAGTTCATTTTGACTAGATATAAAAATATATGGCTCACATTTTCTTTCAAGTATCTTAAATATATTATTTCAGTACCTTTAGTATAAAGAGTTGCTGTTGAAAAATATAGTGACAATCTGAAATTCTTTCCTTTATAAATGACTTGCTCTTTATGCTTGAATGCCCAAAAGATTTTTTTCCTTTTTCTTTAAAATCTCATAGATTGACAAGTTTGACAGTAATATGTCTTGCCATTCTCTATTGATTTTAGCAGTGCTCTTTGACCCTTAAGTGGTCTTTTAGGTCAGGAAATTTTTCTTGAGTTATATTTTCTTTTGTTATGTCTCATGGTTTTAGTGTTGGTTTTCTTCTTCAGAATCGATTGATCTCTCTCTCTAGTATTTATAATATATATTTATTGAATATATAATATATATTGCATTTATATAATCTTTCATTATTTTCTTATATAAACTTATCTCCATGTTTTTATTTTTAAGATTTTTATAACTTTGATCTTTTTTCTTTAGATATCATTCATTTATTTATTTACTATTATGTTCCTTCTACTTTAGTTTCAATTGGTGACATGAATTTTTATCTTATTTTCTGAGTCTACCTCCTCTCCTCAAATTTGTTTCTTCTAGTCACTTTATTTCTGAATTGATTTATGTTGTTCTTTCATAGTGTTTATCATTTTTAAATTAGTTTTTTATTTTGTAATTTTAGGTTATGATTTTCATCTGTCTGTGAGCAAGTCTTGTGTAGTTTTATTGCTCATTGGGACATTATTCTGCTCCTTAATCTCCTTCTTTCTTGTCATAGCATATGGAATCTGACTGAAACTTTTGTGTTGCTTGCTTATTACATGAAATTAATTTTTCTGTGCTTTTAGGGTGTTTGGGTGGCTCAGAACAGCTTCGCTTTTTGTAGGAGGAGAATAATTAAATATAATGCAGGATCTTCTATAGGATCCTGGGAGTGAGAAAGGATATTCAAAGAAAAATTCGTGATATTTGCATATGGTCTGTAGTTTATTTAATAATACTGTACCAATGTTAATTTCCTGTTCTTGATAATTGTGTTATAGTTATATAAGTTGTAAAATTAGTTTAAACAGGGTGAGGTATATAAATGATCTCTTTGAAACATTTTGGCAACTTTAACAATTTTTAATTGAGATATAATTGATATATAACATTGTGTTAGTTTTAGGTGTACAACATGATGATTTGATATATTCATATATTGGACATATATTGTGTGTGTTTGCAATGAGAACTTTTAAGATTTATTCTCTTAGCAACTTTCAAATATACAATAAAGTATTGTTAATTACAGTCATAATACTGTACATTACATCCTCAGGGCTTATTTATCTTATAAGTGGAAGTTTGCACCACTTGAACAGCTTCACTCCTTTTGCCCACCCTCAACTCCCACCTCTGGCAACCACCAATCTCTTCTAAGTATCTATGAGTTCTATTTGTTTTAGGTTCTGTATATAAGTGATATTGTAAGGTATTTGCCTTTTTTCTGTCTAACATTTCACTAAGGATAATGTCCCCAAGGTCTATCCATGTTGCTGCCAATGGCAGTACTTCCTTCTTTCGAAGGAATAATATTCTATTGTATGTATAGACCACATTTTCTTGATCCATTTATCTGTTGATGGACACAGGTTTTATCCATGTCTTGGCTATTGTAAACAATGCTGCAATGTATGATGGGGATGCAGATATCTCTTCCAGATAGTGATTTTATTTCTTTGGGATAAATACACAGAGGTGGAATTGCTGGATCAAATGGTAGTTCTATATTTTTTGAGGAAACTCTATACTGTTTTCCACATTCGCTGCATAAATTTACATTCCTACCAACAGTGTATAAGGGTTCCCTTTTCTCTACATTCTAATCAAAACTTGTTCTTTCCTGTCTTTTTTGATGATTGCCATTCTAACAGGTGTGAAGTGACATCTCAGTGTGATTTTGATTTGCATTTCCCTAATGATTAGTGATGTTGAGCACCTTTTTGTGTACTTATTGGCCATTTGCATGCCGTCTTTGGAAAAATGTCTATTCAGTTCCTCTGCCCATTTTTTAATTGGATTGGCTTTTTCTCCTATTGAGTTGTAGGGGTTCTTGACATATTTTGTAAATTAACCCTTTATCAGATATATAATTTGCAAGTATTTTCTCTATTCCATCGGTGTCTTTTCACTTTGTTGATAGTTTCCTTTGCTGTACAAAAGCATTTTACTTTGATGTAGTCCCACTAGTTTATTTTTTATTTTGTTGCCTTTACCTTTGGTGTCAAATTCAGAAAAACATTACCAAGACCAATGTCAAGGAGCTTTTACCAACTACGTTTTCTTCGAGGAGTTTTATGGTTTCAGGTCTTAAGATCAAGTGTTTAATCCATTTTGACTTGATTTTTGTGTATGGTGTAAGACAGAGGTCCAGTTTCACTCCCTTGCACGTGGCTGTCCAGTTTTCCCAACACCAATTATGGGAGAAGCTATCCTTCCCCATTGTATATTCTTGGCTCCTTTGTCATAAATTAATTGGCCATATAAGCGTGGGTTTATTTCTGGGCTTTCTATTCTGTTCCATTGATCTATGTGTCAGTTTTTATGCCAACGGCATACTCTTTTGATTACTATAGCTTTGAAAAATACTTTGAATGTATGCTAGGCCTAGTGATTTGCTTCTGATGAATAGACTATGGTGAAAGTAATGGGATGGCACCTCTAATATCCAGTTATAAAAAACTTTGACTTTTGACTTCCTAGTATGCCTTCTCTCACTTTTCTCACATGCTTGCTTTGATGATGAAGCCCACAAGCAAGGAACGGAGAGTGACCCCTGGCAAACAGCCTGCAAACAACTGAGAATTTCAGTCAACAGCATGCAAAGAATGAAATCCTGCCAACAAACCCTGAGTGATCTTGGAAGGGGGTCCTGACTCAGTAGAACCTTGAGATGAATGTGGCCCTAATTGCAGCCTGATTGCAGCCTCCTGAGACCCTGAGTCAGAGGGGCCATGACCAGGTCCTGATCCATAGAAAGTGTGAGATCATAAATGTGTGACATTTTAAGCTGCAAAATTTTGGTGTAATTTGTTATGCAGCAATAGATAATTAATACAGTAAGAATAAAAAGAAACAAGATAGGGATCTGGAGCCTAGAACCCAAACGTGAAGAGATTGCAGTGGAAGGATGAAAATCAATGAAAGACAGGAGGAAAAAGGCAGCATTACTCTGGATGCAATCAGGAGTACATGGAGGAACTCAGAGAAGACAAAGTTCTAGTCTCTCCATACACCCATCGTTGAAGATTGACTCAACCAGATTTCAAAGCAATAACTATATGTCATGAACACTTTGGTACTTAAAATCACATGTTTGAGTCATATTTGAGTCTGAGTCATATTCTGTCTTTACTTTAAATAAAATAAATGTATTGGAGCCACACGGACTTGGATTTGCATACTAGTTCTGTCGTATACATTTTTCAACTTGACCCCCCAAAACAAACTGAAGAAGAAAGACTGAAAAAGAGAGATCCTTTTTTTCATCTTATTATGCTTTTCAAATTCAATTCTTTTTATTTATTTATTTGTTTATTTTTTGAGGAAGATTAGCCCTGAGCTAACTACTGCCAGTCCTCCTCTTTTTTTGCTGAGGAAGCCCGGCCCTGAGCTAACATCCATGCCCATCTTCCTCTACTTTATACGTGGGATGCCTGCCACAATATGGCTTTTGCCAAGAGGTGCCATGTCCGCACCCAGGATCCAAACTGGGGAACCCCGGGCCGCCAAAGCGGAACGTGCACTCTTAAATGCTGCGCCACCAGGCCAGCCCCTCAATTCCTTTTATTTTTAAAAATTGGACTCATTCTCTTTATTTTGGTTTTGGACTGTTCTCTATTATGTCTATATTGTTAGGATTCCTCTCCTTCTATCTCAAAATTAACAACCTCTGCCAGGTTACTTGATTAAATCTCTGCACTATATATATGGATTATATCTACACTGTTATTAAATTTCATTAAATAGTGGATAAACTTAGCCATCATCAGGGGGAAAAAATGCCTTTAGGAAAATGCCAAACCAAACCAAACAGAGAAGTAAACAATCTGGACCAGTTTTCAGTTTCCCCTGTGATATCCAACTTTGCTGATCACCAATTTTTCTCTATTTGTGGTCAAAATATAATCCGAACCAGGGCTAGCAATTTTATAGATGCATGATCTTGGATAGTAGGGAAATAATAGGAGAGCACATGGCTGTATCGGCTGTACCGGCACAAAACTCCCAGCACTTTAGAAAGTCTCCTTGAGGATAGGCATGTATATAGGTGGATACGTAAAGGATAATATGCATTACTCAGCTCTCACTGCAGTCCTTCCTGAAACTCTCTTCCAAGCCATAAATTCACCTCAAATCCTCTTATAGGTACTCTACCCAGCATCTAATGTAACTCTCAAAGATGTTTAGCATTATACAGAATTGTGCCCTTCACCCCTAAAATGCACTTTAAAACTGAGCCATAACAAAGAAGTTCTCCTGATTTTAAAGCACTCATTTAAAAAAGTTTCCTCTAAAATTGAATCTACTGTCATTTGACATTCTTAGATAAGAAGCCACACTTCTTTCTTTAATCACCCTGAGCTCTTTTTGTGGACTATTTAATTATTCATCGAAAACTAAAAGTTACATTATTTACTCTTCTAAATCTAGCAAAAATTTGATATTTGTTTATATTTTTTCATTTGTTTTATACTCTCCTCTGTTATCCCACCCCACACTTTTTATTTCTAGAAAAGGCCCCCACTGATCCATTATCCCTATCGTTTCGATAGGAAATGCCATTTGAGCAGAATGTGGTCCAATCCTCCAGCTACAGCTTATTGAATTAGGCATGGGGATATGATCCCTGTTGGGGCAAGGAGTACATTCCACATGAATTTGAACGTGGTACTCAGAAAGTCAAGATGGTCTCTCTCAGGGATTCTGGACTATAGTGTGAAAAGCAGCAATAAGCAGAGCCTCTTAAATCAGGTTGACTAACTTTGATTCTTTTCTTTTTCACATAATAGATGTGTAACCACAGGTTAGTTATTAACCCTTGTGTCTCGGTTTCTGCTGATCATGAAAGTACTTACTCTTTGGGTTCCTGTGAGGATGACTTTGGATAAAACATACATAGAGTGCCTGGCCCTTAGTACGCACTCAATAACTGATGGTTGTTTCTGTTGTCATTGTTGCGTCATTGTTGCTTAGAAGTATTATAGACCAAAAATTAGAGCAAGCCTACCTGCACTTAGAGAAAATGAATCAAGAAATAAACAAACTGATGTCCCTGGAGTCCTTGTCTTCAGTTGACTTCTATGTCTAGTGAATTCCGCTCAGTTTCCATGAACTGCTTAGCTAATCTCATAATAAAATTTCTTTGTGCTTAAGATTATTTAAGATATATCTACTTTCAAGCAGAAGAGCCATACCTACTATGAGAAACCCACATATACATAATACAAAATATTATCTACCTTATTAACTCATCTTTTATGACTTTTTTGTATAAAAATAGTGAATAGCCTGTGACTTCTTGGAAAGTTTTATCATATTTAAGTAAGATAAAACTACAACTATAACTGAAAGCTGGCCTGGCATTGTTTGCTGCCCCTTTGATAGTAAATGTACACTTTATGTTTAGACACTAGAGTTACTTCATTCTATCTGTCCACCTTCAAATTTCATCAGCCCTGTCTCAATGGAAGAGCTAATGAATGGACACTTGTGATGGTGAGAAATTATTTGGCAGCCTACATGATTTTTAATAAACACATCATTTTAAACCTTTGCCATCTGTCCTTTGCTCTAATTATAGTTGCAAAATGAGCATAATTATGAATTATGTCACAGAATAAGGCACACATGATTTGAATGTTTTACATTTTTAATCAATGGTTATTATCTAGCATATTTTTATCTCTTTTTTATAAGTAGACAACAAGAGCTTACAAATGAGAAACACCTCTAATTTTTCACAAAAAAAGGGGATGCTTTGGGGCCAACCTCATGGCCTAGTGGTTGGGTTTGGTGCACTCTGCTTTGGCAGCCCAGGTTCATGGATTTAGATCTCTGACACAGACCTACACCATCTGTCAGCCATGCTGTGCCAGTGACCCATATATAAAGTGGAGGAAGACTGGTACAGATGTTAGCTCAGGGCTAACCTTCCTCAGCAAAAAAAAAAATAAATAAATAAAGAGGATGCTTAAACACATTATGAAACGTTCAAATAATAGAATACTATGGAGTGACTAATAAGGATGCTATAGACATAGATGTTTTTGAAAATCATTCAAAATACGTTAGTGGCAAAAAACAAACCCTTGTTACTAAATGACTCATGGATACAATATGAGAAACCTACACACACCCAGAATATTATCTACATTATATAGATATATGCGTGTGTGTGTGTGTCTGTGTGTGTTCCTCCAGAAGCTGGTCCTGACAAAAGTATTTGGGTATATGCAGTAAATATAAGGATGTATACCTTATCTGTAATTACCTAAAAACTTAGCAGCTTAAAAGAGCAAACATTTATTATCTCACACAGTTTCTGAGAGTTGGGAGTACAGAAATGTCTTAATTGGGCAGATGTGATGCAGGGTCTCTCCTGAGGTTACAGTCAAGATGTTAGCCCATCATTTAACGACTTAACTGAGACAGAAGATCTGCTTCCACAAGGGCCCACAGCTATTGGCAGGATGTCTTCGTTCCTTGCCAGCTGTTAACAGAACATACCATCACTTCTGCTACGTTCTCTTCTTTAGACTTGGGTGATTAATTCCAGCTCACAACCAAGGGGAGAGAAATTAGGTTCCACCTCTTAAAAATGAGTATCCAAAACTGTGTGCATTTACTTTAAAACCAGCACATTATTTTAATCTCAAGAGGGATTGGTAGAGGAACAGGGATATGAAATATAGAATGGAAAGAATTCAAAACGGGGTATGTTAATACACAGGTTAATAATTACTGTGGGCAACTGGGCTCAGTTGCTCCTGGGAACCTCTAGGAGAGTGTGTGGAACTTGGCTGGGTTAGTATGAGTTCTCTGAGTAGCAGACATCAAGCTGAGATTAGATGATCAATAAATTTATTGGGGAAATTCCTATGAAGGATGAAAGGAAGGAAGAAAGAGTAGGCAGGGAGAGCACCATACAGTGCAAGTATGACAGCTGTGGAAGGAGAGGTGAAAGAAAGAAGATTTGACAGAAGAGTCTCAAACAGCAGTGCAGTCCTAAGAGTTTCCCTCAGGTCAATTGGCAATACCCATTAGACGTGTCCCAATACCGCAGAAAGGGCTGGCATTAGCCATCCACCATGTTCAGTCATTCACTGAGAACAGCTCTAGGGAAGTATCCTGCAGCACAAATGCAGTGCTGGGTCCAGAAAAATGGCAGTTGGAACCGTCAGTCAACTATGATTCCAGCAGCATAAGATCTGAACACTGTATTTTCTACCATCCACCCATTGCCCTACACAGATCTAATTCTCAACGCAGGTTCAAGGAATAGCTCTAACATGGCTGCCATGGCCCTCCCTTCTTGAGGGGAAATTTAAAGAGATGGACGACAACAGCTACAGGCTGTTGGTTTTGGGGTCATAAGTCATACTCATCATTTCCTCCATTTTAAAACCCCTCACCCTCAGCTGTCACCTTGTCAGGCTTCAATGGTTAATCTTGTCTTGGGACCCACACCTTCATTCCTGAGGACCTAAGCCCTTGGCAATCATAGCTTCTTGGGCCATAGTTGTTAACAAATGTCCATTCACCATTACAATAGGCATGAGGGTACTGAGCATACATGGATCACCCAGGTTCCATACATAGTTCTACCTGCCTGCCTAGTTGTATAAACACAGCTCTACCATCTCATGCTTGTGATGGTTGATCATTACAGTCAAGATGTTGACTCGTTTTTCACCTGGAGAGCAAAATGCCCTGGTGGCAGCTTAAGATTATAGTTTCATGGTTTCCACGCCAATGGCATCCTCTTTGCCCAATGGATGATCAATTGACCCATCCCAAAACTCCATTTTACCTCTTATTTTCTCTAACTACTCCTGACAATACCTATATTTGTTTGGATTTTTTGAAAAGCAGCCAAGATAGGATTAGATATAAAAGAGATTTATTGGGGAAACTGTGAAGAATACAGAGGAGGAAGAAGAGTTAGCAGGAAGAGTCTTCAGACCACAATACAGGCCTGTGACAAAAGAGAAGGAAAGAGGATTGGGCAAGAAGAAACTCAGTGAGTTTTGGCAGATTCTCCAGCCTTAGTTACCCTTTAGAAGAGTCCCATGTCTCATAGGAATGGGCCATCACAACATCTTAGAGTCATCCTACCCTGAATTTCAAGGAGGCTGAGCTCTTCATCTTTTAATTCCCATCGCTGTGGCCAAGGACTGCTCCCTGAGGTAGAAAGAAAGTTCTCAGAGAATCATGGGTGCTTTCCAGAGGAGACCATGGGCATGTGTCACTGAAGGTCTAGGGTATATTTTGGGGTAACTAACAGAATTTCTTACAAATATGCAAACATTCACATAGATTTTTAGGCAAGAAAGTTTGAAAACTAAATAAAAATGTTAATCTTGATATCTAGGTGGTTAGATTTGGGGCTTCTATTTAGCTTTTCAATATTTTTTGGCTTGTCTGATTATCTAATATTTTATAATAAAATTTAGTGATAGAATCAGTTTTAGTTATGGTTAAAATGCTATATAATAAAATGGAAACTGCTTATGATATATTGTTCGTGGGAATCAGGAGAATATGGACGGCATAGATTACATCCATATAAAATATATTTAAGCAGACACATAGGGAGGAAACACAGAAATAATAGGTGTATTATTATGGTTATTGTTTTCTTTTTATAATCACAAACAGGAAATTTATTGACATAGATAAACATAAAAAGAATCTTTTTTTTTTTTTTTTTGAGGAAGATTAGCCCTGAGCTGACATCCATGCCCATCTTCCTCTGCTTTATATGTGGGACACCTTCCACAGCATGGCCTGCCAAGCGGTACCATGTCGGCACTCGGGATCCAAACCGGCGAACCCCGGGCTGCTGAGAAGCAGAACGTGCAAACAACCGCTGCGCCACCCGGCTGGCCCCAAGAATCTATTTTTAAAAGTTTCCACATTTAGCAAATCTCAGACAAATACATAGCTCACCAGTACCCATTATTACTTTACTTTTACCTCAATTAAAATGCAATTTGGAACTAGACTTGTCCAGTGAAATGTTTGAACGTTGAATTTGCTTTAAATTGTAATATGAATCCAAGTATCACCGTAATATTCACATCTGCAAAAAATCTTGTTGAAAGATAGTAAAGCTGATGTTACTACAAAAATTCTGCATTAAAACGCAACTGAATTAGCATCTCTATAGCCACAGGGAAAGAACACCAATGTGGGCTACCGCAGTGCAGCCCTCCTGAAGACCAGCACAGAAGGCTCCATTTCCACTGTAACCATACCTCTCTGCAGGACGATCACATAGTTCAGGCCCTTCTTTGTCTCCTGCAAGGTAGCTCCTGCTCTGCTGGCAAGAATGGGGAGAACTTTCTGCTTCATGATGCTAAGAATAAGAATGTAAAACAAAAGAATGTAAACCATCTCAAATTTCGATACAAGTCAATTCACATCAAAGGATAAAGACTTGGCTGCCAAACAAAACTAAATCTCCAAAAAAGAAACTTGAACATAATTGACCTTTTCTTCCCACTTTAATTTGTTTGGGATTCTGAACTGACTGGAAGTAGGATGCTTCTGCTTGAGCTCTAGTTATTCGGTATTCGGTCCTAACGCCAGCCCACCATCAATTTGACTCCATCCTCCGACCAGGATTATTCTTTGAAATGAACAGTGCCTTTTCTTCTTTCTACAAAGGAAAAAACACTAAAAGACCTGCATTGTAACTGCTATTTCATAGTTTTCATTTTTTGTAAATTCTGTTTGCTTGGTCTTACATTTTTTTCCCTAAATTTCCCTTTTGTCTTGATGCTCTAACTTTGGAGAATTTTCTGTTTTGTTTTTACATTTCATATGTTTTACTTTTTGTGACATTGTCTACTGACATGTATTTAGTCTCATAGGTGGTAGTTTTTTAAAGTTTTTTTTTTTTGTATTTTGTTTATAGCTGATTTAGTATTCCTCTACTGAGTTCTGAGGCTGTCTGAGTTTTTCCAAGCATATTCTTGGAGATCCTTAATTATTCAATAATCAAATCCTAAAAAAAATATTTTGGGTGTATGTTGGATCATCTAGATGCCTAAAACCAAATATCACTGTATTTGAGTGGCTACATTTGTGTTTATTATATGATTGAAGCGGCAATGTTACTACTTTGTCAAAAGCTAATGAGGGGAAATAAAAGAGCGGACACAATGACACAATTCACACCAAGAAAATAGGAAATGATATCACTACTCTACACATAAAAACCTCAGTATAGTTTGAAATTGAAGATTTTATGACTATTTGGAAGAACCTATGTCTAAGAAACTATTATTCACATCATGAAAAGCAATTTCAGCAAAACAACGTTATTTGTCAAACAAAACTGATATTGTTGTTTTGAGTTTTATTGTTTTTATAGTTTATATTTAATTTGTAAAATTGTTTGGCTTTATCATTTTGTAAGAGATATAAGCATAAGGACTTATATCTGGATTTATTTTTATACCATTTTAAGTACAATTGTAATTAAAATAGTTTATGTCCAATACTGTGGGTTTATGATTTTTTTTCCCTAAAAGTGATAAGTATATTTTTCAAGCATAAGAAACAGTAGATTAGGATGTAGATGTAAGTGAAATATTCTGAAAACCCAAAGTGGAATCCAATAGTGCACACGTGGAGATTTCAGATGTTTATATGTACCCTCTAGAAAATCTATGGACGTGGATTTCTTGCCCCTAATATTTTTCTCTGATCTGTCTTAAAGATTCTGAAGAACATAAATTAACTAGCTAGCTACTCTTACAATGTTGCTAATTGTTTTCTTCCAATTGATGACTAGACTTATGCTTCCATCTGGACTTTTATTTCTAACATGTTTGTAGAGTGTTTCCTAGAAATTATTGTCACATTTTGTCTGTGGGTTTTTTTTTTAATGAATTAGTTCAGTTGCCACTGTTTCTTTCGATAAAGAATGGTTGATGATGAAGACAGTCATGCCTTGAAGACAGCCATACGTCAAAGATATTCATGTTCATTGCATTTATCCCTTGTTACGGCTTTGTGGTTATCAAGTTGCTTCATGATGCATAGAAACATTTTAGGATACATTTGATCTCCACTTTTTCTTTGGAAAATAAAAAGGAAAGGATTATTCTTCTTCAAAAAAGCATACTTACTGATACATTAAAGAGTTGTGTTGTCTTCCAAATATTATAAAGTAATGGCTTTGTAACCTCTTTGGAGGAAATGATATTAAAAAACAGTAGCATTTCCATATTAGCAGAACAGGATAGGAACGATTTGGAGAGATTGGATTGAGACGAAAGATTGTGATCATTATAAACCCATTAGGTTCAGTCAGGGAACAATATACCCCTATTTCATTTCTCAAAATATTTTCATCTTGATGAGCCCACCTGAGTGAATTTTTCTTTGTTAAGCATAGAGCATACTTGTCTCTTGAAACTCTTCCGCATTGTTTGTTCTGTAAATCATACGGTTCAACAACATGAAATAAAAATAGAAAAACCGCATCGTTACCTAAACCATTGGTTGATGAATAATGCATTTATTCTCGTAATCAATTTGGGGTCCCAGGGAAAAATTAAGATCAATGAAGAAAGGTCAGTAAGAAGAATCTTATCCATTCGAAAGCAAGATTTAGAAAATGAGGTACATATCTGAATACAAAATCTTCCACAAGTTAAAAGTCTATAAAAGGAGAACTAAAGCATTTGTAAGGAAAAAAAAGAAAAAAGCAATTATGAAAATGAAAAATATGAAACTTCTTAAGAAATATTGGAGTAGAAAGGCAGCAAATACTAGGACATACAAAAAACAAAGATTTAAATATTTCTATGAAAAGATATTTTTTTACTTTACTCTAGCAACATAATATAAAAGTAAATTACTGACCATCTATTTAGTTCCACTAAGGTAAATCTTTGCATGCTGTCTTTCATAGGGTGAATGCTCAATAGATGTTCTCGGCTGCTTGAGTTATAACAGGACAAATGATATTTATAATGATAACCCATCAAGTATTCCAAGAGCTTAAGCTGTAATTCTATTGATGCAATTTTACCTTTCACACTATAATTTTAATACTAAATGTATTCTGTTGTATATCTATGTGAAAAATCATTAATATATAGCAAGTCTATACACTAAAATAATTGATTAACCAAAATACCCTGTTCCTGATTCTTCTGATAAATTTAGCTTGCAATGGTCTTACTGTGTTTGTAGATCTGGGAAGGTAGATGACGAATAACACTGCTTTACTGAGAAAACTAAAGTTCCAGAAAATCTTTTTGAATAGGACCTTTTCCAGAACTTCTACAAAACTAGAATCTCTCCCATTCAGTTAGCATATCTCAAGCTCCCATTACTTGCAAAGCATTGTTGTGTGTTTTAGGAATATAAAGATGAATAAGCAAGGTGCTTCCCTTCCAGAAGGTAGTTGTGTAATGGTGCAACTGAGTATCTAGATACGAACCAGTAGAAGCCAGGAATCCACGCCTACCCCAGGTCTTCCCATGCTGCTTTGCACCTAGTTCCTCATCACTGTCCCAGGATTCTCCATTGATAGACTTGCACCGCCTTTGAATGGTAATCTGGTAGAATTTATAGGAAGTTTGCAATTAATAATTCATGTTTATGTTTAAAGCTTCTGTTACTGAAAACCTAAAAAGAGAGAACAAAAAGAATCAAATGACCAAAACAGGAAGTATATGATATAAAGCAGTTACTCAATTGATCTTACTAGAATGGTTAGCAGTTAGCTCAGTTTGTTAGAATATGACAATGGGATCACAGCTGGAGATAGAAAGGTCAGAAGCAGCATGTATTCCCAAGCCAGCGTAACGCAAATTCGTAACCTTGCCAAAAGGGAATCTGATGAGAGCCACACACTACCCCAGGCCATCTAAAGCCATCACTGGCCATAGAAACACAGAGCACATGCACTACGACTTGTGTTTTGGAAATACTTTCACTTAAATTAGACATCACCTCCACATTATGATAAACACAAAAGATGGTTATTGTCTTCTTACAAAATAAACCATGGAACTGAGAAATTCTGATACATAATGATAAGTGGCAGATAAACATGAAAAATGCCAGATTTCATTTCTTAATTTCTGGGGAATGTAAAAAATATCTATTCCATTAAGTAGATAAGCTGACATCTGTAGGTTGGATATGTTGACGGTATTCTTTTCTTTAGGTTAATGAAAGAAACATTGTTTCTTTACCTATTCACCAGCAGAAGTGATAGAAAAGGTAAAAGGCATATTCCAATGTTGTATTTTCTTTAAGGAAATAAAAATCAGAACAACAGTCAGATACTGTGACGCCACTCTATTGTAGAAAACTCAGACACTTGCCATTGTTCTGTGCTTCTTCAAAATTTCTTGTCTATTTATTAAGAATATGAAGGTTATTGTGACACCCATGGCAACAAGTCACATTTTTCTGTCTCTGAGAAACTGACCCACTTTTTAAAAGAAATGTTGGCTCTGCCAATATAAATATTCTGCATGCATCCATTTTTTTCTTTCACAATAAGACAGCTATTTGCTACTTTTATGCCTTAGTTTTCTCAAATACATTCTTTTCCTCTACATTACCACCATGTTCTAAGTAACATTTGTCTTCAAAAAATAACAAGGAAAAAATGAGTTATAATACAAAGGGATGGAATGGGATGGGTGCTAAGTGGGACAGATGGCATAAATGAGATTCTTTTCCCATTTCTTTCCCACTATTTCAAAGTAAAGCCACAGCCTACTATTTTGAAAAGCTACTATAACATACTATCATCTTTCCAGTAATGAACACTTGATGAATTTGTAATTTTTTCCTAAATCCTCTTACATCTAATGGAATTACAGGAATATCTGTTTCTAATGTTGACAAACACACTTCAGCTGACAACCCAACACATTTCATGAAGAAAAGATAGACTGCTGAACGTGGAGGAAATGGCTACAAAAGCATACTCAAAGGCCGTCTATCAGAGTCAGAAGAAGCTGTGAAGTGTAAGGGCCACAGAAGCCTAATGCTTTGGATCACCTCTGGAAACGTGCAATTACCACAGGAAGCATAATTCCCAGAGAACAGTCAAAATCATGGAATGGATGTATGGTGATTTTTCAATATATATTCCCTATCTAATCACAAAAATAGGGACATGTGCAATTAGAGTTTGGCAGCTCCATGGTTCTTTTATAAGAAAAGAATCAATCTTTTCTATTTAAACCATTTATAATAGATATTAAACATGTGTAGTCAAATCATCATGGGCATAAGTCGTCAGTGACTAAAAATAAGTTTTTCAAGAGTTTCTTCCTTTTAAGAGAACTGAATATAAATAGGAAATACTGCTTGTACCTCTTTGGAAATGCAAACAAAAAAGAGAAGGAATTAGGGAGGGAGGAAACAAGGAGGGAGGGAAGAAGGAAAGAAGGAGGGAGGGAGAGAGGAAGGGGGGGAGAGGAAGAAAGAAAGAAGAACCAAACGAGAAAAATCATGTTTAAAAGCCTTATTTTTCCTGAGCCTTTAAGCTCCACACATAATGCAATTATATTTCAGAAACCAAGTAAAATGAATATAGCTTACTAGCAAACATCACCCAATTCAAACATTCAATATTCAGTCATCAAATGAATGCTAAAACAGCAGAGTTCAAAAAAATTAACAACCTTCTCTCAAGTCTCCTGTGCCTGGGGACACCGACGCCGGGGATATGTCTTTACTCTTGTTTACTACCACTAAAAAGCAGACTCAGTTCTGGTATTGAGCAGAACCTTTTTAAAGGACAATATAAAAATAAAATAGGTATATGTTCTGTCTTCATCCCAAGTGTTATATGATAATTTTCCTTGTTTTCATCTGGAGAGAAGAATCATTTCACATTTTTCCTCAAGTTGGAGAGTCTAATAGGAAATAAATGACAATTAAAGGAAAAACCTCAAATTATTTTTTTCTAGTCTTTACCAGATTATTCACATCAAAGGCTTTTTAGCTCTAAAACTAAGCCTCAAATCTATACAACAGTAATAAATATAATTTTTATCCACTGCATACATTCTACAGTTTGCCCTCTTACCCTGTTATTCTGCCATTTATTAGCCATATGTTCACACAAGCTTCAAGGGACCAGTCTAACTTCACTATATGAATCTTAATCTTAGCCCTGCTTCTTTTTGCCCTACCTTCAAAAGCATTTTCCTTCACTTGTGGCATTCATTACTCGTTTGTGACTCTTTTTTTTTTTTTTTCTTGCTTTTACCAACTTGTAAAAGTGATAGAAATTACATCATGGCAAAATAGCATAGAAATTTTTTTCTTGACTTAGAGACCAAAAAGTGTACTTTTTGTTTTTCTATGAGTTCTTGAAATATGGCAAACATTTAATAGTTCTCACATTGCTCCCCGAGCAAGGTACTGCATTGGTCCACTTTTAGAGATAAGGAAACTAAGGCTGAAAGTGATGACATAGGTATTATTGTTGGATCCTTTCCTGAGATATGGAGCTGGTGTACAGGCTGTGTGACCCCAGGGTCTGAGCTCGAGGCCCCGCACTCTGCTCCCCACAGCACTTAGAGCTGCGGAGCAGGTTCATCTAATCCAATCGTGTGTCGAACGCAGGGATCATTTCTTCTGCCTCTCTGCACACGTTGCATGGTTCTTTACGTAGGGCACGCAGTAACATTCGAATGAATGAGCAAATGACTAGCTCTACTACGCCTACTTTTCACACTTAGCAGTAGCTCTTTAAAGAAGAGCGCTTTTGATTGCTGCTCTCAAACGTCTTTAGAAAATTGCCTTTTCAGATTTTTATCAGGCATGTTTTAATGTCTCTTAGAGTATATGTCACTTGCATAGAGAACTTGTTTAAACGCAAGTTTTACAAAGAAACATGTAAGCCTCAAACAATAGCAGCGAACGACTCAGAGCTATGCTTGATACATTACATCTCTTTAGTTAGGAAATGATAGCAGCTTTTGACTTCACACTTTGTTGTATAAATTTGAATTATAATTTAAATGATCTTACAAATATTAAAGGCCACATTTATGCAAACTAGGTGTTTATGCATAGCCATAAGGGGTTAATTGAGCATAGACAGCACACACTAGAGACTCCAAATTGAATAATTTGATTTGTAAACAGGTACTTAGTGTACAAGAAGCCATTACACGTGCAATTATCTGTCTTCAATTAATTGTGTGCATCTCTGAGGAGCAACTTAAGAATGTTTGTTTCAATTTCACTGGCTGTAAGGCCTGTTATCTATAAACATTTATTTTACTTATGCTATAGCTTTGAACTTTGGAAAAGTACATTGCTCATAGCAAATGTTAGGCGCCTGTGAGGAAACGCTGGGACTGGAATAATCACACCCCAAGTTTAGTTCTTCCTCTTCCAACCAGACTCCCCCCACACGAGCACTTCACTCAGGGTTAGTGTTTATTACAGGGAAGGATACACCTTACATCACCAAGAGACAAAGCATACGAGAGGGAGTCTAGGGAAGAACCAGACGCAGAGCTTCCATTGTCCTCTCATGCCCAGAGAGAAAATCAAGGCCAGGCTTCTCACTAGGATGGGAAACCATGAGTTAAGACATCCATATTTGTAAATATGGTATTGCCTTCAGTTTAAAAACTCTTTACACTGAATGCATTCTCCCTCCGACTAGCAGAAGCCTCCTTAAGGTTGCTTGATCACCTACGCTGTTACTCCTCTAAGGAACTGGGTATCAGTTGCGTCAAAGGTAGAACAAAGGGAGGCAAAATAGGGGCCTTCGGAGAAGGCTTCGAAGCATCATTTTAGGGCTGCTTTTAGGGAGAGCTCTCTTCTCTGCCATCCTTTCGGTCACGAAAAGACCTTCCTCACTAAGCTACTAAGATACCATTACTTTCTGTGTTTCTGTTTGCTCAGAAATTGAGTTCTGCTAACGTGTGAGGGACTGGTCCTCCCCCCCTCCTCCTCCTCGCCTGCTTCCGCCTCTGCCTCCTCCTCTTTGTTTTCACTCTCCTGCTTCTTCCTCACAACCCCACAAAACTGGAAGCTATGAATTCAAAACAGGAAAGACTCCCTATGGAGTTTACAGCCCTCCTAAGCAGGGCCCAGGTCTTATTTCTCTCTCTACCCCCAGCCTTTATATAAGTAATAGGCACATTCATAATAATCAATGAATCATTGCTAAAGGAATGGATTTTTTTTCCTTTAAACATCAGAATGGTGATGTCATTCTGAAAATCCCTTCTGAAACTGCCAGTCTGGGTGTGCTGCCCTTCAATCTGCTCTTCTATTTCCCTGTGTTTTCGTCGATTGTATACAATACAATAGATGAAATTCACTTGTGACATTAGATTGTAATGAAATATGCATTGTCTATCTGTATCCCATATTGAGGACAGGAACTGCTACAAGAGGCATGGCAAAGATAAAAGGCTGTGGAACCTCCGACAAATCCGTGTTATGTCAAATTCCTATAAGAGAGATTATTTTACTGGTGTGCCACAGAGAGCCATTCATTCATTCCACAAATATTTTTTGAACACCTACTATATTGCAAGCATGGTTCTAGATGCTGTGGTGTCAAGAGTGAATAAAACAGACAAAAATTCCAGCGCTCATGAAGCTTATATTCCAGTGAGGGAGACAGAAATGAACCAAATAAATATGTAAAATATTTAATGTTCTAGGAGGTGATAAACGCTAAGAAGAAGGGAAAATAGCACAGAAGTGGGATAAGAAGCATCAGAGAGGAGTTGAAATTTTAGACATGGTGCCCAGGAAAGGCTTCCTTGAGATGAGTTTTGAGTAAAGACCTGAGGGAGGAGCAGAGATAGCCATGCATATGGGGCAGGGAACATCATTTTAGGTAAAGGAAATAGCATGTAGAGCTCCTAAAATGGGAAAAGCCCAGCTTGCTCAGGGAATAGCAAAGAGGTCGGTGTGGCTAATGAATGCGATAGACGGGGAGAGAAACAGAAGGTGAAGCCAGAGAGAAAGGAGTTGGGGCAATGCAGATTATGTCGGTCACAGGAATTTACTCTAAGTCAGAGGGGAAGCCAGTAAAGGGTTTTGAGCAGAGTTTCAGTGGAATAACTTTGGCCATCATGTTGAGTATTGACTGCAGGAAGAAAAAGGGCAGAAGTAGAGCAGACAGGAGGCTATTGCTTTTCCTGGCAGAGCAAGATAATGGCTTGGACCACACTGGGGTCAATAGGAGTAGGGTCACTGTGATGGGCTACACTGAGTGTCTCTAACATTCATCTGTTGAATGTTAGATGTACCCAAGTACCCCAGATTGTACTCTGTTTAGAGCTAGGACCTTTAAGAGGCAATCAAGTTAAAATGAGACCATTAGGATGGGTTCCAATCCAACATGACTGGTGTCCTTATATGAAGTGGAGATTAGGACACACAAAGAAACACCAGGGGTGTGTGTGGACAGAGGAGGCCATGTGAGGGCACAGTAAGAAGGCAAGCCAAAGAGAGAGGCTCAGAAGAAACCAAACTTACTGGCACCTTGATCTCAGACTTCCAGCCTCCACAACTGTGAGACAATGATTGTCTGTTGTTTAAGACACTCAGTCTATGGTATTTTGTTATGGCAGACCGAACGGACTAATACAGTCACGAAGGATGGAGGTGACTGGTCACATTCTAGATATACTTGAAATAGAATCTACAAGATTTTCTAACGAAGCCAATGTGAGGTGTGAAAAAGGGAGAAGAATCAAGAATGACACCTCAGACTTTGGCCCAGCAGCTGGTAGAATTAGAGTTGTCACTGACTGACATAGGAAAGACTCCAAGAAGAGTAGATTTGTACAGGAGCTTCTCCATTTGGACTCTTTTGAAGCATGAGGGTTTCACTGCAAATGGTTTACTTGAGAAGTTTAAAGAACCAGAAAAGTAGGGAAGTGTAGAGGTGAAATAAGAAAAGGGGGCTGCCACTGCGGATGTTTTGTTAAGCCAGCTGACACAGAGTGTCTGAGGCTTAATGCTGTGAGAAAACTCTGCGAAAGAGACCATCACAGATAGCTCTGAATTATCCCACTCTAGCAGGGAGAAAGCTGGGACATTTAGCCACTCTCACTCACTGGTTGGAAGGGGGTACTTCCACAGCACTTTCAGCCTCATAGTAGGTTTCTACAGTTTGGGGAGCAAGTGTCCTCAGGTACAGAAATGCAAATATCAGCACTTGGAAATGGGAAGTCACCAGAGCGTTTTGTTTTGTTTTGTTTTGTTTTTTGAGGAAGATTAGCCCTCAGCTAACATCTGCCACCAATCCTCCTCTTTTTGCCGAGGAAGACTGGCCCTGAGCTAACATCCATGCCCATCTTCCTCTACTTTATATGTGGGACACCTGTCACAGCATGGCTTGACAAGCAGTGTGTCGGTCTGCACCCAAGATCTGAACTGGTGAAACCTGGGCCACTGAAGCAGAAGGCGCACACTTAACTGCTGTGCCACCTGGCTGGCTCAATGCCAGAGCTTTTAAAGGAGTGAGTTTAAGCAGGTTTAATGGAGCAGATGGAGGCACATGGGGAGAGGAAATAACAACTAGTACAAGGAATAAGCAAGGGCTCATATGGACCATGTGAAGCTTGAGATTCTATTACATATCCAGTTGTATATGTCAATAAGTCTGGATTCATACATAACTGGTAAGAAAGGAGTGAAAGCATTGTCAGCATGACATATAGTGTGGCAACTTTAACCCCAGGAGTAGAAAAAAGAAAGAACTGAGAAAAGTAGTCTCCTTGTGAGGTAACTAATTTGAATCAAAATGTGTACTGTTTAATTAAAAGTAAATCAATGTATTTATTCCACATTTACAAAAAAATTGAAATATTACTTTATACAGTAAGATCAAAAGGTCAAATTCTGCCATTTTTATTCAAGATTCAGAATTACAGCCATTAGTCTTCTTTCAATTAGTCAAGATTTAAAAATTACAGCCTATAATCCAAAGGGATTTGTTTTTTTCATTATTTCATTAGAAGGTCACTTGTTTAAAAATGGATTAATTATAATACATCAAGTCAAGTTGTACGTAAATCCTTGCCGTCAATACTCATAAAAACTTGACAGAAAGTCAGAAGCATTGTATGGATAATTCTAATTAAACGTGAATCTTTCTTCAGATGGGCTGGAAGACCTCTTTTCCACATAGTTTATTATGCCCACAGGGTTATTTTATGAACATCGTCAAGGTAGGAACATTGCTTTTAAAGGTAGAGTTGCTAAGTTTTCATTAAAAACAAAACTTCTCTAGAATTAGAGAAAGATTTCTGGAACTAGATATTCACAAGAGCCTAAAACACAACATGTTTAAATATAAACCCAATCTATCCCACAGAAAACCCATTCTTCCTTGTGGATTACATATCTACGTCATGCTTATCCCTATCCACTCGGTCTTCCAAGCAAGAGAATTGGGAGTCATGCTTCCTTTCTTCTTTTGCTCCCTCAGTAAATGGCGCAATCATGCATCCAATTACTGGAGTAAAAAGTTAGGAGTTCTCCCATTTTTCCGACATGCAGTCCATGAATATGGCCTGTCAAGTTGACCCCCAAAGAACATCCCAGTCAAAATCCAGCTCTACTTTCCATCTTCACTGCTACCATCCTTGCTAAATTACCATCATCTTGAATGGATTATCGCAATATCATGCTAATCTATCTCCTTACTTCAGCCCATCACTACACCTAGTCTATTCTCTATATATCAGAATGGTGTTTTTGAACATGGAACTCAGACTGTGTTGGACTCCCTTATTACAAGTCTCTAATGGCTTTTCATCACACAGGAATAAAATCCAAACTTCTTAGCCCAGTTTACAAAATTCTGCATAATCTGGCTCCTGAGTACCTTTCTGACATTCTGACAACTTTTCACGCCACTGTACCCTCTACCACTGTGCTCACCCACGCTGACATTTTATTACTTATTTTAGTCCAACTAGTTCATTTCCAAATTTGGGTTAAGGGTGTCTTAAAGAATGAGGCAAACTTAACCAAATAAAGTATAGGAATGCACAATCAAAAAAAGCATTCAAATCAATGTGGTTATTACGAGCACAGCCATGTTGGATGCTGGGGACGACGAGCAGTTTAATGTTGCTGCAGCACCACGGACTGGTGAGAGGCAAGGCTGGAAGGGTGGCAGGAATGAGATTATGAAGGCCTTCTCGGCTTTGTTAAGGATCTTGGATTTTATATTTTTGGTAAGGGTAGGTGATCAAGACTCCTTGCAGAATATGATAAAAGCTATGTATCTCCTCCAAGGGGGGAAATCACTTTAGAAGCATTTTAACAGTTTGTTTACCATTTCATGGGGTCCTGATCCCCTGAATACCATTCTTGGGCCACAGTTAAAAATACTTTCTGGAGTCCTTTGGAGTCATTGAATGATGTTAATCAGAGTGGCATTGTAAGGAGTGTATCATGGTGGCCTTTGTCAATAGAATCGAGGTGAGAAAGACAAAATTGGAGATGGCAAGAATGGTTAGGAAATAATTCAAGAAGTCCAGAAGTGATGATAGAGGAAATGATGGATTGTAGAGACATATCATTTATCATATGATGTCCAGAAGAAACAGTGATTGATTATATATAGGAGTGATGGGGAAAGAGTAGTAAATGTCTGTCCCCAGGTTTCTGGTCTGGGTTCCTCATACACTCCATGCCATTTGATTTTCCTCTGGTCTCCTTTTAACTCCTACCAGTGATGCCACCTATGTCATAATAAATCATGTGCTGTTTTACTTATATTTTGACTCATCAGAGAGTTTGAAAGTTTTTGAGTAGAGAAATAATCCATGCACTTAATAAATACAGTTTTCATTATTCACAGTAGTTATGTTCTATAAATTCACCACAAACACTAAATCAGCAAATACTGAATGATTGCTCCTAGGAGAAAAACAGGGTTAGGGCCCAACAAGCCTCTCATATATTTCTTCAAGAGATCGATACACAACCTTGTTTTATGTGTGTTTCTGTTTAAAGACATCTTATTTAGTATATATTGTTGCTTAATACTGAATTCACAATCAACAGCACTATACTCTTGTCTGAACAAACCTTATGCAATATCCGTATTTTTTCCATAAGGTACGGCACACTCCTCTTGTGCTTACGAACACTAGCCAGCGCTTCAGTACTACACTTGGGAGGCATTTTAAACAGCAAAATTACCAACAAAAAAGCACAAAAATGAGGGGAATGAGGAGTCATTGTTTAATGGGTACAGAGTTTCAATTTGGGATGAAGAAAAAGTTCTGGAGATGGATAGTGGTGATGGTTGCACAAAAATGTGAATGTGTTTAATGCCACTGAACTTAAAAGTAGTTAAAATGGTCAATTTTACGTTATGATATTTTATCACAATAAAAAAGTTTATCCAACAACACAATGACAGTAAGAAAAAATCCATTTATTCCCATAAGGGTCTAAAAAAGGTTAAAATAATTTTCCTACAAAAAAATCTCACATTTGTTGCCCTGTGTTCACTGCTTCATAGTGTGGTTTGACATGTCCTCTATCCCAGCAGTAATCAAAGTATGGACGAGAACCAGTAGCATGAATTTCAGAGAGTGGAGAGCCTGAAAGCTTATCAGAAATGCAGAATCATGGGTCATTCCCAGACCACAATTCAAATCTTCATTTTAACAAGATCCTTAGATGATTCGTACACCCATTGAAATTTGAAAAGCTCTTCTCTATCAGCTGAATTTCCTCCTGTAAACAGCAGTTATGTCCACAGCCCTGATCATATTCAAATTTAGTAAAGGTGGTTCTCAGCCTCGGCTGCACACTGGAATTGCCTGAGAGATTCCCCGCCCAAGCATAGGTCCCGCCTCCAGAGATCCGATACGACTGGTCTGAGATGTGGACTGGGCATTCTTTGTTTTTTCCCCAAAGCTCCTCAGGAAGCTCTAGTGTGCAGCCCTGGGTGAGAATAACTGTCATATCAGGAGACACATGATGTTGGGTTGTCCCACAGCTAGTGATGCTGAGGATTCTCAGTAGGTTGTGATGGAGACAGCAAATCCCTTCTTTGAAATGTTCACCAACCATCTCTGATGGAATAATTATCTTTTTTTTTTCTTTTTCCTGAGGAAGATTACCCTGAGCTAACATCTGTGCCAATCTTCCTCCACTTTATATATTGGTCACCACCTCAACATGGCCAATGAATGGTGTCGGTCCACGCCCGGGATCTGAACCCATGAACCTGGGCCACTGAAGCAGAGTATGCTGAACTCAACCACTATACCATGGGGCCAACCCCATAAATATCTTTTAAATTTAACTTATTTTCAGATTTTAGGTCAGAAATCTATGAAGCCAGTAACTACATTGATTTATTAGCTGCTTCCTTAGTGCTTTACAGGGCTTGTTTTTTCCTCCAAAAACACTTATTTTAATCCCCAATCTATTTAGAAAATCAAATTGGACGTTTAAAATAAAGCTTCAAACATGTACACTCAATTTAAATTTTTTAAAGAAATTTGTTTTAAAATATTTGGCAATTCCAATTGAATATTATAAGAATTGAAATACCCACATATTAATGTAAAAAACGATTTAAACAACTTAACAGAATGATTTATATAAAATAACATGTACGTTTCAGTGCTTGACCAAATGGAATCTAAACGGATGAGATTATTTTTGCTAACAATATTACAGCCATCGAACAGATAGTATGCTAACTGCATGAAAAACAGCTTAGAGAAGAGAACAGTTTTAAAATATATAGATAAAAATTGACCTGCTGAGGAAGTTAAAATGCATCATCTTTTTAACTTACTTGCTAAAGTTTTGCACTGTTTGCAACAATCTGACTTAAGAAATTTATAATTTAATTAACTTGACAAGTTAGAAATTAAAATTAAATGGTCCCCTTCATCTGTGAGCTCTATACTGCGATTTCCTTGGGTACGAGAGAGCTGAGTAAGACTTCGCCAAACCTCTAAAACACTTTGGAGATTTACCAGTGGAGAACAATCATGGATCTGTACCTTTTCTACCTGTGACTTAATGAGCAATAATATAATGATAACTCATTTTATTGTATCTCTTTGTCTATTACAAATTGCTTTCCAATGAGCATGTAATTTGAGCTTCACAATAATTTAAGGATTAGATAGGGCCAGTCATGTTAACCCTGGAGAGATTGAGGTGTAAATATTTGACTTGCCCAAGGCAAGAAATTTTGTACATTTGGGGATTCATATCACTTGTAGATCAAGAGATTTGCAATGTGATCGGCATGTCGATGAAAGGAGCCAGGCTTACTGTAGTGAGAACTGTATTTGCACCTTTTTAAACTCAGAGGCAAGAGCTATGACTAGCTCTTGCTTAGCTCTTGGAGGTCTTTCCATAAAGGTTCTGCAAAGTGGAAAAAATCACAACATAAAGTATAGGGAAAAGACAGAAAACAACCTATGAATGAGAAGTTAGAAATGGATGTAGAAGCATATTATTCTTTAGGAACAAAGAAAAATAAAAAGAAAACAGAATGAGTGTGGGTTACAGGCTTGTACATGGTAATAAGCAATACAATTTAATAAAACCATAAATAAAAGCAGCATGACCTGTGGATGCAATTATCTCTGCCTTGGAACTCTAGAACGTTACCTATTCCAGTGAAATACAGCTCACTTTGGTTTAATTGAATGAACCTGCCTAGTTGGAAACACTTCTCTGACAGTTATTCTCTTGAAGTCCCAATATCTTGGTGAGTTAACTGAAAGACGTGTCCTAGAAAGAAGAAACAATGAGACAAGGACAGGAAGGAATGGGGAAAGTGTAGTAATAAGGAAACAGGCCAAATAAAACTTACTATCCAAGCGCATTAACAACTATTGGGCTGTGGAAAATATAGATATATATTAGAAAGCAATGTAATTATAACAAATTCTGCCTATTTGATCACCTCTGAGTGGACAGAGATTCAACTGAAAAAGCTGCCTGTCTCCTTATAGTTCCTCTACAGATCCTTTCTGAAGGTCTTGGGGCAACAGTAAGTGGACAGATCTGATCTTTTCTCCAGCTTTCAGTCAAGAACTAAATACAATTGAAGTTTAAAGCGATAGCTAAGGTATGCTAAACAGGCCTTAAATGTCAGTGTGCTGGATAGTAAACAAGTATCCACTGTACAGGAAGAGCTCTATGAGGAGCATCAAGGAAGAGAACTGAATCATGCAGTTGTCTCCGGCTCAGGGAAAACCAATTACAGAAAAGCGACACTGGGTTCCACTGAGCTGGAAAGAATTATTTAGTAACCATTAGAACATATGAACTAAGATAACTCAGTAACTTAGGACCTTATTAAAACCCTCTGCCACCATATTTTTGATAAGTAGCTAGGTAAAACCTAAACAACTTTTGTAAGATTTTTACATTACAGTATGTAAAAAGGAAGATTTCAGATTTACACTTCGATCCTGGTAGCAGTTCTGCCACTTTCCAGTTGTCTGGCATTTAGAGATTCATTTACATTCTGTGGCCCTCAGTTTCTGCCGCTGTATAATAAGGCTGGATTAGAACCACATGATGTATTCGCTTCTTTCTGGCTATTAAAAATACAAAAGTCAGTGATTGCACAATTAGAACTGTGTTGGAGAAGTAAAAGTGTACCTCATTGTATGAGAAGCAAATCACATATTGATGGAATATTTTCTGAAAAACATGTTCATCTATTGGTGATTTAAGAAATTCTAAGGGATTCTTCCTTGGTTTATGTACTGGTATTTAAAATATAATATTCCCAGTTTACTACATTTGTCAACTAACAGCACACTTAGTTCATCCGTTCATTTAACCAATATTTATGAAGCAATGTCTATGTTCCAAGTACCGTCTATGCAATGGGCCTATGGTGATATTTCCTGCTGCCTGGAACGTGGGGTCTACTGGAAGAAGCAGAGAGCAAGCAATGAAAAATACAAAGATGTGGTTACACATGGTGAAGAACTCGTTAGACGAACAAGGTGCATTAAGGGGTAATAATGGAGAATCTACTTTAGATTTGGAGAAGAGGGAAGGCCTACCTGAAAATGAGACGAGACTTTCCAGCAGCCCAAATGCAGCAATGAATGAAGGCCCCAGATGAGAAAGTGCGTGGTATGTTTCAGGAAATGAAAGGATGTGGTGGATTAAGGGTGCTGAAGAGGAGGACAGCCTAAGAAGAGAATGAGAGACAGATGGGAAGGCTGTGCGATGTATTTAAACTTCCTTAATGGATTTAGGATGCTACTTAAGGACAACTGAAAGCCATTATAAGCTTTGAAGCTTGAGGGTGGTGGAAAGTGATTTATATTTTACAAAGATCACTGTGAAAGTCGTCAAAGATGAGATAGTAGGGAGGACAATAGCAAAGGTTATAGACTGGTATAGAGCTGGACATCAGGAAAGAGAAGTTGGTGGCAATGGTATAGAAGATGGAAGAAGACTTCACTAATATTTAGGAGGTGATCAAATATTTACAGTGGAACCAACCTCCCCCATTGTAGGGTTTTGTTTTGTTTTGGGGTTTTGTTTGTTTGGTTTGGTTTTTACATTATTCAGTTTGCGGGTCCAAGAATGAAGCAAGTAAAGAGCAAAAGGCATTTGCAAGAGTATGATTATTATGGATCGCGGAGTATAGGTGGGGTAAGGAGGCCAATAAAGGAAGGAGGGAATTGACACAAAGTGGTGGGATTCATGGACTAGTAGTCTCAAAACGTTGTAGAATTATAACATGGGGAAAGGGTATTCTTTAGCAAGTGAACTGAACGGTTGAAGTAACATGCTCAGAAAGTACAATATTTCACTGAGAGATTTTTAGAGATGGTGCATCACTCTCTATGTGGAAGTCACCCAATGGTGAAAGGCATTAAAAGAAATTAGGAGACTGAGGTGCGACTGCATCAATGGATGAATGAATGTAACATGGCACTTATATCATCTACGTAGTGCAGCTACGTGCCTTATTGACCCCCAAGCAATTTATAGAAATGTCTGTTCCTCAAGAGACACACTCAGAACTTTTTAAAATAACATTGAGATGTTACTTACGTTAATTTACTGCAACATCACGTTACTGAAAAGCTGTCAAAATCAGGAGAAATTAGTGTTAATGCAGAATGATCTCAGAATTTTAATAGCATCTTTTCAATAACCTTTTAAATTGAACAATTTGTTAGCAACATATTGGCCTTTTTTTAAAAATCATTTTCCTTTTTATTTAAAAGAAATAACTTAAGAAGTTTGAAAATGGTGAGATGAAATAATGTAAGTGAGAAAAATCTGTCATTCAGATAATTAAGTTCTACAGGGTATAAAGCCCCATTCCATAATCAAAATATGCTGAAATATATAAATTTACATGCACAAAAGTTAATGCATTCAAAATTAGTTTTGGTATGAATGTTATTTGTAAACTTATCTCTAATCTAGCCTCCTCATTCTCCTCTTCCTTTAAGCAAACTATTTTTCAAGAATCAACCTCAGTCTCAGGGGCCCACCTGGTGGTGAAGTGGTTAAGTTCGTGTGCTCCATTTTGGTGGCCCAGGGTTCTCCAGTTCAGATCCCAGGTATGGACCTACACACCACTTATCAAGCCATGCTGTGGCAGGCATCCCACATATAAAATAGAGGAAGATGGGCACAGATGTTAGCTCAGTGTTAATCTTCCTCAGCAAAAAGAGGAGGATTGGTAGTGGATGTTAGCTCAGGGCTAATCTTCCTTGAGGGGGGAAAAAAAAAGGAATCCACTTCAGTCTCATAGTCTTATCTTTTCCATCAAATCTTCCTAGGCAACTCCAGCTCCTTCAGAAATTTCCTTGTTCTGAATTTATAGCTCACTCAAGACTCACTAAGCATGAAATATCATGTATCACGTCTTACGTCTGTTATGTAACTTCTCACAACTTATAATCTATTTCTATAATTAGATCACAAATTTTGTAAGGATACATGCTATGTATTATATTTTTCTTGATTATGATTTTTCTTTATTAAGACTTTTTTTAGGTAGTTTAATGTTCACAACAAAATTGAAGGGAAGTTACAGAGATTTCCCATATACATCCTGCTTCCACATACACATAGCCTCGCAATTATCAACATCCCCAACCAGAGTGGTACATTAATTGCAATTGAAGTCCCTACACTGACATGTCATAATCACCCAAAGTTCATAGTTTATATTAGGATTCACTCTTGGTGGTGTACATTCTATAAGTTTGGAAAAATACATAGTGATTGTATTGGAAAATGTATAATGGAAAAATATATATCCATCATTACAATATCATACAAAGTATTTTCACTGCCCTAAAATCCTTTATGCTCTGACTATTCATTCCTCCTCCCACTCCCAACCACTAGCAACCTCTGATCTTTTTACAGTCTTCATAGTGTTGCCTTATCCAGAATGTCATATAGTTGTAATTATACAGTATGTAGCCTTTTCATATTGGCTTCTTTCACTTACTGATATGCATTTAAGTTTCCTCTATGTTTTTTCATGACTTGACAATTCATTTTCTCAGTGCTGAATAATATTCTGTTGTCTAGATATATCACAATTTTTTTATTCACTTACCTACTGAAGGACATCTTGGTTGCTTCCAAGTTTTGGCGAGTATGAATAAAATTGCTATAAACATCTGTGTTCATGCTTTGCTGTGGGCAAAAGTTGTCAGCTCCTTTGGGTAGAAACCAAGGATCACAATTACTGGAATGTATAGTAAGAGGATATTTACATTTGTGAAAAACCACCAAACTGTCCTCGCAAGTGGCTGTACCATTTTGTATTCTCACCAACAATGAGTGAGGGTTCCTGTTGCTCCATATTCTTGCCAGCATTTGGGGATGTCACTGTTGTAGAATAGAGCCATTCTAATAGGTGTGTAGTGGTACCTTATTGTTTTAATTTGAAATTCCCTAATGGCATATGATGTGGAAGTGTCTTTTAATATGCTTATTTGCCATCCATACATCTTTTTTGTTGAGGTGTTTGTTCAGGCGTTTTGCCCATTTTTAAATCAGGTTGTTTGTTTTCTTATTTTTGAGTTCCAAAAGTTCTTTGTATTTTTGGATAATATTCCTTTTGCAAATATTTTTTCAGTCTGTGACTTGTCTTCTCATTCTATTGAAATTGTCTTTTGCAGAGCATAAATTTTTAATTTTCATGAGTCCAGATTACAGATTATCAATTGTTTCTTTCATGGATCTTGCCTTGTATGTGTTTTCAAAAGTCTTATCCATACCCAAGATGATCGAAGTTTTCTCCTGTGTTATCTTCTAGGAGTTTTATAGTTCTGCATTTTACATTTAGATCTGTGATTCATTCAGAGTTAATGTTTGTAAAGGGTATAAGGTCTGGGTCTAGATTCATTTATTTTTTGCATGTAGATATCTAGTCGTTTCAGCACCATTTGTGGAAAAAACTGTCTTTGCTCCACTGTGTTCTCTTCGCTCCTTTGTCAAAGATCAGTTAACTATAATTATGGGAGTCGAGTTCTAGAGTCTCAATTCTGTTCCATTGATCCGTTTGTCTGTTCTCTGGTCAATACCACACAATCTTGATTACTGTAGCTTATAGTAAGCCTTGAAGTTGTGTAGTGTCAATCTTCTGACTTTTTCTTCTCCTTCAATATTGTTTTGGCTATTCTGGGTCTTTTGCCTCCCCATATAAACTTTAGAATCAGTTTGTTGATATCCATAATGTAACTTTGCTGAAATTTTGATTGGGATTGCATTGAATCTATAGATCAAGTTGGGAAGAACTGACATCTTGATAATATTGAGCCTTCCCATCCATGAACATGGGAAATCTCTCCATTTATTTAGAATTTCTAAAATTTTATACATCAGTTTTGTAGTTTTTCTCATATGGATTTTGTAGATTTAAACCCAAGTATTTCATTATGGGGGCTGCTAATGTAAATGGTATTATGTTTTTAATTTCAAATTCCACTTTTTCATTGTAACTATATAGGAAAGCAATTGACTTTTTGCCTTATTCCATTAGCAGGTACTTCCAGTATGATGTTGAAAAGCAGTGGTGAGAGGGGTCATCCTTGCCTTGTACCTGATCTTAGAGGGAAAGCTTCCATTATCTCACCATTAAGTCTGATGTTAGCTGTAGGTTTTTTGTAGATATTCTTTATTAAGTTAAGAAAGTTTCTCTCTATTCCTAGTTTACTGAGAGTTTTTTTTTTTTTAATCATGAATGGATATTGGCTTTTTGTCAAATATTTTTCTGCATTTATTGATATGATCTTGTGATTTTTATTTCTTAGTCTATTGGTGTGATGGATTACTTTAATGGATTTTTTTTGAATGTTGACCTTGAATATTTGGGGTAAATGCCACTTAGTCATGATGTTTAATTCTTTTTTGTATTTTTGAATTTGATTTGCTAATATTTTGTTGAGGATTTTTGCATCTATATTAATGAAGAATATTGATCGGTGGTTTTCTTTTCTTATAATGTCTTTGTCTGGTTTTGGTATTAGGATAATTCTGGCCTCATAGAATGAATTAGGAAATATTCCTTGTGCTTACATCTCTAAAAGAGATTGTAAAGAACTGGTGCGGGGTCTTCCTTAAATGTTTGGTAGAATTCACCAGTGAACCCATCTGGACCTGGAGACTTCTGCTAAGAAGGCTATTGATTATTGATTCAATTTCTCTAATAGATATAGACCAATTCAGATCATTTATTGCTTCTTCTGTGGGTTTTGACACATTCTATCTTTCAAGTAATTGATCCATTTCATCTAGATTATTAAGTTTGTGGCCATAGAGTTGGTAATAGTATTCCTTTATTATCCCTTTATTGTCCATGGGATCTGTGGTGATGGCTCCTCTCATTTCTGATGTTAGTGATGGTGTCCTCTGTCTTTTTTTCTTAGTTAATGTGGTTAAAGGTATATCAATTTTATTGATCTTTTCAAAGAACCAGTTTTTGGTTTCATTCATTTTCCCTATTAATTTCTTGTTTTTAATTTTATTGATTTCTGCTCTAATTCCTCCTATTTCTTTTCTTCTGCTTATATTTTGGATTTAATTTGCACTTTTTTTCTAGTTTTCTAAGGTGGAAACTTAGATTATCAATTTTAGATTTTTCTTCTTTTCTAATATATTCATTCAATGCTATAAATTTCACTAAGCACTGTTTTCACAGCATCCAATAAATATTTAGGTTTTCATTTACATTTAGTTTAAAATATTTTTAAATTTCTTTGATCCATGTGTTATTTAGAAGTGCATTGTTCAATCTCCATGTATTTTGGGATTTTCCAGTTATCTCTCTTATTGATTTCTGGTTTAAGTCCATTGTGATCTGAGGGCAGATATTGTATAATTTCTATTCTTTTCAATTTGTTAAGGTGGATTTTATAGCTGAGAATGTGGTCTGTCTTGATGAATGTTCCACGTGAGCTTAAGAAGAGTGTGTATTCTGCTATTGTTAAATGAAGTAGTGCATAGATGTCAATTATATTCTGTTGATTTATGGTGTTGATGGGGTCAACTATGTGCTTACTGATTTTCTGTCTGCTACATCTGTCCATTGCCGGTAGAGGAGTACTGAAGTTTCCAACTACGATGGTGAATTCTTTTTTGTTTTTGTGTGTGTGTGTGTGTGTGTGTGGTTCTATCAGATTTTGCCTTACAAAGTTTGAGATTCTATTGTTATACTCATACATGTTAAGGATTGTTATGACTTCTTGGAGAATTGAGCCCTTTATCATTATGTTCTTCTTGTTCCTGATTACTTTCCTTGCTTTGAGGTCTGTTGTCTGAAATTAGTATAGCTACTCCTGCTTTCTTTTGATTCATGTTAGTATGGTATATTGTTCTCCATTCATTTGGTTTTTAATATATATGTGTCCTTGTGTTTAAAATTAGTTTCTTCTATGTGCAACATATGGTTTGGGATTGTTTTTTGATTCACTCTGACAATCTCTATCTTTTGATTTATGTAAATATACCATTGACATTCAAAGTAATATTTGGTATAGTTGGATTAATATCTACTATGTTTGTTAATCTTTTCTATTTGTTGCCCTTGTTCTTTATTCTTATTTTTGTCTCCCACTCTTGTTCTGTCTTTTGTGATTTTAATTGAACATTTTGTATGATTCCTTTTTTTGCTCATTTCTTACCATACCTGTTATATATGTTTTTTCACTTTTTTTCATGGTTGCTATAGAGTTTGCAACATACACTTACAGCTAATCCAATTCCACTTTCAAATAAAACCATAACACTTGACAGGTAGTGTGAGTACCTTATAATAGCAAAATAATGCTAATTATTCCCTCTCATCTTTTGTATCATTGCTGTCATTCATTATATATCTATATCTATATCTATATATTTATATATATATGCATAAAGATGGCTAGAATGGGCTGGAATTGGGTATTTCCCATCCTCCAGGTCATTTAGACTCGGATAATATACTAGCAGTTTAGGTTATGCTCTTTTTAACTAGTTTCCCTGAGGGCAGGCATTATTGAGAAGAACAGATTGCTCTGGGGTATTTTAAAATGTTTCCTTTCCCACCTTCCCCCCATCCACCCTGGGAAGCATGAGGGAATATTCTCCAATATTTACTATGGGAACCTGGTTGAGCTCCTGGAGGTAAATCTCACAATATTTTGGTGAGTTCCTTTATGTCTGGGTCCCCCTGGAGTTTTCAGCTCTCAGAGTGTCCACATTGAGACTCCAGCAATTCAGCAATTGTACTGCAGGTTTTCCTACCCAGACACTGGTTCCAATAGCTGCTTCTGTTAGTAAGTCTCTGCTCTGGTAGTCTGTGACTCCCTGTATTTGGCTGTTTCTCTCTCTAATCTTGGGGGCAGTATTTTGCTCAGTCTTCCCTTCCCTTCCAGGTTAAAGGGGAGTTGTTAATTTTCTAGTCTGTTCAGGTTTTCACTTGTTAAGATGAAGTGGTAACTTCTAAGCTTCCTACATGTGGAACTAGAAACTAGTTCATTATAATTTATTAGAAATATTTGATGGGGTTTGAATAATAAGTGTGGCATAATACTGAGCTCATATTTTTAGATTCTCTTCCCCTTCTCCTTCTCCCACTGTAGTTCATCTTCCACCTTTCTACCCAACTGGATGGTAGAAAAGATTGGTGCATGTAAGAATTATAAGGCATAATTATAATAATGATAACAACTAACTTTTTGAATACCTTACTATGTGCTTTGTATTAACGTTTTGCTTACATTTTTATCACTTAACTTTTACAACTGTATGAAGTGAGTTTTAATTCTCATTTTAGAGATGTGAAAACTAAGACTTAGATAATTAATTATTTTGCCTAAATATACACTGCTAGTAAATGGTCAACTTCCTAACCTAATTCTAACACCTTATTCTTGCCTCTCCAATTACATTTCCCAGTTTCACCAAATAATTTCCTCCTTTGATTAATAAGTTTACTTCTTCAAATTCTCATCTCTATGGACCACGTTGGAACAACACATTCCCCTCAGCCTCTAGGAGACTTTAGATTTTTATAGTCACTTTAATTCTTTACCAGTTGCATTTAACTCTTTTCCAATGCTATAATAATTTCATCAAAATTATTTGAAATTTAGATTTTACTGGAAATATTCTAACTATTTTAGCAGTGGTAACTCTCTTTTAAATCACACAGTTTTACTATCATAGGAAGAATTTAAACTAGCTTTGTTATAGATGTACTATTAAACAAGATACTAAAATTTTTTGTGAATAATTGCTAACAATTCAAGAGACACACTTACACCCTTCTTCGTCAAGTCTCACTCTTTATTTATCTTCCTATTTATTCTCAGTTTTGGCAGATATTATTCCCTTTTTATCATTCTCTCCTTCTTCTAGAGGAATAGAATCCTTCAACTTTTATCTTGAAGACCACATTTCCCCTACTTTCTTGCAGCTAGACATGCCCATGTACTAAGTCTGGATGACGAGTCATAAAGAAAGCAAAAGATTATGCAGTGACTTCCAGAAAACATTCTCAAGAGACAGCAAGTGCACACTCACATTGTTGCCTTCTCTGTTTCTTCTACCCTGCTGCTTAAAATGCAGCTGCTACTGTCTTTGACCTGAGGTTAAGGTCATACAATGGAACAATAAGGACACCTGAGTCCCTGATGCTGTAGTGCAACCTACAAGCCCTAAGTGTGCTTATTTGACTTTTGACAGAGAGGAAAGAAAATCTTTGTTTATGCTTCTCTTATGTTAGATTTTTAAATTTTATTTTATTTTGTTGCATAAGGTTTAGCTTAAAATAAAGTGATTTAAAACAAAAATGCTTCCTCTGTTCTCACCATCTCCTTCACCCTTGTTAGCACTATTGTTTCTAATTAAAGACCCTTTGTATTCTTTCACTACACTATAGACGAACTCTACAAAATACGCCATCAAACTATGTTTTTATTTTTTAAATAGAGTGTCTCTAGGAAAGTTCATTTCTTTCTAAATTTTAAATTAATTGTACTCACTGAAGTTGGTAATACCTGCCCTTGTCTTGCTTGGTGGCTTTCTTCCTATGACATCTAAGATTTACCACTCTTGATTGAGAACTTTCCAAACACCATCAGGAAGCTCTGAGACAAATGCCAAGTAACTGTGGAATCGCTCATGTTGCAGGACACCGTCCCTCAAGTCAAAACTACTTTAGATGTTAAGGGCTTGTTGTAAAATGTTGGCCGAGTGACCTCCGGACAGGCAGATTGTCGGATTTTATGAGGCTGTTTTAAAGAGTTGAATCTGAGTCCCTATCTGCTTTGGGCTAGAGTATGGCAGATTTCTTTAGAATTCACAAGGTATTAATTAGACTCTGAGACTTCATACCTTAAAAAAAATAAAGTGTTAAAAATGATATCTTGATGATTAGCTTGGAGATATTATAAAGAAGGTGAAAATTAAGTTAAAATCAACTTTTCCTTATACATAGGCAATGCTAACTGGCGAGCGTAGAAACAAGTGTCTTCACTGCGAGGAAACTCTTTCATATGCCTTTAAATTCAAAACTCCCTATGAATTGAAGGGGACTGTCAGGAGAATGCATCTGTTTAGCAACTTTTAGTTTGGAGAATATTCTTTAGGAATACTGCATTAGCATCAAAATGGCAATGCACAGATTGGAAGGATATTACAATGGTATGCAAAGTCTCACCCTCTTTCATTTAAGAACATGAAGGCAGCACCAGAAGCCATCTGGGTTGGGAGCTGTTGGTTGCCTATGTTCTGATATCACTGCTGCTGAGTGCAAAGCAGAAAGAACAAAAGAGGCTCCCTTTATATGCCCTCCAGCTGAAGGAAACACCAAACTTGACAAGTCAAAAGAGGTAGCATTGAATTATAAGCATTCAAAGCCCACTTAATAAGTCACTCGGATTAGTCTTGTCTCTTAAAAATGCTGCCTTGAGTTCAGGGCTCTGTTTGTGGAAGAGAAATGAAGAATAACAGAAGCTGCTCAGTAAATGATAAAGAAATAGAAAATAGAAAATAACAAAAAAGCCTAGAGCCCAAGGCAGGAAAGTTGGCTTAAGGCTAAATCATAACTTCCCTTTCATAACCAGTGAAATGTGTAAAAAAGCCATTTCTCAATGTCTCTGTGAATAAAATGCACCAATGTTATGCCAAAGTATGCATTTATAATCAAAGGTAAATGCAATGATAAAGTGATGATCTTGAGGCCAATTATATTTTGCTCAGCAGAAAAACAACTTTAATTTAGAGCACTGTTTAATAAATTAGATTTGGCTGGAACATTGGGCATCCACAAATGCACGGTTCTCTCTCCAAGTCATTCATTTATTCAGTGGGGAGCAAAGACTCTTTGTGTTGCTACTTACATAGTGAGAATAACGGATTCTTGGGGGTGCCTTCCTAAAAATCTAACTTTTCGTCAACCTTTTTGTTTTTCTAGTTTTGTTGAGTTATAATTGACATACATCACTGTATAAGTTTAAGATATACAGTATAATGGTTTGACTTAGATATATTGTGAAATGATTACCACAATGAGTTTAGTTAGCATCCATCACCATTAACCTTTTGACCCAGCTCCCGGTATGCTTGGTTTTAAACATATAGTTCAATCCAGATAATTCTGGTTCACTCCCAGAATAGATAAAAGCACTATCTTGCCACTTGGAGGTCAGGCTGCAAAATAATATAAATAATAATTTATATTATTTGAAATAATCATAACTTACATTGTAATAGAGATTTATAGTTTACACTGTGCCATCATTTGCGTTATCACATTTGATTATAGGCTGGTTTGCCACTGTGTGTCTTGCATTTAATAAGAACTCAGGAAGTATTTGTGGATTGATTAACTATATAATCTTCTTGCTAATGCAAGCAGTGAAATGCTCAGTAACCCTGGTTACATCATTACCTCAGCTGTCTGGTCCATCATGATAATTTCCACAGGGAAACTGCCTCCCTGTACAAACACTGCAGCTTTACTGTAAAGGGGGAAAGATTTAGCCTGGCAATTAGATAAGGGTGTGGCTTTTTGTGTTGAACAAAGACAAAAGCTGCTGCTTTGTTTACCTGGTGTACCAAATTCTATACCAGCAGCCACTTTGAAGCCATGGTATGTCCCGTTAATATCCTAGTCACAGTGATTTGTTCTTACAACATTTTTCATCATGCTAAGCAATACTTAAGTGTGCTTTGGCATCAGATTGCTTTCGGGTTTTGTTCCATAATGTTTTCATTAAATGTGTATGCTAAAAGAGGAATGAGTCAGGGAATAGAAATTACCATTGGAAAACTGTAGCCAGACAGACTTCATAAATAATGCTTTGTTTTTGCTACTGATGTCAATCCAGCCAAGCCTTTCAATGCCTATCTTTGTTATTCCAAATGCTGCTGTTGCTAGCACTAGAGCTTGCTCTCTCACTCTCTCCCTTTTTGTAAGAAAACACAGATAGAAGGACTGTAGATGAAACCACTACTGAAGATCAAAAATATGTTTTGCTACAAAGAGAGAAGACCTCCAGATATGAATAACTGCAAAATGGAGCAAATTATAAGTTTATTTACTGTTCCCGTTATAACAGAAAAAGAAGAAAAGAGAAAGTAGAATTGTAAGCTAAGTGGAATGTTATTTTTAGAAAATACGGTAAATGAGGCAGTAGTACCTGTATTCAAATAGTTAAAAAATATCCTTGACAACAAAAGCCCTTTAATCTGTCTTGAGCCATTTGGGGATGCATACTTTCATACAAAAAAAAATTCTCACAAGCAATGTGGAGAAATACATTAAATAATGTATGCTTAGTTTTCAGGTGCTTGCATGTCATTTAATCAAGAGATTTGGAAGATGTTCCTTAGGCCCATATGACAGACACACCTAAAGTGACGTCCCCCTGCCCACCATGAGTCACACCCTTGTATCATCCTTTCGACTAGAGTGCAGGCATATAGACAATAGAATATGGCAAAATGATATATACTTTTACATAACATCCTCTTAGTGGACTGGAACCAGAGATTCTCCTACTGGCCTTGAAGAAGCAAGCAGCCATGTTGAGAGGTGCCTTGAAGAAGACTCCATGGCAGGGGACTGTGGACAGCCTCTGGGACCTGAGGGGGCCAAAGCCAATGCCAGCAAGGAAATGGAGCCCTCAGCCATGTAGCTGCAAGGAAATTAATTCTGCCAGCAGCCTGAATGAGCTTGAAAGCAGATTCTTCCCCAGTTTATCCTCTAGATGAGAACACAGTCTGGTTGAAATCTTGATTGTAACCTTCTAAGACAAAGCAGAGGACCCAGTGAAACCATGTCTGACTTGATACATAGAAACCTGAAATAATAAATATGTGCATTTTTATAGCCCCTGTGTGACAGTTTCCTAAGTGGCGATAGAAAATTAATACCCAGTGTCACCAAATTTAACAGAAGTACAACTTTTTTTAAATTCCTTTTTTCTCTTCTTTTTTTGGCAAGTACATTTAAGTTCCACTGTCTTAGCAAATTTCAATTATATAATATAATGTTATCAACTATAGTCACCATAGTTGACTATATGTCATATAAAAGTATAGTCACATAGTTTTGCGTTAGGTACTCAGACCTTATTCATCTTACAGCTGCAAGTTTGTACCCTTTACCAACCTCTCCCTATTTCTGCCCCCTCCCCCCACAGCCACTGGCAACCACTTTTCTATTCTCTGTTTCTATGAGTTTGGCTTTTTATTATATTCCACAAATAAGTGATACCATGCAGTATTTGTCTTTCTCTGTCTGGCTCATTTCACTTAGCATATGCCATCAAGGTTCATCTATGTTGGCTCAAATGGCAGGATTTCCTTCTTTCTCATGGCTGAATAATATCCCATTGTATAAATACACTACACCTTCTTTATCTACTTATCCATCAATGGACACTTAGGTTGTTTCCTTATCCTGGCTATTGTAAGTAATGTTCCAATGAATATGGGAGTTCAGATATCTCTTCGATATCCTGTTTTCATTTCCTTTGGATATATATCCAGAAGTAGGATTGCTGGATCATATCATAGTTCTATTTTTAAGTTTTGAGGAGCCTCCATACTGTTTTCCATAGTGTCTGTACCAATTTACATTCCTATCAACAGTGTGCAAGCATTCCTTTTTCTCCACATCCTCACCCACACTTGTTAACTCATGTCTGTTTGATACTTTCTAAGAGGTATGAGATGACATGTCATTGTGGTTTTTGATTTGCTTTTCCCTGTACTGTTTTGATTACTATAGCTTTGTAATATAGTTTGTAATGAAGAAATGTGATGCCTCAAGCTTTGTTCTTTCTCAAGATTGTTTTGACTATTCAGGATCTTTTGTGGTTACACAGAATTACAATATTTGTGGGACCTATGTGGTCCTGCTACTGTTGAGCAGTGGAAGTTGGTGAATGATTTTTCCAGAGCAGGTTGACTTTCTGCAGAATAAAATAAATGGTAGTATTCTTTTGAGATTAAAGATGCTAAATTTAAAGAAGTGGAATTACTTATTAGTTTCCAGCAAAATGAGACTAAATTGTTTGGTGTTATAAATTATATATTAAATGATAATAATATAATATTACTATTCTGAAAGCTAAATCAATATATTTTATGAATCTATATTATCAGAAAGAAGAAAATAATGTGAATTACTGGATGTTTGAAAAGCTTGATTGACTAAAATTAAAAGCTACAGAATCTTAAGACTAAATACAGGTGCATAATAATGAAGGAAAAACTCAATTTTCTGCAGTATGCATTGTATATGAAAAGATTGAAAAAACTCACTGAGCGAACACTCTCAGTTTTTATGAAGGATAGACATTAAGGATTTTGCTTTAAATTTTCATAAAATAGAATTTGGTTGGACATGGGAAGGAAAGCCTACTGACAGCAATATTCACCAAAAATTGTAGAGCTGTTGAAAAGGGTGAAGAATTGCTATCTGTTGAAGAAAAAATGAATCAGTTACCATATATCTTAGGTGATGCTAAATCTCCTTTGACTGCTCCAGGGACCTGTTAGCCCTTGCCTACTCCACTGGAAGTGCTGCCTACAGAAGCTGGAGCCACAGTGGAGGCTGGTGATGGAGTGTGAGCTCCAGTGTTCAGGTCTTGGTTGTGTCTGGAGGTCTTTGTTGCCACCACCAATGCAGTGCTCATGTCACGGCCACCCCTGCTGAACTACCAAGGGCTGAAGTTGGACAGGTTTTCCTAAGGCTGGAGGCCAGCCCGGCTGGGAGCCCAAGAAGAGCAGGTCGGGGTGGGATTCTCACCCTGGAAACGGGATTCTCCTTGGTGACCCTACCTTGGATGACCTGGTACAGTAGGACAGGTGCTATGGTGTCATTGCCTGAGGACACTGGGCTCCTGTGTACCCTGTGTCTGCTGAAGGTAATATCCATGAGCTGATGTCTTACGGCTATTGCCCCTTGCAAAGTAAAAAATATCCAGTTCTTACTTTCGAATCGTTTTGGTGACAAATTTCAAAACATACTTAGAGAAAATGGTCTATCTCAAAGACTTGCAATTTCCAATTGCTTTTTTAATAAAAATGTTTCTTTTGTGGAACTTTGTGTTTATCTGTTGAGAGTATTCATAGCTTTAAATGATGATGAGCTTCTCTTTCACAGACTCCTTATCCTCCTTCCTGTCTTGCTTTCGGTCCCTGTTCCATGTTTTCTTAGATCTGTTCTCTTGGATAAACTACCTACCGCATTTCTCTTTCCTCAATATTTCCCCTGAAAATGGGGGTAACATCATACAGAAATGTTAGAATAAGACAAGATCATAAATATACGGTACCCAACTTTTTCATCTTTTTCTCTCCCAGAAATATACAGTTTTTAATTACAATTGTTCTCCTCAAAAGGTCCCAATTTTCATGCCTAAAACTTTTTGTGAGAGGGATGCCAGCTTTCCTTCAGGAATATCCAGGAATAAAAGTTCTACTGCACCACGGCTAATGCAATAAAATATGAACACTCACATATTTTCTACACTGACAGCTTTTGAACTTTTTAAAAATTACGTGTAAGCTTAAAGAAACTGCTGCTGACCTTTGCTTCTACCTCAAATTTACAGTGAAAGGTTTGGAAGGTCAATGCTCTTTTATTTTTTTCACCTTTTATATTTGGCTAGCTGAACTGTAGGGACCTAAAAGTGGTAAAATAACAATGCAGGTTCAAGTGTGATCTCGCTCTGATGTGCTGGCTTTCACAAAGTTAATGTGTGAAGGATTGTATTTAGTTGAAAGGCTAACTATATCCTCTCTTCAAAACGCTAACTGTCCTGCCCACCACCTTTAATTCTCTTAAACAGATGTCTACATAAGTATATCATTTAGCAATATTTTAGTTTATTATATTTTATGTTTTAATCTTCTCCACTGTAATTATAATGCTGGGAATCTGGTGGTTAGAAAATAAAAAATTTTTCTCCAAAATGTATAAAGACAAGTAGGCTGTCGTCAACCAGTTAAGTCACAATGAATATCGAAGTTAACGTCTTCTGTCAGTGGAAAGTTTTATATTATGGCTTCAGATAATGAAGATTAGCAAAGCCCTTTTCCAAGATGTAATTCTGATTAAATAAGATGAGTAAAAATTAGTGTTCTAATCTCACTGGAGTTTCCTGAGAACACTCAGCCCAAAAGTCTAATAAAATTCAGTTGGCACAGTGGTTCTGGAACTTTTCCATAACCTCACCCCATGAAATTTGACTGACTCTTCCTGCCGCTTTTATCTGGCTGGGAAGATATGCCGACATAATTTCTGTAATATAGAAGAAAGATGCAATTTGGAAACATTTTTCTATCACATAATTTAAAAATAATCTGTTTGTTTCTTACTATTAAATATAGTGTCTCTAATGTTGGAGCTAGCCATGGACCAGATAGGGAATGACAGACTGAGAATAAATTACTCTCTGCATTGGACATGGCTATGATTTAGATAAAGAGCAAATAGAACACCCTGGAAGAACTTCAAGACTGGAATGAGGGGCCAGCCTGTGGCCGAGTGGTTAAGTTGGCCCACTCTGCTTCAGCAGCCCAGGCTTTCATGGATTCGGATCCTGGGCGTGGACATGGCACTGCTCATCAAGCCATGCTGAGGCGATGTCCCACGTAGCACAACCAGAAGGACCTACAACTAGAATACACAACTATGTACTGCGGGCTTTGGGAAGAAGAATAAAAAAAGGGAGATTGGCGACAGATGTTAGCTCAGGGCCAATCTAAAAAAAACAAAACAAAACAAGACTGGAATGACAAGGACTAAAATGATAAGGAAAATTCTGATTGGTGATACTATGTGCCCCAAATCAAAGCTTTCTTCATTCTCAGAACCTTCAATCCAGGAATTCATTTTTTATATTGAGCCCATCTGTTTTCCTGGCATTGGTTTGACCATATTTTCCTGTAATATAAACATGTTAAATTTGAAGATACTTCTCGAGCTCCTTAAATCTTTTATTCAATACATCCTTCAATCCTTTATTCATTTTCTGGGATGCATTGTATATTCTTTGGTATCTTCATTAGTTTTAAATTTGTTGCTTCATATGTTGACCTCGTTTCCTAATTAAAGGGGGTGTGAGAGGGGAAGGAGGAGGGAAAGAGAGAGACAGACAGACAGAGACCTTGTTATTAGTAGATGGGCAAAGAAATAGAAGATCAGGTCTCTTTTAGTTTTATATCTTATTTGTAGTAAATATTAAACTTCTAATTCTATTTGGATGGGAGTGGCAGTGAATAACAGGATCACTATTAAACCCAAGGAAGTAGAAAGAAAACATGAAAAAAGTAAGAATAAAAGCAAATAAAAAGCAGAATTCACAAAGTAGAAGGGAGGAGAAAAAAAAGAAAGCTAGGCAGTCAAGTAATAACATCCAACATTTATTGAGGGTTATTTATATTCTGATCATCAAATGTTCACAACAATCCTGCAAGCGCTGCATCTTTAATTTTGCAGATGAAGATACTGACTCTCAGAGGGTTTAATAACTTAGGTACGATGTGGTGAAACCAGTTTCTGCAAATATGGCTGTCTGATCCCAACATGCCAGAATGCCATCATCAGTTACAATATATTGGCTCTTCTTGGTCTGTTATAATTTCTGATTTTCTCAAGAATCTTTTGTTGGCTTTCTTGATAAATACAAGTCATGATAAATAAAAGATCATCAGGGGTGAGGAATCACATAGCTCCCAGGAATAACCCCCAGGGCACATTAATGCATGGTTGTTGACCTTTGATGTTAACCTGGCTACAAATTTACATAGAGTAACAGCGTAGTTTTAAATTCTTAGAATTTAATTTGTTGAACGTTAATACCTTTTCACACCTGAATGTATGCCAGTCATTTTATGGAAGAAAATTAAATTTTAATCAGCTGATAGACCTTAAAATTATGTTATCTAAAGTTTAAAGGGTTTATTATAATTAGTATTAAGACAATTTAAACATGATGATCATTTACTAGGCATTCTGATAACGTGTTTGTTAATTCTTTAAGTAAACCACAGGGCAAAATTAAAGCAGGCAGTTGGAAATATGCATTCCAGAAGTCCATAATAAATTCAGCTTTTGAGATTTACACATCTCTGTGGATATTCAGCAATGAAGAACACGTTGGGCAAGGTTTTAGATTTATCAATTAGGACATAAATGTATCTCTACGGATTTCATGGAGTTTTGATAAGCATCCAAGGTTTCTGGAAGTTATTAGAATTTTATCTCAAACCAAATAAATTCTTAGTCAAAAAATAAATCAGAATGTCCTATGAGACTAAGCTCTTACATACAAATTGGGGTAAGACTTACTCACAGTTGGGACTACAGATGCTTTTTTGTATTGGTAATCATTCATTTATTCATTAACTACTAAGTACCTGTTATGTGACTATCACAAGGTTCAGGCAATGAGGACAGAGATATAGGTAAGAAACGGCTACTTCTCAAATAGCACACAATCTTGTAAGAGATACGGCCGCACAAAAACTAATTATGCTTCTGAGAAGTAAGTGCTAATAGAAAATGTGAATAAGATGGAATTTAAAGGATGAAAGTTTCTGCCAGGAGTTGTGGTTGAGGAAAAGGCATTAGCCTGGACTCTTCAGAAGGAGTGGCATTTTAGCAGAGTTTTGAGTATTAATTAGATAAAATAACTTTTATCCAAATTCCTCGCTTAAGAACCCTTTGTTGTTTGATGATATTCTCAAAAGAGACACTTAAAAGTCCTGCCTCCCATTTCCCCCTTGTACTGCAGCTTGGCGATCTGGGAACTATTTTAAAACTTGTTTTATTTTATTTTTTTCCAGTAATTTTATTGAGATCATAATAGGTTATAACATTGTGTAATTTCAATTGTATGTCATTATGAGTTTCTAAATACGCTTCATCGTGCTCACCCCAAGTAGTCTAATTTTTGTCCATCACCATACACATGTGCCTGTTTATCCCATTCGCCAGCCCTCAACCCCTTCGCCTCTGCTAACCACTAAGCTGTTCTCTTTATCCATGTATTTGTTTATCTTCGACATATGAGTGAAATCATGTAGTACGTTTCTTTCTTTGTCTGGCTTATTTTGCTTAACATCATACCCTCAAGATCCATCCATTTTGTTGCAAACGGGACAATTTTGTCTTTTTTATGGCTGAGTAGTATTCCATTGTGTGTGTGTGTGTGTGTGTGTGTGTGTGTGTGTGTGAACATATATATATATACTACATCTTTATGCAGTCATCGGTTGATGGGCACTTGAGTTGCTTCCACCTCTTGGCCATTGTAAATAATGCTGCAATGAACATAGGGGTGCATAAGTCCCTTTGGATCGGTGATTTCAAGATCTTTGGTTAAATATTTAGTAGTGAGATAGCCAGATCACATGGTATTTCTATTTTTAACTTTTTGAGAAATCTCTGTACTGTTTTCCATAGGGGCTGCACTGGTTTGGATTCCCACCAGTGCTATACAAGGGTTCCCTTTTCTCCACATCTTCTCCAACATTTGTTGTTCTCTGTCTTGGTAATTATAGCCATTTTGACCAGTGTAAGGTGATATCTCATTGTAGTTTTGATTTGCATTTCCCTAGTAATTAGTGATGTTGAACATTGTTTCATGTGTCTGTTGGCCATTTGTATATCTTCTTTGGAAAAATATCTGTCAATATCCTCTGCCCATTTTTTGATTGGGTTGTTTGTCTTTTTACTGTTAACTTGCATGAGATCTTTCTGTATTTGGATATCAACCTTTTGTTGGATAAATGATTTGCAAATATTTTCTCCCAGTTCGTGGGTTATCTTTTCATTTTGTTTATGGTTTCCTTTGCTTTGCAGAAGGTTTTTAATCTGATGTATTCCCATTTGTCAATTTTTCTTTTGTTTCTCTTGCTCAAGTAGACATGGTATTTGAAAAGATGCTGCTAAGACCAATGTCAAATACTGTAGTGCCTATATTTTCTTCTAGGAGTTTTACGGTTTCAGGTCTTAAATTCAGGTCTTTAAGCCATTTTGTGTTAATTTTTGTATATGGTGCAAGGTAATGGTCTACTTTGATTCTCTTGCATGTGGCTGTCCAGTTTTCCCAACACTATTTTCTGAAGAGACTTTCCTTTCCCCATTGCATGTTCTTGGCTCCTCTGTCAAGGATTAACTGTCCGTAGATGTGTGGTTTTATTTCCAGGCTATCAATTCTGTTACACTGATCTGTTTGCCTGCTTTTGTGCCAGTACAATGCTGTTTTGATTAATATAGCTTTGTAGTATATTTTGAAGTCAGGATTGTGACACCTCCAGTTTTGTTCTGTTTTCTCCAGATTGCTTTGGCTATTCAGGGTCTTTTGTTGTTCCATATAAATTTTAGGATTCTTCGTTCTATTTCTCTGAGGAATGTCATTGGGATTCTGATTGGGATTGCACTGAATCTGTAGATTGCTTCAGGTAGTATGGACATTTTAGCTATGTTTATTATACTAACCCATGAGATTAGAATAGCTTTTCATTTCTTTGTGTCTTCTTCAATTTCTTTCAATAACATCTTAGAGTTTTCAGTGTACAGGTCTTTCACCTCTTTGGTTAAGTTTATTCCTAGGTATTTTATTCTTTTTGCTGTGATTATAAATGGGATTGTATTCTTGATTTCTCTTTCTGCTAGTTAATTGTTAGTGTATAGAAATGCAAGTGATTTTTTTTTTTTGAGGTAGATTGGCCCTGAGCCAACGTCCATGCCCATCTTCCTTCACATTATATGTGGGATGCCTGCCACAGCATGGCTTTATAAGGGGTGAACAGGTCTGCAGCTGGGATCTGAACTGGTGAATCCTGGGCCACCAAAGCAGATCACAGGAAATTCACCAGTATACCAATACCACCAGGCTGGACCTCAACTGATGTTTTTAAAATGATTTTGTACCCTGCAACTTTGCTGTAGTTGTTGATTATTTCTAAATTTTTCTGATGGATTACTTAGGGTTTTCTATATAGAGAGTCAAGTCATCTGCAAACAGCAAGAGTCTTGCTTCTTCCTTTCCAATTTGGATTCCTTTTTCTTTCTTTTTCTTGCCTAATTGCTCTGGCCAATTTCTCCAGTACTATGAATAGGAGTGGGGAGAGTGGCACCCTTGACTTGTTCCTGTTCTCAGAGGGATGGCTTTCAGTTTTGCACCATTAAGTATTCTGTTGTCTATGGGTTTGTCATATATGGCCTTTATTATGTTGAGGTACTTTCCTTCTTTTTATTTATTTATTGACAGTTTTTATCATAAATGGATGTTGGATCTTTTCAAGTGCTTTCTCTACATCTATTCAGATGTTCATGTGATTCTTATTCCTCATTTTATTAATGTGGTGTATCACATTGATTGATTTGTGGATGTTGAACTATCCCTGCATCCCTGGTATAAATCCCACTTGATCTTTTTAATGTATTACTGTATTCAGTTTGCCAATATTTTGTTGAGGACTTTTGCATCTATGTTCATCAGCAATATTGGCCTATAATCTTCCTTCTTTCTGTCTGGTTTTGGGATCAGGATAATATTGGTAACATAGAATGAGTTAGGAAGCATTCCACCTTCTTCAATTTTTTGGAATACTTTGAGAAGGATAGGTACTAAATCTTCTTTGAATGTTGGTGGAATTCTCCAGAGAAGCCATCTGGTCCTGGACTTGTTTTTTGGGAGGTTTTTGATTACTGTTTCAATCTCTTTACTTGTGGTTGGTCTATTCAGATTCTCTATTTCTTCTTGATTCAGTTTTGGGAGGCTGTATGAGTCTAAGAATTTATCCTTTTCTTCTAGGCTGTCCAACTCGTGGGCATATAGTTTTTCATAGTATTCTCTTAGAACTGTTTGTATTTCTGCAGAATCTATTGTAATTTCTCCTCTCTCGTTTCTAATTTTATTTGTTTGAGCCTTCTCTCTTTTTTTATTTAGTGAACCTGGCTAAGGGTTTGTCAATTTTGTTCATCTTCTCAGAGAACCAGCTCATAGTTTCATTAATACTTTCTACTGTTTTTTAATCTCTACTTCATTTATTTCTGCTCTGATTTTTATTATTTCCCTCCTGCTGACTTTGGGCCTTGTCTGTTCTTTTTCTAGTTCTGTTAGGTACAATTTAACATTACTTGAGATTTATTTTGCTTTTTGAGGTGGGCCTGTATTGCTATGAAGTTCCCTCATGTGATCACTAAAAGCTGTTTTATTTTTTTTTCTTTTTTTTTTTTGATAAGATGATATAAAGGTTGTATCACTTTCCATGGAAAAGTCATGATTTCCTCAAATATGAACATTTCTTTTTGTTAATAATCAAAACCTTAAGTGGTGGGGTTATTCATCCAATGTAAATTGAACCTCTGGAACAAAAGACACTCAAAAGCCCACAGAAGAACACACAAGAAATTTCTCACCCTAGGATTTGCCTAGTAAGGAGCTTATAAGCAGTTTTTCACTCCATGAAAGAAGCACTGTGACCTGTCCTGGTAACTATTCAGCTTTGCTTAGCTCATGGAATATCTCTAAGCCACTCTTTCCACTAAAAACCCATCTTCTCTCCCTCAATCTCAATGCCTCCCTGGTCCACACTAGGGAGCTTAAAGCTTCTTTCAGCTAAGAGACTGATAGAATTTCCTCTGTGATGGCTCTCATAACTTTATGCAGTTTCTGCTTCAAATAAATTCAGCCAGACTCTCTCAGCTTGTAGGTGTGATTCCAGAGCCTTGAACTTCCAGAGACTTGTTTCCCTTTTGTTAATTGTAAGTACCTTCACAACAGTCTCCAACACAGCTACAAACGCATCCCAGGTTTTATTCTGCAGAAGTATGTCTTTTAGCTTCATTTTTTATTTTTATTTCACTTTTATGGTTACAAGGACATTATAACAAAGACACATTAAAGAATTTCTTCAAGCTGTAAATAATGAGTTCAAGAAATTCACTTTTTCAGCATATTAAATGATTAGAAGAATAAACTGATTAGCAGAGTCATGGAATTTCAGAATGTGGCAAAATGCGATTTCATTCTTTCCAGTCACCTTTATTTTACAAGCAGAGAAACTGAGGCTCAAAGAGTCCTACTACCCAAATTTTTATTCAGTGTAACTTCTTTTATAACTTGATAATTCTATTTATAGCATGATTTTCACACTTTCTTTGAATATATTTAATTTTTATAATGGAGTTGGTATTATTTCCCTCTAAAACTACAAAAAAAGTACCCCCAAACACCTGATTTTAAGGAGAAAATAGAATGTTTTCCCTTTTATAATCAATTACTTGAGTATTTTTAACCAATCTTACAGATGAATAGCTCATCTACAGCAACCCCATGGGGAAAAAAATACATAAGCTAAATGCTTAAAATTTGTAGATAGGTCTAGCCTGATAATTAAGGCGTCTCCTCGTTCATTTTTATTGCTTGCCCAGGAAGAGTAAAGACTGCGTTATTCCCTTTCTCCTATTCCAATACGCATCTGAGGTAGTTTACTAAAAGACAGGGAGAAAGAACAGGTAAGAAGAGAAGAACGCAGGATTCCAGGGAAAATGAAGGAGGAAAAACATCGTGAGATCAAGAATAAAGCAAGTTTACATAACGCTTGTCTCAACACGACTTATTGCTCTAGTTGAGAGCAAGGCCTCTGACTTTTTGTTCCACTTTTTGTGGCATTTACCCCCGCACGAGCAAAATCGCATCAGCTCACAGTGCAATCGAGCACACAATATGCTTTGAATTGAGCATTCTGCTACTTTTATTTTTAATCAACTCTCAGGAAAAAAATTGCTGGCTCCTTTTAGCTGCCTGTTCTGCAGTTTTACTACTTTTTTAATGTGAAAAAGGAGAAATTTTCCCACTGAGGAATAATAGTTATCCAGAGAAAGACACTTACATTGTTCTCACAGGCAGTCAACGAAGAAAGCTACAGACAGCAAACAACAGTTTATCAGAAATATTAACTGAATAAAAGAATAGGATCAATTTATTTAAGAAACATAATCTGCACTGCCTCTGTCCCAGCATGCCATCTCTAGCATGAATCTTTTTATTTTTTAAATTACTAGTATCATTATAGTTATTTTACAAACAGATGACAGCCAGAAGAACAACTGAACAAATGACAATATATTTTTCACTCTCTGGAAAATGATCAAAAAACTTCAGCTACTTCCTATCACATTTTATCTTGGCTTTTTCATATGCTGTGAACATTGAAGTCTATTCTCTAATTGATCTTTATATTTAGCTGTTAACATGAAACATTTCTAAGATGGGTAATAAACCAAAAGTTCCTTGTAGATTTTGTGAAAATGGAAAAAATTATCAAAGAGTGATGGTTTTCAAATCAAGTTAGCATCAAACAATAAGACATCACTTAGTCCTTGTGACAAGATATGCAGATGGGAAGAAGACCTAATTTATTTTTCAATGGAAAAGGAAAAAGCTGGTGTCACAAAGTGTGATTAAAATGTAACACTTTCCAGTTAGTGAAACTACAGAATAGATGGGAATGTGGAAGGTAGGTGCTAGGTGAAAACCTATTATGCATAGGCTCTCTAATTTGCCATGTTCAGTCATTTTTAAATTGTGATCACCCAAAGTAAAAATGGAACAGCTGTCATTAGCATCCAGTGGTGTGAAGAAAAAAAAAAAGAATACATTTGACCTCAGGATTGTGAGAAAGGCTAAAATCTAAGCAAATCTTCATAAATTAAATTTCAAGACTCAAATACATTATTGACTAACAAAAATTTTAACGCAATTGTAAATCTCATTTAATTCTAAGAAACAAGGGATATAGAATTGAATGGATCTTTAATATTATCAGATAAATATTTTTGAGTACCGTGAAATTGAAAAATAATACTATACATTTGATCAGAAACAAAAAAGACACGCTCTTGGAAATAGAGAAATCATCTTTTATTAATATAAAATCAGATTCATGACACAACAAAAATATCAATTATTTTGGAAGGATTGTAGTGATAAAATATAATGTTATTAATTCAACACATATCTATTGAGTACTGTATTAGTTTTCTATGGCTATTTAGGAAATTACCACAAACATAGTAACACCCATTTATTAGTTCATAGTTTTCTAAGTTAGAAATTCAGGTATGGTGTGCCTGGGTTCTCCACTTAGGGTTTCAAAGGCTGAAATTAAGATGTGTATTAGTCAGAGTTCTCCAGAGGAGCAGAACCAATAAGACGGACGCGTGGGTGAATGGATAGATAGACAGAGATATAGATTTCTATATCTCAGATATACCAAACTCTATCCTACTACACACACACGCGCGTGCACACACACACACATATACGTGAAGATTTTTACAAGAATTGACTCATACAATAATGGAGGCCAATAAGTCCTACAATCTGCCTTCTAGAAGCTAGAAAACCAGAAGACCAGTGGTATAACTTAGTCCAAGGCCTGACAACCAGCAGAGCCCACTGTGTAAGTCCAGTCTGAATCTGAAAGCCAGAGAACCAGGACGACTGATGTCTGAGGGCAGGAAAAGATGGATGTTCTATCTCAGAGAGTGAACTTGCCCTTCCTCTGCCTTTTGTTCTATTTGGGCCCTCAATGGATTGATTGATGTTCGACCACCTTGGGGAGGGCCATCTGTTTTACTCACTTCCTCAACTTTACAAGTTCGTTGGTCCAAACGCTAATCTTTTTCAGAAACACCCTTACAGACACACCCAGAAATGTTTTACCACCTATCTGCTCATCCCTTAGCCAAACCAAGTTGACCCACAAAACCAACCATCACAAGATATCAACCCAACTGAGTTCTCCTCTGGTGCCTCTGAGGGAGATCTGCTCGGAAGCTTATTAAGATCATTGGCAGAATTTAATTTCTTGTTATTGTAGGACTTAAGTCCTCATTTCCTTGCTGGCTGTCACTCAAGGGCCATTCTCAGCTCCTAGAGACTGCTCTTGGTCCTTGTCACTTGGCACCCTCCATCTCCAGACCCTGGGACACCAAGAATCAGAGTTTGCAAATACGAGCAGAAGACAGCAAAGGATTCTGAGAAGCATTGGCCAAAGAGGTAGGAAGAAAACCACGAGAATATGATGTCAGAGATGCAAGTGAAACAGGTGTTTCAAAGAAGAGAATGTGTTCTACTCTGTCATATACCATTGATAGGTCAAGTAAGATGAGAACTGAGAACTGGCCACTGGATTTCACAACATGGAGAATAATACTTACCTTAGCAACAGTTTCAGCTTGGTTGGAATAAATTTTAAAGAGCAAAGAAGAGAAATTGAAACCAAAGCAGAGTGTAGGGACAACTCTTAGTAAGTTTTGCTGTAAAGGGAATCAGAGAGATAGAGTATTAGAGGGCAGAGAGAGAGGGGTCAAAACCAGTTGTTTGTTTTCACGTGAGAAAAGTAACAGCATGTTTGTATGCTAATGGGCATGATCCTCCACAATGTGAAAAATTGATGATACTTTTGAAGACAGGGGAAAAACTACAATGATACCCTCGAGTAGGCCAGAGGGAACGGGATCTTGGGCACAAGTGGAGGAGTTGACCTTAGTAAAGCAAGGAGAGTGCATCTGTAGTAATAAGAGTGAAGGCAGAACATGGATTATCCAGGTACAGATGCTGGTAGCTAGGTGGATGTGGTAGGTGCTTGTAGATGTTTGTCTCTGATTGCTTCTATTTTCTCGGTGAAATCATATTGTCAGTTAGCATTCTGAAGATGGAAAAGCCTAGTGGAGTAGAAAGAGCACACCTGAAAGACATAGGAGGACTGGATTCTCATGCTTTGCTGCCCTGAAATAGCCCTGTAGTTACTTTGGACAGCCCTGTACAGCCTCTGTGCCTCTACGCCTGTATCTGCAAAAGGCCAGGATTTAACTAACCACCTTCACATCTCTCCCAGTTCTGAACACTAATATTTTATAATACTAATATTTTACTGGCATATTTATTTTTAATTCATAACTACAAAAAGAGTACTGTACGTTTGTTGGACAAAAGAAAAATGTGCCAAACTCCATCATTCCATTTGAAAAATTCTTCTCTAATTAGGACACAGAGTATTTCTATAACAAATTGTCAGGGCAGGATTTCTTTTTAACACAAGGGCTGTATAGGTCAATTCTCCTCACTTCTTTCTACATGAAAAATGCCGTGGAATCTTAGATTACCTAGATAAGATGGCTTATCTAAAAATGAAAGAATTTAGACATAGAAGAGACTTTAGAGATGATAATCCAAGACCTTCACTTCTCAAAGGAAGAAACTGAGACCTAGAGAAAATGAAGTAATTGGTCCCAAGTGCATAGCTACGTAGCCACTCAGAGAGATAGGAGTCAGGTCTCCTGGACATTATGCCAGGCAATGGGCACCTATTCCCCAGCAAAGCTGTGCATCTTTCTTTACGGGTTTAGATTACACTTGCTTACTGTTTAGCACCAGAGTGAAATTTTCTGATAAATATCTTTCAATTTTTGCTAATTTAAATGAAGCAGTTCTCTTACCCACTCAACAATCAGCAAGTATTTATTGAGCATTCACTATATGTTAACCCCCATTGTAAAATTAGGGAGACAGCAATAAACTCAATCGATGATGTCAGTACTCTCATGGAGTGTAATTCTAGTAATATAAATTTATCCTAATGCCAGGGATAGGTAAATAGCTACTCTCAAGAAACATGCTTTCATCTTTTCACTCATTCCAAGAACACAGAGCACTGGGTTAGGTGCTGGTTGATAGACAAAAGTGTAAGATGTGATCCCTGCTCTCCAAAAGCTGATCACATATGGAAACAGACAGAAATGGAGAACAACAACTGAAGTTGACGTTGACAAATGCTGGGACAGGAGTGTGCACAAAGGAGAAATTCTAGCTAAGATTAAGAAGTCAGCTTAGCTTCCCGGTATAGCTGATACCTGTGTCCAACAGGATTAAAGATGAGTGAAGAAATTAACCTACAAAAGGTGGAGAGTTAAACAGTTTTTTAAGTCAAGTACAAAAGCCAAGAAGCAAAAGAGTAGATAGTTTGATGTAGGAAACCAAGACATTCTGCTGAAGGAGCACTTCAGGCAGGAAAATGTGAGATTGCCATGAGATAAGGTTGGAGAAAGACCTGGAGAGGGAGCAGAGGGGAATTCTGTGCATTAGGCTTTCACTATGTGCCTGGAAGCGTGCTGAGCCCTTATTCTTTGTAAGAGTCCCATAATTCTACTTAGTCAATTGTTTTAGCTCTGTGTAACAAGCAAGAAAAATGAGATTCAGAGAATAAGAAACCACCTACATTACAGTGTGCGTAGGAAGTGGTGTTGAATGAGGGCCTTTCAAAATTCAGAGGCAGAATTTAATTACTGTCCTAAAGTATATTTAAAACCTCATTTTTATTATATATTTTTTGTTTTATTTGTTTTTGCTTGCTTATGTTTGTTTTTACTGACGGCAGAGAGAAGCCTTGAATGTTTTTTGTTTTTTGTTTTTTTTTTTAAAGATTTTATTTTTTCCTTTTTCTCCCCAAAGCCCCCCGGTACATAGTTGTGTATTCTTCGTTGTGGGTTCTTCTAGTTGTGGCATGTGGGACACTGCCTCAGCGTGGTCTGATGAGCAGTGCCATGTCCGTGCCCAGGATTCAAACTAACGAAACACTGGGCCGCCTGCAGCAGAACGCGCGAACTTAACCACTCGGCCACGGGGCCAGCCCTACCTTGAATGTTTTTTATCAGCAGATTGATGTGATTCAGGTAAAGTTGATTTTGTTTTACTTTAAAATAATCTGGCTGTAGAGTGGATGTAGAAAGAATGGATGGGTGGGAGAAGATAGTATTGGAGGCAGAGAGACATTTTGCAAGGCCCTGTTAGAAGGCTCTAAAGATAATGAGGATCTAAATTAAAGTAATATAACAAGGAATGGGTAGAATTGGATACATTCAAGAAATACTAAAGATGCTCAATTGACCATACTTGGCAACTGAATGTGGAGAGTGATGGACGAGGATAGGTGTTCCATCACTAACACTGGGAATATAGGATGTTAAGTGTAGTGGGTTGAACTGTGTTGCCCAAAGATTTGTTCAAGTCCTAACCACAGGAATCTGTAAATGTGATCTTATTTTTGAAAAAGAGTCTTTCCAGAAATAATCAAGTTAAGATGAGGTCAGACTGCATTACAGTGGGCCCTAAACCCAATGACTGGTGTCCTTAAAGAAAAGGACAGGACAGGTAGGAAAGAAGGCCGTGCAAAGATGGGGCAGAGATTGGGGTGATGTAGCTACAAGCCAAGGTCACCAAGGATTGCTGGCAAACACCAGAATCTAGGAGAGAGGCATGGAGCAGATTCTTTCTGAGAGCCTCCAGAAGGAACAAGCTCTGACAACAACTTGACTTCTGACTTCCAGCCTCCATAACTACGACAGAATAAATTCCTACTGATTTAATCCATCTACTTTATGGTAGTTTGTTCTGGCAGACCTAGGAGACTAACAGAGCAAGCAAGATTATGGGTAGGGAGAGGAAGTGTTGTAGATTCAGATTTTCATTGGTTATATTTGAGGTCATTGTGGAGAAATCCAGAAGGAATTGGAAATATGAAATTTGAAGATTAAGAAAGAAATATGAGCTGAATATAGAGGTTAAGAATTTTCTTCTTCTGAAAACTCTTTCTACTTTCTACTATTAACTTCAAATGATTGTCTCCTTTATTTCATTCAATTCTACAATTAAATATCATTTCATCAGCAAGACTGTACCTGATCATTGAATCTAAAGTAGCTATGCAGTTACACCTATATGTTGCATATTTTTCTTTACTTTATAGTTCCTATTACTCTGTATTTTTCTCCTTTCTTTCTTACATCCTTTTTTCCTTCCTCATCAGAAGGCTCTGGGATGTGGGAATGTTAGAATGAAATTATATATGGCCTAAGAACCCATTACTTTACTGTGTTACTTGGGAGTAGCTAGAGGAGACCACCTTCACTAAGAAAGTGAGAAATGCACTAGTGATGGGGTACCAGAATCATAAGATGCTCAGTAGAAGTTGTCTTCTGGAGGATGGCAGTGATGCTGCTACCAAATATCAGAACCTAATGGTGAAGCAGAATAGGAGAGTTCTAGGTGGGAACTCAAATATAAGCCACAGGGTAGATATAATTCCATCAATGAGCAGCAAGATTAAAGTGACAATTACCATGTATGGGCCCATAAGCATCTGCAGCAATGGGGGAAGTTGTTCCTAAGGGTAAAATAGATGGACAGCCACTTGGCATGTTACTATATTTATATAATCAGAGGAAATCGTGGGTAAGCAAACAGAAGGCTGATGCCAGCCACTGCAATAGCTATTGCATCCCCTTGTGCAGTCGCCGTATCTAAACCAGTTCTCAGTCTTGGATGGGTTCCCCTCACCAGTACACACACACACACTGAGGTTGCGAGTAGTTTAGAATAAAGTTGGAAAAAGAATTCAGAAAATGGATAAAGTGTGGAGCATTCAAAACTAAGAAAAAGGAAAATATTAATGGAAAAGCATGGACACAAACTGTATCCTATGATTTAGATAGGAATTTGGCAGAAGTGAAGGACTGAAGACTATGTTTTAAGCTTGGAAGGAGCATTTTAGCATAGTGTTTATTCTGGTTAAATCGAGGGGCCAAATTCCTGGAACAGGTTTTATGGTGTAGAATATTATAAAATATAATTGGCTAGACTCAAATGTTAGGAATTACTCTATATCATTTGAAAAATTGAAAAGTTTAACCTGGTGTGGTAGATTAAAGCTGGCCACAAACACTTTGCTTCTTTTCCCATTGAGAGGTAGAGACTAATTCATTTATCTTTGAATTTGGAATGCTATTAATCTTCCTGGCCAATAGAACACAGTGGAAACGATGTCTGGAACTAGAGGCCACATCATAGGGAGCATTGCAGCTTCAGCTCAGGCCTCTTGGAAGACTCACTCGTGGGATGCTCTCAGGACATTCCCTCCTGGAATTCAGCTGCCACGCCGTGAGAAACCCAAGCCACGGGGAGAGGTTCCAGTCTATTGCTCTAGCTGATCTCCCAGCCCATAACCAGAATCAATGGTCAGCCATGTTAGCGAGCCTTTCTGGAGTCCTGCCCAGTCAAACTTTAGTTCAAGACAGCTCCAGCCAATCTGACTGTAACCTCGTGAAAGACCCCAAGAAAGAATTGCCAGACTGAGCCCATTCAGTCCATGGACTCATGAGAGATAATATTTTTTAAGCCATTGCATCTCTTTCCTGGGGCTGCTGTAACAAATTACCACAAACTAAGTGGCTTTTTTGACTTTCATAGTATTTCTTGTAACATGTAGCAGAGACACAGGTGGCATTTGCTGGGTGACTGACTGGGGACACGCTGGCCTCTGATGAAGTCAATCCTCACCTGCTGCAGCTAGGAGAAGAAAAGATGTGGTTCTCATGGACCAGCAAATGCAACTCATTCAAATGAAGGCTAGGCAGGGTAATCACTAGACTGGCCATATAGCCTGATTTCATAGTCACTGTAGTGATGATTTAATTCCTGTTTCACTGCTGAGCCTTCAAAAAATGTTCTTCATGGTCATCTTTTGATAGATTCACCACTAAGCGTTTATCTACAAAGGGGCACTCTTTCTCTCTCTCTTTTCCCAATCAAAACCTTGTCTGTTGCCCTTTCAAAATAGATTTTGACGGCTGTTGGTTCCACAGCCTAAACCACACAGAAAATTTGCTTCCATATTTTTAAGGGCAGGAAATACTTAATTTTACATTTTTTCTAATGCATCTAAGACAGGAAAATATTGAGTTTCTATATCAAAATATTTTAAACATTTATATTCCACTATAAAAATCTTGACATAAATGATCATAAATAACTTATTTTTATATTCTTTATTATAAAAACTGCCTAACAACACTATAGGACCATGAAATGCACATGCATCTTACTATATGGGAAACAGAGAAATCAGCAGATGCTTAAATCAATAGCCTATCTCCTTAGCTTATAAAATCCTCAAGTAAATTGAAGACAGGTAGAAAAGAAAGTGCAAAATTTGGAGTTTTCCAGTTCTAGGTGCTTACATGAAGTTAGAAAAGCCAAGAGTTTTTAAGCAGAAAATATTTCCCTTCCCATTTATACAGAAAAGGAGAATTTTAGCCCCTAGGAAAGCAAGAAAAAAAGGCTGGTGTCTACCCCTCCCTTTACTGGCAAAGTCCAATTTCCTTCCTCTTTTTCTTTTTTTTTTTTTTTTTGTCTGATCTTTTTGAGTTTAATTAATAGATAAAATGTGTGTGTTTTTTAGAGGGATGATTCCATAACTAAAAACTAAATATTTCTTTCATCCCTTTTTGTTGATATCCTGAGTTGTTTTATTAACTGGTAAAGTATTTAGTGACAAGGGTTCAGTTGAAAGCATCTGACGTTTTCTTTTGGGCATGAGGAAGGCAACCTTCTCACCATTTTTGCCGGAAAACAGCACTAGAATAACCAACACAAAATTCAAGTATAATACGTCCTGGAGCATGGTTTAAATTTGCGCAATACTTTGATGAAAGATCAAGGTAATCACGATAGTCTTACATAGGAATTTGTCTACTCAATGTCTGTTAAGTACATTCAGGTCCAGGTCAAATAACGGCAAAATTGACTGAAAGTTAAAATGGAATCAATTTCAATAAAACTTTCTGTAAGAATAAAATCTTTTCAATCTTCAAGACAACTTGACATCAGTGGACGAAACTTTAGATGAATACTATAAATTAATTCTAGGAAGAATGATTGTCAGGGGAAACTAAAGGTAAGGACAGAGAGCCATATAACTACTTGTTAGAATTCACTGCCACAACAACTTTAGGCTTTACATTTATGCTCTTGTTAAATAACCTACATCACAAAAGTTTGTAAGAACAGCTTAGCTTTAGATATTATGGTGGAAGATTGAGCAAGTGTCAGGTTAAATCATAAGACACTCTGGCATTTTCCTCTGTTGAAAATTGAAGGCACAGTTAGAACTGTCTTTGCTCCTGCATTAATCTGGACTAGAAATTGATTTCACAATTTAGATGTGATTTTTAGAGGAAAAAAAATGGACTATCACAAAAATATTATAAATGTGGTGTTAGCCTTTTTCTCTAGCATTATGTACTGGAGATGCCTTGCATTTAGGGTTGGGTATTTCTAACTGGTTATCAAATCCTGTATGTGTAGTGCCCCTGCAGGAATTGCTAAAGGGCAATAAGAATTAAGAATATTCTAGCAACAAAATCCCACCCCATACTCCTAGCATACAGCCACCTAAATTATACTACTCTTTTTGGCATCTTGTACCTTGCATGAAGGCCAGAGGTGTTACTGCACCTGGGGTTTCTTCATTTGCACGTCTCCTACTGTCAAAAGACTGGGACTTCGTTGTTGGTATTAACACAAATCCCTAACAAAAAGTTTTAAACCTGAATCTACTACTAATCAGTTATGTGATTTTGGCCCAGTTACTTATGTCCACTGAGCTCCAATTTCCTCATCTGTAACATGAGAGGGATTTTAGATAATATCATTAGTGTGGGAATCTTTTAAAAAAATTATCAGTAAATATTCATGGTTCAGCAACATCATGAAAGCCCTATATAAAAAATACTATTTTGTTGAAATATGTCCACGCTAAAGAGCATTGACTAATTTGTCTTAAGTACAGTCCTTACTATGAGACTTCCAGGTCTGCTTTATAGAATATACCACATTCTGTGGTCAAACTCTCCCCATAACTGTCGCATCTAATGACTCATGAACTGCTATCTTTAGAGTCTGTGCTAGATCCAGACAAAACTGAAATCTTATAGGAGGTTTTCTCTCTGATACTCAGGTAGTTTCAATTGCAGGATCTCCTTGTTCCTGCTTCTTCATACCTGCAAACCTGACTTGCTATCTTGTCTAGCCCACTGTCATCTTTGGACATCTTAATTTTGAAGTGTTTTTTGTGTGTGTCTGATTATAGCTGCACATCCCGTTTTTTGCACACTCTAAACATTATTTTTTTTACTTCTATTCTGAATTTAATCCTCTCGTCATGCCAGTGTGCTATCCCTGAATTTTCAACAGGTTTATGCAACATTTTGAGTTTAAGAATTGCATCAATGAAGATAACCCTGGATCTCTGCACAATCATTTCCTTTACAAGAAGTTGGTGGTATCTAGTCCTAGAAACAATCTTCAATATCAGAATTATTTTTGTAAATTCCTAGCTCAACAATGTTTGTAGAACCTCATTTATCATTTGTTAGTAATGTCCCATAGTATTACTAATTACAAGTAAATATTTTTTTTATTGTGGTGACATTTGTTCATAACATTATATATATTTTGGGCATACGTCACTATATTTTGATTTCTGTGTAGATTACATCAGGTTCACCCTAAAACTAATTATCTTCCATCACCACACACATGTGCCTGATCACCACGTTTCCCTACTCCCTCCCCTTTCCTCTCTGATAACCACCAATCCAATTTCTATGTGTTTGCTTGTTGTTGTTTTTATCTTCTATTTATGAGTGAGATTATACGATATTTGACTTTCTCCCTCTTATTCCACTTAGCATAATACCCTCAAGGTCTATTCATGTTGTCACAAATGGCAAGATTTCATCCTTTTTTATGGCTGAGTAATATTCCATTGTATATATACACCACATCTTCTTTGTCTGTTTGTCCCTTGATGAGAACCTAGGTTGCTTCTAACTCTTGGCTATTGTGAATAATGATGCAGTAAACATAGGGGTGCATAGATCATATTCATTTGTGTTTTCATGTTCTTTGGATAAATATCCAGCAGTTGAATAGCTGGGTGTTATGGTAGTTCTATTCTTAATTTTTTGAGAAATCTCTGTACTCTTTTCCATAGGGGCTGCACCATTCGCACTTCCATCAACAGTAAGTGAGTGTTCCATTTTCTCCACAATCTCTCCAACACCTATTTACTGTTTTATTAATTATAGCCATTCTGACAGGTGTGAGGTGATATCTCATTATTGTTTTGACTTTCTTCCCCCTGAAAATTAGTGCTGTTGAACATCTTTTCATGTGCCTGTTGAAGGTTGTATGATTCTGCAAATGTATCCATTTCTTCTAGATTATCCAGTTTGTTGGCATATAGCTTTTTGTAGTATCCTCTTGTAAACTGTTGTATTTCTGAGGTGTCTGTTGTAATTTCTCCTCTTTCATTTCTGATATTATTTATCTGAGAGCCTTCTCTCTTTTTCATTCTCAGTGAGTCTAGATAAAGGTTTGTCAATTTGGTTTATCTTTTCAAAGAACCAGCTCTTCATTTCATTGATTTTTTTCTTTCTTTCTGTTTTTTTTTTTTTTAGTTTCTATTTCATTTGTTTCTCCCCTGATTTTTATTATTTCCCTCCTTCTACTGATTTGGGGCTCTGTTTGTTCTTCTTTTTCCAGTTCCTTTAGGTGCACTGTTAGATTGTTTATTTTAGATTTTTCTTGTTTGTTGAGGTAGGAGTGTATTGCTGTAAACTTCTCTCTTAGATCTACTTTTGCTGTATCTCATTAATTTTGGCATGTCAGACAAAAGGACTGATACCCTAGCTTTCTTTTCATTGCCATTTGCATGGAGTATCTTTTTCCATCCCTTCACTTTCAGTTTGTGAGTGTCCTTAGGTCTGAAGCGTGTCTCTTGTATGCAGCATATATCTCGGTCTTGTTTTTTCTATCCAATCAGCCACCCTATGTCTTTTTGGTTGGAGCATTTATTCCATTGACATTTAAAGTAGCTATCGATAAGCATGTACTTATTGCCATTTGTTCCTTTTTCCTGGGTGTTTTAGTAGTTCTTCTCTGTTCCTTTCTTGTTCTCTTCACTTGAGGTTTGATGGCTCTCTTTAGTATTATCTTTGGGTTCCTTTCTCTTAATTTTTTGTGTATTTATTATAAATTTCTGGTTTGTGATTACCATGAGGATCATATATAATAACTTAGGCATATAGCAATCTATATTAAGTTGATGGTCTCTTTAGTTTGACCTTTTGCTAAAAGCTCTACTCTTTTACTCCTCTCCTCCCACATTTTATGTTTTTGAGATCATATCTAACCTCTTTTTTTGTGCATGTTTATCCATTACTTTCTTATCATAGAAATAGATAATTTTAGTACTTTTGTCTTTTGACTTTCATATTAGCTTCATAAGTGGTTGATATACTATGTTTACTGTATGTTTGCCTTTATCAGTGATTAGATTGTTTTGGGTTTTTTTGGATAATTTTCTTATTCTTATTTGTGGTCTTATCTTTCTCACTTAAATAAGTCTGCTTAGTGTTGTTGTAAGGATGGTTTCTTGGTGATAAACTCTAATTTTTTCTTGTCTGGAAAACTCTCTCTCTCCTTGCATTCTGAATGATGTGTTTGTTAGGTAGAGTATTCTTAGCTGTAGGTTTTTTCCTTTCAGTGCTTTAAATATATCATGCTACTCCCTTCTAGCCTGTAAGGTTTCTGCTGAGAAATCAGCTGATAACTTCATGGGGTTTCCTTTGTATATAACTTGTGGCCTTTCTCTTGCAGCTTTCAGGATAATCTATTTAATTCTTGACATTTTAATTATTATGTTTCTTGATGTAGACTTCTTTGGGTTCATCTTGTTTGGTGCTTTCTGTGCTTCCTGAACCTGGATATCTGTTTCCTTCCTTAGATTAGGAAAGTTTTCAGCTATTATTTCTTCAGATAGTTTCTCTGCCCCTTTGTCTCTCTCTTCTCCTTCTGGGACACATATAATATGCATGTTAGTGTACTTGATGTTGTCCCAGAGGTCTCTTAGACTGTCCTTGTTCTTTTTAATTCTTTTTTCTTTTGTCTGTTCAGCTTGGGTGATTTCCTCTAGTCTTTCGTCCAGCTCACTGATCCATTCTTCTGTATCATCTACTCTGCTACTGAGTCCCTCCAGTGAATTTTTCATTTCCAGTATTGTATTCTTCATTTCTGATTGGTTCTTTTTAATATTTTCCAATTCTTTGTTGAAGTTCTCACTGAGTTCATCCATTCTTCTCCAAAGATCAGTGACCATCCTTATGACTCTTAGTTTGTACTCTTTGTCAGGTAGATTGTTTATCTCTGTTTCATTTAGTTCTTCTTCTGAGGTTTGGTCTTGTTCCCTCACTTGGAATGTGTTCCTTTGTCTCGTCATTTTTCCTCTTTGTCTGTGCTTATATGTATGTATTAGGTAGGTCAGCTATGTCCCCCGATCTTGGAGAGGTGGGCTTATATAAGAGATGTCTTGTGATGCCAGCAGTGTGCTTCCCCTTCATCACCAGTTCCAAATGTTCCAGGGGTTTCCCCTGTGTGGGCTACATGTCTCCTTCTGTTGTGGCAGGGGTGCTCTTGCTGCAAGTGCCAGGGGAGGCTAAGCTGTCCCCCTGGCCAGCTGGTTGTAATGCTCACCTGCATGTGGCTGCCATGTACCCTTCGGCCACATTATTGGGCGTGGAGAGCCCCAGCACAGTTGGTTAAAAGGTCTAATAATACATTCCTGTTGCAGTTTTCCTGTTAAGTGAGTAGGCCCCCAATGGGACTTGTTGCTACTCTCAGGGGCTTATCATTGCTGTAGGCCTCTGGCCTGCAAGGCTATTGTCAGCTCTCTCAGGATTGCAGCTCAGTGGAGCCAGCCCCATACATGGGAGAAGCCAATTATTTCAGGCTTTGGAAGAAGAGGCCAATGCCCTATGTGGCTGTTTGAGAAGCACAAGTCTACTGCAGCTGACAAGCCCCACCACCTGGAGGGCCACACACCCTGTCAATACAGTCCTGCCCTGTGTGCATGCCCCAAACCACTGAAATGGACCCAGTCGTCCCACTGCAGAGGCCCCACACACTCCACGAATGCAGGCCCATCACTTGCACACACTACCCCACAGAAATGGACCCACTTTCTCAGCTGCAGAGGTTCCAGGCACCTTGCCTATGTGGACCCACAAGTTGCCTAAGGGCTTGCTGTTGGGTGAGGCCAGTCCCTAGGGCAGGCTTCCTGCCCTGACTGAACTAGATTAAGTCATTGCTCTAGTGAGTGGGGCAGACCCCTGGGATAACAGGCCAGGGGAAGAACTCTAATGGCATCTGCCAGTGTCTGTGTCAGCACACTTGTAATATGTGACAATAATGGCTGCTGCCAATGTCTCAGTCCGTGGGCAGGTGATCCCAGACAGGGAAGGTCTCACCTCTCACTGAAATGCACCCAGAGCCTATCAGGTGAGTCTCTTTTCACCAAAGGTGTATGAACTTTTCTCTCTAGTGCTTTTAGGTTGCTTTCTGAAATGGGTGAATTTGTGCGTGAGTCCTTTAAGAGGAGGCTTTTACTTCCCTTACTTCTGATAGCTTTTCTGAGCTTTTCTGGGGGTATTCTCCTTTGTCGTTAATAGCCAGCAACACCAGATGTTACGACGCTTGTCTCAGTTGGGCTGAGTCCAAAAGCTGCTTATTGTGGTAATTCTCCCTGGCTCAGATCCCCCACTCCTCTAGGTAAGGCTTTGAACCCTAAGATTGCTCCTGGCCAGCCATGACATGCCGTGGCATGCTGTGGCTAGAAGGTGGCTTTTTTCTCTCCAGAAAGGAATTTCTGCCTCTTCCACCTCAGTCAGCACTGTCTCTTGTTGCAGGGGTTCTTTTTATCCAGTTTTCAGTTCTCTCTCAGGGATAATTTTTCCAAGAGTAGCTGTAAGTTTGTTGTGTCTGGGGGAGAAAGTGAGTTCAGAGTCTGCCTACGCTGCCATCTTGACACCATCCTTCTATAATTAAATCTTAAATTTAAGTATAACAAGTAGATTTTCATGGCTTAAGACAAGATTACAAGAAATATCTTCAAATTGGTTAGTAAGAGATCAGTTTTCTTATTTAAAAAGGTCAGTAAGTGGGTCAACTTTTGTCTTCTAATGCAGCCAGATAATAACTTTGGTTCTTGTAGGCTGGCACGCTGGCCTGTATCTATCAGTTGATAACATGGAATGTGTTTGTTTAACTCTAATAGTCCCTTTTTAGATATCTTTCAGAAATCCAAGTCAGTCCTTCAAATACATGCAAACCTTTTAGAATTGTGCTGAAAATAAATAAAAATAGATAACTAAAAATAAATTAAGAGAACCTAATTACAAAAATGACTACTTTAAACTACTAGAAAGCTCATTGATATTTCAGGAATTACCACTTTTTGACCAGATGAGCAATACGTGTGGCATGAACCTACGCTACTCAAGTTCCTCTTTGGCTTTTCTTCCACGCTCTTATTTTTCTTTTTTTCTGTCTCTCCTTAGTTCTCTTTCTCTCAAGTGCACTTTTCTCTGTCCATCTGCATTTCCTCGAATGCTCCTTTTTACTCTGTCTGTGCTCACAGTTCTCTTCCTTTGTCATTAACTGGCATATATAATATGTAATGTAGATAAATATTTTAATATTTCACTTGATTATAATGTAAAAAGCATTTGGAATGTTTTCTTTTTCTAAAATAAAATTTCTTAAATTTATTTTTAAAAAACAAGTAAATTGGTTGAGTAGGCAAATGCTCTTGTACTATTCTAGAGCTTGTAAAATTCCCCACTAGGATACCTAATCTTAGACTGATTTCCTGATGCAGCATCCAATACTCCAAATCCTTCTCTTTTTCTGTGATTCCAGTAAAACTTACCTCTTTATAAGCCACTGGAGTGAGAATCTTGTCTTCAGATTTGTCTCCACCTTCGCAACCTATTTTTAAAACAATTTTATTAAGATATAAATGACATGTAATAAACCACACATATTTAAAGTAAACAATATGATAAATGTAAGCACATGAATACCACTGTAAAACCATCAAGTTAATGAGCAATCAAGGTAGTAAACATATTCATGACCCACTAAGGTTTCCTGTGCCTCAAGGTAATCTCTCCCTCCTATCCCCTTCCCTCACCCCCAGGAAACTACCGGTCTGCTTCATGTCACTGTGGACTAGTTTGCATTTTCTAGAAGTTTACACAAAATGTTACTCGTTTTTGTCTGGCTTCTTTCAGTCACTCAGCAAAATATTTTGACTTTGATTCATAGTGTTATATGCACAGTCTATTTATAAGTGATTTCTTACATGTGAATTGTCAAGTTGGTCCCATATATCTGATCACCCTGGACAAGTGCCCCAGCATGAAACCTCTGAGAATGGTGACTAATCTGTCTGAACACTCATCTTTGGGGCATTTGAACTTGAGGTACAGAAAGAGATGACAGTAAACAGCAGGAGTAGAATCTACAAAACACACAGAAAAGGAGACAGGTTTTCTCTGACTCTTCATACTGGCAGAGCGATAAGACGATACCAACGATCTCAGCCATTTATGTCCTCATGGATTCCCAAGGTCGACTCATAGAGCTCATTTTGAAAACCAGTCTTTTAGCTGAAAGTAAGTGTGTGTGTATGTGTATACGAATTTAAATACAAATATATACATTTGATTCTTTCCTAGGGTGCCTATGAAGCCATAGACCTTTTTATAAATCAAATCAGTAGCCAAATGGGACCATCCACACATTTATCTCTTTGCCTATTCAGCTTTTTAGGCAAAGAATCGAGCATTTATTCTGCCTTCCTAGAAGTGTTTTATTTCAAGATGATAAATTAGTTGACAAAGGAAAGTATAAGAATTATACAGAATATATCAGCTTTAAAGATAAAAAAATGATAAAATTAGACAAATCACCATTTTAACCCTCACTGAAATAATAAATCTATATAATATTAGTGAAAACTAAGCCTGATAAGTAAAAGGTTGATGGGAGAAACTTCATAATGGATAGGTAAGGTTCTCATTATCTGAATCCACTGATCAGTATTTGCATCCCTAAAAATGGGGCAACTACACATATGTACTTCATGATATGATGCGATAGATAATACACAGATTCACCTATAAATATGCATCCTTAAAAATTGAACTTGAATGAAATCAGGCCTTGAGATCATACAAGCACAAGAGCATAAAAGACAAAGAATGAAAAGTTAACACCATGAGCATAAAAAAACAATTCCAGAATGTGAGACATTCTCTAGAATTGTACAACAAATGATTGAGTTTCTTTATTAAATCAATGTCATTGAAGAGGCTGGAGGAGAATATTCTAGAATAAAGAGATGAGCCATAACACCAAATGATCTGACTTTTTGGATCTTGTTTTGAACAAACCAACAGTACAAAGACAACTTGAGGAAGTTTGAATTCAGATTGGGTATGAGAACAAAGAGATCACTAAATTGTTAATTCTGTTTGTTGTAGCAATGGCTTGGTGGTATGCAAATAGGGTTTTTTTCTTCATCAGTTAGAGAGGCACACTGAAATAGTTAAGAGATCAATGATGCAACATCTTTTACTTTTAAATTACCCTGAAACAAACAAGCCCTTAAAATAAAGATTAGCAAAATGGTAATAAATGTTGAAGTTGGGTGGTAGGAATACGTGTCTTTATTATATTTATTTTCTCACTTATTTTGTATATGTTTGAAATTTTCTATAATATAAAAAGTAAAAACATAAGACTGTGTTCTTTGTGTGTTGCTATCTTTCTTTTAACCCCCATACTGAGCCAGAGACCCAGTGAGTTCTTCTGATCCTCTGAGGAACCAAGCCTTCCTCTTCTTTCCTGTCTTTCTCCCATTGGGATATATGATTCCTTGACTACTTAAGCTACAGTTTTTCTCTGATGCCTAATTCTAAGAAATTCATGAAAGTCCTTTTATTTTCTTTGTTGGCCATAGATTCTACTACATATGTGATCTACCATTTTCTATGACTCCACGTCTACCTTTATTCTTGATGGAACGAAAGCAACAAGTCTTATCTATAAGCTAACAGTAATTCACTTTACATTTACCTTAGTTTTTTAATTTGTGTTGCATGTATTAAGACTGTAATGAAATATTTGTAGGTTAATTTATTATTGGTTATTGGCATATGACATGTGAGAATGAATGGATTAATTAATGATGAAATAATTAAAAATGATTAAATGTCAGAAGGAATACAGAACACAAGTATAGAATGCATTAAACATCCTACTTTAAGTGAACATAAAAGTAAAACACCAGATTCTATTTTGTGATGCCACAGGAAGAAATTGCTGACAAATATCTGGTCATCCAAATAAGACAAGAGAAGTGTGTGACTCTCATTAACTAAATAGGATACAAGGTAGTAATTATAAAGGACATGAATTCTCTTTTTTTTTAAAGATTTTATTTTTTTCCTTTTTCTCCCCAAGGCCCCCTGGTACATAGTTGTATATTCTTCGTTGTGGGTCCTTCTAGCTGTGGTATGTGGGACGCTGCCTCAGCATGGTTTGATGAGCAGTGCCATGTCCGCTCCCAGGATTCAAACCAATGAAACACTGGGCCGCCTGCAGCAGAGCGCATGAACTTAACCACCCGGCCATAGCGCCAGCCCCAAAGGACATGAATTCTTATAGCTCTCTATGCCCACCTTTTTGAAGTTTTCTATTTTAATTTTCATAAGCCAAGATGTTTAAAGATTCTTTGAAATTTTATTCCAAATTGATTTGAGGAATGATTGTGTGAGGTGCTTATTATTTTGTTTTACGGATAATCAGTTTCATCCAACAGCTTTATCTATTTAAATTGTCAATAATATATATGCCTTTGTCTAGTAGAAAATCAGGATGGATATTTGTGTATTCCTTGATTAAGAATGCTATTAAATCTTTAGAAGATGCCCTGCTAAATCCGTAGTTGTTTTGTTACTTTAAATCACTGTGAATGTGAATATATCTCTTTAATGTGTTTGAAAATATAAGCATTTCATTTCCTGAAAATAGTTCTTAAAATGACTTTCATTTTCACAAAGCTGCTTATTTCATTAGCAAAAGTAAGGGCAAATCACATGAATTAAAGAAATATCAAGTTCTTGATGTTAGCACACTGACAATATTGAATAACATTCCAAGGCTATTTTTAGTGACAAGAGGAATATCCTTTTCAAGGTTATAAATAACTTTGGAAAGCACAATAATTTTTTTTGCTCTGTTAAAAAAACCCATAATGGATAAGGCTTTTGAAAGGAATAAATATTTCTAACAAATAGAATAAAACAAAGAGTGTTGTCAGGAGTACTTCAGGAGTTACAATGGACCTCCTCTTGCTGGGGAAGCCCAATGGATGTTTCTTCTATAGGCACAAAGTATGATAACTGGTCCGAGCGCCAACACATAACCAATTCATAACAAATTCAAACCACAGAGGAACTTTAAGTAATCTTCCAGGAAGAGCTAGGATAAGTAGCTCTGCTTTGAAAAGTTAATGATTGCATGAGAAGTCAAAAATATTGATACAATATTAGGTTAAACCATGTACTGCACTAGTATTCAGGCACGTTTGAATCACTAAATATTTTTAAGCAAATTATGATTCACAGGCGCCCAAAATCCATGCCTTAGCTTTGGTATGATATTTGTAGTTTACCAAAAAAGAATATGTGGGACTTACTATAGGAAATTCAAACCACATACAATTAGTCTAGTCTGGCAAAATCTATCTGAAGTCTAATTTTAGTTAGTTCAATATCAAATATGTTTCCATTAATTTATAGCCTTTCCTGAGCTTTTAGAGAAATCGTAAATAGTGTATGTCCAAGCACACTTTTTTATTGAAAATCACTTTTGGTATGATTAGTAGTCTCTAAAATGTATTTTTATTTTCTTCAAGGCATTTATGATTATACATACACACAATGTTAATACTTTACATATATTTATTACTAGAAATAATTGAAATACAAAACAAAAACAAACAAGAAAATGTTTTCCTGAAGTGTACGAAAAAATTCTAAAAGCAAATTAGTAGTAAAGTTAGCAAATTACATAAAGGTTAATCCATAAACAAACTATTTCTAAAGTTATAGCCTAAAGACTACAAAAATTCGATGAAGTTGTGCAAATAATAGGGAAATAAAGCCGTGCTTTGAATATCAATGTCTTACTTCATGCCAATGTAAAAGACATATTAAAGAAGCAAAAATAGTAATATACAGGCATTTCAAAAAGCTCCAAAAGATAATGCAATAAATAGAAAATGAAGAAACGGATCCTTTTAACAATTTTCTCTGCTATGTCATATTTCTTATTATTGATGTCCCCTTCATACATTCATATGAAGCTTCATACAAGATCTTTTTCCTCTAATCCCAATTTTACATAAGTGGAAACTAAAGTTTAGGAAAACTAAATAATTTACCCAAGATCTCAAAATGTGTATGTGATATAGTGGGTCTTCTTTCATAGCAATACCAACGTTCTTACTCTGTGAGCATAACATTATCTATGGACGGGAGATTTACTCTCTCACTCTAACTACATAATAATCCTTAGCAAATTGTTGCTTCGTATGTCTTAGCCTTGGCTTCCTTATCTGTTAAATGAGAGAATTGGACGAGATAAGCTTTAAAATTTCTTAGCGTTAAAAACATGGTAACATTGTGACTCTCCATTAAGAGTGTAAAAGATGATTTAAATCATTGCACTGCCTCGATAGTGATTAAAACTATATATTCAATAGTTTGTAGATAATCTGATCATTGTTCATAACAGACTATACATGTTGGAATGGACGTTCAAGGCCATTACACCTTTTTCCTGTGTCTACTCTCATCTCCCTCACAAATCTGGTGATTGAATTCTCAGAGACTCATGTCATCTTTAGAAAAATTAGACAACTCTGATTTTTAGGAATACATTTTCTTATGTGGAATTGATTCTGTTTCTAAGTGGTATGCATTGATTTATTCTATAGTTTATCTAAGGGCACCCTGAGTAAGGGATATAATTCCTATACCATATGGTAGCCCTGAACATTTCTTTTCCATACTAAGAAGCCCTGTTTATGATTCTTAGTATAACATAGGTTCTAGACTTTCATCCCACTTTGAGGTGTTTTAGATTACCTAAAATCCTTTTGATATATGTCTCCCAGAACTAAACACAATGTACTTAGCCACAGTCAATAGTCTGTTTACCTTAAGTAATATAAATGGAATCTGACAGAGTGCATTACATTAAAGGAAAAAAAAATCAGACACTACTTTGAGGAATTTAATATAATGGTGCTCACTTGCATTACAATTTAAAAATTAGAATACAATCTAATGTACAATATGCACAATAAATGAGTCATAGCCTCAATGTTAGGATGTTAAGATAGTCAAAGATTTATGTTCTGCTCCATTAATAAAAAGTTTAGTATTGGCATGCTCTCATTTATCTTCCTAATTAGTAAAATGCTGATAGTAGATATCATAGACTTTTTACTATAAAATTAAAACATTTAGACAAGATAATTAATTTGCCTACCACTGTCTCATAATTTCGCTTGAAAAATATTTTTGAAAGGAATTGCAGTCATTAAACATATTGAATTTCACTTTGTTCAATGTCAGAAATGCTTAAAGTGATATACTTAGGAAACAGAATCAAGAGGCGTTTAGACAAATCTGTATAAATTGAATTTATTTATATAATTTGTTAATGGAAAATTGTGAACAAAGCAAGGGTTTAAAGGAAGATTTATACACAAATGATTAAATTCTTTCTAGATCATCTCGAGCGTATATCGGAGGCTTCAAATACATGCTTGCTTATAACTCAATAAATTTTGGGGTGCTACTCCATTTGCGAGTATTTTTACTCACTGAAGAATATATTAAATACTATTGTTTTAGTCCGCTTTTATAACTGAGCCACTACCTAAGAAATAAAAACATTGTCAAAAATTGTTAATCTAGTTTTCTCAATTGTCTTCATACTGTAACTCAATTTGCTGTAAAACAGATTTCCTCATGTTTAAATATCAGCTTTTAAAATTGGCAAAACTATCTGAAAAAAACATTTTATATCATATGGCCAATTAAGAAATAACATGACATAATCAAGGATATTCATATGTTTTAGCTACTCTATTTTTCTGAAACAAAGCAAATATTGAATATTGTAATAATATAAGTAATATTGAATAAGTAATATTGAAAAGTGTTATGAATTTTAAAAACTGAAGGAAATATAATAATTGAGATCTTAAAATGCATACATGTAAATAACCCTGGGAAATTCTATTAGGAAGAATCTCACTCTAACTTTTCTTTTTCTAATGCTCAATACTTTCATAAAACCAGTTTTTTTCTAAGCTGTATCTCCTTGAAAATCATCCAGTCAATTTTCAAACATATTGAACATTCAGTAACTTTTCCATTCCTTTGATATATGATATAATTATGTTTCACGCATACATTATTACTCTTGATTATTTTTCAAGATAATTCCCTGCAGCCTTTAGAGTTTTTCACTTAAAGCGTATATTTTCAAAATGAAATTAAAATCTATTGTGTACTGAGCCTGCCTGAATGACCCCCAAAGATGGAGGTTTCTACCTCGGTACTCTTATCCTTTTTATACTTGAGGGAACTTAATTTTCAGAAAATAGATGCAGATTAGGAAAGGACGATATGCTGGACACCAAATCAGGTTACATCCATCCATAAACGGACACAGAAACTGTGCTGTCATGGATTCATGGGGGAGTGGCATTGGAATAAATAATTAGAAAGCAGATAAATAATTATAACAATTGAACAGTGAATGGCAATTTATTAGATATACATCATAAAGTTCAGTGAGATAATTTGTGAAAGGAAGTCAAGGCCATGGATGAAAATATAACTTTCCTCACTTTTATCTGTGGTGAATTAGCTTAAATCAGACTAATCCTTCTGCAGAAAAGATTTCAAGAAGCTATAAAAGACATAAGAAACATCTATTGAAAACACTAGAAAGATAGTTGCAACCAAATTTGAGGGATCAAGATCCAAGAGAAAAGTACAATGATATAAACCCAACATTCCAAGCACTGGACTCTTAGTCCAACATGGTCCCCATGGCCCCCTTGCTACATTTGCCAATTTGATTTCTCTGGCAAAGAGGTTAAGATGTTGAGCACAGTTTTTGACAGGTGAATGGAACTAGGGGACAAAAATTAAAATTTAGGACCTGGCAGGGAGGAAGGCCTTTGGAAAATACTCTGGAGTTTTAGTCAGGAACCGTGAATATTTATATCCTAGAAGTAAGGGAATACAGTAAGAATACATTTTCCCTAGGTATCCACAGTTTCCATACCGAGGGCCAACTGTGGGACATAAGCATCTGCAAATTTTGATCTCCATGGGGAGTCCTGGAACCAATGCCCCTGGGATACTGAAGGAGGATTGAATATCATTCCACACAAAAACTGAAACTTCTCAGTAGGCATAAAGTCTAGGAACACGAAAAACTGGATTATCAACCTGTCTTCACAAAGACTTTAACCCTGTTCTAAATTAGCTCAAACACTATTTGGGTTAGGATGATCTTCCTTCAGTGTAACTGCCTGCAAGAAACAAAAGAATTCCTCTCTTCAGGAAGTAACCATCAACCAGGGCCTCAAATTATCTCTAGAATTTTTCAGACACAACACACCACATTCAAACAAAAATTACCAGACATACCACAGATGAGACTCAGTGACAAAACCAACAGAACAAAAATGGACAATAGAAACAAGCCCATTGAAGATATCAGACAGGAAGTTTAAAATAACTGTGATCAATATATTTAAGATAATAGAGAACAATAATGTTGGCATAAAAATGGAATCTAGATTTTAAAAAGTCACATGAGGGGCCGGCCCTGTGGCCGAGTGGTTAATTCACGCACTCCACTGCGGCGGCCCAAGGTTTCACCAGTTCAGATCCTGGGTGTGGACGTGGCACCGCTAGTCAGGGCACGTTGAGGCAGCATCCCACATGCCACAACTAGAAGGACCTGCAACTAAGATATACAACTATGTACTGGGGGTATCTGGGGAGATAAAGCAGAAAAAAAAAAACAAAAAAAGATTGGCAACAGTTGTTAGCTCAGGTGCTAATCTTAAAAAAAAACACAGCAAATGAGAATTTTAGAACTGAAAACTACAATTGAGAACTAGATAATGAACTTAATAGCAGTTTAGATGGAGCAAAAGATGTTAGTAAGCATAAAATATATTAGCAGAAAATATACAGACTGAAACCTGGAGAGGAAATATGATGGGGAAAAAAACCTAGAAAAATAGAATAGGAGATAGGTGGGGCACATTGACAAAGTTTAACATATGTTAGAAGGAAAGGAGAGAAAAAATAGGTAGAAGCAATATTTAAAGAAATAATGGCCAAAATGTCTCCAAAACATGTCAAAAGATAAAAGATTTTGTCATAAGTCAAAGATTAAATAATCTCTATAAGCAGAATTTTTTTTTTGTTTTGAGGAAGATTAGCCCTGAGCTAACTACTGCCAATCCTCTTCTTTTTGCTGAGGAAGACTGGCCCTGAGCTAACATTGTGCCCATCTTCCTCTACTTTATATGTGGGGCACCTACCACAGCATGGTTTTTGCCAAGCGGTGCCATGTCTGCACCCGGGATCCGAACGGTGAACCCCGGGCTGCTGAGAAGCGGGACGTGCAAACTTACCTGCTGCACCATCAGGCAAGCCCCAAGAAATTTTTTTTAAAGCGAAACAAATAAAACCTAGGTGCATCATAGTAAAACTTGTTTAAAAAAAGAAAAAGAAAAAACTAAAGCAAAGAGAACATGTTAAAACCAACCAGAGAATGATTTCAAAAAATTAACTTCTAAACAATGACTGACTGTGAATTTCTCAATGGGAATGAAGGAAGCCACAACACAGTAGAATGGCACCTTCAAAGTTGTAAAAGGCGTAACTTCAACTTGAATCCAATACTCAGCAAAAAATATTCTTCAAAAATGAAGGAAAAATAAATACACCCTCAGAAAAACAAAAACCGAGAGAATTACTAAAGAAATTTCTTCAAGCAGAAAGAAAGGACCAGACACGAACAATGAAATGAAGGCAGGAATAAAGAGCAATGAAAAAGGTTAGTGTGTGGATAAATATAAATGAATATTGACTGTATAAAACAAAAACAAGGATATTATGCAGATTTTAACATACAAGTTTAAAGCAAAAATATATTTCAAAAGGCTAAAGGAGTAGGGCTCTTGCAATATTTGGAAAGTAGAAAAGCAGTGATTTGTATATGCACATTGCAGTTTCTGAGGCAATCACTAAAAGATTAGTGATAGAATAAATAATTTGCAAGCTGATAGAAAAAAATAACAAAAATTCATGAGTAATTCAGAGGGAGACAAGAAAACAACGAAAAGAAATATACTACAGGTAGGAGACAAAAAAAAAGAGAGTAAAAAAGCAAATTTTAACGTGAATGTATTAGTAAATTAATTAAATGTTAGGTAGAATAAATATTCTAAAAATGTATACTATACATTGTTGGGATTATAAAAGAAAAACAAGCATATGCTGCATGCAAGAGTCATATATAGGGGCCGGCCCTGTGGCTGAGTGCTTAAGTTCTTGCACTCCACTTTGGTGGCCCAGGGTTTCGCTGGTTTGAATCCTGGGCAGAGACATGGCACCGCTCATGAGGTCATTTTGAGGTGGCGTCCCACATAGCATGACGAGAGGCACTCACAGCTAGACTATACAACTATGTACCGGGGGCCTTTGGAGAAACGAAGAAAAAGGGAAAAAAAGAATCATATAGAAATATAAGGATACAGAAAATATGAAACTAAAAGAATGGACAATGATTTACTAAGATAAAACCAAAAGACAGCAGATATAGTTATACTAAAATCAGACAAAATGGACTTATTAAAATAAAAAGCATTCCTAGAGTTACAGAAGGACATTTCAGAATGATAAATGTTCAATCCCTGGGAAGATATTAGAATTCTAAATAGAGAATATTTGAACACCACAATTAAGAAACATAGCCTAATTTACATGTGCTTATATATAAATTTCCATCCATCTAATTGTAGAGTGACTGTCCAGTTGTCTAATTTTTAGAACTTTATAATTGAGAGGCAGAAGTGGGGAAGAAAACTTCTTCTTTCTATTTTCTACCGGACCACAAATTGCGTTTTTAGTCTGGTTCTCTCGGCCTTGTCATCGGTAGCCTCGTTAGAGCCGGTCAAGAGAAAGGCTAGTCCTGAGCTCTACAATTTAAAGTATCCTTCTAATGAGGTAAAGGGTCTGCAAGGGCAGAGTGAAATGCCCATCTGGAGCTTGTGTTCTCCCCCACTTTCTAGATCATGCTTAGGCTTCCCAGGCCCCTGTAAATCCATGCCCAGTACCCCCAAACCCCTTTGTAAACCCAGTAAGCTCTCTTCCATGAGCTTCTCCTTCCAATGATTGGCCGCATCTGCACGTGCGCTCTGCTGCAGAGCAGTGGCTCTGGCTCCACGCAGCAGTGGGAATTAGTGCTCACGGGCCGAGCTATCCACATATGTGTGCACTCAGTCGCTCATGAAGAATAAAGGAGCTGAAAATAGCAAGAGAAGGTGGGGGCAGGCCACTACCTGGGGATAGGGCCGGGAGACAGACTCGCCCCTTGCCTCAATTATGCCCAGAAACAACAGAAAGTCTGAGAATTCTAACTTAAATCTGGCCCTCTAAGTTATTATGAAATTATTATTACAATGGTAGGAAGATGAAACATTTTCTTTAACAGATAGATTGATTTATGATTTTAAGTATTTAGATATAGTTTATATACTAATTATCAGTATAACAAATTTCCCCTAACTTAATGGCTTTAAATAATGACCTTTGCTTACTTCTCCAAAGCCTATTGGGTTCCACTAGGCAATTCTTTTGATATGACCCAGATTTGGATGATCTGTAGGTGGTCAGCTAGCTGTTAGCTGGACCCTGGCTGGCTTAGAATGGTCTCCACTGACATGACTAAACTCTGTTCCATGGGGCCAGTCCCCGCTGGCTTCAGTTTTAGGAGAAAAGGCAGCTGTACTCATGGTCTCTTGCAGCGTAGTCTGAGAACTATCTGTATTATTTCCACTCTCTCTGTTGGCAAAAACAAGTCATGAGTTCCGCCTGAGTGCCAGTGGTAGGGAAAGAGACTCTACTTCTAGATGAGAGGAGCTACACATTCAGATGGCAGGGGTGAGGACAGAGGGAGGAGTGGGAAATTGGGGCCATTTTTGTAATCAATCTACTACAGTCTGGGAGTCTCCATTTACATTCTCACCCCAGGTCCACATGTTAGGGTCAGCCTGCCTGTAATTAGTGGAAAATCCTCCGGAGTCTGCCAATAGGTTGATTGTCAATACTAGCTTTTGCGTTTTCTACTAGGACTCCTCTGTTTTGTGTCTTTATGGTCACTTTTAATAAAATTGAAGTGTCTTTATCTCAGGCAGCTAGTAAGAGCTTATTCATAGCTTCATCTATTTGATTAGTAAGAAAGTGCAAGTTCAATAAATAGAGAAGCAACTTATTTGACATTATAGTAATAATTTTTAAACACTTCCCCATTACTACAGTGATCCAGTGACTCCTATTTTATAGTTTAAATGTATATTTACTTTAGGGCATGCATAAATTTACCTTGGAATGTTTCCCATTCTTCCTGTGTTCTCACCAAACAATTCTTTGATGTTGTGCTTTGAGCAATTCGCTTTTTGTATCCATAATGGACACAATAAAGGTCAACACAGATGCTTTGCTCTGAGGAGATGGAGCCCAGGGGACCAGAGAGATAATTGAGTCTGAGAGCTCAAATCAGTGTCACAGCAGAAATTATCCCCAAGTCAGTGGTGTTATTACAAAGGCATGACCATTTAATAGTCCTTTATTTTCTAGTATCAGTCAAGTCTGAAAGTAGGTAAATAATAAAAAAAAGGACGAAATAAATACTGTAAGATGCAATGAGGAAACAACAGTTCCTGCAACCTAAGAAAATAAATCTTCAGGAAGTACTTAGAGTTCATTTGAACAAATCCACTTTTACAAAAAATCTTCCAAGCTATTATTTGAAAGTATTTTATTTACATCAAAAAGTTATCTCCCAACTGTGAAAAAGTCTCCTAAATAATCTGGATAACTTCCTTTTTGAATAATATTTGTATTTGATTATCCAATCTGAGAGGTAGTTTTCCAAAAAGCAGACTTCTAATTACAGTTTTTCCCATCAATTCACTTAACTATGAAATTAATCTTGCTTATCTCTTCTTTATTGGACTATTTTGCCAGATATACATTTTTTCATGGTAAGTTGTTTTTGGGTTCAGGTACAATAAAAAGACCGTTTGTGTTTAGTTTTAAAAGTCCATATTAGATTTACTGTCATTGGGAATTCATAATTCTATGAATCTAGTCAATTTTAATTTTAAATCTATAATTCTAATAAACTTTATTATGTTTAAGGTAACCTTAAATACAGCTTGGTTAATTGTATTTCTTTAATTTTTAGCTGCCTTTCGAAAGGAAATAAATTCAAATTTCTCTTTAAGTCTTTTTATATTCTAAATAAGTAAGAAGCAAAATCCTCTCAAGTTTTCCAAAAAATTTTAGGTATCTAATAAATACTTATGTATATTCTATCTTTTAAGATACGTAAATGTTTCTCTACTATTAACAACAGCATTTTCTTTAATTTTTCAAATAAAATAACAAAGCTGTATTAATTACTCAATTATACATTTTAAACTAGAGTTAAAAGAGTAAGCTGTTAACTTGAATATGCCAAATTCACTTAAGCACCACAAAGATACTCCAATTTAGTTATTTCTGTGCTTAATTCTAAACCTTTTAGGATTAAAAGACTCACTAAGAAACAGTAAGACCATCACAAGTAACTGGACTCTCAGCCACAGCTGTCTGGGGCGGTACGGGGGGAGCTCTCGGCAGGAAATCACTTCCACCGCCTCCCCATCCCCCCGCCCCAGGCTAAGTCCGACTTATTTTTACTATAACAAGGATTCGTATGATAGCATATGATCTCTCAGCTCCTGCTTCTTAGAGTTAATTTACATATAACCTCATTTTCATTTGAATCTTCAAACTCACTTCTAGCTTATAGTTATCATTTTTTGCTAATTAAGACTTTGTTTTTCATTTAACTGGTTTTGAGAACCTTTTAATATCTTCTCTCCATTTCAAGATTCCTTACCATTGTACACTTCACACACTTATATCGTTCTTTCATGTCATTTTGAGCTCTTTTGCCTCGTTTGGCAAGCGAGAACTCTGTATTACTTTCCATACATATTTTCTTGCCTTGCAAATCCACAGTTTTTACACTTATTAAGATGACCTTCCATTGGATGTCACATGTATCTTGTGACTTCTTTGACTCTGTAGTCTAACTCTAAAGCTGTGTTGATAGCAGTAATAAGCATTTGGTCAGGGTTGAGACTGAGTGCCAACTGGCATTCAGAGCATGCTTCTGTAACAGGTACCCTAGCAGAGGGGACTCTGCCAGAGATTCAAGTTGTGCTTTCTCCTCTTTTCTAGTGAAAGAATTGCCATAAAACTATCTTGGAATCATTAAAGCTAGGCTTCCCTAGGAAGCTTAAGAAAAGGACATAATTAAACCTTTGTATTTTGAGATTTGAACATGAAAATCTTCAAAGCCACTAGATTGGCAGCGGGTAGGGGGATGGAGAAGGGTGGTGAGAAGTTGGGGAAGAGGTGGAATAAACTGGGCAATAAATTCATGTTCTGGATCTTTTTTGTAGAGGATGCTTCTAGAACCAGCTGATGCCTTATAGATGACTCTTTGTGAGAACCAAAAAGCTCAAAATGTCTGGCTATTGAGAACCACAACTTTGGTTGGGGTGGAGGTCCCTTGGCCAGTGGATAACTACAGTACGGTGTTCAAGGACCTAATGTGCTCGACCCCAAGCTCAACAGCAACACATTTTTGCATCAAAATAATATCGAGGGTGGACTGATGGGACTTCAAGTCTTTCTTTGTTTATCTGTACAAGTTGGAATGACCACTTTGGAATTGTTTAAGTGACTCAGATACTTGGACCATTCATGGGGTTCTTAAGCAATGAATTAGAAAAATAAAAGGGAGGCGATCCTCTCTACCTCAAATTTAACAATCCATTAATAGATGTTAGAATTTAATCTGAGAAACTGCTATGTTCTAAACATCTGTATCTATTCGCTTGAGATGACGTGGATGTTGCAAAGAAAACTTTCAAAATTTTGTGATGTGGATAATGTGTCAGAGAAGAAGGAAAATAATAGATAATAAAATGCCTTCCCTCAGCCAGACCCCAGCAGCGAGACTTGGCCCACCAAAGGGAGAAGGGATGAGGGTAGGAGGTTAAGAAATTTCTCAGAAGGGGCATTTTTTTGAAGTTTTGACACAAGCAGTGCTGATTCAGAGCCCTTGTGTTGACATACAATGCAGAGTTGGAAAATGGCCCTTTTCCCTCTGTATTGTATATTTTTTATTTTCTGTTTATTATGATGTCTTAATGTCTTAAAAATAGACCTTTCTGGCTGAGAACAGACTCTTCCTCTCAGGGATAGCCAATTCTTAGAATAGCAAAGGGCCCAGCTGGGGAGCATGCCTTTGAAAATGCAAACTAACCATATGTCCTCTGTCTGGCTTACTATGCCCCAGGAGACAATATTCCTCTGCCTAAATCATTCCAGGCCCAGGTACTGGGCAACTAGAGCCCATCCCTATAGCCTAAGCCTGCTGGAGTTATTCTAACGAGCCAATACTAAACTGTTTCACTTGCCTTTCCCTGTGTTTCCCATGGAAACCCCAATAAAAACCATGGCCTAACCTTTTCCTTTGCTCCTACCCCTGCTGCCACCTGAGCTTTGCTGGTGTCATCCCCTGAGGCCCTGAGTAGCATAAGTTGACCCCCTTCTCTGAGGTGTATAATAAACTTTTTCCTTCCAAGCCCCATTCTCATTTCTTTCTGTGGCTGCACCCACTTTACCATATCATATCCAACATGTACAGGTTTAAAACAACCCCACTCTCTGCCCCACACATCCGCACAGCTGTGGCAACTCAGAGGTTGGCATGCCTGCCATAAGAGAAGAGGCATTGCCACTGGAGGAACGACAGTGACCAACACCAGCCACTGGTATACCCAGCAGAACTGCTCTGCAAAGGAATGCAGACCCAGAGCAGACTTCTTGCTGATTTCCCTCACACATATTCTAGAGGCTCTCAGAAACAACTGGGAGAGATTTTGAAATAGACATTGATTTCCTCAAATTATGCAAAAAACAAGCCAGCAATATTCGGGAATTTATGTTAGTGTGACCTACTTGGACCTATAGGCTGGGGAGACATAAGGACATTCTGGTTTCAAATCAGTTATTGAATATGTATGAGCAGTTCAAGGTGTACTTGGTTCCTGCACTTTTCAAGGGTGAATAAATGTTTTGTGTTGCTTTGACTTTTGAAATATAATTCTTAAAAATTGATTTCAGGAGGTCATATGAGTGTTGACACTTCACTATCTGCTCTACTCAGTGTCATCAGCTCTATGACTGAGTATTCTCAATGCTATTCAATAAGTGTCTATTAAATTGAGTTGGAATAAATAGGAAAATCAGAGACACTATGGAGAAAGTGCCCATGGAAGAACTTAGGGAACTTGGCAGAGTTTTCCAAAAACAAAAATTATGGGGAAAGAAGGGAATGTTCTTTTTTGTTTTGATAGGAAGAGATTGTTGTCAATTATGTAGCCTTCATTATATTACAGCACTATTGGATTATGATGTAAAAGTATTAGGTAATACTAGCTAATCTTTATTGAGTGTTACTGTATAGGAGGCACAAGATCAGGTCATTTAAATTTATCATCTTATTTAATCTTCTCAACAATCCTAAGCAGGAGTGTTTCTACATTCACTTTGATTTTACAAATTAAGATATTGAGGAATATAGTGGTTTAAAAATTTTGATGAGGAACCTGTGACTAATCTGAGATTTCACTCTGCCTGCAAGCTTAAAAATTTGCCGGCCACAGTTTCGTGGATGCTGGCAGAAGACACAAGACTCTTGGGTCAGAGAAAAAGGACTTTATTATTTATTGCACAGTAAGCAGCATGAGCTTAATGTTTGGGTCAGTTCCTTCTCCCCCAACTTCCACATGGGCAATACGGAAGGATCTAGTTGGATGCTGTGCACACAGTGGTCTGTGTTAGCACTGAGGAAGCCCTACCCTGGAGAACCTGATGTTTTATAAGGGACAGCAAGATAACCTGCCTGGCCTTTGCTCTGGAGAGGGACTTCGTTTTTATTTTACTCTGCTACAGAGGGAGATTCTCTCTCTCTACTCCAAAGCTGTTCACTATACAAGCATCATTGAGAAGATTCCCTGGAATATAAGGGAAGTTAGTCTCTGCTTGCAAGGTGTGCAGAAATGAGAGAGATCCATTGAAATTTGTCTCCCAAATATCTACTTCCCTATGTATACCCTCTTGCCTTCCAGTGAATTTTCCCACGAGTGTGCCACTCTGTCACCAGTCTGATTGACACTCAGTTGTCAATAGTGGAGTAAGGATTTAACCCAGGCATTCTGATCTGATAGCTCTAAAAGGATATCTAAAGGTACTAGTCAGTAAGGGTCTAGGAGAGTTTATGTGTTTGGCACTAACTAACCAATAGAGAAAGAGCCCAGATTTGTAGATTAAAGGATTGAGAGTAATCAACTGAGTAGAAAAAGAGAAATGAGTGAGCTAGAGATCAGAAAGTTAGAGCTTCATTTTTCACTGTCTTAATCTTCCTAAAAGTTCTTTAATATCTTTGGAAAACATCAAATCTATATCTTAGTGTTAAAGATAAATTTGCTTGACAGCTATAAATTGTGGTATTTTTTTTAAAGAAATTATTTATGCAACACATATATATTTAACACTAATATGTGCCAGGCATTCTTCTAGGCCCTATTGTTCAACCATATTAAACTCTTCACATATGCACTCAAGGGATTAAAAATATTGATTAGCTGGTATCCATCCCACTAGTTATCGTAGATCTTTAGTCATGACTGTCACACATCATTTTAGAGAGAGGTCAGAGCATGGTGATTAAGAATGTGGACAGTGGAGTGAGATTGCCTTGGTTTAAATCTCAGGTCAACACCTAGTAACTGGGGTTTTTAGCATTGTAATAGCCCATACAATGCTGTAAAAGATGGCGGAGACTCAGGAAGATTGCTTCAAGAGAACTAGAGAAGTAGCAGGATAGAACTGACTGTGCCTGTGATGCTGCTTCCTCCTCTAGGCTCTGCGGACCTCCCCAAGTCTCATCTCTCACCCTTCCCTGGCTGCTAGACCATCACAGGGCAACCTAGTACACTCATATGAGCAGATCTACTCAGATATCTCTCTGTCCCCTTCTCCCCAACCCCAGCTCACTCCCTGTTGCCTGCCTCCCCATCACGAATGTCATATTCACCACACTGCATTGGAATTGCGTGTTCATTGCCTTGAACCCCTGAAAATGTGTAACCAAGAGAGGAGCTTCCTTTCCTGGCTGGTCCATCACACCAAACAGAGTACTAGATTGGCATCCTCTTCCCTTGGTAGGGACATTGCTTGTGTGTTGGTCTGTACTTTCCTCTTTAGTGACTCTCCTGACAATACCTCTGATTTTCCTTCCTCTCATTCATTCTAGACTTGTTGCATTTGACCTAAGATAAATATAAAACAAACAAGCAAAACTTCTCAGTCCCAGGAGTAAATCTGAATATATGATAATCTCTTTTATAAGGTATCTTCCCTACATCTCTTGCTGTATTTGCTTTGGCATTTCTAATTTTACGTTATTGTTTTTGGTTTCTTAAATATATTTTCAAGTAATTTGACCATTTTATGTTTTCCTAAAAGAACCAGCTCATGAATTTTCAGTTCTAGTTTTCTTTTTTTCCCTTAATCATAATTCATTAATCTCTTCTTGCATTTTTTTCACAGAATTGCTTTATTTTTAATCTAACTGTTCTAGAAAAGACTTCTGGTAGTTGTTCCAAATGTAGTGTACTTCTCAAGACATTTCAAATGACAGCAACATAAATATATAGTTTCTAAGCACTACTAAAGAGAAAGAGTTTAATATCCCTAAGGTGTTAGTCCTCTCATTCCTATGAGGGCTCGGGCAGGAGGTTTCTGCATGAGCAAACATGTTCTTAAAGTGGCTAAGGGTGCCAAAATTATGGAAATTGAAGGGAAAAAACGAGAACAAAAAAATTTCAAGAAGGTCATTCAGAAGAGAAGCATTTCCTCTACTTCAAGGAGACTCTTAGAGCCTTCAGAAGCCTTGCCTCTCTGGAGTCAGCCCGTAGGAGCTCTCTATGTGACAGATTTCTGGGGCTTTGGGTATAGGGAAGACTTTGCTCCCCACAGGACAGCCATTTCAACAGGATCAAATAATTTTCATTCTTGTTACTTGGCCTTTTTTAAAGCTTTTTATAAAGAGAGGAAAAGTACTCTGAACTCAGCAGTTGTTCCTTAATTCTATAGGGGTTAAAATAAGAGGAGAAAGACTATGGTTTTCTCAGCTTTTGGGATATCTTGACTTGTTCTGAAATTTGGATTTAGATGTATTTTGTGTTTGATATATGATTTAAATCAGTGAATATATACATTGTATTTGTATTTTCTGAAAATTTTTCTTATCCTTATATATACATAGTCATATATGTGTATATAGATATGTACCTATACAGAAAGTGTGTGTGTGATATGTATATATTAAGATACAGGTAAGAATAAAATCTAAAATGAAATATGCATTGTAACATAGAAGGGGATGAGAGACGTGCCTTTCAATATTTTAAAACACAAACAGAAGGAGCAGATCACTTTCTGAAATGAGGTACCTCCAGTGATATAGATCATTATATTTTAGAACACAGGGCCATATGGCAAGGACGAATTCTGAATACCATAATTTAAGTTTGGTAATGCAGTTCTAACTTTAAAAAACTATCCCTCAACATACAGTATATGACAACTTCCTATCAGTCCAGAAGGACAATTTGCTAAGATCCCAAGCGAGGAACACATGGAAATGACTTACAACTGTGAAGCTTATCACCGGCACACAGAAACACGATAGGGAAGAGGAAATGTACTCATCAGCCTCACAGAAAAGGATCCCATTTCTCCTAACCATTGTGCAAAATGGACTTAATTAAAGCAACTGAAAATTTTGCTCAGCGGTCCTCAAGATAGCACCCTTAGTGGAGCACCCTCTACAAATAAGATTCTGAGTGCTCTGATTTGACACTAAACAAGCTCTTTGCTTGCAGAGAATTCAAGTCACCTTCAGCTACTGCAGCTCTCTACAGCCCATTTTCCATGGACTAGGGAAGAGCATTGTGCTTCCTTAAAGAGAACACTACAAGAGCAGTTTAAAGAAAAATGGAGGGGGGTGGCAGTGGGGATTGAGGGATGATGAAGTGGATTATAGAACTTGTTTCCTCAAAAACTAGCTGTCAATATGGCAGGTGTCAATGATCCTGGACTTGTCTTTTAAACCATTCTGTACACAGATATTGGAAGAGAGAGGGAGGCCTCTACTTCTACCTATCTTTCTACACCTACATTTATACCTTTTTTTCCTTCTTGAGCCATGGAAAGGCAGAGTATTCAAAAGCAATGTGGTAGAGATAGCTTCCCCCCAAATTTAAGAAAATATTTTAAAGGATTCACAGTTCTGTAAGCTTCCGAAAGACTACTTGTGGTAAATTTGGACTTCCAAATTCTAAGTTTGAAATCTACTCAGTCATGTATACTCTTTACAAGAGAACTTCATGACCTAAAGGGGTGTTATTAACATTAGGGTGACAGTTAACCAAGTTATCAGGACTTTAACAAAGCAGGGAAAATACTAACAATCTCTGAAAGATACAGAATCCTAGAGTATACAGGTGTCATGAAATTAAAACAAAATCTAACTTGCAATGTTTGAAAGCCTGTGACAGATACTTCTTTCTATCTCAGAAAAGGGAAGTAGACTTATCTACTTATGAACTCTTCTTTAGGGAAATCTTTCATATTTTAGCAAGGCAGCAGCTCAAATATTCACATTCCTTTGAGTCATTAGGAAATACATGATCTCTCAGGTAAGAATAGTAGCTTCCATTATGACTTTTTTAATGAGTGAAGGCATATTATCACATTTTTAGAAAAAGATTCTAATTATCTTTCCTTCTTTTGTTTTAGTTTTTTCCTTCAATTGTATCTTGTCAACTACGTCTTGGATATCATCCAACATGCTACCCCACCTTGTAATTTGAATAATGGAGTTCAAGGGCCTTTCCAGTCGATTAGAATCTGTCAAATGATACTAACATTAGAATGTGTGCATCTGTAATCTATTCGCTCCTACTAAGTCTTACCTCTATATGCAACCCTCTCTGCATCATTCCTAGTGAGAAAACAGGGCAGATTTAATAACATCCTGGCACCCTCAGCAAGGCACCTCTCTGAACATCATGGCCCTTTACTGTATGCTGTCATAAAAATTGCCACCTCTGTAGTTATTGAACACATGTTTTTGAGTGCCTGGTATATTGCAAACACTGTACTACTGTTCCAGGGGTTCAAAAATGACCACATTAGAAACTTTACTGTCTCGTGACTAATCCTGAGAAGGAGATTAGAGTCAGCTTCATGTATTTCCATACCTCCACACCACAACCACCCCACCAATGACCCCAACATGAACACATCGTAGGAAATTCAGACTTTCAAAGAATGAAAAGAAGGAGCAAAATATTTGCAAATCAGGTGGATGAGAAATGAGTCCTAAGTGTAGTTTGAATGTGCACTTCTCTTGGGTGAGGTTGAGTATCTATAATACACTGTAGAGCTATTGGTGTTTCTTTGCCGGTGAATTCTCTGTTTAACATCTTTTGCCCAATTTTATTGAATGGTGTGTCTCTTTCTTATTAATCTGTAAATTTCGATTGAGAAATCCAAACTTACCTAAATATGTATTAGAGAAATTAGCCCTTCTTATATTATATGAATTGCAAATTTTTACTAGTTTGTTTTTGTTTTTGACTTTGTTTATGGTATGATCTTTGGCATTTGTATGTTTGGTATATGAGTCTGCTAAAATGCAAATTTATTAATCACTTGGTAAAATGATCATCTTGGGTTCTTCATGTGGTGTCATTGTTAGAAAGGCCTTCCATATTCTAGGTTTATAAACTACTTATCTAGTGCTTTCTTGTTGTACATTTAAGAGTTCTTTACATTTAAATCATTGAAATGTATTCATAAGACGGCAGATAGATTTGTGTCCACCTTCCTTGTTTCCAAATGGCCACTCAGTTCCACAAGAACAGTAATGGAAAAAGCCATGTTTCCAAATTCAGCTGTTGTATGTATTTGTGTCCACTTTTGGATTTAACATAGGTGAAAATTATAGTGATTGGATACAACCAAAGCTGTCTCTAACTCAGAATAACTAAGGGATTCTTCAATCAGCACTAACAAGATATTAGAACAATCAAATATGTATATTGAGACAGTATGAATTAGTATAATAATGCACACAATGATATATTTTGAGAATAGAGAGATATATTATCATTAACTACTATGTGCAGATGTGTAGGCTTTTCTAAAATTGTATCTACAACCTGTATATAGGTAAAAATAAATGTATTATGTTATATGTACGTGCTGCTAAATGACTCAATAAATTTTGAATATACTTTTTAAAATAGACAACTACCGTCTCCATGTCACTTGTTTTACCAATCCGTCTAGAAGCATTTCTCAATGGATGTACAAAGGCAAACTTTGTAAAACTCTCATGAACAATAAGGTATATGGAGTCTGAATAAACATGCCTTCCTAAATTACAAAATATTGTTGTGAGGACATATTGAGTCACTGCTACATGTATTAAAGTGAAGCACATTTATTTTTTTTAGAGTGCAGAAACACGAAGCAATTTGGAGACTCAGAAGACACAGTGGTGTCTTGGATACTCAAAGATAGAGAAATATATATTTCATTTCATCTCGTGAACAAAACTACTCCTAGAGTAGAATATTCTAAAAAGTCATTTGGGGCTTAATGTTTTTCATGTTAAAATTTCTGTGACTGGCTTGTGTAACTCTTATTTCCTCTCATAGATGACTGAGAAACATGCTACAGAATTATTTTCGTTTTTAACTTATTATCTAGTGTCTAGCAAACAGCATGTTATAACAGATGTCCACAAAGTGTTTACTGATGACGTTTTAGCCAATCATATAGAATAACATAATTTTAGCCACTGATATTTAATAACTTACAATTTCATCATATGAAATTTTATTTGCTAAGAAAGTTTCAGTACCAGTACAATACAAGTTTTCTTCAGCTTCTAGAGAAAATAATTCAGTATCTTCATGATCATGAAAGACAAATAGATACTCAAATGCAGTGACCAGACAAGGCAAAATTTTACCAATTTAGTCGTCTTGCGAATTTCACGCTCTTCAAATCCAGCAGCTACTGGCCTAGACTGGGACATAACTGGGATTTTGACACAGATAAAACCTCTTTTCAATTTCCTGAATGAGCATGAAGAAATCACTTCATTTTAGAGTTTTTTTTGTCTATGTCTTGGTACTAGAAAATTCATTTTTTAATGCCACAAAAAAGTGAAAATTATTATACTGCAGATCTGGGACTTTTAAAAATGTCTATGTATAAAAGCAGTATCAAAGAATCCATACCCAAACTGATGGGTTATCCTATGCAGCCTAATAAGTATCTGAATATTATTTTGTTAAAAAGGCAAAACTCAGAAGAGGAAACAAAAGTGAAGTGACATAACGGAAGTAGAGATGAAAATGAGAGCTTTTAAAAATATATTGAAATAAATATCCCCGTAAAGGGGAAACATGTAAAGAATGTTAGGGATAAATGAGAAACCTGCCTCCCAGTCCAAAACTTGTTTTGCGGAGAAAATCAGTGCCTCATACAGTTCAGCCCAAACTTGCCTACACACCAGTTAACATAATTTGAGAAGCTCACTGTCAAGAATGGTGAAAAGTCTGACATTTTACTCCACTTGCAAGCTAGCAAGTCTCAACTTCCTGAATGTTCATAGCAGACATGAGATTCCTGGATCAGGGACAAAAGCATTTATTTCTTTCAACACAGCAAACAACATGAGCGCATCCTTTGTCTGCTTCTCTTCCTCAAGTCCAAATTCCCAGAGTGATGGGAAAAGGGTCTGAGAACCCCTGCTTAGGTGTGGGATGAGTTACAGGAGAGCAAATCTGAGTTGAAGGAGCCCAAATCTCTTACACTGGAGGGAGGTACTATCTATTTCTGTTTTCTGATGCTGCTTGCTAAAAAAATAGCCTTGAAAAGATATTCTGGGACAAAGGCAGTCAGTGCTTCTGTTTGTGAGATATCCAGAAACTCATGAGCCCCGTGGAGAATTGTCTCCCAAGTATTGGTATCAGTGATTGACTAATGTAGACTATACATTGTGGCGTGTTGAATGCTGAACTCTTACCTCCTTGTAAAAATGTTATTATACCATTATCAACTTTTGTTAAAATACTATTTTTTTAAATATATTTAACTTGCGTAAAAGTTAAACCAGTCTTTCCCAATCCCAGGTCTGTATCATGTCTCGATTTTTTTTTGTTTGTTTTTCCTTCCTGCTATTCTTAATTGAAGAACATGAACTTCTTCTACTGGATACTATCCCAGAGTGACTTATACAGGTCAATTTGGTTTTTCTCCTTGTTTTAAAAGAATTGTCTTTAAGGTCATGCAAACACTGAATATTTCTTAATTCCTTCCCCTAAGTCACCTAATTTCTCATATTCTGATCCATCATTGCAAAAGGACATTGTAAAAAGTTTTTTAAGAGTTAAACATACACTCTTTAAAGCCTATGAAAGAGGAGTAAAATATTGACAATGAAATTCTAAAAAAATTACCACGTATGTGTTTAACTCATACATTCCATTTGCATAATTACGTACACAGACATATGTACAAACTCACACACTTGAAAACGTGGTTATATATTTGGGTTCTGGAGTTTGCTTGCCTATGTTCACACCTGGGCTCTGCTTCCCAGAGCAGAGAAACCTCAGTTTCCACATGCACAGAAATCGAGATAGTAGCAGTTACATATATACATGATGGGGCTGCCGTGAAAATGAAATTAAGCAGTACTGCTACTTTAGCGCATTACTTAGATCTAGTAAGTTCTCAGTCAATGTTAGTTATTATTGTAATGCAGAGAGACGCAGAAGAAGAGCTGGGTTCCCAGTTGCTAATGAGAAGTTGCATAGCCTTTCTAGACTTTGGTATCTTTATCTGTAAAATTAGTAGTATTTCAGTATTCGATCTCTGATATTCAATCAAACACTAAAATTCGGTTATTCTGGACTAGAATTACATGTGAAATTTGTTCTGAAATCTCAGCACCACAGTGAAATTCAGTCATGAACAACTACAAAAAGCTCGTTATAATTGTATTACTGTTGTGATTATTATTATTCAGACAACTGTAATTATTGTTCTGACTCCTAGGGCTTACTTAACTCTTTCTCATCAGCAGACAGTTATGTTTTACAATCATCATCTTATTTTCCCTCAGAAAAATTTTTGATTAAATACTATTATTATTTGTTTTACAAATGAAGAAACTTGCTTAAATGAGTTAATGAATTGACTAAGGCCATAAAACTGGAAAGAGCTAAGAATAAAGCTTAAGGAGTGAAGGAATAGGAATGGAATTTTTAAAAATAGCATAATTTGGATAGTGATCATGGATTTTAAAATTAATATTTTCTGTAGACCCAAGATTATAAATTTCTGAACAAAATTCTAAGTTTCTTGAAGACAGGGAATGCTTATTTTGTTTCCCAGTTGCCTTTAGAATTTCTGTAAACAGAGTATGCTCTCAATGAGAACATTTGACTGACTCCATGAGTCAATCAGCCTATTCTCCTAGCACTATCTCAATAATATATTTGTTTCTTTGGGTGGAACACAAGCCATCTCAAGGCATGAAGAGAGTATTTAAAAAAACAAAATTGTTTCGCTGAGTAAATATACAACAGTTAGCCATGGTGGTGACCACAACCCAGTATATTGATTTCAGAAGCTCTAGCTGTGAGGGTTTTTGCATAGAGGAAATTTTGGCACAGGATTGACAGTGATCATTGACTTCTGTGTGGACATCAAGTGGTTGGCAGAAGACAGGCAAAGCAGGATCAGCACTTAGTGCTGAAGGTCGGGCAGACATCTGTCTTTGCTAAAGACATACCATGTTTTGATGAACTGTGGCAGACTGAGAATGTTAACAGCATCCCCCAGAGTTAAAAATCTGGCAAAACGCAGATGATCTCTGTCCTGGATAGAGGGATTGTTTTTTTTTTTTAATTGAAGTGATGATTTCTAAATTGTGTCAAATCCTCAGTTACACGTAGCAGTTTTTTTTTCAGCTTAAGAGAAAAACACAAATACTACCAAAATAAAATGATCACAAATTGGGAGTGGGTTATGTTGACATAATGTAATTTTCCTTCCAGCTCTTAACATGGAGCATTGAAATGATGCCCAGTTTCTCAAATTGCAGAAACAATGTAGAATATTATCACTATGGGACTGATATGCAGATAGTCAAACAAACACAGACCTTTCATTTGTTTAATCAATAGCATATTATGCAAGAACATGAGCTCTTGTGTTGTTTTGCTTAAGCTGTTGTTACATTCTCTTTCAATGCTTTGTAAAGCAAGAGAAAAATTCACTTTTGATTTTCAGAAAATATAGAATGCCCATATTCTAAATACAACAATATCAACTATTGCTCAGATCATAATTTGTGTCAGACATCATGTTAATCATTTTTCATTTACCATTTCTATATTATCTGGCTTTAGAAATGAAGAAATTGGCTTTCAGAGAGATTAAATAACAGGCCACGGTCACCGGCTGGGAAGTACCTGAGCCGCAATGATCACCTTTAAAGTCTGTCTGACTTCAATGCCTGTGCTCAGGCAGTGTCAATAAATTCATATGCATTTCAATAAATACCATCAAAGGGGTCAGGGGCCTGTGGGGGACCTTCCACAAAATAGTACTTGTTGATCTGGTATAGCACAAAAAGAATTTCTTACTGCCAGCCTTTCTGCATTTGACTCCCTAGGGGACGTTAGGAGTCATTCCTAAAACATAAATAAGTTAAGTAAAAGCAAATGAATAGAATAGATGCTGGGAATATCTTTCTTCTAAAATTACTATTAGATATATTTAAGATAAGGCTAAATTTTTTTATAGTTTGCTTGTTATTAGGTCTTTAATGAATAAGAAGCTAGGAAGTTGTAGGTTGTGTATAATATTGTTTATATTTTATATTTTATTTTTATTCCAAAAATGTAAAATGCATAATGTTTCAATGCTTTGAACCTTTTTTTTTTTTTTTTTTTTTTTTGCTGTGGAGGAAGATCTGAGCTAACACCTGTTGCCGATCTTCCTTCTTTTTGCTTGAGGAAAATTAGTCATGAACCAGCATCTATACTAATCTTCCTCTGCTTTACATGTGGGTCACCACCACCACATGGCTGATGAGTGGCATAGGTCCACACCTGGGATCCAAACCTGCAAATGTGGGCTGCTGAAGCAGTGTGCACAGAACTCAATCACTATGCCATAGGGCCAGCCCCTGAACCACTTGTAATTAAATAAAGATGGGTTGATTTCATTTATATTTCTGTAGTTATAGTGCTTACTAAAAATGTTATCTCTTTTTGTATTAATTTTTTGAAGACCTGTCATTTGCTGTGTAATTTGATGTGAAATTTTATCATTCTCTCCTGGTGGTATTCTTTCTATATAAGTTGAAAGTGATCCAGGTTGCAATAATCCTGGGAGAGCATCTTGTGGTGGGCAGAATGCTCTACCAGCCTCCTGGTTTTTGCTCCCTGCTGTGCATGCTCTGCATAATCCACTCCCCTTAAGTGTTGGTTGGCTAGTGAATAGGATGGGATATCAGTTCCGTGAAAAGGTTATATGGAAAAGGTGAAGGGATTTTGCAGATGTAACAAAGGTCCTTAAACAGTTGACTTCAAGTTAATCAAAAGGGAGATTATCCTGGTGGTCCTCACCTAATCACAGAGTCCACTAAAATAAGCACTAGAGGTCAGAGACAGAAAAGATTCAAAACAGCAGAGTCCTTGTCCTGTTGGTCTTGAAGAAGTAAACTGCCAAGTTGTGGGGAGGGTACAAGATTAGGAACAGTGGGTGGCCTCTGGGAGCTGAGGGCCTCAGTCCTACAGTTTCAGGGAACTCAATTCTGGCAACAGCCAGTGAGCTTGGAAGAGAGCCCTAAGCTTTAGATGAAATCACAGCCCCAGCTAACAACTAGATTTCAGCCTGGTGAGACAGTGAACAGAAAGCCCAGACAGCCTGTGCTCAGACACCTAACCCATGGAAACTGTAAGATGACACATTTGTGTTGATTTTAACCAGTAAGTTCGTGGTCATTTGTTACACAGCAATAGAAAACCAATAGGCCTAGATACAGCTATTTTCTCTGCTACTAAACCATAAAAATTCATTTGTATGCTCTTTGCTTTAGTGTAAGAAGAAAATAGTCACAGATGAACTTTCACACTCCCTGTATTGCTGTTAAACAGCCATTCTTTTCACCTTCAACACTGTTTACCCTTCCCTAGTTCAAACAGTAAAATTAAATATTGAAATTCTGTCAACTCCCAATCAAGCTGCAAAGCAAAAACTAGAAATACTTTAAAAATTTAAAAAAAAATTACCATAAAATTGGTGGTAGGAAGCCAATAATATATCTTGGTTCTCTCTCCAGGAGGTTCAAGTCACGTCCTGATTTTCTCCTAAGAGATAGAACTTGAGGTTTCTTTCATTTCCAAATTCCTCAAACTATGAAACATAATATCTTCAAATACATTCATTTCAAACAATTCCATTTCAACTGGGCCAACCAATTCAAATGCCCCATGGGACTAATTACATAGAGATGATAGTCTAAGTATATGATGAGAATATGACTGAGTTGCTGTGCTGAGAAAAATCACTTGTCCTTCAGTTTTTCCAATCATGATAGTATCTGTGACTCACTCAATAACATAATGAGGGTTATTTTATGTAGGATGATTTTTGACATTCCAAGCCAACTAAAGTATTTTTGAATTACGCAACAGAGTATATTTCTAAAAGGATTCCTTTTGTAAAAGTCGGATTTTGTAAATTGAATATTATTTCCTCAATGATATTTTAAGTGCATTTCTGGAGGGGGAAAATGAATATAAAATAATCATACTTCCTGAAAAGTGCAGTTAGTGTTGTTTTTTAAAAAGTCTTAATTTTCATAAAAATCAAAAATTTGAATATATCTTTAAAATAACCCTGTGTAAGTCTAATGATCTGCAGAAATGGCTATTTCAAAGTTAAGTTAAATTATCTAATATAAAAATTTAATCTCAGACAGAATCAATAGAATTAATTTAGTTGCATATGATGCGTCTCTATGTGTTAAATGATTTTGACTGAAGAAAAGTCTTTTCTGAACACTAGTCTAGGTCAGGTCCTCTGTTGGAAGTTGCTAAACACCTTCCTCTATTTTAATAATTGGCCGACTGTATTTTAATTACTTTCTAACGCTTACCTCCATTCCCCACCAAAAGCCTGTGAGCTCCATTAGGACAGAGAATATATCTGTCTTGTTCACCACGGGATCTTTATGGGCAAGAACAGTGTATAGCCCGAAAGGAACAGTTAATCGGAAGACTGTCTAGCCAGAGAGGGATAGAAGGAGAGAGAGAGAGAGAGGGAGAAAACGAGGGAGCAAAAGAGGGAGAGAGGGAAGGATAGAGAAAGGAAGGAAGGGAGGGAAGGATGGGAAATGGAGGGAGAGAGGAAAGAAGAAAGACTGAAAAGCAAGTAAGAAGGAAAAGAAAGAAGAAAAGAAGGAAGGAAGGAAAACCATTATCATGAATTTAAAGAATAACCAATTTCTCAACAGTAATAAAATCATACCCTTTCTTAAATGCCAACTAATAGGTGTCTTATATCTTCAAGATAAATATCATCCCTAATTTACATAGTTAAATATTTTGTAATTCAAAAGTACATTCATGAAGTTCTAGTATATAATATAGAATTCAGGCCAATTTTCAGAAATAGGTATCTTAGCTCCCTCCCACCCCCAGGTTTTATTGAGATAGAATTGACATATAACATTGTACTAGTTTGAGGAGTACAACATAACGATTTGATAGATACATATAGTGCAAAATGATTACCACAATAAGTTTAGTTAACAACCATCACCTCACATAGTTAAAATTCTTTTTCCCTGTGATAAGAACTTTTAAGATCTACTCTCTTAGCAACTTTCAAATATACAGTACAGTATTGTCAATTATAGTCACCATGCTGTATATTACATCTTCAGGACTTATTTATCTTGTAATTGGAAGCTTGTATCTTTTGACCTCCTTTACTCATTTTACCCACACCGTGCCTACCAATGCTGGCAACTGTTGATTTGTTCTCTGTATCTATGAGTCTGGGTTTTTTAGATTCCACACATAAGTGAGAGCAGACAGTATTTGTCTTTCTCTGTCTGACTTATTTCACTTATCATAATGCCTTCAAAAACCATGTTGTCACAATGTCAGGATTTCCTTCCTTTTTATGGCTGAATAATATTCCAATAAGTGTGTTTGTGTATGTGTGTGTGTGTGTGAATGGACACTTAAGTTGTTTCCATGTATTGGCGATTGTAAATAATGCTGCAATTAACATGAAGATGCAGATATCTTTTCAGGATAGTGATTTCAGGTAAATACCCAAAAATGAAAGTGTTGGATCATATGAAGTTCTATTTTTAATTTTTTGAGGAACCTCTCTACTGTTTTCCTTAGTGGCTGCACCAATTTACATTCCCGCCAACAGTACACAAGGGATCCCCTTTCTCCACATCCATGCCAACACTTGATATTTCTTGTCCTTTTGATAATAGCCACTCTAGCAGGTCTGAGGTGACACCTCTTTGTGGCTTTGACTTGATTTCCCTGATGATTAGTGATGTGGAGTATCTTGTCGTGTATTTTTTGGCCATTTAAATGTTTTCTTTGTAAAGATGCCTATTCAGTTCCTCTGCCCATTTTTTTTTTAAGTCAGTTTGTTTGGTTCTTATCTATTGAGTTGTAAGAGTTTTTCATATATTTTGGATATTAACCCTTTATCAGATGATTTGTAAATATTTTCTCCCATTCCATTGGTCCCCTTTTCATTTTGTTGGTGGTTTCCTTTGCTGTGCTGAAGGTTTTTAGCTTGATGGAGTCCCACTTGTTTATTTTGCTTTTGTTACCTTTGCTTTTGGTGTCAAATCCAAAATATCATTTCCAAGACCAATGTCAAGAAGCTTACCCCCCCCCCATGTTTTCTTCTAGGAAGTTTATGGTTTCAGGTATTACATTCAAGTCTTTAAACCATCTTTAGTTGATTTTCGTGTATGGTATAAGATAGTGGACCAGTTTCATTCTTTTCCATGTGGCTGTGCAGTTTTCCCAACACTGTTAATTGAAGACACTAGCCTTTCTCCATTGTATATCCTTGGCTCTTTTATCATAAATTAATTGATCATATATATATGGGGTTTATTTCTGGTCTCTCTTTTCTGTTCCATTGATCTATATGTTTGTGTTCATGTCAATACTATATTGTTTTCATTACTATAGCTGTGTAATATAGTTTCAAGAAGTGTGATACCACTAGATTTGTTCTTCTTTCTCAAGATTGCTTTGGCTATTCAAGGTCTTTTCTCATTCCATACAAATTTTAGAGTTGTTTGTTCTATTTCTATGAAAAATGCCATTGGAATTTTGATAAGAATTGCATTGAAATCTGTAGATTGTTTTGAGTAGCATGGACATTTTAATGGTATTAATTCTGTCAATACATGAGCATGGAATATTTTTTCATTTACTTGTGTCTTTTTCAATTTCTTTCATCAATACTACTGTTTTCAGTGTACATATCTTTTATCTTCTTGGTTAAATTTATGCCCAGGCATTTTATTCTTTTTTAATGCAATTGTACATGGGATTGTTTTGTTAGTTTTCTTTCTAATAGTTTATTATTAGTGTATAGAAAGCAACTGAATTTTTTATATTGATTTTTTGTATCCTTCAATTTTACTGAATTTGTTTATTAGTTCCAACAGTTTTTTGGTGGAGTCTTTAGGGTTTTCTATTTATAATATCATGTCATCCGCAAACAGAGACTGCATTACTTCTTTCTTTATGATACGGACATCTTTTATTTCTTTTTCTTGGCTAATTGCACTGGCTTGGACTTCCAGTACTACGCTGAATAAAAGTGGCAAGAATGGGCATCCTTGTCTTGTTCCTAATCTTAGAGGAAAAGCTCTCAGCTTTTCACCATTGAGCATGAAGTTAGCTGTGGGCTTGTCCTATATGGCCTTTATTCTGTTGAAGTATGTTCCCTCTATGCCGTGTTTGTTGAGAGTTTTCCTCCTGAATGGATGTTAAATTTTGCCAAATTTTGCTTTTTCTTCATCTGAGATTATGGTATGGTTTTCATCCTTCATTTGGTTAATGTGGTGTATCACATTGATTGATTTTAATATATTGAACCATCCTTGCACCCCTGGGATAAGTTCCACTTGATGGTGGTGTACGACCTTTTTAACGCATTGTCAAATGCAGTTTGTTAATATTTTGTTGAGGGTTTTTGCATCTATGTTCATCAGGAATATTGGCCTTTGATTTTCTTTTCTTGTAATGTCTTTGTCTTGTTTCAGTATCAGGGTAATACCGGACTCACAAAATGAGTTTGTGACTATTCCCTTCTCTTCTATTTCTTGGAAGAGTTTGAGAAGAATTGTTATTAATTCTTCTTTAAATCTTTGGTAGAATTAATCAGTGAAGCCATCTGGTCCTGGACTTTGTTGGGAGGTTTTTGATTACTGATTCAATCTCCTTACTAGTAATTGGTTGCTTCAGACTTTCTATTTCTTCATGATTCAATCTTGCTAGGTTGTATGCTTTTAGGAATTTATCCTTTTTTCTAGATTTTCCAATTTGTTGGAGTATATCTGTTCATAGTTTCTCCTTTGTATTTCTCTGGTATCAGTTGTAATGTCTCCTCTTTCATTGCTAATTTTATTTGAGTCTCTCTTTTTTTGTCTTAACTTTTCTCGGCTGTAAAATGAAGATAATAAGGGTCTTATCCCACTGGGTTTTTCTCAGAATTAAATAAAAAAGAATTGCCTTAACTCTAAGTGGCAGCACTTAGATTTGAATAGAGGCAAATCTGCTCCAAAGCCCATATTCTTTCTATTGCAATAAAATGTGACCACTCCAATGTTGGATATGCTATGTCTTTAATATGATTACTGTAGTTCAAATGTATAGTCAAGACATTCATTGATCAAATTTACACTATTTGGAGACTGACTGTGCTCCAGCCATGGTATGGATACTGTCATTTTCTTAAAGCTGAGAAAATTGAATGACTTGCAGTCAATATATGATTGTAAAGGGAAAATGACCAGTCCTGTTACTAACTTCATATGGAAATATTTCTTATGTTTTTATCTGCATAAATATTTCAAAAGCAGCAAAAAGAGTTGGAGAGGAAACTGCTGTTTGCTGAAGATCAATTTGTTCAAATTTTGAAACAGCGGGGAGACTCTAAGCTCTTTCCTTTTTCAAAGCTTTTTCCAAATACATCAGAACTTAAAGCTATGTAACTATTTTCTCCAGTGATTGTTTACTAGCGCTAATATTATTTGAAATTTTGCATGTTAGCTTTTTCTGCCTAAAATTCTGGTACCTTCATTTGGTTTTGCATTATCCCAAGTCAGTCTGCCCTCAGGTAATGCTGACCGCTTCTCTAACATCACTGAATTAAAGGTCCTGCCAGAGAGGTCACAAGCTTCTCTAGGATTCTGAGGCCCACAGTTTCTGGAAGTTCCACATATAGTCAAAGAGCCTACTTTATAAAAGTGAAAAAATAAATTCTCACTTCAGCACTGAGACTAAAATGTTAGGTACTTACCATATCCCACTGTTTTTATTTCATTTCTTTGTTTCTGGGATAATATTTGGAATCCAATGTCCTGTTATAAACAGCATTTCTACCATGTTAGACCATGCCTACAACTGTTACTGACACTAAGTATTTTCTACATCTATATCTGGATCTGTGTATCTATCAAATGAATAAATAGGACTCTTTTTAATATACCAAAAGGTAGGCACACCTGTCTTTTGCTTGATGACTTTAATTTGTTCCTGAAAACCATGCCTCTTTAGTAGAAAAAGTCCTTAAGTTGGAAAAAAAATCTTAATTTTAATGAGAAATATTGTGATGTTCTCAAACCCAATTTGAGACACCCAAATATCTTCACACCATCAATTAAACAATGAAGATGCATTTCTATACATAACCAACAATAATTTAAACATAAACAAGTAATGTATCCAAAAAAATAGCATGAGTAAGGTGTCTTGTACTGTTTTAAAACGTAGGCTTTATTATTATTCAAGTATAGTGACACCAACAGAACAGGAGACAACTGCTGTTGAGAATAGTGTGTTCTCAATTCCCAAGAAGAGGGGACACCACACACCTTGGGGACCACCCAGGGAAGCACCAGCATCAGTCAGGAGATAGAGGAAGCAAGGCAAGAATGTAGGCAAGAGCCTTCACTGTTGTTTCCATGGGGGACAACGAGCAAGGCAGGGTAAATAAGCACATTTAGGATCAGCCAGTTTAAATAATATCGGTGGGCTCTGGGGCATAAAGATGTCCCTAGTTCTCTGGTACCCAGCCCTGGGGTAATTCGGGCAGAGGGGCGGTGGTCCTGAATGTGAGAGCCCCATAAAGGAGGTGGTTGGGGGTTTGGGCTCTGGGTTGATTTGCATGCGGAAGGTGTGCTTTACTATCTCCATCAGTTGACTAACCTTGAGAGGAGCAATCCCTTCATGGTCAACAAGGTCCCGAGATGTCTAAGCACCAAAGGCAAAAACTAGAAAATGTGGCTATTACATGTACTCAGTCCAGGAGAAAGATAAGATGTATTCTAGGTGATAAAGTGGAAGTAGGGAACCATTCCTTAGAAGATGCAGTGCTCTTTCTGTGCATTTTTTTTAACCAGCTGGGGCTCCTGATTACCATACTTTCAAACTACATTTAAAACAGAGTTGTGGCACAGAAAAAAAAAAAACTCTATGGCAAAATAAAAGCAAAAGAGCACTTCAAAACATGTGGAAGAAATAGAAATTACTATCTCTTAATTACTCTGCCTTAGTGTAAGTGTACAAAGCAAGCTGTTTTGGGTTCATCCAAATATGGGGCACAACATAAATTTTGTTCCGCATGATATATTCTAATTATAAAAGTAGTATAAAGTTAATTGGTACATACTGTTTTTGCCTGAAAGCATAAGTTGAATTATTAATTTTTGCCGCATATTTATTTGATATGTTTTGGGGTGAAAAAATTTACACTAAAAGGAATGAGTTCTTATCCAAAAAATGGTATAACTCTTTAAGAATTCTTATAACAAATCGTGATGAACTGAATCCTGATTCGAGACAGGTTTGCTTAAACTACAACAATAGCAAAATCTACAGCATTAATAATATTTAGTAAAGTCTGTGTAGAAAGTAAAGATTATCAATATTGACCATACTCCAGCTTTTCTCACCATATGTCACAGTACTTGCTTACAACCCAGTCTTGGACTGACCTCCTTCTAGCTCCTTCTTCTCAGTTCGTGAAAGCATTCTCACAGTTCTCTAAGATAGCAGTTTCTAAATGCTGATTCTTTTCTGAGACAGAGGATGTCAAAACCTGGTGTGAAGTAAGGCTGCTCTGGTGTCAAAACCTTTTCATCACTCTAATTGCTGCACTTAATACCTCATTAATGTTTCAGAAACTTCTACCTCCAGGCCCTGAGGGCCTGCACAGCATGCACACCCTGAGCTCCTGGGGAGCAGGATGTCAGTATTCTCTTCAGAAGGGTCCACTGCATCGCGGTTGCATCTCCAGTGGGACTCTGGGGTCCCTATCTGCTGTGGAGTACTTTCCCTTGAATAGTAACGTTTGTATTTTGTTACCTTATTTACTGATATTCTATCAAACATCTGAAATTTTCCGTTTCATTTTTTTGTGTGTCATAGCTTTCCTTAGAATGGTCAAACCCTTTTTCTTTAATTTTCTGAATGCATAACCTGTCCCAAAATGAGTCAACTGCCTTTGGATAATCATAATAGGCTAATGACTTCTTGACGCTGTCACTGATGTTCCCCCGAATTCTGCAGTGTGCCTTCTATCCTACTCGTGTTTTCTCTGTCGAGCCTTCCATCTATTTAGCAGGAACGTAGTTCGGTTGCCAAGGCTATCGCAGCATATTCTTCTTATGAATTCTTCCTCACTTCTTAGTGTTTCCATAAAAATCTTGAAGAAACATGCGTGTAGCCACAGTCACGCACCCGCAGACTGAAAACTGCGATTCATAGGCGTTTTTTCCTATCTGTCAGCAAAGTGATCAATCATATTTTATCAAACATAAACTTAAGGGCTTTTTAAAAAATGTTTTACATGCTCCTGCCGCCCCTCTCCACTCCATCCATAACCCTGCCCTGGTTCAGACCTCTTGGGGGTGGAGAAGGTGCTGATCCTGGATGAACATGGGTGGTTTGTTTAGGGTAACACATGTGCTGATGGATTCTCTCCCTTGTAAGCTATTTGGAGACAATGAACACATTGTTTTGGGGTCATTTATTCTGTACAAGGCACCGTGACGAGGGGATATACTCTTGGCTGACTTAGTGTTCCGTGCAGCTGCCCAGGTTTGCTGTAGCGGGTGAAAGAGTGGGGTTTGGAAGCGTGGCTCTAGGATCAGCGTAGTTCTGAAACCTTCTACTTAAAAAACAAGACATTGAACTCATACATTATAGTGTATTTTATCACTTAACTGGACCATGAACATTCTTCTCTGCCCTCATGATTAAATCCAATTTTACTTCCTCTGATTCTCCTTTGTGCATCTGGGAAAGGTGAACAATAGTGAAGGAAAACAATCCTTAGCGCTCGGCTTGGCATCCATTTCTCCATTAGGACACACTCTGTTACAGACGGGCAATCGTTCCCTCAGTAACCTGCACTGTCGCAAAGGAAAAGCATTCTTCAAACTCCTTCTCAGAGATGCAGAAAGCAGCATCACCAGAGTCCCCCGCGTGGTAACGCGCTATCTGGGTAGTGTGCTCTTACGCTACTCCTGATAGTTAGAGCCCAGTTCTGCCCTTCCACATAAAACACAAAATTCATTCATTCATTCATTCATTAACTCATTTACTGATTTGCTCTATTTGTGGTGATGGTTGTCATCTAGACTTATTGTGGTGATTAGTTCACAATACATACATATATCAAATCATTATGTTATATACCTGAAACTAATATGATGTTATATGTGAATTATATCTCAATGAAAACAGGAAAAAAAGAATAGATGACAACAGCAGAATACATATATTTCTCAAGTATATGTGGAACATTCTCCAGGATAAACCATATGTTAGTCCATAAAACAGTCTTAATGAATTTAAAGAGACTGAAATCATACAAACTATCTTTTCCAATAATAATGAGGTGAAACAAACAAAATAGATATGTACTTTTCATAGTTCTGGAGGCTAGGAAGTCCAAACTCGAGGTACAGGCAAATTTGGTGCCTGGCGTGAGCCCTCTTCCTCGCTTGCCTTCTGACTGTGTCCTCACAACGCAGAGAGAGCTCTGTCTTTCTTCCTCTTTACATAAGGACACTAATCTCATGCAGATCCCACCCTCATGATCACATCTAAAGCTAATTACCTCCTAAAGACCTCACCTCCTAACACCATCACATTGAGGGTTAGGACTTCAACTTAGGAATTTGGGGTGGAGGGGGTGGGAGACACAACTATTCATTCCATGACATATGCCCTTCAGGTTATTTACATCTACTATGTCTGTATGGTGGAAGGGCTACTTATAATGGTGTACTACCATGCATTTCTTCCCAACTCCACATTCAATGACATCACAGTCATGCGTTGCGTAACAATGGCAATTCATTCTGAGAAATGCATCATTAGGTAATTTCATCATTGTGCGAACATGATGAGTGGACTTACACAAACCTAGGTGGTATAGCATACTACACACCTAGGCTATATGGTACTAATGCTACGGGAACATCGTCGTATACGTGATCCATCCTTGACCAAAATGTCATAAGGTGACGCACGACTGTCACTGATAACTTGAAATCAGCCAGGGTGAGAGTATTTATACCATAGACTTCGGAAAATGCTACAAGCCAGCCTCCTCCCCACCAGTCCCCTGGAAAACTGTTCAATATTTGCTAACATGTACATTATATACACCACTGGGCCAAGGGAGGTTTTGTTTGTTTTTAGAATAGAAGATACTGCTGGTTATTTATATGCTAATACTTGTAAGATAAGTTTTTTACATCTGTAGAATAATTCCGAGTCTGACTGGTTTAATTCTGTTAAGATACAAGATAAGTTAATTCTCTAAAGATAGGAGTTTTGAAAGGAGACATTCATAGAGGATAATATTTTTGCAAAAGCAATGTTTTTAAGAAGGCAAGAGTGGATTGGATCCAGAACCCAAGTGAAAAAAAACTGGCCTGCGATAGGTAAGAGGCATCTATAGTGACATCAGAGAAGACCAATGTAAGTCGTTTGTTGTACTTGTGTGAGAAATGATAAGGACATTGCTTCTTTTCCTACCAGAAGAAGACGTGCCTCCCAAGCCCATATTTGAGAAAGAAGTCTCATTTCACCCAGTTACAGCTGGCATATCTGCCCCTAACTGGAATCAACGTGTCTACCAATTTGCCGACCATTGATTTTCTCATGGCACCAGGTCTCCAGAGATAACCCTGTTCAATCAAAAACAGTCTTTTCAATTACTTATGAAAGGTTTGTAAGTCTTCGAAATGAGTAATGCAACCTTATTTATGTACACTACTTGCTTGTAAAAATTAACCTCTGAAATTATATGCAAGTCACAGGTCTCATAAATCCACCAAACGTCCATAAGAAATAATATCATGGCAAATTTCCCTAAAGTTTATCTGAATCCAAAAATACCTTCAATATTTTTTGAGTGGAATGTTCAGCCCTTTGTACGGTCAATGCTAAGAAGTTCCATTAGAATGTAGAGTGCTTGGTAAAATATTCTATTTCTAGTTTCTAAATATAAAAATGGAGCAATCTTCAGCCACTGTGTGGCTACTGAGAAGATAAGTAATCTCTAAAATAATAAACCTCCAAATTCCTTAGAATTAGGCCTTGTAACTGGAACTGGCTATCAGATGAGAATAACTCAATTGAGCTCAGGGTAGCCAAAAAGCTTTTCCTATTTTATCAAATTGCTTCCTCTTGCTGATGGCTGGAACCCAACTTGGATATTGTGGTTTTACGATTGTGATATAAAATGCCATCAGGAAGTATTCTGATGTCTCCAGATCACCCTCAAGATAATCAGCATGGTCTGAATTGACTTTGAACTACTAGACTAGAGTAAGTCTTTTCACATAACTAGAATAATTTCATTTCTTTCTGGGTTAATACTGTTAAGAAAAATATGTCAGTTCTCTGAGGAGAGGATTTTTCAGTTATCCTATATCACAGATTTTGCGGCATGAGTCTCTAAGGGAGCAACTATGAAGCAAATAAGTATTTCCAGTAGATTGGTTACATTATTTGACTCAGAGGGAGACAGATCCAGCCTAGCTAAAGAGAAAAGATTATTATAGAGATACATATGGAGCAAGAGGGCAGGCAGAAGCTCACCGAAATTGATAGGGTAAATAATAGCTTATGTTTTATGCAGGAACAACATTCAGAGTTCAAAATATTTTTCTGCTAAGAGCAAGAGATTATAAACTCCCTTTCAAATTTATTAGCATTAACCTGACTCACATATTCTCTGTATGTCAGCTGAGTTCTCCACTCACTATCTACAGGCTTCTTCACCCTCTACTCTGTACCTCTCTTAAATGTTTCACAGCTTGCTTCATTCATTGTTTACTGAGGTTCTTTAATACGCCAGGAACTATGCTTGGCAACAATGAACAAGACAGATAAGGACCTTGCCTTCACAGAGTTTGTCTTTTTGTGGGGGAGATGGATGTTAATCAGGAGTTTAAGACAAGTAAAAAGGGTATAGATTGCGAAAAGTTTTAGGAAGGAAATAAACAAGGGCTTGAAATTAAAAAGGGACCTGCTTGGGGCAAGGCAGGGGATGAGTCATAGGGATAAGCAGTACTACTTTATTTTTTTATTGAGATCACATTGGTTTGTAACATTATGTAAATTTCATGTGTACATCAGGGGCCGACCCCATGGCCGAGCGGTTGAGTTTGTGAGCTCCACTTCTTTGGTCCAGGGTTTCGACAGTTCGGATCCTGGGCACGGACATGGGACCGCTCATCAGGGCACGCTGAGGTGGTGTCACACATAGCACAACCAGAAGGACCTACAACTAGAATATACAACTATGTACTGGGGCGCTTTGGGGAGAAGAATAAAAAACAAAAAAGAAAGATTGGCAACAGTTGTTAGCTCATGTGCCAGTGTTTAGAAAAAAAAAGTGTACATCACTGTGTTTCAACTTCTGTACGGACTGTATCGTGTTCACCATCAAAAGTCTAGTTTCTGTCAGTCACCATACACATGTGGCCCTTTGCTCTTTTCACCCTCCCCCAGCTCTCTTCCCCTCTGGTAACCACCAATCTCTTCTCTGTATCCATGTGTTTGTTTATCTTCCACATACGAGTGAAGTCATATGGTAAATGTCTTTCTCTGTCTGACTTATTTTGCTTAGCATAATACCCTCAAGGTCTATCCATGTTGTTGCAAATGGCATGATTTTGTCTTTTTTATGGCAGAGTAGTATTTCTCTGTATAGATATACCACATCTTCTTTATCCATGCATCAGTTGGTGGGCACTTAGATTGCTTCTAAGACTTTGCTATTGTGAATAATGCTGCAATGAACACAGGGGTGCACATATCTTTTCAAATTAGTGTTTTCATGTTCTTTGGATAAATACCCAGAAGTGGGATAGCTGTATCATATGGTATTTCTATTTTTAATTTTTTGAATAATCTCCATACTGTTTTCCATAGTGGCTGCACCAATTTACATTCCCACTAGCAGTGTAGGAGGGTTCCATTTTCTCCATGTCCTCTCCAACACTTGTTATTTCTCATCAGTTTTAAAAATAGTGACTCTGGTAGGAGTAAGGTGATAGCTCATTGTAGTTTTGATTTGCATTTCCATAGCAGAAAGAGAAATCAAGAATACGATCCCATTTATAATGGCAACGAAAAGAATAAAATACCTAGGAATAAATTTAACTATGGAAGTGAAAAACCTGTACACTGAATACTATAAGACATTATTGAAAGAAATTGAAGAAGACATAGAGAGATAGAAAGATATTCCATGCTCTTGGAGTGGAAGAACAAACATAGCTAAAAAGTTCCTACTATCTAAAGCAATTTACAGATTCAATGCAATCTCAAGCAGAATCCCAATGACATTTTTCACAAAAAAAGAACAAAGAATCCTAAAATTGATATGGAATAACAAAAGATCCCAAATAACCAAAGCAATCTTGAGAAAAAAGAACAAAGCTGGAGGTAACACACTCCCTGATTTGCAAATATAATACAAAGTTATAGTAATCTAAACAACATGGTACTGGCAGAAAAACAGACACACACATCAATGGAATAGAATTGAGAGCTCAGAAATAAACCGCACATCTATGGACAGCTAATTTTCGACAAAGGAGCCAAGAACGTACAATGAAGAAAAGAAAGTCTCTTTAATAAGTGGTCTTGGGAAAACTGGACAGCCACATGCAAAAGAATGAAAGTAGACCAGTATCTTACACCTTACATGAACATTAACTCAAACGGACTTGAATGTAAGACCTGACACCGTAAAACTAGAAGAAAACATAGGCAGTACACTCTTTGACATCAGCCTTAGCAGTATCTTTCTGAACATCATGTCTCCTCAGGCAAGGGAAATAGAATAGAAAATAAACAAATGGGACTACCTCAGACTGAAAAACTTCTGCCCGGCAAAGGAAACCATCAACAAAATGAAAAGACAACCCATCAACTGGGAGAAGACATTTGCAAATCATATATGCAATAAGGGGTTAATATCCAAAATGTATAAAGAACTCATACAACTTAACAACAACAAAAACTAATAACCCAGTCAAAAACTGGGCAGAGGATATAGACAGACATTTTTCCAAAGAAGATATACAGATGGCCAACAGGCACATGAAAAGATGTTCAAAATATGTTCACTAATTATCAGGGAAATATTGCTTTAGCTATAGTGATTTAAAGGAGTCATCCCTTTAGAGAGTTGCGGAATGAATGATGCAGTAAATGTGTGAACTGGGAAGAAATTGGTTTAATAATCATATCAATGGTTTAATCAGAATCTCCTGCTTACTGATAGCCCACGTTGGCAAAGCACCTTGATCATTCATTCATCCTCCCCTTAGTGCCAGGCAATGTGCAAGCTGCCTCAGCCAGGGATTCTTTGACTGGTTCTGTGCCAACTAGATTATATGAAGATGGCGACTTGTGTCTGTTTTGTTAACTGCTGTAGCTGCAACGCCTAGAGCAGTTCTTAGCGCACAGTAGAGACTCAAGAAATATGTATTGAATAAAGAATTTAATGAAAGACCTTCTGTAAAATGGTGGATTTGGGGGTAGATTCAAATTTCATCAATCTAGGTAGGAATAATGCACTAGTGTGTCACTCAAGAGCTTTTCCCCTGAGCAAGGTTTGCTTTAGCTATCTGGGATGTGCAGTTTAGATTTGCATGATTTAAAAAAAAGTTTAAACTGTTGCTTCTATTTGTTTAGGTGCCTATACATGAAGCCATTGGGATTCAAGAAAAATTAACGTATAATCTATATTTTAAAATCCCAAACACTGAATACGGTTCCCGTACTCAAGTGTAAGTAGCTGTTGAATAAATGAATGAATGTTCATATACACTTTCAGTTCTTCCATTTTAAGGTTGGCTTGAGAAAATTTATAATATGGATTTCTTCTCTACTAAAATATATAGGAAACCTGAGATGGTTGCAGGTAAAATAGACAAAATTTTTCCAACCATAGAATTAATAATATTGTTCAATTTTAAGTTATTTCTCTCTCAAACCATAAGTTTTGAGTGTAACTTTCAGAACTTTTTGCAAAATTGTGTCCTATGAAATGAAAATTAATTATCATCACAAATGTCACCCACAGAAAAGCAGTCATAGACCAGATGAACATTTAATTAGTTTTTTGATATATTTCTTGCAATATATTTTTTACTCGTTAACCAGTTAAAAATAATTTCTCATATTACTCAAACCTCCACACATCAAATTCTGGTGGGGATATATTTTCAGACTGAATTAGAAACAGACAGCTATTATAAATATATAAGAAAATGATTTCCATCTCTAACAAACAAGTTAGATTTTCTTTTGACAAATTCATGTAGGTTTTCTCTACAGAATTCAAAAGTTTCGGGTTGTAACCTCTAACAACAGGGAGCAACTTGTCCCTCATTCTCTGGAGATAAGAATGCTAATTGGACTACTGATGTCTAGCATCTAATCATAAATAAGTTCTGGACTAAATAAGTATTTCTGCCACCACTGAAGGAGAGGAGACAAGACATACAAATACCAGTTTCTGTCTGAATGAGAAGCTTAATTCCAGGCTGTTCAAACAGGGTAAGCACTTTGATGTATGTTGCAGCTCCAATGAGAGCACAATTGCATATTAACAGCTTGCTTAACCAGCATTATACTCTGCCTAAAATGTCAGACTCCTTGCAAATTGTTCCAATAATAATTGAGACCATTTCCATTCAGTCATTCCCTCTACAAACCTCTATTCAGTACCCAGTCAATGTCAGGCACTATTCTGGGTGCTGTCTGGTTTATCTACCAGCCAAACAAAACCAAAAGTTGTGTTGCATGGAACAGAAAACTATGCAAAGTTGTCGTATTTTAATATAAATTATAATAAACATGAATTATAAATGTTATGAGATAAAATATTTTTGAACCTCAGATGAGAGAATCGAGGCCCATACAGTGGCCATGTCATTTGACTAAAGTTAAGTGACAGGACAAACTGCAGAGCAGTACTCAGGTGACAACCTCAATTTCCCAAGACAGTCACAATTTGATATAATTTTGTCCATTTTAGTGAAAGTTGTTTACTTTTATATCTTATTAACTTTTGACTTAGTAGTGTAGACGTATGGTACGAAAACAAGGGTATGAAAGGTTTCTATAGAAAAGTGTACTGCTTTCATCTTCAGTCCACATGTACCCATTTTCTTCCTCAGATGTAACAAATCTTAGCAGTGTTTTAAAAATTATTTAGAAGATCTTATAGGAAGAAGAAACACACATGCATGCTCATATGTGTATATGTACATATATGTATAGTGCATATAGGTATGCGTATCTGTCTTAATGCGTATTTCTGTATGTGTATGTGAGAGTGTGTTTTTCTTAACAAAATAGTGGCTAACTATACATAATGTTCTGCAGCTTGCTCTTATCTTTTAAAATTGTTTCTTGAAGACCGTTCTATATCAAGATATAATTAACTTCTTCAGTTATTTTTGTCTTAGAGAATATATTTGTTCTATTGTCTTTTTGAGTAGGAAATATATGCATGTGGTATAAAATTCAATGAAAGAAAGGAGTCAACAGTGGTAATTAAGTTTCTGTCTAATATCCAACTGTGCAGTCTCCCTGTCCAGAAGCAGCCAGTCTCTGATTCCTAAGTGTCCCTCCAGAGATAATTCTCGACATTTACAAGCATGCATGAATATAGAGGGTAATTCCTTTTATTTCACAAATTTGTGTTCTCTGATGCGTTGTAGCCTTGAGACTACAGAAGCCTCTTGCACAGATGTTAATAGGAAGACACTAAGACTTAGTGTAACCATCAGGTTTGGAACATGCCTGTTTACTGTCTTGTGGTTCAATTTAACATATACATCATCACTCATATGAGCGATAATTCCATTGACTTTCATTAGGTTGATGGTTAATGTGTCCTTCACTTTATTTGTCTACAAATTATTTAACCTGCTCCACTTTGAACTAGTTTACCTTTATACATCTGGTACGCAGCAGTGATCCTGGGATGTGCCTTCTCCATCATCCAGGGGTTTCCTTCCTCTCTCTTCAGTGTGGGATCTTCTGTTCCAGGGTATAATGCCTTCTGGCCTGCCTTTGTTCTTCCTTCCTTCCTTCCTGTCTTCCTTCTCCTCTGTCTCTCTCTCTTTTTCTTTCTTTCATCTTTCTCTCTCCTTTGTGCATCATGTCTGTGGATAATTTCCTAAGAGAGTGTATGTGAGAAGCACATCTTTAAAGCTCTTACTTTAAAGAACTTCATCACTCTTATTTGATTGGTAGTTTTATGAGTGTGGATTTCTAGGTTGTGAATATTTCTCTTCAAAGTCTTGAAGACATTGCTCCATTATTTTCTAGTTTCCACTGTGGTGATTGAAAAACCTGAAGCCATTCAGATTATAATCTCTCATTGGAGACCGTTTATTTTTCCTCTCTGAAAACTTCTCTTTGATTCCAGTAATCTAAAAGTGATTAGTGTCTTCAGAGGGTCTATCGTTAGCTATTATGTTGTGTATGATGTTTTGCGTTTGTCATTTCTAATGCCCAGGATATAAATTCTGCCCTGTATTCCTTGCTGCAAGGAAACAATGCTGGTTTTTAGATTAAATGAGATAATGGAGAGAAATCTTAACAGATAGTAGGGAACAGACTTTCCTCTGTCTAACTATTGTTTATTTCTAGTTCTCATGGCATATGGGATGCTCATAAAGAACACAAAATTGTAGCAGTAAGTCCTAGGTTCCCCAAGGCTACATGAAGTCCAACCAACAATTCACGTTATCATTCCTATGGCAGTTTGCAAAAATGTCCACCATTCTTTAATCCTTTCATAAGACAGAGTCTATTTCCCCTTGAATCTGAGCTGGTTATCAGAATGTGGTGAAAGTGATGGTGTACCAGTTCTGAGGTCTTGCTCCTTTCCATTCCCTTCTAGAATGGTGATGCCATGTGAACAAGACCAGAGTTGGCCGGCTAGAGAATGAGATACTCATAGCTAGTTGCCCCCCTTGCCCCAGTCAACAGCTAGCCAAACCCCAGAAACAATGCTGCCCAGCTTGCCAGAAGCCAGGTTGGAAAATAAAACTTTTTTTCATATCTAATTTCTCCAACTGTTAAAAGATTGTCAAAATAAACAAAATCTGGGACAATGACTAGATCAAGGGTTTGACTGTAAGACCCTTTCTTAAAACTAAAGAAAAATTCAGATAGTGTCTATCAGACCCTCTCAACTAGAAAAAAGGGTTTTATAAGAGTCTTAAGGGTCTTCCACAGCAACCTGACATGCCTAATCAAAATGGAGAGAATTATGGGTGTGCATTGGTGAATAGAATTCATACAACAAAATTCATTGTAAACCATACATTTTTAAGAGAATTATACTGACAAAAGCACTGCCTGCCTGGATGAAAGGGGCCTGAGGTAATTCCAAAAGGGAAAAGACCTCTAGGTCCCTATCTTTCTTTAAGCAGGAACTAAACTAGGACAAATCCTCAAAAGATATGTTTTTCAATGCCATCTTCAGAAGTAGCCAAGGAGAGTGGAAGGGAGAGGACAGCAAAAGTTGGAGCTGAAAGCTGTGGAAAACAAAGGACTAGGGGAGCGATTTCCAGGGAGAAGAACCAGGCCCTGATCAAAAAACAATCCCTGTTCCTAGAATAGGTAGGCGTGGTAACATTTGTCTCACTGACTTTCTGAATTATCATGGACCAGTGACTACAATATTCTCCACCCACCCCGGAAATAGGAGTGCTTATGTAGGTTTTCTGTTCCCACCTCTCAGTTATGTGTTGGCCTCTAGGAGAGATATCTCATCTTTCATAGGTCTCTGGAGCAATAGGAGCTATATCCAAATAGGTGCATGTAGAACTGACATAGATTGCAAATTCCAGGGCTTTGAGCCTGGTGCCATAAATGGATGAGATTTTCAGGGGTCCTGGGATGGGTTTAACACATGTTGCTTTTGGAAAAGATGTGATTAAGTCCAGACCAGCCTTTGTGGAAGATGAGAAGCACATGACTCAGTTGCTTCTGTCACCCCAGAAGCAGAGCTTCCTTGCTGACCTGTTGACCACGGATGCATGAGGGAGTCAAGCTGTATTCAGAAGGACTTCCTGGCAAACTGCAGCCTAAATCGCTGACCTCCAACTTCGTCCATTATGCTAGGCACAATATTTTGCATTTGCCTAGTGTAATGTCCATGTTGGCGCATAAAACTTTCTCTGTGATTTAATTTATGAGCCTCTTAACCCTGGAAATCATTCTGGTTGTTAGTCTTGTGAGATAATAAGAGGAATCTTTTTAGACAACAAGGAACAGAGAGTTATTACTTATCCCAAACCTATGTTCCTTTCTTGCTCTCATGACACTTGGGATACCTCCTTAAGATTGCAAAATGGCAGCAAATGATCCTGGACTTTCTGATGCTCCATAAAGTCCAGTCAATAGCAAATGTCACCCCTCTCTTAGTATTTATTAGGAATTAGAGTTAAAATAATTCCCACCACTATCAGCCATTATGTGTGAGGCAGGAGTCATTTTGAGTGTTAGCTCCTAATCATACTGTAACCCTAGAGCTGCTCTAATATGTGGGGCCCTGTAATCAGCAAATGATCCTGATGCTATGTCTCAATGAGACAGTTGAGAAGAATCTAGCATACAATAAAGAAAAGACTTATCATTTATCTAAGCATTGTTTTCTGGATCATAGACTAAAACCTCAATTTAATGTGGGAATAATGAGGAGAGAGTATTTGAAATTCATCTTCTGAAGCATTCATGGTGCCCAGAAGGAAACAGGGGTAAAGCAAAGAGGGCAGGACTTCAGTTGCTCCAACCTGTGCTTCGCCTGAGCTACTCACCAAGTTCATCCGTAATTAGTGCTATTCCTTCCTGAGTGGTAAAGGCTATGCTGACGGCTACACATGCATTGTCTCATTTCATCTTCACAGTTGCTCCACGACGTAAGCTATTATTTGCATCATTTTACAAGGAAGAATCTGAGTCTTGGGCTCTGAATTACCCAGTCTTGCATTTAGTAACTGGCAGGTTGTTTTCTCGAGCACACACACATAAAAGACAATGCTATGAAAATTATGTTCCACCTCTACGCTACAGGCTTGATTAAAATCTGTAAAAGAAATTTTCTGCTAAAATGTTTGAGAACCATTGGATCACTCATTATAGAAAACCTAATACAACTTTCATTCTAAGTTCCTTCAAGGGTATGCAAATTGTTTTTAAATGTACAAAATTTTTAGGAAAAAAACAGAATTATTTACCAGCCCATAATGTTCTAACTTAACTTTTTTGTTTTAGTAGCATGGCAGATTTTAACATGCAGCACATACCGCTAGATACCAACTTATAGCACAGTAAATGTATATCTCCTGGCCCCACTATGAAAAATTAAGTTAAAAATTAAGTTTGATAAGTATGTTATAAAGACATAAATGTGTCAAAAGGAAATTTCCCAAAATAAAATTTTAAAGCACACATGCCTCAAGCTTTCTTTTACTGAAATACCCTGAAACAACAATTCTTTAGAGCACCCTGAGGTGCTGATAAGGGAGAAATAAATGGCAATACTGATCTTATGCCAGTGTAATAAAGTGCTAGGTTAACAGACAAAGTTACTGGATATGGAAAGACATTTTATTCTTGACTTAAATCTGGCATTTCTGTGAAGGATAACATTATCTAGCTAGGTTTAATGTTAATGGAAAACATTTAATTTGCTGAAAATATTTTAGGAAAAACCCCTAATGGATGATGAAATAATGAAAAAGCATATTCTCAGTTGGCATCTGTCCATCTCAGTTACATTACTCAAGGCTTCACAACTTGTTCACATTCTTGAACAATCTGGAATTAATCACTTACATTTTGTCATGATTTTCAAATCTTTGCAATGTAATTCATAAGTTAAATCATATTTATGAAGATGTTAGGTTAAAATATAAATAATGAATTTTTAAATTGGTAAAGAAAAAGTCTAATATATAGTAAAAATATTATGTTGTGGGAAATACATTGTCATATACTTTTCATTCACTGTACATTTTTTTTTTTTGCTGTATCATGACTCAGTGAAAATAAAATTTATCATAACCAAAAGTCATCATCCACAGTCACTGGATTTCTTCCTAGAAGATGAGAGATCCATCAGGCCAGAGGAGTGACAAAGTTATGCCTTCTGTTAGGGCCTTTACATTCTTAAAGCTTTTAGTAAAAAATAATCATAATGACAACAGAAATAATGATAATGGTAATAATAATAAAAGTATTATATGTAAGGGATATTTAGAGTATAAATAGACATTAAAAGTATCTTTTCTAACACTCTTTCTTGGCAAGTAATGAAACTAAGGCTAAGAAGGTTGATTTACTCTCATCTTGACATACAGTTTCAGGTCAACACTTTCTTAATTTTCTCTCTAAAGTCCGTGTTACTGTTATTTACAATTTTGTTAAAGATTGTATAATCTATTGTCCTCAACTTAAATGGCTGCATTTCAATATATTAGTTACAATAACTATGTTTTATGAGAAACAAAACCCGATGAGGAATTTAATGAAGTGGTCAAAACACTAAATGCAATATACTCTCTTACTAAAATACTGATAAACACAAATCATGCATGATAATACTTCAGTTTTTATCATGTATGATTTTTAATAAATTTCACTTTGTTTTGAGGATTTCTCATTATCAGGGATATGAGTCTTAGAAACCCTAAACTCATCTAAGAGTACGTTTTTCACTACTATGTTACGTAAAGAGAACTTCACCTATTTAGGAATTATTTTGGTTGATAGAAAATTATGCCCATCTTTGGGGAAATGAGTCATTAACATAAATTAAGATCTCCTGATGTATATGTGGGGAACCCAGCATGGCTGTGAAAACCTCTGGCTAGCTGTACATGGCAAAGATATAGCATACCATTAAGCTTTGTAAAATTTTATGTTGTCTAAATTACAGATCCAAAAAATGACCAAATGTATTATGTAAAGGAACTTTCAAATTCTGGTTTTAGATCAAATGCATAGTGCTCCAGAGCACTTTGCACAGGTAATGAGATAATGTACACCAGAGTTATAAACTGTAAATTCTTCAGGAAACTTGTATGTGAATTCATCCATTCATTTGGTAAATGTTTATAGGGATCCTACTATGTGACAGATGCAAGAGATGTAGAGGATAGCCCTTTGAGGCATTAACAATCCTATTTAACATAAGCCATTCATCTCAATTTATGGATATCTGGCTCAGAAAAGATTTGAATAGCCAAATATAGGTTTTTGTCAACATTTTATTTAGCGTGAACTTCCAGACGCCATCTGGGACTATCTGTATCTCTATTAAAATCAAGGTGTGGCCATGGGATGCATATGGCAAAAAATATCTATTCTTTTCTAATAATACAGATATATTACAATTTGAATTTGATGAGATATGTTTTCATATTTTATATTGTCTCCTAATACCGAATCACAAGAAATTCAAGGAGCTTGTCCTTTCACTGTGTATTTGTGTATACTAAGCAATTACTGAAGATTCATATATAAAATGCTAGATTATGAGTCATAATACATTTTTTACTTTAAAGGTGTTAAAATTCCAAGACTCAATTGCATTAATTTTCTTATTAAAATGGAGATATACTTCTAAAAAGAAATAATAAGCTGGAATCCCATAACCCACTATATTTCAATTCCAGTAATTTAGTTTCTAGCAAAATCAAACATCAGTCATAAACCAAAAAGTATTTTTGCTCCAAATTTACTCCACTCTAATTTTTAAAACAACCACACTCAATTATTTAAACACAGAGAAAGCAGTAAGCATTCATTCTAATCATAAGTTTCACATATTCTGAATTCTTACCGTAAACAAGGCCAAAGAAGTCCACGTACTTATTTCTCCATTTCCCGGCACTGTTTATGACTGCATGCCCATAAAGGTAAAAACAGTGTTCAGCAAAATGCCTAGAGCAGCAGAAACTAACCATAGTACAGTGTCAAGGACATGCAGTTACTTTCCAGGGACCCACTACTGAATGTAAAAATGAAAGTTACTAAATTTTTTTCAGAGTCTTGTGCATCTCATGTTTTGATGTTTGATGAGCTATATCATAACCTTGAAAAAAATCCCTCAACTCTAGCAAATCTTTTTAATGTGGCCCTTTGGTGACTAGGAAATTAACAAGTCTATGTTATTTCTCGTGTTAAAAATGCTTCAGAGTGATTCTGCCAGATTTTCCCATAAGATACTCATTCAAATCAACTTCACTCTTGTGGCGGGTTTCCAGGGAGGCTGAACTCGCTCCTTGGCGCCATGAATCGTTATGTTTTCTCATGGTAGTATTAAAATTATTATTTTCCATTCCCTGGGGAAAATGTCTTAGTTCAGTTGCTCTCAAACAGTTGTGGAGTGACATGTTAAAACCAGCTCAGAAAAAAAATAATGTTGAGGATAATTATTACAAAGACACTTGCTACAAAATAAAGTCTGGCAAAAAAACAATAATAATTGTGACGTACCTTACAAAGAAGGTGGAAATAATCATATCTGTGTGTAGACCAAAATTCAGATATCAGTCTGATACTTGTGACCCACCTGCCTACCCTGGAGAATACCGAGAAGTTAAGCAAACCACCCTTGCCTTTCCCTGAACTGTCTTGACGAGGTGCCCCTGTACAGGTGGACCACATCTCTAACTACAAATTGGATGTTTAAGTTCTTTTAGGTTAAGCTGTTTAATGATTTCCATTGGATAGCACTCATTCCTTTGAGATCTAAGTATTATTCTAGGAATATTTAGCAAAATAATCAACAAATATACGGAGTACCCCTTTTTGTAATTGATTAAGCATAAAATGTTGGGTTTTCCCCATTGTCAAGTGTAGTACTCTCAAGTGCTTAGGGAAGTACACCTACTCTTCCAGGTCACGTGGGTATCACCTAGTACATTGTAGTCATAATAATTTAGGAAGAATTAAAAGCCATAATCTGGAAGTTTAAAAAGCCTTTGTTCCTATGGGCCACCTTGTGCCAGCCCTATAGATAATTCCCTTTAGTTAAAATAAACTATATCTTAACAAAGATAAATCATTGGCATCATATACATAACAAATCATGGTATAAATGACTTCCTAACATTTGCACTGCAGTATAATTCTACAGGGTATACTGTTATAAATGCGTATGAAGAAATGTTTAGTGTTTGAAGGCACAGAACCTGAGAAATCTAGAGGTATTTTATTTTAGTGTTGTTGGAAATTTTGTGTCATCAGATCTTTCTAACGTTATGTGATGTAATAGTTCTAGCCTTTTAAAATTTATTTTAACAAAGGAAAAATGCACAACAGTGTACATGGCTCCAGGGTCAGTTACTAGAACATAGATCTATCCTATTTCCATATAGTCAGGCTTTGAAATCCTTTTCATAGTCTAACACATCATGAAGTTATTGCTACTTGGAGATGAAATGGAGGTTGTTACATTACGAGGTAACATTTTTGGTTAGATGATTGTTTTTTTCGTGAGGAAGATTGTCCCTGAGCTAACATCTGTGCCAATCTTCCTCTATTTTGTACGTGGGGCATTGCCACAACATGGCGTAATGAGCAGTGTGTAGGTCCACACTCAGCATCCAAACTCGTGAACCCTGGGCTGCAGATGTGGAGCATGCAAACTTAACCACTACGCCACCGGACTGTCCCCATAGAAGATTTTTTTCTTTGGTTTTATTTGGTTTGGGTTTTACCAACTTATCTTAGTGATGAGGTAATGATCAAATCTAAGAAGCATAAACTAATCTCAGAGTAAACACAAACCAGATGCACTGCTTGAGCTATCTATTTATTTCAGCCACAATTCCATGGATTAAATGAATTAAGGCTGATAAATCCTTAACTCGTTAATAAATCTGGAGATGCCTGATGAATTTCCTGAAACTTTTTAAATTACATCTTAAAGGTTAACCCTGGGACAGAATGATGGAATGCCTCAAAAATCAGCCTGATGCACTATTACTTTTCTCTATAAGTTGAAAAGCTTAACCTATTTTCATAATACAAAGAATATTTGAAAAAAGAAGAAATTCTAGTAAAACGCTGTAGTATTTCAAAGTGAAAATCAAAATAATAAATATGCTAATGTAGCTGAGGATACACCTTCTATCTTAAAATTCTTCAAAGATAACGAACACCTTCTGACGTCACTATTATCATTCAGGATCCACTTATGTGAAACAAGCCAGTTTGCCCACAAGTGCAATGAACAGTAAAATCCTGCTTCTCCCTGTCCTCATCACTCTCATCCTCTTCCCCCTCCCCTTCCGTGTCATCTTTCTTGTTCTCTAATCAAGTTGATGCCACAACACCTATCCAGTCACTCAAATGAAAGACTCAAGAAGAGTCGTTCTTGATTCCTCTGTCTCTCTCGTCCCACGGCCAGTTAGTACTGGCGATTGCCCCTAGTCTTGGCAGTTTTGTCTCCTAAATATTTCTTTAGTCTTGTCCCACCTCTTTATCACTACGATCACTGTCCTTATTTAGGTTCAAAACATCCCTTCCTGGACTACTTCAACATTCTCTTAAGGATCCACTCTCCCTGCTTCTAATCTTATGCTCTCAAATCTGGTCTCCACACTACTGCTAACGTATCCTATTTAAAAAAGAAAAACACCTCTTAAAACCCTTAAATGGCTCCTTATTTTCTATAGAATGAAGTTCAAACCACTTTGCATGCCAAAACTAACTCACCTTGACCTGGACCCTTTCCATCTCTCCAGACATATCTTCACTCTTCTCTGTTGGAACTTCATGATCGAACTACACTGAGTTGCTTATCGTTCTCCATCTACATTGTGTTGTTTTCTGTCTTCGTGGCTTTTCAAATGAAGTTCCCTGTGATGAGAATGCTCTTAGTCCACTTTTCACCTGGATAATTCCTACAAGTTTTTCTTTTGTTTTTAAGATTCAGGTTATATATGTCTATCACTGAGTTTTCCATTATTTACTAATTATTTGTGTATATGTTTTCTACCCCACAGCATCTTATGTGTTTTCAGCTCTCTGAAATTTAGTGTGGTGACTAGAATAGGCATTCAATACATTGTTATGAATGAACGGTAGAGTTCAAATGAGTATATCAATTTCAGAATGTTTATCCATGTTAACAGAAAATGTGAATAATTCAACTTAATCTTCATAATTCAACCAGACCTTAGCCATCTGTAGAAATGCCAAAAAGGATCCCAGGAATTATCATAACTCATGTAAAATGTGGTCAGGTGGTGAAGGAAATATATTCCAAAAATGTGTTGCAAGCGTATCTACTTACATATACAAACATGCTATTCTGTGCACTAAAATGCAACCCTTAAAAACTGCTGTAGGTCCTTTCAACATGAAAGCAAAGACCCTCACCTCTTCTCAATGGTACATTGATAGGGTCCTTTCAAATCAACAGTAGGGGGGCCGGCCCCGTGGCCGAGTGGGTAAGTTCTTGTGCTCCACTGCAGGTGGCCCAGTATTTTGTCGGTCGGATCCTGGGCGCAGACATGGAGCTGCTCAGCCAGCCACGCTGAGGCGGCATCCCACATGCCACAACTGGAAGGACCCACAACTAAGAATATACAACTATGTACCGGGGGGCTTTGGGAAGAAAAAGGAAAAAATAAAATCTTAAAAAAAAAAAGAATCAACAGCAGGTTAGAAATGAGTTGCATAGTTTAAAAGTATTGCAACTTTAGTCATCCTTACAAGAAAGAAAATTATCATATTGAGTTGTAGCTAAAATATTGGTCATTTTCTTTTAATCTTATATTCATTTTTTTTAATTATTGAGGTCATGTTGGCTTATAACATTGTGTAAATTTCAGGTGTAAGTTATTATATTTCAGTTTCTGTATAGATTGCATCATGTTCACCACCAATGGTCTAGTTTCCATCCATCATCATACACATGTGCCCTTTATCTCTTTTGCCTTCCTCCCACCCCTTCTCTTCTGGTAACCACTAACCTGTCTCCTTATCCGTGTGTTACTCTTCCATATATGAGTGAAATCATAGAGTATTTGTCTTTCTCTGTCTGACTTATGTAGCAATCTTATTTTCTTTATTGAAACTTAAACTCTTTCCAAGATAAGCTTTGACATGTAAAAGTTTTTACATATATTTTAAGGCTAATCACTCATTCATTTAATAGTCAATATTATTTTCAACTCATACAGTCCATCACTTCTCCCATCTCCTCACCACTCCTCTTTTGTGGCCTTGTAATGTGTAAAAGCCAATGCAATATTTGTTAACTGCTTGTGAATATCTCTTCCAGATAGCTGATTTTTTTTTAACTGCAGAGGTCTTGTCTTTTCAGACCTTAAAAGTGGTAGAGCTTTTCTTAATAGAAAAATGAGGGTTACACAAAATCTTCTTGCCATCGTAACCGCTCAGGTTCTATTCAAGTTAAATAGCTCTCCAACAAGAAGTTAATATGCCAGCTGAAGTGTTAGCGTGACACAGCTTCAGCACAGAGCCTTTCTTTTCAGTTCACAGAATATCCTGTGGTGAAGGTGTTGATGTTGGGGAAAAAAACTTATTTTGATTCAAAGAAGAATGTTTAATTCATATGGGATTTCCTTCCTTGTTGTTGAGTTATGCATTGTAAGAAACATGAATTGAAAGTTCAAGAACTAAACTCTGTTCTCAGCTATGTCACTGTCTTGTTGCTTTGGTTTATGCCAAGTCACCAAAGCAATTATCTCTGTTTTTCCACATCTACAAGTGGAGACATTAATTTTTCCCACAAATACCTGGAGAGAATCAGATTCGGAGGGTTAAAAAAACATTGTTAGTAATGAGAAGTAACATAAATAGGCTTTGATGACTGGATAATAGTTTAGGAGGATCCTCTGAAGGTAGGTAAAGTTTCTGAAAGATGTAGCTTAATAAATGACCTAAAGTTGAGTCTTGAGAAATATCTATCTTTAGGAGGTACAGTAGAAGGATGTGAGCCTAGTGAAAATGATAGCAAAAATTCAGAAGGCTAGAAGACGAGCCAGAATGGCAAGTGTGGCAGAAACCAAAGAAACCGTCTTCCCGACAACTCCCCCATTCCGTGATAAGCTCCTCTCCATCTGTACAACCATTTCAAGAATCATCTCCTTTGAGGCAGAATAATAGGTCCCCCCCCCACAAAGATTTTCATCCTCATCCCCAGAACCTGTTAATATATTTGGTTGTATAGCAAAGGGGAATTAATTTTGCCAATGGAATTAAAGTTACTAATCAACTGACCTTAAATAGAGAGATTTTCCTAGATTATCTGGGTGAGCTCAATGTAATCACAAAAGTCTTTAAAAGTGGAAGAAGATAAGAGGGAGATGTGAGGACAGAAGCAGAGACTGAAGTGTTTTGATGTGAAAGGAGTCAACCTGCCAGTGCTAGCTTTGAAGATGGAAGGGACACTTAGACAGTTTGTGGTCAGTCTTTAGAAACTGGAAAAGGCAAGAAAATGGATTCTCCCCTGGTGCCTCCATAAAGGATCACAACCCTGCCAACATCTTAATTTTAGTCCAGTGAGACCCACGTCAGACTCCTGACCTACAGAGCTGTAAGATAAATTTGTTTTAAGCCACATTTGTTGTAATTTGTTACAGCAATAGTAGAAAACTAATACAGACACTTCCAAAGCAACAAAGTTTTAATTTTGTTGATACACTAGTCAAACTGAATTGTTAAAAATGAAACACTTCAGTACACCGTCTGTTTCCCTCTCTCCATGTCACAATTCATTGGTTCTGGGGTGCTCACCTGATGCAAGTTGCTGAATTTGCAACTCAAAGTATCTAGTTTGACTTGGTTGGGCCTTTGAACAAGAGGCTGTGTAAAAGTCTCCAGTAGGGCAGCCATATGTGGGCCAATTGTAAGTAAAGCTAAAGGATTTGGTCTAGGAAGAGAAGAAGCAGGTGTATAATGGTAAGCAGAGAGGAGAGACCATTTGGCCTGAGATAGGACTGCAGAGGTGTGCATAACAGAGAGAGGGAGGATGTGAATGAATGGCAACTGCTAATGCTGTGCTCCAGGGAGACTCAGCTTCCTTTTGCACTTCTGGGTACCGCAGTATGCACCTGCCAAGTATCTTCCCTTTTTGGTGTGAGCTCCCTCGTGTTGCTGATTTTTCTTTCCTTCAAATTATCTCTGCTTACAGCAACAGACCCCTACTTATTCAGCACTGATTTTCCATGCAAATGCCAAACCATGTAAAAGATCAATTTAAAATGACCTCATGTCATTCAATGATCAGAACACCTAATTTATGAGCTCATAACTATTCAATTATATAAATTAATAAGAATTTCAATTCATAGCATAGGAGTTAAAAATTGAAATATGTGCTTCAAGATTTTTTTATCCTCCCTACCTATTTCCTGTTTGTCATTTCTTGCTGAGAAAGCTAAGCAGGTATAGGAGAAACATATTAGCATTATTTACTAGAGATTTAACCTTGTTTAGGAAAAAAATAATGCCTTGCCTACTGAAATCCTCTCAGCTTTGCAAGTACTTTTTATTAAAAAACTTTGTTATAGACTTCTGAAGGTTATTTTGTTTATACCCAAAAATGATAAATGAGGATTTTTATCCTAGGATGCAGTTAAATGTTCTTTATTTAACAGACGTACACAGCCCTATGTTTTGCATTATATTCAAATACCTGAATGTTTTAAACATTAATATTCTCTCTTGATTCTATGAGAGATTGTGTCAATTTCTATTCTACCCATGGATTTTTTTCCATTGCTTTAGGTATAAATATACAAAAACTCGGAAAAGGTGGAATTTATTGATGTATTACTAGAGTTATGGCAGTGACAGCCTGTCATATGCTTTGCAAAGAAAGTCATTAGCCAAATGGAAATTTAGGTCAGCTAACATTTCTGAATGATATTTAAGGGATCACTGAAATTATTGAAAATATGCTTCATATTTCATCATGCAAATGTCAAACTCGATTCCTCATTCATTTATTTACAGTCTTGTTCCCAGACTTACCTGAATATGTAACCAGTGAAGATCTCTCATTTAATAAAGCTTCCCTCCCCCACAATTCTGATTCTCGACAATTGAGGTAAGTCACTACATCTCATGTCTTTGAATAAATTCTCTCTCATCCGTTGACACATACGAATAAATATTTATGTACATAAACACATGGACAGGAACTAAATATATGAAAGTATAAGTACTTATAACTTTTTTTCTCTCATGCTTTTTAAACAAATGTATGATCTGCACTACATAACAGGGGAAGATCAAATGGCAGAAACACCAGGGGCCCCACATTGCCTTACAGCTTCATCAGAGTGACCAGACAGCAAAGGGTGTCAGGCAATAAAAAAGGAGAAGTGAACCAGCATAGATGGGAAAAGAAACCAGGAAAAATTGAATGGACAAAAAGTAATTAACAGAGGTTTTAAGAAATTTTGATGAGAGGTGTGTGCTATACTGTCTTCTATGTAATATTCTTCAAGAAAATCTGGATGAAAGAGTTACTTACTATAGTCTTCACGGTTTTCAGAGCCAGAATTATTTTCCCTTTATGTGTTCCCATGCTGATATTGGCTCAAGAAAAAGATCTCCTAGCATTATTTGAGATGCAGATATATATATATATATATATATATATATATATATATATATATATATATGCATCTATTAATACATTTGAATGCCTAGTATGTTAGAATGGTTTTATGTGCTTTAATTTTAAGGAAAAAGAATAAGCAAAATTATTTGAATATTAAAGATTTACATTTTGTCAATTCTCTCAAAGTATGGCTTAGGATCAATGCAAATATTTTCTGATTATTGCAATCTCTCTGTAACTGATCTTTGCAAAATCCTGATTTGGGGTTACTTTGTCTTCCCCATTTCCAGTCATCTTGTTCTTCTCTTTTCCTCAGTCAGCTTATTCCCATGATCAGGCTCTGGAACCTTTTACTAATAATTTCACTCCCTCTATACTTTCAATTTTAAGCATCCAACTCATTTATATATATTCAGTCCACTCTCTCTAGTATCTTCATTCCAATAATCCTTTGACTCCATGGAAACCTCCAATTTATTGACTCTACCATCTTTTCATTCTCCTTCCACCACATCTTTTCCTCAACCCCCTCTTTCTCTGACTTAGATTCCACACCAGTCATTATCATTCCTCCTGTGCATAGACGCTCTGCACTTTTCTTTCTCTCTCTCCATTATATTTGCTGAGGAAATCCCAACTATGGCTTAATCTAACTTTGTATCCCACATCTGCTTGGAGAAATTCATGCAAGCATACTCAAAGGCAATTTGTGATCACAAACCTTAAATAGGCCTTTAGTGCTTCCCGTCAATCCTACTACCCTCTCCTAGATGAGGACTTCACACTCTCCTCTCTGTCCTCAAACTAACAGTCTTCTCCTACCAAACTCTCAACTGCTTATCTTTATTCCTGTTTCGCTGAGAAAGTGGAAGTGGTCAGAAGAGACATTTTTTATCTTCTCACCATCAAATTTAGTTCTTTACATGCAATGCCCTCTGACTCTTCTCTCAGCAATAAGTTTTATGAAGGTAGTTTGTTCTGTTTCTTTTATTGTTTTTTACTGTGTCCCTGGTATCCAGAAATTTATGGAGGGCATACAGCAGTCCATAAATAATTATTAAGTGAATTCAATCTAATCTCTGATGCCCTCTACAACTGTGGCACTAGCCTTCAATATCTACTCTTCTATTCTTTGTCTCATCTTTTTAGCACCTAGGACAGTACCAACATATGGTATTTCTTTGCCAAAATTTATGGAATAAAAACATGTTGAATATTCAGATATTTAATCATAGTTACTCCAATAACATCAGCATACTCAAGTTCAATAATCATGTTTATTTATAATTGATTTAGAAGGAAGCACTCCCTTCTCGTATAACTACATTATTTCATTTTATATTTCCTACATTATGGACAGTGAAATCTTTTGGCCATAGACAAATTAAAAAAAGCATACTGAGTAAGTTCCATTTAAACTAAGCACATTGTTCCTACGGGAATCGGAGCATGTTGAATTCCAATAGAATGCAGCATTTGAATTTTCTGATTAATTGAAGATCAACTTTCATATTTTGCAAATCTCTTAAACTATGATCCAAAAATACCCTAGTAAAATGGACAGAGTATAATTGTTTGCTATTAGTTCATGTTATTTTGTGGATTCTTCTTACTTCCTCTAGACTCTGTTTTTTTTCAGATTTAAGAGGCACAAATGGAAGCGCACAAATCACAAAACTTACCCAGATTCCTGAATTCAAACTTGGGTCCATAACTCAGGCCTTAAAGATATTTTATAGTCTCTCAACTTTTATCTGTTTATGAGCATCATAACACAAGATTAAACTTTTGTAGTTAATTCTCACTGTAGTAAAGTGTCTCATCTCTACACTTGACAGTTTCTGGCTCTGATTTCATTCTCTATTAAGTTCATTGATGAAAGGAGCAGAAAAAGAACAATTTGTGAGACTGTCTTTACATTTATTGACATAAATTGTTCAGTAGATTTTACTCAATAACAATTTCCAATTTTCCTGTTTTCTTCATCCATTTACAGTCCATAATGTTACAGACAATTGACAGCATGTTTCTTTGCACATAAAACTAAGAGCAAAGATGCACATTCTCAAAAAACATATTAAACCCAGGCAGCTTGGTTTGATTTATATGTATATGTAAAAGCATCTTCCATTTTGAAGGCAAAATGAATTCCTGGAAACCAAGTCAAAAAGTGATATTCACAAATTGGCTCATATTTCCTTCATTAACAATATTGTATTCATGTTTTGTATCTTATCAAAGCATTGATATGTCATAAACATATCAATGAGTGATAAAAACAAAGATATGCCCTAGTCCTGCTGGCAGAAGCAACATAGATGCATCTACGTCCTCTTCCACCTAACAATCATTTTCATATTTGAAAGGCACTAAACTGTACTGTCACTTGAATATCCTTTTCGTCAAATTAAAGATCCTCACATCCTTTTTATGCTGTTCTATTCTTTTATATGCTAAGATTTTACTCATCCTTAAAGATTCCAAATAATACAGCTATCTTGTTAAGAATCCTTCAACTCCAGAAAGTAAAAAAGTAATAATAGCCTCTTCTGTACTTTAGTTGTTACACCCCCAGAGTAGAGTTCATTTCCCTCTGACTTTGTACCACAATTCATGATATCTTCGTGGCTGCCTTCAAGGTAGAGTCTGAATCTCCTCATCCTTGTTCGGGGCTTAGCAGGGGACGTAGAGCACATGATAGGTACTCAACAGTGTGTTCTAAATTGAATCAAGTTGAGTTCAAGTATATTCCAGAATCAGTGAAATGGAAATGTTGACTCTAATAGGAAGAGACAGCTCAGGTCTAGTTCTGAATTGTTTGCATATACATGTGATTGTGATAAAATATTCTCAAAATTAGCATTTTGGGTTTTGGATTATTTCTTTTTTAATTTACAAGGAATATATATTCATTGTAGATAAAAATTAGAAATACAAATGATCAAAAGGAAAAATAATAAAACCATCTGAAATTCTATCGCCCAAAGCTAACCACTATTAACATTTGGTGTAAAACTTTCCAGGTTTTATTCCCAAGATATTTTCCTCATGTGGTTCTCAAAGGAGTGAGCAAAAGAAATGAGACCAGGTCAAAATAGTTAAAGGCAAACTGTTGTCAATTAGTCTCAAACTATGAGGATTTTAAAAATTTAATTAGTCTTTATCTTATCTCCTACTAATGTTTTCAATTCACCATATATATGCAGTAAAAACAGAGTCAGCTGAAGATTCTAATTTACTTTTATATTATTCTTACTGTTATTCCAAAAGCCCAATTAGAGATGAAGAATAATTTGGCTAAATGTCTTCAAATTTAAATTATGTAGTTAATTTAGTGATAATATCCATACCATCAAATAATATGTCATAAAATTAATCCGAAGTTGATGTTTTATATTTTTAATTTTGGTAATTAGTGTGTTATGTTATTTAAATAAGAAAACTCAATGAAATTTAAAACTTTAATAGCGTTAAAACCAATGAAACTCATTTATGTAGTATCTAAGATATTTAACTATTTTACATTTTTCAGGTACTGTATGTATATAATTTACCTATAATTTTGAATCTTGTCAGGACTCTAGGGTAAATATTACTTCATAGTACTAAGATTGAATGATATATTTTTTAATAAAGTCACTAATGTCTCCATTGATTCACCTAGGTAATCTATGGTATAGCCAAGTGCTAATTTTTAAAGAATATGCTCTCATAGAATATACAAAAATGTTTGGTGTCCAATTCACACCAATTAGTGTGAAAAGCTTTAAATTGTTTCAAATCACTTAACCATGTTGCCTTGCTTTCCTGTGGTAAATAATAAATAGTCTTAATCTGCTATGGATCTTGTGTCGCAGAGGCACGACCTGGCCCAAGGCGTCCGTCCACCTCCTCTCACAGACTTTCTCCTAATGAGCACCGTGTCTCTAAAGGGAAGAGTGAGTGGATTAGACGATCTTTAGAAGTCTATCTGTCCTCATTGTCAAGTAGCAATAAATGACTTTCCTAAAAAGGAGAGAAAAGAAGGTAATCCAGATTGCAAAGAGTTAAGGAAGGAATATATGGTGAGAAAATGGATAGAGGAGTTCCCATCAGGATTTAAAAGAGTTTATTTATAAATGGAATAATTACAATGGTGGGAGAAGGTTTGGGGGGAACCACAGCTAAACTGTCACCACTCCTAAGCCCTAAGGAAAAAGAGAATAGAAAAGTCACAGGAACCCAGACTCTCTTGAAGGGAGCAGTGACTTTCAGTCAGGGGATGTCAGCATAAACTGACCTCTCAGGTAGGGAGTTGGAAGAATGAATACTCCACCTTAGTTCTCCCTTTTTCCTATAGTTTCCTCTTGGTCAGACCTAAGGGACACCTGAAGCCTTGGGAACCCGCTGATGTAATATATTCATAGTGGAGAAGGATGAAGACTAGATCTGGAAGGCAAACAGAAAATAACAGAAGAGTTAGTAAACATAAGTTTAAAAAAAAAGCATGTGGCTAAAGAGCAAATTAAGATCAAGAGAGAAAGGATTTCTTATTTTACCGTAAGAGAGCATAATATATATTTATAAACAAAGGAGAGGTTATAAACTGAAGCAGGTTGAAGAAAATGTGGAGAAAGAGAATAGTTGAGGAAACAGATCTGAAGTCAGGAACTGCTGTATCAATGACAAATGTAAGTCCAAAATGATCAAGGAAATAGGCAACATATATGTTCAGTGCCAACTTTTAATGGAACCCACAGAAATAACTTCCACTGCACTTTCTATGGACCTCTGTCAGACCATTCCCAATTTCTTCCTTTATTATGTTTCTTATGAAAGCAGTTTGTCTCCCTTACTAAATTGTAACCTTATTTAAAGTGAGGTCTATATGTTTAATTCAGCAAATATATTGATTAATATTATATACGAGACACTGACATGTGACACAAAAAAATAGAACAAATACCTGATCTCTAAGAGTTAAAAATACCCTGGAGGGATGCAATGTGTAAAACTATTATAATTCAAATTGCTCTGCATAAACACAGTATGAAAAGAAGAAAATCTTTAGGAGACCAGAAGAGAGAATAAAGAATTTTGAAGAAGAAGATGAAAAAGGTTTCATAGAGATGGTGCTACCTGAGATGTGTCTTTAAAAACAGTTGAGATTTCAACTAGTAGGGCACATTTTAGTCAGAGGGAATAACAAAGAACAATCAGAAGTATGGAAATAGATAATTAGTGTGAGAATGGTGAAAAAGTCCAGTGCAATGAACATGGGGTGCATGTGTCGAGGATGTGGTCCAGACCTTTCATTGCTTATCTAATATCCACTCTTGTTTGCTTCCTTACTAACAGGACTCTGATTTGTTTGGGGAGAAAGTATTTCCAGGTTAGCAATGACATTTCCATCCACTTTGCAGTGGTATCGGTGGCCATGTGATTATGTTCTGGCCACATTTGTTGGGTAGGCTGAAGGCAAAGATTCTTTGAAAGGAGGTTGATGTCTGGCAGAAGATTTTTGCCCTTTGCCTTTTCCATTCCTCTGTCTTGGAACACAAATGTGAAGGGTGGAGCTTCAGCTGCTCTCTTATGACCATGAGACAATATGTATATCCTACAGAAGGCTAAGTGGAAGAATGGAAGAATCCTGAATCCTGATGATACCATGGACCTCCTGTGCCTGTCTGGAGTGCCCATTGCCAGATGCCACAGTGTATTTTTGTATATTCTTTTGAAAATCAATTTCCTGTCTTGTTAAGCTACTAGTTTGTGAGTCTCTGTTCTCATGACTGAGTGCAATTTCTAACTGATAAATATAGACATAAGATTTAAAATGTGCCATTGATACTGAGTTCAGACAGTGCCTAACTCAGTTTCTTCTATGTTGTAAACTCTAATTAATGATATTTTAAGTTATATGCATCAGACGAATGAATGAGAGCATTAACTAATTAATAGTGGGCCTTCCCACAAAGACTGAACAGCATGGGTAGAAAAAGAATAAGGAAAATTCTTCTCTGATATTCCAAAAGAGGTTGTACTGGATAAAGAGATGAATATGTTTAAGGTAGACTAAATTCACTCCTCAAGGACTATATTAAGTGAAACTAAGACTACTTGAGTTACCTTTATTTAAGGGGAATATCAGGGAAGGAAACTACTACATTCTAGAAAGCTATGTTGTAGCAGCTGCATAGACACTACTCTGATCTTGAATGACATTTCTTATGAGCTTTTATGCTATCTTATTAAGATAATGATTCATCTCATTTTGAAGTCCTCTAACCTTCTCTTGTTACAGCTTAATCCAATGTTGACCAGCTCACACTGCCAGGGACGTTTTCTTTATATCTAACCCACATCCCTTGTACTGGTCTTAGAAGACATAGAGAAAATTATGTACCAATTTTCTGAATACAAATCCTAACAGACGCCACAGTTATTTTTCTTAGAAAAATGCCCAAAAATTATAGGGGAACATTCAGCTGATATGACTAAGAAAAACCATTTCTTCCAAATATTTTAGAAGAATGTAGAAAATGATTGGAAGCAGAGGGTCAATCACCTTAACGATCACTTGATACAAGTAACTCTTCCCTCTTTTGTCACTGTCATTGTTGAATTCTTCTTATGCAAAAAGTACTGTTACATAATAATATAATGCAATTAAGCATCTATTAACTGTCTTAAATGAACATGTAGACTATTACATAAAAATTGGCTCATCTTTACCAACTCAATCTTACAACTTTCTACTGTTGACACCTTTTAAAAATTTAAGACATTGGAATAGATATATTTCTTCATTCTGTTTATATACCTGTATGTGCATACATACAAATATATACACTCGTAATGTAAACTCAATGATTTATGCAGGAAACACCTATTAAGTGCCTTCAAATATAGGGCACTTTAGCAGGTAATATGGTTGATATTTTTTTAAAAAGGTATAATTTAGTATAGTTATCAGTATAATTGGAGAAATTTCATACACACTGAAATATATGTAAGAAGTCAAGATACTATATCTACAAATGTAGTACATTATGAAATGAGTCTTAATTTTACTTGTAAGAGTGGGAGGCTAATGTACTTTGCACAAAACCCATCATTCTATTGCATTACTACTTTTTGTTAAATTAAATAAAATATGTAAAGCACTCAAGATAGAACCTGGCATGCAGCCTCTGCTAAAAATTATTTATTAATTGTACTTTCCATTAGTATGCCACACATCTCTAGTTGCAAACAGCAAGTGATGTTAATGCTTAATCTTTATCAAACATGTCTTTTATCATTCCACTTCACTGATCAAGAGCTTATTTGCTCATTTCTTTTTTGTTCTGAAATCAGTGTTTTGGTCAGACCCCACAGCTCTCCGTAGTCTACTCCTCCCCAGCTGGCTCATGTTATCTCTACTATGTCTAACATTTGCCCTCCAATCCTCTCTCCTTGCTACCTTCATGAATGCCACACTCATTTCCGCTCCTCCACGTTTCTCACTTCTCGACATTTACTCATGCTATTTCCGATACCCAAAGTGCCGTCCCTCTGTAGAACCCACTCATCACTCTTGCTCTTAATCCTGCCAATCACAGTTTCTACCACTGTGGGAGAATCCCTATCAACTATCACATTCTAAACAAACTCTTCCATCTTGGACTCCATATTTCACTTGTAATCACCACCAGAGAATGTAATATTTTTATTGATATTTAAATACATTAAAAGGATTTGAGAAGAGAAAGATAGATTAAATAGCAACACATGATCAAGTGTGATTTTGAAACATTTTCATGAATAGAAGGAAACAGATGAGCTACTGGGCTAGTCACTCACTCATCAAATATTGATTGAGTACCAATTTGTGCCAATCACTATTCTAGATACTTGGGATTAAAATATCTGTGGGGTGGGAGGGAGAATATGCCTCTGTAAAACTCACATCTAATGAGGGGAGACAGATATTAAGTAATAAGTATGAAAATGAGTAGATTATCTAGTAGATTACAAATGAGAAGTACTATCAGAAAAAAAAGAGAGTAAAGTGGGGTATTTGGAATGTGGAGTCATATCGTGATTGAGAAATATGAGCAGTGAATGGGAGTTATTTAAAAAGTGGAGATAGGGAGCCTGCTGGTAGGATAGAGGTTAAGTTCATACACTCTACTTTGGTGGCCCAGGGTTCACAGGTTTGGATCCCGGGTGCAGACCTACACACTGCTCATCGAGCCATGCTGGGGCAGTGTCCCACACGCAGGATAGAGGAAGACTGGCACAGATGTTATCTCAGCAACAACCTCACTCAAGCAAGAAGAGGGAGATTGGCAAGGGATGTTAGCTCAGGGCCAATTTTACTTACCAAAAAATAAAGTGGAGATAGAATAAACAGCTCTGTGAAAGAGTTGTACTGTAAAAGCAAAGAGAGAAATAGGACACCAATCAGAAAGGAGAGCAAACACAGAAAGTTTCTATTAGTTAATTAATGAGTTAGTTTCTTAAAGTTGGGAAATAACTGAAAAAATGGACTACTCTCAATTGTCAGTTGGAAGTAGAGACAGAAAAATAAGATGATTAATTAGACATTGGAAGCAGAGACCATAATGGGAGCTGACCACACTGGAGGAAACGACCATTTGAGATTGCTTTGAAATAAGCAAAGCATGAGCTTCCTACCTTGATTTGATCTTATCAATGTGCATTTGTCTGTGCTTCTGGAAATCCTAAGTTTTTCCTCCTTTGTTATGTTACAAAAGATTAACAGAACATAAATGAAGGAAATGAGTCTATATACCATTAACATGATCTATTGGCTTCAGAGAACTAGTTGGTAATGGGGAGCAACAAGAATACCTGAACATTTCTCTCAAAGAAGGGATTTTGAACACTTAAAAACCTAGAATGCGTGAGATGAATTGGGAGGCGAAACCAATTCTATTTACTGTTCTGAACAACGTGGACAAAAGTTTGCCAATAATGGAACAGTGCGATGCTTGCATCACTGTGGCGATTGGAAATCATGGCGAATGGGAGGGTCCCAGACTCATAGCTAGATGTGTTGGCAGGTTAGAAAAAAGGCACTTATGACCCTAAGTCTCAGTGCTAAAAATCTAAGTGTAAAAGTGTGTCTTCAAAATATTTTAATAAATTCTTCAACTATGGCTGAAGAGCTGAGGCCCACTAAAACCTCAATGAGGGACTAGATGAACACTTACACGTATCGGTAAAAGACCAATCAGTAATTTTTTAAGAAAGCCTGCATAGGGGAAAGTGGAGAACACACTGTTCTTGAAAGATTCAGAACTAGTATGAAATCGACTACAGAGTATTATACTCGTTACAATCAGGCAGACTTAACTAGTTCTGACTCTGCCACTTTGCTAAACTCTAAAACATGGAGGAGTTACTTGGCCTCTTTGAGGCTCAGTTTCCTCATCTTAAAATACAGATACTACTACTAATTGCATTATATATATTCATTGTGAAAATTTAATGCAGATAGAACACCCTAGTGTTGCCCTTGACATGAAATAAAATAGAGACATTGGGATTATAATTGTTTTGATACTGTTGTTGGCATTGGTATCCATGTTTATAGTGGTGTTAGTGCTCAGATTGGTATTGGTGTTGTGTAGGTATTGATATTGGCATTGGCGCTGGTGTTGATGTCTGTACTAGTACCGATGTCGGCATTGGTGCCAGTGTTGGTGTTGATAGATGTACTCATGTTGGTGCTGATGCTGGTGTTGTTCTGGTGTTGGTATTGGCATTGGTGTTGGCATTGATATCACTATAGGGTGCAGTCTGAAGGCAACTATTATGGTAATAGGGAAAGAATTAGGCCCAAATTTTAGTCATTTACAAGAATTGGAACTACTAAGAAACAATATAAGAACAATCCATCTTCAATAGCATGGAAGAAGATAAAGGCCTTTGCAATGAAAGACACATGGAAGCTCCCAAAGTATGACAATAAAACTATGTCAGGTTCTCATGTGGATAAAAAGCTGCCTTCTGGGCCAGGACAAGCATGTGAGCTAAAAATTAGACATTATAATACCTGTTTGAAAGAATCACATTGTAAATTAAATGAAATACATGTCTGCAATAATGCCTGGCACATGTAGATTATTATTTCCCCAGCAGCGGTCTCTTGCCCATGTAGATTCATCTCCCTTTTTTCTACTTACCTCTAAGGGAAAGAACCCACTGCAGCCCTGTCTTTTCTGATACTCTTTCATTTTTTGTGGAAATAAGGTTTTATTCATCCTCGGAAAACAGAAAAGAAGTCAATATATATGAATAAAAATAACAAATTCTGAAATAAAGATAGTTTTAAATAGTTCCTTTTATATCAGGATACGGTCTTATAATTGCTACGGTCAAGAGAAATGGCAACTACAAAACTTCCAGTTATTCTCCTTTCCTTCGCTGAGATGCTGAGAAATAAAAGCATCTGTTAATTTTAAATTACCTAAAACAAATTTGAAAGATGTGGGAGAAAAATGCAGCTGCTCAAAGATAATTTCTAATTTCTATACAAACATGGACTAAATGTTTGATATTTTTAGAAATTGGGAAAACAAGCTCATGGATTAGAAGTTTAATGGATGTGATAATTTCCTCCCGAAAACTGAAAAAAGGATTATGACTGTGCAGTCCTCACAAGAGAGCCAGAAAGAAAAAAATAAAGACTGAGGTCATCTGTTTGGCTAATATAGAATGACTGACAATTTTAGCAGCAGTTCTGAATAATTGATGTAAAAATTTTGCTACCAAAGTTATCAGGGTTATTCTTCGTTGTCTGATCTCATTGTATCCCTTTATCTTTATGCTTTTAATGGTTTACAACTGTTAATATGTTTTTATATTTGTATATATGTTCTATAATATGTTTACATCTATATCATCATCTAGATAACATGCTTGGGAAGAGACCATGTATTATTCATCTTTTATTCTCTCAAGTATTTAGAAAATAGCTGTTATCAGTATATATTTTTAAATGAACTGAATTGTGCAGATTCACTATGAAATAGGCTTGGATGAATCAACATTTCCATTTATTATAATTTAACCATAAGGGCTATAACTTCTATTTTAAGTTTTCATTGATTGTTTTAAAAATTATGATATAATAAGAAAAATATCTTTCTCTCCAATTATTTTAAATAGGACACAATTAGTACTAAACGTAACAGATTGAGAAATTGGACTTAATTAAAATTGAGAACTTCCTGTTCATCAAAAGACTTCAGTAAGAGAATGAAAATGCAACCACACACTGGGAAGAGATATTCATAATAAAAATACCCAATGAAGGACTAATATGCAGAATGCATTTTTTAAAAACTCCTATAAATCACTAACAAAAAGACAAACAATAGAAAAGAAAAGTAGTCAGTAGAAAATGGGCAATCTAAAAACAAAAGATGACCTAAAGGCATGCTTCAAAAAAGAAGATATCCAGGGGCCAGCCCAGTGGCGTAGTGGTTATGTTTGTATGCTCTGCTTCGGTGGCCTGGGATTTGTAGGTTTGGATCCTGGGCATGGATCTACACATCACTTATCAAGCCATGCTGTGGAAGCATCCCACATACAAAATTAGAGGAAGATTGGCTAACGGATATTAGCTCAGGGCCAATCTTTCTCACAAAAAAAAAGAGAACATATCCAAATGGCCAACAAACAAATTAAAGATGCTTAGCCTGTTCATTTGACAGGGAATTACAAAGTAAAACCACAATTACATTCAACTACCTCTGTATCAGAATGGATAAAATTCATTACAGCTAATGTAAAGACTGACAGTAGTGGTGTTTGAGAGTTTCTGGAGGAATAAAAACCTCATAATTGCTGGAGGAAGTGAAAATAAGCACAAACCCTCCAGAAAACTATTTGACATCATCTACTCAAGGTGAATATAACATTCTTGTACTTTCCCAATACTCCTAGGTGTGTATCCTAGGTATATCCCCCAATTCTCTTAGGTATATTCTGGTAGGCATAAACCCAGTACTCCTAAGTATATAGTCACAGGCGTACAACCATTTGAAATGTGCACATATATATACTGAAAGGTATGTCAAGATTATCAGTTACGTACCATTTTATCATAGCCACAAATCTAGAAATAACCAACGTTCCTCAACAATAGAATACATAAATTGTACTGCATCCACGTGTAGGATACTGTCCAGCAATTCAGATCAACATAATACTGCTACATGCAGCATGAATTAAGCTCACAAATGCCAAGCTGACCAAGATAAATCAGACTATATAATTCTACTTGTATAAAGTTCAAAAGCAAAAGTAGTTCATGGTGGCTGAAATCAGGATAGAGGTTGTCTTCAGGGAGGGAGAGGTAGTCCTGGGAAGAGCGTGGTGAGTTGGTGTCTGAGGTGCTGGTCATATTCCATTTCTCGATTTAGGCGTTCTTTACGCAGTTATGTCAGTTTGAGAAGTGAGCTGTCCACATATGTTTTGTGCACTTTTCTGCAGGTATATTATACTTTAAAAATTTCTTGAAATCAGGCTAAAATAAACATTGTAAAGGTTACAAATCAAAAGAAATATTAAATTGTGTGATAATGCAGACTTTAGGAAAATTAAAAGATGAATAAACCATGTAAAAGTCTTATTTTTTCTGAAACATAAAAATGTAAAACAGATACAATTGAATCCTCTTAAGCAAAAATGCAAATCAACATTTTCACTGAAGTGCATAGGGAATTTATTTTCCATTTAAAAAAAAATCAAAGAATCAGAAAAGTGTATTTAAATATATGTTACATTGTAGAATTTTAGTGTTCATAAGTATTAGAATAAGCTTCTTATAATTTTTGTTTCACTAAAATTATTACTTAATTTTCAATGTTGCTCTTGGAAAATTACATCCCAAAGAAACTAATTTTGGTTTCTCTGTAAATTTGTCACTTAGTTATTCCTAATGGGAAAGTTTATTGTTCATTTTATACATTCACTCATTTGGAAATATGGCCCTCCCTAGTCAACCTCTCTAGCTGCAGCTCCCATCTGGCTTGCCTTGGCTTTCTGCACTCCAGCCACACTGGCCTTGGGTTTCTTTGTTTCGTTCTCTGAAGCATTTAGAAAACTCTCCAAATGCAGAGCGTTCTTATTTTGCTGATACCACAGCTGCTGTTCCAGATGCCACCTGTAGTTGATTGCTTGAATTAACGGCCCCAATTTTTCACCCCTCTTTTCACACCAGCCTTTTGTTAGTGGCCTCCACACTGACTCTGGTCCCGGCCATGGAACTTGCTTTGGCCAATGGGAAAGTAGCAAATTTGCAGAAAGTGGAGGCATTCTCACTTCCTCTTTCCTCCCTGCCAAGCCTGCTGGAAGATAAGGCAACTGGTGCAGAGCCGAATCACCCGAGTTGTTCCAGCTGAGACTACTCCACACTCGCTGACAGACACGTAAAAGAACCCAGTCAAGATCACAAGAGCTGGGGCAGGCCTGGTGGCGCAGTGGTTAAGTGTGCACGTTCCACTTTGGTGCCCGGGGTTCCCCAGTTTGGATCCCGGGTGCGGACACGGTGCGGCTTGGCACACCATGCTGTGGCAGGCGTCCCACATATAAAGTAGAGGATGATGGGCACAGGTGTTAGCTCAGGGCCAGTCTTCCTCAGCGAAAAGCGGGGATTGGCAGCAGTTAGTTCAGGGCTAATCTTCCTCAAAAAAAAAAAAATCACAAGAGCCTTCTAGCAGATATTAAGCTGACCAAGGACCCACCAGTACGCCTGGTTGAGGCCAGAAGAAGCATATTTGTGAGCCACACTTACTGTGTAGCTATTCTAAGCCACTGAATATTGGGGGTAGTCTGTTACATAGCATTGTCTTAGCAATAAACAACTGATACACCACAATAAACTTCAAAGATTCTCTTTGTCATACACAGCCAGGATCAGAGAACTCTCTCAGAGGAATGAGCCAAGCAGTCTTGTGATTTGAGATAATAGCCTTGCTGTGTAATGCTGACTTTTTAGAAAGGTTCCAGCTATAGCTCACTACTCTAGGATAGCACCAAATTATAACCTGAAATTATCACCAAAACGAGTGCCCTTTTTTTCAGTTGAAGACGTTATCCTCATTGGCTTTAGACACATGCACACAAAAGTAGTAGCTATTTGTCCCTCCCACAATGTATATCCCTGCAATTTCTTCTTCCTGGGACCACTTCACATATGGTTTCCTATGCTCGTACTACATCCTCTCTTCTTGTGAATTAGTAACACCTACTTTTTCTCTAGATGTCGCTCGCTCATCACCTGGTGGGAGACTTCCATGACTTTCCTAATTAAGTCAAGGGGTTCTCATATTCTCATGTACCTGTCCTATATGGCACTCAACACAAGGCACAATTTTTCATTTGTTTGTGTAGTTTTTAGGGTGATTATTTGTCCCTACCTAAGTTTTAAGTTCCATAAAAGCAAAAGCGTTACATCTTTTTCCTCACCGTTTTGTTCTACTGCCTAAGACAATGTCTGATATATACACGGCAGTCAATAACTATTTGGTGAATGAATTAATAGCTTTAATTTAAAGCCATCACAAAATCAATAAAAAATTAAAATTGAATGATGTATTTGTGCATTTAATTTAATTAATAAGATAATTTTTATTTCTTAATCTCTGTCAGTCTTCTACAGCAGCAAAATGGAATGTATTTGAATTTTTACCAAAAAACGAAATGAATGATAAACGGAAAAATCTTAAAAAGTTAGAGAAAAGCCTACAAGCAGAGTAGAGACATGAAAATTTGAGGAGTTAAACTACATTATAAAGATTATTTATGTTTGTTGAAATATAATATACACATCTCAATAAGTGGTGAAAATAAAAACATTGCAAAGAAACTCTATATATCAAATTAATGTCCCCCTCAGATTCAAGTGGTAACTTAATAATGGAATAATGCAATATTTGTATTAAATTTTAATATCATACATAATCGTTTGAGTTTGGGGGATGATATCAAAATAAAGTTTTCGAAGAATATTTTTACCATTTCGTGTCAATATGTATCCCCTTCCACTTGCAGTTTAATTAAATTTTTAATAGAAAATTGAAGTGGAAGGTTAGAATAATTATACGGATTATATGAACAAGTAAGTCAGCATTAACATTGTTAAGACTCACCGTAAGATATATAAAGAAATGGAAAGATGTTTCAATATAATTTTTTATACTTTGATGTTATAATGTATTACAATATATAATAGAATAGTGTTTTTCTACAACTGCTTGGAATAAAACTAATTAGATGACGTCACAATATTTATTCTGATATATCAATATGAACTTTTCTGGGCCAATAATGTCAAGTTGTAAAAAGCATTTAGCACGGTGACTTCAGCAAGAGGCCAAATAAGTCATCCTTTGCATATATCCCTCCCTCGACAGCAGTAATTTGACATCCATATGCAGACTAAAGCTCAATTATTTGCCTATTGAGTTTTTAGAAATACATATAACTTTCACAGAGTCAAGTAGTCCAGTATGAAAATTTAAAACAGATAAAATGAAAATTTTAATGAGAATTTCACTTTTTTTACAATAATGTACAAACTGGATAAAATTTTAAAGCGAATTGTTAGCAGCCTGTTAAATTAAGGGCACTGTTATATTGTTTATCTGCACCTTCCCTGCTTTTAAGTCAATAGTTATAGAACTATCCAGGCGTGCTGAGGTTTTCATTTGACTCAGAGAATATCTTAACCACGATCTCATTAAACCCTTACTAGTAAGGATACCTTCTGGGTATCCTCACACGGAAAGACTCAACCTATAGGAATGTAGTTTACTGGTTATGGGAGGATATGGCCAAACTCAAATTCATATTTATCTATGATCTTCATTTCTTAAATGTTTCTTTGCTCTCCTTGCCATTGCAGATTTTTCTCTTTCTCCCTTTGATCCTTCTGCACTGTTCTACTTACTTGATAAAGAACGTTCATTTTATTACTCCCTCTAAAGACAGGACAGGCTTATCCCCACCTGCTTTTCAAGACCCTCCTCTTTCCTGGGCCGGCGACTATCTGAGGCGCGATCTCATGGCAGAAGGCGGAGGCACAGGAAAGCAGGCCCAATCTCAGAACAGGTTTCACACTTTCACGTGCATCACGTCCACAAACACCCCCTGGGCCAAAGAAAGTCTCACAGCCCACCCAACATCTTAAGGGTAGAAAAAACATACTCTCCCATGACAGTGTGAAGAAGAGGCATTGAATATGTGCTAAAAAATAATCAAATTTACCCCGCTTTCTAGGCAAGAAATTACAGAAAATGGAAGCAAATACCTAAAAGCTCTCCACACCACTGCTCCACATACGTGAATGCTATTCGAATCCAGAGTGTATTACATGCTTAGCACAAACTTTAATTCATCTGTTTTTACTCTGTTACAAATATTTAAACAAATGATAAAGCTAAAAATACATTTTCAAATGAGTTTATTAAGCTTCCTACCATTCACCACGTACAAAAAACTATTTTAACTCTTATTGATAAATATGGTAATATCCGTAAATAGGTTCATAACAAAAGGATGGTAAGTGGCCAGACTTCAGAGAAATTGCTCTATTTTTAGAAAGACTATAGAGCTGTGTTTACTGGGATTTGCTCAAATAAATGCTGAGATAGAAGTCTCATGCTTGTATCCCTATATTACTTCAAGACAAGATTATCCATGCTAAATGCTTATTTCTGTAGTAGTTCATTTTATTGAAGACAATCAACTCATACTACAATGGTCTAGTTTAACCCACTTCTTGAGTCCTTAATCATTCTAACAGTTTTATTTCTACATATAAAATACAAAGTAACGGAGAAAATAAGATTGTCTAAAAGGAATAGATTTCTAAGCTTAAGGTTGTGATTAGATTTTTTTCCAAAAGATTGTGACATAACTGGGTTTCTGAGTTGTGTTACTTGATTTCATTATCAGTTGAAAGTTAATAGTTTATAATTTTCAGTCAGTCAGTGTTCATTGAGTTGTTTACCTATCTTATTGCTTAATGATACATAAAAGTCCAGGATAAAGAATGGTTTCTACCATCTTCACAGAATCTAAACAAGGATGTGGAAATGTAGTCAGGCTTCTTTGGAAAAAAAAAAAAGAAACTACTTTGATGAGAAATTTCATGGGGGTTATGCAATCTACAATTTAGATAATTATTGGAAACTTTGAAATTTGATTGATTTTTATTTTATTGCCATTAAGGAAATACAAACTTCTGGAATTACATTTCTTGGCATTATTTTTTAAAAGCCATCTCAAACTTACAGAAGAGTTGCAAGTACAGGGCAAAGAACTTTTCCTCTTTCTGAAACATTTCAGTATAACTTGTGTCCCTGAGCCTGCTCCTGCGCCCTTTGTACCTAGATTGGGCTCAGACCCCCCCGCCAGCCTTCCCCTCCACACGAAAGCCAACCTTACATTGTCCACCCAATTGCTTTAAAATGGAATTACCCAAGAAAGGAAGGGGAAGCAAGGGCTGTAATTGTACTTCTGGATTTCTTTTTTACTCGTTTTGGTTAAGGAGTATATACTGTGTGATCAGTTATAATGCCACACTGAAGAACCTTGGAAAATATTATTGCAGAAAATGACAGTTCAAAATTCCTTTGCTTGTTTCATGTATTTGAATACCCAACTCAGAGATTTCTTATATAAAAATACTACATCTCACAAATAGCAAAATTAAACGTGTAATACCATAACTCACTCATATCTAATGTTTCACTGCTATATAATTTTATATTATATTTGGGAATAGTCTAAAAAGATAAAGTTTGTACAACACTGGGGATATTTTGAATGCATATTTAGTTAGCTTACGTCCAGACGTCTGAAGATAATCTTCATATATTTTGTTAGAATTGTGAATTATACTTAGTCATGTTCATTAGAATGACTATTGTTCTTTTCGTTTACTTATTTTAGGTTGTTAATTTTGTAGACTAATTTATGTTAAATAACAAATCTTAAAAGATGTTAGGTAGGTCTCAAACCAAATATAAACACATGGAAGCAAAAAGATAGTCTATTCCAAAATAGAAACATTTCTGTCCTTTATTTCTGGAAAAATGATCTGTTTCTGTAACATTAGGGGCAAGGAATAAGTATGCTATTAGCACTAAGTGCATTTTCTACAAACAAACCACAAAGTGCTTTTGCGAATCAATAAGTTCTGAAAAAAAGAATTTTTAAACCTATCCAGAGGGGAAATCATTTTCAAAGTCAAAGGACAGGGAAGATAATGGACCCTAGAAAGTTTCTCTTTGTATTCAGAATGCTCCTGTGTTCTCTGCTCCTGGAGAAAAAGAAGCTACATGTAAGAACCATGCAACGGAGGAAGAACAGCCCAGCAATCACGAGACAGAGATGGTCATGGGAACTGCTGCAGTGGAGAAGGATGTTTGGTTTTCCTTTAATCTATTCCAGACTTTTCGCAGAGATTTTTCTTCTCTGGTATAAGTGTTATAATTTAGAAGTGCTTTTCTTCCATTTTCTAGTCTGACTCCCTTCCAATAACATATTTGTATGTCACAATTTTGATAAACAAAATCAGTGCATATGTTTTGAAAATAATTTTGCCCTCACTGGCTTTTATTCAAAGCCAATCAGTCAATGTATTTCACTTTGCCTGCGCAAACGCTTCACGTCAGTATTTTCCTTGTTAAGTTATGGGAAAGACATAAGGAAGAGGCCGATCACTTGAGTTCAGAATCGTACAGTTACCCAAGAAATCTGGATTACAAATATTTAGATTTAGCCATTATCTTCTGATCATTCATTCAACAGGCCAACGTTCATTAAATAACCGTGCTCTGCCACAGAACTGCAAAGCATTAGCCCCAGGAAGCCAGTGATAAATGAGATTGCATGCAGGCCTTAGAGAGAGTCAGAGTCTAAACGGTGCCTCCATGGAGCAGCCTTCAAAATGTTTGGAAAATTGAAAATGAAAGTCATTCTATCATGTTCTGTTAATATCCATAAGAAGAGAACATTTACTTTAGAGAACATTTAAATTGTAAGAGTCAATGTACCTAGAAAATATTGATGAAATATTAATAGGTTTCTATGATACATAGGAAACAAATATAAGTAGGAATCAACATTTGCTTAATAAAATCATAAAGGACCTAGAATCTTCAAAAATGGGAGTTATAAATTCTATCAATATAGACTCCTCTGTCTTCACATAGGCAGTTGTATTCCAGCTGTCAAAGAATCAGACAATTAACGAAATACATGATGATTGAAACCTTGAGTCATTCTAAGCCTATTCTGTTTCCCAAATTGAGGAAGCTTCAAAATATCTTCTTTAACAGGATATTTACCTTCAAAATATCTTCCTTAACAGGATAATTACCTTCACTGTTCACTTTACTCTTCCTTTGCAGATATTCCACACAATTGTCTGAGATAATGGTATACCTCATTCTGCATGTTTCATTCATTCAAAAATGCTGACTAAATGTATACCTTCTACAAGCAATAAAACTATTCACATTCCATTTGGCTAATGGATAGCTTCCTTTCACTTTTGTTATTGTGCATCCAACTAGAGTTACACGTTTATAGTGTTGTAAAAATCAATAAATTTTGGATTGATTTTCAACTACTATAACTTCTTGTGTCCTATTATATGATATAGTAGGGCTGAGGAAATGTACCAGTTATCTATTGCTATGTAATAAACCACCCCCCATCTTAGCAGCTTGAGACAAAAACAATGTACTACTTCTCACAATTCTATGAATTGATTGGGCAGTTCCTCTGCTGGCTTTGCCTGAGCTCACTCATGTGACTGCATTCAGCTTAAGGGTGGCTGGGCTGAATGGTCCAAATGGCTTCAACAACATGTCTGGATGTTGGGGCCACCTATTAGCTGGGTACTTAGGTTTTCCTCCACTTAGTCTCTCATCTTCAAGTAGGTTTGACTACACTTCTTCCCAACCTAGTGATCTCATGGTTTCAAGATGGAGAGAGCAAAAGCTCCAAAGCATCTTACGGCCTAGGCTCCAGAACTCACACAGCATTACATCTGGCACATTCTATTGACTTTAGAAAGAATCAAGACCATCTTACATACAAGAAGGTAAAGAAATAGATTCCACTTCACGATTAGTGTACCAACAATGTCACATTACAAAGGAACATCAACCCAGGAGAATGTTATTCATTGGAAAATATCATTAAAACTTTCTATTACAACATGGAATAATCAAATAATTATAGATGTGGGAGTAAACTTTGTAAACATTAAAAGCCATAATTTCATAAGATTTGAATATACACTTGGAACAAGCTATACTACAGATTTAATGTGCACGTTTCAAACTGAAAATTTTATTTGTCAGTGACAGAGAGGATATGTATCAGTTAAAATACTGATACTCAGCAAATGATCTTTTGGAAAAAGTCAACATAAAATAAAGTCATAGGAGTATGTCAGCAAGATGGCCAAATGAGACATCCTTCACTCATATTCCTCCTCAAGAACAACAATTTTGCATCCATCCATGGACAAAAATGCCTTTGTAGAACTTTTGAGATGCGAGAAGGAGATTATAAATCCCCAGTGCTGTCAAAGAAGAGAAGCCCATACCCAGGTGGTTGACTAACTGACCGTGGGTCCAGCTGTAGATGTGGAAACAGTTCCATAGCCCTGAAGACTTGGCTACAGACTCCTTTGACTTTGGTTCTGTCACCAGCACCATTCACTAAGGGACCAAGGAGGAATCTTGCCCATCTATTCATTGGGTAACAGGCTTACAGGCCTCTGTCTCAGCAGTGGACCCTGACGTGGCCCATGAAATGGCTCTAGCCCCTCTTGGCCATGGTTTGGAACCTCTGGAGAACAATGATTTAGACAATCACCCATAGATGAGAAAGCCTTTTGTTGAAATCCAGGAGTCCAGCACAGAAGTTCCAGCACACCATTAGAACAAAAAAATCTGAGATTGGACACACTGGAGAGGATAAGAGGAATGGATTGACTTTACCCACATCATCCCTCCCCCAAAGCAGCACAGCTCAGTGCCAAGAGAGCCCTTCTCGGCCCATAATTTCTTTCACGGGGGAAAGTGACAGTGTGTGAGTGAACACCTGACTTTCCCAGCTGTGCAGGATGCTACCAAAGAGGCCCATTTCTCTTTGGCCCCATCCAGAGTACTGAGTTGTGAGCTGCATGACTGGGGATCATTGAGCTGCTAGGAGAATAGCAGCCAGGTCTTGGAACAGAATGTTTCAAGGGGACACCAATCCTACTAAATACAGTCACAGACTCCATTGGGAGACCCACCCATGAGCCACTGGGGATGCCTGGCCTGCGGATGACCACAAGTAGCCCACAAGCACCCCCAGTGCTCCACTCACCTGACCCACATACTCCACCATCCTGTGGTTGGCTGTCTGTGTGTGTTCCTGAGACAGGGAGAGTGACTTTTTTCAGATGGATAGTGAGCATGGGCAGAAAGCCAGTCCAAATCTGTGGGCCTGGGAGAGACCACAAACTTGAGCTTCAGCATTGCCCTTGAGAAAGCAAAAGGGAAGCTGTCAGCATCTGGGCTGACTTGGCAGAATTGAGAGAAGGCATACGTTCTTAAGAATTCTGCACAAGGGAGCAAGATGTGTAGAGCAGGCATATCTATAGGTCCGAGAAATCCTCAGAATCCCCAACAGGGATGACAGACTGACATTCTTCTCCTGAAGTCAGTCAATAAAAACTGGAGGAGGTGACTACTACAGGCATACCCGGGAGATGTTGTGGGTTCAGTTCCAGACCACTGCAATAAGGTGAATATTGCAATAAAGCAAGTCACATGAGTTGTTTGGTTTCCCAGCATATATAAAAGTTATGTTCATACTATACTATAGTCTGTTATGTGTGAAATAGCATTATGTCTTAAAGAACAATGTACATACCTTAATTTAAAAATACTTTTTTGCTAAAAAGTGCTAACTATCATTTGAGCCTTCAGCCAGTTCTAACCTTTTCACTGGTGGAGGGACTTATAAAAACCACAATATCTGTGAAGTGCAATAAAGTGAATCACAATGAAATGAGGTATGCCTGTAATTCAAATGCAAAGACAGAAACACAAGATTTCAAAGAATATGAAAAATCAAGTAAATGTGATGTCACCAAAGGCACACAACAATTTTTCAGTAATCAACCACAAAACATGGAGATCTGCAATTTGCTAGATAAAGAATTCAAAATAGCTGTTTTAGGAAGGTCAATGAGCTATAAAAAAACAAAAAAAGACAATTCAATGAAATTAGGAAAAAATACACAAATAAAAAGAAATTTAATACAGAAATTATAAAAAAGAACTAAACAGAAATTCTGGAGCTGAAGAATGCAGTGAATGACATTAAAAAATGAAATAGCATCAACATCAGAATGGACCAAGCAGAAGAAAGATTTTGTGATTAGAAGACAACATCTTTGAAATTATCTAGTTACAGGAGAACAAAGAAGAAAGAATGAAAAAGAGCAAAGAAAGCCTACATGAACTATGGGTACCATAAAAAGAAGCAATATGCAAATTATTGGAGTCTCATAAGCTGAAGGGAGAGAGAACAAGGTACAATGTTTATTTAAGGGAAAAATTTCTCAAATCTGGGGAGAGATTTGGACATCCAAACTCTTGAAGCTCATAGGCCCCCAAACAAATTCAACTCAAAAAGATTTTCTTCAAGACACTTTATAATAAAACTGTCAAAAATCAAAGACAAAAAGAAAATATTAACAGCAAGAAGAGAAAAGAAGCTTGTCACATACAAGAGAGCCCCCCATCAGGCTATCAGAAGATTTCTCAGCAGAACCATATAGGTCAGAAAAGAGTGGGATGATGTATTCAAATGCTCAAAGGAAAAACTGCCACTCAAGAATATATTATCTGGCCAAACTGTCCTTCAGAAATGAAGGAGAAATAAAGACTTTCCTAGACAAACAAAACCTGAGGGAGTTTATCACCATTAGACTTGTCTTACAAGAAACACTGAAAGGACTTCTTCAAGCTAAAATGAAAGAAGCTAATTAGTAACATGAAAATATAATTAAAATATACAACACACTGATAAAGCTAAATATATAGTCATATTGAGACTATTCTATTACTGGAAAATGGTGGTGTATTAACCATTTAACTCCAGTATAAGGTTAAACGACAATAGTATTAAAAATATTTATAACTACAATAATTTGTTAATGAATGCACAATACAAAAAGAGGTAGATTGAGACATCAAAAACATAAAAGTCAGGAAGTAAAATTGTATGCAATTAAAGTTGTTATCAGCATAAAATAAACTGTTATATCTATGAGATTTTTATATAAGCCTTATGGTAATCACAAAAGCAAAAACATACAGTAAATACACAAAAAGATAAAGAGAAGGAAATAAAAACATACCATGTCAGAAAATCATCAATTCACAAAGGAAGGCATCAAGAGAGGAAGAAAGGAACAGAGGAAGTACGAAACAGTCATTAAACAATTGACAAGATGGCAATAGAAAGTCCTTAACTATCAATAATTACTTTAAACGTAAGAGGGCTAAATTCTCCAATCAAAAGTCATGGAGTGGCTGAATGGATAAAAAAACGAGACCCCAACTATATGCTTCCAACAAGAGACTTGATTCAGCTTTAAGGATACATATAGGCTCAAGGTGAAGGAATGGAAAAGGATATTCCGTGAAAATGGAAAAGAAACAAGAATAGAGGTAGCTATATTTATATTAAAAAATAGCCATTAGCTCAACAGGTGTAACAAGAGACAAAGAACGTCATTATATAATAATAAAGGTGTTAATTCATAAAGAGGAAATAATTGTAAATATATATGCAACCAATATCAGAGCACCAAAATATATTAGGCAAATACTAACAGATCTGAAGGGAGAAAAGACAACAATATAGTAACAGTAGGGGGCTTCAATATCGTAGTTTCAACAATGGATAGATCATCCAGATGGAAAATCAATAAGAAGTTGGACTTCAACTATACTTAAGTCCAAATGGATCTAACAGACATAAACAGAACTTTCCATCCAATGACACCAGTATACACATTCTCCTCAAGCTCCCATGGAATATTCTTCAGGATAGATCATATGTTAGGTCACAAAACACTCTCAGCAAATTTGAGAAGACTGAGATCATATCAGGTATATTTTCTGACCACAAAGGTATGAAAGCGGAAATCAGTAACAAGAGGAAAACTGACAAATTCACAAATATATGGAAATTGAGTGTCTCACTCCTGAATAACCAATGGGGCAAAGAAGAAATAAAAAGGAAAACCAAAAATTATATTGAAACAAACAAAAATGGAAACACAACATGTCAAAACCTAGGGGATGCAGCAAAAACAGTTCTAAGAGGGAAGTTTATAGCAAAAAATAAGTGCTTATATTAAGACAAAAGAAAGATTTCAAATAAACAACCTAACTAAGCCTCAAAGAACTAGAAAAAGAAGGGCAAACTAAGTCCAAAGTTAGCAGAAGGAAGGAAATAACAAGGATCAGAGCAGAAGTAAATGAAATAGTGATCAGCAAACGATATAAAAGATCAATGAAACTGAGTTAGTTTTTTGAAAAGATAAACAAAATTAATAAATCTTTAGCTAGACAACTAAGAAAACAAAGAGAGAGGAGTCAAATAAAATCAGAAATGAAAGAGGAGCCACTACAACTGATACCACAGAAATTCAAAGGATCATTAGAGACCACTATGAATAATTATACACCAACAAATTGGACAACCTAGGAGAAATGGATAAATTCCCAGAAATATACATCTTACCAAGACTAATCATGGAAAAATAGAAAATCTGAACAGACCAATAATGAGTAAGAAGATTTAAGCAGTAACCAAAATTTCTCAAGAAAGAAAACTCCAGGAACAGGTGATTTTCCTGGTGAATTCAACCAAAGATTTAAAAAATTACCAGTAATCCTTAAGCTCTTCAAAACAATTAAACAGGAGGGAACACTCTCAAATTCATTTTACAAGGCCAGCATTACCTTGATAACAAAGCAAAACAAAGACACTAAAGAAAAGAAAACTATAGGTCAATATCCCTGATGGTTAAAAATTTAGAAATTTTGAAAAACCAAATTCAACAGCATATTAAAAGGATCATGCACCATGATCAAGTGGGGTTTATCCCTAGGTTGCAAGGTTTGTTCAACATATGAAAATCGATAAAAGCAATATACCACATTGATAGAATGAAAGATAAAACTATATGATTCTCTCAATAGATGCAGAAAAAACATTTAATAAAAATACAATATCCTTTCATGATAAAAACTATCAACAAATTGGGTATAGAAGAAATGTACCTCAACATAACAAAGGTCATATATGACAAAACCACAGCTAACATCATACTCAGTGAGGAAACGTTGAAAGCTTTTCCTGTTAAGATTTTATGCCAGTAACATACCATTAGACTACGATAGCTTTGTAACATATTTGAAATCCAGAAGTGTGACGCCTCAGTCTCTGTTCTTTATTTCTTGTTCAATGTTTCATTGTTTGTGTACAGAAACAACTGCTTTCTGTATCCTGCAACTGGACTGAATTCATTTATTAGTTCTATTAGTTTGTAGGTGGGCTCTCTAGGATTTTCCATATGAAAGATCACGTCATCTGCATACAGAGACAATGTTACCTCTTCCTTTCTTATTTGGATGTCTTTCATTTCTTTGTTTTTACTTTATTGCTCTGGCTAGGACTGCCAATATTATGTTGAACAGAAGTGGTGAGAAATATCTCCTATAAGCAATATATGCCATGATTTTAACAAAGGGCGTATACGAAGTATTAATTTACCTGTTGTTGCATTTACTGTTGCAGTAAACTACTATTTTTGTGGACAGATAGACTTTCCCTAGAAAGAATACAACTCATTAAATTAGCATGCATTGCAATTCTGATTCATTATATATCCCTTCTCAGAATCCAGTTATATCTATGTAGAATTTCTCCTATTTATTCAATAACCCAACCTCAAAATGCATTTGTATGCATGCATATATGCTTACCTCAGGCAGATATACATAGAGACTTGAATTTGATTTAACATTGGCGTTGCCACTGCAGTAGAATGACCTAAGAAATTAATTAAAGTCTTACAATTGCTCTAATTGATTCAATTTTAGGAGATAAATGTTATTTTAATTTTAACGCAATATCTGGATAAAGGTCTGCAAGGATCACAATTTTAAAGATCATTGCACAGGTAAACATAAAACGATTTCATTACTTTCAAATCCTAAATCAATAGTTGATTTTTAAAATAAAAGTTAAGCAGCTTTATATTTTAATGTTGGAAATTACTTTTAATCCCATAATAAAAAAGATTTCCAGCTTCTCATCTAAGTAGCATTTTCAAAACCTATACCGTGTCATGTTTGCCTTGGTATAATCTGAATAAGGGGATTTCTCATATTTTAAGGAACTAATGGGTCATGTTTAAATATATCAATCCTTTCATGAAGAGTCATATGACAAAGAACTCACCATCTCCTTGGCAGCTTTGGGCAGCTCCAAATGTTGAAATGTTCTTCCTCTTACAGGGTTGAAATCTGTTTCCTGGTAACTTCTTTTCAGTATTTCCCATCTAAGCACTTCCTAGAATGATTTATCCACAGCAGAGCCCACAGCTCTCTCCGTCTTATCAAGTGCTGCTTCTTTTTTCATGTGGAAAGGATAGTCTTGGTACCAGTAGTTATTCTGATGATTTTTGCAAACCCTGATGAGGAAGCTTATTACTGTTCCCCAAACTGCTGGGTATGCTCTTTGTTTTGGGCATCATACTTTTAAGATCCCTCTGAGATTTTGGCCCATTTCCTTGATTCTAATGGGATATATTTACCCCTGAAGTGATGGTTAGAGTCTGAGAGATATTATCACAGTTATATGCTAAACTTCTACTGCTCAAGAGGACATCTTAAAATAGCTTCTTCTCAAGGAATAGTTTATCAGTAGGTAATCTGAGATATTAATTAAAAAAAGATCTCCTCTGAAGGGAAAAGATTATTATTTTTTGTGTATTTTTAAATGACAGTAAAATATACATTTTAGGTAAACCATCTGGAATTAATTAAAAATAAGAAATTAAGCTTCAAATGCTTATGAAAACTAATGAATGAAATGCTCACATAAGCACAACTTCTAGAGTGAAAAAGATCAGATATACCCCTTGGAAATTCAGACAAAACCATTGTTGGGGGGCTGGCCCCGTGGCCAGGTGGTTAAGTTCGCGCGCTCCGCTGCAGGCGGCCCAGTGTTTCGTTGGTTCGAATCCTGGGCGCGGACACGGCACTGATCATCAAACCACGCTGAGGCAGCATCCCACATGCCACAACTAGAAGGACCCACAACGAAGAATATACAACTATGTACCGGGGGGCTTTGGGGAGAAAAAGGAAAAAAATAAAATCTTAAAAAAAAAAGAAACAATATTGTTGGTGGAATTCCTTTGTCATATCTTTTCTTCTATTGCCCAATAAAATTTCTCTTCCCATTGTAATAAAAAATCAGATTCTCTTAAATAAAATAAAGGAGATGACTAGATACACTAAACAGAATTGAGAATCAGAATCTTGAATCTTGGACAAAATTTCTTAAAAGTTTATCTAAATTAGAATACTGAAGGTAACCACTCTATCTGTATTCCTAAGAATGTGCAAGATTCATCGATTTTAATCCTAAGCAAGATAGCATGGTAAGACTGGAAGAAAATCAATAGGACATTCTGATCAAAGCCTAGTATATACTAGGCTCTTCATTCATATTACCTCCAAATCTTAGAAGCCCCACAACACTTTTATGTAGACATTATCCATCCCATTTAACAGATGAGGAAAGCGAGTCTCAGAGAACATGCCCAAGGTTACATAGTTAAACTGTGAGAAAGATCAGCTTGTTGACTCAAAGTCTACACCCTTTCCTTGACACCACAAGCCAGCTCACTGTTTTTCCAGAGCCACATTGAGGAAAATCCAATGATCACTGAGCTAATTTGTGGTTGCTTTAGCAGCGTAACATAACAGCAAAAGCAAATGACTGTGAGTCAGGTGACCCGGGCTCGAATTTTCCCTCAATGAGCTGTAGCACTTTGGATGAGTCATTTTGCATCACGGCATATAGTTTCTTGTATTTATAAAATGCAAAGTTTAAACTGGATGTTCTCTAAGACTTATTCCAGATTTGAAGTTCTATGATTCTCTAAGTTATAAACACCTCTTTAAGTTATATTTTCCATTTAAAACAAGAGTTATCTGGATTGTGATAGCTGTATTTATTTTTTACGTCAGTTTATTACAAACATTTGGAACCACGATAGGTTTTACTCTGCAAGACATTGGCACTAATAAACCTGTAAGAAACATTTCAAAGTCTCTTTAGGCTGATATCAAGCGATAGATTTCAAAATGAGCGATGTGTGCCTGAAGGTCTTTGGATGCTGGTAATCCTCTTCTTGTTTGGAAATTACAAGGTCCTTTGGTTCAGCTATACAGTTAAATTTCTGTGGCAAAATGGCAGTGCCCATTTAATACGTTTTATGTAATTCAGTGATTTGGTTATTTGGGGAAAAAGGTTGATATTTGCTTAAAATGAACAATATATAACACAAAGTCTGAAAATAAAAATGGAGGGTCGTCCGCATATATGTGTAAACAAATACACAACTAACACACACACATAGGCCAAATCATTTTTCTTTTTGGCACTGAAATGCCATATTCCTCTTATATTTTTAAATAAACAAAGCTAAATTACTCAAACTGTTCTAACACCATTTTTTTTTGGTCATTAAAATTGTCTTTTACCATGGAAATAAAAAGTGAGGAAATTTTCCAGTTGCTCTTCCTATTATTTATTTTAAAATTATAAATTTTTTTATTTTACAAAATAGAAAACACAGCTAAACAAAAATAAAAATTGCCCTCAACCCAGTAATATAGATATAAGCAACTTTTTAATCTCTTGGTGTATATACTTCCAAACTTTCTCTAAGTATTTACATACATAAATATAATGATATTTCATATGCCTTTTTTAACCTAATTTATTTTTTGCAATATTTCACATGAACAACTACAAATGATAATACCTCCAAAATATTTGACTATATGGATATGACAAAATTTATTCAATTCTTTATTATTTATCACTTAATGGTTTCCCTCCTTTATGTTGTTAACAATGTGCAATAAACATGTATATATCCATCTGTTCTTGATCAATTTTTCCCTTAAGATAAATTTCAAGACATGAATTTTTTAGGTGAAATGGTGAAGCAGTTTTTGAAGTTTTGATATTTACTGTTAAATTTCCCCACAGATTTTTTATCATTTTACATTTGTGCTTATTTCCCAATACTCTTCCTAAGAATGAAATCCTCTTCTTTAAATGACATCTAGATACTTTGACCACCTTGCTAACTTTTCTCCATATGTTCACACAAAACAGGCAGCTATATGAATTAGAACATTACCAAAGACTAAGACCCACAATTCCCCAACTGATACGTATCTTGCCCCATGAAAGGGAAGCCTACTGTTTATGGATCCTCTAAACACCATTCCATCTTCTTTTATTTTCCCTGTGGGGAGTTACCCACCCCACTTGCAGTCCCTGTGTTTTGGGGGAGCTAGTTCCTTCGCCTATTTCAGGGATGTGTATGTGACCCAGGCCTCAGCCACGTGGTACATGTCATTTTCCCTCCAATAGAAATTGGTTCAGGGATGGACATGCTCCTTGATTTGGGGCATTGACCATGAGGATTGGAATTTTGCTCAAATTCATGAGAGAAGAGATGTTATTTGAATGTACTGCAATCTGGGGTGATACGAGGCTGAAACTTCTGTAGCCATCTTTCCACCACACGGGGCATGCTTATTCAACTGGAGCCAACACAGTGGCAGGCAAAACCAAGAGATGGGGAAAAGTCAGTGCTTATAACAATCTTTGATCCCCTGAATCCAGCCATGCCTGAGTTGCAATAGACCCCTGGATTTTAATCTCATAAGCACGAAATTCCCGTTTGGGTTGAGTTTTTGATTATCTGCAAGTTAAAGACACCAATGCTAACTAATATCAGTTCAAATAAACTTTTGAAGCTTCAATAACGCAGTCTTCACCTAAGATTTTCAGTAATCGATTCATTTCTGAGTCTTCCAGAATTTGGTGTTTCCTTCTTGTTTCGTTCTGCATACAGTCTGCACCTCCAGCCATATTATAAACACGTATATTATATTACTTAGTGCCCTATTTCCTCTCTCATCTCTGGACTCTAAAACAGTTACACTTTACTCTTGGTGAAAACACATAACAAACAAACAACAAAATGACAACAAAATCCTCAGTATTGATTGTTGAACTATGTATTTGTAAATTCTCTGAATTGTCTTTCAATGTTATGGCTCCTCCACCCGCACACAGACCAGGAGTTTTTAAAGGGCAGGTTGTGATTCTTAAATTTCTTTGTCTGTTCCTCACAGCCTTGCCTTTAACAAAACAGAAATAAGAAAATGTACTGATGGATTGGAAATGAGAATTGAATGATACAGAGAAGCAGCAAAAGAGAGCCTTTTCATAGGATAGGTGAAAGCCCTAAGAACCCTCAAATCCATATTAAAGATAAGATAAATTGAACTGTAAAACTCTGCAGGCCACATTGGTTACAATATCTCAAAGATTAGGAACATCGTGTTGCCAAACAATCACACACAACACAAACTATTATACAATCAGGGAATTATACTAGCCCAATTCTATTTGGGATATGTTATTTTGTTCACTTGTCTTTTAATTTCAAAGTGTATTAGTTTTGCTTACCTTTGAAAATAGAAAAAACAAATTTTACTGGCAGCCTTGAAGCATTCTTCACATTAAAATAAGTAAGTGGGTGACATATAAATAGTTATTTTATCATATAACACATTTTATAATCCTATATATAATTTGTAATTCATATAAGTAATTAGTTAATAAATATTTTATTCTGTGTTTAAAAAGTTTCATTTATCCACTCTTGACACACAGTTTAGGTAGAGTAAGAGATGAAGCCTTTATTACAAGCACAGAGAGATTTTCACAACATAGCAGGCAAACCTCAAATTATCATCTGCTTCATCAAGATTTAGCTCAAAACAAGTAGGAAACCCATGGACTTATCCAGACATACAGAAATGCTGTGTGACTGATGCTGGAGTCAAATAAAAACAGTATGGAAACAAGCCCTGAATAACACGAGGTTTATGTGAACCAACATGGATTCCCATTGCAAGAAACCTTCAAATTATTGTGTGGCTTACATACTGAGTATCTTTATTTTATTGCTTTTTAAATAAAAATAGTTTTATAATTTTACAACATGTTTCAAAAAGCAATATGTGTAATATTTAAAATTTTTTAATTAAAATATTTTTTAATTAGATTTCAAAATATCCATAATGACATGCCTTAGAGAAAACCTTTGCTAACACTTTAATGAAAATATTCCAAAATGTTTCTATGTAACTACAAACATATTTTTATAAAAATTGCATCATACTGTATATAATTTTGAAAATTGCTTTTTTAGTCACTGAATCATGATTATTTTTCTGTATTAATGAATATTTTTCTATAATGCAATATTAAGGGTCGCATGTATCCCACTGCTGGAAGCACTATTATTTAATTAATCAATCAATCATTTACATATAATTAGCCTGTTAACATTTATTAACTATTGGAAACAAAACGGTGATGAATAACAGGGTAAAGTTTCCATCTCTCTTTGGTAAGATTTGCAATTGTTTACCTCTGTTAAGCAGTTGGGTTGGTTTATACGATGCTCACCAGAAGTTCTAGAAGTTCTAGAAGTTCAGTTTATCCCTTATTTTATCTTTCCTTTCCAAAACAATAACAGAAAATATGGGTTATTCCACAAATTACTGAGCGATTGACTGAATTGTTCTGGGGAAGGACGCAGCAATTTTACAGGTCGATCACAGTTCTCAGCAGAGATAGACTTACCTTGATGCTAGTGAAGCTTACGTTTCAGGGACTCTCATTTGCACCAGCTCCTTCCCTGGGAGGGACCTGGCAATATGTTCACATAGTCATTTGCTTCGAAAAATTGGAAAAAGGAAGGTTTTTAACCACTGTCTCTTTCCAGTCCAACTCTCCCTTTGTCAGCGTCTTTCTTTATGAGGGGTGGCATTGGAGGGGCCATGGGAATATGGGGGATATGATTATGACAAGGTTGAGTTGAGGATACATTTATTTGGGGTTTAGTGGCACATATTTGTATGGTTTGCAGTCACTTTTACCTGCGGTGAGTAACTGCTCACTGTTGTAGCATAGCAATGACTCCATGAATATTACCCCTACTTACTGGCCTAACGAACCCAAGGCGGCGACAGCAAGATATAGATCTAGACCGTATGGAGGTAACCAGCACCGAGTGTCTGTGGGTAGTGGAAGAGAAACACGATTTAACATATACAGATCCAGAGATCCAGTCTGTGGAAGGTTCCTTGAAATCTTCACCTTGTTTGTAAAAGAAAGCTAATAGAGTCTTATGAACTTCAATACCAATTCTAAAAGTTTATGACATTCTGACTAGGACATGTGACATATAAAGAAACTTAACTAAATTATTAATTTAAATTTTTTCATTAAGCATACTAGAGAAAAATCACATTATTTTTCTTTTCTTTCTATAGAAATTCATATTTAAAAATTGTTCTTAAATTAAAAAGTGATCAAAACGTTTACATCCAAAAGAAGTGACAGAATACAAAACATGTGCCAGGCTATTAATAAATCAGAATATTTTATTTTGTGATGTTTGGAACTTTGAGATATATCTCAGGTTTTTAAGATTTAAAAATAACCTTGGTCACTCTAAATGAATATTCACTTATGCGCCTAATTTTTTCATTTATAGCTTTCTATTAGCTTTTGTAAACAGGGCCAGCTACATCATATGAGCCTCAGATCCTACAAAATCTGGATCTACTCTTGGCACTCTCCCCTCAGTGCAAGCAAGAGAAAAAAATGACTGAAAATAATGGCATAGTACTCTTGGCCTTCTTCGTTCCTTTCTCATCGCATGTACAAAGGAAGTATTAAGTGCTAAAATGCACAGCTGAAGAGGGTAGCTAAGAGTAACAGTATTTTTCAGATAAACAGGCATTGTCAATCTTCTATGGGAGGTAAGAGGCTTCCGGAAGATTTGTTAGGGTTGGAAAGGTGTAAGGGCATCTGACAAAGTGATGAAGTCTGGACAATTGTCAATTTACTTCTAAAGCAAAAAGTATTTTTCCATGTTTCTTCTAAACATAAAAATAATATCAGCTCTTTCAATGGCTTTAAATACTGCCTGTATGCAAAAGAAAGCGTATATGTATAATTATATTATTTCCTTTTAATATATACATATTTGATAATCTAAATTTATATATGTATGAATATAGTATATTTAAATAGATATAAAATGTATATAATACATACACAAGCATCAGGAGTAAAATTCAATAGTCTGAATTTTTTCACTTAATTATATGCCCACAATGGTATAATATTAAACATAAATGAAAGGCTGATAAACTACATAAAATACATAAAACTACATAAAATAATTAAAACTCCTATTCAATAAAGTTAAAACAAAAAATGAGAGACTGTTGAGAAATATTTAAGAAAATGTTGTATCTCCAGTATATTAAATTAAAATTTCTATGAAATCGTGTGAAAAAAATAAATCTCACAAGAAGAAATGGGCATAGAATATAAATAGGTAATTCACGTAAGATGAAAGTTAGGGGTAAAAAACAAATGGAGATGTTTAGCCTCTCTAGTAGTCAGGGTAAAACAAATTAAAATAATGAGGGTTTTTTGGACTGTCAAATTTGCATAACTCAAAAAGTCTGCTAATACCTAGTATTTTCAGGGAAAATGGGGACTCTGGTATACCACTGGTGAAAGATTAGGTACAAACTTTATAGACGATATAAGGAGTATCTGTTAGAATTTCAAATAAGCGTGCTTTTCATCCAACAGCCTCTCAGCTAAGAATCATTCTTTCCTACAGAAATGATTGCTGGAGTTTATAAAGATATACTTTACCAGCCTGTCACAGCATTGTCTATACTAGCAAGATAATCAACAAAAGAAACTGCAGGCAATCTAAAACCCAAGCAATAAAGGATTGGATGATTGTTGTATTTGTCATATAACGAATGTTATATAACCATTTAAAAATTACATTTAAATATGTAATGAACCATAAATATATCTATGCTACATTATTTACTGTATAATGAGAGAGACAGAGGGAAGAGGATGAAGATAGAAAGAGGGGTAGGAGGGAGAGATGTAATATGTACATATTCATATACTCTGTTCATATGCACTTTGGATACATTCTGGAAAGGCATTTCTAAATGTTAGCAGTGATTGAGAAGTGGTGGTGGATTATGGGTAAATTCTTTTCTAGTATTTAAAAAATATCTAGATTAAACATAAGCATTTACCTTAACATCTTGAAAATTAATTAAAACCATCATGTTATGAACAGTATAAAGCTATTTTCATTGCATTGGTTAAGATTACTTAACTTTTAGTTAATGCTGGACATTTAACTTGTTTTGAATATTTGATATAATAAATAATGTGATACATATTATACTCTAATAAATATTCTAGAAAAATCACTCATGTGACTAAATTATAATCATATACAAAACTATATTAAATGAACTTCTAGGACAAATTCTTAGAAATTATTTTACTAGATCAAAGCTTATATTTATTTTTAAGATTTCTCATCTATATGGTCGAATTACTTCTTAAAACGTGGAAGCAATTAACATTCCTACTATTGGTATAGGAGAATCAATCATCACTGGGAAGTATTCTTGTTTTGATATTTACTTTTTAATTATTTTTATGTTTTTTGCTGTACAGAAGTTTTTTGTAAAAGTTTTATGTAAGTAGGGAAATTTGTGTCTAACTTCTTTGACTATTTTTGTTTAAATGTTTTTATTTATCTAAAATTAGATTAAAATATTAACTTAAAGTTTTCTATTTTACGTGGTTTGATGGTAAAGCTAATTAGCTTGTTGATAAATTTTTAATTTATTTTAGTCAATTATTCAAATGGAAGATCTTTCTTTTCAAAAAGTATCAAGTCACTAAAAGCATGCTACTTTATTTGGTTTGCAGAAATGTTGAGCTACACCTGCATGTTAAAAATTGGGAAATTTCATATTAAATTTCAGGTTTTGAAAAATTGGGGTCTGGCCATGCTGGCGCCATAATCCCACAAGGCAACAAATCACTGTAGTTGCATAGCTGCTGTGCCCTTAGATTGGGCAGGCATTTTCCAATTTGCCACCACCCTTATTGTATTCTCTTAGGTCCACTTCACTCTTGTACATGCCTTGCCTCAGCACAGTAGTCATTTAGTGTGAATTTTCATCTTAAATAACAGATTCCTAGACAGATGTTCACAGAGAATATTTATCAGGACTGACCTGGGCTCTGACTTCCTTATGAAACTGTGTTGTCCATGGTGTCTAGAGCAAAACGGATTCCAATATCTGCTGAGTTCAAGTGGATGTGTACTCTTGGCAGACCAGTGTTACAGGTGTATATGTAGAGAATGTGGGGTGTATTCTGGTGAATTTAGTTAAGACTAAGAAGTTACTGGACTATCTGGGCTTCACAGTAACACTAGTAAAGAAAATATCTTAGCACTTCCCAGGCCTTAAATTCAATCGTTTAAAAGAAACTACTTAGTATAATATCCGCAACATAGCATATGATAAATTAATATTTTTTGAAATGCGTGAAAGAGTAAATGAATTATTGAATGTCCCAAGATTAGATTTCATTGTGAGTAGGAGATTAACTGAGGGTGAGAATCAACACAAACTGCCTGAGAAAACTTAAACAGACCTCAGAGTAAGTGAGGATGAAATTAATACAAAGTGACAGAGGTGTTTGTAATGCTTATTGTGAATTTAACTCTGCAGATAGACTAACAAACAGGTCAGAACAATTTAATTGATAAAAATGTTATTAGGTGATATTCCAAAAAAGGAAAATAGGATATAATATTTAGACTCCTTATGGTGGTCTGATTTTTTGAGGTAGCTCATCAGTGCAAAAACAGCTCCTGTTCATCCTAAGAGAGATATCCATAGTACATTTGACCGTTTTTTTCAAGAGTACCTAACTTTTCTTGATATATTGATGATGAAGTAAAGGTTAGGAAAACAAATTACACTAGACAACCAACACTCCTGCTTGCAAGAATTCCTAATAGAGATTTATTCTATAGAATGAAGTTTAACAAGCACAAAATAAATAATTCATAAAATCTTGAAATTTCAGAATGCAAGTGAAGAGCAGACAATACCCACTTCTGATTTTTTTAAGTTCTCTCATCGTTTGCTGGAGAGCCATGCAGACTGAGGCCTCTGCTTCCTGTAATATGCTATCCAGGTGTTTGGCTTCCTAACTTCTGCCGAGTGTTCCAATTCCAGCCCTTCTAGGATCATGCCATCCCTCCTCCCTAGCTTGCCAACCTCTCTGCTTCCAGTGTGTACCCCGAGCTCCAGTTGCCTGGGTATCAGCAATGAGCCATCAGGATATCGTTAAATTTAGAAAGGAATACTTCTCACTGTCTTTCCTGGGAAGACATTGATGCATTCTCCCCCACCAACCCCACCTTCCTTTTCTACTTTGCCTATTTTTAAAGAAGAGACAGATATTAACCTAGAAATCAACTTCCACTGTTAGACCTCTTCACCACAATTGTTTAAATAGACTTAGGGACAGATTCGCTATTCTTCTTAGAGATTTCTACAGAGGTATAATATATCTTCCTTCTCAGCTTCGGGTACTTGGGCGATTCCTGCAGGAGGCAGAGATGGGCCAGCCTATGTTTAGGCTGCTCACAGTGCACTCCTCTGGCTTTGGGGTCAGGCTAGAACGCCACCAGGAGTTCACACCATTGAGAGTTACGCAGATTTGATTTGGAAGTGCCAGCCGGTGCACTAGTAAATGCCATGAAAGGAATTACGATGATTTCCAATTGCCTTTTCACCCCATACTATGGGCGGAATAAAAGGCTTGGTCACTGGCAGAAAGTTCTCTTTAATTCCTTGATCCATTTATTAAGGACTGCCTGATCTGGGAGATTAGAAAGCAACAATACTCTAGTCATTACCCTGAGCTGTCTGTGACTTGGTGCTTATTACTCCTGTGGGGGGAAATCCTCGGCCAGCAGTCCCAGTGACTGCCAGGAGCTGTGATTTAAGCTCCATGCTATCCACTTCCTCCACGAGACTGTCTTTTAGGGCAAAGGTGCCACCTGGGACTAAAAAAGGAGATCTGCTTTATGGCATTAAAAGAGACTTTGCAGAACGAGTAGAAGCAAAAAGATTTTCCATCTCTCTTGTTAGGAATATATGCTATTCAGAGAATTCAGAGGATGATTCTTCCACACATGAAAAAAATAAAAATTAAATATTAAAAAAGCTAAAAGAAATATAATAATAAAAATATAAGTACAGTAGAATATAAAGCAGATAAAACAATTAAAAATTTTCGTTGTGGTTAAAAAATATAAAAGGTAAAGGGCTTAGAAATCCCCTTTATTGAAAGTAAACTGGCTACAAGTTGTGGACGGGTTGTCTATGCACTTAAGTTATCAAAACCGAGGCTCTTCTAAGGGGAAGACCTCCTGGCGTTGTCAGTGATTGCTCAAGGTTCCCAGGCAGAGTCTTGGACAGAACTGAGTCACCAGCTTGAGCCATAGCTCAGAGTGACACATTATTTAATAGAGGAAAGGAAAATGTTAAAATAATAGCAGGGTGGGGGTGTTCTCAGCTGACGCTGAGTCAGAGCATCATAGGCAACACCAGAAACATTTCCACCCCTCACCCCACACACTGCGATGATGTCTCCTACCCATAAACGGGAACACTAGAAAATAGCTCACATATCAATATAGTTCACTGTTAATTTTATTTCAAAAAGTAGACAAATGCAACTTTAAAACTTTTTGGCAAGCACATCTATCTTCCATTTGGATGCACTTTTAATTTACTCATCTCCGATTTGACAGTCTCAGGAACCCTCTAAATTCATCATTTTAAAAACAACCTGATTTTAGATTGATTTATAATCTCTTCTTGCAAATTCTTGTAACTTTTTTTCCACTCCATTATTTTACAGAAAACTTTCAGGAATGTATTCCTTAGGATAAAATGGTAAATAATGATTCAGTTAATAGAAAATTAATTGTTTTAATTTTCTAAATAGAAAATTTAAATTTTTTTCAGTTTTATTTGTTGATGATTGAATGAGTAAAGGCCTATATTACAATGGGTTTTTACTATATAAGCTGCAACTTTTCAGTTCAAAATGTCCATTTCGTTATATTTCAGATTACAAATTGCATTACAAATCAAGTTGCATTCCTAAATATGCTTAGGAACAAAGTTTTCTGGAATCAAACTCGAAATCTTCGAATTCTCTAAGGATTTACTGAGGCAATGGTGCAATTTGACTTCACAGTTTCTTTTATATATGCTTTATAATTTTGTTCTTGAAAATAAAAGCTTTCCTCTGAATTAAAGTCCCTGGGATCACCAAATAAAACAAGAAAGGCAGGCTGTCATTGTGTTTTCAAAATCTTATTCAAAAAATCTCTTGGTTTAAATTCTTGATTTTGTTTTGGTCACTCTCAAAAGCGTAAGAGTAAGACACTATAATTTTCTTCATAGAACGGTAATATTTCTCTCATCCTCCCAATTTTAATGCAGGTGTTATGGCTTCATATCAGTTTGTATGGGAAATGTACAGGTTTAAAGCACTTAATCAAATATTTTATATTATGTTAATACAGTAACAATTTAAGACAAATTACAACTGTGATATGAGATATGCATGAGATTTTATTTTTTATTTTATTTTACTTTTTTTGAGGAAGAGTAGCCCTCTATTTTATATGTGGGACGCCTGCCACAGAATGACTTGATAAGTGGTGGGTAGGTCCACACCCAGGATCCAAACCAACAAACCCCGGGCCTCTGGAGCGGATTGCATGAACTTAACTGCTGGCCGCTGGGCCGGCCCATGAGATTGTATTTTTAGTGGAATGCTTAAAATTACTATGCATGTTAGGGAAAACGTGCTAGGAGAATTTTATCTACACACAGAAGTAAGAGAATCAATGTCAATATTAAACACATGAAATTAAATGTTATTCTCCCCATAACGGAAGAAACAAACCCTATTTTAAATTGCATTTGACAAAACATCATATATTAAAATATATTTGACTTGCATTTTCAAGTTTTTTTAATGGCACAGTGCTTGTGAAAACAAGCAATTTTTTATGGACAGTTTTCTCTTTAAGGTGCAGCCCATTTTGGAATAAGGAAAATCAAAGAAGATTTTATGTATTCATAATCCTTGCCATTTGTTTATGGAGAACAGAAACATTTTTCTCTAAGTTTCATTTAGCTTTGGTCCAATTACTATGCTTGATGTACGAAACCAGAAATCTTGCATATTTTAAATAAATACATCTCTGACTCAATTTTCAGCCTTGCTATAAATAGAGAAAAAGAGAGGGAAAGCCAATGAAAACTAGATAAAAGGGGAAACAGTCCAAGATTGTCCTTTGGACTTGTTATAGTATCATTCTTTCCCCCAGTTAACCATATATTTAAATAGCTATAGGTGAGCATGAAAGAAGTTTTCATCATTTTGTTTTCAATCAGAAGACACCGAGTTCCACTTTTCTGTCAAATGCAATCTCAAAGTTTACAGCAGCCAATCCTGCCGAATCTTCACAAGCCTCTCTTTCTTTCCTGCTAAAGAAAACGTTATTTTTTCTTTTATCCTTTCCTGTACATTCATGAACAATTATTTCCTTTCTACATTGACAGCAATGTCTTCACTCCTTAAAGTTATTTTTCGAGCAAACACTGGTATATAGAGAATTACTGTGACACCTCCACTGGACCCAGAAGACCGGAAGACATGTGCTGTGTCCAAAAAAGGTCCCTGGAGTGGTCACATTAGAGTCAAGAACAATATAAGTGTGTCCATTTATTTAGCATTTGTTTGGCAGCAATTATAACAATTTGATGGGGAAAAGAAGTAGGTATGACAATCTGAAAAAAGGAGATAAAACTAATATTATTTTCAGATGACATAATTGTATATTTAGAAAACCCAAAAGAGTCAACTGAAAACTAATATAAACAGCAAAAACTTTGATAAAGTGACTGGGTATAACATTAGAACACACACATAGACACACACACACACACGCACTCAAATAGCTCCCTTATAAACATAAACAATCAGTTACAAAATATAAGGGAAAAAAACTGCATTTAGACAGGCACATGTAAAGATAAAATACCCAAGTAGAAACCTAAAAAGAGGAACATAAAAGACAACTTGGATATATGGATAGGAATACTAATATTATAAATATATTTATTCTGCCATTTCAACTAGACAAGCTCATTGTAAAGCCGGCATGGGGAAAAATAAAGGTACAAAATTAGGGAATATTTTTTAAAAATAAACAGATGAGAAAATTTTACCCAGCATTTATCTAAAACATTCTTAAATAACAATAAAACAATATAACAATACAACAATAAGAGTGTGGTACTGGCACATGAATAGATAACCAATGGAATGGTCTACAAAAGCAATCAGTAGAAGCAAATATATAGTGACTCAGTGCCTGAGTTGGCATGCCATATCAGTAAAGAAGACATGGGTTTATTCAATAAATGATTTTTATATAGCTGGTAGTTTTCTGGCAAACAAATAAGATCTATATTACCCCTTTACATGAAAATAAATTTCAGTTGGATAAGAATTGTAAATACACACGTGAAAGCATAATACCCATAAAAGTACTATAAGAAAATATATGTTTATAAACTCAGAATAATAAGAGCCTATCTTAGCAAAAAATAAAACTTAGAAATCATAAAGCAAAGATGGATAATTTCAAGACTTCAAATATAAAACATTTTAGCACAGTAAAATCAAAGAAAATAGCTGTAAACTAGCTATATAAACTTTTTGACATAAATACGGCACACAATGGGCTAATTTCTTTAATATATACAGAACTTCTACCAATCAAGGAAAAGGTCAGCAATCCAGTAGAAGAAAGAGCAAAAGACATGAAATGTCAGGTAACATAAAAGAAAATAAATTATTTTTTTAAATATGTGAACAGTTGCTAAAACCCACTCAGCAAAAGATATTCAAAACCATGTGATACCATTTTTCATCTACGAGACTGACAAGACCCAAAATTGCCAACACATTGTATTGGCCAGGATGTAGGGAGATGAGCTCTCTCATGCATTGTAAGTGAAAGGATGAATTCATACATCTTTTATTAATGGCAATATGGCAATATCTACCACAATTTTAAATGCACATACCCTCAACCAACAATACTACTTCAAGCAATCTATTCTAATGAGTTTATCTTACACATGAGTGCAAAATGGGTATTCATTGCAACATTGCCTGCAATAGCAAAAGATCAGAAGCAACTTAAATGTCTATCAAGAGGGATTTACAGTACACAAATACTGCGCGGTTCTTGATACAATTTCAGAAATGCATATTTTTTGTGATAAAAGCAAGATGCATAATGTTTGTATAATTTAGTAATTTTTCTGAAAAGCATGTATGTATACACATATATATACACACACATATGTGTGTATATATATGCCTGTGTGTGTGTATACATGTCTTTAGAAGGATACACAGCAATAGCTACTAGCTACTAGCTACTAGCAGTTGGCCCTGGGGAGGCAACCCTGTGTAAGGAGGGAATGTCATTAAGAGGGAAACTTTTATTTCCCTATACACACACTTGTGCCTTTGAACTTTTATTGTGTGCACGTATTAATTATTAAAAAACATTTTAGGGAGCTAAACACTAAGTCACTGAGATGGGTTGAGCAGCAAATTAGAGGGAAAGAATAAGAGGCACCGGAAATTTCTGTTACCAGGGTCAGACTCTGAAGTCAAAGGCACACTCTTGCCTAATGACCTTGCAGATTTTCTGGAAACAGCATCCATCAGAGAATCAAACAGGGAAATATCAGGAACTAGGAATTTGGTATAAAACATGCAGTCTTAAAAATGAATTTTCCTTAGTGTTCTCAGTAGAAGACTGAAGATATTTGAAACACTAGATTCAGTTATGTCTAAGACATGCAGGTATCTTCATGGCAAGAACCATTTACAATTATTTGGAAAGATAGAGCTAACACTGATGAAACAACTAGAGAAAAATAAGAAGTGTTAATTCTAAGCAATCATGTTCTGTGGCGCGGGAGTAACTTGGGGAGGTCTTATGGAGAGAGGCATTCAGCTGGTAGAATTTCTAAGGGGTCATTTCAGATGGGAAAACAGCACAAACAGAGGATTGGAGGAAAGAATTAGCTTAGTGTTTATGGAGAGCAATGAAAAAAAGTGTTGTGAGTTATGCAAATATTTTAGAGAATTTTAAAATGTGCTTGGAACTCTACATTCAAGCAAAGAATACTCTAAAATGATAAATCAAGAGGGTCAGAGAGAATGCAGACAGTACTAAAAGAATGACAGTTACAGTTATAGCTACTTAAATTGAAAATATAAACAAATAAAGTAAGTTAGACCACTGTCTAAATAGACGCTACAACATAATGGTTATGAAAATCACTCCTGGAATCAAACCAGGGCTCAGATCCTGCCTCCTGGCTCCATCCCTCATTGATGCCTTAATCTTGGGCAAATGTTTTGATCCTTGGTTTCCTCAACTGTTAAATGGAAAAAATAGTAATAACAATCACCTCATGAAGTTTGTTGGGATGATTTAGGGAAGCAACGTATGTGAATATGCATTAATGCTCAGCATACAGTGCACCTCCACGATGCTAGCCAGTAGAGCGCCAAGGGCCCTGAAATCAGGCTGCTTCGGTTCACTTCCTGGCTTCAACACTTGAGACCATGGGCAACTTACCTGAGCAATCTGAGCCTTATTCCTTCTGATAGTTTCTCTTGCTGCTTAACAAGTGACCACAAATTTAGCAGTTTTTTTTTTTTTAAAGATTTTATTTTTTCCTTTTTCTCCCCAAAGCCCCTCCGGTACATAGTTGTATATTCTTCGTTGTGGGCCCTTCTAGTTGTGGTATGTGGGACGCTGCCTCAGCGTGGTTTGATGAGCTGTGCCATGTCCGCGCCCAGGATTCGATCCAACGAAACACTGGGCCGCCTGCAGCGGAGCGCGCGAACTTAACCACTGGACCACGAGGCCAGCCCCACAAATTCAGCAGTTTTAACACCAATTCATCAGCTTACAGCTCTGTAGGTCAGAAGTCCAGGTGGGCTTGGCTGGGTTTTCTGCTTTGGATCTCAAAAGACTGAGACCCAAATTTTAATCCAGGGGCACTTTGGATATTAAAGAAAATAAAGTTTTTGAAATGCAAAACAAAGTTCTTAAATGCAAAATGATAAAAAAATTAATAGTGGTACTGAGTGTAATTCGATCAAATAAGCTAAGACTCTTCCTATATCTAGTTTATTTATAAATATCACTCAATAATTATAGAAATAATAAGAAATACTGCATTTAGTGTTATTTGTTGCTTGACAAATTAAAAGATGAGTTAAAAAGTTTCCAGATAAGTTAATGGGGGTGGGGAGTGGGGAACAAAAATAATCGGCTATTAAGGAAAATTCTTTTGGAATTTCGTATGTGATTATTGTCTTCTTATCCATCATTATCATCATCATCATCATCACCACGTACCCACTACTGGGCTAGGTCCTTTAGTGCACTGCAATAATCTGCCCCTCTTAATTTGGTACTCTTTCTAATGCCATTTTACAGATGAGAATACTGAGGCTTGGCGATTCACTAACTTGCCTATGTAAAAAGAGTTACAGTGGTAGAGACAGTATTCCAATTCGGATAAGTCCTCATCCAGAATCCAAACTTCGAGCCAATAACAAAAATTCTTGAAAACGAGTAAACTTTCCACAGTTCCCTTTTTGTTTGTTTTGCTGATTCTTCATTCTGCCTAATTTTCAGGCACCGTTTTATTTCCCAAGTCGTTTTCCTTGTAGTAATAATCTACAAAATGTTAACACGTGTTCTGAGGGAAAGCTTGTCACAGGGAAAAAAGAAAAGTGCAAGTGCTGGATTAAACACTTTTGGAAAACTTTCTTAACCACAGGACCTTTCAAAGTTTTAGCATGCTAACACTGACCATGCATCTTCAAGAGGCTGCTTTAATATGAGATGTTTCCCAGAATTATCTGACCATGGGACTTTTTTTTCTCTCCAGAAACCTATTAGCATCTCGCGGAAAGTAAGCCTGCAGAAAACATTTTGGGGAGTGCCGAGTTTGAGTGACATACACATTCGTTTTGGGCAGGTTAGGCCAGTATCTGGAGGAGCTATAAAGCTGTAGGCAGGATCACAAGTGATTAGCAAAGGTCTCAACACTATATGTGAGGTAAAAGATTCATAACAGAATTTTGTCCTTTTACTTCTTTTTTTAAATAAATCTATTTCTTGTGGTCTTTTAACATTTCTTATATTCCACTTCTGAAGAGGCTGCATATGTATTTAGTAAGAGCAAAATGCGTCCTATACATGTAAATGAGGTGAAGCGCTTGGAATTTTCAAAATGAAAGGCTTATCCTACATGATCATTATCAATTGAGCAGGAAAAAAGAAGGGGTAATTATGTATGCACCCGGAGCTATGGATCTAAGACTATGTATCAAATTTGAATTGAAATGGAACTTGAGGAAGTGGAGGTTTTAAACTGGCAAGGTATTTTGCAAGTTGTCTACCAGGTAATTCAGAATGACGTTTACAGTCACAGCTCCAGCTATTTGGGCATAGAATATTCATTTTAATGTAGTTTTATGCTCTCCTGGAGTTTTTTTTTTTTAATTTTAAAAATGACAAAATTTTAGTAACATATACTGTTGCCAAAAAATTTAGCTTCCTAACATGCTTATTAAAGTCATATATTATCAGAAAAGTGGAAGTAAACAACGAATAAAATAGGAAAATAAAACTCTTCACACTTATTTTCTTTAATATTTCATCTCAGGGACACTGGTGACTGATTTTACATTTTCGAGATTTAGTACTATCCTTTAGAAATCATATCTTTTAAGGTATGATACATTAATATTAAACATCTCATTTCAAACAGTTAAAGAGGTACTTTATGACGGACATGCGTCAGCCTGACTGAAACTGTAGTTTCAAAATTAAGTAATGATGTGCTAGAAAGTTGGAATTTGATTGTTTAAAACTTTGCTGCAGCTCTGGACAATGGTGACTTATTCTGACATCTGTGGCTTTAAACATGAAAATAGACAGTAAAGAAATGATTCTCCCTCTTTCCCTTAGAAAAGTCGTTTTAGAAAAATGTTCTTTTGCCCTCCCACCAAACATGAGATCTGTTTTTGTTGTGGCTGTTGCTTTGTGTTTGCCTGTGGTACAATACCTTAACTCCTGGATGGCAGTATGCAGTGTTACTTTTCTCTCAGCCTTGCATCCTTGATCTCACTTCAGATTCCAAAAGGAAGGTAGAAATTGAAGTTTAAAGGACTGGAGGAGGCAAAAGGAGATGAAATTGCATGGCCAATTGTCCTCTGTCACTCCGTTCCTAGTACCTTCTCCTTTCAAATCCTCGCCTTCAAGAATGTTGCCTTCCATTTTTCTGTGTCTGTGTTTCTGTCTCTCTCCCTACCTCTCTAGAAGAAGAAGAAAAACAAAACAAAACTGTGTTTCATTTTGGTACCTGCAGCTGCCGGAATTAAATCCATGTACACTGAGCAATCATTCTGACCGGAAAACAGAGGCAAAAGCACTACCTTGAGCCATGGGCTGTACTTTGGTTTAACCACCATCACTGCAAAAAACAGTCTATGGATATCGCTTTTGGTGGGTAGCAGGGAAATCTGATCTTCCTTAGTGATGCTTCAAGAATCTGTCCTTGCCTTCTATTTTCTTGCAAGTTCCCCAAACTCGCCTCGCTATTTCTCACCTGAAACAGATGTCCTGCTTAAGGGGACATGTCTCCGACTTGTTGACCCTATGTCTTCACCTTTTTGCCTCTGTGAACAGGTGAGACCCAACCCTCTCTCCCCAGCCCTGGAGCCGACTAAAGTGCCGTCTTAGCTGATTAGAGTCCGGCTGCTGACTAGGTTGCATTTCCCGAGAACCCGGGACAATTCACTTTGCAGGGTGCTGTCTCTCACGCAGCTTCGTGTCCCAAGAGCCACTTTTCAAAATCTCTTAACTTCCTTTCCTGGCTATCCTGAGAACGGAACTTCAGGGGAATCCTTAATGTGCTTAATGATAAAGTCAATGCTGGACACCAAGAGCATCTCAGACACCGAGGGTGCTTTCCTTAACCCTCGAGTCTCTGGCGGGTGTGGAGACGGCACAGGCAATGTAGAGACTTCAGAGGCGGTGGCAGGTGCCAGGGTGTGGCTGCACTTGTCTCCCTTTTCTCTTCCAGCAGAAGGAGCCACCTCAGAGAGAGAGAGAGAGAGAGACAGAGAGAGAGAGAGAAAGAGAAAGAGAGAGAAAGGAGGGGGAGACAGAGCGGGAGACGGGGGAGGGAGGAGGAGGCAGGAGGAGGGAGGGCGCGGGGCGGGCGGGCGCCGGGGGAGAACGCCTGCTAGACTCGGGCTCGCACGCACGCCGCCTCTGTTTGTACACAGTGCGCTCGGGCCGCGGCTCGCTCCCCGCCGGCTCCGCCGCATTGTTCTCCAAGTCGGGAGCCCCGCAGCCGCGGCTGCCAGAGCCGCGCGAGCCCAGCGCACCGGCCGCCCGGCCGCCGCGCGGGGGACCCGGAGCCGCCGCGGGAGCCCGCGCCCCGCCCCGCCCAGCCCGCCGCGCCCCTGCCGGGACCCAGCCGCCGCCGAGGCTGAGCCAGCCTGCGCCTCCCCAGGCTTGCTCACCTCCTGGCGCCCGAGAGCAGGCGAAAGGGGAAGAAAGATCCCTCTCCCGGGTCGCCACTCTTCCTCGCCCTCTCCAAGAATTTGTTTAAGGAAGCGCTGCGGGAAGAAGACATCTTCGTGAATTCTCCGTCAGGGGCGGGGTCTGCCGCTGCCCTGCGGTGCCATCTCGGCGACACTGCCCTCCGCTACGACCCCGGACCAGCGGGGTCACGTCCGGGAACGGGATCATGAAGCGTTCGGTGGCCGCTTGGCTCTTGCTCGGGCTCACTCTCTGTGTCCCCCAGTTCTGCAAAGGTGAGGCGGTGGGGCCGGGCCACTGGGTGCGGGACAGGCGGGGAGTCCCGTGGGAAACGTCGCGCAGGGGGCCGGAGGCGGTCCCCCGGGTGCTCCGGGGGTGGCAGGAGCCGTGGGCGGCCCGGAGGAGGCGACGCGCCTTGGGTGCCCTGGAAAAGTGCTCTCAAAGTCAGAGCGGAGTGCGCGGGGCTGAGCCGGGAAGAGGGTGCGGGATACCGAGGTGGGATCGAGGAGAGACGTGGACGGAGGGGAGAAGGGAGGGAACGGAGCTCTTGGGAACCAGAGATTCCGTGGCTCACTCGGCCACCGAGTCGCCCCCGAACCATCCCTGGGCAGTGCCGGCGTTGCGGGCTGCTGGCACCAGGCGGGGCTTTCTTGGCGACCCGAGTGGGGGAAGCGAGCTTGCTCGGGGCGTCATCTAGTTGAAAGGGGAAGAGGCTGAAGAGCCACCGGGCCCTACGCCCCCGCGGTGCGGTGCTCCGGCGCTGGGCCCGGGGTGAGCGGTTTGCGCATCCGAACCCGGCGTTGGGAGTACTGGTCCAGGTGGAAACGGGGCTGACAAGTCAGTTTGGCTTTCTTCCGCCTCCCCATCCAGGGCGCGCAGCATCTATTACAGAAAAAGCCCCGAACCCGCCTTTCCTCTAACCCCAGGGTCCCAGAGCTTTGCTCAGCTCTCCCCACGGATATCAGCCGAACTCTCGGTAATAGAGAATGGTGCGGTGCGAGGCAGCCCTCGCGCCCCTCCCGAGAGCGGAAAAGTTGTAGGACCTGGTCTGGTCGTGCTTTCCATGACTTGCATGAAATAAACCAGTCTTAAAAAAAAAAAAAAAATACAGACTTCGACGAGTTTCCTGCTGAGTTGTATAAATGACTTCCAGGTCCTTTGCAGGGATGGCTCGTCAATGCAAGGCCTGGTTGTGGCTGCGTCTCTGCGCGGGTCGGGGCTGAAGTTGGCTCCAGGAAAGAGCAAGGGGAGCGACAGGGACTCTGGGGAGGCCGCGCGAGGGGGACCTGAGCCCCTTCTGCGCTCACGGATGCAGGCGGCCCTTTCTGAGGGGCCCGCGGGTAACAAACCCTCAGCAGGCTGCTTCAAGTGGAGAGCTGAGTGCACTACAGGGTTTAAAATGCTGTGCCTCTAAAAATGGGTAGTTGGATTTTAAAAATGCGTCGACTCGAATCCATTTGAGATTAGACACTGCATGAGTATTCGACACCATCCATCCATGCACGCATCCGACTATTTGTTCACAGGCAATTTGTGGGTGACTCTCGGGCTACTGTTTGCCCAAAAAGCTGGGTGTTCCTGGCCAGATAACCTCGCTGCCCTGCCAGTAGCGATCCATGGCTGCACCTTTCCTCGGTCTCCCCCCCCCACCCCCCGCCCAAGAATGAGTTTTTTCCCCCGCATGTAGGCTTGTGTGTAGGTGTGTGCCTCGCCAGCATATACAAAGTGCCCTTCCAGTTATCAGGCAGAGGCGGCCACTCCACTGAAGGTTAAGGAATGATAATGGCTCTGTAGTGGCTCGGTCGGGTCCCCCAGCGATATGAGAAAGACAGTGTTCCCACCACCGATATTTTTCCTTTCTCTTCTTTCCCGTCTGGATTCCTTCTGCACTTTGATCCCTTAGCAGAAAGGGGAAGGGGAGAATTGCAGGCGCTCCCCTCTCCTCCTCCCTTCCCCGCCTCTGTTCCCACCCCAAACGCGAAAACACACACACACCCACCCACTCACACGCACCTACGCCATGCCGCCGCCGCTACCCTCTGTCCCCGCGGAGGTGGAGGGCGGCGGGGGTGGAGGAGGAGATGGGTTGTCTAGCGTGTGTGGCCGCGCTAGCCTCGCTCGGTCAGGTTGCAGGAGCCCTGGGGCGCGGTGAGTCCCTGCTCGCTGCAGCCGGGAGCCCTGCCGCCTAAAGATATCCACATCTAGGGCACCGCTTACTCCGCCAGACAAACCAACCGTGGCGATGTCCCCGGGGCTCTGCATTCTGGCTCCTAGACAATGCTTCGGAAGCCGTGTACTGCATATTCTTAATAGAGTTCTCTTCTTTTTCAGCCAGGCTGTGGGGAGATGGAAAGAGGGCTTTAGAAAGAAACGGACCATTTTCCGTGAGCTCTTTCTGTTAAACTTGCGCCTTTCTAATTGATTCTCCCTCAGCCCTGCAGAAGCCAGAGTGCAGCTTGCGTGACAGCTCCAAACAATTCAACTTTGAGCAAACTTATTGAAGCCAGTGTTAAAGCTGAGAATTTCTCTTGCAAGCCCCCTCCCCAGACATCGTTTATCTAATGTATGTCTTTTAGAAATTGGCGTTTCCCTGTGTGGGTTGCAATTTACGGGCATTAATGCTTGGGATTTGATAAGACATGTAATTCCTTTCATTAGTCGTTTTTATTTTAAAATTAAACCCATGGATCAGTCAGATTGAATATTTTATTAACTCTTAAATTATTCATCTTTATGGGTTGCTCTAAAATCTAATAACATGCATACAGTTGCAGCAAGCACGTGACATCTTATGCAATCTGTCCCTGTGCCTGCCTTTTGTGCCCGAAGTCTTTAAGCAAATGGCACTGTCTAAAAATGTCTAGACATGTCCTAAATACTATGAATCATTGGCATTTGCCTTTTTTTAAATCAATGGTGATTTTTAGTTGATTCTATGTGAGAATAAATTAGTATCTGAACAATCACTCCAGGTAATAACACTATGCTTCTAGAATTAACACAGTAATATTTATGCTGAAATAACAAGTTTTTGTATTTTTTAAAAAGTATTACACATTAGTGGCTTCATTCCTGAATTTTCATGACCATTAACTTTATACTTTAAAAATAACTGCTAATTTCAGATTCCAGGTGAAATATTTAAAAACTAATTTTGAAATATTGAATTAAAATAATAGTTAAGGGAAGATAAAGTATCCAGCTGTGGCAGTTTGACAGTAATGTAAAATCTTGGCAATGCCATCACTGTCATGATACAGCACACTTTTTTTTCCTTCTGGTCCCGAAAAAGTTTTTCTGATTATTCTTGACATCTTTTCTTAGAATTGAAATGTATGTTGTTTTAAACTTATATGGTTTGGGGAAAACATTTGTAATAAAAATTAGTGGTTAAAAATATTCAAATGGTCTATTCTTCCTTCTGTGGTCTTGAAGTTACAACGATCTTCAAACTCAAGCAGGTGTACTTCGCTTCTGAACTCTTCTCTAAATTAAAACTTTCTTGTATTTTTCTCAACTATCTTAAGATGATTGTTCATATAAAACATGTATTCAGGATCTAGGGTATTTTTAATAAATATTTCAGTAAAGTTTATTTTTATCGCTAGAGACATATGGTTTTTCCTTCTCACAAAATTATACAATATAAAGTAAAGGGATAAAATATATGTGACCAAAATAAAATCGCTTGATTACTTAAAACCATTACCAAATATGTTTGACAGTTTTAAAAGTCTAAATTAGTAGTCCAGACTTAATTTCACTGATATTAATGAAAGTAATATTTTTAATTAGATATCTTGTTTTTAAAACTTTTCATCTTTCGAAGCGTTTTGAATAATGGGATGGACTGTATATGTTATTATTTGCATACATTTTTAAAAACCTGCCTGATTCAAGTTTCCCAAAGCCCAAGAAAGTAATTCTGATATTTGTTGTTTACTGAACACTCTTGCAGGTGCGATAGCTTTGAGGATGATTTATGGTGCAGTAGGTTCTTTATATCCTTGCCAAAACAAGAAACAAGAAATGGTGCAGCCTTCAGAACTCAGTTCAAGCTGAAGTAAAGCTGAAGGGAGTAGGTACTGAGAAACAAACAGCCAAATTTGCAAATATGTGATTAATGATATGGCTCCATCATAGCTAATCAAATTACTCTTTATATAGTTGAGTTTGTTCTCTCAGTAGTTTGAAAACTGACATTGTTCTGAAAAAAATAGTAGAAAACCAAAGCTAAGCCGTTCCTATTTTCAGTTCTTATTTGTTTTTTAAGGAAGATGCCTAGCATGTTTTTGGTTTTGTTTTTTAGATCGTAGCCCATTAAGTGATTATAATATCTTTTGGTTAATAAAAGCAAACATGCATTTATATACAATGAGTCAAATGGTTGCCCGTGTGAAGTTCAGTAAGTATTGAATTTTTTCTCCTGATTGTGTGATAATGCTAGAAATTAAGTAACATAAATACTTACATTGAATGAATTATCACTTAATTGTCACTGAAAATACCTCTAAAAAGTCTTTGATTTGAGGGAGTTATCGAGGAGAAAAGTAGACTGAAATCAACTGTGCCCTTGCCAGCAGGTGTCAGGATAATCAATGTAGATCTTTTAAAGGAAAGATGGAAAAAATAAAAGAAGTAAACTAGGAAATGCTAATCTGCAAATCCACACAAAGTGACTTTCTACTCTGTATGAAACTGATGTTATCAGTTCATTTTCCATGCTCCCCTGAGAAAGAGAGGGAGAGTGAGTTGTAAGGACCTACTGATTGAACCACAGGATTTTAACTTGGAAACAGGGTTGCTGTGACTACCGCAGAAAAAAAGTACAGGTCTAAGTTGAACCATCATTTCTCAGGGGTCTTCTGAATACCCTCCAAGGAAATGCACATAGAGCTATGAGATGCTTGCAGTAAACAATTATTACTGAAATGTTTGGCATACTTTAAAGCTTACTCTCTATACCCATTGTAAGTTTGATCAATAGCAAGTGCATTATATTGATTTACATGGATATATATTTATTCAACTGCATATTTATACACATTTACAGTACTGGTAAGAGATGACTACTTATCTTTTCCTATCTCAATGATAAAGTGTATGTTTCCTGGAGCTTGCAAGTTTCTAAATAACATAAGTCACGTGGTCAAAAGAGACTAAATGACATGCTACATAAAGTTTTGTCATTACCCATTTCAGCCAGTTATTAATCTTTATATTTGTGCCTATTGTGTATTAATAGCTGTCAGTGACTTAACATCGTTTATTTGTTTCTAATTGGTCCTTAATGGGTAACCTTTCCTTGTAAATTAGTTCTAGCATCTACTAATACAACCCTGAAAACTGTGCTACAGATTCGCCATTATACCATTTCTTCAAGCTCTCTCTGTTTTTATACAGTCACTGACATCATGCCAAACTGCCTGTCTCCAGTGGCATCCTTTCTGTGTCAGAGTCCTCCTAAAATAAAAATTCTCTCCTTCTCTCCCTTTCCATCTTTCTCCCCTTCTCCCAAACTCCCAGCATTTCCTTGCTGGATAGCAAGTAGGGCAAAGCGTCCACTGTAAAATTCTGTTATCTTTATTAAAAATTGCAAATCTCCAAAACACTGTGGATTTGCAATTTATTTTCTTGTAAGGAAAAAAAAAGAATATGAAAATGTAAAGCCTCTACTATTAAATCCTGAGATTTAAAACAGAAACAGAAAGAAATTAGGATCTGAATTATGAAGCAACTCAGGATTTTACACCTTGATTTGATCACAGTGTCCTGCCTAAAACTGTCAAGTGGGCAATAATTTCTATCCACCCTACTTGCAGAGAAGTCTCCTGCTTTGGCGGTAGCACATGGCTGAGAACCTAGGAGAAAACATCAAACACTCCTGACCACCTAAAACAGATATTACATTTAGGCCTGAGATCTTACAGAAAAGTCTGTTTCTCTTGGTTTTTAAGTTCCTGGGCTCTCTATAAACTGCATCCAGAACATGAAAGGCACATGAAGTAATAGGTCAGGCTTAGTCAGAGCAACAAAACATGGCAGTCATTAGACAAAGAGGAGACTGAAAAGTATATGCAAAAGCAATGATGGTTCACAGTTTTAAAAACTGGGGACTTTGGGGGGGGGGGGCTAAGTGTGAGAGAATATTATAATAATTGATGCCACTATTAATCTTGCATCCTAGGCATAGACTATCTGTGATATGTTGAACTTTTGGGGATACAAAGGCAGTGAAATGTGTGCATCACTGAAGGGAGTTTGTCAAGAATGTTGAAGCTTGAGAACCTTCTTCATGGTGAAAGAGACAGATGTCTGAAGAATTCGCTTGTTTGGAAACTTTATTTTCCCACCATTCCAGAGAAAATGTTATCACATATTTTTTATTGATTTTTTTCCTCCTCAAGTAATGAATGAAGGTATTAAAAAACACAGGACTCAATTTCGTAGAAAAGAAGTAGACTTCAGAATGCAGATAAGATGTCCTGCAATTGTTTGATTATGTTTTAGAAGAAAATGTGCTGCGATTTTGTTTTAAAATATGCATTATTATCGTGAAAGTAACTGGGTAGGATTTGTTCAGCAGAAGATTTAATAGTGCATGAAGTAGAATGGAGGATTTAAGTACCAGAATTTAAGTGAAGGCTTTTCAAGTACTAAAGCGCTTTTGAATGTGATTGTTACTATGGAGAAAGAGGATTGACCCTCTATCTTTACTTTTTCTGTTTTTTACGACAAGTCTGTGTCAAACTGATCGATCTCTTTTAAAAATAATGTAGTATAACAGTCTGTAAATGGGAAAGCCAAGGTTTTAATCTCTTGTTCTTTGATATTGTACTTGATGTGAAGGTAATCTTTAAATGGAGTCAGGCCACCAGGCATTCTTTCAGCTTTGTGCTTGGTATTTGATAAAGTTGTTTATTTTTGGAATGCAAAAATAATCCTCTTCAGTCTCTTCTTGTACTGAGGTCAGGATGACCATTTATGTTTTACTGATACTGGAGATTATATGAAGACAGCCAAGGTAAAATGGGCTCATGACTCTTGAGCAGAAAAGACTAGAAGAGTCAAGTGGGAACTGGAGAATATTTTTATTTGCAATAAGTTGATGATTCCTTGCTGGTAGTATAGAGGAGTCTCCCACCTATAGGCATGAGTCTTCGATTTGTGCTGTCGTCTTTGATGCCCTTCTCCCTCACATTTTCCTCTCCAAATGTTGATTGAACTCTTATTTTATCCACATTATTTTTCCTGTTTATCATCTTTTTTCTTTATATAGTTTAACTTTTACATTGTAAACACTAACTTTTTGGAAATGTCTTTGGACAAACAAAAAGCAAATTTCCATTCAAAATGCTTTAATACTTACGTGTCAAGTTCTTGTTTCATAGTCTGTGCTTCCTACAAAGCCAGGGCTTAGAACAGTGATAAACGAAACAAACCACACAACTAAACAACCACAAAACCCAAAACAGACAGTCAATATATATTGAAATGAATGGAGCTACCCTCCCCCCGCGCCATGTCCATGTTCCTTAAGAAATACCCACACATTTTAGATAGCAGTATGCTTTTTATATATAAAAAAATAAGTGAAAAGTAGTTTCAAGAGCTTTAAAAGTTTTGTTTCTCACTTTCTTTTCTTTTTTTGTAAAGATTGCACCCGAGCTAACAACTGTTGCAAACTTCCTTTTTGTTTTCTGCTCTTTTCTCCCCAAATCCCCCCAATACATAGTTGTATATCTTAGTTGTGGGTCCTTCTAGTTGTGGCACGTGGGACGCCGCCTCAATGTGGCCTGACGTGCTGTGCCATGTCCGTGCCCAAGACCTGAACCAGCAAAACCCTGGGCCACTGAAGCAGAGCGCACAAACTTAACCACTTGGCCACGGGGCCAGCCCCTCTCATTTTCTTATATAACCATTTTTTACAATCTGTGTTGTAGAATGAGCCTACTTTGAAAATACTTCTCAATGCTCCCTCAAGAGCATCATTAAAAGTATAATATTAATGTACAGGAATGATGCAAAATGCTTTCTATGGTTGTTATGCATCTTCAATTAAAAGAAAAGCTACCTCTAAGTGGTGAATTCCTTTGTTAGATACAAGGTTCTGACATTTCCCACTAACTTTAATTTTGATCTAGAAACAATAATTTTTCAGGCATCGATTTGTTTTTTCCTTTCATCTCTTTACCTGGAGACTGCCACCATGTCAGTTTAAGCATCTTGCTGGACAAGTTAATGAGGGGAGTTCATTCTGATATCTTTCTTAAATACTGTTACTAAGTCTAGTATTGATTGAGTTGATGCTATATGTCACATAGTTCTAGGTTTCATCTTTGATTCTCACAAAAATTCTATGAAGCAGGTACTATTATTATTTGTATATGAATGATGAAACAGAGATACAGAGGTTCAATAATTACCCAAGATCACACAACTACTAAGTAGCTTGTTAGGCTTAGAATCCAGTTTACGTCTAGAGCCTGCTCTCTTAACTGCTAAGCCTTGCTATGTTTCACTGAACGACAACTGTGGAGATACTTTGTTAAATGATTTTCTTATTTGGAAAACACACGTACTTCATATCTAATTACTATTTAACTGGTAGATATTTTGGAAGGGATAAATTATATTTATTCTCTTGGGATAATATTTTTTAAGTTTTCAAGTTTAAGTTGGTAAAGTGTCGTACCTCGTTTCTTTTCACATTCAGAAATCAAGGATGGAGTCTGTTCTATTTGGTCAGAAAGAGTTAATGTGTCTTTCAGAGTAGTGCATCACTAGTAAGAATAGTGAAGATGGGAAAAAGGAGAGGAGCACTTGAGAAGTGGTTCGAAACACATTTTCTTTGAAACTTTGCCATTTGATTTTATTTCAATATGATGTTTATAATTTCTTTTGGTTTTATAGCATTCCAACACTCCTCTACATTGTTCCATTATTATTCAATACAAGGTGTAAGACCATGCTTTCTCTGTAATTTTCAGATACATAATCTGGGATAAATTGATTTTAAAGGTTAGCAAGTTTTTTATTTCTGCTAGTTTAATGAAGTATTTAATTTGCCTTACATCCCATCCTCATTTGATTTTATTATTATATAAACCCATTAAGAAATTTTAGCCAAACAAAAGCACCAAATGGTCTCAAACCACAACAGCTAGAAAATTACATTTTCTGATTTAGCATTTCACCAAAATGTATTTTATTTTTTAAAGCTGGAATTGGATTAACTTTAAATATTTTACAAAATAATGAAAATTATGCCATCCAATATGAGATTGCCTTAATAAATCTTCTGTACATCTGTATAATATTTAATAGTTGAAATGGACCTCCACATGCTTTATTATATTTACTCCCCTAAACTAATAATAATAAAACAATAGGTAAAATTTCATAGGCATTTCTCATCTCTATTCAAGGGAACATAAACAGAGAAGGCATTGTTAATCTCATTTAACAGATAAGGAACCTGAGATGCAAAAACTTCAGGTGACCTGAATTCAAGCAACCAGTGACAGAGTTTGCACTTAACTCTACATTTCTGATTCCAACTTACTTTTTACTCTTTGCTGGTATAGCACTTTGCTTGAGGTAATTATAGTTGTGCTTTTTTCTCAGTTCGTGGACTCATGAGATGAAACGAAAGAATTGGTATACTGCTTGCTTTTTTGAAAACTATTCCAAACTGCTTGTCAGTCCAACCTTAACACTTTCTGGCCATCAGTTTATAACATCTCCTTCCTCTTTGGAGCCCATTACTAGCCATCATGACATCCTGAACTTCCCCAGTGGCTTCAGAACCTTGTTTCTTCTCTAATATTTGTCTCCTTAAAAACTTTAACGCATGAGCTTGTGACCCTTTTCACATTCTGGTATTAAACTTCCTGGCAGTTCTCAACACTAATGATTCCCATCTCCGTTTCTAGGTAGCTACTGGCAATACTATTCATCAGACTTTCTCATCACATGGTTTGCTCAGCTACCAGTACTTTAAATTTCTTAGACTTTCCATCTCTTACCAGAATTTTATGAATTTCTACCTCTCCTCACCTTTCATTCCCACTGAATCCACTCTTGTCACTGCACTAATTTTCAGTCCTCTTATCACTCTTCTTTCCCAACCTGGTCTCTGTGGTTATCTGTTTCAAGAGGTATTCAGCCATTTATGAATTTCTCAGCCCAGATGCCTTCACCATTTTTGCTTCGTTAAATCCCAAATGAAGGCAGTTTCCAAAGTCCCTGTCCCATTCCTGGCACTAAGAAAACTGGAGTGCTGTCAGCAGGAAGTAGGATCCATTGGAAATCCTGGTGGAGCTGAAAGATTGAGGGGGATTCCTAAAGGGAATGAACAAGAAAAATGGAAAGTGATGGGGAGAGGAGTAAGGTTTATGGGGGCATAGCAGTAATTATACCATAAGTACAGTTATTGATAATTGTAAATTTGGGAGTGTGACTGTAGGAATTATGGTTGAGGGAAGGTAGAATGCAAGATCTTTGGAAGAAAAGAGTTAAGGTATGAATGGCCAGGTTTTGGAAAAATCATCTGTATAGTTAATGAAATTCCAAAAAATTATACCAGGAGAAATGTTGCAGAGAATGGCAGTGAACCAGGAACAGAAATTTTCAAGGAATGAGGGGCTAGGATACAGAGATCAGGAGATAATTATAATATGGGAATAATATTGGGGAATAGAGATCTGTGATGTGGAATTAAAACTGGATGGGTTTTTTGTTTTGTTTTGTTTGAGAGGAAGGAGAGAGAATGTTCGCATTGAGGAGCAAGAGGGACTCATGCCACATCTCAAATCTAGAAGCCCTGGGAGATAAAACAGTATCCAATGAAGAGGGCTGCAAGGTAAACAGTGACTCAGAGGAAAGATGATTTCCTCTAGAGCAGGAAGACGATATAACAGCCTGATCCCAGGCATCGTTCTCTTTGACAGTCCTCATCCTACAGCTGTTGATGCATTGAGCACATTATAATAATTGATATATCTCACTAAGAGCAATGCTTTTAAGCACAATAAAATATGTTGTCATGTGCTAGCTCCTTTAAACCTCTTAACATCCCAGGGGTTATTATTATCCCCACTAAAAGAGGAGGACATAGACTGAGAATAGACTAAGTGATCAGCACTCAAAACTAGGTCTTGTAGACTCAAGTCCAAGACTCTTTACACTATAGCGCAATTAACAGAGAAAAGCCCCAAATACAAGGAAGAAACTTTTCTAAATTTGAAGCACAGCTGGAGGATAGGAAGATTTCTGCAGCTGTGCCCTGACCTACTTTGCCCTGTTCAGATGGGCCTCAGTGTAGTTTGAGGTCTGCATAGTTTAGGTTACTGGGAATGTCTGATATGTCTGCCTGGTGGCCTTAGTCTTTGCCCATCTTTGGATCATTTGTCTGAATGGTTCTTACTGGAAAATGACATTATTACTGGGGGAATATTGCTTTTTCCTTTTCAACATACTCCTAATTGTGCAAGCTTGAACACAAAGAATTCTTTTTCCTCAAATTTACGTTTCAAATATTTGTAAGCCATAATGTTTCTTCTTTAGTTTCTGACATGCTAAAGTCGTACATATTTTTTCCTTTAATCCGTCCTTGTAAGCCATTGCTTTCATCATTTTAGTTGTTTCATTTGGGATCTGTCCAAGTAGCCTACATATTTATTCAACAGGCTTGCCAACTCAACAGAGAATTCCAGGGATGTGCTTCTCTAAAATAATGCCACACACATTAGTCTGTACTTTTTAATTTTGCTAAGACATTCTTAATTTTTAATGTATTTTTTGCTAGTTATTTTTTTCTATCAGATCACCTTTTTCTAAATAATGCTTACCTATGTTATTATATTTTTTTCATAATTTTGTTTTGCATTTGCCTTCACTGGAATTTTACTTTATTTTTTTCATTCTGTATTTAGTATAATGATTGTTCCCATTATAAGGTATATTCTCTGTCCACAGAGTCTCAGAATAACCTAATTTCCTGCAAGTTATATTATTAGACTACTTATTGCTATTTTAATATCATGTACATATCTGCTAAATAATAATACGATGCACAAACTTCTATCCTTGGTGTTTTTGTGCGTATTTATTTCTTTTGGGGTCTTTAAAGTATTCATTATCTTCTTTAAGCTAGCATCTTTCTCTATTTCTATGTTTTTTCTGTTTCTGTATTTATTTCTAGCTATCTCCTTCTGTTGCCATTTTCTGCTCCCAGCTCATTCTTCAGCTTAAACTGCACAAGCCCAGAGAATCTCTCTGATCATCTTTTGCAAGTATCTGATGCTCCAACAGACACACATATACACACCACATGCCTCTGTCGTTATTCTCTACTATGATATCCTTTTTAAAAATTACAGCATTTCTTGAAAATCATACATATATAATCACTTGTTAGCCTGTTTATTTTAAATCTTGTTTCCAATGTATTGTAAGCTCCATGTGGACAAGAAGAGCATCTGTTTTGTTCCCTAATGTGTGTATCCAGCTGCAAACCTGGTGCCTTACAGATAGTAGGCACTCAATTAATATATGTTGATTGAATTTGTGAATGGGATGAATGAGTGAAAAACATGAATGCAAAACAACTCTGCTGGTGTATAAATCTTTCTCTGGTTAAAAAAAAAATGGGTTCCTTTGATAGACCCATTAACTCATTTAATAAATTCTTATCTGCTTGAACCACTGATGCATTGACGTGTGATTTATGGCACAAGAGATACACTTTTAGAAAGCAATAAATACTTTGGTAGTGGCAAACTCTAAGAGCTGACTACATAAATCACTTACTTGTTTCCATAGCTGTCTAACGTATAAAGAGTTCAAAAGCAAGATCCGGGTTTTACCTTAAATTATCAAATTGCAATAAAATAGTTGTAATTATATATAGAAGATAGACAGTAAGCTTTAGGCTGTCATTTTATTATCAGGGGTTGACAATAAAAGTATGCACAACAAAATCAAATCCCTTGGTGGTGTTTTTCTTTGTTGATGGAACTACAGGGAGTGCTTTGATCTGCTAATTGCCCCAGGGCCCTGGCCATCACTCCCATAAGCTCCGCCAGCAATATCTTCCCTCCAGGCTTAACTTCTTTCCCTCCTCCCAGCACGCAGTCACACTAGCTGAAGCCAGACGTACTTGGCAGAGGGGAGAAGACAGCACCTGGGAGCTGTGTCTGCCCAGGAGCCAAGAGCCTCTGAAACAGCTCTGTTTAGAGGTGTTTGTGTAATGACAATCTTTATGTCACTACCAACTGCTGTTTATTCTCTTTGGGGCAACTAAACTTCTACCTTTCTTAAATGCCTCAGTGGTTCTAAAACAATTTGTATGCTTGTGACCCCAGTAATTGTGTGATTTCTACTCCTAGTCTGAAAGCACTGAAAACGAGTCTTCCTAAAAATGGTATACAATGGCAAAGGATTGTGTAGAGTAAAAATTGTAAAATCTAATGCTTCGCTCCTTTCTTATGTGATGAGAAAGAACCTTTCACAATTTCTTTTTTGAGAGGGAGTTAATTCCTCATTCTTGTTTTAAACTTTTAATTATTTTTATACCTGTAAGTTTACACTCATCGAGGAAAAGTTGCAATGTTGACGTTTTGGTGTCTATAGTTAGAGACTTGTTTCAATAAATAGATGTCTCGAAGTAATATTTTTAATCGTAAACTAGATTGTGCCACAGTTTTGGTTTTTTTCCTAAGATTGGCACCTGAGCTAACTGTTGCCAATCTTCTTTTTCTTTTTTTCCTTCTTCTTCTTCTCCCCAAAGCCCCCTAGTACATAGTTGTATATTCTAGTTGTGAGTGCCTCTGCTTGTGGCATGTGGGACGCCGCCTCAGCGTGGCTCGATGAGCGGTGCCATGTCCCCGCCCAGGATCCAAACTGGCGAAACCCTGGGCCACCAACGCAGAGCACATGAACTTAACCACTAGGCGACTGGGCCAGCCCCCTATACCACATAGTTTTATAGTTTATTTATTCAACAACATTTTATTGGGCAGAAATAGATGCTAAGAATTGTTCTGAGTGTTGGAATTAAAATAAGGAATAAAACAGATGAAAACCTTGCTCACATAGAGCTTACATGCTAATGAAGGAAACAGAGAATAAACAAAGGAGATTGTTGAGTAGGTTAAAAGGAAGGGGTAGACATTTCAGGAGTGGGTTTCATTTCTGTGTAGGGTGCTCAGGTCAAACCTCACCATTGAGAAACATTACGGAAGTGAGGTGTATGTTGCAAGTGTGTTACCTCAAGTTTCTTTGTCTTTATATTGTATTTATTATATGTGTTATGGAAAAATTAAAATTTTTTTTGTAAAATATATCCACATTTTTCTTTATGGTTTCTGCTTTTGGCATCATATTTAAGTGCATAAGAGTTACTCTTTGTTTTTCCCAACAAATGGTTAGCTATGTGTCTCAACACAACTTACAACAACTGTTAGAAAAGGAAGCATGTCATATCCTAAATTCTATGAAATTTGCGTCAGTTCAGAGACTGACTTACTGGGCTGCTTCTCTATTAGCATGATGGCAAAACATGGTTTTAATTATTCTAACTTTGTAATATGTTTGTGCCATTGTGTACAACTATTTAGAAATGTATCTGAAAATAGCTTGCTAATATTTTAGTTGGGATGTTTGCATCTATTTTCATACATATTTTGAGCTATCGTTATCAAGCTTGGTACTGGGGAAATGCTACGTTTGTAGAATTAATTGGAAACTTCTTTTCCCTGGGTCACTTTAAATACTATAAAAGTTTTCTGTTTCTTGAAGTTGTGAAATAACTCACCTGCTGAGCAGTCTGATCTTTCATTGGGTACTTTTGTGAATACTATTTCTAGGGTCTTCCCTAATTAATCGAGAACTTGCTTGTTATTCCTTTTCCATTTTTGATAATGTATCATTCTGATACAGTAGTACACTTTAAGAATATTTTCTAATTGATTAGCGTAAATTATATATAACATTAAAGTGTTTGTGAAGAGGTACATATTTATACAAAACAAAACATATTACAGAAATCTATATACAATGTGATAGCTACGAAGTGAAAAAGAAAACATACGACAAGGTAAAGTTCCCAGGCTCATGAGTCAGGGCTTTTAACTTCAACAGATGACTAACTTTGGTTTTCTCATCTATAAAATGGGGACCATATGAGCCAGCCTTGATGGCCTGGTGGTTAAAGTTCTGCACGCTCCACTTTGGAGGCCCAGGTTCCGTTCTCTGGGCGCGGAACTCCACCGCTTGTCTGTCAGTAGCATGTGGCGGCGGCTCACATAGAACCGGAAGAACCTAGAACTATACGCAGTCATGTACTGGGGTTTTGTTGGGGGTTGGGGGAGGGGGGAAGAAGAAAAAAAGGAGGAAGATTGGCAACAGATGTTAGCTTAGGGTGAATCTTCCTATGCAAAAAATGAAAAAAATACAATAAAACGGGAATGATAATAGGGTCTGGCTCCTAGGGTTCTTGTGAGGATTTAATACAGGTTAAGTGCTTAAAACAGTGTCTGTGGCCCATGGTGAATATGATGATGATGATGACGGTGTCGTAACTCCAGGGCCCTAGCACAGTCCCTGGCACACATTGTGATAAACAAATAATTGGTAAATGAATTGAATACCGATGAATTATTTTTCTTATTTAATTATTTTACTTTTTGGTGCGATATTTCTCAAGAAGACTTCAGTCTTTTAACTGAGGGATAACTTGCACGTATGTTTATGTAATGTGTTGCTAAGAGAATGGAATCAGATAGATTGGGAGTTGGAGGCTGGATGAAATATTCACTAGCTCTGTGGCCTTCCGCAGTGTACATACCTAGCCTGTTTCCTCACTTGTGGAGGGTGGATAAAACAGTAGCAATCTAATAGGGCCATTGTAATGATTAAAAGATATAATCCAGGTAACGTGCTTACCTGTCCTGGCACAATATAAACTCTCAATAAACATTAGGTATTATTATTCTCTTAATTGTGGTTGTGGCTATTATGGTAAAGGGGCAGTTACCCTGGGATACATTCTAAACGAGAATGGTACAAGGAGAGGATGGGAACCTGGATCCATCTGACAAACTGGCCAATCACCAAAGCTTAGCAATCCTTGGATTTATGTTAAACATATTTTGGTTATATTTCTAGCTTTACATTATTGTATTTGGGTGAATGTTTGACTGTCTTAGTCCGTTAGAGCTGCTATAACAGAAATACTATAGACTGGGTGGATTATAAAAAACAGAAATTTGCTTATCACAGTACTGGAGGCTGCGAAGTCCAACATCCATGTACTGGCAGATTCAGTGTCTGGTGAGAACCTGCTTCCTAGGTCATAGGTGGCTGTCCTTTGGCTGTGTCCTCACATGGTTGACAGGGCAAGAGTGTTCTCTGAGGCTTCTTTTATAAGGACACTAATCTCATTTATGACCTAATCACCTCCCAGAGGTCCCACCTCCAAATCCATCACATTAGGGATTAGGTTTCAACAGACGGATTTGCGGGGACATAAACAGTCTCTAGTATTGTCTGTGATAGAATACCCTTCAATGACTCCTAACTCACCAGGAGGTCTTTGCTTTCTTTATATTCTTCCCACCTAGTTGCATGTACTCTCTCTGAATGTGTGTTGTGTCCTGATTTATAACCTGTAACAGAAACTTTTAAAATATTTTAGGTTATTTTTATTTCACATTTTGCTTTCGAGATATCAGTTGTAAATATTGTACATAAGGCAGTTGACAGCATGAAAGTTTTTTGTAATCTACTTATTCATGACTGGGGTGTCTGTGGTCAGTACTTAATATTCAGAAAACTCTTTACTATTTCTTGCCTTTCAGCAGTTCAAATGTATTTAAATATCTTATCTCAAAAATGGATAAAAATTAAGTTCATGTTGGGCTAAAGGTTTTAAAAGAAAAGAATTCTGTTTACATTTTAAAGAATTGACTTTTACTACTGTCCCCTGCTTCAGAAAAAAAAAAAAAAAAACAACTTTCCATTAAGAGAAGGTGTTTAGGTTAAATACAAGATATAGATACTCATGCATGTACATCATATAGGTGTTTTAAGGATAAGTATGGAACTATATTATTTCCTGCAGAATGAATGGTGGTTCAGATGTATTAAGAAATAGACAGTAATGATTCAGGGTAGAAAACTGCTAGGCCAATTTGTACCTATTTCCAAAGTAACAGCGTATGTGACTAAAATCAGGTACTTGCCAAAGCAAGCAGCATTCCACATGAGATTTACATGGTTAAAACTGTGGAGATTTATCAAGAAAATACATTATGTATGTATTATTTCCAAATCAAGTCATAAGTTAAAACATTCTTTTGAGTATTATATGAGTGTCTCCAGAAAGCAACAATTATAATGTGCAGATTCCAGGGTTATCTCTCTATCTTAAGGTCAGCTGATTAACAATCTTAATTACGTCTACCAGATCCCTTTTGTCATATAACACAACATATTTAATGAGCATAACACCAAGGGGTGACAATTATGGGGCCAGAATCCTATCATTCTTTATACACACACTCTCATGTAGATACAAATTTGTATAACTCTTCATCTATAGTAGCGATGTGGACTAGTTTAAGTATCAAAAGACTTAATCCTGGCTTTGCCAAGTACTTGCCTGGTGACTTAGAGGAATCTCCAGTTTCTGAACCTTAGTTTCCTTTTTTGTCTTTTGGGCTTATTGTAATGATCAAAACAAAAATGAAGCAATATACAGGGAATCATTTTGGAACCAGAAAACTGTCACATAAATCATCTGTTTTGGTGGCAGCTTCAAATTCTTGCTTTGTTCTATACCTTTACAGAATCAGTTAGTATTGAAAGTCATGATGATTCCCAATTTTTTATATAATATTCCCTTTATTTGTCTCAGTGTGTTTTACTGAACACATCCAGATACCATGACAACTCTTGGTTACAATTGTTTGGAAAAGGCACATAAACACACTAAGAAAAGATGACAAATCTGATATGTAGGTAGTCACTACCTTGTGAGAACTTAACTGGTCATGATCAGACTATGGACAGCTCTTACATGTGGACATGGACATATTCTTATCTGATGTCCCCAAAAGTACATGATTCCACCTGCCCCTTTTCACCCCTAGTGTTGAGATCTAGAGTGGCCGGCTTAGAAAATTCTTTTTTGTTCATGCAAATGTAGAAAGTTGAGAAGTTAAGTGTCATTCTTTCACCCTCCTGACAAAATTACCACCTCTAAAGGAATCAGGGTCTTCTCTTCTGCTGGATTCTCACAGCCCCAAACTTCAACTTCTTCTCGTCCCAATGCCAATCCACAAAAATGATATTAATACAAATTTCTTTAAATATAGTAGCAATGACAATATTTAAAATATTTTAGCTAGTCCTATAGAATCGTTTCTAGAGAAACATGCTTTATTTTGTTTCCAAAAAACTCAATTTCAAAATTATGTATGGACCATAACTTATTTTCGAACTAGCAATGTCTTGATGATACCTCTCAAGAGAAGAATTAGCTAAAATTCCAACAGTAAAATGCAATCACATTATTGAGATTTTCCCCTTGGTAACTGTAAACACTTATATGTACATAAATTTCTAATACTTCGTTAAAAGGAAAGTATTTAAATAAATTCGAAGAATAAAAACCTTATTTAAATGATCTCGTTAGTCAGTAATAGAATTCATATGGTGATTGTTTTAAAAATAAAACGTATTTGAAGTCAATTTTACAAATAAGAAAACAAAAATGTAAGCAAAATTGCTGCTAAAAATAATTTCTGTATGTTCTTTGGGAAGTAGCATAGATCAATCTGAAATAACATTTCTTGATTATTTCTAAAGGGATTATTTATTTTGCTTGTATTCCCCCTAATTCAAGAGTACCTTGAAATATTTAAAACGTTGTTACTGATAACAGCTTCATGGGAAACCAATCTAGGGTGGGAGGTTTCAGGTTGCTGATTTAACTTTAATTGGGAATACGTTATAAATTAAGTCAATTGACTTTGGGATAAGAAGAAGCATGAAAAACTCTTCCAGGATTCTTTGTGAGTAAAGGCTAACATCTGAGCCCAGGCACCTGGAGCATACAAACTTCAGTGATGACTTCATTGGGCTTATTTATGTTGGTGTATCAATCTGAAAGTATGCATTTTAATATGTATCTGCATTATAAAAACATAATATTTAGCTCTTTTGGCAATGTAAATCATCAGAAATGTAAACTGTCACTCCATAGCATAGAACGAAATCATACTTATGCAGTGTAGCTTACCTCAACCATTTTTGTTTTGATTTAAGAAATTGTAGGAAGACACTGACTATGAGGAAAATACAATTTAACAATTTAGAGCTTATTCAGATGGTTCAATAGTTCCCTGACTCCTGCTAAAGGAAATTAAAGCAAAATGAATTGATGAATAATTTGGTTGTACTCCAGGAGCTTAAACACTGCTGTTTCTTTTGTTGGAGTAATAGCAAAGGTGTGTAGTAAAGCAAAAAGATATTCTTGTTATGTGCTTTTAAAGCTGAGAATACAGAAATTGAAATGGAAACCATTTCCAGAAACCAGTCAATGCTTGTTTATAATTAAAGCTTGGTTCCTTTGGCATTGGTACTCATTTGGGAAGTTGGTTTATATATGTTGTACGTTAAGTTCATTTTGTTGTGTACCTGTATGACTTTGATACTGTAGGTTTTCTTATCAGACTGCAGCTGTGAGACAACATACAGAAAACTCTTGTGTAACCAGAATGTTTATAACTTCCAATTTAGGTTATTAGACTATTATGTTGGGATGGTCAATGTTGGTTCTTTGGTTCATGAAACTCTCTGATGTATCTGCAGTGACAAAATGGTTGTATAAAATTTTTAGAGGCATTATTGATATGCAGAAAAACCCACATAATCTTAAATGTTTAGTTCACTGAGGTTTCAAAACTGTATGTACCCATCTAATGACTCCCTAAAACAAGATATAGAAGATTTCTATGATCCTAGAAAATTCTTCCATGCTACTGTTAGTCAAATCCCATCCTCTCCCTTCCTCTCTCCAACATCTCTTTTTTGATTTCTATCACCATAGATTAATTTTGTCTACTTTTGGACTTCATACCATTGTTATGACTGTGTGTGTATATGTATTTTTGTATGGCATCATTCACTCAACATAATGGGGTTTGGTATTTATACTTGTTATTGCATATATCATGAGTGTATTCCTTTTTATTTCTGAATAGTAGTATCTCATATAAATATACCACAATTTGTTTATCTGTTCTCTAGTTGATGGGCTATTGGGTTTTTCTGTTTTTTGGCTATTGTGAATAAGGATAACCTGAGAACTCTTATAGAAGTTCCCCCCCCCCCCAAATAGACATGTGATTTCCTTTCTTCTGGGTAAATACTTAGGAATGGAATTTTTGAGTCATAGGTAGATATATGTTGACTTGAAAAACCCCTCAACAGATCTCCAAAGTGATAATTTTGCTCTTCCAACAACTGTTTTATGAGGGGTGAAGTTGTTCCATATGATCACCAAAATTTGTCACTATTAGTCTTTTGAATGTAGCTATTTTAGTTGATATGAAATGATATCTCACTGTCTTTTTAATTTGGATTTCCTAGTGACAGAAGAACTTGGACATTATCATGAGTTTATTGATCATTCATGTATCTTCTTTTGTGAAGTGTCCAATCTTTTGCACATATTACTTTTTTTGTGTTGTTTGGGTATTTTAAAGTTGATTTTTAGGGTTCTGTATGTCCTGGATTTCAGTACTTTGCCAGATATTTATTGCAAATATTTTTCTTAATCTGTGGCTTGATATTCAGTCTCAATGGTGTTTTATGTTGTAGAAGTTTCTAATTTTGATGAAGCGCATTGTATCGATATTTTTTTTCAGAGTAAGTACTTTCGATGTCCTAAGAAGTATTTGCCTAGCCCAATGTTCACCAATATATTGTCTTATTTTTTCTTTTAGAAATCGTATATTTCTGGTTTTTATATTTGGGTTTATGATCCTCCTCAAATTAATTTTTGTCTGTATCTTGAGGCACTGGTTGAGGTTTGTTTTTTCCATATGGGAATACCTTTATTTCAGCACCATTTGCTGGAAAGACTCTTTCTCCATTGAATTGATTTGGTGCCATGGTTGTATCTATTCTGTGTCTTTGATCCATTTCTCTATCATTACACCAATTCCAGGGTGTCTTGGTTACTTTAGCTTTATAGTAAAAGTAATGTATTTCTTCTAAACTTATTCTATTCTATATATTTTGTATTTTCATATAAATTTTGAAATTAACTTGTCAATTCTTCAAAAAAGACTGCTGGGATTTTGATTAAGATTGCATTAAATTTATAGATTGCTTTGAAGGGAACGGCCACTTAACAATATTATATCTCCCAATCGATTAAGATCTTATATCTGTTCATTTATAAATCTGTATAGATCCATCTTCAGCAATAAGTACCAATTCCTTTTATTTTTGTAAGGTTTTATAAAATATAAAACGTTTCACATTGATTATCTCATTACTCATACTTTACCTTATTTAAAACAGAGTGGAGAGTGTTCAGCACCTTAGTGTGCTTCACAGTGCTTACAAAAGCACTTTGCATGTGGGATGTACTTGATAGACAAATTGAATTCCCAGAAAACCATTTTATTAATATTTTGTGTAACATGACAATGCTGTTAGAAATGTTAACATTTCAAATAATGAAGTTTTTTAAGCTAAAATAAATGTACAAATATGCAAGTTTCCAGAAAAATAAACTGAGATTCATAGCATCAGACCTATTAAAAGCTGAAATAACAAAGCTTTGAAACATTGGAAAGTAGTTAATGGAATCAGGGAAGTTTAGAATACCTATGATCACTTTGTTCTGCTAGAAATAAACATCACAGTTTAGCCACCTTGCGTAGATAAGCACCTCTTCTATCTATAAAGATATTGGTAGTTACAGTTATTCCTAGCTTTTTACAGAGTAGTCAGGCTCACAAGGCAGGGAGACATTGTACAGTCTTCACCCTACTTTAGAAGCTTAAAGAATGTGTGTGTGTGCATGCGCATGCGTGTGTGTGTGTGTGCATGTGTGTGGGGTGATGACCTTATCGCAGAAAGGGGTTACTACCAAAAAGCTTTTGTTTTGACTGAATCTCTTTTGGTTCATACCTGAACCAGTCCAAACTAATGAGATTCTCTTTTAAACACGTTACGCAAAAGCCATCAATTGTCTATCTTTTCTGTTACTACTTGTTTTGCAGAATTGACGTAGGAAAATGGACCAAAGGTATACTGAGAGGCAAGATATGTACTTTTGAGCTACTCATTGCTGGCACCTTCCCAACACATTCAAAAATATTTAGTATGTTAATATGGTGCCTAGAACATTTTAGGAAAAAAATATTTCTAGAAGAATCTTGCTCTGTAACTGTAAGCTGCTCCCCAAGTAAATTATTTTTGTTTATAAGATAATTAAACACTACATTGCATTATTGGAAAATGGATTGCATTCTTCTTGCTTGAGAGACCATTATTAGCAGTATATTTATATTCACTGTCTCCTCCCATGATTTAGATATACCACATATAATTACAGTGAATGAAATAAAAAATCTTCCAAAGAACCACTTTTTGCCATGCCAATATGTGATAAGATTTCTCAGATCTGTACCAAGTTCTACTCTGAAATATGCCTGTGTCTCTTTTCCTTTCAGTGTTTACTGAGGTTCTCGTTTAGATAATTACCATTCTAGAGGTTGTAACCTACGCAAGTGATGGTATTACTTATTCCTTCTTTACTAATCTAATAGGAAACGACTGATTAGGGGCATTCAATTTATCTACTCACTTTATATTAAGAGATGTTTTTGGGGGCAGTGAATTTATTCCCAGGCTTGAAACACCTTGGCCTTTAATTTGCCAAACTTCAGTCTTTAAGTAAATTAGCTGGGTTCTGACTGAATTAATTCAATTCAGGGAATGTTGTACCAATAGCTGTTCCTATACTTTCTCACATGTTTCTGTAAGCTCCAAACTGTTTGAAAGCAATTAGATTCTGACTTACTCAGTTACCCTCGGAACACCTGTTCTTTGACCTCAGAGTATCTCGCCCTTTCCCTCTATTAACTCTCCTCTTGCTTTCCCTTAATTTCTCTCAGTTTGTATCATTTTCCCCTTAAGTTAACTGCTGCCTTGGGAATCTGCCACTCCTCCGATTGATTGGCCTTGAGCTGCTCCCACTTGGTAGCCGTTCGTGCTCAGATGGTAGTAACCGTTTAGTCCTTTAGTCCTCAAAACATGGTTTGGTCAGTGCACTGAGAACAGATTCATCTCTTGGGTGTGAACTCCCAGGGATGTATAATTTAGAAAAGTATTGTATCAGAATATCAATTTTTAATTCCATAGTGGTAATTATAATCACTGAAGATGTAAAAAGACACATGAGACTTCTGGTAGGTCATTCTCTCCTTATCATGGAATTAGCAGAGAGGAGTTGGTTGAACAGCTTGAATGTTTCAGGGTTAGAGGCTGAAGTGATCTTACCACAACAGGGGCACACCTGTCCCACCATCTGTACTTAAGCCCCCATTCTCCTGGCCAGTGGTCAGTGCTTGGTGGGCAATGCCGACGTTCACATCTACGTCTCAGGTTTGGGTGCTCGAGCTCCTGAATAACCTCTCCTCTCATATCCTGTTCATCCTCCAGAGCACTTCTGACTGACATAGTCTTTCTTCGGATATGATAATTCATTCCCTCAGTTCCAAGTCAACTCTTGCTGTCTGGAAAAGTAAATCTTCTCTATCTGTTGGGATTTGATAATTTAACCACCATCCAGCAATTTTATTTTTCAAATTTCCAAGTTCTTAGGGCATTCCTAATCTGTTTAAAATTGCAAGCTCAGCATGCATGAGCTGTATAACTAGAGGACCATAATGTTGGAATTTAACTCTTGGGTTTGTTATTTATTTCAGAAATAAAATTGCATATTTTAGTAATACAATTTGTGCTTTTACGTTTAATGATTAGCAATGTATTATAATAAATCATTTATCTAATTAAATGCTTATCTGACAAATTTGAGGCAAAAATTGGGCACAAGAGAGGACATTTATTCAGATTCTTGCTGTGTTGGGTACACCTGCCTTGCACCTTTTATGGTCATACTATAAAGGCACACAAGCCTGATAATGTTTTAATCAATCAAATAGTTGATTTAAAAAATTTTGTTCTTCATATTTAAGTCATCTTAGACTGAAACCACAGCTATAAGATGTAAATGCTAATCTGTATGGGGCAAGACAGCAATAACATTAAAATAGCTATTTTTAATAAACAAACGCCAATTCCCATACGCACATGAGTGTTCTCCTTCAGAGTAATCACCCAGGGAGGTTTACGCCTTTTTCCAAATGATGCCACGATTGTTTAAATGGTATCTTAAACTCCTTTTGGAGTTGCCTGTAAAGCCATAGGATAAAAATGAGTACCATCTTTTTCGTGCCACAGTTAACTTCTATCCAAAACTGTTTGCTCAGCTTCATCTTTACCTAGTCTACCAGGATTGATACTGAGAGAGATTTCTCTTCTTCTAAAACTTGCATATAGCCTCAAATGACCAAAACTACCACCATTCAGGTTCTTCAATATATTATAGCACAATATGTGAAAGCAATTTTGAGAGAAAACTTTTTGCTCTTTCAGAGCCACTTCTGTGTCATCTGTTCACATCACGCTGTTGTAGATATTCACAATTATGAACCATGCTTTTTTGTGGACCTATGGCTTACATTTATTAGAGAAAACTGCCTTATTTAGGGTCTAAGGAGGTGAGAGGATGTGTAAAGTAGTTAGAGAAGACGAGGTGTATTTCCAGAATGTGATCTGCATTTGTGATGCATTCATTGGAAATGTCCTCTAAGCCCCAACATTGTGAGATTCCAGGGTATTCCAGACCTAATTGTTACTTATGCAGAATGTTCCTTGGCTGCGCGGAGGATACTGGTGGTTAGTCTCGGTTTTCTTTGTCAGTCTTGCTTCTTTGTGGCTACCAGCAGCCCTGGAGAGAAAGAAAGGGGTGAACACCCTGCCAGTGTTCCTAGTGATTTTATCCACAGAACGATAAGAACCTAATGAGAGTCCTGGGATGGTGGGGGCGGGGGCGTGGGGCACATCTAAAAGTGGGAACAGACATCAGAAAGATTGTTCTTTGAAGGCCCCAAAAAGCCAAATAAATGATATTTGAAGAATCAATCCCTGAGTCATTGATACACTGAGCATTAGAAGAAAATGTGTATGACCGTTAGATCTAAGATTATGTGTGAGAGGAAATGGCAGCACTGGATTTATCTGATGTGGTAGGCAGAATAATGGTCCCCCAAGTGGTCCCCCAAAGACATCCAAGTCCTAACCCCTTGAGCCTATGAAAAAGAATTTTGCAGATGTGAGTAAGGATCTTGAGATGGGGAGATTATCGTGGGTTATCCGGTGGGCCCAGTATAATTCCAAGGATCCCTAAAGTGAGAGGAGGAGGAAGGACATTCAGTGAAGGAGATGTGATGACCGAGGCAGAGGCAGAGCGATCACTGTGCAGAAGACTCAACTGGCCACTGCTGGCTTTGAAGATGGGAGAGGGCCACACAAGTCAAGGAATGCAGGTTGCCTTTAGCAGCAGAAAAAGGCAAGATAACAGATTCTCCCCTAGAACCTCTGGAAAGGAATGCCATCCTGCTGACACCTTGATTTAAGTCCAGTGAGGTCCATTCATGTTTCTGTTTCCCAGACTGTAAGATGATAAACTGATGTTGTCTTAAGCCATTAAATTTGTGGTAACTTGTTATAGCAGCAAGAGGCAACTAATGCACTGGTGCACGAGCATCTCTCCCACGCATGTAATCCCAGCCATTCCATCCTTATCACTATTCTTGCTTTGACCTTCTGAATCCTGGGAATAGGGTTAGTTTCACATATTTTTTTATGAGATTGCTTAAGATTTTTAAAACATTCATAGAGTGAATTCATCTGAATTAAAACTAATCTAGAGAACAATGAGTTTAAAAATGTTTATCAATTCATTTAAAGATTTAATTGTGGTAGTGAACTGGATTACAATTTTCTCCCAAGAGTTTGATTCTTTTTCTTAATTTTGATGTGAAGTTCTACTTTCTAACACTTGTATAACTTTGTTAAAAATTATCCTTAAAAGTTGTCTATATAATTTCACAGTACTAAAATACTGTTATGTTTAATATTGCTAGAAATAAATGGGCCATCTGCTCAGATTTTGAAGCATTTTTTTCATACAGAGATCTATATATCCAGAGTATCATTTTAACAGAATTTGATGGGTGATTTTTAATGAAGTGTTTAAAAAATATGAGGCAAATATGAATCTATAGGTAGTACAATGATATAAAAATTCTCACAAGGAAATGAAGAAAATTGTTTAAGATGTAAAAGTTATATAAAATATAAAATGAAATTCTACACTAAATTATGTCTTGAATGCATTTCAGTTATACATATTTGGGGAATTGTAACACATGTAAGCCTCGGAAAATATAAAATTAGTTTTATTTTTAAAAATTCCCTTTCTATGTGATAGTTCTTTAGCTATCATGGATTGGCTGGACATTTTAGAATTATGTCTCGCTAAGTCACTGGCAGTTAGAGACATACTTCCCTCCCTTCTTGCTCTCCAAGCATTGTCACCAGGGGAAGGGCAAGGGGAAAGGCCCCAGCATGACTTACTCCCCAGTGTCACTGTGCACTCTTCCTATTCAAAGATTGGCACCTGCCTTTCCTGCCCAGTGAGGTCACATGGAAGACTAGACCAGACTTGACTTTTATTGTGCACCTACTATGCTCCAGTAGTAGACGTTATTTCATTTGGCCCTCACTAGAGTCACAAGTGATCCATCTACAAGGTCCTTATTACACAAGTATTTATTACACACATGCCCGGAGTTATAAAGATTTGCAGGGAAGCAAACATTTTTATGAGAAGAAAATAGTGACTAGTGAAGAGGTGACTAATAAAACTACTAATACTTTAACAACACTCTCTGATTAATACAACAACGTGAACTCGTGTATTGTTGATTGTGTATTATCTAGTTATCAGATATAGGAAATAGTGAAAAATACAAAATAAATACGGTACTAACCCACAGCAACAGCGCTTCAAATGGAAATGATACAAATAGAATTAAGAGAAGTCTTTGGGATAACTGATGATTACCTACAAAATTGTTTTTCAAAATGACCCTCTTTATGGTTGTGCTGTTAGAGTCATCAGTGAAGTTTAAAATATATTATCATACAATTTTGGGGGGAAAACAACCCCACATCCCCTCCCCTCTGATCATTTCTTGACTATTCTTCTTTTGAGCACTAGAGCAATTATAACTTAATTTTGGTAAGTGTAAGATGAAATAAACTTACTTTCGTTATCTTCAGTTCAACATAAGTCTCAGCCAAACTTATTTTTTACTATAATGTTAAGATAGTTTAGGTGCTAAGTAGATTTATTTAAAACTCCATTATCCTGGAATTATTTATCTCAGATAAGAGAGCTGTTGTAAATATACCTCATTTTATTGATGTAAAAGCTGCAGCTTGATGAGTCGAAGTTACTTACCCAAGATGGCACGTTAAAAAAGTCTTCAGAGCTCCAGCTCTTCCCTGCCACCTGCCTCCCTCTAGGGCCCATTCTCGCTGGGAGATACCAGTGTGGCTGCATAGGGAGCTGCCTTTCCTTTTGATTAGTTGCAACAACTGTTCTGATTGGTTGGTAGCCATGACTTACCAGTTAATATGTTGGCTATCCCCCCCGACTCGACTGCCTCTAAGAAGTACTCTACCCAAGTAGGCCTGATGCAGAGACTCCTAGTCCTGCCGTCTACCCATCCTGTCCGTACAGCTATCGGGGAAACAAAACCCACCTACTCTCCTCTATGGTGGGAGGTAAGGGGGTGAATTCTCTTTAGATTTACCCTCTATCATCCATATGTTATGGTTTTCTAAATTTCATGGAATGATTGAATATTTTAATTGGAAGGAATCTTGGAGAGTATTCTGGTTCAAACCCATCCTCATTTTGTACACTAGGAAATTTACATTTAATAATTGTTAAGTGTTAAATGTAAGTGAGTGTTCAATATGGAGTAAATAATGTGTACTTTACTCCTAATCATACCCCTGTTAGGTAAGTATTATCTCCATTTGATAGATGGGGGAAATGAGAGCTTCAGTGACTTTGTCAGGGTCACCCGGCTCATGATCAGCAAAAGATGGTATGAGCCCTGACAGGACTTTAGGACTGAAAGCCTAATTCATTGATGGCTGCACTATATATTGTCTACAGAGATGACAGCACCAGCTTGGGTTGCTCAAGCTCACACGGCTGATTAGCCACCTCTGTAGGGCCAGAACATAGCGTTTGTCAACGAGAGGTCTTAAAATACTAACGCCAAAGAATGTAGATAGATTTGAGATCAGATAATATTGCAAAATAAGAATGATGCTGCAATTTATTGTCTCAACAATCCTGAGAAGAGTCAAAATGGATAAAAATATGCAAAAAGCACTAATAAGAGCATACAGTTTCCCAGAACTACCTGTCCTTGCTGATCTGTGAACATGTTTTTAATACCCCAAAAAGCTGGTTTCAAGGGTAAAAGTGGGAGAGATGCTCTTGCTGTGCTGTCCAATACAGTATGGTTTGGTCAAACATGGCCGTTGATTATTTGAAATGTGGCTAGTCCCAATTGATATGTGCTGTGTGTGAAACTCGCTCAGTGAAACAGACTTAGTACAAAAAACCTGTAAAATATCTCGTTAACTTTTATATTGATTACATGTTTAAATGATAATTAAATGATCCTTTAATGATAGTTAAGTGATCGTTAAAGAAATATTTTTATTAAAATTAATTTTACTTATGTCTTTCCTCTTTTTAATGTGGCTACCAGAAAATTTAAAATTGCCTATGTAGCTTGCTTTATATTTCTGTTGAATGGTGCTGGCTAGAATAAGAGAGAACAGGATGAGTATTCAAATCAGAAGTGGAACATTTGCCCACGGAGTACTTTTGTTTGTAAATTTAAAAGATACGTTGTATGGTTGCCCTTTAAAGACAATTCTGGCTCACTATTATTTAAAAAGCTTCATAACATCATACTATGATTTAAGTAATGTTATTTCAAGACTGTGTTTTGTTAATCTCTTGTGTATTGTCAGATAAATGGTTGGCTTATGGTTTAAGTATATACAAGTTTGAGAAGTATAAATATACATACAATTGTCCTAAATCTTTTAAGTGAATGAAAAACCAAAGTATAGATGCTCATTTACCTCAACAGGCCATCCGTCTAAAGCGACTAAGAGATGTATCAAGAATATTCAACTTCACTAATAAGTAAATAAGTAGAAATTAAAATGTATGAATAGCCTTACTTCGTCAGTAAGGTAAAATTAAAAGTTTAGTAATATTTAATGTTATTCTGGTCATGGATTGCTGGAGAGAGTGTAAATAGGTTCAAATTTTCTGGTGGGAAAATTGACAATAGACATAAGAGTTTAAGGAATTTAATATAATAATTAAAGATGAGGCATACTATTGAGAGAGAAATAACCATTAATCACTAATCACATAATATTGAGAGATAAGTACACTAAGATAATGTACTACAGTGAGTAACCCTTACTACAGCAGGATTTGAACACGAATCCTAGAGCTAGGCTGCCTGAGTTAGACACCAGGATCTTCTACTTATTACCTATGTGACATTAAATTATGTACATAGTCTCTCTGTGCCTCAGTTTCCTCATCTGTAAAATTGAAGCAAGAATAATATGTACCTCATGGGGCTATTATGAGGATGAAATCAGTTAATATTGCTAGGGTTTTTGGAACAGTGCCTGGCATACAGTAGATTACACATATATTTTTTAAGTTAATCAAAAGCATTTGCTAAGATATATGTACACATAAAAACCTGTGATATTGCATTTAATGTAAAAATTGAAAGTTAGAATTTAAATGAATGGTGTATCCATGCTATAAGATAATATGCAGTCATTTAAAGGATGTGAGCTGTATTTATTGACATGGAAGGGTGTTGATGGTGTATAAGAGAGAAAAAGAGTTCATTTAACAACATAATGTTCAGTATTATTCTGTTTTATGTATATTCACAGAAAAATGACCGGAAACGTGTGAAAATGATTTCTTTAAAATTTAATTTTGCTTTATAAAAGTTTGCTCGTTTTTATTTTTCAAAACGATGCTGAAGTATGCTTATTATCAAAAATATATTTAAAAATGTAAGTCACAAAACATTAGTTCTTTTCTTCAATAATGAATTGTGTGCTTTTTGAGTCAGCTGATGGTTAAGTGCATTACTACTGTTAGTTACCTTTTAGGATAAGAGGGTGAGCTGGTTGATCTGCTAACTAGATCAGTTCATGACCACCCTCCCTAACCTGTAGCTCTAGGAAGAAGAACACGCTGCCTCAGGTCGAGCAGGACCAGGGAACACAAGTGGAAGGGCTGTCGCTAACTAGATTTCTCTGGACCAGGAATTTTCCACACCACAAGACTGCAGAAATATCTGGTGCACTGTTGCCTCGAGACCCATGCTTGGGAAAGCAAGCTGTTATTCTTTATAAATTACAGTAGCAGAACATATTTCTAAATTTGGCCATAGAAGTTAACAAGAATATTATTCAGCTCTTAAAAAGGCTGGTATATTATGTAGTACAGAGAAGAGAAAAAGGAGCTATATTTTGATGAAGTTTTGAGGTATAAGGTACAAGAATTATTAGGATTATGGACAGGGCTGTGACATATAAGTAGGAATCATATTATTTTTATTTGTTAAAATAAGGATTGAATAAAATGTTTTAATTTACATAATCTAAGAGGTAATGAAATATGATTTTTCTTAATGAAATATGAAAGAGTTTCAAGTGTAACATTACCAAACACTAGCTAAAAATATAAATTATGAATTAAGAAAAATGAATTTTGTAAGAGTTGGGGTGGTACTTTAAAGACTTTGAAAACATTAGAATACTCATACCTTTAATAGACATCGAGGACCTTCTGTGTGTTGATGAGTTTTCTGGGTGCCAGGGCCAAAGGGAAAAACTTAACACATTGGAAAATCAGTAATATGTTTCAATTTATGCATCTTTAATCCAACCAGCCATACATCTCACATTCACAGTTATTTTTTGTGTGGATAGCTTTTGTTTTATTTTTTGTTTTTTGTTTTTTGTTTTTGTTTTTTTTTGCCACAGAGGAATATAACAAAAGGAAAATCAGGTGAGAGATTTTAGATTTGGCAAAACCAAAGAGAGAAAATCATTAAAGGCTTTTTGAATAAGGAAGTTTGATAAAATAGGTATTTTTTAGAATATTGCACAGGAAAAGTGGGAGGGAGATAAAGATGGGTATAGCAGACACCGTCAGTTCCCCAGCCCCATTCCTCAGGCCCTGCATTTTGGGATGCTTGGGATGATGTCCAGCTGCCATAGCATTTCTGTTCCTAAAACATTTTTCCAGAACAGGTAGAGTGGAAAAGACAGGAATTAACAAACATATGGATCAACCCTCAAGCAATGACAGTGGGGAGTTGGTGTATAAACACCCCGGCTCCCAGACTCCAAGTGCTATAAATCTCTGAAGTATGTTTCCACCTTTTCCAGAGTTTTCCCCTATGGAATTAATCCCAAGTAACCCTCTGCAGTAGCTTAGTGATCACTCTTTACTGGCTGTCTTTCCTTCCATGAATCATTTCCCTGCCTTCTTCACCATTGCTTCCTGTACCTGAGCTTGCACCCATTAGCAGGGTCTATCTCTGGGGAACCCGAAGAAGACAACAGCGTAGTGGCAGGAGATGAGGAGGGTCTTTATCTCATTCATTCAAAATGGTAGTGCCTGCCTTCCATGATATACCTTTATAATATAGATGTGGGCAAACAATCTGAACGCATCTTATAAAGAAAAGTAATTCAACTAAGTAGATATTGACTCTTTTCTACATGGAAGAAACTATGGTAGCCATGCAAGGGCTAAAACTAGTGAGATACATATCTGCCTTCAAGAAAACTGCAGTTTAATATGGGGCGAGAAGGTGAATATAAAAATGATTGTAAGATAGGCTAGTACAGTGTGTGAAATCAAATTCAATGATCACTCCTATTAGATTTTAGACCTTAATGTGACTAGAATTTTTCTCCAAAGTTAATCTTTATCTAACCCTGTCTTTAGAAGCTAATAGATTGTATCTGAGATTATAGGAAAAAAGTCAAAATATGGTTATGTATATTAAGGTAGAGAAGATCAATAGAAAAGTCACCTGCATTTGCTTTCAGTTACTATAATTAATGACGTAGGCACAATGCATTGAAATAAAATTAAAGGCAAACATTACTGGAAATGTCAATTAGCCATTCCCAAATGGAGAATAACATTTCTTTCCTCTTATACATATTCAGTTTTTGCCAACTGCTTTATGATACAAGATTTGTAAATTATTGAGAGCAGTGTGAGATGAGTAACGTTTCCAATAAGAAAATAGATAAAAATAGAGCTTTGTATTTGTTGAGATCTGAATGGATTTACAGTTTTACTATTTTCCTTCCACTCAGGTAAGTAGTGCTGCCTAGGACAGAACATGTGGACTAAGGGGCACCATGTTACAATCTCTGGCCTTCTTCATACATGTAAATGAAGAAGCCCAGGCTCATCTGTGCAGCTTAAGTCTCAGGCTAGGACTTAGAAGCCTTAAGATATTATAGTAATTTCTCAATGTATTTTTGTTAGTGCTTTTTGCATGCCAAAGACAGAAAACAAACAAACTAGTTCAAACCAAGAAGGAAATGCATTGTCTTCCATAATAGAAATATTTCTGGCTTCAGAGACAGCTGGATCCAGGAGTTTAAATAATGCCATCAGGTCACAGTCTCACTTCATCCCTTGGTTCTGTGTTGATTTCATTCTCAGAAGGGCTTTCTCCAAACAGAAGCATGATGGTTATCAGTGGCTCTAGACATAAATCTTATTAGTTTCAAGCCTAGTAGAAAGGAAATGAGCTTTGTCTCTGAAGGGTTTCACAAAAGTGCCACAAAAAGTATCACTGCTCTAATGTCCTGCTTGCTTCATCTCATCATCCTTGAGTTACCTGAACAGCCACGTAAAACATGGAGACTAGTGGAGAGATGGATTCCCAAGGAACATCAGGGAGCTATGAACAGAAGACAAGGAGTGAAAGTCAGGCAGGCAAAAGCAAAAATGTCCACCACACTCATCTGCTTGATGAGAATATTCACGAAAATACCAGGATATCAAAATTCAATTGGCAAAATCAGTAGTTCAAGGACACAGAACAAGGGTCAGTCAACTGTTTTTGTAAAGAAAGTTTTGTTGGAACACAACCAAGCCCATTGGTTGATGTAGTGTCTCTGGCTGGTTTTGCACTATAACAGCAGGGTTGAGTAATATCAACAGAGACAGTATGATCTTCAAACCTAAAATATTCATTACCTGGCTTTTATAGAAAGAGTTTGGTGACCCTGAAATAAAGATTTAAGAAAAAATTAATAGAATTAAATGGGTGCACTTGATAGGGTAAATAAAACTTTTAAAGCATCAGTTTTTAAAACAACAACAAAACAGACATTGTGCTTTTTGAACCTGTTCCAGTAGGCAATTTTCTTGAATCGTCTGCTTCAGTACGCAGTTTAGGAAACATTGCTGTGGTTGCAGAGGGCTCTGCTGAGTGAGATGTTCCCATATGTTTTAGGTTATTCAGTCTGTACCTATTTATAGAGGTTTCGAACCAGCCTTTATTGCCTTAAAATTTATCTTTTTCTTTGTACTTGAATTTGACTACATTTCATCTTTTGAAAGTTTTGCAAAGTGCTTGGTTAATTATGTATATAAATTACCACAAAGCATAAAGATACATTTTTTTTCTGGCCTCTGTTCATCTATCCACATAAATTAAAAATGGAACATAAACACATTATCTCTTTCTGTTCCACCCTGAGTTCCTCCTAATTAGGGAGCAATTAATAATGTTATGATCGTTCTGTAAAGTGGACCACCTGTAAGAGATGCTCAGATTGTAGATATTTTGTTACGCAATAACTCAAAGTCAGCGTTTGGCAATGTTGTAATTGGAGAGCCGTAGCTCTCTTACTTTCACTCAGCTCTTCAACTGAACCTGCTGAAGGCTTTTGGATTAGAAGAGTACCTGGCTTTATCTTATTTTTTACTATTGCTGTTTGTCTTTTCCTGCTAAAAACTACTGCAAGAAAAATAGATACTTTGAAAAGAATATTCGAGTAATTCTTCTTTCTTTTTGTAAGTAGGTGAACTCAGATGACATTTCCTTGGGAGAATATGTGTTTCATATGTCTCTAATCAGTAGGGTTCTAACTTTCTATGGCGAGAGACTTAGCGGTGTGTGCTACCCAATCATTTACTCATAAAAGGGTTTGAGTGGTTAGGTATTTCCTCTGTGGTGAAATGGGAGATGGTACAAAATGGATTGATACTGTAGAGCCTGTAGAATTTTATCTGTGTGGGCCAAGAAAATGAGCCACAGGAAAAGATGAGAGAATAGCAACTTGGTCATTCAACTGTTTATGCAAAAATACAGAATCGTTTTAAAATGCTTCTCAAGTAATTGCAAGAGTTTTTAGAATGGCTTTAAGTGTAAGTGATATGACTGATCGGTTGAAAATGGTATTATAATTTTGAAGCAACGTGAAATGTTTAAACCGAGAGCCCTTGCTTTTGACATAGTAAATAATTTATTATTGTCCAAGGCAGCTCTATTTAATAGAAATGTAATGTAAACCATATGTGTAATTTAAAAATTTCTAGTAGCTACGGTGAAAAATGTAAAAAGAAATAGGTTAAATTAATCTGAATAATATATTTCACTGGTGACTATGGTTGATAACACTGTATTGTATAATTGAAATTTACTAAGAGTAGAACTGAAATGTTCTCACCAAAACAAAACAAATGGTAAATATGTGAGATGATAGATGTATTAATTATCTCAATGGAGAGAAGGGAATCCTTTCAAATGTATCAAATCACCATGTTGTACACCTAGAATATTTTATAATTTTGTCAATTATACTTCAATAAAGCTGAGAAAACAATATATTTTATTTAAACCAACATGTCAACAATATTCTCGTTTAAATGCTTAGTATAAAATTATTAAAGACGTATATTACACTCTATGTTTTATCCTAAGTATTTGTAATCTATTATGTATTTTACATTAATAGTACATCTCTATCTAGATGCTAAATTTTTATCAGAGATAGTTTATCTGGAATTAGATTTCATGAAATTTACATTTGAAAAAGGAGAATCACATACTCAAGTTGTATCTAACATGTTTAAAATTTTTCTAATAGCTACTTATTAGATTTTTATTTAAATTAAAATTCATAAAATTATCAAAAAAGTAAAAACATAGCTCTTCAGTCACACTAGCCGCATTTCAGATGCTCAGTAGCCACATATAGCTGGTGGCTTCGATTGGACAGTGCAGGTGTAGGACATTACACTGTCATACAGGTCAAAGTTTTCAAATACTTGTGATTTATTTGTTTATAATAGTGAAACCTTTGAAGAAGAATATCCACAGTGTACCAACTGTAACAAAATATATAAAAATGATTCTCCCCACTAAAAGTTGACTGGCCCAGGTTCTGTACGCATTTTGAATTTTTCCTCACTCTGGATCTGCACTAGGTCACCTCTTTTCCAAATGGTATCTCCTCTTCTCCAGTTACAGAGCCTCAGCCAGCACACGTAGCAGATTTCAGAGGTAGATGGGCTACAGATTTTTAACAGAATTATTTTATTGGAGGAGCATTTCTCTGAAGTATATTGTTCTCCTTTTCCAAATATTAAAGATACAACAGTTTCATGTGAGAATCCTGGTGAGATCTCAGTCTGAACCTCTTCCTGAGCCTTGGCTGCAGAGTGACCAACCCTAAAGCCTTTCTCATATGTTTTGTTTTTAGGGGAGCAAAATTATGCTCGGAGACTGAAGCTGTCTTTGCCAGTCGTTTATTTAACACAGGTTCACTGCGGGAATTTCCTCAGCCAATAGCATACAGGATGATATCTCTTAAAAAGCCAATAAAGAAACAACATACCCTAAATCAATGGTAGATTAATCACACTATTGTTCCAGGCAAGAGGAGATGAAAGAAAGAAAGTTCCAATTTATTTTGAAGTGTATGTTTTTTAGGAGTTTGTTCTCAGGAGAGATGCTTTGGCCAACTGAGGGCTGATGTCCAAACTGCCAGCCCAAAGTACAAGTCCCCTGTTGCTAGAGTGTGTTGCCAGGGACCTATGGTACAGGTGTTGATGGACAAGCTCATCTCCTTCTCAAGTCCACTGCAAGACTTTCAGCCCTTCTGCCCAGGAGTGCCTGGCTAGGGTGGGAGCTAGTGCCCCAGGGGTCTTCAGAGAGTTATTTAGGTCAGCAGAGTGGTCTTGCCCGGATGAAAACTCTTGAATAATTCTCACAAACTCTCAGTATTTATAGTGGAAAGTTCCCTTACCATAGTTGCTTCTCTATATGTTCTTGTCACTAGGCCCGCAGTAGCCTCCTGAGTAGCTGAGTCACTGAGTGCTTGTTAATGACGGCAGAGGAGATGAGGACATCCTGACACAACTTGCTTCATTCTTATATCAAAACAACTTTACTCCTAAAAAACAACTTTTTTTTTGGTTTTTGCCATAAACAAGTGGATTAAAACAACTTCGCTTAAGTAAAAAACGGGTGGATTTGAAACCACATCAAACCACTACACAACACCATAAGGGAGAAGACGCCCCTCTTGCTTTCCCAGCCTCTATTCTAAACCAAAGGATCCTGCCAGAGAATAAGAGTTAAAGTGAAACTGAAGTCCACAGAGAGCAGTCTCAATTCTCTGTCTACCCTGGACATGCAAGTAGACATAAATTTACAGCTACTCATGCGGTGTCTGTGGAATATACCTTAATGGCTATTTGGTTTGGGTTGGCTTTCTAAAGTCCTAAAGTAGGAGCAAGTTCCTATGGAAATATTATATCACTTGTTAATTCTCACATTTTTCTAAAAATTAAAGTAAATCCAAATATACTTGCTGCCCCAGTACAGATGAGCCGGCCCATCTGAAAATAGGTAAGCTAGACAATTTTATTTATCTTCTTAAAAAAAATCCAACACTTGATTAACAGCATAACAAGACTGTCAAGAAACTATTTTTACTTCAGATTAGAAGGACTTAAAGACCTGACCCATTGTTATAGCAGTTCAGGAACATGGCCAAGAATGGGAGTTATGCGAAGCACATATATATATATATATATGTATTTTAACTTTAAATGTACTGAGAACTCAGCAGAGTGTTAAATAAAAGAAAAAAAAAGCAATTTCCAAGTGCTGAATTTCATCAGATGATAGTTTCCTACTTAAAAAAAAAGTATTAGCAGGCAAAGACAGTGCACATCTCAAACTGTAACTCTGCCAAATTGAAATGACTTCTCAATGCCTCTTTCAATTTCCATCGAAAGGAAATAGAAGGCAGGCAAATGTTTGGTTGTTCCTGGCATTTTAGCCATTGAAAATTTCAAGATATACATTAACCACTAGTTCGAGTTTGCAAATGTAGCAAAGTATGTTGAGGTGTCATGAAGATTTTAAGTAACTTATGAGAAAGGAGAAAGGAATTTGGACAGGGAATTAAGAGAAGGATTGCAGTCCTGACTTGACAAGCTTTATCAGCACCCTGCTTTAGAACCGTAAGGTTTTTGAATGGGGAAGGTGTGTTAAAAAGAGCTCCTGGCTGCTTATATATGTCAAACCCACAGCCAACATCATACTTAATGGGGAAAAACTGAAAGCCATCCCTCTGAGAACAGGAAGAAGACAGGAGTGCCCACTCTCATGACTCCTATTCAACATAGTACTGGAGGTTTGGGCCAGGGCAATTAAGCAAGAAAAAGAAATAAAAGGTATCTAAATTGGAAAAGAGGAAGTGAAACTCTTACTGTTTGTGGATGACATGATTCTATATATAGAAAATCCTAAAGAATTCACCAGAAAACTGTTGGAAATAGTCAACAATTACAGCAAAGTTGCAGGGTACAAAATCAGCTTACAAAAATCAGTTGCATTTCTATACACTAATAACGAACTAACAGAAAGAGAAGTCAGGAATACAATACCGTTTACAATTGCGTCAAAAAGAATAAAATATCTAGGAGTAAATTTAACCAAGGAGTTGAAAGACCTATACATGGAAAACTATGAGACATTACTGAAAGAAATCGAAGAAGACATAAAGAGAAGGAAAGATATTCCATGCTCTTGGATTGGAAGAATAAACATGGTCAAAATGTCCATATTACCTAAAGCAATCTACAGATTCAATGCAACTCCAATCAGAATCCCAATGACATTCTTCACAGAAAGACAACAAAGAATCCTAAAATTTATATGGAACAATGAAAGACCCCAAATAACCAAAATAATCCTGAGAAAAAGGAACAAAGCTGGAAGCATAATCCCTGACTCCAAAATATACTACAAAGCTGTAGTAATCAAAACAGTATGGTACTGGCACAAAAACAGACACAGAGATCAATGGAACAGAATTGAAAGCCCAGAAATAAAACCCCACATCTATGGATAGCTGACTTTCAACAAAGAAGCCAAGAACATAAAAAGGAGAAAGGAAAGTCTCTTCAATAAATGGTGCTGGGAAAACTGGACAGTCACATGCAAAAGAGTGAAAGTAGACAATTATCTTATACTTTACATGAAAATTAACTCAAAATGGATTAAAGACTCTAAAGATTGGCACCTGAGCTAACAACTGTTGCCAATCTTTTTTTTTCTTCTGCTTTTTCTCCCCAAATTCCCCAAGTACATATTTGTATATTTTAGTTGTGGGTCCTTCTAGTTGTGGTATGTGGGATGCCGCCTCAACGTGGCATAACGAGAGGTGCCATGTCCGGGCCTGGATCCGAACTGGCGAAACCCTGGGCCACCAAAGCGGAGTGCGCGTGCTTAACCACTCAGCCATGGGGCCAGCCCCTGGATTAAAGACTTGAACGTAGGACTTGAAACTATAAAACTACTAGAGGAAAATATAAGCAGTGCACTATTTTACATTGGTCTTAGCAGCATCTTTTCTAATACCAGGTCTATTCGGGCAAGGGAAAGAAAAGAAAAGATAAATATGATTACATCAGACTAAAAAGCTTCTGCAAGGCAAAGGAAACCAGGTACAAGACAAAAAGATCCCACCAACTGGGAGAAAATATTTGCAAATCATATATCTGACAATGGGTTAATCTCCAAAATATATAAAGAACTCATACAACTAAATAACAAAAAAACCAACAACCCAATCAAAAAACAGGCAGAGTATATGAACAGACATTTTTCCAAAGAAGATATACAGGTGACAAACAGGCACATGAAAAGATGTTCAACATCACTAATTATTAAGGAAATGAAAATCAAAACTACAATGAGATACCACCTTACACACCTTACACCTTATAATTAACAAGACAAAAAAATAAATGTTGGAGATGATTTGGAGAAAAGGGAACCCTTATACACTGCTGATGGGAATGCAAACTGGTGCAGCCACTGTGGAAAACAGTATGGAGATTCCTCAAAAAATTAAAAATGGAAATACCATAGGATCCAGCTATCCCACTACTGGGTATTTATCCAAAGAACTTGAAATCAACAATTCAAAGAGACTTATGCACCCCTATGCTCATTGTAGCATTATTGACAATAGCCAAGATGTGGAAGCAACCTGAGTGCCCATCAAAAGGTAAATGGATAAAGAAGATGTGGTATATATACAATGGAATACTGCTCAGCCATAAAAAAGACAAAATCGTCCCATTTGCAACAACATGGATGGAGCTGGAGGGTGTGATGTTAAGTGAAATAAGCCAGACAGAGAAAGACAAACACTGCATGATTTCACTTGTATGTGGAAAATAAACAAACACATGGATAAAGAGAACAGATTAGTGGTTACCAGAGGGAAAGGAGGTGGGAGGGTGGGCAAAAGGGGAAATGGGCACATATGTATGGTGGTAGATAAAAATTAGACTATTGGTGTGAGCATGGTGCAGTCTGTACAGAAACTGATAAATAATAATGGACACCTGAAATTACATAATGTTATAAACCATTATGACCTCAATAAAATAATTGGAAAAAGGAAGAAAAAAGAACTCATGGCTACTTAACAGGTGAAAAGTTCAAAGAAAGTACTCTTTCATTATAAAAAGTACTCTCAAAATTTGAAAGATAGCTTGGTTAGAAATGAATGAATAGATGATTTCTAAGTTTGCTCTCAGCTCTGGAAGTTTGAAAGTCTCTGAAATAAGGAGGAAACAGTGAAAAACGAGGAATAACATTCTGGTAAACAGTATGATTCTAAGTCAATATTCAAACTTCAAACTGAAATGCAATACTAACAAACAATCATGAAGGATAGATAATTCATCCTACAAAGATTAGCTTGCTGTTCTGTGTTCAAAGAATAGATGAAAAAAATGCTCACTTAGTTCCAGGAAACTGAGTAATAGTGGTCTATAAATTCTATTGATAAAGTTTCTTTCAAAGGAAAGAAATCAATTCACCCTTCAGGGCCAAAAGAGGGCACATAGTGATCTCCCTTATTTAAAAATGGGGAGCAAGACTCCTACTTTTATTAAATACTCACGGATGGTATCAGGAAAAAAAGCATGCACTGATGATGCGTTTAATGCATTTAGGGCTTCTAGGGAAAAGGGCTGTTTCAAAATAAGCTATAATATTTGCACTCCTCATCACGACAGTGGGGCATTTGAATGCACGGAAGGGGTGTTACACTTAGATGCTCAGTTGAGTTTTTCATCAGAAATGTGCCTGTTTGCCAGCAGCAAAAAGAAGGACATTTTCAAAACTCTTTCACCCATTAGAAAGTTAAAAGGGTTTTAAGAAATAATTAGTTGAAACAGGATGGATTTTCCCCACTGACTCCACTTCAAGTTATCTTAGTTGCTCTGGTCATCAAATTTGTTTTTAGGGTCTAGTCTCAAAAGGATTTGAGTTGATTGTGTGACACTTCTGACCCGTATAATAACATGACAATAGAAGCAGTTCAGACTTACTTTGCAAAACTGTACAGAAATCTGTAACAAACCCTTATAGAAATATTAGGAACACTTGTCTTTTCTGCTAATCTGAGGAAATTTTTGTCTTTCCCTTGGCTTCTGTGAAGCTTAGTTCTATTTTAATTATTATAAATTCTTTTTTATACTCAGACACAGCTGTCTGGTCAACTGGAATATAAAGCTGATCAATACAAGGATTTATGTATCCTTTGTTGACTGCTCTATCCCCAGTCTAGAATATTGCACACAGTAGGAGTTCATTCAATGATTGTTGAAACATGTTGAGTGCATAGTATGGGTAAAATATTGAGCTGCATGGAAAATAAAAGACAAATGTGTGTAATTCCATAAATATTTGTGGGAGTCTATTTTAGCAAAAAGATGTATTCTGCTACCAAGCCTGATGGATCTGTCAGGGGACTTAAACATTGATCAGGCAATGAATGTAAACTGAAAAGGAAATGTAATGGGCTGTAGGGGAGGAAAAATTATTTTTTCCTTTACCTTTCTAGGTTCTTGGCTGAGATTCCCCCTTATAATAAAAGACAGATTAACAGGAGAAAAACAAACAGAAGTTGAATAACATGTATAGCCCCTATATACATGGGAGATACCCTGGAAAACTGAGTTCCTCTCTGAAATGGCCCAAGCCACCACCTTAAATACCATCATCAGCTAAAGACAAAAGATGTTGGTAAGGAGGGGAAGCCCAGTTAGGGGAGGTTAGCAGAGAGAGAGCACAGGAAACAAGGGTATGGTTGTGATGCAGATTTAAGTCTCTGCCTTCTCCATTGGTAAGAGTTTCTAGAGATTTAGTCATTCTTCTTTTCCAGATATAGAGAGGGAGATGCCCTTACAAAAGGAGGTTTCTCTTCTGTAAATGTAAATTTCCCTCGCAAAAGGGTAACTAATACTTAGTTTTCAGAGCTTCTCTTTTATCTGCCATGTCTCAAAAGTTTTCAGTCCCATATAATCCTTATGTCAAAAAGCCATGTTTTGGGGTGGCAAACTCCCCTCCCCTTCAGTGCTTTGAGAACAGAGTACTGTGTGGGGGTGGTACCAAGCCACTTAACCTCAAGTTCGTGTGCCCCATGCACAATTAGCCAATCACTGAGACACTGGTGCTTGGAGATGGAGAAAGCTTTATTTGAAATGGCCAAAACAAGAAGGCGGGAGAATAGGTTCTCTCAAATCCACCCAAACAAATGAAGAAAGCAGGGAGTTTTTATAGAGCTAAGGGGCTTGGGAGGAGGAGTTTTGGAGAAACAAGGGGAGGCCGTGTTTCCTTCACTCCAGAGAAGCCATTGGGCAATCGGACTTCTGGGCTTCAGCAGCAGCTGGGGGCTGGTTATCTGATGGTCATAACTTCCTTAAAGGCGCTCTTTTTCTTCTGCAAAAGAAACTCATAAGTCCTTGTGACCCTTGAGTCACCCCTCAGGTTGAACAAGAAAGCAGCAAATTAACCAGCTTATGATGATGCGTGGGTTAGCTTCTTTTTGTGTGTGTCTGCGTTGGGAACAAGGTCGGAGAGTAACGGTGTTCTTATTGAACATTGACGGTAACCCTCAGGCACCCGCGTCGGGGCGGCGATGAGGACAGCCTTCAAGGAGTCTTCCTTGAGTTGACTTTTGAGTCGAGCCGTGAAGAATGGAGTAGTTCCCTTAACTGGGGTGTTACAGTGGTGGCAGGGGAAGAGTTTGGATGGGGAATTGAGGGGCACACCAGGCAAAGCCCTATGGCAGGAGGAAATAAGGTGCCTTTGGGAAACTGAGAGAAAATTTGTGAGGTTGGGGAACAGACTAGAGCAGTAGAGAACCTTGAAAGTTGGAGAATAGTGCAGGGGCCAAATCCTCCCCTCTAGACTATTTGATCTCTATCTGACTGGCAAGGAAAGACTGGAAAGGTTTTTGTACTTACGTAAGAATTGGACGGCATGTGCTGGTGTGAGGTATGACCAAGCATAGGTTTTCCGAATGTTAGATTCACAATGGGCTTGCCATTAAAGTTGAAATACTGTAGGGATTTTCATTCTAGATGAATCAGAAAGCCAGAGACATGCATTTTACTTGGAGTAATAGAGTTCTGTTATAAATATAAATAATAATGTTCCCTTTTTGAAATTCCATAGGAGTAATAATAGTATCTTCTAATTCAAATTGCCAGGCTTTGTTCTAATTACTTCACACGCACCAACTCCGTTAAGCCTCACATGATTCAAGTAAGAAAAGGACTCTTATTGTCCCCATTTTAGAGATAAGGGAACTCAGTTACTGCCAGGCTAAGTAACTTTCAAAGGGGGCAGAGCTTATAAGTGGCAGAGTTGCCTAATTCCAGAGGCAGTGCTCTCATCCACTGAGTTTTTAAATTATTGTTAATGTAAACCCTTAATTTGCATTTAAAAGGCCATGAGATTATAAATTTAGCAAAATGCGTTGTTCGTAATTTACTTGGGGATCAGGAGTAGGTTTTATTTCTTCATAGGCAGTAGCAGAACCTATGATATGATATCTGAACAGCAAGTAGAAGGAAATAAAAGCAAAGCAACAAAAAATCCATCAGTAGTCTAGAATGTTATGAAATGTTATATTTATATCCTTCAGAAAATCAGCTATTAGTAAAGATGTGTTTATTCATCCATACCAAAATATGTTTTTCTTTTTAATGTCTTTAAAAAATTTTCCTCTATACTTACAGAAACTGAAATCATTATTGTTAAAAAATTAGAACAAAAGTGGAATTCAATCATTACGTATGTTTTAAAAGATTAAAACTTAAAAAAAAATTCTAGCCTAGCCTGCCCCTCATTTCTTATCTTTCCCAAATCCTTAGTTTTATCTTGTAACATCAGAGTTAGAAGTCACTCTAACTGCAAGGGTCTTTAAAATATACTTTACTGAGCATTCTAGGTTCATGCTAGAGTTAAGATTAAATAACATGTATATGAGACATTAACATGTAGGATTTTTCTAAAAGTAGTTAAAAGCAATAAATACAGTGTCACAAAAGTTTAAGAAAAGTCATTCTTAATATTTTAAAACAATCTATTTCAGGGAATACATCAACCATGTAAGTAGACAGAAAAATATCCTTATACGACCTTCTTAAATTTGAGCCAGCCTGTAGGCAGAGGGAAGGCACTCAGTTAAGAGGAAGATTAAATATAACAAATACAGGATGATAATAGAGTGCGTGAGAAGAAGTTGAAGGAGATAAAAGGTAGTGTATTCCCTGAAAACATAAAATAATTACGATGATGCTAATACCAGTATAATTAATATAATGCTTACTGTGTGTCAAGCTCTGTTCTATATGTAGTAACTCATTTAACACTCACAGCAGCCCTGTGAAGTAGAGGCTATCATTACATTATCCCTGTTATACAAACAGTGAACTGGAACACAGGGAAGTTAAGTAAATGTCCCAATGTCACACACATGTGAAGAATGGCAGAATGAGATTTAATTCCAGACAGTGAAGTTCAAGAGTTTTTGCTTTTAACTATGATAGTACATTGGTAAATTGTCTCTTGTACAGTATGGGTCCATGTCACTCATTTTTACTGTCTCCCCAGCACCTCCTGCAGCTCCTAGCACACAGGAGAGTGAGGGAAAAAAGGGAGGGGAAGCAGAGGTGAAAGCTGCAGGTCCAGCTACGTAATTGCAGGGCCCTGTGCAAAATGGAAATCTGGGACTCCTCGTCAAAAATGATTAAGACTTTTAAGGGGCCGGTCCTGTGGCCTAGTGGTTAAGATCATGCGCTCCGCTTCAGCGGCTCAGGGTTCGGATGCTGGACACAGACATGGTGCTGCTCATCAGGCCATGTTGAGGCGGCGTCCCACATGGCACAACTAGAAGGACCACAACTAAAAATATACAACTATATACTGGGGGGATTTTGGGAGAAAAAGCAGAAAAAGAAGATAAAAATGATTAAGACTTTTAAGATGGCAGTAGAAGAACATTAAGCCAGGTGTGGGGCACTTGGAGCATTGGGCCCTGTGTGACTTCATAGCTCATGTGCCCATGCAGCCAGACCTGGGGAGCTGCCTTAATCTTGGAAAAGATGCAGTAATCTCTTTTCCTAGAGAAAGGTTTTGGGGGATTGGATTATTGTCCTCAACTCTTCACTCCCCCCTGTCATGTGACCTTACAGTGCAGGAAAGTGAGAGGAGTTTTTATTTCCCTACCCTAATGATGCTGGGTTCTGTCATGAGACTTCTTTTGACAAAGGGGTAAAATTGGTACTTCAGTAGTGTCAACATGGAGCAGAGCCAGGGCCAACCTGCCTGTTAAGCTGCTGATGTGAAGTAAGATACTAAGATGTTGGAGGCACCATGCTAGTGATTTTACATATTTTATTGTGTTTGATTTTCACAACAACCATTGAACTTAGGTGTTATCATCATGTGCCAACCATTTTTCTTTTGTACAAATGAGGAAAGTGAGATCCAGAGAAATTAAATATGTTGCTCAAGGTTATATGGCTGCTGTATCAGTCAGCTATTGCCAAACTCATGCTGCATAACAAACACTGACAAATTCAGCAGCTTAAAACAAGAAATATTAGTATTTTGCTCACACATCTGAAGATCGGCTAGTGTTCGATCTAAACTCTGCCTGGCTGGGTGGCTCCTCTTTTTGCTATAGGGTGTCTGGGCTTGACCACAGGCTACAGCTCGAATCCATATTTAGTTCATGTGTTCATATATTCATGGGAAGGACTTCTCATGGCAAATAACAGGAGTGCAAGAAGCCAACCAAACCACATAAGCACATGTTAAAAATTCTGCTTACATCATAGTTGCTTGTATTCTGTTGGCCAAAGCTCAGCCACGCTCAGTCAGAAATAGGCTTCTTAAGGAATAGTCTCCTTGGTCCTTCTTGTCCTCCCCAGAATTGGTATAACTTCCAGTGGTGGTTGGTTATGGAGATTCTATCCTGAATAGTACTATTAGGAAAGAAAATATGAAGAATCTTAATTAACATAAGTCTAGAGTTAGCTTTCTAAATACACTTCAGTATCCACTTCTTTGACCATTATATGTATATATCCAAGCATGTAGATCAGTATTTAATAGTTATGAAACTTCAGAGAGGCATAGAAGCATGTTGCAGAAAGAAAAGAAAATGTGCGTTCTTGTAAAGTTGATGACTAATGGCCTATTTTATTATAGTACAATAAAGGACAACATCATAGCTTTTGCATAGTGTTGCATATGATTATGATTTCTTATTCAGTATGGAATTGAAGATTATAGTTCTATGGTAAAAATGAAATATTTGCTTTATTATATAAGAAATCACTTTTCGTACTATAATTCATTGTTTACCATGACCAAAAATAGTTGGGGAAAATATTCAAGATCAGCCTGAATATAGTGATGTAGTCATAAATTTGTAGGCAATATAAAATAAAATCTATATGTTGCCAGAAAAAGCCTTTTTACTCTTGGTTGTATCTGAATCATATTCTACGTGTATGCTCTAGAGCCGTGCCCTCGGTGTGGGTTTTGTTTGCTCTAGTTTCAGACCAATTGTGTCTGGAAGGAGCTATATATATGTATATGTATCATATGCTATATGTGATATATGATATATATATCTTATATATATTTTAATTTATATTTGTAAATAATTTTAGTCACACTAGAAAAACCACAGTTTTTATTATTAGTTGCTTATGTTCTCTAATTTGGGGATGTCGCTACCCTTTGAAATTGAGTGCAAGAAATTTCCAACTCATATATAAATCCAGAGTTACTCCCACCCCCTTCTTTCTTGCTTCCAGCTTTGAGATAGTTTTCCTTTACTGTTTGTTAAAGCAAATCAATGTGCACCCAGATAGAGAAAGTTCTTAAGATACACTGGCCAAAGAGGGCTACCTCAAGAACATAGGTGGTTTTGGTACCTTTGTAAAAATTTGAACAATTCACCCCTCTAAGAAGACAAAGCTCTGAGGGTGCACAGCTTGGATATCAGAAGGACTTTTCTGAATTAGGAAAAGGCACCTCTTCAAAGTTTTATATGCAGGTTTCGGTCAGTGTGCCAGGCTAAGCTGATAGAACATAGGCTGGAATTCAGTCCCCACTTAGTCACTAGTCTTGGCACCCTTGTGCAACGACCAACCTGTGCAACTGTATGGAGTCCCTATGATTAAAGAAACTATGCCTGCCTAGGAAAGAAGTAGGCTGGATTTCCAGCTCTGCTACTTTCTAGGTAAGTGACACTGAGCAAGTCTCTTAAACTTCAAAGACTTTCTTTAGGGTTGTAAGATAAGATCTCATTGCAAGGGAGAACAGGGAAAATATGTCCTTAGCATCTTGTTTTGGAAGTATATTTGCATTATGTAAGAGAAATAAAGTTACGGAACATTGTTAATTTCTTTTTTCTCCCCAAAGCCCCACTGCATGTTAGATATCCTAGTTGTAAGTCCTTCTAGTTCTTCTACGTGAACCGAGCTGCTGCCACAGCATGGCAACTGACAGATTGGCGGTGTGGTTCTGCAACTGGGAAAGGAGACTGGTCTGCCAAAGTGGTGAGAACGCCGAACTTTAACCACTAGGCCATCAGGGCTGGTTCAGAACGTTGTTATTTTTATAGTGATATTTAGCATTCTCTCAACTGGATTATTGATTAAATATATCTAAATTAAAGATGCCACCATCCATCCTGGGGACCAAGTCTGAATCCAAGGATTCTTTATGAACTGCCTTCCTCACCCTCTCTCCACTCCCAGTCATAGTTACTTACCCTTATTGACGTCCTTTCTTTAAAAATCATTTATATTTTACCTTTTTTCTATCACTACTCTCACTGCCTTGGTCCAGGCTCTCATTATTCCTTCCCTGGGTGATTGTAATTACTGCCTATTAATTCTGAATCCTGTTTCAGCCTCCTCTAATCCATTCTCCACACTGTCCCAATAATTACCTTTACACTGCAGACATCCCCTCTGCCAGACGTCCTTTGGTGACAGACCGTGGTGCCCAGGAAGAAGTCTCAGTCGGAAGTACCACATGCGAGGCTTTGCATCATCTGATCCGAATCTGCATTTCCAGTCTCATCTTCCCCCCTGCTGTTCTTCAACTACACATAGACCTGAACACATGGATTTTTTAACACTTGTGTGCCTTTGACCATGCTCGTGTCACTATCTCAAATGCTGCCTTCCCATTTCCTATGATTTCTTACCCATTCATTCAGTTTTTATTTGTATATCAAAAGTCAGTTCAAATATTTCCTAACCCCACTCCATTTTCTTCCACTTCCTTCCCAAGGCATATGCCCCTTTCTTGTTTATCACAATGCTACTTCTATTGTAACTATTTATTTACAAGTTGTCTCCATTTGATTGGCATACTTTGAGTTAGAGGATGGGGCCATAGTTTTTTGTTTTTTTAATATATCTTCAAAAATTTCCATTTAAGGCATGACTCAAAATAGTTGTTCTAGAAATGTTTTCTAGTGACTGGCACCACTTAACACCTTCAGTGGAAAGGTCACAGCTGGCTTTCCAAGACAAGTAGGTCACATACAATAAAGGGAGAAATAACCTGGGTAAGATGGAGGATGTAATAATGTTGGTAAAAGCAGAATGAAAAGAAGAAAGGAGAGTCCAGTGGCAAGAGGCCAGGAGAAGGAATGAGGAGAAAATCTGGAAAGAAGGGACGAACTGAAAAGATGGCATGGCTGCAAAGCCTTACCAGGGAAAGCAAAGGGGAAACCTTGTGATGTTTAAAAAATGTTTAATGCAAACAAAGAGACATAGAGTGGACAAGCAATTGAGACTAAACACTTTGAATATGTGGTGGCTGTGCCAGAGGAAGGTAAAAATTCACAAACCAAGTGACTTAAGAAGTGATGGGGAGTAATAGAAGTGGTCACTGTATCACTAAGAGCAGTAATGAAAACTTCTTTTAAAGGGCTTAGTGACATACTGTTATTAAATTTGGAATTACAAAGAAAATAGGATTCTTTTTTTAATAATATCTGGTTTCTGACTAGAATTGCATAGTAATTAACAAAATGGAATAAGAAAACTGTAAATTGTACTCTTAGTTTGCTCTCGAATACACTGTTCTGCCAGTAAGGAGGACAAAAGATCGAGCTCGTGCACCCTGGGCATGAATGATAACATGAAAGAAGATAATGAGAGAACGTGTGTAAGGTAAACTGGCGCAAGGAACCACACCATTAGGACGTCCGTCCCTGTAGCAGCACTTTAAAGATGCCAGACCTTAGCTGGTACCTCGGAGGAAAGAAAATGTGAGGCAGCTAGCCTCTCTGAGAGTAACAGCACCCCTGAGCTCAGGGTTAGGATTCATCACAGGACTCAGCAGCATTGATCTGGAAGGAGTCCTATTGCCTGGATGGCCGGGCTGAGTGGATGGTTCACTCAGGCATAAGTAGCTTCAGGTCCTATGAGGCAGATAAGATCAGTGTTCTTTCTCCGCCTTCAACTATTATGACTTTTTGTAAAACGTAACTCGATTCCCCAGCCTCACTCCTCTTCTGCTTTCCCCCATTCAGGAGGATTTTTCTCGTAGGTTCAGCTTTTTAATATACTAACCAATAACCCAACTAATTTATTTTTAAAATTAATCCATTTTGCTCATGAAGTGTCAATCATTTACTGCTACTATTTAAATATAAATCTTACTGTGGGTCAACCAGTTATGACTGACGGGCTGTTCAACATCTGGGTGCCCGTTGCCATTACTATTCCTGCAATGAAGTGAGTTTGCACATGCTAGATAGTTTGTGTACTGCAAGATAGTTACTATTTGCTCTATAAATGTATCTGAAAATGTCCATTTTAACGGATTCTGGAGGAAAACTGTCCCCAAACAAATTACCTCCCACTAAAGTCACTGGAAATGAGTCATGTCACAATGCTAAGGGGCTTACTTACGAGTTAGGTATTTACATGCATCTTCTCATTAATCCTCACAGCATCTCTCCAAGGTAGATAGCATTATTATTCCCATGTGTCTGAAGAAGAAGCTGAGGTTCAGAGAAGATAAACCATCTTGTTCCAAACCATGTAGTAAGTGGAAAAACAAGATTCAGATCTTCATGGTGAGCCCAAACCGCTAACCACTATCCTAAGTTGGAAAACCACATGTCAGTGAATGAGAAGATTACCGGATTTTGTTAGGCTAGAAGGATGCTTATTGTGTGGAAAGGCCTTTTACACTGAGGCTCTGAGTGGTGAACGGCTTTGTGCTTATAGAATCAGTAACTGCTAATAGCCAGACTGTGATTATGAAATGGACTTTTCCTCAAGACGCTCTTTGCCTACAGGGCCTCTCTCAGTCACAGCCCCTTACCCTGGCCACCTTGGCACTAATATCCTGCTGGTATTTGCAAGTAGGAAGGACCAATTGTGGACTCCATTCACTAGGAAATTATAAGACCTCTCTTTAATTTTGGTATAACTGAGAGAAACATGAGTGAGAATTACAATGAAAAGTAATAAGAATTATTTTATATAAAATTCTTATTTATCTTGTCTCCCAGTTATTTTATGTTCTCTGACCGGGAGAATAGAGCTGGAAAGGATTTAGGAGTCTTCAGAGCCAAATTTAAAATTTTATTGCACAAAAAGTCATGTGAACCAAATGTTCAGCAGTGGTTAGGCAGAATGTTAAAAAAACAACAATAACAAGGGTGCCTATAGAGGGAGGATTCAAAAGAAGAGGTGCTTTTAGGAAGCCATGTAGAGGATGATATTCGAGGCAAAAGAAAAATTTTTAAAAAACTAAAATAAATTTTTAAAACTTTTAAGAGTGTCATTAAAAAATAATGGGATTTCCAGGCCAGCCCTGTGGCCGAGTGGTTGAGTTCACGTGCTCCACTTCAGCAGCCCACTGATTCACTGGTTCGGTTCCTGGGTGTGGACCCAGCACTGCTCATCAGGCCACACTGAGGCAGTGTCCCATATAGCACAACCAGAGGCACTCACAACTAGAATATACAATTAGGTACTGGGGGTCTGGGGAGAAGAAGAAGAAAAAAGAAAAAGATTGGCAACAGTTAACTCAGGTGCCAATCTTTAAGAAAAAACAAAAATAATAGGATTTCGTGATGAAGAAACTTTAAGCTCAATGAATGCAGGAACCAGGTTTGTTTTCGCCATTTTTGCCCAGCACATAAAACGCATTCAATAATATCTGCCAAATTGATCAATAGAATGTATCTCTGAAAGGGCAGGAAGGAAATTAAAAGCTAAGACTGAAAAGGCAGGATGAATCAGGTCACATTGGCCACAAATTCTGAATGGGGATGCTTGGATTGAGTTTAAAATGAACAAGTTAGTAGAACTTGGTTTCTTGTACAGTAAGAAAAATCTTCCCTCTTTTTTTTTGTTGAGATATTTGAAGGATAAAATATTTCATTCATCCCACATAGGTCTGCACAAGGGCATCACTCTTACATGAAAAGATTCAGGATGAAAGGAATTCAGTGTCTACTGATACCTACTTCTGTTCTTCTGGGCAGGGAGAAACATATTGTACAATTACTGCACTTTGTAAGTCGTGGTTGTTGCTCCATTTCCCCAAACATCTAAAAGGTTACATCCTTGGTATCTTTGGTTTCTTTATCTTCCATCAGGCAGAATTCAGAAATTCTTCCTGATATGAACTCTGAATCTAAGAAGTTATTGATTTCTGTTGATTATTTTTTAAGGGAGAAATTTGTGTCAATATCTTTTCCTATTAAGTATGTTCTAGTAGGAAATAGAATATATTGGTATAGTATTTAGGGATATTAATATTGTTCCTCATTATTCATTTAACTTGAGGTCTTGTGGTCCTATTGATTAATGAAGAGCATATGGTTCAAAGATTAAAAACAAAAAAAAAGAAAAACAAAGTTTTAGCATGAGAGAATTTTATGCTCTAAAGAAATCTGCAGTCTCCAATTATTTATTTATTTTTTGACACAAATTTATCTTTCAGTATGAAGTAACTGCTCCATTAAGATTGTGCTTTTGACATTTCTGTCAGTTTGTTGTTTGTTAAGGAAATCATAATTAATCACTTTATTGTGAATATTTCCGTTTCTCAGCACTATTTTTCTCAAATCTTTCTCAGTGAAATGTTAATTTTATATCCATAAAAACCTCCCTTTTGTTCCTCCCTAGGAAGCTATGCATTTTCTTTTTATTATCTAATTTATTATATATAAATTTCAATTTGCATGCAAGTGATATATTATTTAGTGGTGTCTAATGTTTGCAATTATTTCACTATTGAATGTTAATAGTTTCTGAATGCATATAATAATTTATCCTCAAAAGTCCCTATAGAAATAGTAGTTAGTGTCTGACTAAAATATGTATTTATCTCATGATTGGTTTATAAAAGGATGAGGGTTAAAGTGTATTGCACAGATCTTCTCTTATCGTATCTATCTGGGTACTTTATTAGCTTGTTCTTTTGAAATTAAACAAGTAGAATGTGTTAATGCATGTATTTCTTATTTGAAATCTTGATTAATTTTTCATTCAAATCAGTTTTTATTCTTAATTTTCTCCTCTGTCAAAAACTGAACTCCTCTCAATCCCAAATTCAAAAGACAAATTACGTTAATTTTAAAGTGGGGATAAATTATGGTGTTTAAGAAAGTAAAATGCATACCTTTAGATGCTGTTAATTTCTTATTATAGCTCCAACTCTTGGTGATCAGCCATATTGTTTGCAACTTAAATATAAGAAATTGATCGTAATTTACTAATTCGCAACCCGAAGTAAGAAGAAGTACCAAACTACATAATCGTATGTCAGCAGAACTTTATAGTAAAGTTTGCCCTGAGCTTTAGTATAATTTTATGTCCTCCTTTCGTAAGTGTATATATATATATATTTTTTTTCAATTTCAGCACATTTCCTGTTTTCTTTTTGGCCGCCCTCCTTTCCCTCTGTACTCCTTCACTCTTCTTCTTTTCATTCATCTATATCTATGTTTACGTCTAGCTCTAGGTCTATGTCTGTCTGTCCATCTATCTGTCTATCTATCTATCTGTCACCCACCTACCTATATCATCTTTGTATGCATATGTAGACACATTTAAAATAGCCTGACTATCCCTCTCCTCAATGCAATGAGAAGGATGTAGACTGTCAGGTTTTGCCCCCATTCTCCACTATGCTGATGGGGTTTTGCAAGATGCTCTTTACCATAAGAAGCTCTTTGCGTTCGCGATCGCTTTTTGAGGTACTGTGGAGTTACTTAGTGAAGCTATACCTCTGCCAAAAAATTTGTGACTGAATCAATGACCAACACCAATAATAGTAACACAGCGACACTTGCCCTGGACCCTCCTTTCACAGAACCTTATGTCTCTGCTATTGAGATCCTGGCATGTCTTTATGTGCATGAAAGGAGAGGGGTCCTGTTAAGTCCAGTAAGGAGAACAGCCACTTGAGCTCATGCAACCTTGCCCTGAAAGCTAAAATTCTATAATCAAGGATTTCTCTTGAAGTCTTTGTAACGGCTTTCAGCTCTAGCCTGAGTTAGGAAGTCAACCATTGCAATACTCTATTCACTTTATTTTCCTAGAATGAGCTGATACTAGATTGCCTCTCCCACAGATCGGCTGCAGAGGCTGTCAGTGAGTTTTCTAATGGGCAGATGTATTGAGCCTCATAACATATTTGCCAATTTGCCCCTAACTCTAGAGGTGAATAATTCAGTAATTCTTGGGGCTTATATAATAAGTTTACTTCTTTTTTCGTCAAGCATTGACTGAGAATCCATTGTTCCAGTTGTGAATATGTGCAGGAGAGGTTAAAAAAAAATAAATGAATAGCCACTGTACCCAGGTGGGTCTTATGCTTAAAGAAAAAAACACTACACAAAGAAGCATTTATGTAACTGATCTTATAAACAATTTTTTGAAGATAAATATCCGGGAGGAAACAAAATGAAATAAAACAACAGAGATGTTGCTGTAAGGGCTGGCATGCCAACCCCTTCCTCATCTATCATTTTTCATTGCCTAACCATACTCTGGGAGCATAGAACCAACCATGCTCTTTTTTGCTTTCAGCTGAAGGCAGCTCTCTACCCAGGGAGGGCAGGGTTGACCACAGCATGTGTGCAGCCCGGCAGGAGCCTCCTTAGTGCTAAGCAGAACTGAGAGGCCGGGTTATAAATAAAACAAGAAGAACTAGGGAATTTTATTGATAACTGATCTTTCTATTGTAAATGTTGACTGAATGTTTTATAAGTCTGGAATTTCATCTAGATGATATTTTTATTGACTCTTCTTATTAAAGATAGATAAAGGAAGATAGCTGAAGGTGAATAATCATTCTACTAATAAGGATAGTATTTTAAATATTTGATCTTTTCAGTTTTTCCTGCTGGGTATGGACGTAACTATATAGAATACCTATTCTTAATTTATTTTTAAAAATCGGATGTTGAGTTTAAATTTGAGAGCTATACTTATACTGTTTCTATCATAACAATTGCATGAACTAACTTCATTCCATTTTTGTTTTCATAAAGAGTTTTTTGACTTTAAGGAAAAGAAAATGTGCATTGAAAAAATAGACTGCACTAGTTTAAATGTTGAAAGTAACCATCCTAAGACTTTATTGTAGAAATTATTTGAGTCCTTAAACATAAATGGGACAAGTTGTAGCCCTCAGGAAGCGTTTTTGGCAATTCCTTGTGGCGTGCACAGCAACCTGCCTCTACCTATCTGCCTGCCTCACTCTTGCTTGTTTGCTGTCAGCTGAACGAAAGCAGGATGTGCTCTTCTGCATTCTGAGTTCCAAGCATTACAGACCAGTTTTAGAACTAAACCTTTTCTCTTTGCCCTGAAGGGAAAAAGCAGCCAGTTACTTCAGGAGAAACTGGTAGTTTTTCTGGGAATCTAAGTCTCTCAGCTTATCGTACTTGTATTTCTCATTTATTTGAGATGAATTTGTTGTTTGCAGGTTACTATTGGAACTAATGATCATCTTTAATATATGTCTCTGGAAAATTATGTACTCACTTTCTAACAAACAACTTTAGGTAATTAGATATCTAGGTATTTAGATATTTTAATTTGATATTTGGAAATCAATCTAATGCTAATTTTGCACTTTCTGAAAAGGAATTTCTCCTAAAAATCTAAAAGTAACATGTGAAAACATTACAATTTGTGTGATTTTTGGACAGGTCACCTAACAATTCTGAGTCTCTGTTTTTTCTCTTGTGCAAAGGAGATAATATGACCTCTCTTTTCTGACAATGTTGTTGTGAATAGGGTATGTGAAAATGCTTTGAAAAATGCTAATTGTTATGTTTATCATTGTATTTATTATTTTGAAAGTTATCTTTACCATTATTATAAAAATGGTGATAAGGGGCTATTATTGGAAGTAATTGCAAAATAATTTATGCAGTAGAATGAAAAAGCAAAATTCTACCAATAATAATTTAGTAATTTTGAGGTAGCAACACAGTATCAAATGGAGAAACAGAGACGAGCGGTATACACGACAGGGTGGGATAATCGGAATGCTAACCTCCAAGAAAATTACGGAAATGGGTAGTGTGGCACAACGTCATGCAATGCAGTCAGATGAGCTATGCAACTCTGGGAGCCTTTCATAGCAAGCACTGGGTAGCAGGAACAGATGTATTCTTCATAGTCAGGTATTGAAAGAACAGGTATTTTACATTTACACAATTAGAAAATAGGGTTAAAGTGCTTATCTTGAATATTCAGGAGAAATCTTAGTATTACTGAAAAACAACAGTACACATTTAATGGAAATCGCCCAACTTTTTCTTCACTTTTCCTGCCTTCCTTGTGGTATGGGATGTTGGCAACATTCAGCTAGTAGATATGGCATTTAAGTTTTCCAACGAAGTAGGTGCCAGGGGAGAGAAAAAAACAATGATCATTTTCCTTTTCATGCCTTTCTCTCTCCTGTTATTCAGGGGAAAAAAAGAAGAAACTGAATAGCCATTTTCCTGTTCATGAAGTAGATATACTCTTCCATTTGTAAGAAGGATATGTACAGAATAGGGGCACTTAGCATAAAATCCTTTAGTATGCAGAAGGTGAAGTTTCATGAGTGAGAGAGGTTGGTGCTGACTGCTTTTCAGCCCTGGTACGACTGAGGGTTCTGTGGCAAAGGACTGCAGTTCTGTTAGAATATGATGTCTCTCTGAAGGGTCAAACAGACAGCGAGGTTGAAAATTCCCTGAGGAAAATTTCAAGTATTTGTAAGAAACTTTACAAGTATCTGCCTCTTCTCCTTTTCCCAACCGAAATAATCTCACAGATACAGTGAAAGATAATGTGAGCTCCTGGCAGTTACTTGAATTTTTCTTCATTCAGGGTACTGCACTTCTTTTACTGAGGGAATGAGCTGAGGCATTGTACCTCAGTTAAATTCTGGTGTTATTTGAGCTGAAGAAATTTTCCATTTTCTGCACTGAAGCAGAGACATGGTAAGGAGAGAGTGGGGTGCACTTTGTATTTTTGTAGAGCCATTTATAATATACGTGAAGAGACCCTCAGCGCATAGGAACCATCTTTCCATTTCAGAAGTATTTGATTCAGATTTCAGAGATCAAAAGGCACCTGAAGCATTGATTAGATGAATTACACCACTCAGTGTGGACATGCAGAGGTTTATTCCTCTGAGGGTGTCAAAGCTCATTCTGTTACGGTAGTAAGCACATCTTTCTAGAGAAGGTCGCAGCATAGAGATGGAGGAGAGGTGGGCGGTAGTGGTGGGAAGGGTTTTCTGTATAGCCAATATCACCATGGTATTAATGTTCACAAAGTCTTATATACTTGGATTGGTTCCATCTTAAGACACAGCTTTAAGAAACAAGTTCTATATATAGAATCACTAGTTCTATAGGAGAGGATTACTGAGAAAGGCTGAAATGTTTAGTTGTACATGGCATGCTTCTACAATCATGGTTCTGAAAATTTTCCATCTTACCCATCCTTTTTAAAAAATATTGTTCAATGTGAGCTCCTTTCTCACGCTAATGAAGCAAAAGGAAGTGGTACTTCTAACATTAATAAATGTTATTGAGTGGTAAATTTAATATCAGAAATAAATTCCCTTTGAGCAGCATTCATTCATTCATTCATGTAGCAAATATATACAGACTACCGCCAAGCATTCTCAGAGTGTCCCTGTGTGCTGGCAAGACCACCACACACCATCGCCATATAAAACTGAGATGAATTTGGGCTAGACCCTCAAAAGGAGAAGTAGAAACAAACTCAGCTTTCTTCATCTTGCAAGTCAGAGGAAAGAGGTAAAATAATAAAAATAAAGGGTCTCTCTGAGAATTCCTAGTCATGGGCCCTCCTTCATAAGGCATTGGGTGGGACTGCCATTCATGCTAACCCTATGGCTGCAAAAGATCCAAACCTAAAGTCTTGGGAAGTTGGGGTCCGAAGTATGTAACTGAAGTAAGTGGAAAACCTCTCTGTAGGAAAAAAATATGAAATACACAACTCTGTGTTCTCATAGGAAAAGCTCTAAAGAACATGAACTAAAAAACAAACAAAATAACACTAAATATTTAGAGAAATAAGCTACTATGAAAAAAGTTTAAAAAATGCAGAATCAAATTTGTACAGACTATACATAATAAAATTATTATCTACAGAATATAAAATAAATATATTTACTTTAATCTCTTTAAACAAGCAAACAGACTGAAAAAGATGGAGCTGGAAGAATGACAAAGGCACAAGTGACTATAAAAATTAGCCAGTTAGGGCCAGCCTGGTGGCGCAGCAGTTATGTGCGCATGTTCTGCTTCAGCTGCCTGGGGTTCGCTGGTTCGGATCCCCGGTGCGGACATGGCACCACTTGGTATGTACGCCATGCTGTGGTAGACATCCCACATATAAAGTAGAGGAAGATGGGCATGGATGATAGCTCAGGGCCAGTCTTCCTCAGCAAAAAGAGGAGGATTGGCGGCAGTTAGCTCAGGGCTAATCTTCTTCTTCAAAAAAAATTAGTCAGTTATATTTGAAACAGAACTAAGTTGAACTTATGGAAATGAAAAACATAATCATTGAAATTCTTTTCAATAAATGGATTCATTAAACTAAAAAACTGAAGAACAAACACATTAAAAAACATTTGGGGTATAGGAAGATACATCTAAAGAATTATCTAGATTGCACAACAGACAGAAAATGAGATAAAAAAATTAAAAGAGAAGTTAAGAATGAAGAATAAGTTCCAACATATATATAATTGAACTTTCAGAAGGAGAAAATATAGAAAATGGTGAAGAAACAATATTGAAGGTAAATGCAGCCAAAATACTTTCTAGAAATTATGAAAGATTTGAGATGCACAGGAAACAAAAGAAAAAAGAAAGATAAGAAAAATTCACATTTAAATACACTATAGTGAATCTACAAAATGCTCGAGACAGATCTTACAGGCAGCCAGAGAGAAAATACAGACCAACAGAGGAATAAAAATTAGATGGAATTCTAACTTTTAATGGCAACAATTGAAGACAGAAGATTTTGAATCATGTTTCCTCAAAGCTAAGAATACTTGGAACCTAGAATTATATCCTGTAAACTTAACATTCAAAAACGACGGCAAAATAAAGATGTTTTCAGAAAACTGAAACTGAGATAATTCAACACCAACAGATAGACCCCAGAGGAACTTCTAAACTATGCATTTCCAGAAGAAGGAACATAATCATGCTAGAGAGGTCTGCGCAAGGGAACGGTGAGCAAATAAAAAGGTAAATCTGGAGGAAATCTAATCAAATGTTGATTGTAGAAAATCTTAACAAAAATATGCAGCTCTTTCAGGTTATAAAAATCAAGTTACAAGCAAAGCCCTGGAAAGCAATTGCATTTAAGTCTAGAAGTGGATGATCATGGGTAAAGATTTAAAGATCATTCTATTATTCTGGAAAAGGAAAAAGATACAGAGTAACCCAACACACTGAGTAAAATAGGGATTTTCAAATTTTTATTCAACTAACCTAAAGCAACACCTAAATAGTAACAACTAAGAGGGAAGAATTAGAAAGAAATCGATATCCTAAATGAGGCAATGACTGGAATGAGGGTGAGTGTGGGAAGAATTTTGGTCAGCAAGAAGGAGAAGAAAAATGCTCCTCAGCAAAAGCAGGACACACAGAAAGCACAAGGTAAGAGGTGGAATTGAGTCCAAGCATGTGGGTGATCTCAGTCAGTGTGAATGGACCCTCTAGTTCAATGACAAAGATTGTCAAATGAAATAAAGCAAAATTTTTACAGAGAATCCCTCCAAAATAGAAAGATACAAAAATGTTCAAAGTAAAGGAAGAGAAAAAGTATATAGTAGGCAAAATATCAAAATGAAGACTTTTTAATTAGACAAAAGAGATTTAAAGGAAACAAACATGATTAGAGATCAAGAGGGTTATCACATATTGATAAATGTTAAAGCTCTGGTAGCATATATCAGTTCTGATCTTGGATCAACTAAGAATAGTTCAAAATACATAAAGCCAAAATTAAACAAGTGTAAATGAACAAATTAACTGTCAAGGCTGATTTTAAACTTCATATTCCAGTAATTGACAAAAGAAGCAGATAAAAAAAGAGTAAATATACAGCAAATATATAAACATAAACTTGATCTAAGGACGCATATGGAGCCCTGCCACCAACAAATGGAGAATGCATGTAATTTCCAAGAATACACAAACCATTATCCAAAATTGTCAGCATTCTAGGTTATTAAGGAAGTTTCAACATATTTCAGAGAATCAGTGTTATGAGATTGTATTCTCAAATATAACCTTAGCTAAAAATCAATAATATGAGATAGCTACAAAACTCCATATCTTTGGAAATTTTCTAAAACACATCTAAAAAAACCTCATGAGTCAAAGAAGTAATAGTGGAAACTATAAAATACTTTGAAATGAATAATCAAAATATTACATGTCGTCTTGGGGGATGCATTAAAGAAATAATTAGAGAAATGGGTAGCCATTAGAGTTATCAGGAAAGAAGAAACTAGAAATATTAGGAAAGAAGAAAAAAGTTAAAATGATGTAGGCATTATAGTTAAGAAGTTAGCTTTAAAAAAAAGAATAAATCCAAGGAAACTAGAATTAAGAAGATAATAATAAGAGCACACGTTTGATCCTATGTAATAGGATCAAAAAGGTCAATAGTTAGTTCTTTGAAATTCCCAAGATGAAGTGTTAAAACCTCTTTCGAGATTCATTGAGCTAAAAGAGGCAAGGCACTAATAAACAGTATTAGGAGGAGAGATATGGACATAATTGCAGAATCCTCAGAGAATAAAAAGATAATTAGAAAAATAAAATGAACTTGTATTTTTCTAGGAATTTGTTCATGTAGAACATTTTGGCACATGTAAAAGTACTTGTGCCAAAATCCACTGAAAGAGAAATAGAAAATCTGAATAGTTCTCAAACTGTTAAAAATAATTAAAGTAAATGGATAGTTTTTTCATCTTATTTTGTGAGGCTTTATACTTATGATCTCCAAACCTGACAAGAACAGTTGGAGAAGAAAAAATTACAGGTCAATCTCATTCATAAAGATAAATGCAAAAATACTAACCAAAATTTTAGCAAAAATTAAAACAGTGTGGGAAAAAAGATTATACATCATAACCAAAGGGAATTTATCCCATGAATATAATCTGGCTCAAACTTTTGAAACCTGTTCACCATACTAATATGTTAAAAAGAAAAAAAATCATCTGAATAGTTGCAGAAAATAGTTCAGTAACATTCAGTAATCATTTGTGACAAAAGTTCTCAACAAAGTACAATAGACGGGAATTCCCATCTTAACTTGATAAGGATTTTCCACCAAAAATTTCGGCAGACCTCACACTCATGAGAAATGGTGCAGCTGCATGTCTATACGAATCCAAGTATTTGTAGCAATCTGAGGCCTAGATTGCTTCTCCCATCAGGAAGGAGGGCTGGGTCTGCTCAAAGGCAGGCAATGTTGCATAGGACTTAGCCAATAATATAGTCATGAGAGACTTAGAATGCCTGGATTCTAATTCAGCCTCCGAGTAACCATGGGATGGATCTTCATAAAGTCTACAGGTCTCAACTTCCACTTCTGGTTCCTCAAAATCCCTGCTGCTGACTAGACTGTATTTACTGTCTCTTTTCCTGGGTGGGGCCAGAACTGGCTGCTGTGCCTTTCAATGGACATATAAGTTCCCAGGGCTCTGGGTAAAATGCAGTTGCTGATTAGTTGGCTAGAGGGTGGGGCCTGAGTGTCTACCTTTCTCACAAGCCTGTAGTGATGTCAGTGCTGCTGCTCCACGTTTTTAAGTAATGCATTTCAGATAGCAAAGTATTTTTCTTTTCAAAAGTTTTATTTTTTTTTCTTTTTCTCCCCAAAGCACCTCTGTACACAGTTGTATATTCTTCGTTGTGGGTCCTTCTAGTTGTGGCATGTGGGACACCGCCTCAGTGTGGTCTGATGAGCAGTACCATGTCCGCGCCCAGGATTCGAACCAACGAAACACTGGGCCGCCTGCAGCGAAGCGCGCGAACTTAACCACTCGGCCACAGGGCCAGCCCCAGCAAAGTAGTTTTTAAAAAAAGAATTATTAGAATAATTCAATCAGTACACTTTATTTACTGAACTTAAAAGGAGATTCAATTCCAAGAAAAGGATGTACGAGCAACTTTCTCAGAAGTATAAGTTACATTAAATTTCTTTAGCTGCTTGATATAGTTTATATCACAGACACGTTGAAATCAGCAAAGTGTTTTATCTTTTTTTTAAGATTCTAGTATGAAAGGAAGTATCACGGTATAACAGAAAATAAACCAATGGAAAACTCTGGACTTTGTTATCATGAGACCTAGGTGCCAATCTCAGCTCTGCATCTAATTGGTTATGATTTAAATTAGCAAAATCTCAGTTTCTTAGTGTGAAGAATTGGAGTTGAATGAGCAGCATAATTTCTCTGGATCGCTGCAGTTCTAAACCGACAGCTTATAAAACTTTCACAGTTACAGGAATTTTAAGGCAGCTCACATAGGAAATTCCAGATTGCTTATACGTAAGCTAAGCAGCAAGTGCAGAGTCCAGGCGATTATCTCAATCATTGAGAAACATAATGAGTATTTTAGTTGAATCATTGGTATTAGATGATCAAATTCACTGGAAATAGATCTGTTCACCTTTTATCTTTGTAGTGATAGCCATAAATTCTGGTAAAGCAGAGGTAAATAAAATGAAAAATTGCAATAGAAAAACATTCATGTATTGTAAACATTTGGTAACATCATATCATGCTCTTCATTATCCAGTTTCTACAACCACCATAAAAAGAATAAAATTCAAAAGATATTAATATTGTAAATTAAGTTGTTTGAACCACTTGAAATAATGAGGTTAGCATAATAATTGAGATTTCTTTGATTCCGGAGACTTATTCATTTAGAGAATTGAGTAAGCATGCATATTCATTAAATTAGCAGTGAATTTTAAAGTTTATTGTCTTGCAGACTTTTCAAAAATTTATATTCTATAATGTCTTATTTGGGACATTATAGAAAAATTGTATTTTATATATTTTAAATAGTTCACACCATAGAATAGGAGAGATACAGTGGAAAAGATTAAATGTTGACATTTTATCTTCAAAGTGTTCTTCTGCAAGGAAGATTGATGTTCTTTCCCGCAAAGGTAAATTGGTCTAATAATTTTAGCATGGGGAAATTTATGAAATCTGAGAAACCTTTCAACTTATACTTCTGTACATCTGATTAATAAAAGAGTCACCACAGCCTAAAGTAGACTTTCCTTTGCATTCATTTATTATATGAAAGTCAAACCCTAAATTAAAAAGGAAAAAGAGGAAAGCAAATTGGGCATGAAGATAAAGCAGATGTTTCTGACACTCTAAAGACCTAGCAGAGCCAGTCAGCTATGATGGCAGAGATTTGTCCTTGGAGTCACTGCCCTGCCCGCTTCCCCATAATCTGTGCATCTCAAATTGCTTTGTCCTAATGCAGATTCCATTCTGGTTCCTATTCTGGTCTTCCATTTCTTTCTCAACTACCAACCCCACTAAATGGTGCCTGCCCTATGTTTTCTATATCTTTAGTATATGGATCTTTTCTAAGTATTTACAGTTTGGTTACAAATTTGGAATCACCTAGAGGCTTAAAAATTACTGGTGCCTAGGTCCTATCCCCAGAGATTCTGATTTAATTAGTCTGAAGTGTGGCCTAGGCATTGGGATTTTTAAAAGCTTTCCAGATGACTGATGTATAATTTGAGAACCGCTGAAATATACCAGGAAGTCTACCTGTCTCTTGGAAATCACCATCTACTTAATGCTCAAAATAACCTTCTAGGTAGATATTACATACATTGTAGAAAAAAGGTAATGGAATGTCAGAAAGGTGAAATGACTAGTGTAGGGGAGAAAAAATAATTTTCCCTTTACCCTTCTTAGTTCTTGGCTGAGATCCCCATAATAAAAGACAGGTTAACAAGAGAAAAACAGAAGTTTACTAATGTATATACCTCATGTATACTAGAGGAACCAGGGTAACTCAAAGAAGTGGCATAGAATTCAGGCTTAAATATCATCTTAATAGGGAAAGAGGGGATGTCAGTCTCTTCGGGGAGAAAATGGTTCTTAGGAAAGACGAATAGGCCCTCAGAAGAATAGATGGGAGGTGTGATAGCTTGTGACAGTGTGTCTGAGTGTGGTATCGACTTCTAGTCTCCTCTTCTGTGATAAGGGTCAATCCTCCCTGGTTGATGAAACTCCAGGGGATGGGATTTATGACAATTGAGTTCTTTGTGGAGGATGTGTCTTTAGGCAGATAAGTGAAGTTCAGAGAAAGCCCCTCCCTGCATTTGCTGTTTCTGAAGTGCCTATAGCTCAGAATAATTAATATACCAAAGTGGTATATTTTGGGGTGGCATGTCCTGAACTCCAATGGTCATATTTTCTGATGGCACATTCTGCTACACTTCACTTGCTTGAGGTTAATGGTACTAGTACGTGATAGCTACAGGATTCTATCCACATTTCCCATGCTTGCAGGCTTGCTCCTTCCCTTTACTTTAGAAGTAGGCCTAATTTTGTGGTGTGCGACCCAGATTCTTAGCAAAGCCGCGATCTCTTTTATTACTGTATTGAAATATTGTTAAATCAATAGTCTTTATAAAAAGTTAAAGGAACAATATTTACATATATATGAAACTAACTCTCTGCATCTGTAATGATAGAATGGTTTAAGTTATTTTTTCCTCTTAATATAACGTGGAGCTGCAGTGTCCGTTTGAATCTAAATTGGTATGTAACCTCTTTTAACCTGACTGGCAGTGCCAACATACCTATTTGATATTTGCTGTATTTCATTTAGTCACAAGAAATCCTAATCTTCCCTTATTTAATTTTAGTTGTGCTTTTAAATGTATGCATATATGTTCAATCTTGTGGGCTCTGTCATAAAAACCAGACCTTTAATTTAATTCACATAATTTTATGGCAGGAGCAGAATGCCACTCAAAACATTTCTGAGACTTATTAAAATTATAATTTTCTTTCAAAATATGTTTATTCAAGATATTCCAATATTATATTTGATAATTACTTTAAATTCTTTAAATACTTTAAATGTTGCAGGATTTTCTTCTCCTCATCCTATGTGCTAAAATTGCTGTTTATATTTACATCATCTGTTTATTGAGGAAAGAGGTGCTTTACCTTAAAAGAAGAGAACTTTGATGGATTATTTTGCACAGATGACAAAAAGGGCAACGTAATAACAAGAAGATATCCATCCTATCAAGAGGGTTAAAGTGTTCAGTAGAAAGTATTGTACGTTGAATGGTGGGAGGGCACATTGGTGCTACCTCTGGGAAGCTGTTTCCCATTATCTCCTGAAGCTACTATATGTTTAACTAACGAACTAAACATAACCTAAGACCACACAATTCAAACTACATAGCCTGTAAAAGAATATTTATAGGGGCATCATTTATGAATGAAGAAAACTGGGTAAAACCCAACTGTTCACCAACATTTGGAAAGGATAAATAAATTGGTATATTCATCCCGGGAATACGGTGTTGAAGAAAAACTACTTCATGCAACAATATGGATGAATCTCACAGGGGTAATGTTTTGTGAAAGGAACTAGACTCAAAAGAACGCATTCTGTTTATGTGAGATCCAGGGGCAGACAAAACTCATCTTTGATGATGATGGTCAAAGGAGTAGTTACCTTTGAGAGATGATTGTTGCCTGAGTAACAGCACAAGGGAGCATGCTGGAGTGTGACAAATGGCTATACTTTTGTGTGGCAGGTTATAAGGGAGCGTACCTGCATAAGCATGGTGCTGCTCGCCTGTGATTGGTGCACCTTACTGTGTGTAAGTTATAGCTCCATCAAAGCGTATTCGGTGTATGTATGCACAGATGTGTGTATGTGCAGCTGTTTTTTAAGTTTAGACCTACAAGGACAGAGGCCCTTAGTGGGCAAGACTTTTGGACACAGCAAATATTTGTATGAGCATAAAGAAAAATTAATTGTGACTTCAGAAGATTGAGAATTAGCACCTCAGATGGCTGTCGTTCATCTTAGTGCTTAGATAACTAATTAAGTTTTCAACACTTACCTGTCTTCTGGGGTGCAATAGAATTAATTTTTTTCTGTAAATTCTTTAAATAATTGAAAATTACAGTCTTAACATAAAGGAAGAGGAGCTTACTATTCTTAGAATACATGGTTTTTACGTAATGACATCAGGGCCTGAAACTTCGCATTGTAATGTAGTCTCCCCACAATAATTACTTGTTTTCTCTCTTACTTACTTTGGGTACGTTACTCACCACCATTACTCTGAAGATTTCTAATATGACCTCATCATCATCATTAGCATCCTGCACAACAGTAACTATTTATTAAGTGATGCTCTGAGTTAAGAAGTGTTTTCTAGAAGAATGTCTAGATTTCTAGGTTTAATTATTTGTCAAGGGAATGAGTTTAGAGTTTTGTTTTAAAGTGTGTGGTCTCAGCGACAGAATTCAGTTATTTGTTTTTCATGAAAGTCTTTCTCTCTCAACAAAAGTTTCCTATTTCACATTTGCAAGATGTCTCTGCCATTGAGGGGACGCAATGATAGCATGGAGTGACAATGTGGGCTTAAGGGAGTGAGGAAAAATATTGACCACTACCATATAAGTACAAAATTGTTGGCTAAAGAAACAAACCAGCAACAATTTTTTAAAAAGTAAAGCCTTCATATATATAGACAGGAGAGGGTAAATGGGGAAAATCTGTTAGAGATACTAATCTTCGACACAATCGTGCCACCTGAATTTGAGCTGAGGTAAGAATTGTGTTCTCGGTATGTGTCAACAGCCACATAGCTCGTGAAAGGAAACGTGGACAGGTTATAGTAAGTCCTATATCTTGATGTAAACTATGAAATGAAATTTATTTGACAAAAATATGAATATAATATCTCCTTTTGCATGTCCTGTAAAAATCACTCAGCCTACATAACTGATTGTTAAAGAATTCTCAGGGGTCCAAAATTAAGCAACTGAGTGATTGATGATAGGATTCTCCCCACTTGCATCATAAAAAGGTTGTATTGAATCTCCTAAGGAATCTTCACTTGAAAATATGGTCTACCACTAGAAAAAGAACTATCAACTTAATTTTTTAAAATGTCTATCATATATATATGAAACCAATAGATTGATCTCTTTATACAAATGATATTATCTTTAAACTATATGCTTTTGGTCTTATCTAATATTACGAATGTTAATCCTAATAGAATATCAACTATTTTGGTTTTATGAAATTTGAATCCTAAATTAATTTACTTTTTATCTTTTTTCAACATTTCTAAAAATTGCCAGCCAAAAAAGAGTACTAAATTTACCTTTATATGTGGCCAGGGAAGTAATTTTTCTCAATGAAATTAAATTAATGTAAAATACAATAGAGGGTTGGTACCTATCATATAAAAACCAATTGCAATTAAGGTGTCACTAGTTTAGACTGCTCTGCAGATGATTAGAAGACTTCATTTGGGGAGCTAGCACCAGAAACATGAGGAATATTCATATGTGTGAGTCACCCTAATCTTTACAGTCCCATATGCCAATGGCCAGTGCTGCTTTCTTCTAAATTCAAGATACGTGTTCGTACCTGCCTACCGGCCATCCTACAGGCCCTTCACACTCAGCATTTCCAAAACGTACTTTGTAATCTCTCCTGTCTTCCCAAACTGGACCATTTATTGGTAATACATGCCAGAAAGCTAGGAGACCGCTAGGTCTTATGGATTCTGCATCCCAATTGTCTCTTAAATTCCTCTCCTCTTCACTCCTATGTCCACTCCTCGCATGTTGAGTATTCTTGGGGACCCCTAAATCATCTCCCTGCCTTCAACCTCCTCTGCCCTCCAGGATTTCCTTTACATAGTTGGCCAAAATTATTGTTCTAAAATCTAGATCTAATCATGTTTGTTTCAAATCTTTTGGTGGGGAAAAGGATAATGCGAGAATCCTACAAAGTGCTGGCATCAAGCTATCTTTCTGGTTTGGCTTTCTACCCTAGTCACTCCTTTCAAACCCAAATTTCTCTTTTTCCCCTTCCTAATTCATATTCTCCTCCAACTCTTCACTGCTCTGCACTAGAGACCAGACTGTTTCATATACTGCACCTTCTCATTTCTCCTCGTATGTTTTCTCTCTCTCTCTGTACAGGCTCCAGCAAATTGTGGACTTCCATCAAGTTCGGCCTTGCCCTCTGCCTTTTTCCCTCTAATAATGCCCTCAGGGAGAGTTCATTTGCTCTCAAAGCTTCAACTGCTACCTCTGTACTTCCAGTGTTGCCTCAGCCCAGCGTGTGCAGCCTACAGCTGCTGGCATAACCTTTCTAAAATGTAATTTTTGACAAGTTATTTTCCTCTTCAAGAACCGATAGTGATTTTTTTTATTGCTCATGTGTATAAATGGATAAAGCTAGTCTAAACACCTCTTTTTATATAGCCTTCCTTATATAGCCTTCCTACAAATGACCTCTCTGCTTTTGGGGGTTCTCTTTATTTTTGCTTAACTGAATTACTTCAGAATCGACCTTACCCATATCATATTGTTAATTTTCTTCTCTGTGCTTTTATTACTGGTCTCTCTGCCTAGAACATCCTTCCCGATTTTCCGTTAATCTGCAGACGTCATTTACCTTGACACAAACTGGATTCACTTATTCCATGAAGCTGTCTTTGACTAACCCTCCTTCTCTCCTATCACTCACTTTGGAATGATTTATTATCTTACGGTTTTTAAATGTGTCCTTGTATTTCTTTTTGTTCTTTAATTGTACCTCCCTAACTAGATTATATATCTGTTATGATCATGTCATTTGTGTCTTTTCTATCTCTAGCATCTAATACACAAGAGATAGACATTTCGTTGATGCTTACTGGAAGAATATATGAATAAGAATTAACTCCTGTTGAGTACTCACTAGTATTGTACAAATACTACACAATAAATGTGCCAAGTATTGTAGAAAGCGCTGCATGTGAATCATCTTATGTATTTTTCCTAAAGCTCCTCTGAGCTGGTACTATTATTACTCTCATTTTGCAGATAGGGAAACTAAGGCACAGAGACGTAAAATGGATTGTCTGAGATCCTATGGCTGGTGAGTAGTGAAGCTGGGGTTTGGAGCCTGTGTACACACATAATCACTAACTTAGTTTGCAAAATATGACATGAAAAGGCTACATAAGATGCTGCTGCTGCTGAAATGTTCTCAGGAAAATGACTTATTCAGGGGGCATACCTTTCAACTCTAAAAATTTTGCCATCAACATTGACACCACAAAGTAAAACAGAAGCACTGGAAAGAATTCCTTTCACTAAAAATTGATTTGCGTTTGACACTTGACTCATGATTTAAGACTAACTTACTCACTAAGCTCTAGAATTTTTGTGATACCATCTGAACAGTATTGGTCAAGAGAGAGTTGTAGATAATTTGACTGTAGAATAGAATTTACCCATTTGCCGTAATCCCAAATCTCAAGGAAGATTCTATTTAGTTCATAGAAGGTGAGAGACAAGAGTAAAATTATTATTATTTTTCCAATAATGTTTACCAGTATAGTGTTGTTAATAAAGCATGCCCCAATTTTAGAAATATATTATGAGCATTAGACTACCATTAGTTTGTATGTTACTGTTTCTAAGATTAACGAAACTTTATGACTTTAAAGGAATACCATCCCGAATGCATCGTCAGGCAGCTTGTTGTCGTGATTCGTCTTCCTCCTGTATCTTAAGCTAGTGCTCACCCTAAGCCAATGACCTTTTTACACAGCGGTAGATTCTAATACTTCTCTGCCAACAGTGAAGGAAATGCAAGGAGAAAAGCGCCCCCTTCGCCTGATGACTATTCCTGGGATAATTTCTTGAGTTTGCTTTGATGCTTTTGTCTGAAAAAAGTAGAAAGTTAGAAAATGACAACCCTCATCACAAGAAAGAAGGCAATTCTGTTCCTTAAATACATCTGAAAAGAAATGAGCTCAAAATCACAGGTCCGAGAATTTGGGGGACATGAGTTGAAAGTAAAGAAAACATATGCACAGTGTATCGTGAAGTTATTTTTTACCTAATGAGTAGTTGAGTAGTAGAGCTCGCAGCTTGGAATTGTACAACATAGCGCCAAATCAGACTCTGCTGAGAGCATTAGAGAGAGCTTGTTTCATTTATCTCATGCTTTAGAGCCTCTATCTAAAATGGCTCCTGGGACCAAGGGCAGCAGAGCTAACATGAGCCTTTGGGAGTAATTACACAACAACGGGTAGGAGCTAAATTTTGTACAACAGATTATATACAAGGCAGGCACAGAAAATAGTTGCAAGGTGGTCCAAAGAAACAGTTTTCCCTTATGAGAGGGAGGTGGTGGTTAATGTAATTTGTTCACATATGTACTCATGGGAATTAAAAAAATATGTTAATAGCATTTAAAGGCACTTTTTCTATTTTTAAAGAATGATAAAGTCAGGATTATTTAATTACTGCTTAAGCCCTGGATTTGTTCATTCTAGGTAGATTTTATGTACTACTGCTTAATTTTATTCACCTTCTTAAATGCTAAGTTGTTCTATTTTGTTGGTTTATCCAGAATGTGCCAAGCCGCTATCCAATGCACAGGTTTGCCCTCCTAAGAGCCTTACATTTATTTTTAGCTAAATAAGTTACATTAAAAATTTTTTCCATCAGTGGATTATATTGACAAAAGCTATTTTTATTTATTATTTTTAATGAGAGAGATCGTTGCTTCTGACACATTTCTAAAATGTGTCACCACATACAAAGTGAAGGCTTTATTTTTGTATCTTAAAAAGTGATAATTTTCGTCATCCCTAGGATTCCTTACATTGCATCTATTGGTTGTAATTTTTGGCTGCTTAGATTTGTTTATATTGAAATAACTTTTTGAAGGTTTAGTCCTAAATATATAAAACTAATTAATGGATTTCAATGAGGCTTATCCTAAGACAATATGTATCATTCATCAGATCCTCAATATGATATTGAAAACATAGTTTCACCTTGCACACTTAATGATCTTTGTGACAATGTTCTAAGATTTGGCTTCAAAGTCTCATTTAGGATACATAACATAAGAACTCTTTTCTCTGGCATCCTCATGTCAACTCTGCTAAAGCAGGAAGATTGGAATAGAGGCTGCCTGTTCGAAAGTACAAAATGCAAGCTGACATTCAGCATTTTGTGGTCTGTCATGCATGTCAGTTAAATGACAGAAATGCCCCAGATGTTCTGTAACACACTGAGAACGCTCTATACTCCAACTAGCACAATTTTTGTGCACTCTAGGTGACTTTGGGTTGAAAATCCTAAGTTTGACATTCTTGTCAGTCCATTGACACATATCAAAAAATATAGTCAGGATTGTTGCATTATGTTAAAACCAGCTATTCTATTACCAATTCAGTTTTTAGAAAACATTCCTACTACTTAATGGCGAAAACATTAAGGATGAGCTATATTGTTTCCTAGAACATTTACTTCTGTGTATCTTCATATATTTACTATTATAGTAGGATTTTCTAAAAATATTTAGAGTCACAGATTGTTTAAATAAATTATGGTTTGTCCACACTGATGAATACATTACTCTGCATCCATTAAAAATAAAGTGATAGCTTTGTATGGGTTGCCATGTAAAGATGCCCAGGATATATTGTTCAGTGGAAAAGCTGGTTGCAAAACAGTATATATGGCATGATCCACATTATCCCACACAGACACACATGGACACACACACACGTGAACACAAGCACATACCTGTTCAAACGGTGGCTTCAGGAAAGTAGGATTTAAGAGTTGGAAGAATAAAAGAATTTTAAACTGTCATTATGTACTTTATTGTTAAAAATTTAACTGTAACTATTAAAAATAGTTTAATTATAACATTAAAAATTTAACTATAACTATTAAATGTGGGAATAAAAATATATTCAATAAGATGTAAAGAATAGGGGCCACCCCAGCGGCATGGTGATTAAGCTTGTGCATTCCACTTCAGTGGCCCAGGGTTCACAGGTTCAGATCCAGCAGATGGACCTACACACCACTGATCAAGCCATGCTGTGGCAGTGTCCCACGTACAAAATAGAGGAAGATGGGCACAGGTGTTAGGTCAGGGCCAGATTTCCTCTCACACACACACAAAAAAGCAAAATATTAAAATATTAACTGTTAAAATATTAACTGTTTACTATGTGCCCACATCAATGTTAATCACTAAATTAGTTGGGGAGAGCAGACTAACACAAATGAAGTCAAAATGCAATAAACTACTAATCTATGAATGGAGTTCAGAATGTTAGCAGATTAGCAATAGAGAAATAGAGAAAACAGAGGAGCCTGGAGCATTTCAAAAGTTGTGATCACCATGTTCGTGGCTGACTATAAGGCAGGGTAGGACAGCAGGCTAGCATGAGTAGTGTGGTTAGATTGAAGGTATGGTGGTAGTTCTCAGTTCTCTAGTTCTTTTAGTGTTTTACAGGCAAGTGGGATGTGATGACTGTCAAGTCAGGACAGAAGTGGAAGAAAGCATATTCCAAATACACTGCGGCGATCCCTAAGATGTCATACATCATGAAAAGAAATAGGGATGGGTGAGGAGGGTTCTGGCGAGACAGCTGAGAAAGCGAGCAGAGAGTGGATACCAGAGAGTAAGTGGAAAGTCATAACTTGAACAGAGCACAAGTGCACAGGTCCCCCCGATGTTACACAAAGGGTAAGCCAATGACTTAAAGATGAGTGCTAGAGGGCGTCTTTTGTTATTCAGCTGGATGTAAGAGAACAGAATTGTGTGGATAATGAGGGAGAGATGGCTTACACAACACAGACAAGTCCAAGAAGGGCCCATGAAAAACAGAGGGTGAATTTACAGAACATAAGCAGAAGACTAAAGACACCAGGGTCACCACATGGTACGACTGCATTAGGCACCATTCACCTCTTTATCAATGACATCCCTGGAGCTGTGCAGTGCACAGCCTGTCCAGCAGTCCACACGGTCCTGAAAGAGATCTTCATGATTTGATCAAAGAATTGCTTTGAAGAAAAGTATCAGTATTTCTTACTTGCTTTTAGAGACACTGTGGCTCATACGACAAACTATGATGGAGATAGCTCTAATAAGCACAATGTCTAGCCTATTCACTGAATACAGTACATTACTGGATGATTAAATGATTTCATTTCACTCAAAGGGCCTGAGATTGGGCATTGAAGTGGATTCTATAGAGACTTCTGTTTTGAAGATATTAACAGAGAAAACGGATGAACTCTGCGGTTTAAGAAAAGTCCTTCATTGTTAAAGTTAAGAAAGACCTGGGCATCAATGAAAGCTCAAAAGAAAAAGTTCACGATAGGAGAGTAACTAAAGGTGCTGGAGGAAATGACTGCAGAAATCAAAGGAAGGCAGGTATGGCAAGGGATGAGACCCAGAATGCGGGCCGGGGGACTCTCCACACAGAAGATATCTGTTCCCTCTCTGAGGTGGCTCACTTCGGAACTTCTTACCTATATTGTGAGCGTATCATGGCACAGTGCAAAGCACATAGCAAGCATTGAAGGACATATTTTTACCCCAAGTGAAAATAAATGATGTTCTTTGAGTTTCTGCTCAACAGTCTCAGTCTCCATAAATTTTGGGGATTGGCCACCTTCTCCTTTGATTGAACTAGTTTCTACCGCTGTCCTCATGGGCTCAAAATCACCAGCAGGTAAGATCATGATATTGCCTGGAATAGAAGACGTGTAATAGACATATGTAACAGCAAAGACTTTGAAAAATGACATTTCATGGACATTTTTGAGGAATGAAGAGGATAAATCCATACTGAACCTTCTACAGGATACAAACGTTCCTTTTAAAATAGAGTACTTAAGATTCAAGTATTCTTTAAAATCTTGTGCAGTTATTAATGTGCTAATGTAAGCTGCAGAGAAAAGCTAGTAAGACATTCAAATGGAACTGATGAAAGGTAAAATGAAGACTCTGATTAAGACTACAGCTCTCAAGAAGTTACCAATCAGACTTAATGGCACTAAAAGACTGATTTTTTGTGAAAGATATTAGACAAATATGTTCTCTATATAGTCAATCAATACTCTTTATAGAGAAAATATTTGTACTAATTAAAAAAATTATTTTAATGTTGGCCTCTGCAACTATTTCAAGTCGGCATAGGATGGATGTTAACTTCCTATGTTTCACGCTACTTTGATAATGTGATGAAAAGTATGGAATCTCTAGTCAGGAAAAAAAAATGACATAAATACACACACATCTGGACCCCAGGTGAGGAAACACTTAAAATTCTCATTTCTTTTTCATCTCATTCTCCGTATCGTCTTTATCTTCCATGGACCAATCAGGGCTAAAGAATTTCTGAGACTCTCCTTGAAAGGATCAGCAAAGATTATCACAAAAGGAAGAGTTTGGTCTTGTTGATTTTATTAAATGTGGAATTTGTTTGATTAATGATTGCTTTACAAAGTCATAAGTCACAGTAGCCTACAGCTTAATGATTTATGGTGGTAGTTTCATTCTTTACTGCAAGTATGACAGGCTTTTGTTAAAATAATGATAATTGTGATTTATATGACAAGATGGGGGCTGACATATTTTAGCAGAGAAGGATCTGACTGTTCTGTTTCTGCATTTGGCCCACTACAGCAAGTGAATACTAAGGCTTACGAGCATAAGAGTATAGTGTGTGACATATGACTTGATTTATCAAGATTATTTTGAGACTGGCAACTTTAAAATTTGTCCTGTCATAGTGACTATTTTTTATAGTTCATGCTGTTGGATTCATTTTACTTCATGAGTTTTCATTTGACTTTTTCTTACTTCTGATTCCATATGATTCTGTAAAATTTCTAAAATATTTTATGAGACATCTGTGTGTGCATGTCTGTGCGTGTGTGTGCACACCTGCAGGCATGTGTGGTTGGCTTGGAGTCAGCATACCTGGGTTCTAGTGCTAGTCTAGGTTCTACTGCTTCTTGATGGTACGGAAATATTGCAATCTAATAATTGTATGATTATAAGTATCTTACATAACCTTTGCCTGTTTTCTTATTTATGAATGGATGTATGAATTGCTGTATAACAATTTACCTGAGTATGTGGTTTTGCTTGAGATAACACAGAAAACTGCTGTGTAAATAGGTGCATTATGGAATTGCGTTATTATTTACATTTACTGATAATTAACAATATTTCTTAAGGATGGATTTCTCTCTATGCTGTTTGTTAGAATATACATTTTATTTTCTATATAATCATAGTTAACCACATATTATTGACGTTTAACTCAGGAAATATAATAATTTCTTTAGATCATACATTATATCTATTGTTGTTGAGTTTTATTGATAAGATTGCATCCATAGTACTGGTGTGGTAGGTAGGATAATGGCCTCCTGAAGATGTATACATCCTTCCTGATTCACAGGCCTGTGAACATGTTACTTTCCTTGGCACTTTGCAGGTGTGATTAAGGTTAAGGACTTTACTATGAGGAGAGTTTCCTGGAATATCCAGGGGGATCCAACCTAATCACATGGGACCTGAAAATCAGAGAACGTTTCCTGGCTGAGTTCAGAAGAGAGGAAGATGTGACTAGAGAATAGTGGTCAGAGAAGTACAATATTGCTGACTTTGAAGATAAGGAAAGGGGCCAAGAGCCACAAAATGCAAGCAGCCTGTTGAAACTGGAAAAGGCGCCAAAACAGATTCTTCCTTTTTGCCTCCGGAAGGGAATGCAAGCCTACTGACACCTTGATTTTAATCCAGTGAGAACTATGTTGAACATAGTTCTAACCTATAGAACCGTAAGATAACAAATTTGTGTTGTTTTGACCCACTAAGTTAGTGGTAATTTGTTATGGCAACAATAGAAAACTAATACACTGGGAAATGTTGGCAAATTCAGACCAAAAATGGCAGATTAAAAAAATACATATATGTATATATTTATGTGGTAACATAAATTTCCAATATCTTATGATATAAAGAATGTTTCAAATTCATTGGCTAATGATTGCTCTATAGACAAACAAAAATATAAGTGATTTGGGGTCAAGATGGTTAACAGATCATATGTGTTCACCTCCTATCCATTCTGAGATGTAATTGAAATAGAGGTATACATACAAAGATCAATAAGCACATGAAAAGAAAAAAGATAATTATTAATGCTGAGAAAAACTGAACTTTGTACATAAAAAGAAATATAATCAATTGACACTACTTAGAACAGCAGAAAACAATAATTGTAGTGATAAAAATGAAACAATTCCATATAAATTAGGTTAAATTTATATTAGGAGAGTGGAGGATAGATTCAAAAGATAGAAAAAAGATTTTCTGCTGTAGAAAAATAATCAATTTAAGGAGTTAGAATTACTGGGCCAGCCTTAATGATAATATAAATTTTTATAGGCGTATATAGGGAATGGAAATCCAAAGGAGACAGCATCTTCAAAGGGTATTATATTTGCATTAACTGGCTTTCCATATAGATACGAAAATATATATATATGTCAATTAATAATGCATATTTTTTTAAATATATAAAATAATGCCAAAAGTCCTAATGGAGGAAACAGCAGTCTCCTGCCACCCAGCCCTGTCCTGCTGCTCTTGGCATTGACACTTTCACTTGCTTTAGCTCCTTCTTCTGGTGTTAGCCTACATGCTTTTTTAAAATGTATGTCTACCACCCTCTCTAGTTCAACAGCTTTGGACCTTGGATTCCTAGGATGTGCGACCAGGACTGCACCTGTCTTTCTATCTACGGCCTGACTCCACAGGCAGATCTTCCCGAGCTCCACGGGAACTTGTTCACAGAATATTCTAAACTAAGTTGTCCTTGTCAGTATTTAATTTCTCAGCACAAGCTCATAGGTTCCAGACATTCGTTAAGTATTTCATCCACTGGTTATGATTTCCCCTCTTTGCTGAAGATTTAGATGTTATAGTGATCTGTAGGTAGCTTGCAAATGACGCTATCTAGGTGGCCTAGAGAGGTTGTGGTAGATGGATGAAGAGACAGCCACAGGCCTGAATCCCCTGGCACCCCAACCAGAAAGATTGAGAATCAATACTCAACGGGACAAGAGAGGAATTAGTGGATGGAGAGGTCAGTTATGTTCACTTTGAGTGGAGGACAGGGGTGTGACCATTGCTTTCACAATACAGAGATTACATCTGAACTCTGCAAGAGTGGTTCCCACCGAGTCACGTAGCCACTTGCTCCTTTTGAGTGAGTGAGAAAGGGCAAGCATCACGTGGTGGTGACAAGCTTCCTTTAGGCGCCTTGATGTAAAACATCAACCCAAAACTTCACTTTCGTGTCTAATTTAGATGACATAAAAAATTAACTTGCATTATGAGTTTTATCAGTTTAAAAGCATGCTAAGTTTCTCAAAATGAGAAATAAATACCTTGTGCTCTTCAGATATATAATTTCATTTTGATTTCAAAATATGTATTAAATATTCATTAAGTATGTGTTGCTCTCCTAGATCCTTTGGGAAATACAAAATAGAGCAAACTTATTCTGGAATATAAATTTTATCCACAAAAATCACTGAAATACCTAACTAAAAGGGAACATTGATACAACAGTAATAAAGTGCCTAGTTAGCTAGTCTGAACTTCACTGCCCGGAGCTCCAGTATGCAGAGAGCTGGGAAGGAAGATGAATGCCCTGGGGCAAGGCAGGAGTAAGATGTTTAGAATCTTTTTGGTAACTACCTAATGCTTGTTAGAGTTGGAAAAAAGAAAGTAACTGGCAGGTATAAATTGCCTACTATGTGTCAGATACAAAGTTTATTGCTTTTTGTGTAGTATAAATTTACCCTTATAACAAATTGGGGTGGTAACTGTGATTATTCTCATTTTATGACTGAGGAAACCCAGACTAGACGAGGTAAAGTGACTATAAACGTGGCCCAGGCAGAAAGTGGTAAAACCCACCTCTGAAGTAAAGATGCACAAATAACAGGTGTTCCCTGTCTATTTGATTGCGGACAGCCTGAGTCAGGGTTCGTTCCCGGCAGACGTAGCCTTTGGGCATTCAGAATGTTTCTACTACAATATGGTGGTGTTTGTACAGTGGTTAAGAAACAAAGAGGAATAATTCAGGCCAAGTTTTTGTGTAACAAACAATGGCACTGAGTATCAGTCTGCGTTATTGTGTTATAAGTAATTTAGGAAAATTTTGTAATTGTGTCTTTTAAGAGTATTATATTTAAATCAAAGAGCCATATCCTTAATTATTACTCTTATTACTATTTTCAAAATGAAGCAATGAACTCTGATTAGAGCTTTCAGAATATAGTCATTAAATTTGGGATCAGTTAGTAGGTCGGCCTTCTTTCCACTTTACACGTGAAATCTTTGTTGAATAGTCAGTCTTAACAACTTCATTGAGTTAATCTTTATGACAGGTACGCTTTAATACCCCACTGTTATAAAAGTCTTTCCTGTTGCTTTAGTAATAATAGCTAAATTTATCATTATGCATAAATACCACTGTGTGAATTACTCTAGGTGATTTCCATTCTTGGTGGTGTTCTTAGAGCGTGAACGAGGTCTAGCATTATTTTAGTGTGGGGTAACATCCTTCCTGCAAATGACATACGAATCAAATATCCAGGTTAAAACAGACACACCTATGTATTCACACCTACAGAGTTGTTATTTTTAAAAGTTATTTATATGTGATATTTTCCTTTAATTTCCTCTATATTATTATATGTGGCATAGGAAGAAAAAAATACTAAAATTTTCCATTTCCTCTTGACTATTGAGTCTTCTGCCCTTTTCTTTTCTCACCACTATTCTTGTGTTGAATTCCCTGTACAACATCTATGGGAACTAGACGAATGCTCCAGATAAACTTACACTTCATTGAAGTGTACAATTATTAAAATACATTACACTGTAATGTACATTGTGTTCAATTTGCTGGCGCATTGCAATTTTGCCATTGCTTCTCTGTATTGAGGGGATGCCTTGGAAGTGGGGCTTCTTCAGTCTAGATCCTAGTGTTATCATGTGCCAGCATTGTAACTTGGGCAGGTTATTAACCTCTGGATTCTGTAAAATGAGTATGATAATGGTGCTTAATTCACTGTTGGGGTTTAAGGGGGTAATGTACCTAATGTGTCTCCACAGCACCTGACGCCTAGTAAGCACTCAATAAAGATTAGCCAAGAAATACTGGCTAATATGTTTCCTAACTGGAAAGTCCACATGGCTCTTTAAAGTGTAATCAGATAATATGAATGGGTCCTGGTTTGCAGGGTTTTTTTAAATTATAGAAGTCCCTTTAAATGGTATAGCACTTGAGTGAGGTATACATGTATGTATGTACGTATATTGTATGTATGGGTACATGTGCCAGAAGTCTAAACTCTGATGCTAAATGAATTTCAAAACATTTTATTTCTTATGAATAGTTGTGGAGTACATCTGGCTCGTTGAAATTTCTCACAGCATTTCCGTCTGGATAATGACTTACTTTATGGTCGTGATGTTATATGCAGTTTTTAACGGACTCTGATTTTGCAGTATGTAATTTTGACTTACATTTGGCATGCTGCCATACTTCATGTAAACACCTGCAGATAGAATATACAATATTGTTCTGTTTCCAGCAAATCCAAAACAAAATGTATTTGTATGTCATCTATATAAATATATTAAGATTTTGTTGTGAAAATTACATACAAACAGAAGAGTGAAGTAAAAACATACACATCAGAATGCATTATTCAAAAGAGAAAATTCGTGTAACCATCACCTGGTCTAAAAATCTCTGGCCCAGATGCATTATGTCTGGTGCTCCTTTCCAACCACAGTCCCTCCCTCCGTCCTCCTGCTCAGCACTGGCCATATTATGTTCATTTGTTTGGGAATCATTTCCTTGATTATTTTACCACATTACAACCTGAAAATGTGTCCCTAAAGACTATTAGATTTGCCAGTTTTAAAATTTTACTTTTATGTCAAGGTTTAACTGGGGCACATGTGGACTGACCTTGACATGGTTCATTTTTCCCTGTACATGGGTAAGTCTAACCTTGAAAACAAGTGTCAGCAGAGCCACTTGCAAATGAAACTATAGCACAGGGGTTAAGAGCACAGACTCTAAAGCCAGCACACCTAGGTTCAGTGTCTGGCTCTGCTTCAGCAAGCTTGAGAAAGTTCTTCAACCTTTCCGTGCCTCAGGTTCCTCAACTGTAAAATTGGGTAATAATAGTGTTAGCTCATGGGGTTAGTGGGAAGATTAAAAATTAAGTTAATTGACTTTGTAAAGTGTTATTGTTTGTTAAGTCAATAAGACAATGGTTGTAATAGTGTTGTTAGCAATAACCCTTGGTTTAGTCCACGTACTCATGAGTTTCTAGTATCTAATATATTCATCATTCTGAAATCACTAAGAGTATATAGTATGAGAGCCAAATATTTGAGTGGTAGGATATTTTCCGAAATATTTAAAAATAGTGAGGATGCAATTGTAGCATCATTCTTTATCTTTTTATCTTCAGCCACTAACGATAAACGGTAGCCTCTCTTCTGCCTGGGAGAGTTTGTGTCATTGCTGTGGCTTGACAATATGTTGTGCAAATCTGTGCCATGCTCTTGCATCGTTCTGCGGCTCACAGCTGAGAGAACTAAACAAAAAAGTATTAATACAGAGCGAATACTTTCCTGGCTCCAGAACATTGCATCCTATTCAGCATGTGATGGATTCTGAAATTCCGAGTGCCTTTTAATGTTTTATTCTGAAAACAAGCTCTAAATTTTGAAAGCTATAATTTTGAGGGATTATTTTTCTCTAAATAATATCAGCACATTGATATTTTGGGTAGACAGATATGAGAGACAGCATGGTACAACAGAAAGATGTCAAGCCTGATACATGAGCGTGTTAGGGAAGCTATAACAAAGTACCACAGATTGGGTGGTTTAAACAACAGAAATTTATTTTCTCACAGTTCTGGAGGCTAGGAATCCAAGATCAAGTGTCAGTAGGCTTGGTTTCTTCTGAGGCCTGTGTCTCTGCATGGCGTTCCCTCTACAGTTCTGTGTCCAAATTTCCTCTTCTTATAAGGACACCAGTCGTATTATATTATGGCCCACTCTAATGACTCATTTTAACTTCTTTTCTTTCTTTTTTTCTTTTTTGTGAGGAAAATTGGCCCTGAGCTAGCATCTGTTGCCACTCTTCCTCTTTTTGCTTGAGGACGATGGTCCCTGAGCTAACATCTGTGCCAATCTTGCTCTACTTTGTATAGGGGATGCAGCCACAGCCTGGCTTGACAGTGTACAGGTCCACACCCGTGATCCGAAGCTGTGAACCCCAGACCACCAAAGCAGAGCTCTCGAACCTAACCACTATACCACCCAGCTGGCCTCAGTTTATTTTCTTTTTTAGAGACCCTGTCTTCAAATACAGTCACATTCTTACGTACTTGGGGTTAGAACTTCAATATATGAATTTTGAGGGACACAATTCAGCCCAAAATACCACGTAGGTATCAGGATACAAAGTTTCAAGTTCTGTGTTTATAACAATAAGATTCTAGTAAGAAACTTAACTGCTCTGGTCTGTCTAAGTTTTCTTACAGCTGTGACATCTCATAATGTAGGTCAAAACTTACATAAATATCCAAGAAATTAATGTGCATAGAATTATTTATTAAAGTTATCTCTTCCATGAGAAATGGTCATTCATTTTTAGGAGTAAGTTTTAACTACACAATTGACCCATGAATCTAGTTCATTTTCCAAAAAAAAATTCAGGAAACAGTGAAAAGCAACTCTGTCTTAAATGACTACTCCCAATCCTTGTTTCTTTTCTGTTAAGTTTGATTTTCATTCTAGAGGAGCATTGTCCAGTAGAACTTTCTGTGATGACGGAAATGTTCTATATCTGATGTATTATAAGGGAGCCACTCAATAACCCCATGGCTAATTGAGCAGTTAAAATTTGGCTATTGTAACCAAAGAACTGAATTTGTAATTGTCATTTTATTTTTAACTTTAATTTTAATTTATATTATCACTGTGACTAGTGCTACTGCATTGGATAGTACAGTTCTAGTACTTTTTCTAAATTATCTTTTTTTCCTAAACTGAATCTGGGCATATCAATAGTATATGTGTTTATGTATGGGAGGGGGGCTGTAAAATGTAATTAAACTTCTCTACATTTTGTGCTATATAGTTTTTCAGTTATTATTTTCTATATGTTTATTATATATCTGTGATAAGAAATGTTCTAATTTTTTGGTTGATTGTCACTTATCTTATAATCCTTATATAGATTTTTGTCTAAAATTCAATTTGGTTTAATACTGATATTGCTTTTCTTTAAGTAGAATGTCTTTGGTATGTAAATTTCATCATATTATTTGCTATCTTTCAGGATTATTTTGCTTTAAATTTACCTTTTGGAAAGGGCATATAGCTGGATTTTCAAAAATTTCAATCTGTCTAACCTCTGTCTTTTAAAAAGTGAGGTTATTCTTTTGTTCAAGTATTCTTTAACTATGTTTGAGCAAACCAGTCGTGTGTGTACACGTGTGTGAGTGTGTGTTAATATAGCTAAAATATAATTAAATATCTCAGTATCATTTGGCTGACATTCTTATGCAGATAATGAAAACTAATTTAGTCAGGAGAAACAGTGACTCAATTGACTTAGCTGAATATAAAACTATGAGCTCTTTTCTCTCTTTAGTTCTGTTCAATTCTATAAGCAGCTACTGCGTAACTTGTTATGATTCTATCACACATTCTCGCTGTTGGGCAGACATTACCTTGCTTTTTTTGGGGGGTACCATATATTGAAATTTTAAATTAGGTTATCAGGCAGATTAAAACATGAGCAAGCTCTCCTGGTTATAATGTTCCATTGTGGAGGATATTTTAGCTTAAGTATTACAGTCAGAGTAAAGCCAAAATAGCAAGCGTTCAGTAAGCAATCTGTTCAAGGATTGATGCTGAACTACTTGAAATAGCATAGATATTCAATATCTTAAGTATTAGACATGATGTATGTCCAGATGGGTCTCCCCAGACACCAGATTCTGAAGGGGAGATTTGCCTATAGGAAGAACACTTGCAGGGAGTAAGGAGGCAGGAAGGGGCAGAAGGAGAGGTTGACCTTGATGAGGTTGTCCAAAAGGTCTCAGATAATATCATGGGCAGCTCTGAAGCTGGGATGGCCCTTCCAAGTTGTCTGGCATTGAAGCCAGGCTCTGCTTTTGTACTCTAGCATCTACTAGTCAACTAGTCAGTGGATATGAGCTGCCCCTGGAGAGGGCGTGCAACCTCCCATGAGGCAGCTCCCTTAGCTGGAACCTTTACTCGGGAGGAACTAACTTTGAGGTTTCAGGAGCCAACACTCCCAGCTAGAGAAAAACAAGTGCTTTGTACCTGAGGGAGGATCTGAGATGCCCACTAATACATATTTTTCATGATATATTACTCAGAAGGCAGGAAGAGTCTGTTTTTAATTATTAGGCACTGTGGTATTCAAAAGACATTACTTACAATGGGCAGTCATGATGTTTCTGTGGAAGAATATGCAATTCATGTACTAAGGTTTTCATTTCCCCAATACATTTTAGTGCTTAAGCAGTTTCTTAACTTAAAAGTTGGAGATGTCTGAAATTATTATTAATAACTTCAGTAAGCCTATTTGTTTCTGGTAAAGAAATAAAGTCAGAAAGAATACCTAGCGAGTTTAGTCAGAGGGATGGAAGGATAAAAAAGAGCAAATGCTATCAAGAAGAAAGTGTTCTAAGAATCAGAGAGTGGTCAACCATGTCAGTTGCTGACAGAAAGTCAGGTAAGATACCACTAGATTCACAACCAAATGACCCTTGGTTCACTGGGGACAGACAGCAGCTTGCAAGTAAAGAAGACATTAGTCTTGATCTGCCTTTCTTGGCTCTACACTGTACATTTCATTCATTGATTCATTCGTTCAAGTTTAATTTTAAAGTTTAATAATATTCTAGGACACCTATTATATGTAGACTCTGTTCTAAGTAATGGGTATAGCAGTAACCTAAACAAAAAGACCCTACCTTTGTGAAGATTTATTATAGTAGAAAAGAGAAATAAACATTTAAGTAAAATTTGTAGTATGGTAGCTGGTAATAATTATTATGAATGAAGTTCCAGGATTTGGGGGCAAGGAGACTTATAATTTAAGTTGAATAGTCAGGGCAGGCCTTTCTGAGAAGGTAATATCTGGGTAAAGACCTACATAAGGGGAGGATACAAGGCCTTCTCTAACTTGCAACAGGAGAATTCCAGAGGGAAGTATTTTAAATGCAAAGATCCTGAGGTAAATGCATGGCTGAAATATTTGAGAAAAAGCAAGGGGGCCTATCGGCTATAGCAAACTGAACAATAGAGAGAAGATTGGGAGATGAGGTCAGAGAAATGACAGGAAGCTGGGAAGCCATTGGAGTATGACTGCTATTTAGTTGATAGATGTGATATTGTTACCACACAAAATTGAGATTCTCTTGCCTGATGCGCGTAAATAGCCAATTCATTATGGCATCAGCTTTTGGGGGAGAAATCAGCTTTATTCTGTGAGATCAGTCCTCAGGGAGAAAGGATGTGTGTGCCCTCAGATCTGTCTCTCTGATTCAGGATTTGGGGCAAAATTTAAGAGTTTAGGGAGAACAGGCTGGCATGGAGAAACACTGGAGCGAGAGCTTTTGATTGGTGGGCTTCATGCATTTATGGTGTATGGTTTTAAACATTTAAGACAAGGTTCTAAACATTTGTGATGACATGGGGAAGGAATTTTAACCAGGGATCTTCCTGACTGAGGAACCCCTCCCTTCTGAGAAGAGTCCAACTTTTAAGTTCCCATCATGTCCAGGTCCTTTGGTTCTATGGGGAGGAGAATCTTTGGTTCTGTGGTCATTTCAGGTCAAGATTTCTTCTGAGCATGCTCTGGCTACGTGACTTTGAGGTTTTCTGAAAGACAGTCTTTAATCACTTTGTTGATAAGAGATGGTGTCTGTTTGAACTGACTTTAAATGGGCCCATGGTTACAATATTATGAATCATAATAAGAAATATGTATTTAGTGTTTGTCCTGTTTCCCGGGTCCAGAGCTCCCAAAAGTCTTGGAATTCCCTGTGATAAGAGCAACAAAGATGTTTTTGTTATGCTAATGAGGTGACTTTTGGAAAACTCTCAGGTAGCCTAAGGATGGGATTGGTTGCCTGGGGAACTAACCGCGTAATTAAATTAGAGGGTCGGAAGTTTTAGTCACCCCCCCACACACACACTTCCAATGAGGGGAGAGAGGCTGGAGGTTGAATCAATGATTGATGGCCAATGATTTAACTAATCATGTCTATGTAATGAAGCCTCCATAAAAACCTGAAGCTTGTGGTTCAGAGAGCTTCCACTTGGTGAACATGTGGAAATTTGGGGGAGAGTGGTATGCTCCCAGAAGGCATGGAAGCTCCTTGTCCTTTCACCACACCTTGCTGTTTTGTTTCCGGAGGTGTCAAATTAATGCTCAGAGACTGAGATTGTCTTTGCCAATAGTTAATTTAACACAGGTTCACTGCCAGAATTATAATAACTTCACAGGCCAATAGCATACAAGATAATGTCACTTAATAAGCCAATAAAGAAATAACATACTCCCACACCAACGATAGATTAATCACACTATTGTTCCAGGCAAGGAGAGATGAAGGAGAGAAAGTCCAAATTTAGCAGAGGTGTGCCTTTTCTACGAGCTGGTTCATGGGAGAGAAGGCTTGGCCACCAAGAGCTGACATCCAGGTTCCAGGGCAATATATAAGTTGCCTGTTGCTAGAACACTTTGCTAGGGAATGACAGCACTGGTGTTGACAAGCAGACTGATCTCCTTAGAGGGCCCTATCTCCAGGCAGATAGTGTGAGAATTGAGTTGAATTATAGGACACCCAGGTGGTATCCAAGAATTGCTTGTTGGTGTGGGGAAACCTGTTCCCCCTACCATGTTGGAATTGGGTATGAGAATCATTTTAGTAGATACTGGTCTGATCTTGCCAGGTTGATGCTGGCATCCGTTTCAATCAGTCAGAACTGCATTACACCTCCTGTTAAAGTTTTCAATATCATCCTTACACTGAGAATTTTGAGCAGAGGCGTAACATGATCTGACATGTTTTAACAAAATCACTCCTGCTGACATGTGAAAAAATACTGAAAGGGGTAAGGGTGAAAGTAAACCAGGTAGGAGGTTATTGCAATAATCCAGGCAGAAGATGATTGTGGACTGAACTCGAACTCGAGTTAAGCAGTGGAGGGGTGAGACGTGGCTAAATTCTGGATGTAATTTGAAGATAGAGCCAACAGGAACTGCTGACTGAGAGGATGTGGGTATGAGAGAAAGTAATGAGTCACAAATGCCTCTGAGGCTTTTGGCCTGAGTGAGTGGAATGGAAGGGTAAAGTTGACATTAACTGAGATGAGAAGAGCAGCAGGAAAAGTAGGTTTGAGGGAGATGATCAGGAACTCGGATATGTTAGATTTGAGCTGCCCATTAGTCATCCAAGTGAGTTTGTAATTATAAATCTGGGGCTTAAGGGTATATATCAGGCTGGAGTAGCATTGCTGAGTCATCATTCTATAGGCGGTATTTGAAGCCAGGAGAGTGGATGAAATCACAAAGGGAGAGTAGAGATAGAAAAGACAGGAAGTCCAAGGACTGCGCACCGGAGCATTAAGCCAAGAATTAGGGAGGAAGAGGAAGAGTTTGGGAAGGAGAAATGGCCGGAGAAATAGGAGGGAGACCGGGGGAAAGAGGTATATTGGAAGCTAAGTGAAGAAAATAGTTACAGAGGAAACAACTGTGTCAAATGCTGCTGAGCGGTCATGTAAGCTGAGGACTAAGAATTGACAGTTGCATTAAGCACTTTTTTTAATTTCAAAGGGTTCCCACCGTTTTCCCATATGATTGTGTAAAAACCAGGCCTATGTGCGTGTCCTTCTAGGACAGAGAAAATCTTGCATTTTAATCTCCACTGTTTATTAAGCTTGTGTAAATTTTATTGATTAATTAAAAAACAACCTGAATTCCAAATAGTATTGGAAATCACGTTGACAGATATTTAAAGTGATCTGACCTCCAAATTTAATGTCTGGCGTATTCAGAACCTGAAAAGCAGTATTGTTGTTTTCTTCACTTTTTTTCAACTCATTTCTGCAAACGATACTCTAAAGAGGTGCCACAGAGGAGACCGACACCTTTGGAAGTCCAACACCAACATCTTAGATTTTTAATAAGAAGTGTTCCTTTTAAAATAATCTTGCATATCATATTACATCCAAAACTAAGTTCTCATTCTTGTTTGAAGGATTAAATAGCACATCTTTCTTTGGAAAGTAGGTTACCGTGTATACCTTATAGAAATAAGGCAAATTCATAAACACAGGCTTAAATCAGTACAACCCTACAATTTACAAAACATGTACATATCATACATCGTTCAACAATATTATGTAAATTACCACCAGCCAAATGCCCGTGTTTCCTATTATGTGGCTGCCTTCCTCTCTCATTACCAGGGTTATTCATTGCTCACAGTCATCTTAGGTAGGGGCTTGTTTTCAGAAGAACACCAATAAAATGTGACCTAAACGAGAAGTAGGATTCTGACAGTCCTCTGGAGCCTTCTGCACTGGTGTGGCTGAGACACTGTGCGTGGGCTAAAGGGTGGGCAGAGTCTCTGAAGTTCAGCCTAAAACCCCGTGGGACGAGCAGGCACGTACCCTTCCGCCCTGCAGGGAACACCGAGCGCTGAACAGCTGAGGATCCGCCTAATTGATTCTACCCTCAAGTGCAGGGCTCTGTTTTATGAGGGCGGGAGAAAGAACATGAATAGAGAAAGCATTGTATCTGAAATCTTCAGAAAGAACAAATAGATTCCACATTATTCCGTGTATTCTGTTGCCCTATTTAACCTAATAACTTATAAACCACTCAAAAAGGGTAATCAAGAGTCCCTTATATAAAGAATCCAACTAAATGTATAATGTTGTGGACTTCCAGTTTAAGATTATCAAAGTAAAACAAACAAGTGCATCAAAAATAGATGCTAAATAAATAGATTGTCAGGATCCGTAGTGAGGCTGTCTGCTGAATTCCTTCAATATAGGCTTGACAAGACCTTAAGCACAGCGTATCAGCCTGTATGGTGAGATTTATTGCTGAATCATCTTTTTATACTTTAAAGATTATTTTATTTATTTAGTTTTTCCTTAGTAAATCTTCTGTCCTTTCATGTAGATATCCATGTCTTTTTCTTTTAAATCAGGAGCAGACCATTGCTCCTTACTACCCCTTCCCTCTAAAAGTATAGAATAGAAGGAATGCAGCAAGCTAAAATGCACCTGCATTTTTGTGTAAATACATGATATCACAGAATTAAAAATATTTTTAATATCCTAAACTGCAATCTATTGCCTGTGCTAGTCTCCAGAGAGCTTGGCACACCAAGCAAAGCTCAAGCTTATTTATGCAGTCTGACTATAGAGTTCACAGGAAACCTAAAGCTCAAGCAAGAATTTAAAGATGCAGAACAAGAGTTCCATCCTAGGTAAATCCATGGAAAAAATTCCCATGGAATTATATAGGTTGAGATTCTGGCTGCCAGCAATTATGTTCAAACGGGTAAAAAGAACTCTGTGTATAATATATTTTCAATTTTGTGCTCTGTGTGTCTCCCCATTTCCATATAAAGTACTGGCACTGAAATTAATCAGTGCCACTGGATCCCTCATGCCACTGACAGAACAGTCACCCTGACACTTTTCTTGTAAAGGCTTTCTATCTGAGGCCTTCCACAGTCCATCACTTCCCTTCATTAAATCCACGGCCAAAGCAGAGGCTATCATTGAAAGTGCAGCAGTGCATACCAAGTGGGTCCAAACAGCTTAGTCGCTACATCTGGAATTTATTTTCAGCAACTTAGAAGCCTCAGTCCAACATAAGATTATCTTTTCATTACGGTTTCCTTTTATGAATGTATTTTTGTCTCAGGTCATATGAACAACATTAATATTTTAATATTGTAAAGACAGTATTTGGTTCATTCAACTGGCCATTGATTGCATGCTTACCGTATGCCTGACAGCATGCCAGACATGACACATGCCAAGACATGGCCCCTGCTGTTTCTACGTGAGATAGCAGTATCTCTCATTTAGCTTCAGATTATCAACTGTATGTGTAGGCAAGATAGCAATTGAAGGCTGAATAAATGTTAGTTCTCATACACACACACACATGTACACACACTATTGTTCTTGAAAGTTACGTGGGCACTATTGGGATTAGAACATTTAAATTTAGGTTACTTAATCAATGGTAGCATTTTGCCATTCATCTTTTTCTTAATTAACGAACCCTAAAAGTGCAACTCAGATGATGTGAGAGTTCACGATTTTTTGACTTTTATAAAGGAGCCTGCTTGGGGCTGGCCCAGTGGCCGAGTGGTTAAGTTCGCGCGCTCCGCTGCAGGCGGCCCAGTGTTTCGTTGGTTCAAATCCTGGGCGCGGACATGGCACTGCTCATCAAACCAGGCTGAGGCAGCGTCCTACATGCCACAACTAGAGGGACCCACAACGAAGAACATACGACTATGTACCGGGGGGCTTTGGGGAGAAAAAGGAAAAAAATAAAATCTTTAAAAAAAAAACAAAGGAGCCTGCTTATTCAGAAATGTTGGAATTCTCTCTTACAGAGATTTATATATATAGTTTCACTGTCCTCTCCTCATAGTGCTGTTTAGCACAGATTCCCTCATGCATGCCTTTCGAAACATTTCTGTAGATATCGACTTCTTGTGACAGTTGTTTGGTTTGTCTGTTAAACGAAATTTCAACCCATCACAGAGCTTTCTCTGGTACACAGAATGTCACTGAAAATAATAGATTTTATAGATTTTTTTTCTGTTGTCTTCTAGATGGGAACTGATACTTAGCTACAAATCAAAAAATATATCTTTCAGGAAGGAATGGGACAGCATTTTCTTTGTTGTGCTGGAAACAGGTAGCGTTACAGCAGTAAGCTTGGTGTCTATCTCCAGTTATACTCTTTGCTCTAAATCCCTCAAGATTTTTGTTTTTATTGCATTGCTCTTAATTACGATGTTAGGACAAAACTATTTAAAGACTTTTGGAAGTTCAACTTATTGTTATATGAGGCAGAAACATTTCTTAGTCAAAAGCAACAAAAGAGGAAAAGCACACACATCACCGTGAGACCACTTTCCTTAGTGATGTCAGCTCATTGGATGTATGATGAGCAGTTCTTACAGAGATAATTTCTGAACATGATGATGGCGCTGTGCATCCTTCCAGGTGCTGGTGCTCAAAGTGGTAAAGGATAGGCCTTTGTCCTCAAAGCTTTCGTGGCCCAGTGGGGAAGGACCAGTAAACAGAGCAGGTGCATGAGTATGGTAGCAATGCCCTAGGAGACAAGCCATGGTTTCTGGGAGGAGTTACTACGCCTGAAAAGGATGTGGAGGGAGGGCAAGGAAGGTGGCTTGGGCTTGGGAAGGTCAGTCTATAGTTCAGAGATGAAGACTGAAAATGTTGGGCCGGGGACTCTTGGCAAAGGGGGTGTTGGAAGTGCAGGGTTTGATGATGGTGTTGGGAGTGGAGGTGGAGGGAAGGGAGGGGATGCCAAGGTGATTTAGGAGGGAGGATATGGGAACGATTTGGTGATCACAGATTGAATGCTGGGGATGAGAGAGGCAGGAGCTCCTGTGCATGGTCCTGCCTTGTGCAACTGGCTGAGTGGTGTGCTCTTCACTGAATAAGCGGGTCTTAGGGGATAGTCAGAGGGAGCATATGTTCATTTTTGAGTATAGCAAACTTGTGGTGCCATAGAGATATATGAATTGAGATAACCAATTGGCAAAAATGACAAAGGAAAAATGGCCAGTGGGGCCGGCCCCGTGGCTGAGTGGTTAAGTTCGTGCACTCTGCTTTGGTGGCTCAGGGTTTTGCCAGTTCGGATCCTGGATGCAGACCTAGCCCTGTTCATCAGGCCATGCTGAGGTGGCATCCCACATAGCAGAACCAGAAGGACCTACAACTAGAATATACAGCTCTGTACTGGGGGGCTTTAGGGAGAAGAGGAACAAAACAAAAAAAAGAAGATTGGCAACAGACGTTAGCTCAGGTGCCAGTCTTTAAAAAAAAAAATGGCCAGAGAAGTAGCAAGAAAATTAGGAATATATGTAAAAGATGTTTCCTGAAGAGAGAATGCTCCGTGTTGCTGAGTGATGATGAGAGATTGAGAAAGATTTGTGAATTGCAGGTGGTAGTTCAATATGGCCAGAAACATGGGCAGGAATTTGTGTGTAATTCTAAAGAATTGAAATTGTTCTTTTAAGGTAAGTGGTGCATCTCTGAAGGATTTTAAGCTGCTACCAGGTTTAGTTTAAAATGGCCTTTGAAGGAAAACCTGGGGTCATACTTAGCTTTAAAAATAGGAGTCCTTAAAAATACCTCAGCAAAACCTGAATTATCTTAGTTTGTTCTTACTGAATAAAAGTGGAGTTAGGGTGAAGAAAATTGTTTATTTATGAAGAGAGCAGTCAACCATAATCACAGCAGTTTCTAACTCTTAGAACGGAAACATGAATAGTTAACTGATCTTATAATTATTATAATGATTATCACCATGATCTTTTAATTATTGTACCCTCAGCAGCCATTTATTAAATATCCACATGAGATGGCATAATTTTGACGAAACCGTAGCCTCGCTTAGTGGACATTATAGCCAATTCTTTAATATGTTTCTTATCCTCCCTATTTGCTCATAGAAATGCACACTGAACATATCAACCCAATACAGAATTTTACGAGCTAGTCTTTTTTCACAGTGACATCTTTGTTAAAAAAAAAGAAGAAAGAAAGAGTTTACTTGTACTCTTTTATCCTTCTTATGTGATATTTGATTAGGTAATCCCAGAAACTAATTTGTTGATAAAATATAATCAGTACGTACTAGCTTTCAACAAGTATGTGAAGCAGACTGAAAAATATATAATGGAGAGTCAGTCAATGAATGTCGATATTGGATACTTAACTATAGATGCCAATTTCCTCAATTTAAATAGGAGAAAACTGAAGAGGAACCAGAGAAATGAAAACTAAAACAATAAGGTGGGATGATATTATACCTGTCAATTTGCAGAGAATGAAAAGTCTGACAGCACTAAGTGTGGGCAAGAATGTCGAGCAGTGGAGACCCACACACTGATGGTGGGAATATAAGTAGGTACCACTGCTTTGAAGAGTGACTTGAAAATAGTTTAATAAATGCATATCATTTGACCCAGCAACTCTACCTCGAGGTATATATCCTAAAGACATTTTTGCACAATATCTAAAGAGAAACATACTAAAACGTAGTAGCAAAAAAAACCCAAACAAACAAACAAAAACCAAAACAGAAAAACCTAAATCCCAAGTATCTATCAGCAGGAGAACAGGTAAACAAATTATAGCATATTTATACTATAGAATGCTATAAAGCGATTGAAATGTATGAATTGGAGTTTTGTAGGTAAACATGGATAAATTTCAAAAACACAGTTTTGAGAAAAATGTGGAAGGATACATTCAGTATAATACTGATTATATGAAAAATTTAGAGAGTAAAATAAAACTCTAGATTTGCATAGATCCATACTTATGTAGTAGGGTATAAATCATGTATTAAAATGATAAATGTAAAAACTAAGTTAGTGGTTTCCTCTGCAGAATGAGCAAGGGAAAGGAATGGAATCAAGGAGGGGTGAGCACAGACGTACTTCTGTTTTAATGCTTTGCTTCTTAAAAAAAAGTGAAACAGAAGAAAATGCTAAAATTTGACAAAGTTAGGCGGTAGATACATGGATGTTCATTATATTGATCTCCGTACTTCTCTCTTTTCTTGAAATACTTCATAATTTCAAAAAAGTACTTGAACTGCCTGAGGTTACAGTTTATAATTAGCAGAGCGAGGATTAGAGCGTGTCTGGCTGTCATAATCAGAAGAGAACAAGCTGGAACTGAGTGTGTACACACAACTGAGCATGCAGAAAAAGACCAAGTGTGCATTTGCCATTTCTATGCTGTGATCACAGATGTTGCCCACACATCATATTAACAGCTAATATTTTTAAGCACTGATTAGATATTTTGCTGAGTGTTTTATGCGGTTTGTGGCATTAGGATAAAGTGAAAACAAGAGTCATATTTAAATGAGACCTCAAATGCTTTGTCGTGGACTGCCCGTTACTAAAGGGGAATGTGCGTTCAAAAGGCAAATGAATAATGTGTTTAAGGATGAAGTGATGTCAGACAGGATAGATCCCATCCTCCTCCATTTGTATTCAAATTGTTTTCCCACTTTAAACTGATTTACATGGTGGCCTATGCCTAAAATACCAGAACTCTGGAAAGTCAAATTTGCTTTCTGTCGATCACAGTAAAGGTAAGAAATAGAATTGAATGAGAATAAACTGATGAGAAAAAACTAACATATTGTACTTCAGAAAGTGTACTAAATGCCTTAAACAGATCATGGAAAGTTAGTAAAGATGCCAGTGGTCATTTATTGAACATTTATGTGTGCCAGCCCCTGATCTAAGGGTTTAGGAAATGTTAACTCATTTATCTCTCAGAGGGACCCTGTGAGTTAGGTCCTTAGATTCTTCTGCTTTACAGAAACAATCACCAAAGCACAAATTTTAAGTGATTTTCCTAATTTCATAAAACTAGTCTGTAATGAGAACAGAATTCCACGGATCACATTCTTAACCACAATGCAATGCTGACAGTCATGCTGTGAAAAACAGATAGAAAAAATAGACTTGCAGATAATAGCTCACAAATGAAGAAAAGACAACATCATCACTTAATAGCCATAAGGATAGAGTCTACCAGGAACAACTTACACAGAGAAGTAGTACGAAAAACTTTTACAGAATGGAAAATTCCGTAGAGAAACTGGGCCATTAGGATGTACTGGTAAAATGGCAGCCGCCATTGAATGAATGCCTGCTGGATGATCGTTATCGTATTTAATGATTTCAATTTCAAGGAGATGAAGCTGAACTCTAGAGAAATTAATTATTCGGCACAAGGGTATACATCTCATACTTGGTGTGGCTGGCATTTGGACACAGGTCTGTAGACCCCAGCTCCATTTCTCCGTACACCATACAACGTACTATTAGGGCATTCACGTTCTCACTGTGTCTGGTGGGATTATTGTGAGTTGCTATTGTTATTCCCTATTACGTTTCTAAATTGCACCCCTTACTGCTCAGTAAAGGTGAAGGCAAGGGAAGAGCAAAGAGGGACACAAGTCCTGGACACCATAGGGAAACAGTTCTTTGCTAAGCATTTTGTAGAGAGTGAAGATATAGAAACATTACATTTTGCCTTCTCCTCACTCAACCATTGACCTTCAGTGATACAAGTCACGTGGGAAGAATGAAAAGCGATGCGGCCAAAGCGTCAGGCACCATGAAGCAATGGAAATGTGTGACTTGCAGTCTTCTGTGAAAACTGGACAGCATTAGTTCTTGAGCAGTGGGACATAAAAGAGCAGGAAAGAGGCCCTGAGGATTAGGTACCGGTGTGTATCAGTCCACTGGCAATAAAGGAGTGCTTATTTTAGTGCAGAACTCCTGGGTGTCTGGGGAGAATGTGCAGCAGTAGGGTATTCAAATAGTTTTGGAATGAGAGCTGGAAAAAAGAAGGTGTCAGCAGAGAGGGCAGGAGACATATCTGAAAGAAGCCTCGGCCCTGTGATTTCTCTGGTCAGCAGGTCACACAGTAACAAGGAGAACAAGATAGAGCAATAGGGAAGGGCAAAGCTCCTGTCCATCCAAATTAGAACCAGAGAGGCAGTGTGACAAACAGCAAAGTGTTCTGCAAATAGTAGTTTTGACTACAAATAAAAAAAGGACGAGTTTTAAGATATTCACAGTGTAGCATAATCTGTTTGTAAAGCATCAGCCATTGTAGGTTTAGAAGGACATCATGATAGTAATCTCTGTAAATATCATTGCATACAAATAAAGAATGCAGAATGCAGATTACAGTCTTTTTTTTCTTTTGGTGAGGAAGATTGGCCCTGAGCTAACATCTGTTGCCAATCTTCCTCTTTTTACCCAAGGAAGATTGTCCCTGAGCTAACATCTGTTGACAGTCTTCCCCTATTTTGTATGTGGGACACTGCCACAGCATGGTTTGATGAGCAGTGTGTATGTACACGCCTGGGATCTAAACCCACAAACCCCAGGACGCTGGAGAAGATCATGTGAACTTAACCATTACACCACCAGGCCAGCCCCAGATTACAGTCTTTCTGTTAATCTATGTGGCAGGATTCCTAAAGAAAATATAAGAAAACAATTTTTAGCATGTCACTGAGATCCTGAGGGAACGTGTCTAAGGAGACTATAGGTTTCTTTTATTGATAGAGTTTTGATGTGATTACTCCATGGATATTTAAATTATTCCTTCTCACTGGAGGGAGTTGGACTTACTTGCCTATATTCTAGTGCAAGATTTGAATAATCTTTCTTTCATAAAGAGGAGACGGGAAAAAGAAATTTTAGCTGATGAATACCTATTAAGCATCAAGAGTTGTGCTAGTTGCTTTACACGATTTATTCTGTTATCCAGTTTAGGCCTCCTAATTTAAGAATGAAAAAGAAACTGAGGCAGAGAGGGTTTCTTAAGATGATGAGGCTAAAAGTAGTAGAGCTGGGCTGTGAAAAGAGGTTAATCTGGCTCCTACGGCCTATAGCGTTGAATTAGCAATACCACCCTTTGCTTGGTCTTCAGAGCAGCAGGGAACCTGGGTAGGAACAATTATAAGCCCCTGCCTGTCAGAGATGTCAAGAACACTAGGAGAAGCACGGGAACCCCTGCTCCTCCAGGAGAGGAGTTAGCAGAGCGACATTTACTTGTGCAGAGGCACTTGAGCAAGGCAAATACGTTATGCGCTGACAGTCCGCACTATGCTTTTACATTCCATGAAGAATTAATTCTCTTTTGGATAAAGTTAGAATCTGAAAAGTAACAGATAGGTTAGTGGTTCCTTCCCTCGATGCTGGAGATGTCAGACAGTCACCTTTGTCCACTACATCTGACATAATATTGGGTACACAGTAAGTCCTCAGTATGCTGATTTGTGTTGAAAGAATGGAAGTGAGAAAATCAGAGTTTTCAGCCATTACTGATTAAGTGTGTGACTTTGAGGAAGTAATCTTACCCATCTGATTCTGTAGAAGTCCAGATAATTTTTGAGTCCGCATTTTGTGCCAAGGTTGATGCTAGAAACACAATCCATATGCTCAAGTGCATTCATGAATTTAAATCAATGCATGAATGAAATACGCTGTGAAATGCACGAGAGGGACGCACACCCCATTGTCTTTTGCTTCTGTTCTTTTGCACTTGTTGCTCGAAATCCTCTCTCCTTCCATGTACTCTTGTTTCATAAACTCTTATTTATCCTTAAGATCATTCTCAGACATTCCCTTTTATGTTTATTTGCATACAATTTTCTATCTATAAAATCGAGACAACAACCCAGCCTATGTGACTGATATGGGCTATTAGGGAGAAAAAGACAACTGTATAACTGCTTTAAGTTATTTGGGGAAAATATGCTGCATACAAATAGGTATCATTAGAATTCTAGTCACACTAGTGGAGACATTAGAAGGCTGAGTCTTTGAGGGTAGTACTTCAGGAAGGGCATACATTGTGTCCACAACTACATTATGATGTGATTTAACTTTCAAAGTAAGGGGTATGATTTCATGCATTCAAGCTGATTTCTACATTAAAACAATCAATTTTAATTTCATTTTTACTAGTTCAATGTTTTCTGAAGAAAAAAAGCCAGCCCGGTGGTGTAGTGGTTAAGTTTGCATGCTCCACTTTGGTGGCCTAGGGTTCGCAGGTTTGGATCCTGGGCATGGACCTATGCACTGCTCATCGAGCCATGCTGTGGCGGTGTCTCATATACAAAATAGAGGAAGATGAGCACGGATGTTAGCTCAGGGCCAGGCTTCCTCAGCAAAAAGAGGAGGATTGGCAGCAGATGTTAGCTCAGGGCCAGTCTTCCTCAGTACAAAAAGAGGAGGTTCGGTGGTGGAAGGGCTAATCTTCCTCAAAACAAAAAAAAGTAGATTACTTTATATAATAGGTAGCGTTTTGTAGACTACTGGTGCTAATAGACCAAAGTTATAAAATAACAAAGTTGTGTTTATTATAAATAATATGTTAAAAAGTTAAAAATGTGCTCGATTCAGTTTATTTATTGGTAAAATGTGCTATGTAAAATCAATATTACTTAACTTGGACATAAAATCAAAAGGTGTATCAGCAAAGTAATGCCAAGGAGGAAATGAAGACATTGGCAAGCAAAGTAAACAGAGCAAAAAGCCAATAAATTAATGTTGACAGATTATGAAGGAAAGGATTAAAAAGTTACAGAAAAGCAATTAAAGCACAGTTCGAGATTAAGTAAATGGAGAGAATTAACAGCCAGAGCAGAGACTTCTGAAAACACATCTTGAATTTGTGTTGAAAATTCATAAGCAAGAAAATGCAAATATTTTCTAAAATTCATCTGACTGTGTACATTTAGGCACACATTTACGCTATAGTCTTCTAAAACTGGATTGGAGCGACAGAACCGTATTTCTTATTTTGGAATTCCCTGTATAACTTGAAGCGAACCAAAAGTTCTCCACACGGAGGCATGTGAGTAAACATCCAACACGAGGGATGAGGTGCAGTAGGAAGAGATGGCAAAGGACTCACCCACAAAGGTCCAAACAGGTGTTTAAAAACGACAACAGTGGATGGCTTGAGGCTGGCTTTAAAAGACTCAGGGAGGTAAGAAAGTGAGATCCCATCAACATAAGGGGAAAACTTACGGAATATTCATGCCCGAAAAAGGCAAACTAGGAAAACTTCCTGCAGCAAATGTATAAATCCAGTGAATAAAAAGTGGTTGAGTCTTGCTATAATGAGGCCCTGTGCTCGTATTAATAGTTCTATCTGACAAGGAAAATGTTGATGCTCACGATTTGCTTTTGCATTTTACCTATCAGATCTCTGGTTTTGAGCCTGCATTTGTCAAAATCACTCACTGCTCCCCCTAGGGACTCAGTTAATATATTTGCCTAGTTGCTGCAATTCTCCCATACCCACCGTCTGTGAATAGTGATGCTTCTGTAATCACTTATTAGTGCTGCAAGGATTCCAGATGCTCACCTCTGCAATTCCTCAGATTGCTTTAGGAATAAAAATGAAGAACTTGCAGAGTATTCTTCCAGTATCTAACAGGTATCATACACTACAACCTATTCAACTGGGAATAGAGAAAAAGCATTCAATGAGAATTCAATTTGTAAATGAAACCAACAAATTATAAGTCATACATAATTGAGAGTGGTGGCTAAGAATATGTGGAGCTATTTTCGGAGATACCTCCAATTTCCTTCTTGTGCTGCTAAATGAACAGACTGTATTTTAAATGAGTGGTTAAAGTAGGAAATCGAAAACTGGTTCAAGACTTTTGTGATAATTATTTGGCACATTTGACCAAAAGAAAGCTCTACTGAATGTAAGCTGGAAAGTGGCTTTTGTTATATTCTCCTTGTGGCCTGGCAGAGAGTAGACACAGCATGGGGCTTGACTCATTGAAACTGGGTTCTAGTTACTCATTAGCATTAGAGGCTCAGCTTTTCCACCCCTGAAATAAGAATAACTATGGAGCAGATGGTGCGGTACAGTAAAAAAGTAAACAAACACTGGTTAGGGGACCAGGAAATTAAGATTTCAATCTAAAAGGTGCCACTCGATGGGTGGCATGGCGTTGCATTTCTAGATCTCTCTTCACTCATTTCAAGAACAAAGGAGGTGGATTACATTGGGGTCCTCTTTGCCTCTGAAATTTTCTGGATATATTCTATACCAAGTCTTATTTTGTGAGATTGAAAATATATATTTGTGAGCATACACTGAAAGAATTAAATTGCTATAATGCAAAGAGTTCTTTCTTATTGCCACTCTGGTGACTGTTGTTCTGTGAAAGTCTTCCTCTTTGTGTGTGTGTAGTTGCTCCTGTTGTCGATTTCCTTTGGTTTATAATGTTACCCCAAATCCAGTCATAGCCAGGATTTTTGTTATATCTATTTACCAAGATTTTTATATAAAATTATTCACTATTTTCTGTAAGTCATCTCATGTTTAACTTAAAGTCATCAATGATATCCATAAAGTGCATTTCATATGCTGGTTTTATTTTTTTCTAATGCGTATTAAAATAAATGCATAAGATGTTCTTTCAAGGGCTAAAGACATCTCTCAATATTTGTGAAAATTGGGCTAGAATATTATTGGAAAATGGTGAATGTAGAGAGGTTAAATGTTGAGGAATAAAAATGAGACTAAAATATTTTAGGATGTTCAACTTCAAATAGGACTTTTCAAATCAGAAATATAGCATTCTGAGGAAAAGCAGACGTGCATCGAAAACAAAAGGCATGGTCCAAATAGAGTGGAAAAATAGGTCAGTTTGTCTCCACCTGTGGTCAGGCTCTGGGCCTTATTTTGACCATAAAGCATAGCTGCACACTCTGGGAAGGATATTAACTAGTAGTAGAGTTATAATCAGGAAATACTTACACAGGTATGAAACGTGGTGGCCTAACCCCTTCCCATGTTATAAAGCCCTGGACCTAGAAGCAGAGGGGTGTGTAGAACTGCTTAGAGGCGTGAAAGGGGGCAGCGCCATGGGACTGTACCATGGGAAGCCGCTGCGTGTGAGGACCGCCGTAGAAACCTTGATGAAGTAAAAAGAGAAAGTAAAGAAAGGCGAGGCTGGGAGTTTGAATCAATAGGCAAGCGTAAAACAAGAAATGTGGGGTTGAGCACTTTCAGGGCACTATGGCAATATGGTGTCTCTCGCTATTCAAATAGAGTTGATGGGTCTATTTATTTAACACCTAAGTACTACTTATTAGGTGCTAGATATTTTTCTCAACATTTTATGAATGTTAACTCATTTCATTCTCACCACAGCCTTGTCAGGTAGGTACCATTGTTATCCCCATTTTCTATGCATGGAAACAGAAGCATATAGAGGTTAAGTGACTTGCCCGAGTATACAGGAACGCTAGATTTGAACCCAGGACTCTGGCTAGGTTCGTCATTAGCAGATGCCTGTTGTTCTGCATGTCCCACAAGTGGGTCTGATTGTTCTAAAAGAAGACCCCTCCTCTTTGGCTGAATGATTGACTCAGGAGCTCAGGCTTAAGGCCATCAGCACAAGGCATTCTCCTAAAGGTAGGAATTAGATCAGAAATGCTCATTGTACATGTCCACTTAGGAGTAGTAAGTAATGGGGAAAATTCCAAGTCCTGTGGAGAAGAATTCCCTTGCTCTTAGTGAAGAGTGCTTATCAGAGACTCTCTCTCTTTTTCTGGATGTCACAGTGTGTGGTTTCAAATCCTATTATGGCTTTGGTCCTTTTGGTACTATATGAGAAATCCTTCTGATACCTGACCACATTCTCGAGACAAGCAAAGCCAAGAGAGCAGTAGAGAAACAGAGGTAGAGCCACTGGCCACCCCGTGAAGTGTGTTCATTGCCCCAGGCTTGGATGCTTCCTGAGCTTATAATTCCATGCCGTTACACAGTATGAAATGCAGGTAGTTCCAGATTTTCTTTCTTTATCTTTGTTGTTGTTGTTAAAGAACAAAATTAAATTAAAAAAATTTGAATTAAGAAGAAGAAAAGCTCCAAGGGAATCTCCTGAGAAAATAATGGTAGCGGAGTATTGGAGTATTGGAATCTGAATCATTCCTCAGTTGAGGGTGTGGTGTGTAATTCCCTCCACTGCTGTGGGTGACGTCACTCTGCCGGAAGAGTTTCTATATTGACCCTGGAAATGCTTCTAGATTTTATCATGCCAATAAAGTTACTAAAATTGAATTCTATTCCCCAGAGTATTAGGATATGGCTGATTTAGTAATTAAGTAATTACTTTAAAAAGCATGAGACATAATTTTATTAATCAAAGTGGAGAACCTGATAAGGGTTTCGAAATGAACGTAAAATAGATAATTTTTCCAGAGGTAAGCGAAATCTTGGTAGCTTACAAGTGTACAACATATCACTGACTAGTGACTTCACTGAAAAAATCAAAGGGACATAAATCATTCATGAGGGATCCTCTGAATATCAACATTAGTTTTCTTTCTGTAACAAACTAAATCTCTTTTTTATTTTAAGTGACAGTTAAAGGGGCATTGTAATTCCACATTAAAGTTTATATTAATAATGTGATATTTTCAAATAGAGTCAATTTTGTCTATTTCTGTTCTTTTAGAAAGATCCAGAAAAGCTGAATTTTAAGTTGTCTGGATAAAAATGTGAAGAATAAATTAGGCAGACCAGGACTGTGTCATAAGTTTGTAGTTTAACTCTCATGCTAATTAACTCTCTGTCTTGAATCTGTAGAAGCACAGTAAATTATTCTTGAATGAATCAGGGCATGGACAAATGACTAAGACTTCTTTTTCAGGATTGGGCTGTGTAAGGGATGCAGACCATTACTTATGTTTCTATGATATTTTCATTTCTGCCTGCTTCATGGATATCACTTTATTCCTCTGCCAGGTTCTAGGTCAGAGAATAAGAAATCAGACTGCACCAGGTTGAATATAGATGACATTGCTTGTTAGATGTGGAATCTTGAGTGATTTATTTAACCTCGCTTTTTAATAACTTTTTTTAATCACCAAAATACTGATAATAGTAGCATCCATGTCATACAGTTACTGTGAAGTTTATATGAGATAATGTTTATAAAGTGCTTAGAACAATGCTTGGTATATAAGGAGTACTTAATAGTTGGCTTTTATAGTTGTTGGTGATAGTATCATTATTAATTTTAAAAATTACATACAATTAAATAAAACACAGAAAGGTTACCCTCTCAGGATACATGTCAATCAAAATAAAAAATAAATTAGAATTGAATTATGCATTAATTTTAGCAAAGAGATGTTATAAGTTGACAAGGAATACCACAAACCACATCAGCGTATTTCCTGACAGATATCTGTCTGTCCTCAGGTTCCAGAGTTTAACAGCTACAATGAGCCTTGAGAGTTCACACCTGTGATGTGTCTCTGACGAGAACAGGCTGGGTTCCTAAAGATTACGTTGTTAGTATTCCCTGCATTCAGTAAACATTAAACATTCATGGCCCGTCATAATGCTCACTAACCTCTGTTTCTTTCAATTCAACCTTAGTAGTTTGCATTTCTGCTTCTACCTAGCTGCTAATTGGATTTTTAAATGTTGTGAGATTTTTAATTAAGTTTTTTCTTATTACAAAAAAGCAGTGCATATAATTCTAGAAAACATTACAAAATAAAGATAAACACAATGAAGAATATTTAAAAGTTCCCATTACCTCCCTATCTAGAGATAGCCACTGTTGATCTCTTTGCATTTATCTTTCTAGATCTTTCTCCCCCTTTCTCTACTGCTAGAGAGAGATCATAGAGTCTGTCTTATTTTTTCATTTAACAAAGGATTTTGACAAGATCCAGCAGCATTGACCCCATGCTTACAAATTCGAATGATCTCTAAAGAGTAATTCCAAGCTCAAGTCTGGGAGAAGGGGAAAGAATGGCAGGCAGGTCCTCTGGAGGCTGTTCGGTGTCTACTGATATGTCTCCTGAGTTTCCTAACCCTAGGGCTGGGAAAATTGCCAGTAACAATCATACTAACTTTGCGGCCCACATTCAGAAGACAGTTAAAGCTTTAAGAGCCTCCAAATTTGTATCTCTTTGATTAGTTACGCAGTTAAGCAGATCGTCCTTTATTCTTTTTCCCAGGTGACAAGAATTCAGTGTTATTTTTTGGAACCAACGTTGTAAACTGCTCCTATTAAGGAGGAACAGGAATCATATGTACATATTGCTTACAATAATGTAAATTAATTTGGAAACAGTCCTGGCCCAATGCCACCAACTGTAAAGAAGTGTGATATACTACTAGCGGTATTCTAAATTGGGATAATATTTCTGGAAGGCTATTAGGTAGTATTAATAAAATTTTTTGAAGCATATGCCCTCTTCTAAGGTTATATTGCTAGTAGAAATAAAAGTTCTCAAAGACGTTTGTGCAGGAATAATTGATTCATAATTGTTTGTAACAGGAAAAATTGGAGACCTCCTAAATGTGCAGTAGTAAGGAACTGCATGTAAATTACGGCATACTCATATGTTTGGAGACCATATATTTGCTAATCAGAACGAACTGTCTTTGTTCTGACAATCTCTGAAACATTGTAAAGCAAAATAAACAAGGTATGGAAAACGTGCCATTTCTGTTAATTTTTTGTAAAACAAACATAAAAGAAAGTACTTATAAATTTCAGAAAGGATACAAAAAAAGAGCCAGCAGTGGCTACTTCTAGGGTTCAAGAATGAAAAGCAGGGAAGGGGGGATATTTAAAATCTATCTAATAACTTCTTATCACTTTTTAAGAAAAGATATTCCTTTATTTCTTTTATAGTTAAAAAATACTTGATTAGGGGACAGCCTGATGGCATAGTGGTCAAGTTCCTGCCCTCTGCTTCGGCGGCCTGGGGTTCATGGGTTCAGATGCTGGGCACAGACCTACATACCACTCATCAAACCATGCTGTGGCGATGCCCCGCATATAAAGTAGAGGAAGATTACCACAGATGTTAGCTCAGGGACTATCTTCCTCAAGCAAAAAGAGAAAGATTAGCAAGAGATGTTAGCTCAGGGCCAATCTTCCTCACACACACACACACAAAGTATGTGATTAAAATGAGTAGAGGTAAACAGAGAAAAGTTTTGTGGGATGTAACTTAAATTAGTAATGATTATAGTTTAGGGACGGGATTATAGAGAACTTGTGCTTCCTGCTTTCTCTATTACTGTATTATCTAAGCTGTTTGCAATAAACATACACTATTTTTTATTTTTTTTCAGCTTTATTGAGATAAAACTGACAGATAACATTGTGCAAGTTTAAGGTGTACAATATGTTGATTTGATACACTTATATATTACAAAATGATGACCACCATAGCTTTAGCTAACACCTGCATCACCTCACACATGGTGAGAACATTTTGGTGTAAGAACACTTAAGATCCACTCTCCTAGCAACGTTCAAGTATGCAATACAGTAGTATTAACTATAATCACTATGATGTACATTAGATACACAGAACTTACCCGTCTTATAGCTGAAAGTTTGTAGTCTTTGACCATCATCTTCCTATTTTCCCCATCCCTCAGCTCCTGGTAACCACCAGTCTACTATCTGTTTCTATGCATTTGGCTTTTTTAGATTCCACATATAAGCGATATCATACAGTATTTGTTTGTCTCTATCTGACTTATTACACTTAGCATAATGCCTTCAAGCTACATCGATGTAGTCACAAATGGCAGGATATTCTTCTTTCTCATGACTGAATAATATTCTCTCTCTTTCTCTCTCTATATATCACATCTTTTTTATTCTTTTATCCATTGACAAACACTTAGGTTGTCTCCATATCTTGGCTATTGCGAATAATGCTACAGTGAATATGCGAGTGCAGAGATCTCTTTGAGATCCTGTTTTCATTTCCTTTGGCTATATACCCAAAAGTGGGATTGCTGAATCATATTGTAGTTCTATTTTTAATTTTTTCGGGAAACTCCATAGGATTTTTCATAGCAAATGCACCAATTTACATTCCCACCAACAGTGCATTAGGGATCTCTTTTCACCACATCCTTGCCAATGCTTATCTCTTGTCTTTGATAACAGCCATTCTAAAGGGTGTAAGGTGTTATCTCCTTGTGGTTTTGATTTGCATTTTCCTGATTATTAGTGATGCTGAACACCTTTTCATGTACCTGTTGGCCATTTGTATATCTTCTTTGGAAAAATGTCTATTTAGCCCATTTTAAATCTGAGTGTTTGTTTGCCATTGAGTTATATGATTTCTAAAATATATTTAGGATATTAGCCCCTTATCAGATACATGACTTTCAAACATTTCTCCCATTCTGTAGGTTGCCTTTTCATTTTGTTGATTGTTTGCTATGCTGTGCGAAGCTCTTCAGTTTGATGTAGTCCCACATGTTTATTTTTGCTCTTGTTGCCTTTGCTTTTGGTGTCAAGTCCAGAAAATTGTTGCCAAGATTGATATCAAGGAGCTTATCCCCTATGTTTTCTTCTAGGAGTTTCATGATTTTAGGTCTTAAGTTCAAATCTTTAATCCATCTTGAGTTGATTTTTGTGTATGGTGTAAGATAGGGGTCAAGTTTCATTCTTTTGCATGTGGCTATCCAATTTTCCCAACACATACATACTATTTTTAGAATTAGACAAAATGTTGAATTTTAAAATGGGACAGTAGAAGGTGGTGATTAATAGCTCAGACTCCTGAATTATACTGCCAGCATTCAAATGCTGTGAATATAGGCAATCGTCTTAGTTTTTTCTAACAATAAAAGTACTTGGATCATAGTAGATCCACAATAAAGCAGAGGTATCATCATTATTGTCTTAAAACCTGAGGGAGAAACTTTATGTTCAGAGCATCTTTGTGTATTGTCAGTGACATCAATGTCTGAAACATTAACTGCATTATTTTGAATCTGTGTGCTCTTATACTTAAATTCTCAATGATGAATCATTTTACTATCATATGTTAATTGGCTATAATCTTATCTTTGTAAACATAACATGGATTCAGAAAGCATTGGTGTTTACACAGAGAAAATGCATAACGGACTCTGTTGCTTAAAGGATCCTTCACAACTGAAAAGAAAGCAATCATAAGCCGAACAGTCCAGAAGTCCTTCATTACTTCTGCTAATAGCTCTATTTTAGTGATTTGTTAATCTACATCTGCCATTCAATAGGAGGGACAATGAACTCTTTCTAGTTAAATTATGGCTGAGATGTGTTACTCAAGCTTCCAAAAGCCATATCTCTATTGCAAGTGTTTCATTATTTTCATGTGATTGCTTGTCATCATTGTATTTCTTTTGCTAGGAGAGCATAAACATAAGTTCATTCCATTATATGTATGAGACTCTTTCCCTAGGTATATATTGAACCTACTATGAACCAGATCTTATTCTAGGATTTGTTATCCCTGACTCAAATAATGATTCATATGCTGTTGATCCACATAATTTTCCAAGTAAGATTGGTAATTGTTGATGAATTTCTTTTATAAGACTCAGGCCCTACAGACTTATCTAATTAATAATTTATATAATAAGGAATGACTATATCATTAAGGAATTAATATATCAACATAGCATATTTTGGCAAAGTGTTCTATTCCACTATCTGACCTGATATCAAATGCTTGCCATTGCTTTTCAGTGATAGTAAGCCTTGCCTGCACTAGGAGGAGAAAGTTCATACTAAGGGACATAGCCATATTAACTTCAGACTGGACCCAGAATTGTTCCCCTTAAAGTAAAAAGAGGATCAGGTATGCAAGTGATGGGAGGATTCACCCAAGAAGCCAAAGTTATCCATAGGATGAGAAGGTAGGCAACACACAACACTACTAAATAATTGGCCACTTGTTAAAGAATAAAATGAACTTGAAGAAAGTGAAGAACTTGAAGAGGTGAAGAGAAAAGGAGAAGGAGAATAGGGCCGAGGGAAACCATCCCCACATACGCAGTTGCTTATTTCTAAGCCATGCTGCGTATGTGTGAATCACTTCACCATTGATACTGTAGGCCTCTAGGTAAATCCTGCAGTTTTAATAAATTTCAGATTTTTCATATGTGAAATGAGGCTTATTAATAATATCAGCAAAGTTTCTCATAGGAATATTATGAGAATTAAGTGAGATAATACTCAAAACGCTTAGTTTTACGTTTGGCAGGTAGTTAAGGCACAAAATATGTTGACTAATGTTAATATAAAACAAGGAAATGTTCTAACATCAGCTAAGTGATGGAATAGAAGAATCCAAGGGCATATGAAATTTGGAAATTTGAGAAAACAGGTAATTTATATCAGAAATTTTTTTTCAGGAACAGGTTGCATGATTTCAGGCCCATGGATAGCTATGTCATCAAGACAATTTGTCAAAAAGAAGCTATGTGGGACTTGGGACAGGGAGTTTCCCAGGGGGTTTAAGTAGTTTGAAGCCCTATAGCCCAGATTATTCTAAACTGTACCCATAGCACCTCATTTGAGAGTCAGTAACAAAATTGCATAGGCAGTAATTCAACCAATGAGAAAAGAGAAAGACAAATAAGGTCAGAGCCTCACTAATAGTGGAGATAAACTGATGCTGAGTTCTGAGTGCTGGGCTAGAGCTGCATAAGACCCTCCCCTTTCAGACCAGGGCTGCTTCAGGGACCAGGAAGGAGCTGGTGGGTATCACATATCACAAAATTGAGGACAGGAGGCATACAGAGATTGATTACCAGGTAAGGCCTCACAGTGTGTGACCCCGTGTGGAATCAAGACTATTGATAGAATAGAGGCAATGGGTTTTTCAATGTGTTGAAGTTATCAAAGTGTTGTCCATTTCTATGCTTAACGGCTTCCTTTTAGCAAGACATATTTCTAGTTGGTAGGCCAGAGGGGTAACATAGTCCCACTGCCTAAGTATTTTCCTGGTCTTTTTAGTGTAAAAGCACTACTATTGTAAATGGAGTTCCATTAAGGTGTCTAGAACCCCTGAAGGAAGTGCACTTTGCTTCACTCCTTGCAATCAGGTTGTTCCCTATAAAGATGCAAACTGGAGTGCTGACAGCACTATCCTGATACCTGTTGAAAATGAAGAAGATGGCAAGGACACCCATAATTTCTGACTTCCACTGAGTTAATTGCTCAGCTGTCTTTCCTGTCAGGAACTTCCTTGCATTAGGAAAACACATTGGCCATGGAGCCCTTCCATCTGAATAACAGATTCCATGTTTGTTCAAAGAATTAGAGAGCTAATATGTTCTCAAGTTTATCAATAAGCATGCCTACAGAGAGTGGCCCATCCAAGTAGTTTATGTTTCTGCTCTCTAAGTCTGTTTTGGCTGTGGACAAAAAGATTTAAATTCTGAAATTTTAGAGATTACCTGGAATTAGAGCATTCAGCAGCTACTTAAAGTGTTATTATAAAGTGTCACTTTCATGTGAAAATATTGCTGTAAAAGGTGAATATGAAATCATTACTTTTTACAAAATTTAATCAAGATAGAAATCTCACTTTTAAAATATGACTTACATTCCATAAATTAGATAGATGTCTCTATTGGTTCTTTTTGTTGAAAGAGGACTAGTTTTCAGTTTCATGATTCTTTTTTTTCTTCAACCACCAAATGGATGAATATGTATAGTCAGGTTCAGTGACGCAGTTTATAAACATATTTTGTGATGAGATGATTGATACTTTAAACATCTGGCAGTAAACAGTTGGGGCTGCACTTAGTAAAAGATACTCCTTCAGCTTTTACATGCTGTCATTTGAAACTGTCATTCCACTGCTGTCTTAAATTATGACTTTTTAAAAATAAGATTCTAAATAAAACACAAAATTAGACTTTGCAAATTTATTTTGCAATTTTAACATGACATATACTTTCTGCCTGAAAAATTGATAATATGTGTTATCCAATGATTAAGAAAATATTCTGCTTTTTTTTTCCTTTGCATCACCATGCTTAATAAGTGAGCAAGTTAGCAGGCTTGTTTTCCACTCATTTTTCCTTGGTGGTGATTTTTATATCGTGGCCGAGCAGTTTTGCATTTAGAAAAGGCAGAACTGACAATCTAAGATCTAAGTAAGAAGACAATGTGAAGCTTCCCCAATTGGATATGGTTCTGAATTTCATCTTTTTCATATCACCTGATTGTTTTATACAGTCCATGTGAGTTTATGTTCTTGACAAGGATTGATGCACTGTTAGCATCATGACGAACTGAGTTATCTATATATAGCAGGCAAATTCTATCTTTTAGTTTGTCCTTTGCTGTCAACTGCAATATTCTCTGAAAGAAGCTTTCACTGGGTTTATAATTTTTGCATAATTATAAAAATATATAATCTTAGAGCATAAAATTCAGTCAGTTATCTTCTGCATTTTCCAAAAAATCAGAAGCAGTCAGTTGTCACTGCTGTGTTCCTTTGACCCTTGCCACACCTATCTGGCAAAACGAAAAACCTGGACCTGGTCCTCTACTTCCCGCATGCGCCCCAGCTGTTGACCTCCAACCAGATACATGGTTGAGTACATGTTGCCACTATCAATTCTTGTCTCCGAACTCAATTGAGCCCTCAGTGCTTTCCCTTAATCTTTTTTCTCCGTTTTTCCAGGCAGTAACCTGTTTAGCGCAGGTGCATGTTATCTTCCATTTTTGTCAAGCCTCTGATCCCATCCGATTTTCAGCAGCCTCCCACACAGAGAAAATACCAGATGGGAACTCCCTTCATCTGTGTAACAGGATCTATGAACATACAGGCATCCGGGCCCAAACCTTCTATTACATGGGTCTCCCTCTTCCCTCCAAAGGTGAATTCTTCCACGTGTACTCTGAGGCCCATCCATCAGATTTTTTTCACAGCCCCTCCCCTTCTCAGTATTCCTTCTCGGCTGTATCTCTGACTGCTTCTTGTTAGTAGCTGCTTCCCATCAGTACCAAAACACTGTCAAGTTTCTGCCATTTTAAATATATTTGCAAGCCCTGTCTCCCACTCGTTTTTATTTGCATAACATTCTATTTGGATAAAACTGACTATATATCGGGCACTGGTCTTTGGCACAGGGCAGAATTTGGTGAGTAAGTTGAAATGATTCCAAACTTTAGAGAGTTTATAGTGAGAAACATGTGTCTGCTCTAGACCACATTTCCATTCTTTTCAGAATTTATTTACATGCCCATGATTTAAAAAATCAGCTCTGCTAATTTCTCTATCTCCAGCCTGATTCTTTCTCCCCAGGTTCAAATCCATAAAACAAACTTCCCACTGAGTGGTGGATGTCTATAGGCACTTCAGTCTGAACATTTCCAAAACGAATTCATCACCTCGCTTCACCACCATCCCCAAACTTGCTCTTTAAAGTGTGTTTTCTATCAAAATGAAAGGCAGAGCTTTTTGTTGAATTTTGATATGATGTGCGTTTCATTCTTAGTTCTTTTCTTTCCTTTCAACCATCGCATTAGATCTGACAATTTTGTTTCTCAATATATCTTTTGGAATCCACTTCTATTTCCATTATTAGTATTTTAATCCAAGCCTGCAATCTCTTGTGACAAAATAACTTTTGCTGCTTCCTAACTGGTCTGTCACCCTTAGATTTTGCCTCCTTGTAATCCATTCTCCCCACTGCAGCCGAGGTGAGTTATCTGAAGTCCAATTCATATCACCTTCTTGCTTAGCATCCTTAATGGTTGTTCTTTATGCTCAGGACTCCTTATGAGTGTCTTAAAGACACTGCATATACTGGCCAGTGCCTACTCTTCAATCTTACCTCTTGCCTTTCTGTTGACTTTCTTCTCTCCAGCTAAAGTGAGTTTCGTCCTGTTTCTTAAACACATGCTCCAGCTCTGCTCCCTGCGTTTGCACGTGCTTTCCCCTCTGCCTCCTGCCTCATTGCTTGGCTGGCTTCCACGAATCCTGTGGACTCAAACTGGAGATCACTGGCTTTGGGAAGGCTTCGTAACTCACAGTTCTGAGTTTGGTGCCCCCTCTTGTGTGCCCTTGGCGCCAGGCGTTTCCTTTCTCATAGACTTAACATGCAGTGGTAGCTACCTGTCAACATATTGGTGTCTTTCATTAGACTCTAGGAAACAGGTAATTGTCCATCAGGGGCCCCACAGTATGTACAGCAGTGATCACTTTTAATAGATGGGCTTCAGTAAATATTAACTGAATGACTAGATGGATATTCTTCATAGATAGAAATAATATAGTCAAAAAGTACTTGAGAATTTTTCTGTATGGTTGAATTTTCTGGTAATTTATAAAATTTCAGTTCATTATTTGGTAGGAATTCAATATATGTCAGATTAAGTAGTATCTATTCTAGTCTCCCTAACATACCGTGTGCCTTTATTTTCAGTTTGCCAGTTCTAGCTTCCTGCAAATGATTCTTTCCTAACGCATAGTGTATTAACAAAGAAAGATGGTCAAATACATATCTTTCCTCATTTGCCATCCTCTCAGCCGACAGCAGGAACCTTTCATCTTTCCTTCCTTCCTTCTTCCGTCCTTTCTTTCCTTCCTCACTTTCTCCTATTCATTTTCCTTCTTCTTTAATACATTGAATTCTTTGGATGAGCTTAAAAAAAATGTGGAGAGCTGGGTCCCATCCCCAGTGATTCTGATTTAATTGCACTGGGCATCAGGAATTTGAAAAGCTCCCCCATGACTCTAATATACAGCAAAGTTTGAGGACCACTGGGCTAGATCATCTCTAATGTCCCTTTCAATTCTAAAAACTCTAGATTTTGTTATTTTAAGTAACTCTCTAGAGTGTTTTAAAATACAAAATATGCCAAAAGATTCTTTCAAAGTATAGAGCCCAAAATATTTTTATCTTTTCATGCATTCAGCCTTGATTGAAGCTGTGTGTGAAACAAGGTAAAATTCGAATAGTCAACACTCAGCAATTGATGCTGATTTTCTTCTCTCTTCAGTGCAGTATTCCTTTAGCAATTATAAAGTTATCTAAAAAGAAAAATGTCTTCAGAAATAGTGGGATAAACCACGTTAACAGCTGAGAGACATCCTGCTTTAGATTAGCTTTAGTGTGGTTCTGAGTAAGTCTGGGAAGTTTCTTTGTTCATTTTTTAGCTTTGTGTCTTCCGTGGCTAAATATGGTCATTTTGGGACCCTATGATGATCAAGGTGTAGAATTGGATGATCTTTTATTACACTGGATGGTTCAGTGATTTTCCAGTAAAATGGTAGATCGTATCAATGCAAATAAACTTATTCTTATCAGCATTTTCCTTATTTCCTTCTCTATTCCTCCTAATAGCAGGATGGTCTGAAATATAAACTGGAATTTATTTTTAAAGCACATAGGAAGCTAACAATCAGATCAAGCCTTTTTAACTGTTTTGTTAAAATTTAAACTAGCCACATTCATAAGCTTTAGTTTGTGAAGGAAAGCTTTAAGATCAAAATCTATGCATCACACTCATTAGACCGTACAAATGAAGTCTCAATATGCAACAGAAATGTTCTCTCAAGAGGCACCCAAGTAAATTGAGAGGCCTATTGTTGATTCACAAAGTGACATTTATTTTGCTCTGCACAATTTCACTGGCAGTAAGTCATAAGGGTGCTAACATTTCCTGTGAGTTTTACCAGGTTGAGTATGCAAATTCTCATGAACTTTATCTCATTTTAACTAGAGTTATTGCTCACTTGTGTACTGGAATTGGCTCATTTTGCCAAGTACTCTGTTTACAGGTCGGTTCAAATTCTAACTTGTGCAATTGAAGACAAAGCTTTTATTTTCTTTCAGTTTTTCAATGAAACTATAGAAGCATAGCTGCCAAGTTCAATGGGAGAGCAGTAAACTAACGATGAGTTTATAACGGACAGACGTGCATTGTCGTGGTTCTGGAATATGAATTTAAACAGTCTCTGTGTTCTGTTTTCCCACATATTTTCCTATGTATTATAATATCCTCACATCCAGTTTGCAGAGGTATTGAAGAAATTAAATTATATCTTGTGTTATTGAAGTAACATGCTTGAGGGATATGTTACCACATTTTGGGGGTTTTTTTTCTTTTCCTTTTCTTTTTCTCCTTAAGCCCCCCAGTACATACTTGTATATTCTAGTTGTAGGTTCTTCTGTCTCTGCTATGTGGGACGCCACCTCAGCATGGCTTGATGAGCTGTGCTAGGTCTGCGCCCAGGATCCAAACCAGTGAAACCCTGGGCCGCCAAAGTGGAGTGTGTGAACTTAACCGCTTAGCCACAGGGCTGCTCCCACACATTTTTCTTTTCAATTTTACAGCTGTATACAAATTTTTTTGCAGAAATGGAGAGATGGCAGGGCTGAGAGCACAGACATAGTCTAGGTGGCTTCTAGCACTGCTGAAAAAGCAGAGAAAATGGAGAGGGATGCACTCATCCAAATCAATTATTAATATATTTACATTACTATGTAAATACATGAATACATTAGCAGCACTATGTGAATATATTAATATGTAAGAAGATCAATATATAAATATATAAGTACATTAACATGTAAATACAATAATATGTTTTCAGCAGATGTTTGATGCATATTAAGGCTTAGCAGAAATGCCCTTGATTAACATGAGGATAGAGGATAGAATGGGGGCTTTAAATTATAAATAGATTCCTACTAAGATTGTGTTGCTGCAAAAACCAATTAGTGACATTTTATGACTATGTACCAGATACACTGGCCTCCTTTCCATTCCTTGATTTCATCGCTGTCTTGCTTGTCACTAGGGCACACACTTGCTGTACTTTGGCTTAGAATGCTCTTCCTTAGGTTTTAACGTGACTGGCTCACCCTCATCCTTCAGGTTTCAGTTCAAGTGGCGCCTCCTCAGAGAAGCCTTTTTGACTATTTTAAGTAACCAGTTCTATTTACTGCCTTTTCATCACTCTGTTCTCCTTTTCTCCCCCGACTCCCATGGTTTTGATTACTGTGGGCAATACCTTGCTTATTTATTTGTAAGTTTTTGTTATGCGTCCCCTCCACTGTAATATGAACTCTAAGAGTGTGGGAACCTTATGTGCCCTCGTCTAGGCTATATTTCCAGCGTCTAATGTGGTTCCAGGAGTAGCAATACATGAGGAATGGATCTGTGATTCTCTGAACTGTGAACTGCAGATAGGTGCTAACATATAAAGAGAAGTGGATGCATAAACCATCTGAGACTTTAAATATTGCTGAGAGACATTAGCTGTTCTGTCCACTGATTCCAAGATTAGCGCCAACATAGAATTTTCTCCTTTACCTGGCATTAGAAGTTGCATAGTTATATACTGAGCTCATAGAAACAAAACACAACCACAATCATAAAGGTACAGATTTTAGATTTTTAGTTTTTGATATTTTGGGCTTTTTTAGTGCATTGTCTTTTGCAGTGCTACATGATATTTTAGATGCTTATATACTCTGCTCTCTAGGTTAAAAAATCATGGATTGAAAACTGATAATGAAGTGAAATAAGACAGTCCCCGAATCACCTTGAACAGGAGGTGACCGGCAACAGGTGGTGAGGGGGCGGGAAGAATGAAGTGGACAAGGAACACAGACAGGAGGGTCCCAGTCCAAGCAGAACCCTGGAGAGTGTGGGGGGAAGAGCAGACAAACAGGAAGTTAAATTTAGCTGCAATGATTTCTTGCCTCTGGGAAAAATAATTGCTTCACTCTATTGCCAAAAGGCAAATCGGCATCAGCTTAATTCGCCTGAGTCTGCCATAAACTGCAGATGGAATCATAAAACATAGTTAGATTCAAATTAAACACATCTGTCCTGATCTAAAGCAGGTGAGGCCAGCCAGCCAAGAAGCATCAAGGTGTAACATTGCACACAGATTACTATATGCAGAGGTATATTTTGGGAGCTTGCTGACAGTGGAATAAAGAACCATGAAATCATCTACTGTCCTATTTTCCTTTATTGAGCCTGCCTTCTTGTACTGGTTGCCATCTTAGTTTTAAAAGACCCTACCAACACATCCACTGAGAACCAAATAAACAACCAGACAAAAACACTGATTTGAAGTCCAGGAGTCTATTGCATTTTAATCAGGATTCTTATCTGAACTGATGCTTTCTTAGATTAATTGGAATGACAGGGAGTCAGAAGTCCCTACAGTGCATTTTAATTGGACTTGAAATTCCAGGCAGAGAAAGTTTGTTTCCACTCGAGGTGTCAGCCCACATCTGTACCACCCACTGAAATAGTGGGTGTGTAGAGAAAATAGTAGGCTAACATCTGATGGTTTTGACCAAGGTAACTATGTAACCTATCTAAATCAGGACGGTTTTGAGAATGTGAAAGGGGATTGTGGCATGCATGGAGGTGCAGGGTCCCAATCTCCCTTCAGGAAACAACAAGCTGTTTAGCTGCAAGGAAGGCAGTAAGCTTTGGGCGTCCTTCTGCAGCACTTTCAGGATCCCCCTTAAACTTTAGAGCCTCACTCTGTCTGGGCCACCTCCAGCCAATGACTGAATATGGTAAGGGCACTAGTGTCTGGTCATTTCTGCTCTTGGGGGATTCCTCTAAAGAGTAAGCTTCACTTCGGAGCTTCCAGGTGGAGTGGCTGACACTTTGTCAAGTCTGCATTTTAGACTCTCCTGCTCAATCCTGTTCTTCTCTCCCTGCCGTTTCTTTTCACCGGTGTCAGATCTGCATCACAAGATCAAGGCTTTTTCTGCCCATTTCTGCTTCCTTCTCATTTTATCTTCCACAGGCATTACTTCCCAATAGAAGTATTACACTCCTAACTTTGTCATAGCGTTTACTTCATGGAAAACCCATCACAAGGATGCTATTAATAATTAGGTGTGTGGGGGCCGGCCCCATAGCTGAGTGGTTAAGTTTGCGCGCTCTGCTTCAGTGGCCCAGGGTTTTGCTGGTTCGGATCCTGAGCGTGGATGTGGCACCGCTCGTCAGGCCATGTTGAGGCGGGGTCCCACATGCCACAACTAGAGGGACCCACAACTAAGAATATACAACTATGTACTGGGGGGATTTGGGGAGAAAAAGCAGGAAAAAAAATAATAATAATTAGATGTGTGGAATGGACTTAAAGCACAGCCTATAATAACCCTAATTATGTTTGACGGGCTTCTGTTGTCGACCCTCTACTTTATCCAAGGCCAAAACCTTGTTTTCTTGTTTTAGACGTTGTCCATCTAACAGAGGTACATGTGGGAACCTTTATTACTCTCAGGCAGACCTTGATATATTAGACCTTAGTTGAATAAATTGAATATTTATACTAGAGTGGAAGAGGCCTAACCTAAATTTCCTTCTTTTTCTCTTTTGAAGATTCTTCCTCTTTTTCCGTACTTATTTGTTGGTATGTCCAAGGACCTCTCCTCTCTTCTTATTTCCTCTCTGCTCCCTTCCCCTCAGTTCCTCTCCTCTGCCATCCCTTTAAAGACTCTCACTGGGATATAGTTTTCTCATTCACACTTAACGTATGCTATTGCAAAACCTCTCCAACTCCATATCTGCTGATTCAATAGAGTATGGGATGTTTTTATTTTGGATGTCCCACAGACTTCTTGAACACATAATTTCTTTAAAACTAAATCCATTATATTCCTCATGAAAGATGGCCCTTCAGTCATACAGGCAGGAGCTCTAGAAATCAACCCAGATTTCTTGCTATCTTTCACCCTCTACATCAGTTTGGTCACAATGTCATCTCGATTCTACCTTGAACATTTTGGTCAAATCTATTACCTCTTTTCTCCCTTTCAGAACGACACTAAGTAAATATCAATAATGGGGATAAAGTAAAAGATGAATTTTCACAAGTACATAATGTATTAGAAATAAGTAGACATCAGCAGAAAAGAAGAACAAAAAGTACACGGACAAGAGAGAAAAAAACGTATGAGCTAAACAGCAGCTGACAACCACAAGACATAAGGAGAGAGGAACGGATCGTCCTGGACCACAGAAGCATCATGTGCCTGGCATACACACCTGTAGAAAACCGGTTAGATTAAGTATTATCATCTAGAAGGGGCAGCACAAGTGCCAAGAAAGGTTTCTCAGGACACCAAAAACTCCCCATAATGATGAAATAATCAAAGGGACCAGACGTTCTGGCCTCATGTGGCCCTGGGCATGTCAGGACAGTAAGCTCACATCAGTTAATAAACTATGCAGGAACTTGGCTGTAGAAGTGAAAAAGATCAGAATGAGAGGTTCTCAATTTTGGATAAATATATAAATGTAGCCTGCATGCTTGAGAACCTGTAGGATACTGCTCGTGCCTTGCCTTTCTCCTGTAGACATTGCTTCTGTCACTGTAAATAAGTCAATCTACAACAGGCCTTGATCTGTTGACATTGCTGCAACAACAGATTCTGGTCTGGAGAATGTAGACGTCCTCTTTTTGTAGTATTGACGATACTCAGAATTATAACTGACAACTCATATGTTTGAGTGTTAATACTCATCTTCATGCAATGTTTGGAATGAGTAGATGACAAGGTTGTTAGTCTGACTGTGTGAAGCTGTGCTGCTTTGCTCACACCAAAGGCAGAGAGGCATGATCTCACTTCTAAACTGCTCATTGACTCTTTCTAAACTCTCAACAGTAATGCCTTTGCTTCTAGATTAAGCATCTGGGGGAGGAGTGGTAGTGATTTGGGGGACTTTCATTTCCTGTTGCATTATTTAGTATTTGTTAACTGGATTGGGATGAAATGGTGCCTCCATTGCTTTCCATGCCATAGCCACCTCTAAGGAGTGTTAAGAAAATCCTCATCATTTTTTGCTGAGACTGCTTCAAAAGATTGATGCTTAGTCCTTTTGCCTTCAGCCTTGACTCCTCCATTTGATCCAATACAATGCTGCCCGAGTCATCATTCCTAAACACAAATGTGGGCATATACTTTCCTGTGAGCAATGTCCTTTTGTGGTTTCTCCAATGCTTAAAGAGAAACTTCAAAATATGTGGCCCAGCATATAAGGCCTTTATTTATATGACCATGCTACTTTTCTTAGCTCATTTGTCTCTATTCCTCATACACATTTATGCTTTAATTGTAGTGACCTACTCAAAGCTCTAGGAAGGAGCCATGATCTTTTTCCTTTGCGTATGTTATTCCCTTTGCCTGGAAGCTTGAGCATGTACCCCTTCCTCTTCTGCATCACCTGATAGCACTAAATCCTTTTAGAAGTCTCTGTTGATCCTGCAATTTGGATCATATATACTAATCACAGCTCTTATTACTACATGGTGTAATTGTTCCTGCTTTTTTAATCTCCTATAGTAGGGCTCTGTACTTCTTGATGGTAAAGACTGTCTTTAGTTCTGTATGTCCAGCACTTACCTCAGTGCCTGCTATAAAATAGGTACTCAAGCAGTAGAAGGATGGATGGAGAAATGGATGGATAAATGGAGAGATGGCTGAGTGGGTGGCTAGCTAGATAGATAAAGAGATAGAAAGTTTGTTGAAATATCTTTACCAGTCATCCCCAGTCACCCTCCTCATTCAAATGCACTCTATAGGATGCTGCCAGGAGAGTCTTCTTAAAATATAGATCTGACCATGTCAAAACTTTAAAATATATATTGAAAACATTCATTGGCTCCTTGTCTTATAAATTATGATGTAACTATTTAATCTTCCCTGATCTGACATATCTACCAAATTCTATGGTATTCCCAAAACATATTCATTCATTCATTTATTCATTATTTCATAATTCTCTTTTCTAATGTCTACTGCAGTGCTAATGTAGTATTTTTATCATCTTATTATATCTAATGATTTACTTTTTAAATTTGACAAAAATCTTAACCTCCATTTTCACTTTTCTAAAATTTTAAAGCGGTTAATCTAGGAAAGAGATGAAATAAGTTCTGGTAATAATTATTATTTCTATATAATATTAATCCTATATAATAATACCTATAAGGAAGTAAAGTTCCTAAGAAATACAAAGTATAGGAAACTGGGGCCCAAATTTTTTTTAGATTTTGGAAAGCCTCATTCTCTGTTAATCCAGGAGGTAGCACTTTCACCTGAAAGCTCCCCTCAGAACTGTGTGGCCTCTTAGGAGTCAGATTCACACCCTCTCTGTGCAGTAAAGCCACACCCATGATGCTGTCTGAAGCCTGCTTTTCTCTCCAGACTTAATCAGGGCTACTTTGGATATGTCAGGCTGCTCACGAATAATACCCTTCAGATTTTTAGAAGCCCCTTTTTTTAGCTGAGAGAGTCAGGCTGCATCTGAATTATTTGAAATGTTTTCACAAAGTGTCTTATAGCCACATCCTTGTTTTGACATTAATGTTGAGGCCACGTCTTTCTGACAAAGCTCTGGATTTGATTTTCACTGGTTTGAAAGGCTGGAGTTGAGAAACAGTTTTATTTCCTATCACAAGTCCTGGTCCCTCTATATTCCTTTTCTTTACTTTCAAACTGATCAGTTCTTTATTTAGCACCTCTCTTTCTTATGGTACCTCACCAAATGCAGCTGTTAACAGCCAACTGACACTAACATTCTACCTGGAAATCTCATTACTCATTTGCTAAAGTTCACTAGGTACATTTTCTATCACCCACGTTCTTCGGGTGACAGACAGCTTTACCAATTGCTTCTCTCTACATAACATGGGTAGCCTTTTTCTCAGTGTTTTTTCAGATTCCATCTACCACTCAGTAGCAAAGCCATGGCCACGGTATTTTAGGTCTTTGTCATGGCACAACTTATTTCTCTGTAGCAGTTTCTCTCTTATCCTTCCACGTTTCTCTCAAGCAAGATAGCCTGAATTTTTCCTCACAGCCATGGCATGGTTCCGGAAGAGGATGTAGAAATATTCAAGTACTTTTTCAAGCCTCTGCTGGTTTCAAGCCTGCTAACATCCTATTGGCCAAAGCAAGTCACATAGACAAGCCCAGATTCTAGGGATCCAGAAATAAACCCCATTCCTTTAGTAAGAAGAATTGCAAACTTACAAAGCAAAGTGTTTGGTTATATAAAGGTTATTTATTGGAATAATTGATAAACCAATTTACCACAGATATTCAGGCTAATCCTCTGTAACAAATTAGACAATATTTCATTTACATGTAATGAAGGAACCCCAAACTGAGTTAATAGCTTTCAGTATGCAATGTTTGAATTATAAAGTTTAATTTTTACCATGCTATGTACTCTCTCTCTTAAAAGCACATGGTTTCAAATGGATCTTGCATACCTTATGTGTAAATCGAAATAGTGTGGTGACTTTGCCAAGGGAAGATCTGTGGGGCATGTGAAATAGTACATTCCTGCGCCTGAGACCAAACAAAAAAGTCAGTATCTGTTCCTTTATTCCTCAGGCGATATTTGTGATCCTAATCCATGTGAAAATGGAGGTGTCTGTTTGCCTGGAGTGGCTGAAGGTTCCTTTTCCTGTGAGTGTCCAGGTGGCTTCACAGACTCCAACTGTTCTAGTATTGTGGAGGTTGGTAAGTGCAAGATTTAAGCATTTCAATGGTTCTTTTTGTTTTAATGAGTGACTGACCAATTTGGTGTGGGGCATTATAGGTATTCTGGATAAGATTGCTGTATGTTGCTGATTCATTTATTGCTCTCTAGGAATTTCAATCTCATCATTTCTATTTTATAACTAAATTATATTTTTATTAGGGGTGTTCTCAAATAAATAATTTAAAATTATATTTTGGTGATTAACACTATACTTTAAAGGAGTACAGATACCACTTGACTGTAATAAATTTTTCTCTCTCTAATATTAATACACATTTAAAATTTTATTCCCACTGGAAAATAATTTCGAATTTAATTTATTCAAATTAAGTAGTCACTCTAAATAAAATAGAATTTATTTTAGCCATTGAGAGTATCCATCGGTATTTTGTAGCTGTTCTGTTACTTGTCTAAGAATATAAATATATGAAAGAAGATAATATTTCAGCTGCATTATTCTTCAAAGCCTTTACAAAAACTTTGCCTTGCAAATTTTGATTAGTCAGTGGTCACATTTCAAAATGCTTTTTCATCTGTGAAGTACCTCATTGACATATGCAGTTAGGGATTCAGGGTAACTTCCTTAATTTCCAAATAGGTCCTCATTAAGGACATAGCTGTCCTTTAAATAATTTAGCACTATGTAAACTTATATAGAGATTTTCTCTCTAACCAAAGGTAGAACCATGATTAAGTTTTTAACAATTCCACTTTTTGTATATCAGCACCAAGAAGAATAGAAAGTGGCCTGTATCTCTGCCACATGTTTCGGATTAAAGTTCTGCCAACCAGCATAAACCTTGGAAAACTCAGAGATTTGGCTGGGTTTTGAAAAAGAGTTTTGAAGAAGAAAGTAATAGTATCTATAGTGAGGGCCCAGTTTGAGTCACTCATCATCGTATCTAATGCACCTAGCCTAGTACCTTATGCAGAGTAGGAAACCTACAACTGTTGAACGAATGAAAGGATTATTAAATAAAACCATTTTTAAATAGAACCAATGCCATTTTTCACCACTAGTTATTGGATTTTAGTATGCTTTACTTTTTAAATGTGTTTTTCTTGTATTTTATATATTACATTAGAATAAATGTATTATATCTGAAAAAGTTATATTATTGCTGAAATGTACGTTGTTCATTTAATTCATTTCAGAGATAATTCTCTTTTCAGGCTTTTATTAACTCGTGGCAGTTCTAGGGGTTTGAGACGGTGCCATAGAAATAAAACTGCTGTAACCACTTTGACCCAGGCTGCAAATATGTACAGTGGGTTTCAAAGTTTAATGTGAGAATCGTATCCTCAGGAAAGTCTATCTGTCTGCAGAAAATTATAGTCATAAATACTCCTAACAGGAATGTAGGAGTAGAATAAAAATTTAGTATTCTATTTTAAGCCCACTAACCCCAAATTGGCAGTGCCTTAGATTTGTAGTATATAATGTTTCAGTTGCTACTTTGTAAGAGCCACATCTGGAATCATAGGCAAATGTATTTAAATAATTAGGAAACCAGTATCTTCATAGAACTTTTAAGTTAATACTTGAATACTTTGGGCCATATTTTTAAATATGAATTCAGCATTCATATTTTATCAGAAGAGTGATATTATGGGCAGCAAAACTTTAAAAACTAAACACACTGCCGTATTCCACGTAGATCAATGAGACTGGAGAATCAAATGCTTATAGAATTCAGTTTTATTCAGGTTCATTATTAAATACTATTGAAGCACTTCTGATATTCAGAAATGGGATAGTTATTCTATATTACCTTAAGCTGTGTGTTTTTGTATGTTTTAAGCAACCTTGTTCTTGCATGAGGCATGTTTAGGAGTTCTCGGAAGAAATATGTTCTGTTCATATTTGCTTTATCATTTAGCATTGCCTATGAGTTATACCAATTCTAATATAATATGTTGGCTTTATAACATTAAAATAATAGAAAAGTCTCCTAAAAGTTTAAAATGTCCAATTTCTTAAATATATCTTTGCTATATTGTGAAATAATTTTTTTAAAAGGTGAAAAAATAGGGAAGATGAAATACAATTTTGAGGTTGGATATCTCTTTAGGACAGACACATGACCTTACTTGCCCTTCTCCTGCCTCTTTCTAAACTCCATCTTTGCTTATAGATAAGGAAATACTGAATATTTTTTGAATAAAAACATTTAGTAGCAATGCTTTTATTTTCTAGTCTACCTCAGGTTTTTTCATATTTTTAAAACTAATTATGGGGACTAAATATATGAAATATTAGATCATTAAAGAGCATCTTGACTTTTCAGTTTAAAAAGTCTGTTACTTTGCTGGGACATTTTGTTGCTGTTGTTTCCCTGCTGTTGGGTAGTGGTAATGCAGAAAGCATAGGATATGCTAGAATTTTATACACTCACACACAAAAATAATCCTCCAAAAAACTCTAGGTATTTTAATGTAATATCTTAAAAGACACAAGATTTGAGCTGTCACCATGCACTATTTTTGCTTACACATTAATCCCCCCAGAGATGGAGATGTGTCGAAGGTTTCTTCTAAACTTCAAACCATACAGATTTTGTGATTATATGAAGTTCTAAATCTCCTTATTTTTAATTTGCAAAGGAAAGGAAATAATTTATTTATATTCACCTAGAAAAAGTTGTGTTTGACCCCAATTTTTTAAATAATTTTTACTCTGTTCAATCTACAATCAAACATATACTCTCTTCGTTGTAGTACGTCTGGAAAGGAGAATTTCCGATACATGCTATTCTTAGAGATAAAAATTGCTTAATGACTTTACCTCAAACCTCATTACTTTGTAGTAGCCCTGATTCAACTTCTTGATGCTGCTTAGTTCAAGAGATCCTCATCCAATTTTCTACTTTTATTCTTCCCTCCCAAAGCATCTAGTGTCAGATAAGCACAAAACACTTTGTCACATTTGCAATCAATTCTCATGGCACTTACATTCCTATATTGTGCGGGGAAGCTTGGAGAAATTGACTCGCTCAGATTTGTGAACTTCATTCACTAGATAACACTGCTTTTCTTTGGACTTAATCCTTGATCTGTGTGTACTCCAGTATCCATCTTTTACCTCTCTCTGTCTCTTTCTGTCTCTCTGTCTTGTTGTCCCCCACACATTCCCCTTATACAGATGTAACTACACACCTCAGTGTTCTCAGTCTCTTTGAGTTGTTAAGACTCACTTCTGATATCTGCAAAAGGCAATAGGAACACATCTCTCTCAGCAAAAGAAAGAAAGAAAAACCCTTACTTTACATCCTCAGACTTGAGGACATCAGCCAGATTAATTAGTGTTTGCACAGATGTGCCCACTTGCTGCCTCCCTCTCCAGGGAACTTGTAGACAGACCACCGTGTACATAAACCCCAAACTGCTTCCCAATTACCTGCTCACATTCCTGGATGGCACTGTGAAATTTGGAGCCAAATGGTGACACATTTATTTCATATAGAAATTTCTATTACCAGTGAGTATTCTAGACTTCGTGTATAGAAATTCTAAGAATTATTAAATTGTTCAAGTTTCATGGCATACATAATTCTCTTCTGTATGCTAACAGAGTAATTCAGTAAACCAATGACAAATATGAACTTTTACAACTAAAAGAGAACAAAATAAATGATTGACTTAAAATTAGTTTTCATTTATTGCTAAACAAATGTTTCGTGAGCTCTTACTAAGTAATAGTTATCTAAATGGTGGAATTCAAAGGTAAACAAATCTATAGAAATTACTGTGGAATAAGGAAAGCAGATAAATAAATAGGTAAATATGATGGATGTTGTGACAGGAGAAGTATATGGAGCCATAAGAATATAAAGCAGATGTTTTGTCTTAAACTAGGTGTCAGGGAATGCATGCCTACCTGAAAAAATAACATCTTGACATAATTCCAAAAATTAATTTCAATCTAGCGGGCAGAAAGCTGGACGTATTCTAGACAGAATAAATAGCTTTTTAAAAAGCCAGGAGATAAGAAAAGTAGTAATTCCACGAGCTGGAAGAAACTCACTGTGATTAGAGCTTACAAAAGAGAGACATGGTGGCCAAGAATGAGTCTGAAGATGCGGACGGTGGCTGATTCTGCCGTCTTCTATGCTGTTTTAAGGAATTTGGACTTTACACTAAGAGCAATGGAGAGGATTTGTACTTTGAGAAGATCACTGCCACTGCAGTATGGAACAAAAATTAGAACAGAGTGAGATAAGGGGACAATTTGAAGGCTACTCAGAGGACCAGGTCAGACATGATGATCTTGGTCTGGGTTCACGTAGTAACAAAGGGAATGGAGAGGAGAGAGTTAATAAATATTTAAAAGATACGATAGATAATTATTGGTGACTTTTGAGGTTATTGAGTAAAAGGGGCTTGGAGAAAGGGAGAAGTAAAGAAGAAGCATCTTCAGGTTATGGCCTAAGCAACTGGGTACCATTTTCTGAGATAGCGTAAATTAAGGATACACTGGATTTGGAGGTAGGAAATGAGTTGAGTACATCACATGTTGAATTTGAGGAATTTGCTAGACATTAGTTAAGAAATCAGGCATAGATTGTAAGTCATAATTCTACAGATGGTTGTTGATGCTCAGGGAGTGTATGAATTTGCCCAGAAGCAGAATAACTTCTGAAAAGAAGAGAGGACCAATAAATGGAAACCAATAAGAGGTTCATCAATAATTAAGCAATAGGCAGAGAAAGTTAAATCTCTAGAGGAATCTGAGAAGGAGTGGCCAGGGAGATATAACAGAAACCAGGAAAGTGCCGCACCCCAAAAGTTAAGGTTAGACAGTATTTCAAGGAATGGGTGACCGGCAATGTCAGATACTGTGAAGCTGAGCAAGATAAACATTTATATGTGTCTTACCTGTGATCTCGTCAAGATCAGTTTCACTGGAGTTGTGGAGAAAGCGGTTGTAGCACTTGGAAGAATTACAGGAATATTTTTAAAAGTGGCTAGGAATACAAGGGAAGTTCCTCAATTTGACAAAGAGTATCTTTAAAAAATCTAGAGCTGAAAACATTCTTAATGGTGAGAAACTCAAAGCTTTCCCATTTAGATCAGAAACAAGACAAAGGTACTCTTTCTCACTACTACTTTTCAACATTGCACTGGAAATACTAGCTACTGCAATAAGACAAGAAAAGGAAATAAAAGATTTACAGATTGGGAAGGAAGAAATATAAGTTTCTTTTCACAAATGACATTACAGAAGAGTTGTAGAATGCAAAGTTAACATACAGAAGTCAATAGTTTTCCTATTTACCAGTAACGAATAAGTGAAGTTTGAAATTACAAACACAATTGGCAGAGCACAGAGGATTTTAGGGAACTGAAAATACTCTGTATGATGTTATAATGAGGCATACAAGCCATTGTACATTTGTCCAACCCTATGCAATATACACCACCAAGAATGAACCCTAATGCAAACTATGGACTTTAGATGATTATGACATACCAGTGCAGGCTCATCAATTATAACGAGTGTACCACATTGGTGGGGGATGTTCATAATGGTGGAGGCTACGTATGTGTAGGGTCAGGACTATATGGGAAATCTCTATTCCCTTTTCTATTTTGCTGTGAACCTAAAATTGCTCTAAAAATAAAATCTTTAATTTAAAAAATGGCTATAACAAACATTAATCAGTTTATGCACTTATTTACTCTTCCATCCATCAAATATTTATTGAGTGTATACTGTTTACCACACACTTCCTAGCCCTGAGGATATAACCAATAAAAAAATAGTCTTAGCCTTCATGAATCTTCTAGTCAAATGGGAAATTAGGCAATAAACCCCATGCTTATCATGGTAAGTTCTATAAAGAAAACTAAAGCTCAGTTTGAGGTAGAATAGTAGGAGGTATATTTTTGGATAAGACTAGTAGGAAAGACTGAGAAGTTGGTGTTTGAACAAAAAGTGGGATTGAAATAACTTCATTGTATAGGGATGGGGAGAGAGGACAGTAACTGAAAGGGGAATTGAGGCTAAGGGAGGTTTTTTTTTTTTTTTTTAGGAAGATTAGCCCTGAGCTAACTGCTGCCAATCCTCCTCTTTTTGCTGAGGAAGACTGGCCCTGAGCTAACATCTGTGCCCATCTTCCTCTTCTTTATATGTGGGATGCCTACCACAGCATGGCTTGCCATGTGGTGCCATGTACGCACCTGGGATCCGAACCAGTGACCCCCGGGCTGCTGAAGTCGAATGTGTGCACTTAACTGCTGCGCGACTGGGCTGGCCCCTCAGGGAGGTTTTTAAGATGGAATTGTAATGTCATTATGATTCAGAAATATGACATAAAAGCTAAGCTTTTGTTTTACTAGAAATTATGTTAGATGACTCATAGAGAAATTTCAATAATACTTAGCATACATTTAACCTATTGAAACTATCAGTCTGAAAACAACATAAACATTGGAATGTGGTAGTAATATAAAATCCCTCATCACTTTTGTTAAAAAATTTCAAGACCCTGTGTTATTGAGAGTAGTTCAGCACAGAGTAACAGAGTCCATACATCATTTCATTTATGGTTCTCCCTCTTTATCCTCTCTGTAATTGCATTGGCTTCTGATCAGATTTTCTTATTTAGAAAAAATAGTAAATATTTACCTTCTATCCTCTCCTGTCCTCTTCGCTATATTCCATCCAAACCAATTTCTTTTTGGTAACTGGTATCCCTTTCCTAAGGTGAATTTGGATTCTTTTAAATTTGTGGCCTGCAAATCTCATCAATTTCATTTATAATCTCATAATCTTTCCTGCTTCCATTTCATTCTGAGAAATTGGTTACATTTATCCCAGAAACATAAAGACTTTCATACAAATTTTTTTAAAAGTTACGTTGTACCTCTCACCCTATGAATAGTCATGTTCATGTTTGTCTTTTAGAGGATGAGAATTCAGTGTCAGAATATCAAGTAGTGTAACAGAGACTGACTCTGTCTAATAGACTTCTTTTTAGTGGCCATGGAATATCAGAATGTTGACAAGCATTAAGTAGATCTCTTGGGTAGAGTGAGGCTATTTTTAGATTTCTGAACTTTGATTACCAAATGAGAGATTTGGTAAATTTCAGTTAAATTGTTCACAAAGTAGATGAAATTATGAGCAGTTGTCAGTTTTTTTCTCCCCTTGAGATATCTTCTTGGTCTAAGGAAGGATAGCTCATGATTGAATCCATATTTCTAGAAATGATCATAATGAGAGCTATTCTGCATGATTAAAATAGTTTCTGTAAAGCTGCCAGCCATAGATGATTGGTAGGAAATTTCCCAGTCAACTAGAGTCAAAGGGATTTATTTTCAGAATTATATTTACTTATTTTTCTGATAATAAGAAAGATTAAATATGTATTCATACAAACAAATAGAATTGTACAGTTAAGATAACAGACAACAATTTTAGGGAAATTTTTTTGCCATTTATTTTGCATGTATTATAAAAAAGTAATTTTCTTTTATATATGTAAACATTTCTATAACATAGTTTATAAACTATTAGCTTATTAATTTAAAAACATTTCTACTTCGTTGTCAATTACAATGATTAGAATTTATTAGCTTGCAATTCCATGCCCTAACAATTAGATATTAAGAGAAAAATAGAGAATATCAAAGAATGTCATAAAATATCAAGTACAGAAATCCTTTCTTGCCCAGAAGAAAGATTGGAGCCAAGTTGTGATAAAGCTTTTATTTGTAAGAAAAGACAATGTAACACATTTTTTGAAAAGTTGATGTATACCATTTTAACCATTGTATTTTTTTCTAAGTGTATATCCTTCCCAATGATTGAGGAGAAATACTTTTGTGAATGCAATGATAGTGGATGTGTGTCATTAAGCTTTTACTGCTTAAGAAATCGTCACAGATTTAGTGGATTTAAAAAACAATAATTTATCTCACAATTCTATGAGAAAGTTAAGTTGGTGTTCTGGTTGACTGGTACTGGGTAGTGGAGGATGGCTCAGTTGGGACGGCTTGTCTCTGCTGTATCAGGTGTCCTTACACAGTGGTAGTGGAAAGGTCTCAAGAGCAGTAAGAAAGATCCAGCCCAGTGACAAGCATTTTTCAAGTCTCAGCTGTGTCAGACTAGTCAACACCACTTTTGATGGAAGGATCTGCCACTTCGTATTGCAAAGGTGAGGATGCAAGAAGAAGAATGTGTGGCTGGTTTTCAGTCTACCATGAGATGTCAGTTAGTTGCTTTTCTCTTTTTTTGTTTTTTTAAGAGTTTTTGTTGGTAATGCACAAAGTTGATAAACTTGTAGATATCTGTAGATACTGATTTTTATGTTACCGACTATGAATACAAAAATTCTATAAATAGTGATTTTTATCAAATCCTCTGTTTTTTATAAGGGAGGAAAGAAGTAAAAATTCTCTTAAAGAAAGAAAAAAGTATTTTCTGCTCACTTTAGGAAAATATATTGAAAAATTAGAAAGGTTAAAATGGAAAATAGCTTTAAATTGTCCTTTTACTTGGATTCCAAATGGAGTGGCATGAGGTCAGTTGTAGCACTGCCAAAAGGTACAATTCTACACATTTATGAAAATGAAAATTACTATTTTAAAGTGATAGGCTAAGGGGAAAATTTAGCATTAATCTCTGGAAAAATTTTCTTTTCCAAGTTGAGCACTTTCATGGAAAAGAGATCTACAAGAGACTCACAAAGGACTTATAAAATAGTTAAAACATGTCCAACTTTCTTTAAAATCTTCCATACTTTTACTTGGTTTTATCTTCTTCGTTGATTTTCCACACGAATCTATTTCTTGATTCTAACAATTATACCTATCATTTGTTTCGTTTTAATTGAATTAATTACACATCAATCCATGTATCCCAAACAGAGCAAGTCTTTAAAAAATAACATTATTTTTAAGCAAACGTGATGAAGTATTAAAATTCTATCATTTTATGAAAGTTCATATGTTGCTGGAGAATCAGCAAACTGTTTCTGCTGTGATTACAATAGAAACAAGAAAATAAAATAGTTATCTTTAGGTTGAGCTGTTGAATGCCATAATAGGAAGAAAAGCTAACAGTGTACACACTGCTTTTGTCTTGGGAATAGCCAGCTATATTTAAGAATATATATTTTACATAGAATTTATTGATTTTCTTCCTTACAAAAATAATGAAGAAAATTTGGGAAATATAAAGTAAAAGAAGTAAATAAAATTATCATAATCTTAGGTTATATATACTTTCATTCTTTTTTCTATCATTTACCTCTATCTATAGGTCTCTTTATATATGTATCTATAGCTGTATATAATCACATAAAGAGTGATAGCAAGTTAAGTTGATGCCTCATATAAAATTGTGCACATGTGTGTTTATGTGTATACATACGTGTGTGTAAAATTTCTGCAGTACATAGTTCATATTTTTTGATATCACTTTTTTTCCACTTAGGATATAAAATTAATGTTTCCATTTCATTAAAAATTCTTTCCTGACATTATTTAAAACATCAGGCTAACATTCTGTCATTTACCATCATTTTATTCAACCAGCCTCTATTTTTGGACATTTAAGTTGCATGCAAATCTCCTCTCTTATAAGCATTTTGATAAACACTCTTTTAACCAAATTTTGTGTACATTCCTCACTGTCTCCTTAGACTAAATTCTTAAAAGTAAGTTGTTGGATGAAGAGTTATTTGAGAACCTTTAATATCAGAAAGATTGTATAGGAAAGGCTAAACGGTTTGTCATGGTGGATTTATAATGAAAAGAAAGCTTAATGGGTTTAGATCTACTTAATCAGAGTAATGCAGATTTGGGGTTATTTGATTTTTATAATAGGAGGAGAAAAATATACTTGAAGAGCGAAGAAGAGATTGTTAGCCCATCAAATGTACTTTTTAAATAACATGTGAAGACTACATCCTCTTTTATTTTCACTTGATTATTGTATAAGGCAAAAAAATCATTTAAAAAGGACAAACTGTAAAGAGGCATCTATATAAAGTCCAGTTTGGTTGATAAAAATTATGAGAAAAAGGCTATTCTCTAAAATTCAGGCCAATGAGAGAAAGAGTAGGCATTTTATCAAGGAAACCTTAAATAATGGCTGTGGAACATCTGAAGTATGCAGCTGACTTAGGATAACTAGAGAAAGAAAGCCTAAGAAGGTTAGATAAAGGTAGGAAGTGGGAAAATGATTAGTATCCTGTGGATGGAAAGTGAAAGGCCACTGGATGAAGGACAGAGCATTTGCTCTCATCTTTCCTTTTACCATTAGTTACACAGAGAATAGAAGGAAGAGAAAGAGATGAAAATAAGTATTTTGATAGATTGAAATTTATTTCTTAGAACTATTAGAAACTCTTATAGCATTTAATATTGGTAAATTAGATTAATTAATCAGGAAACCTTATTGGCACCTACATGCTGTTTTTTATGAGGAATTATTAAAGTAAAGAATAAGGGTTACTAAAATGCAGTAGAAAGCATGACTCTTTTCTCAAGGAGCTTCAAGTAGATGTCATTGTATGTGAAGGTTTATTTGGCCACGGTCCCTGAAGCCATAGGAAACCTGGGTGACATCTCAAGGTAACTTTGTGCTTGAAGACAATTTATTGTTCAACATATATCAAAGTATTTATGTGAAGGCTAATTCTGTAATCCACAGTACTTCAAGTACGATGGCAACATAATTTTTAAATGAGTCATATAAGGAGAGAGAATTTGGGCAGAATCCTTTTCAAAATGTATTTAATTTTTCCCTTTGAGAGTATAAAATTCACCAAACTACGATTTAAAATGGACAACAATCAATATTTATTATTATCTTTCTTTTAATCAAAATTTGGAAAGTAAGCTAGGAAGGACAAAATGTCAATTCCTCAGCAAAAGATAGAACCAGATAAGCAGTTTTCTTAAGTACTAATCCTTGGAAAATATAGCAAATTTCAGATAAGAATTAGTCTCCTCTTTGCATAGCCTGTTGAGAAATGCCCACAATGTCTTTATCTGGTAAGATTTTAATTCAGAAATCAGACCCCAAGTGCTTCATCTAAATCACGGAGAGCAGTTGGCCACAGAACTCATCTCTACAGTAACTGCCAAATATTTCCAACGAGACAGATGTTGTGTGTGTCAAGTCTGCTGTCTTTCAGTCAATTCTTTTGGCTCTTCAGGCAATGGATAAATGGCGTGTATCACGGAACAGCCTCTGGCCTCTAAAGTCAGCTTTTATTAATTATTCGACTATGTAGGTCAAGCTATGTTATTCTCCACAATGATTTCCTGACCCAAAATATCAGTAGTAAGTCTCACCTCACAACTAGACATGCTATTAGCAGGCCGTCATGTAATGAACATTGAAAGGAGAGGGCAGATGGCTTTTTTCTGCAATTTACCAATCCCATGATGCCAAGGACGTTTTTTCCTCACCCCTTTCCCTTTAACCGTGTCTGGTATTTTTAGAGTACTCTATTCTCTGAAATGCTGATATATGTATTATTCTTGTAATAACCTTGAAACAAACAGTTGAGCTAATACCAGTCTCAAAGTTGAATGGGAAAATGATCCTGTGATGAATGTAATGACTGAACCAAGGTCATAGATGCCTGCTCAGTGGCAGGACAGATGAACCTGAAATTTTGTCCCATGCTTTTCCACAGTCCACTGTTTGTGTTCAAGTTAAACTGTGCCTGTTATACATGTGGGGATGGATACTTTGAAACAATGAGAGAACCTGGAGATATAATAATAGTAGCAATATCTTTGATTCCAGCGCTCGTCACATGCTGACCATGCTCTCTTGGAATTCGGTAGGAACGCATTCTCTAAATGATTGCATCATGATGCTGTGGTTAAGAACTCAGCCAGACTGAATTCAAATCCTGGCTCTTCTATTTACTAGCTCTGTTACTTTGGGCAAATTATTTACTTCTTGATGCCTTTGTTTCTCATCTGTGAAATCAGGGTAACAACAGTACCAACCTCAAAGGGGTTTTGTTCAAATTAAATGAATTAATATATGTAAGGCTCTTAGAACCGTGCCTGGATTATAATAAGAGCTATATAGGAGTTATAAAATAAGTAAATATAAACATTTAAACCTTATAGACAATTAAAAAGCTACGTGCAGAAATCAAGCTTCTAAGTCCTTGAATATTCTTCCATCATTTCAGTCATTAATAATATTATTGAAATGTCCAATAAATCCTGACCTATTATTTTTATGTTAGGATTTTTTCTGCTTGTGCTTGAATATGCAAACTGGGGGCAGTTTAGCTGTCAGCTTTTAATTTTTCAAAAATTTCTTTCCTTCAACATATAATTTGAAAGATCACCTCACTTGGTATGGGAAAAAGAGAACCCTGTGTTTTATTATTTGAAAATTATGAGTAATGTAAGTAATGCCTGCATAATTAGGAGTCAGCCTTTCTGGAGTATAGCTTTTCTTATGCTTACAGCAAATAACTTATGAATTGATTTTTCTTTATAAGATTGCAAAATGGGAATCTTGCAAAGGCATAATAAATGCCAAGTTGGAATTTATGACAACATATTAATATTAGGTTCTTAGTTGTGATAGATCAACAATAAGGCCTTTGTGGCTTTGCATAAAGATAGAATCACAGAGTAGAAGAGAACACTAAGATCTTCCATTTAAAGAATATTATGGAGCATCTCTGGAAAGCTATTCCTGACCCCCAGAGGCTAATGTTGCCTTTGTATATGACCCCAAGATAAAGGACCTACCTTGAGATTCTTACATTTGGGAAAGGATTATAAAACACACACATCAATAGTCGTTACACAGGAAATAACGTCATAAGAGAAGAACAAAGAGCTATAGCTACCAAGAGGAGAAAAGGCCACTTCCAATCCTGGGGATTGGATTTGGTGGCTGAGATGGTGTTTGAGATGGGCTGGGAAGAAAGTGTAGTTCAATAGCAAAGTTATTGGGTGGAAACATTTTAAGCAAAATACTGGATGATAAAAAACGCACAAAGATGAGAAACTTGAGAACCTTCTGGAAGAATTAACATTAGTGGTTGCCCAGATTATTTAGAGTTTATAGGGATGATTGGGAGCCAGACCAGGAAGGTGGTTTGGACCTGTATTGTATAGGGCCCCTAGTCCTCCCCTTGATGTACTCCCATAATATAGTTTTCAATGTTTTTAACAAATTTATCCCAGGAACATGATTCTATAACCTCTTTTGATGATACATTATTGAAGCATACAAAATTATAAAAACAAAACAACACAAAACTCTTAGCTGAACTGAATATTTGAGGTAATTTTTAAGTGCTACCTCAGGCTTTTCTTTTGAGGATTAAATTGTACGATTTTTTTCTCTTACATTTTTATTCTACCTCCAAGATAAATGTATTTTTCAATTCATTAATTATTGTGGTTGTTTTCAATAAGACTTGCTCTAATAGGTAGTTGATTTGGAAAAGGTTAAGTGTGGCTTATTGACTGAAATTAGTGCTAATTTCTAACATAGAATTTCTAACCAGAAATTAATTGCTAGAAGAAAGAACTGTAAAGGTTGAAAGACAGTTTCCAGGGGGCGCCTCCATGACTAGAAATGTCAGTTTACAGGTGGAAAATCCCATGAGAAGCCACAAAATATTTATATTCACCTGCATAGACACCTAGTCCTCGACACCAAGGAAACTGTTTTGATGAAGACATACGTTTGGTTTTTCATCTGTGGACTTTAATCAACTACATATGAAATAACAAGCAAACTAGATTCTTCGCTAGGAGAAGATGAAACGTTGGAAGAATACCTTTGATCCTTTGCTTGGTTTCAAAATTTTGCAATTTTTCCATTACTAAGGTACTTTTAACATTGCTGGCAAGCCGGTCATATTCTCTCTTGACCCCCACGCCAAGCATAACCTCCTCCTTGGGTGTCTTCCCCACCCTTCGTTTTCCTGCCCAAACTTGCCCTCAGACTGAAGGAGATAAGTAGTCCCCCGTGCTCTAGGAATTGGTCCATAGGTGGCGCTGGAGGAGGGAGGGAAAGGAAATTAGTTCTTTACTTTTAGTAGCTAATACAAAGTTGGATTATTAGTTGTAATTCAGCAGCCTAAAAAAGGCAGTTCATAACATCATTGTACTTTGCACTAGTTATATCTCATCTGGAGATATAATTCTTGTCTCTGTAAGATCTCATTCTTGTTGCTGCATTTTAAAAGAACTTGACCAATTTGAATTTATCAAGAGGAGGCTAACAAAAATGATGACCAGGATGTAGGCCATGATCTGTGAAATTAAGGAGAGATGTTTATCTCAGTTAAGAAGAGAACTATGGGGGGTATGATAGCTGTCTTCAAAGATTTGAATGGCTGGTATGTCAAAGAAGGAGCTCCATTATTCCATTGTTTTCCACAGGCTGGCTCTAGGAGAGAGATGTGACATGTTCCTTTGTGAGATTATGAGTGCCCTGCCACTAGATATTTTGAAGCAATATTTTGATATTTGGTTGGCAGGTTGGACTAAGTGACCTTTAAGTTTGGTTTGCATTTAAATTTTTATTTTCAACAGTTGCTTACATCCTGTTTTCTGAACAGGCTGTTTCCTAGACTGTTTCTTGAAGGTTTAAAGAGTAGAAGTTAATAATGTGCATTCCCGCCTTGGAAATAAACTCCAAGATAGTAAGAAGGAGGCTTGGACGCTCCCTGAATAGCCCTGCACCTTTATTCCATTTCATTGTCTTCAAGTTAGACCTGTCCACTTTTTTATCAGCTGAATTCTTTAAAGACATTCCAATTAAGGAAAAATTTTAGCCTAGGGTGACAAGTTTTGCAGATAAGGAAATTACATTGTCAATGTCATTTGATTAACACCTGAATGTGGATACACTGACTATTTTCTTTTAAAGAAAGTCCTAATTCTGAAAAAAAAAAAAGCATTTAATTTTAGCTTCTATTTTAACAGACAGGAAAAAAAATCCTCTATAGCAGTCATTAACTCACTGCTGAATAAGTCAGTGGCACATTAGATTAGCTGAGTTCTATGTAGGCAGGCAGAAGCTGTGCTTTCTCTCTTATAGTTACGTCCTTGGGATGAGTTCAAACTACATGAAAAAAATAACTCCCCTTGACCAAAGAGAAACAGACAGATCCTCCAGAAATATCTCAGCTCTCTTCCATCAGACGTGCCCACTGTTTTTTTCCCTTCATCTTTTGAGTTTCAAAAGATATTTTAATTAAGCCAAATGTGTGGGTCTATATTTTGGGAATGCATCATTTCAAAGCCATCATAAAATTTGTAAGTTCCTCTTTGGAATACAAGCAATAAAAAAAGAATGATATTTTACTAAAAGACTTCGCAAATTTTAAAGTTGTAAAAATGTCATGTTGGAAATAACTGTAACATACTAAATACTGGCTTGTATACACACACACGCACACACACACTAATTATAAGCTAAGATTTTGTAATAAAGTAAATTTCTGTCTTCAATTAGTCACGATTTATTTTTTAAAAACACTGAGCTTTTATATTATTTATATCCTAGAAAGTACAGAATATTCAGTATTCAACCCTAAACGTCCCCAGTCGGGTAGAGGGTGACGAGCAGGGAAATGTGTTCATCATTCTAAGGCTGCATCTACCTGAGCACAGGACTCAGCCATCTCTTTGTCTCTGTGTCTTGTGCTACGTGGACTTGGGACTTTGGAAGTTTTACTTGACCTCCACTAACGGTAGCTATTACAAGAGAGTAACTTTCACAAGAAGAAAGCACAAATATAGATTGTCCAATATAGTTAAGAAGCACATTACTAAAGATAGGCTGATGGCATAGAAAAGAGGTTCATTTAGTAGCCTTATTTATAAAAAGTGAATATTTTGTATTGTGTTTAGGATTATGCGCTCCTTTTTACTTAATGAAGCTATCTAGTCATTTTTTTTTTGTTTCATGTTTCTCCCACTATTCAAATGGAGTCTGATCATTCATTGAAATATCTATATGCGAGAACTCCTGAATCCATCCAAATATCATTTGATACTGAACTAAACCATGATATATCCATAAAATAGAAAATTATTCAATACTGTCCATATTTACTATTATATTGACATAGAAAAATATATACAATATATTTGTGAAAAAAGAAGGTTATAAAACAGCATCTATTGTAGAATCCTCTTTATTATATTATAAATGAATATATAATTATTAATATATACTATATATGTATATATAGTCTGATGTTTAAATAGTTTTACTTTAAAATTCAGTTTGAGGTGAGTTTTTAGTTGGTAATTTAGATGATTAAACAAATATACTTCTATTTCGCAATGCAAACCTTAACCCGTTGTAACAATGGACATTTTGCCAACACCCTTAATCACAAAATCTCTTCTGGTATTAACATTTTATATGTGATGATTCTGTGGTTTCCTTAAGTGGATGGTGTCACTGAGATTTGTGCCAATATGGCTGGATCTATCCATTACTTTTTAGTTTTGTGTTCTTTTGGTTTTAACAGATTTGCTTTTCAGATTAGCTCATTTATCCAGACTTATGGAAATGAACTGAGGTGGAAGTCCATGGTCTCCCACACATAAGTAAAGCAGAAATCCGTACAACATAATCCTGATGGTGTCAGCATCCTTCTATCATATTCTGTGAAACAGAATAATATGGGTGCTATGACCAAATGAAACTCACATATGGTGAACAGGTAACCTCAGCTTCATTGCTTCCTACTCACTTTAAGCAGCATTCTCACTGTACAATTATTCTCCCTCTCCTGTATTAAATTTTCAAAACGATTATGAATTACTTTTACTGAAAATTGACAAATCTGAGCAATCATTTATATTAACTTCTGGTCTGCTTTATCCCTCACAAGTTTCTCCCTTCTATTTGTCCATGAATTTTCTAAGGCTATCTGAGGTTTAATTTCCAGTCCTCGCTTTGTATGGCTCACAATAATGTAAAAACAGCCATTAAATTCACTTGCTAGACTTTATTTTCTCATCTGTAAAATTGGATAGCTTTCTAAAAATACTTAATTAGCACCAATCATGTGCACTATACAAAACTAAAAGTTAGGCACTGCCTTGGCAGGAAGAAGAGTGGGTAATGTCCAGTTTGGGAACAAGACTGGAAAGTATTATTGCCATTTGCTTTTAGAACTGGCTTTAAGTTATCATTTAAAAGCCAGTGGGAGTTGGAAGGGAATAAATACATAAATCTGGAGATTGAAGTAAATACTGAAGAACTAAAAGTGGTGAGACTTGAATTCAGTCCACAGGATGGAATGAATTTGGATCAGGAGGAAGGACACACTGATTAAACAAAGGATATTTGAGGGCAATTGAATAGATACATGAAATACTGAGTTCTAAACCCTTTGTAATGTCAAATCACCTAGCTTGAAAATCTTTAGTGCTGCCTTTAAATAGGAAAATGTGTCCCAATTACGTCCCCAAAGTCTCTTGAATATTAGTTTGGATATGAATGTAGGCTAATTGAGTCATATTACTTCCCAGCTTCCCAATACTCCGGCTTAGTTTTATAAAATATGTATTTGTTTTCTTTTACTCAGTGGCAGAAAGTGAAACCAAAGCTTCCATTCATTCTTTATTATTTTCCCCATTTGCACCTCTTTCTAAAATGAGAAAATCACAAATGCACTGATAATTGCTGTTAACATGATTCACTGTATAAGTAGCTTATAAAACCCATGTGAACTATATCACTACTAAACATAGAAAGTGCACTTTGTGGGTATGTTTTAATGAAGCTATTTAACTAACAAACTGTAGTTTGATGATTTTTGAGTTAGTTTAAAATCACAGATTTATTTTTTCATGAGATGATCAGATGGTTATGAGAGCTACCATTGTCCTTTCAACCATTATTCTTTTTCTCTCTTGCTCCAAGAAAGATAATCTGATTTATGTGGCTACATATAGTTATATAAATTATTACATATTTAATTGTACATGGATTTATTTAACTAAAACATATATGAAAATGTAGGTTTTCTCTTTGGTAAATCTGGTAATATAGCATAATGAGGCAGCTGAATTTTATAGAGTAACAGAGAGGACTGTATTAAATATCTATCCGTGTTTTCTGTCTTTCTTTTGACAAACATTTATTGAGCCCTTCAGTGCTGGAGGCACAATTCTAAAAACTTAGCGGCGAGCAAAAAAGGTGCAGCCCTGCCCTCATGAAACTCCTCGTCTAACGGGAGAGACTAATAAACATGCAAATAAGTATATACTTATGTACTATTTACATGTGTACATAATTATATTTTATGTATTATATATTATTAACCATACTCATGTAGATATCATCCTCCAAATCTAGCACAGGAATCAAAATGCATGTAAAAGACTGATAGAAAAGAGAAGACTTTGTAACTCTCCGAACATTTTCTGTGCAAGTACAATTCTGCCGCTCCTCACTGTGAACCAAATACTCTGCAGTTCTGAGAGTGTAGAATTGAGCCCATGGTATGCTGTCTGAAGTCTTTGGCCAGGAGAGACTAACACTCCTCTTTATACTTTCCCAAGGAAGAAGTTGGTAATAGGAACTTTTGAGTCCTAAGGCATGTCCACATTGGACCATTGGCCAAGGACCAACAAACGAACAATCGAACAACTACATAAATCAAAATCTCTCTCTAAATACTTCTCTGCATACTTCTAGAGGCAACTCCACAACCTACTTAAATGACTGAGTTCACAAACTTGAAATGACATTTGCTCTTCTTTGCCTTGGCAGTCGCAGACACACACATTTATAGCATTTAACATCTGGGCAGGCATGAATATCGTCATTCATAAACATCATCATTGTTATTTTTACATCACTGCAGTTGAATAAAAATATTCTAAAATACTGTCAGAGTACAAAAATACATATTTCTTATTTAATTGCTTATGGAAATACTGAATTACATGGATAACTCTACACTTGCAAAGCATATTTGGTGCATAATTAACTAGATGTCTAATATAGCAAACAAAATGATCCATAAGTCAGTATGAATTGAGTAACATCCATATGTAAAGTAGATTGCAATATGCTAAGGAATGTATTTTATATATTTCATAGTGAGCTTTTCCTATTTGACGGTGAGCCACGTTGGGTATAGAATTGCTTTTGAATGGATTGAATTTCTAAGTTCTGAAAATTTACTGAAAACACCTGAGGATAAGACAAACAAAAACAGGAGATACAAGTATTGTTGAGACCATATAGAGAGACTAGAGCCTGTGCGATGAACAAGTATGTGTGGTTCAATGTCATATGCATATCAGGGTAGTACACAGCCCTTTGGGTTTGGGTAGTTATTGTACTTGCCAGTGTTCCTGTGGAAAAAAGGAGAATGGGAGGGAGGGAGAAAAGAGGGAAAGAAAGGGAAGTCTGAAGGATGCCTCCTCTTCTCAAGCACCAACCCAGTTCATGAACATGTACACTGCCGGACTGTCCTGAAAAGCAGTGACCAACTTCAAAGCAGAGGAATAGGTTTAATGTAGCAAAACATGGTGGTGAGCTGCATGGGAAACTTAAACGCTGAAAGCCCAGCTGTCCTCTGAAAGCCCAGCCCTGGGCGGTATGTACTTCTGGTCTGGCCTGCCTGAGAGATAGTGAATTCCTTATGCATTCTAATATATGTTAAATGGGAACAACAAAACTGGTCAGGGTTGTAGCAGAATGCCATTTAGTTGCAAATAAGGGAAAGCTCAACTCAAACTAGATAAACAATAAAGTGGAAGTATTTTTCCTCAGAACCAGCAGTCCAGAGGTCGGTCTGGATATGATTCTTAACAATATCTCAATAATCTAATTTTTTTCTGTTTCTCCACTCTGCCTTTGCGCAGGACTGGCTTCTTTCTAAAGCTGGCTACTATCATGGTTGCAGGATGTCTGCCAACTAACTTCTGGGGCCACAGACTTCCTTGTTCACATCTAAAAGACAGAGAGAGGGATGGTTATTTCCAGACACTTTGTCAGGAAGAATGAGGAAGTTCCCTTTCCAAGAGCCTCTTTTCACCCAAACACATGCAAACCTGTCCTTGTACATGGTTGTCCCGGATGGGTCATATGCCTGCCTGGACCAATACTGTGACCAGGAAAAGGGAAAAGATTTACTTAGTTCTGAGGTACAGACTTCCTCCCTAAATTGGAGGGATTTAGAGGATTTGTTGATGTAGATATCCAAGTAAACCTGAAGATATTACAAGAGAAAGAGCATTGAAAGCTGGGGAAGCAACCCCAGTACGCTGGCCAGTGGCTTCCTAGAACCCTGCTCATCTCCTGCGGTGGCAGTTCCAGCAGCTGGACCCACGGCTCTTTCTTACTGTAACAAACTTTAATGAGTAGAGTCCTAATTCTTAGCATTTAGTGTTCATAACTGTCAACTGCCGAGCTTTTTAAAAATGCAGAAAACTGGGCTAACATCCAAAATCCAAATTCAGTAGATCTGGAACATTTTAACAAACATCCACAGTGATTTTGTTATGGGCAATGAGAGGACCACACTTAGTTAAATTCTGTGTATCAGATATATATTTTTATTGTCTGTTTTCCTACCATTGCCACAATTTCAGTACATCCTTCTACATTTTGACCAGGCAGAGCAATACAGAGTTACTTGGTAGTTTATTTTCATTTTGCTTGGTGCATGTGTTTTAATTAGAGTAACTTGCATGTGACACAGACTTTTATATATACTTTGATTTCCTGGTTTTGTAAATTCTAAGAAGAGGAAGAGTGATGAATCATTTGAGTAGCATGACATTATCTTCTGTGATACTTATTTCACTTAAATGTCACTAAATAGGCTGCGAATACTCACTTCAAGGCTTCATTGTACTTCTCGGGCTCAGCTGCCAGACACTAATAGTTGATGATGCTTTGTTTGGTGATGCAGTTAGCTGTCTTTTCCAGAGATAACTGAAAACAGTGAATTAACAGTATTACTATCCCTTGTGTATGTGCCTTTCTGAGTGTGTGTGTGTATATTTTAACAGTGTGAATATTGGTTAGTAACATCTATACATTATGAGGAACAACCACTATGGAGATGTTGCATAGAAATAGAATTGTATGCAGATTTGTGTTCCTGTTGACTCTAATATTACTAACTCGTTACGAAGATGCTTTCAGGTATTACAGGCTCAAGTGTAGGTTAGTGCACTGCTTGCCCCAGAGGCATTGGTTTTATGTCATTCTGATTGCTCTCATTCTTGTAAATTTGGAATTGTGTTTACTTCTGTGCTTGCTAGTTTTTTCCTAAAATTTCTTGCTTATCCATGTGTAATGGAGGAATAAAATCTCAGCATGTCTAATCTTTCTTCCTTAGGCTTCACTTGCTTAGGATGTTTTATTTAACCACATAGTCAGACTCTCACCTACCTGTGTCTATCCTGGTTTGTAAGAGACTTGAAGAAGTTTCCAAGGGAGAACTTGATTCTTAAAGGGATTTCTCTCCCAGCCCCTAAATCCAGTTTTTTTTCCCCGTTATGCTAAGACTAACATTGTCAGAGGTCTAGCCAGTCCTCGTTCCATGACCCTTTCTCCCTTTTTCTCTTTCTCGCTAAGTGGATACTGAATCAGCACTTTGTGAGACAGTAAGGCATAATGGAAAGAGGTTGATTTTAAACTCAAATTCAGATTGACCCTAGACAAATGGCTCTGTCACTCTGAACCTCTGTACCTCCATCTATCAAATGAGAGGAATTTTCATCTCATTGGTTGCTTTATAAATTGAGGTCACACACATAAAGTGACCAGCCGTAAGTGGAAGGTTGTTGTTCCCTTTTGAACCTCTAGACTTTCATTAATAACAACCTAAGTGAGCTCTTCTGCAAGCCCCTATGGTGTTTTCCTAAAAGGGAATTCCCGGAAGCTACTGAGAGTTTTCCTCTTTGAACATGTTATGATATATTTTGGTCATGATAAAGCAGCAAACAGCTTTTTAAATATTTATGTTCTCCACACCACTCATCCCAACTGTGCTTGCTCTCTCTGTTTCTTTATATGTGCCAAGGAGACAAGCCAAACGTTGAGAGGAAAATAGTCAGGACACAAAGTAAGCTTGTCTAACGTGTACTCTGTGCAGATGTCACCTTAACGGAAAAGAGAGAAGACCCTCCCTGGTTACACAGTGGTCCCTTGATTAACGAATTACCTGGGGACAAAGCTCCTTTATAAGCAATTCAGCTGAGTAAGTTTTTATTTTAAAACTTCATGAATCGAATGAAATAGTACTGGCTCATGTCGTATAATTCAGTGGTAATATTCTGGGTAAGCTGCGCTTGTGCCCAGAGCAGAAATACCTCCTCACAGAGTGTGTCTGTTGGGATAAAGGTGAAGAGGTGGACTCTAGGCAAAACCGGGACGTTACCTCAGAGAAACTCTTTTTCTCACTCTTGTAACCCACCATGCTCCCTTCCCCACGGACACACAGGAGTAGATTGTTAGGCTCAGAGGCTTCCTGCTCTCAAAAATCCCTCCCTTTTAAAATGACTCACGGTTTAATGAGTTACCGTTCTCATTACCTTGTACTGATGTTACCTGGTAATGTCCCAATCCTGGCTGCAAGTTGGTACCATTGAGAGAGATTCTGACTTAATCAGTTGAGGTGGGGCCCAAAGTGTGTCATTCTAATACAGATTCAGAGTTGTGAACCACTGCTTTAGCATAAGGTTGTTTCATATTGTGGCCTTTCCTTTTATAATAATATAGTAATTTTTAATATAATAATAATCACTACTGCTGAATCTTAAAGTGTGTGGTACACATGAGTGAGTGTGTTTGTGTGTGACAGAGAGAGAGAAGAAGCTAGAATCTTCGTGTTTGACACCCAAAGTGACTCTGAGCCTTTCTAAGGTTTAATAACCCCTATCATATTTATAACTTCTACCTCATGGAACAAAATTTGTGACTACCAACAATGCTTTTTAATTCCTCTTTGCCAATAGAAAATTCCCACAAAGTGGGAAAGTGGGGTATTTATAGGTTATATACAATTTGTATTTTTAAACAATATTATTTATAATAATTATAATTTACACTCAAACTAAATAAAGTCAATCTTGTTTGCAAAAGGAAAGGACAATCAAATTCAGAGAACTGAATGGTTTTTTTCTAATGCATATTTTAAATTAAAAGAGTAAGTTTTAATTTACTGTAAATACCCATTAAATATATGATTATCTAATTATCTAATGACAGCTTTCTAAGCTGTCGATAAAATTACAAGTCAGGAACTTGTAGTCATTGTTTGGAAATGTGAAATATATTTACATTCAATCTCAACATCTCTCTCTCTCTCTCTCTCTCTCTCTCTCTCTCTCTCTCTCTCTCGCTCCCTCCGCCTCCCCCACCCTCCCTCTGTCCCCACATCACCTCTTTTCCTCTTATCACAGCGTCAGATGAAGAAGAGCCACCGACTACAGCAGGTAAAGTTTCTATGCTGTAAAGATGATTCCTATTTTATTTCATGCCCTGAATAATGAAGACTCAGCCTTTAGAAGTGTATTTTTTTCAGGTTTCAACCAGAAAACTGGCACAATTTTATTTATTTACTTTTTTGTTTCTTGGGCCCATTATTCTGTTCCAGACTCAACAGTGTTGGTTAAGAGTTTTGAATAAAAAGAGAAAAGAGTTGAATATGAACTGGTGCAGAGGAAAACATAACAAAATATCACATCAACATTAAAGAATAAGGAAAATTGGAAAATCAAGACATTGAGAAAAATGCCAAAAAATAATAAAATGAGGAGAATGAAAAACAGGAAAATGATAAAATGTACTTTCAGAAATATGATCTTCCATGATAGAACACTGCATTATCAAACATATAATCAGCATTGAACATGATATTCATTTTCGTTTAAGGATAACAATTATGTTCTTGCCTCACTGACTCACTTTATTTTAAAAAATAATTTTTACTGTTATACCTTAATGATACTGAAGCCTCTCATCATGGCTCTGTTCCTCATTCACCTAATCAGCATTTATCGAGCACAGGCCTGAGCTAAGTGCTATGAAGACTGCAGATATAGAGAAGGCCTGGTGTTTTCTATGTGGTTCTAGGACTGTAGGATGGCTCAGAGAGAAATGCCAGGAGGTGAACAACCAGGTGCATTTCTAATGATAAAATGGGCAGCACAGCTGATTGGATTTGCAATTAACAAAAGGCTCAGGCTAGCAGACCAGCAGCGTCAGGAAAAAGGGGTCAAGCCCTGAGATGTAGCACTGTTGACCAGACCTCAACCAACTAGATAGATTCCTTCTCCGGCAAGTAATTGAAGAAGGGAGTTAGGCCTGAAAGAGAGGAGCAGGAAATAAATGGTTATTGAAACTAATGGACGAAATGGGGCTTGATTTTATAGGAAGAGGGGGACCTAGTCCAGTTATTGGAATGCAAGTGTAAGGTAGAGTCAGTTCAGTTCATAGACCTAACAGTTCAAGTGGTAGAAGACTTCTTGATTTCTACCTCCCTCCGAAACTGGGCAGGGATTTTTACCTATAAGAGTTAAGTTCAAAAGATCAAAAATTCAGTGGAAGAAAATGACATAGACATCTTCCAAATATCTTTGGTAAACTCCAAGGATGCCATATTGTATGATACTCACTGTAATTATAACTTCCTTGGTAAGAGAATCACAGAATTAGATAAACTCTCAATCAACGTTTCATTTTCATAATATCAATAGTTTATAACTTGATTTGGATGATAAGAACTCCCACTCCTTTTCTCCCACTCTAGTCAGTATTGGGTAGCCTACTTTTAGGAGCAACCTAATCACTTGACTCAGTAGCAAACTCATACAAACTCTTAATGTTGTTGCTTTGAGTCTCCTTTGCCTAGTTTCTAACTTCTTTTGGCCCTGACTTGAGGCTTTAGTGTTTACAGGGTTGTCCAAAGACTCTATCTGTGGCTCTCAACCTTAATTCAATTTTCTCTTCCCGTGAGTATCAATCTTGGGAGCACCTGTGCTTTTCTAGCCTAATCTCGTTCCTGCCATACTCTTATACCCCACACTGCTATATGGCCTACCAAGGAATTTTGGTGCCATTGGAAAAGAATTATTTTTTTTGTATGATAAAGATTAATTTTAACCTAATGTAAACTGCCTTTAAGTACAATATAACTATTGTTGGTGTAATTTTCTTATTCTAAAGCTATTTTAATGATTCCTTTGCTTGGTAAGAAAGTCTTTTGGTAAATGCAACTGAACATTTTTTCTCCAAATATTTATTTTACTCTAGAATGATCCAAACATCATAGAGTTTAAATTCTATTTTAAAAATAGTTCTGTTTGCAGATATGATCAGATGTTTTTGTTGTGATTTTAGGACAGACTTTTAGAATAGAACAAATGTATTCTTAAGGAATATTTTAACTAAATAATTTCACGTACAGATTATACTAACATTGAGAACATTTGTCGTTTAGTAAAGCAGACACTCCTTTTATATAAAAACTACCAATGGGAGCCAAATGTTTTCCTTTTAATTTTATCAAAGTTTATAATAAAAAGAGTATTATTGTGCATTGTATAGATTGTCAAAACTTTTAACAAAATATGAGATTTGTAAAGACTTGGTTGTGGAAAATGGATTATGATTTTTTTTAGTTCTTTTTGGTACCTCTTTCCTCCAGTTTTTTCAACAATTATTTTTCTTAATTGAATATTTATTATTCTGTTTATGTATCTTTTTCATTAATATTTCTTAAAATATAGTTTTTATTTAAACCTGTTAATCATAATACATTTATTTAGTATATGATTATTACCTGTTTTTACTCTCATCACCTCCCATCAACAGAATTTATCTAGAATGATCTTTTCTAAGCTCAGACTCATTTTGTGGTCCTTCTTTAACTTATCTTTTTTTCCTGTTATTTCTCCATTGCGTTTATATCAATGAAATGAAACTCTTGTTGCCACCCAAATTGTACCTGTTAAACTTTCATATGTCCCTGCATGGTATCTTTATCATATTCATATTCTTCCTTCAGATTCACAGAATAATTAGAGATTCTTTCAAATCCATACTTTAACTTCTTTAAGTTAAATAATTTTAATTTTTCTAGTAGGACATCTTCTACACCTATTCAATAGTGGAAGAAATAATAAAGTAAATGTGGGTGTTTTTTGCTGCCAAATAGTCACAGATTCCTGATTAGTAGTTGCTAATATATGAATTATGAATTAAAAATTATTTTTAAAACAAATGTGTACATGATTTATCTAAACATATAGGTTCCTAGTGGATATTAGTATTGAATGATAATATTTATTACATGCTTGCAAATATGGATATTATATAACAAATCTAAGTTGTTTTTACCCCATAGGTACACAGAATTAGATTAATTATAATTCAATAATCAAGACAAATTCTCATTGTTCAGAACTATTTTTAAACAAAATAATAGGTTTTCTTTCTCGGATAGCATACAGTATGAAAAAATAAGGAAGATAGACAATATAAGTCTGAGAAAATTAGTGAGATATTAGATAGCGTTCTTCTTGTGTTATAATGCTACAAAATAATATGGGCTTTTCTCTTTATAATAGAGCATATTTGATTTGTCTTATATTTAGAATTATTATGACCGCCATCATTAGATCTTTCTATTCTGTTCCCATATAATTCTGTTTAGAATATTTTTACACTGTATTCTGCCTTTAGTTATTTTTTCAAATATGCCTGATTTCTCTTATTTGAACCTCTAAATTGCCGTGCAAAAAGCAAGTGCTTACAAAGTGCTTTTTGTGTAGATTAGTAGAGGAGCTGCATGGCACATCACATCTGCATTTCTCCTCGTGGGGGGACAGCCCCTTATTAAATATGGAGCAGCCACTTGTTAATCGTTTCCATCTCCGAATGTTCAGCCTAAAGGGACATGGTTTGTTGCGTCTGAGTTACTAGGGCAGTTTCACCTTGTTTCTGTAACTCCTGAAGCTTCTTTTTATTTATCTTAGTTGAATCTTATGTTTAGGTATTTAAACATCTTATTTCATCGAGTAGAAAAACACATCCATGAACTATACAAAAGATTCCTTCAAACTAGGTTATATCCCAAGATCTAATTACAAACTAATGAGATTCGTATTTTTCCAGTGGCCATAATAGATACTGTACCTCCAAATGAGTTTCCTTTAGAATTGGTATGTGCAATCCAATTATGTCGCTATTGCTCAAATAATTTTTGGAAACCTTCTTTTGAAATTTCCTTCAGAATCTGTTTATGAGTTTGCAACATCAATTATTCCCTTATAGTCTCAGAACTGTGTTACTATATTCATCAGACTTTGGTTTAATAAACATGCCTTCAAAAACAAAGATTTGCAAATATTAAGAAAGTATCTGAGTGTGTGTGTGTGAAATACAAATCAGTCTACAACTTTGAAATCAGATCAGTTCTCAACTTTTGAAAAGTGATCACATTATGTTAAGATTAAATTTTATAAAATAGTACTCTAATAAAGTTATGTCAATGGCTGCTTCTCCCATGCTGCACAGATCCAATTTTTGTATAATTTTTATTTAGATGCCATCATAGGGAAATGCTTCATAAACTGATTATAAGAATACTGTTACCATGTCCTTTACAAAACAGTTATTATGTATTGTGACATGATTCTTTCAGTTGTAACAGAAAAGTCAATTTAATGTTGCTTAAATAAAAACATATTTTATTGGCTCACAGAATTGACAAGGAGGAGCTCAATGATGTCCCTAAAAATCTGGTTTTTGTTTTTCTTTCCCCAATCTTTCTGCTCTGTCTTCTGTGGTATTAAATTTTTCTTCATCTTCAAACTGGTTTCCCTTGTGGTGGTGATATGTCTGCCAACAGCTACTCTGGTTATATGCATCTTGATCCATGTCCAGAGGATAAGGAAACGACATTTGTGCCCCTGCCTTCAAAGCCAGAGTCTGGAGACCCACTCTAATTAGACTTAGATCCCTTCTGCCAGCCCTAAAATAGCCAGCCAATCAAGGCTGTACCCTGGTGATGAGGTTGATTTTCACTTTCTCACAGATCATGAGCTGTGTGGCTGAGGGGCAGATAGATGAACAAGAATTCAGGAACTCCTTAGGGAGAGGAGAGGAGAAATGCACACGAGGTCCATGATCAGTAAAGCCAACAGGAAGCGATCCTCATAACACCTCTTTGCCACTTTTGAGTATCTTCTTAGTTTTTCTCCTACACTCTGGTATGTTCTTCATATTATTGTATACAAATTCCTAGAGACCTGATTTGGAAAAAGTAAACATGGTGCACATCTCAGTAATACTAAAGTCGATGTTTGCATTTGCCGTGTTATACATTATGACTTTTGGAATCTCAGCTTCACCACGTCCTTTATTTTTTTCTCATGTGCTTTAACATGTTTTTCATGCTTGTCAAAACTGTGTATATGCACTGGTCTTTCCTTTTTGCTTTAATGATCTGTTTCTGCAGAAATTACTAAATTTACTCAGCCCTGTTTCTTAGGCGCTGCTGACTGTAATAGTCCTCTTTCACGTTTCAAAAAGTGACAGTCATGTTAAATTGCATTGTCCAGAAAATTCCTAAGAGCATTAAGTAATGTCATTACTTAAATTACCTCAGGCTATTATCTTATTAGAGAAAAAAATGTTTTATCATGAACTTATAGTCAAAATGCAATAATTTTATGTTTAAAACTTTATAAAATGGCCATACAAATTTAGTCAGATTTTTAAGCTTGGAAAAAGTAAGTGACTTAATCTTTGTATGTGTTGCTACAACATTACAAATTTAAGTTTTTGAAACTCACCTCCCTCATAATGTTTAAAAATAACTCCAGAAGTGTAAATAAAATTTTGATTTAATATTTGTAGAAATTTCTTGATATTATTTCATTAATAGTGTAGATTCTGTGGTGGTGACCTTTAGAATGGTAGGAGGAAAACCAAAAATGACACCCAACTTAATGTTAAGATCAAATACTGAAAAAGCATCAACATTTTTAAAAAATAATAAAGATATATAAATGGAAAATAAGAGCATATAAGTCAAAGTTCTCCAGAAAAGCAGAACCAAAAGAGTATATGTATATATTTAAATATGTCAAATAGATAATTATTTTAAGGAATTGACTTACACGGTTGTGGAGGCTAGCAAATCCAGAATTTGTAGGGCGGGCCAGGCAGCTGTAAACACAAGCAGGATTTCTACATTACTGTCTGAGGCAAAGTTCTTTCTTCTCATGGAAACCTCAGTTTTGCTCTTAAGGCCTTCAGCTGATAGGATGAGGCCCACCCACATTATGGAGGGTAATTGGCTTTACATAAAGTCAACTAATTGTAGATGTTAGTCACACTTACCAAATACCTTCCCAGAAACATCCAGACTAGTATTCTGACCAAGCACTGGGCTCTACAGCCCAGCCAAGTTGACACATAAAATTTGACCATCACGGAGAGCCTCCAGGTATGTGCATGACTGCTCCATCACATCCTTCATGTCTTGACCCAAAGATGCCTTCCCAGAAAGGCCTCTTTTTGTCTCTAAAGAGATCACACTTTCTCCACCTTGTCATGGTCCCCTGTGCTGCTTTGTTTTTTAATGTTAGCACCTGTCTGCATACTCTCTATATGTAGTGTTTTTTATTGTCTATCTGGGCTGAATATTAACAATCCGAGGGCTAGAACTTTGTTGGTCCATTTTATTTACTACTGAATCCCCAGCTGCTGAAATGAGTGTTTGGTACATGGTAAATGCTTAGTAAATATTTGTTGCATGATTGAATTAATGAATAAATTAACTCATACTGATTTTATGCTGATTTTAAAGCATCATTAACCCAAGAACATACACAGCTCTTCCTTGCATGATGATATAAAGAGAAAGTTAATGGTAGATGTATTTCCCAGTTTAAGAGATAAATATGTAAAAGGATAACACTACTTTGATAGGAATCTTAAGGATGCTTTAAAATTACTTAAATCCCTTGGCAGAGAAAAAGGCCATTACATTGATCTTTGTTTTTCTGCTTTTGTTGAGGTAAATTCAAATATGTTTTGCTTGGTAATTCTTTTAGTGTGGTGTCCTAACAGTGTCAATAATTTAGCCATAGTTAGTAATTACTGGATGGAAACCTCAGCAGTGATTTTAAGAAGCTCAAACCAGACAACCACCACACTCTAGAGGTTGACGTGGGTAGGGTGGGCGGGGGACGGGGAGGGGGCAGCGCCCAGTGCTACCCTCAGGGCTCCAGCCTGCCTGCAGGCCACCAGGCTTCCTGAGTTTGCACTCCAAGTGGAATAAGGAAGGGCTTGTATTTTTTTTTGGTATGATAACTTCCTCCTTATTACTTTGTTATCAATCCATGTCTCCTTAAGCACATACACATTTTCAAGAGGTTTTACTTTCAAAGTTGCATGGGTGGTAGATTTTTAAGTCTTTGAGTAATACATTTAGAAAGAAAATAAAATGTACCTGGATATCATATTCTTGGGATACACCTTTTTTTTAAAAAGATATTTATCCAAAGCAGATCACAACAGCCAGAATTCACCAAAATTTAGAGATATGTTCCATATTTTGCAGCTAATTTTCTGCTTCTCTAGACATAAATCTAAATGAGAAAATATCCAGTATTTCTTACCTAATTTAAATAATATGTTACAAAATTGTTGGTTGTTTTGAAAGCTTACTGGAGACTCTTGACAAAGAGTCAAGAATCTAGTTCTTAAAAATCAAAACAAAATAAAAACCACTCTACATATCAGCCAAAGGTTTGTGCCAAGGCTTTAGATGTTTTTCGAAAGACTAATGATGTCTGTCTGAGACTGAGGCCCAGTGAAGCTATTTCATCCTGTAACTAAATGTTTAAAACTGTGTGGGGAGGAATTATGCAAGTGCTAAGCTACTAACATAAACAAAACTAAAATAAGAATGATTAGAAAGAGAATAGATAGAGACTTTTTTTTTCCCCAGAATTTTAGCTATCTAAACACATTAAGTTTTATTTATAAGATCACGAAGAAGCCACTGAAAATTCTGATCCATGTTGGGTTCTGCCAATCGTTTGTCTGTTGTTCTTCAAGCAGAATGCTCAAGCAAGTTGTCTCAATTTCAAGATTTCTGAGAATTCATAGCGCTATAGAAGAGGGAGATGAACATGTTTTTAAGTAACTTAAGTTTTCAGACTGATTCTTTTTCAGTCTCCTTTGTTTCTATCATCCAATTACTCCGTTCTCCTTGACACTTGGAGGAGTGGTGGGAGGTTGAGACAACACTATTGATTCACACTAATTTTATTCTTCTCCTGGAAGTGAGGGAATCAGTAAAAACTGATCACTTAAGGCATTCTTTCATTTCACCCCATGAATCCTGTGCCTGGTTTTTATGACCCACCGCACCCATGTCTCTTCTCCCTAGGAGGCAGAACTGTCCTCTGTTCCAAGGCGTATATGGTGTGCTCATTCTTAACTCAAAGCTTTAATTCACGTTTGTCTGTCTACAGCGTGCTTTTCTTTCCCTTTCATGTCTCCAAAACCTATCCATCTTTTCACACTCATCTCAGGTCCTACATCTCTCCCATCAACTCATGTGGATTTCTCTTTTCCCAAATCCCAACTTGTGTATCTTTTAGGAATGTTCTCTGTGGCAGGTAACTGAGATTAACATGATCTGAGAAAGGGGCCATTCTCTGTGAAATGACAGGATCTTACTGCCTTTCAAATAAATCATGTTTCTGTAAGTAGGAAAGAAGAGCTAGAATAGAGGTTGAGGAGGCAATAGTTTCTATCCTTAAAAGGAGTTGAGTTCTTTTATTATGTCCTGGATGTGCACTGCAGTTGTTTCTCCACCTGGACTGGGGACTCACTCTTGACCGTGACTGATCCTTTTATTGCATTTCCAGCAATGCTGAAGACAGAGTGAGGGACCAATACTTGTTTCATGGTCAACAGGTAAATATCATTGAATGTATTATCACTCCTTGGGATCCTAAAGCAAAATTAAAAAGAGAGAAATCAGATGAACACAGTGCTTTCCAAATATACAAAATAAGTAAACTATATTATACTACCCTGTGCAGGTACCGTATCCTCTAGGATCTGTGCAAATTATAGTTATGTCAGTCAAATTTCTTGATTTATATCACCCCCAATCACTTTTACTATCTATGCCTATATTAGTTTCCCAAAGTTCCCATAACAAATTACCATTACCTTGGTGTCTTAAAAAAACACACAGTTCTGTTATTCTCTCACAGTTCTGGAGGGCAAAAGTCTGAAATCAAGGTATCTTGAGGGCTGTGCACCCACTGGGTGCTCTAGGGGCGAATCCTCCCTCGCCTCTTCCACTTCATGGTGGCCATCAGCATCCCTTGGCTTCCTTGGCTATGGCCACATTTCACATAAGCAAGCTAGGCCAATCTCTGCCTCCATATTGTCATAATTTTTTCCTCTTCTGTTTGTGGCTTCTATCCTTCTGTCTCTTAAAAGGACATGTCATTGGATTTAAGACCCAATTGGGTAATCTAGGATGCTCTCGTCTCACCATTCTTAACTTAATTATATCCACAAAGAGTCTTTTTTCAAATAAGGTGACATCAGAGATTCCAAGGATTTGGTCGTGGACATATCTTTTGAGGGGACACCACTCAGCCTACTACAATAGCTAAAGTAAATGTGGTAAATAAGTGTAAAATGAAATTTTCTGGACCTGGAATTTTTAAGTAAAAGGACATGTTAATGTATAATGAAAGATTAACCAGAATGGGTAAATGTTATTCTTGAATCTCTGATATTTTTCTCTTCCTGGTTTAAAAAAATGATCATAAAAATATAATGATGAAATCATAGTTTACCCAATAAAGCTGCACAGGTCACCTGCATAAAGCCTACAAATATTTTCAAAGCCTCAGCCAATATAATTTAATAAAGATGGAGCTAACCTCAATTTCAGCAGAAACTCTGTATCTTCTAAGAAACGAGTTTTGGGTAAAAATTAAAGAGCAACTATAATAATATATATATTATTTTAAACTTATGTATGTATTAAAAACATCCGGAGAGAGGAAAAATCAGAGACAAACACATTTTAACCACTTTATAAGATAGCTCCTTTTCATTTTAAAGAATAAAAGTGATATTCACAAATTTCATCTTAAATATTTTGATATAATTTTATAATTACTTGATATTTTACAGGTTCTCCAACTTTAATCCTAGATTCATTTATTTGTACAAGCGTGAAAAAAGCAGAGCCCCAGATTATAAAAAGCTAAAAACAATTTATTTTATCCAGTCAGCTTAGAGTAATACAGAATTAGAAAACATAAAATTAAAGCTTATCTTATTTCCATTTCAATTTTGTCATTTATTGGCAGAACAATCAGATCAATATGAGTGATTTCTTTTGAATCGAAAACAAATATTCGCTGTGGTACCTGAGAACAGTCGTTTGTCCAAAATCATTTTAGTAATTTGGGAGCCAAAGCTCAACCTTACTGTAATGAATACAGCTTCTTGTAATCTATTACTATTTTCAATTTTATTTTCATGATAATTTTGACATATAAATCTTGTTGGTAAGCCAATATATTTTTTACACCTAGAAAATGTGCTTTGAAAGGTATGATGATAGAGGGTGAATTAGAATGTGCTTAGACACAAGTGTAAGCTCTTTCCAGATTCAGGTAACAGGAGCCGAGGGTCTCACTGTGATGTGGAAATGACCCCTGGGAAATCATCATGTTGAGTAACTTGAGGGATAGAGCAGAAAAGGCCAGTAGATTGCTGTGAAAAATGTGTCAAGAAAACATTTTAACAGAATTTCTTCCACTTTATTTACCAGGGAACTAGATACTCAATAAATATGTGTATTTCTGTTGCAGAGCGTTACAGCACTGCCAGCTTCTCTACCCCATGATTGATAGAAGTTGAGAATAGCCTTACTGTTCACCATCTGTCATTAAAGACCTGTTCTTCAAGTGGACACAGCTCCTTTGTAAGATTTTAAATATTATGGCTGTTAAACTTTTCATATTACCTCTGTGAAAGAGATGCAGTCTTTTGCAACGACACAGACTTTACTGTTTTTCTTGCCCCTTGGTGGATGATTGCTTGTCCTTATTTTTGTTGGTTATTTGAATATTTGTAGCTTATTTCACATATTTTAGGGCTATCTAAAATCCTTCCTGGAAAAAGTGGGACACAGATAGGTACAACCTATATACACGACTATGTAGAAATTTACTATTTTAATTATCAAGGCTACTTATAAGACACATTGCATTTAAAAATTATACAAAAGTAACATTTCTCTTTTAGGTCATGCAGCCATTTTTTGATAGTCCGCCTTCAGCCAGTTAACTTATGCTTATAAATGGTCACAATAGAAAAGAGAGAATTTTAAGAACTATTTTGAGATCACTAATATGTTATTTCAAAGAAGAGCAGAAGACTCTTTGAAAGATAATGACATTCAGCAGTCATAAGGGGCCTGCTGAATTTCCAAGTTAATTGGAACTGAAGCAGACAAGGAAAGGACAGATTGCATGTAGACCCAGAGATAGAAAATAATTGGATAATAACTAAAACTAGGCATTTAATAGACATGCATGCAAATTTTTAAAACAGAATTGAAGTAAAGGGAAGAATTTATTTTTTTTGAGGAAGATTAGCCCTGAGCTAAAATCCACCACTAATCCTCCTCTTTTTTGCTGAGGAAGATTGGCCCTGAGCTAACATTTGTACTCATCCTCCTCTATATATGTTATATATAGGACGCCTGCAATAACATGGTTTGATAGACAGTGCATAGATCTGCGACTAGAATCCAAACCAGCAAACCCCGGGCCACCAAAGTAGAGTATGTGAACTTAACCGTTATGCCACTGGGCTGGCCCCTGGGAAGAATTTTTTAATAAGAGTGGGCTGAGCATCAAAAAAAAGGAACTTGGTTATAAAAATATGTTGTCTTGATTACAAAAATTCAGTTTTATTTTTACCTGCATTTTGATGAAAATAAAGGAATAATTTATGTACCAAATATAATGAGGATAGACAACGTTCAAAATATTTTAATTTTACAATTGGTTACATTCCATATTGTTAGTTTCAAGTGATATACCATGGACATTACTCTCTGAGGGATATGAAAGTGAATTTGACTAACAGCGTTATTTAAATGCGTAGTTTTTGCTTGGACAACTAATAACTTTATAATGAAGTATTTTAAATAAGTTTTGTAATATTGATTATTAGGTTTGTTCACTGTGTCCAATAAATACTATAAACATTCTTCACTAAGGTAAAATTGACTTTGATGTTCTGCTTTCACTAGCTATTTTAGAATAAAAGTAATAAAAGTACAAAGCAACGAAAGTGGAAATCCCTGTGGCACAAGCAGGTAAATCAAAGCTGCGGGGCCCTTCAACAATGCGAAAAAATCAAATGCGTGAGCCCTTGACCCAAAGTTCTTAGCGGGGCTCACTTGTGAGAGGACAACGCTTCCATTGTGTCATAGATTTCATAATAATCTCTCACCTATGTGACCTTTCAATTAAATTATTGGAGTGCATTCTAATTCAGGATTTCCCTAAAGATCACTCTGAATATTCATCTAATTCAGAGGTTTCCATGCATCTCATTAAGCATCGTGACCCACAGGAACATATGCTGTTGGCACACCAACATCAGCCCTGAGATTCAAATTCCTTTTGAGAGCAATTTGTGGAATTAATTTACCTATATGATTTAGGTCTGTTAAGGGGTTCATTCAACATCTGTTGGGTCATCTTTGCTAGGGATTTTTTATCAGAAGAAATAAAAAATATTCCTAGTGGTAGTATTTACTTAATTCCCTAGATTTTAATTTAGGCAAACATGAGGTGTAATGCTCATGAACCACCCCATCTTTGGGATTTGTTCCACTTAATGATCTGCAGAATATTAATATATTAAAAGCTGAGTACTTTTCAACCTTTGCCTCTCACAGGTTTACCATTTAGAGGCAAAATTCAGTAGTGTGAAGATGATGACTCTAGTTAGTTTTCTCTGCAGCATTTAATGTGAAGAACACTCTCATGCTTCTTGACATTTCTCCCTTGACCTCACTGTATTCTCGATTGGCTCTGAAAATGTCTGTTCCTATTTAGCGTCCTGCTTCCTTTGCCTGCCTCTTGAATAAAATCTTTACTATCTCCTTCTTTTCTGTAATCTCTCCCAGGCTTCTAGTAGTTCCTTTGTGGATAGTACTCCCAAATCTGGGTAGCTAAGCCTCGTAGTGACTCAGTTCTCTCAGTGAAATGGTGGAATTGTAATTATTATTGGAAATAGTGCGTGTAAAAGATGGCGGGGAGTAACCAGCTCATAGTGCACATGAGGCTGCTTTCTCTTCTCCCTCTTCTCTATAGCCCTGGCCTCTCTCCTGAATTGCAGATTTCCATTTTCAAACATCAGCTAGACACATCTAATGGCCTATGTACAAAAATGAATATTTTTTAACTTTTTTCCCCTATTCCCTCATGCATTCCCTCTCTCAATGGCATTACTAGTTTCTCTTTCAGGCATAAAATACACAAATTGCCTTTAATGCTACACTCTTCTTCGCCATTACCTCCTACAATCATTTGGTTCTTACACTGAAAGACTGTTAAGTCCATTCTCCACTATGTACTCCCAACCGACATCCTGCAGGACTAAAAAATTTGTGTTTGCACAAACTTTGCTTAGCTCTTTATAGTTTACTAAATGTTACCCAATGAAGGCATCAGGCTCCCATTACCCTTTTCTTGCTCGGTCAGTCAGGATGAACTCGGAAAAAGCCACCTCCAGATCTCAGTGGCTTAACACACGTGTCCAGTGTGGGTCCATAGGGGAAGCTCTCTTCGTTGTAGACACTCAGGGACCCAGGTTAACAGAGGTTACGTCTCAACAGTTGCTTCTGCAGTCATCAAAACAATGTGAAGTTAACATGGTGAACCACTCATTAGTTCTTAAAACTGTCAGAAATGGTGCGCTTTACATCTTCTCACATTATTGGCAAAAAAAACCTCACATGGCCACTAGTAACCTGAAAAGGGATGGAGAAGTGCAATTCTACCGTGTGTCTACGGGGAGAACTGGAGTGTCTGTGAAGCCTGAATGACTATAATCTGACAATTATAAGGACTTGTTCACTGGTTTCTTTACACACATTGACCTTCCACTTCCTTCTCCATCATAACCTTGCTATTTAAAAAAATCTATTTACCTATTTCAGTAATTATCATTGTATGTATACCACATTTTACTTAATTGTAACATAAACTGTGTTCTTTTTGCATTTAATAGAATTCTGTATAGATTTTTAGCATGTAACTAAATTGTTTTCATATTTTTAATTGGCAATATTCTATTCTATTTCATAGCTATGTTATATTGAAGATTGCTTAATCGTTCCTCAAATTGTGGGCATTTGGATTATTTCAAGTGTCTCATTTTAGTCTGTACATCATTTTTAGAAATGTTGACTAAGTAGAGTAGAGCTAATTCAAAAGATTGGACTGTCAAATCAGCCTTACACAAATCAGAGATCTCACCCAACATCAAAGCTACCTAGTGATTTCAAGGATCGAAGCAGTCAAGAGCACAGACAAAGCAAGGAGAGTTTTAGGACATTGAGGGAAGCTCCCCAGGTCCTTCTTTCCTGCACTGGACACATGCTCTCTGACCCAGAAAAACAGATGAGGTCTCTAAATATGGTACATGTGTTACCACATCTGTGTGTGTGTGTGTGTGTGTGGGTGATCTTTAGGTAATAAGCCATCTTCATGTAGTTGTAGAGCTTATATGATATTTGCCACAGAGCTATGCCTTATAAATCCATAGATTGTAGATTTGTTTACCATGAGCAATCTTAAACTGGAGACATCCTGCTAAAAACATTCGTAGATAAAGTTTAACTTATTTATGTTTTGTTGTTTAACTGTTTAAACAACTGCCAGTTGTTAACTGTTTTCTCTGCAAGACTCAAGTGGTATATATTTGAGAATTAGTATTCATATCCCGGATTGTGTCTTTGAGATTTAAGATACAAGAAATTAAATTTTTTCATTACCCAAACAAATACATCCTATTAAAATGCTATAAAACATCCAACTTTACCCTGCTTCCTGCCTGAGTGCCTTTTGCTTGATAAACAATTTTCTTAGGCTTTCCTGTGAGGGTGAATTTTAGTGGAAATCATATGAACTTGAAGATTTATCATTTTGTCTTTCTCTATATAAGACAATCTTTCCAATTTCTTTCCTATTATGCTAATACTTTCCAAAGGAGTTGTTTTCTTACTGTCAGTGTCTACACAATTCATAATGCCTGTCTGCAGTTAACATTGGCCTAATTTGGACTTAAGAATTTTTTGTCTCTTCTAAAACGAGTTTCAGTTCCATGAGAATAATTATATGACTAATCACTTCAGTTTTGTTAAGACAAGGATAACACATCACAAAACTGTATAACAAGTTTAATAATTGGGATGTCATATAAAAATATACTCCTACTTCTAAACTTGAAATCTCATCAAATTTCATCAATTAAAATATGTAATAATTTAAGATGGTATAGCAATTCTTTATGTATCTTATGATTCCTGTTTTGAAACTTGTGATTTTTTTTTGTTTAGAACTGAGGAGAAAGCATGTTATATTTACTTCAATTACTCATAAATGTTAATTAATTTTTATGTCCAGTTTGGTTTATTGAAAACAAATATGCTTTTTGCTTATGTACGCTGAAGATCTTTACATAGAGTCATGATTAATCCCTGAGAAAGTTTGAACTTATTAGATAGATTGATTAATTACTCCTCTGCCTTTTTTCAAAATGATTTCACAGAGGCATCTTTAAAGTCATATATAAATCCTACAACATTTGTAATTCATATTCTAAATAAACTCATTCAAGAAAATTGATCCCTGGATATAATCCTGATTGCAGTCACCTGGGTTTCCCTAATCTTCCAGGCTTCTGGGGGCGTTCTACAGTATACTGTCAGAATTCCCCCCATCTATCAATTTGGGAAAGGCTTGTTTTCCTCAGCCATGAGACGCTATTGCTTTAGTTGCCCTCAGCTCAGCCAGCAGCCCTTGTTCACTTTGTAGTTGGCACAGGATAAATTTCCAGGGTCCCTGCTTTCCTCCATATGCTGAAGCTAATGGAGCTCTCGACTGAGCTGAGGTGTGATAAGAGGAACACACCGGACCATCTAACTCATCATTACCAAGACTCCTTCAGAAGATTCCTTCAGAATCAAGTCAAGTTGCAGTTTGCTCTTTACAGAGGTCTGAGTCTCCCCATCAAGCAGGACACTGTTGAAAATTAATTATTCCGAAAATCTTATAGGCAGGCAGTCTCAATCCATCTTAGAAATCATCTTTCGTGACTAGTAAAACTGGAAGCCTTTCTGGCTGGTGATCTTCATTAGTCCATGCTGTCATACAGCTGCTCGCTCTGGTCAGATCCAATTTCTGCTGCTCACGTTTTTCTTGAAATCGAAGACCCCTCATTCCGTGGCACACAAATTCCACGGTATACTAACGTCTTCCCAGACACTTCCTTTGTGTTAACACAATGTTTCCCAAAGTGTGATAATTACTACTGGTTGTTATCAGATGATTTTAGGTGCAGACAAACAAGACTTCAGTAACCTTGAATGACATAGTGTTATATAGCATGTTACTTTCTTGCTAATTCTTCTTTACTCATTCTAATCATGTCAAGAAGAATGGCTCAGTATATTGTTAATCTTTCTCTAACATTTTATAACTATGTATCCAAAATGTATATATGCATTTATTATATGACTTCACTACAGTACTACTTTTCTTTTATATCCAGATCTCATTCAGTTTCTTAAACTACCCCTGTTCTTTGATCTCAGACCTGCAATACCTGTGTCTCTCCACCTTTCTCTTTCAGCTCGTTGAACCCTGACCTCCCTCCCTTTGCCGATCAAGACCACAAGGTCCATCAGCAAAACCTCTCTCTTGCACACATTTTCATTGTCTTTGCCTTGCCATTTCCCAGCTGCATACAAGTAGAAAACTTCTAATCTTGAATTAATAGTATCATCATCCTTCTCTGCTAAGTACAGTAGAAGAAATACCACACCGTGCACAGACTGGTGCCATTACGGTTTCCTAGTCTTCAACCCCTAAACATCAACACCACCGACAAATCCTCTGATTGCCCCCTCAGATGTCTCCTGCGGCCCACCAGTTGCTGTTTAAAATGCTTCTGCTTCCTTTCCTATCGCTCTACCTCCCATCATCCTTTCTACTATTGAGACAGACATATACTCTGTAGAGGAAGTAGAAACCTTCCCTCAGTAACTCCACTGAGTAGCTAATCCTGCACGTCCAGTTTATGTGCATCTGATCAGTCATTCTTTGCTTAAAACAATTAAGTAACTTCTCATTACCCTCGAGATGAAGTCTAAATCCCTAATCTGGCTTGTGAGGCTTGTCATAATCAGGCTTTGCTAATCTTTCTGACTTTCTCTCCTATCAGTTCCTCTCTTGCACTTCTCTTTATGACTATATTGCATTTGCTTCAGTCCTACAAATTAGCCGTGCTTTACTTGACTTTAAATACTCATACATGATCTAGCCCTGCCCCCCCCCCCACCCCCCGCCCGGAGGGCTATAACCTGCCTGCCTGCTCAGCCAACTTCTGTTCATCCTATATACCTCAGCTTTGGGTGTTAATTATTCCAGGATGTCATACCTGAGTCTTCAATATTGGATTGGGTATTCCTCCTACTTTCACCCAGAACTCTCTGTACTTGCCATGCATTAGCACTTATTTCATTATTAAAGTTTTCAATTTACTGGTCTCTAATCTTCATTGGCATATGTGTTCCCTATAGCCAGTGCTGGCACATAGCAGCTGCTTAACGAGTTTCTGAAGACTGAATGATGTCAGTTCAAATTGTCCACAAGAATAAACTAAACTTATTGCTCATGAAAAACAAAACTATCCAAGTTCAGAGGTGTTGCTCCTTAAATCGTGGATAACATAACCCCTTACAGTAAATACAGCAGGGCGTTCTTTTTAAAGTCTTTTTATGTAGGTCAGTGGGATAACAGCAAAATATAATCCTATAAAGGCACTGTGTCTTTGTCAGAATGATCCCATGTACATGGATAACTGCTGTTCTGACATGATGCAGGGGGAAATCCAGCTTTTGATCAGTGTTTAGTAACTTTAATGTTCTGTTCTTCGACAAAACTTGGAAAACTTAGCCATTTAAATGCAGAGTCGTAGTCTCTCAACACAGACATACCGAGGACATCATCACCAGGCACTTGGGATGTATCAGTGAACAAAACAAATTTTCGTGTCCTCACAGAGCTTACATTCTAGCGGGGTCTCCCCGACAATAAACAAAACATAAATAAATTATTATGGTATATTAAAAAGTGGTAAATGCTATTGAGAAAACAGATCACGGTAAGGGAGAAATAGGAATATTGGGGCTGAGGGTGTGGTTTGCAATTTTGAGTAAGAAATACATCCATCAGTACCTGATAGAGGTGAGAGAGTTAGCAGATGAGCTTCTTAGGTAGAGGGAACAGCCAGTGCAAATTTCCTGAAGTGGAAGCCTGGCCGGCATGTGCATTACAGCAACAGGGGCCTTCTGGACCCAAATGATTTTATTGTTCTGCCAGGTAATGTCGATAAATCACTTACTGTGAGTATTCATACATGTTTCTCGGCTTTATAGCCACTCAGCATTTTGAAGGTGGAGGTAGTATTGTTTCCTAATGAGTCAGGTGCAGGGTAAAAGCTTCTATACACTGTGCTTCAAGGAGCAGCAGAGGCAGAGGCAGAAATGACATCTCTTAAGAAAATTAAAAGGCCTGGTGAGCACAAGTGTCTGAATCAAAAAAAAAAAATCACTTTTTATCCCAGAGGTAGACTAAGGTACCTCCTGTGAAAAGATTCTCCTCAAGATTTCAGGTTCCCTTCTGGCACATAGGTCAGAGAAAATTTGGAGTCCTTAAGTTCTATGACATAAAGCGTGGTTGAAATTATCTTATCCAGAAAAATATTAAAGCAAGTATAATAAAATTCCTACTCCAGTTATGGGGGTGAGGCTCAGCCCACATCCAGAAGATATTTAATCCTCAGCAATATGGTTATTATCCTTGAATACCCAAATTAGAGACATTTTGCTGCTTGCCAATCTTCCATTAGAATTCAACCTATCTTGCCTATCAGAGTACCATAGTGTCTTATAAAATGGTATAAGGCATCATTTAGCCGCTTCTTTGGAAATTGCTAAGTCTATACGTTTACAACTGATTCATTTTAGCACCAAATAAACAATCATAAATCTTTTTACTTCATTGTTTGTGACCTACTTTAATTAGGCTCATACATTATTTTAAAAGGCTTTTTGCAGGAAAAATCACACTAAAAGCTGCGTTATATTGACCAAGTGGCAGCCACACATTCTGTCACTTCTAGTAAATTATTGGTTACTCTGAAAATTGTTTATACTTGATACACTGATCTTAAAGAATGACCTACTATATTTAAATTTCAGACCTAGTATATTTAAATAGCGTGTTGGCAACAACTTCTCTGATTAATTATTTAAGGTATTTAGTGATGAAAGCCTTCTCTGCTGTGTATAATTTCTCGGTACTATATATTTCACCTAACAGAAATTGTGTTGGAAATAAGAAAGGGTAGCAGGCAGAGATAACCTGGGGTGTTTTGTACTGAAGATGTGAATCTCAGCTTTTTTGTCCATCCAGATGGTGACATCTTGGTCATTTTAATCAGCATACTTTATTTGGATCATGACAATACTATAAATATTAAATCACAGTGCAGTCAAACCTGGATTATTGCTGCTTCATTTAATGACTATATGACCATAGTCTATATAGTATTAAGTACAGCATCAAAGTCCAGAGACAGTGATAGTAAACTGTAATATTTAATTTTATTTTTTTTGATCAAGCAAAAGAGGGCTTAAATGTCTAACAACTTTTGTGAAGGAATCCTTGCCGTTTTATGAGCTATAGCCAGTTTTCAACAAAATTCACCACAAAATTGTCAGCAGGAATGATTTCTTTTACAGGGAATACAGTGATTACCGTAGCTCCCTCTAAAAATTACCCATCTATATTCATGTGATTAATGTAACATGGAATTTACAAATTTAAATGCATAATGCTGGAAAAGTAGAAATAAAGATTTTTATAGTAATGCAAATCTGTGCTGCATACATTTAGTACTTTCTCTCATGAGTTAGAAAGTGAATTGTGTTTAATAGCTCAACATTTTTAATTGGGTTTGCAATGATAATAAATTGTTATACACATTTTTAAGTGGATTTCCAGAGTTCTCAAATATTTAACTGCCTGCTACATTTTCATGCCTACGTGCAGACAAGTACTTTATGTAAAGTGTGATGTCATTATTTTTAAATGGCTTTTCATTTTTTTCACCCACGCATTGCTTATCCCTATGGGCAGATCTTGGTAGATGTTTTCTCTTCCTGATGGGAAAGCAGTTTAAACTGAGTTCTCTAGTAGAATAATCTTACCAGTTTTAGGTGTGTAGTCAAACAAAAGGACATCTAAGGTTAATGAAATGATGGTACAACGTTGAGAGCGGCACCAGAGAGACAGATCTTGGAAAAACAACGTCAGCCAAAAGACTTTAGGTAAATCTGAAGCCATGTGTATTTTATCAAAATGTACTTTTTCTGTCTTTCTTTTTTGCATTTTCATATCACCCTTTCCATTCTCTATGTTTTTCATTTTCCTTTCTGGATTATAAAGGAATTGAGATTGCTGAAAAATTTGTTACTCCTATAGGTCGAATAAGCCTTCTTTTATAAGCAAAAAGCATTGGCTGTTTCTTCAACTTGGCTTTTCCTTTAGCTATATGAATGTGACTCCCTAGACAACCAAAAAACCAACCAGAATGCCCTTTGGTATAAAATAATGTCACTTAAAGGAGAACATCTCCCTAACATACGTTGCCAGTATATTCAATCCGTGAAGCTGTGAACACTTCTCATCCATCTGGCAAGTATTTGTTGTGTGCTAGCAGGTATATAAAACACAGAGTGGGTTATGAAAGAAATATAAAACAGAAATCTTGTGTTTCTGGGACCTTAAAATCTATTCAGAATGATAAAATACATACATGTTAAACAGTTCATTAATCATGCAAAACAATATGTTAATTACCACAACCATTTAACTCTCCTGATAATTTTTTTCCTACCTTTCTGGCTGCTGCTTTCTCTGGACCATTGCATTTCCTATCTGTCCATTAAATGATGGCATTTCTTGAGTCTTGGTCCTGGATTCTCCATATTATCTCTGGGATTTCTATAGGTGACTACATCCATACCCATTAATTTCCACCTATACCCAGGACACTAGCATTTATATGTCCAGGCCACACTCTCTTCTGCCTTCTTCGTACCTCCTCTTGAATAACAGATCCAAAAACTGACTCATGATCTTCGCTTCCAATCTGCACCTTCTTCCAGTATTTCTGTCTTAAGGAATGGTACCAAAATTCATCCACTGAGATGTGAAATCTAGGAACGCAGTAGGCATTCTTGACCCTTCTCTCGCAAATCTGTCTATTTCTCTCCCTATCTAACAGCCTGCAACTCTAATCCAGGCTTCCTATCATGCTTTACCTGGAATAGAGTGACAACTCTACCTTCATCTATGCTGATCCTTTCCAAAGGATTGTCCATAGAGTGCATACAACTATCTTTAAAATTGGAATATCAGTTCTATTGGCCTATTGCTTAAATGTGTCAATGTATCCCATAAAGTCTTTTTTTTTTTTGCACCTGGCCTTTGACAGCCTGTCTTATCTGGTCCCTGTATATCTCTGTCGTTGCTTGTCTACTCCTGCTATGCTGGCCTTCTTGAAGACCCTTTTCTTGCTCTGCTTCTCCTTCCATATACCCAGGACTGGAAAACTCATCTCCTTCTTGGCTTTATCTCTTAGATTGTTTTAGCTCCTAGCTTATGTGTCACTTCCTCAGGAAACCTCCTATTAATAGGGTCTTAGGATACAATATATCTTTCCTTCATGACTCATTAAATAATTACTTTTTTATGTGATTATTTGGTTGGTGTCAGTCCTTCCACTTGACTGAAGTTACATGACAGCAGAAAGAGTATCCGTTTTGCTCACTGTTATAACCCCACTACTTAGCACTTTGTCTGGAACACAAAAGGAACTTTAAAGATGAACCAAATGATTATGTGAATGAATGGATAATTGAATGAATGAATGAAACAATGACTGTAACAGAGTAATAAAAAAATTGTTGAAGAGAATAAGAATAAATGATAGGGAAGAGTTAACGGAGGATATTAAACTTGGGATAGTCTTAAAAGGAAAGGGAGGTTTGGAAGAGAGTGGGGTGAATAAAGGCTTTCTGAGCTCGGAAGCCATAGGAGCTGAGTTCTAGGAAGAGAAATTATCTTCTTTAGGTGACAGGATGGTAACTTACCCAGGTGAAGCATTTTGGTTCATTTTTGTGAACAGTAGAGGTAACTGACTGTACAAGATTAGTCCAAATTTATGGACTTAATAATTCCATGTAGGATACTGTCCCAGTAGTACAGTTTATCAGGTACATCATTATGTATGCATTCAGGGGATTAAAATGTTTTATGATTTTGCCCTTATTAAGTGTTTATATGGCAAAAACTGATTTCTCAGAATAGGACACTTCAACTGATCTTTAAAAAAACAAGACAAAGTATTTTGACCAGTCAGTGACCACTTGGTGTTATTCTGGAGAATTATTTGGAAAAGCTTGATATTAATGGCTATAACCATAAGTGCTTTCAATTCAGATTGAGATGGTGAAGCCCCTCACATATTTTCTTAGTTTTAAAATTCTTCCTTATATAAACAAACTTAGGGACAAAGAGAATAAATTAGTGGTTACCGAGGGAAGGGGGGTGGAGGGTGGGCACAAGGGGTGAAGGGGCATACTTATATGGTGTATGACAAACAATAATGTACAACTGAAATCTCACTATGTTATAAGCTACTGTGACCACAAAAGAAAACAACAACAACCAAACAAGCAAACAAAAAAGTAAAAGATAACTTCTTACATAAATTAACTTAGTAAGTATAAAAAAATTCTTCCTTAGTTTTCCGATATAAATTGGTACGAGCATAATGGGATAGTAGAAACTGGTGATATTACCCAGCTTCCTTATGAGACCCCCATCTTCTATTTGACAATAGATTCAATACGATTGAAAATGAAAATTGAAAAGAAGTTAATTATTGCTGTTTGCATCTAAGTCTCAGTTTGTGTTGGTGACCTTTGCTGTGTTTGGGCAAGCATCCCCTAAGCTTTCATCCAGTGATTAAGAAGCATTCATTATGTACTCTGTTTGACATGGTCATTACTTAACGCTCACTTAACAAAATTCTACAAGACCAAATTATCACAGTGGGTGAGGGAACAGATGGCCAGCTGGCCAGAATCCATCCCTGCTTTGTTTTATGCGTTCTCAAGTCTGCCACAAAGCAGCCACATGCAAGACCTGAGGAGGCAATCCAAACAGTGACTCGCCTGTCCAGCTGTGCTTCCAGTGTTCTCAGATGTGAAGTCTGGGTCGGCACCCTTCCCATCTGAGAGCAGCTGGAACATCTCCTACAGGGAGCTTGTGGCCATGATCAAGATGGCAGTCACAGAGGGCAGAGTCCAAAAGTAAAAATAGAACTCCTTTCCCCCACCTTCTGTCACTGCCTTCAAAATCAAAACCACTATTGTAGATTTCAAGAGAAAGACCTACAGTTTCATGGAAAGAGTGCACCTATTTTTAACACCTATTTGTAATTATAAGATTATTCACAATCTGATATTTTACAAATTGCCACAGAGTTCAAGAAAGAAAATTGGACTTGGCCCTATGCTTAAAATTCGGTTGTTGAAACCTGCTAAGTGTGGGTGAGAAACGGCTACAGATGAAAATGCATCCAGTCTTTAAACTTTCACTTTTTGTTATAGACTATGATTAGTCATTTGGACTGTATGCTGGTATTCCTAAAATTAATAACATTTTCAGTCAATCATCATAGATTTATGTTTTCTTAATAGCTTCACAACAGTAGGGAGTGAGCATTGTTAAAGTATCTAGCACTTTGTCAGGGTCTATGGGAGTAGAAAAAATATAAGGAGTAGGGGTTCCTGTACATGAGTTTATAATCTCATCAGGGAGACAAAAGAGACTCATGAAATAATTAGAGAAGGAAGCAGCGTACAGTGAGCTGCTAACTATGCAGTACAGGCAGCAAGTTCAGGAGGAGCCTGGAAAAGGTGAAGAGCTGTCAGAGAGAGATTGATGAGGAACATGGAGGCTTTGTAGCTGCTTAGAGATACTGTGTGAAACAGTGTGATTGCCTGATGCTTCTGAAACTTGAGCTCAGCTCTTTGCTTATAATAATACACGTAGAGAACATTGGTCTCTGCTCGGTCTTTAATCCATACCCTGTCCTATTGACGTGTAGAAGAGTAAACAAACCATGGTAGCTAATGGCAAATTTGAATGATATCTTACCACTTTGCACCACATGCTGATGCATCTTCTTAAGCTTGAATTGTGTTTTGCAAAGCGTGGGATGTGAGTTCTGACAGATGCACTTCTCAAACAAGCCATTTGCAGAGTTCTGTTTGAAAACAGCTCCCTGATTAAAGAGGGCTTTTTTAGGAACTAGAGAGGAATTGTTATAATTTCATAGAAGTAACTTGAGCTGGTTTTCTACAATTACTAGAAACAGAAAGAGATTTTTTTTTCTTAGGTTGATCAAAAAATTATTGAATGTCAGTTTTATCAGTTAGCTTAGATTGCATTTATGGATTCTGAGGTTTCACAGGATTTTCACAGGGAAATCATTATTCTTTTTCTAGTGGCCACGTGAAAAAATAAAAATGTGACCTTGATTATCATGGTGATTTACACTTTTGATGTTGATGTTTCTCTTAGATTTTTGGGAGTACGTATCCCATTGACCCAAGATTTCAAGGTGCACTTGGACCTTATATTGCTAACTTCAACAATAGTAATTACTTAATTTAGTGCAGCATTCATTAATTTAGAGAAGGCCTCTATATACTATCTTTAGTGTTCACAGGCATAAAATGTCAGATTTGGTTTCCTTTATCTTAGAAAGTAAACCAAGGGGCACCATTGTCTTCTGTCTTGAGTTCACTGCATATTGTTCTGTTATCAAAAACATCACACAATCAAGAAGTCAGCAAATATTATTGGTTAGCTAAAAGATGCCCTAAAAGAGACAGCATGTTTTGGAGGATTAAAAGAAATGTGTATGCATGGTGACTACAGAATAATGAGACAGAGTTCTCTTTGGTAATAAAACATTCTGAGCTGAGAATTTCTGTTATGCAAGTGGTGGTTCAGAGGCTTGTTCTGGCAGCAGCGTGCAAGACGAGTGGACTGGGGAGAGAATGTGAGATTGTGTTCCATAATAACATGTAGCTAAAGCAATAGCTATCACTTTGTAAAATGATAATTCCTTTGGCTGTATTTTGTTATCTTTTTAAAGTGTTGATAATGCTTAATGAGATATTTATTGGGAAAAGAGGACACATCAACTACTGTGACAAAAATGATTACATAAGGGATATGCAAAATTAAAAGAGGTAAAAATATGATGTCAAAGACATAAAACGTGGGGAGGGGTATGTAAAAATGTAGGGCTTTTAGAATGTGTTTGAACTTAAGGGATCATCAACTTAATATAGACTGCTATATAACAACATAAGTTGTTATATATGACATAGCTTGTTATATATAACATAGGTTCTTATATATGAACCACATGGTCACCACAAACCAAAAACTGATAATAAATACAAAAAGAATAAAAAGAAAAGAATCCAAACAGAGCACTAAAGAAAGCCATCAAAGCACAAGGGAAGAGAGCAAGAGAAGAAGAAACTACAACAACATCTAGAAAACAAGTAACAAAATGGCAATAAGTACATACCTAACAATAATTACTTTAACTATAAATGGACTAAATGCTCCAAAAGACGTAGCATGGCTGAATGTTTATAGAAATAATACATATAAAAACTTTCTCAGAATGCTGGCTGACTACATGAAAAACATATTGCCATTGTCAAGCCCAATGCTAAACCAAAATTTGAAGCAGATAAGGATCAACCCCAAGAAATCTTCCTTCTTTCTTTGATACTTCCTTCTATCTTGCCAGATCCTCCTTGATGCCACCTAAGAATTCATTTCTGCACTTCTCCTAGGCACTGCTCCCAATTTAAACTGCTCTCTTGATCTCTTTCTTGAACCCTCAGAATTTGTCTACTACTCTCTGTGATGAGAGCCAAACTTAGCTTTAACTAGGGTGTTTATCGTTGATTAATATGAGTGCTTCACCAGCCAACTCTCACAATAAATGAGGGCTCTGGTTTCCTTAATCAACTCTATTGCTCTAAGAAAACAACTGCTTGGGGAATACTGTGGTTTGAATAATGCCTGTCCAAAATTCATGTCTACCAGGAGCCTCAGAATGTGACCTTGTTTGGAAATAGGATCTATATTGGTTTGCTAGGGCTGCCATAACAAAATACCACGGCCTGGATGACTGAAACAACAGAAATTTCTTTCCTCATGGTTCTGGAAGCTTGAAGAGCAAGATCTAGGTGTTGGCAAGTTTGGCTTCTCCTGAGGCCTCTCTCCTTGGGCTGTACATGGCCACCTTCTTGCTGTCCTCACATGGCCTTTCTTCTCTGTGTGCACATCACTGGCGTCTCTTTTATGTGTTCAAATTTCCTCTTCTTATAAGGGAAATTATATTGGATTAGAGCCCAGCTATATGGCCTCATTCAACCTTACTTACCTCTTTAAAAGCCCTATCTCCAAATACAGTTGCATTCTGAGGTCCTGGAGGTTAGGGCCTTAACATGAGTTTTGGGGGAACACAATTCACCCCATCACAGGGGCTTTGCGGATATAAATAGTTAAGGATCTTGGGATGAAATCATCCTGGAGTTAGGGTGGGCCCTAAATCCAATGACTGCTGTCTTTGTAAGAAGAGAGAACTCAGAGAAACACAGGGAAGAAGGCATGTGAGGATGGAGGCAGACATTGGAGTTATGCTGCTACAAACCAAGGATGCCAGGAGCCACCAGAAGCTGGGAGAAACAAGGAAGCATTTTTCTCTGGAGCCTTCAGAGGGAGTGTGGCACTGCCAACACCTTGATTTCAGAGTCGAAGCCTACGGAACCGTGAGAGAATAAATTCCTGTTGTTCAAAGCCACCAAGTTTGTGTTAATTTGTTACAGCAGCCCTGGAAAACTAATAAGGGGACTCCAAAACACCTCTCTAGCCACCAAGCATCTCAGCGCCTTCCTATAGACAATTGTATATAAAGAGAGTCCCGTGTTAATTCTTCAGGAGAGAGTTTATCAGTAGGAATTAAAAAAAAATCTCTGTTTAGCTCCAGATTTCAAGTTTCATAATCTATTCAAATATTTATACCTTGAAAGAACAATTTGTTTAATTTGTTGATTATCCCCCAAAATGGAATGGTTTAGATTTACTTATAGTTTACCTCTCGTATGTGTACAAAATACCCATAGACAATTTTTCTCCTCAAATGGCTGAATTTGCACTTTATGTTTAAAAGTGAGAAGGAAGAGTAGAGATAAGTAGGAAGGGGAGGAGCAGAAACAAGTAGTGTAAAAATGGTTTGAAATCTTCAATCGTGTGAACGTTCCCTGAATAATTCCTTCTTTTTCAACTAGTTTTAAAATAGAGTGGCAATGGCTCAAAACGGCAACTGCCAAAATGTTCAAACCGTATTACATGTAAAAGCCACACTCTACTAAGAGAATTTTAATGTGTTTTTCAGACCAGAGTTTGGAGTGAACTTTTGGGTCATAACTGTTCCTATTTCATTGTACTGCTAGAACAACGTGTGAAACTATGCTTTTGCACTTGCCTTATTGGCATTTCCCTATTACCTAACCTAAAATGTACACTCACTGTTAATATCTAACTGCCAATGTTTTGGGGGCATAATTTGTAAAATTGACCAAGTCTATGTACACATTTTCACAGGAAAGTGGTAACCTATTTACTTCCTAATTATCTGCTTAGACAGTATAAGGAATTCACGATTTGGAACATAGTCTCTAAATGTGTGAAAAGCTAACCATCTTACACATACAGAAATGCCTTCAACTCTACCCTTGGAATTGTGAGGAGGCAGATGCAGAAAAGTAGCAAACCGTATGAATCTAATGCTTTTGTGAGCAATTAATCTTGTTGACATACTTATATGAGCTTGCATAAAAACGCCTGGAAAGCATGCTGGTGAATTCAGTTGTTCATTAATATCGATCGTATGCTGTCCCCATTGTGTTGGGAGCTACTTAAAGATTACCTACAAAAGTATTCCAGCATTATCAATTTTAAAACTCCCTGAAGCCTCTTGTATCTTGAAAGTCTGCTTATACTTTCATATTAAGAGTGATATTATCAAGTGTTGTTGTCTAATCAGATAGTTTGGACTTTTATGAATACTAATCAGAGCTGAAGCTCGTAATCACCACTCTGTATCCTTCTTTGTATACCTGTGAATATTAAAGATGCAGACTTTTGAAGGGGAAAGGGACTGAGATTGCTCTTGTCTGTCTTCTTTTTCTTTTTCTTTTTTTCTCTAAATGGTGGAGAAATACTCATTGTTTGCAAATTTTGCTGTGCTATTAAATTGTGTTCAAAGCTATGTATAAGATTTATATATACGTATATAAACTAGTTTATATGTATATATTTTTAATATATGTAAATGCATAGTAAATTATATATATGTAAATTGCATGTTACAGGAAAGATGTGACATACCCTAAATATACCAAAGTTTAGGCAGCAAAAGTTAAGAACATGGTCATATTACAAACGTTAGTTAACATGATGTTGTTAATGAACTTATAGAATTAAATTTGCAGATACCATTACATAAACAAAAAAGTATATTAATACTGAGCATGGTATATTTGCAGTAAAAGGGTACCTATTAAAATTACCTTAAAAAAATGAGGCGCATAAACTGGATAACTAAGTATTTTCTTGTGCTGTGTGCTTACTCTTCCAGCTGCTGACAATTTTAATTCCATTCAAAGCATTTATCACAAATTACTAGCAAAGTGCTCAGCACGTAATAGGTACCTAATGAACAAATATTATTTAACCTGAAATTAGAAAAAACAAAACAAAACCTCTGTGTCCAGCAAGGTCAGGGTCAGTGTCTTTCTTTTCCTCACAGTATAAGCAACAATATATGCTATAGGTGATGCTCATTATTTATCAGTGTGTCAAGACCTTAAAACAATACTTACTTTCGGTATCAAAATAAAGAAGATTATTGGATGGAGGGAAAACACAAAAACAAACAGGAGTTTCCTAGGATCTCTGATTCGCATATGATTAGCCCACTTATCACTTGGAGAAAGAAACCTGGAAACTGTCGATAAATATTTTAATTTTTGCTATTTAACATCAAACCCAAAAACTTTTGTCTACCAAGCAGATTTGTGAGTTGAGACCTTAGGCTACATGTATTATACTTTCTTCCTTTATGTACTAACTTATATTCTGATTATTTTATCTTGCTAATGCTTTAAGTGAATGTCTTTATTTACACAGGAACTGTTAAATTAGGAGACCAAAACACTATTAATGAGATTATACAATCTTACTGCTTTTATTATATATTTGCCAAAGAATTAAGGCACATGTAATGTTATGCAAAAAGTGTACATTCTAATGATTTGTTGTTGACAGTTTTAATACCATTGCAGATGTAATACTCTTGAAGCTTAAACCATATTAGAAACAGAAAATATTGGAAGCTAATTATAAATTTAAAGAATTTGAACTTTGAAAGGTATAGAAAACCTGGAGAAAGTATCCTAATTAATTACCGAGTGAAAAGCCAAAAGATATTGCTGTCTTATAAACCTAAACTTGAATGGGGTTTAGGCAAAAGATGTAATGGCTGTCACTCATTAACTACCATATCCTTGTTTATTCAAAATGTATCAAACACCTACTGTGTGCTAACCATGACTCTTCCCACAGAGAACTCATGGTCTAGTGGGGAAAAGCGACATGTGACTGATCAACACTCTGTCAGGAATACTCTCAAAGAGTATGTACAAGGCATATAGCATTAGTCTCATGGTATAATTATTAGGGACAAAAAAAACAAGAACCTGTATATTGAGTGGGGTCAGTTTCTTTCTTATCTTCACAGTACAAGCAACAGTATATGCAAACAAAGTATATTATTACACAATAATATTGAGGAAATAGTCATGTTTGACAGTGGATTTCAAACATAGCTGAAATGGAGTACTGTTAGCATAGCAGAGCCTGTCTACATTCATAATATCTAATACACCCTGCCCCATTTGCTGAAAGTACTCTGAAATATTTCCATTTAGGAAGGCTTTGGAGCCCTGTATTATTTACAGGAATGTGCTGAGTGAATTCATGTTGATTCTGTTTGCATCTGTTGAGAATCACGTATTAATGTGATCTTCAACATGGCAGGAAGTGTGGCTTAATGGAAAGGCGTAGATTTGTAGTCAGGCAGAGTGTGTTAAAATCTTGGCCTTTCCCGTTGGACATTACTTGACCTCTCTGAGCAAACCTGTTTTCTTGCCTCTAAAACAGACATATTCTTACGGAGCCTTATACAGAATACTATGTATACTCATGTTGCTTAGCATGTAAGGCCCTTGAGAAAGGTGAAATCCTGCCCCCATTTGCTTTACCTCAGCCTCACCTTTTAAAGGAGTTTCTTGGAGGAGGAAAAATCACAGCAGCCTCAGCTTCTGTAACAGGTAATCTTTTTCTGAAACCCCCATGTCAGCTGAGGTCATGATGTCCGTTGGGGTGTTAATAAAATGAACTCCAACCCTCCAACTCACATCTTTTGGGAATCCCAGAAGCTGCACCAAGATAGCTGGACAGGCTTCACCTACATCCTCAGGAAATACCCAGAGTGTCTAGGACTTTCAATACTTCTGTCAACTCTGTCTTCGGGTTCCTGTACCCAGTGGATTCTTGAATCCTTTGGGCATTACGTGTTGCAACACTTCTTGCCTCCTGCCAGGATGAGCCTCATGATTAGCACAGCCCTTTCCCCGGATTTCCCCAAACACCACACACAGGTCTGTGTCCAGCAGACCTGAGTGCAGATCTGGATCCTCCAGCAGAGACAGTTCACATCGCAGCTGTGCAAACAACTTCAACCTGAATTCCAGACATCACAATTTCTTCCTAGCTACCTTTCTTCACATATTACAGCCTCACAGCACACTGCGTGACCCCCTTCTCTGCCTGAAGTCTACTTCCAGCTTTGCTTTTGGGGTCTCCTGTCAGGGTTTCTCCCATCCATTCCTAAGTTCTTTCCTTTATTATGCAGAGTCACTAACTCATCCTCAGCTTCTAGCCAAGTTCTGCTTTTCCAAAGATGTCTTTGGCTTGAGTGAAAACAGTCATCCATTCCAGGCTCGTATCCGCCCCTCGTTCTTCAAAGTGACTTCCATCGACCACCCTCCTCAGAATCACGGCTTTAACTGCTCCCGAGACCTGGCAAAGGCCTTGCTATTTCAGTCTTTTTTTTTTTTTTTTAATCCTTCCTTCACCCAACTCCATATGGGGAAGGGGACAAGGAAAAGATTTGTGTGCTTTCTGATAGAAATTACATCACTCTCTTGAAGGGGCAGGAATAGCTTAATCATTTTTGGTTTTAATAATTTTTCTTCCTAGATACAATTCCTTAAACTCAATTTTCCTCATATTAAGTGGGTTTTTTGGAGCAATCACTGAGTTCTTATTAAGCTTTCTTTCCTCAACTGTGAAATTAAAAGACTGGATTAGGTGATCTCCAAGACTCCTTATTTGTTTAAAATTTTATAGTTTTTTGACTATATTTATTTGTGTTTATTTTTTCCTTTGCAGTTATGCACATGGCTATCAGTTATCAGTTAATAAAATCTGTCATGTTTTTTATTATTTTGAAATGAACTGATGAGTCAAAACTCTAACATCACTTTTATTTCATTCTCCCCTTCTCAATTAGTTGATTCTCTGTGGAGTTTAGACTTTAGAATCACACATTCTTAGTTTGAGACCTAAATGCATCACTCATAAATGTTCCTTTGAGAAATATTATCTAATCTTTCTGACTTTCAGTTTTTAAAAAATCTAAACAAGAATGGTAATGACAGCTACCTCATCCAGTTGCTGTGAGGAATAAATGAGATTATTTCTGTGAAAAAAGTTTGTAAATTATAAGGCACCATCAAATGTTAATTAGTTTGAGAGGAAAGAAGAAGTAGAAACTGAGAAAGGAGAAGAGAGAGAGGTTCTGGAGCATGGTGTGCATCTCTTAGTGATGGGAGGAAATGATTCACATTGCCACAAAACTGATCATTGGTATTTCATCTTCTTCCTGTCTCACACAATGGCAACGTACCACCTCAAGGGCAGGTGTTGGTTAGTGTAATTGACGAGTACTGCAGAGCACAAAGATATAGATGCATTGTTTTTAATTGGTATGGAGCTATCTGGAGAAAAATCGCAGATACATTGATTTATTTTCCCTTCCTCAAAGTCAGCCCTATCAACAAGTGAAGATCCAGACGCTGTAGAATTGCCACATTGTTTCCTTTTTCATGCATATCCTTATTAGGTTCTACAACCGTTGAATTTCACAAAATTTTAAACTGGAAGAAACTGAGTGTCAAAGGCAGCTGCTGGAGGAAAGAATAGAATGATAAAGTCTTGCTTCAAAGCAAGACAATATTGCCCAACCCCTAAGTACTTCCTGTTGTTGACATTCTATCGCACTGCTCAAAGTGACAATAGTGAATTTCCTTTTCTTTCCATAAATCCTTATACGGCTTTGACTATGCCTGAGCAGCCTATTCACTATTGCACCCTTCTAATAGCCTTGCCTGTTGGAGCTCCAACCAGTTGCCTCAAGTTATCACTATTCTTGGGGCCAAGCCTTTGTCTTCCCTTTAGTCTTTGCTGAAACCACTTGCTCTTTTTCTTGGCTAATCTTCCTCCAAGACTCTGGCATTCACATCTTCCTACATAGTCAGATACTTAGTTTAATAACTCTTGCGTTCCTTTTCTAGTATGTACATCTTAACTATCTCTTCAGTGACTTTTCTTTCACTTATAAATATGTTCTAGTCTCTCCAATTTAAAAAAAAAACAAACAAAATTAGAGAATACTATATTTTTTCATTGATCTTTCTTCATCTCCCAGGGAGAGCTTTTTCTTCCTTCAACTGGTCTCTTCCCTTCTTCACAACCCATAGTCTGGATTTTGCCCTGAATCAGTTAGCATCCTCCAAGATGCCAACTATAAGACAGAATTAGAGGTGCAGAAGATTTATTGGGGAGATGTCTGTGATGGACAAGGAGAGAGGGAGCAAGAGTAGGTAGGGTGAGCTCTCAGACTGTAGCACAAGCCTGTCACCTCTGAAGGGAGGAAAGAAGGAAGATTGCACAGAAAAAGCCTCAGACTGCCATGCCATTTGAGAAAGTCTCAGTCATACCAAAGGGACACCCCATAGTAAAGAATGTGAATTAGAGGAATCCCGAGTCAGGCAGGACTGGCCCAGCTCTACACCCCATCAGTGCTAGCCACTGGTTCTCTCCAAGGGGGTCAAGTGCCACACTTCTTTTGGCCCTCCCAGGTCCCAGTCACTCTGCTGAAGTTACTTTCTCAAAGCTTAAAAACGACTATGAGTCCCTCATCTTTGTATTTGCAACTTTTGGTGAGCTACTTCTCATAGATTGGCAAACCTTGTGATTCTCCAGAAACATGTCCCACCAAAAACTCACAAATAGTCTATACAAGTGTTGCAGCCAGCTCTCCACTTCACTTGGCCTATGTGGTTATAGTCATTGGCAAGTTTATGCTACTTTCACCAGCGGGGAACAAAAGCTCTTCAGTGTTTATAACTCCAGAAATTGCTGTTCAGCATTCCTTTTTAAACATACAAAAGATATTTTACAATTTGCAAACGAAATAGCAATATTTTACTTAGCGCTAATATTTTTTGAGTGCTTAGTGTATAGCAGACACTGTTCTGGGTATTTTATATTTATATTTTATGAGTTCTTTTCATCTGTATCATCACCCTTTGAGGTTGATTCTATTAGTATTGACCCTTAAGAGAAGGTAAGACTGAGGCACAGAGAGGTTAAAGAAATCCTCCAAGGCCACATGGCCCAAAAGTGGTGAAACCGGGATTCAAAGCCAGGCCAGTGGTCTCCAGAGTCCACACAACTACTACATTTCCTGGACCACTAATACCCAGAACACTTTTTTCTATAAAATTAATTGCAAAACATTGACCTAATGTCTACTTTAAAGCATATGCATCATGCAGCAATATTTTTTCTGTCTTTCAGGTCCCTGCACTCCTAATCCATGCCATAATGGAGGAACCTGTGAAAGAAGTGAAGCATACCGAGGGGACACATTCATAGGCTATGTGTGTAAATGTCCCCGAGGATTTAAGGGGGTCCACTGTCAGCACAGTAAGTTATCCACAGACATTGTGCTTTTATTATTATTGATTGCAAAGTGTACAAGTCATTATCATTGTTGTTTGTAGTAGAATGATAGAATCTTCAGGCAGCAAAGAGCCCTGACAGTTGGCTAACGCTGCTTCTCTCCCGCTGAATACACCACGTCCCCCACTGAGGACCGCCAGACTGTGTTTCAACCCTCCCAGTGGCATGGGGGGCTAGTCGTCTTCTGTTAGCACTTTTCATGATTGTTCAGCCAAATCAACCAAAGTATGGCTTTTTATGATAAACTGACGTCTGTCTCTTTCTTTCATGCTTGTCCTGCAGCTACATTCTTGAAACTTCCCAGGTATTATTCTGTTGATTATGTTCAGGGATGATACCCAGAACAGAAAAGGAAACTGCCCGCCTTGCCCTGTCTATGAGTCAGTTTCCTCCTTCTTACATGTTGGCATTTTTAGGGTGAAAAAGTTCAATAACTGTATTATCTAAACTTCTCTCTTTTATTCCCATTCTTATTTATCCTATGAAGTTAAACAAAATATGTCCACTTGTGATGATTTTTTCTTAGAGATTTGACTCAACATAAATGCCAAAGGGGTGGTGTGGGCCCTTAACTGCTATAGGGTTCAGCAAGACTGGAGGCCAAGGTGGACTATGAGCTGTCAGGGAAGGAAGGCTTTTAGAGAGGCTGCCATGTGAGAGCTGAGTCTTGAAGGAGGGACTAGATATTCATCAGAGGGAGGGGAACAGGGGAACAGCACTTGTAGGATGAGTCAGGAATATATGAGCTCTGAAGGCTGGAGTGATGATTAAGACCATGGTGTTAGGAATGAGTAAGGCAAGTCTGGTTGTGTCACCCAGAGCCAAATTTCCAACCACCATCAAAAAATTTAGGGTGCCTCCTAGCTCTGAGACTTTGGGGGCATTTCTTTCTGGAGACTTCCATGGCCAGGAGTTTGTGAAATTTCTGTAGAAGCCTGTTATAGCCCTGAGGCACTTAAACTGCTTGTAGTTGTCTCTAAGAGCTCAGATCACCAACAACGCACTGAAAGGCTACTGATTTTTCTCAGGCTGGGTCCTGAGTTGACAAGGCTGATTCTCCTTTATTGTAGCATCACAGTTCAGCCTGCCCCGTGAACACCTCAAAACATCCCCAGAAAGAGAAAGATGGGAGCCCAGAATCTTAGCTGCCTTGACAGTAACTTAATCCTATGAAGAGAAGAGTACTGACCTTACTTATTTACAAATTTTGTGATGTGGTGTCAGAGCAGTGCCCAGAGGGAGAAAGTCTGGCCGCCCCACCTGAGCCCCTCAATTAAGAGCCTCCTGCGTACAGTGCACACATTTGCAGAGGGATCCCCCTTTGAAATGAGAACAGAATTTTCATAATGGGATGGTGTCCAATGTTCAGAGGCAGGGATGGCACCCAAGGTCAGGTCATCCTAACCTTATCTTTTCTATGCTGTGGGGCTCCAGGAGGGAGAGGATGAAAGAGTGCGATGCAGATTCTTACTGTTAGAAATCCTTAGAAGCACAGTATTTAGAAGGCTTGTGTAGACCCTAATGTCACTTAAATATCTCATATTTATTACTCTCCCACCCAGCCAACTGCTGATGTCAGGGTGAAATGGCGGCTGGTCCTTAAACCAGAGGCTGAGAAACTCTAAATCTAAGTTCTAACTAATAATGTCTGGACAATGGCACAACATTCTTTTCACATTTCTGGGCCTTCATCTTGTGAAGAAAAGCTTAGTTTCAGTTATCTTTAACAGCCTAGAAGTCCCATTGAAGACATCAAGTCATCATTTCTTTGTCCCAATAGAAGTGAGGTTGCTGTGGACGGGTGGTACTGGGGAAGCGTCCACCTGCTTCTCACTCCCACACACACAGTTGTCTGTGAATTCTTTCAAGAGAACCATCAAGTTTGGAGAAGTAGAACAAATCATTTTTGTTCCCATTCTTTACAGGGAAACATCTAAGTCTTTTCTCTCATACCTTATACCATATTCAAATCAGCTCTTTAATCCACATAATCGTGTTGAATTTCAAGGCTTATTTTGAAATGCAAAGAAACCTTGTCCTTTCTGGTATCCGATCCCCCGCAAGACCTTAAATCTGTGCTAGGAATTGCAGTGGGAAGCCCAAGGCTGAGAGAGTCCCTTTAAAACTGGGATTTTGTGGTCTGAACAAACTGGCCCCTATTCCCTGAAGTGCATCATTATTAGAAGCAACAGGGAATGGAGGGGAAAGGCCTGCGTTTGGAACCAGAGACCTGGATTTGAGACCTGACCTTTACAGTTGTTGGATAAACGACCTTGGGCCAGTCACTTGACCTTTCTGTGATTGAAGACATGTAAATGGAGGAATTGAATTAAAAATAGATGATCTTTGGTTCATTCGAGCTAGGAGAGTATTAAATGGGTAGCTTGCTAGTAAGCAAAGGTTATCAAGCCTTCCTCTTTATAGATGAAATTGAAAAGGATTATATACATGAAAGTAGATTTAGAAGTGCTGGGAGCCCTGAGAACTTTTCCAGGTAGGAGAAACAAACAAGCAGCTATTTAACCCCTTGTAAGAACAGCTGGGTGTTTGGGTTTATTTTTCCCAGTGGTAATAGTTTTATGGCCCAAATTTGCTCTAGAACCTTGCTACTCTAAGTGTGTTCATGCAGCAGCATCACCTGGAAGCTTGTTAGAAATGCAGATCATGAGGCACCACCTCAAACCAGCTAAATCAGAATCTGAATTTTAGAATAATCCCCGGTTGACTCCTACACATATTGAAGTTTGAGAAATGCTGCACAAGGCTTTCAGTAGCTAAAAGTAACCATCTCATAGATTAAGGTAGCAACTTCTGGATTCAGTTATGTAACAACACACAATATGGACAGAATATTTATTATAGATTTTGCAAATCATGACTATATTGAAAATCAAGGAAAATGAGACATATACCAATATAATATGAACATTTCCCTTGGGAAAGGAATGGAAAAAAAATTCTTCAGACATTCATATGGGTGGGATTATTAATTTAGTTCTATTTGACAGAACGAGAATAAAATATCCTTTGGAATATAGCTAAATAGTTAATTCTAAATTACATGATACAGAGTGGCATACGTAGTTAATAGGTTTAGTTTAACAACTAAATGTTAAATGTTTGTGAATATGTTACGAATTAGAAAAAAAATGTTTCCAGTGTCAGCATTAAATATTACCTACTTCTGCTTTTTCTTTTGTAGGAAGATTGGCCCTGAGCTAACATCTGTGCCAATCTTCCTCTATTTTATGTGGGATGCTGCCACAGCATGGCTTGATGAGCGGTGCTAGGTCTGTACCCAGATCCCGGCCTGCGAACCCCAGGCCGCCAAAGTGGAGCACATGAACGTAACCACTAAGCCACTGAGCCAGCCCCTAAATATGCTTCTTTTAATTCCTAGATCTTAGTTTGTAGAACAGTTTTAGGTTTACAGAAGAATTAGGCATAGAGTACAGAGAGTTCCCATATATTCCCCCTCCTGCATAGTTTCCCCTATTATTAACATCTTTCACTAATATGGTATATTTGTATAATTGATGAACCAGTATTAACACATCATTATTAACTAATGGTCATAGTTTATATTAGGGTTCACTATTTGCATTGAAAAGTTCTGTGGCTTTTGAAAAATGCATAATATCATGCTTCTATCACAGCCTCAGACCGAATAGTTTCACTGATCTAAATATCTTCTGTGTTCTGCCTATTTATCCCTTTCTCCCTCCCTCAAACCCTGGCAACCACTGATTTTTCTACTGTCTCTATAATTTTGCCTTTTCCAGAATGTCGTGTAGTTGGAATCCTCCAGTATGTAGCTGGAATCATATAGTATGTAGACTTTTCAGACTAATTTCTTTTACTTTGCAATATACATTTAAGGTTCCTCCAAATCTTTTTGTAACTTGATAGCTCTTTTTTATAACTGTTGAGTAATATTCCATTTTATGGATTTCCCACAGTTTGTTTATGCATTCATCTATTGAAGAACCTCTTGGTTGCTCCATTTTTGGCTATTATGAATAAAGCTACTATAAACATTCATGTGCAGGTTTTTGTGTGGATATACGTTTTCAACTTATTTGAGTAAATACCTAGGAGAGCAATTGCTGGATCTTGACAAGAGTACGTTCAGTTTTGTAAGAAACTGCCAAATTCCCTCCCACAGTGGCTGTAACATTTTGCATACTTACCAGCCATGAATGAGAGTTCCTATTGTTACATATCCTCGTGAGCACTTGATATTGGCAGTGTTTTCGATTTTAGCTAGTACCTATGCTCTTTCATAATGAAAATAGCATGAGGTTATAACTTTATAAGACTAATAATGATTAGTATTGGTTGTTGTATAGAATTACCAAATTATGCATGTCCTTAAAATGCTGTACAATAATGTGAAATATATATACACACACGCATATATATATATTCCCATAAGGGTATATGTGTGTGCGTGTGTGTAAATTATAAGATGTAAATTATAAGATGAATTGAACACCAAAATTGTCTAGAGGTGAGACTTTTGAAAAGCATTTTTAAGCAGTTTTCTGCTGGGAGCTGCATTTTTGTGTAGCTAGAAGTAATCGTATTTTATTTGTTGCCTAGTAACAAATCTAATGCCTTAGGGAAGGGCTATTTCTTCTCTCCCAGAACTCTTTGCTCGTCTTACCACTGAAGGCATTCTATGCATTCTTCCCTAGCTGTGCACAGCTCCACAGCCTTTGGTTGCTTTTAAGAACAAATTGTCTTGGTTCCTATTCTTTGAGGAAGGAGAGCTGATCTAGGTGCCCACCAAGCCCTGAAAGAAGAGGACTGGTTTAAAAAAGTGGCCCATGTTATCAGGTTAGCTCAAGATAATATGCTCTCTAGTCCCTTCTTCCACTGAGAAAGTTGGGCAGAAAAACACAGAATCTAGAACTTTCTTTATGCTAACTATTGTAAACCAATTTAGTCTTATTGTGCTATTGATTAATGGATTCATACATTCAACAAATATTTATTGATAAGGACTGAGTCATTTTACTTTTATAACTTACATATTCCACTTTTCTCTGAGTTAGCCAATGATATTTGCTGTTTTGACAATCACTGTTAATTGTATAAATTACGTAATTGGCAATTAGGTGTTTTCTCTGGTACGTGGTGCTTGTTAAAGATACAGAATCTCATCCCACCTCAGTCCTACTGAATCAGAATCTTTAGTCAGCACCCCTGATATAGTTAAAAGCATTCATATGGTGTTTAGGCACACCAAGCTTGAGGACTACTGGTGTAAAGAATGACCTTTAATTTCCAAATTATGCTTGGAGAAGCATGCTGTTAGGAGAAGAATTCTGGATTAGACCTGGGTGTTTGATGCAGTTTTCTCTTGCTCAACTGATGAAGGGTCAGTTAGCCTGTAATGGTTCTATGCTTCGGCTTTCTCATCTGATAATTCAATTCAGTTCAATTCAATCCAACAAACACTTAGAACTTCACACTGTGTTATGTGCTAGAAATAACAGGTCTGTAAAATTTGGGATTAATAATCCTTTGTCCTGTTTCCTTAGATAGGACATTTGTTAAGATCAGATGAGAGGTTTCAGAACATACTTTACATATTTTAAATGATTAAATATGCCTGATGAATTAATATTTTTAAATATAATGGGGATTCCTCTTGGTCTCTAATTTTTCCCTTCCTTTAAAAACATCTTAATTATAATTTTTTAGAACAAAAAATTTGAGTGGTTGGGCAGAGAGAAACCCAATTTGGAGATTTATGCTTTTCTATAAGAGTTCCTCTCTTAGCATCCTTAATTCTAACAGGTAATTATTATTTTTTTAAATAACTCTTTCTAATTTTAGCTAGATGGCATCTTTATTTTAGCTTTCCCACTAGAGTATCAATTTGTCCTAATAAAGTATTTACTTCAAAACTGTATGGAAACTTTACCTGGAGTTATTACTGACACCTGCAAACTATATAACTACACTGGCTAAATAAAGACCTTTGAAGAAATGTCCAAAATACAGTTGTCTGCAACCTCGCAAGGTCTTCTGACTGTGGATTGAGATTTCATAATTTCCTGTTCACTGATGACTTTGCAGGTCAACGTTAGCTACCTTAACACTGTAAGCCAAAGGTCGTCAAACTTAGTGTTCATATAAATCATCTGAGAGTACAGATAAATATTCAGATTCCTCTTGCTCATCCCTAGAGATTCCAATTTAATAGATTTAATTTTGGACCCAGGTCTGACTATCAACAAGTACCCTAGTGAAACTGACACAGATGATTCTAGAACACTAGTTCCCAGCCTTGGCTGCACATTAGAATCACCTGGGGACCTATGAAAAATACTGATGCCTGGCTTTTCCCCCAGAGAGTCTGATTTAATTGGTCTTGGGTATGGTCTAGGCATTAGGAGTTATAAAACCTCCCCAGATGATTCCAGTGTGCAGCCAAGGCTGGGAATCAATGATCTAGAGCCATGCTATGAGGAATCACTATGCTTTCAAGAAACTGAGCAAAGAAATACTCAGAGAAACCAAGCTTAGAATACACAAATATAATTCCATACAAAAGGTATAATCATGCAGCCTTATTGAATATTGTCATTCAACCTTTGCTTAATATAATGGAAATCATCTTACAGCAAGAACCCTTAACTGATTGAAAGAATCAGGCCAGAGGAAGATATTAGCTTACTATTCTTAAAATATGTTATCCCTTAATCTATCTGCAGTAGTCAGAGTTCCAAGGCATTTTTATTTTCTTGCTTTCATCCTTTGCATCTAGTGCTCAGAGAGAGCACTGTCCTGCAGATATATGTAATGGATATTTACACAGAGACACAGTCAAATATAGACACAGTTTGTGACTTTTGCAATGAAATACTCAGATATACTCAAAATATTTGAAAATTGCTACTTTAAATAACAAACATTCCTTTGTTCCTGTTACTGCTAAGGGGCTGGCTATGCTTTCCTCTGCTGGTGGCCACCCAGGCAAATGAAACTGCACATGGTCTGAGCAACTATCAGGGCAAGTTGAGCCATTTTAATGACTTTGGGTCCTCCTGTGTTCCTTGGAGCTGGAAGGCCATGTGACTTTTCCCAGAGCCTCACATGTGCCTTTATGAACACAGTTTACTCAGCCTTCCTGTCCCAACTTCTCTTTCTTTCTTTATTTTTTTTATTTATTGAGATCTAAGTGATATATAACCTTATATAGTTTCAGGTGTACAACATAAATTTTCTTTTCTCGTGATGAGAACCTTTAAGATCTGCTCTCTTAGCAATTTTCAAATATATAATACAGTATTATTAAATTTGTAGTCACCATGCTCTACATAACATCCCCAGGACTTATTTATCTTATAACTGGAAGTTTGAACCTTTTGACCCTGTTCATCGATTTTGCCTCCCTCCCACCACCTGCCTCTGGCAACCACCAACTGTTCTCTGTATCTGTGTTTGTTTTTGTTGTTGTTGTTGTTTTAGATTTCATATATAAGTGAGTTTGTATTATATTTGTTTTTCTCTATCCGACTTATTTCACTTAGCATACTGTCCTAAAGGTCCATCCATGTTGTCATGAATGGCAGTATATTTAAAAACCTACAGTTTTTCTCTCCTGTCTGTCTCCTTCACAACTCATACTTCGCTTCTGACATTTCTGGTCACCAGATGAGTGGAGGTTTTCCCCACACCAAGAAATTCTCCAAGACACCGGCTGGATGTTCTACAATTTAACTCAATTCTGACTGTCTACCTAGAGATAGTGTGAGTTCCCACAGGTTAAGGGCTCAGTCCCACAAGACTGCCCCCACCCCACCTCAGATGCCAATCAAAAGTAGTGGGTTCCCAGGCTACCCACAGCTTCTGTTCGATTTGGTTACAAATAGGAGATTCTCACCACCTCCTCTGCAGATTCCATTATTTTGCTAGAGCAACTCACAAAACTCAGGGAGACATTTATGGTTACCAGTTTATTAAAGGATGTGATAAAAGATACAGATGAACGGCCAGACGAAGAGGTACACAGGGTGAGGTCTGGGAAGATCCCGAGCGCAGGAGCTTGTGTTCCTATGGAATTGGGGTGCATCACCTTCCCAGTGTGGATGTGTTCACCAACCTGGAAACTCTCTGAACCCCATACTATTGAGATTTTTATGGAGGCCTCATCCTGTAGGCATGATCCATCACTAACTCCATTTTCAGCTCTTCTTTCTTCTCAAGAGAATGGGAGGCAGGGCTGAAAATTCCAAGTTTCTAGCCATGACTTGGTCTTTCTGGTGACCAGCCCTCATCCAGGATCTATCCAGGAGGCCACCCAGAGTTGCCTCATTAGAACAAAAGACACTCCTGTCACCCAGGAAATAACAAGGGTGTCAGGAACTGAGGTCAAAGACCAAATATTAGACCAAAGGTGCTCCTAGTGCTCTTATCACTTAGGAAGTTACAAGTGTTTCAGGAACTCTGTGCCAGGAACCAGGGTCAGAGACCAACACATATTTTCTAACAGGCAGCATTTCATTATTTCTTATGGCTGAGAAATATTCCATTGTAAATGTATAGCACATTTTCTTTATCCATTCATCCATTGATGGACACTTAGGTTGTTTCCATGCTTAACTGCCTTTTCATTCAGGGCCTATATTGACTCTTCAGGCAGGTTTGGGGACAGGCGCCATAGCCACACCTCTCTTTTTCTCATCTCTACCATCTTCCCAGGGAGCCTTTTTGCAGACTCATTTTGCCTGAATCAGTTATAAAAGCAATAGCATCTGTGCATTTAGGAATGCATCTCCACAAGGCTCTGAAGCCTACTCACCCAACAGATATATGTTTACTCCCTACTCCGTGCCAAGCACTGTTCTGGACTTTGGGATACAGCACTGAAGCGAAATATCCAAGTCCGTGGTGTCATAAGACTTCCATTCTAAGGGAGAAAAGGATAAGAAAAATATGGCATGCGTTTACCATAGGGCTCAGCAATTGCACTTTCGGGTGTTTATCCCAGAGAAATAAAAACTTAAGTTTACACAAAAGTCTGTATGTCGGTGTTCATAGAAACTTTATTGCTAAGAGGCAAAAACTAGAATTGGCCCAGATGTCCTCCAACAGGTGAATGGTTAAACAAATAGTGGTACATACATTCCACGGAACCTTACTGCTCAGCAATGGAAAGGAAGGAACTGTTGATAAATACAACTTAGATGAATCTCTAGGAAGTTAAGCTGAGTGAAAAAGGCCCAATGCCAGGAGGATACGTACAGGATGATTCCAATTATATAATATTTTTGAAATGACAAAATTTGATAAATGGAGGGCAGATTTCCAAGCATTAGGGAGGAGGCAGAGGGAGGTGGGGATGGTTATAAAAGGACAACATGAGACATCCTGTGGGCTTGGAACTGTTCAGTATATTGCCCAGGATGACAGATACACAAACCTACAGATGTGATAAAATCATATAGAATTACTTACATACACATAAATGAGTGTAAGTAAAACTGGAGAAATCTGAATAAGATTAATGTATTATAGCAATGTCAATATTTTAGTTGTGCTTTTATATTACAGTTTTGCAGAATGTTAACCATTGAGGGTAACTGCGCAAATTATACATGGGATTTCTTTGCATTATTTTTTACAAATACATGTAAATCTCCAATTATCTTAATAAAAATTTCAATTAAAAAAGATAAAATAGGGGCAAGCCTGGTGGCCTAGCAGTTAAGTTTGCTCTCTCTGCTTCGGTGGCCTGGGGTTCACTGGTTGGGATCCTGGCGCAGACCTAAGCGCCCCTTATCAAGCCATGCTGTAGAGGCATCCCACATATAAAATAGGAGAAGATGGGCACAGATGTTAGCTCAGGGCAAATCTTCCTCAGCAAAAAGAGGAGGATTGGTGGTGGATGTTAGCTCAGGGCTTATCCTCCTCAAAAAAATTTTAAAAGATAGGGGCTGGCCCTTTGGCCGAGTAGTTAAGTTCATGTCCTCCATTTTGTTGGCCCTTGGTTTCACTGGTTCTGGTCTTGGGCATGGACCTAGCACTGCTGATCAAGCCGTGCTGAGGTGGCGTCCCACATAACACAGCTAGAAGTTCCTACAACTAGAATATACTACTATGTACTGGGGGGCTTGGAAGAGAAGGGAAAAAAAAGATTGGCAACAGATGACAGATGTTAGCTCAGGTGCCAACCTTTAAAAAAGAAAAGATAGCATGGGAATTTATAATATACAGTAGTATAGTAGTAGTATACAATATCAACTTATAATATGTATCATAAAGATAGGGACTAAGGAGCAGAGATGTTTGAGCGGTATTTTAGAGCATGGCTAGATGAGTTTTCTCCCACCAAGTGACATTTGAGCGGAACTGTGGATGAAGTCAGGGGGCCAGCACAGAAGACCAGAGGAAGTAGCCAGTGCTAGAGCTGCAAGAGGGATGTGTGCTTGGAGCATGGTGAATGATGAGGAGGGGGTTCAGAGAGGAAGCCTGAGTGGCAGTCCAGGGATGGATCATGTAGAGCTTTATAAGCTATAGAGAGAACTTTGTATTTTACTGACTTGTGGAAGGGCACTTTTGGAGGGTAGAGAGCGGAGGAGCACATTAACTTCTTTTTGGAGAATGACTCTGGCGGCTGGTGAAGAATAGGCTCTGTTGGGGGCAAGAGTGGACCCCTGAGGCCAGCTGGGAGATGATGGTAGCTTGGACTGAGGTGGTCATGAGGACTTGGGAGGAGGTGAACAATGTTCACATTTGGAAAATCGTTTTAAGTGGATTATGCTGGAGTCATAAATACTTGTTTTTTGTTAGTGAATTTCAGGAGCACGATAATTATTATTCTTTTTGCTTAACTTTTTGCCATAGACTTGGGCAGTACAATATATTGGTATAGTTTCCAGTATGCTTCATTATTGACATTTGTTTCTAGCTTTTAGTAGCAGCATTAGGATGGAATCTATAATTTTAAAGAAAAAATATATATACATACATATGTATGTGTATATATATATTATCAATGCCTTAAATATATATGATGGAATGTAAGATTTTGAATTTTCAAATTTTGATATTTTTAAAGACTCAAAATTGGTTGCCTTTAGACATATTGTGTCACTTTATCTTTCACTTCAGCTTAGTCACAATAGTATAATACAGTATATTTTAAAGAAAACGTTATAACAGCAGTGATATGTAAATCAAGACTAATATAATCACATACTAAGATACAATAATGATTTTGAAAAAGAGGGCATCATTTACATTTTAATGGGAAATCTGGAAATCACAGTTGCATTGAGCGGATATTTACTAACAACAGCCTTTAGAATGTAACTTGATTGATTTTGCTCTCAAGATTCCTAATTGATTTTGCAATCATGCCATAGCCTATAAGTTAGATAAATTGAAGGCAATATGTCCTTTGGAAATAAATTATCCTTGGATATTCAGGAGGTTTTAATCTTTTTATGAGATACATCTTAAACTAGAACATTTCTAAATGAGCATTCTTCCAGAATCATATGAAAAAGGTTTTTTTAGTGGTAAGTAAAGGAGTTGCTTCTGACTCTTACTAAATAAAATGAGTGTAGTTTATTTGAATAATGAAGCCATGATTATTAAGAGGGTTGAGAACTTAAATGTAGAAGAGACTCAAACTTCAATTCTTTCTATGCTATTAACAAGTCATATCAACTTGAACTAATGGTTATACCAAGCCTTGGTGTCCTCATGTGTAAAGGAGAAGAAACTGGGCCCTTTGCCTACTTTTAGGTCCAGGTTGATGATGCCCAGCAATTTAATACACATGAAGGGGTTATATACAATGAGAAGTTCTGAACATTCATAAACTATCATTATTATTTCTGTGATTGGTTTTCAAAAATGCTTTTTCTTTAATCATGATAGAAGAAATTGGAACTAAAATAAAACTAAAATAAATACTGACTTTATCTGAGCTAATTTTGCAGCAGAGAGAGTGGGAACACTAGATAACTTGATTTAAAAGAGAAAGTCTTGTACTTGAGGATGTACACCTTCTCAGCAGCTGGGGTGAGAGGGAGGCAGAGAGGAGGAGAGAGAGATAGAGAACAAAAACACATTAATGCCATTGTTCCACTTGTCTGCTTTCCAATAAAACTCCTGAGAAGAGTTATCCATACTCGCTGTCTCCTGTATTCTCTGTGTTACTTAAGTAAGACCTGTGTCCAGATTTGATCACCTCTTACCACTCCACGTCTTCCCTCAGGCACCATTATCCACTGTGACATACCCTAAATGATCACACTGTCTCTACACTTGTCCCTAGTCTATTTTCAAAACAGTAGCCGGGGTGATCCTCTTAAAACACAACTCATATTAGGTTATATCTGTGTAAAAAACCCTTCATGGTTTCCCAGTTCACGTGGAGCAGAGGGACTGAAAGAGCATGACGGGTTCTGTTTCTGCCCATCTCTGACCTTATCCCCTGCCTCGCTCTGTGTGCTGATTTAGCTTTGGACACACTGTTCTCGTTGCTGCGTCAAACATGCCAAACCACTTCCAGTGTGGGGCTCTTGCACATGTGTTCACTCACCTGGCCTCTCTTTCCTAGATAAGCACAAGGCTTGCTCCCTTTCTTTTTCACATGAGATGTTTGCACAAGTGGCAGTTCTCCAGAGTGCCTTTCTCCAACTATCCTGAATAAAATGTCATTCTGTAAAACCTTCCTCCACCATTTCCTTACTCTCCATCCCCCTTACTCTCCTTTGTTTATTCTTAGCACTCTTCACCGCTTGACATATTATATATTTATTTTTTATTATTTTTCTCTCCTCCAAAAAGTAAGCCTCCTAAGAGCAAAGACTTGGTTTGTTTCCTTTTTGCTCTATTCTCTATGCCTAAAAAAATTCATAGTAGTAGTCAATCAATATTTGTTAAATAAACAAGTGAATAACGGAACCATTAGTCTTTTGAGCCATCAACCCACAAATGTATCATTTACTAATGCCCTGTCTTCCATGTTGTTGGGCCCTGTGGAAGACAAAAAAAGCTATAAGAAACAGTGTATGCTTTCAATAGCTTAGGAAATTCGTGTGGAGAAATATAGTGCTTCATCTAACAAGAGTTCTATGGCCAAATAAGTTTGGCAACGCTGTATTTTTTCCTCCTTTTGGAGATTGCCAATAGATTGCCAATGTATTGATTGTCAATAAAATCAATAAAGGAGTGTTAGATAGTTTTAAAGAACTTGTTTAATGTTGTTTAACTCAATTGTCTGGAAGAGATGGGAGTGGGAGTGACGTCAAAAGCTTGGATGGAGAGTTTAATCTTTAGGCGAAGGAGAGAGGGCAGATGGAAAATAAAGGGAGGCAGAGACATGGGAAGGTGAGGAAGTTATTGTCAAATGAATGATAAATAAGTAGGAGGCAAGGGTGGAGTGAGCTGAAGATTAATTCAGGGATCCTTTGCATTTGCAAATACACATTTTAATGCAAATATGTACAAGGAGGAACGTCCACCCACACACACCTGTTTACAAGCATTGATTCAGCACTTACAATTCTCCCCAGAAATAGTGATTGTGTTCATGTTGCCCTGCCAGTGGTGACGTCCTTTGTCTGAGAGATGAAAGAATGATGAGCAATGCTGTCCATCCAGATTATCCAGAGAGCCCTTTGCCACTTTTGCTCCTAGACTCTGTGCCGTTATTTGTGGTTTACAGTCAGCACGCTGTTTTTCTCAGAGTCGCTTTTCTTCTTGTACCTTCTTACCAGCTCAGTCCATTGTCTGTGACCTTTTCCCAGTGGTGTGTGCTTTAATGCTGCATCTCTTCAGACTGAACTGAAATCTTTTGTGAACTACATTCTCGCAGCCTCAGCTGTGAAACCTTCAAGAGTAGCATTGTAAGGCAGGAGCCAGCACCAGTCAGAAAGGGATGCAGCATGAGAGTTACCCTTGTGGGAGAAATGGGTTCTGAGAGCCCGTAGTGACAGGTAAAAGGTAAACAAGGTAGAAGGTGGTTCTGTCACAGATCAGATGGCTCTGAAGAGGTACCCTTCCAGAACTGTGGCAGTTGTATAATTACTTTCTTTATAGAGCTCAAAACATCATCTGGTAGAAGAAAGGTACATGAGAATAATTAAATGCAAGGGTCCTGCATTTGCCTTGCCATGCATGTGTTAGGTCAAAAAGTCCTTGAGGGCAAGAGTTTAGCTGTATGTTTCCTTTGCTAGCCTTTGCAAGGTGAGAGGCACAGTTAGCAGCACCAGCTCCTAAACTGAGCCTCATCTCTTGCCAAAATCTGGCCCTGACTAACTTCTCTACTTTATTGCCATAGTCCCCTTTACATACCAGATGCTTTGCCCAAGTTGGCCACTTGCTATTCTTCCTCCAGTCCCTGGACTGATCATTGTGCTGCCTTTGCTATTGGGCTTCCCCTTATCACTCACATGTGATACCAGGCCCACACCTTCCAGGAGCACTTCCGTGATTCTCGCTCCTTCCTTAAGCAAGAAAGCCCCCTACTTCCTGCCTTGCATGGCACTTATTTCTTCTTTCTTTCTGCCTTGTTTTGTATTTATTTGTGTATTTCTCATCACCCCAGGTAACTTAAAGACAATTTTCACTTAAGTCATCCTCGATTCCGGATCATAATGTAGAATTGTGCCTGGCACATAGTAGGTGCTCAAAATATATTTGATAAATGAATGGCTAGTAAGAGCTCAGAAACACTTGCTTATTGTTTGACTACCAAATAGAAACCTAGAGAAAACCGTAGTGAATTGCAATGGAGACAATTGCAATTGTCTTGCTTCTTGCACTAGACCCGCTGGGGTCACTTGCCCTTATTTGGGACAGTTGTGTCTGTTTTACATACCAATCTATCCCTTATATCTAGCAAGGTGCCTGTCACATAGTAGGTGTGCAATAAATATTTGTTGAATGAATAAATGTGAGGATCTATTATCAGTGCATTATTTATACATTTTATATAAATTCAGGGAAGCACATGTTTCTCTTTTGCAAGTGTAAAGATGCTTCCTGTTATCTGATACCAAGAACTATAAAAGCTGTTTTGCTTGGCTGGCATCAACAAACTTAATGTTCAAATCCAGTAAGTACTCTTTCCTAAGTTCCTATTACTCTCACTCTGCTATATGGCTTTTGATATCTATTTTTATTTTTAACTATCTTAATATGTAGGGATTTTACTGCAAGCTGTTTTAACTGCTTTGTGGAAAAAGCAGGGTATATATTAAAAATAAATAATTATTCCAGATTCTTCCCAATTGGCTCTGTGCATATAATGAGAACAGCACAGCATGCCATATACAGCAGTAAAGATAAATCCCTTATGGCCAGCTCCAGAGGTCCAAGTCAGCCTTTTTAGTCGCAGGGCAATTACTCCAAATTCCTAAGGAGCTCTTTATAAATGATTCACCGTGTTTGAGTAGAGTAAGCAATGGAATCCACTTAGAAGTTGATAAGGTAGTTTGGTGACAATATGGCTAGCATTTTTCAGAATCATTTACTGTCTCTTCATTTAGGATCAAGTTTTCTGTATATCTGCAAGTCTACACGTGTGGTTTTTTTTTTTTTTTTGATAAAACTAGCCGTGTGCATTGTTCTCTCTATAAAAGATGACACAGTGTCCATGTTAATATATTGCTACCAACATTACCCTAACTTATATAGATGGACTGACTCAGGATGGTTGATTGTTATCTCTAAATACCCTGGTCAGTCTTTTAAGTCAGCTTAGAGAAGTTCCTGGACTATTAATTGCTTTTTTAATTTATAAAGTTATCCAAAGTGTTTAGTATATTTTGTGTTGATGGTCTTATATATCAAAAACTAAACAGACATGAAATTGCTTTACTTTCTTGGGGTAATTTAGCTCTTGATGGGCTCTATTTTTTTAATTGATATTTTAAATTCATAGGAAATACAATTTATCTCCATTTCTCTTTGAGCATACTCTTATAAGAGTGTAAATGACATTTTTATCTGGGAACATAGTCTTTTTTCTTTCCTCTTCAGAGCAATTGAATTGAAGAAAAATATTTATTGCCAGCTATCTTTCTGCTGTAGTTTATGGCCTGCCATTCTCAAATGGTTCTGAGAGTGTATTTAAAATGAACCTCCTGGTCATTTTCTGTTTTTTAGTGACTTTGGACATGATTTGGTTTTGTCATTTGAAAGTAGAGTCTCTCTTTGAGGTTCAGATTTCTAGCCCAACTTTTATTTCGAAAGCTTTCTCAAGTACAAAACTCAAGAGTCTTGGTGGATTTTGAAAGCAGACTATCTTTTTTCCCCAAAGTATTTACCTTTAAAAAACATGATTGATGTTAAGTACATTATTACTGAGAAAGGAAAAAGAGACCTTGGGAAATCAGAAAGAAATGAAACGCTGAACTTTTCCTGCTATTATTTGTAATGACTTCTTATATTCAAGTACATAGAAACTAATTTAACACCTACCTGGGATGTCCAAAGACAGGAGGCTGTGACTGACACTGTCCTCACCCGATATGGAGCAAGGATAAGGAATTGTTTGAAGAACGGGCTGCACTTCTAGAATATGGCAGGGAAAGAAGCATGTGGATTTGCTGTGGATCAGATGTGACCCAAAACCAAGCAGCTTGGTGTCTGAGGAGGGATGGAACCCAAGAGGAAAGCCTGGAGAAGCTCCCTGACCCACCAGCGTGGTGGTTCACAGGGAACCAGGGGCTGGAGCATAGTGACTCATCAGAGAAGGCAGCCAGAGGCAGGAAATTCCTAGTGATGAGTATCTCCAAAGAATCCACAAAATCACCCCACAAGAGAATGAGCCCACAATTGTATATCTGCCATAACCAGGGGTCACCAATGCCATATTCCAACCCGACCATCCAAGGAGACTTTCATCTCATTTACTCTGATAGAGGAGAGGTCAAAATACAGGTAGAGAATAGAGGATGAGTTGGAATGAGAGAGAAGAACAGGACCCTAATTCTCTTCCCAGTTATTTCCTTGGACACTGCCAGGAGGGTCCCTTGCCCTGTGCCTCTCATACTGCTCTGGCCTTCCTCTGGCATCACCCCTCTCCATGGGGTAAGGAGTCAGTGAACACAAAGGAGCATGCCCACCTGGAGACAGATCCATCCTTCTAGATCATGTTCAAGATACTCAGGATCCCAGAATACTCCGTCCAAGTGGCACCCAACATACTTCCAGGACTTATGTGGTCCTCTTGTCCATATCTGCCTTGCCAAGGATGGACTGTGTCACTTGTGTGCTCACCCCTCAGCTCAGCAACAGGCCATGGGGTAGCTATTTTCTGGATAGGAGGCAAAGCTTGGGTGTTTGGACTGGGGTATCCATTGAGAGGGGCATTAAAAGCCCTTGCCTCCAGGTCCTCACTTTGTTTTATGGAACTCTGAGGTCTCTGGGAGATCTCAGTTCAAACCTAGTCTTACACATTGTTAGAAACATAGGAGAATATACATATATATTTATTTCACAATTTATCAACCTTATTTATAGCTTTTAAATATTTAGACATGTAAGGGAGCTACCCTTTTGCCCAGACCCTGCAAATGTTAAGAAAGGGTCTGCTCCTTCCTCACTGCAATTTTCCCAGCCTAAGGTAGGCCTTAGTTGGGCAAGAAATGTCCAAATTGGATACAATTATGGATTTTTAGATGGTACAAGACTGGACTTATTTTAGTATGTAAAATATAAATGACTAATCGTTTATTAACTGAAAGTAAGCTAAGGATATTTTTTATCACCTAAAAGTAACCAGGAAAACTATGGAAGATTTGATTCAATAATAGGTAGAAATAAATATTTAGTATTAGGTAAAAGATGTTTTTGTTTTAAATCTAATATACTGGGAAACCGGTTAATGAAGAACCCAGTGTTCATTTTTCGGTGTCGGTGAATCATTCTCTTATAGTCACCCTGTGGTCTTAGCATCTGTCCAAGATGTATAGGCTTTAGTGCACGATTAGTAACACCAAACTCAGTTTTTAAAAAGGCAGTTGTCCTGAAGCTAGCCTAAGAAATTTTTTTTCTTCCTTAAGTTGGGAATACTTCATTAGATTTGAAGGGATTGAAATTAAAAAATCTAATTCTATTAACCATTAGTTATTCTCTAGGAGTCATAGATGTGAGCATAGTTTTATGCTTAAAAACTAACAGGACACATCTTAAGTCCCAGATCCATCTTCCCAGACCCTTTGCTTACAGTGTAGCTGTTTCCACATCCAGGCATAGATTCCCTGCAAGAGCGTAAGAGGCAATCCTTGGACAGGTGCGAAGAAAATAAGAGAACTGACTTTTATGTTTACTTGTTGTTAACAATCACATACATTAATTGTGTTAGTATTTGCTGCATGGATTGACAGAGGCACCTCACTGAGTGTGTCTGGCAGAAAGGACGCCAGTGCAGAGGTTCTGAGGGGAGAGTAAGAGTTCTACAAAGCAGCACAGTTCAGCACAGTGTGGCTGCTTATCTTATCTATTTTTAATTTAACTAACCACCACCACATCAACAAGTGACCTAAAAAGAAATCTGCGGAGAGACGTCAGATTGGAGAAATTACCAATAATACAAAAAGAGAAGAAAAAGGCAGCTAACATTTCCTCTCCTGTTATGAGCTAAGCATGAAACATGAGATAAAGCAGTGTCAAACTCATCCTTCCTAACAGGAGATCGGCTCCCCAAATTGAAATTATCAACATGATGTTTAATATAGTTTTACTTCCGCCATTATTTTTGATGAACTCAGTCAGAGTGAATGCCATGTTTTGAGATATTAATGGTTATATGAAGCCATCACAATTAGGAAGATGCTTTAAAAATGTTTATTGCAATTTTTCTCATTCTTTTTAAAATTTATATTTCCCATGTTCTTTTCATAGTGCACGTAATGTATTCATTTAGTAATACTTCTGTGTAACTTACAAACACATAACTATATTTATTGGAAGTGTGTATGATAGTTAAAATTTTACTGATGGAGATATATGACCAAGAGTGTTGAGACCGTGGTTAGAAAGGACTAGAGAGTATTTAAGTTTTTTAAAAGAAAAACAATTTACGTACATGATATGAGCTCATGTAAGCTTGGACTTATAAGAGTAACCAAGAAATGGACGTCTTATTATGTTTATGTTAACCCATTTCCTCGGCTTCTAGCTAAGCCAAAAGACACCATTTTCTACCTACAAATTTGTAGCCTACTTATGATTATTGAAACAATATAAAACCTCACTTAGAAGGATTTATGCAGCCCTAGGAGAAATTTATAGAGGATAACTAGTTGCCTTTTAACTTTTTCTGTTAATGGAAGTTTCTACGCATTAATTCATACTGCAGAGTGGCAGAAAGTGGATCTCTGGAGATGCCTGTGGCTCATATGTTTCCACTTGGTTGTGCCTGTACAGGCAACAGGGATACCATTAAAATATAATAAAAATGTACATTGTTTCTCTTTATTGTTCTGTTTGTTCCTTTGTTATATGCATCACAGGGGATAGTTTTATGGGTTTTGTAATAAATGAGTTTGGGGGACATAAAATGGCTGTAAGATATTTGGGGAGTAGAGCATAATTATTAGATCAATACTCTATATGCTGAGAATGAAATTGAAATGCAAAAGCATGGAATGACAGAATTGACTTCCTGCACCTGAATGTTTCAAAAAGTAAGGTAAACACTCTGTTACAGAAATGGAGAATATCACAAATGCTTTTTGTTTCAAAATAACAGTTTTTCTACACATTTTAGGATGAAGGGTTTTAAGACGTAAAACTAAATATTTTTATATTTTGGTATTCTATTTTTAACTACCCAATTTTGCCATGTAATTGAGGAATAAACAGCAAATAGATGCAAAGCTTCCTTTATAATAAGGCAGTACTAAAATGTATCTTGTGTATGCTGGAAGTACTTTAAAATTATGTTTTAGTAATCGATGTATTTCTAATGTTGATGTTCTGAATGCTCTTTTCTCTCCCAGGTTTTCTATTTTGTAGCATAATTCAGAGCATGTCTCTGAGTAAAACTTGACATATTTAGATATGTATGAATGCAGCTGAATTTTTGTGTGTTTTGCTAGTGGGAATTGGATAAATTATTTTCCCAGTATTGACTTTAATTTTCTTCAGTACAGATACTATTCTTTAAAATATCAGAGCAGTGTTCACTTTCAGAGTTAAGAAATAAATTGGTGAAACCCTTAAGGTTACCAATTTTTGTGAATTGCTGGATGAAAGTAGAGAAGTGAGAATGCCAAAATGTTACCTGACTCTGCCCAATATAATTGATAGATATATAAAGCAATCAGATTTCAATTTATTCTTACTTCTACTTACTGTAACATCTGGTTTTACAAATGTGTCCTTTTTTAACTTTCTTCAGATATAATGAAGCTTGTTGTGCCTAACAGTTTTGTCTGTATACTATTTTAATGCTTTAATTATATGCAGCATGCTGCTTCATTATAGCCACACTTCTTTGTTCACTAACATATTCTAGCAATGATGGTCTAGAAAATTTCAGAAACGTCCACTTTTATTTGTCACCAAAATATGCAATATTCTAAGGCTGAAGTTTTGTTTTAATTACCTTTTCCAAATATTCTTGCACTTAGTAACTCATGCATTTAGCTTTCTATATGCTACTGTTTTTTATTCATAACACATCTCTATAACAAGTAATTACAAGGGAAGAGCAAATTTGCCAACAAGAATTCAGAAGAATTAAAAATACTCATCACCTTCTTCTATATCATTCTCTCCATGGGCATCCTTGCAAAAATCACATCGATTGGCAGCTCTGCCACTGTCAGAAACATTGAGTTATATTATATGGGCAGAATGGAAAGGGCCCAAGAAATTGATTCTGGGAAAAGATAGAGACAGACTTTGTAATTTTTAATATTACGTTGAATATGCAGATTATGAACATTCAAGGAAATTAAGTTTGAGTTAATAATACCAGAAACTGTGTGTGTTTTTAATGGAAATGGTTTGGGTATCTCACCCCCCACAACACCCAACCACTTTCTTCACAGTAGTTTGAATGTTATTTACTGGGCAGCTTATTTCACATCTGGATCATACATAAGACTGTTTCAAAATCAATGATGTGAGTAAATGCTCCACTTCATTTTAAAGAAAGAACCAAGGGTTACATAGGGATTCTTGCCAAGTGCTCTTCGGTTTTGTAATAGAATTGAATAGTAAAAGAAATATATTTAGAGCTTTATTAACGATCTACTCTTTCTGCTTGTAAGGAGACGTAAAGGAAAAATTCTGGATCATGATTCATTTCTGGCATAAAAAATTTAATAAGGATGACACTGGAGAAGGAGGAAGCCCAATGGTGTTTAACTTCTATCTCAGTGACTTGAGCTGATGGTACTCTGGTCTCGTGTCTCCAATGAATGCATGTTGGAGAAAGATTTTATCTAATGGATGCTAGATTGAAAAAAGAATAACTTCTCCTAAAGCTTTCCTAAACAATCTCTGGGACTGAGTTTATTGCTCTCCCAGAGAGTATGCTCTCCTGTAACTTTACTGAGCAGTCAGAAGAAATGATTTTTTGTGTGGGGCTGCCATCCTCCCCAGACGGCCATCTTTAAGTCAAGGGACTGTGGTAGCAGGTTAGTTTCCAAGTGCTTAAAAAGTTTCTTCATTAACAACCTTGGAGTAAATAGTGAACATTTTAGTTAAATTGTTTAGAAAGAGGATGCCCTAATGGATTATCTCGTTCTTGTTTCCATGCTTCCATGTAATTTATATATATATATTGTTTTATATATTTTAGTATATTTTATTTCACCTAAATATATATACATACATATATATGTGTGCGTGTGTGTGTGTTTAAATTTAGCCTTTCAAGATGGCAAATTGAACATACATACTTGCCATACCTTTATTCTCAAATCCTTAAATTTCATTGAAGTGTCAGTGCAGATTAAATAAAATACAGAAAAAAAATAATGGTTTCAATTGTATAAAAATAGTGAGAAGGGGGGGCTGGCCCCGTGGCCGAGTGGTTAAGTTCACGCGCTCCGCTGCAGGCGGCCCAGTGTTTCGTCGGTTCGAATCCTGGGCGCGGACATGGCACTGCTCGTCGGACCACGCTGAGGCAGCGTCCCACATGCCACAACTAGAGGAACCCACAACGAAGAATACACAACTATGTACCGGGGGGCTTTGGGGAGAAAAAGGAAAAAAAATAAAATCTTAAAAAAAAAAAAAAAAAAAAAAAAAAAAATAGTGAGAAGGGACTATTAGCACCCTAATGATTTTTGACATTTCTAGATGAAAGAATATGGGAGGGAATAATGTTGCTAGAGAAAGGGACCAAAAGCCTACATCCCCGACCTGGAAAGGTCTGAAGTGGAGGTAGGGCTGTTCTTCTCCTAGAGAAAGAGTCTGAGCTAGGAGTCAGCTGGTACAGAGAAACAAGTGGACAGAAATCACGTTAGTTCATTAAGAACTCTCTTTGGAACAGCGACCCCAGTAGCCCAGCTCTTCCTTTCTCTGTCCCCTACAAACAAAACATGATTTCCAAGGCTAAAAGTGAAAGACTGCTGCCTAAGAACTTTAAGAGTTTCCTTGGGGAGAGCTTAAGTCCTAATGTGGAAGTAGGCATTGCTGAATAAAACCCCTCTTATTTTGCAACATGGAGGTGGCCTCCTGCTCCCTGTGCTCTGCATACTTAGAGTTTGTCGTCGAAGTTCTTCCACACAGGAGAAAAGACTGTTGGTGAAAATAAACTTAGAAAGAGACTGAAGAAGCTACGCTAGTTAAGCATATTAATCAATCTAGTTTTTCATCCATGTAAATAGATAATCAAGGATCATTAGTCAGTTGAAGTCAACCACACAAAACAGAAGATCCGAAATGAACACATAGAATAACAGATACAAGAGGAAGCAAGTATGATTCTTGGAACACAGTGATCTTTTTAAAACATCTTAATTAGAAACCTAAAGAAAATATGATATTCATATATTCAAACTTGAATATATCGCTGAAAAAGTTCATGGATGTGAATAATGTGATTGGAAGAATTGTTTTAATGCAATGGAAGAATGAAGTCAGAGAAATCTTCCAAAATTTAGATCAAAATATAAAGAAATGGAAAACATGAGATATATGTTTAGCAAACGTGGAGAATCAATTTAAGAAATTCAACAGTGGACAAATTTTGTAGTTCCAGGGAAAATAGGGAAATTGGAGGCAATAAGAAATAAGTCTTCATATTGAAATAAATTAATACGTAATTACAAATGAACACAAAGTAAGATATATCCAGACAAATTCTAATGAAATCTAGATATAGAAAAAATCCCAAAACCTCCAAGAGAGATAACATGTAAACCCCAAAGAAGCAAAAAATTATATTGGCTTCAAACTTTTGAGACAGGAACTGTATATTTTAGAAGTCAATAAAGAAATGAATGTAATTTACATTTCTGGGGATACATGGATTTGAACTTAGACTTCTCTTACAGGCCAAATTTTATTCAAGCGTGGGGACAGTTTTTAAGACAAAGGCTCAAAATAATGTTTTTCTTACTCCTTTCATGAAAATTACATGAGGATGTTCTATGGCAGATGAAAAGAGACTATGAAAAAGAAAGAGGCTCCAAGAAACAATAGAATAAGCCCAGAGAAGCAAGGATAAAAAGTCCCAGAATGTAGCCTGCAGCGGGCCTGGAAAGCAATCAGCCCAACCTAGAACAAGAAATCAGAGGGCTCCACAAAAATGTCTTCCAGAAGCATGGAATAAATTTCAGTCAAAATATGGAAAGGTTGTGATCATATGGTGAGTAAGTTTATACCTGTCTCACTAGGAAAAACAAATATTATGGGAAAAATTAAGAGAGAAAGAGAAAAAAAAACCTCTGTAAACGTGAAGTATCTAAATGTGACGTAATTTTAAACAATTGACATGTTAGATGACATAACAGCTGGTACAGAGAAACAAGTGGACAGAAATCACGTTAGTTCATGTTAGATGACATGTACCAGATGTTAGAACAGCCTCCATAGTGTGGCGCACTTTTGGTGAAGCACAATAACATTTTTCTACTTTGTTTTACAGTGAATCATATTTATATAATTGTAGTATTGCAAATAGTGTTCATTTTCCAATTTTTGCAATCAATTATACACAAGACAATTAGAGAATTAATATACAGGTGGCATTATTGCCCCAATTCTTCATCCCCCTATAAATCGTCACCCTTTGTCATATGTGACTTTGGATCTTCCTGTAAAGGAGGAATATATTTCTCCCACTCCTCGACTTTGGGTTTGGAGATGTGACTTGGTTTGGCCACTTGAATGAAGTGCAATGACTGCGAGCCACTTCTGGACCTAGGCCTTCAGAGGTCTTGTATGTTTCACTTTGTCTTTTGAGCTCCTGTTGTCACACAGCAGAGGTGCAAAAGATAGCGGCTGCACCCTCAGCTTGGATCCCGGAATGGTCACACGGGGAGCAGACTTGAGCCCAAACCTCAGAAAGGAGCCAAGCACAGCTGGATCTTTAGCTTAAAGCAGAGCTCCTCAGTGGAGCCCACCTGCGATCTCGTGACACCGGCACCCCTCACTGGCACTCAGACGCTGGAGAAATAAATACATGAGTATTGTGTGCCATGGAGGGTCGTGATTGTTACTCAGACTAACTCTAGCTTTCATTGACTGACACTCTTACCAAAATAGAACAGGATGTGTTGAAAAAACATAAATAAAATTCTAATAGTGAAAAAAATGGTGAGACTATAGAGGCTGTAAAGAGACCTGAGGGTAATGTACAGCTTTAAGATCTAAAGCTTATGAACAAACAGTAGGTTTAAATAGATTGGTTAAGTTTGTAAAAGTAATCAGTAGAAGAATAAAAATAATTATATAACTAACAAAATTCAGAAGGGCATATATAATAAAAGGAGGGAGTTTTTGGAAATCATTTTCTCATTTGTATAATGAGTTGTCTATTGATAATGAATAGAATAAAATAAAAGCCATGGACTAAATAATTGTACACCCACAAAATTATATATATATTATACATATAACATACATTATATATATATATGTATATGGCAGGTAGATTCAAAATAAGGTGTCCATCGTATTTAACTATGCACAGTTATAATAACTTCTGTATTTCTTTAACATATGAGTTTAGTATGGGTTAGTCGTAGTACCTATAAAGAGCTCTACAGATTTCAAAAATATATTTGTACATTCAGTAAAATAGGTTCGTCAAGAGATCTTGGTCATTCTCTACGTCTGCATGACTTAACTAAAATATTTTAAATATTGCAGTACTTTGTGAATGGATTCTACTTTGGGAAAATATGAATATCACTTCTGAAGACAACTCTGCAATCCATTTAATTGAGACTGCATAAGCCTTCCTTGATCCTCTGAAACATGGGACAAGGAGATTTACTAAGTGTAGGGAAGTAAGTTGCTGCATAAACTCCAATTATTACACTCAGGGCCAAATTAAACAACTAAATTAAGTAGATGGGGTTACACTAATACTGCTCTTTACTGCTGTTTAGTCCAATTCACAAGTCATTGGATTTTATTAAAAGGAACTAAACTTCTTTTCTGCATTTACGCATAATAGCGTAACACAGCAATGCAGCTTCTAGTCAGGCCCTGGCCTCCCTGACAGAATAAGACCATTTGTTAAAGTGCTTGTTATGGAAATAGCCAATTACTTTAATCAGGTTCATTGGAGATGATGGAAATTGTTGCCCTGAAACATGTGAAATTTTTTACCATGTGAAATTACATGGTAAGTAATTAATGGAATTGAGATTTCCATCTAGGTGTATATTAAAAGAAATTAATAATAAAATTCTATTTTTAAGTATATGTGTGTGTGTTTAAAGTTATACCTCTCATACAGGAGCCAAGAAAACCAGAGAAAATTATTTCGTGATTTCTATATGAAAAGATCCTAAGAATACAGGAAACATACACATCAATATACCGTATGAACTGAGCTCAGAAAAATTTCTGGGAAATAAGAACTATTAGGGAAGGTATGGGTAGCCCCAATTATAGTTTAATAATCTTTAGATTTCTTATAGTCAACAGCATCAGAAACAAACCCAATCTGAAACTAAAAATATATGAGCGATAGGAAATCTTGCAGTTATATCACCTTTTTTTTTTCATTCATCTTCATTTAAGGCTTCCTGCAAAGTCTTTCCTGAGTGATGAAAATAACTTGTGAAGCAGGAGGTGAACTACCATGAAAGAATTAGTATTTTTGTAATTTTTGTGAATACAGCTCTTTCTATTAATATGTTTTATGAAACTACTCAGTCTTTCCAGTAAGGTCTGCTCATTTCATTTGGGTTGTATGGTTCTCACTTTGAGGCATAAGTATATTCTAAAAATCCCTCTCTGATGTGAATTTGAGAAAGCTGATATCCCTCATTAATTTTGTGGGCCTGTTATTGTGATGCATTGTGTGTGCATGGATGTGTATGTGTGTATGTGCGTGTGTGTGTATGTGTGTGTGAAGGGCTAAGTTCACAGCTGATAATAAGTGGGTTATAAAAGGAACTATGACTTGATCACTTTCTTCAACGTCTTCATTGACGTGTAATTGCCATACAATAAAATACACATATTTAAAATGTACAGTGTGATACATTTGGACATATGCATGCATCTATGAAACCATCATCTTAATCAAGCTCCTGAACATTTCTATCACCCTCAGAAGTTTCTTTCTATCTTGTTATAATGCCTCCCATCTGTCCCTCCAACTTCATCCCAGACAACTGCTGGTCTGCTTCTGTCTTCACAGTTTTGTCTGCATTGCTAGAAATTTATATAAATAGAATCAGAAAATATATACTCTTTTTTCTGCTTTCTTTCATCTGACATAATTACTTTGAGATCCCTTCACGCTGTTGCTTGTATCAATATTCTTTTCTCTTGCTGAGTAATACTCCCTTGTATAGATATACTATAATTTGTGTAGCCATTCATTTATTCTTGGACATTTGGGTTGTTTCTAGTTTTGGGCTATTACAAATAAAGTTGCTATGAAGATTTATACACATCTTTGTATGGAAATAAGCTTTGATTGCTCTTGGGTAAAGACCTAGAAGCGGAATGGCTGGATCATATGGTAGATCGATGTTTAAGTATTTGAGAAACTGTCAAACTATTTTCCAAACTGATTGTATTATTTTACATTCTGACCAGAAGGTGTATGAGAGCTCGGTTCTGCCACATCCTCATCAACACTTGGTGTGATCCATCTTTTTAATTTTAGCCATTATAATAGTTGTGTAGTAATAATTTTTTTGGTTTTAATTTCCTCTTTTCTATTGACAAATGATGTCAAGCATCTTTTAATATGTTTATTTGCCATTCATATATAATATATATATATTCTTTTCTGAAGCGTTTATTAAAATCTTTTGCCCATTATTTTTTGTCATTTGTTTTCTTCTTATTGAATTTTGAGAATTCTTTATATATTCTGGATATAAATGCTTTATCAGATATTTGTTTTGCATATATAGTCTCCCAATCTATGGCTTGATTTCTCATTCTCTTAGAATTGGTTTTGAAGAACAGAAGTTTATAATTCCCATAAAGTACAGTTTATCAATTTTAGTGCATCATGCTTTTAATGTTGTATCTAAGAAAATCTTTGCCTAAACTGAACCCAAAAGCTTTTCCCCTGTAATTAATTTTTTTTATAGATTTAAGTTTTACTTTAAGGTCTACAATCCATTTTAAGTTACTTTTTTTATATGGTATGACATAAGGACCTGGGTTCTTTTTTTTTTTTTTTTTTTGCTTATAGATATTCAGTTGTTCCAGCATCATTTATTGAAAAGACTACATTTATCTACAGAATTGCTTTTACATCTTTTGTAATCATGATGTGCCTTTGTCTAGTTTTCTTCATGTTTCTGCTGCTTGGGATTGGTGAGTTGCCTGCATCTGTGGGTATAGTTGTCATCATATTTGGAAAATTTTTGGCCGTTATCTGTTCAAATTTTCTCCTGCCTCTCCTTTTCGGGGACTCCAATCACATCTGTTTTAGGCTATCTATGTGTGTGTCCCACAACTCCCAGATGTCCACTTTTTTCTTCTGTCTGTATTTTATTATGTACAATTTCTATTATACCTTAAAGATTCACTAATCTTTTCTTCTGCAATGTCTGGTTTGCTTTATTTCCTTCTTGTATATTTTTCATCTCACATGTTGTAATTTTCATCTCTAGAAGTTCAATTTGGGTCTCTTTCTATATTTTCCATGTCTCTACTTAACATTTTCAATATATAGAATACAGTCATAATAACTGTTTTAATATCTTTGTCTGCTATTTCTAAAATCTGGTTTGTTTCTTGCTTTTTCACATGTCTATTAATCTCAACTGGATTCCAGACAGGAATTTTACCTTGTTGAGTGCTGGATACTCTGTAGTCCTATACATCTTCTTGAGCTTAGTTCTCCTACACAGTTAAGTTACTTGGAAATAGTTTGATCCTTCTGGGTCTTGCTGCTAAGATTTGTTAGGCAGGACCAATAAGGTGCTGAGTCCAGGACCAATTCATTCCCCACTACTGAGGCAAGGCCCTTCTGAGTCCTCTGCTGGATGCCCCATGAATTAGTTTATTTTCCAGTCTAACTGGAAGGAACTGGCTGTTTTCCTGGCCCAGTGTGATCACCAAGTATTGCTCCCTGTAGTCCATTCAGATGATTCTTTCCTCAGTAGTTTCCTCACTTGTGTGAGCTGATCCAGGCTCTGCTGAATACCTGAGGGGAGATTCCAGTGTTCAGGACATGCTCTGCAGATCCCTGTGGGCTGCCTCAGTGTAGCCCTCTCCTCTTAGGCACTTTGTCCTGCAAACTCTCTCCTCCTGAGCTCTCCAGATGCTCAGCTCCGTCTCTTTAATTCAGGGAGTTGGCCTAGCTCCACCAGGGTTCTTCCTCTCTACGCCATGGCCTGGATCCCTCTTAAGGGGGAAAACCTGGGCAATTGTACAACCCACCTGGTTTATTATTATCCTTTCTTTCCTCATGCCTGGTGTCTTAAAAACTGTTGTCTCATGTGTTTTGTCTGTTTTACTTTTTTGGTTGTTTTAGGCAGGAGGATAAATCTGGTCCTTGTTACTATGTCTTGGGCAGAAGCAGAAGTTCTCTTGAATCCCAATGTTATCACTTTTAATGAAGAAAATACACCTATTTGGCATATTTAAAAATAGGAGAAGAAATAAAATATAAAAAGAATGGCCTGTAGGCAGCAGATTTTTGGCACTGGGTAGTGAGTTGGTTGCTTGAAGCAGATTCTTCCATGGTGGCCTTGAGTCTGGCAGATGTCCTGTTGCCTCCTGCTCTCCTAGGAATCCAGGAAACCTCCTGTAATTATGTGGATGAGATTCTGGAATGGAGGGAAGTTTAGCCACCCAGCTCTTTCACCTTGATGGGAACTGAAATGCCCAAGAATTTAGAAAGGAGTGGTCTCTACATTTACCAGCCATATGTATGTCTGTTAGCTATAGAACTCAGTGATCTCTCAGGCAAAATGAATGGAGAGCTGATGTACTAGGTTAAAAAAATAGTACATGTAACCATTTTAGAAATAAATGTATTAAGAGTGCCTGTTGAATTATCCCATTCAATGCATCAAAATTTCCATGGGCTTTGCAAATACGGGGATAAATCCTGTCTTTCATGCCTCTCCAAGGCAGGGCTTCTCTTCTGTGGGATATTTATGAAAATCCTACCCACTTATTTACTCTGACGATAACCCCAAAAGCAGAAGTATCTGTGTACCGAAAGTCGCATTAAAAATTTACCTGCCTTTTTATCAGTGACACAACCAAGAAACATTCTATGGAATAAAATGAATACATTTGAATATAACCCATATTATAATAACATGAATAATTCTTTTTACTGTCCTTAAAGTTTACAAGATTTGTTTTCCATAAATTACCTCATTTAATCCTCACAGTAGCTTTAGAAGTATAATAGAATTCATCATTTTTAGACATCGTTTTTAGTTATGCCTATAAAAAAATTTCAGAGATACTGAAATGTAGGAACAAGGGTTATTCTTATTTTATTATCTGAGTCTATATGTTTCTATAGGTGAGAGTTGATTTATAGAGTTATTTTTAAGAAGTTAATTCTAAAGTTAAGTGAAATTATTTTTCTGTATATACAAAATTTAACTGTGTATCAGTGCCTATTAAATGTGGCTTTGCTTACATGCTTTCAATGCTTCCTCATTTTTAGTATAAGTTACTGCCTGTGTTTTGTTAAAAAAAAAAGTCGTGGCGATTGAAGAGAAAAATAATTTAACCCGGTGAATTGAAAGTTTTAATTTATTCCTTTAAAAGCATCTCTTGGTAAAAATATATCTCACAAAGACATATTGGTGTTAAGCCCTTCCACTTATAACTTGCATATCAAGTGAAGTAAGTGGTTCTCTGCAAGTTTCCTGCGGTTCGTATCTTCAAAAATATTATGAATTAAATTGCTGATAGGAGTACAAATTGGGGCAACCACTTTACAAACCAGTTTGGCTTTATCTGCTAAGGTATATAAATGACTCAACCATTTCCCTCCTAGGTATACCGACAAAAAATTCAATGTACTTGTGCATCAAGAGGCATGTACCAGCATGCTCATTGATGCTTTTATTTCCAGCAGCAGTGTAAATTAGCCACTACCGACACAAAAGGAAAATGCCTTGTGGTACACCGTACAGTGAAATGCCATGAAGCAATGAAAATGAACTCACTGCAGGCACCTGCGACAACATTGTGCATGAAACCACAGACTGCAGGGCATATCCTGAATGATTTCATATTTTTTCTTACTACAAAGTTCAAATATAGGCAAGAATAGATGATATGTTTAGGAATGCATATTTAAGTAACAAAACTATAAACCATACAAAGAGCGAGGCTGTGATTGCCATAGTAAGCAGGAAATCGGCTTCCTTTGTGAGGGTGGAAGGGATGTGGTGAATGGAAGGGGCATGTGTAGGCTTTTGGAGTGCTGGCAGTGTTCTTGTGCTTGACCTTGGTGGTTGTGACGCAGGTTGTCTTTTACCAATAATTCATTTAGCCTTACTGTTTTGCGTGCTTTTCTGTAGGTATGGTAACCTTCAATTGAAGATTTTAAAATAATGTGGATGGTCAGCCCTGAAATAGAAAAATTTCAATTGTACAACTATAAACTATATCCATGCCCTCTATAAGGAAAGAAAGAAAAACAAATATGTTCCTTTCATCTGAATGTCATGTTAAAAGGCATATAAAAGAATGTAAAACTCAAAGAAATCCATTTCTAAATGACAAGCAGTTGTGGATTTCAGGAACAAAATTAGAACAGATGTCCATTATACCCAAACCACTTAAGATTTTGAGAAAAATTGCTAAGAGGAGTAAAAGGATTGGGAGATAAAGGTATTCAAAACTAGGATTTCGGGACAGGAGTCTGACCTAGATCAGTAATGTTAATATTACTGGGACATTATAAACATTTTGAGATCAAGGACCATGTATTATCCCATATCTGTCCTCAGCACACAGACTGGTACCTTGAAGACGAGGATGAAGTGGCGGTGAAGAGGGGTACTAACATTTCCTGGTGGTGGTAAAGTGGACTGGTGAATAGCGTAGATTCTTGAGATAAGTCATCTGGATTTTCATCTCAGCTTTACCACCTATGTGACTCTGGGCAAGTTGCTTGAATTTTCAATGTCTCAATTCCGTCATCTGTATAACACTTATGATAATGGTAACTAGGTCAGAGGGTGTGATGTTATATATAAAATGCTTAAAACCGTGGTTGGCACATAGTAAGTAATCTGCAAGTGGGTGGATGTGCTAATTGTTGTCCATCAGCTGTCATCCTGAAGTGCTGTTTGTCTATGCTTGTATTACTGAAGCTTCCATAGAGGTAAACTCTAAAGATTATGAACCACTTTGCAGAATGCAAGCAGTGAATTTTGTTGGAGCAAAAGCCTGAAGAAGACTCTCTTGTCAATAATGACTTTCTACTGTAGGTAGCTTTCCTTGGGGTCTGCTGAAAATGTAAAGTGGAAAGCATGACCATATGCTGAAAATTAAAGTGCTTATATAAAAGAACAGAAGTAAAATAGGGAGAAATTACATTCTAGTTGAAACTTCAAGTAGGATTCCCCAATAAAATACGGGATGCCCAGGCAAATTTGAATTTTAGATGAACTATTTTTTTGGTATAAGTATGAGCAAAATATTGCATGGATGTCTTGTATTTTTATTTGCTATATCTGGCAAACCTAAATATTAGGAGGTCTGTATGCAGTTCAAACCAAGCTAAATGTTTAAAGATACATGGCTCTAGTCATCATGTCATGTGGTTTGAGTAATATGGACCCAACATAAATTTCCCTTCTGACTTTTTGAATTATTTTTTCCAGAATGTTACCCCTAATGAAATTCTAGAGTATATGAATGACCTCTCTTAAACACAGATCTTTTCAATCTCATGCCCCCTTCCACACTTCTTGAATTCTCTATTAACTCCTCAGTATTCAAGGACTAAAGTTCAAACTCCTCGACTTGATTTGCAAGGCTGTAAAAATCTGGTCCCGGGCTGCCTAGTAGTTCCAACCAACATCCCTAGGAGTTCCACACACGTAGTCCCTGTGCATACCCACATGCTTAAAAGTGCTCGGTTCTCTCTGAAAACTTTGTGTTCGTTAACGTTCCTTCTCACTTTAACACATCTAAAAAATTCCTGCTAATCCTTTAAGCACCAACCACATGTTACTTTCTTTAAGTAATCTTCCACATCTCCTCTAGGCAAAGCCACTGCCTCTTCTATGATCACAGTACATTTTGTACATAATGGTATATGGCACACATTTCACTATATTTTATAATGATTATCTTTCCCCTGAGTAGAATGATAGAAGATGAGATCTCTTAGAACAGGAGCTATCTCTATTCCCCGATGTGTCCAATCATGTATTTTAGACCCTGATTCATAGAAGGTGCTCATCAAAGTTTTAATGAATGAATGAGTGGGTAAAGGTGACCATATGAATCGTAACAGTGCTTCCCGTGTCAATCCCAATCACTGTAGAAAAAATCCAAAATAGTTGATCATCAGTATTGACCACTAAAACTAGAGAGAGCTGCAAGTGAAATAAATTTAACATGCAGCTGACAGAATAGGGTGGTTAATTTTGGATAAAGCATTATGAATATGCAAAAATGTATGTGATAACATATCATAGTAAAAGTAGGAAACCAGGAAATATACGACTTTCATATTTGGAACAAAGAACTATGGGACAATGAGGAGTCAGATCTGTAGAATTATTAGATGCATATTAATTTGGCAAATTAACTTTACAGAGTAATTAGTCATAACTCTGGATAACTCAGAAGCATTTTCCCTGGTCAACTAGACTCCTCCTCAAAAACTCAACATTCTCTAGTTGCTAGATTGACTTAGTTATTGATATTTGAAATTTCTTTGAGAAAGTGCATTCATTCTCCTATTAGAGCATTGTTACTCTGCAGAGTAACTGACTATTTATTTCCCTGTTTATCTACTGTATTGTAGCCTTGAGAAAAGTAAGGGACTGTGACATATTAATCTTTGCATTCTTAGCACCTAGGATAGAACTAAGGGTGGATGGCTGGATGGCCGGATGGACTTCATATGCAGAGGTTCTATGGTGTTTGTCAACCCTGGTCACCCTTAGACTCACCTGGACTCCTATATAAACAATATTACTGCCTTCCTTCTACCTAAATCCATGTAAATCAGAATCTATGGTATGGGGACTCTGCATTGGCATGTTTTAAAAATTCTAACTTTTAAAAGGATCATTGTTCTAACTCCATTTTCCTTACTAGAACCCCTGTAGAAGTAGGCTGGTACACCTACCCCAGTCGAGGGACTCACTTAGAGTACAGTTGATGACTCCCCAGGTGTCTAATATTCCCAGTTCTTTCTTACCAATCAACAAATATTTAGTGCAGGGCGAGTTATGTGAGTGCTGCATGCCCCTGAGGTAGTGTCCTTTGAGATGGTTTGCTCTTTGGTGAAAATTTTCCCCCAAGATACCAATTCTTTTTGGCTTCTCCTGTATGTTTTTCATGTAGCTTTTACTTATGAAGTTTTTCAGTGCCTCAGATATTTTAGTTACAATATCCTCTTGATTACTCCCTCCCTCCCAATGCTTCTTCTATGCCCCTGGTTTTGATTTTTATAAGTCCCTTGGAATAGCTATCTTATCTTACTGCCCAAATGTCTAATTAAGGCAAATAAAGCCTTATTGGAATAATTTTATATGGAAACATCCTGGAGAACTGGGCTCTACCTGGATACTAGTAGCAAAGGTTTCTGTATCTAAATTGAGATCTCAAAATAAACGTTAGGATGCCAGGATACAGATGGACAGAGTAGGATCTTTGTTAGTAAGTGGTGATGGATAAATACCTCTTGAATTTGGGTTTCTGTTTTTATGCTATTGTTCTTGACAGATGAAGGTTATAAATAAATTATTATGAAAGGTTTGTGTATAAGATGTTCTGATTGAAGAATGCTGATTTTAATTTGCTATTTTAAAATGAATTACTAATGATATAGCAGAAGGCCAGATCAAGGGAGTTCAAGTACGCAAAATTAAAAATATGCTGGTCCCAGAAATGACTGGGAAATCCTGTAGATAATTCTGATTATGACACAATTAAATTCAGTATCTGAGTGAGAGGATAGAATTCCTCGAAATTCATCATAATTTATTCAGCCTTAAAAGAGAAATTAAAAAGCCATAGACTTTAGGTAAGGAAAAAAATAAAAGGTCAAATTTTAAAAGGCAATCTCTCACAGGAGGTGTGGAGACTATTTAACAGCTAATGGGGAGCCCAGGGAAGATGGGTTGTTAAGGATCAAAAATAGCATGCTCTTGAAGATAAGCTCTTGCCAGCTAATTAACAGTCAATAACAATATTGCGGGAGGAAAGACAGCCCAAGGGAAGGGAATAAGGAAGTCAAGAAATTATGTCTTTTTAAAGAAAAAAAACCCGTTATCATGGTGTCCTTTTAATACACGAAAACAAGGGTCCTCAGCCTAAGAACCACTTGTTCCTTCCTGATGCTCATGGAGCCCGGATGTACTTGGGGATGAAAAGAAGATAATTTCATGATTGAATTAAGTTGTTTTTGTCTCCACTCAAGAGGAAGTTAAATGAATTTCTGTCCCAACAAGGATTGGATGTCCTGGTCTAAATGGTAGTCAGGATTCAAAATATTCTAAGCCAGGTTGGCAAAGTAAATGTAGCTGAACTACTCGGGCAAGATGGCATCTGCCTGCTGAGTTCTGGGGAAACTCAAGGATGAATTGGGACACTCATGGCACGGGATTGCAACTTGCTGTCATTCCTACTCTGCAGATTGCAAATGTGAGCCAGTTTGAAAACTAATTTATTAATTCGTTATTTAGTTCATTGATTAATTTTAACAGTCTCCAGGGGAGGCCCCAGGGAATTAGACTCCAGAAATCTCCATTTCATCTCTGGCCAGCTGGTGGACTCTATAATGAAGAATGGCACTTCTGAATATTTAAATATAATTATCTAAAAAGAAGAAATATGATTTCTGTGGCAAAAAAAAACTGTGCCCAGAGAAGCTGTTGTTTTTTGAAGGCACAAATAAGGAGCTAGCAAATCTAATTCCAATTTTCAAAAACTCTTTGACAATCTACCACTCCAAAGTCAGTTTCATGGGTTTTGGGACTATACAATGATGGGTCTGCCAAAGATCCAGAGAAAAAGAAGACTAGGAGTGACTGAGCACTTCTCAGCATGTAGATGTATATAAGATCAGGAGGCCTCAGAGTGATCTTAATGAGTATATGTGTTTGTCAATTACTGGAGAAGGCTTCTTACACTGAAATCTCCAGTGTGCATGGGTTGACATTATTTCTATTAGCAAATACCCAAGCCAAAGAGGATAGACTACCAACATACCTTTACAAATCTGCATAAAATAGGCTAAGTGCAGGGGCTGGCCCCGCGGCCGAGTGGTTAAGTTCGCGCGCTCCGCTGCAGGCGGCCCAGTGTTTCGTTAGTTCGAATCCTGGGCGCGGACATGGCACTGCTCATCAGACCATGCTGAGGCAGCGTCCCACATGCCACAACTAGAAGGACCCACAACGAAGAATACACAACTATGTACCGGGGGGCTTTGGGGAGAAAAAGGGAAAAATAAAATCTTTAAAAAAAAAAAAAAGGCTAAGTGCAACAAAATGGCAGAGATGAAGAATGTAATTATGCATATAATATAAATGAACCTGTGTAATTAGTTACAACAGAGCCAAGGACCTGGAAATCCTTGTAGAGTACTTGTTTGATTCAAAGAAATGCATGCTCTTATGACCAACTGTCTTTCATTTCTCCCTCTCCTTTTTTCCTTTATCTTGCCTTTTTCTTCTTTCTCACACACCTGAAAATGTGTATCATGAGTTTCCATCTGGAAATCCTTGTTCAGCTCTTGTCACTGTGCCTCAGTCAGACTAGCTGGTGGGTTTTCAAAGTTTTATGTCTTCAGAGTGAAGACTCAGGACTCAGCTGGTTGTCTTGATTATGAAATTCAATTTTGAATGAGGCTATCTTTTTAAAACAGTTTTAATGAAGCAGTCATAGAAGTGAAAACCTCAAAACACGATAGCTACTATTATTATATGTGAACTATAAATATGAAAAAATATGGAAATTCCTAGTTTATATGGGGACTGCTATGTCAAATTTTTCTTCGTTATAAAAGAATCTAGGATATTCCAGTATATTTGGAATAGATGAGGATTTTTTTCTGGAAATGATAATGTCTTGATTTATGACAGAGACGAGTATCTGATTTATTACAAAGATGTTTAATTTTCATTTCATTACATTATATTCTGTGAACATTTATATCTAGTCTTTAATTAAACGTGATTTATTCAAATTGAGGTCTGTTTCCATTTAGATTGCTTGCAGAGTTAATCGCAGGGCAAACAGTCTTCTCTGCTGAAAGACCTCCCGCATTAAATTAATATCTACACGCATCTGTATAATTTACATCTGTGGTCTGAGCCTGCATGTTCCTAGATATGTACATATGCAGAAATGTTTTACTTATTTTGCTACTATATTAAAGTACATAACTTATTTAACGTAACCTTTGTATCTTTATGAATTTAGGTTTAAGGTAGTTTTTTGAGTTGAAAAAAAATCGAAAAATGCGCAAACAATAAAATGTCATTCTCTATCACAAATTGAGTATGGACATAAAGCATTTTCACTTCAGCAAGTGCAATTACAGTTCATTCTATGTTAACCTCTGGGTAAATGTGTAACTATTGTTTTTTTAGAATCAGATGTCCTTAATTATAACTTCCTTTGTTGATGATGTAGATCTGGCCTGATGAACAAATAGCTGGAAGGGTCAAAGGATGATTTATCTTGATTAGGTTGGCATTCACATATGTTAAGTACTATTTATTGTATAAAGATTTGGAAGAAATAAGGAAGCAAAGAACAACAGTGCCTGCATATCCTTAATAATATGTACAGTAACTCTTGATTGTTCTCACATTGTTGACTATGAAAATTTCCTTCTATTCACATTTCAATGCAGCAAGAGCTGGGTTTGATTTTACTCATGCTATAGTTCAATATTTAAAAAAGCAAATGCTTGGAGCCTCTTACCTGAGAATTAAAATATGTGTTGTACCTATTAGCGTGAAATCCTATCTTTGTCTTGCCTGCCTTTATTCATTTCTTAAGTCCTTCCCATGTATGGCTTTACTAGGCCTTTTTGTGTGTGTGTGTGAGGAAGATTGGCCCTGAGTAACATCTGTAGCCAATCTTCCCTTTTTTGCTTAAAGAAGAGTGGGCCTGAGCTAACGTCTGTGCCAATCTTCCTCTATTTTGTGTGTGGGATGCGTCCACAGCATAGCTTGATGAGCAGTGTGTAAGTCCGTGCCCAAGATCCGAACCAGCCAACCATGGGCTGTCAAAGCGGACCATATGAACTTAATCAGTATGCCACCGGGCTGGCCCCCACTAGGTCTTTCTAATGTACAAGAGTGCACAGGTGGGCACTAGTGGTCTTCCAGGTAGAGTTTGGCATTTGTGCGGGGATAAAGAACAGTGCAGGTCAGGTGCTGAGTTTGTCAAGCTCACAGTTTGGCTAGGTAAAGGTGTGAAAGGCATGTAAACAGACAATTCCTAAGTAACACGATTTAGGTCTGTACGAAGGAGTTGTGGGAATAAGAGCAGAGAGCGAGTTCATTTGGAGTGGATGATGGGAAGAGAAAGCAATAGGGACTGTGTGTCCTCCAACTCCTCTCCTAGCTCCCACAGAACCCAGCACGTGGCTACACTAGGAGCTAATGATCTCTAAATATCACTGGTTGATATTTCACTGAATTAGTCATTATTTCTTTTTTCATTCAAAATCGTATTCATTGTGTCTGTTGTCCAAAATTAGCATGGAAATTAGTATAATTTGCTGAGTGTTTTTTGTTTCATATGATTTTGCATCAGGTGTAATAGTGGTATATCAACGGTAAGTCCCTTTAGTCATCCTAACTTTAGAAGGCCTTGAATGAGATTAGGAAGTGATCATCATTTACATTTATTATACTTTGCATGTAACGAGCTTTAGCTATTAACTCTAATTTGCTCCTCATCGCATTCATCAAAGGCGAACTATTTAGAAACTAAAACACCTCTGTCAGTTAGAATGTTAATGAATTAAGATGAAATGAGACAGTGTAATTGATAGTTGTTGCTGCAGGGGAGGCTTCTAGGTCTTGTAAGTGATACTAATTCATCTCTCTATCAGGGTTAATTTGTTTGATTTAATTCTAAGGATACACTGAATATTTCCCCAAACTATTCATATTTATTTTCAGGATTGGAGCGTGGTTTAGTTCTGTTGCTCTTTCATTTGTATTTTTAGTTCCATTTGAACTTGATTTAATTTAATTGTTAATAAATTGGAGATTTTATGTGGTATTTGTATTGTTGACTCGAGAAATACACACACACACGCACACACGAACACACAATGTAATAGGATTAGTTAGACTTTGTTTTATTTGAAATGCCTAAAATCTACCAGTAACTAATCATTTTTTCACCAATAATTCTCTTCCTCTGATCTTTCTGTTCTCCTCAGATATAAATGAATGTGAAGCTGAGCCTTGCAAAAATGGTGGAATATGTACAGACCTTGTTGCTAACTATTCCTGTGAGTGCCCAGGTGAATTCATGGGAAGAAATTGTCAATACAGTAAGTATTCATATTTATAAATTAACTTTTATTTGCATAGTCTCTATTTCTTGTGGAATTTAGGTTGAAATCAATATAAGTCCAGAGTTCATAATCTATTGAAATGGCGGATTTCATATTTATTTTTATTAATGTGCATATATTCTGCAGGATAGGTCTCACTTAGTGCTTGATAGGCATAGAGAGGTCACCTTGTGGTCTTAAAGGAGGACAACAGTTCCTCAGAGGCCCAAGAGCCTCTTCTATGAATCCCCTTTTGGCTTTTGAGTATGCATATGACCTAAATTTCCACCAGAGTGGTTACTCTGCTTCACACAATAAATTCGGGGTGCTCTAACCACATAGGCTCCATCACAAATACAAGGTAGAGAAAAAGGAGGATTCATGTTGAGCTGGCCTGCACAATTAGTAAGAATGTTACACACCAACCATTTGTCTTCCTGGAAGCCCAAGACAGTAGTATCTTGAGCTGATGGATCAAACGATAGGACAATAACTTGCCTGAAGTGTTTACAAAGAAGCACAAAACACCCTTCCTTCCCCCAAACAAACAAACATAAAACAAGGAAAAGGTAATAGCAGGATTACAGTGAATGGGATGAGACCAGAATTGGGCACCAACACATGCTGGTGAGTACAATAATGATATAGCTTAATAATTGTTGGGCACTTACAGAAACTTTGTACTGCTACTGCTTTGATGTGTATTACGTTATTAGAGCATCACAACGTTATGCAAATTCAGAACACAGATGCAGATGAGAACTCAGAAGCAGAAACTGAGACACATAGACAGTGTAGTTTGCCCAAACTCTCACAGTCAGTGACAGAAGCAGGACTAGAGGGAATCTGGAATCAGGGCTTGTGATTCCCAGTTCAGTGTATTTTCCTCTGTCCAAAGAGATATCTTGATTTAGAGTTCAACAGGATAAACATGAAAGCACACTACACCTCCTCTCTCTCTTACACACATACACACATGCACACAAACACACACACTCCCACACACACTCCTTCCTCTTTAGCCCAGAGTAACAATTTTATTTCTCACTTCTCCTCTCTTCCCTCCCCTTGACAATGGTAATTTATAAAATAAAACAAGAAAACTCATTGAAGAATTTCTTTGGGTTATGTATATAAACAAAATGATGATCCAGGGATGCTCATTATCTTCATCCTGAAAAACTTCATTACAATAATGAAATTCTGAATAACAAAAAAATAACTTGGATTGGGGAAAAATTTTCCAAGCTTAAAAATAATTGGAAGGGTTGGCCCAGTCGCACAGTGGTTAAGTTTGCACACTCCTCTTTGGCAGCCCAGGGTTCACAGGTTGCGATCCTGGGTGTGGACCTAGCACCATTCGTCTGGCCATGCTGTGCTGGTGTCCCACATAAAATAGAGGAAGACTGGCACAGATGTTTGTTAGTTCAGGGTCAATCTTCCTCACAAAAAAATATAAAAATAAATAAATAATGGGAGAAGGGCATCGAGTGTGAGTTGAGGAGGGAATCTTTGGGCATGGATGAGTAGAAGGAAAGGACAGTCTGAGTAAGAAGATTGATCATATGGCCAAAGAGACCAATAGCCACCCAGTGACCCAGCCTAGCCACCTTCCTGTAAAGCATTGAACTGAGCACCCACTAAGTTAACTCAAAGTCAGATTCAACTGGTCCTTGGCCCACTCAGGCACAGCTCTTACATCCTTCTTTTCTTTGGTTCATGGGACTTGAAGATGGCTACCTAGTCAGCACTGGAAGTTCTACTAAAAAGCATCCCCAAGGTGTCTATAAATGAACACTTGATTAATATGATGAAGAACAAAAAACTGTCAGTGACTATTTGATTTTCATGCAGCAAAAACAGAGATCTGGTGCCAGAGTAAAGGACTTTCCAGGCAGGACAGAAACTTTGTCAGAGCTTAAAACAATGGCCGAATAAGAGCATGTCCAGGCATGGTAAGGCCACTTTTGATCCATCGGAGGCCTACCTGGGGGAGCAATAGGTGGTTGGGACTTTTCTGTTTTCCTAAAAGGAGAACTACATAGGGGATATGTCATGAGAACCCTGCCTAGGGTTGAGTGTCAGGTCTGAGGTGGTCAAGCCTTAACTCTCTGAATAAACTTAAGAAGAAGTGGTGTCTGAGGTTGTAGACATCCTGGGAGAAGAGACCTAGAGCGTGGAGTTACAAATATGCCCTTGCCTCCATGTGCTGATCAAGGAGCAACCCGACAGCCAGTTGGTTGCCTACATGTTGAAAATGAAAGGATACCTGGTTGTGAGCTAGATGTTGAAATCAATGACTGAAGCCTGTTCATCCTTTCAGCAGAGATTTTGCTGAGGGCACCACATCCAAAAATACTCTTGAAAAGAGAGAAACCTGATTGATTTTGGAAGGACATATTGAAATACGCTTTGAACTTAGTTGCCACCAGTTTGTGTCTGTCTTCCAATTAGTTTTTGCTATTGTGTTTAATGAAATTCTTTGTTTTTCTTTGACTTGGTTTTATATTTGTATAATGTTTATATTTAAACTCAGACTTCTCTTTGAACATGAATGTGGTAATGAGGTGCCTGCCTTAAGTCATCATATCTTCTGACATTCTACCATATTCTCTGTTCATCTCTGTGCCCTGACAAAGAGATCAGAAAGAGTCACTAAGGGTACATTCTAAAAGATTTTCCTACTGGGGTATTTGTTTTTATTGTATTGATTTGTAAGAGTTTGTAACAAATTAAGGATCTTTATTCTCCCTATTGTCTAGGTTTCTGGGGACATGGTTCTGCTGTTTTCTTTGGCTTCTTAGAATTTTTAGAAAATCCACAGTAAGAAAGTGCATTCTGCCACAGTGATGACTTAGGACCACACATTGAGAACTTGGAGCATTCACTCACTCCAGGACACAGAGAAGCACCTGCAGGATACAGGTGGTGCCAGCTCTAAATCGACTGAGGTTAGGATTTGGGGAGCTGACGTCACATAGATTATACCCAATGTGCTGGCTTCCACTCTGAAGTAAGGTTGATATACTTCCTTCTGAGCTTTGCATCATGTCCCACAGAGGCACCACTGGGTCAGCTTATACCTGCAATAATGGCAGAGAAGCCATTTGTTTTGGCAGGTATTTTGGGAGGGAGAGAGAAGGGAAATGATGGAGACTAGCTGCTAGGTGGGTCAGGGGACACCCGCACTGAAATCCTGTTGTCCGTGTGTTCAAATCCAAACCGTCTTCAGTCTAATCTTGGTCTCTCGCACTCATATTCGCTTTGCTAGTTCCATTTCTTTCTTATTTCTACTGCTGGGTTAATTAAGTTCTGGTATGTTTTAAAATGAAACCATTCTCAATGCTCCCCAAAATAATAATAATAAAAGATATGGCAAAGGAATAGAATTGATTTTAAAAAACTGAACAGAAATAATAAAGTATAAGCACAAGCAATAAACTAGGGAAACAAGTACAATAAACATGAAAGGCAAATATTTCCTATCCTTAATTTATTATACGTTTCTAGTCAATAAAATTAAACATAACAACAGAAAGAAAAAAAACACAACAGCAAGAACATGAACAGAACCTTCCCTCAAAGGAAGTAGTTTAATATTTATCTTATTATAGTTGAGTTGGGTCTTCATCTTTATCCTTCTGTGTATTTTGAATTTATAAAGATAGGAATATAGTACAAAAATGATCTGGAAAAAATAATTATATTTCCAATGACCACTTAATGAGAGTGCTACTTACGTGAGGGAAATGACTGGACTGATCCTGCGTCTGCCTCCGCCTCCGCCTCCGCCTCTCACCTTATATCGCTGCTCGCTCTCATTTTGGAAGTGCAAATTGGAAGAGGAATGGCAGAAACAAATGGAACTATAGATAAACAGAAACAGATGAAATGCTAAAGAGGAGGAGAGGCTAACAGCAAGCCCTCTAAAGAATACGGAAAAGAAAAAGGAAGAGAAGGGAAGGGGTGAGAGCTGTTCATCCAGGCTCTATGCCAACCAGGAGGCTCCCAGGAAGCTCCCCCCTGCACCCCCCCAACTCTCCAGGAGGAATTTGTCCTCATCACAGGGAGATAATTATAAAGCAAGGGAGGTGACAAAATGAGTTTTTCAAAGATATGACAGTTCCCACTAGACAGTTTTACTGAAGAAAATCCCTTCCCTCCTTCCACATGTGCTCCTTCCACAATCTGTTCTCAACTCAACTCCCAGAGGGAGGCTGGGAACACAAAAGTCAGAATGTGTCGCCACGCAGCTCAGAATCTTCCAGTGGCTTCTATTTCCTGAGGCCACAGGGCCTGCCTGCACCTCTGCCCTATTTACTCACCTCTCCGACTTCATCTCCCAAGACTCCCACTTCCTTATGCACTGCTTCAGCCACACTGGTCCTTGCGTGAAAGGCGTCTTCTCAGTGACAAGGCCTCTCTACTTCCCTTTCTCGACACCTGAAACACACATTCACCCCCTTCTCTGCTATAGTTTTTCTCCTTAGCATTAATCACTAACATATAGTTTTACTTTTATGTATTGTCTATTGACTGTTCTTCCAATGGAGTGTATCCTTCATGAGGGGGGGATTTTGCTGTTATAATCACACTTGCCAGAACAGGGCTAGCAAACAGTAAATGCTCAATAAATATTTGCTGAAGGAATGAATGAACCCAGCACTCTGAGTTCCTTAAGTACAGGGATGATATTTGATTTCTCAGTGTCCTCAACTACCATCGAGCTGTTTTTCACCAGACTTTGCATTTTTAAGCAATATTCTAAAGCTGCTTTTGCCAATAGAATAAAGTGTAATCTGGGATATTAGTTGGTACGCAGTAAATGGTATTGCAAGTGGAATCGCTTTCCTTTGACTTGGTAAAATCTTTTATAACTCTGTTTTGCAATGGGGTTATGCAAATGGTTTTAAAATAAGAAGGTAAACAGGGACGCTGTTTCTTTTTAGGCCACTTCGGCATGTGGACATTTTGATAATTTATCTTTGGGTCACTTATTTTTTTATTATCCATTTCAAATAATAAATAGACATCTATGAATGCTGTGATCTGACCAGTTACTACCACTAATGAGCCCCAAAAATATAAAAGTGGTAAATTTGGAGATAACTTTTTTTGTGGTCTAGATAGATCTTGATATCTGTCTACTTCTCATCAAAAGATTTGTTCTTCTTAGATCTTAACCTTTCTCTGCCTTTCCCTCATTTTTACCATACCTCCAATTTTAAGGAATTTCTTAAGATTACCTTTGTCAGTATAACTAAATGAAATATTTTTAATATTAATGATACAGTATATTTTTTAAAAACTAAATATATTTATTCATTTGCAGTTAAACAATTAAAAGCAAGAAGTTTTTGTTGAGATGCTACTTTAATATTATTTTAAAATCTATGTGAATTCTTTATCATAATGTATGTCTTTAATTAATATAGCTATTAAGCACTTTTACTTTATAAGGAATGAATTTATATCTAACCCTATCTGTTATGACATGTAGCCCAATTATGTGATAATAAGTATTATTATGCAAATCAATCACCTATTAAACATTTTCAATAAGTGTAATTTTTCAAATGTTAATAACAAATTTTTTAATACTTGTCAAAAATTCTACCTGCAATTTTTCCATTAATTATTTTCTAATTATATTTATATATGGGTTAAAGCAATAATACTTCTGATTTAAACAATTTCACTTAAATTTCCAGATATGGTTCACACAACTTATCATTTAGTTTAGCAGATCTGTTATTATTTTAGTTTTATTTTCCGTTTATTTATTACAGGGGATTTGAATTTGGTTATGTTAAAGTTTAACTGAAATTACATTTGATTGATATGTGAAAATCATTTACATGTTCCCGTACTATTTATTACAGTTACAGCAATTCTTGTAATTAAAGTCCTAATTTATGTTCCCCTGTTGCTTTTAAATGATAGAAGCTCAAGTGTTCATCCATTTTCATACACGGCTTGAAAGGAAAATGATGATGAACTGAAATGAGAAACCTATTCTCATAAGAACACATATGCTTTGCCATGTATGTTTAACAGGATATGATGTTTAAACTAATGTAGAAGCGATGGGAAATGAGCGTGCTTCAGTTAACTAATCTAAAAATAACTAGGATAGTTTTCGTTTATTGGATTATGTGGCCCACAGTAGCCATATACATCTCCCTCCTCGGTGTTTAAATGGGACATGATTCAATTTCAGGAACGGCACTGAATTCGCTTCCATCACTGACACTATTTCTGGAAATTAAAATAGTTGCCAAGGGATCTCTTACAAAGCAACATCCTCAAACTATTATGCCAAAAAGTATTGACTTGGATGATTTCAGAAGGTTGTATTAAAAATGGAAACTAAAATCTTCAAGTGAGGATAAAGTGACGTTTCTAAACATCAAAGTGATCTAGTTCTTTAAAAGTTAATAAAATAATCTCGATAATCATATAGCCCTATAGCCCTATACTTTAAGATTTCTATAAAGTAGTAAGAACAAAATATAATGATACATGTGAATATATTTTAAAAACTTTAAATTAATATTTCCTTATCTTCATTTCTTGAGCAGCTATAACTCTTTAAGCCTTCATTACAAATGAGTTACTATGTACAAATACACAAGCATATACAATATGTGCTACATAAATGTACATATGAATTCTTTCTTTTGACATCAGCATATGCTGCCAAGTACATTTTTATACCTACAATCTTATGCAGTGAAATTGCTAAAACATTTTATAGATGACTAAATGATGCAATATGTATTTTTATCTGCTCAACACTTAATTATTGCTTTTGTAAAGACAAGTTCATAAATAACTGCAAACACTCAACTAATTTTAAATTTTGTCACCAACTAATTGTCATGTGATAATGTTGATTTTAATTTAGACTTTTAACTTACCATGTGCCAAGCCCTGTCCTAAGTACTTAAATATTATTTAATCCTCTTAGTGCTCTTTGTAGTGGGTTCCATTTATCACTAGCTCCATTTTACAGACAGCTGAGCTACTGAGCAATTAAATGATTTGCGTGGGTTTACATGGCTAGTAAACGGCAGAGCCTGGCCTGAACCCACCCTGGGCACTGCAGCCACAGAGCCTACAGTCCTCAGCGTGACTGATCCTGCCCCTTGTCGGATGAAAGGAACACTGTTTATTACACTTGCACTGGAGGAGTGGCCTGGGTGAGTGGTGGCAGAGTAAGAGGAAAGAGCACAGGCTTTCATTCAGACAGAAATGGGATCTCAACTCTGGCTTTTTCTCTTTGTAACTATATGTCTGAACAAGTTAGTTGTCCTTTCTGAGCCTCAGATTCCTCAACTGTGAATGGAATTAATAATACCATTTGGTTTATGTTGATGGGAAGATTAAAATTAATAGCATATGTAAAGTACCTGGTAAAAAAACTAGGTCACTAAATGTAAATAATCAGATAATTGCATAAATAGATAGACACAAGGATCTTTGAGATATTTGAAAAGACAACCCCAGTGTATCCCACCTTTTCTTTTGTTATAGTTTTCTGCAACTTTAAATTGTATTATATACTCAAACAATTTGCCTGTCTTTAGTAACTGACTCTATGGGCTTGAGAACAGCTTGTGTAGTGGTCAGCTATGGTGTCTTGTATACAATATTTTACAAGTACATAAGTTTATGATATCCTGTGGCATTAATATAACTTTTAATAAATATTATTACTCCAACCAAAGCCGTTATAGTAGATAAGAATTGCCTTTTTTGAAAAATATGACATCGTGACATACTTCTGAACCACAGATACCTAATTTTATTTTTTTACCAGTGTTTTTATGACTGCAATTATTGTAAGCTGTCACTGTTATTTGGTCAAGAATTTTAGTAAATGGTGAATAGAAACTAACAGTGAAACAAATAATTCCAGTATTTTCTTACCCAATATAGATCATCAAAGATTATAGTTTTATGTAACATTAAATTTCTACTCTACCTTATCCAGATAGGACATAGATCAAAAGCAAAATGTAAATAGAGTCTAATATAGAGATTTTTAAAAATAAGAGGTATTTATAGGGAAGTGAAAATGAAAATTAATGCACACAAAAATTTAATAAGAAAATTGCATAAGTCCAGTATTATAAATTAGTGAATGTATTCAATTATGTGATCAAATAAACTAGCCACAAATATTTATTGAATTTTTCTTAAGATAACTGTGTACAGGGTTTTTAGAACATATATGAATGAATTAATTTATTCACAAAATTGCATCAAACAGTAGCCACTCTCTAGAGCTGGGGCAAAAATGGTAATTAAATTCAGTTTCTGCTCTCATGGAGTATACAGATTAGTGGGAGAGAAAAACAAGAATTATATGTGTAATTATAAAACATAATGAACGCCATGAATGCAAAGAAGAGGGAGCCATGGCAGAGACGCCTGTTCTGTTTTGAGAGTTCAAGGAAGTGACATTTGAACTGAGACCAAAAGAATGTATTGTAGGTACCAAACAGGAGGAGGGTGGTGGAGGTGAGAATTTTACAAGAAGGATGATATTCTCTAGGATAAGCAGACCTTTGTTCTTAAGAATCTTCATGTTTAGTGGTTAAGTTCCGATTTCTGTGTAATCATTATGAGATGAGGTTTTTAGGATGATCACTTACCTGTTAGGCCTTGATAATGTCAGGTCAAGGCCGGTTGATAGCAAACAATATTTATTTGTTTGCTATCAAATAATCTGTCTTTTTTTTTTTTTTAAAGATTGGCACCTGAGCTAACAACTGTTGTGGATCTTCTCTTTTTCTTTTCTCTCTGCCGTCTCTCTCCAAATCCCCCCGGTATATAGTTGTATATTTTAGTTGTGGATCTTTCTAGTTGTAGTACGTGGGACACCGCCTCAGCGTGGCCTGATGAGTGGTGCCATGTCCACGCCCAGGATCCGAACCAGAGAAACCCTGGGCCTCCATAGTGGAGAGCTCGAACTTAACCACTTGACCACAGGGCAGGCCCCTCAAATAATCTGTCTTATAAACTATCTTTTTGTGCAACCACAAGGGATTTTTAAAATACTATAATAGACTTTAACGTTTGTAAATGTAGCAAGAAATCAAAGACAAGCAAAGAAAAATAATCATTAACTAGAATCCTAATTTTATTCCAGATAAAAAATATCTGCTGTGTTTTAGAAATTTGAATGGGTTTAGCAATGATTTTTTTCTTTGAAACCATTGCCTAAGATAATTTAAGATTAATTTACTTTCCTTGACATAATAAAATAGTAATTAATCCAGAACTCCATTAGGACAAGAGGACAGTTTACCTCAGGCTGCCCCCTTTGTGAATATAGAAAAAATAAAGACATTTACTGTGAGTTGATGAAAGTTTAATATTCAGGATTAATTGTATAATGTTAAATCCAAAATATGTAATATTCAAAACTACACCTAAATTTATAGCGATACAAGTGGAAATAACCATAACTATAAATACTTGAGTATGAATAATTATTTTAACCTAATTTCTCACATTCTTTTTAAAGACATGACAATAAGTTAAAAAAACTAGAATGCTGTGCAAGTATATCAATAGTCCTCAAGGAAAGAAATGATTCCAATGTTACTGTAGGATGAAGTCTTTGCAACAATAAACACAAAAAATTGACTCAATGACAAAACCGAATTGGACTTTCTGTGTCTGACGCAGAATTTCCATCTTCAATCAGATGCCTCTGGGTATATTTTTCCAAATATTGCCCAACAGTTTTGTACAGACTTCTCACACCTTAGAAGTTCACCTGCTGTACTTTAAAGTGATGATGTAATACAGGAAAGACAAAAAAATATATCTGCAAAACGCTCAAATAGACCCCTAGGACTTGCTAAATACCTGTAACAAATTGAATCAGATTCTCATTACCTGACAGTTTTGTATTTGATTGCAATAATCGCTGAAACAGCCAGGAAGACTGTCATGATTTTACCGTTAGGTCAACATTCCCATTATGTGCTAAACTGAATATGCCCAGGGCTTAAAATTTAGTCTTGCATTTATTCTCCAGGCTAAAACTCACTCTACTATTTCCTATTTCAAAGACAAAGAAAGATGACATACACAGAGATGAGGAGAGTTTGGGAACAGTATAACTTGATTTAATCCTCATAAAATTTGGAACTGTAGTGTGTGATTGAAAAATATTGTATTTTTCTCAGATTGAAAATATCAATCTTTTCAACCATCACTCCACTTCTCACTCTTGTAAAAAAAAAAAAAAAAAAGGGGGGGGGAAAACCCAAATAAAGTATGTACAATATAGGAAAACACAAATCTCTCTATAAGGAAACTTCTAGAAAAGAAGTCATCCTAGGGTTCGAAAGTTGGACATGGTTAAAATGTAATTTGTGGGCAGGTTATTATCCTCTACACATGTTAACATGGCATTTTTGAGTGCTTAAGTGAAATTTTGAGTCTGAATATCAAAGTGAGGCTGAAATGGTTATTTCCTAATGGAGAAATTACAGGCACAAGTCACAGTGGTTTTTGCTTTTATCACATCCACTGAACAGCAGAGATAAATGCTTTTCTCAAATAGGAGAAAAGAAAGAATATAAATGGTTTCTGATCTTTTTACCGAATGTGCACGATTTTCCATGATTTCCTGAAATCCAAAGGATTTCAAATAGTTGCAATAAAATTTTACTGGCAACCAAGGAGCTAAGTTGGGCAGTGACACCAACAACTGGCATGCCCCTAGTTGTGGTTTTCAACCAAATCAGCAGGCTTTGAAGTGATGGTTTCCAGCAGCAGGTAAGACAAAGAGCCACTTACATGTTTTGAATTTCAGCTTCAAAGCAATCTTCTTCAGCTGAAGGATAGGGGCACAACAGACTTCTTTCCTGTGTGGGCATATTGTAGGTGCAATTGGCATCCTGGTAAGGTAGTGCAGCCAGCTATTGAAAGACAGATGGTAGCTCAGGGAAACATTGTAATAAAGATTCAGATTCAAGGGTCAGATGAGAATGGTGAAGTGGTAAGATTCAACGTTAGTGCTGAGAGAGAGTAAAAGGAGTAAAGAGTATAAGATTGAAAGATTGCTAACGATAGAATTTAAGGCAGGTAAAAGTAGAAAAAAATAAAATAAAAGACTAATCGGAGAAATAGAACGAGAATGAAGACTTAGAGAGGGCAAGGAAAAGAATGTTTCCAAAACAGGAGCTGGTCAAGGAAATAGATACCTAAGAAAAGATTAATTCAGAGCCTCAAACAACGATCGGGCCTTAAATAATTGTGGTGGGTAGAAGAGAATGCCAGGTAGCGGCTATTCCGGATTGAGCTGGTGCTGAGCGGGAAATAAGAGCCTCAGACCACTCTTCCCAGGTTAAGGGCTCTCTGCTTTGAGCATTATCTTAAACCCCAAAGAGCCATTAGGGTGGCCAAGGACCTACAAATAAATTTCATAATAGTTACCTTAATAGCTTTATCTGGTCAATAATACACATTCTTTTTAGAGCTCTAAAGGGAGTGGACACATAAAGTATCCAACTAAAAAATAAATTGAACTTGAGGAATATAGTTCTATAAAAAGAGGTAGAGCCAGAGCAAAGTCAGTAAATCCAATACGAAAATTCAAGGAAAACAGGAGCAGGGACAGAAAATAAACTATTCTGGCAAGAAAAATGTATAGAACTATAGTTATATAAGGAAGCCTATAAATACCCAGCACTATTATCTAACTAGGAAACACCAAGAAATAGAAAATGCAACTCTTAGCTCCAAGAAATCCAAGGATATTTGTGGCGGTTTGTTCAAAATAAAATTCAGTTTATATTTTCTCTGACACACTCGGGCAGACACAATTTTTTAAACATCTATAAAATGACTATTTGGTATATAAATATTGCCTCATATCTGCTTGGCAGTAACTTAATAGTGCCATTTTCTTTCCCATTCAAATTATTCCTGGATTCTACCATTGCTAATCGTTTTCAGTTTAATGGAACATGAGCACCTTCCAACAGGGATTAATGGAAGGACATTCTCAGCCCTTTTAAGCATCCATGCAGAGTTTTTAACTTATGGTACAGGACCCTCGAAGGATGGATGGGTGGAATTCAGGGGTCTATGCCCTTTCATGAGAAAACAAAAATCAGATGTTTATTTTTACTAATGGCTACCTGAAATTTAGATTTCCCCTCAATTACAAATGTAGGCAACAATGAATCATAGTATTGGCAGTACCAAAGATTTTGTCACTAATGGAAATCCCAGATATTTTCATACATTATACTTGCACATATCTGAAAATATTTACATTTTTCACTAATATGAGACCATAGTAGACCTGCCACTACCTCTGTTATTTAATGTGTTAATAGAGAAGCACATATATTACTGTATCACACATTTTAAAATATTTTGATAATTATGTTGTTTCTATGTGTTTTGTTTTATGCAGTAAAAGCCTTATTCTGAGAGGGCCTCTAGACTTCACCAGACTGATCAAAGGGTCCAGAGCAAAGAAAAGATTTAGAACCCTGAGTTAATGGGTTATCTGTTTCAGAAGGTATTCTTTCCCTCTGTGTAATATAGGTGAAGCTTTTGGAAATAAAAGCTATTAATGAGCCATTTTCATTGAATGTTTATTCCTGGCCTTTCTGCTGAGTTTTGTTCTCTAGCTCCATGTATAAAATCATATAAGTAAAGATGATACTGTTAAGCCACATGTTTGTCATTGTGTTTACAGAGGTTTTACCGGCAGGGTTGAGTTTCATTAAACCCATTCCTGCTTCTTACCGACAGCGCAGGTTTAGAAAGTTCATACCCCAGAGAGGTGAGGTAGTCTAAGTTAACTACCCTACACACCCCGACCAGTTTTCAAAAGACACGGAAAAAGAGCTGCTGCGCAAAGTTGAGCACATTCAGTCTGCCTTTTGCCGAGACCTTTTCAATTTCCTTAAAACCAATGATTGTCTATGTAAAAGTTTATGATCAATTTAGTTCGTTGGATTACCAATGCCATATACACAGCTGCTGTAGAAGGATGCAGCTGGTGTACAAGTTAACCAAAAAGTGCCAGTCATCCCGAATCGTAGCATCGTGTACAAATAAGGATTACTCATTACCTGGAAAAAAAAACTGCCAGTCTCTTAACTTAGTGATATTTTCTGTCTGTTGTTCACCTCAGTTTCAAAGCATCAAGGTATTGTCACTAAACACACAATTAAGTCTATTTTTGAATTTAGTTCTTTCCTTATGTCAGAATATTCTTGTACCTATAGTTCTTTTATTTATTAATTTTATCTTTTTATTTTTTTTGCTGAGGAAGAGCTCCCTGAGCTAACATTTGTTGCCAATCTTCCTCTTTTTGTCTGTGAGCCACCATGACAGATGGCCACCAACTAGTGGTGCAGGTCCGTGCCCAGGAACCGAACCTGGGCCACCGAAGCAGAACATGCTGAACTTAACCACTAGGCCACCAGGGCTGGCCCTACCTATAGAATTTTAAGCAGCATACCTTCCCAGACTTCTATGATGATGTCATTTACTTGACCTTCTTTCTTTAAGGAGGATAAGTTTGCACAGATCTGTGAGTGTCAGACTGGAATAAAGAAGAGAAAAGGACTGGTCATCTAAAAAAACCTCAATTTTTTTGGAATATGTCTGTGACAATAGCATTATGCTAGATGCTGAGACACTATCAAAATATATAATATGTGTGGGGCCAACCTGGTGCACAGCGGTTAAGTTCACACATTCCTCTTCAGTGGCCTGGGGTTCGCCGATTTGGATCCCAGGTGCAGATGTTCGCACTGCTTGTGAAGCCATGCTGTGGCAGGCGTCCCACCTACAAAGTAGGGGAAGATAGGCACGGATGTTAGCTCAGGGCCAGTCTTCCTCAGCAAAAAGAGGAGGATTGGTGGCAGATGTTAGCTCAAGGCTAATCTTCCTCAAAAAAAAAAAATATATATACATATATGTATAACACATGGTCATTGATATTAAGACATTTGAAATCCTGTGCTGGTGTACTTTTTTCTAGCTTTTTTGATTACAGAACAAACAGACCCACTCAGGGTCCCTCGTTAAGAGGGCTGTGTTCAAGGTTACATGTGAGCCAGACTGTAGAAGTTTTGTGTACTGCTTGAGCTTCCGAAAGCTTTCTCATTCTCTCTTTATTCCTGTTTCCACGTCACATTGCGTCTCATAGAATTTTTGCTTTTCCCTACGTTTTACTCTTTCCTTCTTTGCATGAATGATGAATTTCAATTTATTTAATATTCCTCAATTATAACAATATTTTTACTGGAAGTGGCTTCTTTTAATGCATAACAGATAGTGCAATGGATCGTACATGAAAAGGTTACTTATAACACAAAAAGAGTAATCAGCTTATAATTGTAGCTGAGAAGGAAAATAATTCATTTAGTGTATCTCAACCCTTCTTCCTTGCATAGCAAAATACCAGCTTTTTATGCACATTTAACCTTTTGAGTAGTCAGGTGGATTGTATCATAGAGCTTAGGTGAGTTCATTCATTATGCAGAATGCCACAGAAATCCCCACAGAGCTGTTAACTGCATTCTTCTGGGTTCTCTTCATGAAAAATAAAACAATTTTTTAATGTACTGGGTGTAATGGCATTGCTAACATGAAAATATTACAAAGTGATATATAAAATTGTATCCAATGATGTTAACTCAGGGCCAGTCTTCTTCAACAAAAAGAGGAGGATTGGTGACAGATGTTAGCTCAGGGCTAATCGTCCTCAAAAAAAAAAAAAAATTATACCCAATGAAATGGACAGTATAACAGACAAAAAGCCAATATAACAGAAAAAAAAATATTTCATTCTTTCAGTCTTGCAATAAGCTCTCAGGTTTTGTTTCTAATGGCATGGAAGAAGGAATTTTGTAGTTCTGGTTTAACTGAACCAATTGTGGGATTGCCTAATTGTGGTGCATTTGGTAATACTGGGAAGATAAGAATAAGGAGTTGTTAAAAAACAAACTAAAAAGATCCCCCTTTAGAGAAAAGTAACAGAAATGTATACAGTTCCTCAATTCTGAAATATAGGCTTTTTTATTTAAACATGTTAACAACTCTGAAATTGGGATCCATCTTAAAATCATTGGTATGTTAGTGGTACGTAAGATAATGGTACACCATAGTACACAATGATGAGATCTTTGTCTCACTGAATTCTATTAAATTAACAACAACACAGAAATTAAGGCAACATGAACATTAAAAAAAATATATACTGCCAGAAGGCATTTATGTACAAGCTAAGCCCTCCGAGTAATGATTTTTAAATCCATAGCATAAAAATATGGATTTATATTAAAGCAAATGATGCATGAATTCAGGTTGTCTATTTGCATTTCCCTTGGTGAACAGGAATACTTTACCATTATTTATGTCAGGCCACGTCTGTAGATGCCAGGGTTTTTGCCCACAGATTACCCAACCCAAATGTGGAGATGTGTTTAGAATAATTCACAACTGGTAAGATCATTATACAGCATTTCTCTCTCTCTCTCTCTCTCTCTCTCTCCCCGTCTCTCTCTGTCTCTCTTTCTCACATACATACACACACACACACACACGCCTTAATTAGAAAATAGTTCAATTATCTTTTTCTGGGCACATTATCTATGGAGTAGTTCCTAGTGAGTATCTCTATGCCGCTTAGCAACAGATGAACAGAAGACAGCATCTCCAATAGTCTACCTGGAAAACTGTTGACATTTTCCTTGTTTTGAATGACCCTTTAATGTTTTCTTAAATATTTTTTCTGATTACAAAAGTAACATATATCTGGAAAAGAACACTTGGAAAACACAAAATTAATGTTTTAATTTCTTTTCCTTCTGAAATGGAGTCTGTTTAAACCCACCACATGTATACCATGCTACCAAAGGCTATGCTCAGAGCATTTATTTATTGTTCCTTTATTCTTTCTAGAGTGTGTCTTCTGTGTGTCTAGTTGGGAAATCCAATTTCAGATCTAAAGTTTTTCAAGAATACACGTTGTTTCTTCAGTGTATTTCCTTGTCTCATCTCTGTAACACCTAAAATATCTGTATGGGTAAATTGAACATTTGACAAGCCTGGGCAGTTGAGTGGCTAGGATTTCTTTGAGTTTAGTAAAAATTCTTGAGGGAAAGACAGAGAGATGCCACCTTCTATTTTGATTAACATAAAAATGGAAAGCAGATTATCACTTATTTAAACATAATGAACAGACCACTAGATACACTTAATCCAAATTTAAGCTGAATTTAAAAAAGTAAAAAACATAGAAAATTTTATAGGGTTGATCTTACACTTTTTAACAGCATATAAGTAAAAAGGAATGACTGTTTGACATTCTAGTCACAGCGTCTCCAGTCCCAAGAATACAATAGTACATACAGTTTTTGAAATTCCAGGAGCTGGTCAGCCAGGTAAATTGTCTATAAGGCTGCTTTTATTACTGGTTGAAATGAATTTTTTTTTAAGTATTCTATCTTTATCAGAGAGTATTGATAGGAGTTAAAACCTGCAAAAATCATATTTCAGTTAATAATTCATGTTATTAATTAGTCGTGCTTATGAGAAATAGGGCTTAAAACTGAATTAAAGTGATTTCAAGGTGTGTGGATTAAATACAGTCAGTTGATTTATTTTCCTCATGTGTAGTTTTTAACTTGTTAGCACAGATAATGAATCTTGGATCTACATTTAAGTGAAGGTGTTAGAAAAGAGAAATACTTTGGGGCAAATCCAAGTTTATGTGCGCAGGCATGGTTAATTGGTGTTTGCGTATTTGTTCTAAGGATTATTCTACATCTAAAATGCAAAGATATTGGAAACAAAAATTAACAGCAACTACAAAAACAATCCTGGGTTAGGACACAAAGTTCCTGATAAAGTAATGATACAATTTTTTTACTTTTTGAGCAAGATTAGCCCTGAGCTAACATTTGCCACTAATCCTTCTCTTTTTACTGAGGAAGACTGGCCCTGAGCTAACATCCATGCCCTACTTTATATGTGACACACCTACCACAGCATGGCTTGATAAGGGATGCGTAGGTCCACACCCGGGGTCCAAACCAGTGAACCCCAGGCTGCTGACGCGGAACGTGCGAACTTAACCACTGCTCCATGGAGCTGGCCCCAAATTTTTGAAAATTATACAGAAACTTTTGTCTTTGTATCCTAAATTCATCTAATGTGACACTTACCCAGATGCTAATTTCATGTTTGAAGATGTTGACATTGAAAACAATTGCTTACGCAATTTGTCCCGAGGCATTTTGTTAAACAGAGAAGAATGTCCTGTGCCATAATTGGCTTTCTTATAAGTGAAAATATGCAAGCAGCTCTTATATTGTAGAGAGAAAATGATCAGCGAGATAGAGAAGAATAACGAAACTGTAGAAATCGTGGAGGTAGACAGTTCACTGTGGCCCTTTGCTGTGGATCTTCAGTCATAGAGTGAGGCTAACTTTAACCAGTTTCTACTAAGCTACTCCAGTTGTATAATCATCTTAAACCTTAAAAGTCTAAAGTATAAAATGCTATGTGTCTGCCTTGCACCAAGAAAAAGTTCAACAAGTATTTGTAAATGTTGAATGAATAACTGTGTTGAGCCTTCAGTCCACATGCCATAGCACATACAACAACGATGAAGACCACAAGTGAGCTGTGTCACTATATCTTTATAAACGTGATGGCCAAGTACCTCACTCTATCACAATGTTCATCATGACTCTTTGGCAATACATACACCTAGGGCAAAATCCTGGCTCTGTGACTATAGGGGTGTTACCTGACCTCTCTGAGCCTCAGTTGCCTCAGCTAAAATTGGGAATGAGGTTATTTTGAGGCCGAAATGCCTGACATATTTTTCTCTGCAATAAATATGTGCAGGCTTCATTATTATTCTTCAGGAACGTCTGTGAGAGGAAAGATCTATACCTCTGTAACTGGAACAGAGAAGAAGTATGGAGTGTTCACCTAGAGGGAATCAGCATGCTTAAATGTCACTTCTCATAGTTGCTGGAGAGAGGACATTAGAAGCAATAAGCAGGTGAAGTGAGCATGAGGTAGTAATGGGTAGAATGCCGCACCTGTGTGCATTGCAGGTTGGGAAACACTGTAGGAAGGGTATTCTCAGTTCTGATGAGCTTCCTGAATTAATCAAATATGTTTTTGAGCACCTGTTGCTACCAGGCACTATGGAAGGTGCAGAAAATACACAAGACAGGACCCGGATACAGCCCTTATCCTGGAAGAACTTCCAGTCTAATGTGGAAGAGAGATGTATAAATCATAAATGCACAAAAAAGTATGTTTAAATGCCAAGTACTATCTGTGATACAAGTATTCTCAGAGTCTTTTTGGACCCCAGGATTGGCACAGTTGATTCAGCTGGAGGGAAGAGTAGGACAAGGAATACAATGACAGAGACATGAGCTGCAAAAGTATTTCATACAGTGCCATCCAAGTAAAATTCAGTCTAAGATAAATGTCAAGTAGCAAAGAGGATGGCCTTTATTTTTTGAGCAATGTGCATCCATTGAAAGAAAATATGATCAGAAAAGTGAAATGGTCAGATTTTCAGAAAGTTTATTCTGAAGTCAGTGTATAAGATCAATGAGGAGGATTCAGTCAAGCAGGAGGCAGGACAGGCAATGAGATCCTGCGCTATGCCAGTGTGGCTGGATTAGAGAAGAAAGGAGGAATGCGGAAATGATTTAAGCAGTGAAATTAGCCACAGAATTTAATAGCTAATATAACTAATAACATTTATTTGCAGCTTGATTTCAAAATATTAACCTGTGTTGTTTTGAAGTGTTTCCCAGACAGACACTTCTGAAACACATGTCAATATTTTAAGTTCTCACTTCTGCAACCATATAGACAGACAGTAATGAAATAAGGAAGTTGGACGGGTGGACCTGGATACATAAGGGTTTCTCAGCACATATACAGAGTGTAATGACTGGAGTAACTCTACCTCTTTAATATAACATCTACTATAGATTCTAGCACAATCTAAATTGTGAAGACAGCTTGATTTACCCATGAGATTGTAGTAGCGCGTCTCTGCTCTCTCTGCCACTTGTTGGTACATATTGAGTGGGAACTCAGTGGCAATCTTTCTACTGAAATTACAGACCTTTTGGGAGCACAGTTGTTTACTATTATTTTTTTTTCTACTGATATATCCTTTCGTATTTTTTAACTTAGAGTTTAATATATTTAACCCTTAACAGCTTTCAGAGAGTGCAATTAAACCTCAAAGAGTCACGTTCATAACTTTTCTTTATGACACAAAGCATACGTAAAGAAATTTTCCTTTTGTTTCATGTGGTTAAATTATCTTTGTTTTCTAAAACAAATTTCTGTCTCCCAGTCAGGATGCATTTGGAAATATCCAAGAACAAAACCAATAGAGAGGAGTCAAGAATTTCTGTTATTAGTTATTGGTAAAAGTGGAATTTTTAGTCATGGAGAAGTAATTAGTAATGACAAAGAAAAAAATATCTTTTCTTAGATGATTGTCATCCCAGTGACATCTATGTGATCTGAGTAAAAAGACAGAACCCTAAACTCCAAGTGTCACATTAACAACCATTATAATAAAGACGAGATATTTAAAGCAGTGATGTTTTACCAAGCTTCCTTCCATCCCCTCTTGAACCAGTAGAGAGCCAACCATTAGGCACCACTGAGGTTGATAACTTGATGAAAAGGGAGATTCAAAACGAAGAAGAGATAATCACTCAGCTCTTCAGAGATTTTAAGTGCATATATGTCGCCATATTGATTCCTGTAGCTAAACGTCACTGCACTTCTTTATATGGAACAAATAAACCAGAATGTTTCATTGAACTATCTGAAATTTTTTATCCTGTGCTTTTGACAAACCTTGTGCAAAGGTGCACATTTCCCGAATTTATCATACATTTCTCTTGTTCTGAAACTGTCTTTTCATTTTACTTTCTTTATATGACACTTCATAAGAAACCAGTATTCGTGCACAGTTTTCTTATATCTCAAAATCTGATCAGGAAAAGAGTCAGCTTGGTGCTAAGGGGCATTTCATGATTTTTCTTCCAAGACATCCCCTTTATGTCCTTGGAAATCTGAAACAATGAATATTAACATTCTTCTTACATTGATTGGAAAAATAAGTCATGATGAAACAGAAATGGTTATGCTGAAGATACGGGGACCGGGTATTATTCAATTTGGGGGGAAATGGCTTGTTACCTCACTCTCAGTTATGGACTTGAGGAAATGAGATTTCTTTGATTACTGTGACAAAATTGCCGCCAGCTAAAACTTCATCTCCATCTAACCTAAAGATAGGATTACTTGGATATTAAATTGGGAAAAAAACTTGATTATCAAGGCGCTTTCAGAGTTGTAATCTGGTTTATCAAAGTGTTAATATGAAACTTTTCCATAGGAGATTCCCATTTTCTACCACAATGAAGGAAAGCGCCTGCCAGACACAGACCTATTTTAAAAAGAGATTATTTAGTTAGTTATTTTTATTTCCAGTGAGTCTGGCAATATACTGTGGGGGATCATTTAGTTTCCCTTCATTACGAAAAGCTATAGTTTGTATTTCCCCCAGGCAGAGATTTATCTGACAATTTGAATGCTTTGGTGACACAAATATCTGATGATGAATATGGTATTAAGGAGATGCCAAGTGACATGACATTTTGAATCTTTTTCAGTAACTGTTCATGATTAATAATTGTGGTTGTGTATGTATTTTAATTTTTATTAAAGAGCATTTTGCCTGGGAAATGGGAGTAGAGGTTCTATTCCTCTTTTACTTCCTGCATAAGAACTGAACGCATGTGAAACTTGGCTGAACCGGCAACACGTTTAAACCTTGGGTCTCCAGATGGTCACAGTGGAAGTCAATCTCTCCCATCCATGACTTTTAGCTCTACGTTTTGCTTTATAGCAATAAAACAATAAAAACAATAACAACATAAAAGTTACCATTCACTAAGGGAATATTAATTGTCATATGGTTTACTATGTGCTTACCATATATTATTTCTAACCAAGGGAACAAACCTAAGGTGTGTGTTACTTTCCCTGTAATATGGATGATTAACTCACAGTTTCCATACTTTGCTGTATATTGGTATCCAAAAAAAATAGAGATGTTTGGAACTGTGTTTCTTTCATGCCCTTAATCAAAATTGCAATGAAAACCGTTTTGATGGACTGACAGAACAGAAAATTTACTAAGACTCAAAAGTCACCAATATTGTACTCTTAATTATTACCTTAATTATTTCCCAAATAAATTACCTACATTTGTAAATTGTACAATCTTATGAAATTATGGACCTTTAAATTTATTAATACAGAATGGGTATTTCCGTTTTCTTTTTATCTTTGCCATTTTGTTTTAGCTGAGTAGGTAACTTTTGAAAATCTAAGGCACCAAGGACATATTGTCATAAGCCCCTGCCTGAGCAATTTGTAGATCATAGAGTCATTTTTTTTTCTGCAGTTAAAGAAGATTTGGGTAACTGAAGAAAAATGTTTGACTAATGAAATATTTTCTTACTAATGTAAGGTAAAATTTATATCCCTGTTTCCCTCTATTTATTTTTGTGCAACTTATCATTCCTATATATTAAAAATAGTAACTATATCCTGCTGTACCTTAATGACTAAGTTACAAAATAACTAATTTTACTTTTTTTTTTAAAGATTTTATTTTTTTTTCCCCTTTTTCTCCCCAAAGCCCCCAGTACATAGTTGTATATTCTTCGTTGTGGGTCGTTCTAGTTGTGGCGTGTGGGACGCTGCCTCAGCGTGGTTTGATGAGCAGTGCCATGTCCGCACCCAGGATTCGAACCAACGAAACACTGGGCCGCCTGCAGCGGAGCGCGCGAACTTAACCACTCGGCCACAGGGCCAGCCCCTAATTTTACTATTCTTTGAAGTATTTGGTTAGACTGAAGGATTCCTAAGAACGGCAAGTCACCACCCTCCTCATTTGTACAGGGATTTTTAGAAATGATAGTCGTTCTTCCATCTCCATTTTGGCTAATGACTATGCTTTTATTTTATGTTTGTCATTTGATGGCCCTTACCTGATTCCTGGGTAATCCTGTAAACATACCACTAGAGTGGTGAGCTATCCAACATGAGTAAGCTGGTCTGATGGAAGCTTCTGGAGAACCTAGTCTTCTACATAATTCCAATATGATAGAATCACAAAGTTCTTTTCTAGTTAAAGCTTCAGGAAATCATGGAATTCTAGTTTTGACTACTTTTTCAAAAGTTACAACTTTCTAATGGGCAATCTTAGGATTATTTGTAGTTTAAAACTTTGTAGTTGTCATATATATATATATATATATATGTTTTTTTACTGAGGTCATGTTGACTTTTAACATTGTGTAAATTTCATGTGTACCTTATTATATTTCAGTTTCTGCATAGATTGCATCATGCTCACCACCAATAGTCTAGTTTTTATCCATCACTATACTCATGTGCCCCTTTACCCCTTTCACCCTCCCCCTGGCCCCTTTTCCTCTGGTAACCACTAATCTGTTCTCCTTATCTGGAGTTTGTTTATTTTCCATGTGAGTGAAATCATATGGTGTTTGTCTATCTCTTTTGCTTAGCATAATGCCTTTAAGATCCAGCCATGTTACTGCAAATGGCACAATTTCGTCTTATATACCACACACATCTTTATCCATTCACCAATTAATGGGCACTTGGGTTGCCTCCATGTCTTGGCTATTGTGAATAATACTGTGATGAACATAGGGGTGCATAAATCTTTTTGAATTGCTGATTTCATATTCTTTGGATAAATATCCAGTAGTGGAATAGCTCAATTCATGTGATATTTCTATTTTTAGCTTTCTGAAAAACCTCCATATTGTTTTCCATAGTATATTTTTAACATAATTTTATAAGAAGCATATTTATTTATTTCATTATTAAGTTGAACTACATAACAATAACGTATTCTGTTCAAACATACCAGAAAATAGTAATTTATCCCATTATGGATATTTTGTTGAAAATAGCTAATATTCTATACTCATTTCAGCAGCTGAACATTGAAACCAGATTTAAGATTTTTAAATACCTTTACTTCTCTGGAATATACGTATGCATTATTAGGTAACTGATACAAACTTTAGAAGTTGTTTTTCTACAAATATTGCCCAACAAAAATGAACATTTAACCTGGATACCACATATTATGAGGACTTCATTTATTATTACATATAATAAATTTGAAAAGAAGCAAGAGTTAAATTTTCTATTTTAATAGGCTGACCCATATTCCTTACATTATGAAACAAATTTAGTATGAATCTCCTTGAATAAGTGATAATGTATGAAAAGCTGGCTTAGCTTCCAGAGGTTTGTAATAAAATTGTTATTCTATTAAATTCTCCTGGAATGTTCATATAAAATATATAAAGCATCCTTTATTTAGTAGCTTTACATTTGTTTTGTTTAAAATTCTGTGTTGAATTTTCCCTTTCAGAACTGTCAAAGCCCTAGCAAATACTATATGCAAAGCCTTTGCAATACTTTCTTCTCTAGAAATGTTTGATTAGTAAAAACATTATTATGAAGAATTCATCTTCTGTCTCAACTCTATACTTGAGACATTGGCAAAAGAATTTTACTTTTAATTTGAAAGGAGGAAAAATAGCAGGGCTGAGGTTCTGACTTACAGGGCAGACTTCAAAAATTATTTGCAAGAACTTTCACTTCCCTTCCCCGATACCTCTCTCATCCATGGGCATTACCTATTTATTTTCTATATGACAAACATTTCTTTATATTTTTAGGAGTGAATGCATAATGTAGACATTTCTAGAATTCAAATAAACAGATTTTCTACTGCACAATTCCAACTCTACTACACAGTTCCATTTTGCTCTCTATCCTTTGTTCTACCTACTTTCTAAAATATTCTATCATTAGAGAGGGCTCATTATGCCATGCTTTGCCATCTGCAATGGCTTCCTGTTTCATCTCTTGTATTTCTTTTGACCTCTGGAACACTGAGATTTCATACTTGACCTGAGATAACATCCAGTATGAAGAAAAGAATAACCACATTGAACACAAATAGAAAATTGGCTAGAAAGCTGATAATTGGATTTGTGACTATAATTTATCTCTCAAATAAAAATCAGAGTTTGGCATGCCATTAATATTGCTTTATAACAAAACATCAGAAACAATGTCTTGTGGTACTTATCCTGATAGGCCTTTACCCAAAAACACTTAAAGGATGTAAATAACTTATAAGTGTGGAAATACGTCTTCTGCAGAGCAGTGTTTGAATATTTACTTTTGTTTTTCAATTCATGTTTCTTGAAGCAACTGAATCCCACCTTTAGCATTTATCTTGGCATTATATTCCTTTTTAGCTTTTTCTTGTGCAGATATGTTTTGTCAGAAGGAGAGAATAGGTATACATCTGCAGGTTTTGAATTGCAGGCTTTTGACTCTACAGACAAATGTTTCATCAAATCATGTTGTTATCTTCATAGTTGGTAGAAGATGAATTGTGCGGTTGAAGTGGAAGCCTGAGTACAAGTTAACTGAAATCTTGCCTGGCTGCAAAAGTGCATTCAACACTTGAAAGCCCATATGCTTTTCTGTTTCGAAAGAATGTGTCTTAAGCAAACTAAAATGCACTCTTCTGCTGTCCTATAGTAATGCCGTTTACTGTGATACAATGATAATCTTATTAGATTTTCTTGATTTTTGTGAATTATCTCAATAAGAATTTTGGCCTTTGAATACTAGAGTCCATAGGCTCTACTATTTAAATAACACAGTCATTCTGCATCAATATACTAAAAAGTTAGCTTTGGGAAATATTGGACAATTTCCTATTATAATTTAGCTTATTCATGCGTTTAACTTTTTCCTGAATTCAAAGAAATTAATTTAAACTGATAATATATTATAATTGACTTGAGATAACACACCATAAAGAGCACATTATCCACATTTTACAAGAAAACAGCTAGATGGCTGATAATTAAATTTGTAACTTTATGAATGCTGATTTTCATTCCAAACATGGTATTTCACCTACCTCCAAGAGCTAATTCTTATGTATTGCAATCATTCCAGCATAACAAGAAAGTATTTCTGATTTTAATACTCACCCAGCATGTTGAATCCTTGGAGTGATAATATCTACATTCAGAAGAGTAATTCGATTTCAAGAAAACAAGAGGAGTGGGGCTGGCCCCGTGGCCGAGTGGTTAGGTTCGTGCGCTCCGCTGCAGGCGGCCCAGTGTTTCGTCGGTTCGAATCCTGGGCGCAGACATGGCGCTGCTCGTCGGACCACGCTGAGGCGGCGTCCCACATGCCACAACTAGAGGAACTCACAACGAAGAATACACAACTATGTACCGGGGGGCTTTGGGGAGAAAAAGGAAAAAATAAAAAAAATCTTTAAAAAAAAATAAAAAATAAATAAATAAATAAAAAAAAAAAAAAAAGAAAACAAGAGGAGTAATTCCAAAAAAGCGTTGATTTGCTTTAATTTACTTTAACCCACAATATTGAAAACTGCCGATTTGTAAGGCACTGTGCTAAATGCTTTGGAAACATAAATAATGCAAAAGGCATGGTTTCTACCTTTAAGAAATTTATTATGTAAGAGAAAAAAATAGTCGCAAATAGTTGTTCCTCGTCACTGCCTCTGAGCTTTCCAATATGGAAAATAGTAGAATACAGTTCCTAATAGAGTGGGAAAAATTCTTTAGTGGCCATATATCACAGAATCTGTCTTCAAGATTCTGAAGAAATTTATCTAGTATTTATCTAGGCTAAACAGATCATGTGATACAAAGAAATAGCCTTTTGTCTAAGATACCCATGCATTTTATGTGCAATCCAAATAAGTTTACCTAATTTATGAAACCTATTTTGGTGGTTTTGCAATTACTGGTTTCCCTAAGCAAGGGGACCGTGGCCATCTGTGAAGTTTATGCTCTGACACAAGGAAGCAGTCACCAAATGGGATTTTCACTCTAGGTCTTTTTAAGGTGATCCCTCCCAGTGCCATGACGGGAGGCTGACACCTGGGGGGTGCTCCGTGGGAATTTGTGAATGCGTCAGTGGAGGGGAGGCTGTGCTGTGCACGTCCACCTTCACATTCCCACACTGTCCAGGGAGATCCTCGCCATCTCCCCGTCTCCTACAGCCAGACCCGGGCATCCAAACTGTGTCCGTGAGATCAGCCTTTCTTACACATTCTGTCTTCATTCCATCTCTGTCCTCTTTCCTCTGACAACAGTCCCCAGTGTCAGAAAAATGACAGCCTGAGAGAAACCAGCAAATGAATGGGGGCTTAGGTGGTGAGACTCACAAGAAAAAGAAATCTTCCAGGCTCCTTTGAACCCCTGGGCCACAGTGTGAGGAAGAGTGGCCTTGATCTCTCCCTTACCAACTTAAAGCCTGGTCTCAAGACTACTTTAAAATAAAACAAATGCTAAGAATAAAGGAAAGGTCGCGGTCCAAGTGGCACCGAGGGAAGTTTATGCTTGAATCGGCATTAATTTCTGCAGTGTTGGAGGGGATCAGTAATCCATCTGCCAGGGCTCGTGTTTAGCACGATTATCGTGCTATGCTAAGCACAGCAGAGGACTCAGACTCCTGTAAAGAGATGAGATGCTCAGAGAAAGAGAGGACCGGAGATGTTTAAAGGAGATTTGTTTCCTACATGGCTTTAATTTGAAATCCTTTCATTCTGGAGATGTCTGGATATGGAGATAGAGCAAATGAAAGCAGTACATTCCTGTTACAGATTCAGCCGTGCATCTCACTTATTTGAAAAGCTTAATCAGCACACTCAGGAACAAGATGGGAGGCATCTTGAGGCGCTGCTTACTTGTCAGCTGCAAGATCAATAAAATGCAGATGCCCTGCTTTGCCACACTCCAGAGAATGAGTTTGCCGAGTGAGAAGGACTTAGCCTTGAAGCTGTTTTATTTGTGTGGACTTGGCAAAGGCGGAGAAGTCTCTCTGGGGAGGGCACATGAGGCTTGGCCCCAGCTGCCCAGCTGCTCTTGCTCAGCCTGCCAGGTGATATCACTCACTTGCTCAGGAGTCTGAACAGCAGGGCCTCAGATTAAAAGGCATTTCCAGGCCACTCAAACAATTCAGGCAAAGCAGTTATTTTAATGACTATGTAACTGATGCCTAAAAACCTCTGGTAACCCATGTTGATTGGACTCCTTAATTTGGGGTTATTGTAAAACCCGACAAGAGCAAGCACGATACCAAAGATACGTGAACACAGATTTAACAGTCAGGAAATGCAGACTAGCACATTTTCCTGCCGTATTAGGCATTGATCAAATTGCCACTGGGCCCACACTAAGGGTAATGGGGGACAACTTCAGAAATGCCTGGTTGCTGTGTGGCAACTAGTTGAAAGAGAAGTAACGCACTTGACTGTCAGTCCATTTTTTTCATTACTAAAGAAGTGTTCTCTCTCTTCACTCAGCACATAAACAATTTCTACAAGCCTCTGTATCTGTGTACTCTCGAGAGAGTAGGTGAAATGATTTTTTAATTTAAAACTGAGTTACACAAATCAAATGTTAGCTGTAATTCTTAGTGTTTATTTACCTTTCGTATTTATTTTAAAAATTTAATTCCCTCTACAGGAATGTATTAAGTGTCTTCTAAGACCGAGGCTTCTGCTCAATACTATGAGGGATATACTCCCTGCCTGCAAAGGGGCTCCCTGTTTCCTGGGACAACAGATGGACACACATAATACACATGGATGAGCTGTGGGGCAGGGAAGTTCTGGGTATGGCTTAACCATAGAAGCAGATTTTCGCTTTCAATCCTGCCCCTGTAGCCTGGTTGATGTGAATGTGGCCCACTGGGTTTGGCATGGCAGTAGCAGCTGAGACAAAAGCAGGTCCTCCCAAGTTCAGTCCAGCAGCGAGAATCATTTTTGATAAAATTTTAAGGGAAGAATTAGATTCAACGGTGTGCTTTGTGAGACCTGGCCAATCCCGATTAAAGGCAGTGCTGTCTAAGGAAAAAAATAAAAAATCTTTAAAAAAAAAAAAAAAAAGGGGGTCTGGCCCCGTGGCCGAGTGGTTAAGTTCGCGCACTCCACTGCAGGCGGCCCAGTGTTTCGTTGGTTCGAATCCTGGGCGCGGACATGGCACTGCTCATCAAACCACGCTGAGGCAGCGTCCCACATGCCACAACTAGAAGGACCCACAACAAAAAATATACAACTATCTCCTGGGGGGCTTTGGGGAGAAAAAGGAAAAAAATAAAAAATCTTTAAAAAAAAAAAAAAGGCAGTGCTGTCTATGCTGTGTGTCACATTTGAAGATATTCCATTTCTCTCCTCCACCCTACATCTAATTATTACTGCTTTGTCCAGTTTTACCCTCTACATATGATTTGAACTCTTCCTCTCTTCCATCTTTCTTTTAGACCTGCATCATTTTCACCTAGACAATTGTAGGAGCTGGCTATTTGGCCATAGTTTTGTCTCCTCTTAAATCTGCCCTGAATGGTATAGCAGAAATGACCTATATTAAATGAAAATGTGACCATTGTTGGAATTCTTCAAAAACCCCCTATCGCTGGCAGAATCAAGGCCTCTCAGTAAGCTCTTCAGCAAAATAATCTAGGATCTCTCTACTTCTCCACCCGTCCTTGACCATCTCCCCCTCCCCCCACCCCACCTTGGTTTAGTAACACCGAGCTGCCTCTACTTGTACCATCATATCAGGCTGTTTCCTGTCGCTGCACCTGCCCTCCCTCCCTTCTTCACTATGCTGGCTCCCACTCTTTTCCAGGAAATCCTTCCCTAAACCCCCGGCTGGGCTACGATTCTCTCTTCCATTCTCCCATTGAATCCTGCGCATCCACCATCACAGCACCTGCCATGTTATATTAAAGTGTGTTTATCTCTGTGTGTGTTTCTCCCACTGGACAGAAAGCTCCTTGAGGGAACCAGTACAGTAAACCTAGCACACTAGCCAACTCCTGCTTCTCACTCAGAGATCGGATTTAGTGTCACCTCTCAGGACATCTCGAGTCACCTGACACACCCTCACCTGGTTCACCCTTCTTTTTTTCTTCACTTACTATTTTATGGTTTTTCCTTGTCTATTTATTGTCTATTTATAGTTTGTCTTCTCACTAGAATACGAACTCTGAGAGCTGAGAGACCTTTTTTGCTTTGTTCATCCCTGTGTCTCCACTGCCTAGAAAAACACCTGATATATAGTATTTAATAAAAATGTGTTTTTCAAAACTGAGTTAAATGAATGAAGGATGGATAGATGGGCACATAATAGAGGTCACTAAATTAGTCGGGACCGTGTTAGCCCATCTGTATTAGATAAACAGTATATAGTCCGATAATGATAGCAGGTTAATTCTTCAACACCTGTCAAGGGACACAGACCACCATAATACCTCAGTATTTACTTCTGTGATTCACTGCCATAGACTGTCGCCTACTGTTTTAATGTGTCCTGATCTGTGAAAGCTCTGTCGTATCCGGAATGCCTCTAGTGATATTCTACATGTTTCCTTCATGTTAATTCTCCCAGCCTCTTCCCTAGTATGTGTAAGTACACGTCCCATATAAAATAACAGCAGAAGAAAAAGATCCACAATCAGCCTTTGAAGAATTATTGAAGTCTTCACTGGATCAGTTGACATTATTTTCTGTTTGTGAAGCAGATCATTTGGCTTAAATTCCAGACTTACCTTTTATGAGTCAACTTCCCTCCTCAAAGTTTCCTTATTTATGAAATAGGCATGATAATCTTTTTTCCTTGAAATATTACTTTGAGTATGTGAGAAAACATATATGGATGCACTTTTCAAACTTCGGAATGCTCATCTAATATTAAGTTTTTCATCAAGTCTTATTTCATAGCCTTCCCTCATTTACTGATAGTGATAGCACTATGTATCTTTATATTATCTTTCTTTTTCAGCATCTTATTGTTTACTGATTAAGATCACTTAATCTTAGGTGTATAATCATTTGCATTCTGAATTGCGGCTTTGTTAGTTTTTATAACTGTTGAATTTAATGAGACATTGGGGAAGTGGACAGCACGGACAAAGGAGATTGGACTTTGAACCCTTTATTATGATGATATCCATTTGATTGTGGTCCAAATGATGGGTGAAGAAAAGCTGTTCTTGTGACAACTTTCCAGTGTGAGATAAAGTCTAAGACTTGGAGTTACTTATTAGTTTACAGTTTAGGGGGAAAAAAGCCTCCAATCCTAATATTTAGCACCTATGTATTGAGCTCTGCGTATGTACAAGCCACTGTGAACATCTAAGGATGCAACAGTGTAAAGGACACAGGATCACCCAGCTCTAAAGAGAAACATGGCAAGTGACTACAGAACCAAGAGCATTATTTTTTTAACAATTTATAGGTATAAAGGCAAAGTGGTTTTACTTTTTATTACCTCACAGCTGCTGAGTTAGCTGTCATCATAACCCCAATTTTTAAAAGGAGAAAAATTGAGGACCACTAACCATAAGGAAGTAAATCGATACCTCACGGACACGCTTCATTCAAGAACCTCCTCCCCCCATCACCACAGTCATGTTTCCTCTGGTGGGCTTTACTGATTGGCAGTGTACGGTATGTAAGCGAATCTTGTAAAAGTTTATTTAGAAAAATGTGGAATTGAGGACTGAGAAAGAAATATTAATACTTTTGACATCACAGCAATGAGATAGCTCATAAGAAAATACTTTGTAAACTGTAAAGCCCTATATAAATATCACATGTCAAGATACATTTTTGAATTATGTTCTGTTAAGTTCAAACGAATGACTAGTGAGGGCATGACAAAGATTGGGAGCATTATGGCAGAGTAAGGAAGGCTAGAGAAATATATTTTAAAAATCGCTCGTTGATATCTAGCTTATACAATAATGCAGCAGTTCACAGCCAATGTGTTTGCTGATATGTTAGCTAAAAAGGGGACGTTTGTAGGTTAAGAGTATTGATGAAGTAGACATACTGAATAGTGTGGTTTGAGGTCTCATCTCTTTTGAAATCGTTACAAATTTGTTGATCATGTCCAATTCGGCATAAGTACACAACTAAATTGTGTAGACTTCTTCTAAGGCTGTCATGCAGTTTAATTAATCAAAGCTGGCTCTCCAGCTCTGCCGTTCTACTGACTGGCCTGCAATAAAAGGCCTCCCTGCCTGCAGCATCTTCCCATCCAAACACCGCACAAATCAAGGACAAGGATCCTTGAGACTCTTTTGATGGCAGTATTCTTAAAAAGCCAGCCTCCTGCAGTTGCTTAAAATCAAAGTGTCATCATGAAAGTTTCTTAGTGCTTTCATGAAGTCTGTACAGATCTTGAGGTTCAAAATGCAAAGCAAAGCAAGAATCCGAAGACTCAACATGTGAGCTTTCCATGTTCATTTTTTTGGAATGTGGAAATCAGATTATTGTCTGTGGCTCCTAATACTGCACTTTTAAAAATTAATGGCTTCTTAATTTAATGACTTCAAAGTGATATTGTGCATCTTCATGAAGTGCTAAACAACTCTAATTACATGTTTTGGAAAAGATCTTACTATCTAAATTTAACTTATCAGGTGAATGATTTGTCAATCAGAAAGATGCAATTTTTGCTGTATTAATGTCATTTTTACTAATAAAATCTGATTAAGATGATTGCTTATCCATATATTTCCATCTCTTTAGCAAAAAGTAGGTGAAGATTTTACAGTCATTGGAGAAATGTTAATAAATAATGTGTTTAGAGCTTTTTATCTGAGCAAGGAATAGAAAAAAGAAACATGTTTATGCTTAATGAAGAATGGTCATCACTGAGAAACATCTTTGTAACATTTCAGAGTATTATAATCCAGCTACAGAATTCTTTCTTATTTTCAACCTCAATCTGAGTGTAAACGTTACATTACTGACAAATGTTGGACTTCAAATATTAAAATCTAAAATATGCTTGGTGGTAACCACTGATCAAATTGACTTATAAACACTGTCATTTAATAATGTCGGTGTGTTCCTTTCATATTTTCAGAAATTCTGGTAAATTATTGTAGTATATTTTATAATAAGACTGTCTTTATGATACAAATCTCATCTGGCAAAAAGTTGAGTGTACTGTATGAAATGTTAATGAAATTAAGAAAACTAGGTATTACTTTTCATTATTTCATAATATTATTCTGAATTTTTTTAACTGAATGTAAAATTAATGTGCTTTCTGGTGAAATCTTATGAAATAATTAATAAATTCAAATATATATTATATGTACTATAAGTATATATAATTTTTAGGTAGATTTACCTTTATTTCTAATTTTAAAATCTAAACACACTCAGTGTCTGAGAATACATCATTTGAGTATATTATGCTTTAAACTTAGTATTTAAAATTTGGGGGCGGAATTTTTCTTAAATTTCCAAGTTGCAAATTTAAAGAAAAATAATAGAAGAAACTTAAAATGTAAGTGCAGAATCCTTATATATAGCATTGCGAGTTTTGAATTTAGAATATTAGAAATGTAAATATTTTAATATCTTGCTTTCCTGAGAGGTATAATATTGTTGTGTGTAATGTCAGAGAGTTTATCTGCTTACTTTATAAAAATAATCTGTCTACATATTTTCTATTGCTTACAACGTATCACAAGTTGTTATAATATTTTTAAATGTTGACTAATTTATACATTGCCCTTTTTGTGGAAGCATAACTGACAGTGGTTATAAAAGTTTAAGCTAAAAAATTTGTAATAGTGAGAAATGCTAAGTCAGTATGAAAATGATTTTGATGCAAAATTCAGATGTAGGCTAGTCAAGAAATAATGCATCCATAGATATTTATTGAGGACTTAAGATTTATGAGGCATGTTAATCTCTTGGAATATAAAATATAAAGGCAGCCTTTTAAGGGCATTAGACTTTTGTTGACGTGATCAACAGCCAAAGGATAATAGTGTATAATGCAGAATCGTAATGTAAGTAGGGAGAGTCTGTTCAGGGGTCAGACTCAAAGCAAAGGAAGAAGAGAGTGGCATGAAGAACAAGAATTATCTGCTTCGTGTAGTGACCGGTAACAAAGCTGTAAAGTAGATGGGGCTTAAACGGCTTGATGGTGCAAATTAAAATCATTTAAAAAATATCTGCTACCAAATCTAACAGCCACATTTTGATATGGATTACTTCTAATATATTCACATTTTTGTCCTGATTTGTTCCCAGAATGCTCGGGCCCGTTGGGAATTGAAGGTGGAATCATATCAAATCAGCAAATCACAGCTTCCTCCACCCACCGAGCTCTTTTTGGGCTCCAGAAATGGTATCCCTACTATGCACGTCTTAATAAGAAGGGGCTTATAAACGCCTGGACAGCTGCAGAAAATGACAGATGGCCATGGATTCAGGTAACAGATGGGATGGGACAAGGTTACTGCCAAGTAATGACAAGAGTCATTTCAGAAAGAAGACAGTGAGAACTCAATGTGACTTTTCTTCATGGTCACAGAGGAAAGGAGGATTTAGTTGAGTCCGAATTGACTGTGAACCCTGAAACTGTGGGAAATGTGCAATTCCATTGGGAAGTGTGTTAAAACAGTTAAAAATGTTAAAATTCTCGGGTTATAAGTATCACTATTTTAAGCTGCATATCAAACAGGGAGGTTTTTACATCTGCCATGTGTTCATTAGCACTATGTTAACATGTAGCAGCAAGATTTTGATACTTCAAGAAAACAAAAATTGCATCTTTTCCTTCTCTGTCTCAGAGGTGGTTCCACATGTGCAAATACAAAATATACAATGGATTATGATAATGCCTCAAATGTCTTCAGTCCCCTCCTTCAAAAGCTGAGGGTGTTTCAATTCATACCCTCTTTTTTATTATCGTCAGCTAGCTATTTTTTAAAACAGGAAAAAGCAATGCATACTGAGATATAAAGTGATTTCCCAAAAATGGGATGGATGGTAGTTATCCCAGACCTTATATTTTATCCAGTTCAACACTTTTTGAGCACTTAGCTGAAATGAGACAGTAATCTACATATTAGGAGGGCAGAAAAGGTGATCAAACCATGGTTTCTGTGAAGGATTATACCTCTGCTGGGGGGTGAGGGTTGTTAATAACATCTAACAAGTCATTAATGTGTGCTAGAGAGGAGGGGATTCCAATATACAGTGGGTCAGAGGAAGAAGTAATTAATTATCATGAGAAAGCCTCCTGGGGAAGATAGCCTTTGAGATGTGCCTGGGAAGATGATTTTCAATAGAGCCTAGGCGCTAAGGGAACAACATGATCTGATGTAGGTGGGAACCTGGGAAACAACATATAGAAAATCTTGACTCGTGTATCGGTTGCTGGGGGAATGTGTTCACGTTTAGTGCGTGAGTTTAGTGTACCTTAGGAGTCACACATACTAAAAAGTTTTAGCCTTATTCCATCGGAACAGGGAGCTATTTACAGAATGTCGATTTGTTTAGGTAGCTGATCTGTTTTATCTGCTTACTACATATTTTGAATCAGAGGTAATTTTCAAGATAGCAATCCATGATGTGACATTATTAGGTGCAGTGTATAGGGGCTGCTTTACAGGCAGTTAATAGGAAGGGAAATTGATTTATGGTCAAGTAGTATGACTTCCATACTTTAGAAACAGGGCCCAAATCTCCTTCAGGTATTTTCTGTGTTCAAGTTGTGTATGAATTTTTACATATCCTGTATACATTTCTTTTATCTATGCGGCTCCATGTGGTTTCTTGATATTCCTGTTTTGTTTTGTGAATTTATATTTGTATGCATTTGCAGAAATTGCTTCTTAAATTACACCTGATTTTTCTAATCTATAGCCACATGTGCAATTAGAATTCCAGATAATGGAATTGGCACATCTGTACAGTTTTGATCATAGACTAATGACATTCCAATTAAGGTTTAAAATGCTTGTTTTCTATTTGCTAAAACTCATTCCAGACACCATTTTTCAGTCGACTGTTATGAAATGCATTTATGGGATTGAGGTCGTGATAAAACTTTAGAAATTATGACTGATAGTAGAAATTGCAGAACAATTGAGAGGTGATGTCACAAGTTCGCCTCAGGGTCTCTGTTTGGCCAATGATGTCTGTGAGCTTCAGTGATTGTCATGTTTCAATAAACTATAAATAGCAGATTTCTGCCATGTTGTCTCTGAGAAACACCTTATTAATATTTCATGTCCTGATTTTTCACTTTACTTTGACCCAATTTATTGTCTACTAAACACTGTGCATCATCCTGCCTTTCCAAGTATGAATGAACTTTAAGTTTTCTTGACCCCAGTGATTGTAAGTGGAAATACCCTCAGTGGTTGACTCTTAGAGCAATTTAGATTAAATATAACTTTATCAACTTGAGGAGAGTAATTAAATACTTCTTATACTTTTAGAGACAGTCTATTACTATTATTATTCTTATCATTATTGTTATTTTGCTTTTACTGTGAAGGCGACAATGAACTCAAAGAAAACCAGTAAAAATAAAAAGGGTTTATAAATCTTGCGTATAATGGGAGGAAGACTGAAAACTCCTCACTGTTATTCAATAAATATTTTATGATTGTGTTCAGAGTATATATTATGTTATTGTGTTCATTAACGACATTGTTATTGTTCTGAAAAGAAAATATTTCTCTCTTTCTTGAAGGAAACTCATATCTAAGAGGCTCTGGGAAGTTTAACCATGTACCAAATTTTCTGTTTGAGCATTAGTAATTTCCCTTCTCGCTTAATTCTTTTATTTATATTCAGTCCTTCAAATGAAACTTTGAGTACTTTGCTTAAACTCACTTATAATGAGCACAGAATTCCCCTAATCTTTCAGGTGTCTGACACACATGCCCTAATTAGTATTCAATTTCATTTTCTTCCTCGTCTTGATGAAATGAAAATTGAAATTGCCATTTTAAATTTACACACTCAGCATGCAATTATTGATAGCACCATGATGTCCATAATTGGCTTTGAATTAAAGGGTTAGTGCAGTAAATACAGTTAAACAAAAATCTTTTTTTCTTTTTTCAAGGTTTTCTGACCTTTATTTTCTCACTTGGATTTTTTTCCAACTAATAAATAATGACCGCCTTAAGCACTGACTGGTTCATTGGCATCCTGGAATATCAATTTCTCTCTCTGACTTCTGTGTTAGAAAAAACAACTGACAGTTATGGAGATCTGTCTTGGGTGATTTCGTATACAAATGTAAAAGCTTATTTAAACGCTCTGGGAACTTTGCTTACTGACTAAGTTCCATCAGAATGATTATTTGTTGTTTATTTTAGAGGATAATTATTTTTCTATTTCTGTTATTTTTCTTTTATAGCTACATATAGTAAAATTTTCACTTTTTAAAAAATTTCTGAGTTGATTTTCTTTATATGTATTCTTTCTAGAATGCGTGTACACTGGATTTCCAGTCATTCATTTATTCATCTACTCAACAAACATTTACTAAATGAATGTCTGCCCTGTAGTCTGCACTCTACGAGGCGCTAAAAATACACAGCGCTTGCCTTCAGGATGCTCTGAATCTAGGATATAGAAAAATAAATAGGGTAAATGTAACAGTATAACATGTGCTGACTGGTCTTACATCATCTGCTAACCATTTCATTTGAATCATATTTTATTACATTCAAATAGCCTATTTTTAGTAGAACTTTTGTTAAACCAAAAACTAATTTAGCATAATATTTATAGACTATGAGAGGAGAGAAATTCCCATTACACTGTGTATGACATAGCTATATTATTACATGCTGATCTATTTGATGGGTATACTAAGGCAGAGCCATAATTTTCCTCTGAAAGTTAATTTACCAGTAATTGTTTCAGTACTAGTATTTTATCACTGAGAAAAAGAGATTTTGATCTTTTTCTTTCAATAATTCATTACCCTTTTAGAAAATCTGAAGATGATCTTAATATGTTACTTTTCTATATGCCACAGCGTTTGTGGAGGGGAAGAGATAGTTATTTCTCAAACTTTAATGTGCACAGGAATCCTATGGGTCACTGCATAAAAGTAGAAACTTCTGGAATGCCCCACAGACCTGGGGCTGGTCATCCTCAGACTGTGCTGTAGAAACACATCTTCTTGCCTGATGAAGCCTGGATGTATACTGCCTGAGATACATTAAAAAATAAAATTTAAAGACACTTTTGCTTGATGATCTGGGCACTTTATTGTTGGATCATTGCATGAGTGGAAGGAGAGAAAAGAACAGGAAGAAAAATGAGGAAGGATAGTGGAAAATATGTGACCCACAAAAAGCCTCTAACCTGGAAGGAGGCAGAACTTGTTCCATATCCTTGTCAGAGGTGCATCCCAGCTTTAGCAGCATTCATAAGTAAGCATTATTCGTTAGTCATACAGTTTTAAGTATTTCAACAGTTAATGTTCCTAAATGGCTATTAGATTCTTCTTTGTTAGAAAATTTAAGATACCCAAAAGCAAGACCATCTTACTTTTGCTTTTTAAATAAAATAATAGCTGGTGTAGAAAACATGGGCCCAAAAGAGATATATGTGAGCACAAGTTGTTACAAATTCACGTTTCTGGAGTACAAATTCCATACGTGATGGGGTTTTTTTTTTAAACTTTGTGAACACTGGGATTGAAGATCCTGCAAAAAATAGAGTAATCATCTATTTCATTTCAAAAGTCTATATACAATGTGTGTAAAAACCTTTTTGATACTTATAGGTACCCAGAACTCCTTGAGACACAAAAATCACTTTTATAAACACGGAATTCAAGAAGTATATATATATATTTCATGTTCTGGTTGTTTTCTAGTTACAGAACCTGAATTATGTAGAATCTAATCCATCTTTACTAGTTCTTCATTTAACTAGAAAATGTTTTAGCCTGTTTTTCCTGAAAAAAGCTACTTTCCCAGATATACTGCCATCCAAACTAGCCTCTTCTCTAAGGTTATTTACATCTGGACACTAATATAATACTTCTAATGATCTTTTTATTTTTTTAAACAGCAATCCTGGGTAGAAAGTTACTGTTCTCCTTTAAGTTGTTTACTAGAAGTGAGCTTTCATACCTAGTTGTATATGTTAAAAAATGCTATTTTTGATTTTAAAAAACAAAAATGCATCTAGCATTAAGCAACAATGACCTGATGCACTTGTACTGAAAAATAATGTATTTAGTCTCTAATTATTTGGGCATTTACCACATTTATACTAATATGAGTGAGTATTGCTTGCTTATTAGCTTTAAAGGATGTGTTTTGGATCTTAACTCCAGTTTCCGTATGCGATGGAATATGTGATTAACCGTAGAGCAATTGTTTGCTAACATAGAAGTTGCATCTGGAATCTCTTCTCTTTCCTCTAAGATGCTTCCTCTCCGACTTTCAGCCCCTCATTGGGCCTCATTGACCTGCATTTCTTGCTGCTCCTCAACTGCCTCTGGCTGTTTTCTGCTGCTGTCCTTAGGCACATAGTCTGTGGACCTTCTACCGTCTTCTTTAGATTCAGCTCCCCTATTCCCTCTTTTATAAAGTGATTCCTGGAATTCCTGCTTTTCATCTCTAAAGCAAGAAGTGACTGCACTGTCCTTTGCTCCCACTCTGCCAACTCTATATTTATATCAGATCAACTAACATACTTGTATGGTTACCGCTTACCTTTCTCCTATACTGTAAAGCCACTGGAGAGTAGGAATTACATCTGACTTAAGACTATTTCCATAGCACATTGAATTTAAAAACTATGCTGGGTATATGCAGCTAATTGATTGATAGAAGAATAGAGACTGTTGAACAAAATAGATGGGAGAGAAAGAACTTTTATTTTCAAGTGGTAATTGTACCACACTGAGTGGTACTGAGAATGCTCAAACAACTCAGTCCATTCTCTATGTTCAGCTGTCATATGCTTATGTTTGAATCATGCCATCTAAGCATGATCCCATTGGTGCCATAAACAATGCAGAGAATGCCTCACCCATCTGAGCAGTAGAAGAATCAAACTTTTAAATCCCAGTGGCCCATGCTTTCTTCCGTAATCACTGCAAACCACTTTTATAAGCAGGATTAGATGGGCGTGGGTAGTATTTGTAAGGTATTGCCAGGAAGTCTGTTAATTAAACCGTAAGTACCAAACACCAAAATTTTCATCTTCTCTTGTCCCGTTTATCTTTTGTTCCTGAAATATTAAAAATTAAATGTTTGTTTTAGCTTCTCGCCCATTTTCGTAAATTTGTTATCATAATCAGACCACCAGAGTTTGAAACCTTAGACAGCGCTGTTGTTAAAGTGATCATATCTTCTCTCTAAGATTAATTTACTCTAGAAATAAATTTTTAAAATATTAGTATCTCTTTAACTTATGCAATTTGTCATTTTTATCCTTACAGAAATGTCAAAAACATACACACTACACCTTATTACTATTATTTATAAAATATAAAATGTAAAGAGTTATAGGGAACCACTTTAACGCAATTTTTAGTATCTGCTAAACTCTTAGTAGATAATTCAGTAAACCACCACCCTTATATAAAAGACTTTGTCATTACACTGGCTATACATTTTGGCCGTGAGGAAAACATTTCCAGCTTAATTTCTGTATTTCCAAGGTTGAGATTTAATTTAATTTAATTTAATTTATTTATTTGAGGAAGATTACCCCTGATCTAACATCTGCTGCCAATCCTCTTCTTTTTGCTGAGGAAGATTGGCCCTGAGCTAACATCCGAGCCCATCTTCCTCTACTTTATATGTGGGACACCTCCCACAGCATGGCTTGATGAGCTGTGCTAGGTCTGCACCCAGGATCCAGGCCTGGGAACCCCGGGCCGCTGAAACGCAGTGCACAAACTTAACCACTGTGCCACCAGCCGACCCCCAAAGATTGAGATTTTAAATGCCTTGTGATTCATTTAGTTCCCACTGTCTCACGAATATGCTTTTTAGGTTATGCCATTGGTAGAGTGAAATAGAGATCATCCGAATTGATTGAAAATAGCAACTCGCTATTGTCATAGAAAAAAATAAACTATTCAAACGTTAGAATTTCTGGTTTTACAATCTACCTTGACCACATTCATCGCAAACTTACTCTGGTTCCCTCTTCATATCTCTTCACCTGACCATCTAGGCAGCAGTTGGGCCATGTCCCAGTTTCCGACACTTAGTACTAAAGGAGATAGCACTCGGGGTTCCTATTGTTTTCTGGAATTTCTTATTGTGACTTTTCTCCAGTATTGGTAAATGCACTCCTCAGTATTCCTCCATGAATGTGACTCCAGTTTCAACCAAGTTGAAGTTAAACCAGCCATGAGATCCGCCTATGGGAAATGCTGCCTATGAATTAGTGGGCTACTGCCTCCAGCCAATAATTCATCCCAACAGGAGTGCAGCAGCGCCTCCTGCAGGGCAGAGAGCGTCTCCTGGCAGCCTGCCCTGAGTCTCCCGGGTGAGAAACACAGAGAAGCAGGGAGAGAAGTGAGCGTCGGAATTAAAAGTTTGATTGTCTCCTCACGTTTATCTTCTGGGAACTACTGGGATTACGATTTGAACTGGGCTGAAGGAATCCCTTATTTCCACTGTAGACACCGAACGAATTCTTCTGCCCCAATGCCTCACTGAAAACCTTGTGTTGAAAATGGGACCAAATACCAAGCCACCTGGCCTGATTCTGAAAGCTTTACTTTCCCAAAACAGTAATTAATTTGAGACCATTTCAATTTGGGGGAATTTGTCCTTGTTGTTTAAAACTAACTGAATGTAGTTAGACTTAAGGGCAGAAAAGGTTACTAGATTCTCCTCTACTTAGGTTCCAAGTGAGTCTCATTATCTCTAGTGTTATGTACTAGCTTTAAAATTATCTAACTGCGAGCACCATGTGCTGCTTCCACTGCTTTACGTGTATTGACTCCATATTTCCCCGTGTTTGATATTGTTCTTATCCCCACTATTCAGAGAGAGAGATCGAGGCACCGAGAGATAAGTTGTCCAAATGCACTAAACTAGTGAGTTTCGCAGTTGGCATTTGCACACAGCAGCTTGTTTGAGAGGCCAGCGCTAAACCATTCGTAACCTCTGTACCATCCTTTCTTTGGCAGCTCTTGGAAGTTCTCTTTTACTCTTTTGGGAGGTAGGATGGGCACTGGTGGTAAGTATAGAGGAGTTTGGATTTTCTTAAGAATTGATAAAAAGTAACTATTATATTCTGTAAATTTATATTTGCTCAAAGCAAGCAGTTCACGTCTAGCCTAGGGCAGTGGTTCTCAGACTTCAACTATGTAAAAATTACCTGGAGAGCTTTTTAAATATGGTCCTCACCCTTAGGGTTTCTCAATTAGTAGGTCAGAGTTGGGACCCAGGGGACTACATAATGAGCAGACACTTCAGGTGAATTTTGATGTTGGTGATCCTGAGAAAAAACTAGTAATCGCTACACTGATGGAGCTCACAGTCGAGGGAGAGAGCCATACTTCATCTTGGATGTGCCCCTTTCACTATTAGAAGCAACTTAATTAAATGAGTTAAGATGTTAGAGAACAGTGTATTGAGACAGTAAAATGAGACATCAGTGTGAAACATTTTCAAGTGATGGATGACATCAAGACGTCACAATTCCAAGACCTAACTGCTTGAGCTGCTTAGGTGATATTTTGTTGTTAACCTGCTTGTGTCAGTGTCTGCCTTAAGTGGAACTGTCATTCCTCCAAGCCCTGGAAATAGGAACACTTAATTGTTTTCAAAGCTTTTTTTCCTGTGACAAGAGGCCTTCAATAATTAAGTCATAATTAAACAGTAAAAGGATTGTAAAAATATCCACATCCCATAAGACCAGGCTTTTCAGTGTTCTATGGTTCAGTGTCCAGGTGGATCTTAGGAGTCTTCAAGGAAGAAATATTTACTTTCTGGAATATGATGAAAACATCAAAAAGCCATTTACATTTTAATTATTAAATATGAATTTAGCATAGTCACCATTTTTGAAGATGACATTAAGGAAGTGATTCTAGACAGAGGGGATACAATTAACAAAGGAGACAGAGGAGCTCAAGGAACATCAGGGACTGGTCTTACGAGAGTGAAAAGTTGGGTATAAGTAGGAGGAACAGGAGGACAAAAATCTACAAAGGTAAGGAGACACCAGAATGTGAAAATACGTCAGTGCCAAATGAAGGTGGCAGTTGATGGTTATTGAAGGGTTTTCAGCAAGGCATTGACACTCTCAGAACTAGAGTTCCCGAAGAGGACCTGTCAGTGGTTTGCATCATGAGTACCCAACACCATGCTGAGAGCTTTGGAGACATTCAGTGAAGTTTCACTGAATAAACATTGTGCTTCATGCAGAGACCAGCCGAGGAGCTGGCACACCAGCAAGGGGGCTTTTATAGCAACCTGCCCAGAGGAGGACCTGGATTTGACAGGCTGCTGTTGAAATCAAAATAAAAGACAAAATTGTAAGAGGGCTTGGGGCCAACCCGGTGGTGCAGTGGCTAAGTTCTCATGTTTCACTTTGGCAGCCTGGGGTTCCCTGGTTCAGATCCCGGGTGCAGACCCACGCACCGCTTGTCAAGCCATGCTGTGGCAGGCATCCCACATATAAAATAGAGGAAGATGAGCATGGATGTTAGCTCAGGGCCAGTCTTCCTCAGCAAAAAGAGGAGGATTGGCGGTAGATGTTAGCTCAGGGCTAATCTTCCTCAAAAATAAATTTATAAGAGGGCTTCAGGGTGCAGTGTTGACCACTGATTGAATTGTGTGTTAGGGAAGGGGAGGGAGCAAAAAAATAAGGAAAATTAAATTCCACGGTTTGGAATTTGAGCATGATTTTAGTAGCAGTGACAGAAATATAGACATCAGGAAAAGCAGTTGATCTGCTTGGAAAATGATGAACGTATTTTGGGTCATAATGTTTGATTTCCTTGGAGAAAATCCTAATAACAGCGTCCAGCAGGAAGTTGAAAGAGTGAGTTTGCTGCTCTGTACAGAGAGTGGAAGTGGATCAAGTGGGCACCACTGCCATGTGACACTTTTCCTTATTGCCATTTGTCATTTGTGAGTCACATGGCCACACCTAGTGGAATGGATGTTAGGTGGTGCCCACTTAGAGTTGAAATAGATATTTGAGGGGACAAACGGGAACTCTAAAACAGAATATCTTCCCATAGTGGTGAAAATTTTTCTTCCATTTCCATTTCCATCAAAACAGTCTATAAGACAACAGGCTTACCTGAAAGCATCATTGTGCAGGACCCTTAGGAAGAAAAGAACTGAACTTGGAGCTTCTGAATAAGTGTACCATTCTACATTAACTCCTTTTCCAGGACATTTTGGTTTTGTACTGTAGGTTGGCTATATTTTCTCCATGTATTTGTTTTTAATGTTGTTATTGCTGCGGCTGCTGCTGTTTTCCTCAGAATTGATATATTTAATTAAAATAGTAGCTGTTTCAGCCTAACACTGGCGTACTTAGTATAGATTGTTTTATTTTGTTGTGATTTTGGTTCTTGAAAAAGTAATAATGGTCTCCTTTTTTTCCACAAATGGGCTCTCAAATTTCTTGCATCTATTATATATTCAATGCTTCAATAGCTTTGAAGTATTTTTTTCTTTGAGTTCATAATACGTAGGCTATATTTTCATTTCTCAGATTTAAACAAAAACTGTGTTAAAGCCAGGTCTCCTTAGTTTATTACTATCATTAGTGCTATTAAGAGCCAGAATGCTGAATTTCAGAAGTAAATGTGAATTTTTCTATCTTGGTTTTCCTAGCAGGAGCCCAACCTAATCCAGTATTTTCACAGAATGGCAGCTTTCAAGAAGCTCTTACACTGAAATGTGATTATCTTGCAGGACCAAAAAACAAATAAGGCATTTTAATATTGCCTATGAATCTTAGCTTTTCTTTTCTTAGGAGCGTTAACCCAGATTTGGAAAGACGTACATGAACATTGAAAGAAGAACACATTATCTGATATTTTTTTTAATGTTTTCAAATCTGCCATAGGTGGACTAGTATTTATTGAGCAGCTACTGCTTACAGAGAGCTGTTTGGGACAGACAAGTTTCCCATGCCTATATGGAGCTTATTTAAGTAGATAAAACATTTTAAATTATCTTATGTGGAAATTTCTAATTCATTGTGTGAACATTTGAGAGGGAAAAAAGCTATTTGATTTAATTCCACAAATAATTGAACTCTTCACCTCAAGGAAGCCTTCTCTAACTTCAGCCCTTACCCCAGATCGGATGTGCTTCTCCTAATATATGTTCTTATTGCTTTTTGTTCTTTTCTTGCGTAGCACTTGTCACAGCTTATGATTAAAGACTAGATAGGAGATTATTTTATTACGTAAGCTGCATGAGGGTAGAGGCACTGTCTGTTGGCTCACTTCGTATTCTCACCAGTCCCAATGACTATACCTTTAAGAAATAAGACAGATATGCTATCGTGATTCTTTTGGTAGCCTCAAGACTTAGAACACTTTTTATTTGCTCAATAAATATTTATTAAATGAATTAATAGTGTGAAGGTAAATAAGCCACATTACCTATAAATCTAATATGAGTACAAGACATTTGCATAAGCAGTTGTATTCCATGGTGAAGTAATACCGTGTTCGAGATCAATGTTTCTCGATTCAACTGGCCACTAGCACTTTGAACAGTTACTTAACCACTCCAAACCCACCTTCTTTACATATAAAGTGGCAACAAAAATAGACTGGCTCTTAAGGTTGTTGTGGGGATTATATGATGGATGTTTAGTCACATACAGCAAGTGATTAATAAATGTACATTCTCCTTCATTCAACAAGTATTTATTGAGAGTTCTAGCCAAGACTTTTAACTGTGCCCCTACATCCTTTTCACCTGTTTCCATAGCAAGAGGGTTATTAGTTAAGCTTGTTTTACCTCAGATTAGACTTTTTCTGTACAAGATTCTGTATATTCTATATAAAAATAAGAGTCTTTTAGACTATATATCCCAACCTCTCATTCCACTAGGTGTGACTCACAAATGCCAAAGGCAGATAAGGAAAAGTGTCACATGGTGATTTCTGGGAACCCTCCTAAAGAGACAGCCCCCACATGCCCCCTTCTCCCCTCTTCTTCCTTTCCTCCATCCTGCTGTCGGGAACTCACATGCTGCCATCTTGGACCATGAGATCAGGGTTACATACACTGCCAACAAGATAGAAGGGCCCAGAACCCTGATATATGGACCCCTGCTGCCTTGTCACACATTTACACAAGGGAGAAAGCAAGTTCTTTCTTATATAAGCCACTGTTAATTTGGTTTTTTGTCACTCACAGCTGAACCAAATCATCCCTAATATGAGTCTGTAAATAGCACGTTCAGTATTAGATCCAAGGCAGAATGTATTAGTGCCATAATAATAATTTTTGTGTTGCATGTAAGAGCAAAGGAAGCCATTTAAAATGAGATGTAAAGGGCGGATAAGTTTTCAGATTGCTGCAATAGGTGGAAGGGGCCTTTCTGGTGGACAGACCAGGCAAAGGAAGAATTGCCTTTTGTCCAGCTTCACCAGAGCCGCATAATGCCCAAGCATAGCGTGTGCTCCCCCTCCTGGGCTATAGCTCTTGCTCTCCTCTGGGTCTGGGATGACCATTCAATCCTGGCGCGTGACCTTGGGCAGGCCACTTGACTTTTCTTGGCCTTGGTTTCCTGTTTCCGTCAGTATTAGGAGATATTTTCTCTTTATGTCCATGAGAAGGCATTTGCCCCTTTATTTATCATTTAAAACATTCTGCTTCGTATTGCAAATAGTTGTTTGTGTCTTTTCCTCTTTAGATTACGTGTAACTGCAAAGATCTTTTCTTTTTTTATTTTTGTGAGGAAGACTGGCCCTGAGCTAACTACTGCCAATCCTCCTCTTTTTGCTGAGGAAGACTGGCCCTGAGCTAACATCCATGCCCATCTTCGTCTACTTTATACTGGGATGCCTACCACAGCATGGCTTTTGCCAAGCAGTGCCATGTCCACACCCGGGATCCGAACCGGTGAACCCTAGGCCACCAAGAAGTGGAACGAGTGAACTTAACCACTGCGCCACTGGGCCGGCTCCAACAAAGATCTTTTCTGTCTTTACATCATCATGTTTGTATGTTATAGACATGCAACAAATATTGGACAAATTAAATTCATTTGATGATTATATAGGCATAAATGCACACATGATAACAAACAGAAATATAGCTGGAAAAATAAGTTGTGATGACTTTGTCAAAATTAGCACATACCAGAGTGAAAATGTTCATGTTTTAATTTGGTAGGAGGTGGAAACCACTGAAGGTTTGAAAACAGAGAAGAGATCTAAGAATTGAGAAAATCTATAATTCAAACTACCAAAAAAAAAATCAAGTTAGTTTGCCTAATTTTGAATGTCCTACTAACATGATTATAGTATTTTGTTATCAGAAATTTTATGTCACTTTTAAAAATCATATGAATCTTAGAATTATGGGTCCATAATTTTTAAATGTAAATATATAAAACATATACATAGTTTCATTCACTTTCCATAAAATTAACTGTAAAATTGGAGTTATAATGTAAATTTTTGTATGAATAAATCCGGTCAGTGATAAGTATGCAGTAGCTTTTGATCATTAAAAACAGCTTGTTTTCTAAATCTAGGTCCGCACTCTAACAAAATTATAAAAATAAAGGAATGATATTCTTCCATTTAAAAAAAATTTATTCTTCAAGGTTTATAAATGTTAGATAAAACTGTATTATAGTATTTAGTTAGGGGAAGTAGAAAGAAAACTTTACAAATGATACAGTTGGTATATTTCTTTAAAGATTTCCTAATTGCCAAGATCTGTTCAGCAAAATCATCATTTTTAAATAATGAGGTATATTCTATTTTCTTCCTCATGAATTTCAAATAGTTTAAGTTTTTGTTATATAGCATTTTTTGATAGTGGTGAAACTGTGTTTCTCTGAAAACATGTAAAAATATTATTCAACTTTATTAAGGAGTTGATGTTGGACAAGAGTACTGTGTGAGGAGTAGAAATTTTTCTCTGATTGGTTTTGCTCTTCACTTTGTCTCCTCCTTACTTCTACGGGAGCAGAGATGACTAAAATTCCCCCATCATCTTTCCCTCTTGGCTCATACGGAAGACCAGAATTGCCCAATTCATTTCTTAGGGTTACTATAAAGAACAAATGGAATAGTGTATCATGTGTAGAAAAGCCTTTTGAAAAGTAAATGTTAATTAACAAAATAGAGGCTGACCTGCCAGATCACTGTGAATTAAAGAAGCGTTTTGTTCTTTATGTTGTTTTTCTACATTTGTAAATGAGAGATTTAATTTTCCTCTTCCTGGAAAGAATGGTCAGATAGCAAACAATCATTGAATGCTTAAAGATGCTAGGCACCTAAGGGACAGCATCATCTTTGATACTCAGACAACCCTATGCATTCGATAGCATCTCATTATCGATGTACGGATGGAGAAATTCTGGTTTGCAAAGTTAAGAAACTTGCACAAGGCCATGGTAGGAAGTACATAGCACAACCTGGTTACCAGCCTAGGTTCTCAGAAGACAAACATCTTGCTCTTAATTAAGTACAGTGATCTACTCTCACCGTAAAGAAACAGAACTTCTGATATCTCTTGGTCGAAGCAGGAGATTTGGGGTCTTTTTGGTCCCTAGCACTGAGCAGCACCTAGAAAGGAGGGGCCAGTCTGCCCACCCTAAAGACACAGTACAGGACTCCCAGTTCCAGGCTTTACTTCTCTTCCTTTCTCATCTTCACAGTGTTCTTGTAGCACCACCATTCTCCCTGACACCTGAGAATAAGAGGTCCCAAACTCCACAAGTCCAGACCTGGATGTTGGTTTGTTGTACAAAACTGTGAGTTCAGATTTCAGGATTTATTTGCTCACAAAGGTATTCAAAATGTTAAAACAGGGGCCGGCCCCGTGGCCGAGTGGTTAAGTTCGCGCACTCCGCTTTGGTGGCCCAGGATTTCGCCAGTTCAAATCCTGGGCCTGGACATGGTGCCGCTCATCAGGCCATGCTGAGGCAGCATCCCACATGCCACAACTAGAAGGACCCACAACTAAAAATACACAACTATGTACCGGGGGGCTTTGGGAGAAAAAGGAAAAAATAAAATCTTAAAAAAAAATGTTCAAACAGCTTACAGCATTTTACTTTCCATGTTTTATTCAAAAATAATTAGATACTTAAGTGAAGTACCTTTAATTCCCATAGAACTAAAATGCAAATTACAAATTAATCCTTAGTATAGAAATGTATGAGCAGGTGGAAGGATTAAAAGATATAACTTGCTTCTGCTAGAGAGATTTCATTATAGACTGCAATGAATCTTTCGTATCAGGTGGCTTTTGAAGAGACTATGGAATATTGCCAGTGTGTGTCCAATTTTGGAGTCATATTAAAAACCTAGTTTCAGTTTGTCTGAAATTAGATAATCTGGTTCGCCCAGTTAATAATATTCCTAGCAGCTATCTTTAGGTATAGAATAACAATTTTGTAATAGGGAGAAATAACCAAGCACTATTTAGTGTGTCTATTTACATAAAATTTTTGAATCATGAAATTAAGTTTTCAAAAAAAGCTGTGAAATATAAGATCATTTTGTTATTGTTCAGAGCATACGCTGATATATTCCAATGTGACAATGCACTTTAAGTTCTAAAATATATTTATTTATTTCTAGTTTTGAAACACAGATGTAAGATCATACTTATTTAGATTAAAATAAAGTCAGAGAAACACAAAGAATATAGAAAGCTAAGTTATTGCTTGGTAATAGCTACTGCAACTGTGTCGCAGACATTTCTACTCCTTCTATTCAGCCTTCTTATTTCTCTTTCTGGTTAATTCATTCGTATGGCACAATGCTAGAAAATAATATCCTAGAAAATTTGCCACCCTTTACGCTAGAGCATATGTTTGCTTTGCAGTCTTCCTTTTTTTCAGTACATAAAAATGAAGAGTATCACAGTATTCTGCTTCCCAGAAGTACCTTCTACATTTTTATTTTGTGATGTTTGTTTCTATCTTGATGTTTAATTGATCCCATGTCAGCATTTAAAATTTCAGGGCACTTGCTGCCACCATCAATAGTATCTTCACAAATGGAAAAGTATAGATGTTCTCATAGCAACTGTTCTGTTTACGTTGTTGTTATATGCATGCTACAAATGACACACTGAATTAAAAAAAAAATTAGAGAGCACATGGGGATGATGCGTTCTTCTCTACCTGCTCACCTTACTGTCCTGGAAGGGGATATGAGCATCAAGGAATTCTCCATTTTACCTAAGACTATACTTAAAGTAATTGGACATCCTTTTTTGATCTTTCTTTTCTGATGCACTCAGCACGGTCCTCATCACATCCACTTTGAAGTCCACTCAGTGAGATGGTCGAAGCAGAGGAGGGCATTCATGAGGACCCTGAAGTGAAATTCCTCCTCCTCGTTCCTGGGCCAGGGCCAGCTATTAGAAGTAATGTTCCTCTCCTAAGAGCTGTCTTTAAAAGAATTTGTAATTGATAAACTCCTTAAAACTTTTCAACCGTGTTTATTTCTCTCTCTGTTTTTTGTAGAACACGTTTGTGATGATTCTTTTGATTTTTGTCTTTCTATTGCCCACTTCACATCTGCGTAAGAGCTATTGCTTGTGGACATGGCCACCCACAGGAATTTGAGAAAGCCGAGCCTCTGGCCCCCAGCCTCCCTGGTCCCTCTGCCCTTTGTAGCACACCCACTGCCTCTGTGCTTGTGCATCATGGACTTTTTTTTCGTTTTGGAAGCACCTTAGGCTTCTTTGAAAAATATTAGCAAAGTGACCTTATTTTTCCTTATTTCTAACGTATTTTTATTAGGTTAGTGTTTCTACTCATGTACTGACATCGTTTTCTCTTTTTCTTCTTGTTTCTTCTCCTATCTGTTCTTCACGGTTTCTCTCTTTTTCTCCTTCCTTCCTTCTTTTCTTCCTTCTTTCCTTTCTTCCTTCCCTTCCTTCTTCCTTCCATCTTCTTATTGAATCTATTCAGATTGCTGGGCTTTTTACAAATAATGACTCCTTTAATTCTTGCTCTAGCCATATGAAGTAACCAGGAAAAAGATAAGAAAAACCTAAAATTCAGAGTGTATGAATTAAAATCTATACCTCAGACCATAAAACCTCACTTGTGAAGGTTCTAGATTACCTTAACATATACTATTCCACCTAACTGAATATACAGGGTAAAGTCTTTAAACAAAACAGCCACAGTTCAGTTTGCTCCTGAATGTGAAACTGTGAATGTTGGAGCATGTCAAGAAACTCAAACCACGGCAAGTACCGAGAGAGGGGAGATGAGTATAATATAGTGAAAACTCTTCAGAAGCAGGTAGAAATTCAGACGAAACCGTTGTGCCAGGCCAGGACTCTTGGAGCAATATCCAGATTGCACCCTGGATGCTGAATTGCTTCTGTCACCTGCTGTTTAGTGAATGAGGTGTTTCACTTTGATTGGAAGTTTTACCAGGTGCAGAGAGTCATAAAGAGATTCTAGTTTATTCATATGTGTTCTTTTCCTATCTTTTTTCAAAGAAGACAGTTAAGTTAACTGAACACATGTTAAAGGCTGACCAGCATTCAGAACAGTGGGGGGCAGTTCAGAAGCCCTCTTATCTGGAGCTTCAGAACTAAGCATTTGCTAGTTAGTAAAAACAGATTAAAAGAAAAAAGCATTTAAATTCTGTTTCATATCTCTTGGATGAACCGAACTCATAAAGCATTATTGATTTTTTCATTTCTTTGCTTAAACATACTAGTGAAGTTATCCAAGCATAGAATCCTAGATATTAACTATTTTCCCCAATATTATCAATCGTTTTCACTAATTTGCCTTTTCAGAGTTTTTCAAAGCTTATTCATGTTTTAATAGGCAAAAACCCCCTCTCCTTTTCCAGTCACATTTTAGCAATTATGCTTCATTAAATTACATCATTAAAATAACAAGCACAGCTTGAAAAAACAGATTGAGGAACAAACACAACAGACTCGTGGTTAGTGTGCAGCTCAACTGGCAAGAACAAGGAGAGTGAGCCTGACAGAACAGCCCAAAGCGCCGGGATGTGTGGAGCAGCGACTGTTTAACAGTAGGAACGAAGAGTATCAGTGGATCAGGTTGTTGGCGCTATGGAGATTGCTTAAGACAAGTTCTATTATAGCAACAAGGACCTGTCATACCGGAACTATGAGCTAAGCCCTGCTGGCCTGAGTTAGTCCTTTCATCCTGAAACACCTCAAAGGCCTTCCTCCCTAGGCACGTTCATGAGGCTTCCCATCACCAGGCCTCCAGAGAGGATGATAAAGATGCATTCCATAAAATACTTTATATTAATAGGATAATGTGAAAGAACAGGGAGTTCCAATTCCCTGTAATTTTTAACTAGAAGCTTTTGGTGATAATGTTCCTATCTTCTTTTAACTCAAGTGATGTCTTTACAGACTGGATACTTAGAACTGCCGGAGGCTCAAGTTATTTCTCATATCACACAAAAGGGATAATTACCTATTATTTTTGTCTGGGGCTGATCTGTATTGCCAGCACCCAACCAAAGGCCCTCCTAGGAAGATTGTCTTTACTGTGACCTGGGAAGGCATACTTAAATGAGCTTCGCTATGAACAATATTGTGGATAGAAAAAAAAAAAATCTCATTTTCAAATTTAAAAGTTTAAATACTATCAGTGCAAACTCATTATCTGGAAATTTCAAATAAATATCTATACTCACATACTTCCAGACTCTTCATGTTAGGGAAAACAGCTAATTGAATGCATGTTTTTTTTTTTGCGTCACTACCAGAAGTAGAATGTTAGTACATAAAATGAAATCTCTGTTAAGGTGAAAGTGTCATGAATAATGACAATTTATAATTTTTAGGTTACTCTAATTTTCTCCAATTACACATTTTCTTTATAATGATCATACAAAAATATTGTTGTTAATTCAATGGAAGGACAACTGTTATAGTCATGCGAAATACTCATTTCCTGAAATTGAAAGGTGCTTACTACAGTTTGGTGGTTCTTTCCTTAAGAGATATGCTTTTCTTTTAAAGTGTGAATATGTGCATATCTAATATACAGTAATACCAAAGTCCTCATGTTACATTTTTAGCAATTCTAATGATGGAATATGCATCAGTCTCATCCAGTCTAGCAGATTCTTTTATTACTTGATCTTTTACCTGATACTTTTATTATTTGTATGATAAACCATACCCTCATCATTAAAAGAGAAAAATTTGCACTTTTAAAATCTCTATACATTAGCACTTAGTAGTCAGTTTAAACAAACTGCCTGTGTTTTGTGCAAATTGTGTAAACATTGGTACACAAAATGATTGCTATAGAGTATCATTATTAAGTACTGTATATTTATATAGTACTTTAATGTAATATGCTATCTAATCTTTAAATCTGCATTTTTTTATATGGCAACTCATGAAGTACTGCTTGTGTGTGTGCTTCAGTAATCATGAAGTCAATGACCATGAAGTGTTTGATTTTAACATGATTTTCCTATGACTGAGTTATGAATCAGGCATTTATTTTCTTTGCTAGTTGAACTTGTTATAGTAATTAAACAAGAAGACCATTAGACTGAGCTGACTTTAACACCTTACCAGCCGACATCAGCAAACAGAAACCTAAGCCTATAAATGCCTCAAGGTTAGGAAATTGAAACCTAAGCACAACCAACCACCGACAGCGAACTAGGCTTTCCCAAATAATGCGGCCACTTAGCCTACAGCCAATCAGATATCTCCCTTGCTTTGCTGCCACCTCCTCTCTCTAAAAGTCTCCCTCCTGGCTCCTGTTGGTGGACTGCTCCTAAGCACTTTGGTTTGGTGCTGCCCCACTCAAATGAATTTTTGCTCAAATAAACTCTTAAAATTTTTAATCAGTTTATCTTTAAACAATCTTTATTTGGCAAATGCTTCCTAGAGTTTCTTCAAAAAGAATTCCTTCTCTTCTACTTCCCAAGTATTACAATATTTAAAAAACGGAATGCTTCTTTTTCAATTAAATAAAATAACAAAGCGGTTCCTTTTTGCAAACTGTGTTTGTTTGCATTTTATGTTTGGATTATTCTCATGTAGAGATACCAGCTAGCAGTCAGACCTACACGTGAATGCACTACTTAAGCATAACAACTTTTGGTAAAAAGTTTGAGGTAGAGAAAAACAATTAGCCATTCATAAAGCCTACTCTTAAAGCTAATTGCTTATTTAACACTGGTTTTTGCCTAATTACAACCATAAGCAATTTTAAGTACGTTATTATATAATAAATATGTTTGAAATGGTGATGCACTGTATTTTCTACTAGGGAATGAGTCTGAGAAAATACTTTTGTATATAACAGTTCTAATACATCAGATGGCCACACTTAAGTTGCTTTTCTTGAGGATAGAGGAGTAAATGGGAGGAGCCAATGATCCCTTCCCCGGCTTAGGATATCATTTGCCAGCACCGATTTGAGGATGAACATCTTTATTTCATGACATTGTTACTCATTCCCCACCTTCCTTCCCATTCCTTTTTCCTTAAAGAAACCCAACCTAGGAGAATTGATATGTAACCTTTCATTTCACCTTCCCTGTGTTGATTTACACAAGCGGCTTATTGGAAAGTGCGTGATGTTATGTTGTATACGTGTGTTTTTAAATTTGCATAAGTGGAATCGTATATATTTCATTTGGTTCTTTCTTTTTCAAACATTCTTATATTTTCTAGATAGCCATGTATAAATCCAGTTCATCACTTCTGACTCTTAGAAAGTATGTCTGTGTGTGTGTGCAAGAGCGTGCACACACGCATATGCATGCACACACTTACACATTTTATATTTTAAACTTCTGTTCCTCCAGGGATATTCACTTAAACTGCTCTTCTTTGCTGACGTAAAAATATTCTACAATAACTATATGTGTGCCTATATCATTGAACGCTCATGCAAAAATTTGGGGAGGGAAAATAGCCAGAAATAGGTTGCATAATTTTACTAACAACTAACAGATTGAAGTAACTATGCCAACTTTTACCCCCACCATCGGCAGAGGAATACTTGGTATCACCAATCCTTGATATTATCTTAGATTTTGTTTTGCCATTCCGTTGGCTGTAAATTGCTATCTTTTTATTTAATTTGTATCTATTTAATTGCATCTATTAAGTTTAGCTATTGTTATTTCCTTTTGTCTGAATTGCCTCTTAATGTCCTTTGCTCCGTTTTCTATTGATTTCTTCATCTCTTTGGGGGGTGTGTGTATGAATGTGGGTGTGTGTGTTTGTGAAAACCCTTCATATATTTCAGATCAGTAGTTCTCAACTGAATGCGCAGTTCATGTATCGCTTGTGGAAGCAGGGCTCCCAAAGACCCATTCAGAAGGCTCATAGGTCAACACTGTTTCCACAGTAATTCGAAGACTTTCTTTGCCATTTTCACTGTATTAACATTTACAGTGAAGCCACAAAACAATGGTGTGTCAAACAGCTGGTGCCTTCGCACAAATCAAGACAGTACCACCAAACCGTACTAGTACTCATTGTATTCATCTCCATGATGCACATGTTGAAGTGAAAAAAAGAAAAGAAAAGAAAATCCAGCCCATTTAAGAATACCTTTGATGAAGCAATGGTGATCATCAACTTTATCAAATGCCAATCCTTGCTATGTCTGTAGTATTCTGCGTGATGAAATAACAATTACACGTAAAGCATTCCTGCTGAGTCCTGAAGTACGAGGCGTATCTCAAGGAAAAGCACAGGGGAGGTTGTGTGAGTTGCAAGCTGACCTACTCCCTCCTTTTCTGAACATCGTGTTTACTTCAAAGAACAACTGACTGACCACGACTATTTATCCCTGGATATTTGGCAGACATGTTCTTGAACAGGAACAAAGTAATACTGCTCCATTAGGGAAAACAGCTGACAGTGTTTCTTACTAGTGATAAAATTAGAAATTTCAAGTGAAAATTAGAATTTTGGCAAAAATGTAACTACCAATGTGAGCTTGACAGCTTCCAGTACTGACAAAGGTTTTTCTAATGAAATTGGTGGTAACGTTAATGAATGTGACTTTTTGATAGTGTGTAACAAGGTATACCATTCTTTAAAGAATCTGCATAGCTCAGTGAGCCTGTGTTTGCCAAATGACCAGTGCGTGATGTTACAAGACCATGCATCAAAAAAGATCCATTCAAAGTGCGTGATAAACGAATGGGTTTTAACATAACAAATATTTAAAGTTTACTGGTAGATTTCAGATTCAAAGCTGCAACTAAAATTTAAGACGTTATTGCTGGTCAAGTTTTGGGGTGGTAGGAAAGAAGAATATATGCACTTATCTGGAAACGTTATTAAAATACTCCTTTCAGGGGCTGGCCTGGTGGCATAGTGGTTAAGTTCACAGGCTCCACTTTGGTGGCCTAGGGTTCGTGGGTTCAGATCCCAGGTGTGGACCTACACACTGCTCATCAAGCCATGCTGTGGCAGCGTCCCATATACAAAGCAGAGGAAGATGGGCACGAATGTTAGCTCAGGGACCATCTTCTGCAAGCAAAAAGAGGAAGATTGGCAACACATGTTAGCTCCCGGCCAATCTTCCTCACACATACACAAAATACTCCTTCCTTTTTCAATGACATGTCCGTGTGAAGCTGGGTTTTTTTCATATACTTCAGTCAAAAAATGTTTTTCAATGGATTGAATGTAGAAGCAGATATGAGAACCTACTTGTTTTCTCTTAAACCAGATATTAAAGAGATTTGCAAAAATATAAAATAACCTCTCCTCTGTAAATTTTTGGTTTTGGACAATATAATTATTTTAATAAAAATACAGTGTTTATGTTCAAATGTAATTAGTTTATTATTGTTGTTTTAAAATCAATTAACAAATATTTCTAAAATTTGTCAGTTTTAATTTCTAATACAATAAGCATTGATGTACAGATATAACCCACAAGGTGAGTGTATTTGCTCTTTGGGGCCTTCAATAATTTTTAAGAGTAAAGCAGTCTTGAGACCAAAAATTTGAGAACTAGTGTACCAAATAAGGCCCTGTCCTCTCAGAATTCTACTTCTTAGTTCTCTCCCCAAGCTGTTTACCTCCTGATGGAGAAGCCACTGTTAGCTAGTTTTTTGATTTTGCTTTCAGAGACATTATAATCATGTACAAGAAAAAATATGTGTCTATTATTTGCCCTTTACAGTAATATAAACAGGAGTATGCAATACATACTGTTCTGTTGCTGAAGTCTTAGAGCTCTTTTCACATAATTTCCAGATAATTGTAGATATTCTTCTTTGATACCACATCAAAACTTGACAAGCAGTAATTTCTTAAATCTTATGCTAAGATCTCTCTCTCCATTTCTTCTTATTCTTTAATTTTTTTGGTAAAGAAGATTGGCCTTGTGCTAACATCTGTTGCCAATCCTCCTCTTCTCTTCTTTTTTTTCGCTTGAGGAAGATTGTCCTTGAGTTAAGATCTGTGCCAATCCTCTTCTATTTTTTGTATGTGGGATGCCATCACAGCATAGTTTGATGAGCAATGTGTAGGTCTGGGCCCAGGATTCAAACCCGCAAACCCCAGGCTGCTGAAGCAGAGCATGTGAATGTAACCACTACACCACTGGGCTGGCCCCTCCCTTTCTGTTTCTCTCTCTCTCCCTCTCCTTCTTCAGCCCTCCTTCATTCTTGTTTTGTTTTACAACTGAATAGTGTTCCATTTTCTGGACTTTTCCATAATGAAATGACTTTGACCCCTATTGAGAGACATTTTAAATTGTTTGAAATCATGTTCTGCTATATGGCACTGCAGGGAACCACTTTTTACCGACATACATTGGCTACGTGTGATTATTCTTATAGGCTACACTCCTAGAATGAAATTGCTGAGTGTAAGAAAGTGTGCACTTGTCGTTTTGTCTCACATCACTAAATTTTCCTTCATAAAAGACTGTGTCATTTATACTCCTATCAGGAATGTACAAGCTTGCCTATTTCTTTACACTTCGGCTAATAATCAATTTTTGTACTTTTTGCTGATGTGAAAGGTGAACTATAGTATCTTGAGGTAGATTTAATTTGTATCATCTGTAAGATAGACTATCTTTTCACGCATTTAAGATCCATGTGTTTCCTTTGATGTCAACTAACAAAATCCTTTGCCCATTTTTTTTCTGTTGGAGTGTTTGGGTTTTACCTAATATATAAGATCTCCTAATTTTTTTGATTAATCAATTATTTGCTTTAATATAATTTGGAAAATATTAATCCCAATTTTTCGTTTGCATTTGACTTTATTTTGCTTTTTATCTTAAAAAAATGTCTACTTTAATATGATAACATTTTGTGTGTGTGTATGTGTGTGAGGAAGATTGGCCCTGAGCTGACATCTGTTGCCAATCTTCCTCTTTTTGCTTGAGGAAGACTCTCCCAGAGCTAACATCCATGCCAATCTTCCTCTACTTTGTATATGGGATGCCACCACAGTATGGCTTGATGAGCAGTGTGTATGTAGGTCCACACCCAGGATCCGAACCTGTGAACTCCGGGCTGCTGAAGCAGAGCATGCGAACTTAACCATTACACAACCAGGCCAGCCCCAATATGATAACATTTTTAAAACTAGCGCCATGATTAGGTAATCATTTTCATCTCTAAGGCTATTTTTAATTCTATATTTTCCTCTGGTCCTTTTGTGGCTTCTTTCTTTCTTTCTTTCTTTTTTCATTTAAGTGTTTAATTTACCTGGAATTTACTCTGGGGTAAATGACAGATATTGATCTAAATTTATTTATTTGATGTGTCTACCAAATTGTCCCAGCCAAGTTATTGAATAGTCTCTCTTTTCTCCACTGATTTAAATATCACTTATTTCATATGCAAAATTTCCTTACATAGTGGGATCTATTTATTGGTTTTCTATTCTGTTTTATTGATCTGTCTGCCTTTATATGTGCCAGTGTCATGCTATTTTAATTATTTATATGACATTTTCCATTGATAAATGCTGAACTAGATTAATTATATGTTGATCTTATATTAAGCAAACTTGCAGAACTTTTCAACTGCTTTTTATTATTTGTTGCTTCTCTTAATTTTTCAAAGTAAATTGTTACATCATCTGCCAATATGGGCAGTCTCTATATCTGATCCTGTTGCCTTCTGGAAAAGGTTTTATAACTTGTCTTGCTTCCTCACTCGTTTATCTTCAGCTGTGTCTCTGCTTGAAATCACTCCACGGGGAAATTTATTTAGCTTAACTTTACACTCCTCGATATTTCCAATTGATTCGTATTCATATATTTGTTCCTGCCTTCTGTTTCAAACACTTTTTTATCTTTTTTGGGATTTTTTTTTTTTTTTAATGTTGAAGTCTCAACCTGTCAATTCTATTAGATTAGTTTTTTCTAGTATTAGTTGTGGGGTTTTTTTCTTCTTTTGATTACAGTGCTTGCATTCTCAGAGAGTTTGTGATTAATTTCTTGGCTAGTGATATCCCTGGATGGAAAGAGGAAACCCACATCCTAGCTTCTGCTACTCCAGGTGGATCGAGTTGGTGCAAAGAGGGTTCCTCATGACAGAGTTATAATCTCTGCTCAACCCTAATGTTTCCTTTCCTGGAAAAGACCTCCCCAGCCCCAGACGCTGCATTTAGCAGACTTCCATTCCTCTGTTTTACTTCCTTAGTGCAGATGAGAGATGAAGAGTGCAGAGGGGGAAACACTCAGGCCTGTTAGTGACTGCAGGCTCCTCCTTCCAGCCTGGCCCGCATTTCACTGCTGCCCCCCACTGGCAGTGGGCTGGGACTGGGTGAATCAGGAAGGAACCAGACAAGCAAAATGAGAATGAGACATGGCATATCTAGAAAGCTCTTCCCAAGCCTGTCTCCCATCATCAGCCCTTGGAGTTCCCCTCCACACATCCCAGACACACAAACACACTGGCATCTCAAAAGCTCCTTTGTTCCTAAGGGGGTTTCCCATGGTTTTTTGTGTTAGAGTTGGATAAACCTCAGCGCCTACTCAGCAACGTTCTGACCTGGAGCATCTCCAGGGCTGGATTCGGGGGAGAGGTCCAATAGCCCATGTTAGTTGCTGTCTTGTCAGGAACCATTAATTTTCCCTCTTCTCCCATGTTGAAGCTAATGGTTAGATTTACACACACACACTTAAACATATTAGCCCTAAGTGTCTTATTAGTACATAGCTTTGAAAGTTGTTTGTAAATTTCTTTTTGTTTGGTTATTATGATTATCAGCTCTTGTAAATACAGTACACCTCTCCAAATCCAAATTCCCTCAGCTTAAGTGGTTAAGTTCAGCAAACAGAAAAGGAATGCTCCTTTTAGCTAAAAACAACAAGGACTAAAAATCAACCCAAAACACAAATGTTTAAAGAGCTTTCTAGGCGGCAGGTGTTATTAAATTTTTACATCTACTGTATCATATAATCTTCATGTGATAATTCTATTAAAATCCCATTTACAAAGAGGGGAATTAAATTTCAGAGAGTTTAGACAAATTGTCGAGGCTTATATGGGTGGGAAGTGACGAGAGCCAGGGCTGACACAGTGGGTCCTCGTCTGCCTTCCGCTTGGCCTTAGCCTGGGTTCTAGGCATTCTGCAGCCAGACTATGTTTCTGAATATTTATATTCATGCAGGGGACACAGTTCACTCAAAATACCTTACAATGTAGTTTCGTTTTTTAAGACTGTACAGTGTACCTACCACTCAGTGGAACAATAATTTTTCTGAAATCAGATAAATGAGTGAAAATATTTTATTGCGTATCCAAACATCCATCAAGCTCAGGGAGTAATTTTGGAATTTCTGATGGAATCCCCAGTATGCATTTAACATAGTGTCTGGGATGGTTCATACAGGCAGAATAAACAGAATAAAAGACAGATCATCTTTTAGCCAATGTTATTTTACAAAGAGATCATAAAATAATGTTAGAATGGGATGAAAGGGGATTATTTGCAGCAAGTTTTGTGTGAAACTGTTTCTAAAATCATCCTGTAACCTTCTTCCAAGTCTTAGTTTGTTTCTAACAGCAATATAGATTCCTGGTATTGACTTTGAGTGCGACCATGACGTGAAATCTTAGCCCTTTTATGTTGAATTCCTTAATATCCAAGCTTAATAGTGCCAGACACATGAGAACTCAAAAAGTCTAATACCTAGTAACTGTTAATAACCCCAGAACCTTTAACCTATAAATCACTTTTTGGTTTTTCTTTTTTATTTAATGAAAACAGCACTGATGTTTAATTACAAATACCTGCTAAATGGAGACACAGCCCAAGCTGGGTGCTGCTTTACTGTCTGGAATTCCAGCTCCCTAAGGTATACATTCTGAACTTGTAGATGTTAGAGCAAATAGGAATCTTTTCAAGCATCATTTCTAATGACTTAGAGAGAAACACATTCAAATTTTTATTTTTTGGTGTTAGTTCTACAATTTAAGCTCTGGAAAATTAGTCTATAGCTCATGAGCCAAAACTACAGCAGAGATAATTTGACCTCTTACAAGAGGGGTAAACAAGATCATTGAAACAAGGGAAAAGATCATTGAAAAAGGAATGTTCTGCAGAATCAAGTGTGGAATTTGGTTTCCAAAGTGGGAGGAAACCTGATTCCAAGTGTCCCCTGGTTATGTTGTATCTATTAGGAATGTTTAGACTCTTCACCGATTGTCACTGAGCTAACAGCTGTAGCAGTCTTCCTCCATGTTGTGTGTGGGACAGCATCACAGCATGACTTGATGAGTGGTGTGTAAGTCTGTGCCAGGGAGCCAAGCCTGCGAACCCCAGGTCGCCGGAGCAAAGCCCGTGAACTTAACCACTATGCCACTGGCTGGCCCCTCCACCCCAGTTCTTTAACTCACCAAAATTCCAGGTTTTCTTTACACATGAGTAACATCAAGAATTGCCTGTGAGAACCATTTGTGGGGGAACCTCATGACTTTCAAAGAGGGAGGACGAGACTTGGGGAAACTAGGAATCAAAAGGAAGGCGACCTTGCTTGCCACATTAGTAAACTTCCAAAAGCTAAAAGGGTGCTGACTCCATGCAGGATTCAGGATTGCTCATACACATTAACACATTTAAAATCTATAAATCCAAGGAAATAAAATATTGTAGACCTTTTAATAAGTCTCGGTGTTTGTCTGGGGTGGGAAAACTTTAAGCATTGCTTTCTTCGTTTGGATTTTTAACTCTTGAGTATGTGACATGAATATATATGTATGAAACTGATTATGGGGGAGCTGATTTCTTCATGCACATCCTCCGCCTTTTCAAATGTTCTCTATCTCTCAGAGTCTCAGCATAGAGTAAGAAACCCTAATCACTTACAGGAAGTGGAAGATTTTCTGGTTTTCTCTGCAAAACGGTCTCTGAATTATAACTTAATATTATGATATCAGACATTTAAATTTTTCTGATTTGTGATTGGTGCAGAGGGAACTTCACAGCAATTTGTCAAGAACATTGAAATAATACCTTTCTGCTAATTTAAGATTTTATAGGCATCATAAAGACATTTTAAAGTGAATGGAACAATTATTAATGTTTGCTATATATGATGAAAATGTTTTTCTTACATTGTAGCATTTCATTATTGTATTTTAAGGGTCAAAAGGCGCTCTCTGTTTAAATATGAGAAGAATATTGAAAATTTTGTTAAATAACTATTACTCTTGGAATAAACTATTGTAGGGTGATTTGGAATGAGGAGAAAATACCAGTTAGAAAGTCTCCATATGCTGACATGAAGAGAAGAGCAATTATTTGGTGAAAACCTCTCCCTGACCCATAGCGGAGACTACAGTATGGAGACCCAGAAACTGAAGATATTTGTGTTTGCTTTTGGTATTTGTCATCATCGGGGCCTTTACTTGCTCTTGTTCTTCCTAGTACTCAAAGATCTCAGGGAGATTTTCATTTTAAATGGAAATTTATTGAAGCCTAAAGCAATTGAGACACATTAACAATTATGTGGATGGTAGGGTTTAACAGTGACATCACTGAGGTTATTTTGGCAAGGTTATATTACCATTTGTCAATTTACTAAGTCATACCTCCATATCATAGCCAACCAAATGTTTTCTATTCTTAAATGTTTGGGCACCCTGTCCTTTTCAAATTTTGTTCACAAATATTGCTTTATTTAAAAATAAGTATTCTAGTAGAGAAAGATTTTGAAGCTAAACTTGATATATATTTAATATTCATCTGAAAAAAGTACAGAAAATTCTCAGCTATTTGTATTATTTTAAATCTATACTAATAAAACAAAAATGTTCCATTCCTGAAATTGATGCTGTCTATGTTGTCATCCTGAAAGCAATAAATTTACCATTGGTTATGCCTTGTCTCCTCAGATAAATTTACAAAGAAAAATGAGAGTTACTGGTGTGATTACCCAAGGAGCCAAGAGGATTGGAAGCCCAGAGTATATAAAATCCTACAAAATTGCCTACAGCAGTGATGGAAAGACCTGGGCAATGTACAAAGGGAAAAGCACCATTAAAGATGTGGTAAGACTGACTTAACATGTTTAATTTAAAAGTAAAATCCTATTAATAATCATTGATTAGCAAGTGACTACAGCAGAAGCCTTAAGTTGTTGAAAATGAATTTATGATTTTTTTAAATTAGAATAATAGGGTGAAGGGGGTAAGGAGTTTTTCCAAGTTATAAATGTATAATGGCCACTATTTAAGACTTTCTCAGATTTTAATTGATGGTCCTGTAAACACTTCGTCACAAGATTAGCATAGTCCTGTGCATAGCAATTAAGTTTATTTTAACAATAGTCAGCTTTGAAGTTCGTTTTATTGCTTTAACATATTAGCTGTCTCCTTAATCAAATAATTATGGATCAAAGCTTTTATTTTTAAAGGAAAAATTATTATTTTTAAAGAAAAGTATGAAATGATGTAAAAAATGTGTATCTTTATATACTTCATACTGGAAGACAATTTTGTTATTTAGCAGAATAAAATATTTTAGAGGAAATGGATATAATGTTCAGCATCTCCTTTGCCTTTTCATATGATAGTCTCAATTTTTTATTAATTTTCCCCCATATTTTTAATTTAAAAAATATCAGACTTTTGTTCATCCCATTTAAAACCAAATCAGTAGGCTGGACTCTAATAAATTTTATTAAATATTTTTTTAAAATTACCTTCTTAAATGAATTTAAATAAAGTTTTCTGATTGCCCCGTTATATGAGGTAAAATCAGAATGAAGTTTGAAGGAATTAAAAATAACACATTTTATCACTTAATTTTTAGAGAGAAACATAGTTTTTCACTGGAGATATATATGAAAAATTATGAGTCTCTTATGCACTGATCTGAGACTGACTGGTAAGGAGGTAATCTTGAGGAATCCAACCCTAAAGCATCATAAATCTGGTCGTAGCATGAGAGAGACTGAGCGATCAGGAAGCATGAGTGAAGACTGGTTCCTGAAGGAAAAAACCCAAAAAACAAAACCTTGTGGATGCTAAGTAGCAAAATGGACAAACCTAACTTAAATTGAAAAGTTTAAGGTGCCCATTTCTCAAAGAAAAAGAGAAGCACTCCCCTAGCTCTGAATTATTGGTCATAAAATTGACAAGATCCTCATAGTAGAGTATACGTTATACCAAAGGCCACAGTGGTTTATAGCTTTACTTAGGATTTTATCTATAGATTTTCTATTCCATGCTGTTGGCAAGGTGCTTCCTAAATGCTCCAGATCCCCAAATTATTTAATCCAATCTTTGAAAGATTATGTTGGGTAGGATATAGGGTCAATGTATGAAAATAGGTAAAGAAGCTGTTGCAATTAATTATCTTAAACTCTACATTATCTCTTTACACAGGTGTTCCATGGAAATGTTGATAACAACACACCTTATGCTAACTCTTTCACACCCCCCATAAAAGCTCAGTATGTAAGACTCTATCCCCAAGTTTGCCGAAGACATTGCACGTTGAGAATGGAACTTCTTGGATGTGAACTATCGGGTGAGTCTCATATTATCTATGTCTGTATTTTCTTTAAAGAAAAAAAGAGAACATTTGTATGTAGTCTGCTACCAACTTGCAATTTTCCAAGACTTGTAGACATTCATTTCTTCTACAAAATGTCTAAGGCATGGTTCAGTGAGAAACAGTGTGCGTGTGTGCATGCGTGTGTGTGTGTGTCTAGGGATAAAACAGTTCTAAAACATGCTACAGAATAGAATTAATATAGAAGGGGCAATATATTTCTTTAAGTGGTCAGAGAAAGTACAACACATTCTCACTGGAAACTTTTGTCAAATTTAAATGTCGCGGTGTTTTTGGTAGTAACTGTGATTTATGTTTTGTGACAAAAGTTCAGTAAAAACTGGAATCTGCCTGACCTCATAAATTGCAGTTCCATTTAGGCTATATGGTATAGAAAAGTAAGAACTTGGTTTTGGGTTTGATTTTTGTTTAGCTTTTATGAAACATGTAAATTTATCATTCCTCCCAAAGAGACGATACTTCGTTCAATACCAAGATGGCTACTATAAATTCATTCTTGGATCATTCTTATCTACCAGTTTGCTGATTGTACAAACAATGGCTATCCAGCTCAAAGATAATCCGTCAAAGGACTCAGAGTTAAATAATTCCTGTCTCCCAGGAGCATCAGTCCTAGATAGAAAGATGAAGACTTAAGGTGTGGAATTCACCGTGGTCCCGTTTCAATATAGCTAGTTTCTGAACTAAGCAGAAAATCTTGTCTAGATGTTTCCCTGTGTTTTATTTTCAGTGGTTGTTCTTATAATTCTAGCATCAACAGTTACAAACTACTGTTGCCACTGTGGCCTGAAATTATTTTGTTCAAACAACTGTGTTTTGAAGAAGACTAAAAATTCATGTGTGCCCTAGTTTTTAGCATAACTTCCGAGTACGAAAGACTTTTATCAAATTTACAATAATACCATTTAGTTAAAAATAGGAGGACTCATGCCTGCATAGAGACAGCTGAGAGCTTTTTATTCTTGCAAGAGGTTGTGTATAGGTTAAAATGCATACTTTCTATCTGTTTCCATTCTTAGGTTTATTTGTCATGGCCGAGAAAGGGGATGATTTTTAAGCAAATAGAAGTTACTATCAGAAAACAAACAAACTTTAAATGAACCCATTATATTTAAAGGAATTGGATACATTTGGCCACATGCATGAATCTATTTTAGAAATCATATTTTCATATTATTTATGAGTATCTTTTATGAAGCAACCCGCATACAATTTTAGTGCCATTAATTATCCTAACAGGGATGTTTTCCTTATTTTGATAATTTGAACAGGCTTATTGACTACCAGTAAATCTCAGCAGAATTATTGCTGTAGGGTGTTTATATTGCATGTCACTATATCACCACAGGCCAGTGTCATCCTTAAGTCATTCATCATAAAGCAATCAAGAGGAAACCACAATATGATGAGGTTTGCTGCAAGCCCTGTGGTTTTTAGTTGCTTAACATCACCTTCCCCAGTTTTTCAATCTTTTGATTCATGAGGGTCAGCCTCTCCTACAGTTACACTCCTAAGGTATGAATATATTTTACTTTCAAGCTTGACAAGAGCTTACACCTGACACTTTACAGATTTTATGTTCTCAAAAAGAAGCTGCATCCCATCTCCCAACCCCACAAAATGATTTTGAACTTGTATGCAGAGAATAATATCTCTCAATGGATGCTTTTAAAAGCTAGGGCACCTCACTATAGAAATAAACAATTTCGTTGTTAATACTTCATTTTGTTCATGTGCTATCCATGCTGGTAAAAGAATTAATTTATACCTATGAAATCATATGGTTGAGAAGGGGAATTTGTGGAGAGGCAAATTGGCAGAGGTTAGCTATAACACTTGGAAATAAACAGTAATATAATGTACCAAACTATTTCCCACAATCCAGTGCAACACTGTAAAGCCCAAGGCTGCCTTAGTGTATTAAATAAACTGTTACAGGATCTCACAGCCTGCCCAGAAGATCAGCAGTTAGTCTTTTCCCAGACACTTTAAAAGAAAATCCCCTAAATTCTTTCAAAGAGATATGATTTAAAATGTTTAGAATGAAATGGATCACAAATGTAATTAGAGGGGGAATAGTCGTTCATTCATTCTTTGAATGCATTATGCAGCACTTCTTCTGGGCTAAATACTAGACAACAGAATGGGTATGGAAAGAATTCTATGACTATGCAGAAATGGCAATGGAAAGGCATCCCTTTTCTATCCAATACTTCAATACTACACTATAGAACAAAAGGAAAAAAACAACTGCCGTTCCTTTTCCTTTGTATCTCTTCAGCAAGCCAAGCAAAGTTTTACAAAGACTCCAGTAGCAGGGTCGGGTGGTGGGGGTGGTGGTGGTAGTAATAGAAGAACAAGTCAGAAATCTATAATGCAAGCAATGCACGTTACCTTAGAACAGCTTGGAGATATATGGTATGCCATTAAGACTTTAGAACTTCCTAGAATGTTTGAGATTTGTCATGAGATTTTTCTCCTCCAGAATTTATATTTAAGATTTAGAGCTATTTTTTTCGTAGGGTATAGGGTATAAGGGACATAGGGTATAAGTCTCCTACCCCTGAAACCCAACAAGACTTGTGCTAAGCCACACAATTGGCTAACCCTCCATGTCAATTTTTGTCATGTTTGCATAGAATAGGCATTTCCTAGAAGGTGGAGGTGAAAGCAGACATGGAGGAACCTCAAGAAGGAAGAAGTAATGTAGATGAACTGGGACAGAAAACAATTAATAGTAGTTAAGAATTATTTATCAATGAAGAGTTCTAAACCACCTCTCTTAGAGGTTGGCCTTAGAACGGCCTAGTTTTAGAAACTGCAACCGGTCATAGGGTATTATTCAGTACTCACTGATATGTTGATTTGGGGACTTAATATTGTTTTCTGTTGGAATGAGCTTTACAGAAATAAGAAAAATAACTAACATTTACTGAAGGCTAGCTATATGTCAGCACTGTCTCTAAATACTTTAGATTTATTAACCAATTTCTTAGAACATTCTTTGAGGTAGTTTCTATTATTATCATTATTTTACAGATGAGAAAATTGAGGCACAAACTGGTTAAATAATGAGTACAAGTCATACAGTAAGTGAGGGACCAGTAGAGTATGAGGAGCTGGCAGTGATTGGGGAAATCTCCTCTTTTATCTTGGCTTTCTTAATGATTAAACTTACCTTGTGTGTTTCTTGGCCAAAATGTAACAATTTTACATATGGAAAACTCAGCCACTGGATAATATGATAATAGAATCGTGCTTCCTATTACAAGTTTTGTGAATGGAATTTTGTCACAGTTGCAGTTCAAGATTGGAAAATCATGTCTGTATGTACGCACACACACACACGGTCTTACAATGACAGACAAACCCAAATTTTACACCATGTCAAACCTGAAAATATATGTGGCAGATCTGAGACTCTTCCAAAAATATCTAATACTAGAGGTTATTGAGTATGATCAAAATATAAAAATTTATAAAAAGACTTGTCCAGTAATGGGCTTTGCTGGAATTAGATTATTTTCTTCTGTCATCTTTTGGTTTAAATTCCACACTTGCACAATGCCTGGCACATGGTATACATTGAGTAACTATTAGCTTCCTGCCTTCTAGAAGGAGCCACGTTGGTGCTATAAGAATCAGTGGTAAAGATGAACAGACGTTTCTTAGAAAAGAAAACGCTGTCCAGTTTAGAATACACCATTGGAGCAGTTTGTGAAAATGACTTTGTACTGAGAGAATTTTCATTTGCTGTATTATGGAAGCAAATAAAAGAAAAACAAATGTACTTTGTGAGAAAATGTTCCATTTTTAAAGACACAGTGAAACCGTTGAAAACCAGAGAACAGTCATGAGGCTATCAGTAATGAGACAGGAGAGAGCATTTCAGCATTGTTTTCATTTTGCAAAATAATCTATCACAGAAAAGTAGTTTGAATTGTCTGTCTTGTTTTCAATTTTTCCAAAATATATTGAGACAGAACAGCCTGAATTGGCTATCTTGTTTTTCGATTTTGTTTCAGATTTATTTCTGATTATAGCCTTTTTTTGAATTTAGACGCTCTGTCTTTGGGGGAATGAATAGCATTATGCTTAATCTTCTCTTGCCTATCCAAAATGAACACAGAAAACTTTCAGGGTGATAAATTATTTTTCTCATGGAGCTCTTCTCATTTTCTTTCAGGCTGTTCTGAGCCTCTGGGGATGAAGTCAGGACATATACAAGACTATCAGATTACTGCCTCCAGCATCTTCAGAACTCTCAACATGGACATGTTCACTTGGGAGCCAAGGAAAGCTCGGCTGGACAAGCAGGGCAAAGTGAATGCCTGGACCTCCGGCCACAATGACCAGTCACAATGGTTACAGGTAATATTTTCAAAAACTGTTTCACCACCCACTGCTCCTCTTCCTTAGAAGATTTCCTGTTGGTTAAGTGCTAATTCAAATGCGCCTTCCTCTTTGGCTTAACTAAATTGGTAAAACAAAAATTCCATAGGAAGCTATGTTCGTGTGCTATTTTTACTCTGATGTTGATTTATAGATGGAACTGTCAGATTTGTGCAGTAGATTGTACCAGATCACACTATGTATAGGTCAATTCCATCGATTATAAGGACATTTGCATTTTACCTCTCATCTATTCTAATGCCTCGTGTCAGTATCGGTTTGAAAGTGTCACAGCTGGACTTCAAACAGCCTGGAAATCATGCCACTGACCTGCAGATTTTTCCCATAGAATCATGACTCTTGCCTTATTAGCTCCTTATCTGTGGTTGCTAAGCAATGGAGCAATTTGATTACATTCTCATATGTGAGCTTGCTTATGGAAGGAAAGCATAGATACTTCAGAGTCCGTTTATTATTTGCAAATGAAGAAAGGTCACAGTCAGTGCTTTTTACAACAATCTTCTCAAAATGCACTTATTTGTGGAGTACTTTTAAGTAGGCACAAATTTGTTAATGTCTTCTGTGGCAAAGAAAAGTAAGACAGTTTAATTCCATAATGAGGTCATTTTATTTGAAAGAGATGAGTTCTACTCTTAGTGATTTTTATGCTATATCCAAGACTTTCAAAACTTTGGTAACTCATTGCATTTCTGGAAATCATGAAATCACTTGAAATGGCAAATGCCACCCCTCATCAAACCATGTTGCCCCATCTTGAATGGTTCTCACCAGTTACCGGAAATCTCCATTAGTCTCTTCTTGGTTTGTTCTTCACTTGGCCTTAATTTTCCCTATTTTGGAAGATAGAAATATGCATTTTTTTCTTGACTTTCTCCTGAAATTCTATCTGGATCTTTATTAATCTGGCGCTTTATTGGGCTGTTTCATTAGCTACCACACATTGTGGATAATTTGTATGTCTTTCTCCTTTTACTATTCTTAGAGCTTTTTGAAGGTAGGTTATATATATATATAAGTAATATAAATAAAAAATATACTTATCATCCCTGAACCCAGCCTGATGTTCTTGTCTTGTATGAGCAGTACTTACTAAATTAAATCATTCAACAAACATTAATTTGTGATGCACCTATGAAGCATCACATAGTGTGATAAATAGCCATGATACATGAGCGAGCAACAATCTATTCATGCTTTTAAGATAGTACCTCTTCCATAAACCATTCCTTTTATTTGGTTTGCATGACACCATACTTTCTTTGTTTTCATCCATCCTCTGGCCACCCTTCCTCCGTGTGTTATCTTCCTGCCAACCTGACTTTCACCAATCCACACACTCACATTAACTAATTAAGTATTGGTTATTTCAACTACTGAAGAAAGATTCAGCTACTCTAAAATCATTTCATTTCTCACCATCCCACTGCCACTTCCATGATCCAAACTTCCACCATCTTTCACGTGGGCTTTTGCAGAAATCTCCTAATGGGCCCTCCTGTTTCTGGCCTCACTCTCTAAAAATCTTTGTCCCAAATTTGTAACCAGTGTGATTTTTTTTTCTAAAATGCAAGTATGATTCTTTTACTCCCTTTTGTAAACCCTTCAGTTGCTCCCTACCAGCCTCAGAATAAAGTGCAGATTCCTCAATATAGCTTGAAAGTCTTGTCATGATTTGGCCCCATTTCATCTTTTACTGCACTCTTCTAAATTTGCTTCATTTTCTCAAATCAAACACCCTCTCTCTTCCCATTCCTTTATAACTGTCCTCTTCCTAGAGGAAAAGAATGGAAAGAGCACCTCTGCCCACAGCATCCCCAGTCTTCTGTTGATTAAATCCTTCGGCTACAGTTTAGATGCACTTTCCCCTGTGAAGGCATTGCCGTCAGCTCCATCTCATGCCAAATCTGGCTTCAGTTCCCTCCTGTATACAACTGTGTTGTCTGTAATTCTGTCATGGTAGCATTCTCACACCGTACTGGAAATTGTGTTTTCATGCTAGATTGTTTGCTTCAGGAGGGGTGAGACCCTGTCTTTCTGACTTTCTCAACTTGTTGTCCAGTACCTAACTAAATACCTGTCACACCACCTGACACATGGGAGGCATTCAATAGTTGTTGAATGAATGGATGAATAAATAGTTCAAAGTATAATTCAAGTAATTGATTTGGGCCTATACAGCATGTAATTTTGGTCCCCAATTTAAGAGGCCAACTACTGATATCCTCAAATTTTAAAATAATATTTGGAAAAGAATCTAAAATCTCATATTAAAGATCTGGCCTTTGTAATACAGAAACGAAATTCTTATAATACATAGCCTTTATGAAGTTGTCAAGTTCTTAATTTGAAGAAACCATGGACAAAGTTAGACTTGAATGATAAAGTTAAACTTGTTCTTTCTTGCTGTACAATATGTTTTAAATTGGAAATATTCCAGTCATATGTCAGATGAACTGGGTTTAGCTAATACTGTTTGTAAGTCATGATGCCATGTGGAATAAGACAAATATTTTACACCCTGTAAGCAACGCAGGCTGGTAGACTCTAGAAATATCCACATGAAGGGATTGCCAATGGCAAATATATCTTTAGAAAGACAAAAATGAAACAAATATTTTTTTACATGAATCAGCGTGTAAATTTCAATGCAAATCTCCACCCATCCCTTTTTTTAAGATGGCTTTTCAACTGTTTTCTTAAAGTCACTTGCATGCTGAAATTGATTCATTCTGTTAGTGACAGATCTTCTGTCATTTCAAGGACCGGTTCTTCCATTGTATGTCTATTTTTTGTTGTGTCAAAACATATTCAGAATCTCCAAGGCAAGGTAAATTGACATTTTTACTTACATCTATTTTTTCTTTTTGACATCATGCAAGAAAATGCTCCAGAATTGTGGTTATTTTTAGTGTTTTCTCCTCAAGAGAACATAATCTGTCCAACTGCACATTGTTATTCCAGTTAGTATCTTTGCTGAAAATAAGATAAACATTTTTATGTAATATATAGGGTGATTTTGCTTTTGAATTGCTGATAGAGTCCACTTTTATCCTTATTTGAGGCTTCTGAATTTGTAAATTTTAGTTGTGTTTTTAACTAAATGTATCAACTCTGAGAAATAGCTCTTCAGAAGAGAAACTATCATTTAAATTCCCTTCCTTCCTTAGCAATCTCCTGCTAATTGATTTTTTAAGAAATTTCTTTTATATATCAACTATACATGTAAGCCTTTAATAATGAAACTTTTGCTTCAGTTTAATAGGTTTTTGTAAAACCTGATTAGGAAATCCTGATATCTAGAAATAAAATTTTTGTAAATAAAACCCAGAAAAAGGCCTTTTACCTAATTATGTTGTATTTTAAAGAATTCTTATGTATTCTATTAAGGAATTCTTATGTATTAAAGTATCACTTTAACATTTTATTCTTATTATTACCCTAATATTTCTTCCAGACTCTTCTCTAAGATCAAAATCTCAGAAACTTCCCAAGCAAATGTTCTCGTGTTATTTTTCAGATATGATCTTACGTGACTGATGAGATTCCTTGAGCTACTGTTCATCCTGAAATTGTTATGTCATTCCCATATGGACATGGCAAAAAAGGTGTTAAGTCCACAGACAATCTTAAATGAGAGGAATTTCTCAGACCTCTGAAACAATGTTGCTCATCACTTTGATGTGTTTGATGTTCTCTAGAAGTTTGAGCAAGAAGCCCTACCAGTGGGTTTTCTAAAAGCCTCCAAAGGTTAAATTTCAGTTTCTGCCTTTCAAAAAACTCTTACCTACACCTAGATTGAAAGACCATAAGCCAAATCATGCCTGACTCATAGTTGGACGTTCCTAACAGATGGTTGGACTAGATTCTAATCCCTGTTATAAAAATAAAGTGATGTTTGACTCGCTGAGATCTCAGAATCAGACTATTATCTTCTGTGGTTAGTTTCTAAACAAAGGAACCAGAAACTTTGGTGGATTAAATAAAACAAATGACAGAACAGAGGAGGCACAGGGTAGGTACCCAGCAAGGTGTAGCTCCCTTCTTCTTTCTACTTTTGGTGGCCTGTGTAACCTCAGGAGCACATAATCTGACACCACCAATTATGACCAAGAATGAAAATATGCATACATCTTTGCTTCTTCCAAAAGGGAATTTCTAATAAAACTACGAAATATAAAGTCGTATGTTATTAGATCAGTTGCAAACTTTTAGCAGTGTTGATAAATTACATAAATTGACATTGGCAAACAAAAATTTAAAATTTTTATTTAGGTAGCATCAGGTTTTTCAGATTTTTACCTGGAAGTAGTAATAATGTTATTAATAACTTAAAATGAACATTCTATAATTTGGCAATGTTCTCCACGGAAATCATATTCTTAGAGACTGGTTATATGATTTTATGTCCATTTTCAGTGGCTTTTCAACAGGCTGAGTAAATTCCCTTTTTATTTATGCTTGAATTATACAAACTGATTAAAATTTAGCCTGAAATTGAGGTGTTTAATGACATTCTATCGCAGGTAGGAGCATTATGATAATCTTATAAATTGTGAAGAAATATTTTGATATAGTAAGTGCAACTAAACAAGGAGCACTCTAAGAATTAACTTGGATTGATTAAAAACTTTTTTTAAACAAGAATTATAAATTCTCCTATAGTGAATACACCGTGTATGTATGTATTCATTGCCTTATTGGTGGTAACTATAGAATATGGATAATTCACTAGCCATTACTCAATCTACTAAAAAGTTTTTCAGATTTCTTAAAGGGTGGCATAATATAAATGACTAACAGGCAGGAAAAGGTCACAGTGTCACCTAGGAAATGACCTTTCCATCTATTTCATGAGACATTTGCTAACTTGAGGTAGGTAGTCTGCATAGCATTTCAACCAAATTAATAGAATTAATAGAATTGTTAGACTGCACATTTTAGTTTTGACCTTTGTCAAAATTTCAGCTGACCCTACATGGCTTCATTTCAATAATAATTTTGTTGAAATATGTAAGAAAGCAATTGAATTCAAGTTTTCAAATTAAATAAGCCCTATTTAATTTAGTTCATTTTGGACTTTTAAAAGGGAATATTCTAGCCATAAAATTCATATCTTCTTTAAAGCCATTAGCTTCTCTTGAGCTCTGGACAGTTTATTTACAGAAGAGCTAAAGGAAAGGTTTTCAAGGATCAAGGGACCTCCACGCCACTGGAAAACATTTGGCAATATGAAGGAATATTATGATTTCCAAGTCACTATTCCAAAATTTCATATATAGTAAATAGTGAGCCTGCGCGAAGGGTACAGTTATAAGGCAGATCTAAACCAGATCAACCAATGAAACCTAATTTATGTATAATTGTGAAACAGCTTCCATCTTTCATAGCTTGAATATATTTTAGTGTGTATGAAATGAATCAAAGGATGTCCATGCTTTACTTGGACTATAGGTCATCTTTAAATTTTTTATAATTTTGTTATATCAAAGGGAATCCTCACTATCTAATTAGAAAATACTTCTAATGAGCTAAATAAAGTTGAGTAGGGTGTTTATACAGAAAGTTCTTAGAGGGTGAAGGAGAGTGCAGCCAGCACAGTGTCTTGTCCTGAGTGCATAACTTGAAGTCCAAAAATCTGCTTTTGAGCACTGACAAATCATATCAATATCAGGGGTTTTTTTTCTCTTTTTCATCTAAAATGTAGATATTACAAAAAAGATAACCTCCCCAGCAACCTTCCCCTTTTAAAAACTCTCACACCACTAAGATTCTAGTGTCTAAATGATGACTGGCCAAACCCAAAGCAATTAGAAAATTATCATGACCACCAGCTAATTTCTGGTGAAGTTAACAGAAAGACATCACATAATGTAATTAGTGTTACAGATATCACCATCTAACCTTAAAATTAACCTTTAAAAAAGTTAACTTGTATATTATGCATAGGAAATCTGCTTAACATCCAAAATATTGCCCCTACCTTTCTACCTGTTCTGAGTTTGAGTCATTTCTTTGGGTTAGTGTGTTATGTCTCTCTGTAGATGGCTTTAAAAAAAGAATTCCCTAGGATAAAGCAATGAGACATATTAAGCCATTATAAGGACTAATACAGTAGCATTTACATAGACCAAATCATGAAAAATACACAAAGCAGTCACTGCTGGTGGCTGTAGGAAGAAGTAGATTAGATTAAGTGCAGGGTGCAGTTTTCGAAAGGCAAGGCTCTTTGGTGCGTAAAAGCTGCATGGAGACCTTGTGCTTCAGAGGTTGTTTTGAATGGCTTCATGATTTTTAAATTTCAGATAAATATTTTTGAGACACCTGTTATAATAAAACACAATGCCAGGTGCAAGGAAAGAAATATTCAGCAGTGTGTCTGCCTGCATGTATGGTTACTGATGCCCTCATTGTACGTCAGCGTTCTGAAAGCAATAAACAGAAATGTAAGAAGTTGGATGCTTCTGCTTAGAAGCAGTATTTAAAACATTGAAAACTGAACAGCAGGACGTATATGTGAATTTTATATGTATATAGAATTGTATGTGCACAGCAGGCCCATTCATGTTTTTATGAAAATGAGAATTAAATGACTTCTGATTCCTTTGAGTGCAAATGAGTTTTAATTTGTGACACATTAGTTATCTTTGTATTAACAAAATACAGTTCTAAGAATGGCAACTGTTCTCCTCTAAAAATATGAGCTGAAAATATGCCAACGAGGATGATTTAGAATTTGGGAATACTATTTCAAATAAATGGGAATTTGTAAAGGCTCTCAAGTAAAATGGGAATCAACTTTTATCGGTGATCTCGTTTTGTCTCTAAAGCAGCCCTTTCAGTGTCTAAGTTATGTCTGTTTTCTAATGAGGCCACAGAGAGGCTGAGAGGGGTGCTAAAGATTGCATGGCCAGTCAACAGTGGAAGGGGACTTCCTCACCAGGCACCAGGAAGCTCGTGTGACGATTTTCAGCACAATATTTTACAGACCATTTAGTGAGTGAGGTGACTCCTTTTTTCAGGCGACGTTTGTTGCATTAGAAGGCCCTTTCAGTGCCCAGTGCTGACCAGCATTGCTCTGGCCACTTACGTTGTCTTGAAGGAGAGCTCCTCATACTTCTGTGGATTTGCTTGCCCTTTAAATCTGTGGTTCCGCATTGTAGAAGTTGTATACCCCTCACAGTGTTACAAAACATTGAATACACACACACACAAAACGTTTAGAAAAATGTAATTCTTACTTTGGGGTTTAAGATAAAGCCAATGGGAAATAGGATCTTTTCTTCCGACAACTAATTTTTTCTTCCTACAACTTGATGGCATGTCTGTTGTGCGTACATCACGTTTTAGAGGACGCTGCTCTGTCCGACACTCTTGGTTATAGTTCAGCTCACCTGGTCCAGTTACTTTGGTTGATCCTGGAAACCTTTGCATTTTTCTTCAAAGCCAGTGATGCTCTGATGAGTAGGTCATTCGATTTTCCTTTATGTTCACGATTAGAGTCTCTCTCATTTATGAAGTATTTGTTTGCTAGCTAATGTCAACATAAAATAAATGTATAGCAAATATTGCATTCATTTTCTCTGTCACTATTAAATTAGCATTTCTGGGGAAAACATGCCTCAGTGAAGTGACTTTTAAAACTCTGGTGTCTTTGTTTTGTGCTGCTGTTGAAGGTCCCTGGCCTAGCATGTCTCCTGGAAATGTAGGGCCACCTAGCATGCATGTTTCTGTACTCACCTTTGGTTAGAATGTTCTCTGAGATCCTTTAAGATGTGCCTAAGGACATGTCTGCCTATGGCTCCCAATTTATCACCTTCTGGACTTAATGTATATTTCAGAGAAAAATAGATATCAGTTTCCTTGGCTAGGGCAGGGTGTGGCCTCAGCGTCGAGGCCAACCAGTTTGACTTAACTCATCACTTAGGCTCCTTGCCCGGGGTCTGTCAAGAGATCCAGATGCTGCTCCCTCCCCCTGACCTGCCCTCCTCTTCCTTGGAGTCCTGATGTGTCTGACTGCCCTCCTCTCCTGGCTTCTTCTCACCTGAGCTTTCCTGGGTCCTTTTCCTTTGGTTTATCTACGCTTTGGCTGTGCGTTCCTGCTCCAGCCCATCCTCTGAAGGGTAACTCCCTATTCATCGTCAGCCCCCTTTCATCTCTGTGGAGGTTTCAGCCTGGCCCTGGCCCTCAAGGACCTCCAGCCGCCCCCTTGACTGCTGGCTTCTCAGTATACTTGGGTCCAGCTTGCTGCTGTAGCTGACTTCAGTCTTAGCTCTCCAGTTCCTGGTCCCGGCACTCATAATTCCCGTTTCTCCCGAGTCTCCTTCAGATAGTCCTACGACCAGAATTCAGTTCTCCTGAATACAGACTCAGAGTTTCCAAAAGGCCCTTTCTTCTGCAGCCTGCTTATGAACTGATATTAGGATAACATTATCACTCTTTCATCCTAAAAATGCAGTACTAAAACAAATTATGTTTTCTTTCTCATCAAATGACAAATTTTATTAGCATTTCCCAAAATGTACCCTGAAAGACACTGCTGTCATAAGATTCAAAAAGAAAAAAAAAGATTCTGTGCTAAAATATGTTAACTAAAGTCTATATCCTCTTCTCTGTTTTTACTGATTCAGGTGCATATTAACATAAGATTCCTAAGAATCCTATCGAAAAGAGATTTGTTTTATCTGGCGATTTTGCAACTTATTTGATCACAGAGTACTTTTTACAAATAACTTCCTTAACATCCCCAGGAACCGCTATAGAGTATTCTGTACTATCTGTACTACCTAAGTTGCATTTCTGTAGCACTTTGTTGTTTTCAAAGGGCTTTTCTAATAATTTTCACTGTATCCTTTAATAATCTGGGTATATATAATTATTTGTATAAAGTATTCCATCTCAAAAGGTGAAAAAACAATTTACAAGGGTTATATGACTTAATCTTCTAAATGACAGAAAACCCAAAAATCCAGTTTCCGTTGAGTGCCATTTTGTTCATGACTATTTACATCTGACATCATGTAGAATGAAGTCTAACCTTAGCAACCTTTTCATCAATTTTTTTCATGATTTTTTCAGTATAGCAAAATATATGCAAAGTATGTGTATTTGGAAATATGGTTTTCCAATTCACTGCGTTCTTCCATTTTTGTGAGAGACATACTCAATATCACAAACAATTTCATCAATTCTATGTCCATATTTGCACAAGCCAAGCATTTAAAATCGCCTAAATGGATTCAAAGCATTGTTTCCATTTCATCTTGAAAAAGAATGTTTCACATAAGCTAAAGTTGGTCCAAATGTACCTGGAGAATAGTCAGCCCAGGTCGTGAATAAAATGGGCTCTATACATGGACCACCCTAACCAAGGAAAGTGACATGTGAACAGTTTTGCCTGTTAAACAGTTCCTGTGAGCTAAAGGGCTTACCTAGAGAAGTTTACAACAGTACACAAATATTTACTTGTTACTCAAGTGGTAAAAAATTTCTCTTTTATTTGTGAAATGTGCATTTGATAATTTTCTTTAAAATCTGTTTCCCTCTTGCTTAAAATGACAGAGGATCATCCTTGAAATTTACCTTTAAAAATATAAACTGTGAAGTCTGTCCTCCTGCAAATGTTTGTACACCTTGTCTTTGCGTTCTGTCTGTTCACAGTGTGGGGTTCTCTCTCTTTGTTCTAATGAGAGAGACTTTTGTAGCTGACATGCATTATATTTTGATGTAGAATTCATATTAGGATATTCACTGTTTTAGAGTAAAATAGGACACTAAACATCAGCAATAGATATTTGTAGCATTTACCGCTTTTGAGCAACGGGAACTCAGAACGGTGAAAGCATCATTATTTTACAGATATGTTCCTTGCGGGAACATATTTAAGAAGTCAGACTACAATCTCTTTGAATAATATGATTTCTCTTGTCCTGTACACTTTCTCTTCTATGTGCTCAGGGACTTTTGATAGAGAAAACTTTAAAGGAGGCATCGGTATGTGTGCGCATATATATTCAGTGGAATAGATTCATGTGCCCATTTGCGCTATTTTCTTTATGCTGCTAAAAAGGGATAAAAAGTATTTCATCCATTTTACCCAAGAGGAGAAAGAGAAAAACCAAGAAATATTTACCTATAGTCATTATTAATTAGTATCTATTTATATAATGTCTTATTCTGTGCTTTTCAAATAAAAAAATAGAATAAAAATGTAGAGATTGTATTCAAAATTGTATCAATTACCGTTGCGGAATTGTACATGGTTATTATTACCATTTGATATGCAACATAATTGGCAAAACCAAATATGATTAAGATGGCTTGAAGCAAATGAATAAAATAAAAGCAGAGGTAATTGAATAACTATCATTCCAGTTCAACTGTGACTCACCTTTGTCCCCTCTCCTGACATCCTACCACCTATTTGAGCCTTTATTTCTTTCCTGAGAAGCTCTGTGGAGTTTTAATCCCCTAAATTATAGGATTTGATGGCTCTTCATGACTACCACAGGACCCATCTGTTCTGTTAGGCATATGCCTGATGATGTGGGAGGAGCTGTATCTATGAGATAATGGATCTAAGACTGCTTTAGAATGTAACTATATATCTATATATGTATGGATGTGTTTCTACAGCTGCCTCAAAGCTCTGAAGTGGGAAATAGAGAAACTTCTAAAAATGAAGCAGCTTTAAAGCCCTCAATGGGAAAAAGTACACCATCAGCTGCTTATACCTTCTCGCGTGTTGCTTGCTGTCAAGGTCATTTTCTCCAAGTGTGGTTTGGGCACCTTTTGCATGAGGATCGACTGGCTGACATGGGCTGGCTGAAAATGCTGATCCCAAATCCTGTCCTCAGAGATTCTGATGTTATTAAGTCTGCATTGGGCATAGAGATGTGCATTTTTTGGATATACATCCTGGGATTCTTACACAAGGTGACGTTTGAGAGGAGAGGAATTGGTAATTTATGGCCTGACTGACAAAAATATTCAGTTAGAGGCAATGATTTTAACGGGACTTGCTTAGCTAAGTGGAATTGAAAATGATCTGAGTAGGAATCTAATTGTAGCTTAGGAGTAGAGTATCAGGCTACTTCAAGTTAAAGAAATGTCTTGGTACCAGTATGCAGAATAAGATATTCAGGCTTGTATTGATCTGACTTTTATTAAATGAGTGAGTCCAACAGCAATCTTTAGTTTCTTCTAACTCTATAGGAAATAAGTTATATCAAAGATGCACACATGAAACCAGATCCCAAATCCAAGAAAGAAGGTCTTCATTGGGTTCTGCCTCTCCAGTATTCTCTGGCTGTGAACCATAGATATCTATGTATATATAGCATAAAGCTGCAGTATATGGAATTATGGAATTTAAATCATCAAGGATTTTTGTTAATTAGTCCTTTGGTGTGTGTAGCACAATAACAGGTATTCCTAACAATGACCATGAGACACCACCAATTTCTGAAGTACTGTTTGAAAAAAGTAAATATGTTCAGTGAAGATGGAGTATTAAGTTTAGTCTTGAAGAGGACTTATTTAAAGTAGGTGCTTGATGCGTGTTGAAAGTCTGTTGAATAATATTTTCAAAAATTGTCAATGTATATGCAGTTTACAGAGTAATTTTAAATTAACTTATATACTTGATAAGAAATAGTATTTCATAACTGTTAGGATCGTGGACTCTATAGCAAAACTGTCTGGGTTCAAACTCTTTCTCTGCCACTAACCAGTTGGGTCACTTTGGACTAGCAACTCCATCTGTTGTTGTCTCAATATTCTCATGTTCTAAATAGAAACAATAGTATCTATCTTATAGTGTCGTGTTAAGGACTAAATGAATTAATGTTAGTAGAGGGCTTAAAAAATAATTACTATAAAAATTTTAGTTACTATTGTTTTATTAATCAGAATAACCCAGTAACCAGTGAAACTATATACAGCATTTTCTTTCATTTATGTTTGCCAGATAAAAGTACAGAATGCTTTGTTAAGAATTTCAGATAAATGATAAATATCTTTTTAGTATAAGGGTGCCCCAAATATTGCAGGAGACATACTTAACACAAAAAAATGTTATTTTTCTGAAATTCAAATTTAACTGAGCATCCTGTATTTTATTTAGTTAAATCCAGCAACCCTGTTTTCTCTCCATCTCATTTACTTTATTTCCCACTATCTCCAATTGAACTATGTTATGTTGCTGATATAGAGATAATTTAGTCAACGGATAATGATTTCAGTAGATTGCTCATCTGTAATTGTTTTGCAATGTGCCTGTATTCCAGAAGAATAGATATTGGAAAGTCAACAATTTTTTACTCCCATGCAAATATGCTTAAATTGACCTGCACTTCAATAAAATTAATCTTTTTTTTCTGGGAAAAAGAAGCTATTCTTTGTTCTGGCTATTCTATTATTGTTTATTCTAATAATCCACTTATATAGTATATTGTTGAGGATAAGATGAACTCTTTGGTATCCATACACAGAGCCAAGTGATACACTCTGGAAGACAGTCTCTCTCAATATACAGGAACTCAGTATAATATTTTCCATCATAGGAATTGATTGAAGTTGCAAGGAATGCCCATGAGTGACTCTTAATGACATTTGGGATATTGTGTCTACAGTTGTAGAAATTATTACTAGATGGCATTTAAGATCCTCAAAGTTCTTTGACTCAGTGATTTCATATTATAAAAAGAGACACACGGTCTTTAGGACCTGTATGCAAACCTCGATCCCCTTACCTACTAGCTATGTGACATTGGGAATGGTATTTTCCTCCTGAGCATCAGTTTCTTCATCTGGGAAATGGAATTAATGCCCACTCCAAAGGGCTGTTGGAAGACTGAATGTGATCACACATATTCTGCAAGGTGCCTGGAATGGGGTAAGTGCCCCATGTGAGCACTTCCATGAATCTTCTTCAGCACTGAAATAGAAACTCTAGAGATTAGCGACACTGGAGCTAATTTTGACCCTAAATCCTGTGTCTGTATTGTATTTAATCAAAAGACATGGTAAACAAGGAAACACAGGCTGCTTTGTGTCCTTAGCTTCAAATGACATTATTTCATATATTCCAAAAATTGCCTAGAGTCCTGGATTTTTCCTTAATAGTTCTACTTAACTATCTGAAAAATGCTGGAGAACCCTACCTCCACCACCCGTTGTGAGATTGTTCACTGTTTTATCAGTCCAACTTTCCTTCTTCTGGAAAGCACTCTCTTTGGGGAACTACCCCATTCTAACTGGGTACTTGCAATGGGAACCCCAAGATAGTCACGCACTGCCTCACCTCAGCTGAGTTCTTCAGGGAGGAGTCTAGAACTTCCTTGTAAAGTGGGTTTAAGGGAGGCATCTTGTTGGAATTGTTACTGGGAAGGTGGAAGCAGAGTTAGGAGACATTCCTTTAAGCTACACTTGTAGAGCAAGAACACCATCATTTGTGACAAAGTGACTATTTAGAGAAGCTTTGTGGAGAGCTGAAGGAGAAACTGAAAACTCCCAACCACCTTCTTGGAGCCACCACTCTGCCCTCAGGTATGAAATTGGGAGACAGGCTGACCCCAACCTGCCACATGAGGAGAGTTACTCCAAGGGCATGAGGTGGAGAAGTGAATCCCAACACACTGCTGTTTCTTGAGCTCACTATTCATATTAATGGACAACGTTTTTACCATCTGTGGGGCCATAGTAACCAACAGGAATTGGAGAATGCCAAATATTTAAGAAAAATTCATGGTGTAAAAGACTTGAAGTTTTAGAGAACTCTGTCCACTGATTGTTTGGGGGTTGTTTTTGTTTGTTTGTTTGTTCCTAGAGGTCTATGAGAACACAGTGATAGAATGACATTATTCTGCTTATTATTCAGGTCTTGGGAAAAAAATGCAACTGAAAAATACAGCACTTGAAAAAGTCTATCTATAAATAATGTCTTGAGTTAAAATGATAATCAGGTTTAAATATAGAAAGTATAGAATCTCTTTAGGGAGTTTTATTCTTTCAGTATTTTTTTAATATACTAAAATCTGTTTATATGAAGCATAAATATATTCATTTCCAAGGTGGGTTTTTTAATGGGTCAAATAAATGAGAAACATATTAGGGAAATATATCTTACTTCTTACTATTTCCTTTATAATTTTGAAAGGTTTACCTACTTTTAATGTGTCCAAAATAAATTAGAAGGAACAGTTATTTTCTAGTAAAAGTCAAATAAATCAGATTTATTATTTTTCTACCACTTTACCCGATACATATAGAATCACAAAGAAAATGGGGAATTGAGCAATAACATTAAACTGGCCAATTAATGCTAATTAGAAGACAGGTCTATCCAAGACCTTCAAGTTTCAGTCATAAGAGCCCCATACCTGTGATGATATTATGATATTAATGAGGCAAGAATGTAACACATCTGTATCTCAATATGTTAAATTACAGAGTTTGTTTTTTACAGGGGGGTTTAATTACAAAATTTTAGACTACCAAGTATAGAATCTAACCCATGATCATATGACACATAACTCCTATTGAAAGAATCAAATGTAGAGAATTATATTATTGTCCAAAAGATTCACTGATGCTACTCCTTGCAGTTTTCCTTTATGAAAGTAGATAAACCTCACCAACTGATTTCAATCTTTACCATGGGTCTTGCCTTGGCCAATGAATGGGAGCTAAAGTGATGCTTCTCTTTTGAGTGGAAGGTTTTGGAAATGGAAAAAACAGATAGTGAGTCCTGTTTTACATTACAAAACAAAGCACAGGAACATGATGTCACTGTCATGTAGATTCATCTGACAGATACAGCAGTCTCTCGAGGCCAAAAAGAAGTCAACCAGCAAGTTCTTTAAATGCCTTAAAGCCAGAGGGTAGGGAACATACAAAATAGGAATAATAATACTTACCATTTTATAAGGTTGTGCTAAGTTTTCCATTATATAATGCAGGTGTGAATAGTCAGCAAAATACCTTATTCATAGTAAACCCTCATTAAATAGTTAGTGATAAGAAGAATGCTGATGGAGATTATTATAGCAATGCTACTCTGGACCTTGCGAAAAGGAGATATTTGTCAATGAAGTGGAATTGACAGGAACTGAGTGAGAAAGCAAACATTTTATAGTTTTAAAGATAACGATTGCACAAAATTAGCTAGTTTTGCAAAGAACGTTCCAACAGAAGTTGCAGACCAATAGCGGTGGGCTGGATTCAAACAGCCTAGCTTTTATAAGATGGCACTGGGTGCTTTTTCAATTTTTAATTGGAATGGCTTAAGTGGGTCATATACCCTCTCACTCACCACAACCCACCACTCCCTCTTACCTTTCTGATCCAAAATTGTCATTTGATACTTGTAGGCCCACGAGTTCATTTAGTTTGCTCAAGATGACCAAAGACACTTTTATTTTAGTTGATTTTAAAATAAGAACTTCAAGGAAGAGAGATTCCCCCAGCACTAGACCAGTCTCGAGATTTGACTTCGAGAAAACAAAGCTCTTTAATTTGTAATTTGCTTCTGTCATCTGTCCTATTTCAAAACATAGGGCAGAGAGAGAGGTGCCAAGTGGCTGAAAGCTGAGGCTGGGTCCTGGGGACTGGGGGTTGTTGCAGAGGCTTGCTCAGCTCTAGAAAAAATGCTAAGCAAGTTCAGGTGAAGAGGAAAGCAAAGAATGATAAAACTTAAAGACCAGGCAAATAATGGTGAATGATGATAAATATGCACACACACACACACAATAACCCAGCTACTAGCAAAGAATGGGCACAGTGATTAGAACACCGTCGGTGGCCATTTTGTAATCTGGGTAACAAGAGAGAAATGTGCATCAGGAGAGATGTCTCCCAAGCAGGACTTCAGCTGCAGGACCGTGGTCCTAGAGGCAGAGCTGGTTCCAGCCTCAAGAGTGATACAGAAGCTTAGCGGAGCTGGCCTGACCCTGGGAGCTGACACGGGGGGACACAGCAGGAGCCCTGTGGGAAGCAAAAGGGAGCATCACAGCCCCAAAACAAGAGTGAGCTTGGGCCACTGCATGCCCACGGGATGCATGTGTGCAAAAGTACCCCTTCCTCTGAGCGCAGTGGTGATGCCAGGGCACTTGGTGAGCAGAGCCCAGGAAGCTTTTCAGCCCTGTTTTGCCCTCTTATTTGGGACACAGCCTACCAATGATACACTGCAAACCTGAGGTGACCTAATGAATGGGAAGAGGAGCAGCATAGATACCTCCTTTGTCAAGGAGGATTTGGTCTATATTTTTTTCGTTTTTTTGATGAGGAAGGTTGCCCTAAGCTAGCATCTATTGCCAATCTTCCTCTTTTTGCTTGAGGAAGATTGTCACTGAGCTAACACCTGTGCAAATCTTCCTTTATTGTGTATGTGGGATGCCGCCACAGCAGGGCCTGATGAACAGTGTGTAGGTCCACGCCTGGGATCCGATCCTGCAAACCCCAGGCCACGGAAGCAGACTGCATGAACTTAATCACTATGCCACCAGGCCAGCCCCGCAGATGTGATCTATTTTTGAATGAGACGGGGTTCAGCTAGGGGAGGTGGGGAAAGCAGGGTCTTCTAAGTTTGGCTAAGCCTGTCACTTTCTCTGTCAAAGCCATGGATCTTTTACTAACAAGCAGAGACTAAGTATCAGAAAGAAAAGGATGCAGTTTAAAAGGAACAAAGAAACTGCTGGCTCTCAAGCAGCTCTAACTCAGAAAACTTCTCTCACAGAACTGCGCTTTTCGAATTTTGGAATTGCATTGTAGCAGGGTCCATCAAGTCCTTAGTGGCTTTTGGAATCACTCCATGTCAATGCGGAATGCAGGACTCCTTAAAAATCCCTCTGTGCCTAAGATTTGTCGACCTGGGCGGTAAGGTATGGGCTCTAAAGAAATGCCTTAAAATTAGATGTCTGGAAGGGTTAGTGTTCAAAAGTACCAAGAAGTCGAGTTTTTGTTTGGCTGTGTCACTAACTTATAGTAAGCCCCTGGGCAGATGACCTGCCTTTTCTGGAACCCAGTTTCCTAATTTTTAAAGCAGATGGAGTATCAGCACACAGATGGAAATAAACATGCCTGTCGTTCTTATGGATACTCACCTGGGATCCCGAGAGGGAAAGGGTGCCTGTGGCTGTGCCTTAAGATCCCAGCTTATCCACACAGAACCTGGCAGGATCCTTCCGGTGAGAAGCGCAGGTTCGACTGTGCTGAATCTCCACACACCTGCCCCAAGAGCCGCGTGCTGGGCTCCCACTCTCCGTCCCTGGGAGAGACAGGTCTCCTGGGTGCTTAACTGTTTCATCCAGAAGTTTCAGTTCAGGTTACTCAGGAGGGAATGGCACAAAGAGTCATCACTGGTTCCCATTTCAATAATTTTTATCATGCTGTCCTATGAAATTTCTTACCAAAATTTGTATATTTTTGCAACATTACTCAGTATCACCCACTGGTTCAGCAGATATTTGTTGAATGAATTCTGGGTCCAGACTCTGGGGAGGCAGAGGTGAAGAAGAAAGATAAGGTTCCTGCCCTTAAGAAGTTTATAGCTCATAAAGACAGAGCTGTAAACAAGAAATAAAAGAAAAAAAAAATGAATATTCTAGGAACATAGAAGATTTTATTAGAACATAAAGTAAGGATCTGGGCTGATCTGAGGATCAGGGAAGACATCCTGAGAAAGCAATATTTGAGAAGAGGACTAGAATATAGGAGGACTTAGTTGTGCCTGCAAGTAGGAGTAAAGATATGGGGTAAAAAGAATGTTCCAGAAGGAACAATATGTGGAGTCCTGAAGACAGAAGAAAGCATGGCATATCTGAGAAACTGAAAGAAGTTCAGTTCCTAACAGTTTGAATGAAACTTTAGGTACATTGCCCAATTTACTCTCTGCATATAATTTTAAATGAGATGATAGAATAATAGTAAAATGAAATTTAGGATGTTTATGGAATAATTGTACCAATGAATGACCCCATTTCAAGAAATATTTGCATAAATATTTATTATGAGTTAAATGAAATTTTAAGGAATCACCATCATTTAAAAAAATCTGTTTTATTTCTTAATCCTCTAGCTAAGAAAAGTTTAAAACATGTAATTTAATATTAAAACTGAAAAGTTTCTATAACGAGAGCTGGAATGAAGGGGAATGAGATTATGATCCTAGCACTCGAAAGCTGAATGAATCAGCAGGATCTGTGCTGAGGTTTAGTCATTATATCAACACAAGGGTGAACTTTGCTCCCCATTGCCCCTTAAGTCGCATCAAGTCTAGAATAAAAAGCTTTCCTTATTCAATGCTCAAATGAATTAGTTTTACCTAGAGCTAATATTAGTGAGAATTCTGATGTGGGATTCAGTTTAATCATTCCTAGAGTCGTATTAGTTTGAGAAATCCATTCTAATTTCATAAGCCCAATTTAAGAAACATCAGTATGCTCTTAAAGTCTATAATAAAAATCAATGTCACAGAAAAGCAAAGAATAAATCACCATCACATCTGTCTTCCAAAAGTCAATACTGAGAGGGTCCCTTACTTAGGCCTACAGGACTTCAGCAGTGCGCTTGATATCAGTGATGTGGCCAGTCTGGCTGAGGCTAGAGCAGGCTTTGTGTTTTGGGGATTTATTGACTGGTAAGGAGGTGAAATACCAGAAGAGATTCCAATACCATGGTTCGAATTCTAGCTCTGCTTCTTAGTGTCCTTGTTAGCAGAGCAAGTGAATTCACCTCCCCAGGGCTCCTCGTCTTCAAATGAGGCCAACTTTACCCCAAGGGATTAGCGTGAAGCTGACGTGAGAGGCCATCCATGAAAGTTGTTACCTTACTGCCTGGCACAGAGGTAATAAATGGATGCTCAGCCTTGCCTCTTTCCCCACATGGATACAGTAGGCAGAATTATAGCGAGGGCCATTCTAGATGGGCTGAAGGCACATTTGCTCTTGGCAGTGTCTGCCATGTAGAGTTGATTATGACGTGGTGATGGTTATTATGATTCCATGAAGGAGGCCCAGGCTGTGGTCTGATAAAGTTTCTCTCCATTACCTGATCACGAATTCCCATGAAAATGTGGAAAAGTTTTCACAAACTGTGACAACATGCCCTTTTGTCTTGAGAAAAATCAAAGCTTAGTCTAAGTTTTTTGGAATCAAAAATGAGAAATGAGAAACAAGCGCCATTCTTTTCTCAATGAAATGATGGCACCTAATTTTGTTGCGTGCATCTGTGTTTGTATTTAATGGCAAGTGTAATTATGCACCTGTGATGTGCAGCTCTTCTAATTTTAGTAAAATTGATTAAACTATTTGAAAATACATAACAAATTACTCTTTTAAAATGAGTAAATTTAAATACTGAAGCCTTTTTAACTATCTAGCAAATTTCTGCTCTTCTAATTATATGCGGTAGCTTCACACAGCTTTGTGTCCAGCAGTACAGCCTGGGGTCTTTCCAGTGGGTTCAGAATTTCACCCTGCATTCTGCTGGGTTGAGAGTGGCTACAAGCCAGTCAATGCCCCTTTTCCCTCCCCGAAGAGCTTCCCCTCTAGATAGGACCAAGCAGAGAGAAAGGGAGCCTTTGTTCTTCTGTCAGAAAGATAGCTACGGGGTTAGGAGAACAGACGCTTTTTGTCTGACTAGCATGTTAAAACGTATTCTCAGTACAACTCAGAGTCCAGATCAGTAAGTCAGGCTATCTCTCAGAGAGCACAACTGTCTTTAGTTAACTGGGCACTCGCAGGAGGTGTACCAGAACTCCAGACACACCAGATTCTTTGAATTTTTTCCAAACCTTATTTTCTTAGGTGTTACATGTTAATATTTTCATGTTTTTGAATTATATGTATCTTATAGGTTGCTTTAGTTAAATTTTGAAGTAAGACAGAAGAAAAAAATTTTTGAGAAAGTTGGGAAAAAATGAAAAAAACAAGTTACTAATTCTTGTTGATCAAGTGATTGGGTTTTTGAAATCCAATTTTTGTTTTTTGGTGAGGAAATCATCAACTTGAAATTAATCACCAAAATAGCAAGGGTAAAACGTTGCACACGCAGATAGTAATGCAAGAAAGGAGTTGGGAGCCATGCCTCCAGAGAAGCCTCCTATGCTGGCCTAGTGGATCAGAGAAGCAAATGATGTCAAAGAGCCTGAGGGCAAACTCCTGGCAACTCCTTGAAGGGGACGCCTGCTGGGGCTGATGCTCTACAAGACCTGAAAACATGACCTTTGCACCAAGGAGCAGTTCACACCTGAGGGTCCTGAAGCTTTACTGTGTCCTACCGGTGGCCTGGCTTTGACCGGTGATCGTGCCCAAGGCCAGACCCCTCTGGAGGGTCATGAGCCCACCTGAGCGTGGTTGACTGTTACACTGGAGCATCTTCTCAACCACTCACCCAGTTGTCTTAGGGAACATTTCACAGTATTTTACTTTTAATGGGAGAAACCAAACTGTATCAGTATCATGTACATTTCTTAAAGTGTGAAGCATGTTTTAAAAAATCCCATTAATCATCTCTATATCACAAGGCAGCAGTGGTCAAAGGCCACTTGAATATACTTTTTTCTGTTTCTTGAAATTTTCTTGGCCATTCGATATGAAATTACAAACTGTCTTTTCAAATTATTATTGGCATCAATAAGATTTTGCTGTCTATCTAAGCTGTGTGACAGAAATTTAAAGTAGATATTTCAAAAACTCTGACAAACTCTTCAGTTTTTAAGAAGGAATGTGTAGGCTCAAACTCATCTTACATTTGCTCAATATTCCAGTTCCTTAATCTAAAGTTTAATTCCCCTTTTTCACCTATGGAACATAATTTTCCTGTAGAATTCTCAAGTGAATCAGAAGTACCAGTTGTCAAATAAGATTTATTTGTTCTATTTTATGAAGAATTTTACTTTTAACATGGGTACTAACATTAAATTTAGTATGTATTTTTTCTGTTTAACTATTTGACTTTTTAAGGAAATGTAATATAAATATGTTGTAAAGGCCAAGTGTATTTTAAAGGTTATGCCAGTGGATTACAAGAATTGCCTTTCTAATTATGTTCAATATGGAGCAGAATGTTAATTGATCTTATTGGAGTGATCCTCTTAAAGGTTTTTGGTTTAATTAAACAGCAGTTGTGTTTAATCTATCTCAGATAAAACTTTGTTTTTAATTAAATAGGAAAGGCATTTAGCAATCTTACATGAATTCTTTTCTGAGAAGTTCTTTCATAAGAAAAAGACAACTGCTTTCTCCATATGTAAAGAACAAGCATGCTTTTCAAATAGTACTTTGCATTTCTCTCTATTATGGTTCATGAGGCATGTTAACAAACTTCAATGAGGTTTTGTGCTAATAAAACCAGCAAATCTGTAATTATAACTGAAATTCCTCTGTAATATTGTAAGTTCTTAAAAAGGCTTTGTATCGTCTTTAGTTAGAGTATGTCTGGTAGTAAATAGTGAATGGGTGGAATTATCAGCTAAATCACAACTCCGAAATAGTATCCAGACATTTGCTTGAAAATGCAGTTTGCTAAAGTAAAAATTATTATCCAAGGGGCTGGCCCTGTGGCTGAGTGGTTAAGTTTGCACATTCTGCTTTTGTGGCCCAGGGTTTCGCCGGTTTGAGTCCTGGGCAAGGACGTGGCACCACTCATCGGGCCATGCTCAGATGGCATCCTACATGCCACAACTAGAAGGACCTACAACTAGAATATACAACTATGTACTGGGGAGCTTTGGGGAGAAAAAGGAAAAAAAATCTTTTTAAAGAAAAGGTAGATTGTCTAATTAAAAAAAAAATATTATCCAAATTTTCTTCTTTCATTTAGCAAAATTCCATAATACAAAAACATCCAATCAAATCTTGAAAAATTTGTCAAACAAGTATTTCATATTAAAGAAATCATCTTAGTATATTACTACCTTTTTAAATTACCATTACGGGCAAACTGTGTCCTCCCAAAATTCATATGTTGATGTCCTAACCTCCAGTATCTTAGAATGTGACTGTATTTGGAGATAGGGTTTTTAAAGAGGTAATTAAAGTGAAATGAGGTCATATGCAAATATATGAGGTCATACGAGGAAATGTGACTGGTGATAAGAAGAGGAGTTAGACGCAGACACACACAGAGGGAAGACCATGTGAAGACACAGGGAAAAGTCGGCCATCGGCTGACACCTTGATCTCAGACTTCTGGATTCCAGGACTGTGAGAAAATAAATTGCTGTTGTTCAAGCCAGCTAGTCTGTGGTACCGTGTTATGGCAGTGCTAGCAAACTAGTACAATTAGCACATCTAGGCAATCTGCAACAGGAGTTTATTGAAATGACGAGACATGGGAGAAAGGGAGCAATGGTTGGGTTTGTGTAGAAACTCAAGAAAGGCACAATGGGGAGGTGCAGGCTGCCCTGGCTGGGGGGCCCTGGCTGCACCTCAGAGGGTAGGTCCCCTATGATTCTGCTACTACAGAAATCAGAATTAATATCCAAGTTTTCCTTTACGTATATAACCAGAAGAGGACAGAAAATGTTGCCTAGTTCTTGGGGAAACCAAACCCCAGAATCTGAAAGTCCACAGCATCGCAACATAATCTGTCTGGGACTTCAAGATATATGTTTAAGTTAACATCCTTTAAACCCTTCTATAATATGAATATATAAGTACAGACCTAAGAATAAAGAAAAATTCAATATGCATGCTCTTGTGCTATCTGTCATATCCCAGCTATACCTTGGAAAATTGCTTTGCTTAGTAAATATTTTTAGAACAACTCCTGATGCATCTGTTCCTTAAGGAAAGCCATTTAACCTCATTTTTAATGCTTATGAAGTAGAAGTTACAAGATTGAAAGTAAAAAAATAGTAAAATTATAGATACATGGTTTGAACTTTCTTTTTATTTAATTTATTTATTTTTTAATTGCAGTAACTGGATAATAACATTACATAGCTTTCGGATATACATCATAATATATTTTGAATTCTGTGTAGATTGCATCATGTTCACCACCCAAAAACTAATTATAGTCCATTCCTTCACATGTGAGCCTAATCACCCCTTTTGCCCTCCACCCCTTTCCCCCATGGTAACCACCAGTCCATTCTCTGTTGCTATGTGTTTGTTTGTCATTGTTCTTATCTTCTACTTATGAGTGAGATCATACGGTATTTGACTTTCTCCCTCTGACTAATTTCACTCAGCATAACACCCTCAAGGTATATCCATGTTGTCGCAAATAGCCAGATTTCATCATTTCTTATGGCTGAGTAGTATTCCATTGTGTATAAATACCACATCTTCTTTATCCATTCGTCCCTTGATGGTCACCTAGGTTGCTTCCAAGTCTTGGCTATTGTGTATAATGCTGCAATGAACATAGGGGTGCAGCTATCTTTATGCCTTTGCGTTATCAAATTCTTTGGATAAATACCCAGCACTGGAATAGCTGGATCATGTGGTAGATCTATTCTTAATTTTCTGAGGATACTCCATACTGCTTTCCATAGTAGCTGCACCAGTTTGCACTCCCACCAGCAGTGTACAAGGATTCCCATCTCTCCACATCCTCTCCAACATTTGTTGTTTCCTGTCTTGTTAATTACAGCCATTCTGACCAGAGTGGAGTGAGGTAATACCTCATTGTAGTTTTGATTTGCATTTCCCTGATAGCTAATGATGTTGAGCATCTTTTCATATGCCTGTTGGCCATCCATAGATCTTCTTTGGAGAAATCTCTGTTCAGATCTTTTGCCCATTTTTTAATTGGGTTGTTGGTTTTTTTGTTGATGAGTTCTTTGTATATTTTGGATGTTAACCCCTTTTCTGATATATGGTTTGCAAATATCTTCTCCCAATTGTTCAGTTGTCTTTTCGTGAACTTTCTGATATGTAATTAATTTTTGAAAAAATATTACTTACTTTTAGATATGCAAATATTTGTGTAATTATAAAGTATGTCACGCATAAGATTTAAAAAATAGTTGAACAAACAAAAAAGAAAAACACTAACACCTTTATACCATTAACTTATTGTCCCCTTCATTTATCTATTTTCCTAATAATTGCATTATAGCTTTAGAAATTGACTTCAGGTCATCCAGATCAAAAGTCAGATGTGCTGATTCAGACCTGGTGTTAGAATCCTTTCAACATAGCCATTAGAGATGTATGATCATTGAGTCTGTACCCAGGTAATTCCAGTTCCAGGAAACTCCATCCATTGCTAGATTAGTCAAATTATTAAATTGCCCTTTCTTAAAAAAAGCTTCCCTGGGGCCGACCCAGTGGCACAGCAATTAAGTTCGCATGTTCTACTTTGGTGGCCTGGGGTTCAAGGGTTTGGATCCTGAGTGCGGACCTACACGCCGCTTGTCAAGCCATGCTGTGGCAGGCGTCTCACATATAAAACGGAGGAAGGTGGGCACAGATGTTAGCTCAGGGCCAATCTTCCTCCAAAAAAAAAAAGTTTCCCTGAGTTTCTAGCCACTTTCAAACCTTTACATTGTGAATAGAATATGCACCTCTAGCAAACTCACTTGTCTTTCTCTCAGTACAGTTTTTTCTAATAGCTCTTTTAAAATGTGGTCCCCAGAACTGAACACAGTGCTCCATCCATCTCCTAATCAGGATGGAGTGAGATGGGTAGAGTGCCCCATGAGGGCGCCGCTGCCCTCGGAGTTTGTAGACAGACTGCAACCAATGCGGCCCGGCATTGGGGATGTCTGCTCATGGCTGCTCCTTCAGGATCATCACACTGTTGGAGTATGTTACCTTCCTTACAGGAAGGAGATGGAAGAAGTGACTGCGTGGCGTTAGTACACTCCAGCATAAAATTTTAACATTTTTTTTTCCCGTTCCAGCTAACTGCAGGATATCAAAGCCGTTCTCAAAGAAATTCATGTGATAAAGATCACCTCAGTCTTAGGAAAGCTGAATACTGTCTTTTGGTAAAAGAATTAAAGTAGCTTTTTGTTTCTATGCTTTTATTTCTATTATTTTTCATGAAATATAAATATATGAATCTATGTTTAGAACTTCAATACACGTGGATGTTACTCAAATCTAAAATCATACATAAGCAATATTACATATATGTTTGTGTATAGGATTGGGAACCTTTGGAAATATTTTTTAAAGTTAAAAGATTTTCCAATAAATTATCCACTGATTTTGTATATTTTCATGTATCATATTTACCTAATCTCGCTCTCTTATATTAGATGTTTTATGTAGCAGAATTACAAGTTTTTGAATAAAAAGATAAGTTTATAACACATACCAAAAGTATAATCCACATACATATACATTCTTTACAGTGCCCCGGGTTTTTTGTTTGTTTAGTTATTCTTTTCTTTTGTTTTTTCCTGTAAAGTGGACGGGAAAATATGCCATTAAGCCACACTATATTCCCTGTGCCATCTCTTCTTCCTTGCTTCCACTAAACATCACCTTGGGAATTAAGCAACAGATAGATGGTTGCTGTCCATCTCTTAGCTTCATGGACGGCTCCGTGAAGCTCCACGTCCTTGTAAGGTATGTTCTTGATGTCTTTAAGTATTGCTTACCACATCCTGATGTAGACAGAAGCAGTATGATAAGAAATGGAAGCCTTTTACACAACCTTCAACAATTCCTCTGCCACCATCCCCTAAACACTTCCCTCATCCTGCAAAAGATTGTACTTTCTTCATAGCTACTGAAATCAAGATGATCTCTCCTAACGTCATTTATCTTCCATTTTATTTCCTCTACTTCAAATCAACTCTATGGCCCTCAGCCCTAGCCACATATTAAAATTACCTGGGGGCTTTAAAAACTCCCCATCTCCAATCCCTGTCCAGATGTGTTAGATCAGAATCTCGGAACAGTGCCCTGGTATTTGTCATTTTATAAACGCTAATGTGCAGACAAGGTTGGAAGTCACTCATGGCAGTAAATTTATCTCAGTTGTGAGAATCTTCTTCTTTCTTCCTATTTCAATAGAAGAGGACTCTTCTTTTTTTTATCAAGACTTAACCTTATTGAGTCTTACCTTTATCAAGCATTCTTCTTTAATCAAGGGTCCTTTATCACATACCAACATGGAATGGTCTGATTACATGCCCTCCTACCTCATCTGATGCTTCAGTTATATGATTCAGCACTGCAGGTGGAGTCTCTCACTTCTTCCTACTCATTGTCTACAAAAAGGCTAGGTCTCTCCTAGAAAAAAAATAATTCAAATCATAATCCTATATTGCTTCTCCTCCTACCATCAAAAGGTAAATCTCACTCCCTTCACATTCTTAACTTCTCCATCACTCCTAATTCTCTCTCTTTCCAGTGGTGGCCACACTATCTTGCTGCTTCTCTCCCCATCAGTTATCATGTGGCATGCTCAGAAAGAAATGGTACTTATTTGGGCACTAATCCAAAAGCAGGAAACCAACCTAAGGTCCTTACGTGGAACACCAGGATGTTTTCAGCACACATTATCTGGCTGCACTTAGTTCAGAGACTAAAAGCCAACATACTGAAGAGGGTTTCTTTATGTATGACTTTATTATGATATGAGCCAAGATTCATTGAAAATAGTTAATTCCACAGTTAAATTGAATTATGTTTTCCTAAACAATTAACATGGATCCTAAAACTAACTTCATAGCCTCCTCGTTAAGATATTGATGGTATTTATTTAACCATGTTAGGCTAAGGAAATAGCCAATCCTGTTTTTGCCCATAATATTTATAAAATTGTACTTTCAATGGTAGTACTTTTAAGTAATATGTATTTATTCAGTGCCTATTGGGTACTGTGCTAAGTGCTTTATATATATAATTCAACTTAATTTTCGGAATAGTCTCTTAAGGAAGGTTTTTTTAAACTGAGGGCTAGATAAATAATTTGCTCAAGACCACATGACTAATAAATAGTAGAATCAAAATTCAAATCTACTTGTCTGATTCTAAATCATATTGCCCTTTCCATTATAACTCACTACATTTCCCAAAGGCAAGATTTAGGAAACATGGATAGATTTTAAGTTGAGGAGTGATCCAGTTACATTTGCACACCAGAATGATTACTTGGTACCATGTGAAGGATGGACATGGAGGATGAAGACACTGAATAGGAAGACCAGTTGGAAAACACTGTAAAGGTACATGGAAGATAATAATCCCCTGATGGCAGCAGTCAGTAGGAATAGGCAGGAAGAAAAATGGAGGGTGAATTAAGAGATAAAACTGGTAGCCCTGCATGACCAGTAGTATGTAAGGCTGATTTTTACATTTCATGATGTAGTCACCAAGAAAGGAAATCTTAATTTGGGAAAAACGTGGAGGATTATTCTTGGGATACTGAGGTGCATATAAAACATTGTAGAAGAATGCCCAGGAGTGATTAAATTCTGCAGTTCAGGAGACAGCAAACTGGAATTTGAAAGTTAAGACCAAATAACTTCAGAGAGGGTGCATTCTCCTCCAGGAGAACGTACAGCATGAAAAGAGAGGAGGATCAAGGGCGGGAGATGCCTTTGCTACAAAGCATCTTCGGCATCTATCCCTTTTATTGCACTCCCATTTCTGTTTTCCTGGTTCCGGCTCTATTACCCCTGCAGTATCCTATGCGCTAATGTCACTATTGCCAGTTTTTTACTACTTCCTCTCCTCATCCCACTGCCCACTACCTAAAATACACTTGACGACCAGGTTTTCTCGCTGATCAGAATGCTGACTCCCATTCAAAGTCTTCCTACCTTTCTAAATTTGCATTCCAGTGCTAGCTCATAAGCATTTTACACTTAATCAAAATGGACAGCATCCTAGAAAAAGCTCTGGGCATTTCCATCTCTATATTTGGACTATGCTGTACCCTCCAGAAGGAATACCAACTACTGCATGAAAACTTCTCTTATTACCCAGATAGGAGCAAGTTTCCCTACTCCAAATTCTTATAGCATGTGTTTGAGGATCAGTAAGTTTACTCTTTCTCTCTCTAATTCAACAAATGTTTTGAACACTTGAGATGTACCACACATTCTGCCAGGAGAATAAACAGGAATGAGGCATAGACCTTATTTTTTAGATTATAGTCAGCAGAATCTTTATTTATAGATATTCTTATAATAACCAACACTTGCTCTTCTCTCTGACAATGTCTTTATCTTGTACGAACATAAACTGATCTAGCTTGAGCTCAAAGGATACTCAGCTAAAGCAAGATGTTGTTACATCAGCCATTTTGAACCTATATGTTAAAGCCTTTTTTTCTTCATTTAATACCTGAATAGATAGCACATCAGGATAGCTGTAGCTGTTTAATTGGTTTGAAGCTAAGTATTTGGAGTGGATTTTTCTAATTCATAATGGCAATTACAGTTGGAAATAATCAAATAAAAATAAATTCGGCTATGGTTAAAACCAATGATAGTAAAATTTGTATTCACTAAATGTTAATGGAATAATCAAATGTTTGTGACAAAAGTTGGAACTGATAAATGTAAGCCAGGAAAATTGGACTTAGTAGAAATGTTCCCCTACCCCTGCCCCCCAAAAGGCATAGTGGCCACAGGTTAAATACTATGATTGTATATGAAAAAGAAAAGATGGATGAATTGAATATTTGTTTTAAAATTTACTTAGAGAAGAATTGACATAATAAAATAATTTGAAAAAAATAAAAAAGGAAGAAGGAAGCAGATTTTCTCTGAAAAGAAAATTGATTAAAGAATTAAATTGGTTCAATGCAATTTGCCTCAGAAAATGCTTTCTTATGACAGCATCGATGTTAGCATAATTCTGATGAAATATCTGGATTCAAAACATCTGGGGGATCAAAACAGAAATTTTATATTCTGCAAGAGTAATGTCTCGCAGAATTCAGTGTGGGTATGAATCACTTGGGCATCTTGTTAAAAATGCAGATTCTGAGTCAGTACATCTTGAAATGAGGCCAGATATTCTGCATTTCTAACCACCTCTCAAGTGATGCCACTGTTACTGGTTCAGGGACCACATTTTGAGTAGCAAGGAAGTAGGATTTCTCATGTAAGCTAATTTATGTCATCATCAGGCAACTAGTCAAAATTAATGAGCCACTACTCAGTCTCAATTCCTTTGAGAAAATCTGAGTAACTCTTTTTGAGTGAAGAGGCAAAGGATACAAGGAACACATCATAAACTCATGGTGGCAAAAGCCCAGACTTTTGTGTATAGCTACAAAGGAAAGGACAACTCCTCTTTAGTTAAATGTGGCTATGCTGAATACTGAATGTTGAATGTTGTTGTGTTGGCATATAATGTGGCATGTAATTGTGGCTGCCATCTTGGGATATTCAAGGAAGTTAGTTGAAGGAATAAAATCAGTATTCTGAAGATGGCGGAGTGAAAAAAAAAATGAGAAGAACTTGTGCCTTTGGGGATACTAATGAGCCCCTTAATTAACCAACTCTGGAGCTAGCCTGTTCTAAGAATTCATGTTATGTGAAATAATAAATTTTACTAAATATTTAAGCTATTATGGATTGAGGTTTTCTGCTACTTAGAGCTCAAAGTATCACACAAATAGAAGGCAGTAGATTCATGATCAAAACCCAGAGATTCTGACTCCCTGTTCAGGCTCTTTTCTTCCTACTCCAGGTTTTACCATGCTGCCTGATACCATGTCACCCTTGCAACAGAGTCAAATACAAGGGGACCAGGTTCTGAACTTAAACATCTATATCATAAAAAGTACCTGGCCCAGGATCTTATATACAGTAGATGCTCGGCACATGGTCATTAAATGAATGAATAGATGATTGAAAACTTGAGGTATCACAAGACAGAAGGAAAAAGCAAATCAAACACTGATGCTAAGGAAAGTTTACTAAACCATTTTTCTTGGCTAGGCTAAATAATGTTTGATTTTAAGTAGGCTATTAAGAGTAATGTCAAAGGACTGTATTGTACTTAAAAAGTGATTGAAAATTAATTAACAAAGGATATTTTCTGTAAAATAGCTACAATATCTTTGCAAACAGTATACCAGGAAGAGTCTGCTTAGTTATAGCACGTCTGAGTCAGGCCAATTAGGAGTGACGTATAGTTAGAAATTTTGCGTTTCCTCTGAGGAGGTTTGCCTGGTATAAAAACCAAGGCTAATCTGTGCAGAAATAATCTCTAAATCCTGGAAATTGGGGTATAGTCCATCATTAATGGCTCAGAGCAAGTAAAATTTTAATGCACCACATATAAATGAAAACATTAAAATTAATTATTCAAATTTAATCTGCTTTTCAGCTTTACAGAAAGATGTAAGTTTAAACTGAGCAGTGCTATTGTGTCATTTGAACTGTAATCTTGCAAGTGATTTAAATATTGAAATAAGTTTTTAGGGTTTTTTTTTTGGTGGATAATGGGATAATTTGTCATTTTGCTCTGTCCTTAGTAATTGGGCCCACGGTATCCAATAAAGAAGAAAGGCCTAATGAGACAGGTTAATAGGAGCCCTGACACCCAACTGTTTCTTGTAAAGAAGAGATCTCTTCAGCTTCAAATCTGAATATAATCTAAGAAACCAAACACGTTTTTTGCATTTACATTAAGCGTGTGTGGGGCAATATGCAGGCAAAGAGGCTATACTTAAACTTTTTTGTGCAATTTTGCAATTACTATTCCAAAGAACAAGATTTTATAATATGTTACCAGTGTTTAGACTAAATTTGTGCTGTCCAGTATCTATTTGTTCTTAAATTCATATATGATTAAAATAAGCTTAAATATTTGCAAAAAGTACTTAATGTTCTACTCCATACATTGCCACATGATATAAACAGCATAAATGATTTTCACAATTTACTATGTCTTAGAATATAAAGAACTTGTCAGTCATTTCTTAAGCTCATTTAAAAAATTCTCTTATTTTATTTTCTTATTTTTATCTTTAGTCTTAATGCATTTCTTTGCTAGTCGAATTTTTTTCTCCTTGACTTTTAATTCTTTTTAAAAATGCAAGTAATTTTTTTCTTTATTCTATCTAAAAATAGAAATTGTTGTCATTTACATGTCTGTGTTTGTGAGGCTGTTTAGTGGTGTACTTATGTAGACTTTTCTTTTAGTAAGGAAATGAACAGGAGAATTAGATGTTTCTCTAATATAACTGTGTTCTGGAGGGGAAAATGATTTATGTACATTTTTAGACCTCTCTCATCAAATATGACTGTTCTTGCTGAGAGAAGCAGCTAGTTATATAGATAGATCAATCACTCGGACAGATATCATTACATGGTGGGGGGGGAGGTGTGTCTGTGTGTGTTTGTGTGTGTAACCAAGTAGTTAGATCCCGTTGCAAAGTTAGCCATATTGAGGGCCAAAATTTCTTTAAAAGAGAATGACCACTTTGACTGGGTAAAAATTATTCCACCAAAAGTTGCAGAGATGTGAAGAAGGATTGATTTTAAGTAGTCAATAAACCTGTTCCCTTGTAAATGTAACCCTCTCTGGACTTTTCTCAAGAGCTGCCATTTCGATTGCTAGATTGTAATAAGAAATGAGTTTGACCTGACATTTTATTCCTTAATTCAGGCAACTATCTCTGGAGAAATGGCCCAGAGGAAAGCAATCTTCTTAATCCATATTTCCTTTGGGCGAATATAAATTTGAGTCATTCCTAATCCATCCAAGGCCCCTAAATTATTAAAGCGGTTAGTAGCTGAGTGTAAGGCTCACATGAGTGTAAAATCTGTTTTAAGCATCTAAGAAATGCCTCTCTATATGCATCACAGTAAAAGGTATATTGTATGTACTAAAACAGCCTTTTGCCAAGTGTTCTCTTTAGAAGGCTAATATTGGAGGAAATACATGAGATTATAAAAGGAAAGCATTTTTTTTGCACAAACTTATATCTACATTTTAAGGCACTGGTACTCACTACGAATCTTCAGGTCAGGCCGTTAATTGCAGTGTTCCCCACACTGATTTGGCCAAGGATGTCTTTGGTTGCTGCGCACTTTTGCAAGACCAGCATTCTGTGGGCAGCCCCAGGACCTCCCAGGACAGTCTTACCAGAAAGCAAGAATTAAATTAGAACACAAGTTCCAAGGACTCAGGAGAGAAACCAAGGGTTCAGCTAGAACCGGCATGATTAGCCCAGTTTGGGCTTCTCGTTCAAATTTACGCTGCTAGGAAACAGGATGAAAACAGATCCTTCAATGTGTAATTACTTACAAGCCCAAGAAAGGTATGTTAGGCTCCCTGTGTTATTTCCCTCTTTTACATTTCAAGAAAGGAATGAGAGTCTTTGCAATGTGTATTACAACCAGCCCTAGGGTCAGGGTTTTCCTTTGTCTTTTGGGGATTTGATATTTTGTAATTCCAGAATTAATAGCTTTCTAACACCGCTGGAGAAAGGCTAGCCTCCCCGGATCTCACCAGTTCTTTGAATAGGGAAATTTGTGAACATCCGAGTTACTTCAGCTGAACACAGAGGACATCACCAGGAGTGAGGGGAGCCAGGTGCTGATGGCACTTTATGATTCTTGAGAGTAGGACAAGATTGAGGAGGAGAGCAAATGTGAGGGTCAGGACTGCTGTGGAGAGATTGATTGATCATTTTCTTCATACCCCTCCGGCCTACATGTATGTTATACCCAGAGAGATTAGAGGAACCAAACATGTCTCCTGTCATGAAGGGAATTAGTCAACTTGGGGAAAGAAGAGTTAAAGTATCAGGAGGGTTTCTTATCAGTTTTTCATGAGTCTCATCAAGGATTTGTATGGCTGCCTAATAAAGCAGATACTGTGTGGAGGTAAAGGTTGCAGAGACTGTCAGACGTAAGAGTCTCACATCTAGATGCAGACTCAGAATTTAGACTTAGAAAGATGCAAAACAGTGTGAGTTACTATATGCTAATTGCCTCCTGCCTACTTTAGACAACCAAGCCACAAGCACTCCCCAAACAAAGAGATGTCTATGGACTTGAGTAGCCAGACTTCAGAGAGGACAAAGGATTTAGTTGGACAGGGAAGAGTAGGACCAATATATGCACTAGTAAGTCAACGATTTTTCCTCCCATGGACCATGTTTCAAATGACGGTCAAAGAAAAGTGACATCTGTGATGACTCAGAGTGGAATAAAACAAGCCCGCTTTGGGAATGGGTTATTTGTTCCTCTGGATTTATATAGAACCTTTTTTTGGAAGTGACACAGTTTGTGATCAATACTAACAGATGACAGAATAACTGAGCATTGACAAGAAAACAATAATAAGAATTCACGTTGTACCATTTGTAATTCATGTCATATTACCCAATGGGTACATGCTGTCATTTTTTCCAAGTCAGAGTTCACTATATATTTCCTGTCTAATGAATGAAGACCTCACGTGTGTTACACATTTATTTTTTTACAAACTTAAAATTTGCACTGGTATGCCACAATGTGTTTCTATTCCTAAACTGTTAAGATAAACCCTGAATTTAAAAAAGATCTTGATCCTCACACAGTTTCACAAGAATAAATATAGCTGCTTATGACAAATGGTTCCAAATTCATTAAAAAAAACTCAGGATATCGTGATCCTCATAAAGTCGCAGAGTGTTGTTTACACATTTATAAAGTGAAACTGTCTTTAAAGCGAATAAAAACAATAATAATAACTCTCACTGAACCTTTCTATGGACCAGACTGAATGAAAAATGGAAAGACAGGTTCAGCAGTAGCAGAGCCCTGCATAGTAGCCTGGCACATAATATAATACCTTATATTTGTACAGCAATGTAGATTTACAAAAAGAATGCTGTAAATCTTGACAGTAGGTGTCAAGAACTAGGTTGAGTGTGAGGGCAAATATGAGAGTAAGAACATCAATAGAGAGAAGATTTATTGAGCACTTTCTGCATTGATCCTCATAAAAACTCTGTGAAAGATGCTGGGCAGATATTGTCGTCCTTACCATTTTCTACAGGAGAAAACCGAGACTCATGCTGGTTAAGGACCGGGTCAAAGGTTACAGAGCTACTAAGTAACAGAGGAAAGATTCAAGCCTGGGTCTTCCAGGGCTCGCATCCAGTGCCCTTCCTGGGTCCTTCCCACACTGCCCGCAGATAACCAACCTATGTGGAAGCTGAATTTCTACAGGGCTCACACACAGCTTGTTTCCATGTAAAGAAGGTATTTGAATAGCTTTAACCACACTTGAATGACAAGATGACATTGTGGAAAGGGCAGAGACTTTCTCCCCACAGTTTTATTGAGGAAGGATATAGACTTTTGAACAGAAAGGTCTTGGTATAAATTCACAGTCTTCCACAAGAGTTTTCACTCTAGGTAGCCAAATTAATCTCATTGAGGTAAGGTTTCCTCATCTGTTGGTTTATAAATTTTTAAAGACGCTATCTGTTAGCTCCTCAACAGGATCCTTGAGAGGATTCAATCTTGCTTTCTACATATGAGAAGTGTTTGACATAGGATCAAGACTCCTAGTGTTTCTCTCTACAACCACCACCCATTTGACTCATACTTTGGTTTCTCTAGCAGCACCTGGGTGTCCTTCAGCAAGAACTATAGCCATCCAAGTGGAACAAATAATTTTACAGCAAATGGATTACAAGTGTCCAGATAACAGAAACTACAGGCACCACACCTATACCGTAATAAAGTCCACAAGGCTTTTCTTGTTGATTTGTTTTGTTTTATTTGTTCCCAGCATAATATTTTGAGCCCCCATAGCATTTTATATTTCTACCTTTGTTTAATCTAAGTAATAAAAGGTATATTTATCCTACTGACAAAATAGTAAATTTGAGAAGTTCAGGGATTCTGGGCTACTGAGGTCTAATATAAAGCAAAGTAGATCACAATTCAAGGGACCTCTGGGTCAATCATAGCCTTACCAACAAGAATAAAAATCCTAGGTAGGTTCTTAGTTTCTTTATTTTTTTAAATAGGAAAATTGGAGAAATAATCTAAAACGTTTTCAGCTCTAACAATCTTATGATTTTTAAATCATCTGTGATCTCTTGTATCTCTTAATACAAAGCCTTTACACTCAATTAATATTTGTTGAACTAGATAAATTACAGCACCTGTTCAATATGGAATACAATAGGGAATATAAATTCAGAATATTAATTTCCACACATTTTACAATGCGAGGATCAGATTAGGCTTCAGAAGAAGAGAAAGAAATGAGATGAGCTTTATTAGAGCTAACCAGGGTTTTGATATACATGAAGACAAGCTAAACTTGCGCTGAACTTTGCCTTAAACATTCTCCTTGGCTAGAAATCTCATCACACACCATTTAGAGCAGATTTGCTCTACAAACTGTAACACACATGGTAATAAACAGATTTACGAGATGACAAAGGTATAGAAGAAATGCAGTTCTTTAGAAAAGCTGTAATTCTAAATGGAAACTCTCAGGGCTATTGCCACAATTTTAACATTTACTTCTCAAGAGAGCTTCTGCTATTCATATGAATCTTTTCACTTCTTAAAGCTTCTCAGCCTCGTTCATTTCTCAATTGAAATTCGGTGAGTTTTTAGTGCTGATGAAAACCTTATTTTCCTCACTCTATTTCACTACCAGACAGCCATGTTCCTACCCATGTACTCTTGCGACATTTGTCACTGTAAATTGATAATATACATTCTTATTGGCTTTTTCTTCTTACAATACTGAGAGTTTTGTTGGGAAAATGTGTATTTTTGGTATAAAAATCATCTTATTCTTTTTCTTTTTTTCAATTTCCATTTTAAGAATCAAATATCTTTATTTAATTGATACCAACCAAGTTCTTATTTGCAGTCTTTGAAAGAAAATGGTAGAGCTATACTTAGAAAAGAAAGTTATGAATAAATTCTAGAATGAAGGTACGGATCTGTGCCTGCAATATTGGCCTAAGAACCAGAGTCAAGCGTTTGCATCAGACCTTTGCCACCTATTATGTAATAATCTTTCTCATCCCCCCAACAGAGTAGATGACTTGTACCATTTATCCAGCTCTAACGTGCCATTGTATTATTGTCATATAGCTGCCTTTTTCTTCAACTTAGATATTGCCCTTCAGAGCCCGTGTTGCTTCCCTCACAAATAGTGTTTTCCACTTCTCAGACAGCCATGTTTACGAAGGAGTCACTAGCTAAACCCTGCTAGGTCTCAAGTGTACCACATACTAAATTCACTGCTCAGCTCATCGAAGTGTCCTGGTTTATTCATCTATAAAAGAACAGTGTATTTTGTAATCACCAAGAGAAGCAAGTCTACAAAACTGCTTTAAAACGGAGATCCCTGTGTGCTCTGTCCAACCTCCTTCTGTTTTTAGCTGCAGATCTTATTAAAGCCAAAATGCAGGAGGCATCATTTTCTGGTATTATTTGGTTATCCAGAGCTCCTTATCTGTTCTTTAGGTAGCCAGGACCCACAGCCCACTGACCCACAGACATAGAAAAGCAATTTCCTTAGTCAGTTATTCTTTCGTTTTCTTTTATCCTGGATTCCTGTTAAAGCAGCATCTCATTTCACGTTACACTGCATTAGAGAGTCTGTAATTTTTAGTCACAATTGTGATCAAGACTTTTTCAAAGTGACTTAACAGCGCTAGACAACTGATAGGGCGGTTCCTCGCTCTCGGAAGAGTAGTGAAAATAGCACATTGAAAATCCGGCCGAGCATAATGGAGTCAAGATTATTTTGAACCACATAAAATATTATCATACATAGAAGGTTAATAGAGTTGGTCCAATTTTTAGGGCTCCAGATTTTGAAGATTGGAGAGTCAAACACAGTAGAAGTATGTGCAGCTAATTCTAAGATATACCATGTCCCATTAAAAACAAAACAGAGAAACAAAAAAAAAAGCTTTCAATTTATCTGCAATTCAATCTATGTGATGTAATATAATTGAATTGGCCAATTTTTTAACCAAATTAATTGATTGACTGAACACTTGGGTATTTTGTTAATTCTACCTAAGAGTTATTCCCTGGAAAACAGGTTAGAGATGCAAAATATTTTGTGTTCTGAGAGATGTATTTGTATATCTTGCATCATTCTACTTGGGGTTGAACACATTTTAAAGGTGAGGAGGAGCATCTGCTCATACGTATGGTTTCTTCTTTCTTCATTGCTGTTTCCCAGTCTTCAGAACTGTGCTTACCACATGGCTGGCACTCAATAACCATGAGTTAAATGAATGAGAGAATGAATGAATGAACAAGTGGATGATGTGTTTATCTCACATTCTTCAACATTTCTTCATTTAATATAATTAAGAATCCCCGCCCACAAAGAAAGAATCTCTATGCTTGGCAGCATAATATTTCTGAAGCCTTTTGCTAAATTTCAAATAGTTTCAGTCTTCATAATTAAAGAATTCTTTAAAAAGACTAAACTATCAGCCATTCCAGCTCTTAATCACCCTGCTCTAAATCACAAACCATGCTTCTTACTTTGACTGAGGTTTCCTGATAGAATGGCACTTTCGTAATGAACAATACCATTATTGTTTCTAGAGTAAAGGTTTGAAATTTAATTTTGAAGTCCCTTAATGTATATTATACTTGTGTATGAGATTATTTAAAAATGAAAAATGTGCTTTTTAAGTTTCTGTTCCTAGAAATAAAATAAGTATGTAGGTTAAAAATTCTTCCCCAAAAGCATGGAAAGGTTTTCTTATTATTTAAAAATTATATTTGTAAATCAATTTGAAACATTTTTAATTCTCTAAATCTGCCAGCCATATGTTCTTTAATTAGGAAGAAACTCTAGTAAGATTGAAAGTGCACATTTTATCTGAACACAGTAAAATCTTCATATAAATGGAAATGTACCTAATAGATTTTATATATTCAGTAAGAGTTATGTAGATTGAAAGCTATTTGTAGGGTAATAAGTTTGGCTTCTTCAGTCAGGAAAAAATAAGATTAAATCATATCTGGAAGGATTTGGAATTTCTTTGATTATTTTATCAGCCCTTTCAATAGTTTAGGATAAAGTAATTATAATTTTAAAATATGCCTTAAACCATGGAGAATAGCAAATTGAGAAACTGTGTTTGCAGTTACAATGGAATGTTTTCAATCCAATGGGAAACTGGTTCACGCTGCTTAACATCTGTGTAATTTTTTTAAATGTGAGGTTTAACAAAGCCTTGGTACAGTGAATATTAAGCAGACATTATTCCAAATACCATATGTTTAAATCCAGACTGCTTTATTGAAATGATATTTGTCACTTGAACTCAGAATGAGGTCAATGTCCTCACCTTCAGACTGCCCCCTGACTGATGACAGTCCTGTAGAAATTAACCGATTGTGGTGGTAGGCAGAATGCTATGATTTCTATAGAAGTTATCTTTGATCTTTACAAAAACTATTAAAAATAGGTATCTTCATTGCTATTAACAAGCCAAAAGAGCAAAAACAACAACCCAGGTCTAGAGACCCAGTAACTTGCCTAAGACCACACAGTTAGCTAGTTAAGGGCAGACTTGCTTTCCAGCTGGTCCAAGTCCAAGTCTGTCTAACTCCAAACCACATCCTCTTTCCTCTGTTGATCATGCTGACTCTCAGGGAGTCCTCCCTGTCAGGCCCTCCTTTTTCAAATCTTTCCTGAAAAGATGGATATGAAGAATAACAGTTTATTCAACCAACATTGACTGAGCACATTCCATGAGCTGGGCATCATGCTAAGCACTGGGAATAGAGGAAAGACTAAGAAGGACCACATCACTGCCCTCAAGGAACTTATACTCTAGTGGAGAGAAAGCCAATCAACAAATAATTTAAATTAATGGTAGTGCCTGGTAGTAAAAAGTACCATAAAGTAAACCCCAAACAGGGCAAAATTGATAAAACTGAGTGAGTGCATGTGTGTACACGTGTATGTGCATGGAAATGGGGTTGCTATTTTAGATAAGATAGTCAGAGGGGCCACCTCTCTAAAGACTTGAAGTTAGAATAGATATTTAAGTGAAGTGAGGAAGCAAGCCATGCAAAGAAAGTTCTTTGGAGGAAAGACAAAGCCAAGACCCTAAGGCAGGAGTAAACTGGTGTATTAGAGAAAAAAGAAGAAGTCCACTGTGGCCAGAGCACTGTGAGCATCAGAGATGCACTGTAGTTGAGGTTGGAGAGGGCACAGAGCCAGACCATACGAGCTTACCCACTTTGCGTGGGATGAGAAGTCATTGGAGATTTTAAACAAGGAGTAAGTAACCTGAACTGTCCACGTTTTTAAAAGATTGCATTGGTAGTTATGAAGAGAGTTGGCTATGGAAGGGCAAGAGGAGAAGCACTGAGACCAGTTAGGATCATCTAAGAGAACAGGACGATATTCAGGTGAGAAATGAGAAAGGATTTGAACCTGGATGACAGCAATGGAGATAAGGAGAAGTGGACAGAGTCAGTTTAAATTTTGGAAGTGTACCTACAACATTGGATAGAATGAATGTGGGGTATGAGGGCAAGAGAAGCCGAGTATGATTTCTAGGTTTTTGGCTGATGACTGAGGTAGGGAAGATTAGGGAAGAGCAGGTTCGAGATTCTGTGGGTTTGTAGAGGACGGTGATATAGCTGACTGAAGAAATATAAAGACACAACTGATGTGAAATGCCATTAGTGCCAAAGGCTATGAAACTAAAGGATATGTCACATAAAGGAGCGGGTAACACAGCATGTTACAGTCAGAGGTCTGACTCTTCCAGGGCCCCAAAATTTTCACTGCAGTATGATGACACGTCCCATAAGGAGATGTAGTTTGGAGCCATTTTGGGGGGGCTGGCTGTATCCTATCACAGATACAGCCCCTTCCCCTGTTCTGGACACTCTTGCTGTATGCTACCTGCTCACTGAGATGCATTTACTTTTGACTGGATGAAGTCCAGGTCTGCTGCCCAGAAGCACCCCTCAGCCGCCCCGGGTTTCACACCGATCTGAAATTCCCTCCTACCAGAGAGAATGTGATGTAACATATGTGTGAACTGCCCATTAGACAGCTATTTGTAAAGCCCCCATTGCTAGCAGGTCCCAGGTTTATCCACTTCATGAAAAGCATGATAGAATTGGCAGTACAATGAGGGATATCGTATATAGGAAAAAGAATTAATTGAGATAATGCCTGTGCTTTGTAAACTGCGAAGCATAGAACAGTTCACAGCATTATTAACATTAAACAACACCTGTGAAAAAAGACAAGAATATAAAAGAAGCTGTACCTTACTTTTATAAAATCAACTACAACGAAACATTAAAAATTTGGAGGCAGCAGAACCTGTACTGAAAAGGTAATCTGGAAGAATTAATAATAATTTTGAAGGAGGGGGAATGTAGTGCAGCAAAGAATGCAAAGCTGGGGAAAACTCGCAACCTGACAGCATGTGCGTGGAAAGTACAAGCAAACTGTTACAAAGAATGAGACCATATGAGTAGAAAAATGATTGTTATAAAGTCACCAGACTGCTGATTAAGAATATTTACAAACATTTCTTAGAAAGACATACTCGAGTACTAAGAGAGAAGAAGAAACGAAAAGCTTGGACATTAAACGTTAAATTTCAAACAAAACTATGAATCTGAAAAGTAAGTACATAATGAGTTCCTGGGAGGCGAGTGCCTTGCTGTTATAAGGGTGAGCCTCAGCATCTGCCAGGCTCTGCTTTGAATCCCAGCAAGGCCACCTGCTACTGTGTGACTTGCACGAGCTGCTTAACCTCACTAAGCTCAGTTTCCACCTTTGTTGAATAGAGGTAGTTGTGCCTGTCCTAATGAATTATTGCATATGAAATAAAGAACTTAGCAAAGAACTTGTACCTCAACTGGTGCTAGTGGTCTGCCCTCTGGGCCAGGGGCTGGGACAATTTGGTGAAGGGAGGGGACTGCATGTGGTATCTGATGACCGTCCTGCCCAGTCAGTGGAAAGTTCTTCCTTCCCACCACCCCATAATACTTCAGCTGTCTGATTACAGTCAGTTTTCAGCAATTCCTGGAGACCTTCCAGTTCACCATCTATTTCTCCTTTATGAAGCCTTACACTTTTCCAAAGGCTCACTTTGATGTTTGTTTAGCAACCTATTCGTGACGGTGTTCTTTACTCTTGACATTTCTCAATGTCATTAATCTCACAAGTTCTTAATTCAAATGTTAGCCTCCTTAAATTAAACATCAGTCTACCTGGAATTTTGCTTAATTGTCTGACAATAATGTTAGTATGCTCAAATTATTTCTATAGATGATCATATCACTGATAAATGGTGACTTCCATGTGTTACAGCTGTTTCTTATTCAAAACAAGGGTTTAATAAGTTTTAGGGAGTGAAAATGTCATCTCATTATATTGCAGTCTGGATATTCCAAGTTTGGAAAGCGTGTCGGCAGATCTCATTGGCTCCATCTGTTCTTGGTCCTACAGCAAAATGGTCATTAGGTTAATGATTATCACTTCCATAATTTCCCACTTAGGATATTTGTATAATATAAACAAACTCAAATAGAAATGAGTCTAATTTCACAGACTTTTGTAAAGACAGTGGCTGTCTTTATTTTTCCCATTTTGGGAAAAAATTTTAAGTGAAACAAAACAAATAAACAGGCTGGGTGGGCCCATCAAGTTCAGATATCTCTATTTAACCAACCCTGAAACAGCTTCTAAATGTGGGACTCCTTTAAGATATCCCCTGTCTTCCCTTCCATTCATAGTCAAATAACTATTCATTATCTTCACTTTTTTTCACATCCATCTCACCTCCTCCTCACTCTTCTGCCCCATCACTTCTTTGAAACTACTTTCACCAAGGTCACATCAGCAATAAGAATTTTATATTCGACACTGTTAGAAAGTTTCTTCTTACTGTGGAAATAATATGCTCTTTTTCTTCTAATTTTTTGGTTAATTCTTTCGGGCTATTCTTCCTGTTTTCCAATTCTCCTTCTTCTGCTTTCTTTTCCATTCGAATTACGTGCTCTCACTGGGTAACATAAGACACTCTTCATCCTTTGTTAACTCCACGTTGACTACTCCCAGATTTACAGCTCTAGACCAATATGTCCGACTACAATTAGATGCCATCACTTGATGTCCTACAGATATTTCACACTCAGCGTGTTCAGTGAAGTGCTTACCTTTTCTATCCAATTCAATCCTTATCTTCAGGGATTTGTCCTACCAACTACCCAAATGCCCAAGCCAGAAATCTGGGAGCGTCTGTGATTTCTCCTTCTCCCTTACCCACACCCTCTCAGTCTCCTGTATTTAATTAATCACCAAGTCTTTTCACACTTTCGCATTACTATTCCTTGTATTTGTGCACTTATTTCCACCCTCATTGCCACTGTCTAGTTTAAGTCATCATCCTTGTTCCCTGGAACTACTGCAGTAGGCTCCTGCGTGGTCTCCCTGCTTCAATATTTGCTCTCCTCTAATAATTTCTCCATATAGCAGCTAGAGGGATCTGTTAGAATGCAAAACTGATCTTCTTGATCATTACCTTGTAGAAACTTCAACTCCTTTGTATAGTATTATCTATCTATCATTATCCAACCTCTGCATACTTCCCCTGCCTCATTTCCAGTGACCTCTCCCCTTAAGCTGTCTTCTGGCCATTCTAACCAATATGTACCTACAGCTTCCAGTACAGGATAAGTTCTCCCCACCTCCAGCCCTTTCCCAGTGGTTTTCCCTCTGCCTACAAGGCTGTCTTCCTGCCTGTCCACTTGGCTACTTACAAGTTGACTTCCAGGACAGTGCTTCTCAAACTTTAATGTGCATATGAATTACTTGGTGATCTGGTTAAAATACAGATTTGTTTTCAGTGGGTCTGGGCTGGGACACAAGATTCTGTATTTCTAACAATTGCTTCTAGATCATCCAGTGCTATGATATGTGATCTACACTTTGACTAGGAAGGTTCTAGAACTCACTTCAGATGATCATCATTCTTGGAAGACTTGCCTGACCTTTCAAGGTTGTAAAGCTACTTTTATTGTACCATGTGGAGCATTTCCCTACATCATGCCACTCATGAATCTGTGTTGTTATTGACTGTTTGTTATAATGTAGCCTTGGTCCAATGGAGTGACAGCATCATCATACATCACAGTATAACCAGAACACTCTGGATCCTCTAAAATGTGTCCCATACTGATATTTCTCCTTGCCATTATTGCTGCTATGTCTGCTTCTTGCTCAAAGAACAAATAAGCCTTCCCCACCTGCAATGCCAGCTCTCAGTTGGAGAACACTCACATTTTCTATGGCGAGTGCGCTTTCTGGCACCATCAGCATTTTCTGCTGCTTTGGCAGCCATGTTCTCTCTGATGTTCTATATTCTTCCACACATTGAGATGAGAGGAGAGGTACTTAGATTTCTTTTTAGTCAGAGTAGAGTCTTTCTTCTTGAATACCAAAGTGGAAAACACAGCTATAATTATCCAGAAATAAAGGCACCATGAAAATTCTTGTTCAATACTGTAGTGTGAGATTTTACTATTTAATCATTCTGCATCCAATATTATTAGAAAGGTTTCGCACTTGTCCAATGACACTTACATAATATGTTGGCTGACATGCTTATAGGAACAACTAAAGTTAATCAGAAACACCTTGCTCTCTTTTCATCTAGATTATTCATCTCAAATTATTGTCAGATTTACCAGGGATCATTAAATCTGACTACTGAAATGAAAGAAACTTAAGATTACTCATAAACAGGTCAAGGGGAAATATGAGCATAGTGGCTATACTTTATGCTTCCTAACTGATCAATTATGGAAACCAAGTAAATTTAAGGTACACATTGTCTTAGCTCATTATGAATAAAAATATGTCTGTCGAGCACATAATCAGACTCATAGCCTTGCTTACTGGGTAGGAGGGAGAATGAGCCTTCATAAAAGTTAAAGTATTTTCGGTTCTCAGTTGGAAATTTTGAGCAGGAGAGAAATAGGCAGATGAATAAAACATGGTAATGGAATGTAATAAAGCAGAAATTGAGACATATCCACTAAGTAAGATCACAGATAGCATACAAATTTCACTGACCATCAAAATGACTCATCAGGAAAGATTATGATATTTTTAATCCCTACAGTGATTATATGGTAAGTCTTACAGTTTGGATTTTATTAAAAATTTTAAGAGTATATGAAAATGGATTAAGTTTCAGCTTCCTAGATTCGACATTCATTTTTAGCATGTAACAGCTCAGCAGTTTTAGCGATTATTGCCAGATAATTCTACTCTTTAGACTGATGTAGGAATAACTTTGGTTATTTCTATAAATGGTTCCTGAGTTGCATGCCGGATGCTGGTACAAGGACATTATAGAAAGTAACATTCATGGAATAAACGCCTTTCCTTACCTCCTTCTCCCTTCCCCCTGAAACGTGTGTTTATGTACAAATGTAGTAATTCCTAACCAGAGGCCTTCAAACCCCCTCATATTAGGAAGCAGGGGAGCAGAGAGGAGGGCTGGAGCATTTACTAGGGTGCTCAGTGCTGTCCCCAGGATAAAAAAAAAAACCTGTATATAGGTACTGCTGTTAGGAATTAAATAAAAATACATTTAAAAGTGTCACTGAATTCTTAAACACTCATTTTGTCATTTTGTCTTGTATTAATAATCAACAGGTATTATAAGCAAAACTACTACCATAAAGAAAGAGAAAAGGCAAACCAAACTGTGTGTGTGTGGGTATTTCATACCAATTGCTCCTGCAATGAAAGACACAGTATCTGTCACCTACCAACAGTCTAGAGAAATACATATAAGGTATGAGGAAACAAAGAAAGGACATAAGTAAGGAGTTAAGAATTGTAGAATAAAGACTTTTCCACTTAATCATATTTTCTAATTTGGCCACATTTTAAGTAATTCCAATGGGAAACAAGTATCCTTGAAAAATAAAGTGAGAAATGTTTTTCACTGCACATAATTTAGGTGGAAATACATCCAGTAGATCCAGATTTTTTCTCCAGGCAAGAAGTAATTTGGAAAGAACTGAGCAATATGGTGTTGGTAAATAGTGTTTCTTTCTCATAAAATGCCAGCCAAAAAGAGAATCTATAACAATTACCAAACTCCAAATTTAAGACTTTTATTCACATCTTTCTTTCCACCAGCCAGTATACAAAAAAAAAGTTATTAAATGGGTGCTTTTAGTGCAGCTTTTGTTGCCTGAGTATTAAAAAAATGGAACTTTTTAAGTAAGATACTTTTTTGCTAAATAAAAACCTTTACACAATATCCTGAAATGGTAGAATAATTGAAATGGAAATGGAAAAAGGCCTTGTGAAATCGTTCTGTGGCTTTCTGTAAGTTTAGTTTCAAATACTCATCCAAAAAGTAACTTGATAAAGTAATCCAAATCTCTTCTATTTAACTTAGTCTACCGATAACATAAGGATAGCAGGTATATAGTTATTAAAAAAGAATATGGTTATCTGAAAGTATCTTATAAATTAAGTTTAAAACCTCTAGCTTTGTGAGATGATCTGAGAACTATTTGCACCATAAAGGAAGCATAAAATATTTAAAATACAAAAACGATGGAGATATATAAATAATTTGCAAGGTTTCCAACTATGTCCTAATTTAAAGTAACCATGTTATAATACACTATTCCCACATTTCCCTTAAGGGAACTGCCCGTAGTTATGGATGACTTTAGGGAGAAGAGTGGCCAAGAATTGAATCAGAACGAGTATAATATGAGCAATAATAGAATGTGTCAGAAATATTTAAAACTAGTGGCCTTCTAATTATATTTCTCAGAACCCCAGGATTGCCTTGGAGGTCTTAGATGCAAAGTGGGTGCTAGAGAGCAGAGGGGAAGACTCAGCAAATGAGTAGGGGCAGCCTTGCCCCCTCCCCAGTCAGTCTGAGTAGCCCAACTTTCACCGTTTTACACAGTCAGGTTCCATGGAAGATTATGAAGATTATGTTTGTTAAAATAGGGTGTGACCTAAACTATGTGCAAAGAAATCATTTCTCATTTTGTTTGTCGAGGACACTTGTTTTCCGTTGGAGTTATTTAAAATTTGGCATGCCTGAATACCACTTACTTAGAACGTAAGAAGAAGGTCTTACGGCAGTTAGATTGGGAGATTCAGTAGCTGTTCTCTGAAGATTCTCTCCAATCATCCCTTTCGGTGATTAAAGAATGTCATTTACAGAATGAAAGGGCAGGCGTGCAGATGGGAAAAAGTAGTGCCCCCTAGGGTTTCGTAGTTTAGTGCAGGATGGAGGGGAATGTGTGTGGTTTATAAATGAAACATCATTTTGTGACATCACTTTGATTTAATTTGATTCATGGAAACTATTTAAAATTTCAAATGACGTTAAGAAAGGTGTGAAATCTTTATGTTCAACAAAGAGAGGCATGCCTTTTATAAAGTCAAGAAATACTGCCTTACAATAGTTAAGGTTTTACTTAAAGTGCAGTTTACTACCACTTGGGCTCTTTCAGTCCTTCCTCCCTGAAACCATTCATTCTAACATTTCATATTAGTGACTGTTTTAAGATTTCCTCTTATTTAGGTGAATTGAATCTTTCAAAACAGCACCTCGTGCTTCTACAGATTCTTCAGCAGTAGTTGATTTGGGTAGGCGCTGAATCTGAGCCAAATTTGTACATTCCCGATCCAGAAGAGAAAACTAATGTAAATAATCTTTAACTAATTAACTAAAATATCTCATTTTAAAAATACCTCTGTAGTCACAACTTTCAGAATGTAGTATATGATAATTATTAGTCAACAATAATATTTTTATAACATTAAAAATGAATAGATTCATGAAAAACATCTTTCATTTCTCCAGGCTGTATTTTGTTATTTATTTTTCAATTGCACTAACAATGGATTATAACATTATATAGCTTTCAGATGTACATCATAACATATTTCGAATTCTGTGTAGATTACCTCATGTTCGACACCCAAAAACTAATTATAGTCCATCCCCTCACATGTGAGCCTAATCACCCCTTTTGCCCTCCCCCCCGCCCCTGCTTCGCTTATGGTAACCACCAACCCAGTCTCCAATGCTATGTGTTTGTTCGTTGTCGTTTTTATCTTCTACTTGTGAGTGAGATCATATGATATTTGACTTTCTCCCTCTGACTAATTTCACTCAGCATAATACCCTCAAGGACCATCCATGTTGTCACAAATGGCCAGATTTCATCATTTCTTATGGCTGAGTAGTGTTCCATTGTGTATAAATACCACATCTTCTTTATCAGTTCGTCCCTTGATGGTCACCTAGGTTGCTTCCAAGTCTTGGCTATTGTGAATAATGCTGCAGTGAACATAGGGGTGCATGTATCTTTATGCCTTTGCATTTTCAAGATCTTTGGATAAATCCCCAGCAGTGGGATAGCTGGATCATATGGTAGATCTATTCTTAATTTTCTGAGGAAGCTCCATACTGCTTTCCATAGTGGCTGCACCAGTTTGCACTCCCACCAGCAGTGTACAAGGGTTCCTTTCTCTCCACATCCTCTCCAACATTTGTTGTTTCCTGTCTTGTTAATTACAGCCATTCTGACCAGAGTGGAGTGAGGCAATACCTCATTGTAGTTTTGATTTGCATTTCCCTGATAGTTAATGATGTTGAGCATCTTTTCATATGCCTGTTGGCCATCCATATATCTTCTTTGGAGAAATCTCTATTCAGATCTTTTGCCCAATTTTTAATTGGGTTGTCGGTTTTTTTGTTGTTGAGCTCTATGAGTTCTTTGAATATTTTGGATATTAACCCCTTATCTGATATATGGTTTGCAAATACCTTCTCCAAATTGTTAGGTTGTCTTTTCGTTTTGTTGATGGTTTCCTTTGCTGTGCAGAAGCTTTTTAGTTTGATGTAGTCCCATTTGTACATTTTTTCTTTTGTTTCCCTTGCCCAGTCAGACATGGTACTTGAAAATATGCTGCTAAGACCCATGTCAAAGAGCATACTGCCTATGTTTTCTTCTAGAAGTTTCATGGTTTGGGGTCTTACCTTCAAGTCTTTAATCCATTTTGAGTTGATTTTTGTGCATGGTGTAAGGTACTGGTCTACTTTCATTCTTTTACATGTGGCTGTCCAGTTTTCCCAACACCATTTTTTGAAGAGACTCTCCTTTCTCCATCGTTTGCTCCTGGCTCCCTTGTCGAATATTAGCTGTCCATAAATGTGTGGGTTTATTTCTGGGCTCTCGATTCTGTTCCATTGATCTGTATGTCTGTTTTTGTGCCAGTACCATGCTGTTTTGGTTACTATGGCTTTGTAGTATATTTTGAAATCAGGGAGTGTGATACCTCCAGCTTTGTTCTTTTTTCTCAGGAATCCTTTGGCTATTGGGGGTCTTTTGTTGTTTCATATAAATTTTAGGATTCTTTGTTCTATTTCTGTGAAAAGTCTTGTTGGAACGGTGATAGGGATTGCATTGAATCTATAGATGGCTTTAGGAAGTATGGACATTTTAACAATGTTAATTCTGCCAATCCAATACCATGGAATATCTTTCCATTTCTTTGTGTCTTCTTTGATTTCTTTCAACAATGTTTTATAGTTTTCAGTGTACAGATCTTTCACCTCTTTAGTTAAGTTTATTCCTAAGTTTTTTATTCTTTTTGTTGCAATTGTAAATGGGATTGTATTCTTAATTTCTCTTTCTGCTACTTCGTTGTTGGTGTATAGAAATGAAACTGATTTTTATACATTGATTTTGTATCCTGTGACTTGACAGTGTTCCTTTATTGTTTCTAAAAGTTTTTTAGTGGATTCTTTAGGGTTTTCTAGATGTAAAATCATGTAGTCTGCAAAGAGTGACAGTTTCACTTCTTATTTTCTAATGTGGATCCCTTTTATTTCTTTTTCTTGCCTGATTGCTCTGGCTAGGACTTCCAATACTATGTTAAATAAGAGTGGTGATAGTGGGCATCCTTGTCTGTTTCCTCTTCTTAGAGGGATAGCTTTCAGTTTTTCACCATTGAGAATGATATTTGCTGTGGGTTTGTCATATATGGCCTTTATTATGTTGAAGTATTTTCCTTCTGTACCCATTTTATTTAGAGTTTTTATCATAAATGGATGCTGTATCTTGTCGAATGCCTTCTCTGCATCTATTGAGATGATCATGTGATTTTTATTCTTCATTTTGTTAATGTGGTATATCACATTGATAGATTTGCAGATGTTGAACCATCCCTGCATCCCTGGAATGAAACCCACTTGATCATGATGTATGTACTTTGTTTAAAATAATTAAATAGTGAAAAAACTGAAATCTGTGCATATATCACAGTGTCTTCATTGATAAGGTAACTTAAAACTGGAACTGGCTATGAACTTAACTAACTAATTTGAATATAAGCATATTTTAAGTCTTCATTGCTTGTAAAATTTCCTTTTCAGCTATTTATATACTTGCTTCCATCTCTTCCTTGCTACTTTTTAAACCAGTGTCTAGATGGCAATGTGTAGAATCTTTCACTGAAATGGTTACTGTAAGACCATTTATTATGAAGATAGTTTTGAAAATTGAGTGCATTTAGTCTTAATTATGAAGGTTCATGGAGCATATTGTCTAAATCAACTTGATAATGGCCAAATCAGTATTTTGCTTCACTGGTGTCTATGGAATAAATGTGGATCTTTTATATAAATAATTCGTAAGTGGACTTCTGACAACAGTTAGCATATCCTTTCAATTCTTTGCCGTTATGAACTGGCTTGGAGTTACACAAAGTCTACCTTTAGGTGCTTTTATACGTCCATGCTGAGAATTGCCATCTAGAAAAGTAGCATTGTGACAATAGCTCTTGTTATCTACCATCATTCTTGCATCACTGAATCCCTATGTGTTGCACCTGCTAAGCTGTGTGAAACATCCAAGGCTGACTAATAGATTGCAGAGCATAAAATGGAAATTATCTGAATCCACATACTTGCCAAATGTGGATGACAAATAGGTTCGCTGAAGCAGAGGAAGTAAATACACGCACATTCTGACATAGGGAACTCTGGGGAGATAGGCGCCTTCCACCAAGACAGCAGGGGCAAAGAGAGCAGTGAGGAAAACCCACATTCTGCCTGTGATAAGGGTGGCAGAGTCACAGTGTATGTCAGCATCCTAACACAATCGAAGAGATGCTGTTTATAATGCTGGGTGCAGTTATATCCAATCCCATTTCCCCCCTCACCCCCTAGATCCATAAACATCAAGTTATCCAGATACCATCTTCCCTGTGCTGCCTAACTCATGGACAAGATTAATCAGCAATGAATGGCCTAGAGACTATGATTGTGCGTGCGGTGTTGAGAGGAAGAACGTGTTAACTTTCATAAGGTTCATGTGAATTTAAATAAGAGTGAGAAAATAAGAGGTGTGATCAAAGAAGAAAAACATGTTGTTGGATGAAATTTGGAAGCAGATGGTGAATCGATGAGGCAGATACAGTAAGATGGAGTGATTGGTTACCAGAAAGTACATTTAGCTTTTTCTAATTAAAAAAAGACTTAACTACTTCATCGTACTCTTACCTTTAATAAAGGAGACATTTACAATGTCAAATCTTACTGTTTATGTTTTTATGAGAAACAGTTTCTTGCAGTTCAACTAGATAGGGAAAAGAAGTAGGAGTAGGCTGGTTGCTATAGGGATCCTACACAAAGCCGTGAAAATGAAATATGCAATGCAGGGGTAACACCTAAAAAGCAAGCAACATAAATGTTTAATAGGAAGAAAAGCTTCAGAATCTGAAAAATACAGGGTAAGTTGAAATGACTTTGCATTCTAAAGGTATGCTGTATGGCAATGCTTTACATTCCATTCACAAATGCAGGTCTTTACTCTTTGTAAATAATACAGAACACTCTTATGCTATCCATTCCCCGTGCTGCCCTGTGCCCTTCACTGACCCTATTTCCACCATCCTTTTCTCCATTACTTGACTTCTAATCATTTCACCAAGTTAGATTCATGACCTCCTCTTGTTATCTGGTATATTCGTTTTCTATTGCTGCATAATAAATTCCTGCAAACTAAAACAATGCATATTTATTATATCACTGATTCTGTGGGTCAGGAGCCCAGGTATGGCTTAGGTGCTCTTTTGCTCAGGGTCTCAGGAGAATGCAGTCGAGTTCTCAGCTAGGCTGTATTCTCATCTAGAAGCTTGACTGGGGAAGTATCTGCTCCCAAGCCAATTCAGATTGTTGTCAGAATTCATTTCCTTGCTGTATGAGGGCCCAGCTGTTCTGCTGACTGTCAGCTGGAAGCTGCCCTCAGGTCCTAGAGAACACCCTTAGTTGCTAGAGGCCATGTTCTCCTTCTAGAGTTCACCCACAGTTTCCTGCCATGTAGATTTCTCAACACGGTCCCTGAATTTATCAAGCCAGCTAGAAGAAATGTTAGGTGCAGTCCACTAAGACAGAGTCTTATATAATGAAATGTGATCAAAGAACTGACATCCCAATATCTTTGCCGTATTCCGTTGATTAGAAGCATCACAGGTCCTGCCTGCACACAGTGGAGGGGACGATACAACAGTGTGGGCATCAGATAGGCTGAAATCCTGGGGGCCACCTAAAGTCCTTCTGCCACACTTAAGGTCCATACTTTAGTCAAATACTTCTCACAAAATCCGTTCATCTCTTTAGCCATCCTATATCCTCCTGTGTCCTTTGTCCCCTTGCACTCAAAGGACTGATCCTGAAGCACATTCTATAAAGACCCGAAAGAACCATCAGTGACACTCCATCTCCCTTTCCTCAAAGATATTTCAAGACAGCATCAGTAGGGGAAAAAAATCACAACAGTCTTCTGGCCAGTGTATCTCCTTTATCTAGGAACCATCTCCATTCTGCAGAGCTGTTAGCAAGGCCTCATATTTAGACAGTGGGAACAGAGGCAACCCTAGCACATGGGGAGGGGGGCGTTGTGGACCAAAAAGGAAGTCAGTGAGATTGCAGATCTTTACCTAATGGGACTGATCTTTTCTTGTATCTGGAAGAGCAGATGGGGAGGAGGTGCTGCTTCTCTCTGCTTAGCATTTGTTAAAACATAAAAGGAATTATATTTCCCCACAAGCTCTGTTCCTAGAGTTTAAGTACCTAAGGAAGAACCATTACTCCACTGCTAGGGATTTGTTCAATTATCCTGAACCACATGGAAGCGAAAGTAAGCAATCTGAAGTTTACTTTGTAACCCTAAATCAATGGTGAGCAAAAGCCTTAATATTTGATTTTGTTTTTCTTTAAAATCATTCACCTTCCAACGACTTAAAAATACTCCCTCTCAGAGGATGCTCAACCCGAAAAGCTGACCAATTCTGCAAGTAGTGAAGCCTGCTCTGGTCTAGAATTGAAAATTGTCATCCTTGGTGGCCATTTTATAGCTGCTATTGCTCTTTATTACATCTTTATGTTGGATTTTAAATTGGTGTCATTTGTTTCTAGGAAATGCGACTTATATTGCTCTTTAGGAACAGACACGTTTTTGTCTAAATATAAAAGAAAGTTATTTAAAAATATTTCTTGCTATAGCATTTTACCTTTGTAAAAATGTTTTCATATCTCATTTGGTCCTGAGAACAATTACAGAAGGAGGTCAAGGACAGTTGCTATGAATTCTACTTTCTAGGAGAGGAAACAGTCTCAGAAAGGCTACATAATTTGCCGGGGATACACAGGCAAACAATGACCGAGGTCCCCCTGACTCCAGGCTGCCAGCTGTGCAGAGAGCTCTTCCACGCACTCCCTGGCTAGAACAGATGAGCTCTGAACAAAACAGGACAGACCTCAGATCTAGAGGGAAACACTAAAGAAGGGCTGTTTTCCTCTTGCTCTTGTGGGAGCACAGTTTGAATTGAAAATATCAAGGGAAAACATATTTAAATCTAATATATATAAAACTGACTGAATTTGATTCTCCTTTAAAAAAGAAGTAAGTTGCCTGAGTCAGAAAAATATGATTAGTTCTCTTCTGTGTCAGTAGATTTGGTAATTATGCATCATTTAATGGAGCAGTCTATAAGCACAAAAATCGCTTGAAATGTCAACACACAAATGTGTTGATTTTGGCTGCCTTCAGGCTGTCAAGTTACTTTTCTCCTCAAATAAGGCAATGAACTTACGAAGATACCTTTGTGATCAATTTTAGTGTGGATTTGAAATGGTACTATCTAAACAAGGAGGATCATTTTCAGTGGGAAAAAGCAAGTTGCAGACAAGTGTATCTTGTGTAGTCAGTAGACCATATCGTATCTAAGAGAGTTCTGGACACATTCACTGTGTTGCAGTTTGCTCTCCAATAGACAATGGTTTATATTATAACAAATGTTATTTGAGATTTTTCTTAAATTATATCTATATGATATATAGTTACTAAATATATATGGTAAACTCTATGATGTATAAATATCAGGGAATTTATATGCTCATCTGTAAAGCAATTTATTTATTTATTTTTGGTAAAGAAGATGGGCCCTGAGCTAACATCTGTGGCCAATCTTCCTCTTTTTGCTTGAGGAAGATTGTCCCTGAGCTAACATCTGTGCCAATCAACCTCTATTTTTTGTATGTGGGATGCCGCCACAGCATGGCTTGATGAGCAATATATAGGTCCGTGCTGGGATGGAACCCCCAAACCCCAGGCCGCCAAAGTGGAGCATGTGAACTTCACCACCACGCCACCGGGCTGACTCCTATAAAACAAATTATTTTCACAGATGTAAAGTAAATTTTTTTAACCCAAAGAAATATGAAAAAGAATTTGTTACAGTATCCTTTTTCGGTTCTTTGTGGAGTTTGTAATTATTCCTCCTCAGAGACTATAACAAAAATGCAGAGGTTTGGACGCAGCGATGAGCCTGCATCGACTGGGCAGATAGATGGATAATGAGGCAAAGTCGCAGTGACCGTTGAAAAGATTAAGCCGTAAGAAGCGAACACTTTGAAATAAAAGCTGCAGATACACAAAGGATCTGCACTTTTCAGAAATGGAAAATTGATTTTTAGCTACTGCGTTTTCCTAGCACCCCTAAAAGGAGGTGTTTCTCCCTCAGTGAAAAATTGGCTACATGTTTTGACAAATAGTAAACATTAAAACGTCGTCATACTAATGTCACCAGAAATTGAAGATAGAATATTATTTGGTAGTCTGGTTAAGTCAAAAGATTTAAATTTATGTCATGCTGTATTAATATATGCTACTTTTTTTAAAGGCATGAAATGTTACTGAAGTGCCACTGGGCTCACAAACTGTGTGTGTGTGATTTCATGTTATTGGAGAATAAAACAAGAAGAAACCAAGCCATTTGCGAATTGGGTGGTCAATATGAAAATTGATAGCTAGGGAATGCCTAAATTTAGAGATAAACATTAAGAAGATTGAAAAAAAGAAACATAGTATTGAAGAATAAGCCTAGGCAGGTCTAATGATTGCATTTTACAAAGAGCCTAAAATCCAGAGAGGTTAAAGGATTTGTTCAAGTGGAATACAGGGTGAAAACCTAGTTACCTTTACTTTTAAAATGGTACATTTAAGTTAACATCTAAATTCGTCAGACTGTAAATTTCTTCGATTACTAACTATGGCTAGTGACTAAGAAAAGACCTTCGCAAGTTAGTTCAAAGTTTCATTCCAGCATCTGTCTCCTCCAGTTCTGCCCTGTGTTCCAGCCACAAGGAAATTATTCTCCTTCTCCAGGCACAGAAAGCTCTTTCGAGATCCTGTCCCTTTGCAGGTGCTCTTCTCCTGGTCTGGAATGCCCTTCGCTTCTTTCTTCACTGTCCAACTCCTACCAGTCCTTCAACATTCGGCCTCTCCTGGGCTCTGCTGGCTTCTCCACACCCTGCAGGACTTTGCTTCTGGGCCTCAAGACGCCCACGCCTCTGTGCTGTCATCTGTGTGCACAGGTCTGCTTGTCTCACGACACGAGAGCCCCACAAGAGGATTTTAGTAACTTGGGAGCCCAGGATGCAGCAGGCACTCAATAAATATTGGATTGATGTTTGGATAAATAGAGTAGAAAAAGAAACAACAGGGGCGGTTACTGTTGATTGACATGTAGCATAGGGAATCACAGGGATTTCAAATGGAAAGAAACCTCAAAAACCTAAACTCCGCCTCTCATTTTACAAGCCAGGTTCAGGAAGGTTAATTAACTTACGTAAGGTGACCAAGCTAATGTACATCAGGTTCAGAATTTAAATCCACATCATCTAGTTTTAGTTCTGCATCATAAAGCACCTGATGGAAGAAACTTTTTTACATAACTATGTCTTGATTATTTGGAATTTTACCAATATTTAAAAATATAAAAATTTTTGCAAGTATTGGGGAGCACTTGATGACTGAGCTCTTTTATACAAGTCCTTGTTTCACTTTTTATTGTTGAAGAGGTTTGCTAATTATACTTTTTTTATTTGTTAAATCAGAAGAAGTGGGGCTGAACACTGACATGCTCATTTTTAAAGCAGCGCTTAGACTCTCCTTCGTGTTTCTCAGTAAGAATTAATCTTGTTTCCAGGTTTTATTTTCAGGTTCTGCATTGCAACCTTATACTTTTTAGTATGAAATTTTGTGCTTCACTGTAAACCTTAGTTGACCCTAAAAATTAAAAAATGCATCAATTCCAACATTAAGGTGACGAAAAACAAGTCAGATCTTAGTACTTAAAATAACAATACAAATCTATTCATAGAGCTATGAAAAGCAGATTCGAAACTGTATGAATTAACTTACTGAACTTTAAAGTAATAAATTTAAAAATAATTTTACCTAGCACTAGACAGGTAAAATCCATAAGACAATGGAGAGAGTTGAGGCAGACATAAAATAAGGCCGATTTACCTGCTTTAAAAATGTAGGGTTTTTTCCTCTTTTAACCAAAAATTTATTTCAGGAACAAGAATAAGCAAGAAATTTTAGAGCAGACGGTGGATGACTCTTATTTATTACTTTGGTATACAAGCATCATCCATTTCCCAAAGCTTTCTGGGCAGTGTACCAACATGCAGACACTACAATTAAATTCAATTAAATCCTGTCACTAAAAACCCACACTTCATATTCACAACAGAGAGTGGAGAAAAAAATGAGGATCTTTAACGAATATTTTGTTCAACCAAAAAAAAATCCTTAAGTTTTCCCTAGCAGGTATGCCATGGCGAGTCTGGTTAAACTATAGAAATTATTATGCCACAACAGAGAACTGGTATAGTGCCCTCTATTGATTATGAGAGATTTTAATTTTATTTATTTATGATTATTTTTTTTCTGGAGTTATCAGCATGCAAGGGAATATAGCATACAATTAGCACAAAAAGCAGTCTACAGACATCAAGTGGAAAGAGCTGTCTCCATTCTTCTGTGTTATTCCCTTTACTTAGTCTGGGGTAGAAGGAGAGGCAATCAAGGGAGTGTTTGAGGAGCAAATCAAGGGAATTTTAAAGTTGTGGAAACTATACTATGCTTGTTGTGTGTGTGTGAGAGAGAGAGAGAAAGAGAGATCTTTGCTCAGTGCTATAATGTATTACCTATGCAGGTAAGCCCTCCTTCAACCTCTCCTTGCATCATCATATCTAATCTGTCATAGGCAGAAGCTGTCTGGCTATGAATGGTTGCATTTTATCCCAGGGACAGGTGGAGGAGCGGATGACATCGAGTGCAGCACTTTTCAGGACCCTCAGCTCTTCAGTGATCTGGATGGAATTCATCAGCATAAGGACCTCCCTGGCCTCTTACTTCTGTGGACTGCCAGCCCCTACAATTGGGGGCACCTCGTCCATAGTTGCAGGTTCATTCCCAGGAGTCCCAAACTTTGGAGTTAATCTTATGCCAAGACAGTGGACGTATAAAGCCCTGTCATAGGAACTCTGGGTCAGGCTTTGTTAGAACTGCTGGGGTTCCTCTCTGTTGCCATATGCAGCTTTGGACCACAGCATCTTTGGTCTCCCAGTCAATTCCCTGCATGATATCCCATCCCTCCCCAAATTTAGCCTCATCCATATTCCCTGAGAAGAGACTCCAACCGGAGGGAACATAGCCTTAAGCCCACGGCTCTGTTCCATGATACAGTGTCTCTGTGCTTGGAACTTTACCTGTTGTGTTCTGCCAGACATCTCCAAAACCCTTTGCGGTCCCCATTTGACACTCTCTTTTTCACTCAACTTCCTAAATAGAATTTCTTGCTGGACTTCTCTGATATCTGCAACTCTCTGCAGTAGTTCTCAGGTCTTTTGTCACTCTTGGCTCCCTGAAGTGCCATGAGCCAACCTTAACATCCTGTCTTCCAAGACCAACCGGCCTGACTTAGCCTCTTTGCTTGCTCCTATGGCTGCTGTTCCTCTTCAGCCAGTGATGAGTTTAGATTTCCACAGTCCACCTTTCCAGCCTGAAGATGAGCGTCCAGACATGCTGCTTCCCGTAGTCTCCTGATTCTGAAACTTAGTTGGCAAAGTGACATTGGATTTGATATTCTGCTAGGTTCCTCTACTTGTCCCCAGCTTCTTATCTACCGATTTGTGACCAAGATGTGTTAACCCACTCTCATTCCTGAGGGCTATCCTCTGCTGTTAGTTCGGCGTTCTTTATCTTGATTGAAGCTCCAATTAAATTGAGTAAACAGTGTGCAGAAGAAAAGCCCTGTCCTTTCACCTGTCAGATTCTCCCTGGGCTTTCCATCCTTATTGCTGCTCTTTGAATCTGAGGATCTTTACCTCTTTCTGCCTCACTACTGACAAAGCATTAAAGGCATTCTCACTAACTTTCATCTTTTCCTACCAAAGTTTATACTGCGCAATGCTGCCAAATTCACAGAGCCATGGAGTATGTAAACACGAAATTCCTAAAACTCCACCTTAAAACCGCTCAGGAAAATCTTTTTCTCCACTCAAACATTTCTTTAGATATTTAATGCCATTTTCCCATGCCGCTTATCAGTGAAGAAGAGTTGGCCCTCATGCATTTTAAAAACAGACCATAACCTGCATTCCTGACCCAATCTCTTTCCATCTAATCTGTCTGACTATCTGGCAAGCATGTTCCTGGATGCCTAATATATGCAGACCTTGTGATAAACTTGGAAGATACAAAGGTGACTAAACCATGGTTAGAGCTCTCAAGGAGCTCAAAATCTAGCCGAGGATGGACATACATAAACAGATTCCTGCAAACACATGGTGATTACTGTGGTGGAGAGAGATGCTAAAGAGAACACAGAATAAGAGTTGGAAAGGAAGTTTTGGATAAATATCAAATATAGATGTGTTAATTTTGATGTATTAATTGGCATGTTAATTTTTCTCTTGTTCAGTAATGAAAAAATAAAAACAATAAAATTTGCTGTGTGTCCAGCTCTGTACTAGGCATCAGGCAATATAAGAAAGGGTCTGAGGGGATGGCAGAACCTGTTGAGAAGGCAATAAATACTTTTTAATTACTTTCATTGAGTTTTGTTACTGTTATGCATGGTTTTCAAAAATTTCTTTAGAGTGTATGGGTTAGATTTTAGTTTTTGTAAAATTTGTAATAAGAAAATGATAAAATTTATGGAAGATAGCTTAATTAATTTCTGTACCTGTCTGTCTGTAGTTAAGGAAAACCTAATTTTGTAATATCATTTATGAAATATTGCTGATTCCATTGTTATTTCATATTTACATGATTTTACCATAGTTATTTTATGCCAAAGGCAGCAAAAACATAGAAATATAAAAATAGGTTAGACGAAATAAATTCAACTAACAGATGGCAAAGTCTTTCTTTAAAATGAATGGCTCAGTGTTAGTGGTACGGCTGCAGTAATAAAAAGAAGTCTGTGAAATGCCAAAAAATAAAATAAAAAGCTTTGATTTTAAATACTTAGATACACTAGCTTTTGTTAGGCTTAGAGGTATAATATTATGGGCAAGCAGAATTTCTTTAAAAACATTCAGAAGTTGCCTAATTATGTTACTTTTCATTCTAAGATTTAATGCGTTTATGGATTATATTGTAAAACTAAATGCATAGTATCAGTATGACTAGAAAAATTAGACAGATATCTTAAAAACTCTACCATCTCCCTCACCCCCATGTACTTCTTAAGAAACAAAAACAAATACAAAGATTATTTAAGTCCTTCCCCAGAGGTTCAAATATACTGCACTTTCTAAATTATGAAATATTTTAGTCATGTACGGAGAACAATGTAATACCCAAATTTTAAAAAATTAACATTGTCCCATATTTACTTTATATATATATGTTTATATGTATAATCATATATATATTTACATATTTTTATAGTAAAAGATATATTACCAAAATGTATTTACTCAAAGAAAAATAGAAATCTGTATGGTCAGGAAAGATCACAGACAAAAAACAGAGAGAGAGAGAAAAGAAACTGACCCTGAACAGACTTCCCACCATTAAAGACTTCGAGTCAGATTTTACAGCTTTTAAAAAACCTATACCCTCTGTGTTACAGTATTGCACAGAAAACAAAGAGGGGAGTACTTCTGAAATTCTTTTATGAAACCATGGTTGCCTGGTACCCAAACTTGGCCAAAGTCTAAGAAAAGATAATGACTTAGAATCTCACTTATGAACAGAAAAGCAAGAGTCTTCAATAGACTATTAGCAAATGAAATCCATCAACGTCTAAATAGACTTACTAATAAGCAAGAATGTATCCCAGGAAGGCACAAAATATTCAGACTTAAAAATGTGTATATACTAATGTTAACCACCAAGATAAGAAATTAAAGATGAAGAATGTATATATCATATTGGTAGGAGTGTAAATTGGTAAATTGGCCTTATCTTGTAAAATTGCACCTTCATATACTCTACAACCGAAAAATTCCACTCCTAGGTACATAATCACAAAAAAAAAAATTGAGTATGTATACCAGGAGGTAAGTACAAGAAGTTTCAAGCATTGATTTTAGAAGCCAAAAACAGGAAATAATCAAATACTCATGACAGTAGAATGGGTAAATGTTTTGACTTACAGGCACAATGGAATATTACACAGCAGTCAAAATAAATACACTTTATAACTATGAACATACATATAGATGAATCTTAGTAATATAATATTGAGTGAAAAAAGCAAATCCCAGAAGATTACTATATAATACATTTTATAAATTTTAAAAATAACTTAAAACTAAATATTATCTAGGGTCCATTCGTATGTAATAAAACTAAGCAAGAAAATAATGAAAAATGTAGCACTGGGTAACCATGATTGGGGGAAGCAAGAAGACAGTGGAAGATGTGCACATAGGTATTGTCAATGTTACAGTCTCAGGTTGGTCAGGTGTTGGTTTTGTGGCCACTTGTTCTGCTCATTATGCCTGATCATCTCAGTATAAACAGACATAAAATTTGATAAAATTCAAATTCGTGATTTTCATGGTTTTAAAATTCTGCAGCAAGTAAATAATAGAAGAGAAAGTCCTTAATCTAATAAAATATGTCTACAAAAAAAGCTATATTAATTAGTCTTTGTGTGGTAAACATGATGTCATCTACACAGAAATCGAAATATAATGATGCACACTTGAAATTTATATAGTGCTATAAACCAACGTTACGGCAATAAAAATTTTTTAAAAATGAAAAAATTAAATAAATATTTAGAATCTAAAAGAAAAACATTTTCAGTGCGGAAATGTTAAACATGTTCTTTTAATGTCTGCATTTTCGTTGTTGGATTATTTTTAATTATTGTTTCCATCTTGAAAATACAACCACATTAGTTGTTGTGACCTGAAGGTGTTCAAAAACAATATGTTATTTCAAAATTATTCTTCACGTTTTATCTTTCAATATCCCCAACAGTGATATTTCTGGTTCCTAAAGCACAATTTCTCCATGACAGTTTATGCCACTGCTGTTACTTTTTAAACGAAATGTTACCTACAAAAGAATCAAAGGCAATGCTTTACAAGACCACATTTTTTCAGAAAACAAAGTATTAAAAAGGTAAATTGTATGTGTGACCTCTGACCCAAGTGCCCCTCTCTCTCCCCGTAGGGAGAGGGTGAAAAGTCATTTGTGTTGAGCCTATCGTGATTCTGTGTAACATAGAGATGTCAAAGCTTATATTCTGATTCCTAAACTAATAGATACTTCAGGATTTCTTGAAATATATGATTTCTCTATGATGGCGAAGACCTGTCAAAATAAGCTCTTTAGGTACAGCAAGCCACAAGATCAAGAGACAGATCTTGTGACTTGGGTTATAAGGATGCACAGATTTTTTTATTTTTGTTTGTGTTTTTACACTTCCTTGCTGACTGGTTCCATTGTAAGTAATTTTCTGAAATTTTACTTTTAGTGTCATTCTATATAATAATTTCTGCATGATTCTTCTTTTCTTTAAATCAGTGTTTGAATTTCATTAAAGTATTTTAGGATTTCAGGATTCTGAAGTGCTTATATCAACTAAAAAAGAGTTATGCCTCTATTTTCTGTTTATTTCACTTCTGATTTTTTTTTTTTTTTTTTTGCAAATTATTTTTAGAAGTCAGCAGCTTAGTGCCTGAAGTCTCAGGTGGAATATCAGACAGTTATTGCAAAGATGTTCAGCCGCTGAGGGTGTCTCATGAAATAAATTCTTCATTTAAAACTATAAGTGACCTACAATGAAGTGAGCTACAGCTGAGTTTTCAAAATCTTGAATACATATGCAAAAAAGTAAATAAATTTAATATAATGAGTTTGTTCCAAGTGATTTATTAATTCTATACCTAATTTAATACTGTGGTTTATGAGCTATTTTACAGGAATAGAAAATATTGTGCATGAATAGTTTTAGAGTTAAAGAATGTGGTTTTAAAAATATGAGATTGTTTGGAGCTGATTGCACAAAGAAATGAGCCCTTGTTCTGAGTCAAACATATATACAAGAGTCCCTTAAATATAGTGCCACTTCTCAAGAGAAGGAGAGTTGTGAGCATCTTACGGTTCACGTGCAGTGAAGAACATATTTTATGAAAGTTATATGCCCTATATTCAAGCTATGACATTGTAACCGTAAGGCATATACCTATTTGGGACTTCCTTATAGATATATCCAGGCCATATTGTTCTGTGGGACTTAATATGTTCATTAGATAGTATTCAGATATTTTTATCTAGCACCAAGTTTTATATTCTGCCACTCAGTAGCGGACCTTGGACGCTCAAGAGATCTTGGACACTATATTAAAGAGAATAAATGGGAACCATATATTGGGACCTAAAGAAGCTTGATGAGATTGGAGTTTCAAGTATACAACAGCTGCTCTTTATTTCCACTTGGGAACAAAACAAATGGAAATTAGCATCCATAACAGCGGCATAATATAGATAAAATATTTATACCATAAATAAATTAATATAAATAAATAAAACATGTTGATGTTATGGGTATTCAATGAGGAACTCTATAAACATGGCTTTTAATGAGACTTTCCATGACAATAATCATGATTTGTGGTCACTGGAACCCTGATGAACTTGATAGCCCTGCCATATCCCACTGGAGCCAGGCTTGTCCTTCTCGCACAAATAAAATGCTGACAGTGTCACTGACCATGCGTTTGAATGGAAATAATTTGTATCCTTTTTATGCATACTATACGTATACTCTCCTTTGTACAAAAGATTTTTTCTAAAAAGTTGCCCTTTAGGGCAACCTCTTTCTGTGTCAGTGGTGCTTAACCCTGTAATCTGAAGGCATTTCTCTTCCTGCTGAGCCATCTCCCTCTCTTTTCCCCTCTGTTTGCTTCAGAGCAGCGTGCTGACCTGGGCTATTTTTCAACTGTTGACATTGATGGTACATTTTCCCAAAGCAGTTGGAAGCATTTACCTCATGCCTGATTCCCGAGAGGCCACGGCCCTTTCCACTTCCTTTTGTAAGGACAAGGGGAAAGAAGTTACATTTAGGTTTCTTCACATTATTGCCTTAGCCTAAAACTCAGTCACCATACGATGAGCACATATCCAATTAAGACTGAAAAATCTAGAATTAAGGCTCACATGGCCTGAGGAAACAGAAAGAAGTACAGGACTCTACGGATGATTTACCAGTTGTGGGAATGGCAAAGTTTTCTATCAACATAAAATGCATACCTCCTCCAGTAAGCACGGTGCATAAAAATACGTTGTGTATTCTGTCAACTTTTCTACCTTTCAAGGGCCTCTTAATATTTAAGATATGCAATGTGACTTGCCGTTGCAGTATACTTTACTCTGTGGATGTTTTGTTTTCAGAGCTCTCATGATTTTTATTTATTTGTCACAGAACAAGAAGATTTATGTAAATATACACATTGACACATATTTGTATAGAGATGTTTTGTGTTTGTAAATGTCAGTGTGTAAAATATATAATGGTTATACAGAATACAAATGCCATTGATAAAATTACTTTCAGTAAAGTAGTTGTCAAAGACATATATTCAAATAGCATTTTCAGGTGAAGAATCAACCAAATTCTGGCTACTGAAGTGCATACAAGTTTTACGGCCTGTTCAATGAATCTTTAGCTTTATAAAAATGCTGGCACAATTTTTACCCATGCTCTCCTGTCACTGTGCTACCAAAAAGCACTAGATGACAAAGTATTTCAGTTCCTGCTTAAAAACTCTGTTATTGTTTTCTAAATTACATGCAAATCATTTACTGGTAATTTTCTTTGTTTTCTACTTCATTTGGGCTTTAGCATTACTGTAATTAAAGTATCTGAATAATGTTTATTGGAGCATCATGCTCTTTGATCAAAGACTTGTGTTAAGTCTCTATTAACCAATTATTAATGATCCTATCAATTACAGACTAATTCAATGGGCACCGCCCTGAACTTTTATTCAGGGAGTAATTCAAAATTCTCAGCCTAATCAAAATCAGATTTGAAAGGTAAATAAAAAAGATTTAATTCTACTCTCCCAGGGTGATCTTATGTTTGATGAACTCAGCAGAAAGTCGCTTTGAATAACCCAACAAGAAAAGTATGACTCTTTTCCGTAAGAATTTTCTAAGTTTTATATTTTTCTTCAAATACATTTTGTTCTTTCTGACGTAGGATTTGGAGAAATTGGATAAGAGCTTACCTGTTAACTTGATGTCAATTTTAGTTACTTGTAACTATAACTGAGTGTAGTTTTTCAAAAAAATTGAGAAAATAAAATTCATACAGAATATTACAAAGATCTGCTCATTAAAAAAGAACAGAAAATCAGGTTATTTTCTCTTTATGTATCGTGATTGAAGCAAATCAATACAAGGGCACTAAATTCAGTCTTTATATTGTTTTATTAACTCGGAATGTGTTTATAGCTTTCATTGCTTTTATCTTTCCAACTTCTTTGATATTTAATGAGAAAATCTTGATAGATAGACTTTGATTTAGAACTGTTTTTACACATGGAGTTTTAACGAAGGCTGGCTGAATTTTCTCAAATGTTTTCCAGAACTACATTTGGAGGGTTCCTTTGGACCTCAGAAAGCAGACCTTTTTTTAAAGTTTCCTTTACTGAGCTTATGAGGAAGTCACTGACATCACTCTGACTCATTCGACTTCTGAATTGTGACTCTGCAGCTTCTGATCCCCTTTCCATCATCCATGAAGTATGCATACAAGTACATGCCAGTCGGGAGCTTTCCAGGCTCTGGGCAGAGTCCCCGGTACCTATAGTGTGGGCATTCCAACGTCTGAATCAGAACAGCAGTAGCCAGGACCCAGAGCCTGACTGTGGACTAGAGAGCCCACAGTCACTTTACTACCCCAGAAACTGCGTGCTGTGGCCAGTGCTGCCCCTCTCAAAGTCCCGTCACACTCATTTGTCCTGTAATACACACCTGGCAAAGTGGAATAGAACACATGTTGGCTGCGTGTTAGCTAAAGGGGAGCCCTATGGCCAGCGTGCTGGCAAACACCAAGACTGTTCTCTCTCTGTTCAAGGAAAGGAAAAGAAGACAAAATAACGTGGGGTTTATTTTTAAATATGTGTAACAACAAAAGAATAGAAATTATTCTAAAGGTATGAAGAAAAATTATAAAAGTGGAAAATTTTCTACAGAAATAGTAGGTTACTAGAATGTATACAAAGGTATTTTCTCCAAAAATAATAGAGAGGATGAGATAAATGCTGCGATGATGAGGGAGGTATCTTAAATAATGTTGTATTTCAAGGAAATTTAAAAATTTAGCATGTAAATTACATTACCAAAATAAAATCCATATTATTGAGGACAAAATGGAGAAACTCTGAGAATGCAAAGGAGAATAATAAAAAATGGAAATAAGTGAGGAAATATTATAAATAGGAAAAATCAGAAGACCAAGTCTTTCGATAACTGACCTTCTAAAGGGAGACAATAAAAGAAGCGGAAGCAATATTTTTAAATATAAGAGAAGAAAACCTTTTGAGCACACCTCCCTCTCCCAGAAATGAGTCTACAGCTTGAATGGACCCACTTTATTCTATCCAAAAACAGTAAAGGAGACTTTCACCGAGACATATCCTTACTAGGATGATGATGATGATGACAATGATGATTAGTGATATTAATTTCAAGAATAAAGAGCAAACCTTATAATTATCAGCCAGGTAGGGAGAAAAAAAAAGGAACTGGATTATTCAACAAAAAGTGTGGAGAAAATTACATTCTTATAAAAATAAAGTATGAACCCTATGTCACATCAACTATACACATAAAGCCAAGATGGTTTAGATGAGGAAGAAGGAAGAAAGGAGGGAGGGAGGGAGAAAGGAAAGAAGGAAGAAGGAAAACTCAGAGGAAATTATAGGAGAATATGTAAATAGTTTTTAACTGAGCTAATTAAGCTGAAGGTCCTTTTAAGCATACAAAATATGCAATCATAAAGACAGTGATTGATAGATTTGGGTATAGGAAAATTTAAAACTTGTGTGTCAAATATAAAAGTAAATGACATAGCAAATTAGGAAAAACGTTAACAAATGTAACGGAAGCCGGTATTGATGCAATATAAATAATTCTTAAAAACCAACAAGAAAATCTCTAATCCAATAGGTAATAGATGAAGGATATCAAAGAGTCTATATGTATATATTATTAGTGAGACTGAACAATCAGGAGAATGTAAATTCATTGCCTCTTATTACCATTTATGTAGATTAAATGTGGAAAATGCCATTTTTCAAATTGTCAAAAATGTAAAATTTTATGAAACAGGATTGGTGAGTTTGTAGAAAAAAATTATACACTGCAGATGGAAGTTTATAATCTTTCTGGAGACAAGTGAAGCAACGTATATCACATTTCAAACAGCAGAGCCTTCATGCCTGGAAGGAGCAGTGGCACCGATGAGCAAAGATAGATATACATGGAAGTTTGTTCTAGATTTTTAGTGACGCAAAAGAATTAGAAACAAATTTTAAAAATACTGATAGGAGACTGATTAAATAATTTTCGTGTTTATTCTTGTGTCCATAATAGAGAATATTACATAGCCATTACAAATTACTATTATAATTTATATGTAAAAATATCCACAGTAATAGAAAAAATGCAAATTGCAAAACCACCTGTATACTGTGAGCTTATAGGAAATGTTTGCAAATATGAATATCAAGAGGTCAACAAGAATTAACTCTGGATAATAGAATTATAAGTTATTTTAGCTGCATTCCTTACATCTCTTTGCACCATCTGAAATTTTCACGAGTATTTATTACCTTTATGTTTAGAAAATAAATATATTTTCCATATCCTTTGACCAAATAACCTTAATTCTATGAACTTATCCTAACTAAATGAGATATGTACTAAATGAAAGGACTGGGATTTTATGACAGTATTAATATAATTAATTAATTGTTAATTGAAGTGTAATTGGTGTATAGTATTATATACGTTTCAGATGTACATCATAATTCAACATATGTGTACACTACAAAGTGAGAGCATTAATTTTAATAGAAAAAATTAGGGTACAGGGAGGAGTATATGTTTTATAGTAAATAAATGATTGTGGTAAATCCTTAAAATGGCTTCTTAGGACAAAAATTCTTAAAAATAGTTTATTCACATAGAGAATTACTAGTGAAATATTAAGTAAAAGAAGAATAAACTAATTGACCTGCGAATATGGACTACAAGTGCAACCAACACTTGGTAACCAATAATATTGTTCAAATGCCAAGTACAACAAATTTGTCTAAAAAAGCCACTTTTAGGGAGGATAAAAAGGACTGATTATATCTGATGGTGAGACAGAGTTATTCTTTTCATCTTTCTTCTCTGTATTTCTCAATTTTTCTTCACAACATGGATTACTTTTATAATGAGAAAGATGATTGAAATAAAAATATTAAATAAAAAATGTTCATCATTACCATGCTATCTCCCATCCTCAGTTAAAATGTGCAGTGGAGGGACTGGCCCAGCAGCACAGTGATTAAGTTCGTATGCTCCGCTTTGGTGGCCCAGGATTCACAGGTTTGGGTCCTGGGCATAGACCTACGCACCACTCATCAAGCCGTGCTGAGATGACATCCCGCATACAAAATAGAGGAAGAGTGGCATAGATGTTAGCTCAGCGAGAATCTTTCTCACCAAAAAAATTAAATAAAATATGCGCTTGAACTACTTGCACAATTCTAAATAAACTCTTTTAAAAAGTTAATAGTCATGAGCTGACAGCAATCATGGGGTGCAGTTCAGGGTGACATATGGTATTATTTGTGTTACAATTGCAGGTAATTGTTAAGTATGGAATTATCTCAATTTTGAATCGGGGGTAGATAATGCCCGGGTATTTGGAATGTCTATGTTATGCTAGGTGTCCTACAAAACACACTCTGGAATGAGCACCTGGGCTTAGAAAGCTTGTTTATGGCACCATATACGTGTTATACCTGGTTTTACAAGTAAAAGGCAGACTATAAAACAGCAACAAAACAGCAAATTCCCTCTATCCTTTCAAAAGTTATTTTATGGTATTATTTTTGTATTAGTATTCATAGTTTTGAAATTAGTTCTTGAAGAAGCAGTTACTATATTAAAAGTTTTAAAATATTATTGAAAATTAAAACTTCTTTAGTAAAGGGAGGCATGCAATAATGATGCTGAATAAAGAGTGTATTATCAGGCCTCTACAGGATTTTAAGAGTTGTCAACCTATAACCTAGAGCTACTAGATCATATCAGACACAGAGGCTAGATAACGTTTCATAATAAGTTGATCACATGAACTAGCTGCCCTGAAAATATGAACTAAAAGTATATCCAGCATCCGATAACCAGCAATATTGTTCAAATGCCAAGTACAATGAATTATGTGCCTTTGTAGACAGGATTATATACAATTGTTTCATGGAATGTTAAGGTAAAAGATTCTTTATTGGAACCAAAATACTGTCTAAATATTTTGCCTATAATTTAATTTTTAAGTACTAGATTATCATGTTAGCTTCAAAGTTATTTCTGTTTAATGAGCTAATTTTACAACGCTCCATGAAGTTGTAAAATACGTAATCCAAAATAACTGATACAGTATAAGGCAAAAACTAGAGTATTTTAGATGCAGCTGAGTGGCATATTTCTGTGATGAATCTCTTTGATCTTTTTGTTCACTTTGCTTGCACACTTATTTATCTGTAGCGCTTTCCATTTTCCTCACCCCTTGAAGAACATCTCCATGATAATCAGCTGACTTTCCTAGTCTGCCCTGTCTCCTTCCAGAGAGCCATCTGTCAGGGTGCTATGCAGATGTCTGAAATGTAGTTTATCTTGACTTGTCTCAAACAAATGCTCTTAAGCTTTTCTACACTATTTTTATAAGTTAGACACTTTAAAATTATTTCTGCTTCACTAAAACATTACAGGATATTTTATTATTATTTATTATTTACTTTATTATTAATTTTAAAAGTTATATTCCTACATAATCGTCATGCAATACTTTTTTCTTATATTTGATTTAAGCCTCTCTCTATATATCCCTCTTTTTTCACTCTTATAATTAAAGGGAAATAAATCACTCACTATAATTTGGAATCTAATTTTCTCTTTTGATATTATTTTAGAACCATTTCTCTATTGTAATATAATCTTAATATTTAAATGGGGATGTACAACATTTCATAAAATTAATTACGTTATTTTTAGTTAAGCATTTTACCCATAAATGGAAATTTCAATTGCTTCAAATTTTCTCTACTTTAAGTAAAGATGAAATGGCTATCTTTGCACACATCCTGGGAAGGTGACCAAAATATACTGAGACTTACAATTTCCTTCTAGGACAATCTTGCCACCCTGTTTCCCTATTTCTGTATTTCTGCTTCTAATAAAGTGTTCTGAGACTGGTATTAGATTCTCCTCCCATATTTATTTATTGTTTTATTCTTATCAAAGTCTTATATACCCCTTACTATATTTTACATATTGTTTTACACACTCATCTAATCCTCATAAAATCCTTCGAGGACTATTATCCTCAGTTTTCAGATGAGAAACTTGTGATATAGAGGCATAAAGTAGCTTGCCCAAGGTATACAGCTAGTAAAGGCAGAGCCAGTTTGGGAACCCAGACCATCCAGCTCCACCTGAAGGGATTGTCTCTCACCATCGCATTCCTGAAGATCAGAGAGGATTTTTAACTAGTTGCCTTCTCCAGTAAAAATTGGTCGGTACCCCTGTGACGCCATATTTCCTTGACCAGTAATGTTGTCCCATGTAGACAAACAAGAGAAAGGCAGCTAGCACTTTCTGCTATGATACATTGTGGCATCCTTAGCCATGTGTTGGTTCTTGTCCATACAACATATTTAGGAAATAGTTCCAGCTCAGTCCAGCAAAATGTTTTTTGAGGGACCGTTACAAGTAAGGCACATTTAATACAGATCCAGACATGAAGTACAGTGTAGTCAGCCAAAAGTCTGCCCATGCGCCAGCTCGGTGCCCTAAATAACCTGCTCTATTTGAGCCAAACCTCGGGAGGTGAGGGTCTAAAACAGCAGAAGGCATTCAGTCCAGCATGTTTGCAGTACGGCTTTAACTCAGAACATCTACAAGTGGGCAGAGTGGTCCTAGGCCAGGAGTCAGCATAGGTTCAGAGGAACCTCTGAGATCTCTGGGATGCTCTTGCCTGCTGAACATGAGGGTGGCACGTCTGTGTGTGGGTCTCAGAGTGAGATCTGCACATGCCCTCTTGCAGCAAGTCCACACTAAGTGTGGGGATGCTGATTATTTTTATACTGAAAGGAGGTTTGCTTAGGCCTGGTATTCTAAGATTAATGTAGCAAATTTTAGGACAAAATCCAGCTCGAAACAGATTGCTGACTATTTAAGTCGAGAAATTGACTTAACTGGAACAAAAAAGAAAAACATTCTAGATCAAAAAAAAAAAAAGCTGGAGAAGGGGAGCAGTTAGAGTGGGAGAAAAATATATCTGTTAGAAAGAGCCAAGACACACAATTTAAGGAGAAAACATCTCCACCCAGCAGGAAACCCAACTGACTTTAAGAAATAGCACAAGAAAGAGATGCTATAAGACTCCTCATTGCATCATCTTAGCTAAGGACTTACAGAAATTTAGGGACTGGAGAATCCAGCCCTGGAGGTGTTCATGTTCTTGGTGACAGTTTGAGTCCCTGTGCATTTACAGCCTTTACAGCAACACAGTGACTCAGAGTACTGCAAGTTTTTTTTTCTTCTGTTTATTGAGTGTTAGTAACATTAAGAACACTTTGAAAACCAGCGTCTATGCCTAGATGTCACTACGCAATTAGATTTGGATTTAAAGCAACAACAGCAATCCATGTTTTTCAGCCCAGACAGCTGAAGAACAGAGAGGAAATTTATGTCAGAAGACAGGGCTCTCCTAGTATTGTAAAGCCAGGATTGTTTTTGTTTGTTTGAGTCTTTGAGTTGCTGTAAGTTTGATGTGTGTGGTGAAAAACCTTTGAGATTCTTCAGAAATTTCTGAAATCGTCTCAGAGAATGGGAAGAAGTCATTGAGTGAGAATCCATACGCGTGGTGGAACTGTGGATCAGAATGACGTGGATTGGCATCTGAGATCCTTTCTCTACTCTTCATTTCTCTTTGGATCACACATCATGTTCTGTTAGGCATCTGTTCCCTCACTCTAAAGTGGAGATGATACCCTACGACACAGGCTGTTGAGAGGATTAAATGAGGATATGCAAGACAGCGTTTAGCATAGGGTGAGCTATGCAACTGTTTCCTTGCCAGGATATCATAATTTGGTCACCCGTCATTGCTGCTGGACACACAAGATACTTTAGATGATATAATACATGTTTGGAAAATAGCAAAAGCAAAAGTATTTTGTAGTTTTTGATAAACTTTCAAAAATGTTTTACTCAAGTGTTAAAGGTGGTTTTCTGTCTTAATCCATTGTCCAATTTAAGCCTAGTGACTTTAATTAAAGAATGTTCCAAAGAGTGGGCAAAAAGCCTGTGTGAATTTCTTAAGAAATATTCCTAGGCTGTGAAACATTGGAAACTTTTTTCATATCTTTATTGATGATCATCTATGTCGCTAAATGTGGTCCATTCAATACACTCTTCCTACTTCTCGCTTCTCATTCGTGGCCTGTATCTGACCTATAACTGTCTATTTGTGGCTACGTACATCTCACAGGATGGAGAACCTGAAATAGAAACAAAAGAACATAGTGGTTGAAAGCCACCAAGGTCATACATGGGGTCCTGACAGTTAAAGATGATAAGATCAAGGACGTAGCAGGGCACTTAGTCATAGGAAGTAGGAGGAAGTAGATGGCTATTGTAGGAGGAGAAGGAAGCTGTAGATCCAGGAGGAATAATAAAACAAAAGGTAAAAGTCTTATAAGAATTGTTCACAGGGAAAACAAATTTTCCTATAATTTTTTTAAATTAGCATCATAAGATGTAAGAAAAGATGCATGAACTAGAGAACAAAAAGAAAGAATACTAAACTATTGAATGTTATGTATTCTTTGGTGAAAATCCCCCATGTTTTGCATTTCGATTACATTTTGGTGAATTGAATGCTTACTAAATCACCACAGGTCTTATGCTCTTTAAATATATATTTCGCAGGAAAAAACACATCATGAGCACAGATCCCACAAGTCACAGGTGCATATTTTAATCCTCCTTCACTTTTGAATAATATTTTACTTCCTCCACATCGTTTTTAGGATTTTAGTTTTCTGAAAGAGGATTTTCACTAGACAATGATTACTATTACTCAGTTACATGTTACTGAACTGATTCAAATTCATGGAAACAGGGTTGACTTTTTCTTTAATGTTTAATTATGAAACGTCTAATACTATTCTTGTTCTAATACTATTCTTGATGTGTACACAGCTACAATTTCATGTTTATTCTTATTGAATCAACCAGTAAAGTCAGAAAATTGAATTATAAGCACAAGCTCTTGGGAGAATAATGATCAGTCTCAAGAAGGTCAGCCTGGCCAGCTCTGCACTATCTCAGTTACACAAAACTGCACAGCTGGATGAACCAGTTTAATAGAAAATTGATTGGTCCACTGAAATAACTACTGTTTTACGAGAACATGGTCAAAAAGCTTGTTCAACTTTTAAACTAAGTTTACCCAGTGGCACAATCAAAATTACAAGCCAATCATAGACTCAGTCATCACTTCCAAAATACAAGTAATCGACAGGCTTTTGGCTTTAGCATACATGTTTCTTAATCTCCTAAATTCAAGAGACTTGTAAATTTATAATGGACTCTATTGTGGCTTTTAAATTATATCTTTCCCTTTTTTTTAGGTGGATCTTCTGGTCCCTACCAAAGTGACCGGCATCATTACACAAGGAGCTAAAGATTTTGGTCATGTCCAGTTTGTGGGCTCCTATAAACTCGCTTACAGCGATGATGGAGAACACTGGACTGTATACCAGGATGAAAAGCAAAGAAAAGACAAGGTAAGTCATCCAGTGATTTATAATGCAGAAATGGAGGATCAAACTGTATCCAAGTCTGACTGAATGAACTGCTTAGACATCTGTACTGAAAATAATGGCTACATACACTGGAAAATGTATGTTAAATAAAAAGCTTTAAAGACTAGTCCTGTAAAGGAGCTTATAGTCAGACAACGTAACAGTGCAACCTATAGAAAAACAAATTGCATTACAGATAACATTTTCCATAGTATCGATTACCTAAGATCCGACTAAGTAAAGTTCAGCTTATATTTTATAAACCTAATATATAACCTAATAAAAGAAGCTTGAAGAATTTATCATAAAGTTCATGTAAACGGTTATTGTTTAAACACATGCTGCTATTGTTTTTATTATTAAAATGCATGACTAGTATTGAAAAAAATGTTTTTTTGGAAAAAAATATTTCAAAGGTTAACTGAAAGATTTTTGAGCATTTTATATTTCCTGGATTGTTTTGACAATTAGAAATTTTAAAAATGGAAAATTTTGACTATTATAATAGTTTGTCAAAATTAAAATATGGGCTGTTTCTCTGCTCAGTTTCCTTGATTGTGCATTAATTCATAGATTTGTTTAATTTTTTTTGACCTGGATAATCAATTTTAATATTACAATAATAGATATATATTAATGCACCATACAATTCTATACCAGATAATTTCTAATTGTTTTTCTAAAAATTCTTACCATTTTGAACATCTTTTCATAGTCTCTACTGCTCTGAATTTCTGTGGGACCCTGGAGAATGGAAATGCTCAGGGACAATATCAATAACTAATTGGATGAGATGTTAAAATATGACCTGAGTTGGACTAATGAAATGGAAATTAATTCATTGCTTAGAGTCTTTGTGCAAAGAACTCTAGCTTTCTGAATACATCAGTAGAAACAAAATCTCTTAGTTCAAGGATTTGGGGGAAAATATAATACTCTTTCATACATGTTAAGTATTTCTGAGTTAATAAAGGTTTTTTCCATTTTATGTTGCCCTTTTATTCCCTTACTGTTATTGTATTATTAACCAATAGAGAGCTGGGAATCTCTTTCTTTCTTCAAGTATTCAAGGCAGAGAATTTACAAATTTTCCCAGAAATGCTAAGCCTGGAATAGCTATTTCAGGGAGTCAACAGTCTGAACTCAGTTCACACACAATTTATTTTAGGAGAAACATGTTTCTAGGTTTAGATTATAAAAACTATACCCATTAACCTTTAACATCCCAGAATACACCCATTTAGCATCTCAGGATATGTTCATTTAGCATCTCAGAACACACACACACTTTACATTGTAACGTCTTAGAAATCGGTCTATCTTAAAATGTCACAATTTAATTGGCAGCACGTTATTTTCTAGAAGAACATAAACTAATAACATGTTTTATAATAAATGGCATCTTAGATTGAATGAATATTGGATATTTTTTTAAATTGTCTTAAAATTTTTTTGAGCTGTGGACAAATATCTGCCATAATTTATTGCAAATAACTATTTCAGCTCCTTTCACCTTAATGTAAATATGTTCTATAAGATGTCTTTTAAACTTCGTAAATTATACAGCTCATAAAATTAATTTTAAGATAGCTAGGTATTTTCATCTGTTATCCATGTATAATATTCACTAAGAAGCACATCTATAATAGTGAAATTCTTATATAGGTTAATATAGGGAAGACGTGTAAAGAAAAATATGGTTAAACCATTGTACTGGTGAATTACTTCTTTGTTTCCATTTACATTAAGCATGTGATTTAGTGATTATAGTTGAATAATTTTAAAAATTGTTTCCCTTAATTAGTAGACTGTATATTTGCATATTAATGCATTTTATTTCATTATCTCAGTCTGAAATGTATGTACAATTTTTGTGTCAAGTTGCCCAAGTTACTTGATAGTGTTGTTCAGGTTTTCTATATCTTTACTGATTTTCTATCGGCTTGTACTATCAATCACAGAGAGCAATGTGGAAATCTCCAACTTGATTGTGGATTTCTCTATTTCTCCTTACAGTTATTTGGTGTTTGCTTGATATATTTTGAAGTTCTGTTAAAAGCTGGGTGAACAATTAGGAGTGTAATGTCCTCTTGATCAAATGACTGCTTTATCATTAGAAAATGACCTTCATTATCCCTGGTAATAGTTTTTGCTCTGGAATCCTCTTTGCTATATTAATAGAGGTACTCCAGCTTTCTTTTGGTTAGTGCTATACTGGTATATGGTTTTTCCATAATTTTACTTTTAACCTATTTTTTAGGTTAGAGTACTCCTGACTGTCTCTGCTTTTTATTCCATCTTTTTTTTTTTTTGTCTGCTTTTTAACTGGATCATTTAGACCATTTATATTTGGTATCAGTATTGATGTAACTGGGTTTTAATCTATCATTTTGCTACTTATTTCCTATTTATCACATCTTTTCTTTCATTTTTTTGTTTTTCTGCCTTCCATTGGATCAATTGAATTTTTTAATGATTCTATTTTGTTTCCTTTGTTGACCTATTTGCTATAACTTTTTTAAGATTATTTTAGTGATTGCTTGAGAATTTGTAATATACCTTTTAAACTTATCAAGACTACCTTCAAATGATGTAAAGCCCCAAAAACTTACCTCATAAGGACAAGCAAAATATATTATAGCTGTAAATCCGTGTACTTAGGAGCCACGTTTGTTATAACACATGATTCTGAAGTTCTCAAAGTAAGCCTTATCGTAAAGAAATAGGCTTCCCATAGACAAGTTGGAAAATTCTGAGAGCAAATTTACATGTTCGGTGGAAAGGATGAAAGCCAGAATTCTCAAATGAGGCAGTAAGTCACAGTGTCATCTATCCAATGTAAAAATTTCTGAAAAATTAAACCATTTTAATATTATAAACATGGCAATTGGCTAAACTCAGATAATGAAACTGGTATTTTAAAATTAAATTTAGCCAGTTCGTTTATAATATTATAACTAATTCAGTGTAATGAAGAAAAGCCTTAGATAAATTCACTATTTATTACTGAAGGAAATAACTAATACCAATAAACTGTACATAAGAATGCAGCAATTACTATGATAATAAAGAAATACTTTATGTAAAGAAGGAACTGCAGGACATAAACATCGCTAATCCCACAGAGAAGGGAATTTTATCAAATAAATGAGGAAATGCATTGCATAAGTTCTTTGAAATGTAGACTTTTTATATATATATATCAATATATGCCAATCAAAATATACATTTTTGTGTATATATATCCAAATAATTATTGTGCTTTATTGTTATTGTGGCTATTATATTAGATATTTTACCTGTAATTTCAAATATTCTTTATAGATGTGCCCTTCTTTAGAGAGGCCCTGAACAACTTAGCAATTAATTTTTCTGGGGTTAAATAAGCCATCTCCTACTGATTCTTAATATTATTTGCATCTTGTTTTCCATGGTTGCTTTCCATAAGGGAAAAAGCTCTGCAATATTTACAAGTACAAATTCAACTACAAGCTTTCATCCAAACACATATAATAAATGAATTGAATGTTTCAGGGCAAAATATGCCTGTGAAAAGTTTTATACACACACATTTCAAAAGGGAATATTTATAAACAAGGTTTTCTAATTCTTTTTCTTGTGCCTTTGTGTTTTTATTGACCACTTGCTCTAGTAGATTTTGGGAGTGTGGGTGTGGAAGTCTGATGTAGATCTGGAAACAAGATTACTTCAGAAAAACAATCTCAAAATAATAACGATTTTATGGGTTGTAAGTGGTATCAATGGTGTAAATGAAATTCTAAAAATGTATGAATGCCCTTTCTGGTTTTTATTAGTCGTAACTGACTAAGCCTCAGGAAAGCAATGCCAAGGAAAATTATATATGTACATAGGAGTGTCTAAATATATGTATGAATGTATATGGATATGCATGTGTGTGTATGTGCACACCAAAAGTCAACTGAAGAAAAACAGGTGCCTTGTTCTCTTCACTGAGATGCCAATGTCTCACTGCCCTCCCAGAGCTCTCGTAAGACTTATAATTTACGTTAGTATTTTAGTTTTTGACAAAATTACACATTAAATCTTTCATAATTGAGCATGTGATGATACTGTCTCATTACAGTCCCCACATTTTTATTTTTCTCTTTCTAGTCTACAATACTTTCTAACATGTAACTAACTTTTATGTTTCTCTACAACATGGATTCAGATACTTTTTTCATTTGAAAGTCAAATGTTCCTTTGCTCTCATGAAAGTGACATTTGTTTTATACTCTTGGAGCTGTTTTTTACTGCAGTTAACGGGAAAATTGCAACATTTGACAGACACTCTCAGTATTTAATTTTTAAGGTTATAAGCCAAAGTAAAACAATAATAAATTTCAGGAAGAATACTTATATGGAAAAATTAGAAATGAAAATGGATTTTCCCATCCAATATATTAGTCATAATGTCGTGTTTAAATAAACCTGAATCCACACCATGGGGAGCTTTCTTCTTTGGGAAAAAAATAAGCTGGTAATATTCTATTTTGTCTCCCTCCCTGAAATTACCCAGGTTTTTTAAAAGCATACATGAAAAAAAATTGCAACTTAACTCTGGATTTCTGTAAAAGAAAATCCAAAATCCTGTTTCCAGTAAGATTTGTTGGTCCTTAAGGATGCATGCCACCTACTTGCCAAGAACTATCCTGTAACATCTTGGTGAACTCTCTAATTCATCAGTTACTAAAATTGTCTGAACATGACACCAATGAGGGGAGCTTGGTAAGAAAAACAGATTCCTGGGCCCTGCCTCCAGCTGGGGATGAGCTGGAAATCTAAATGTTTACATAGGCTCCAGCTAATTTGAATGATAAGCAAGTGTAGAAAAGATGACTCTTATTGACACTAAAACCAAAATAAAATTTTTGAAACAAATCATCATTTTATGTTTTTCTAGGGGGAATGGAACTTATTTTAATTCTTTAGGAAAAATTAGGTTGGCCTCTAATTTGTCAGTGGAAGGCAGGATGAATCAGTCTCTAAAAGTAAGTTTAGATTTTAATAAGTTTGCCAGTTCTCTTATGAACATCAGAAAGTAAACATGTATTCGCTTTAAACAAATTCTAAATTTAAATAATGGATTTAAATAGTTAGGAACACAGATGAGGTGTGAAAGTGTGGAGAAGAATGTAATGCTAACGTTCCTTCCATCACGTGTTCAGTAGGGCGTTATTGTCAATTCTGTGCCAGATGTATGGGGGAAAAATTCTGACTATGACAGTGGCTCAAAAAACTCCCAGTCTGATGAGGAATTCAGGGAAAGTGGAAAAGTGATTCAGTCAGCTTCTTTTGAAGAGTCAAAATATAACCTGCCCAGTGTATTATCTGATAAAACAACTGTAGGAAAGAAGGAGCAGCCAGATTAGGTCTATTTATAAAAGTCCATGACTCTCCAAAAGAGAAAAAAAGAGTTTCTGGTCCTTCTGTCCTGTTTTTGTTCTCTCAACATCAGTGTGAAAAAGAGAATCAGCAACATAACAATTCTCACAACAAAGCCTCCATAATCTGTGCTGGAAGATCTATTCTACTTCAACAGTATTACAGATGCCACAGGGCATCCTGTCCTGCCTGCTGTTGCTGGCACTCTCAAGTAGCTGAAATTAAACTTGAATATTTAAAGCCTCGAAAGTCCAGCTCATCAGTGAAGCAGACTAAAAGAGACGTCAGTCCAGGAGTGAGTAGCCATGCTGTTCTTTTGAAATTTGATCTGGGTCAGAAACTTAGAACCTGAGGAATCCCTTAGAAGGTAAATAAATAGACTTCTCAGTGACAGTCAGCGGGGAGGATTGCTGGCAGGGGGGAAGCCAAAGGGGGTCAAGGAGGCTTTCAAGGTGGAGCAGCCACATGTTTCTGAGCAGCAGGATCAAGGACAAATTCTCCAGAATCTTGCATGGAGACCATTAGTCTCAACCACTCAGAGACCTGTGACTGTTTTCAAATCAGGCAGAGAGGGAAAGAAAAGAAGCTGCTTTTCTGAAAGCAATTTCCAAGGATGAACTGACTTTACACAAAAAGCTTAAATTAAAAAATAGCAAGTGAGTTGTGCCCCTACATACTAGAGAGTCGTATGTAGTCACAGTAGTATATTTACTTAGGTATTTGATGAGTGACTTAATTGAAACTAAGTTCAGGAGACAAAGATGTAGTTTCAGCGTTGTCTGAAAATAAGGACAGTGTTATTTAAATAAACACCATCTGGTATCAACTGTTATTTAGAATTTTATCTGCTTTCTTCCTTGTCATAATTCAATATTATGGGACGTGACGAGAATATGGTTGGTGTGCAGAATACAAAATTGCCTATGTTCACATAAATGTGGGTGACACTGGATTTTCGAACTTAGGACACCACCTAAGAATGTTTCTATTGTGGCAGAATGTAAAGTTCAATGATGAACTCACTCTTTTTAATTTTAAATTATGTTAAATAGCACTGCCCAGGAGTGGATTGAGGAAGATAATCGTTAACGTCATGATTCTACTTTTAATGCAATAAAAACTGATGGATTAAGGGATTAACAGAAAAAGCAGTGCAGTTTAAGGAGCTAACATGTTCATCAAGACTGAATGAAGGTTGGTAATGTGCAGAGACAAAGTCTTTAGTGAAAACATGAATAAAGAAGTTCAGTTTGTCCATAATGTATATATACCAACTACAAAATTTAAGGAAATCCTATAATTCCTTGTGTAGCTTTTATAATTCATTATCCTGCCAAAAATAGAATGGGACCCTTGTAAATTTTCCTAAGGCCTCTGACCAATAAGGCCACATCTCTAGGAAATATCCCCGTATAGAGGAATTGATATATCAAAGTGAAAGTTGTTTGCAGAGCTAGATCTGCCTACTGGATTGGGAAAGGACAACCACTTTGAACAAATTTAAATTCAGAAAACAGTAGATTGTCACCAGTGAGTAGTGTGATAGCTGTTCTTAAGGTGCACGGAAAACAACGTGATGGCACTCACTTGTCAGAACCAGTTGTGAAGTGGGGGCTTGGGATCAGAAACAAGGCAGAGACTGGTTGCTAGTCCAGAGGCAAATAGGCAGGACTGGATCAGCTACAAGGAGGACTGTATCTCCATTTCCATGTTTCACAGGAGCTCCAGGTATTCTGCCTACCCAACCGTGTTTGCTCCTGGACCTAGGGTGAAGAAGGGTTTACGAACTGGAAAGGAAGGGAGGAAGAGGAAATGGGGCTGATGGGATGGAGGTGAGCAGGGAGAGGGTTAGTAACTTAATTACAATTGTAGAATCCAGTAACTAGCTACGTGCTAGAAAGGAAAGACAAGCTAGAGTGACAGACGAGCCACAGGAAGAATCAGAAACTCGATCTTAAGGGGCTCACTAATTGTAAGGTCATTCGGTTTATTTGGAGATGGCAGTAGAAAGCTAGCTGTCTTTCTTCTTGATTTTGAAGTTGCAGACAAAGTTCTTTGTATGATATTTCACATGCTACCATATTAAAGATAAGGACTAGCAATGTAAAACATACAGTTAATTTTGGCCAATGAAGCCTTTACCTCTCTTAGATGGCATTTGGATTTTTTAATCTTCTTCATTTGAAACAAAAAACAGAAGCAGAGGGCTTGTCTGAGGACACATGATCAGGTAGCAGAAAAAAACAAGTAAACATCTGGCACAAAATCCATAAAACTCACCAGTTTGGGGGTGGGTTGGGGGCAAGGAGGATGAAAAACATCCCTGTGCTGTGACTCCTCTTTGGTGACAGGTAACATTCCAGCACAGATGCTATGAAACATTATTCTCAATAAGATAGAAGTTTATGGAGAAAGGAGACAACAATGCAGAGAAATGCAATAAAAAGGAATGAATATGTGTTTGTTCTTTGTGTTAATTATCTATGCCCCCAAAACTCAGAACTTCTGTATTTTCAGAAAATTTGATAAACTACCTTAAAATTTAAAACCATATAGTTTTTCTGGTTAACAGATGTTGCTGCATGGATGAAAAAAAGATGTGTGAAAAACACAAGGAATGTGTTACATAACAGTGTTATTCAAATAAAATTGTTCATAAATAAAAAATAAAAGTTTTTATTATTGCATGCTCAAATGTTGGAAAACTTAAAATTTCCTAATTTTTGTCTTCCTAATCCATTATCACTCATCAGATATTAATAAAAATTTCTGCACAGAAAATTCTGAATATCTCATGTTTATGTTTGACTTCCATATTAGACACAATGGTATAATGACAGTATTCGTCAGTGGAAAACAAGTACTCAATCTCCTATTTAGATCATGCTTGTGTTACTACTCTTGAGGAGCCCTCAAGTGTTAGCTCAACTATGACCCTATGCATTAACTAAAAATGTTAACACATAAAAAATGTTGATTTGCAGGGGGAGGCAAACTGTCAAATGTGAATTTACTAAAGTTTTGACAAAAGTTAAAAATATATATATTGAATGGTGGAGATGGGTGTTAAAAATTCAGGTATCTTGTTATTCATTAAAAGGCAGTGATGAACCTGATAAAAGCAAGAGAGCTCAGCTGAGAAAAAATTTTTAGTATTTTTGCTAGAAAAATGACAGAGTCCTATTTAATGTGAATCTAATAGTTATCATTCCTCCTCTGAAAACGGGTATTTAATCAGCCTGAGTATGACAGAAACCATGTCATTGTTTTGGTTGTTGGAACTGTGCATTGACCATTGGTTACAATATAGCAAAAGATACGAACCCATTTCATTGCTAAGTAATTACCAAACAACTAATATTTTGACTATTTGATATAGTATATTTTGAAGGTAAAAAAATCCTCAAGAACATCAGTTGTCCATGGTACCTTGTCATTTTTGCTATGCACCGTCACACCGTCAGCGGCAATATGTTGAGCAGTTCAAAGTCTCTACTTTGATACTTTCAAAATGACTTAATTAATATTCCAGTTTTGTTCTGCTTTTGCATGGTTTAAATCTGAAAAAGAATAAAAGATACTGTTCCAGTTCCTTGTTTATGGGAAACTACAAAAGGACTTCTGAAGATGCCACACCCTATACAGTGCCCCATTTGACAGTGCTTATCGTGTAGTCCCTCGTGTTGGGTCTCAGAGGAAAGGTATCAACATGTATGGAGCGCCCTTGTGATGCACATCTGCACTAACCCGCTTCAGGCCCTTATTAAAGAGGCAGCACATTTCTCATCATCGTAAAGCTTCTGGCGTAATCTGAGACACAAAACTCATTAAAAGATGGCTTTAAAAAATAAAAGATGAATCCGCTGATTATACCTGCATGAAGGGGCATTCCTCTTGGGTTTTTGAAGTTGTCAACAGATGACCAAACCCCAGAAGATGGATCACAGAAATGTAATTTCCTGCTTTCCTATAACGCTAGAAACATAATTAACTTTATACAGATAAATGAAATGTTAAATAGTTAATAATAACTAAAAAACGGCATTCCTCACAAGTGAGTGGAAATAATGTTACTTTACATAGCAGAATTGCACTTTCATTTCTTTCCTTCTTTTTGGTAGTTCACCAATAACTATAAGTAAGAGCAAAGTTGACTTTTCCCTCTTGATATCAAATATATTTTAATGATCAGTATACCCTTAACTCATTGAGGCCATAAGACCCAGGGTTCAGCTCAGACCAAAGCAGAGTTCACAACTGCTCAGCTCAGGGCCAGGATTCCCTGCGCTCTTCATTTAGGGTTGCCAGATTTAGCAAATAAAAACTGAAGGACACCATGTTAAATTTGAATTTCAGATAAACAGTGAATAACTTTTTAGTATATCCCAAATCTTCTATCTTGCAACCTTGTCTCTATTAAAGATCTCCCAGATCTTCCAGCTGGCCCAGATGGTCTCCTGGGAATACACAGAAGGAGAGACAATAAAGGAGAATGCCTTCCTTCTGTGCCTAAGCAAACACGCACACGCGCACACACCCACACACCCTGTTTCAGCTTGGAGATTCCACTGTGCCACCTCCCTCCAGGATTATCTTCTCCCACTCCCTGACACTCTTTTCTCCTCAGCACCAGTCTGGCTTAGAAGATGCATGGCCGAATGCTCAAATCACTACTGTGCTCTTACATAGAGCTCTGTACTAGGTCATTTTTGACCAAGACAAGGTGAAACTCTTCAAAGGGACATGGAGTGAAGAAAAGGTTCCTAATGTGAGGCGGGAATTATCAGATACCAGTTTCTCTGCTGCCACATCATTTAAGATATCTGCAATGAAGGAGGAGAGTCAGACTACCGATGGTTCTGATAAAATGCAAAATGCCTGGTGTGATTTAGGAAATTCTGAGAAATGAGCATTGGGCTTCAAAAGAGAGGCATACTGCTCTGTACTTTTATAGAAAAGAGGAAAGGCATTTCTACATTTCTGATGTTGGACTAATAAGAAAAAATTAGATAGCCTTATTCTCTAACTACTCCTGGTAATATCTCCTGGAGATATCTTTGAAAAGCAGATAATTTTCGAGTTGTGTTTTCTCTGTAGGAGTATTTCTTATGGCAGTCAAAATCTTAGTGCTAGAAAGCAGATAGTTTAAAAATATAGCCACGGTTTAGAATGGCATATTTTATGTTTCATAAATCTTTATAGGCAATCCCCCGTGTGATATATTTCCTAGGATATTCTTGTTACTTCAAGAGACTTTCATCATAAAAGAAGTTTAACATGATAGTGTGTCCCACGTACTGAGTTTTAGACTCAGCATCCTAAATGTCAGCGAGTTTGGGAGAAGGAAGATCATAGTTGACAGAGTTAGAATATTTTGCTTTGATTTTTTCGATGGGTCTTTTTCCAGGGCCAAGACCTCATAACAAAAGTCATATGAATTTTTCAGTGCGGTTCTTCGGGCTCTTTCTGTGAAACTGCCAGATCTCCAGCTACTTGGTGCAGAGGTTATACAAGAAAACCACAGAAGGAACAGAGAGGGCTACTCTGACGCCAGTCTCTTTCCCCTTTCAGCTCGCTGAGTTGGATCTTAGCAGTTCCGCAGCTTAACTTGTCTCTCTCACAGTGGACTCGGGAATCAGAGATAGAACCTATGCCAGCTTGCCAGGAATAGAGAGGTGGATGTTACTGGGGAGAGCTGGATCCCTTAACCTCATCCTCTTTGAGTCAGTTGAGCCATCTTATGAGAGGCCAGAAGTTAAAAGTTCTTAAAAATATTCCCAAAGATGTGCCATTTCCTCCTTTTTTCCAACACTCCTGACCCACAGAGTACCAAGAAAGAGTGAATTTTAGAAAGATATCACAGCTCTCTTTCCCAAACAAGGATTAAATATCAGCCAACCAGCTTTCACATCAATTATAGGAAAATGAAGGAGAATGTATGACAATTTGAAAACCAATAAATGGCCCTTTATTGCCAGAGGAGGAAAAAAAGACAACATATTTGCAACTTTTTGGCCAATTATCAATAGAATCTCCCATTGGTGCATTTTGAAAAATAATGTGTAACAGAAAGAACAATAAAGTGCAAATAGCTCTGCAAGAATGCGAAGGGAGCCTCAAATTTGTGGTTTAGCAAAAAATTTCTTGGGATGTAATCAGAGATTTATATATACTAGGAGCAGGAAGCAAAGCCAAATCAGTTCAGTGAAACGTAGCATTCCCTGAAGCCAAAGACCTATTTTTTCTACATAATTACAAAAATGAGCAAACTTCAGAGCCACAAAAATCTCCTGAGAGCAACAATGGGAGTGGAAATAATTTTCTTCAAGAATCCATATATTCATTTTGATGGTTTAAAATGATTCGTGCGCTGGTGGAAGAAAGACACGGAACTTGTCCTCATGTTTTTCTTTTCACATCTCCCATCAAACAAAAATGTTCTATAATTGGACCTTTGAAGTAAAATCTTGGGCTAGGCAGTTTGAAAGCCTCATATAATTTCATTGAGGGAGCTTGGGAAGCAGAGAAATCTCTGAAGTAACCAGGGTCCGGATTTTTAAAAGGGCCTATGGAGCAAAACAACATTTTGAAAGGAACACAGAGAAAAATTGGTATCTGATATGAAATATGCTGCAGAATTATTTATATATGTCACCATGCTCTACAGCTTTTGGAAAACCTGACTAGTTTCTCTGGGGATTTCAAATTAATCCCCAGTAGATGTCCAAAGTAACATTCCCCAAAGAATGTGTAAGCCTTTGCAGAAATGATATGAAATAAATACAGAAGAATAAAGAGGTTGAATTGTTTTGTTACTGAAATATGAAACAAAACAAATAACACTAGTTTGATTTATTCATTAAGTTTATGTCTATGAAAATAATGTCATCCAGAAAATAAAAATAAGAAGAGTAAGTAAAATAGAGTAGAACCTAAGAGTTGGGGATTTAGAAAGTGTAGGGCCACAATAAGTAAGTTTCAATAGGTTGTCGTGTCAGGATTTACGAAAAGAATAAGTTCACAATTAATTTTGAAGTCTGAATATCGGTCACAGGCCTGGCACATGATGCTGAGGAAGTTTTGTACACAATCTCTTTTCAGAAAATTAAGGTCCCTTTTCAGACTAATCAGTTTTACAAATATCAAAAAGTCCCCCGTGAAGCCTATAACTCTTCAGTGTCAATTACTTGCTGCAAAGTTTGGGTGGGATTCCCAAATCCACCCTTACTTCTGACACCAATTGCACGTTCAGAGGTTTCTGAAACCACCTCAGGAGGGACTCAGAACTAATGTGAAACTGTTATAGTCACAGTTACGGTTTATGAGAGTGAAAGGATTCAGATAAAAATCAACCAAGAGAACAGGCATATGGAGTGGAGTCCAAGAGAGTTCCAGGCAAGAGCTTTGAGTGCTTCTCTCTCAAGGGAGTCGTGGACAGTGCTAACCTCTCTCAGCAATGATGTGTGACACTATGCACGAAGTACTGCCAACCAGGGAAGCTCTTCTCAGCCTTGATGTTCCGAGTTTTTATTGAAGCATGGTCACACAGATGTGGTTGACCGCCTACATGGCTGACCGCCTACATGGCTGACTTTAGTCTCCAGCCCATCCAGTAGTCAAGCTGGCCCAAAGCCCCCACATAAATCGCATTGTTAGCATAGACTCTCTGTGTGGCCCAAGGCCCCCACGTAAACAAAGACACTCTTATCATGCAGCACTTTCCCAAAAACGGGTATTATCTCCCAGGAGCTAAGGGCAAAGATCAGACCTCCCTCCAGGGAAGGTTAATCTGTTACTGCACGCTCATATTACACAAAGTTGTATGAACTGTACACTTTTCACTGGAATGACATGTGTCTGCAAACACTATGACTATACTAAATTGGACACATCCTGAACTCTACAGAACTCTGCTGACGCATTGTTTCGGCTGCCTAGGGCCTTACTTCATCTGCACCTTTGAAGGGCGGTAGTTCTACTCAAGATACTTTGGGTTGGAAGACACTGTGGCAGTTCCTTCTGCCAATGAGGGTTTTGCTGCAGCATTTGTTGGGGTGTCCTCATCCCCCGATTCATTCTTCTGTAGACTGATGGTCAATGTAGACTCTTGTTACCACAATCTACTCTCTCCAACAAAGGCCTTGGTTTTTTGTTTCTTTTGGTTTTTTGGGGGTGTACCTCTTAGAATGTGATTCTTGGTAGACACTATTTTCCATGGAACATTTTCTAGAATACTGGAATTTACTTGGAAACTGGTTTCTTGTTTCCTTATTATGTCTGAAAGAATGTGCTTCTATTTAGACTAATATTGTTACAGAGTTTCATTGGTTTAGTGGAATTGATTGTAGAGAAAAACCATCAAAAATGATATGCCAGTCATTCGATCATGAAATGGTTTCAAGACGCAGGTACGTTTTCCTGGAAAATTGAATTCAGTGAATAACAGCTAGAGTCTATGACAGCTAAAAGAATCACACTTCGGTTTCAAACTTTTTATATCCAATCACTAACAGAAGTTTCACACATGCAAAACATCCACTAAGATGTTTTTTAATGGATGTAGATTTATACCACTAAGTAAAAATTTTTAAGGAAACAATTTTCTATACATTTAACGCAATCATTTTTACTTTACTTTTTTGATGGGAAGTTTTAATTTTTGGAATGCTCTAATATATGGCAAAGTAGAATACAAATTAAATTGCAGATTAACCTAAAACATATTGATAATCTTGTCGTAGAATCAGAAACAACTGAAGTCTTGTGTGTGTGTGTGTGAAGAAGATTCGCCCTGAGCTAACATCCTTTGCCAGTCTTCTTCTTTTTTGGCTTGAGGAAGGTTAGCCATGAGCTAACATCTGTGCCAATCTTCCTCTACTTTGCATGTGGAACGCCTCCACAGCATGGCTGATGAGTGGAGCAAGTCTGCACCTAGGATCCGAACCTGTGAACCCCTGGCCACCAAAACGGAATATGCAGAACTCTAACCACTGGGAAATGGGCTGGCCCCCTACTGAAATCTTTTTTATAAACACTATTCAAATGAATAAGTATTATATTTAAAGTCATTTGTGCATACTAATTCTGTGAATATTTTCATAAGACTTTAAATCACTTAAAGCATTGATTCAAGTTGTAACTCTGAAATTTTGACAGTTGAAAAAGCTTCAAATAATGTTGATACTAAGTATATAAAAACGAGTTTTATGATGCTGAACCAAAAACTAGTAAGTATAGGTCCTTTATGTCACCCACAAAAATAGGATTTTACACTCACATAATATATAAATGGTAACTTCGTGAAATAGATACTTACATCCTAATGTCCATGAAAATTCCACTATTTTTTAAATAGATCATAATTTTAACTAGGAATTGCAATTTTTAAAATGTCATGAATTCAATAAAATGAAATGAAATTGGGATAAATGTAAATTTCTACATCCTCTATAAATCCATTTTACAGGGAAATGGGAATATTCTGGCTTAAGAGAAATTTTATGAAAAGGTTGAGTTTATTTGATCATAAATCAATCAACCATGACCCCAAATGTAATATAATAGTTTTAAATCTTAAACTGCGTTAATAGAAGTATAGCTATATAAGTACAACTATGTCCAAGGAAATACTGCACTTTAATAGCGTCACAGCTAAACCAGAGGATATTCAATGGAGTGCAATCAAGATGATCAATTTGAAAATCATCTTACATGAAGAATTTTTTAAGGAACCATGAATGTTTAGCCTAAAACACTGAATTCGAGGGGCCGGCCCTGTGGCGCAGCAGTTAAGTTCACACGTTCCACTTCTCAGAGGCCCAGGGTTCGCAGGTTGGGATCCAGGGTGTGGACATGGCACCGCTTGGCATGCCATGCTGAGGTAGGCGTCCTGCGTATAAAGTAGAGGAAGATGGGCACGGATGTTAGCTCAGGGCTAAAAAGAGCAGGACTGGCAGTAGTTAGCTCAGGGCTAATCTTCCTCAAAAAAATAAATAAATAAATAAAACACTGAGTTTGAGTTTGAAAGGTTTATGTTAGTTATTGTTAAATATGTCAAAAAGAGTTTTTCCTTCAATTTCTAGACTTCTATGCTCGTTGAGAATCAAGCATTAGGATCAATAGATGGAAGTTAGAGTCATATTTCAGCCTAATAATAAGGCAGACATTCAAGGTGTCTAAATACAGACCTGCTTTACCGTATCGTAGCTTGTCGTGATTAGGCTGAAAGTTCCATGCCAGAAATGTTAGAGAAGGAAGAATGTGCCCACAGATCTATGTCTTTTCTTCCAAGTCTTAGATTCTTCCATTGTACGGATAGACTTAGATAAAAACAGGGCTTCTCAGGGAACAGAGATGAAAAAGACAATTTCCTAACTACTTTATAAGCACTCAGTAAAGAATTCTTAGCTTTTGCACCCCACACCCCCCACACACATGCTGCCCTAAGGAGACGGATGGATTTTTATCTTTATCCTTCTAGAAGGGGACAACCAAAAGTCACAGGGATGGAGTGATGGTCACCTGAGACCTTGCTAAAATACCGACTCTTGAGCCTTGAAGAGCTCAGGGAGGCTATATAGAAATGCTTAAAACCGCCTGCTGTTTGCATGATATGAACATAAATTCCTAAAGGTTAGAACAATGAGAATCTCTCTAGAACTTTTAATGTGTTAAGTTTAGGACAGCTAAAAAGAAATACATCTTCACAAACCAGAAGACTTGCTAAATAAATAGTATGTGCAAGAAATCCCTAAAGAATTTCTTGGTATTTTTGAAAGGCAGTCTTAGTACGTGACTGCTAGGAGAAGCTGAGATTTGCCCCAGCTCTCTGTCTTGGAGGACAGTCTTGCCTTCCTCCATGATCCTTAGCAGCCTCCTATTGATGACGTCTACTCCCGCCCGAATAGACCACCGTCTCTAATGAAGAAGGCTGGAAGCAACACTTAATTGCTTTATTTTATCTGATAGTCTTTCTGTGTTGAGACTTGAAGCCTCAGTCGAATCTGATTTGAATTTTAACTAGTATCACAGGAGAGTTGACCTTAGCAAACAAAATCCAAGATCTCAGCCGCATTGAGGCAGCTGCATTTTTCTCTCTCTTATCTTCTCCTAGGTTGTAATTGTGGAAGCCTCTCCAAAGTACCTTGAGTGCCTTTTTCTTGAGGCCCCATATGTTGGGAAAAGCCTGAGAGATCCCTAAGTATTATTGTGTTTGAGTACATCAGCAAACTTGTCAGCAGCTAATTAGCTGAGCCCGCTCCTGAAACTGAAACGTGCATACTCTTTCTAAAAACTTCCAAAGCAAACTCTCCTTCTCATATATAACATTTCCCCCTCTATGAGAGGCGAAGGTTCTTCATCAATCTCTTCAGACTTTGATTTCAATCGAGGTGCTCATGTCTCTAAAGTGTGTGTGTGACAGCACTTTTCTGGAATTTTTACACACTTTACAAAGCTAACGAAAAATATTGAGTTTGCATTCCTTTGCCAGGTAAAACATTGAAATAGCATTTTTAAGCAAGGTCTTCCTAGTGCTGGAGACGAGAAAACAGCACATGGGCCACATGTTTGCACAGCAAGTACAAGATGCCATGTTAGAATTTGCAAGTGTGTGCTTTGTGTTCTCTGCTGTGTCATTACTAAGAGATCTCCAAAAATAATAGTGTATTTTCAGTGCCTTTAGATCATGGTTTGGGTGATTCCACTGTAGATGTGGTTGTTTTCCTGTGGAAATTTTTGTTTTTTAAATTATCCTGTTTTATGAAACTTATGAGCATTCAAATATCTATGACTTTCACACATTCAATCAGAAATGTCACAGTTGTGTGCAGTTTCAGAGCTGATGTAGTTTCTCTAAATGTAATGTCCATTACAAAAAGGTAAGTATAACTAATAATTCAACTACTGCTTCCTGGGTTGATAGTGTCTTATGGAAATTTGTGCTGAAGACCAGCGACCTAAAAGAAAAGTGTTTCTTCCTGTATTTCCATCTCAAGAAGTGGGATGACGCTATATTGTACACTATTATAGATCTTTGGACTGTTATAGATCTAGGTGAAAGTTAATGAATTTAAACTCTAATATTTCAAAGATATACATTAAGTTCTCTAGCAGGGCTATGAAATTGGACTTTAGACTCTGTATTAAATCATAACACCACATCTCCGTTAAGCATTTGAATCCAACATCATGTGAGAGAGAATGTCAGGAAACCATAGAATGTACGCTATTTCTGTTGTTGCAATGACGATCTTCTAAAGATTTTTGGTGAGTGTTTGCGTGGTATGTCCTACACACGTGGGCTTTTGCTAACAGAGACACTCTTATTTGGTAACACATTTCAATCCAGAATTAGTTCCTGCTTGGTTAATGCAAGCCAGAGCATTGCTGAGGAGAAAATTCCTATTAAACGAACATGGATTCAGATACGACAGAATGATGAATTCTAGACTTGGCACACAGTTAAGTATTCTCTTGTTTAGCAAATATTTATTCAAAAATAGCCTTTGAGATATATTTTGTGTCAAATTGAAAATTATTTCCCCGCCAGATGGGAATGGCATTTTGCATTTGCCCTCAACCACACCTAATCTTTCCATGGAAGCAGCAGAAAGGTTATCCCAACGTGTCTGTTGTTTCTGTTAATCAGTGCCATGCTGTCTAATGCTTTAGAGGAGAATATCTTCATTATTTTCTCTTTCCAGGGGACCTTTTGTGGTCATGTGAGACTGAACCAACTTATTCTGGAAGACTATTTTTAAAACTTTCCTTTTAATTTCAGAATGTTCAAAGATGTGGGTTAAATATTCTGTCATGTGATGATAGAGTTTCTTTTTTTTCCCCTGGGGGGAGTTTTATTTTCAGGTCTCCCTTTGGCCGTATAGTCATGTTTTGATCTCAAGCAAGAAAGAAAATTATCTTCCGGTTATAAGATGCCTCATAAAGTTAAAAAGGAAAACCTTGAAGAGACTTTCATTATCCTAGTTGAGCTAAAACAAAAATGCAAATATAAGTTAGAAATGACTTGAATAATAAATGTTCAGAATCTATAGACTAAATAACGATAAAATCTTCAAGACTAAATACTATAAATACATGAATTTCTCCTAAAATAATATATAATTTAATGCCGTTTCTATCAGGATCCCAGTGTTTTGATTTTTCCGAAGCAGCCCCTTCTCAAAGTTATTATAAAGATCTCTTGGGATAAACGTGGCCATAGAAAACTAAAAAAGGTTTGAAACAAAAGAAGAATGGAGAACAGTCATACAACGCCAACATGTCAGGGCATTATCAGTCACAATGATCACAGCACTATTGTATAGATCCAAGAATTACTACACAGAGAAGCTGAAAACAAAACAAAACAAAAAAACTGTAGTTCAAAAACAATATTGATTGGGTTGTCTCTCTTAGGGAGGGGTTAATTTTGTTCTCTGTGTGAGAAGTGAGGAAAAGACACTGTGGTGGAGACTCATGCTCATCGAAATTTCACGTGCTCCTCCCCATTTCCCAGCCTCCTTTGCAGTTTGGCTGGGATCATATAATTAGTTAAGGTCAATGAGATGTATCTAGAAATGATGTAAGCTGCTTCCATACCTTGTTCTTTAGAACATCCTGCACAATCTAACAGCTCTCTCTCCCCTTGCCCCTTGTGAATGTGGAGGCCACATGTTTGAGAGGATGGCTGTAATTTGCAAGTTGCCTGGATCTCTGAGTCACCCCTTGGAAGAGAACTCCTTCAGCAAGCTGCCTAACCAACATCAATTTATGATAGAAGCAAAAAATACATATCTGTTGCATTAAAAAAAAAACCCTGATACGCAGAAAAAGATGATAGATCTGCCTTAGACAACCAATTTTGATCTTATTCAACTCTAAGTTAAGCATTAATTGGCAATTTAATTTTAAAATGGTCATTAAAAAGAAGCTGCAATATATTTTGAAAAAGATGAAATGAATAGTTATCAAATCTCATATTTGGGGAAAATGCTCCAAACAGGAAAATAATAAAAATAATTCCCAAGATAAAGAAGGCTATATGATTGATATTCTTTGCTTTTCTTACTAGGTTTTCCAGGGCAATTTTGACAATGACACCCACAGAAAAAACGTCATCGACCCTCCCATCTATGCACGGCACATCAGAATCCTCCCCTGGTCCTGGTATGGGAGGATCACGCTGCGGTCGGAGCTGCTGGGCTGCAAAGAGGAGGAGTGAGGAGACCCCATGCCCCACAACCTTCCTCTCTATTTTCCTAAAAGTATCTCCATGGAATGAACTGTGCAAAATCTGTAGGAAACTGAATAGAGTTTTTCATGAAAAAGTGCTCAAATTATGGTAGGCCACTGTCTTTTTAAGGAGGTCTAAGCCTGCCTTTACAATCGTTTAATTTGATTTTTATTGTTTAAATTTCTTAAGTAACATCACATTAACTGTGAATTACTTTTCTCATTGTTTTCTGAATTATTCACACTGGTTGAAATGTATTCGGGAAAGAAAGCAGCGTTCTTTTGTTAGCAAGGATAAAAAAATCTCATAGTTATCAAATAAAAGCACGAGTTGATAGAGCCTTTATAATCAGTACTCAGCTAATTCTTATAAAAGACATACTGCAATGTTAGCAATAAGGGGTTTTTTTTCCTTCTGTCATGACTCTACATTATCCTCGTTGTTTCCCCGTGTCTACCAGACCTGTCAGTGTTTATAACAGAATTTTGAAGAAGAACCTGTAACATGCAGTACTAACTGATGTTATAATTCTCCTTTTAGCTTCATTATTTCTAATCAGAGACTGTGTGATTTGTTTTTCCTTTTGGCTCTATTCTATAGCCTTCATAGTGTATATTTCCTGAATCAGTCCATATTTTTTCCAATTAAGTTTTCTCCTTTTATTTGCCTAAAAGAACTATCACGCTTGTTCATATATATGGAACATGATTGAATATCAGTAGGTTGATCATGTTTAATATCAGTAGACTTAATCTGCAATTCTATTTTGAAGGACTCTGTAACTATGTAATTTCCAAATACTTCCTTAATAAAGAACCCAATGCTACCATTTTGCAAATTAACAACAAAATTTTGTTATGTCCCTTTACACTGAAATCTAAATCTTCATTTTGTTGGTATTGACACAGCCTTATCTTTACTTTAAAATAATAGAATAATGAAGTCTTTCTTTGTCTATTTTAAAAAAAATTTTAGCAAACAAATATTAGGATAACACTGCATAGCTTGGCCAAGCATACTCATTATTTTTCTGTTCATCTCTGCATTTCCTGTGAAACTGGAATTTTATTGACATTTGAAACTGGTGGTGGTTTCCCAGGAAAGCACAATGTGTAGTTATTTGTGAGAAGAAAAGTACTTACTAATGACAAAGTAGTAAACCATTTTCAAGATGAAAATTGATTTCTATTTTTTTTGCTTCAAAGGTCCTGAAAAAATAAGCAATTATCATAACAATTTGTTATTGATAATAGCGGTTTCATTGACATGGCTCTCAAATTAAAGCTCATACTGCCTCCATAAAAGTCCTCAACATCTAATTTATGAGCTTTACAAGTATTTAGTTTATAAGGCTTAGACATAGAATTATTGGAGTTTTAAATTACGGGTCCTGGAAAAGACAGTATGGTATGTGTACGAAATGTTTGGTCCTGTGCAACACTGCGAAGTTTTTTCCTTTATTATTTGTGCTGCATAACGAAAACCACCTAACTGTTATTGTCCTGTCTGTCCATGTGTTAACAGCATTCCTCAATGATGTATATATGGAGGGGGCTTCAACCATAGTGAAGAATTTAAAGAGAAAGTCAATCATAACGGCATTTTTAAAAAGAGCAAAATTAGGACTGGCTGGCCACATATTTGTCCTATGCCTACTTGCTTTCTACTTCAAGTTCTTATTATGAAATTGTCGATTTGGAGCATCTGAAGTGATGATCATTTTTCAGCACCTTCACAAACAAAATTGCTGTGTCCTCAATATTGCCTTTTTTAGATAACTTTAAAATTAGGAATTTAAATATTTTGAATTCACTAAATTTTAAAGTCATGTTACAAATAATCACTTAGGTCCAAAAATATACACACACTTACTGTCTAGCCATTGGCCCTCATTTTTTTAAAGATTTCCTGTCCCACCAAATTGCTGGATATTTTCCTTTGCAGATTATGCATGGTTCTTCATTCTTCACAGAGTATGCTTTAAAAATTATGAGTAATGCTTTGTAATGAGTTCCTTTCTCAAAATTACTAATGGCTTCTTATTATATTTTGAATTTTATTCTATTGATAGTTTTTTAAACAAATATTTTCAAATGGGGTTTGTTAAAATTATATTTGTTACTTTCTGGAAATACATTGAATGGCTTTCTCTTGCTTGTGCATTTTCTCTCTGCTCTGTATGTTCTTCACCAACATGGCATGACCAATGGGATATTTATTTGTCCCATGATGCCCAAAATTCATGACAATAAAGAGATTCCCACATGTGGAAATGCTAATAATTCTTGTGAAGTAGTATGTAGCTTTTGTGTCACTTGTATCAATGACATCAAAGTGAAGCAAATTTATTTTATTTAAATTCACACTAAAACAACTAAAATCACATAAGCAGAATACACAGAATAATCACTTTGTCTTCACTGTATGGAGAAAGTATCATATGATAATTTTATAATCTATGAAATTAAAATTTTAAACATTTCCATTTTATCTATATTCTACTAAAAGCATTTATCCCAATCACTAATTCTAATTTTAGGGTTGACTTTCTCTTTCTGAATGGCTTCATAAGGATTGGCGTGAATTTTGAAGACTTGGGGTACTAATGATTGTATCTTTGCTAGTCAACAAATTATGAAATAAAATATTCACTGCTGGCGTTTGATGAGTCGGTCAGTACAGAAATGACTAAGACACAAATAACCTTTGCAAACTTTCAAGCTGTGTAATATTCCAATGTTGGGGTTTATTTTCTTTGTATATATACTTAAATCATGTAGGATGTTGTAAAATCAGTATGACCTTGTCTAGTCTTCAAACTTAAAATAAAACTTTTGAAAATCTAGGATATTATTGAAGCGGTTGTAACTAAACACATTTGTAAGAATACACATATTGTCTGAATATGGATGTCCGCTACTCTTCACTACATGCTTGGTTTACTTTTTCTTTGTATGGGACAATTAATCAAATACAGAAAAAAGTAGAAATTACAATATCCTCCAAATATACATTGATATCAGCTAAATGGACCTTTCCAAAATTATTAAAATGTGTGCATTTCTCCTGCTCCTTTTAGCTGTGGAAATTTTATTGGAATGCTAATAATCCAAAGTCTTCTTTTTGCCTCATGCATATTTAGAGTCTTGTGTTCCAGGAGTGATCTGGCCATTGTTAATCAGATGCTACTGCTATGATTTCTATTGTTTTCTAAGTACGTGATTCTCAGGAGTATAATGAAAAGATCTGGTCAGTAGCAACTAATAACACTGACACTAATAACGTGTTTATCCATGTAACGTCAGCTATTGCTTCAAGAAAATGGTAACACTTGGCTTCTTCACACACCCTGTTTCTAGCCCTCTCGTAGTCACTTGTAGAATATTAAGTCTGCGTACTTCCCACTTTTCAGATGTTTTCTTAGATTACAAAAATTTAGGAAAAAAACTTAAGATATTAAATGTTGCCTCCTCAGGTGAGCCTCAATGAATCTCTGATAGTTCTCAGTACTAAGCTGTTACATATGTTTACGTATTCATACATGTTCCTATTTGCCTACACTTAATGTGAATGAATCAATGGGGTGCCATTGCTTACCTAATCTTTTGCACACACCCAAACATACAGATGTGCTTTTATTAAATAAAAACGATTATACACACATTTTTTCAATACGACCAATAAAGAATCATGATAGCATCTATACACAGTAAAACTTCATTGTGATAGCAGAATAAATATTCAACAGAAAATTTTCAACTATGAGGCTTTTAAAATTACTGATTCAAGATGTAAAAATAATAGAAACATTTAGAATTCTAAGGAGGAAAATCTGACCATGTTGAAATTTGTTTTGAAAAACTTATCAAGAATAACTTTCTGAGTGGAAAATATTCTCTCCCTATAACCTAAAATTTTACAACATCTAGCACTTCAGCTTTGAATACACAACTTTAAGTAAAGATTTTGTTAAAGAAATATTAATTTTTTACTGTCAGAAATGCAGTGTTCTCTCTCTCTCTCTCCCCAAAGTCTAGCTTAAAACAATAGCCACAATCGAGTTAGTGTGTTATTGATTTGTGAAAAATATTGCCTCTGTCCTTTGAAATGCAAAAGAGTTCTTTTACCTGAGCAGGCAAAATGGAGGATTAAACCACTTTGCCAGTTGAGAAATATCTGAACTACCCTGAAACAGAATGCATTGTCATTTGTCTTTACAAAGAAAGAATGCCTCGTGGGAGTAGCAATTTTTCTATTGATTTTGAAAGAGCAAATAGAATTCCCTGATTCTGTTGCAGGAAGTGGCTATAATTCATACTGCATGTTTCAACATTGCCACCAAATAGTGTTTTCCACAGTAGGCAAGTGGCACTTGCTCAAAGAGTTATTTTTATTAGATGAATTTGGTAGCAGAAATAGTAAAACATTTTTGGAAAAGGCTCCTCATTTAGTTGTTTTTGCATATCTTGGCAGGAGTTGATTGAGTCATTTGAAAACACTAATGCTGTGGAAATATGGTATAGTGGCGTCAACAAATGGTCACCACATTACATGATTAAGCATTGCATATGGTGACTGCCTCTGATTTAATTTTATTTTAATGTCCTCAAAGGCATAAACCACACTCTTCCATATTTAAGTAAAATCCCCTTAGTGCCCTTCATCTGCCCACATATAAGTACGTTAATAATGATGATGAATTGCGACATAAGCTCAACCTGCTGGCACCTGGAAAAGAAGTAGTGGCAATGAGACTTATGGTGCATTCAAACAATGCATCCCCCCAGCCGGTATGGAAACAGCTTTGTGATAACTTCTATAACATCAAGCCAAAACACCAGGGAGAATGAATGGGGACATAACTGGGAGTAGACTGCGTGCATGTGACAGAGAAAGAATGTTTTCAGCAAGAAGTGCTTAAATGACAACTTACATGTGGATTTACACATATTTTGTAATTTTTCCGGCTTTTAGTGATTATATAGCAGAAATTTGAAGAAAAAAAATTGGAAGAAGGCCTTGTCTTTCAGGAAGAGAACTATAGCAGGCCAGTGGCTCTGGCAGACATGATCAGTACAGCACTTGTCAAGGCCAATGACATCTTCCACCTGGACCTAGGAAAGAGGAATTGAACAGAGGTTAAAAATGGTGCATCATGAAGGAAACACTAAATAATCAACTCCAACAGTTTACCTTACTCAGTTCTCAATTTCTTAGGTAATAATATGGAGAAGTGTGTTTGCGTGTTTTAACAGCAGGAGCATTCTGCTGTGGTCTGAATATTTGTGTCCCCCTGAAATTCACATGTTGAAATCCTAACCTCCAAAAGGTGATGGTGGTAGTAGGTGAGGCTTTTGAAAGGTGCTTAGGTCATGAGGGTGGAGCCTTCATGAAGGGGATTAGTGCTTTTACAAAAGAGACCCCACAGAGCTCCCTAGCCCCTTCCACCATAAGAGGACACAGCCAGAGGGCACTAGCTGTGAAACAAGAAAGGGGCCCTTGTCAGAGGGTGGCCATGCTGGTACATTGATCTTGGACTTCTCAGCCTCCAGAAAGGTGGGCAATAAATTCCTGTTGTTTATGAGTTACCCAGTCTGTAACTTTTTCTAGCAGCCTGAATGGACTAAGACACATCCCTAAAAGGAATCTGTTTTTACTGGTGTAAATAAAGTGATAAGCTGCTTGAGATGTGGACTGAGACTCCAAGAGCCTCAGTAATAAAACGTTTTTCAAGCTTCCAGTGGAGACAAATTGGTGGATTAGGACTAGTACTTTTTATTATTATTATTTATTAAATACACTAGAAGAGGAGAGGAGGGGCGTGAAGGAATGAGTCCTTGTAAAATTCTTTCATAAAGCATTTTTATCTCATTTATATTCCTGTGTATATATGTGTGTTCTCCATCACAGTGTAAGTTATTTTTCTTACTCTGAGACACAACCACACAAGTTTGAAAACCACTGCAACATGGTCACCAAACTGCTTTCTAAAGGGTGCTGTCTGCTGGCTGCCTGGTCTGCCGAGTGGTCAGTGAGAACTGAGAGCCAGAATCGCTTGGATCCTGTCAATAGGAGGCTTTTACAGGCTTGGTGGGGACAGAGAAGGGGTGTGGCGCAGGAGACCCGAGAGGCTTTTTAAAAAAACAAATAAAGATACTACACAGAGAACTGTGTGAATTTTTTCTGTGTGGAAGAAAAGCCCTTTGCCCTTCTCCCCATAAAATAGTCTAATAAAATAAATTTTTCCTGATTCCATTTCATGGCTTCTTCTGCTAGGGAAGGTGCCCCCAAGTACAGCCTGAAGGCAGATTTGTAGCAGGAGCAGAGGCTGCCTGGGGGGAACCTGCCATTTGGGGTGAAATGTAATGCAGATACATGCTTTGTTTTGTTTGTCTGCTTTTTCGTTTGAATAAACTTTGATGCTTTTGTTTTAATGGATTTTTCTACAGTCACTTCTGGTTTAAAAATCCATAATGTGATTCCTCCCACACCCTCATTCTAACCTTTTAAGCCTACCTTCCAGAAACTCATACTACTAATTCCTTGCTCGAGAATTTTCCCACCTAAACCTAATATCACAAATATTTATGCCTCCGAATTGTAGCATTAGACTGTAATTCAGGTCCTGGGAAATATTGAAATGTTTTCGCTTTCACTGGAGATAGAAATAAAAGCTAAATTCTTTTAGAAATAACACTGTAAAAATCACTGTATTAATGTTAAGAAAATATTCAGATTAATCATTATTTGAGCAAAATGTAGGTACTATGCAAGGTTCTAGAGATACAGAGATAAAAAGACGGACTTTCAGGAGCTCGCAGTCTAGGGGTGGAAGTGTAAAGTGAAGAATTATGACTGGTGCTATGATAAAAATACACTCAATGTGCAAAGAGAACATTTAACAGAAGCACTACACCAGTAAATGAAGTAGGTCAGAGAAGGCATCCTGGGGGAGGGGACATCTGAAATGACACCCAAACTGTCCAATTGAATATTCATGACGCTGGAAACATCCAGTTTACTAATCATGACAACCCTAGAAAGAATGCATCCACATGTCCTCTTTGTAAGAGAAGGGGAAGCTGGAAGAGGTTAGGAGATTCGCCCAGCTTGCAGGGCTTGGATTGGTACCCAGATTTTAGGACATCTCGCACCCAGCTCAATACTCTTTTCCTTCTTTTAAGTCAAAAGGTACTGAAAATGTCTTTCAGGACATACTAGTACATTAACAACAGGAAAGATTTGCCTCCAGCCAAGCAGTCATTGTTTATTCTGTAATTTCTCAGATTGCCCTAAATAATTTAATACACAGTATTACCTAACTTCATATATTTGAAATAGTTGATCAATGGGTGAAGTCTTGATTATCACATGACTATAGGAGAAAAGATCTACAATGATAAACAACTAATGACCACTGTGAGATATCTAATGGCATTAATTTTTTGAAAAATAGTTATATTTAAGAAAAATTTGAAAATAGTGCTTAACAGATAAGAGAAACCAAGTTTCCAATTTTAAAAAAGAATTCCGAATAATACAGACACATATATACACACAAAATTGCCCTTTTTTGAGTTCTAGTTCCCAATATTTAAGAGTTAACATATTCTTGACTATAAGAGAAGCTGAGTAGAGAATAATGTCTTAGAAAATAAAGTGTGGTTGCTAAAACAATTAAAGGAACCAACTTCTTAACAATAAATAGATAGCATTATCTTTTTCATTCCCTGGTGACTTTTCAATTAGTAGAATTAGGAGCTTAACCAATGACAAATAACCCCGTGCAACCTCACATAATCAGTAAATTAAATTTCTATAACTTGATTTAAATAGTCAATCCTCTGCCAATTATTCAGCAGTGAACTAGTATAAGCTGAAAAAATCTTTGACAATTAAAATTAAGGGACCACAACTCTAGGAAGCATTTGTTTAAATGTTTAATTCCCTAGGTTGTATTTATCTAATGTCTAAATATTTTCAAGAAAGCATAGTATAAGCTAAGTAAGTCTTTAACAATTCTAATGGCCAATGAATCTTACCCCTATATTTGACTTATATCCTTGCTAAAGCTGAATCCATATATTTCACTCAAATCAGAAAACTGGCAGTTATGGTCTTTTTACAATTACTCTGTTCTGGTCCTTTCCAGGAAAAAGAAAATATCCTTGCACTTTTGTCCCTCTTTAATTTTTTTTAATATACTCAATATTTTAAAAATCTCCTGAAAATGTAAGGCGTCAAACTGGATAAGGCACGTTGAATGTAGTGAAAAAATCATTTATGATCCTTATCTTGTTTATCCTTTAGTGGGTTTATTTTACAGCAGCACCTATAAGCTTGAAGGATGTTCAATCTGCAGTTAATATGACTACCTGATTATCTCTAATGTATTTCTGCACTTTAAATTATTCTAGGTCTTGGTTTGGGCCAATTCTCTTCTTTCATAAGCACATTGTTATATGTGTATTCCTATTTCCTTTTTTGAAACCATTTTCACAGTAAGTAACGATTTGAAACCTTGCTGCAGGCACTCTCTCATCTAAGAAATTTGTTTAGTGTCCACTAAAGGCAAAACAAAAGGATCCATGAAAATATCCAGGATAAAATTTATGGCCAGGGCATCTGTGTATGGTCAAGCAGATTGTGCATAGGCAAAGCAGACAGGCCAAGGAGTTTGAGTACATGTTGAAATCCAGCCTCTTTTCCATTTGGCAAGCTAAAATCTTGAGAAAGTTCTGTCCACAGGAAATACCTTTGTGTATATCCTATTCCAAGTAGAGGTCTTTTTTACTAATTAACATCTTATGTGCTGGGAACAGAGGCTTGATTAGTTCCAGTGCCTGTCTACTGTTTTTATTAAAGGCAACCTTCCAGTATAGGAAACTATCTATCTATCTATATATATATTTGTTTATTTATTTATTTAGGTAACTTTGGTTAATAACATTATTTAGATTTCAGGTGTGCATCATTATATTTCGATTTCTGTATAGACTACATCATGTTCACTACCCAAAGACTAATTCCATCTGTCATCATACACATGTGCCCTATTATCAATATTTTTAGAGTTTTGCAATGCATTTAGCATATTCTGAAAATTTCCTACCGTAGGAAAACCAGAAGCATAAAAATCAAAAGTTTTTTCAGACTTCCTCCTCCCCCTCTGCTGATTATGCTGTGGATCACAAGCTGCACCTAAAATGAGTATGAGGTCTTCGTTTACCACCTCTTATTCCTGCCTTTAAAAATGGCTAGGCTAGTTATAGTAAGGGTGTATCAGGTGAGTCATACATTGGACAGAAAAAGAAAAAGAAATTCTAGAATCTTCACTATTCATTCAATAAGTTTCTATTAAGTGGCTCCTCAGTGTGGCTCAGACTTGGGGACCCACATAACCAAGTTGACATTCAACCTGAACTCAGAGGGCTTGCTAATAATGTGGTGGATGTGAGGGAAGAAAAGGCTCCGACGCAATTTGCCCCCCATCATAAGAAAAAGCTCTTTATGGCATTGACATCTTTGTCTAAGTGCCTAAGACCTCCATCACTGACTCTTCTTGAAGAAAGTATTTGTAGCTGGTGAAATATTGTCTTCCTAGATTTACCTTTTTATGCCATCTACAAAATATTTGAGTTACTTTTTCCTTCAAAGCATGTTTATTGGAATATTTTAATCAAAAATTTATTCAAGAATGTAAATAAAACCAAATATTTATACATTTATTTTATAGTTTATGGTCTATATTACGTATTACCAAAAAGAACATGTATTGAAAAGCAGCGTCGTGTTTTCGCAAATTTGAATTGATAAGCAATTCCATTGAAAGTTTCATTCAAAACTCTCATTAGAACACTCCCATAAATTAATGGGGAATGAGAGTCACTGATTTATATTCTAAAGAGATTCTTAAAATATTAAAAACACATTTCTCTTAAGTTAGCTTCTAGTTGGAGTAAATTTACTCCTCACAATCATACGAAAATAAAAGCAATGGTTTCCCTCTATAAGTCATGTTTCTTTATGTTGGAATATCCTTTGGTGTTGTCAGAATTTATGTAACGCTGCCTAAATAAAAATGTAATTGGTCCCTATCACAAAATCAAGCCCTGAAACAATAACTGCGGCTCAGCTGAAATTTACTTTGGTTTAGAGAACATTTATTAGAATGGATTGATTCCAGTGGAGAGGTTTCAGTATTATGAGTTAACTTTTAATAAAAATAGTAATCCATTTGAGAGTCATAGTCTTACCTCTGCTACCTATTTTGTTTCCAAAGAAACAGTTATTCACACACTCAAACACAGACCTTATTCAAAGAGCAGAAATATATAAACTTTAATATTATTAACATATTCTAAGTTAGGTGTTTCAAAATTGTAAACTCTACTTGCAAACCTAAGACTCCCACACTGTCCCTGGGGCCTGCACCAGACGTCCTACAGGATTCTACAGGTTGACGCAAAAGAAAGTACCACATTCTTCCATTTGGTGGATATACCTTCTTTAGATTGATGTACTCAAGTCATCCATGTGTGACTAATACAAATAATTAGTATCATCAGTTAATGAGCCTAGGGTTCCCCACTCTCTAAAAAAGAAATCTCAAGTTTGGGAACCAGACATCCCTGAGTTCGCATTCCATTCCTCTTTGGGCAGCTGACTAGGAGTCTCTCCTTTGGAAAGTTTCCCCCTGGAACCATGTAGATACACTATACGTGCTCAGTAAGTTTCAGTTTTTTGAGGTGATTTTTGTTTTTGTCACTGTGGGAGGCATACTCGTCACAGACCACAAACTTGGGTGTACAAACATGTTACTATCTTTATATTTCATCTAATGCCCACATCCAAAAAAAGTAATTTAGTCATTTCCAAGAAAACCCAGTTACTTCAGTGATTTCTAAGTTATTTCATGAATTTACTAATTTCTCCTCAAATTCACTAATTTTCCCCAGCCAGGTTTTCAACCTTGGTTGATTTGAAGCTTCAGGGCACATAGAAGGCCATGGAGGTGGTAGGATGGGGCACCCAAGTCTCTATTTTATCCGTCATCTGGTGGGATACATAGAATCATCCTATCCACCAGAGATGTCAGTGGCGTCTGCTGCTATCCATGTCAGTGGCCTTTTCCTGAATGAATGAATGAATGAATGGACAAACAAATGGATACAGCGCCTCCTGAGATTCTCCTTAGGGAGGAAGACACGGAGCTGTCCTCAGAACCTCTCTGCACCCTGACTCAGCCACCTCCACTCTAGGCACCCAAGACTGTCGACGTAAGCTTAGCTGTGAGTCGCCAACTCCCGGATCACAAGTGGGTCGCAGGTGCCATCTGCTCTTGATGGCATTCCTCTGCACCACCCAGAGGAAGATGGGGTCTGTGCAGACTCTGCACCAGTGCAGACAGGCCATTCTTCCCTCCTCTACTCCTTCCCGCCCCAGGCTCTCAGAGTCCCGGCCGTGTCAGGTGGAGGGGAAGTAACTCATTCAGCAGGGGCTCTCCTCAAAATGTTTCTGGGTGACACCTAACCTATGGCCCTTCTGCTCCAACTTGAAATTTAAAAACTGAGAGGAGACCATGATCAAAGATATGAAGGTCGGTGGGGAAGGGGGGCATCCCTTAATAATTCATGTCTCACTTAGCCACACGCATAAACAAAAGCATATTACACGCTCTGAGCTTCAGTTTCCCGTCAGGAAGATGAAGGGCTGAGAAACCGGCAGACAGACAAAGCCCTCGCAGTCATGGAATTGTATTAAATTAAAGCACAGTGAATTATGACACAGTATTTACTTTTGTTTCTTTATTTGAAGATTTTAAATGAAATTGACAGTAATTCTATTTTTGGTAACTACATGTGAGATTGAGTAATTCAAAATATATATAATTCTTAGTATTATGTTCTGCAAGAAAAAGATATGAGAAATTGTTCATGTCTACTGAAACAAATGATCGTCATTTTTATAGTTACAACTTAATGCAGTGGGAATTGATAAATAAATGAAGATAAACTAAAAGAAGAAAAAACACTTTGACCTTTAAAATGTTTCTATAAATTTCTTCTTCTTGTGCTGTTTCTTTCCCTGTTGCTTATCTCTCTGTCTCTCTCTCTCTGTTTCTCTCTCCATTTCTCATCTTCTCCTTCCTCCTGGACTCATTTTTGATCCTGAAATTTTTTCATTTGTAAATTCAGAAATAGCTGGTTAGGCTGAAAAATCAAATAATGCTTGTAAAGGTTTAACTCATCTAAAACCATAAGTCTCCTAATTGACTATGTTTTTCAGTTTAGAAAACATGTTTTGAAAGGAGTCATTCATGGGCCCCGACTGTCCTATTGTTCCCAATAAAGGTGTCAAAATACAAATCTAAAGTTTAACATATCAAAAAAAAAGTTGCATGCAGCTTTTACTTCAGGCCACAGGTCTGGAAAAGCCTGTTGCACACAGAACTCCTTTATTCCAGCTTGTTCCAGGGGCAGCAGCCACACTTTCAAGGAGCCATTCATGGAGCTGCAGGAGTGTGCTCTGTGGTGGCATTCGCCTAAGGTTCACAGCACCAGAGCTGTGCCAACCTGAACTTCAGGTCAGAGCCATCACTGACGTGCCTGTCAGTCACTCTGCGGGGCAGAAGGCTACCACTTAGCCTCACAGAAAGGTTCTCCAGAAACCGTCTTTGTGGGAGACTGTAGACAGAGTTGCTACAGTGCCGCTACAGGCAAATGCGGCATTTATGGCAAAAGTCTCTCCCAGGAGTCTGAGGGAGAAAAAAGCTACACCTTGTATTTCTCTCTTGCTCTTTCAAGCTGTTATTTTACCAAGAGAAACATGGTGTCGGTGGGGATGAAATCATGATTTGGACATATTGGAAATGGAAAGTTATCATATCTGAAGTTCTAAATATCTTGTCTTTGTGACGGGGCATGTAGACACTCTTTGATAGGTGTGTGTACAAACAAAACATTAACACACTGTTTCCCAAGTCACCTTGGATGATAGAATTTTAATATGACGTCAGAACAGCAAATTGGACTTACCCGCTGTGAGCAAAATCCCTGGAACTTCTGGTCTCGTCAAATCCCTCCTTTCTGACTCAAAGAGGTCTGTGGAAAAATTCATCTATACTTTTTTCCTTTTATTCCATCTTGTGGCATCTGCCATTTCCTCCATCATTCTGAAAACTAATGATCTGGTCATCTACATTAGCTGCTCCAAGACTCTGCCCCAACAAACTCTGTATGGGGCCCAAGAAAATATGCTTTGTTTCTTGCTCACCTCCCTTACTTACTCCTTCAGTAGACCACCACTTGCTGTTGACTGCACGCCTGCTGCTATAGTCTTGTGCTAGGGCCCTTCTCATCCATACTTCCAGGTCTAGATTCCTAAAATCTGTGCCTTGGAGATAACAGGAGTGCCCACCATGCTGCACTCAAAAATCACCTCCCCATCCATCAAGCATTGCCTCATGCCTAGCTCCTTTTAAACTTTGACCATTTCCTTATTTGTACTGGGCCACGTCTTTGCCTACCCAGCAGCCTACCGCTGCCCCTGCATGCAGTGACTATTAGTCCTGCCAATCTGCTGCCCTCTACTTGTCTTCCTCCTAGATCCCACAGAAGCTCACTCAAAGAGCTCCCCCTGATGGCCTTGCTCATTAAGACAGATCTGAATCGGCCATGGGTAAACAAATCGCGCTTGTCCTGGTGATCTTGTGGTTAAGATTCAGCGCTCTCACCACAGTGGCCCGGGTTTGTTTCTGGTTAGGGAACCACACCAGCCATCTGCTGGTTGTCATACTGTGGTGATTGCTGATGCTGTGATGCTGAAAACTCTGCCACCATATCTCAAATACCAGCAGGGTCACCCAAGTAGACAGGTTTCAGCAGAGCTTCTCAGACTAAGGCAGCCTAGGAAGAAGGACATGACCACACATTTCTGAAAAAAATTGGCCATGAAACCCTGTGAGTAGCAGTGGAACGTTGTCTGATAGAGCACTGGAAGGTGAGAGGATGGAGCAAAAAGGCCGGGCAGGGTTACGCCCTGCTGGACACAGGGTCACCAGGCGTCAGAAGCGACTGGAGTCAACTCCACAGCACTAAAAAGAAAAACAAAGTACAGGCTCTTTTTCAGGAAATCTTACTACACTATGGATTGTTGCTTGGGAGAATGGAAAAACATAGAGAGATTAAAATGGCATCTGAAAGAATCTAGCAAGAGAGAGAAGGTCTGTCTGTTCTTTAAAAGATGGAAGTAATGAGTGTCACCCTGTAACACCCCTTCCTACAGCACAGGTTTTGTCAACTCTCTTTTAGGAAGGCTAGTCATTTCACTCACGATTCCAGTGCTTTATCTTGGCAAATTGTGTCAATAAGTGTATAAGTCTTAAAAAATTTTTAAAAATACATGGGGGTGGGGAGAGGGGTTAGGATGGTAACCCCACCAGTGGGCTATAAGGGAGCGTTCCTCAGTATGAAAAGAGTTCGGTCGCAGTGATAACATGATTTTGAATTTTGCGGGTAGGGGAAGCTAATTTTGGAGGGACTAGAAACCATGGAAAATAAAGCCTCATAAAATCTTCACTGTGGAGGCCCCATTGCGGTGGGGTGAAGGGAACTGTGAGGGGGCGGGAAATACCCCCAGGTGAAGAAGCTGTACCTGAGAAGTGCATGTGTCTCATGTGTCAAAAGCAGGTAAGAGTTTAAAATGCCTGAGAGGCACTGACCGCTGTATGGAGTTGGTGTGGTTGTCCAGGGCCCTTTACAACCAGGGGTGTGTTCCTGGAGCTCGCTGACTGACGTTCAGCGTCACCACCAGCATCAGCACCGCCACCGCCTGCATCTGGAGCAATAAAAGTTCCCGCTACCGGCAATGAAATCTTGTATCTTGTCCATTCTGATCCTTTGCAATGATTTCTTCTCTTAAAGTGTTCCACTGGGGAAGGAGACAGCCACCCACAGCTAGTGAAAGCGGTTCCTCGGGGGTGCGTGAGTGCACGTGTATGTGTGTGAGTGTTCTACACTTGTGCCACTTAGTGGAGGGTACTTCTTACATCACCTCACAAAAACCAGAACAGACTGTCATTTTGTTCCAAGAAAGGCTTGAGGTGCACTGTTAAAAACTGTTGGGGATCTTTCGGTTTGTAATGTATTTTGACCATGAGAGCTTTTTATCTCTGCCTCAGTAACCTCCACCTTATCACTCAGCAGGAGCCAGCTGCTTCCTTCAGGTGCCATTCTGGCAGATACAACAGTCAGCCCTCTCCCTTCCTATCACACTCTTATCTAGACTTCCTTGGAGTGAGGACGCTCTCTCTCGGGCTATTTACTCTGAGAGGCAGAGGAAAAGTCTTTGCTTCAAAGATTGAGCTGCTATTTCCTGCAGTCAGACCCGCCCAGGCTGGAAGAATGCATTGATTCCTTCACGCTCCATGTTAAATAGTGACACACACGGAGTCGTTCAAAAGGTGCACAACCCAGTATATTTCATTTCAATATCTCCTCATTAATGTAGTTGCAAGTGGTTTAGAAGTGAGGGATAGATTTAAAGCACAGCCTCGTGACTCTGCATGAATTTGACTGGTTACAACCAGTTTGCTCTAGTTGTGCGGAACCACAGCAATAAACAGACCATTCATAAAGCATAAAGTGTGTGTTCATTGTAGCAGCATATTTTGCTTAAAATCTTTTAAATTATGCCATGAAGAATTTGGGCATAAATCCACTTCAAACCCTTGCACTGTCTCAGGGGTGGCCAACATAAAGAAATGTGCCCAAAATGCTGTGTGGGTTAATTTGAAGAGCCCTTCTCCTCCACCACATTTAGGATTTTATCCACTGCCACCTATAAAAACCTACCTACAAAATTCCACCCCATGCCAGTCCGATCCCCACTTTCACAAGAACCCACGTAATAGAACCTCTTTCTTCTTCTAAATCCAATCCAGAGTCATTAGATAGCAGTTTATATTCTCCTAATTCAGATCCTAGCATGCCACAAAAGAAGATATTGAATTCTTGACATTATCTTTTTATAAGGTCACCAATCCTGGTAATATGATACGATTTTTGAAACGGTCCATTGTCTTGGGCTGTGTAAGAGGTCAAGGAAAAGGAGTGTTAATTGACAAATGAATGCTACATAAAATAGTAATGGAGAGCCCTAATATTTATTGCACTTATGGTGTGCCAGCACTAAAGGAAGATCTCGTATATTATCTCATTTAATTCTATGAGCGGCCGATGAGATGACAGTAATGTTATCTCCATGTCACACACAAGGAAACTAAGGCACAGTGGGTTTAAGCATCCTGCTATTGCAGAATGGAACCAGGCCATCACTCTACGCGCTCTGACCTCAGAACTCATGCTCTCAACCAGTGAGTTTATGTGATGAATCAATCTCCCATTCATGCTTTAAATATTCTGCTTTCTGTGTTCTGCCAAGCTTATTAAGACACCAAAAAAAGAAAAATCAAAAATTGTATCATTGGTTTTCACTTCAAAGTTTATTTTCAAAACCAGCTTGTAACTTTAAATATGCACACTGTTTTCCCAGTATCTCTTGCTTTCATGTAACTAGAATTCATCAGTCTTATCCATAAACCCTTCTGATATGGCTTGGATGTTTGAGTTACACCTTGGAGCAGAGGAGTGTTTTTCAATGGAAATTTAAAATGCTAAGACATATAGATTCTTCATTTGTAAATGTTGAAGACTGAGGAGATTAAGCAATTCTTTGTTTAAGGCTGTGCATGGGATAAAGCAGATTAAGCCAAATGCATGGGCTGTGACTTCTTGCGCTCAGCAGCGAGTGGGCCTGGTGGAGTCAGAGATGCAAGGAACAGCAGTGTCAAAGGGCAGCTGTTGATGTCAGATATGCAGGAGGACTTCCCACATCCAGTGAGACAAGACATGCCTGTTCACAGCGACTGCCCTGGCCCAGTTCCTTCCTATCCCTGTGGGGCTGCTCTGCAGATTTCCTCCTTATCTTTCAAAGTTCTAGAAATACACAGTAACGACTGCAGCCTGTCTGGGACTGTTTTTCCAGCTTGAATCCAGTCACCAAAGGCATCTGCCTTATGCTGCTTGATTTCCTGGTCCCCCTGCCATCAAAGGCATTTTAGTTGAAAAGACCGTAAAGTACCTCCAAACCTTCATTGCACTCCTCTTTGCTAACAGAACCTCAATTTCATTCAGGATTCTACTCCTCAAGAAAAACAGATGCCTCAGTTACGCGTCCATCCTGATAGTCCACTGTTCACTTTGCCTGTGGCTAGACTAAGGGTGGAGGGCCACCGCGTAGTCTTCCTCTGGCCAATGAGATGAAATGGAATAATCCCAAGAGACAAACACCAATTGTAAGGTAAGAAATTACAAGGAAATGTGATACACCCACAGAGTACTCCGCAAGCCCTGAGGAAGAAGAAATTAAGTATGCCGGAGAAAATTGTTGCAAGAAGTGCAGAAAAGCAGTACAGAGATGGTGACATTAGAGGGAGACCCTTAGACCTTGAAGGGTGAGTGGGAAACTTTTCGTTAAATGGGGAGAAGCAGGAACAGCATATGTAAAGGCACCATGGAGCCAATGAAGACTATTAAACAAAGTGCCTCAGAATATAGATTTTACTGCCACATAAAGACCAAAATAATAGTGTTTTAAGCAACATGAAAGTTTATTCCTTTCTCACATACAGATCTGAGAATAAGCAATGCAGAGCTGCTAGGACAGCATCATGCTGTTGGAGTCCCAGACCTGCTCTATCTTGTTGCTCTGCCATCTTAAACAAGTAGCCTAAAATGGTTGCTCCAGCCCCTACTGTCACATCTCACTTCAGTCAGCAGGGAAAGGGGCAGAAGAGGACATAATTCTTTCCTTTTCAAGCCCATAAGCCAGAACTTGCACCCATCAGTCTTTGCATATCCCTTTGTACAAAATCTAGTCACAGGGCCACACATAGCTACAAGGGAAGCAGACAAATATGTTCTTCAGCTAAATAGTGATCTACAGCTTACAAAGGAACGAAATTATCATAGCTATGTTTGAGAAACAGACTTTTAAAAAGTAGATAGAGTGTCTGGAGGGAAGTTAGGAGTATGAAGCAGCCTAGACATGGGCTGAGGAGCTGAATCAAAGCCATGGCTGTAGAAACAGTGAAGAAGCAGCCACTGTTGTAGGCTGTACCCCAGAAAGACGCGGCAGCCACAGAGCCAGTACTGAGGCGAGCATCGCCCAGGGTGAGCCTTCTGCCTACTTGACTAAAGTGCTCCACGGAGCAGCCTGGGAACAGCCTCTTCAGGCAACCCTCTTCTGTGATCCGATGTTAACTTCTGCTCTTCCCATCACTGTGAACCCAGTGGCTGTCCCTCTTTGCTCAGTAGCACAGTGCCCTCCTGAGCCCAAAGCAGCACACGGGACTGCTGTCTCGAGGAGAGTGTCGCACAGAGGTGGCCAGCAGCAGCAGGATCTTCACGCGCCATCGCCTGTGGGCCACTGCCCTCTGCAGAGCGAGTGATTCCAGCCGAACTGTTCCCAACATTTTTATTCTTCAGACTGACTGATACAACACACTGTGAATTATGAACTCATAAAGCCATTTGTTCGTGTTCTTTAGTGTACAGAGGGAAAAGCAGAACCTTTGTCCAGCTGTCTGATGATTCTCCAGATCTAAATTAAGCACGTACGTTCATGTGTCACTGCTAATACTATTTGGCTACACGTCAAGAGTTCTTTCCTTCTCCATGTGTGCATGAAAACGAAAATTTAGAACATAGGTTTATTAAAAGTGCTACATGCTTTCCCACAACTTTTCAAACTCTCAGTGGATATTTTTATAACCAATGTGCTTACATTCATAATTAAGTAAATTATCTTGATGTTCTAAATAGACATTGATCTCATTCAAACATCTAATTAAAAATACTGAGAAGCTGTCACTCGGAGAGGACTTGTACCGAGGACAGAGCTCAACCTCTCTCATCTCCATGTGAACAGTTCTTGCTGCCACTATTTCTAAGGCAACGACTGGGCTACTTTGGCTCAAAGGATTTTCATATATCTGAGCCTCCATTGAAGCTGTTCCCTGTGACTGTGACTATAATACCCTTCCTCACTTTTTTAATCTGGAAGCATCTTGCTCATCCTTACAGGCCTACCTGAAAAGTCACTGTCTCAGTCAGCTAAGGCTGCTGTAACAAAGATACCATGGGCTGGGTACCTTAAACAACAAACGTTTATTTCTCACAGTTCTGGAGGCTGGTAAGTCCAAGTTGAAGGTGCTGGCAGACGTGATGTCTGGTGTCTCTTCCTCCCCAGACATTGTAGATGGATGTCTCTCATTGTGTCCTCATGTGGCAGAGAGCAGAGAGAGGGGAAGTGAGCTCCCTGGGGTCTCTTCTTATAAGGGCATGAATCCGTTCATGAGGGCTCCACTCTCATGGTCTAATCACCTCCCAAAGGCCCTGCCTCCTAATGCCATCACATTATGGGTTAGGATTTCAACATACAAATTTTGAGGGGACACAAATCTTCACACCATAGCAGTCACCTTATCTTTATGTCAGGCAAATTGAAGTCCAGAAGGAATTGGCAAATATGTCCAGCCTCACTGTTCCTAGAATTCCTTAGGCTTACCATCTCCTTCATTTCATTAAAGATAGCTCCTCCATTTTCAAGACCTTGTCACTAACAAGATATATTATTTTTTGATATTTTAAACTTTAAGATCCCACTCTCTCACCACAGTCTCCCACTTGTCAGGGTTTCCCACTTCCTCACTCTTCTACAATTGCCCTTTGTTCTCATTCAGACCTTCATTCCCTAGACTGAGGGGGTTCATTCTTCACTAATCTAGACCTTACTTCACCAGCATCCTTGACTCCCCACACAAATACTTATTGAGTGCCTGGCACAAGGTAGGTAGAAGTAGTATTTGCTGTATGATTAAATAAATTACGTTTTCCCTCTATTTCAGCACATTCTTCCAGCACACTGATCCTGCAAATATCCAACCTTCAACCAATCCCAAGGAGTGTGTCTGGATTGATGCCACCCCAGGGGGAAGACACAGTGCCTCGCAGACTGCTGCCTTGACAAGGTCTTCATCTCCCTTTCCTTATGGACTCCTAACGCAATGCTGTTCAGGAAACTTTTGGCCTCTTCTTGGCCAGGTCCCCTTCCTATGGCCCACAGTGGCAGTCTAAATTTAAACCACTGCCACTTTCCTCAGTCCCTCAGCCGCATCAAAGGCTCCCTTCAACGTCTCCTCCCTCAGAACAGAGGAAATTGAGGTAGTTACAGCTCCCTGCCACCCTCTCCCAGCTCCATCTGAGCCCCGTCATGACAGCTTCCCTCCACTTTAGTCTCAGAAGCAGCACTGCTCTTGGCCAAGACCAGCCCCTCCCCCTCTGCTCTAGATCTATAGACCGCTCCCCTCCCGATCTCTCCCTCTCTGGTTATCACTCCTTTTCTCTATTTGTCCTCTCTCCTGCTCCTAAACTTCTTGGTATTGTAAAGTGAAAAGACATGGGTTTCAATACTAAGTCTACATTTATTAATTCTGTGACATCAGAAAGAGAATTCTTATCGTATCTGTGCCTTGACTTCCCTATATGATTAATGGGAATGATGACAATGCATTCGTTATAGTTCTGTTGTGAGGATAACATGTGATTGCTGGCGTAAATGTGCTTATTACCCTACTGGACATCTTAGCAACCCCCACACTCCTGCTTTCCAGTTACTATTGCTATTTACTAGGTTTGGGGTGGTTTATAATAGTAACTGCCCCAAACCTAGTGCTGTAAAATAATAACTATTTTATCACAACCATGTATTTGGTAGATAAGTAATTTGAATAAAGGCCAGCAAGTGAGAACCGTCTCTGCTTCATGATGTAGACGTTATTTAAACAGCTGGAGCTGGAGAATATCCTCCCAAGACAGCTTCCTCACTCGCGTGCAGGGGCCTTGACTGGACCAGCTGGAAGGCTGGGCTCAGCCGGGGCTGTTAGCTGGAGTGCCGACACATGGCCTTCTCCAGCCTAGTGGGTGGCTTCGGGGTAGTTGGATTTCTCACATGCTGCTTCAGTGTTTCCACAGCACAAGGCAGAAGCTGCAAGGCATTATTTGACCTCATGTCAAAAGTCACATATCATCAGTTTTGACAAACTCTGTTGCTCGAAGCGGTTATAATAACTCCAGATTCAAGTGGGTGGAACATCTCAAGAAGTGTCAAAGAATGGATGGCCAAGTTTTAAACCTACTACACATGCCAGTTACTGAAAAATATTCTGAGAACTCCTCTACATTTTTAACTCCAACTCCAACCCTTGTGGCCGCCCCTGACGCAGGAAGGGTTAATAATCACTGGAAAAGGCTTGCCAACAAACTGTGACCCGGAGGTGAGAAGGCCAGTTAGCCAATGACGGGTAAGACCTCCGGAGAGAGGCAACCTAAGCCAGGCACCAGTCGCCCAGGGGCACAAATGGGGACACGATATCAGGAGCAGGAGGGGCCGTTGCCTAGGAGGGCTTGCATGCTCTGAGACAAAATATACGATCACAGCAATAACATGATAATATCAAAACAGAGGCCGAGGGAGGACCCCTTCTCAAATCACTAAGAATTCTTGGCATTTGCTAATTACATTGTCCAGAACACCTGTGTATGTTTAACAGATGTAAGCTATGTATATATTGAAACACTGGTTATAATAAACTCAGAGTGGCCATCAGCCCTCTCCGCATCTACCCTGATGTGTACATTGGATTGAGACACTGACAACCCTATGAGGTATCTATTCTGTGGTTGAACAGCTAGAGGCTCAGAAAGGTAAGGGAATGTGCCACAGGTCAAATAACTAGCTGGTGAGTAAACTTGACTTTTAAAGCGCTTCCTATTAAATATTATTCCCAACAAATGTGAATCCTGCTTCTTCCCTTCAGTCTTTTCTCTCTTTACTGAATTCCCTGAAACCTTAAGAAAATTTGCTATGCCCCACCTGTTATTTTCTGTGTGTACACATATGTGTATATGTGTGTGTGTGAATCAGAGACAGAGAGACACAGAGAGAGAACTCTTACTAGCAAATTCTTTGAAGGGTTATTTACACTTACATTTATTTCTCAACCGAGTCTTAAATCGATGTTAAACTGGCCTCTGTCTCTACCGCTCCTCCTTGACCATTCCTCTATCAATGACCATCAGTGGTCATCAAATCCAGCCTTTGAGTATTTAACAGGTTTGATTAATCTCTTCATAAATTTTGTAATAGCTTTTCATTTATCAAATGGTTATCCTCTGCATGCTTCTCATTCATTAATTCAGTATTTTGACTGCCTGCTCTTTCTGGGCAATGTTTCAAGTACTGGAGAGAGCAGTGATCAACAGACTCCTGCCTTCATTGAGCTTAATTCCAGTGAATTCCATTATGTTACTTAGGACAGCATATTGCTACTATTGGTCTATAAGCTGTTTCAAAAGCTTGCCTATACTAGTCAGAGTCCTCCAGAGAAACAGAACCAACAGGATTTGTGTACATATATATATACACACACATATATAAAGAGAGAGAGAGATTCATTTTAAGGAATTGGCTCATATAATTGTAGGGACTTGGCAAGTCTAAAATCTGCAGGTTAGTTAGGCTGGAGGCCCAAGGAAGAGTTGATGTTGCAGTTCAACTTCAAGCTTCTGGAAGAATTCTCTCTTTTTCCAGGGAAGTCAGTTTTTTTCTGTTAAGACATTCAACTGATTGAATGAGGCTCACTCACATTATGAAGGGTAATCTGCTTTGCTCAAAATCCCCTGACTTAAGTATTATTCTTGTCTAAAAAGTACCTTCACAGAAATGTCTAGAAAAATGTTTGACCAAATATCTTGGTACTATGGCCGAGCCAGGTTGACACATAAAATTAACCACCACAAGCCCACCCCTTGTCAACTTGGCACCTAAACACATTTCCTGAAACCACACTTAATCTCCAAATAAAGACAATAACATGGTCTTACTTCCGCCTAACATGATACATTTATCTGCACACAACCAGAGACACACTAACATTTCCCCAGAAGAGGAGGTGAAGTCCTTGGGTAATGCTTACTCTTCTCTTTGATGTCTCGCAACTTAAATACTATGATGTAATGTTAACAATACTTAAAGGCTATGATATAAAGCAAATACATCTTGCTACATGATAAGGAGATAAGAAAGAGAAGAAAAACATACTTGCTATTCACAAGAAAATAAGGAAGAAATCCTCATGACAATTACAGTCCTCACTTCTGTAACTGGTCATGTGATCATAATTGGTATCTTTAACCACCTTCTTCCAATGCCCAATCTGTATTCCTTTTGCCTCAGCAAGCACCTCGCTGGTTGTGATTCTTTACCTGGTGAGGTAACTCAAACTTTTATTCCTGAAGGGTCTGAGCCATTGGTAATCCTGCTTAAATTGGGTTGTTTAGTGTTCCATTGACTTTAACCACAGAGCACAGTAACTCTAAGAGACACCCTGAGGGATATCCTGTATTCCAGATATATTCTTCCTTACCTCCATTGTGGAATAGTAATCCAAATTCCCCTTGGTGGTCAGGATCAATCACCCCAGCCAGCATAGTGACTCCTTTCTTTGTTGATTCAAAGAAACGAGGAGCCCTAGGGGACCAGGTGCCGGTCTTAAATTTCAATTCAATAGAATCATTGTTGTGTCTCCTCATGGAGGAATTCCTCCCTTGGAATTAAGACCTATAGGCCAGCAGAGCATAAAATTAGAGGAACAAGATGCAAAAATGGGGTGCCACTCCCATTTCCATCCCTTGATGCCTGGACCCATAAATCCTGGCCATGGGAAAAACAGCACCAGATATTGGATGCTGACTCAGAGCATATATAGCTTTCTGGAGAACTTTTACCCAGCCCTGCAAAGTATTGCCACCTAGCTGGGGTTGTAACTGAGTCTCCAAAAGTTCATTTCACCATTTTATCAAAGTAGCTTCTTCAGGATGGCAGGGAACATGGTAAGACCGGTGACCTCCCTGAGCATCAGCACATTGCCACATCCTGGTTTTTGATAATAGATTCCATTTTTTCATGGTAGTTTGGTTTTACTCCAGGTTTGTTTCTCAACTTGCAAGTTACATAGTTTGCTAGGTGTACTTACTATCTCAACACTGCACTAAACTTTATGAGTTCCAAGTACATGGAATAAGGTCAGTTATGCACAACAGGAAAAAACCAAGCATTTGGAATAATAGAGTCTACTGAGCTCTTTTAAGTAGAAACAGCACAGTCTAGTCAGGAGACTTGACTTCAAATCCAATAACCAGGTAGCTCAAAGACCTTCCATCCACCTTCTGTAAAAATACGGATTCTGAGGAGTTTCTCCAACTCACCACACCATTCTGAATGCAAATTGGGTTTAATAAATAAAATAAATAAAAACTATGGAGTATCCAGGTTCTTTCATACACAGTCTTATCATGAACAGAAATGGATGCATGCAGTTTAAAATCATTAAATCGTTTGCATTGAATAGTCTAATTTTTTCATAAAAGAACATCATTGTGTAACCACAGGAAAAGGATCTATTGACACGCTACCTTTCTCTGAGAGTAAATTTAATTCTGAAGGGACACATTTTAAAAATATCCCCTACAAACTAAATGCACACTTTTATGAACCAAAGTAAACTAGAGGACCCTCTGATGTGAGCAAAAATAATCCGTAAACTAAGATTTAGCCAAAGAGCAGTGTGTGGTATATCCTATAAATACGGAGTAGGGAATATGAACGCAAAATTAAATAAACTCACTGTGATTGAAAAAAATTTGCATGAAGACTTACACAAAGCCATCTTAGATGGTCTTAATCACTGAGGTACCTTTGCCTAGAGGGTTAGCCACAAATATTTTCCATTTAGCCACAAAAAGGTGTGTGTGTGTGTGTGTGTGTACACGTCTTGTGATAGAAAGCGAATCAATTAGAAGAAAAAGAGAAGAAATTATCTAATAAAAGTGGTGGATCTGCTTTCCTTTCAATAGACTAGCTAAAACAAAAGTTACAGAATCTCTGGAAGACACCTTATTACTTTCCCTATTTCATAAGTGGCAATGAAGTGTGACAGGGTCAATGCTCGATGGAGATCACGTAGCCTCTGAGTACAGGAAAGGGAATTGAATCCAGGTCACCTCACCGCAAGCCCAAGACGTTATCCTTACACTAACACTTGTACACGATGAAAAATGCAGTAAGAGAAAGCCCCAAAGCTCACTGAGCGAAAGTCAACAGCTGTTCCCCAGTCATTAGTTTAATGAGAAAATGTTACATTTCATGAGAAGTCTGTTTTCAAATTTCAAATAACATTCCCAAAAATCTGGCCTTCAGGTTTCGTCCTTTCTTGCTCTGCAGGGTGGAGCAGCTCACCCCTGAGCCTGCCAGAAAGAGCAGCCTGCCCCAGTGCCTGCATGGCCAGGACTGCAGCCTCCCCTCACTTCCTCAGCATGTCTCAGCTTTCCTGGAGACTCAGCAAGATTCCCACATCAGCACGCAAGAAGTCAACCTACTACATCTGAGCCTAAGTTTAGGTGTGACTTCTGGAAATTAAATGCAGATGTTACAGACACAATTTGAAATTAAGCATTCTATGGACCTCCAGAAAAAATATTCAGAGGATTTAAATTGCAGATGTATGACAATGGGGAAGTGTGCTTGACATATAGCTTAGGCGTGGTCTGGGGAATCAGCTAGTGTCTCAGGTTCCTAGCTCAGGAGAATTCGTCTGAGTATTCTCAAAAAAGAAAAGAAAATTTCTTAGCGAAATGCAACAAAGTTTCATTTAATGTATTTCATATAATAATACGTCCATAGAAGGCCCAAATAAACATTTCTATATTTCTGTTCGTATTTTCTTCACACATTGCCAAGAGTTTTGATTTTTCTCTTTGCTGATCTGTTCAATTACTTCACCAGGTTATCACAGCTTTCATCACATCTATAATAATTTAACAATTCCTTTCACAAAATGTACGTTTAACAAATACATGCAGAAAAACGCACAGACGTTACTCCTGCCCAGTAGGAGTTACAGCCTACCAAAGAAATTGATGTATATACGAATCATAATTATTGAAACCAGAATGTGACGTTTCTTTGGGAAGCTTTAAACTAAATTCTTTCTTTTTTTTTTTTTTAAAGATTAGCACCTGAGCTAACAACTGTTGCCAATCTTCTTCTTTTTTTTTTTTCTTTCTGCTTTTTCTCCCCGAATCCCTCCAGTATATAGTTGTATATTTCAGTTGTGGGTCCTTCCAGTTGTAGCACGAAGGATGCCGCCTCAACATGGCCTGATGAGTGGTGCCATGTCCGCGCCCAGGATCCGAACCAGAGAAACCCTGGGCCGCCGTAGCGGAGCACGCGAACTTAAACACTCGGCCACGGGGCCGGCACTAAACTAACTTATTTCTAAAGTTACTATTTTTCAGTACGTTTTATACATTTCCATATAAGTGTTTAAACCAAAAATTAGCTTATAATTTTTCCTTAACTTTTAAAAATTCAGAATATTGCCTCTTTCAATTCACTTAACAACAGGAGCAATGCATCCAATCTAACTCTTGAAAATCTCACATTTTTCAGTGCCAAATAAATGGCTTCTTTTTAGGCAAAGTACACACCTGGGAAGAAATCACTGCGTTGTTTACTGTTGAAGACTTACCCTGTAATATTTCTCAGCATGGAACTTCAATAGATAAAAATGGACAAAGGGAGAATTTGACCCACTATTTGGTAACCTGGGTTTTGAATAGAAAACTATCTGCTCGGTCAGAAAGGGCAACTTTTCAACATTAGAGTAATCATTGCTAATGCAACGCCTTATTTGTCCCTACAGTGTTTACTATTTGTATAGAGAGCTTCCATCTTCAACATATAACGCGACGCTATTCCCTTCAACTACGTGATTTCAGGGCAAACTAAATTAAATCAGGAGATATCAAAGATTTTAGTTTATTCATTCTCTAAACATAAAAGAATATTATTACTCACATTAAGAAGTCAATACACTGTTGCAACAATGTTACTAGATGATTAAGTATTTCCTTCCATTTAATTATGCAACTCACAATTATAAAAATGAAATGTTTTATTAATATGTGTACAAGTAAAACTGCTTAGACCATATCCCAGTATTTGAGGTAGAACCTTAAAGAGCAGAGAGCAATTCTCTCTTACATCATGCATACTCACCACGTCTACATGCAAATATTAAAATACAATGATCAAAAGCTCCAATTTTATGAGTCTGTTAGCTTTTAAATGGCTGATGGATCTTTCATTGATTTTTCAAAGATACAGACCTAAAACCACTCTTTTGCTCATTATTTTATTCTTCAATGTTGTTCATTCACCTAATGAAGGAAAATAACATAGCATAATGATGCACTGATGAAGGCTTCCCGCTGAGCAGCGCAAGCTCAGTTTGAGTCTCTGGTAAAAATCTTTTTCTTTTCCTTTCTTTTCTTTTTGGTTTTCATGAAACATTGAGGAACGGTTCAAGCTTTGCTGATTGATTATTCAAAACCTACATTTGCCAACTGGTGTTTTTAATACCTTAAGGCTTAAATGAAAATGAGACAAGAAATCTCAGTTGGATTTTTCCTGATGTTGTTATTGTATTTTTAATGTAAATTATTATTACCAACATTATGCACAAGCCTAAAACATTAATTTTTAGTGTTATAAGAAATTGTCTTTAATGTTAGTTATCTTGTAAAATAATGTAGTATGTCTAGTTACCCAAAAAGTCTCCTTTTCTATGGCTAATGTCAACCATTTAATTACACAATAAAAGCCATTACCACTGTGAAAACATTCCATATTCAAAGAGACCGGGCACACCTCTAGACTCTCATCTTCCTTCATGGGATCAGCAACAATTGGCAGGGAATCTTTTCCACACAATCAGAAAATATTTGATGAGTACTAATTACATGCTAGGCGATAGATTATTAGAAGGAAAGGAAAGATGCAGTCCATGTCCTCAAGTGATCAACAACTGCATGCAGGACTGGCTAGAAATTTTACAGACCCATTGCCAAATAAAATTCAGGTCCATTGTTCAAAAATTATTAAGAATTTCAAGATACAACAGCAGAGCATTAAACCAAGTGTGAGGTCCTCCTTAGCGTGGAGTCCTGTGTAGCAGCACAGGGCACACATCCACGATGTCAACTCTCACTCAACGACTATACAGGTCCAAGAAGCAGGCTTTTTGAGAAGATATCACCAAATAGGTGGTGGAAAGAAGATTTAAAATCGCTTCAAACTGTAAGATTAATATGGAATTCGAGATTCTAAGAAGTCTGTGTAAGAGGAATAAAAAAAAGTGATAAGATGAATCTCAAAGCAAGAGATTCATAGCAAAACAGGAGCTCTCTTAATAAACCTAAAAGCCAGCCTAGCAAATACAAGTCTCCTGGTGTTGTAAGTGTGAGATGAATAGTCTGGGAAGGGAAGTAGCAATAAATTAGAAGGAGGAAGGATCATTCTTAACTCGAGTAGGAAGGAAATGTTGTTTCGGAGTAAGTGAGAAATGGCCCGGCCTTTGACTGAGGAGTTGGATTTAGGTAAATTCACAAGTACCATGGCTTTTATGATGGGTAGGCATTTTTGTTTTCTAAATAGAAACCCTTTCTAAAGCCCTTAAAATATTTGATTATGTCATAAAATCTCCGAGGTAGAAATTTAGAAATATTACACTATAATAAAATAAATATGTAGCAAATTTCCATCATGGGTTGCAGTAAAACTTGTATTCATGAACGCACTTCATAAAAAATAAATGCATCATAATATGTTAGTACCTAGAGGCTTAAGTTGAGCTGGAAGACCTTCCATAGAACTTTTCAGATCGACTTTACCTAGTACCCCTCTATAGATGTGCCAGATGCAAAACGCAGACATCATTTCCTTTTTTTCCATTATGTTCACTATCACTTACAATTTATCGGGAAGAAGTAGCATTGCCTTCTATCTTTCAGACTTTGAGTACATATCTCCTAATTTGAATATTTTTTAAAGTGAGAATCTTACCAAAAGTCTTCAATACATTGAAAAACATCTCAAGTGAAATTTTGTCTTTTCCAGTCAGAAGTGTTAACTCCCTGAGTAAGCAGTTTTGGGTGCTTGGGCAGTGGTGTGCTGCTAAATGTTGAAAAATGGGCTGGAGGGTGCGGAGTGGGGAACAGGGGAGAGTCCTGACTTCAGCCTCTGTTGTTTCTGTGGTGTAAAAACTCCCACCCGGGGGTATACGAGAAATCCCTCTTTTATCTTTGTAACTTTTCTGTACATCTAAAATAAAAGTTTATTTAAAAATTTTTTAAAACTCATGATCACCAATTTCAAGCTACCAACGTGATGTTACTGAAAGCAGAGGAGGGGTGGGCAGAGATGAACACAGTCAACTCTTGAGAGGAGTGGAAGGGGCTTAAATGTTGATCAGCAGCAGCATGTAGAAGGCATGAGCCCCAACTCTGCCAGGATGGTTATACTAAGAGCAGCCTCCGAACACTGGCGTCAGGGTAACTCGCAGAGCCTGTAACTTAGAAGTATATAGTGCAAAGGTCATCTCTGTCACCTGTTTTCATCAGGATTCAGAACCATCATTTCTCTGGCTTTTCCTTAGAAGGATTTGGAGAATAGATCACAGTGCTTCCCCAACTTCCCTAAAATAAGAATCAATCAAAGAATTTGCTACCAACAACAAGCACAACAGAATTGTTAGACCCTCAACCCAGAACGGCTGAATCAGTTTCTGTGAAAGAGGCTTGGAAACCCCAGAAAATTCTCCTCATTAAGAAAAGTTGGAGAACATGGGCCAGTTCAATTTCCTGCCCAGTGAGGGAACTTCCTCACAACGTGCTTAACATGTATGTAATCAACCATTTGTTCTACGTTGACCTCAAAACTTCTGCCAATGAGAATGGTCAACAATGTAGGATTGTGGACAGACCTGGTTCGAATCCTTTCTCTACCACTCCCCAGCCACGTGACTGAGAAATTCACTTAGCCTGTCTCAGTTTAGTGTCCTCATCTGTAAAATGAAGGCACCAATTGCAACTTGAAAGCGTTGTTTTGCTGAGCAAACAAGATGCCTTATGCAATGCATTTAGCACAGGGCCAGAACAAATAAGCCCTCAGTCTATGCCAGTTAATACAATTTAGACAATGATTTTCAACCTCAGCTGCATGTGCATAGCACCTGGGAGGTTTAAAAAGTCCCAAGGCCCAGGATCTACACTAGTTCATGTAAATTAGAAATCTCTGATGTTGGGATCCAGGAATCAATATTTTAAACCTCCCCAGGTTATTCCATGTGCAGCTAACGGTAAGGAATACCGAAGAACCAGCTAAGAAATTAGCAAGGCCACCAATTCAGCAGCTAGATAGCTATCATTATTACGTTTTGTTTCCTTTTAAAGACTCACAGCTACAACAATCATCATTAGCATTATCAAGAATCATAGATTAAGCGCCCACTTGAACAAGATAATAAAAGCAGTCTTTTCTGGAAGATCTTTGAAGTACCAGGAAAGATATTTACATGGATAACCTCTTTGCTTAAGCTGCTTGGGTATATGTTTTTCCTTGTCTACAGTTTCAATTCTTGGATGACTTCTTGTCACATCTGTGTTGTCTGTGGTGAGCTGCTCGCTGAGCTTCATCTCTGGAGAAATCACTGAACACAGCTTTGCTCTGATGCAGGTAGCTAAAAGAAGGAGAGAAGCATCCTGAATAATTAGAAGGGAAGAGGGGAGAGTGGGACTCCCCTAGGAAAGTGCTCCTGTCAGAGCCAATGGAAGCAGATGCTCCAGCAAAACAGGGCTTAAGAGGATCAAGCAGGAGCCTTCTTCCTGTGTGACAAGGGACAGTCCAAGAGGATCAATTCCGTTTACAACTGTTAACACACAATTTTTGATCAAAGGCATTATTGTATTTTCACCTGTCCTTAAATCTTGAGATGCTTACAACAAGGCCTATGATTAATCAGCATGACAATCATAATTGGAAAATGGAAATTAAGATGTAGTATTTCTGTCAGTTTCCCTGAAACCTTGCCCCTGCTTCTGCCCAAGTGACTGTCAGTTCAACCCTCTGTGATGTGAACGTTGGATTGGAAGCTTGCTTCATTTTTCAAATCCCTTTGGACCATCAGACTCTGAATCAAAAGGTAACCTGCCACTAAATTTAAGTTAGAATGATAGTAATTAGAGTAACCTAGAATTCCCTACAAACTATTTCATCTTAAGAAACACAGATTTACACTCTTACATTCAGCCTCGCTGTCAATCTATATAGAGAAGGCACTAAAAGGACAAATTAACTTGGTGACGCCTTCAAAATGGTATCGATTCAAAGATATAATGGTTGACAACCCACCCTCAGAGGACAAAGGACCTGCTGCCATTCTCGGAGTAGATAAATACTTTATAGGTCAGCAACGGATGCTTCCGGGGCCTCTATGAACCTGGCTTTTTAAAAAGCTGTTGCTGTGCTTAATGCCCTGTTATTATGAAGTGATTATTTGCATTTATTTTGTTTCATGAATTACTTGTTCTAGCTATACGCAATAGATTTTTTCTTCTGCTGTGGAAGAAAATATTTTATAACATGAGAAAAACACTCACATGAAGTAAAATACCTTTTGATTTGGGCTATATTTCCAAGGGCAAATCAAAGCATAACAATACGAATTTTGGAATGCAGAAATAATTTAAATCACTAACAAAAAGCAGGAGGTGGAGTGGTGGGAAGAAGGTGGGAGAAAGCTTTGTGCTTTGACGGCCCTCATTTTACAGTAAGGGCTCAGTAAGGATTACTTAAACTGATAAACCAAATAACTGCAGTTCAACTGCATCATTTAAAGACATAAATGCATGCTTTGATTTCTTTAAATTTTTAAAAATACTTCCACTTGCATAAAGTTTAATGACTCCACTGATTATCTTCCTGGAAATTTATTTACTTTATATAAATATATATAAAATAATAAAAAACATTCATATATATTTTATTGTTATATTTATATTATATACACATAAAATATATAAAATATATGTAATAGACTGATAATATTAATATGTATTATTTATTATATAAAATAATTCTGTATGTTATATATTATGTATAAACAATATATTTATAAATATATCAATATTATTTATACATGTAAAATTACATATATAATCACACATATACATACACACATATATATACCCATTCCTATATACATGCATCCGTATACTCATTGTTGTTACATGCCATAAAGTCTGCTCTGACTCCAGGTGACCCTACGAATGACTAAGTCTACAACGTCTTGTCCTCAACAGCTCTGCTCTGCTCCGGTCAACTTAGCCTATGGCTTCCTTTATGGAATCAATCCACCGTATATTTGGTCTTCCTCTTTTCCTGCTGCCTCCTACATTTCCCCAGCATTACTGTCTTTTCCAAAGAATCCTGCCTTCTCATGATGTGCCCGAAGTCGGACAGCCTCAGTTTTATCATTTTCGCCACCAGCAATAGTTCAAGCTTGATTTGCTCTGGGACCCACTTGTTCCTCTGTCTGGCAGTCCAGGGTATCTGTGAAGCTCTTCTCTGACACTATATTTCAAATGAACCGATTTTTTTCCTGAAGGCCTTCTTCCCTGTCCAGCTTTCGCACCCTACATAGTAATTGGGACTAAGAGAGTGTGGGTAATCTTGGCCTTGGTCTGTAATGACACTTCCTTACACTTGATGATCTTTCCTAATTCTTTATTGCTGAGCTTTTGAGTCTCAGTCTCTCTTGATTTCTTGGCTGCAGTCTCCGTTTAAACTGATGACCGAGGGCCGGCCAGGTGGTGCAGCGGTTAAGTTCACACGTTCCACTTCTCGGCGGCCCTGGGTTCACCGGTTCGGATCCCGGGTGTGGACACGGCACCGCTTGGCACGCCATGCTGTGGTAGGCATCCCACGTATAAAGTAGAGGAAGATGGGCATGATGTTAGCTTAGGGCCAGGCTTCCTCAGCAAAAGAGAGGAGGACTGGCAGTAGTTAGCTCAAGGCTAATCTTCCTCAAAAAAGTAAATAAATAAATAAATAAACTGATGACTGAACCAAGGTAAATGAAATCTTTAACAAATTCAATGTCTTCGTTACCTATGCTAAAGTTGTGTAGTTTTGTGTAGTTCGAATTTTGACAGATTAGGTCTTTATGGCTTGAAATCATTCTATCGATATTCCATCTACTCCAGGTGACTTATTTATTCCCAGTACTTTCAGGGCAGCTCTCATTACACTTTCTAGAATTAAGGGTGTTTCCTCATAGGAATCCTCCTCAAAGAAACCTGTCACCCTTTTGTCTCTTCTGTAGATATCTTCAGGGTACTCTTTCAACCTTCTCTTATTTTCTTTTGATAAGATAGTGTGCTTACCTCCTGATTGTTCAGCATTCCTGATCCAGGTTTCTTATCTTTTCCCTTTGATTTCTTGAATCTTCTGGAAGAGACCTCCTATTCTTCCTTTCTGTGGTTCTCTTCCACTTCTTTGCATTGGCCATTATAGTGGTTCTCTTTATCTCTACGTGAAGTTGCTGAAAAAGTGTGTTCAGGATTCTAACCCTACTTTTGTCAACTTTTACTTTTGTTTCTCACCTGTCCTTAACAGTGTTTAGTGTTTCTTTTATCATCCAACTTGATTTTTCTTTTCTTTTTACTTCGGGCATTGTCTTTCCACATTCTTCCTGAATAATATTTCTAGTTTTAATCCATAATCTTCTGTTCTCAGCCAATTAAATTTAACAACACAAATTCCCTTTTTATGTGGACTTTAAATTTCTCAGGAATGTTGTTTATGTTATATTTTGGCACCATGATCTTTTAGTATTTGTCTAAATCACCCAAGCTACCATGTATGTGAAGAAATTCAGCTCTGCATTTTGATGCCCGATTCCAAAGATTAACCTGCTCTCTTAGTGGATAGAACCTCCACAAGTCTTATTCTTCCGCTTTCCCCATATTTATTCCATAACCATGTTTTGTTTTTTTTTTTTTGAGGAATATTAGCCCTGAGCTAACTGCTGCCAATCCTTCTCTTTTTGCTGAGGAAGGCTGGCCCTGAGCTAACATCCATGCCCATCTTCCTCTACTTTATATGTGGGACGCCTACCACAGCATGGCTTCCCAAGTGGTGCCATGTCCACACCCGGGATCCGAACCAGCGAACCCCGGGCCGCCAAGAAGCGTAACGTGAGCACGTAAGTGCTGCGCCCCCAGGCCGGCCCCCATAACCATTTTTTGTTGTTGTTACTAACCTTGTTTCCAAACTAAAAACACCAGGTATAGCTAACTCAAATTTTAGAGAGTGTCGATTCAACTTCTATATTTAGTGATATATTTAGGCAGTTGTTGAATCAAATGATTAACATATATATTGAGAGAAAGTAACAAGATTAATGTTAAAAAGAAAATAGAAACAAGTGCCTGACTAACAATTAAGTAAACATTTCTTCTTCTGCTTGGGTTGTTTTCTGATTTGTACTTAAAAATTTTAATAAGCTGGTATATTGTTATCCTTAAAATACCAGTGCATAAAGAAAAATATCCCAAGGAAACATGAAGAGGTCAAAATAAAGGTGCAATTAACTACAAAAGAAAATGGTATCTGTCATATAATTATAGCATTATAAAGTGATTTATTCGGTAATATCAAGAATGATATTTTTATCAGTGGAAAGTTTTTTTAAAGTAACTGCTACATTTCAAAGAAAAAACAAATACCTCGAACTAAATGATACAGGCTGAATAAATAAATAATACATATAAAACAAAGGATAGTCTTTAAAATTAGAATAATAATGCTCATCTAATTCTATACGTAGATAGTTACTACTTAGAGGAACTGAATTACAAAATATGTCAAAGTTTAGTTTGAAATATTTGCCAGCTCCAGTAGGTCAAGTCTACCATTCTTTGAGATAAAATTCACCACGTTCATTCCCCAACTTCCTGCACTTTAAATTGCTCTTAGGAGTCTGGGGCCAGCCTCCACGTGATAGTTAGAAGTATTTCTCAGTGTGTTGCACCAAGGTGCTCATCTGTATGTTATATGCTTTTCCTACTCTTTCAGCTCGTATTTTGGGGCTGACTGGACCACTACTTCCATCCCCGATCTTCCCTTCTAAGCACTCATATCAATGCCTTTTGAATGATTTTAAAAGACTTCTGCTATATTACCACTTTAATGCCCTAATAGACAACTAATTAAAATACTAATAATCCTTTTTTCTGCAGATAAAATAGTTATTAAAAATAAGATGGATTTTTTTTTTTTAAGATTTTATTTTTTTTCTTCTTCTCCCTAAAGCCCTCTGGTACATAGTTGTATATTTTTAGTTGTGGGTCCTTCTAGTTGTGGCACGTGGGACACCACCCCAGCATGGCCCCACAAGCAGCTCCAGTTCCGCGCCCAGGATCCCAACCAGCAAAACGTTGGGCTACCAAAGCAGAGCGTGCGAATGCAACCACTAAGGCATGTGGCCTGCCCCCAAAAATAAGACGGATTTTTTTTAAAGTTCCAAAAGAATGACTTTGCTAACTTGCATATTGTGCTGGCTATGGTGCTGGACTATAAAGACAGAAAAATTCCCACTCACAAGAAATCCTGTATCTAGTTGGTGATTTGAATAAGTAAACAATAAGATTTAAATATCTTATGATAAAAGCATCAGTAGAATTCTGTTCAAGATACTGTAAATCAGAGGGAAAGTAATTAGTGCTGTCTGGGAGGGTTTTCCACTGGAATTGACCTCTGCATTGAATTTTCTAGAATGAGAAATGATTCACAAGGAGAGTAAGAGCTGGCAGTAGATTCCAAGCAAAAGGGCAAAGAATGGAAATAAACCATGATGCTGTGTTCAGGTTCTGCCATAAAGGAGTGTAATAATTGAGCATCTGATAAGGATGCAAGAGATGGAACTGGGGGACATGAGGCTGGAAAGATGTCCAGGGGCAAGATGATGACGATATTTGAATCCATGATACAGGGCTTGAACATCTGGATTTGACGAGCCAATGGAGGTTTTTGATCACAAGACACATGTTTTAGATCAATCACACTGGCAGCCAGTGTGACAGAGGAGTGGGAGATGCAGGAAGAGTGACAGATTAAACAGCTAAGAGGCTATTCAGATAGTCAAGGCAAGCCTTGACCAGGCCATGGGAAGACATTGGCATTGGAAACATAGGAGTTGATTTTTTTTAAGACTAAATCCCAAAGCTTCAGGAATCTCAGAAATATTTAGCAAGTTAGCAATAAGTGTTCCTTGTATTCCAACAGCAATCGTGTGGCATGTGGATTCTTGATAAAAGAAGCACTAGCAATAAAGTCCAAGATAAGGAAAGGGTCCAAAAAAACGGATGGAGGCTCCGTTTACAAGTTTAATGAAACCCCTAAAACTCTGTGTGTGTGTGTATACATTTTTTTTGGAAAGGATTTACGCTTCCATCAAATTCTCAAGGGTTTTATGATGTAAAAAGAGTGAGAAATACTACCCTATATACAATTCTCAAGTCTGGTCCACTCTCATTCAAAATGCCTCAGAACATTCTTGAAGTTTCTGCTGCCACTCATCACCTCCTGACCAGACTACAATTTTTAATGGATTCCAAACATTATGTTTTGAATCATTAATTGTTCTTGCTTGCACAAATAAGTACTTTGAGACTAAATCTCAAAATTTCTGAAGTGTTAATAAATGGAAAAAAAGATTAACCATCCATTATAACACTACCAAGAATTTACTTCCTATAAGTCAATTAGTAGAAGTCAAACAAATCTGACTTTGAAAGCAACTTTTTCTGGAAGGAACCATTTTCATGAGCCTTCTTGTTCAGGATCCATTTACTGGATTGGCGTGTTCTAGGCTTCAGAGATGTAATGTAATGGAACATACTTCCCTGGGAGGTTAGGTGTTCCACTTCCTAATGTGAAAAGCTGTTTTAAAATGCCAGCATGAGGGGCTGGCCCTGTGGCCCAGTGGTTAAGTTCACGTGTTCCAGTTTGGTGGCCCAGGGTTTGCTGGTTCAGATCCTGGGTGTGGACCTGCGCACCACTCATCAAGCCATGCTATGGAGGCATCCCACATAGAAGAACTAGAATGACTTACAACTATGTACTGGGGCTTTGGAGAGAAGAAAAAAAAGGAGGAAGATTGGCAACAGATGTTAGCTCAGGGCCAATCTGAGCTACAAAAGAAAGTCCGGCATGGTAATGGTGGGTCAAACTCATGCATTTCTCCTTTATTTAGTGATACCTTTCGATATGCTTCACTCTGCATGGGCATAATTGCACCACAACAGTCTTACACATATTCTCATGTCTCATGTCTATCTTCTCCTAGACTGAGTTCTTTAAAGTTACAGACTGTGGATCTTTGCTTGTCTCTGGATCTTTACTGTGTTATCTTGAATACTATTAGCAATAATGAAAAAGTATGTTGAGTGAAAAAAATTAATGTGTAAAAAATAAAATATTTCACCAAAGGGTAGCAAAGAGATCTGAATGATGAAGAAGTCATTTCTAAAAATGGAGGTATAGTTGCACTTGATATTAGAGGAGCTCAATGAGTGTTTACAAATTTGTGAGTTTCCAGGGTCTTAATAGGGATCCTTTGCAAAGTTGGGTCCTTTACTCCATTTCTCCTGTTAGCTATTGGAGGTTTTCAAAACTCCAAGCCTCAATACCATTGCTTTAATTCATGGTACCCTTTGGAGAGCTCTCATTATGAGCCACCTGTATTCCTTTCCAAAACTCACTCGTGGGCCATTTTATTATAAATAAAACAACCGCTTGAGAGTGAGCATTGCTAAAACCTGGAATGGGTAACTAGGAAAATTGTTCTGATGCACAACACAAAATACTGTTTTTAATCTATCTTGATTAATTAGAGGATAATCATGCCCAATGCCTCTGGTTCCTCCCAGGTGCATCCAAGGCCTCTGACTCTCTTAATGCAGAGGGATTCCTTCCGTTCTTACACTGTTAGTTCCTCAGGCCAATAGTGTAATTCTTAACTGAAATGCTCTTCTTTAAGAAAAAGAAAACCTATGCCACACACGTAACATGATACCATTCCACACAAATCACTAAATTAACAAAATCAAAATAGCCCCTCCACAGGAATGGGTTCTCAGAAATGAAATATAGTGACACTTGATAGGAATTATCAGTGCTTTATCAATCTGCACTTCTGTTTCACCAACTCACATGTGAGGAGACACAGAATGATCAGCATCATATCTGAAACGAATATGAAAGGAAATGTCTTCGCCACGGGGAGAATGCTAGAGAAAAACATCACCAGGAAATGAGGTGCTTTGATAGTCTCTGTATCGAGTAATGAGACAAAATTTCAATATCATTGACAATGTTCAAAGACTTTTGTCCTTCATCAGTCTCTGCCAGGGGACATAGCCATAAACATTTAATTATAAAGCTACATGGAGCAGAGAGAGTCAGCCTCTGGAATCTGCACACTGGTAGAAGGAAGTAGCATATCCACTTAAAAGTAGAGAATGTTAGAGAGTGTTAGAGAATATTAGAAATGTACCGCTGTGGTTTTGAGAAAGAAAAATACTGAGACATTTGAGAAAGCAGAGATTTTTCTCCATTATTTTGTAAAATATCAGATAAAAGTTGGAATTGAAAGGAATAAGAATATCCGTTTACTACTTCTGTACTTTCTATTGAAAACCTGCTCACAACACCTGAAGGGAAGGAGGCAGTCCTCTACATCTCTCATCGTCTGCAGGGCTTAGCACACTACCTCATATAGGCGACATTTGCTGGTTAACTTCATGAATTAATTAAGATCCAATGGCTAAAAACAAATTAGCAGCTGATAAAGACAATATTTGAATTAGATAAAGGCCTTATTCAGAGAAATGGAACCATATGACACTTTCACATTAAACATTACCATTTGACAGTATTGCAAGGATAACTCCCATCCAATAATTATTCTGATCTGTAAGGCAAGATCTATGCTAGGCACAAAGGCAACTTTACCATGAAATAATGAAGCCTAATCCCAAGCCCTTTTGAATTGCAAAGGCCCCTTCCACAGTTCTCAGAGGAGTTCTAGCAGTGTGACCACATGGTCATTTGTTGTTTTTTAATATTTAAAAACATAAGATACTTATACATAATTGTTTATCTCTTTCTACTCTTACTCCAACTTTGCTTCACTTCTCTTCCTGTGGGACAGGTCATGGGAATTTGAGGAGGTAAAGTTAAGGAGAGATTGAGTTGAAGATATGTTTAGTTTGGGTTTAATGAGATACATCATGTGGTTCCTGTCATTTCCACGTATGGCTAAGTTATTGCTGGCTATGCAGAGTAGGGATGGATTTCAGATACAGCTTTACCCCTAGTTATGCCAGTTTACCTGGCTCCGTGACACGCAGGTGCACGGTCAGAGGTTGGATCAGGATACGGACTTTTATTCTAATGCCCGGGAGGTACCAGTAGTAGAAGAGAAAGGGGATTTGAAATGGACTGGACCAGAGGAAGTTCTTCCAAACTGTGTAAATCACACATCAAGGTCACTTGATAGATGTTGTCCCAAATTTAACAGAAATCCTAGAAATATGTATGACGTTATCAATAGAGAGCTATGACACTGCAAGAAACATTTCTAAATTAATAAAAGCATTTTTTAATTAACCATGTTTGACAAAAGACTGAATTCTATCATCTCTATAGGAAGTGATACTCGAAAATTATTGTCATATGGAGAGGTAATCAAGGAGTAGGCAGCCAAAATTGTAGGAGGAAAAACCCTTAATTTTGGAGTAAATTAGTTAATAAGTCATCATTTTTGAATTTTGTGATGTTTGTGGTATTTAATGGCTTTTTTTATATTTGTAATTTGATTTATTATTTCATTCTAAATCTATATTCCATTTAAACCTAATTTTGTATTTTTGATATTGGATTCATTTTCTTAGAGAGACCCCCAAAATTGTATGTTTCAGGCACTACAAAAGCTGAATCAGGCTATCTATAGCAAAACTAGTGAGTTGCCTTGTTGGAATTAGTTATTAGTGAAATAATAAAGGCTTTGCTTATGTCACGTGACAGAGTTGGGATTAGAAAGATGCTATTATAGTTTTTTGTGAGAGAGTCTCTGAAAGGTAGAGATTCTCTTGGAGAGAACATACTTCTAAACTGACATATTGAAAAGTTTCTCCTTTAGGTATTTCTAAGACTAAGATTAGAGCATTGAATATTTTATCTCAGAGATAAAATAGATAATTACTTCATCTTTACATGTTTTAGTAGTAACTACAGGTATTTGTTTAGCATCCTTCATATTTCCAAAGAGCTTTTTCATCCTCCAGATTACAGTTTCATAATGGCAGTAACGAATCTTGTTTCAGAACAGAAGTTTAGTGCCTGGAACAGAGTAGGGGCCCAATAAATTGTTTTTGAGGAAATCAATGACTGTGCTTAATCCTCTAATAAATTTTTATTTATTTATTTATTTACTTACTTATTTATTTATTTATTTTGAGGAAGATTAACCCTGAGCTAACATCTTCCACCAATCCTCCTCTTTTTCCTGAAGAAGAGTGGCCCTGAGCTAACATCCATGCCCATCCCCCTCTACTTTATATGTGGGATGCCCGCCACAGCATGGCTTGACAAGCAGTGCATATGTCTGTACCCGGGATCTCAACCAGCAAACACTGGGCCCCCAAAGCAGAACAGGTGAACTTAACCACTACACCACTGGGCTGGCCCCCCAATAAATTTTTAATTTCAGGATAATTATCCACAGATTACCTATGAGAAAACAATGCAGAATGTTTACCCAAATTTGCCCAAATAACAAGCGAACAGGATTCAAAATTTCAAAATCTGTAGGTTTCCTCCTACCTTGATGGCATCCTACCTCAGTAAAGGAAACCTCCAAACCTCCTCTACAAAGGCTATTTCAAAGAAAATTTATTTAACATTGATAGACAAAAAAAATTATTGTTGCAAAACATTTTAATGAATGCATATTTGTTACAAATGCCATTAGATTATAGTAGTCAAGTGCTAGCAAACGGTTTCAGCATTACATTCATGTGGAAATACATTTATTGAATTCAAATTTTATTAATCTTAAGGACTATGAGTCTGAAAAAAAACATTTCTAACAGTCTGAAATTTCTTTTCACTTGGAAAAGTACTTATCCAATTGACCAACAGTTGATACTTCCAGCAATTAAATCCAACATTTAATATCGCCAGTCCCTATTAGAAGACAACTATTGTCCTTTACTAGACTCAAATGACCATTTACTTTCTACCAAATAGCAGACATTAACAGGATTGACTCACCCAGCCAACTGCACTGAATTGTTCGAAAGGACAAAGGGATCTGAGTGGGGGAGGGAGCAGCCAATTTTGTAGACCTTGGTTAATGCCTGGTATCTTATTTCAAAATCACAGAACAGTTAAGAATTTTTGAGATAACAAGTGACATAGGTTTCCTGTTTGTTGCTTTTTAAGAGAAACAAAAACGCACAGAAGTACCATTCTGGAAGTACCCCTAGGTAATTCTTTGAAAATGTTTGTTCCAAACACTCGAAGGAAGCATAAAAAATCTCTCCCAATAATTGCATGTGTTAAGAGAAGGAAGTGGGTGGCTTTTCCACCCTCACTCATAATATCTCGGTTTCTCATACTTGAAGATAATTAGAATCAAAAGAACATCCAAAGGAAGTTGTAAAAGAACTCAGGTCTTTCAAAATGCAGCCCTGCCTGCAGAGAGCCAACCTTAGGGAGCCAAGACGATGCGCCCTGCGTGCATCGTGACTAGAAGTGACGTTACAAAACCGCTCAGCAAGGGGGTACTCACACTCCCATTTGCCTCTCAAATGTACAGCTTGCTTATTGGCTTGCCTAAGCACTAGGTTTCAGGTCTGAGTTTTAGGGAGATACTGAAAATTCAAGGATGGGAACAGATGCTCCTCATCCTGAAGACTGTCCAGATGCTGCCACTTGAGGAGAGAAAAGCAGCAGCTAATTCAGCAGGGCTGGGGAATTGAGAGTTTGATGTGGGGCCATAAGATGCTTGCTCAAGTCTCAGACTCCCGTCCCGGTAGTTGTACGGATGCCAAGTCCCACCAGTGTTTGAATGTTCCCCAAACAGACAGTGCTGGCAGTAGCACAAAGCTCCGCAGGGGAAGCTCTAGGTGCTTGAAGTGCACACCTCTGGGAAGGAACAAGCTTGACCCTCCTCTTAGGTAGTGGTAGTGGTGGGAGGATGTCAGTGTATTGAATGGTGCTTTTGATGTTAGTCATATAGGAAACGAAAGGGTCACAGAGAAAACCATTTATTCCTCACTCACAGACAAAAGCTTTCTGTCTTGTCCAGGGACATAAGTGTTTTCTGTCCTCTGCTAAGAGGCTGAATGAGCAAGATAAAGAGACAAGGCAAGGAGATGTTTTATGTAAGCAACTGTCCATGAAGAAAGCATGACAGGCGTGTAGCGAGACTGAAGAATCTAAAGAAGATCTCGCCAACATACATCTGTCTGTCTCGGACCCTGACTTCTGTTAATCTCCTGCTCTTTCCCATCTCTCAGTTCCCTCGATGCACCCCTGCTAAATCATCAGATATTTACAATCAAATTTTCCGGGAATTTAATCTGAATTGTCTGCTCCTTGGGATGTCATACATCAGATTCTTAAATTATTAAAACATCTTCCCCTTCAGATCCCACATGACAGCTACTGTGGCTGGCTCATTCAGCAATCATTCCAACACTCTTCTAGCCTGTTTTCCTGTCTGCAGTGGCTTAAAGGCTAACGGCTAGATTCCCCAGATTCCTTTGCAGCTAAGATTCCAGTCAATCTAGACTCTTTCAATCAGATGTAATCCTATGAGACTCTGAGTCTAAGCTGAGTTTCATGGGAGGAGAGGGACAGGTTGTATGGCAAATGATTTTCTGGTACAGATAGGGTCAGAGGTTATATGAAGCTGGAGTTGACAGTTGCGGCAGTAGCTTCTTGACTCAATGGGTTTTTGAAGAGCCATCTGCTCCCTTTGCAGTCCAGCCCTGCTGCACAGTTTGGGAAATTACTCCTGAAAATTCCCAGTGTCTGTTTCATCAGGTCTATCAATGACTATGGGAGTCATAATAATCCCTTAAGTTCAAACCAGCTAAAATGGATTTTATCTTCTGCAGCTAAGAACCCAACTGATAAACTTGCTCCATTTTATAGTAGGACCTAGAAACAAGGCAAGAGAAATAAGTCGATGCTCTGGGAAGAAACCAGACTATTTAAATATACTTTCCTCTCTCAGACACTCGATTCATGCTAATGAGAAATTTACTACAGGATAAATCTATACAACTGTGGGTGTCATCATCTTTATTCCCAAACTAGATTGCACTAAGCTCATAAAAATCTATCATTCAATCTAATGGGTCACATTGACTTAGAGAAATTTTCTATCCTAAGATATTATATTTTTATGTAGCATTGACAAAAACATTTAATGGACGTTTACCTAAGTGGCCCAAAGAGGACACTGGCTGTTTGAAGTACTGCCAGGTCCATTGGTTTTTCCATCCTCTAAAAAAATATTCTTATATTTCAAGTCAGTTGTAGGCTTTGTTTAAGGTCCCAGGAGCTCAGACCCTAAAGTACAGTAGAAACTGTTCTGTTCAAAGAAATATAAATAATATTTTTTTCTTCAAAATGATTCTACACTATTGGAGTTTTGTTGGAATATTCAAAAGCACCAGCCACACACAAAAATTTTCATTATATAGAACAAAAGAAAAGTAACTGGAAAATCTTGCCTTAGAATTACCTTATGTGCACAGATTCTCATTAACCACCCAGTAAGGAGAATGCAAGGAGAGTTCCAGGTTACTATTCTTATTAAATTCTTACTGCCTGGGTTATCCCATTTTCCTCAGCAGGTGGTCCATTCTTAAAACTGTGCTTCTGGTACATGCTAACGCAAAGTGATGAGAGATAGTTAATATATAATCGGAAAATTCCATCTGCTGAATAGCGTAATTGCCAAAAATGAGGATAAACTTGAAATACAAAATATATATATGTATACAGAATTGTTCAATCAGTGCAAAAGAGTTTTACTGTTGTGAAGATAATAAAATTGGAAAGACATGAAAGATCTATTTTTCTACCTGTTCTAACACATATTTCAGAAACATAAAATGGCATTTATTAGGCCAAAATATGATTGGGATCTCAGAAAATGAAGCTTATAAGAAGCATCTTTAGAGATTGTATAAGAACAAATGAAAAATAAAAATAGATGGATAGATACAGGTTCTCTGAGCATGTTTTATTAGCAGTCACGTTGTCCATCAAATAGCTTGGCCATGCAGAAGGAAATCAAGTATGGAAATAAAATCTCAAAAGGGTCTTTTGAGAACAATATAAAGAAATGAGAGCCTAAAAAAAACCATTGCCTAAATCAAGGTTACAAAATTGAGAAAGGATCAGAATAAGCCTTTAAAAATAAAATCTTTAAAGGAAAGAATAGGTCAAATGTTTCTGGTCCCAAATTAAAACAATCTATTTTTACCTACCATTTAGTTAACGCTGATTCTATGCTGGGCCTGTGCTAAGCACCTGTAAACACACCATAACATTAATCACCATGACACACCTCTGACTGTTTACCTTGTGCTGGGCTCTGGTAGGTGGTAGAGGCATAGAATCTCACTTAATCCTCACGATGATCCTACGAGACAAGTGTAACTATTATCTACATTTTGTTTCTGAAAGAGCTTGAAAGAAGAGAGCTTTAAGAAATTACTGAAGATGCTAGAATTAGAAAGGGGACTTGAGCTCCAGTTTTCTACTCCAAACTTGATGCTATTAACCTCTATAATATACTAATCTTTTCATGGCCTTACCCTTAGAACTTAAAACTAGTTTTACCAAATCGTACCAAACAGACACATTCATCTATGTGACTGTCCTTATGTCAAGGTACAAGAAACACATCTAAACACCAAACAGGTAATAACTGAGATGGAAATCCACAGTGTATCAGTTAGGACATTTGCATTGCAAAAACAAACAAACCCAACCTTCAGTCCAAGCGTGTATAAGCAAAAACAAAAAGAAAAGAATGAAAGAAAGGGAAAAAAGAAGCTCAAGGACTCAGGAAACTGAGAAATCTCGAAGGCTCTGTCGCGTTCCAGGTACTGCTTGATGCAGAGGTTCCAAGAATGACACCAGGCCCTGAGTCTTCCCTCCCCTGGGCTGCAAGTACTCTGCCTTGGCTCCAGTCACTGACAGCCTCTAACTGGGGGTAGCAAGATGGCGGAAGCAGCTTCAGTCTCTCATCCTCTCAAGTTTGAGTCAAGCTAGAAATAGAGAACACGTCTTCCTGGGACTGGGAAAAGACCAGGCATAGCAATGTGTCACTTGGGTCACATAGCTTGAGTCATGCTGAGACCACTCATGTGTCCAGGGAGATGGCTTTTCTGGTTGAGTTAGACTGAGGTCTCAGACTCCAACCCTGGAGTCTGAGAATGGTGCTCACTATGCCACAAGAGCCAGAGATAAGAGGAAGGCAGATCTGTAAACCAAAGTCAGCGCTTACCATCAAAAGAAAAAAATGGATGTTGAATGGTCATAAAACCATAATTGTCAAATACTCAACACTTCCAGCAACGGACCATAAGCAAGTCACCAAACATTTCTCTAGGCCTCATTTTTCTCATCTCCAAGATGAGGGATTGACCTAGCTGACTTCTAATATCTGAATGTACCTTAAAGTTCTACAGAAAGTTCCAAATCGTGAACATTATTCTTTGGCAATCCTCCACTTCCATGTCTGATTTTCTTTTCCCTTTAATCCCTGCCTAGCAGGTGTCCTGGCCTCTCATGATCTCCCCTGCTTACCGCAGGTCCTCCTCTTTGGTAAGACCGGGGCTCCTGACAAAACCCTGTGCTCCATCTAGACTTGTCTCAGTCCTTAGCGTCTGCCTCCCACAAATCTGATCTCCTCCTGTGCCTCTTCTGGGTTCTTTGTGAATATAGATGATAGACATAGACATAGATAGACCTAGTATATAGTAGGTTCAGTCAATATTTTTAACAAAAACAGGTTATTGTAAGTGCTGTTGCATTAATAAATTACCACCTCCTGCTAACCTGTTTGCATTAATTAATGGATGATACAAACAATGGCTTCAATTCTATTCTGGGATTGCAGTGGGTATCTTTCATAACATTCAAATTCAGCCTCTTACTCTGTAGGTAAAGGAAACCCTTCTAATTATGCAGTCTTAAAACGCATCCCCAGAAAATCAGATTAATATAATGTTCTATGACCTCGTAAATTCTCTGTGGGCAGGGCTTCTATCTTATTCACCTTCACATATCCTAATGCCTAGCACATAGTCAGAATTCAATTAGTGTGAGATAAAGGCTGTAATCTACTGCCCCGGAACTGTCAACCCATAAGGTGACTATGTATAAGTAGCTTCAAAGTTCTTATAACCCTATCCTTCATTCATCCAATAAAAACATGCCAGACAATGTTCTAGTACTAAAGATACAAAGGTGAATAAAATAGACAGAATCCTATTCTCATAGAGCTTACATTCCACTGGAGAGACAGAGAGGGGATTAATAGTTAAATATTATAGTGTCAGGCAGTGATGTGTGCTAGAAAGAACATAAGGCAGAAAAAGGTAATAGAAAAAGATGGGAATAGTGTTGGTTGAGAAAGGGTGTCCAAAGGTTGCCCCTAATGAGGGGATTTTGAGCAGGTTCTCTTCTCTGGTCCTTACTGCACAAAGCAGGAAAGTCTGCTTGTCGGATTTCATAGGGAAGCTCCATAAAAGCAAGAGTCACAGTTGAGTTAGACAATATCTGAATTGCTCCAAATTCCAGTCTACTGATTCTTTTGTAATTACTGATAAAAAGTGTCAAAACTAGATGTATTGTATAGAATGAATAAAACTCATTCTCAGAGAAATTTAGGATGAAAGAAGCAATGAAAGTGGTGTCAAAAAGGTAATGATCCTTGCAGCCACATGCTGATTGCAGCTTTGCTCCGCTGGGGAGGGGAGTCTGGGATGTCACTCAGACAGTAGAACCCAGACTCCGAGGGTTCTCAAGGCCTTGCTGCCCTGGGGCCTTCACTATAGAAGCAAATATATTTTCTTTCCTCATTATTATTCATAATAGCCCCCAGTAGACTCTTACAAAGCAAAACATCATTCACTAAGCTCAGTACCCATGAACTTAAAATATGGTTCTTCACTCATGTGTCACTAATTACCACTGAACTAAGCAAAATGTATTTATAAACCATTATACCATAGAGGTTACCTCAGGCCATTTTAGGAGATGCTTTCCCAGAAAGTGCTGCTGTTATAAAATTTTAAAGAGGAAATTGAAAACCAAGTAATGGATAATTTTTCCTTTCTCATTAAAATGTTACTTCTTAAAGTTAAAAAAATTCCAGGGGCCAGCCCGGTAGCATAGTGGTTGAAGTCACACACTCCACTTCGGCAGCCCAGGGTTTGTGAGTTCAGATCCCGAGCGCCAACCTACACACCGCTCATCGAGCCATGCTGTGGCAGTGTCCCACATACGAAATAGAGGCAGATTGGCACAGATGTTAGCTCAGGAACAATTTTCCTCAAGCAAAAAGAGGAAGATTGGCAACAGATGTTAGCTCAGAGCCAATCTCCCTCACCAAAAAAAAAAAAAAATTCCAGCACTTTGGTGTCAAGCATTTCGTTTTAATTCTTTTATTTATGAAAAAATATATATACACACAAAACTCATTTTAAAAAACTATATAAAATGAAAAATCTGGACTTAATGACCTATTGGATTTACTGCAACTCTAGAGTTTAGTGATTCTGTTTGACTGGGCCTTTGTAATACTTGAAAAATGGAGGTAATGATAAAGTTAAGCAAATGCTCAATGTAAGTAATGAAGAAATATATGTGATATTGAGGGACACGAATCCATTTTTCAGGTTCTCGCTTTTAAAATGAGAGAGAACTCCTTAGCATCATAATGAACACTCAAAATATATTCTGTTGAATTGATATAATTGAAAAGATGGTATAGCAAAGCTCTTTATAACAAGGTTTTGTTGCACTGAATAAATTGACTCCACAGATGCCCACATACACAAATACACAGAGGAAATATAAAACTAGACCTATTAGCTGTATATTGAAGCCCCATAGAAATATAGTTAATTATCTACTTCTTTTAAATAAAAGGAACTATTCAACTGAAGTATATACATATGTAATATATATAACACAACATAAATTCTATCATATATAATGTACATAGTAATACATTATAATTCTTCTAGAACTTATGTGATTGTAACACATATAAATGCACATGATAGATAAATAATGTACGTGTATGTATATACACATATATATAATAGGAAATTGATATATATGTACATGCATATATATATATTTTTTATCCAGTTATGATTCTTAGGCATGTGTGTTTTTTAACGCATGAATTTTTGGTGTGTAGTAGGTACTGACAGAATAATATCATCACAGAGATTAAACAAATAGTCTTGATTTTTGTTCCCAGCCCTCTATTGCAAAAACATTCAAGATACAATAATTTAAGGAGTACCAGAACTAGCAACAACTATTGATTTCACTCTTACAAGAACGATCAGGACTATCCCTAGGACAGAATTGCCTTCATTCACTGGAAAACACCAAGGACACCTTCAGTTTACAAAACCTCCTGATTCTATAGCTGTGTGCAATACTCTGGGCATTCATAGAGAAAAAATGACCATGAGACAGCAAAGGACTATGATTGCCTTGAAACAAAATTGCTACAAATACCCAAATAATAATTAAGAATATGCAAGAAACATTTTCTATGATCTGGGCTCGAGGATCCTCCCGGTGGGAAATGTTATTGAGACTTTTAGCAACACATGGAGACAGAGGCAAATAGTAAACTAATATGTACAGAGACATAATTATATTATGTATGTTCTATACTATAAGAGTTTTATGGTGGAAAAGAATATGGAGTCAATGAAAAAAGAAGCAGCAGAGTGTAGAGATGTAAATTGGGGTTTGGGGAATAATTCAAATGAATGAAACATTTCATGAACTAGGCACAAGAAGCCTAAAGACATCTTACGGGCATAGAACAGTAAATGACCCGCATATACCTAAAACAGAAACAGAATTGGTTCTGTACTCTGTGTTAGCATCTGACTATTGAAAGATTATAAATTGTCCAAGTATTTATTATTCCAGAGTATTTGACAGGGAAGGGAAGTATTGGGCTTAAAGTCAGATTTCAAGCACAGAAAAACACATGCCACCAAAGATACTTGATGTAACAACAAACTAAGTCAATGGTAGGTCTAGAATTTCATCTACCAAGACAAGTAAAAACTCATTAATTCCAGTATTAATTTTGAATTCTGATCATTTGGATGTTTTTTGTTTAATATCGAAGTAATGATGATATTTAATTATATCAACCAATTATTGAGCTCCTATAAAATTCTAGGCAATATTCTATGCCCTTTAAAAATATTAGTTGTAGTTAGAAACAATACAATGTAGTGGCTAGGCTGTTTTTTTCTTCTTTTTTTGTGAATCAGACTGACAAAATTCTAATCCTGTTTCTGCAATTTGATAGGTATGTGATCTTAAATATTACATAACTTCTCTTAACTTTAATTTTTCATCTATACATATAACAATCTTACTACCTACCATAAAGTTTTGTCATAAGGATGAAATGAAACAATATGGTCCTTAACACATTGCAGGAAGAATGAACACAATAAAGTGATCACAAAATAGTCACTTTTATTGCCAGGGATTTTCTCAACAATTTAAAAAGTAGTAATTATTACCTTCATTTCACAACTCAGACCGTAAGAGGTAAATCTGGGAATGGAAACCAAATCTGTTTGGCAAAAAAGCCCAAGTTTAAAAAGAAATACATGATACCACATAATTAAGGGATTTTGTGCTTAAGACACTATTGTCAATTGCATTTGGTCATTAATTTAAAAAGTTTTAATTCATTTTTATCTTTTGACTCTACAGAATGAAGTAACAAAATGGTAAATGATTTTGAAAATAAATAGGAGGAATAGCACTCTAAGATATTTATTAACATTATTAATAGAAGTATTTTTTAATATAAGCAAATCAGTACTGAAAAGTGACTTTATGTGCAAAAATCAGGGCATTTAAAGACAGATTTTATACTGGAGTAGGCAAAAGAGTTAAATTATTTCCCACTTTTGCAGTGCATAGGAGCATATAATCATCCGTTTTTTTAATTGTCAATTTTTCCATGCCAGTAAGGATATACCATTAAAATTTCTTTATGGACTTAAAAGAATGTGTTGTCCTAGATACAGTGGTAGAATAATTTTTAAAAATAACAACTATTTATTTCACTGTGGCAAAACATTTTAGGATGGAGGGCCAAATTCTTTCAGACTTAAATTCAGGCTGTATATTTTCCCCGGAGGTTTAATCTATTGTACTACATTGGATGATCTCGAGTATGAGATTTTCTGGTAAATATGATTTTCCTCTTTGATCAGCTCTGGAGGAACATGACAGAAGAGCACAGAGCAATATGTGAATCACATTCTTTGCTTTTTTTTTTAATTTAGTCAAGTAGGCATTTTTCTCAAGCACAAATTAATGTAAATCAAGCATTGCTAGAACTCTGACCTTTGAAATTATACTTACATAGTCAGATTTCCCTAACAAAGTGCATGTTTACAGTATCTTTTATTTAAATCAATATCCTTTATGCATGAGCAGAGCAAGGAAAAGAGAAAGGCCAACAGCAAATAAAGAGAACCCAAATGATTTAGCTCAGCAGAGTGGAATAATGAGCCCAGCTTTCCCCAGCGTCCAAGTCACTCTGTGATATTTAGCTAGGCACTTACAGAAGTGTATTAGCTCTCTCAGGTCATTAAGATGCCATTTTGTGCACTTCCATAGTCAACTTACTCTCCAAGGCATCCAAGTTGCTACAGGGGAATGAAGGCAGCAGCGGGGTGAATAAACTGCATGATTAATTTATGGCTTGATCGCCATGTTAGTTAGCGGGTAGACTTAATTTTCAGGGAGGGAACAGTTATCAGATGTGTGTTGGATTGAAATGAACTGAAGCATTGAGTTGATAGTACGGAATGAAAAACATCTTTGTTAGTATTCCTCAAACATAATAGCATATGTGGAAAGGTCCCTGAACTGTACCATCTTATATGTACAGCAATTCTTTGGACACGACTAATAAAGATGCTATTGAAATATTAAATCTTTGTCAGCTTTAGCCACAAATCAAAAAAAATTTACACGTGTGCCACCTATTGTTACAAAAAGAATCTTACAGTCATCACGTTTTACCCATTTTTAGGTATAGTTTGAGCCAACTGAATCGCAAATTCAGATCCAGGTGGGACCTCTACCTTGTACGGATCTATCAAAGACGAGTCCTACGAAAAGTTGGTTGGTGTTGGAGAATGGTTAGATGAGAAAAAAAATCAGATGCCAGGCGCATGTACTGGCTTTTTAAGTAGAGCAGTGTCTATTCTCAGGTCCACCTGCTAGACGTACTGAAGCTCTCGAATCCACTTCCATGTTCTTTTCCCAAGCGGATGCCCTGGTCCAACAACCTCACTACCCTTATAGGAATGAGGGTGTTTCCAGTGTCTGTTTGTTCCCCAGATTTTCTCTAGGGAAACACTCTGGTGAGCTGAATTATCTGGCTAACCGACTAGTGCAATTCCCAAGTTTTTTGTTTTTTTTCTCCTTACCATTTATCTAGTTGTTAAGTCACTAAGTCTGGTCCAAGAAAAAATTATTTGAACTTTTATAAAACCCATCAAGAATAAGCCATATCTGACTGCAGAGTGATGTCAATGAGACAACGAGACTTTTAAGGGAAGTCCTTAGAGCAAAAGATTTTATTTGAGTAACTATAAACATATTATACTTGCTTGTGGTGTATTAGAGATGAATGCATCTTAATGACAGCATACTAAGTGCCAGAGACGAATTTTCTTATCAATCATGTGATAATTGAAGTTATTCCTCACCGAGAAAATAAATCATCATGGTAAACACTTTTCATTGCCTTTACTGTGTATCAGGCATCTTCTAAGCACTCTGGCCATATCAATTTACCTTCTCAATCCTACAGGCTTGGTTCTATTATTACCTCCACTTTGCAGGGCAGAAAAGTGAGGCACAGAGAAGCTAAGTAATTTGTCTAAAGCTGTACAACTAGTAAAGAACAGACTAGGGATTCACACTGCCGCAGCACAGCAAGTCCAGGCTCTCGGCCGCTATGCTATGGCCCTCTCAGGGTCCTCAGTTCTCCTGCAGGTACACCTCAGGCATTTTTATACCAACTTGTGATAATTCAGTGCTTCCCAAATTTATTCACTTCATGACGCATACAAAAAATGATCACATTTGAACAGTAGACTGGAATAAAAGTATGAGGCTGCTTGTGGCCAGAGATACCACGTTGGGGCTTTCTTCTGACCACGGTGGGGATTGAAGAAATCAGCATCCCAGCATAACACTGGCATTCTAGCCACACAAAGGTGCCTTAGCATGATGGTTGAGAAGCTCTGGTATAATTCTCTAGAACCAGCTACTATAGATACAGTTTTCCAAGGCAGAGGCAGATTCTGAAATATGCCATTTAAATTGCTACCAATTTTAGAAATAGGAGCTAGCATACAAAGAAGGAAGGGCAAAAGCATGAAGAGGACGAGATCACGTGCAGGTAAGATCAGTTAGGTCATGAGTTAACTATGTTATTTTGACTCAGAGTATCATCTTAACCCCTAGACATGTTTGTGAAGACCCTAAAAGTGGATGCTTATTTACAAATACACATTAAGTGCACAGTAAGTTCATTTCTGTTAATGCTTAACTGGGGACCTGACAAATTTTTCTATGAAACCAAAGACATTCCCCATTGTATAAACAATCTTTGATAAGTACAGTGCTGATGAGAGTGATCAATGCAATGCAGTATAAATAATTTACAGCATTGCAGGTGGATCACAGATGGCAGAGAAAGATCATGCATGCACGCCTGCCATGAATTCTTAATTTATGAAGCACTTGTAAGTGGTAAGAAGGGAGCAAAATATGTGATATGACAGTGCCCTTTCACACCCAGTCTTTCTTCACTGATCCAGAAAATCTTACACCAATGATTTACATACTTCTTTTGAAGGGACTGTTTACCAATATCCTTGTTCCTGATACAAATTTAGCATAAATTGGGACTTTCTCACCTACAAGGGGACAACATTGTCAAGTGCTCAGGTGGCCTTGAATAATAGCAGTATCTCTAACCTTCCAGTGTTCTAGAAAGACCATCTCCCGAAGGAAGTGTGGCACTCTTAAAGTTTCTTCCTTTCTGAGTTGAATAAATGCAGTTATATGTGCATCTTTCTCAGACAAGTTAATTTAAGTCTATGTTATAGAGGTAAATCTAACATTATAGGAATGTTTTCTTCACTCCTTCATTCAACATATTTGAGCTTCTACTAAAGAGCCGGCACTAATTAAGATACTGGAAATGCAAAGAGGAATAGGACATGGTTCAGTCCTCAAGTAGCTTGCAGTCCAGTGGCGAGAGGCAGGAAGAAGACAAACATTACCAACACCATGGTGGGTGCTAGTGGAAACAAAATGCTGGGCTTCGTGAAGGTGATGGCATGTTGTGGGCACAGGGACTGTAGCAGCTTCCACTGTTGACTTATAGTTGGTGAGAAAATTTTGCAGAAGAGGGGACATGTGAACGGAGCCTTGATGTTTGAGGAGGATCTTTTAGGCAAGCAAGAATGGGAAAGGCATCCAAGCAGAGGCATTAGCATCTACAAAGGAACAGCGCTGTGAAAAGAAAAGTGTGTTCAGGAAATGACCCATCCTTCACTGGAGATGGATCATAGGATATGCATACAAGGGGGCGGGGTAGAATGAGACTTACTCTCAGAAGGTGAGCCAGAGAGACCCCAGAGCGAGCCAGAATTTGAAATGTGTTCTTTTCCCCCACCCACACAAATGATTTGTTTCTGTCCCCTTGGCTACTATTCTCATTAAAAACTTTGCCATTATGAAATAGCCTTCCTTCTCCCTTCTTTATGAACTTACCTCTTAAACATCATAAATATTAATTTTCAAGTAAATCAGCTATTAATCTTGGCAAATTATACTATCTCACTATCTCAGTAACAGGATTCTACCTATTAATCCCAGGTTTCCAGCTCAGTACTGAATTGTTTAAATCCCTGTGATGTTTTCCAGGAGTTTTACATCCTTGCTGTGCTTGCCGCCAACATCATGAACTTGCTAGCATGCCCTCATAAGCCAGGGATTCAGTCACATTCTGTAGAGTCAGTTTTATCAAAAGCACATTACACTGGATAAATCTAAGAGCAGAAAAACATCAGCTCTGAAATATACAAGAAGAAATGAAGAGTTTTAAAGTCCTAAGCACACTACAGTTCCCTAAACTGATTCTGAGCTTTCAGCTTCGAAACAATAATTCCTAACCTATTTTACTGCCTCCATAAGCTGCTGTGGGTGTTCTCTTTGGGGTCATAAAAGCCATATTTCCTGAACTGCTCAAAGTGTTTTTCGAGGCCTCCTCTCATATGAATGCAAGCATGTACAAACTTTAAAAATTCTAAGTGAAGAATTTGTCATGAGTACCCTTATTCAGACTTTTACATGAATTCCTTTAAAAGAAAGAAAAATAAAACTGCATGGATTCATTAAACTATTCAGTACACTGTAATTATAGGATTACTCAGGAGCTTCCTTCCAACAGCTGCAAGTCTTTAAAATTAATCCACACACACGAAAATCATTGCACACACTTGCACATGCACGTGCACACACACACAGACATACACATATTTCTTGCATATTAACACCTCTTCCAAAAATGCATTTAATTAGAGTCGGAGTTTGGGGGATTTGAGTCAATAAGAAACAGAATCTTTGGGGAGAGATAATGACATGAGCATAGATGTCTCCCCACCACCCTCATGGATGTCTACGGAAATAAAAAAATAAAATAGAGGAAAACTTCTATCCATCTAGAAACTAGAAAGGGTGTCATCAAAAATCAGAAGCTTTGATGAATTTCTTCAAGATGGAGCACAGACAGGACTGGACTAAAACAGGCATAGAGACATGCAAAAATTCAGTTTGTCTAGGAAATAAGAGTGGGAGAACTTTAAAATATCCCACAAGCTCCATTTGCAAGGGATTAGGGTGCAAAGAGAAAAAGGAGGTCAGGGTAGACCAGAAGTTCGCACCAAGCAGAACGTCAATGTTAGCATGCTTTTTATCACAGAGCAGGTAGCCAGAAGGAAGAAATATCAGTAAATGGGGACTTCCTTGAAGAACAGATTGTTGTCCCAAACATGAAACCTAATTGATGAAATTTCCTCATGGGGTGAGCTGCTACAAAAAGCTATCGTGGTGGTTGACAGGGTCATGACTAGCATATTTGATAATCACAGCAGATCACTTTTTAAATCTTCCTATAGATGACAAAAATAACAATCATATAGTAATCAGTAATAATCACTATTTTACCGATTTGTTTTTTAGCTTTAAAAAAATTACCATTTAAAAGAATAGATTTCAGGGCCTGGCCCTGTGGCCGAAAGGTTAAGTTTGAGCACTCTGCTTGGCAGTCCCAGGGTTTCGCTGGTTCGGGTCCTTGATGGGGACATGGCACCACTGGTCAGGCCACGCTGAGGCGGCGTCGCATATGCCACAAATAGAAGGACTCACAACGAAAATATACAACCATGTACTGTGAGGATTTGGGGAAAACAAACAAACAAACAAAAAAACAATAGATTTCATTTTTAAAATAGTATTTAAATACAACAAAATATGAATTAAAATTTGCACTTACCAATCAAAAATATTGCACCTGCATTTCATACCCTTTTTCATGGCTTTAAACACAAATAAAAACTCCAGTGATCACATAGCAAGGCATAACTACAGGTCTGTTTGTTCATTTTTATAATCAGTGTTTTCATGCAGAAATATGTAGTCCTACCAGGACTGGAGACACGATCTGTACCCGAAGCCAGCATTATTTTACTTGTTAGCATATTTGGTGATAACAAAAAGCAAGCTTACTTTGTTGGCTTTGTTACTGTTTTTAAAGTCTCTACAGATATTGCGCCTCCTAATTACCTGCACTCTGAGCCTTGATATGAGAGTGAACAGCAGATTGCATTCTGCGTAGTTATTGTAGTGTATGAGAAGATAAACTCTAGAAATCAACCCAGAATTCAGGTAGAAAGAGATGAAAATAATGTAATGAAATATGTTAGATGTGGAGGAAAGAGTCAGAGAATCCAACCTATAACAGCCAGCCCAGGAAAAAGGAAAGCCATTTTTAAGAAATCACAAAATAGGAGGGTGGTCCCGTGGCCAAGTGGTTAAGTTCGCATGCTCCACTTGGGGGGCCCAGGGTTTTGCCCTTTTGCGTCCTAGGTGGGGACCTGGCACTGCTTATTAGGCCATGCTGAGGCAGCATCCAACACAGCACAACTAGAAGGACCTGCAACTAGAATATACATCTATGTACTGGGGGGGCCTTAGGGAGAAGAAACAGAAAAGAAAAAAAGAAGATTAGCAACAGATGTTAGCTCAGGTGCCAATCTTAAAAACAAAAAAATGAAATCACAAAATAATAACAAATAAAATTCTTTAAAAATATTTAAGTTGAATAAAGACCTAAATCTTTATCAAGGGGATTTGGCAAATATAACATGTAAATAATGAAAAGAGACAATATTGTAGTATATACTAGTTATGACTCTTACATTTCACAAAATAGTGTGTGGGAGACATTTAGCTACCACGTAGGAAAGCAGATAACATACAAGAAAACAAACTTCAAATTAGATTTAGAGATCTCCTTCCCAACACTAATGCCAGAAGACAATCAAGCAATATTTATGAGGTTTTAAAAAGTAAACACCAACAAAAAATTTAACCCGAGATTTATTTATCCATCCTTGATTATGCTTCTGTGAAAAAAGCTATAGAAAAATGTTTTCAGTCTTTCAAGAGGTCAAAAAAAAATCCACCCACATACCCTTTCTGAAAGCGATTTGATGTTGTTCTCCAACTCACAAAGGGATGCACAAAACAGAGCAAGAATGGAAAGTAATTGTTAATAAAAACAAACTGAGAAGTGGCAGAGGAGAGGAGATGGAACATAAAGGCTAAGTTTTCATCTAACATATTTCTAACTACTGCTTCACTTTTCATTTGAATATTAAAGAAAAATAATATATTCAAATATTTTGAAAATCTCAAGTATAACCACTAGTAAAAAAAATATCACAGATAACTTTCCAAATCACGGAAGCAAGAAAACCACACTTCGTATTCAAGAAAATAGATCCAGGGGCTGGCCCCGTGGCCGAGTGGTTAAGTTCGCGCGCTCCGCTGCAGGCGGCCCAGTGTTTCGTTAGTTCGAATTCTGGGCGCGGACATGGCACTGCTCATCAGACCACGCTGGGGCGGCGTCCCACATGCCACAACTAGAAGAACCCACAACGAAGAATACACAACTATGTCCCGGGGGGCTTTGGGGAGGAAAAGGAAAAAATAAAATCTTTAAAAGAAAAAAAAAAAGAAAATAGATCCAATAAGTACGACTGAAAGAAGAAGATGGAATAACAAATAAGAATTAAAAGGACATAAAATGAGGTGATGGTAATAAGCCCAAATATATCAGATATGGTAATTAATATAAGTAGATTATGCTTCCTGTTAAAAGACAAAGATTGCCAAGCTAGGTTAAACAGAAATTCCAAACGTGCGATCCAGATGTCAGGTGAGATCATTTTCTCCTACAAGATCAAAACAAACAGATGCTCATTGTATTATCTCACAATGTACAGGAGCATCAATGCTCCGGGATGGTGTATTCCTAAGTTATTACTGGACTCAGGTCTTTTCATTTCTGAACTCTAAATGTCCCTTCATCTGACCTCCTACCTCTCCAGCTCTTACTCCTGCCCCTCTCTTGGGTTTCCCTAACCCCAGCTCCCTAGACACACAGTGATGTGGGTTGCACACATCGCTAAAGCTTTGGGACCAAAGGGGCCATATCACCCTACTGTGTGTCCTTCTTTCGTCCTCAAGACTCCCTGCATATCTCCAGGCCTCTCCGATTTCCAAGCCCTCACCATTGTGCTTGCAAAAACCTCAATAACCCTCCCTCTATTAAGCAGAGAGTTTATCTAGCTTTTGAACCACAAATAGTCTTCTATCCTGCCTTTGCTTTTCCAAAGACTTATTAATATCACTCTTCAAAACCTTCTACTCTGGGTCTCACCTTTTAGCAATCCAGAAAAATGGGCTTTGAAATGCCACTTTCCTCTCCCTCCTCTGTAAGCCTTTGTAAATGCAAGGGAACTGCAGATTTTACTTCCCCCCAAATATCAATTAAGCCATGGCCTATTCCCACACCCTCCCTCAGTTCCTCAAGACAGATGCTGTTTCAGTCTGGTCAGGTTTTAAATTAAACTATTTTCCTCTATTATTAAAAATGCTATCTGTGTAAGATGTATCTAAAATAAAATTAGGTAGAAGATTCAGAATAAAAGAGCAAGCAAAGACATCAATAAAATGTAAACGAAAAGAAAACAGTGAGAGTAAATAGCTTACAAAAGAAATGAATTCAGGGAAAATATTAAAGGAGAAAGAAGTTCTCGATAAATATGCAACAATCATTGACCTTTTATATGTCACTTAATAAAATATCAACATAAATGGACTTAAACTGTCAGAAATGCAAGAAATTTACAAAACACAATTATGGGGAAGGCCAATATATCTCTTATAGATCTCTCCGGCTTTTTTAAAAATAGAAAAATTATGTGATAACGTGTACCAACTCACAAAGAGATGGATAGGGATCAAAACAGCCAACGTGAAAGTGATTGCTGATAATAAACTAAGAAACGGTGAGGAAAACAGAGGAAAATGCAGAAATTTGGAGAAGAGAACTAACAATAACAATTCGACAAAAGAAAACCATATTCTTTTAAGTATTCATGAAATATTTATAGAGAAAATCTCAGTAAATTAAAAAAATAGAAGTAATTCAGTGTCACAAAATTATAATGGACTAAAATGAGAAACTAGTATAATTCCAATACAAATCCTAACAGAATTTTTTTTTTAATTTGTAGGCATGATTTTCCAGCATAACTTAAAAAATAAAGGACGAAAAAATCAAAAAAAATTTTTAAATATTATTGAGGGAAATATACTGTGCTTGACATAGAAATATATTATTGAAGAAAAATAATTAAAAGAAAGTACAGAATATAAAACAAAGTCCTCAGATCCAATTGTGTATAAAAATTATATATATTATATTTATATTAAAAATGTCATTTCATATTGGAAGAGAAAGGATGGAATGATTATTCAATAAAGTATCTTAACTGATTCACTATTTTATACTCCAAAATATATTCCTAATAGAGTGTAACATTAAATTTAAAGAAGAAAAATGCTAGAAGAAAATAAGTGAATATAATCCCATTGTTGATTTTGGAAAATATTAAAGATAGGATAGAATAGTATTAAATTTAAAAGTTTCTGGCTAACCCAAAGTTTCAGAAGCAAAATCAATAGCCAAATGATAAACTACATAGAAATATCTGCAACATATATAACAAACAGAAGGTAATGCTCTTAACATACAAAGATTTTTATGAATATGTATATACACACACACACAGTTCAGTTAAAAAGAGGAGATCAATAAGGGATATTAAGAGTCTGACTATAAAAGCAGAATTAAAAATAACAAACACACCAAAATGATCAGCCCCACAACTAGTCAAAGTAATGTAAATTACAACAACAATTGAATACAAGAGCTAGTCTATCAAATTGACCAAGTCATTTTTTTATGTTTTGTGTTATTTTGCTTTAAGATGGATCCCAGTGCCGGCACGGCTGTTGGGAACGGCTGTTCTGCTGCTGAGGTTGTCAACAGTAATAACGGTCTAGTGTGAAATTTTCTAAGTATTAAAAGTCTTAAAATTTTTCCATCCTGTTTGACTCAATGGTTCCACTTTTAAATAAATACAAGTAATTAGATATAAAAGAAAAATTAGAAACAGTCTAAACTGACTAAAAACAAGGGATTGTATAAATAAATGATGACATGATAGGTAAATATAAAATTTATAGTATAGAAAGATATTGATTAATGATAAAAGAAAATGTTCAAGATTCAATTTACATTAAGAAGATATGTACAGAATGATCCAATTTTGTCAAAGCAAAAATAGAGCAGTGTACCAAGGGCAAGTGGTAGTCTAGTGGTTATGATTGGCATTTTCAGTGCCGTGGCCCCTGGTTTCTTTTCCCTGCAGGGAACTGATACCAACTCTGATGTCAGTTTCCCTACATTAAACCCAGCATATAAGGGGTTAAAAACCAAAACCCTCATTCCCTGCTTACTACCTGGTTTCCTGGCTCCAGAATCCACTATCATCCATGGAGACAGACACTGCCAGTGACAAGCACCTGGATTCATTATCTCCTCCCTGCAAAGAGATATAGGCTGGTGGGAAAGATGCTGACCAGCAACGTCATGAGCTCCCTCCTCTCTGCAAGTCATCTCAAGGCCAAAGACAGGCTGGTGGGAAAGCTCCAACCAGCAAGGCCATATGCTCCCCCTCCCCTACCTAAAACCCCAAATAAAAACCCTTCCTTTTAACTTTTCGGGGAGTTTGGGATTTCAGCATTAGCTGTCCTCTCTCCTTGCTCAGCACTGTGCAATAATAAAATTCTTACTTCCTTCCACTACACGCAGTGTCAGAGATTGGCTTGCTGTGCAACCAGTAAGCAAACTCACTTCAGGTTTGATATCAGAATCACGCAACCCATCTATCAGTTGTCATACTCTAGTGGCTGCTGTTGCTGTGATGCTGAAGGCTATACCATCATATTTCAAACACCAGCGGGTCACCCATGGTGGACAGGTTTCAGAAGAGCTTCCAGAGTAAGACAGACTAGAAAAAAGGACCTGGCTATGAAACCCTGCGACTAGCAGCAGAGCATTGTCTGATGTAGCACCTGAAGGAGAGAGGATGGTGCAATAAGATCAGGCACGGTTCTGCTCCGCTGTACACAGGGTGGCTAGGAGTCAGAATCAACTCGAGGGCACTGACAACAAACCAAGGACAAGACGATGGGAGTGGCCATCTTTGGAGAGGAAGACTATTTTATTGCTGACATTGTTTAGAATTGTGGGCAAATGATGTTAACAAGAAGCAGGTCCACTAAAAGTTTTATTATTGCTCTTCAATTCTCCACGGACAATGGATCCCCGGTAGCCTGAACTGTGTGTGGCCTCTGCCATCACTCCCCACTAGGTGTAGCTCTGAAAATGTGTTCATGGGACTGACAGACAGGAAAAAACACTTTAAAATGTAACAGTGTTTTACCACGAACATATATTTATTTTTAAACAAAAGAAATATCTACTTTAATTTTTTAATAAGCCAGAAGTTATTACTACTAAAGTCTTGACCATGGAGATGCATAAAAAATGAGAATTCATGAAGACACTCTTTTCTCCCCAAATTCAGAGTTTGCCACAATATCCACTTGCTGAGTTGAGTGGTGCTTTCTGAGAGTCAGCCCTGGCCCAGCCTGACCATTTCTCTTCTTCCTGATAGTCCCGCTCTGCCACGCCCGAGCGTTTGTGCTTCCTTCCAAAACTACCTAACATTCTTACTTCTTGGCCCCAACCTTTACCACCGGCAATGCCATCCTAAAAAAGTCTCAAAAAGCCTATCGTTGCAAAGTAAATCTGGCTGACAGCAAAGGAGAAGGAGGGTAAAGAAGTGGAATGAAACAGTGCTGACTTGCCAGTGACAACCATTTGGCCCCTACAGCCCTCTATTGATCTATTGAGCGCCCTTTGGCCTCTCTATTGACAGGAATAGCCTGGGGGCTGATTTGTGTGTCATCCTGTTGTGCTTTCTTTTGAGGCAACCGTAAACCTGGGTTCAATATACAGTAATTTCTCAAATTCTAAAGATTACATTCTTGAAGAAAAATTGTGATTGCCAAGAAGGTAAAGTTCTAGAAACATCTAAAGCAAGCCATATTTATGAACATTAAAACTCTGCTCCATGGTGTCAAAAATCTGTTTAGGAAAAGCTACCTGCTGCATTAGAATCTGTGAAGGCAGAATCTCTCCCGTCTTTTCTGTTAGGCACACAGTGCCTCTTTTTAAAGTTTTTTAACATCTCTATGTTTATTGTCATCTTGCAATTTAATTTTGGGGGCTGGCTTTCTCCCAGGAAGGGTCTCTGTAAGTCTCAGCAAAATGCATGTGCCTCTGTGGAGGCTTACTCAGCGTGTCCAAAGGATAGAGACTCAACCCCACCTCCCACACTTGCCCATATGGCTTAGAGGATTTAAGAGCTCTTTTATCACGTTTAGGTGTAACAGAATCAGGTTCATTTTTCCCCACTGCCCAGAAAGCCAAACGCTGAGAAGAGATTGCAGCAGAGAGAGAGTTTACTCACAAGGCAGCCATGTGAGGAAGTGAGAGCATGAGCCTCAAATTTGCTTCCGGGAAAATAGGGACTCAGGGATATTTATGGGATAGGGGGCAAGGTGGTCTAAAATGTGGAGACAGATTACTGGAGGTGAGGAGAGGTGAGGTCACTGATGATCTGTGCAAGCATAGTCAGACTGCATCCCTCTTCATAGGACCCATGTTCACAAAATGGCGGTATTAGCATGATCTGAGGGTGGAGTTTTTAGCCTCTTGATGTCAAAAGGTCACCTATCGGACATCTGCGTGGGCCCAGTTGATGAGTTGCTGGTCTCAACTGGCCTGAAGTGGAAAAGGAGTTCTAATTCCTGAAAAACAGCTCACATACCCATGACCATGGTGACCCAGGCTCCAGGGAGATGTTATCTGTAGGAGCCTAGTGGGAGCCAGACAGCATATTGCCTAAGCAGCTCTGTTAACAATAGGTGGGTTAAACAGCTAAAAGCTATAATCAGTAATTGCAAAAAGGAAAAAAAAGCTTTAGTTCCTAGCTACTTAATCATCAATGGCGAACTCTTTGCTTGTTTCATAGGGAGCTAAGGGAAGCAAATACATGCAAAAAGGAAAGAGGCTTTTCATAACAGTCTCATCTCTTCTCAGTCCCCGACCAAACTCACCCTCCCGCAACCTGCCTAACCATGATACAAAATTCAGAGTATAGCTAACGGATTCTAAATTTCTTTTAAAATTCTTCCTGAAGTATTGTTACTTCTCTGTTAAACCTGCAGGATAGATATGCATTTGTGTTAGTTATTCTCTCTCCCTTTTTTAAAATATACATTGCAAATAATTAAGATGACTATTCTTAATAATAAGACAAAACAACTAAATGTTCTGCAGGGAAGTCCTTTATCTTTCACTTCAGAATGTGTTTTGGTTCTTATATTTGAATATGAATGATCTGGAAATTCACTTCAAACCGAAGAACCAAAACCCTTGGGAACTCATCTTGCATCTACTACTGAGTAACCTCTGCAGGTTATTGCCCCTCTCCCAATTCATTTCCTGTTAGAGAAAACAAACAGGGAGATCAGAGACTGAATCCAGGGCCCGTCCAGTATAGAAAATCAAAGCATCTCCGAGTTTGTCTTTAAATAACAAAGTCTGGCTGTGAAGAATTGCTATCTAGATCCCACAGCACAGCTTCGTCTTATAACTCACTCCAAACTGGAAATAGCTCTTCTCTCAGGCTCCTACCCAGCTGAAAGCTGACTTGCACTGTCTCACTGACATTCCTTACACGTGGAATCCTCAACGTATCTCCTGTAGAAACGAAAACTACATGCAACATAAAAACAAAAACCAGAGACAAACCAAACTAAGTAACTAAGACTCTTCTGAAAGAGATGGGATATTCCACCACTTCATTTCCAGCCACTTAAAATCTGGTTGCCACTTTCTTTCTGGGAAATTCAGTAAGAGATAGCTGAGCATATCAAGATCTCAGGCTCTAGCTGTAGAGAGGATTTGGGGAGCTGGCTCTTGCTAGTCAGACTGGACTCACAAGAGAGGCCCAGGGCCATCTCAAAGAATCGCAGGCACATATCCAGGCAATGAGTGATTGCGCCTACAGACCAAAACATCCGAGTGACTTGATTGGAGCCCTTTTCTGTGTGTGTGATCCCTCTTGGTTGATTAATCAGTGAATATGCCCTCATTTATTCTCTTTGAGGACGCAGCTGTGGAGAGCAGGCACATAGACACATCCTGTCTTAGAAAAGTGCTTTTCATTCCTTTCAGCTGCTTCCCTGTCCCCGTCCTAAAATGGCACCTCCGGCGGGGAGCCTGATGCTTAACTTCCAAAATCACTAGAGAACAAGGTTGAAGGACTCCATTTTAACTCTTATTTTGCTTAATGTCACCCCAAAGTTGGAGACATTCCAAAAGTACACTTCTCAAAAGGGCAACTTTGTTTCTAAATAACATGCCCATTTAACAAGATACAGTTTTCTTTGGCTGCTATTTCAAAACCCTTTCCCAGGCTTCGTGCCTGTGGTCACTTGTCTTTGGATGTCTTACAAATGGCCTCCTGATTGAGGTAGTTGGGAGAGTATCTCCTGAGTCACTATGTATTTAAGTTGGGTTAAATATAATAAATTATATATTTCAAATTAAAATGAGTGTTTTTTAAATGCATATACCCAACAAGGTGAAGCATTTCCAACACAAGGTCAAATTTAGTTACAGGTGTGATGGAAACTGTCCCTAACCTTATTAGGCAGGTCTATAATATTAAATGAGTGAATTCATCCTAGGACTTGAAAGGGCTTTGTTTGGAGTTTGTGTTAATGGCCACTTCTTGAAAGACTGCAAAATAACAAATTACTTGGAAGAAGAGACAGTCTCTAGATATTGCCTATGATTAACTGAATAGACCTTTCTTTCACCCATCAATTGCTCATTTCAAGTGGCCCAAAGTTATTGCATTTCTGCAATCGGAGGGTTTTTTTAATTTTCAAAAAATAAGAGCACCATGACTCATCTTGAGATTGTAATATTCAGCCTAAGTACTCATCCAGTGTCAAATTAAAAAAAAAAAAATGTACTCTTAGAACTGAGATGTTGCCATTCCTCTTAATAATGTTCTTATATGCCAAAGTAGCTTAGAAAATAGCTATTAAAAACAGAATTGCCATTCACATATTGGGTTTCATATATGCTATATCACATTATATTCCAAATCTGACTTGTTAGGCAATGTGGGATTCTCAAATTCTACGAAAGCAGGAGAAAGGAGATTAATAAAGCAAAATGTTCCTTACGCTTTTTGGAAGGAAATACTCAGAGTGAATTGTTTTTATTCCTAATATTTTGACTGTTCCACAGGGCTGGAAGTGCTGGCCATGTAACCCACAAGAGAGATATAAGAGGAAATCTCCGTAAGATTTTCAAAGCAGCTATAAAATGGAAAGTAAATTTAACACGGTTTCTAAAATGCAATATTAAAAGTGTAAAGAATGCCATTTTGCCAAAATTTCTGTTGTCTTTTGTAGTCTTCTCTCTGTCATTGGTTCCCTTGCAATGCTTTTCTTCTAGGACCTGGCCTTCACCAGTTTCCCATCTGAAACCTAAAACCAAGAGCTCTCAGATGTAAACAAGTAAAGATAAACACACAGATTGAGGGGAAATGCTAAAGGAATTATAAGGCACCTAAGCAAATGCCTCATTTTACTTTGATCTCAAAGTGCGGTGCATGCACCAACAGTATCCACACCTCCTGGGGACTTGTTAGGAAAGGCAGGTTCTTGGATGTCACCCTAGACCAATGAATCAGAAACTTTGGGGATACAGCTCAACAATCAGTGTTTACCAAGTATTCTTGGTGATCATGATGCATCCTGAAGTCTGAGAACCACCTACCTATAGGAAATATCTGAAGTTCTTCCAATGAATAATGAAGTGTGCCCTAGATCCTATGTGCTCACTAAAATGTGACAGTAGTGACCAGAGATAAAGTTAGAGAACCGGATGTGGGTGGAGTAGCAGTGACAGTGACGTTATTTCATCTCCAAAAAATCACCCACTTGCAGCTTTTGCCCAGTCTCAGTGTCATTACCTGTGACACCGAATTGTAGAGCAAGCTCATTGGACACAAAATCACAATCACTCCAACAATAAAATGGCCAATGTTCATTGAACACATACTATAAGCCGGGCATAGTTCTAAGTGTTTGACATTCATGAAATCTTCTAGTCTTCACAATCACCTTAACATTTTCCATTTACAAGTGAGGAAACTGAGACCCAGACAGAGTAACTGGAACGGAGTTCCATGCTAGTCAAGTGGATGACCATTTTCCCTGGAATATATTTTCTTGTCTCCAAGTGATGACAAAATTATGATGAAAAAATAAAATATACATGTCAGTTCATAATTGCTACTTTCTGGTTTTTAATATGAAACAAAGTCCTTTATACAATTCCTCGAGTGCAATTACGTAACACTAACGACAATAACCACAGAATGAACCAGATAAACAAAACTAAGCTGTCATGCACAAGATACATATATAATCTTTCTTGACATGCTAAACTAGTTCTGATCCCACAGAACTAACCTCAGCCTTCATACATCATCCCCAAGGTTCACTTTCAGGCTGAGCAGTCAGACCTTGGCTGGAGAGCCTGCTCCTCAGAAAGTCACGAGCCATTTCTGCCACTGAAAGGTCAGTGGAGAGGAGAGGGCACCAGAGAGACTTGCGAGGGGGTACAGAACACTCACATCTACAAATTCCCGAAACCAAACAGAGGCTCATTTCTATCTTCTTGCCTCTTCCTTTGATATAACAGTCATTTAAATTTTGCAATTCTCCACCTACACACTTACACCTTATACTTAGTAATTTGTTTTACATTTGGTGTTACACTATTGAATCAGTAACTGAAGTTTTCTTTTTCAGTGATCAAACGAAAATTCATAAGACTAACAAAATATAATAGCAAATTAACCTGGTTTCTTCAAAAGTTCCCTTACCACTAGTCTCTGTGGCCACTTTAATAGTTAATTATTAGAGACCCATAACATGTATTTCTGGAGTAACTGTGTTCCAAGCATCACTAACATTCTGCTTATCCACTTCCCCTGCTATCACGGAAGTCTTCTACTCCACCTGTGCTCATTCATCTTTTCTAGTAGTGTATTTGTATTTTCGGAGCTCTGTACAGTGTATATGCACATCAACAGTATTCTGAGCAAAAGATGTTCAGTAATATATTTAAGATACAAATTGATGTTTTTAAGACTGAAGAATATATTCCAAAAGAATACAATTAAGAGACTGAATATTTTTATAAGTAGTGTTACTTAATTTATATTTAAAAATATTGCGCAAATGAGAAAGAATGAAACAGCAACCTGGCTGTAGGTTTAATTCTTGCATGGTCATAGCAGTGGAGTGGTGGCAAAGCCATCTCCTACAAATGCTGGCTGCAATCTGATACTGCACCAGAATTAATTATTTGTTTTAAGCCCTGTAAATACAACTGTGCTTCTTGGAGTGAAAACTGGTCATGGGTGCTCTAAATCTCTTGATGAAAAATTCTTGTGATTTGGAAGCCAGAATAAAAATTTCACAACTGCAAAGATGAGTTCTACCTTCTTTCAGGCTTCCAGACTCAGGAAAAAACACAGCTGAATGTCAAATAAATAACCTTTTCTACACTTTCTAGCCGCAGAGTGCTATGGGAGGGAAGGCATTAAATAATAAACACCTTCATATAGGGTTTCTGAAATGATTCTGAGATGAGCAGTGAAAATCCACAGTTCTATTGAGTAGAAAGACTTGTTCACACGGGAAATCATCTTTCCTAGTCACTTTTAAAGCTAAAAACTGATTAGGGAACCTGTTACTTCAGTTCACCTACGGCAATCTGTTTGCTTAAGCTAAATTAGTATTTACCAAATCTCTCCTATAAATGAAACTATAGAGGGACTCAGGGGTAGGGAGGAAACCCATTTCTTTTTTCTTTCATCAGTATTTATTGAGCACCTACTAGATCCCAGGGCTGTTCTAAGTCCTCAGGATTTTGGTCGTGAATGAAAGAAACACAATACCCCGTAAGGTATATTCTAGGAGCAGGAATAGACAAGAAACAAGATGCACAGCAATAGTAAGTGCTATAAAGAAAAATAAAACAAGAAAATGGGCTAAGGAGCGATGTCAGGAGCCATTGTACACGACTAGGGCAGGTTGTTCTTCCCTGAAAAGATGGTGAGGGAGGTAAAAGAGGAATCTAGGAAGACGTCTGAGAGAGGATCATTCCAGGGACAGGGAGAGAGTGCGAAGAGCCAGAGACAGGAGACTGAAGGCTCCTGAGGGTAAGAGCAACATGGAAGCCTGTGTGGCTGGAGAAGAGAAGACAGAGCAAAAATAGCAGGAGGCGAGGACAGAGGGGTAAAAGGAGACAGATTACCTACAGCCTTTTTATAGGTCGTTGTAATGACTTTCATTTTTGCTCTGAGTGAGAGGGAAGCTGTGCTGGGCGTTTAAGCAGAGGTGAGAAATGCTCTAAGCTAGCTTTTTAAGTGTTCATTCACCGACTCACTAAGAAAACTGATATATAACAAGTTTGCAGATACGCAACAAATTACGCTATTGAAGAATGAATGCAATCATGAATATATTATTAGCTAATAAACTCTGAGTACTTACTATGTGCCAGGTTATTTCACAAATGTGTACAGTCAACCTATTCTGGAATTTAGTTGAGGAAATTGAAGCTTGGAGAGTTTATTTAACTAATCCAATATCAGACTAGATGTCGCAGAGCTGGCCTTCAAACCCAAGTATTCTGAATTTTAACTCCTTGGTAAGGAAGCCTTGGGCCTTCTGGCTTCCTCAGTGCTCGGGGGAACACAATAGTGTCCTCTGTCTGGAAAGTCAAAGAAGGTAACAGCTGAACTGGGACTGGAAGAATGAGTGGTTTTCCTGGAAGAGAATGGGGCAAAGTCATTCCAAGCAAAGGAGAGTGTGGAATGTCCAGGAAGAGGTCTTGTGTGGCTGCAGCTTGGCAGCCCACAGCAGAGGCCTGGGATGAGACCAGAAAGGTGGTTTTAATAGGTTCTGACTCAAAAGGAAGACTTTCCTCTTTGCTGAGATAATTTTTTCCTTTAAACAAGCAAGGCTAGGAAGAACCCCGCTAAAATGTTTGCCTGTAGACAAAAACCACGTGTATAATTATATATTTACTATTTGACTTCTTCCATAGACATCAAGCTTTCCAAGGGCAGGAACCTACTGTCCTGTTTACTGCTGTTTCCCACCTCCTAACACTGTGCCTGCAATAAGTACCTGGGAACCGTTTGTTAAATGGAAGTATGAATGCTTGTAACATGTAAGAGGCTTGGGTGACGTGTTTTCAGTAGCAATATATACTTCTCTTTTGAAAGTTCAAGTCCAGGAGAGGGTGTGAATGGTAGCCCTGCAAAGCCAGCCACCAGGTCCTTCTGCGCTCTGAGGAAACTGCAGCATTCACACAGCTAGCATATGCTACGTCTAGTGGCCAGCCAAACTCCCTTAGCCTAGATGTCAGTGATTTGCTAGACTCCTGGTTACCACTCTTGGAGCAGAGTTCCCACAGATTCCAAGACCTTGTTATCTGAGAGGGAAGAATCAACTCGACTAGGAAATGAATAGACTTTGTTAGGTTATCAGTCCCTGGTGGGGGACACCCCCTCATCGCCAGGTCTTGCTTATCAGGAGTAGCACCAATGATGTCATGAAGGAGACAATATAGGGATGAAACAAGTTCCTGTTCCCATAGGCTTAGCATCTGAAAGCAAATAACAGACTTCTGCAACAGGAAGTTATGCCTGATTAATCGAGAGTGATATGAGGGTCTCAAGTGAGCATGTGTATAAAATGGAACCACCAAAATTCCACCAGTTTCAAAAATGTATCAGGCTTTAAAAAAGGATATTGTCAATGTTTTCCTCTAAAATTTTAAAAGAAAACCCCTACTGGATGGGAGACTAAATTTTCAGAGTAGAAAATGATGCAGAAATAGGAATTAATGGATAAGACAAAAATTGGAGTTTTCTATAGGAAAAAGTGTAAATGAGGTTGCTCCACAGACATCATCCACAGAAGTCTTCTCTGGGATATTCATGAGCGATCTAGATTCCAGAACAATAATTCTCTATATAAATTGACTCTTCAGGGTCCCTGAATCACCTTGAATATATATTCAAATATGTATTTCTATTGAAAAATGAATTAACCTCGTGGTTAAGAGTAGTTAGACTTTTATATCAGAAACGCTAGGGTTCTATCCTCAGCTCCACAAATTACGAGTTAGGTGATCTTGGAAAACTGCTTAACCTTTCAGGTTCATCAATTTCCTCATTTATAAAGTGGGTACAATAATCTATCTCTCACTGTTTTCCAGTACAGGTTGTATAAGATAATGTGTCTAAGATACTTAGCATATACTTGCAACATTAGATGCTCTAAATAGATGGCAGTTATTCTTATTGTCACTATAGTTTGTTTTTTGTCCAAATTCTGAAAGGAATCCATTACTCTAAAAACAGAAAAAACATGTAAGAACTATTGGTCTAGAACAGTAGTTCTCAAAGTGTGATCTGTGGAACCCTCAGTCCCCAAGACCATTTCAGAGTATCTGAGAGGTAAAAGCTATTTCTTTAACAATGCTACAATGTTTTGTTTTGTTTTTTTATCGTGTTGACATTTGCACTGATGTTGCAAAAGCAATTTTATAGTAGAGAGAAAAAGAATAGTCAACTACGTACTGCCTCTTAAAGTTGCTGCTCAGAAGTGCTGCACACCATTTCCACTCACATTTCATTGGCCAAAGGAATCCATATATCCAAGCCTGAGTTTACCATTGTGGGTATGTTAATAAATATGTGGCACACTGTAAAAGTGACACAAAAGAAATGGGAAAAGGCAAGACAAAAGCCACTAAAATCATTCCCAGTGGAAGGCATTATAATTAGCACTCATTTATTTTGCATTAAAGTACATCTCAGGACATACAGTTGATGAGAGTAATATCCTGATGGATAGTAAGTTGGACAGAGACTAATTCATCAGATTCTAAAATTTTTTGATGTTGTTAAATTGTATAATGTTATATGTGCATTCCTTGGGCTAGGTTATAATCTTAGCGCGAATTGGTCCACCGCATTCTAGTCCTGAAGCCCACTCTAGAGACAGTTCAAAGCGCTTTTGTTACCCATTTCTCCATCAGCAGCCAAGTATTTGCTAATTAGTATATTTAAAGGTTAGAAGTGGGTTTTAATAGGTGAAAGTAGTGGCTTTTCAATTGCCACCATGAATGTTAGAAATAGGTTTTAATTGGTTAATTAAAGGTATTCAATATATTCATAAATTGGCTAAGATATTTCTTAGACACATCTTATCATTACCAATCTAACCATTTGAATTCAAATGATTTCTGGTTGCCTAAAGCAACCAGAAAGTAAGAGAATTCTGCCTCTAGACTCTTGGGTTTGACGTGAGTGAAAATTCATACAAATTGGTGATTTGTATGAATCCCAAAAGGGCAAGAGCTTAAAGAAGAGATTGCACGAACTGAAGTGCCAGTTTGCTGATGAGTGTTGGTTAAGGTTTAATGCATACAGGCAGGGCAGAATTTGGTTGAGCAGCAATATTATCCACCCAAAGGAACTTAAAGGTACATGACCACGTCGACACAGGTTAACTTACAAGAGTGTCCTGAATTGTTACTGCTTTAGATTTTTCTCCATTACATTTAACTAGTTGTGCGTGTGTGCTGTTTTATTTTGATACCTTTTTTTCGGACGCGATGTCACACCCAAGTGTGTGATTCATTTCAGCTTAGAGAGAATTAAACTATAATGGAAATTAATATGAAAGAAAAACATGACCAAGGGCTAAATTAGCATTTACTATATCCTGTAGTTAACCATTTAAAAATTTGGAAATCCTAGTAATTAATCACTAATTGCTATTCCATAGACATTTAAGGGCAAGTTATAACATTATTATGGACCCTATGAATGAGGAAGGAAAGTGACTTTCCAAGAGTCAAACATCTACTTAATCTTAAATATAACTCGGGAACTAAATTCAATACCTCCTTCCTACATCCTTAATCTCTGGATAACAATAATATTTGCAACGTGACCTTACCTTGTACTCTGATGTAGGTTATAAAAGGACAGGGGAAAAAATTGTTTGTGTGAATTATCTTTGTATGTGGGAATTATCTTTCATAATTTATCTTTCATAAATCCTTCAGGGAATTTAATTTGTTTCAGTCATGAATCACACCATGTTTAACAACTGTTTTTGAATCAAACTTTCTATATCATGCTACCTGGAATACTACAAAACAAAAAAAAGTATTTAAATCACATCCATAATTTTATATAGGTTCTCAAACTGCCCCTTAGATAGTTCTATGCTGGTCCAAAAAATGAATCAGTAAAAATCTAAAACTTTTATATACTCCTTTTAAAATGAAAGAGTTTAATTTCATATGATAAATAAACATCACCGCCACAGTGAGATGTCAACTTTATTGATTTTCCTGAATATATTGCCTAATATATCAAACATTATTGAAATTTAGGCAAGCCTGAAGGTGGCCTATCTATGTGCATGTGTTTCTGAACCTTAAGAGTCTGAAAGGAGAATTGGGTACCCAGTGACATCAGCGCTTCTTGAGTACTTGTTTATACTCAAGAACATTCAGTCCGACGACTTAAATGTCAGTTGAGGGTGTGTCTTGCCACATCCTTATTTTGTACTTTTGCTCCCTTATTCTGATACCCTGTATGGAATAACTTCAGACTAGTATTTCACTCACGTCACTTTTAACGCTACATTCATTTATTAACAGAGCAGGCATACCTTGTAACACAAACCGATATGTGTACGTTGAATAATTTAATCCATTTTAAAATAATTCTATAGGACATTATAGCCAATGACAGACTTGCAACTTCAAAGTATTTACATGAAAGCAATTTTTAAAATGTGCTTAGATTTGACATGACATTTTCATACTATTGAAGACGTACATTCTTAAATAAATAGTTTGAAATCACTGCTATTACAAATAAATATGGTATCATTTTGTTTCTGGATATTGAGACAGGTAATAGTGTTTGATGATATTGCCCTGAAAATGGATTTTAATCTTCAATCTCATGATTGTAATTCTTAGCAAAACTATTTATCCTTTGGTTGTTGCAGCTGTAAAGCTGAATGTCAAGTTCACAGTTTGCATATTTGTGCAGATTTGTTTAGAAAATGAGTTCTGTTGTGAACTTGTCTCAAAATTGCCAAATGGGTGTGTAATGAAAACACATCTGCTAAAGAAAAGAGAGAAACCAAGTTTGAGAAAGGAATTAGCAAGAAAACATTAGTTTAAAAAGTTCTTTGATAATTAAACTATGTTGCAAATGAAGTGCATCTTTTCCCAAACATGCTATTCATAGCATCCATAATCATCAAATAGCAGGCGCTCCAGGCAGAGCCAGAAGTGGATTAGCCACAAGCAATTAAGAATAAAGCAGAAGAGGGTGGCAGTTGGAGGTGAGTTAGCACTGGTGTCACGTCCCAATATCAAATACCAAGAAAACAACGTTTCAGCACGATGTTCAAAAAAAGAAAGATCAACAATTAAAGTGACTCTGTGTGTCTTTCCCCACTAGGTGGGGAGAAAATTTTGAAAGGGCTTTCTTGGATTTTCTCTGATTTAGGGTGTCAACATTTTAACCTGCTCAAGTGCCAGCTCGTCAATGAGGTTTTCGCTCAATATACACATGCACACGTACATGTATATGTATACATACATACATACGTGTATGTACATTGAGAGAAAACCTGACTGGTGGAGATTTGATAAGCGAATTTCATTTATAAATTATGTATTTATAAATTACTTATGATTTATGAATAAATATATACAAGACCCCAATCAAAGTCTTCAAATCCTATCCCTCTTTGATTGCGCTATCTAACATATTATATATTTCCTTGATTATCTCTTTATTATTTACTCCACTCAAAAGATAAGCCTCTTAAAAACAGAAACTTTCTCTTTAGTTTTCTGCTATATCTCTAGAATCAGTCCCTGACACAGAGTTGAAATCCATGAAAATGTGCTTAATAAATGAATGAATCAATCTAGCAAATATAAGCCTCTTTTTAGCTCTAAGAGAAATATTATAAACATTTGTCCAAAATGTTTTGGTGTACTTCTGTCTGGATAAAGAGGCTCCTTTTAATCCCATGCTTCTCTAAAACATCTGCACTTCTTAGGAGAAAATTCCACAGATGATTAGAATATCTCTGTAAACAAGGAAGTATATCATGTCTTCCCTGTACAACATTTGATTCATTTGAGAAAGAAATTTGCTTCTAGCTTATAAATCTGTATTTGGCCACTGGTTATTATTTATCACTCTTTCTTCACATTCTGGGAATTCAAAGTTTTCTATACATCTTTTTAGTGAATGCCTTGTCCAAGTAGCTTTTTGTTATTTGAATAAGCCAGGTTTGAGAGTTATCAACTGAAAGAAAGAAAGAAAGAAGAAAGAAAGAAAGAAAGAAAGAAAGAAAGAGAGAGAGAGAAAGAAAGGAAGGAAGGAGGGAAGGAAGGAAGGAAGGAAGAAAGGAAGAAAGGAAGGAGGAAAGGAAAGAACAAGCAGAGATAGATAAATTCCCTAAAAGCATTATAAAGCATATTCCTCATTTTTCTCTCCCATCAAATCTTAACAATAATTGGACATTAGAGAACAAAATTGATAACTGAGCTCCCTTTCACCAAGACCAAACTCTGCCAGGAGCAGAAAGAAATCTTGTCAAAATGCAAAGCTAATCAATCATGTTACCTCATGCTTAAACCCCTGCAGTAGCTTCCCATTGCTCTTAAAGTGAAGAACAACGTCCTCAACACTGCTTGAATCTCCACCTGGCCCGGTCCTAGCTTATCTCCCTAGTCTCATCAATCACTGCTCTCTCACTGCCTTCTCTCAATTTCTAAATTCTTCATTCTTTTTCCAAATGCCAGGCCCCTGATCTTGCCATTCTGTCTATAGCGCTCTTAATCATCCTTAAGATCTCAGTGAGATCCCTTTCTCTGGAAGCTTTTCCTTCCTCAAATTCTCATTCTAGGCCAGGTTCCTTTGTTAGAAGCTCCCACAGAAAGTTCTTCCTTCCTTTCCTCCTTCCTTCCTCCCTTCTCCCCTCCTTCCTTCCTTCCTTCCTTTCTACCTTCCTTCCTTCGTTTCTTCCTTCTTTCCTTCCTTCCTCCCTCCCTCCCTCCTTTGTTTTACAGCACACATCTTTATATGTAATCATCCACTCTTTTGCATTCTCATCTAACTAATACTTGTCTCCCCGAATAATCTGTAGGAGAGCAGAGACACATCTTTTGCTTACCCCTGTTTCCCTGGCTCAAGAATAGTGTCTGGCATATGCAATAGGACGTCACTAATACTTGCTACATAAATGAGGACTGATAATTTTCAAATTGCATGACTTGCCTTGCTAATGAAAGTCAACTATTATTTTACAGTACTTCTTGCTTAATACAGTAATAATTAAGGTCTGAAATTATGTTTATGGTCTTTCCTTGTTGCCGTGCACATAGGTAGTTAAAGAGTAGTCAATAAAGAAGGAATGTCAGTGAGGAGTATCAACATCATGGGCTTTTTCCCTGTGCTGAGTGCCTGTAAGTCCATCCAAGTTTGGGACATTCATTTCCATAGGGAGTCGAGAAGGCAGAAGCATCATGAAAGGACACTTGGGTAGTTTCGCCTATGATCTTCAAGAAAACAGTTTTATGACAAAATGTTGATACTAATAATTAAATCAATAAAAGGGAAAATGTGAAAACAAAGCATCCAGACCTTGTGGAACATTTCCAGGGAAACATTTAGCTACTCTATAGTGAGAACACCATGTTTTGTGATGTGAAATGTTTCATGCCTCACAGGATAGAAGTTATGAGAGATCAGTCAGTAATCAAAAAGTAACACCATCCGTTAACCAAAGCAAGACATGACACCAAGATGATGAATGAGGCTTCTTTTCAGAAATGGGGAAAAAAATGAATGAAGACTTCAGACATTCAAATCAGTCTGGCTTCCCTCTGGGATTTCTGAGAGGATTTTACATTTAAGTGTTCCTGCTTGGTTTCTCCCATATTTTTACGTGGATGTGACCCCAGAAGATACCCCATTAACACTTTCAGTATAGACTCAAATCAACAAAAATAATTAGAACATATAGAGAAAAAAGAATGGTGTTGGCCAAGCTTTTTATCCTGGATCTGATATTGAATAACTGGGTGACCTTGGTGAAAAAACTTGACCTCTCTCTTGAGTCCTACTTACTTGCAGTACAGAATTTAGTGAGAAACATACAAATGATTGTTACCATGCCCCCTAACACCTGCTGGAGAGGTGATACAGGTTAATGTCATCTTTCACCTTAGTCTGTGTGTGTGTGTGTGTGTGTGTGTGTGTGAACTCAAGGTGTGTTCTAGAGTGCTGAGAGGGCTTTCTTTGGTGTCCCTCCAGAATCTCCTAACCTGCCCAATGATGCATGGGATACCTCAGAAGGGACAGAGCATTTCATTCTATAATTAACATTAGAAATTAACGCATGAATCACCCTGGGAGAGGTGACACATAGAATTTCATACTAAGACTTAAAAGATTTCAAGGAGCTCTCTTCCTGAGAGTGAATTTTGACAGGGTTAAGCAGCCGAGGGGAGTGAATGCTGATGATTGGGGAAGAATAAAAATGAGCAAGCTAGGAGCACCAAAAGCACGTTGCATTTGCTCCACATCTTTGCCTGGAGCAGGCCCTGGGGAGCAACTTGGAGAGGACAGTTACACACAATTCAAATGTTGGTAAAAACACCTCACCTCCATCCCCAGGGGCAAGTAGGCTTATAGGGTTGTAGCTCGGGCCCAGTTCACACTGCGAACACTTACCTATATAAGCAATCATACCAGCACTTGGAACTGCACCTGTGAGAACCCATCTGGTTCTAAAATAGCAAATGGGATCTTCTGGAACACCAGAGTTTAAAACACGAAGACCTATGACAGTTCAGGGAGGCTCCTGTAACTACTTTTGCTTGTTTTCGATTATGTTTTTATGTAATTTTTGTTTGCTTATTTATTTCGCAGCCAAAATGGAAAGCATATCTTTAAAAAATATTCATAGACTAAGGAGACACTGGGCACTTCACATGGCCTTATGCTGAATGATAACAGCCCATTGCTAAGGATCACAGTGCAGATGGCACACACAATTAGTAGGAGGATTCAGCCTTTCTGACAGTCTCATTTCGTCTGATTTTGATAAAATAACAATCCAATGAAAATGAGTTCCTGTGGTTTGAGGAGTATTCTGGCATATTTTAGATTGAACATTAAATAATAGAGTCTTGTTCTGTATCTAATATTAGTTCCCAGCATATCTGTCCTCAACACCCTTCAAGCCGAGTTTTCCCAAACTTTTGTTTTCTTTGTCTTGTGCCGTAATCATCAAGAAAATGTAAGACGAAAATGAAGTTGAGGAGGCTGCTGAGTCTCTACAAGTGTGTGTAATTGATGTCATGTTGACCCACATTCCAGAGGTGTGCGGAAAACACAGAGACAGGTAAAAAGAAGTGGAAAATTAGGTAGTCCTTGACATTCCAGAGAGAACCAGCAATCTGACACCAGGGATAGGGCCTATTTGGGGACCAGACAGAAGAGATAGTTCTTCCAATCGGAAACGGGACTGTGTCTGGGACCATTTAGGTCATCTCGACAACAGCCTTTCATTTAAGTGCTGTTTACTATAGGGTTCCCTCTCTCAGTGCTTTTATAATGGGCATCTTAAAGGCACTGTTGGCCTTCTGACACCTTCACCTACTTGGAAGTCCCTCCTGTCCTGCACCAAATGACATTCCTCTTAGCCGTGTTTACCAATTCAAGAATCCTTTCAAGATACTGAAATTCAAAGTCCTGTCAAGAACATCTATCCTAACTACAATGGGGTTGAGAAGTTGCTATAAGACTGGATGGGGGAGGCAGGATGGGAAGAAAGAAAAAAGATAATTATAGCGAAATCCAAAGCAGGACACTACAGTGTGGCCGTAACTGCTGATTCTTGGTATCACTCTGAACTGAAGTCTTTTCTACTGAGCCCTCCTGAATGGGTCCAAGAGGCCTTTCTTATCATTAGAGAGTGAATAAAGAATAGTAAGAGACTAGTGTGCCCTTTGGTGTTCTAGTCTCCTAGCTACACAAGGCACGCAGAATATCAAGACAGAGACTGTACAATCATAGATTTACGAAGGGCCCCTAAAGACCATTTCGTTCTCACCTCTGCTTCTATGTAAACAGCCATTCTGAAAATTTTAAAGTAAATCAATATTGACAAAAATCTTACCTAAAATATCTTCTGACAACCAAATAGCATTGTTTTTCCTCAATGAAACATTCCAGTGAGAAAGTTTCTGATATGCAACATATTTGTTTGGCTGCAATTTAAGACGATTTCTTTTTTCTGTCTTGTTTCACTATTTTTCATACTGCTTTTCATGTTATACTTATACATTTGTAGGCATATCTTCTGTTATATTTTAGATAAAGATATTAAAAGGTTTTTTACCTTGGTAGGAGATTCAAATTACTTAGGACTGGACATTCGTTTTTGATGTTTAAGTTAGAGTGACAAACTTCGTCTTTGTAAACATGCCTCTTTCCGTGCTATGTACCTGGGTGGTTTGCAGGACCAAGGGCGGCAAAAAGGAAAATTCTTGAGGTCAAAGCTCACCTTGTGACTTGATTCCTCCTATTATGTTCCACAACAATTTTGTGTCACAACTTTGCTTCCCTGTTGTGTGCTCTACTTGAAACTAAGCCTATGGAAAAAAATACCTCCTATTTAGATGTGGATAATATAGAAAGCGGGGGGAAACTACACAGAAGATCTCTTATGCACTGCTCATCGCTTGCTGTAGGGATATTTTTGAAATAGAAATTGAATCTGCATGACCAAAAATGCCTGGAACCAGGGTTTGCTGACTTGCAGACTCTGCCTGTCTCCACAGCCAAGCTGGGGCGGCTCTGGCCACTCAGCCTGGGCTCAGGGCCACTCTGGTTGGCAGTCCTGCCAACTAGAACATGCCAGGGAGGTGGGGCTCTTGGGCAGCCTTGCTGTCTCCCAGGACTCTGCAAGTGACAGCTCTAAAAGAATTCCTGAGAAACGTTAGACCCCATCGGAGTGGGCCCTACCAAGAGCTTGCTCTCAGTGATTGCCGATGTCACATTCATCTGCGGGCTGCTTTAGCTCAAGTCCCCAGTGAGGCGGAGGAGAAAGTGGAAATTAACAGTTTTCCTTAATTCCTGAGATATTCCTGTTCCTCCTTCACTATGAAGGCATGGCCTTGGATAACCCTTCAAAATACCACCTAACCCGAATTCTCTAACAATCCCACTGTCTTTCATCTACTTCTGTAACCGAATCCGAATTTGGGGCAGTAAAGGAGGTGGGGAGCAGGCCACACGCATGTAACTGAACTCATTAGCAGCGAAAACCAGCTTCTGTCTCATGGGACTGATGCTTAAAGCAGTTGTTCCAAACGTTGTGAAACTGCTGCGAAGCGGAGATTTGGCAATTATGTGTCAACTGGATAATTGCAAACCACCAAACCAGGTCATTCAGGTCAATCATATTCCGCCTGGGAACTGAATTATTTAATCTGGCTGCCTAAAATAATCAGATTAATTAGAAAACTGCCAGGCTATTTAGATTTTTGGTCTGTAAATATAAAACAGTAAGAAAAAAGAAGTTCCATACATTGCAGATTGTAGGGGTTTTAAAAAGTGCCATCAGCTCCTTCCCGTAGAGTGCAATCTGGCATCTAGGGGAGATGCGGCATGCATGTGCTGCCCTGTGTGTGCAGCAGACTGCAGGTAACCTTGCCTTCATCCTAGGGAATGTTCAACACCTTCTCCACAGCTTTTGTGTTAGGAGGGAAATCCATAATGGAATCTGACCAGCTGGAGATCTGATTATTTTTGGGATCAAAGAAAATAATTTGGTTCTTGGATATTGTTTTCCCTTGTGGGGAATTTTAATTTGTGCCATTGGTTTGCTCTTGCCCAACTCAAAGGAAAATTAAGAGTGTGGTTCCTAAAATACGTTGTACTTCTGGACTCTTTGGTGATTAATAACAGATACTCTAACCCCTAGACAATTAGTGTTCATATATAATTCCCTTGACTCAAGGAGGGAAACTCAAAAGGGTAGAGCTGTGTGTAAAATCTAATTAGACTTCTTATGCTTTTCCCCCATAGCCAAAATGGAGACTTAAACATTTATGCTGTACACTTACAATGTCTATTTCCATTCAAAGGAAGGAAGAATGAAGCACTTATTTAAAATACCGTTCGAGGTCAGAGCATGCCACTGTCTCTGACTGTCTGAATTTGTCTCCAGCTTATTCTTTCTCCCCCAGCTTCTGGATCTTTTCTCTCAGGATTGATCTTATAATTGTGCAGATCCAGACCAATCTCAGAGCAATGGAGACCCTCAATTCTGAGCAGATTACGCTCTGCAGGATTGATAACCTGTCTCAGGTCTGCATTCCTGTTCATTTCCAGCGCTGTCAAGAAGATGGGCAGTTAGCAGCCAACAGGAAAACTCCTTTTTGTCACCCATGGTGCAACAGCACGTGCATTATAAAATAGAAATATGCATTTACAGCATGCAGCAAAGAAAGCTCTGAGGAGTGAAAAAAACAGTGAATAATAATGTCAACCACAGGCATTCATCAATTTCATTCCCTTGCTTTTAATTTTTGCTTTTTCTTTTTTCCCCCAAACTGGGTAATTTAAACATTTCCAACAATAGGTCTTTACTAGAGTCCATAAATGTTATACGGATGTGCATTTAGAAAATTTGCTCTAAAGCTTGAATTTGAGCAAGGTCGTCACTTAAAAAAAAAGCACTGTTGACATCTGCTGAAGTGTTAATTTCTCTGAAAGCACAGAGGGTGTTAACACAGACTTTCTCTTGTTGAATGATAAATTTTAAAATTTTTGAAAGAACGCCAAAGGGTTTCATGCAAAGATTCTGCCATTGTATTTCTGACTTTCCTGAAATTTGTTTTTTAAATCTTTTATTCTAAAATTAAGGCTTTCAAAAAATTATATATATTTTAAGACTAGTGCGACTCATGCACATTGACAGCATCAGACATGATTTATTTTTAAAAATTGGAGGGGAGTGTTTTCTCACAGGGAAACGTTTATTTATGGATGTAAAAAGGGGTTCTTGTGTTAGTCTCCATACATAATGAGTAACCAGTGAAAGCAAAAGAAGTAAAATAAGTGAAGAATATTCCTCCCATCCTATGACTTACTCCACCCAATGTAGGTAGGATTCTACATGGTATAATTTTAGCTCCTTAAATTTTTACTTTTTGGTGATTTCTAGCATCCATAGAAAAAGCTAGACCATAAGTACAACACAAGCTCGTCTTTCCTTTTAGGAAGTCACCGTCTTTCTCTCAGGTTTAACTCAGGTCCTCCAGAAAGCAGCACCTACAACAAAACCTTTGGGGTAGGTAGATTCTTCGGTAAGTGATCCAAGGAGAAGGAATGAGGGGCAGAACTGAAACACGGGAGGAGTGAGAGCCACTTCAAGGACCTGTTCCCAAAACCACATCAATGGTCCGTTTTGACTCATTTCTCTTGTTGTGGAGCAAAGCAACTTGACAAACTCATCTAAGTGTAAGGGCCTTAATGGTTCACACCTTTTAGGGGTGGCTGAGCTTTTAAAGGAAAACATTTCTCCTATGGTGGGATAGTGTGCATTTTGGGGGAACGTATTTCTCTCAGAACAGTCTGCTCAGGACTGACTAGAACTAACCATGGGTGGAAACCATCTTCTGCACCAAAATAGACATGTCTCCTGTCCTCTTTTTAGAAAGGCATTATGGTAATAATAGAAACAATCTGCTTTTTAGAAGAGGTCAAGAGACCTTTCATAAGGGTAATTTTTGACAGTTAAGAATTGATTTCGTTTATTGTGATTTAGTCATAACTTCTTTCAATTAATTTTGGTACTTTATATTTCCCTAGAAAAGGATACGTATCTATCCATCTTTCTCATTTGCTTATTTTATGGTTCTTATCAGTCCTACCATTTTCTATTCTTCTGTTTAATCCTACACGTTTATTAATCTATGAGTTTTCCTCTGAGTATTCCCTTGGCCAGATTCAATGTAGCTTCCTTATGGCTGTCGATATCTAAATATTCTATATTGTAATGCTGCTTCTACTTTGAACCAATAAATACTAAAGAAATTATTCTAAAATTCCTAAACAATTAGACTTTTAGCATTAATCTACAGTTGCAAGTTTCTAATACTAATTAAAGCAGTTTGCATAGGGCATAGGACCCATAAAGTGTCTCTTTTCAGAAATGTATCGGCATTCTGATTAATGGGCGCTGGTAAAGAAGCTGCATTTTTGTTATAAGGCCTGTGTTTGAACATATGTAAAGAAATCTTATTCTTTAGTTCAGAGCATATGCATCATTATTTATATTTTACTTTTTTTTCAAATACTACACGATAGTTTACATTCTTCAAATTTTTTTCTTTCAATTCCTCCTTACATTTACATTCTTTGCTTTATATAGTTCAATAAAATTTTATTCAATAGATGATTCATACCACTTAAATCTTTCGCATAAATTATATAGCTTAACAATATAAAAAGAAAACTTTATCCTATTTTGTGCTTTTTGTTTTAATTCAATGTCTGATGTTACTATTGTAACCAATGCCTTCTTATAACTTGGATGTATTATATATGCTTAATACTTAATCCTTTTGTGTTTCTTTGTTTTAAGTATGTCTTTTGGATTTTGTTTTGCAGTCTAATTTCCCATTTATATTTATTATTATTATGAAAATATTTCATCTTACTTCCGCTTGTTAAGTGATTTCTATCTCTTTTGTAATGCTGTCTTGATGTTTTCTTTATTTTCTCATTTCTGCCATATGGGTTCTTTTGTTTGTTTTATATTTATTTTCTCTTGTTTTAAATCATACGTATCCTAGTTTAAATTCTACTCCTGTTTGGTTTTTTACATTTAAAAATTATTTAATTTCTATGTTGAGTGGAACGCATTGATCAGAAAGAGAATCTGTGGTATAGTAAACTTGGAAAACCATCAGAGTTTGCCAGAAGCAATTGAAGGAGTTAGATTATGAAATGAAGCAGAATTATGCTTATCAGCTAGACACTGAGGGGGAAAGGAAAAAATAATAAGAACAGAGCAAAGTAGAACCCATGGAATAACTTGCATCCTCTTAACCATAGAACGAAGGTATGTTAGTTTTCTATTGCTGCCACAAAAAAATTACCAGAAACTGAGTAACTTAACACAGCAAAAGTCTATAATTTCCCATTTTCTGTAGGTCAGAAGTCCAGTGGGCAGCGGTTTCTGTTTAGAGATTCACAAGGCTGAAATCAAGGTGATGGCAGTGCTATGTTCCTTTCTGGAGGCCCTGGGAAAGAATCTTCTTCCTTGCTTATTCAGACAGTTGGTAGAATTCAGTGCTTTATGGTTGTAGGACTGAGGCTCTGTTTCCTTGATAGCTGTCAGCTTCTAGATGGCTCATAGTCCCCTTCCTCCATCTTTGGTCAGTAATGGTAGGTTGAATCCTTCTCACACTGCATTTCTCTGATTGACTCCAGCTGGGAAAGGTTCTCCTCTTGTATTTTTTTGTCTTGTTTTCTCTGCACTATTACAATAACACCTAAGCAATCTAAGTCCAGTCTTTCACTAATTTAGTCAACTTTTCATGAAGTGTCCAAGTTAATCTTTCTAAAATATCGCTTAAATAATAGAAAACAGCCAACTAGCTTCTTTCCTTCCTTCCTCCTTCCTCCTTCCCTTCCTTCGAAGAGAGTCTCTTCTTTTAAAGGCTCATTTGGTTACATTAGGCTCAAAAGGATAATATTCCCATCTCAAGATCCAAACTTCACATCTGGACAGTCCCTTTGCTATGTAACATAACATATTTACGAATTCCAGAGATTACACACTAATCTAGGGAGTAGACATTTTTGAGAGGCCCTTATTCAGCCTATGACAGAAGAGTAGGGGAGCGCATATTAGAAATCAGATCAGGAAACATTATGTGTTCGGGTCAACGCTTCATTGTATTGACATGACAATAGGATTCTATCTTATGAAAATAAGTTATAATAAGAAAAATCATGTGCAGACGAAGTGAACAGTAATTAGGGGTGGGGCCACGTGTGGCCTGGAGAGTCTCACATTGGAGGAGAATCTGGCAAAACTTTGGAAAGGATTTTTTGTGGAGACCAAGAAGGGTGTCAATGAAGGGGAAGAATGTGAGACTTGTAAAAAGAAGTATAAGGGAGACCTTGTGCTTATTGCTTATTTATTGCTACTCTTTCTGACCCAGGTCGGAGTAGATGTTAAGTAATAAATTATGTAGTTTCACATCAAAGTTGCCTCATCTAGTTACTGTCGCATTGCTGCTTAAAAGGAACCCCTATTTACTAAGAAAAGTTCTCTGAGCAAAAGCAGATGGTCAGTCTTCTGGTGCTCTGTGTAGGGGTTCAGGGCAACCTAATCAGTCTAGACCTTGGATTGTATTCATTTCTGTTAACATCATCCTGAAGGGTTGAGTCAGTCGAGGGGAAGTTGCAGGAAGACAACACTGTTTCCCAGTGTTTCGAGTCAAGGTTGAAACTTATATGAAGAGTCCCATAAAACCGTTCCCCGCCCTCTAGAGACGATGACTTAGCAGTGTATTTTTGTTTTTCCCATTCCATCTGCCTGGCTTCTCAATATTTTCTGTTATATCTAAACTTCGCATTCAGATTATTCTCAGTACATTTTTATCTGCTCTTTTGAGTTTTGAATTTATATTTGATTTTACTAAACAGATTTATAGTTACTTGTGTCTATCTTCCATCAGTAATAATATTGACAGACCTTTTATAAAACTATTTTTCTATTCTTCACCTCTTAAATTGAATAGACATATTATTATATCGATATGTGCCCAGAGTAAGAAAAATAGAAACTTTTTCTGAAACGTTTATTTTGTGAAAATAATTTTGCAGTGCTAACATTCATTCAGGCTCTATATGAGTGCTTTTTCTTTTCCAGCACATTTTGGATTCATCCTTTTCCCTCCATCTAAATTTTATTCTTCCACTTTAGACCGAAGTACTCAGGCTTTGATTTCTATGTTAGTCTCCAAACTTATTTCCTCCCCAGTCTCTTCCCATTTCTATCAATCCTCACACTGATGCCAATCCACCTTCCTAAAACATTTTGTCCTTGCTGGTTTGCTACCTGCAGCCTCCCTAAAGCTGCCTGATGCATCTTACTATTTCCTGAATCATCTTCTCCATTTCTTTCCTCTAATCAATTCCTTACATTTTTTCAACACCAAATTCCAATTATATCTTCTTTACCTGATGATACCTGGCAACTTGTCCTCTCCTTGTCTCAATTCATATACTATCTATCGTCCTCTTCACAGACATTAGCCTGAATTATATGCATTTTATGCTTTTCTCTCATGGTTTCTGTGAATCTTATTTCCTCTGTCATATTTAAAGTGTCATTGTGGGACTGGCCCCTTGGCCAAGTGGGTAAGTTCTCGTGCTCTGCTTAGGTGGCTCAGGGTTTCGCTGGTTTGGATCTTGGGCATGGACATAGCACTGCTCATCAGGCCACACTGAGGCAGCATCCCACATACCACAACTAGAAGAACCCACAACTAAAATATATAACTATGCAATGGGGGGATTTGGGGAGAAATAGCAGGGAAAAGAAAAGAAGAAGATTCGCCACAGTTGTTAGCTCAGGTCCAATCTTTAAATAAATAAATAAATAAATAAATAAACAAAGTGTCTTTGGGTCAATGATTGTTTCTTTTATGGCCTCCCCAGCACCTGGCAGCATGCTACACTCCCAGTAAGAGTCTAAGAATGAGTGAATTGTTGTTCACTGAATGGTCAACAAATAAGTTTCTGCTAGATGACTAGTTTCAACAATTTAATAGAACAAAATTTAAATACAAAAATTAAAAATGTCTGCTTGGTTTTAAAAATGAAACTATAAAAAAAGAAGTAGGATGAAAACTAAAAGTCTCCTTAGCATCACTTTTCCCAAAGTAAACTATTTTAGTGGTTTCTCACGTATACTTAATATTTTTATTTATTTACGTCATACTAACTAGAACTCTATTATTCACCTATATGTAGAGAAAACATATAGGAAGCACACTGTGTACACTGTTCTATATCTTTTTCTCACTTATATTTCTTTCTCATTTAGTTTGATGATCTGTCCATATCAGCATTTTCAGATATATTTCATTACTTTTTAATGGCTATGTAGCATTTCATTGTATAAATGTGCCAAGCACTATCTTCCATTTATGGATATTGAAGCTGTTTCCAGCTCTTTGTTATTACAAACAAAGCTGCAAACAATTGAGTAGGAAGTACACATTTCAAGCAAAAATCAGTCTCGACAGAGCCTCCTGCTCTGGAACAAATGTATCCCCATTCCTAAGTCAGATTTCTTAAATAAACCTCCCATCTCCAAAACAAGGAATTTATATTATTTATGAGGAGAAGTGCATGAGAAAGAATGTGAGAGATTCAAATTTAACACTGGATTTTAATGATAAATGACTAAAGTTTGATTAAAAGCTCAGTTAATGAAGGGAAATACACTATGGTGAGCTCAGTAGTAAAAAGGAATAAAGCTAGCATTTGTACGTTTGATTTTTGTGGCTGAAATTCTCATACTTGCAACACTATTTTTCTTGGGATCATGGAAGCGAGGGAGGGAGCCATGAGACTATCTGGAGGAAAAATGTTCCAGGCAAAAGCACAAGGCAAATATGAAGACTTCACAGTGTGAACACGTGGCTTAAGGCAGAGGGAGAGTGGTATGGAATAGTCAGAGAGGTTTCATAGGGCCTCATAAACCATTTAAAATACTTTGCCTTTTTCCTAAGTGAAATATGAAGGCACTGGAGGGTTTTAAACTGACAAGTGTCTTAATCTGACGTACATTTTAAGAGAGTCACCCGCTGCTTTGAGAATACATTGAAAGGCAGCAAGGGCGCAAAAGACTTGTCAGGAGGCTATGCAGTAATCTAGGTAAGATTGATGGTAGCGATGAACTGTGAAACCTAAGCTATTGTGTAAGGGAAAAGTGAGAGCACCAATATGGGGATGGATAGTAGAAAAAGGATAGGATCAATGGCATGTAGACCCCAGTAGGATCAAAGAGCTGTTGCAGTGGGGTATTAGAGGGACTGAGTGGGGAAATAGGAACTATTAGTCTGAAGGTAGGATACTCGAAACTGACATTATAAAGGAGAAGCAGTTATTGATGGGGACATGATCTGGATCTTGGTTATGATAGCAAGAGAGAGCTCAGGAAGGGTGGAGGGTAAAGTCTTTGAGAGAGAGGAGATTGAAGAATTGATAGGCCAGGGCAATGCAAGGTTCATCAACATGAACATTGATAGTCCACCAAATTATGACCAGAGTGAGGTTAGAGAATGTGCTAGTGAACCAGGAGCTAATACTTTCAAGGAATGAGGGCGAGAGACTCAGGCTGTTGAGGATGACTGAAACAAGGAGGGTACAGTAGTTGAGTAAGATGCAATCCTCCTAATTCAACAGTTGAACATTTATTTCTTGAGAAGATCTTCTTATATCTCATACAGAATATTTAAGAAAAGGTGCCATGGTTAGCACAGTTTAGGGTTATGCTTGCAAGAACTGACACCTGGAGCCAGACAGCCTGGGCTCAGACGTCATCGGCTATTTATTAGGTGAGTGACCCAAGGCAAAATGTCTTATCTCATCTGTAAATTGGAGAGGACGGAAGTCCCTCCCTCACAAGGTTGTTGGGAGTCTTATTGGAGATAATATATGTAAAGCACATAGACCAGCACCTAGTGCACACTAAGTGCTATGTAAGTGTTCTCCATTAATAATGTCACTTTGTTCACTTGGGTATCGCAGGGCATGTCAAGGAAATAGTCACCATATGCATTGTAAGTTGGTTGGAGAGAAAGTTGGTGGAGAGCAATTTGTTAATGCCTTTACACAGCAATTCTATTTCTAGGTATTTACCCTTTAGCTATACTTACCCATTTATAAGATGACATATAAACAAAGATGTGCTTGCTATATAATTTATAATAGTAAAATCTTTTGAAAAATGTACATCCATAGAATATATCCTCTGCAGCTTTTAAAAAGAATGCATTAGCTTCTGATGTGTTGATAGAAAAATTTCCAGGATATATTGTTAGATAAAAAAATCAAGTTCAGGACAGTGTACATACTTTGATATTGTAGGGGAGGAAGACATTTCTTCTACCCACTGTGGGTTCTTCTGGCCGGAGAATGAATTAAATTCACATGAGACAGAATAACAGGAGAAAGTTAAACAAAGCTTTATAGGATGTATACATGGGAGAGGCCCAGGCAAGCTGAGCAACTCATCAAAATGGCTGAAGCCACCACCTTAAATATCGTCTTCAGCTAAAGACAAAAGAGGATGTCGGGGGTGGATGGGGAGTCGATCATGGGAGATTACCACACAAGTACAGTAAACAAGATGCAGATTTAAGTCCTTGCCTTTGGCATTGATTAAGAGTTTCTAGAGATAAGGTCATACCCCTTTCTTCCTGGTACAGAGAGGGCGACACCTTTATAGATGGAGATTTCCCTTACAACGTAAATGTCTCTTCACAAAGGGTAAGTAAATTCTACTTTTCAGAGTTGCTTTCCTGTCTACAGTTTATTAAAAGTAACCAGCCCCAAATAATCTTCATGCCAAAGAGACATATGTTGGGGTGGCCAATTCCAGTCCCCCACAATATATACATACACCTTCCTTTACATGTGTGTGTGCAAATGAAGGTAGTATTTTGGAAAGTTACACAGGAAGCCTCCGTTTGCCTCTGAGAAGGGAAACTGAGTGACTAGACTAGTGAGAGACAGAGCTAAGAGCAACCTTACCTTTTAAGTTTATGTTCTAGGACAGCTTTTATATTTTGTGCATATTTTCAAAAAACATTTTTTTAAGTAAGTCTTGATTTTATAACATCAATTTCTTATGAAGGGCAATCCCTTCAGCAAATATTTCTTGATGGCTTCACTGTGTGCCCAAGTCTGTGGAGGGTGTTACGAAAGTCTGAGGAAGACGAATATTTGTCCTTCGCCTCAAGGTGTTTGTTGGGGAGGCAAGATGCATTCACAGGAATTGTTAGAGAAAACATCAGTGTGAAATGGAACAGTCAAGGGTTCTAATGAGGCTAAGAGGCTGACAACTGTTTCAACTTGGGACTTTTGGTTTCGAAACTATATCTGGATATACATTTAGTTTATTCAGAATTGCTCAGGAAAAGATCAGTGTCTCTATTTGTTTAGTTAAAAAATAATAACAATCACTCTTAAAATTCACCTTCACAGCAATGCAAAAGCCATAGATCCACTTATCCCTCTCCCGGCTGCTTTCTAGTAGCACTGCAACTAAAATGCTCTATTTATTCCAACCTAAATTTAGCATGAGGTGACTGGGCAGCTCAGGACACTGCAGTAAAATGTCAGTGAGTGGCACCATGATCCACGGCTGCTAATGAGGATGTAGAATTCAGTGTTTCCAACAAGTCTGAGGGCCATGACACACATGGAAAAGAAAATAAGAGAGAAATAATTGAGATTCTGAGAGGGGACATGGAGAATTTCCTACAAATAGAAACTGCCCTTTCCTTCTTTTTCTTGTCCTTAATCCCCTTCTAAGTGACCGTCACTGCCGTGTGGTGGAAGAGGGAGCATGGTTTCTGTGCTGCAGGCTATAGCTCATGTGTGAGCAGAGCACAGTTTCTAATCCCTTACCAAATATAAAATTAACTTTAAAAATGGCTTTCTGTTTCAGTTGTTTGCTCGTAAGTTACAAAGCCCTGATAGATATTTGAGGAAAATGAAAGCAATGGGCTCAAAGTTGTTCAACTGAGAAAAATAGCAGCTTTGTGAAACAGACATTTCTGAGAAACCTCTACCCTCAGCCCTCCACGCTTAGCCCCGCCTTCCCTCTGAAGTCATACCTTAAGAAGAATGTGCTGTGTTGAGCAATGCTGTACCACACACACAGGCTGCCGACCAGGGAAAGGCTATTTCCATGCTTGATGGATTCCAAAGAAATACATTTTGCTTGAGGCTAATCCTGGAGTCCGCTCTCGCCCAGAGAGGGCCCTTGTGGTCTTGAAAGCCAGAGCCCCATCAGAGTAATTCAGAGACTGAGGGTTTGGGTTCACTCTAGGGCAGACCCAAAGACTAGCTTTGGCCCAACACCCTAATGCCATTTCAAGTTAAAGTCAAAAACCAACCTGACTTCTCAGGAGTCTTTATAAGAATTTGCATCAATACTTGTGCTGCTCCAAGGCCAGTAATAAAGGTGTGCTGAGTGTAGGACCCTGAGGCAGTTAGAGTGAGGTCTGGTAGCAGCTTGAGAGCCACCGCACCCAAACTGGGAATGTCAGGAATCCGGTCTGCCAAATGTCCCAACAGCTTCAGGATACACTGAGCTTTCAGAGTTCTTGTGAGCGCATCTGACCTCAGACACCTTCGTGTCTGTCTGATCTACCTAATAATCTTTTCCCCAAGCCTTAGGTTCTTACTCAAAATTTCTGCTAGGACAAAGATCGGGTCTGGCCTAGTCCACTCCAAGAGGCCACTATCCTAGTTTCTTAATAAAGTTCCTAGCAGTCTCTTTCTCCTGGGCTGGACCCAGCTTTCTGTATTCCTTACACAGGAGAGGTTTGATATGTTTTTGCTCTGCTCAGACACCCTTCAAACAATGGACATTTCAACACTAACCTGGATATATTTAAAATTTTTATTCCTCTTTAGGTTGACTATTTAGGCAATGGTTCTCTCCTGGGATTAATTTGTGCCTCCTGCTCTCACTTCAAGCTCATCACCATTAGATCCATCCTCCTAACTCAGAGCTCCCAGAACACCTGACAGCCAGGGGAGCTCTATTTAGAAAACTTTATTAGAAATGTACGTTGGCTGAGATCTCCCGTGGGGCTTAGCCCCCAAACACTCATCCATGCCATCTCAGACACACTGGAACCAGACAGCCTCTAAATGAAAAAAGAAAACCGGAATATAATCCCAGGTCTACCTTGACAAATGCCACCCTAAGGGAAGCACTCCCTTCTCATTCCATGTCTATAATTCTAAGAGTGAATAGAAATACTATGCTTCTCTGTACTTGTAGGAAGGGTATTACTCGATTTTTTTTTTTTTAAGATTTTTTAAATTTTTTTCCTTTTTCTCCCCAAAGCCCGCCAGTACATAGTTGTATATTCTTCGTTGTGGGTCCTTCTAGTTGTGGCATGTGGGACGCTGCCTCAGCGTGGTTTGATGAGCGGTGCCATGTCCGCGCCCAGGATTCGAACCAACGAAACACTGGGCCGCCTGCAGCGGAGCGCACGAACTTAACCACTCAGCCACGGGGCCAGCCCCCTCGATTTTTTTTTTTTTTAAATGACAAAAGGAATTTTTGTTCTCCTTGAGTTCTTTACTTCAGGTTCTACAAGTTGACAGAGCATGACAAGTACTCCTCTTCCCCTAGTCCCACTCCACTGCTTCCAAAAGGTCATCAGAGAAGGAGCAAAGCTGAAAGATGCAGAAGAAGCATTGTATTTTTAAAAGAACTGTCAGATTGTGTGACTGATAGCACAGCGAACTCAGTATATTGCAATAGTAGATAAATAGGGCCCATGAGCCTTAAGTTAATATAGCTCCCAAAGGTGGCTTGGTTTCAAGGGCATAGTTTATGCCCTGCAGAGTCTCACTCAATTAAATAATAAAAATAAAGTAGCAGAAAGCAGGCTCTCAATCAATGAGTTCCCGCTAGAGCTCAAGGTCTGCCTTGTGCCAAGGGATGCAGACGACAGGTTCCCTATCTTCAGGGGGCCCACAATCTAGTTGTGGAGGGTCACAACACCAAAGAGCAATATTGCAGAGGACTAAACAATGTGTAATTAAGAGCTACACTTTTTCTGAGGCAAGAAAAGACTGGGATCCCCAGAGACAACTTCTTGAGAGAGGTCATATGCTGGACCGTGAAAGGCAGGAATGAGGACAGACGAAGAGACTGCAACAGAATGACCCTCCCAGAGGTGGAATAAACATGGTCTAGTCATGGCCTGTGAAGAGGTCAGACTGATCAGAGCGAACCATCTGGGCTTGTTAATAACTTCAAAAGTACCCCTTTCAGATTATGCAAAACAGAAGGAAGAATACGTTGATCTAATGACTATATATGAATGCAAGGAGATGTGGATCTTTTTGCTCTGCCCTTCTGTATTGTATCCACAGCAGTTGCTTCCAAAATTGTCCTGTGGTTAGAAGCATCAGGCTGGGGATGGGGCTTTGAAAGAAAGAAACGTTTTCTAATTATACCCATTATTTTATGATCTTCTTGTCTATACTTAACATAAAGCTTTTCTGGTGTTGACTATGGGTTCTTGAATCCTTTCCATTCCTCCCAACTATTGAATCTGCAGCCTGAGATTCCAACCCAATACCTTTTCCTGTATAAGACTGGTAAAGAGTCCAGCTGACTAAAAATACAAAATCAAGCTCATAGAGGATTCAAGAAGGAAATAAAAGAGGAAAAGGAAAGCAGTCTTGTGCAATAAGCTTCACGTTATATTTAAAATAGAAGATAGATAGAGTTAGTCTATAGGGCTCTGTCTGCCACTAACAGGGCATCTGACCTTAGTAAGAGGGAAATAATGATATAACTTAGTTCCAATAAATGAACTGTGAAAACACTTTGTGAATATATTTTGAACATAAATATTATCTTAGCATTTACTCTTTTCTTTTCATAAGCATAAGATTATATTTTCCTGCAAAATGAATAATGTCCAAATTTACACTTTCCTCTTCATTAATACGGATTTTTTTCTCCCTTGCAGAAAAGCCTTATGCCTATAAAAATGTTAGGCAAAATTTGAAATTAATGATTAAAGAATGTATATGACTTTGGAACAGTCCTTGGGGAGCTGAGGCCGTCTGGCTGTATAATCCACAGCCCACCTGAGATGTCTTCCTCAATCTGCACCCACTCGCTTGATAAGATCACCTGAGAAACTAGCAGCCTCCTGCTCCAAATGCAAGGTCCCCATACCTAACACTACATATCGGTAAAGTACGTGTGAAATATTTCCCTCGTCTTTGGACGAGCTGTTCTTCATCAGACTCTAACGTGAGCTGCTTCTCAGTCAGCATCTATGAATGAGTCCACCAGCGGCTGTGTCCTGAGCTCACCGAGATGGATGACCTGCCAGGATGACACTCCCAAAAGTGCCACCAGAGAGACAGATGTGCGTTCTCCCTGCCCCTCCTGAAATAGACAGAGCAGATCTGCATCCAGATCAGGTACCCAGAATTCAAAAGGAAAATCCTAAACAGCAAAACACTTTTATTAGAAGTCTAAACAGCTTATGAAAGCAAGCAAAGAGTGCCCCCGTCACACAGACCCATGAACCACGTTAAGGGGAAAAGTCAGTGGGAACCTCCCATCCTTTCACAGAGGCACTGCAGATCCTGGGTTCTGTAGGTGGGAGAACAAGACGAAGGAGCTGACAGCAGCCGTCTGGGCTTCAGCACTCTCTGCTCACCTTTCATACCCGGGCTGAGTCTCGGAGTCCATGTCTGTAAAACAGGACAATAATTCCACATTTCTAGATTGTTTAACAATTACAGATAATATATTGAAAGAAAATAGCACTTGGAGAGTGCTCAAAAAATTATAGCTATTACTGTTATCTTAACTGCCCGTAATGGTCATATTATTTCCATTTTTATCATTGACCCAAAATAGAGAAATTAGAAGCTAAGAGACACGATTTGCTAAATTTCAAAACCCGCCATCCTACGGGCTTTGGAACCAGGAATATCCTGTCTCGCCGCAGCAACATCTTTTTTTGCAGTTAGTACTAAACTCTTTCCTGGCACAGGGCATATTTTTCTTTTTATGGAAGTGAATGCAATATTACAAAGATGCTTTTAATCAGAAACAGGCCACCTAAGCAAGAAACATCTCCTCAATAGGAAATAAAATGCTACGGTTCCAGCATTTTGCCACGAGGCGGGCAACATGCCGGAAAACGCTTTTGCCCACTTTTCACTCCTTGTCTAATCAATTTTTATTCTTTTCATAGTCACACATAATGGGGTTGGAAATGGCTAAATAAAGAGAAAAATGTTTTGAATTGCATTACTAAGTGATAGCTGCATTATTTCATAAATGAATAGTGCTACCCATATTCATATAATTTATGAATCGAAGTTTCATTGGGGGGAAAACATCAGTGTCAGATTTTACATTTAAACGCCTGCATTAGCTGTCAGCTGTGCAAAGTCCCATAAAGACAAACTCTGCAGTAGGCACCCACATGAGGGTATTCATGGTCCGTGTTTGCAAGGAGACGTGATTCTGTAATCATGAAGAAATTTTCTGTAGTCACCTCCTTTACAGCTTATCTAAAAGTTCCTAACCTCTTTTCTGAAAGCAGCCACATCTACATGATCCATAGTGAGCAGGAAAGTCTTTTGCGCCTTTAGAATTTCCTGTGCTTTTAATTTTATCTCTACTTGAAATTATTCTTCTTTTTCTTATTATTTTCTTTTAGAGCAATTAAAAAAATAAAATTTAATAAATTATATAAGACTCAGTGGCATATAATAATTCTGATATTTATATCGGAAATTCTAAATCTATATTTCTGTGCTACTGGAACTTTCCAAATTAGTCGACATTTACTGAGTATTATTACTCTCCTATGTGATTATAGTAGTGGTAGTGGTGGTGGCAGAGTGTGTGTGTGTGTGTGTGTGTGTGTGTGTGCGCACACATACAGCCTGTAAGGGTGGGGGAAGAAAAGAAAGAGGAAGAGAAGAGAAGAGGATGGGAGAAGCCTTGTGCCATCAAATGTTAGAACTGTTAGTTTAAACTTGTCAAATAAAGCACAATTTAATGAAACAATTAGAGAGCTACAAAGTGGGCTCTATCTTTAAGCACATATTTTACATCTTATTCATTTATTCAGTCAGAGTTTATTCAGCTCCATCTGTGTGCTGAGCATGTTGTTGAGTGAGAACACATTGAGTCTGCATGACACACGGTCCTTGTCCTCCAGGTACAAGTCAGGAGGTGAAGAAACTCCAGGGCTATAGATAAACAAGTCAACAAATGCACTCTAGGGTTGTAAATGGGATACATGTCTTAATAGAACTGTATCCAAGGTTTCAGTGGCAGACAAATGGCAGTCTTAGCTACCTGCTAGAGGGCAGGATGTGTCAGGAAGATGTAGCACTGGTACTGATTCTTGGAAGATGACTAAGTGACATCCAGGGAGGATGAGAAGAACAAGGGCATTTTGAGGAGAGGAAACAACATAGGCTGAAGAAATTCTGCGAGGCGTCAGACCATGTGAAACTTCAGAAAATGGCAAATGGTTTACCTGGAATATAAAAATATGACAAGAGGTGACTATGAAAACAGACAGAGAAAGGACCTGTTGAAGTGAACGGCAACAACAAAAGAAAATATTCTAGATGTAGAAAAAGTGTAAGAAAAATAATTGGTTGAGTGACGTGGTTAGAGGATCAACATATGAAGAGCTTAAATGGTAAGGGGGAGCCAGAAGTCACAGATGTGAATGCAGACGGGGTCAATGGGTCAAAGCAGCTGGATGTGGAAGACCCAGAAATGGTGAGAATAGTGGCAAGTGAGGCTGTCTGCCCCACATTTAAAGGAGTCGCACGCCCCAGTCCAGGCCAATTGCTGCTATCCTTGAATACAGCCCCAGGATTGCCTGATATCTTAATTCATAAAGAAAAGCAAGGAATCCATATCTTTATATGCACTCTACCAATTTTTAAGTGTTGGCAACTGATTTAAATTTTTTTTTTAATTCAGACCTAGAAGAAGATAACACTGAGCCAGGTCTGGCCCACTGTTTTCTATTTGGTCCTCTGATCTCATCCAGCACTGTGCACACAGGAGAATTCGGGTAGACATTTTGTTGACAGAGTAAAGCTAAGATTCTTAATCATATGAAACATAATTTGAGGCAGAAGGTAAAGAAAATTTAATTCATGAAACTCTGTACTTGATCCAAATATTGGCAAAGTGAAATGTATTTTGGGCGTAACAGGATGCCAGCAACTGAGTCTTGACATATTTAGGAGAGAAATCACGAGATTAATCAAATTAAGTTTATTTTTCCCAGAGACTACTTGATTACGTTAGATCATTTGTAGAATTGTAAACTATATGGCTGTTCATAATGGCCATTAAATGCACTATTTGACACCAAAGAAACGAACTGCTATTTCATTAATTTTCATTGTCCGTCAAGTGGTTATTTTTCTCTCAGATGTTTGCCTCACTGGAAAAGGCAGGGACATTCCAACGTCCACATGCAGTCATCCCTGACTGCCCATCTATAGGCAAAAGCGGTTGGCGGCATCTTCTCTATAAAAGCTTCGAGTTCTCAGAAGCCTGATCCTGACGACATTGGCCTTGGTTGAGCTTTCCCAGCAAATAATGGTGCAATGGATCATTTTGCTTTTTAAATGAAATTCAAGTGTTTAAAATTCATAGTAGTAGACATGCCCTAGTGGACAATTGTCACTGTTCTCCAAAGGTAATAGCAAATTTGATCAAAAGCATTATGAACATTGTATGTATGCCAAAGATCTGTCGAAGACAGTAGATAAGTATTCAAAATGGTGCAGTAGGTGCCCCAGAGTAGTACAAATATGGGTGAGATTTTATTGTTTTTGATTTGAATCTTTTTTTTGTACTTCCAGGATATATAATTCAGGAATATGTACAGTATATACAATGAGTATGCTTTACTTGTATTCTGAAGAATAAGATAGATAAAAGAGCAGAACTGGTGTGTAAACTAAATATTGGTTGAATGTATGAAAATGGAAAAAAAGATGTTATGTGATAGCCACTCTCAAGAATAAAAGTAAGAAAGGAGAAATGCAAAAGATCTGCTCTCTTCTATGCTGGAAGAGAAGAATCCAGATAAAATGTGTGAAAATCTATTTAAATTGCTTTAATTTGTTATCCTTGATGTTTCCTCTCGGTTCCCCTATACAGTGAGTAGCTGTAAAAACTTTAAAATGAAAAGAAGCTGTCTTCTTGTCTTTTCGGGGAAGAAAAAGGAAAGGAAGATTAGGCAGAGTCCCAAGGGGTAACTTCAGCTTTTGTTAGTCAAACTCACAACAAAACAAAACCTGAAGAAAAGAAAGAAACGTGAAGGGCAAATATTTGGTAACATTATGATATATTAGTCTTAAACCTGAGCCACGGCAACTATGAGTATATGTACTGAAATCAACATTTCAGGGCACTGGAAAATGTATTCACGTCCAAGTTATGAAATTGCCTCGATGTTCAAGAACAGTAGCAGCAACAACTACAAAAAATGTGAAAGAATAAGTAACCAAAATGATGCCACCATCAGCGAATCTGAAAAATTAGGAAGGCTAGAAGTAGACAAAACGTTGGTCCCTTTGGGTAATATGGATATTTTGTTATTAATACTTAGTGTTCCTTTGAGAAGGTGAATAGCTCATTAAGGCTACAGAGAGGCTTGCTAAAAATGCAAAGGATTGAGAATAAAACTTGATTTCTTTAGAAAGTGAAAAGGATGCTTCTGAAGCTCCCACCAGCTAAATAGGTCCTTAGTGTACCTAATGCAGAGATAAATAATGCTAAGTGTGTTACCGCTTCAGTGTTTCTATTGGAATTAATATTACCCTCCAGGGAGAAAACAAGTTATCAGGCAAAAGCCCCTGATACCTAAAACTGAACATGAAATTGAGTCAGATCTTCTCAACTGCCTAAACTACTCTTTGAGAAGTATAACATTTGGGACATCAGGGTTGCATCAAAGGCAGTTTTGGTGCTCCAGGGCATGGCACTCCAGCCACCTGGAAGAATTAAGGGAACAATTGAAACAATGGGCGAATCTGGCTCATTAAGAAGAATTCTTGCTAGAACAACAAACACCGTGTGCGTATCAGTCAGCAAGTCCCTTACTCTCCCTCGGCCATGCATGTGTAATAAACCACACCTTTCATTTCTCTTCTCCCTCGTATTTGTCACATCTCCTTAAATAACATCATTTGCCCATGTAATTAATATGTTCTTCACCCTGTCTTCCAACTCTCTAACGGTTTTTTAAGAATTTTAAATTAACAGGATTAGACATAGCATCAAACTCAGTTACGCAACAGATGGTAGGTTCTCCCAAGTGTCATTTACTAATATTATTTTATTTATTCTATCTAGGATACAGGCACAGTCGTGTTCCTACATGAATCTCAAAGTTCAGATCATCCATTGTTTCTCATTTTAACTGATGACGGAGTTAAGGCCAAGTGAGATTGAGTGATCTTTAAAAGATCACTTACTGCTCCGAATATTGACTGCCGAATTCAGACCAGCCATCAGCCCTCTCCTCTGCAGATACTCCATTTGCAACCTGAGGGCAGTTATGCTATATGCAAGCAAAATTGGGAGGAAAAAGTATTTTGTGAAGTAAATTTTTCAAAAGCCCTCCTACTAATGAGTCAAAAATAATGACATCCATGAGCTTGGAACTACAGGACTTGCATTTACGTAAGAATTTGAACACTCAGACGCTTTTAGGGCCTGGCAAGTTACACAAATAAGTGGAGCGGCTTGTAGGACAATGGGGAAGGTGGTGGACTGTATCCAACTGTCAAGACTGTGCCCTTTTCAAAATTCCTTCGATTCCAAACGTTAAAAACAAAGCTCTATGAGCTCCAAAGCAATTTCAATCAGAGGCCACCAATTTGTGATATTTTACATTCCGCAAGATGGACTGAACTATCATTTATCACTGAATAAATGAGATACTTTTATTCCATTTCGATGAAAGAGAGAGAAAACAAAAACAGGAGTTCGATACTCACCACATATCATACACAAAAATGATCCAAATGTTTTAAAGATAAAAGCACTTGTCAATTGAGTGCCAGAAGTTTATGCTTTGACTCACTCCCTCTGATCTAGACACATAAGAATAAAATATAAGGAAAAACCAAAATGGCATAAAAGGACCAAAAGGAAAATAAAACTTCTCTTGAATCAGAAACAGAAAAGAAACTCAAGACACTGAGTGAGTTTCAAAGCCATTGGTCACCTGAGCTCTGTGTCCAAGTGCAGGCAGTAGTGGCCAAGAGGTCAGCTCCTCTGAGCAGGGAGTGGGGAGCTGGTCCAGGTGAGTCAGGGACCGCTGCGTAAAGCTGCAGACAGGAAAGGAGTTCCCCTCTCATGAAACAGATCTAAAAATAACAACAAAAAATTACTCCCTACCATTTCCTAGGGTTACTGTTTCCAACGAGCAGCAGACTCAGGAAGGCAATGAACACAGATACAGCCAGGACCGAGTATTAAATCAAGAGACCTGTGGGATTAGTCTCCAGATTTTCTGTGTCTTCCAGCATCACCGCAGGGAAGAAGCTTTAAGCCATAATTATAAGACCTTCTTCTGCACTGTGACGCTAAGTAGAAACAAACTTAAAACTACAAGCCAGAAGAGGTTGTGGAGAAGAGGGAACTCTCATACACTGCTGGGGGGAACGCAAGCAGGTGCAGCCACTATGGAAAACAGTGTGGAGGTTTCTCAAAAACTAACAACAGAAATACTGTATGACCCAGCTATCCCACTACTGGGTATCTATCCAAAGAACATGAAATCAACAATTCAGAGTGACTTATGCAGCCCTATGTTCACTGCAGCATTATTCACAACAGCCAAGACATGGAAGCAACCCAAGTGCCCATTGACCGATGATTGGATAAAGAAGATGTGGAATACGTACACAGTGGAATACTACTCAGCCATAAAAAAAGACAAAACTGTCCCCTTCAGAACAGCATGGATGGACATGGAGGGTATTATGTTAAGCAAAATAAGCCAGACAGAGAAAGACAAACACCAGATGATTTCAGTCATATGTGGAAGATAAATAAACACATAGACAAAGAGAACAGTTCAGTGGTTACCAGGGGAAGGGGGCTGGGAGAAAAGCACAGGGAGTGACGAGGAGCACCAATATGGTGACAGACAAGTAATAACGTACACCTGAAATTTCACAATGTTGTAAACTATTATGAACTCAATAAAAAAAACAAAAAACCAAAAGCCAGAGCTAGAAACTATAGAACAGAGGATGTCTCAAAATATCTCAAATAACTAATATCATACAGACTTTATTTTCTACCCACAATGCAAGCAAATTAGATAGAAAAGAGTTAAACATGTACAAAAACCCACACGTACACAAACACACTAAACCATTAAATACTAAAACACACTAAAATTCACTACTAAGTTGCTCAAACGGTAACGAGGAATCTACGATGAAAATTATGAAAGGCTTAGAAGGGAATGACACTGAAACTACCACAGAGCAAAATTTACAGGATTGAGTTGGTGGTGTTCTAAGAATCAAAATATACAAATCTAAATTCATTTATTTGAAAAGGAATGTACTTGAAAACTAAGTGGGTTTTTTTAAAAAGCTAAATAAATTGGGCATTTAACCCAGGAAATTAGGAAAAGTAAAAGAAAACAAAGAAACAAAAGGAATGGCCAATGAAATCAAAACCTGACTTGCTGGAAAAAAAAAAGTAGAGGAGAAATAGAACTAATCAACATAATAAATAAAACACAAACTTTATTATGAATGGAAAAAGGCACACTTACAGCTATAAGCACATTTTAAAACCAAATCATATTTAGGAACCAATCTGCCATAAATATAGATGCCAAAAACTTTAAATAATATATTATTTAAATGAGTAAAGTTGCATATAAAGTAATACATCATCACGGGGCCAGCCCGGTGGCGCAGTGGTTAGGTGCGCACGTTCTGCTTTGGTGGCCCTGGGTTCACCACTTTGGATCCTGGGTGCGGACATGGCACCACTTGGCACGCCATGCAGTGGTAGGTGTCCCACATATAAAGTAGAGGGAGATGGGCATGGATCTTAGCTCAGGGCCAATCTTCCTCAGCAAAAAGAGGATGATTGGCAGCAGTTAGCTCAGGGCTAATCTTCCTCAAAAAAAAATAAATAGAAAAATAAAGTAATACATTATGACCTAATTCTGTCTATCCTAGGAATACAAGAAGAGTCTAATACTGGAAAACAGGTATGACACTAATGAACAGACGACAGGGAAAACTACATGATCATAACAATAGATGCAGAAAAAAAGTATTTCATAAAATCCAACACTTAGGGTTCAAAAAAAACAAATTTAGAAGACAAATGTGGATAATTCCTCTATTGGAGTATAAGTCTTAGCTAAAGGCAATACATTGGAAATGAAGAAACAAAATTATATGTATTGGCTACCTATGTGATCATCATGGAATTTTCACTGGTAGGAGATTTCACAGGGTGCAGGATATACGGTCAACATCAAAACTATTAAGGTTCCTACACACCAATAATAATCAAGTGGAAAACATAATAGAAAAAAATTCCTGTCCATTATAGAAAACAATGGCAACAACAAAAATCACCACGAAGCCAGGAACAGAACTAAAAAAATGATGGAAAGACTTTTGGAGAAATACGACTTTGTTGAAGAACATAAAAAGAGACTTGAATAAATGGATATCTATTCATGGATACAAAGCCTTGAATGTTGCAAAGATGTCAATTTTCCCTGTGATTTTCAAATGTATACACACAAGTATTATTTGAATTTTATGAGGACCATAATGAAGCCACTTTTTTTAAGTAAACTTAGCCAGCAAGTCTGTATTAGCCAGATTTAATCAGAATGTCGTATTTTTCCTGAGTCCCTATCTGACTTATTTCCTTCACCTGGTTCCAGTTATGACTTCCCATTCACAATTCTAATCCCTGCCACTTGGCCCTGGGGATTTTCAGTACTGATCCCTAGTAACTAGTCCTGAACTCTGGCCTGACCTCCACGCCTAGATCATTCCTCTGTAGAAAAACACCCCACAACGCGCTGCTGGTTTGTAGTCGCTTAATCCTTTCCCACAAAACAGTACATGACCACACCCACTGAATGACTCCCAACTTAGCTTACTTTCTCTGTTTTGCATCCAAAAACTTTTGGAAACATTTTTTTTTTAACATATTAGTGCCTCAGTTCTGCTAACATATGTCTCACAATGGGTGTGCCACTATTCATGATTTTGTACCCCTGGAAATGGGATTTTCAGGCCAAAATGATGACTCACTGAGGTACCATTTCTAGAAATCTAGTCATTTCTACCTAGGAGATTGGCCACTCTCAGGAAGTAATGAATATGTTACCAAAAGGGAAGCTAAAGCTTTGAATGAATTGAAGTCTTGTGAGATTTTGATGAGTCAAAGCCATTTTTTTCCGAAAGAAAAATAACCTTGAGTAATTTTCAACATGTGAAATTCTGATTCTTTCATAATGAAAACGCAACAGAACAAACTGTTTTGAAAACTTTTTATTGGAAGAAACCTGGATAATGATTGCAATTTATTAAGTTATTTAAAAAAAAATGCATTGTACATATGGAGCTATAAGTATATCTGCCGAACACTTTAATTTAAAAAATCAAACAGGTCAAATAACTTGTTTACTTAAAGATTCACTTTGACTTAGTTTTTGGTAGTACTTGATTATATGGGGAAAAAAGAATCATATATTGAAAAGCACCTTCTTCAAAAGAACTATTTAAAAAGAATCTTGAACATGATATTTAATGTTTATAAGTCCAAGGAAAGTAAGATTCAGTTCCGTGATTGAGATATCTGGAGAGTTAAAAGTTTCGCTTTTACATAAAAAGAACAGGGGTTAGAAAGAAAGCACATTTCATGGGTTTGTACGTGAATACATAGAGAAGACATCTGGCTTCTGCCTAAGCTGTGTTATGAGCCACCCAAGTGGTCTCTATCATCTTTGTCCATTCTTCTCCAGACTCAGTTAGCTACACGCTTCACAGTGCTCCAATTCTGTGGGGACAATCTCCCTTCTTTCACTCCCAACTTACCAGAACTTTCCTGTTTTGCATCCCATTACCTCAGAAACTTTCCAATGTTTTAGACAGCTAATAAAAACAAACCAAGGAGACTTTGTTTTTCAGTGTACAATGCTTCCATTTCTGTCTCTATGTCAACTCCATGGGCAATCAAACACATCAAGATCATCTTTATGGCATCCTTCCTACCCTTTAAAGATAATTGTTTTGTCTCTCATATATTTCTGAATTCTTTATTTTCAGTTAGTTTAGCATGAGCTTGTTCATATCACCATTAACAGCCATGATCCACTATGGAGGCCTAACCCTCTGTCACCTGTGATCACCTGATTTTTGGGTATGGAAAGATGACCCTGAACACAATGGTCTAAACACACCAGATCCATAGAACAGTGTGATTTACTTACTATTATCTGTTAAGTATGGTGGGGACTATAGCAATTGCTATGGTTAATTTTATGTGTCAACTTGCCCAGGCCTGGGGTGGTCTCTATTGTCTTGGCCCATTTTTCTTCAGATGCAGCTGGATATACACTCCACAGTGCTCCAATTTTCTGGAGACAATCTCTCTTCTTTCACTCCTAACTTACCAGAACTTGTCTATTTTGGGTCTCATAGCAGATACTTGGTTAAACATCATTTCTTGGTGTGTCTGTGAGGGTATTTCTGGACTATATGAGATTTTTTTTTTCAAACAGGGTTTTAATTTCTAAGCATAAAACTTTATTACATTTCCAGTTATGTTCTTTTGTGTGACATATTTAGGACCAAGTACTTAACAGAGGAGTCCTAATTATACCCATGGGCTGATTTGTTTTCCACCCTCACCTGACAGAGTGACCCTTGTCCCCCTTCCCCATTCCAGTTTGAGGCTCTTGATGTTACGAAGAAAGCCATAGCCCCCTGGAGAGATGGGGCTCAAATCTAACATCCCTCACAGAGAGTTAAGAACAAATGGAGAGAGGAAGTCTCCTTCCTCTCAGGACCCTCCCCTGGTTAGCAGAAAGCAAGAATGCAGAAATTTGCATAGGCACCACAGTAGGCCTCCATAGCTCTCAGACCAGGTGGGGACCCAAGCCATTTTCCTTGCTCCCAGCCCAGTCTCTTTTCACCCTGATTACTTCCTACCCACACTTATGATCTTACAAAGTACCCAATCTCCTGACCTTTGCCCCTCACTTTCTGCTCTAAGCAACCTGAATACAGATTGCCCTCCCCAGTGTGCTGGGCCTCACCCAGTCCATTGAAGACTTGAATAGAATAGAAGGCTGAATAAGAAAGAATTCTTTTCTCTGTCTGACTGTCTTTGAGCTGCGACATGGGTCTTCTCCTGCCGTCAGATTCGGACTCAGACTGGAACTCACACTAACAAGCTCTCCTGGTTCTTAGGCCCTTGCACTTGCGCTAGAACTTACATCATCAGCTCTCCTGAGACTCCAGCTTGCTGACAGTAGATCATGGTCTTCTCAGCCTCCATAATCACATGAGCCAATTCCTTATAGTAAATCATATGATATACAATGTATATATAATGTATATAAATATTTTATAATTATATAAATATATAAATGTTTTATATATTATATATAAATATTTTATATATATAAAATATATATATAATATACAATCATATAATATTTAGCAAATAATTATCAAGTTCCAACCATGAGCCTGACGGTGTTCTAAGCAATGGGAGATAGAATTGGTAGTCAAATATCTTTAGTTGGAGCAGAAGCCTGCCTTATGTCCACATCATTGAACTGATGATAATTCTGTCAGCCAGCTTTCTTTGTAATTTCCAGTGAAGAAGGACTAGCCACTCATTCATTTGGTCAACGAGTGAATGTTAAGTATATGATAAGTATCTTCCAGGTCCTGGAGATACACAAGTGGAGGACAGGGAGGATAAACATCCCTATTTCACGGAGTTTAAAATGTGATGGTGGAGACAGATGAGAAACAAGACACACAAAAGACAGAGTTGTTGAGAAACAATTCTCCCTGCATCTCACATTTCCTGTATCTTGTGATCAGGGGAGCTGACTGCCTTTGTTCTGGGCTATTTTCTCAAGGATGTTTATATGGTGAAGAGACTTGGAAGATACAGTCGCTTGTTCCAGAGTAAGTCAGGTTTCTGGCAGCCTTGGATCTAGTGACAGTGCCGGTGAGAGGCTATCACTATATCATTGTGTATCATTATATCCCTTTATTGCTATAGTGAGAGTGATAGACTTCAGGGCTAGTGAGATGGAAAGTCACAAGGAGATTTTCAGCAAAGGAGTGACATGATTTGATTTGCAGTTTAATAGAATCATTCTGGCTTCTGGGTTGAAATATCTCAAATGAGACCAGGGCAGAAGGAGGGAGTCATGAGATTGAAAGACGATACAGAGAAGGGGGGCGTGTCTTGAAATGGAGTGTTTGCCTGAGTAGGAAGGAGAGGTGAAAGAGCTGTTTTCTTTGGATAAAGGCATTTCTCCTTTTCATATTTAAAACCCTAACTAGTGTGCTAATTTTCTCAGGAGCATTCTTCTTTAGCTCACGGAACTATAATTGCTTAACCCTAATTAGTGCTAAGAATCCATTAGGCAACAAAAAATTTACTCTCTAGTCACAGAGTAGCACATATCCTACAAGTGAAATTAAGAAAAAATTAATTTTGATTATGCCAAGTTAGAGTCAATTAATTGATAACTTGCCACAGACATTGAGATTTTTAATGTTTTCTGATACATCATGAAACGAATAAACTTTAGACCGAGGTTTTTTCCCAGTAAGATATGTCAGTACGTAAGCCCTCCTATTCAGATGAAGACTTTTGCTATCATTTCAGAAAGCAAAAGTCATGGCTGGGAAGAAGATGGCCACGGTATACAAATCACTGTTTTCCAGGAATCTTTTCTTTTCAGGCCAGTCTTCTCAATCTTTCTGAGATAAAATATTACAAAGATGGCAAAGAATTCTAGCTGATTCATTGACATGACTAACATTTTATATCCTCCTATAGTATGATAAACCTCATATAAAGACTAAAGGAAGAAGGAGAATTGTCTTGACAAGGAAGCAACCAAACCCCAGGTAAAATCAGGAAAAAAAGAGAAATCTATTTTTATAGACTTCGTCACCATCTATCTCTTTTTAGTGCTCTAAGGAGGTGTATTTTCTGATCGGGTAGCATCACTCTGGCCCACCCATCCATGGAGCATTTGTAGTTGAAATCCCCCCAATGAAAAAATTCTATTCCCAACAACTAGACAATGTCATGAATTCTTGATAAGCTAGTCTTTGAAAAAGCCCCTGGATAATATATGAATATTTTAACTACTCATCCGTCATCCATCCATATATCATTGCAACAAATATTTATTTGGCATTCTGTGCTGGAAGATACAGTGATTTATGTGGAAAATATAGAGATGTCCACGATATGGTCTCTGAAGAGAGAATCTACATGCCAAGAAAGAGCTGATCCTTTGGTAAATTTACTATTTATACGTGCTGTGATAAAGTTTCATACAAAGAACCATGGGAAATAGAAGAAACAATAAACCCTGCTATGATGGTGGACAAGGAGCTATTGAACTGTGAATTTAAGGGTGAGTGGGATTTATTCAGGAAAGGAGGTAAAGGCAAGAGCAAGATCTTCAGGAGACTTTTTCCTCTATCGAACCCTTGTCTCTGAATGTGGGATGGAGGTGTGGAAACTTCAATATACTCCCCAAGAGAGCAGCTTGACACGTTGGTATGCCAGAGGGTTTGCTAAGTAGCATAATGAGTGTAAGAAATAGTTCTTCATTCATGAAATGAGTGATATTTAAGATATGTGGTTGGTTAGAAAGACTTCACAGACACACTTCCCTGTGTGATGGGAGAGTAAAGATCTAGCCCATCCAGCAGTACATCTCTTTACTTCACAGGGATTCTGTCCTGATTCAACCACAAACTGGCTTTAGTACACTGTTGCACGTAGGAAACCTAAAGGCAGGCAAACTAAGTTATGGGGATAGAAACCAGACAGTAGTTGGGGAGGGGAATTGATTGGAAAGGACCATCGCATTATTTGGGGGGAGCAAGGAAGGAAAAGGTTCTACATCTTATTTGGAACAGCAGTTACACGGGTATATAAAATTATCAAAACTCAACAAACTAATACTTATGATTGTATTTTAATTATGTCTTAATAATAATTAAAAAAATAAGAAAGAATAACATTGCATCCTCCTCAAAGTGAACTTTTCATGCATGGTACTAGTCAGAGAGTTTAAGGATATAGATGTTGCTTCCACAAGCTACAGGAACAGAGTCTCTGATGGTTTTAGTGATGGCTCTAATAAATGCAGATACCGTTGGCAGTCTTTGCTCTCAGATTTGTTTTCACCATAACTAACCATCTGGTCATTAGTTCATAGAGATGGTGGCAGAAAATCAGTACCTACCACTAACTCTCTGACACTTACTAAAAACTTCTGACATTTGCTAAACAGCTAAATTGACTCAGGTTAACTTGCAACCCTGAATAATAGTGATTCTCAAGATGGACATTTGAAGTCCAGCTAGAAAGGGACGTCAGTTGGGCAGGTGAAGGTGGGAGTTTAAGGGAGATGTGTCTTTTGGCATCTCTCTAATAGTGAGCCAGTTTTACAGATGTGTGCAATTCTCTTTGGAAAGTACCATGGCTCACAGTACCATGGGGATACTTCCACCCCAACAATGCCTCATACAGTGTCTTGCAGTGAATATTTAAATACTTGCAATGAAGTAGGGAAGGAATAAATAAAGAAAAGTTTATTTCAGATATGTGTTTGTTATTTTGTCAAACCAGAAAGTTTTAAACTCAATAGAGGACAAAAGAAAAAGGGAGACGATCCGTGAACCGTATTGACATTAAGAAAAGGACAAATATTGGACCACAGGAACCATGGACTTTCTGCTGCTATCATAACTCCTTATCTCCTCAGTACCTTCTTCTCTCTCCAATTCTTCTCTCACCCCATAAAGACAATGAGCTTGATTTTAAAACTACTGTTTTTAAGGAAGCCAATAAGAAAACTCATCATCTATGGGACTTAATCTATGCTTATTTGGGCAAATATATCAGGCTTGATTTTGTTAAAGCTCTTAAAATAACTTAAATGATTTACAAAAATACTATGACCTAGAACTGAAAAGCAATATCTGCATTATATTTTCAATTTTATAAAGATATTTTGAAATTTGATAGTATGTGCCTTATTTCTCCACAAATAACAATGAAATAGTTTAGCCTTGATTGAGTGCATTTTATAGTGAATCTGATATTTCTGAGGTTATATATTTCAATCTCCTTATTGACTGAATAGAAAAAAACGAACACACAATTGCAATGTGAATGCTGTATCATGAATCAAAAGATAGCATTCCCAGACAACTAGCTTCCCATGTAGAATAGAAACTCAGGAGGAGAGTAAAGAAATAAATTTTTGTCACATTCATTTTTTAAATGTCAATACACAGTGAGCTTTGATCATAAGGCCAAGGAGGTGGCGGGGTGGGGAGCAATTCTGTTGACCTTTTAACAGACCAGCTATGTTTGATATGAATTTACATTTATACTCCAGATGCATGACATTTATGGCCCCTCAAAAAATTAGCGTATTGCTAGAACTCGTAAAATTTTTCAAAATGCGTATGATACTGGAACGTCCATAGAACACCAGGCACACGACATGCCTAATACAAGCTTTGCTTTTGTGCAATCTGTTCTGACTACTACACCATGTACCTCGGGGAAGTTTGCTTACATATTCTAGAATGTTATTTAACCTAAAGATAAATAAAACCCTTTGAAAAAGAGTACAGAGGCTGTATTCTGAGGCTCAGGTCTTACTTTGTTCTTGGGTGCAACTCAACCCACAGAAAGATTATTCACATCCACTCATAGGTCCCAGCTGCACTCCTACCACCAGGTACGCATACACCCAAAACGGCCTCTTTGTAAAACAGGAGGGCCTGGAAAGGAGGAACAGTGTGTGCAGTCATTCTGCAACCACTGGGTAAAAAGTTCACCTTCCGTCCAAGTTTAAGAATGTTAGTACCTATTCTATACAGCTGTGAAAGCCAGAGCAGATGAAATGTTGTTGAAAGAAAGTTATGTTTCAGAGCTTGGAATTTTTTATGTAAATTTTTGAGATTTGCTTGCAAGGAAAATTATTAACTTGATATTCCAACCTATGTTTGCGGAAGCATTCTGTTGTCAATTTAGAATGTTCTCAATGGATAACTGGCATGATAAGCTTTCACAAACTGTATTAAACTGTTAACGTAGAGTTGAAATAAAACAAAAAGTACATTTATGTGTTGTATTAGGCAATAATTTTACACGCATGGATAAATTTTTTTAAAGTACTTTTGCTGCAAAATCTGATCTAAACAGAGCTCACTGTAGAACAAAATTATTGAATAATACTTATTGAACTACAAATTAAGAATACCAGAATACATGAGCTGATGAGTATGAAGAAGGACAATGGGATAGAATATTTTAAATCAGGGTTTCTCAACCAGAGTATTACTAACATTTAGGGCGGGATAATTCTTTGTCAGGGGCTGTCCTGTGCATTGTAGTACATTTACCAGCTTCTCTTGCCTCTACCCACAAGATACCAGTAGCAACCTCCCCACTCCAAAATTATAACTAAAAATGTTTCTAGACATTTTCCCCTTCAGGAGGCAGGAGAGGTCAAAATTGCCCACAGTTGAGAATCTCAGCTTTACATCAAGACAGTTCCACAAAATCACTTAACTAGTCACTTAGCACTAATATTTTTTTAAAAAAATAGAAGCATTCACATAAAACAATGCCACAACCACGTATAACTCTTTGGCTTGAAGATGTTAGCCATTTTCAATAGGCAATCTATTGCCTAAAATTTACCCAATATATATGATTTAGGAAACAGAGTCATGTATTTCTAGATTTTTATTTTTACATAGGTTTCCCTATGGCTCTCTCCCCCATCATTTTCTATATTAACAAATCTGAGCTTTTAGAAAAAAGACATTATTTCAGTTTTCACTTAAATTTATAGGGAATATAAAATCTGGTTAAATATTGAGTCTCCCCCAACTCTCTGAAACCATCAATAATACTGGGTTTGGAAAACACAACTTCCGTTTTTCCAAATACAAAAAGTAACTTGCTAAAATTTTGCTTTCTAGAACAAAGGACAATTAATTAATACTATATTGCATGCAAACTGTTCACCTATATATTTTGAGTTCAACTTCCAGCCTCACAATTTGCCTGTTTTTGTTGTCATTTCTAAATTTCTAATTGATGCCTTTTAAGACCCAGAAGTTCCCTCTACACTCTCCCTTCCTTTGCATATCAGAAACCAGTGCAATTTAAAGAAAAGTAAAGCTTAAATAGTGGGGGGAAAGAATAAAAGGAATTTACAAAGAGGAATATAAATCAAGGAGAATATTAAGATACCTGCTTCTTTCCCTGGGTAGAAAGAGTGTTGTGACAGCAGGAGTTTGTCCCAGCACAGACTTGGTGAGATGAGAAGAAAGTCCCCACCCTACCCTCACATGGCACCTACCCGAGCCTGGCAAAAGTCCCACATCCCGAGATCTCCTCAAATAAAAGTCCACAAGAGAGGCTGGTGAGCTGTGAGCTGTGTGCATTTTTCTCACTGACAAGTTCCCTCATCAGAATCCTCCCATGAATGTTTCTTGTGGTGTTCTCATATAGAGGAATTCGGATATTGCTCAATATTAATGAAGTAGGCATCATATTGAGCCTACCTCTTCTCTCAGCAGAGAAAGAAAAGGTTAGAATTCCTTAGGTTGACACTGTCATGGCTGACCAGCAGGAAAAGAAAGACTCCCTTTCAACACGCACTCAGGAGATGGAGGCCTGAAGGCACAGAATATACTAATCCACTGTGCTCACCAACTTCCCAGCCCACTGACTTTTATAGGCAGAGTAAAAGTTGCTTCATTTCTACACACAGACAGCAGAGACTTTAGCAGTCGTGTGCAATCAGCCCAGTGTTATCTGTCACGGTACTTGCTAGTCTACGGTGTGTTTGCTGTTCTCATGCTTCATGAACAGAAATCCTATCATTTCTGATATATGAAAATTCAGTGGGGATATTAACGGTGCTGGTAAGAAGAGATCCATATTTTCTTGAAAATAAAAGTAAAGGTAATAAAATAATTGGAAGTGGTGGAAAATGATGATGGTTGGGTAGAGGATGAAGCAATCGAAATCAGGAACACTTCTAAAAGACAGAAGGTTCAGAGAAAGCATGAGAACAGGATTGTGCCTATGCAATCTTCAAAGATGAGTAAAAGTGATTATTGGAATTAAAATGTATTTGAGCGTCAGTAGCAGAAGTCTGTTAGTTCAATGTTAATTCAGGAAAGGTCTAGGCGTTTGTATAGTTTTCTTTGGACCTAGCAATGAATAGACTTAAATGCAGCCTTTGGACACATAACCTATTCTTTAAACTCTTTTATACTTGTTTTGCTATAAACATCTGCAACTCCCTCGCATGTCTTTGACCTGCCAGTTTGAATGCAATTTTATCCTTGGAGAAGAAAAAGAAGAAAGATATTGTTTTTTTGTTCGTTTTGTTTTGGTGGTCCAAGTGCATTCAGAGTCAAAGGATATGATTGCAGGTAGTTAGTTTATTAGCCTACTGCCTAGATCCCCAGATTCCATTAATAGTATGCCTACTCCATCAGCCATGTCAGCTCAGAACTTCTAAATCATTAGTGTAAAAAAATAAAAATAAAAAGGAAAAACTAAAGGGAGTATTTTCAAAACTTTATGTACCCAGTTGTGTTGGCTTAATTTATCTGGCCTCCATTTCTGTGTACAGATCTTCAGGGCACAGCTTACCTTCAGATTACCGTGTACCCACACACACGTCATCTTCATGCTCAGTATTCTGTGTTTTCTTCTTTGGAAACGTTAGCTGAAACCAAATTGAGTCCTTTTTCAAAAATCTTTCTCTGCAGCAAAATCCCTTCCTTTTCTTTTACTTTAATAACCCATATTTAACCAGTTGCCAAATTATTAAGATTTTTACCTCTGAAATATCGTTACAATCTTCCTTGTCTCGTACTTCAAACATTTATTCCCAGAATTACTTTGTTTGTACCCTAACTGGGCTTCTACACCTCTTATTACCACCCACTTCTTTCCCACATTCGAGTGTCAATTCATATTCATACACACAGCTCCAATGAAACACTAAATCCCTACTAAAATATGTGAATGGCTTCCAACCGTCTAAACCGACATTAAATACAAACTCATCCTGATCGCTTTCATGGCTACTAAGAATATAACTGCCACTCTATCCACCCCTGACACTCCAGCTTTATCCCTCAATTCTTTCTGCAGTTTCTCTGCTCACCCCATAAACGGAACATTTTGATGACCCATGTGTCTTTGTACATGTTATTCCCCTGCTTGGAATTTCCTTGATGCCTATTTCTACCTATCAAAACATTACCCATATTTCCAAATCCATCTCAAATGCTTTGTCTATTTTCCCAATTCCTCCCACGGGGAGGTGACTACTCTCTCATTTTGAGGTGACCAGTCCCTATAGAACTTTATTTGCAGTCTTTTATGGCATTAACCCTACACACACCACCGTGTACTCTACAGGATGTGCCTCCTGGATATGCTGTATGCTAGACCATCAGCTGCTTAAGCGTAGCAACTGAAATTTGCTCATCTTTGTGTCTTCTGCAGTGCCTGGTACTTAAGAAGGACTTAGAGAATATTTGCAAAATGAAAGAATAAAAAGTATGGTCAGGGACTTGAAGAAGCATGTAAGTATTCACTCATGCATTCAATAAATATTTTTTGAGTATATATAGCACTTGTTAGAAACTCTCCTATGACCCATTTCATTCAGCACTAAGGGCTTTTCCCAGATGGAAGCAATTAATATTATGTATTTGCCAATAACAGACAAAAATAAGCCAATTCTACTTTTAGAATAATCAATCTGCAACATAGTTTTCGTGAACAAATCTGGCAGATACAACTTCCCATAATGTTAAAATATGTAAATGAAATTAAATCTCCCTATGTGTTAATTTAAGCATTATCTCTGTCTAAAAGTCATAGTATATGGGTATAAGGTTTCACCTTCTAGGATACACTTGATGCAAAAATAAACATATAGCTCACAGCTGACAGCTGACCACTTTGTATGACTAGTGTTAGAAAAACTCTGTAAAATTAGATCTGTTAGCTCCATAACACACTAGGTAATGGTAAATTTACACTAAAGTAACAGTAGGAGTGCAGACAGGAATAGATCTTCCTTGCAAAAATCATATTTTTGCACTCACTATTTTTTACTGGAATATGTGTGAATTACTTGAAATTAAGTTGTCAGGTATCAGAAATTGCTATAGTTGTGCATATGTGCCCAAACACACATATGCAAATTATATAAACTAAAGTTTGTTGGAGATTGATGGTTACGTGGAATAAAGACTGGGTTAAGAGCTCTAGGCCTAGATGGTCCCAACTAGTTTTTATTTACTAGCAGCACAATCTTAGTCAAATCAATTAACTTTCTCAGATTTAATTTAATGAGGTAAAAAGTCATGTAATCAAAATTAGTTTTAAGGGACTTCTGCCATCTTGGAAGAGGGACTTCCAAGATGGAGACACAGGGATCAGATTTACTCTCCCGCCTGAGACAACTCCACAACCAGACAACATATTTGAAACAATGAATTTTAGGAACTGGACATCAGGCAAAGAAATACAGTGATCCCTGAGGATGGGAAGCAATGAAGTGATCCTTAAGATTGCCTAGCTTACTGTCTCGAGAGTTTCCAGATGGCGTTACAGGGAGGGGGAACCCAGGTGGAGCTTGGTGGATTCCCCAAGGTGAAGAGATGGAGCTGAGAGTCTAAAGAAACCAAGAATGTGTAGTTCTCGAGACGGAGTACAGGAGAGAAGTGAGCTGCACGGAAAAGAACACTGGAGATCTGCAGAAGGTCCCTCCTGAATATCTGAGAGAGTTTAGATCAGTGCATGCCTGTAAGGCAACTACTGAAAGCCACGGACAGAACGATCTCTGAGCTTCCTGAAACTCAGACAAGACAGGGAATAGTGCCTGTTCCCACCAGCCAGACTAGATTTCAATGAAACTATCACTGGTTCTTTGAAAGGATCAATAAAATCAATAAACCTCTCGTCAGTCTGACTAGGGAAAAAAAAAAAAAGACAAAATTATCAATATCAGAAGTTAAAGAGAGACTATCGCTAAAGATTTTACATATATTTAAAAATTAATAAAGCAGTATTATCAATAATTTCATGCAAATAAACATGACAACTTAGACGAAATGAACAAATTCCCTGAGAGATACAAACTACCTAGGCTCACTCAAGAGGAAAAGAAACAGATAATGGGAATAACCCCATATCATATTTAAGAAACTGAATTTGTAGTTAAAAACCTCGGTACAAAGAAAACTCCAGGCCCAGATATCTTCTCCAGTGAATTCTACCAGACATGTAAGAAAGAAATAGTCCCAATTTTACATTAACTCTTTGAGAAAACTGAAGAGAATGCACCACTTCTTAAATCAGTCTATGAGGATTGCAATACTCTGAAACCAAAACGGAAGATATTATAAAAACTCAAACAAAAACAAACAAACAAAACCAGAGCTGCATATCCCTCTTGAATATAGATGCAAACATTTAAACAAAACCTTAGGAAATCAAATCCAACAATACATTAAAAAAATGAAAATACATCTTGACAAAGTAGAGTTATCCTATGAATGTAAGGTTGATTTAACAGTCAAAAATCTATCAATGTAGTTCACCATAATTGTTCATATACTAAATAATAAAAATCATGTGACATCCAAATTAATGCAGAAAAAGCATTTGACAAAATCAAACATCCATTCCTGATTAAAAACTCTCAGCAACATAAGAATAGAGGGAATTTCCTCAACCTGATAAAAAGTATCTATGAAATAACTATAACTAACATCACACTTAATGGTGAAAAACTGAATGTTTTCCTCCTAAGAGCAGGGCCAAGGCAAGGAATTTCACCTTCATCGCCTGTGTTTAACACTGTATCATATGTTCTAACCATTGCCATGAGGCAGAAAAATAAATAAAAGTCATCCAGATTGCAAAGCAAAGAATTAACTCTGTTTATTCATAGACAACATGACCCTCTATGTATAAAATATAATGAAATCTACCCCAAAGCCACTAGAATTAATAAATGAGATTAGCCAGGTGGCAAGACGTAAGATTGATATTCTAGAACCAATTTTGTTTCTGTATGTTGACATTGGATATTGAAATTTTAAAAAATAATACCATTTAAAATAGCAAAAAATGTGAATGGTTTAAACACTGAAAACTGCAAAACATTGCTGAGAGAAGATAGAGGATGCCTAAATGAGAGAGATATATCTCATTCAAGGGGTGGAAAAATACTCAATATTATTAAGATGTTATTCTCCCCAAACTGATCCATGATGGAAGTCAATCCTAGTCAAAATCCAAGCAGGTGTTTTTGTAAAATTTACAGCCTGATTCTAAAATTCATATGGAAATGCTAAGGACTTAGAATAACCAAACAATGTTGAGAAAGAGAACAAAGTTGGAGGACTAACTTTATCTATTTTCAAGGTTATTATAAAGCTACAGTGATCAATACAGTATGGTTTAGCACACAGATAGATCAATGGAACAGGGTAGATAGCCCAGAAATAGACCCACATATATGGACAACAGATTTCCCCCCCTTTTTTTTTCAGCTTTTTTGAGGTATAATTGGCAAATAGAATTGTAAGATTATATAGAGTATATGATGTGATGATTTGATATACACGTACATTGTGAAAGGATTTCCCCCATGGAGTTAATTAATACATCCACTGTCTCACATATTTACCTTTGTGTTTTGTTTTGTTTGTTTTTGGTGAGAACATTTAAGTTCCACTTTCTTAGCAAATTTCAACTATACAATACAGGGTTACCAAATATAGTCACCCTAATCCCTGACAATGACTTTTCTACTCTCTATTTCTGTGTATATATGTAACACATATAAGTGATACCATGCAGTATTTGTCTTTCTCTGGCTTATTTCACTTCATATAATGCCCTCCAGGTTCATCCATGTTGTCCCAAATGGCAGGATCTCCTTTTTTTATAAGGCTGAAAAATATTCTATTCTTTATATATGCCACATTTTCTTTATAAGGAGTAAGCTCCTTGACATGGGTCTTGGCAATGACCAAAAGCAAAGGCAACAAGAGCAAAAATAAACAAGTGGGACAACATCAAACTAAAAAGCATCTGCACAGCAAAGAAAATCATCATCAAAATTAAAAGGCAAATTTTAATGTGAGAAAATATTTGCCAGCCATATATCTGATAAGGGGTTAATATGCAAAATATACAAGGAACTCATACAACTCTATAGCAGAAAAACGGCTAACCCAATTAAAAATGGGCAAAGGACTTGAATAGACATTTTTCCAAAGAAGAAATACAAAAGGCCAATGGGTACGTGAAAATATGCTCAACATCATGAATTATCAGGAAAATGCAAACCAAAGCTATAATGAAATATCACCTTACACCTATTAGGATGTCTATTATCAAAAAGATAAGAGATAACAAATGCTGGCAAGAATGTGCAGGAAAAGAAACCCTGTTCACTTTTGTTAGGAATATAAACTGATACAGCCACTGTGGAAAACAGTATGGAGGCTCCTCAAGAAATTACAAACAGAGCTAGCATATGATCCAGCAATCTCACTCCTGGGCATATACCCAAAGGAAACGAAATCATTATCTCAAAGAGATATCTGCACTCCCATGTTTATTGCAGCATTATCTACAATAGCCAAGGAAGAGACAATTGACTTTCAACAAAGTTACAATGGTGGAGAAAGGATAGAGTTTTCAACAAATAGTAGCAGAAACAATTGAATACGCATATGTAAAAGCATGAACTTTGATCCCTAATTCACACTGTAATAAAAATTAACTCAAGATGGATCATAGAACTAAATATAAAGCCTAAACCTACAGAACTTTTAGAAGACAATTTAAGAGAAAATCCGTATGACCTCGGGTTAGGCAACAATTTCTTAGAAACCAAAAGTATATCCATAAAGAAAAAAGTTGATAAAGTAGACTTTATCAAAATCAAAAACTTTTGCAATCCAAATGACTTTCTAAGAGTATGAAAAGACAAGCCACTGGGGAAAAATATTTGCAAAGTGTATTTCTGATAAAAGACTTGTATTGAAAAAATATAAAGAACTCTCAAAATGCAATTGTAAGGTAAGAAATAACACAATTAAAAAATGGAAAAAAATATTTGAACACACACTTCTCCAAAGAAAACATATAGATAACAAACATGCATATGAAAAGACGCTAAACATTGCGAGTTATTAGAGAAATGCAAATTAAAACTACGATGAGAAACATATCTCAGAGAATGGCTATACTTACAAAGACTGACCATACCACGTGTTGACAAGGACGCAGAAGAACTGGCCCTCTCATACACTGCTGGTGGAATGCATAATGGTCAACCACTTTGGAAAACAGTTTGGCAGATTCTTAAAAAGTTAAATATAAACGTATAATATGATCTAGCCGTTCCACTCCTAGGTATTTACCCAAGATAAATAAAAACATATGTCTACACAAAGACATGTACATGAATGTTCAAAGAAGCTTTATTTGCTATAGCCCCAAACTCGGAACAACCCGAATGTTCGTCTCAAAATAATTATACTGAATGAAAGAAGCCAAACAAAGAGCACACACTGTATGATTCCATTTATATAAAGCACTAGAAAAAGCAAACTAATTTATGGTACAGAAAGCAAGTCAGTGGTCATCTAGGGGTGGAAGGGCCAATGAGGATGAACACGGGGTGAGATTGCCAAAGGCCACAAGGAAACTTCTGGATGTGATAGATATGTTCTCTGTCCTGATTGTGGTGATGGTTTCATGGGTATATGCATATATCAAAACTATTCAAATTGTGCATTTTAAATCTGTGCAGTTTATTACATGTTCCTTTTACCTCAATAAAGTTGTTAAAAATTTCCTTTGAAAACCCATTTACTTGCCCTTAAGCTATAAGAAACATTCATGTATATTGCATACACTGTACGGACATTCTTATACAGAGGACACTGTGAGAACCAGTAGAGGAGACTGAAAAAGGACAAAAGGAAAGTGTGCATACAGATATGAGGACATCTGGACCAGTCGGCTTCTAATCCCAGTGATGAAGGGAAGAGGAGGGTGAAAAATTCTAAGGCATCCTTTTTTTTTTTTTAATTAAGATTATGATAGATTACAACCTTGTGAGATTTCAGTTGTACATTATTGTTAGTAATGCTGTGGTTACACCACTTCACCCTTTGTGCCCTCCCCCCCCCACCCCCTTTTCCCTGGTAACCACCGATCAGTTCTCCTTGTCTATATGTTAACTTCCACCTATAAGCGGAGTCATATAGAGTTCGTCTTTCTCTGTCTGGCTTATTTCGCTTAACATAATACCCTCCAGGTCCATCCATGTTGATGCGAAAGGAACAATTTGGTCCTTTTTTATGGCTGAGTAGTGTTCCATTGTGTATATATACCATATCTTCTTTATCCAGTCATCAGTTTCTGGGCATTTAGGTTGGTTCCAAGTCTTGGCTATTGTAAATAACGCTGCGATGAACATAGGGTTGCATGGGACTCTTGGGATTGCTGATTTCAGGTTCTTAGGATAGATACCCAGTAGTGGGATGGCTGGGTCATAGGGTATTTCTATTTTTAACTTTTTGAGAAATCTCCATACTGTTTTCCATAGTGGCTGCACTAGTTTGCATTCCCACCAACAGTGTATGAGCGTTCCTTTTTCTCCACAACCTCTCCAACATTTGTCACTCTTGGTTTTGGATATTTTTGCCAATCTAACGGGTGTAAGGTGATATCTTAGTGTAGTTTTGATTTGCATTTCTAAGGCATCCTTTTTATGTGTCATGTTTACTCCATTCTGCTATAATATAAACTTGATTGTTTGAATGTGCATTTCTAGATGTGTTTGTTACTCTACAAGATAGTAGAATCATCAAGTTTTGTTGTGCTTGTTGGCCTAAACTAAAATTGTTTCTATGATGAGGCTCCACTATAATTTCTACCTATTCCATTGCTGTTTGGATGTTTGAATATAAAAGTCAGTTTCCACCCTAAAGGCCTGCACAGTCTAGTGGGAAAGTCAGCAAGTGAACATTTATAACACATCGGAGTTGTGGCTATAGGGAGGCAGCTGATTTTGTTTAGGGACAGAGGTTTGGGTAAAGCTTTAAAGAAGACATGAAATTAGAACTGTGACTTGAATTATACGTAGATATTTTCCTAGAATGGAAGAAAGAGATTATTTCAGAAATAAGTGCCTTCTCTTGATTAGAAGCACCTTCAAAAAAATAACGAAGTAGGGGCGCCAGAAATCCATTTTTTCTAGTCCCTGAAACTTTTAAACTGCCGTGTCCAAGCCTTATATTGAGTATCAATTGCTGAGCTTTTATACACATTATTTCACTCTGTCTTCCATTAGCTTTGTGAAATGGATAATATGATCCCTATTTTATAGATAAGGAAATGAATGAATCACTTTCAAGTAAGCACTGTGTGGTCCTAGTGGTTTACAGCAATAAGGGTTTATTTCCTGCTTTCATTAGGTCTCCTCTGTGTCTGTGCTCCACGTCTTCTATCTTTCTGGACCAAAGCTGAAGGTACAACCCCTACCTGGGGCATACCAATTTTATGACAGACTGAAAGACCAATAGTGAGACCATAAGGTGGCTTTTAATGCTGCTGTTCACACTATAAAGTGTGTCACATGGCTAAGTGTGATGTAACAGCTGGAAGGCTAATCTTCTCTCAGGGAGAGGTACCACGAGCCATGCTCCATGGGAAAGTCAAAAAAGTTTGTGTAACTTGCCGGTCATATAGCTGAGTGGCAGAGCCAAACTGTTTGTTTATTGTCAAAACCTCAGCTCTTCACTCTGTACCACACTTCCCCTCTCATGGGTCTTAAAGCAGGAAAACAGGTCAAGACTAACTTTAAGTGCAGGGAATGTCCTTGGGAGGGAAGAGAGAATCTAAACAGTGTGTGTGTGCATGTGCATGTGTGTGCGTGTGCACATACGTGTATGCATGAGTGTGCGTGTGTGTGAAACAGAGGAAAAGACAGGTAGATAGAGACACAGAGATGTGAACTGGAGAGAAATGAAAACAGGGATGGATTGCTTAGTCTTCCCTCAGTTCTACAGCTATAGGGGAGGACAAATTCAGTATTTCTCCATGGTTTACCACACCCCTCTCCCAAATATGGAGAAAAATGTTAACTAGGAATTTGCGGCTATTTACCATAGCCTCAACGTGCAGCAATAACCACTCAGCATTTATGAAGTACACCACGGAAGAAGCGAGAAAGGAAGAGCTCTAGAGCAACAGCAGTCAGATGGCAGCCCACATGAAACAGCATTAGCTCTCATACAACCCAAAGCACAAATGCTTTCACCTTACCAAGGCTACGTCAGATGAATGGCTAATTGGGAAGGTGTCCCCCACACGGTTAACCTCACCTAATGGCTGTAGCTAACCCTGACGCACTGTCTTTCTGTTAAGTGTTTGCTTCCCATTTGGCCGTGGGCAGCTCATCTCGCCCCTCTGATTTTCCTTCCTTAGCATCCGTTAGCACACGAGTATCTCTATGTTAAAACTGAGGGAAACGCAGCATAGAGGAGCCGGCCAATTTACCTGGAGCTTTAACATAAATCAGTGGAAGAGAGAGGACTTCAGCAATCATCTGCGTCCCAGTCACTCTCTTCTGTCCTTGGAATGGTTCTGACAGAACGTCACTTGCCGAAGTTAAACTTCTTTGAAGTGTTTCTTCCAAAATCATTATAAGTAAATAAATGTAGGAGGCTGTATATAGCAAAGAAGAGGCAACAATTATGTGGCATTCTAAGCATGATAGAACCAATTAATTTTCTGTCCTTGTTAAAGAAATGCTGTCACTTTAAGTCTGCACTTAAGGCAAGCTTTAAGAAGTCAGTTTCTAAGGCTATCTAGGGAAACCTGGTAAAAACAATTAATAAGTAAATCTCTGTTACATTATGTAGAATAAGTCAAGTACCAGTTAGCAGAGGTCGGGAAAGAAAAAAGACAAAAAAGATTAAATTTTATGTTAAGATCGTGCAGTGTGATTCTCAGCTCAGCTCGAGGGCGGTTGCATCCAGTGGTGAGAGCTCAGAGATGGCGTGGGCATGGCTTGGGAACCACTGGGGAGTCAGTGTGCATGGAGGTCTAACGGGACTCCGGGGAAATAACAGAACCTGCATCCAGTGATGGGGCTGAGACATCCTCAGGTCTGCCTGGAAAACTGGAGGGACTGACAGAGTGTATCGGGGGAGAAGAGAAGGGTGGGGTGCGTGCTGACAGCGAGTTCCACAAGGGACAGCAGCATTCATGGGATGCTTGGCCCAGATAAAACACACTGGCATACATATTTGAATTGATGGATAAGGGGGTTTTGAGTATAAGATGAAAGTGTGGTTTCTCAGTGGCAGTTGCTGTCAATGCCCTGCTCCATTCACTGGCAGCCATGGTGGACATTCCCATACATGCTGCCAGCTCATCTCAGGGCCTGCTTCTCTCTGTTTCTCAGTCTCAGGGTTTTCTCTGGTGCTGTGGGAGCTTGCCCGGTGCGACAGGGTAGCCCTAAAACACTGGAAGTGTAACACCCCCAGGAGCAGCCCTCAACAAATGAGAAATCAGAATCAGCGGATAAATACTCAAGTTTCCTAGACGCTCAGTGGACCACTCTGAGGCGTATTCCACTCAGTATCTCAGACAGTCCATAGTCAGAGGAAGCCCCTGTTCCTCCATAGACTCAGTTTATGAATGTACCTTTAGTTGCTTCTTCCTTCCCTCTCTCTCTTTCTCCACTCCTTTACTTGTGCTTCCTGGAATGCTTCACAAATAAACCACCTGCTCCCAAGTCCTTGCCCCAGGGTCTGCTTTTGAGGAACCCGAACTGAGATGCTCACTGAACTCACTGCAGCATTGGGTCCAAGTAACTGAGCTTTTGAATGCCATTAAAAGGGTACAAGACAAAGGGAGATAAGACTCTTTCCCCCACTCTGCCAGCCTGTCTCAAGGCCCAAGGTGGCAGTGCTGATAGGGCAGTGAGAGAACAGAGTTCCAGAGAGGGGTGGGGCCCAATTAGGGTGAGAGCAGAGGCAGCACTTGCCACCCCACTGGGGTGACAGGTGCCATTAAAAGAGACCAGCTGGGGGCCGTGAAGTGTGGAGTAACAGCAGGGAGGACGTCCCGCAGGAGGAGAGTAATGAACAGGCTGTTAACGTGAAGGTATTTTTGCTGATGTGTTGCTTAGGTAGTGGGCATTTTGAAACTATAAATAGAAACAGGGGGAAGTAAAATCTGACACAGGAAGGAAGATATTCTGTATCTCATTATTGATCAAGGCAATTCGGGTTGTTTTTTCCTTGCTGGCAGGTTTGAGGAAATGAGATCAGATCAAAGCACTGAGTGCATAACACAGAGAGCTAAGGGAGAATGAGAGTGAAGAAGCGCCCAAGAAGTGGGCCGAGGAAGAGAAGAGCCACCCAGAAAAATGCTCCAAGATGAGCCCTGAGTGAGGGCTTAACTCCAAAACCAATGTAAGAACTAGACGCAGAGGGGTAGAGAAGGCTGTGTAACAACTCAAATCCTAAAAAGTTGTTAAGTTGAGCTACCAGGATGTAGGTTAGAAATTCCAATTTTGGAGAAAAATTTTACATTTAGGAATTGTTGCATTTTGCTTAAGAAAACAATAGAAGCCTTAAAGGAGATAATAAACACATTTCACTATATCAAATACAAGCATTTGTAGATTAAAAAACTACACAAAAATAAGCAAAAAATTTCATGGGGAAATATTTGAATATAATAGATATATTTTATATGAAATAGAGTAAAAATTTGAATATAATATATATCTCTGAATATAATAGATATAATTATCTGAATAAGAAAATATTTGAATATAAGGTATAATTTGAGTATAAAATAGTTACTATCAGTAGTATATAGAGATATTGTATATTAGAATATAGACTATATATATAGTCTGTAAACCAATAAGCAAAAGATAAATAATCTAATTTTAAAATGGATATGAGGATAGGACTAGAAAATTCACAGAAGAAATCCTAGTGCTCAATAAATAGAAAAACGTGGACTTTCCCCTGTGGTCCTTCACCCCTCCTGCCCTTCTGTCAGCATCTTGCTGCTCCTTTAGTGTGGGCTCTGGCCTAGGGTGTCAGTCATTGGTTCCCTCTGATGATTTTATCAGGCCCTGCTTAAAGGAGGAGGATATTAGAGAAATTCTCCTCTTCCTGGTCCAACACCAGGGTGAAAGAGCTACAAGACAAGCGTCTTTCCACCTCCAAGACTGACAGTCTCTTATAGCATGACTCCAGTTACTTTATCAGCAGAGTCCCTTTTCTCTCCCTCACGGTGAATGCTACTGTTGCCTGCATCAGAGAACAATTCCTAGGATATATTCATATCTTTTTCCTACCTAATAAAATAATTGATTCCATCATCAAGATAGTGTCTTGGGGAAGGAATCCCACCCGGTTACATTAGCATCAGAATTCCTAGGCCGCTAAAAATTTTCTAATTGCATATTCTAATTTTATGAGATACAGTTATAAATCATTTTACACCAGTAAATTTATTTTAATTCCCTTTATTTCTTTTATCCTTTTATTATTATTGATATCATCATCATTCTTGGTCTATTTGACATGATAGAGACAGATGGGGGTGTATGTTAAAATCTGCCACTATCACTGTGGTTTTGTCCATTTCTTCTTGAATTTTTAGTATCTTTGGTTGTACACATTTCATATATTTCATTTAATGATTCAACATTCATGGCTGCAATATTTTCTCTGTGGAAATTTACTATTTTGTCAATATTTTAAAAATTCTTCCTCCATGTTATAACTTGTGCGTAGTGTTTCTTGATATTAATGTCGACAACCCGCTCTCCTTCTCTTGGCATTTGCCTGGCATACCTTCCACTCATTCCTTTGTTTGTTTAGTCTTCCAATTTCCAAGGAACTAAAAAGTTTTAATAGTGCCCACACAGTCTCTGCAAATATTTGCAAATCCAAATATTGAACCAAAACAGGTCTCCCTTTTTGAGAATTAGCAGACAGGGAAAAATACCTTTTTTATGGGACTGGGAATCCAGTTGGTTATAAAGAGCAGGACGGCGCTGGTGGGAATGCAGGCAGCTCTCTGCTCTGCTGACCGCAGTGCTTGTAGCCACTGCAACGGTGGGAAGTCACTTAATAATTATGTGACCTTGGGCGGGTTCCTCAACTTCTCTGTCTCTCGGCACTGCCTCATCTGTAAAATGAAGACGATGACAATAGATACTTTCTAGGACACATGAGAAGATTAAGGAGGTCAATGCATGAAAAATGCTTCACCCGTGCCTGGCACATTGTAAATACTCAAAAGATGTGAGATTATATCGTGACTCCTAAGGTTATTCATGTCACAATATTTGCTCCAGCTGCCGGTTTCCCACTTTGCCAGCGGCTCCAGAGCCTGCTGCTGGACATTAGGGGTGTCCGTGACAGGTCGGAGCCGCAGTTGTCAGAGAGGACAAGAGCCCATGAAACCATACTTGCCGCTTTTTCTTAACTCAGCAGAAAATGTTGTGTTTGGCATGACAAATTTTTTTTCCGCAATATAAAAAGATATATGGAAACAGACCACCCCTCATCCTCCTCAAGCCTCCGTCCCCAAGACAACATTTGTAACCAGTTTCTTAGGTAGCCATTCTGCAGCCTTCTATAAATCCTTAAAAATAAGAAAAAAAAATCAAGCAAAAGAACCACACATGAGTAGTAGTGTTCCACCCTTACACACTGTCCTCACTTAATACCTCTTGCCAACAGCCTTTTCCCTATCACGAATTTACTGTAATTTATTTAACCAGCAGTCTATTGATGGATACCTAAGGTATTCCTGGTTTCGTATTTTATTTGCAAAAACAAAAGGTCACAATGACTATCCTTGTACATATGAGCACATTTCCTGAAGGACAAATTTTTAGAAGTAGAATTCTAGGCCAAGAGTACAAGCACTTTCCATGGCGGTAAATAGTGCCAAATTCCCTCTCAGGAGGCGGTACCATCTTCCATTCCCACCCATAGCGTGTGAGGGTGGAAAGCCGTTTTCCCCACACCCTTCCTCTCGAAGTGTATTAGCAAACCTTTTTATCTCTGCCAGTCTGATAGCTGGAATCAGTATTTCATTACAGTTGTAATTTACTCGTCTTTCATTAAGAATGAGGGTGGGTGTGTCCGCGTTCACCACCACCATCTGACAATTGTGTTAGTGAGATGATGGATGAGAACGTGTCAATCCCTGCTCAGCCGTAGGTTTTGAAGCTCTGGGGCTGGCAGCTTGAACTTTAGTTTTTTCTTGCTCATTACAGAAATATTTTAAAAAGCAAAACCGCAGGTTTCTACAATCTAATCTTTGTATTTTTTTTATTTCATACTTTTTTTTACCAGTTCAATAACATTTCTAAATTGCAGTGGCCTCAAAGTTCTCAGGGAGTCTTTTATACTTCTATTAATTTTCTTCTCTGTGAAAATATACTAAGAAAATGTAAAGGAGGAAATCCTTTTCTGCTTGCCTACAGCAATTTAAAGGCCAATGATGAATGGTTAGCTGGCAGAGCAAGGCTCCCAAAGCAGAGGAAATAGGATGATTAGGTTCTGTAGGTGAAATTAAGAACATGTACTCTGAATACGTAAGCAATCAGATACGTGTTTATGCAGAGGTAAGAGGAGCTCAAAGAGTAATCCATTAATTACAAAGGAATCAAGCATAAAAATGCAACTTTTCCCAAAGAATAAAACTTTCCTTAAAGAAAATTATAATGTTTAAGTCATAATATTTTCCATGATTTTTTTTCGGTTCCAGAATAACCTATAGGGGCTGGCCTGGTAGCCTAGTGGTTAAATTGGTGTGCTCCACTTCTCAGACGAGGGTTTATGGGTTCAGATCCCGGGCCCTGACCTACACACTGCTCATCAAGCCATGCTGTGGCAGTATCCCACATACAAAATAGATGAAGACTGGCACAGATATTAGCTCAGCAACAATCTTCCTCAAGCAAAAAGAGCCCAATCTTTTTAGCTCAGGGCCAATCTTCCTCACCAAAAAAAAAAAAAGTATAAATGAACAGGCATATGTTTAAACAAAGAACGGCCAATATATTTTCAGTATGAAAAACTGAATCATAAAATGCCAACAAATCTGAATATGATTATTCACATGAATCATTTCTTGTGAGCTGAGTACCCCTGAAATGAGTTGATATTTATGAGTCAATATTTCTATTTATAATCTAAACCTCACATAGATTTCCTAAAAGCTCTCTTGTCATACTTCATTGCTCAGTTGCAGAATGTGCAATGACAATATCTGAATCAATGAGTTGTGCTGGACAATTTTATTGCTACATTAAACTGGCATACAGTACATTTCCTTGACTGTTTTCTGCTTCCTACAGTCATATCCCTTTCTCTATTGATCAGATTCTAGTTTAATCTAATTTTTCCATAATGATTCATTCTAAACTTTTGTTGGAATTTCTACAGAAATTAAGAAGAATTAAACAGATTAGGACATGCATCTGAAGATTGGAGTGTTGGATAAATTTTATTAGTAAAGAGAATTAATAGTTTATCAAGTTACTACCTAGAGTATCATATTTACATATGACAAAATGGAAATTGTAAAAAATAACATTATGCAATATTAATTAAACTAACAAAGGAACGAGTTAATCAATGAATAGAGCAGCATTGGGCCAGGTTGTAAGAGATCAGTTTCTTTACCAAATCTCTAGATACATTTACCTTCTTACTAACAATTTTAACCCAACACAATTTTACCAACAATTACTCATCATCTTTCCCAAAGCCATAACAACAAATACTGGTATTACAATAAATACAAGAAAACGTTTGAGAGCGCCTCTGTCCAGTTCCTTCCCCTTCTTATGGAAACAGCCTTTCTCCTTTATGCACATGGATACCTTAGGAAGGCCACTTGGTTCAATAACAGCCTGCCTGAGCCCCAGCCACAGAGATGGGTACCTGACCTAAGCTGGTTCTGGACTTGGAACCAAAGAAATAATCAAGCAGTCTCTCCAAGAGATAGAGCTTGGGAAATGTCAAGCCAGGGAGCTATCAGTGGCAACAGAAGATTAGAGGCAAGAAGCAGAAAGACAGTTACCTGTGACGAATGCCAAATGCTCAGAAAGAGCTAAGGGAGCGGACTGCCCACTTCGCTTTCAGACGCAGGGGCCAGGAGGGCTTGTGGAGGAGGTGGCATTGGAGCTGGGCTTTGACACATGGGTAAGAACTGAGCATCCCTGCTTTCTGCACGCCTGAGGGTGCTGTGGTGCAGTTCTGGAAGTTTCTCTGTTGTTTTCCCTTCTGGAGACCCTCATTTCTAAGTCACAAGATGGTTGTTCGGGTCTATATATAGTGTGTTTATGTGTGTACACATATACATACATGTACACATATGCACATGTATATAAAATTTCATGAATAAAGTCATATGATTAAGGATGTTCGCCACAACTTCGTTTTCATTAGTAAAAAGAAATATGAATAACATATTTGTGTGTCTGTACACAACCATCTGTACACACACAGTTAATAATGACTACATATTATGGTACAGAATGGTGAGGAGTCCACGAAAATTGTATTCCAAACACTTACATACACTTTGAAAAATTTTTACAGCATGTATTATCCTTATTTCTATTTTTAATTTGGTTTTTATTTTTGTAAAAGTTATATATGAAGACAATTTAGAGTTAATAGCTCTTGTTTGGAAAAGCAGTATGCCTTTGACCTGCTATATGCCGCTATTTCCTGATTTCTGGAGGGAACCACTTTCAAATTCTTTAATAATTTTTTTATTAATTTCTATTATTCTGAGTAATTTATTTAAATTGCTTCTTCTTGACCTTTGAGTTTTAGACACTATTGATTTCCCACTGTGAAGATGAGGATTCCATCACATCCATTTACACTTCCCATCTCCCATTCACTCAAGATTATCAAAACATCATGTTTATTAAATCAGCGTTCATTTTTCAGCTGCACTATACTATTTAGTACACAATGATTATTTTTCCTTTTCTGCACAACATTTTATTGTCCCTTTTGTCAATAAACATCTTATTTTTGCATGCTTTGTTTCCTAGTAACATTCTTGATAAGTTCAACTAAACTATTCAGCCACCTTTCACTTAAATCTCCTCTAAATTAATTCAAATGTGTTAGGTATTCAAATTTATTGTCTAGAAAAAGCTTCTCCTAGAGCCTGCTGACATGCTTCAATAAAGACTGATTATTCTTTTGAACTTCCTCCCGGGGATTCATTTTGCTTCTGTCCTATGTTGGATGTATTTCCTGGGTCCTGTATTTTCTGATTCTTAGTTTATTCCTTTATTTTAGGCACATACTTCACTAATGACCCTAGAAAGAAAACACAGGGGCTAAAATTTTTAAGACTTTATGTTTCTGAAAATGTCTCTTCTTTTCCAAACCCTGAGCGATAGTTTGGCTGGACACAGCTTTCTAGATTAGAAGCCATTTTCCCATGAGAATTTTTTAAAAGTAGTTTTTAGCTTATTCTCTTTGTCTCTAATGTTGTGATATTTCAAAATAGTGTGCCTGTGTATAAGGCTTTTTTTTTCTTTATATCAGACACTATACATTTTTAGATCTAGAAACTCATGACTTTCAATATTGAGATTTTCATGGAATTATTTCTTCTATGATCTCTCACTGTTTGTCCCCTGAAACTCGTTAGATCTTAAACTTCCTATGTTAGTCATCTAATTTTATCTTTTATTCCTTCTTTGTATCTTTTTTTCTTTTTGCTATATTTTCTGGGGGAAATTTTTAAGTTTTACAACTCTTCCACTAAATATTTCATTCTGCTCTTTCATATTTTTTAATTTCCAAGAACTCTTTTGTATTCTATGAAAGTGCTTGTTTTGTTTTATTGGTATTCTGTTTTTATTTTATGGACACAGTTTATCGTCTTATCTTCGAGTGTTTTGATAACAGTGGGTTTTGGTGCTTGTGGTTTTCTCCTTCTTCTGTAGTAACTCTTTCCTTTAAGCTACTTTGTTTTTATTTTTTCATTTCTTTATTTTGGTTTATGCCTTTCACACCGGCGCTTTCTCGAATACTTGGTGGCCCTTGACTGTCTGCTCAAATTTATGACTGAGCCATAAACTGTGGATGAGAAGATCTACATGCAGGGGAGGCAGGTGGGTGTGGAATGTGCATTCTTTTTAGTGTTGTCGGCTTGAATTAATCCTTTGGGGATAGTCAGCATCTTTACGTGGGGGACCAATTGGATTCCTCCAAGACAGTTTCTTCAGTTTCTGCTTGAGGACGTAATCCTAACAGCCAGGCTTGGAGAGTCAGCATAGAGTACATAAATCTTCACTTCTGTCCCCTGTTTACAGTGGGGCATTCTGATCTAAATATGGCTTAGAACAGAGACAGGACAGAAACCTTCTATAGAGAACAAGCGTTGAGGAGGAGCAGCAACAAGCTGCACTAAGTAGAGGAGAGAACTGGAGGACTAACTTTCTTAAAAGATTTTCAAGAGCTGGTCCAGCCCTGTGGCGTAGTGGTTAAGTTCGGCCTGCTCCCAGGGCAGCCTGGGTTTGCAGGCCCAGATTCCAGGTGTGGACCTACACCACTCAACAGCCATGCTGTGGTGGTGACCCACATACAAAGTAGAGGAAGATTGGTACACATGTTAACTAAGGCCTAATCTTCCTCAAGTGAGAAAAAATAAAAAAGAGGAAGATTGGCAACAGATGTTAGCTCAGGATGAATCTTCCTCACCAAAAAAAAAAAAAAAAAAAGTTGGCATTCAACCAAAACTCTTGTTTTTAGCCTTCTTTCATCTCCACTGCCAGCAGTATCCAGTATTAGCAATTCTGGAGCCTTTGGGAGATCCCATGGTGTGAATCAGTTTGCTCTTTTGCTTTCTCCAGTGTGTGACCAGGACTCAGCTTTCTGGGCTCTGCTAAGTCCATCTGTTCTTCAGCTTCCAACATTTCATGACTGACATCTCCCCTTCCGTTCTCTTTATCCTTGTTTATTTATAACCTTAAAAAATACCTTCACTGTCATTTTATTGCAGTTACAGGAGGGAACAGAGGCTAATACATGTTCAACTCACTGAGTTTAACTTTCCAATTTGCATTTTACAATATACTTTTATTTTTTAAGAGCCTTTAAAATTGGAGGCTAAGCTAGACATGTCTGTCCATTTATTGTAATCCCAAAACACTAGATTTTTGTAATGACAAAGTTGGGGTCTTTAAAAAGAAAAAAACCTAAATGTAAATGGACAGCTGGCAGTACAAATCCATTGTAACGTAATTTTGGTAAGATATTTAATTCAGCCTCTGTCCTGAAACTTGGATAAACTGAGTTTAAAATGCATGCTTTAATAACTATTGAATACCTGAATCCTAACTTTTGGAATCAGTATGTTGAAAGTTTTCTTTCTGCATTGGAGCAAACAAACAACAGAGTCCAAAAAATAAAACAAAACTTGAACATCTGTGAGGCCCAAACATCTACCACTCGTAAATTTTCATTGTATCCGCTAAGTCTGAGACACTTAAATTACTGAATACCTGCAACCCTATCCCCATAAATTATTGTTAACAGATTTAAATTTGGGGAAAAAAATAAAGGCAATTCTCCTTACAACTAAAAGCTGTGCCAACTATCTCAACACTGTAACTCCTTTTTCAATATATTAATTTGAGTAAATTTTAGAACAAGTTTTAGAATCCTCTTGCTTGGAAAGAATTCTGATAGTTGTTTTTTCTCAACCAAAGGGGATCTACTCAGTGGTCCATGAATATTTCCCAGACTATAAGACTTCACTGTGTGTCTCCGACATCAGAGAAGCGGCTTTCCCGTGCTGCAGTAATCCATGCCATCCAAACAGAGCCTTCTTACTGACTGGGTCATCAAAACACAGTGGCAGGCTAGAGAGGAAACAAGCCATTGCTCGGCTGTGAAAATGCATATAAGGAAGGTCCATCTCAGGAGGGGATGGTGACCCGCATCCAGGGGTTCCAGCAGCACCCATCAGTTGGTACTAGATTATATTGACTATTTGTATAACAGTAAACATCAGGATTTATAACCAGTGCAAGCCAACACTGATAGAGATAAAAAGTCAATTTCTATGAAACATTCTCACTTGCCAAGGTTAAGATAAGCAAACATTCTTGTCATATATTTGTTAATTCAAGATTTTCTTAACAAAAGCAGATGATATGTGCTGGAATCTGCTGGACTACATCTGCCCCTTAAAAACTATTCCCCTTATCATTTGGGGGCACACAAAAACCTCTGGGGAAGAAACTGGTTTGTGCTATTTGGAATCAGAGTCCAAGGTTATCTTGACATTTAAGTAACTGACTGGTCCCAGGATTCCCCAACTTACTCTCAGTGGCAATATACGACCATGGTTCTGGAACCAGAGAGACTTGTGTTCAAGTCCTGGCCCTGCCACCTACTGGCTGCGTATAATTGGGAAGTCAGGTAACCTTTCGTGTGTAAAATGGGAAAGGATTATTAGTTAGAATTCGTAATGCATTGGCTAACATAATTTATCGGCTTTGCTTTCCTCTGGGTTGTCTTCATTTGTAGGAAGATTCTTCCCGTGGAATAGCAAAGATGGGCCTTTGCCATTCCAAGTACACATATCCTTGATACTAGAAAACCCAGAAAAAATAGCAAAGTGTCTCTCCCCCAAGAGCCACATGAATCCCCAGCATGGATTCTGGGTGGCTTTTCTTGAATTCTATTCTCACCCTTGGGACAACAACTTTGGCTACTGCGATTAAGTACACACTGGCAGATTCAATCTATGTTACACGGAGGTGAAGGTACAATTACCTTCTGCACCACCAGAATTACATGGAAGGGTAGTTTCAGAAAGAAAAGGATGAAGACAATTCAAAACATAGCAGATGTTCACTCATGGTCTACTCACCATGACAGATATGAGAGACAATGTCAGCAAAGTACCTGACACAATGACTGTCAGTAGATATTTTTTTAAGAGGCCAACTTACATAGATAAGCTAATTCGATTGAGACGTTTCACTTATTTACTTGAAAGTTAGATTTTTGCCTTTTTCTCAGCAATCTCTCAAGCATCTAATCAGATACTTTCTTTAATGTCTAAGCACATGCTAAACATGATCAGTAAAAGCTAGAATTTTCAAAGAAATAATCAAAAGTTCTTCCTTTAAAAACAAAGTCTGAAAGCCTAAGCAATCAAAATACAGCTTGCAAGCAATATACTGAAGTGCTAGAAAGTCACACTGCCAAAGAAGAGAAAATTGCCACGCTTGAGAATAGGAAGCTCCATCGAGGCCGTCAACTTTAACCTCCACTTGAACTGGCTGAGACAGAGACCATAAACAGTCATTGAAATGGTTGCAGACTTGGTGTGTTATATAAAAATGCTGTATGGAGTACTGAAAATGAAATCTAGATGTTCTCTAGTTCTAAAAACTCCATATTCTTGCTTTTGCAGCAAATATCTTAAGATCTGAAAATTAGATACAGTGACATTTTTCCTAAGGTTACCATTCGATCTGCAAGGGTAGTTTGTACTCCCACTATTTTAACCCACATACATCTGCTTTAGAGTTCCTCCCTTTGCTGGTTATAAGAAGATGTTTATCAAGTAACCAGAACTGAGTATGTGCTAGGCCACTGTGATTTAATTTGAGTGAACTTGACTCCATAATTGTCTCCTATAAGGGAGAGTTATGTCTTAACTAACTTAAGATTGGGTTGTCTATATACTGCAGTCCCCTGGGGTTTCTGATGGAAAGACAATGGGAGCAGAGATTCAGAGGTGGGGAATTACACCACATGAATGCTTAGTCATTCAGTTGCCTGGAAAAGAGAATGCAAAAAAGAGGCTATCGGAAATATACATGAAATATTTTAATGAATATCTGATGAAAGCAGTTTATAGAAAGTTGGATTTTAATATTTATGCTTATAGATGAATCAATAAAAATTATTTTAAAGAGAGAATTCTATAGATCTTTACAACTCCAGGGTGGCTGAAACTCAATGTTGCTTTCAATATATTAAAAAAGTCAAAATTACTTCACATTTCAGAACAGAAACTTTCTCTGTCAGCAGCTACATCATTTTCTGGTCCTACTCTCCTACACTTTTTTGCAAACAAATAGGATAAGTACAGCAAATTATGTGAACTGCTTTTTAGAACATGAATTCTGTGTATTTAAAATTTTTTGACTTCACGCTGAAATTTAAGAAATGTGGCTTTTTTATTAAGCAGTTACTTTCAATGTACTGGTTTTCTTACTGCCGGTTTCCAACACTTGTTTTCAAAGCTGAAAAGAAATCTGCTGTTAGCTTAATTGCCAACACACATCATTTGGGGAGAAAGAAAAGATCATTTCCCAGGACAGAGATGACCACACTATCTTTCTGGGAAAAGTGTTTTTACTAGTTTTGTTGAACCCTGACTTGATTGCATGTTACTTTTAACCTTGAAAACTTCTTCAAGGCTTGATGGATTATAATAAGAAAACCTTCTTATGGGACAGACCCTATCCTCCTGGAGTTTAAATCTGGCAATTTTCCATGTGATTATACAATGAGGAAATTCATTTTGCTGATTGCTTGAGATTGACTTTTGTGGAGGATGATATTATTTACCAAAGTTAAATAGAACCCTAGAGCTCTAAAGACCCCGAGAGTCCCCCAAGAGAAGAATAAAGATAATAACAGACTGACATCCCACACTCACATCCCAAGTGGGGAAAAAGCTAAGTACATATATCATCAAGAAAAAATCAGTCTCTGTTATGTAGGTAGCTATTTTGAATAATAACTTTCAGTATCACTCATTACTCATGGACAGAAGGAAGGTGAAAAGTTTGTATAACAGATGACATAATCTCTACATAACAATCAGTAAACTGAAAGCTTGAACCTTCTTATTAATTGCAGAGAATACAAATAAACTCCTTGCCCTCAAGTAGCTTCTAATCTAAAACTAGAGATAAAACATTAAAAGATCTAAAGCAACAAAGCATCTTAAAACTGATAAATAACAAAAAAATGTTATAAAAACTCTTCATTGCATTTAAAGGGCAGCATACATAATTTCATGTTGAGAGAAGCTCATGAAAGGGGGTGAAGTTTCAGTTGGAGCTGAAAGACCGGGTAGGATTTTGATAGAGAAATATGTTGAAGGCTCTCTGCGTAGGGAGAAACGAGTGAGCAAAAATGTGGAGGAAAAACAACATCAAAGGAATAGTGATGAGTGAAGTTGGATTGGAATGGAAAGTTTGTGTGAGAAAAGTAGATTAGCTTGAAAGGTATATAAAAGGTAAATTGTGTGAGCCCTCAAATGCAGTGTAAAGAGATTTATTCCCAAGGGCTATGGAGATTAACCTTAAAGAAGATTGATGTATGAGGGGTGAACTGGACAAGGGAGAGGCTGAACACACAGCAAACATAAACTATCTTTGTGCAACCCTTTCATATGTGGTGCAAGTGATCTTGCAGCAGGCAGATGGAGTCAGCACGCTATCAGTGGGAATGGAAAGGGCAGGATGGATGCAGGAGATACGGCAGAGGAATGTCTGATTAGAAGAAGGAGTATCAGACTTTCTGCGTCTGGATGACGGGAAAAGTGGTGATACAGAAGCAAAAATGTGGACATCAAAGGAATGGCTTGTACAGGAAGAAAGAGAACGAGTTTGGTTTTAGAAATGAATTTTAGTACTGATGTCCAGTGAGGAGCCCAGGAGCCAAACTGGAGAAATATATTTGCTGTCTGCCTTCAGAATAGGTGAAACCACAAGTGTAAAACGAGACCCCAAAGGGAGTGGGTGTAAGGAAAAGAAGACTTAACCTTACTAGTATCCAAGCTCAGGATAACAAGCTAGAGGAAGAGGAGGCAGCAATGAAGGAAGAGGCTGGATAGACTAGAGGTGTAGAGAGGGAAACTGGAACAGGACAGTGAGCTGTGACAGGGACCAAGGGCTGAAGGTGTTTCCAGAAGAGCAGAGCTCTCCTTTGGAGCGGCACGTCCTCAGGACACACAGGTATTCTCTGCTCTCCACTGTGGGGTACAGACTCTGCCCTGCAGCTTCATCTCTGCCAGTGTCCAAGCGGGTAAACTCATTCATCTCCCAAATAAAGCCACAGTTTCCCATTGTCCTTACCTATACTAGCACCAACATTTTGAACTCAGTAACTGAGAAGGAAAAGAGGAAAGAAAGAAAGAAGAAGGAAGGGAAGGGGGCCAGCCCTGTGGCCGAGTGGCTAAGTTCACACGCTCCACTACAGTGGCCCAGGGTTTCGCAGGTTCGGAGCCTGGGCAGGGACATGGTGCCACTCATCGGGCCACGTAGGTATGCCACAGGTAGAGGGCCCTACAACTAGAATGTACAACTATGTACCAGGGAGCTTTGGGGAGAAAAATGAGAAATAAAATCTTTAAAAAAACAGAAGGAAGGCAGAAAGAGAGGGAGAAAGGAGAACGTATTAAATAATGTAAGATGCTACAGAAAAGTTAAACAGCACGAAGGTTGTCAAAAGAAAAAACAAGGTGTTCTGAGAGGGTATCTGAGGAAGAGAAACATTGTATTCTTTAAGTAAAGTTGTTTTAATAGTTAAGAAGTCTGCCATCTTCATTATAATAACTCAGAAAGAGAAGAAATCTGAGAATTTCCTACAGCCCAATACACTGAATTCAACTTTGCAGATTTCATTAACTGTGGTGGTGGCCTTTAATTTACATCACAAAATATGCATCCACAGTAGACTAGCCAAAAATGTTACACAGTTTTTGTAGCATCCATTTTGTTTAAGGAAAACTTAAGCATTCATTAATTAGAACTTTGCTAAAAGTTTTCTCTTTATTCATTTGAAGTGCTGTAATAACTTGACTGACCAAATTTTTGCCCAATGAAAGCAAACAAACACACACTGACAGCTTCCTAATTGAACAGGCACACTGCTGTGTTTTTAAATATTCACTGAAAAATTCCCAGGCATGGAATTGAGCTGTTCAGTGTCTCTTTCCCCCATATGTCCTGTAATAATTAAAACCTCAATTCCACTTTGAGGAACATTTAACACCATCTTTCTCGCTTTCTTCAAATAATAAATGTGGCTGCTAAATCAACCATAGACTCATAAAGCTAAAAGAAATCTCAGGATCATCAAATCTTAGAATCAGAATAAAGGATATTACCTAAGCCAGTTTAATCAGAGACATACATTTCAATAGTTTTTAAAATAACTTCAGGTTTTCAATACCCTTTGCAATGGGCGACCAACTTGGTTATTACCAGGTAGGCTCATTCCTATTCTTTCTCTAATAACGCAGTTTCTGTGCTTATAATAAAGGGACTGAGAGGTTTCCTAAAGCACGTTTTTAGATATTAAACAAATGCATTCAAACATACATAAACAAGCAAATATACCTATACCGGTTAAAATTATGTTGGGCTGTAACAACTGAATCCCAAAAGAATAGTGCCTTACGCAAGCATTTTATTGTTCTCATGTGGAACTTCGGGGATATGCAGTATGGACAATTAGGGCCACTCTGACCCCAGCCTTCTTCCATCTTCTGTTTCACTTTATCGGGTCTCCAGTTGCAAGGTCTCCTCACGTTCCGAGATGACTGCCTTAAACTACGTTTGCCCAAAGAAACGTGTTTCTAATGTTTTATATTATAAATAACTCTGTAATAAAGTCATTTACAGGAACCTTTGTTTATATCTCCCATTTTTCCTCAGAATAAACCCCTAGTACCAAAATGTCATTCGGGAAGGGTGTAATGAAGTAGAATTTCACCAGCAGTGGAGAGCAGCACCTCTATGCCCACACGCATCCTTGACAAAATTGAGTCCATGCTTCTCTCAATGACTTGACAGGTGGAAATGTTTTCTGGTGATTTTAATTTGTGCTTCTTTGATCATAAGTGACCTTGAACAACTTTTGTGAATACTAACTACTCGTATTTATTCTCTTGCAAATTATCCTGATACTCTGATAATTTGTTTGAAGCTGGAATGAGAAAATTATATGAAAACACTTTGCATATTATAAGATGCTCTAGAAATACGAGATGCCATTAGTGTTTTACTTATAGTAAGAATGTGTTCTCTTTCTACTTTTAGAATTATTGTTCATATCAAATAAAATATTGTATGTGACAATGCTTTGAAAACTTAATATATTTTATATGTAGAATACATTTGGATATACTCAAAAGATGCTTAATTTGTTGATTGACACAGATGAAAAATGAGTGACAAGGAAGGTGTGAAATCAGTTTTCCTATAGTCATCACTTGACTCATGTCCCATCTCTACATTGATACGGATCCAGGTATATGTCAAAAGTAAGTTTTTCTACTAAGTTCCCTCCCAAATCACCCTTCAGGAGGGAAACGGATTTGGAAAAAAACACTATGGTTTGAAAGGGAAATGGGGCTACTTTCTAGACTTCTAAGAAGAAGTTATCACGATGGGTTTTGAAACTGACCTCACTTTTCTTCTAAGAGAAAACAGAAACTACAATGCAGGAATTCCCTCCATAAGCCTCCCCTCTCCTTGAGTTATCTGAACCTACAGGCATCATTATTGGCTTTCCTCTGCACTTAGACTAGGAGAAGCTCCTCTGCAGGAGCCCCGTGCAAGCTCACTTCTGCTCAAGGCTGCAACTAACCTGTACAATTTTGTCTCCCAAATAGGTAACTCCAGCTAAATCTTACCACAGACCAGCTAATCCACATTCACTTCAAACAAACACTGAATTCATCAATATTTCTCTGTATTTCAGCATCCCATTAAGCAAACACATTATGTACTAACACTTTGTCAAAAACAAAACATCTTTTTTGTATGTGACAATAAACATTTCAAAGGCATATAATTCAAGTTACCAAGATATGCAGATTTGGGACACAAAGAAAAGAGGCAATAGCAATATTGTCTTATTCTACCTTATTTATAAATTTTAACATTTTCTGATTATCCTGCTTATTTCAAAGTAGTATGAAGTATGCTTGTTTAAATTATATGTGATTTTATCAGAATTTGAATTAATCTATTGGACTTCTGCTATTATTCTTTTTATGGATGGTTTATTTTTTTGCATTACTTGACTTGTCATGGGTGCTGGTTATCTTGAGGGCTTGGTAAGATATTAATGCAAAAGAAATTAGAGGAAAAGGGACATTTATGAAACAATCCCAATATTAAATACACTTCACAGGAAATTAAATGCATAAGTGTTTCCAAAAGTGAATATTCTTAAATAAATCATAATTATTTTTCCGGAGAAGAGTGCAACATAATTCAACCCTTGGCTACTGAAAGTTATCTGTCCCTGTCTAGGAGCAATGAAGTGTTTCCAAAGGGCTTTGGAACGATAGAAAGCAAAGCACAATAGCTGTGTGAAGGGTGGTTCTTTATGCAGTTGGGAAAAATGAGCATAATGATCCCAGTGCCATCTATAGGAAATATTAAAGTATAGTAAGAAATCTTACAGAGTTGATTGATAAGTAACCTTTAGCTAATATATTTCTTATGCAAAACAGGTTAAGCCTTTAGGCCTTAATTCTGAAATGATTAAAAATTTCTCATGCAAGGTAAGCTATGGACCTTAACTCTGACCTCTCCTGCTATGAGTGTTGGCTGCGTCTAGAGATAGTCTCCACTCTGGGTCCATCACAGTGACTGAGCGTGGCTGAACATCTGAGGCATTAGTTGCAATCTTTTCCTGCTGAGGATGTGTTATGAGGGCTGCCGTGAACAGCTGGGATTGTTGTTTGTAATGATCTCTATTTTCCTCATAGGTGGTCTCTTGCTGCTACAGCTTCTAAGCAATCATCTGCGATGTTGACTTCTCTTAACGCTGTGATACTTAGCGCTGAACTGCCTCCCACTTTACTTGTCTCCATTAGAAAAACACCCAAATGCTTAGTAGCTGCAAATGTCAAACGTGTGGTGTCTGAAGCGGCTGCCAGACAATATGTGAAATGGAGAATGTCGGTTATTACCTAGATGTTGAAATAAAATAAGTGTTTGATATCAAACCGAGGAAAGACTAAGGCTGACATGACAAGTTGTAGCTTGACTGAAAATTCCGATTGGTAGTGGCTGCCTTTGCTGCTCCAGCTTGTGAATCTGCATTTGGCAGAAAAGCTAATTATTCATTAGCGATGTCTACCCTCAGTACATGGGTGGTGATTCAAATCTATTCATTTGGGCTAAGGGATTCTAGACAAATCTGATTGTCATTGAGAGTTTTATACTATCTTTGCAATAAATTGCTTTTAAAAGCCATCAGTAAGCAGTGTAATGTACACAGGTACAGGTTAACTTTAATCCTCAAGGCAGGGGCAATCAGTTAGCATTTGAAATAGATTCAAGAGGAATCCACATTCAGGAAGTACACTTAAGTGCTTCAGATATTTTATGAAAATCTTTACAAGAAGTTTCATTAATCACAAAGAAATCTTAGCAATAAGTTTTCAATGCTGAAAGGAACAGTTTCTGAAATATGTGATTGGCTGGAAAGAGTATGAGACACTGAACAAGGAAGGTATAAAAACTCAACAAACCCAAGTGAGAGTCACTTGAGATTCAGAGTTCCAAAGCCCATAGGCCACTCCATTTCAAGGGCAGCTCTGCCGTGTGACACCAGTAAGTGCTGGCTAACCCTGTGTGTACATTAGGCAGTCTAGGCTAAGACTTGCTTTCATCATAGAATATCACCTGGTAACGTGAAGGTGAGAAGGGAACATGCAGCCCCTGCATCTCTCTGTTCATGTGAGACGAGTTGTTGGCCAGTCAAATTGGTTTAGATAAGTGCAGAAAGGGGTTCCTCTTTTGTTTGAGATAGTCATCCCATCTCTCTACTTTTCTTTCTTCCTTTTTCTCATATACATTTTATGTGTAATGTTTTGTTGAAAATTATCTTCTCCACCATCCTTCTCTGTACCTGATTCTTGCAACTTTTTATACTTACACTTGTATCTAGCATTTAATGATCCATTTTAATGGTGTTGGCTTAAACTCACAGGATTAACAGTTATTGAAGTCTGCATAAGTGTCTCAATATGCTAGAAGTATATCCATTCATTTTTGCAGGCTAACGGGCCAATACTCTGCTATTTGTCATGTCTTGGAGCCGCTTGAGGAAGAACAAAACACAACATCGGTTCTAGGGTGCAGTTTTGAAAGACCAGCCTTGAGCCACTGCCAACTCCAGAGTACCCCAGGTCACACATATGAAAAGCAGCCTTTCTTCAGTCTTGCTCCTAGGCCAATAGCTTTGCTGGACGCAAAATAGAATTTCAAACATTTTACTTTCTTGGTCTGACGCAGACAAGTATGAATTCTGCATTTAAATTTTCCAGCTTTGCCTGTGAAAAAGATATTATTTGTCGTTGGGGAATTATCTATGATATCTTTATTTCCCCAGGCTTCAGTTTATATTCATTGACAGGTGAACAAATCAAGAGCCTCTGGTTCAAGAGGTCCAATGTGGGTAATGACAAAGAGGCTGATATCAGACTCACCCTCCCACAGAAAACAATTAACACTTTGGACAGATTATAAAAAACAACTAATTGAAAGCAGTGGAGAGAGACCAAAAGCAGGCAGCAATTGAAGAAGGGAACCGTACTGAGTAACATCCATATTTAAATAGCTTTTCCTCTAAAGGAAATTCTCAGCAGCTGGAACCTAAGCAGAAATCTACAATCTTTGAGGATGGGGTGTCACAGGACAGTTTCAATGAAAGTTATAGTATTTTACGTAACTATTAAGAATATTGAAAGTATCTATAAGTTTGAAAGATTAATTGGAAATATTGACTATGCAGAAAGATGATCAATAGGACATGTCTTTCCTTTTGGACAACTGAAATACTTAAAAAGAATATTGAACATACTTAATTTATAAGTTCACCTAAGGATATCTGAAGATGCTTACTAACTGAGTTTGAAATGGTACCAAATATTACTCCAAAAATACTTAAAAATGATAGTTTAAAGTTGCTAGACTTAAAAATTACAATAGTAAGATTTGTAAGCTAAAATTAAGAACTTACTCTTAAGGAAGTACTAAGTTTTTGAACTTGTAACTTTAATAAATTGAATTCTAATTACTGGAAACAGAAATAAATCTCTGGACAGTTTTTTTTTCCATGAAAAAGAAAAAAAGAAAGAAGAATCCTCAAAGATCCTAAAGATCTTACACTGTCAGAGACAAGAGCACAATTATCACAAGAGGGGACCGGATGGGAGGTTCAAAGATCAAGCAAATGGGAAGACAGGAGATTTGCAGGAGCTGAGGAGCCAGAGGGAAGAATGCAGGAAGAGACCAAATATAGCAAGAACAGGAAGGACCTTGATGACCACCAAAGTCACCCTTTGTTTTAGCCAGGAAACCTATATGTTTATAGTAGATATAGGTACTTAAAAAAAATAGGGTAGTAGCCAGCTCTTTCTTCCTTTTCGTGATGCCAGAACATGTGGGATACTGCAATCACCCAGCTGTAGGGAAAGTTAAGGCCACAAGGAAAAACTGCACTGGAATAAATTGCTGAAACCCTACAGATCCATCATTATTCATTCTTGGAAATCAACTGTTTCTGTTCTACAGCAGAATGTTAACCAGAGTTTTGGTAATGAAATGTACTACAAAGCAATAAAGTGAATAATGCCAACAAGGAGATCTAAGCAAGTTATTAGATTATTCTCTCCTTGAAATACCCAGACTCCCAGAGCTAATTTGATGTACACATCTACAGACTATCTTATCCCTGGTGAGCAGAACAACCACTTTTCCTTTACCATGTCGTTTCTGACTTCACTTTATATTCCACACGTAGGAATATACAAGAGACCCTATCATAGTTATGTACATGTTTATTTTTAAATCCACCTTATTTTTGGAAGAGTAAAATTTATATTTAAAATAGAACAAAACAGATAATTGGGCAATAGAGTCCTGACTTAGATTATTTCCATTTCAATCTTGAAATCTATTTTCTTTATATTAAAATTTTTTGCTCCAAGATATATTAGAATTTTTTCACTAGGATTAGAAATCATTTCCTTAGAAACTCAATGAAGACAGATTTTTATTGACTTTTTCTGATTTACTTCTACCACTTTCTAACGCTGGATGTTCAGGAACGTTGTTCAAGTGATAACATTTGCGCATGTCCTACTGCATGTGTCAACAGGCAGAACTTCTGGGCTTAACCAGTGGTTCTCAAACTTTCTTCTCTGCACTCTTGGGTTACATAACACATCCTCATCAGCAGCAGGGGCTCACTATGGCTAAACTAAGGGTAGGGGTTCAGGAGGGATGGATTTTAAAGAAGCCTCAGTAAATTTCTAATATTACCCTTTACCCCATCCCCTTGAGAATAACATGGACAAACGGTAACTTCAGGAGGAAGATGACAAGCAATTTAGGTGAACAATTTGCTTTTAGGAAAACAAACCTCTTTATAGAAGCACAAAATAATCCTATTTCACAAACGAATTATCCTTATAGCACAATGAGTAAGAGCTTGGACTCTTGAGCTAGAATGATGGATTCAAAGACACTACCATTTAGTTGGTCTGCGGCATTAAACAAATTCCTGAAGCTCTTGTGCCTCTATTTCCTCATTTTGTAACACAGGGAAAACAATAAGGTACCAACTTTATCACCTTCTGAGGATTAAATGTATTGAAACTAGCAGAGGAATTGAGACTATGCCTAACCTTCCTCAAAAAGAAGAAGAATTCTATAAATGTAAACTGTTATTGTTATAGTAGTGGTTGTTAAAAGGATACTTGGCTTTTTTTAAGTTATTTTATATTCTTGAAAGTAATAAAATGCATCCTGTTGTGATATATATGTATTAGTCTGCTCAGGCTGCCATGACAGAATACCACAAACTGGGGGGCTTACATACCAGAAATGTATTTCCTCATTGTTCTGGAGTCAAGAAGCCCAAGATCAAGGCGCCAATAGGTTGGGTTCCAGTGAGGCCTCTCTTCTTGGTTTGCAGATGGCAGCCCCTTCACTGTGTCCTCACCTGGCCTTTCCTCCATGCACACACACATACGCACACAGATCTCTGGTGCCCAGTTCTCTACTTGTAAAGACACCAGTCCTATCAGATTAGGGCCACTTCTTATGACCTCATTTAACCCTAACTACCTCCTTAAAGGTCCCATCTCCATATATAGTGATATTGGGAGTTAAGGCTTCATTCCATATATGAATTTGGAGGGGACACAATTCAGTCCATAACAAAAATATAATCCAGATATTTGGTATTTTTAACCAATGTCACTACAATATTCTTCCCTACTAAATAGCCTGGATTACTTTAGCTAAATAACTCACTAGAAGAACAATCTAATGGCACTTTGAAGAATTAAATTCCTAATTCCTAACTTCCTCTAAAAATAGCATTTTCAGGTAGAACCAAATTAATCATAAGTCTAAACCAATATTTTGCCTATGTCTTACCAAAGCGCTTCTTAAGGGAGGGCGTATTGGGCAGAGACCAAGGGCACAGCCCATGGATGGTTACCTAACAATTATCAGACTTTCACAGGGAGCTTTCTCAGAAGATACTTGTCCTTCTCACTAACCTCTCCACCTCTGGAAAGTTGTATGTGAACATCTTTGGGTGTTGTTAAAGGATCTCCCCAGACTCCTCCCATGTCTTTCCCTTCTTTGCAGAAAATTATACGACAAATAGTTCCCTGCCAGACCCATTGGCTGCCAGAGCATATCAGCCTCTACTTGTCAGTGAATATCAAGCACAGTTATTTAGAGTATTCTAGCAATTGAGCCAGACACCTCCTTATCTTCCAAGTCTATGCACCAAATTATTTTGCAAAAGAGAAAATTTTTTGGAAAACGAATCAGATGGTGTCTGATACATTGATGCCATTGAGTTTTATAAATACTTTTAAAAAATAACCTTAACCTGCTTCATCTAGTGGTTATTGCTAGTTTTTCATTACTATTATAAGGTCTCTTTGTTCCTTTTTAAAACACATTAAGGATGTGTAATTCTAGGAAAATAATTTGAATGAAAAGTGCACTGGCATGTTAATATTTCAAAATCATAATGAAACACAAAGAGCAGCAAAAGGGAAAAATTACATGGACACATAATGTTGGCTTGGACATGGAGAGGAAACTATGCACTGTTCGATATAATAAATAAGTTACAAAGTTAACTGAGAACATAGATATAAGTATAGTAGTTTATATATAAAGTCAGTGGAGCTGGCTGGTATTGGTTTATAAGAACATATTTATTAAAATTTTAGGAACTTTGCTAGCTGATTGTTAAACCATTGGGAGCTTGAAATTGACAAATGCATAAGTATTTACATCATAAAAATCAACAAATTCTACAAATCAGGACTTTTTCCTGAAGAGCTTATGGTTCAACATTTACCAGAATACCACCATACTATTCAGTGCAATTTACTTATCCATATTTATGGTTTTAATTACAAGCAGCTTACTATGTGAACGCTAGACAAATTTTTCCTCCTTCTTCCGCGTCTATCCACTCCCAGGTCAGCCCAGTTCATCTATAAAAAACTCTCTATTTGATTTTTTTTTCTTTTTAAGAGGAAAAATCTAAATGAGAAGCATATTGGCTTGGTAGGTATATTCTTATTTAGAAGTAATAATATATCTCCACAGTCTTCCTATGAAGAGACATATGTACACGTGGAATTTCTACATCTTGAAGTCTACAGGTGTAGTTCTTTGTGTAAACAGGCTCCTATACTTCTGCATGTCATACTGTCTATAGCACATAGTATTCTCTAAGTCAATGATTCTTAAATAGTAATAGACCGAGGAATTACTTGGGGTCATCACAAGAACAGATTCTTGAATTTTCCTCTCAGAGATATCAAAGCTGGAAATCCAGGGTAGGATTGGGGGATCCGACATTTTATGGTGCCCCAAGTGATTGTGCTGTCAGCAGTCCTCAGCCCACACCTAGGGAGCACTGCCATAAGGTGGCGTGTAGGGTGGTGGCAGAGATCTGCAGGCTTTTGGTCACCTTGCCAAAAATTACTTTGAACCTGCCTACTCTAAGGGGCAGTATTTGTTCAGTCTTTCTAGGTCACACTTACATCTCAATATCCACCTGTTCCAGGAGCCTTGATCAAATTAATTCATCCCCCAATTTGTCCGAATAATTCTATCCCAGCACTTTTCCTCTCTGAAATGCAGATTTTACTTGCCAATTGATTGCTGCTGAACAACTACTGCTGGTTTTCTTGGCTAGAGATCAGATTTTTGTGTCCAACTTCTAAGTAAAAGCAGGACTTTGCTGGGTTGGGACTTCCCCGAAGATCACACAACTTCTGTTCAAACTCATGCGTTCCAATTTGTAACCTTTTCCTTGGAGCTTCTCAGAAATACCCAAATGGAAATTTAAAGGCATTTGAATACACTTAGGGGCCTCCTGATCTCTCCCCCAAGGAGTAGAAAAAGAATTTTAACTACTTACCATCAATCGTTTATTATCTACGGGGTTAATATTTGCCTAACAACTTCAAAGATAGTGGCTGACCCAGCTAATCTCTTTGCTTGTTGGAGCTCCGCTGTCCGAAAGGGATTTGTTACAACAGAGGATTTCTCAGAGACTTGCTTTATATAAATCCTTTATTCAGTTAAACTAAGTAACTATATGTACAGGCCACTTTTCTGGGTTTTCCCAAATGTTTCTTTTGCAGGTGATTTCCAGAATATATACATGCAGTAATATAATATTTCTAAATTTTTTAAAGTGAGATATAATTAACATATATTTCTAAATTTTAACCTCCTGTTTTTCCCTACACACACGCCTTCTCTGAACTTAGTGATCTCTTCCAGCTTTGCTCCCTGGGCATCTCTTCTGTCCCCCAAGCCTGCACAGGGACAGGTGGGTGAATCTCTTGCTGCAGAAAGCTAAACAAAGCCTGAGGACCATGCAGGAGAGAGAATTGGAGGCTGAGGGCAGAGGAAGTTTTCCACTGGCAGAGTCTATGGAAGCAACCAGCTGAGAGGGATGAGTGAAAATGAGGGGGAGGCACCAGGTGGAAAGGAGAAGACAGTGGAAAAGCCATGAGCCCCTGGAAGCTAACTTTTCTGGAAACTAACTCAGGATGCAGTTGTTCCCTTGTAAGAACAACTCCCCTGAGTGGTCAGCCAGTTGTCCATGTTCTTTAGGTTTGTATTGACCGTGATCTTGACCACAGAGAGACAGCCCAGAGTGCAGACCAGCTCTCACCATCCTCTTCTCAATCTGCTGGCATTGACAACCCACAGGCAGAAAGCTCAGGATACTTGGAAGCTTCCAGAAGAGAGCGTAAGGGGCTGATAGATGCTTAGAAAATCTGTGAGTTAAAGGTGAAATGAAGGGAAAGCCTTGCCCTGTGACCAACAGTAGAAAGCTAAAAAACATATAATACCCTTGGAAAACCTGCAGGAAAGTGCCCCTTCTGAGTGAACAGATATAAAAAGGCACCACTCCCAACAGAGAGATGACAGAAAGGTGCCTCCTCCAGGCAGATAAATACAGAGCAGCGTAAGAGTGCAAGTCAGAGCGCTATGGGCTGGACTTCAGTGCACAGCCTGCACAACTGCACTCGACATACCGGCCAAGGTGAGACCAGATATAAAAGCGGGCTGAAATTGCTCCTGTCCTTCCAGCCATGTGGACTGCCCTCTATGTGGCTAGCTTTTATCTTTGAAGACTCAGTTCAGGCATTGCCTTACCTTACTAGACTTGGCCAATACTCTGTTCCCCAAAATACTTTGAATGTTTTTGCCTGGATACAAATTTAGAACTATTATGTTCAGATGACCTGTTTGCACGTCTATTTCTCCCTCTAAACTGTATCATCTAAACATCTCCCTCTAAACTCATCAAAGAGAAAACACAAAGCGTCGATCCTGGGGCATCTAGCACTAGCATAGTGCCTGCTACATAGCACGATCTTAATAAACGTTTGTTTAGCTGTCTAACCCTTGCAAAAGCTGTGGCATATTTACAATAGCATTTGCTTCTCTGTTAAACACTCCTAAATAGAGAAGGAAAGTTAATGGTGCAGAGACTTTAGCAACACACAGACACTCCACTCCACTCGACAGGTTCCCTGAAGAGCCCTTTTTAATTAGGCAAGTGTAAGCGGCAGCGTTTTGAATTATTAATGCACACTGCCTCTCCTTTAACCTAAGCACATATTCAGGTAGATTCTTAAAAATAAGCTCCTCCAAACTTAAGACATTTTGTGAAGTTATGTGTTTCACTGTCTTATTTGGAAATATTATGAAAGCTAACAACGATTATTTTAACATCTGTATTTACCATGGACATGCAGAGGCTCTGACAATTTTTTTTTTATTTTTTAAAGATTTTATTTTTTCCTTTTTCTCCCTAAAGCCCCCCGGTACATAGTTGTGTATTCTTCGTTGTGGGTTCTTCTAGTTGTGGCATGTGGGACGCTGCCTCAGCGTGGTCTGATGAGCAGTGCCATGTCCGCGCCCAGGATTCGAACTAACGAAACACTGGGCCGCCTGCAGCGGAGCGCGCGAACTTAACCACTCGGCCACGGGGCCAGCCCCAAGACAATTTTTTTCTTAAGTACACACAATGCCATCACCACAATTGGTGAGACTGTATTGCAATTACGGGAATAATAATCTGCATGTTGAATTTTTGGATTTATAATTTAGAATACAACATAATTTAGAATAGAATATAATTTAGAATATAATTTATAATTTAGAGTATAATTTAGAAAATAGTCGGTAAATGAAATATTTGGAAAAGTCACTATCATGTATTGTTCCAAAAAGATATGTGCTAGGAATTCCTAATGATGGCCCACTTTGAAACCTCACGATCTGTTGGAGTCTATAAAGCCAGGGATGTGTAGAACCCAGGACTATTCTGACATTTTCGTAGTGTTTTCAGTTTTCGTAAGTAGCCATTTACATCAAAAGGTAATAAACCATAAAAGCTGTGCAGTGGTGGCAGTAGTTTCATAAAACTGCCTTGACAATGAAATTAGTAATATACTGCCCTGTTTGATAGCAGATCTTTTTCAGATGTCATCTAAATGCAACTTTCAAAACACTGGGGAAAAAGACATTCCATTTTAATTTTATGGGTGAACTACAGTAGGTTTAGTAAACATTAATTGAAATTCCTGTGTGCTTGGTCAACATGATAGCCAATGATTACCCAGACTTAAATTTTTAAACTTGTCTTTGTTTTTTCCTCATAAACTTAGGGAAGAAAAAACTGAAAAAAATTACATATGTGAGCAAAAATTTAACTATGAGATTGATCATCAGAATATTGCTTATATAGGAAAAATGGAAAATATCATACATGTCCTATAAAGCACACAGCTTACATAAATTATGGCCCAGCCCTATGACCCATCCATAGAACCGATGCTGCAAAATATATTTATCATCTTAAAGGGATTTAGATATTTTGTTTCTCAGTTTAAAGGCCCTGTTTAAGAATGTATATACTATAAACTTTGAAAATGTAAAAATTAGTAATAGTCCTAACAAAAGTAGGACAAAATTGTTTGACAGGAAGTAGGAAAATGTGTGCGCATTGATTTCCTAATCTTTTACAGAGGAATTCAATAGATACCATCTAAAGTTAACGTTTTCTGAATGACGTTGTTTAAAACATAACTCACTGTTATTTCAGAAGCTGTGGGCAAAATTAAGCAGGAACAAATTGCATAAAATCTCCTTTTTTTAATCTCTCTCTGAAATATTGCTTATTTTTATATTTAACCTTTTTAAATTGTCTTTTCTTTTGATGTTTGTAATTGAGCCCAAGGTAACATTGTATGGATAAGCTGGTATGCACACCTTGCTAAAGCTTTGGTCATAATGCAATTTAAAAAACCAAAAGATAAAATAGTTAAATAAATTGATTATAATTACACACAGAAATAGACTGAGCTTCAAACAGGGCAGGAGCGAAGAGTTAAAGGAAGAGGCGGGACTTGAGGTCCTGAAAGGCGTATAGAAAGAGGACAGAGAGGAGATTGAAGGCTGTTGAAATAAGGGGTGGAGGACCCAGAAACAGCTCTGCTAGCAGGAGCCAAGTGCTTCTGCCTTTCATTCAAGTAAGAAATGCCTTGATTCATTGATTCCACTCTGGTTTGGGCTGGAGGGGAAAAAAAATAGTCTGCAGAGTACCAGTGACAGAGTAGAGATAAAGGGAGAGCAAAACCAGGGGGAAAAAACCCAGATAAATACATGAAAACAAATCCTGATATCATTTGCAATACAAGGAAAAATGAATGAAACAGCTTGGCTGAAGCTCAGCATTAACGCGAGAATATCGGGAGGACTACACGTGGAAAGGTAAATCGGGGTTAGAATGTGGAGGCCTGAAAGCTAAGCAGAGTAGCAGGTTGTAACAAGGATGAATAACCACTTCTGGTTTTGAAGTTAGACTTTGGAAAGATTTAAATGATGGAAAATGAACTAGAAGTATAAAAGAGGGAGGAGAGAAACAATCCCTCTTCACAGCCTACTACATTGAAGGCAGTGGTCAATAACTTCTCATTTAGTATCTACAACCTGATAGGGCATATATTATAATTTTCATTTAACAGATGAAATTAGGGCTCAGATACTGATGTTCTTTCCTCCTGATTTCAGTAATTTGAATCTTCTCTCTTTTATCAGTCATTCTATAAATGAAGGTTTACAAATTCTGTTGATCTTTTCAAAGAACCAACTTTTAATTTTATTGATTTTCTTTAATGTCTTCTTTTCTCTATTTCATTTATTTCCATTCACAATTATTTCCTTCCTTCTGTTTGGCTTGATTTAAGTTTACAGATCTTTTGTAGTTTCTTAAGGTGAAAGTTTAGGTTATTGATGGGAGATTTTTCTTTTTTCATATAGGTGTTTACCTATATGAAATTGCTTTCCCTCTAAGCACTGTTCCAGCTGAAGCACATAAGTTTTAGTATGTTGTATTTTTGTTTTCATTCATCTTTAATAAAATGCCGCTTGTGATTTCATCTTTGACCCATTGGTTATTTACAACTATTTTGTTTAATTTCCACAATTTGTGAATTTCCTAAATTTCTTCCTGTTTTTGACTTCTAATTTAATTATTTTGTTGAAAGAATTATACCAAAACCAGACAGAGATATCAGAAGAAAACTACAGGCTAATGCTCCTTATGAATCACAAAAACCATCAATGTAGCTCTAGCAAACTGAATCCAACAACATATAAAAAGGATTATACACCAAGTGGGATACATCTCAAGAAATAAAGAGCCTTAACATCACAAAATCAATTAGTGTAATACAACATATCAACAGAGTAAACAACAAACACACACGATCATCACAACTGATGCAGAAAAATCATTTGACAAAATCCAACACTCTATCATGATAAGAAACACTCAACAAACTAGGAATAGGAGGAAACTTCCTCAACCTGATAAACACCATCTACACAGAGCCCAAAGCTAACATCACACGTAACGAGGAAAGACTAAAGATTTTCCCTATAAGTTCAGGAACAAGACGAGGATTCCACTCTTGCGACTTCTACTCAGCATGGTACTGGAGGTTCTAGTTGGGGAAATTAGGCAGAGAAATAAGTAAAATGCATTCAGATTGGAAAGAAAAAAGCAAAACTATCTCTACTCACAGATGACATGATCTCGTGTTTAAAATATAGCTTCCAAGCTCGTTCTTCTTGTTGGCACAATACAGTTCCTTGCAGTTGTAAGATGGAGCTTCCTATTTCCTAACTGGCTCTCAGCCAGGGGCTGGTTTCACCTCCTAGAGGCCTCCCTTGTTCCTTGCCATGGGGCCTGCTCCATCTTCAAGCCAGCAATAGCACATCAAACCGCTCACATGCTTTGAATCTCTTAACTCACTCTTCTGTGACCAGCTGGAAAAAATTCTCTGCTTTTAAAGGGCTCATGTGATTAGGCCAGGCCCACGAAGATACTCTCTCTGTTGTAAGGTCAACTGATTTGGGACTTTAACTACACCTGCAAAATCCCTTCATGGCAGTACCTAGATTAGTGTTTGTTTGAATAACTGGGAGAAGGTACACGTACACCAAGGGCCAGGAATTTGGAGAGAAGGAGCATCTTAGAATTCTGTCTGGCATGATACCCTTTTAGCAAACTGGCTAAACTGTTACAGCATTAGTGAATTGTTTGTTTAAAAAATATGTTAGTATAAGAACAGAGAAGATGAACGCCAAGCTGCACGGTGGGTATGCAAAGATAGAAAATTGATCATTGCTACTGAGTTTACTGTTAGACTATAGTATGAGGTGAGTGTGGCCAGAATATAGCGTGAAGTAGAAGGTGACAGGTGAAGTTGTTCAGACAGGTACTTTTATGCCACATTTACGACAGGGTGGAGAAGGAATTTTAACACTAGATCTTCCCAAATGAGGGACCCCTGATTTCTGATAAGAGTCCGACTTCCGAGGAGTTCCAGTCATGTCATGGTCCTTGGGTTCCCTGGGGAGGAAGATCTTTAGTTCTCAGGTCATTTCAGATCACGATTTCTTCTTTTGCGCATGCCCTGACTTCGTGACTTTGCAGATTTTCTGAAAGGCAATGCTTAATCACTCTGTTGATAAGAGATGGGATCAGCAGATCTGGTCCTGGAGGGCCCGCGGTTACAATGTAACACTCAGAGATTGGCATGTAGTAAGCGCTTATTTAAGAGTCTGATATCATCATTATTAAAAGGGTAAGAATGGAGAGCATTTAGAAGGCTACTGAAATAATAAAGACAGGAAGACTCATGTCAGTAAAGACAGGCATTTAGATCAAAATGAGAAATATTAAGAAGTAAATCTGACTGGACCTTGTTTGATAAGGTGGATATGCAAGAGTAGTCGAAAATGATCCCAGGCTTTCTGGCATCGGTGAACGGGCGGATGTTGAATCCCTAACCCAAGACAGGAAATAAGGAGAAGGAGCATACTTGTAATGGGGCTGGTTTAGCTGGAGATGTTCAGTACAGGCACACAGTCACATGTGTCTGAAAATTAGAGTCTAAACTCTGGAGATTCAGATTTAGGAGTGACTGACACATAGACAGTAGGTATATGAGATCATCTAAGAAGACTCTGTAAAGAGAAAAGAGCAGCGGACCAAGGGTTGAACATTGGGAAGCACCCGAGATGGAAGAAGAGGAAAAACCGGCGAAACAGACAAAGAAGCAGTGGTCAGAGATTCATGAGAACAAGGAGAGGATATCATCAGGAAAGCTAAGGGAATAAATAATTTGAAAAATTACCAAAGTAACAAATAAGGCCCAAATAGTATCCATGGGTTTTAGCATTGACACTGTAGATGTCATTAGTGTCCCCAAAGAGAACAGTAAATTGGATGAGGCAGAAGGCAGACTTATAGTGGCTGAGCAGTAAAAGGGAAGGAAAGAAGCTACTGTCAGATTTTCTACTGCTGAAGGAAAGAAGCTATTGTCAGATGCTAGAGGAAAATTTTGATACAGTGACAGAGTTTGGAGCAAAAAGAAATGAAAAGGTCTGCTGTAATGTGGAAGAAGGAAGTTTAAAAGGTGAGTGTTTAATTAGTCTCCCCAGCATGGCTTGTTTGTTAAGTAAACTCTCCAGCATGTAGTATTTAAAACTCTCCCTGATTACAGTTCATAGCGTCTCTCTAATAACTTAGCTATTAGTTAGCGTTAACTTCGTGTGAAACATAAACCACCTATGATTCAAATCTGGGAGGAAAACAGGCTCAAAAATAAAATGTCACTTTTGTCAGAGATCAAAGGTTTCCTGTTCCCCACACTTGTGACAGTGTGTCAGTTACCTCCTGCGGCGACTCGGAGCCTTGAGGGGGTTTTGTTTTTGTACAATTACCTATATTTTAATGCCCAGAAGGGTGTCAAAATTGGTATCTTCAAATACATCTTAAGAATTTCTGGGTCATCTTCAACTCGAAGATCATTCTAGCCTCATCAGGCTCAGGGGTCGGGGGCTGGTCCCCTGAGGAAGAACAGCTGACACTGATGGAGCCATTTGTGACCACAGCTGGGGCTCCACTCTCTTTAAGCATTCGCTCATTTAACCCTCACAGAACTCGGCCGCCAGGAGCCATGATGATCTTCATTTTATGGCAGACGAAATTTCCATTTATAAAGGTTAAATAAGCGGCCCAAGGACAGGCTCGGAGGGGGAGCACCCAGATTCAAATATGAATCGTCACGGTCTACACCCTATGGGTGGGTCATCCTTCTGCTTTTCCTCTGCTTGTTCACCACTCCTTTCTTCAGTGGAGGAAAAGTTTGGTTAAGAAAGCAAATAAAAATTGACTCAAATCCTTAATGATTCAGGAGCCTGGATATTTATTACGGGAATAACTCATTTATTACTTTCCTTCTTTCCTGATTTTGCCTTCTAGCCACTGGAGAACAAATGATCACCTTTACCAAAGAGAAAGCAGGAAATAGAAAAGGTAAACTCAAAACAAGAAAATCAGTAAATAGGAAAATCTGAGTTCAGTCTATCTATGTGACGAACACCCAGTGCTTCCTCCTGCGTTTCTCTTTTCCTGTCACAGTATTCCCACCCTCAGCACACTTCCCTTCTGTCACCACATGTGTGGAGGTCTTGCCTAGCACCACCCAACAGCGCCCATTTCCAGTGTGTGTTGGGGGAGGTTTTCCCTCCATGCTACCAAGCAATGCTCAGGACACGAGCCTGGCGTCCTACAATTTAACTCAATTCAGATCAATTCTGACGCTATCCACCCAGAGACAGCTTCAGAGTCCACAGGTCAAGGGTTCAGTCCCGCAAGAACACCTCCCACCCCACTTCAGACGCCCATCGCAAGCCCAGGCTGTTATCTGTGCTTCTGCCCTACTGGCTGTAAACTGGAGGTTCCAACAACCCTTTCCCACTCAGAATGCCAATCCCAAGTCCAGATTGTTACCTGTACCTCTGACCAACAGACAAATCAGGGGTTCTCATGACCTCATCCTTGGGTTCGATCAATTTGCCAGAGTGGCTCACAGAACTCAGAGAAACATTTTACTTACTAGATTGCCCGGTTATTATAAAAGAATATAATTCAGGAACAGCCAGATGGAAGAGATGAATAGATAGGGCAACGTATGGGGAAGGGCACAGAGCTTCCACGTCCTCTCCAGCCTCACTCGCATCTCCACGTGTTCACCAACCAGGAAGCTCCCCAAATCCCCTCCTTTTGAGTTTTTCTGGAGGCTTCATTACACACCCAGCATTGACTAAGTCATTGGCCATTGGCAATTGATCCAACCTCCAGCCTCTCTCCTCTCCCAGAAGGTCTCCGGGTGGGACTGAAAGTTCTAACCCTCTAATCACATGCTTGGTTCTCCTGGCAACCAGCCCCCATGCTCAGGCTGGTTCAAAGTCACCTCATTAACATAACAAAAGACACCTTTGCAGCTGTCAGCACTTAGGAAATTCCAAGGGTTTTAGGAGTTCTGTGCCAGAAATGGGGATGAAGACCAAATATATATATTTCTTATTATAAATCACAATATCCACCAGTAAAACAAGTGAAATCTGTGCCACCCCTACACCCACCCCTCCTTTGCTTCCTGGCTTAGGTAAATGGGCAGATGGTGATTCCATAAGCCAGGCCATCTCTTCTGACAAGGTCTTATTGCTTTGATGCCCTTTGGGTTGCTAAGCAACTCCCCATCTTCACTCCCATATCTGTGCCACCCATCATTGCTCAGCAAACTCTGGCCCCGTCTCCTATCCATGCCATAATCCGGATATGGTACATAAATAATACATTGAATTTCCATGATCTATAGGTTCATCCATGCTGCAGCAATATTTCATTTTTCTTTCTCTTTTTTCTTAAATTTTGCACAAATAATCACATAGCTAATATCATTTAATCTCTTACCCACTTACCCTTCATAAAGGAGCGCCTTCTACTCCTTACCTGAAGCTTAACATCTTTTTAGAGGCTTTTTCTTTCTCTTTCTCAAATTTTCAGGTGGAAAATCTCTGCCTGTTCAACAAAATGATAGCACATTATACGTCATTTTACTGATCAAAAGGTTACCTGTCACATAAGAACTCCTAATTACAAGTCCTGCCCCATAAAGGAGGTAGTATGTCATTTTGTTTTTACAACAACCAGAATAAAATAAGTTCAAATGGGCCTCCCGGAGACACCTTAACAACAACAAAACAACTCCAGTGATGGGAATTCCAATCCTGTGGCCGCCAGGTGGGAGCTATTTTTGAACAGACAGGCTTCTCGTGTCCCTCAAATTATACCACTGATGTTCCTCCACACTCTGTTTTTAAGCAGCATCGCCCCAGCTCAAACGAATTCAATACCATTTCTTATTAATAGATCTGGAAGAAGATTTGTGAGGAGGAATGCGTAAATCAGGGTAGGAAAACATTTCTCTCTCAAGCGTCAACGTCATTCAAAGATTCAGTTAAGGACACCCTGAACATGAAACCTAATTTTAGTTAAGGAGTTTTTGCTCTTTTCTTATTTTCATTTTTTACTTTTAAAATAAACTTCATTTTTTAAACGTTTGTCAAATTGTCAATCACTTACAGCATGCTAGGCACTGAAGATAAAGCAGTGTACAAACTGACTTAGTCGCTGCTCTAGGGCAGCCGAAACTCTCCCGAGGAAGGCAGGTCTCGAACAAGGAGTGTACTAAGGGAGTGTACGACAGGGACACTAAGCTTTAATTCTTAAGAGAAAAAATTTAGAGATCATTTACTTCCAAATCTATTACAGTTTCCATAGTTTGTTCTTCCTCACATGAAAAATACCATAAGAAAATAAATGGGAGCCAAAGAGAACTTCACTGAGACCCTTTTCCGATGCTTGTTCATGTTACTGCACTCTTAATTTCTAAAAATGCTTAGAACTCGACAGGTAGTAATCTTATATACGATAAAGATAGTGGCTTAATCCAGTTTAAAATATAAATTTATAGAGATTGACATTCAAAGACAGCATAAGCAAAAGTCTTACAGCATTTTGACAGAGCAAGTGGGTGGCTTTTTCCCAAAATCTATCCCTTAAGTACAAATAAAAACAGAAGTGATTACAGCCCCTTTCATCACTGTTCTGGTAAACACTTCTTAGAAAGAATCATAAGATGTCTCTGAGAAAAAAAAACAGAAATTTATCTGGCAAGGCAATTAGGGTTCTAAAATTTCTGCCGTATTGTAACGTTTTCAAGCATCAAAGATGCACAGGTATAAACTTTTCCCTGACAGAACATTGTTCTGTTGAACAGGAGGACACAAAGACCTCCACAGAGAATGATTTTACCAAGAACATAGCGTAGAAGTCCATCTAAGCGTGTGGCCTCAAAACTATATAGAAACAGTGTAATGCACTCTGTTCCAGTTTCCTGTCACAGAATGAAAGCATTTCTTATACATATGCTTTTATTCTTTTCATTATTATTTCCATTGTCCGCATGATGAGTGAATAATGCAAATAGCCCCTACAATTTCTGGTGAATATTTTGATACAAGAACACAAACTAGGTGATTTAAAGCAGTAAGAAGAGATTATAGTTATTTTATTTTATTTTATTGATCAATCAATTAATTGTGGTTGCCCAATCCATGGTTTGGGATAAAATCTGCTTCCATTTTGGAATGAAAACAACAAAAACTTTATCCGAAACCATCATCCCATCAAAACCACAAACATGGATTATATGAAATCACTCCCTTCCTAGAGGTCAAGTAAAGAAAAGAATGAAAATTACTGCCATGGGTCCATTATTTTTCTTATCCTTTGATAATGTCAGCATACAGAAAGACTACAGGCATTAAAATTAAGTATTTTATTATTTAAGAGTCTTCTTTTCTTCTCTAAACCCTAAGGAAAAAAAATATCTTTTGACAGCCAGAACTTTGAAGAATCAGTGAGACAAAATAAGCTTCAAGTTCAATTATTTAAAAAAAAATGGTGGTAGAAAGAAGTCATTTTCATAGTTAACTTTCAAAAGGGTAGTCACAAAATGACATACATATTAATGCTATGAACCTTAATTTCACTTTAAATTATATAGTTGATTAAAAAATGTCATGATTTTTAATAACAAAGTTACAAAATAGAAAATTTCCAACCATTAATAAAGACTGAAAGACGATTAATTATTGAATATTGGTAGAAGTGAAGCAGCCTGCAAGATAGTCCACTAGGCGGAAATGAAGCTTTACTCTTATTAAAGGACCAGAAATATATTCCTAATGCACCAAATTATTTTACCTCAGAACTTTCATTTATCCCCTTCTATACAGAAGCTCGACAAGATTAGGACATATTCTGTAATAAATAACATGCATTAAAAGCTCTCTAATTTGAGTTTTCTAAGTGGTTGCTAGGACTATAAATTTTCATTCAGGATGGGATCTCACAGGAGCTCACTGTTAGCTTCTTAAATTATCTAAAGGCATTAAAAATGGAAAGTCAGTCAGTGGTTGCCAGGGGTTAGATGGGAGGAGGGATGAATAGCAGGAAACCAGAAGATTTTTAGGGCAGTGAAAATCTACTACAATGGTGGATATGTGTCATTACACATGTATCCAAACCTGTAAAATGTATACCACCAAGAGTGAACTCAAAAGTAAGCTACGGACTTTGGGTGATAAGAGTATGGTAATCAGGGTCATTGTTTGTAACAAATGTGCCACTCTGGTTAGGGATGCTGACAATGAGGGAGGAGGGCTATGCATGTATGGGGGTAAGGGCTATTTGGGAAATCTCTACATCTTCCTCTCAATTTTGCTGTGAAGCTAAAACTGCTCTACAAAAATTAAGTATTTTCTTTTTAAATAGAAGCTCAGTATGGCAATGTACACAGTTTGTTTTTACAGATATTCCAGCTGAGGGAGGGCGCTTCCGAACTTTCTGCACTCTATTCTAACAGTGGTACTCAAATAATAAGTAATACTCAAATAGCACAAAGGCTTCCAGCCACAAGAAAATCCACCAAGTGATCAAACCATAATACAAAATTATCAAATACACTTTTGCTCTACAAATATTTGTCTATTATTTTATGAATCTAGATACACAGAAATGGAGCGTAGTGACTATCTATGAAATTGGAGTACAAAATTCTATTCAGCAGGGACCTATTTGCTTAAGAAAGTTTCATGCACAGCAATGTAGGTAATCAGAAAATGTATTGTAGGAGTTGTCAGAGTCTGATGAACAACTATAGTCACTCAACTTGATCCAAAGGCCTCCAAACAACTTAATTAATTCAAAGAGTAAAGAATGCCACTCTCAGGCCAAGTATAGTAAAGCAGGGTAGATTTGAATGTTTAGGTCACAGAACCAAATACACATCTCAGGTTTTTAGAGCTCAGCTATCCAGCAAGCCTTATCAAAAAAGTTTTTGATGAAGGAAGTGCTATGTTCAGAGCTATGACAAAGGAAATAGTATTATGGGCACACAGACAGGGACCCTGGGGGAGGAGAGCAGCGTCACGGGAGGCACCCAGGAGTCTGCTAAAGAAGAGTGAGGTTCAAATAAGAAAGGGGTATTGGAAATGAAAAAGAGGCGGTAATGGTGAGAAACACTTCCGACTTCCTTCTAGAGTCAACAGACTCCTGACACGGTAATTTCCAACTCGTAGGAAAGATTAAGCATTTGTGCAGCCGAGCATTAAGATGACAAACAGAGAAACTAAGAGAGAAGAGAGAAGAACCAAAAGCGATAAAAATGAGTCGAGGTGGGTCTCAAATCAAAACATACTGCTACTTTCTTATGGTAGATAAAACTGAACATTTCTACTAGAAATCACTTTCCGATTTCTTCCTGCTAACATACTTCTTCTATGGTTTTGATATGATGCAATTCAGCAAACTTTTCCCTACCCCTACATGTGCAAGCCACAGTGCTTGGGGCAGGGTGGGAGGCAATGCTGGAGGATTTAAGAATGAATTAGACGTGAACAAGCAATGTGCTCATACTGTAGTAAGAGAGGCAGACATACACCCAACTAATGAGGTGTACTGCACAATGTTCCACAATAGAGACATGAGGTAAAAACAGAGACGAAGAAATAATTCCTGACTATGTTCTTAAAGAAATCCATTAAGTCCTACTAAATCCTAATACTTTGATTTGCAGAAATGGGTGGCTGGGAAAATTCAGAGACTTACATCAGGACAGCAGGGTGACTTTGGGACAGTTCCTCAGTCTCAGTAGACTCAGTTTACTTATCCAGAAAGCAAATGATTGAGTTAAATCATTTTAGCTTACTTTTAATTCTAAAAACTTTCTACTTCTATTGAAGTGTTATTAGAAGGGGGTAGGGAGAGTTTAGAGTAGAGAACATTAATAGGAAAAAAACTTCCTAGAGACCACCAGATTCTGAAGAACTTGACTATTTTTCCTGTGTACAAGCTGAAAGCTAGCCACTTCAACTTTGCAAATTTTCAGAATTTTTCGTTGTCTCAAATTACCTGCCTTTAAGCTCAAAAGAGATACAACACCAGGTATTTGCACCAACAAGCATTCTCTAGTTGACATTTAGGGCAGGATTACTGAAGAATTATGGTGTACTCAGCAACAGGGCTAGGAGCAATTAGTCCCAAGATGGAGAAATACTTCCTCTTTTTCTTTTCTTTGTTTACTCATAGAGTCTTCCTTCCAGTTGAACCTTTCATGCCTTAATTTAGCCATATGTTGGAGCAACTAGATTGTGCTTAGGAAGAAGTGCAGATTTCCTATTTACAGTAGAATCAATTGGCTGAGCTAGTCTGTGAAAGGAAGTATTCAAGAAAAATGCCTGTAAAGCTATTTCCACATGCACTGTTCAAAGGCTCCTTCCTAAGTCCTTTTACTTCCTCAACGCTGAAAATAAACCACAAGTGAGCTTTCTAATGACCTTAAGGCAAAAAAAGTGTATACAGATATGTATATCTCTATGTATGTATATAAAGATATAGATAGGTACCTTAGCTATTCTTTCAAATACTGCCAGTGTCTACCTAAAACTTGGATATAAAGAGAGAATTAATTTGTATTTCTGGTGATATTAAGGAAAACTTAGATTTTACCTACCAAGTTTAGCATAGACTTGTATATAAAATTTCAAAAGCATCCAGATGTTTATCCCAAACCACTATATCAAAATTTACTAAGAGGTTTGTTGCTCTAAGTATTTATGTTAATATTCTCTTCTAGTCTTCTAATCAAACTGTCCCTAAGCTTGGCACTTGGCATTCATCTCTCCCTTTTAAAATTCTTCTTCAAGGGCTTCTGATAAAATTATTCCTATCTTTCTTTCCTTCTTTCTGACAGCTCTAGACTATTTTCCTTCACTTCCAAATAATCAAAGCCCTACACTTCAGTCTTTCCTGAGTAGTCTCGCCCTATGCCAACCTTGATGCATTAGCTAATTCACCCATTTTACCTTAAGAAGGACTATATATAAATCACTCCACCCAATTAGACTTGACATCCTTTCCTCTGAGGATTATAAGAAAAAAGAGCAAGAAGAAAATACAACAAGGACTACATTTACTGATAGTTATAATTGGCTTAAATTTAAAATAACTAGATAAATACAAGAGAAAAAATCAATATTCAGGTGGCTGATGTAATTCTAAGACAATGACCTTGTTTTGTCAGGAGCCTCAACCTAGTTTCTTAAAAGAGTAAAATATTTTACTTTTGTTGATTATCATTTATACAATCACTCATTAGCCAAGCACAAAAGAAAAATGTGTATGTTTCTTTTAATTCTACAAGATCAATAACAATGATACAAATTATTAATCAACCTTTGATGATTTATTCTTTATGCCATTGGCTATTATATGTAAAATCCTCTGAACTAACTTGCTCAATAATTAGCTTTCCTCGTTTGTTTTCATTTTCTCTCCTGATTATGAAGCCTCTCATCATCTTCAACAATAGCAATAAACATTTTTTGATCAGCTTCTAACTGCAAGGCCTGTGTCAGACTCTGAAGATGCAAAGATATAATATCATCCCTCGGAGAGTTCATGATAGTCCTGATAAAAAAAAAAAAAACTAAATACATGAAAATACAAAGCAATATAAAAGCGGCAAGTGGGCGTTCTTAATAGTAACACGTGACTGTGATAGAGGAAGGTTCCCATGACCAAGGAGACGGGACTGAATCTGGGACTTACTGCAAAATGAGTAGAATCTAGTTAATAATGAAATCGACATCAATTTATTAAAAACAATGAAGAAAGAGTTTGGGCATTCTGGACAAAAGAAACACGCTGAGAAAACAATAGATTACAAGAAAGATGCTGTGAAACCAAAAGCAATCCAGCAGACAAGAAGGGGAGCACGCAGGCACTGCCTTCTCAAGAATTAAGGATATTTATCACTTGGGATGATATTCATGTGGCCTCACCAGCTTCCGGAACAGCTCCGCTCTTAACGTTTGAACAATTTATTGCCTAATTATTTCTTTTGCCCTTTTGAAGAGTCTCTCTGCAGGACACTTTTTGAGAGTGAGAGTACAAAAACTGGGCCCATGGAAAGTCATCTCCCCATTGCATTAAAAGCAAAATAACCTTTTACCAAATGCTTTGTGACCATTTCGAATATTGAATTTGTATTTTAATCATGGAGTTCAACAGGAATATAGCCAGTGGGAAGGACCTAATTACAAATGATGTTTTTCTCATGGCTATGCCCACAATCCCAAGGGATGCTTTAACGAAGCTCTGAGCCCTCAGACAGGAAAGGTCAAATGGCTCTCCTCCCCCGGCACCTCAAAGTGCACAGAGCTGCACCCTTATCCTAGCAGATGTTCAACCAGGTATAACATTAGCCTGAGGCAAAAATTCCAGGAAACACATCTCCCAGGGAAGGAGTTCTCTGGAATTCAGTGGATAATACAGCAGTCTCTTTCGGAGTTTGAAGCGGAGATGAATTTAGATAATCTCCATTTGAATATAAATGTATATTTCATTAGAAGCATAATATGCCAGCAAGAATACCATTCTGCTTATGAATTTATTATGTATAAAAGATTCATGATATTTTAGATCGATATTTTTTAAACGTTGAAAATGTTCCTGCTATTTTATACTATGCACATATTTAAGTTTATATTAGGTTAAGCCAGGTGAAATTGCCTTTTTTGGTAGGTCAAAAATGGTTGAATATTCCATTTCATCTGGCTCAAACTGATCACTCAAACTGTCTTACAATTAACAAAATAATGGAATGTTACATTTTATAACACCATTCTGACCTAATTTTCATTCTTAAAAAATACTTTTGCATTATGCTAGACAAGATCTTTTCATAATGTGCATATACACATATACAGCTATCTATACCCATTAGCTCTAAGTCTGTGTCTGCTTTCCCAGAACTAGCCTTGACTTTTAGGCTTTTTATCTGTAGCACAAGTCAGGTAATGTAACGTAGAACCTGACATGAATTTGAACCACATAAGTCATTTTAAAAATTAACATTGAAGAAAATATTTGGTTTTTCTTGAAACTTAACAAAGCTGGTCTCCTTGCCTTCTCCAAAACAAGAACACAAACAAAAACTCCTCAACATGCAATGAAAGCCATGAGTTTCCACATCAATTACTAATATTAACAATTAGAGGGAATCTTCATGTACAGAACACTTTTTTGATATGATTTTCCTTTAAAAAGATATTTGCGTTTTCTATTTTTTTATATAACTTACACCTGTGTAAAACATTTAGTCATAAGAATAGAATCTTATTTATTTATTTATTTACTTGATTTTTTTTTTTTTTTTTTTTACCAAAGCTTATTATAATGAGTTTGCCCTGATGGGTAATGATAATGACTTATCAATGAAATGCATACCTCTATAAAGCACTATTTAACTGAATGTTAAACACAAAAGTCTTTTTAACAGACTCTTAAAGCTAATTCCAACGTAAATTTTAAGTATTTAGTAAACCAAGTGAACCTAGAAATGAATATAAATATAGATAATGCCAATTAAATTGCCTGAATAACATTTAAAACACATTATTGACAGGTTAAGGGTTTGTGATTAAAAATACTGGAGATATCTTAACAAAGACTAGTAACTAGGCAACTGGAAAGGGGAGGTAGGAAATAGGATGGGGAAGGATTGACAGATAACTCTGTCAGGAACAGCAGAGGTAAGTAGCTGTCATTATTTCTGGAAGCCTCTCTCAAATGGTGGGGAAATGGAAAAAAAATTCTAGTGTAATTCACTGTGGTCTGACTACATTGCAAAACAGATGGTCTTGTGTGGCTAATAAACAATTTCTGAAGAGAATGCATTATGTTCTCTTAATGGTCTCCTGGAATAAGTATATGGAGCAGACCACAAAATAAGGAAGCATCATGGGCCAGCTGATCTGATTTGCTCCTCAGGCTCCCAAAATTAGGTTTTTAAGCTGAGGGAACAAGATCAGTATTTAAGCTATCTTTATATGATTTCACAGCCACACACCCACACCACCAGCCTCACCACCTTTATGGAGCTTTAATATAAAAATTGTAGGATATCTGTTTTTAAGTCTAATTCCCTTATGTTCCTTAAAATGCGTACAAGAAATTTACAAATTTACAAGAAATGGCATAAAAACTCTTTTCAGAGTTGAAAAGCAGAGATGTATCTTATTTTTATTGGCAGTTAATGTGGGGACCTACAGTATAACAGCTGTCTCAATAGCCATGAAATTAACGACATAAAATTGCACAACCTTCAGTGGCCTGTTCCCGTGGGGAGAAACAGAAAGAAATGAAAAGAGCGCCTTGCCCAGGTTTTCGAATTACAAGAAAGGTGTTGAATTGACTGTTGGAGGATTCATTTTTAATGATTTCATTTCGAATATAACTGTCTTCATTTAGTGAGGGTTTGTGGGCGTTTGGTGTGTCTTTGGAATAAAATCTTTCCAAGAGGTAAGAGGCACGTGTTAATTTACCAAAGATCCGAATGGCAAGGGCGAGCCTGGGAGCAAGAGCTGGTGAAATAAATATGTCAGGGAAAAGCTGGAAGGGAGCCTTTTTTTCCTTTTTTGAGATCTCTTTCCCGCCTCACTCCGAAAAGGAAGCCACCACCGCGGGTTAGGCTTTATCTCTAAGACAATAGCGCCGCTCGCCGCCTCCCGCGCCGCTTGGTCCGCGCGCCCTGCCCTCCGGTGCCCCTGCCCCACCTGTCCCCTGCCCTGCTAGCTCATCTGCCCCACGAGTCTGCAGCCCAACTGGCGTCCCTGCCTCACTGATCCCCAAGTCTCGCCTGCGTTCCTGTCCCACTGATGCCCCTACCCGACTAGCTCATCTGCCCGCGAGTCCTGCCCCACCAATCCCTCTGCTCCATCACTCCTCTGGCCCGCCAGACCCCCCGGCCCCCGCCCCCGTCCCTGGTCCCCTGCTGGGATGAGCCTGGAGTCCCGCCTGCGGCTCCCCCGGCCGCCGGGCGAGAGCCGGGAGCGCGGGCGCGAGCTCCTGGACCCCTCCCAGCGCCCCGCGCCCTCGGTGCCCTGCACCCCCAGGCTCTCGGGCAAGCCTGCTTGCGTCTCGCCTCCTCTCTGGCTCGGGGCCCCTGGGCTTGTTTGCTTGTCCTCATCCCGGGGCCAGCCCCGCTCCCTCCTCCCGGCTGCTTCAACAGCCGTTTGCTTCCTGCGGTGTGTTTCTTTTTTTCCCCTCCTAGGCTCCATCAAAGGTGGCTCTGTTATTGAAATATGAAGCCATTTCCTCTCCAAAACCCTTGGTTACCCAAGGTGGAATCAATGGACCTATATACTCTCCCAGGAGTTATAAATAAATGTCTATTTGTTCAGAAGGCGTTTTCCCGCGTGTCCCAGCATCTTCCCCAGCGGTTATTTTAGGGGAGCGCGCGCGCGTTTTTCTGTGTGTGTGAGCGCGCGCGCGCGCCCTGTGCTCATCTGGTTCTAATCCTGGATATGGATCCATAAGCCAACCCCACCCATCCCGTCTGCCCCTCGCATTCCTCGCTCTATAAATAAATCCAGGTTCTTTGAGCTCTGTCATCCAGGGATACAATAGCAGTTGTTTGTTTGTTAACGGAGATTCAAACCTAATATCGATACCGAGTCCAGTAAACAAAAAAAATACTCTTCTGGCAATGTGGGTGGAAGGGCATCTTCAGTTTAGGCAGCTTTGTCTGCTGTTGCCATAATTGTCTCTCTACCTGGTTACCCTGGATCTACTTTGGGGAGAGGGAGGCGGGAAAGCCAGGACTCTTCCTACCCTTGGATTTTCCTTTTAAGCAGAGACTAAAAAACAAAGCGAAAATTCACTCTCCTGGCGTGTCTGCCTCACACCGCTGCCTCACGGATCATTCCACAGACCCCTTGCCCCATCCGCTCTGGACAGACCCAGGAGTGGCGAGGGTGCAGGAGGAGTGGTGTGGGTGGGGGCTTGTGGTTGTAGCTGCCGCTTTCCCTGAAGCCCCGAGCGGGACACTCGGGCATCTGAGCAGAGGGAAAGTCGTCTAAGAGGCTGCTGTTTCACAAGGTCTGGGTACAGAGCTGCCCCTCCCTTCCTCCCTGAAGTGTGCATGAAGTGCACGTTAGGCTGTAATTAGGGGATCTGGGAGGAGAACTTTCCTAGTGACGCTTTGCTTTTCTTCTGCTCTTGGTGAGAAAGTGCCTCCTTCTTCCCAGGACCAGGACCTCTGCCATCCAGCGCCACAAAGAGACATTCTGCACACACACACACTCACACACGCACACACACACTTGCCCAGAGACAAACTTAAGGTGAGGGGGAAAAGCGCTAGCTTCACTTCATCTCCGGGCTCCAACTTCAGCAGGACTTGAGAGCATCTGCGCTTCTGGATTTCAGAACAAGGTAAACTTCCCACAAATTGTTTCCTCTTTCGGTCAAACCTTGGTGCCTTAAAGATTTCAGAGAGCAATACATATCATGATATATGTATACATTTAAAGTTTTTTTCTGACTATTTTCTTTTGAGTTTAACATATCTCAAGTTTTTTTAAAAAAAGATTCATATTGTCAGAGAAAATACTGTATTGCTCAGTGTAGAACTGGGGCAAGGATTAACTCGAGCATCCTGGCTTTTGCTAGCAGTACTATAAATCTGGGAGGCGCATGGTTTCCAAGCGGTGACTTTTCCATCTGTATTTCAACAAGCATTTTTATAGCACCTGGGATGAAGAAAGGAGAGCAGAGGCTGAAAATGGGAATGCCCACTGCAGATTTATGAGTTTTGCTTTGGGGAATATATAGGTGTATGTGAAAAAGAAAGTTACCATAATCCTAGGTGATACCTGTTAGATTGATAATCTTTGAGATGTTACCAATTTTGGTCCAGGCTTCTCCAGTTAATTGTGGAATTACGATAGTAGCATTATGATCCATTTCATATCTAGAATCATGTTGACAGACAGTTTTAATGTGCTGAAAAAAATTTTAAAGCCATAGATGTTAAGATTCTTTAAAAAGTTGCTTAAAGGAATTATTTATGTGTTGAGTTTGTTCACCACCCGAAGCAAATCTGAACTCTTTGGGGCTTAAATGAAGTTGTTTTTCTTCCATTGAATATGACTGTTGGGTTCACAATAAGATGGTTTGTTATTTTGAAAATAAGTTATTTTATTTTCATTTATCACTGGAAAAATACACAAAGTGGCCAGGACATTTGGGAATTTTTAGGATGGAAAGTGTTCCTGTACATGTTCCAGCGTGATGTCATAGAATCAGACATACTGGCTGGCTTCTTGGAAGCTAACGGTTCTTAAGAAATAAAGCCTGTGAGTTAATTTCTAAGTGAAATGTAATATTTATTCATTACAAATGGAGTTTCTGGTAACCATTTCTACTTGATTATTTCAGTGTACTAAATTTGCTGTAGTTTTATACACACTTTAGTGACTTCAATATTTTAATGGAATCATAAAATGGGCATATTGTTCTACCCCAAATATACCATAGTAGTTCTCTTTGGATAACTTTTAGGATGATACTTCTTAATCCTTCCCATCAGTTTTTAACTTCAATTCCATCTATTTCTACTAATAAAGAAATTTTTCCTTCCGTTCAGTAAAAATGCCAAAGGTCTATTAAGCATTTCATCTTTAGTCTTTAGTCACTTTTGGGGTATCTGCTCTTAATAATTTAATTGTTTAAGCTAAGAGAATAACGACATTTTTTTCTAACCTCTTCGTAAAATTGGAAACAGCTTGAAAATGGGAAAACTAGATAAGGAGAGGTAATTTTGCCTAAACTTAATTAAATGAGCAAAAGAAAACCAACTTCAAGAGGTCACTGGTCCCCAGGGAGAATGTACCCAGAGGCCAGCATACCAAACAGGAGTGTCCAGTGGGCCTGGGCTTTCCATGTGAAACAAGAATGAGGGGAACAGCATGTTCTTATAAAGTGAGTCATTTATTGTCAGCAAGGTGCTGTCCTCAGAGGAATGACTGACACAGGAATTTAGAAAGACTGAAGAGACTTTCACAGAGAAGAATCAATCCGTTATATTCCTAGCGGTTTTACTTCCTTTTCCTTCCTTTGGGAGTAAGTACCACATCCAGGATAAATACGTTCAGAAGACGCAGAAAGATGCTTTATGAGTAGACAGACGGTCTACGAGACAGTCCTGCCTTTTAGCATCTTGGACGTGGAATATTGGTATTTTCTGAGTAGTTGAAGTAGTCTTTAAATCTTAAGGCAGCACTGTACTTTGTAAAGATGAACAAGAGTCGTATTCAGAAAATGCCTCCTTTTTCCAGAAAACACTAGTACTAGTTTTCATTTCCTTTTGCCCCATGCATGTTTTATTTTCCAGATTACATTTTTAAGATAACGGTATTCCACCAATTAAATTCCAATGAAATGCAAAGCAACTTAAAACATAACTTTCACATTATAGTCTTCTGTTGCCTCTAGTTAATTTGCCAACATCCTGGATTCATTACTAGTAACCATAGTACTTAGTCTGTGTTATTTAAATGTACTTAGTCTGTTATTTAAAGGTAACAAAATGCTGTTGGGGGGCAATGGGGAGGGATGGAAACCCGAATATACTTAAGATTTTAATCAATAGTGTTTAGGCGGATTAGAGGAAACAGCTGGCTAAACAAATATTAGGTGTAGAGTGGACGTGATGTTATAAATTAATAATGCAGCTCTTTATTGATACCATGAATGGCAGGGTCTGTGATGGTTCAACATGGGAAACACGGTCCCTGTGTGCCACCTAGTGGATGAGTCAAAGAAGGCTTTCTCACCAGCCTCTTGCTAAAAAATTCAGACTTCCATTCTACTGATATTGAACACTAAGTACATGCCAGACTTTGGGGTAGGTGTTCAGAGTTGAAAATACAGCAAGTGATTTTTATATAATTTAAAAATCAAGGCACCACTTAACAGTTGATTAAATTCCCAGTGGTTGCATTCAAAATCAGGTTACTCTTTACTGGGTAATTTACCATCAACTTTCTGTCTCCATGAGGATATAGTTTAATAACCGTAACTTGCTTCTCATATAGGATTTGTTTTTTACAGAGATGTCATGACCTAGTTCAAAACAGGGCGGACAGAGTTTGAATCTTGAATCACCTTCTCAAATGGAAACAAATTTCTGTAAAGTTTATAGTTACTGATTTTGAATGGGCCAATAATTATCAGCTTGAAAGGTTAGTACACACACACTGGCACATATTATTACATATTCTTTAGATATTTTTTCATTAAATGTAAAAGGATAGCAGTAAAAATTGCTTTGGGGTAGTGAAGTATATTTCACAAAATATTGCTCTCAAAGACTAATAATTAGCATGTGGAACAACTTCGTCTACACCTGTTGTTCACATGCAGTTTTGAAGCAGGAACAGCACTTCCATTAAATTGACATAATAGAAAAAAACCCTAGGCAAGAACAATTACAAGAAAAGCCACTGTTTGAAAGAAGCATCAGGATACCATAGAAGATTAATCCATTGGAATACTGCACTGGGAGTTTTGAAAAACTTTTCATCAGGAGATGTATGAATTATTTCTCCAATTGGCTCTTTGCAAGATATATGACTTAATGGCGACAGTGTTCAGCACATCGACATTAATCAAGACGAGTTCTGAAATTCAGGTTGGGAGGTAAAATGCCTCAGTAGGAGAAAAAAATGATTAATTTGTTACTTGCTGAGCTGAAGAGGTATAATCCACAAATTGAGTTAAGCCTGCTGATGGGGAATGGAAGTTTCCTATCGAGGGGACTTTGGTTTTTTGTTTGACAGTGAGACCCACCCGGTGAAAGAAGGAGAGCTGCTCATTAAGTCTTTTTTCATTAATGCCACAAAATTATAGCCTGTATTGATCAGAGGTGATGGCTGGAAACACTATCAATCATGTAAAGTAAAGCAAATTATCTTAATTCTTATTTCCAATAAGTCATCATGCACCAGAAACAAACCATTCTGTTAACAATTTTATCTGATCATCCTTGTGATTTAGGATGAATCACAGACTCATTCTAGTGAGGAAAATAATGAGAGATTCCCAAAAAGTCAGAGGTCCTGAAGGTAGAAATTTAGTCATAAATTGGAAAATGGCTCCAAGAAGTTTGAATGATTTCAGAGACTTGATACCAGGCAAGAACAAACTCTTCAAGAAGGAGCCAGCCAAGCTCTCTGAAATGGTCTGCTGCTGCTGGGCTCTTGGTTATCTTCTAGTAGCTTCACATAATGGCTTCTCCCAGAGGTGGAGACCTGCAGGGGGCTTGCTGGTGTTGAAGATACAGCTATGAAGTGAGGATATAACTATGTTCGGATAAAGCCAGGATTTGTTTAAAATATCAAATGTTGCTGGACTACTTTGAGCTTCTGTTCATTGTTTTATAGCTTCACAGGGGGCGATGGAGTGATGGGGGTATAGCTAGGAGGCCAGGAGGCTATTTGCAAAACAAAAACAAAACAAACTCAGAATAAAAATAACTCAGAAAACTTACGAAAGTTTTAGTTGGGTCTCAGTCTTGAATGAGCAACAGAAGTTTCCCCTTTTGTCCAACATAGCTTAATCCGGAGAGAACACATTTTACTTGGTTGGTTACTAGCTTCCAATTACTATATTCCAATTACGTTTACTGTATTAAATAAAGTCCAATTAAGTTAAATAATATTCAAGTTATTTTTAAGGTAAATCTGGATTTTCCTAAACTTTTCACAAAGTTTTACGGATAATATCTCATTTGATGTTGATATTAATATTTGATATTGACATTGATGAAATGAGGATTACCTCATTTGATCATTCCTGCGTTCACTTGTTCATTCAACGAAAATTTATTGAACACTTGCTGTTTACCAAGCACTGTTCCAGCATTATGTGCTGGACCCCTCACTTTACACCATGCAAATTCATTCTAAAAATATAAGAAAGTCAAAATTGATGATAATGAATCTAAAATGTTGCAAGATCCTGAGGTACACATTGAGTAACAGAAACAACCAGAAAGTTCTAGCCTTGTGGTTTTCATATTAAGAGAATTTTGAGGATGCATCTTTAAAATTATTTGCCCTTATTTGCCTTCTTCAGGCTGAGTGGATAAGAGCTTTGTTTCTTGGTTGCATGGGCACAGATGGGCCTGGGGGGGCAGCTCTGACACTCCAGAACCCCGGGAGGGCTAGTGTTCCATTAATCAGTCTCCTTGGATGGATACGAAAAGCTAAAATTCATTTGCACACAGTTGCTGTCCACCAGTTTGCCACTAAAATTCAGATTGTGCACAGAATGATTCAGTGCTTACCATTTGCACCAGGCATCACGCTAGGTGTTGCAGAGTAATTGGCTCAAGGAGTTCACAAGCTGGTGGAGAAGACAGATGGATGCGCATCAGGAATCACTAGTAAAATTTGCCAAGTGGGTGAAGTTTGCCTTCGTAGTCTCCTGGGTCTCTGTCTTTTGCACTTCTCCAAACTTTCCAGGCCCCTCCTCATAAACTGAGACTCCTGCTTTCCACCCACTACCCCAAAGGAGCTGATACTGCCCTGGTTGATGGATTTCTTGACTGACTGATGACACTTAAGTGTGAATGAGTTTCACTCATGCATTTACATTTTAAGCCTTTTATCTCTTTAAAGTAAATGTTTTGTTTTCTCTAAAAAGAATTTCAAACATCTGGGGGCCTTCCCATCCTTACACCAAGGGTGTAATTAAGCTGATTTAGTCCTCCACGGTCTTCAATCTCTCAATTATCCCCACTCCAGAGGTGAGGCCAGAGGCATTCTCTTAAGGCCAGTTTCCAGAAACTTGAAGGACCTTTGGTCCTGTTAACCACTGGCTCCTCTAGGCTGAGCCTGATCAACCTGTTTTTCCATCCTCCCCCCAGTGCTTTGCCCAGGCCATCTCCCCTCCCCAACCCCAAGGGGCATCGAAGCCCATCCTTTGAACGCTCCTGGGCACTTTGCCATAAGCTACGCCTAGCTCCTCTCAGCTTTTCATTACCATGCTTGGCATGCTGCCCTTTGACGGGTAGAGCCCCTACAGCTTCTTGTGTTCTACTGTTTGAGCCCTTATGCCACCCCAAATATGCGGGTCTAGAGGGAGGGAGCAGGGAGAATCCACATATTTGGTCCAAGAACTCCTCTAAGTCAAGGGGACGAAGGAGGAAGACAGGGATACACACAAGGCAAGCACAGAAATTAGCCATCAAGTTGGAAATACGGGTCAAAGCCAACATCTTTTTAAAATATGTGCTCAGGTACTTAACTACAATTGGTTTCAGAGAAATTTCAACATCGGTGCTGATTATAGAGGCTGGAAAACGAACTGTGGAAAAAAAACTCTGAAAATTTACTACGGCTTTATAAAAGTAACACTAATCAGAGTCATTTGTTTAAATTCCTTCCCATTTTATGTTTAATTCACATACAGCAAATGATAGTCGTGTTGTTATTAGTTGGTTCAGATTTATGTATGTTTCCTTTGATTTCGCCACCATGGTTTGGTGCTCCTATAAGATACTGATCTAGTTGTATGACATAAAGATGTGCTCACCACTTTTTAAACTGCTGGGACTGAGCACCCAGAGTGAGAGAGTTGATTGCTTTTCCCTTCTTCCCTGTGGCCTAGAGAAGAGGGATCATTGGCCTGCATTATTCACCTCTCTGGGGGATATGAATGCCTGACATTCAGTAGGTGCCCTATAAATGCTTGCTGTTGCTGCTGTCAGTGCCCAGGGCAGTGCTGAACGTGAGGTTTCAGGGGTCTCCCTGCCTTCCCTCCCAGGTGCCTCTATTTCAGACATCTGAACACCTCCCAACCCCAGGCCATTCCCCAACTCGGTCTTTGTTTTCTTTTCAGTCTTCATCATATCTTTCAAGGTTGTTAAATTCATAAAATTTTCCCAGATTTAAATAACAATAAATGTTGGTATACAATTAATAGTGTAAAAATAGTTGATAATTTCAGTAAATCTGCAAATTTAAGGAAAGCGAGACTGGAGGGGGGAAATGAGTTGAGAGAGGACTTGGAATAGTGTAGACATGATCTAATAAGGGTGAATTGATTGGATGAGGGAGAGAAGTCGAGGACAGTGTGAATGTTTCAGGGGCACACCATACATGGAGAGGGACGCAATCGACTAAGATTGAGAAAATGGAAGAAAATGGTGAGTCTGATTTAGGAAGTGCCCATGGGACCCATACAAGTTGAATATACGTATCGTAAGCAGAGGGGAGAAGTCATGGCTGGAAATAGAGATTTGGAAGTCTTTGGTATTAAGATGGTAGCTGAAAATCATGTGGAAGAAGGAAGGCGATCATCCCAGGGAAGAACAAAGGGCGACAAACTTGACCAAGAACTGAACTCAGGAAAAAATAGGTAAGAATGAGTTTTGCCATTATTGATGCATGATTTTAACTTTTCTTTTATCAACCATAAATATCCACTGGGTTGGATAATAGCAATGTTTTATTAATCCTTGTGTCTCACAGTCTTGTTCAGTCCTCTGCATAGGGAAGGTGCCAGACATGTTTGTTGAATTAAATGAAATTAAAATGGCATTTCCGAGCCTTGATGCTTTAATGATAGATTTTCATAATGATAACCCTGAACCTGGGTAAGACCCCAAAATGTCTGAATTGTAGTTATTTATTCAATTTTGTCCAATATTGAGCCGGCTTTAAATATATGTTATTGCATTTTGTTGTTTAAAAATCAGTAATCAATGTGTAGTGTAGATGGTAATTCACCAGAGTACTTGATTAACCTTAACCCATGTTGTTTAGCTTAACGTATAAATGAGTTCGCCACAGAATGCAGTCCTAGTTTGAGTCCATTTATAATTCTTTTCCTAGTTCCTTGATCGTGAAGACCTCTAAATCTTAGGTCAGATTCGGAGCCCAGAATCCTGGATTTCTCTGGTCTTCTCAGCAACCTGCTTTTTTTTCTAGTTCTTCTTTATCCCTGCCTGCGTTGCCATATAAAATACAATGAATAATTGAATAATTTTTACTATAAGTATGTCCCAAATATTGCATGGTACGTACTTATGCTAAAGAGATTATTTGGTGTTTATCTGCAGTTCAAATTTAACTGGGGGTCCTGTATTTTTCATTGGCTAAATCTGATAATCCTACCCCCCAACTTGAAGTTACTGTAACTAGAATACGGCAACCAAGAATTTCTCCATGAGACTTCTGAATACCCTCCTTCTAAAGGTGGACAAATAAAGTTACTGAATGTATTTTCACCAGTGGTATAAATATCTTTAAAAAGATACTCTAAATAAAATTGTCCAACTGTGATATACCAATCAAGATGCAAATATATCAAACATTTATAACTACTGTGTTTTATACCCTATATACTAACAGCTATCTTAAGGATGCCGTAAATGTCTATTAGTGATCATGAGTTTTCATCTATCTAAAATATTTTAAAATAATGTACATGTTAAAAAATTAAAATTTTAAATTTTCACTTTTTCAAGTTGGCAGTAATAGAACAAATACTTATTTCTAAATGAAAGAGTATCCATTTAGAAAAATATGCATAATGTACAATGGGTATAAATTCTCAAATATTCTAACTGCAGAATATCTGAGAGCTCTTTTCCTCCGTTAATTTTATGTCAATTGTAGTTGTGCTGCCACCTTGTGATGTTTTTGAAGTATGACCTAATTTAACTGTATTAACATGTTATAACAGATCAACAATTTGTTCAATGTTAAAATTATTCCTCACATGATTAATATTTTTCACTTTACCCAGAAATGCTATATATTTTAATACCAAGAAAGGGGTCTCAAGTATTTAATGCAAATATTTTCTAAGTGTTGAACGTATTGTCTGCAAATTAGTATATCATTCTTGAGATAAGCACTAAAGTATGTCATTTAGTATTATACTACTTTATGTTTTATGAGTGACGTTAGGTCGTATCTGCATGTATTTTTGGTTTACTTGACCTTTTAACCTGAATTTCTCATAAGATCCTTGAACTCAGCATGTCCAAAATTGAGCTCATTATCGTCGTTCTACCAAGCATGGCCCATGTCATCTCTATATAAATACCAAGACTGTATAATTTATTACCCAAAGCAGAACACTTTTGAAAATGAAATGGGGTGACATTAATTATTCCAGAATAACATGTATAAACCAAGACTGTCTCAACAAACTGGTCTCCTTAAATGTAAGTTAAATCATAATCCCAATAACCCAAACTGGAAAATTTGGAGTCAAGACTACTGGTTCATCGGACTGATCTGGAACCTCCTTCCCAGACTTCCGGTATTCCTTCTGCCTGTTTGCTCCCTTTCATCTTCTCTTTCTTTTCCGTTGTCCATCATGCTTGCCAACATTCTCAATGTCCTTGTCCTGTTGTCTGCAGAAGGATCTACCAGCCAAAATCCTTTTTCAGGATGAATCCAACTGTCCTCTTCCTCCACACTTGCTCTAAACTGCTGGGAACTGCTAGGAAAAGCTCATATCCCCCAGCAGAATGGAATCACTGTACAACTTCATGACTTCAGCTGCGCTTTTAATGCTGTGTGGCAGTTCTACCATATTCCTTAAAAGTTTTTTCTTCTCAAACTCCCTGTAACAGATGTCCATGCTTCCCTAATTCATACTGAAAATAGAAGCCATCTGCAAAGAACCCTCTCACCGTCCTGCCACCAAAACGAGTCCCTGACCACCAGCACCCCTATATATTCTCTCTTTTTTCCCTTCTGTTAGGAAAAAAAAACACACAAGGAAAACTTTCCTTTACCTCTAAGAGTCTAAGGCAGACGTTGCCCCCCTGAGCTCTAAACATTCTTAATTAGGCATTTTCTCTCTTGTATCTTCAACCTCTCCCACTCTGGTTATTTCTTCCTATTGGATTTAATCATGGTCACATCTTATTGTCTTAAAAATATAAAACTTTCCCTAATCTTACATACATTCTACCTGCCAATCGTTCTCCTTCCCGTCAGAGCCAAACTTCACGCCTTCCCTGTGCTGACTCTCTACACCTTCACCCCATCCACCCCTCAGGCCACTGCCGTGTGCCTGCTCCCTCAGCTGCTCCACTGAAACGCCCCTCACCAGGGTCACAGTGGTTTGTTTTCTTAGTGGCGTTTAATGCTGGTGACCATGTTCCCCTCACAACAATCTCTGCCCTTCGTTTCTGTGATCTCACACTGTCCTAGTTTTCGACAGACTTCTCTGAGTACTCCCTCTCAGTCTCCACTTCAGGCTTCTAAGACGCTCCCCTGCCCCTTAGCAGTCTGTGTTCTGGTAGCTTCCGCCCAGTGCGCTTTGCCCCCCCTCTATGTGTTCTCCCTGTGCACTCTCATCCACTCCTCCGCATTAATCACCTATGTGCCCAGGACTCCCAGATCTTTATATCTCTCCCAAAATTTTCTCCTGAGTGTCCAAACCACAAACATCTCCCAATTAGGAAGTCTCTCGAGCCTCTCAGACTCCAGAGGTCCCGAATGAACTCCTTTTCTTTCCCCTGAATTTGAACTTTACCCAATTGTATCTAGTTTAGTAAATGGCACCCTTTTCTCTCCTCTCAGTTTCCAAAAACAGAAACATGGGAATCATCATGTGGCTTCTATCCCACAAATATCTTTTGAGGATATACACCCTTTTCTATCTCCTTCTGCCTAAACCTTACCCCTTGTCACCATCTTCTCTTGCCTAAATTTCTGCAAATCTTACCCACTGGTCTCTGTGTCTCCAGTCTTGTTGCTTTCTAGTGCATTCCCTCACACTGAAGCTAGAATAATCTTTCTAGAGTGTAAACTGAAAATATTTGCCTTGGGGCCGACCTGGTGGTATAGTGGTTAAGTTCCTGTGTTCCGCTTTGGATCCCAGGTGCCGACCTACACACCACCCACCAAGCCATTGCCCGTGCTGTGGTGGTGTCCCTCAGGCAAAATAGAGAAAGATTGGCACATATGTTAGCTCAGGGACAATATTCTTCACAAAAAATTATATTTGCCTGGTTAAAGCCCTTCAATGCCTTTCTATTGTTGTGGCAATTAAGTCCAAATTATTAATATGATTTGCAAGATTTTCCGTGACCAGCTCTAGCTTACCTTTCTAGACTCAAATCTCCTCATCTAAAATTACACAGAATACCAGCTGACAGGATCAAATGACCAAATAAATCAAGATAATAAAAAAAATAGAAATAGATCAATAGGAGATCTAAATATTAGAGTTATCAGATACAGATGTTATGCTATTAATATATTTAAGAAATTAGATACTAAAGAATTTTAGCAAAGAACTGGAAACTATAAAAAAAATCATTCAAATGAAAATTCCAGAACTGAGGAAATATAATAACTAAAATAGGAGCTCAGTACAGGTGTTTAGGAAACATTTAGAAACTTTCAGGAGATGATTAGTAAACTGGAAAATAGGTCTGAAAAAAAGTATCCAGACTGAAACCTGAAAAAGAATGAAAGATACTGGGGGGAAAAATAGTAAAAGATATATGAGATACAGACGTTGGCACCCCAGCGGGAGAAACCAAATGGGGCAGAAACAATCTTTTAGAAATAATAGCTTGTGACTCTCCACATCACAGATTCAAGAAGCACCACAAAGCCCGAGGATAAGTATCAAAAAGTAAAAATAAATTAAAAACCCACACCCCAATATGGTATAGAAAAACCGCTGACAAAAGCAAAGAGAAAATATTAAAAGCTTCCAGAAAGGAAAGACGCAGGATACTAACAAGTAGCAAAATCAGCTAGTTGGACACTTTGTTTTTCTTTCCAGTTCAGGAAATGCCAAAAATCAGCGGGCTGACTTGACTATATTCCAGGGTAGATCTTATCAGCTCAACCTACTTTCTCTGAGAGAGCAAGTCTTCACGCCTGGAGGGATATCAGCGTGCCTAGTTCCCGGAAGGAGCTGGACTGAGATAAATTTTATTAGTGACTCAGTTTCTGCTCTGTTTGCAGATGCTGCACAGTCCTACTGCTGTCTAGGAAAAGTTCTGGAAGCCCTTTGGGAGGCTCCTATCTATCTTTATCATTATCTAATATTATTTTAGATTACAAAGAGAAAATAAATATAATGATTGAGAAGCTTATGATTTATGCAGGATGTTTTACAGTGTTAGAATTATTTGTTTAGGGCCCTGAAAGGCAGGTCTTGGTAGCCAAAGTAAATACAAATTTGTCATAAAGATTCCAATAATTAAAATCTCCGGACTATCTGTCTTCTCTTCGCAGACATTCAGGCAGTTCTACTCCTCTAATTCTTTGCTCAGCTACTTCTTTCAGGCAGGAATCCCTTACCACTTTGTCCCTCCCGCCTGAAATATGGCTCATGCTGGAATCATTAATATACAACTTCCTCCAGGCAACCTAACATTGTACCGCAAGCTGGAATTCGTCACTTTTTTCTCAATTTCTCTCTAAATATTGTATTTTTACCACGGTTACTTTACTTAGCACACTTTTCTGTGTCTTATACTGTATTTAATTGTTGAAATGTCTTTATTTCACTAATTTATAGACTTTCAGTTAGGAGATTGTTTATCCATCTGATGGCCTTCAGAGATTTGGAATCATGGAGTTCAAAGGACCTAATCTGTTCCAGCGTCCCACCCACAGTGGGGATCCCTAGTGTAATATACTTGACAGATGTTTGTTGATCTCCTTCAACACCTGCAGTGGCAGAAAGCACTGTGTATTTACAGGGCAATTCATTTCACTTTTAGAGGAATTACCAAAATGTTCTTCCTGACATTAAAATCGGCTTCCTTAACTTCCAACCATTTGTTCTAGTTTTGCCCTGTGAAGGAACTTTGGGTATGTTTAATATCTTCCCCAGTTCATATTTGGGCAGCTTATTTCTAAATGCAAAACATTACGTTTTGTTCTGCAGTATTTTGTTATTTTGGGTACATACTTCCAAACTCTGCAGATCATGTTATTTCTTCTAGCTTCCAAGCCACGCTGCAATTACTTTTAGTCTTAGCTTTATAACCCATGTACAGGCTTTGAGTCTTGACACCCTAAGACTAAAAGAAAAAAACCTCATTTGTATTAACATGACTTGAAAGCAAACCTCTTGATTGATAGTGCTAACAGAGTTATGGAAATGAATAAGATAATGTCCTTGTCATTGGAAAGGTCTCCTTTTATTAAACAAGTAGCTGAGGCACCAGAGAGATGGAAAATAAATGTCAATGCACAGTCAAAAATATTTATTTTGAAAGCAGAAGGCATTGATCATATGCACTCTTTTATTGTGGCTTTATTTCATTATATATTGTTACTATTTCAAATTAATTTTCAGACAGCAGAATGAGAAGAGTGTTATACCATCATTAAACCTCTCCATCCTTAAAGTATTTGGTCATATGAAAAATGGAAACCTAGCTTGATCTAATAGTTTTTATTAGCAGTGATGCATTAATTGCCCAATGGTAAAACAAAATATTTGAAGGGTTTGAGATCCAAACATTAAAGGAAAATACCAATTTACTACCAATGATATAAAGCAAAATACGATCTTAATTTGTATTATCGTACATTCTTTGCAAAAATGCATCTCCTTCCATCCCCACTTGCCTACATGAGCATGACAACAGCATGACAATGCGAGGTGAACAATCTGTGACTCCTGAATAGTAATAATTATTCAGGTTATTCAGGATTATTACTCAGGGTCATTCAGAGATGAGACATCTGTGGTACCTGGAATGCCAAACTTCCTATTTTTTTAAAATCTTGATTTCTATGCAGTATAGCAATAGATAAGTGTTTTTTAAATAAAACATTTGTTTCTACCTATCAAGAGGAAGATTTTCTGTATTCTGCTCTTAATGTTAAAGTAGATGTGTAGCTTGAATTGTGGTTCTGTTATTATTCACATTTTAATTGATTTTGAACTAAGCCTATTGTCCTAAACTATGGCACAGGATTGATTTAATATGAAACATATCAGGAATCAATTCTTTCTTGGTTTACACATTTGATTTATGTAGCAGAATGTTCCCATGAATCGCAACTCTGAATTTTGAGTGCATGGGTGAATAGTTCAAACAACTTAAGTTTGAATGGACTATAAAAACATTTCCCTTTATCTGTGCCCTGATATGCAATTGAAAATTATCTAAGCATACACAAAATGTATTTACTGCCTATGAAGTTTACATCTTGACGTAATTGCATTCGTGCACTGGGGAATGCTTGGGATCCTTTGATTAAAGGAGATGGTTTGGAGCGGAGCTTTCTCCACACAGCCCAAAGGATTTCTCCTAGGAGTAACACAAAGGCATCCTGGTGAACCTTTACAATTTGAACTGTATACTTGCTCCTTAAGGACAACCAGAGGCATGTCATTCAGCTGGAGTAGGCTCTGTGTAAGCCGCCCTAGTAATAGTAGAGTCACCGTATAAAGTCACCAATAGATTTTGGACCCATTTGATAAAAAATAATCTCCTTCAATAGTTTATTGATAGTAAGCTACATTGCAATCAATATTTTACATTTGTTTCATTACTTCATGGTTTTCAAAACATCAGCTTTATTTTATATAGTCTGGCAAAGTTTTCTTTTTACTGATTTAGCATTCTCTCTCTTTTTTATCACTAGTCAATAATTTACATACAACAGTGAATTTGATTTTTCGTGTTTAATATATTCTATGGGAATTAAAAATTTATTTAAGATTTTTTAAAAATTTGAAATAGAATATTCTATACTAAAAATATTGTATTTCCACTTACTCAAGAGATGCCCCAATCCTTAAGTAGAATTGAGCATTGTGTATAAGGTATTGCATTAGAAAAGTTTGGGGGAAACTTTTTATATCCATGATGATGAAGTTCAAATTTAAGTTATTACAGTTATTTTGGAGCTCAAGCTATGGAGTCAGGTACACCTGGATTTAAATCCCAATTCAGGTTTTACTCTACATATACCAGCTATGTATCTTGTGCAAATTACTTAAGCTTTGAGTTTTATTGTACACTTATGATTGATAGTGATTGCCTGATAGTGTTTGTGGTTCTAAGAATCTACCAAGATAATGTATGTAAAGCACCATAAAAAGTAATGAAAACTTGGTAGCTATTTTAATTATTTTCATAAACTACTACTAGGGGGAAATATAGGTGCATATTTATATAACATGGCAGAAGACATCATTGAGAAAAATACTAATATATTTAGTTACATAAATCTTCACAATTTCTATACATAAAAAAATCTATAAATCAAAATAAGGGGAAAATGTTTTCAACATACACTGAAGACAAAGGAGCAATATCCTCAATATGCAAAGAGTTCTTAAAAATCAATAATATATTTTCAACAAGAATGCCAAGACAACTCAATGGAGAAAGTATGCTCTTTTCAACAAATGATTCTGGAACAACTAGAAAACCACATACAGAAGAATGAAATTGGACCTCTATATCACACCATACACAAAAATTAATTCAATATAGATCAAAGGTCTAAATGTAAGAGCTAAAACTGTAAAACTTTTAGAAGAAAATGTAGGTGTCAATATTCATAACCTTAGATTAGGCAATGGTTTCCTAGATATGACACCAAAAGTGCAAGCAACCAAAGAAAAAAATAGATAAACTGCACTTCATCCAAATTAAAAACCTTTGTGCTTCAAAGGAAAATATTAAGAAAATGAAAATACAACCCACAGATTGGGAGAAAAATCTTTGCAAATCATTTTTCTAGTGAGGGTCTGGTATCTAGAATAAATGAAGAACACTGACAACTCAATCATAAAAAGACAACCCAATTTTAAAAGTGGGCAAAAGATCTGAATAGACATTTCTCCTAAGAAGATATACAAATGACCAATAAGCACACAAAAAGGTGCTCGACGTCATTAGGGAAATGTAAATGAAAACCAAAATGAGACACTACTTCACATCCACTAGCATGGCCATAATAAAAAAGACAGACAATAACAAGTGCTGGTGAGGACATGGAGAAATTGGGAGTCTCATGCATTGTTGGTAAGAACGTAAACTGGTGAAGCCCAATTCCATTGCTAGGTAGATAATGTGTTTACACAAAAACTTATGCACGGATGTTCATAGTAGCATTAGTCACTAGAGCCAAAAAGTGGAAAAATAACCCAAATATCCATCAACTGCTGAATGGATGAATGTGGTATAGCTCCCCAATGGATTATTATTCAGCCCTAAAAATAATGGAGTATTAATACATGTGACAGAATGGATGAACCTTGAAAACTTTATGCAAAGTGAAAGAAGCCAAGCATAAAAGGACCACGTACTGTGTGGTTCCACTTATATGAAATGTCCAGGATAGACAGAGCCATAGAGACAGAAAGCAGATTAGTGGTTGTCAGGATGAGGGAAGGAGGGAATGGGAGAGTGACAGCTCATGGGTACAGGGTTTCTTTTAGAGGTGATGGAATGTTCCAGAATGAGATAGTGGTAATGGTTGCACAAGTTTGTGAATATATATCTTTAATTTAGTCATCTCACTTTGTAGAATGTAGCCTAAAAAAATAATTATAGATTGCTAAAAAGGTACTTATAGCTATGTAATAATAATGGTTTTATTAGTAAAACAATAAAAAATATATTTAAAAATCCAGAAATTCATAATTGTTTAAAATAGTTTTAGCATACACATCCAATAGGGTAATGTGCAGGTACTAAAAATGACATAGAAGAGGATTTAATGAAATGGGGAGATACTCATCATATAGTCCGTTTAAAAAATCACTTTCAAAAACATCACATAATTTGGTTCCATTTCCATGAAAATAAAAAGGGCATGTATATTTGGCTAAAATGTTTGAATACGTCTGCAATGAAACATAGAAATAAAAAAAGGTCTTCTCTGATTGGAGGAATTATGGATGACTGTATTTATTTTTAACACCTTTTTGAGGCATGATTGACATACAATAGACTGTACATGTTCAGAAAGCACACATGATGAGTTTTGCATGTGTATATGCCTGTGAGACCATCACTACAATCAGATAAAAATATTCATCACCCAAGAAGTTTTCTGGTGTCTCTTTGTAATCTTCTCCCTCCCTCTGCCTCGTTCGCAAACACTGATCTACTTTCTGTCAGTGAAAATTAGTTTGTATTTCCTAGAATTTTATATTGAAAAAATCATTATTATGTCTCTTTAAAAAAATATGGATTCATTCATGCAGCATAATTAGTTTGAGTGTCATTCTTCTTGTGTGTATCAATCGTTTATTCCTTTTCACTCTGAGTAGTATTTCAGTTTATGGATACCACAATTTGTTTATCAATTCACCTGTTGATGGGCATTTAGGTGGTTGTCAGTTTCAGACGACTACAAATAAAGCAGGTATGAATATTCATGTGTAAGTCTTTGTCTGGATATATGCTTTCATTTCTCTGGAGTAAATGCCTAGGAGTGGAATGGCTGGGTTATATGGTAGGTGACATTTCCATTTTTATTTAATAAACAACTAAACAGTCCCCAAAGTGGTTATCCCATTTTGACTCTCCAGCAGTGTGGGAGACACTTCTAGTTGCTCCACACCCTCTCTAACACCTCCTAGAGTTAATCCTTTTAATTTTAAGTATTCTAGTAGTTGTATAGTGGTATCTCCCTGTGCTTTTAATTTGCATTTCCCTGATAACCAGTGATACTTAGCATCTTTTCATGCATTTATGTTTCATTTGTGTATCTTCTTTAGTGATGTGTCTTTTCAAATCTTTTGCATATTTTTAGTTTTTGTTTGTTTTCTTGATATTGCTTTTTAAGTGTTCTTTGTCTATTCTGGATTCAAGTCCTTTATCAGATATGTGCTTTGGGAACATTTTCTCTCAGGCTGTAGTTTGTCTTTTCATGTTCTTATCAATGTCTTTTGAAGAGCAGGAGTTCTTAATGTTAATAAAGTCCATTTATCATTTTTTTCTTATAAGGATCATGCTTTCATGTTGTATATTAGAAATCTTCATATAACCCAAAGTACCAGATACATTCTCCTATGTTTTTTTTCCTGGAATCTTTGTAGTTTTGAGTTTAGTTTAATGATTCATTTTGAGTTAGTCTTTTATATATATAATGCAAAGTATGGATTGAAGTTCACGTTTTATATATATATATATATATATATATATGGATATCCAAGTTTTCTAGCACCTTTTGTGGAAGACTACCCTTTTTCCACTGTTTCCTTTGTATCTTTGTTGAAAATCAATTGACCATATATGTGTGATTCTATTTCTGTATGCTTTATTCTGTTCCTTTTATCTGTTTTGTCTATCTCAATGTAAATACCACTCTGTTTTGATTACTGTAACTTTATGATAAGTCTCAAAGTCAGGTAGCACGAGTCCTTCAACTTTGCTCTTCCTTTTCTAAATTGTTTCGGCTATTACAGGTAATTTACATTTCCACATGAATTTTAGAATCAGTTTGTCCATTTCTACAAAAATGTGTGCTAAGGTTTTGATTGAAAATGCGTTGAATTTATAGATCGATTTGGGGAAAATTGATATTTTAAAGGTGTTAGGTCTCCTACTCCATGAACACAACGTATCTCTCCAGTTAAGCCTCCTTTAATTTAAGCAATATTTTGTAATTTTCAGTGTTCAAGTTTCACATATCTTTTGGCTGACTTTTCCCTAAATATTTCATACTTTGGGATGATATTGTAGATTACAATATCTAAATTTCAATTTCTGTGTATTCGTTACCAGTATATAGAAGTGGAATTAATGTTTGCACATTGGTCTTGTATCCAGCAACTTTGCTAAACTCAGTTATTGATTACAGTAGCTTTTTTTGCAGATTCATTATGTTTTTCTGTGTAGACAATCATATTGTCTGTGAATAAAGTTTTAATTCCTCCTTCCCAGTCTGTATGCCTTCTATGTCTTTTTCTGGCCTTAATGCACTGCCTGGAAACCTTCAGTCCAGTGTTGAAAGTAAGTGATAAGAGCATACATACTTGCCTTGTTTCTGATTTTGGAGGTTTTTTTGAGGAAGATCAGCCCTGGTCTAACATCCATCGCCAATCCTCCTCTTTTTTCTGCAGAAGATTGGCCCTAGCTAACATCTGTGCCCATCTTCCTCTGATTTATATGTGGGACTCCTGCCACAGCATGGCTTGATGAGCGGTGTGTAGGTCTACACTGGGGATCCAAGCTGGCAAACACCAGTCTGCAGAAGCAGAGCGTGCAAACTTAATCACTATGCCACTGGGCTGGCCCCCTTGTTTCTGATTTTAGGAGTAAAGAATTCAGTCTTTTACTATTAAGTGTGATGTCAGCTGTGGGTTGTGTATAGCTGCCCTTTCTCGGGTTGGAGAAGTTCCCTTCTATTCCTAGTTTATTGAGTCTTTATTAAGAGATGATTTTGGATCTTGTCAGATGCTTTTCGTGAATCTTTTAAGATAATTTTATATATATTTATATATTTCTGTTTATCTGTTTGTCTGCCTGTCTATCATCTATCTATCTGTATCTATCTATCCATCTCTACATATATATGTAATATAAAGAATTATATTAATTGATTTTCTAATGTAAAATAAACCCTGAATCCCTGGAATAAGCCCCATTTTGTATAATCCACTTTATATATTGTTGGGTCAGATTTGCTAAAATTTTGTTAAGAATTTTTGCATCTATGTTCATGGAAAGTAATTGGTCTGTAGTTTTCTTTTCTTGTAATATCTTTGTCTGGTTTTGGTGTTAGAATAATGCTGGCCTCATAGAACAAATTGAGAAGCACTCCTTCCTTTTCAGGTTTTTCCAGGAGTTTGTGTAAAGTATTTCTTCTTTAAAGTTTGGTTGACTTCACTAGTGAAGTGATATGGGCCTGGAGGTTTTGTTGCTATTGTTCATGGGAATGTTTTTAACTACAAATTCAATTTCTTTAAAAGATATAGAACTATTCAGGTAACTTCTTTGTTGTTGTATGAGCTTTGGTAATTTGTATCTTTCAAGAAATTTGCCCATTTTATTTTTAATTTTTTGAGTTTATTAGAATAAAGTTTTCATACTATTTATCTTGTTTATATCTATGAAATTGGTAGTGATGTTACCTCTTTCATTAATGATGTTGATAATTAGTGTCTTTTATTTTTTATCAGATTAGCCTGGATAGAGGTTTATCAATTGTATTGATCTTTTCACAGAACCGTCTTTTGTTTTCATTGATTTTCTCTTTGTTTTTTTTGCTACTTCATTGATTTCTGCTGTGATCTTTATTAGTCTTTCTTCTGCTTACATCAAGTTTCTTGCATTCTTTTTTTCTTAGTTTCTTAAGGTGGAATCTGAAGTCATTGACTTAAGACATTTCTCCTTTTCTGATGTAGTTATGTAAGGCTATAAGTTTTCAGTAAGTAATATCTAAACTGCATCCCAGAAATTTTCATATGTTGAGTTTTCATTTTCATTCTGTTCAAAATAATTTGTAATGTTCCTTTTGATTTCATCTTTAACCTTTGGGTTATTTAAAAGTTTGTAGTTTAGTTTCCAAACATATGGAGATATTCCAAGTATCTTTTTGTTATTGATTTCTAACAATTCTACTATCAAAGAGTGTATTTTGCATGACCTGAATCTTTTTACATTTGCTGAGAATTGTTTTATGGCCCAGAACGTAGTTTATCTTGGTAAATGGTTGGTATGTACTTGAAATGAGTGGATATTCTGCTGTTGAGTAGAATGTTTTATAAATAGCAAGTAGGTCAGGTTGTTTATATCGTCCAAGTCTTACACATATTTACTGATTCTTTTGACTATTTGTTCTATCAGTTATTGACAAAGGAGTGTTCTAATCTCTCCTTGCAGATCTATCAGGTTTTGCTTCACGTATTTTGCTATGAGGAGCATACATTTTTAAGATTGCAATGTCTTCCTGATGACTTGACTCCTTCATCATTCTGAAGATACCCTCATTTTTCCTGACGATACTTTTTTTGTTGTGTAATCTACTCTGTCTGATTTTAATATAGTCTTCCCAACTTCCTTTTGGTTAGTATTAATATGTTATATACTTTCCCATCCTTTCACTTTTAATATATTTTTCTCTTTTTTATTTAAAGTGAGTGTCTTTTGGGAAACACATAGTTGGGTCTTTCTTTTAAACCCAATCTGACAACCTCTGCCTCTTAATTGGTATTTTTGGACCATTTACATTTAACATGAATATTGATATAGTTGGTTTTGAATCTATCACCTTGCTACATTTTTTATTTGCCTCTTATGTTCTTTGTTCCCTTTGCCCCCTCTTTTTCTATCTTCTTTTGGATTAATTTTAACTTTTTAAAAAATTCCATTTTATCTCTTTTGTTGATTATTAGCTACGATTCTTTGTTATATCATTTTATTGGGTGGTTTAGCATTTATAGGATACAACTTAATTTATCAATCTGCTTTCATATGATATTATACTACTTCACGTAAAGTGTAAGAACCTTACAGTGGTATATTTTCATGACCACTGAACCAAGTCTTGTGCAAATGTTGTCATGTATTTTACTTCTAAATGTATTATAAACTCCACTTACATACTTACATATTGATATCATTTTTGCTTTAAGGTGTCAGCTATCTTTTGAAAAGCTTTATATAATAAGCAAAAAGTCTTTATCCATGTAGTCAGCATTTTCCATGCACTTCATTCCTTGTGTAGATACAGATTTCCATCTGATGTTTTCCTTCTGCATGAAGGACTTCCTTAAATATTTATTGTAGTGTAGGCTGTTGATATTGCAGTGTAGGCTAGATGAATTATTTTAGCTTTTATATGTTAGAGAAAGTCTTCATTTCTGCTTTTGCTTTTTTGAAAGATATTTCTGCAGTTTAAAGAATTCTAGGTTAACAGTTATTTTCTTTCAGTACTTTAAAGATCTTGCTCCAATATATTCTTGCTTACATTATCTCAAACAATAAATCTGCCTTAATCCTTACATTTATTCCTCAGTACATAATATACCTTCTTTTTCCAGCTTTTTTTCAGATTTTCGTTTTACCATTGATTTTAAATAATTTGATTATTATGGACCTTGGTTTAATTTTCTTCATGTTTCTGGTGCTTGGGATTTGTTGAGCTTTTGGCATCTGTGTGTTTATAGTTTTTGTCAAATTTGAAATTTTTCAGTTATTATTTCTTCAAAATTTTTTTTTTTCCTGCTCCTTCCCTCCTCTCCATTGGAGATTCTAATTACATATTTCTTTGGCCACTTACAGTTGTCCCACAGTTGAGTTATGCTCTTTTCCTGTTTATTTTTCAGACTTCTTTTCTTTCTCTTTTTTATTTTGGATAGTTTCTGTTGCACCATGGTCAACTTCATTAACCGTTTTTTTCCCTGCATCATTTAACCTGCCATTAATCTCATTCAATAAACTTTTCATCTCAGACATTGTCATCTCTAAATATTTTATATGGGTCTTTTATAAATTTCTTTTCCATTCCTCTATTTAGCATATTCAATAATTTTTCCAGCTTCTTTAGCATTTGGAATATAGTTATAATAACATTTTAATGTTTTATCTATTATTTCTGCCATCTATGTATACTGATATCATCTGTATCATTTCTGAGTCAATCCATTGGTTGATTTTTCTCTCCATTGTTTTTGTTTGTATTTTCCTGCTTTTTACTGGATGCCATAAAGTTTGAGTTTTGCCTTGTTTAGTGCTGAGTGTTTTTATTCCTATAAATATTATCGTACTTTGTTTAGGGATGTGGTTAAAGTACTTAGAAACAATTTGATTCTTTCGGATCATTCTTTGAAGCTTTGGTACCAGTGCTGCGGTTAGTTTAGTATTAATTTTTCCCCAACTATTGAGTAAAGATTCTTCTTAAGACTGTAAACCAATGCCCCATGAATTATGAGATCTTCCACGCTGACTGCTAGAAGCAAGTACTTTTGCCAGTGCTATGTGAATGCTAATCCTTTAGGATGATCCTTTCCCTGGACTTGGATAGATTCTTCACCCACATGCACTGATCAACCCTCACTGGAATATTCCAGGGCAAACTCTGTAAATATCCCAAGTTCTCTCTTTGTGCCACTTTCCCCCCGCCTCTCCTCTCCATTGTTCTGCCCTGTGATTTCTAGCTTCCTTGGATTTCCAAACTTTAGGCTCCATCTCCTCAATTCAGATTGTCCAATGGGCTCTGAAAGGGTTCCATCTTCTTGCACTGCAGCATAGATACTTTCTTCAGGCAATGAACTAGGACAATCATACCACTCACCTCATTTGTTTTCTGTTGATCAGACGTTACTATTCTTCTCTGCCTCATGTCCAATGTCTTAAGTGCCATTTTTTCTAAATTTTGTCCATTTTCTTTTCAGTCATTTTAGACAGGAGGGTAAATCTTGCCCCTCCTACTCCATCTGGATAAGAAGCAGAAGTTCTAAATGGTTTTATTTTCATATTTTTGTTTTTCTTTCTTTTTCTAGTTTCTCTAAAATAGTACACACATTCATATAAAACTTGTGATAAAAATATGTGGCTTATTTTAATAAAATAGGTAGGATAGTATTAAAGAATTATATTTTGTAATTAATCATATTAACATGACTGAATATATAATAAATAGTTATATAAATAGTTTTCAACTTCTTTATCAACATCCAAATTATATCAGACTTTTTTTTCCTCAGGAGAAAAAATCAAAGGCACACAAATATTATAATTTAAGAGAGAAAAATGGAAAGACCTCTTTTGAAAAGAAAGATGTTTGACTCTTTACATAGAAAAACCCACATTAATAAACTAGAAAATGTTGCAATGGTACCATGAGACTAGCATTAACATGACTCTAAATATAAATTCCCCAATATTTTTCTTATTCTAGGTTCCAATTTATTCCTCAAACATTTTTTTCATGAAACCTTTTAGTCCACGTTTACAGATGTCTCTCCCATGACCAAACAACTCATGAGAATTCCACTGCCTTAATGAGCTACTTTGAATAACATCTTACACTTTCCCCAAACTCAGAAATTCATCATACTACTGAAAACCTGCTTCTACATCTGTGACTTCAGCTTTTATGATCTCCTTGGGTGGCTCATTTTTTTCCTGGTGTTTCTAAACCTCAAATTATGAGGCAATCTCTCTGAAAAAGATATCAGAGATTCTTAACTATTTTCTTGCTTTGAGTGTTTTTAGGGGCAAAAGGAAAAGACCAAGGTATTATCAAAATTTAAGACTGTCATTTGCATTATATCCAGCACAAACCTATATGACAGAGTACTGGTGCCAGGAATGTGTCCCATGCAGCCCTTCTTTTTAAGTAAGCTGAAGATTGCTTCCTCAATTAGTTGAAACTTCTGGGTGGTCTTTTAAAAAATAGCTCTTTGAAGAAAGTAGTAAACTAATAATACTGTAAATGCAAAATAACATTAGTCCTTTAACTTTGAAATTAAGAAAGAATGGATCGCAATTCAATGTTTTTTGTTTATTCGTGTAGAATTTCCTATCTCTGACTTTTAAGAGGAAAAAGTTGTATATAAATCCAATGGGAGAATTGTTTTAAAAAAAATGTGTATCTATTTGAGCTTAGAATTAGCCAAGTTTCATTAATTAACTCGTGTGTGTGTGTGTTTAAACTACTGGGTTTGCTTATTTTTGTGTGTAAATAGATGCATACACACAACTACATTCTATACTGAAATCAGTGTATAAGAAATTTAAAATATCTGGGGATGTGTAGTAAATAAAGAACTCCCTCCGTCTCTGAGAAAAGTGGCCATTTCTTAGCTTTAGTCTGCACATTTGATTCCACTTTCAGGTCTGAAATCACCTGTGTGTTCTCTGGATGTGGCCCCCCCATTACAGCTTGCCCTAGGCAAAGTACTAAAGTAGTTGAAGTCGCTGTTGTGGGCACTCCGTCTTCTTCCAGAGACTTCTTTGTCCCTTTTACTCTTCTTGGCTGGGCAGTGAGAAAAAACTGTATTTTAGTTATGAGCCCTTTTATTGCCCTGAAAAATCTCCATTTAGGCGGCTGTCCCCTCCAGGGACACATAAGGCAGGCTGACAATCTTCACCACTCAAATGCCCATAACTGTGATTTTCATCACTTCGTTGGCTGTGTCTACCTAACAGTCTGACAGTGGAAACAGTCACCCTTTAGGCTCTCGAATGTTCAGTTTTGGCCTTGGCTAAATCCAGTGACCCCAAACCCTCCTCACCCACCTACCCCAAATAGGAAGGATAGTGAAATTAATTCTGTCAGGAAAAAGAGAAAATCTTCTACAAACAGGGGTCTAATAATTAGGATGATTGGCCAGTGGACTGAGCAAATTTAAATAAGGTAGACTATGCCCATATTATAGACTTTGTAGCTCCTCCAGGCAAGCTTGTTCTGAATGGCATTTTTGGCTGTGCGAATACAAATGTCTGTGCTAAGACTTGTGCTTAAGCCTGAATACAGAGCATTGAATTTAAGCTCCCCACGGTGCTGCTGAGTGTCATCAGCTATTGGCCAAATGGGCATTGGTTGGCAAATGAATATTGTCATGGCATTCAGCTTAGTTTTCTTAGCTTTTGACTTTTTTAGTGTATTATTATAGCTATTTCTCACTGTACATAAGCAGAAGGTGATAGAAGTTTCCTGCTTTTGTCCACCATTGCCCTGAATGTCTCATTTTCTGGAGTTATTATCTCTCCAGTCTATATTAATGTGTCCCATTGAAATCCACTTTCCTCAAATACCCATTATCCAAAGTGAAAAAAAAAAAAGGACTCAAAGCTGCATTTAGCAAATACCATCCCAGAAAGTCATCCAAAATCGTGGGTGCCCACAAAAGAGGTCAACAACCATTTGCTTCTCATGTGCATTTAATTATTGGAAAGAATTTGATTTGCCGATTATGCTAGTATTTTGAAGCAACTTCATTTTACAATTGAGAATGAGGACTTCTTAAAGTGGGCACAGGGAGACCATGCCAGGCCCATTGTGGGTACTGAGAAGTTCAACTCCTGAAGAGAACCACATGAAGACTGGCAGGAACTAAGCTGCTACGTGGAAATGAATGCAGCCTGGGGCCTCAAAACAGGCAGCCCAGGTGGATTATGAGATTCTGTGGTCACTGGGACGACTTGTTGGACAAAATCGTTCTCCCATTGCCTAAAATGTTCACTATAGAAGATAAATTTTTCAGTCAAAGGCATTATTAGAAAAGCAAGAGATTATTGAAAACTAAAGAAAAAGGAAGTGTTGATTTCAAGTCAAGAGAGGGTCAGAAAGGAGCTAACACTCGGGTCAGGACAGCAGGTCTGAGGACGGAGTCTGGAAGCATCAACCCATGAGTAGCTAAAATGTCCCAGACACCAGGGTGTTCTAAAGAGAGAAAGAAGAAAGAATGAAAACAGAGGAAGGAATGGAGAGATATGAGAGCAAATTTACTTTGTCCCATTTGGCCTATTTTGTGACTTAGAAACTCTCGTCTATCCAATCTCTGTACCTTAAGAAAACCAAGGAGGTGAAAACAGCCTTTGGATGTTTCAGTTGAAGAGCAGTCACTGGGAGTGTTCTGTATAAATGCGTTTTCAGGGTTTAGATGTGCTAACACCAGAGAGCACAAATAAAAAAGTAATCAATCCTCATGATGCTTTCTCTCTTTTTTTCTTTCCGTTATGTAGATTAAAGAATAGGATGTTCCAAAATGTTAAAAATCACAGCTATAACTTGCAAAATAGTCATGAGGACCTTCTTCCAGCCTCTGTGCTGGAGATTCAGGGGCTGATAATACAATGCAGGCGTTGCTTCCATCAAGGCAGGTGCACCCAGCTGGGGAAGTTGAGTGCCGAATGGCGCTGGTATGGCACCAAATGCAATCCAATGGGATTTAAAGAGGTCATTCCTGGTTTGAAATCCATAATGGTGAGAGACAGTTGGGGATATGGACTGCATTTTATATGCTTGCCTAGAAAATATTGTTGAATAAATGTTTTGAATACGATGCCAGTAAGTAGCTATTTATTTTCTGCCTTTGCACGTGACTAAACCAAAATGTGTTCTTTTGCTGAGAGGGTTATTTTGCAAAGACCTTCCTAAACTATCACTAAAAATGCAAATTGTGGTCAAGAGGTTCCTAACTGAGGGCCACACTCTTCTTCTCAATGGGAGAAACAGCAGATGCATCCTTAGGCCGTTCACTACATACTGAGAGAATATTTGCCAATGGTGTAGTTTTTAAAACTTGACTTTGACTAGATCAGATCATTGAAGTTAATGATTCAATGAGAACATTGTCTTTTCCTCTGTTCTCGTGTTTTTTTGCTTTTTAACAACCAATTGCCCTTTTTTCTACCAGTTGTGTTGTACACGTCTTTTTATTTTAAGTACATTTCCTCTTTTGTTTTATATTCCTAATTACCTGTCACCTTAACTGCCTTAACTTTCAAACAGCCTACTTTGCCTATTCACTTCTTTTTGTTTGTTTGTTTTCTTTTTTTGAGCAATGGCATTTTTACAGAATGAAATTCTTCCCTTGAAATTCAGGAATGAAAAAAAACAACACACCCGTCCAGATGTGGAGAAAATAAACCTTATCCTGCTCCTGAATGCCTTGAAAGCTAAATGACCTTCTTTTGTTTTATGTCGCTTTGCACCCCACCTGCCTTGCTTTCTTCTCCCACCCCGACGGCCCAGCAGTGTAGATTCAGGGAGCTCGCCTAAGTTCACTTGCTGACTATCTCTCATTGGTGGGGGTGGGCTGGCGGGTGGGGCACATGCCTGTGTTTGCACTGGATTTGACCCATTACATTGTCAGTCAGCATTAGCAGAATGAAGAGGTGGCATGGTTGCCTCTGAATTCATTCATTCCTAGAAATTACCATGTAAAGTCCAAGGACATTAAACCTTCTTACTTCATTGGTGCTATTACTATTGCCAACTCAGATAAGAATTAACGTTTGTGGATTTCACTAACTTGGTCTGTCCTCCAACCAAGGGAGGTTTCCATAAGCTGGCGGGAAAGGACAGCAGAGTTCAGGAAGCTGCGCCAAGGTGATTATATTTGACAGACTGGTCTTGTTTCCTCCTCTACCTTTCACCACGAGTAACAGCTGCTTCTTTGTCTTCCTGTCATATCTTTCCCTTTTTAAGACAGAGGTCAGAAAACCCTGCAACGAGTGGGTCAAAGGGCATGATCCTTAAGCTAATTTTAAATTAGCGAGTAGGAGGAAATGAGATACATAATTTGGCCTCAAGTCTTGTTCTTTACTTTTTACCCACCTATTTGACTACATTTTACATCACTAATTTTTGTTTTGACTCTGCCATTGGTGGTAGCACAATTTCAAACGATCTCCAGAGTACCGGAGTGATGAAATGAAGTAGAGAATGCTGACGCTGATGAAAAGTCAGTCCCAGTCCCCGTAAGCCTTCCATGGCTTGTACTGTGTTTATTTTCCATCAGTGTGAGAATGTTCTCAATAAGATGGGCTGGGGATTGGCACTGGAGGTAGGAGAGATGAACAGTTAGCAATGAGAGCCCATGTAAATGTCTTAAAAGCCTTTATGGTTTATGCCCTCCTACGAATGGACTTCAAGAGCTTGTGTGGAAATACTTGCAGAAAGATATATGCAGTTGTATTCTCTTGGCCAAAAATGGTCCTTTTGTGTCAGGGCAGATTATGCTTTTCAAATACGCAGCAAACTTGGATGATTTGCCCACAACAGGATGAGGTTGAGGCAGGCCAGACAGGGTCATAGCGATCAACACAAAACACGGAATAACTGAGTTCTTCTAGCAATTACTTTAGTTAACTCTAGCTCACCCTCGCATCAGGTGTATTTAGAACCACAGAAAGCCCAATCTCCTTTATTCAATCATTGAACACTCACTGCAAAATCACTGGACGCCAGCAGTGTAGAGACTAATAAAATAGGGTTTTTGTCCTCAGGGAGTCTAAACTTTTGTAACATTAGCATGGAATCAAACACTTTTAGGTGCATCGTTAATTATTTGAAAATCATATGATTGTTTTCTACAGTTTTGTATGAAATGTGATGATTTGTTCAATAGGTAAGTTGTGTGTTTGTGTGTGTGTGTGTGGTATATGTAATATCTACAGGACTACAGCATACAGTTGTGCAGGTTGTGTAGTATACAACACTGGGGGCTGCCATTCGTCTTGCAGTGCATAGTGCACAACCAGCACCCCTGAGTTCCTACTGTGTGCCAGAGGATGTGGAAGGGAACAGAGTGTCTTCCCTCATAGAGCTTGCGTCCCAGTATTTGTGCATTCACACAATGGGCTAGACTCTGCTTTTGAATCCCATAAATATTCCTAGAGCCATTCTAAAGTGTGTGGCTTGACAGTCTTTTGATATAATCCAATATGAAAATGTATTAAATTTTTGGTATGTTCCATGATTACACCGATCAATGAATTTATATCGATATCTATGTTAATCTGGCCTTCCTGAAGAATGAGTGAGAATCAATGCTATAAGTTAACCTCTTACATTTTGAAATTTTTACATTTTACTTTTGTGAAAAATTGGAAACATTTTTAAAGTGTGTTATGCATGCATCTTTCCTAGTGAACAGAGTATATATGGCATGATTCAGAAAATCCCTATTTGTAATGTGGCCCCCAACGCAGTTATATTTTCACAGTATTATTATGAAATGTGTAAAGATAAGGTAAATCACTCGGTGATGGTGGCACTTTGTTTAGAAGACTTGCTAAGATTAGGAAAAATGCAGATGAGCATGATGTGCAGGGCCTTCTCATCGCTGCCCCTGCCTGCCTGTCCAGCCTCCTCTCCAGCCCATCCATTCTGACAGTCCTACCCTCCAGGCCCACTGAGCTACACGCAGTCCTAGGAGCTGCCCAAGCCGTCTCACACTCATGCCTCTGCACCTGCCATTCTAATAGACAGCAACAGCTGCTTCCCTCTTCTCTTCTTCTTGTCACCCAGATCCAGCTGAGCAGTCATTTTCTTCGTGAAACCTTTCCTATCCCCACCCAGGCTGGGTTAGGTGCCTGCCAAGGCTGCTGTATTGCACAACTGCGGGGGGTGGGGCCGGGCCTTCCTCTTGCTTGCTGGAGAGCGTCTCCTCTTTCTCCGATGGTACCCTGACTATGCTTTTGTGCACTTAGCATCCTGCTCTCTTCTATTGCTCCTCAGCCTTCTGAAGGGTGACTGCTTTGGGGTCTGAAGTTGAGGCTTATTTCTGCTTGCCTGACGTGAAGTGCTGCTCAATGGATGACTTGAATCGTGGCTTCATATAACAGAGGATGTAACTTAGGAGCCCCTGAGATACTGAACGGAGACTGGGTTTTCCCTCCCTGGATCCGTTCAGAATGTTCACTTAGCCTCTCTAGTGGGTACTCTCTATTGTGATATCTGACCTTTGTGTCATTTCTCCCATTTCTACTGGCTGTAGTGCTGGCCGCTCTCCCCAGGTGTTAGCGCTAAGGAACACAGTTCTTTCTCTCTTCCCAGCTTCTGCACTTTCCTACCTCCCCACCCCCTCCCTCGCTGCCCCTCCTCTCCTTCCTCTCCTCCCCCTCTTTCTCCATCTCTTTCTCTCTCTCCCTCCTTCCCTCTTCCCGTGCTCCTCCACCTCCTCCCCTTCCTTCCTCCTCCTCCTCGCTCCCCCACTCCCTCTTTTCTCCCTCCCTCCCTCCATCCCTCTTCCTGGCCCCCTCCTCTTCCTCCTCCTCTTCTTCTTTTGCGTCTCTTCCTCCTGCCCTCAATTCCCCACTCTGCTCCTGCTCCTCCTCCTTCGTGTTCTGTTCGCTTGCTCTCAGCCACAGGAGCTTTTGCCTTTTAAACAATTGTCTGCAAAACACACTTTTTTGGGAGTCAATCTCTGAATCAGCCATTGACATTTTATTTCTCATGACATTTATATCTTTAGTGGTTCTCTCAGTATTTGCAATGTCATGTGCACTAAAAATTATTTTCAGGTATGCAGTTACTACCAACATCTGAGGGTGGTGACTGAAAGCTGTGTATGTGAGGTTTTTCTGCAATTTGGGGATAGCAGTTCCTTTTCTGAAGTGTCATACGATGTTACAATTTCCCTTGCTTTCCAGGTGGTATATCTCAGGATTACGTTTCGCCACCTTGACATAAATATATCTGCGTACCTGCTAAAATTAACAAGGTGAAAGAGATCATTCAAAGATCATTATTCAAAGTACACAAATAATCCTCGACTGTCATTTCCCCAGCATCGATGAGAATTTGGGTCTCTTATGTAATTATTCTTGGAACAGCCATTGCTTTCTATGAAAATTGTGGAAAAGGGAAACTTAGTGTTTATGGTTGTTCCTTTCCTCTTAACTTGGTCGGTACCCACCCAGGAACACTGTTGCTTCTACACTGCTCTCACTAGCGTGGACTTGAGACCCTCCATTATACTTTACAAAACCATGGTCAAGCTGGAAGTGGCAAAGACCTTGGGAACTGTGTATTGATAAATCTAATGGTGAGAATTTGGAGCCAGGTTGAAAGGGTGAGTCTGTGGGAGGGTTGGGGGTGGTGATTTCATGTTATTTAGGACAGTGAAAAACCTTTGCAATTTAGGTATACCCAATCTCCCTCCTTCTTGAGATAATACTGCCCGTATTTTTGTGTTATACTCATAGATGATTACTTAGTTCTGAGTTGATAGCAAACCTAATACATAACATAAAAATTTTAAATAGCATTATTCTTTATAAAATAAACTTACAAATGATGTAGATTTTTTGGAGTCCAGAGTAGTCAGTTCTAACCGACTGACTGAGCTTAGGTGCCTATGAAAAAGGTTGCTGAAATGATTTCGGTTATTTTCAGAATGAGCAAATTCCTCAGCTAAAGAAGACGTAAACGAGGATTATTTAGTTTTAAAAGCTTAAAAAACACTTTCAAAGATTACTATAACTTAAAAACCTATTAAGATGAATTCTTGGGTTGTATCTTACATCACAAAAACGGTTTGGAAACTCATTTAATGAACTTAGCTGCCAGTATTTGCCAAGTTAATTGGAGAATGTTGTATTCTTCTCCCTTTTGTGCTGTGTAGACACAGCCTTTGGGCTAGAACAGGCTTTGTTGCTCATAAACCAATGAACTGAATTCTGATGAGATCATGCTTTGACGTCGAATGTGGACCGATACTAAACTGCTTCAGAGTCTTGGAAGATAACTTAAAATCGACAGCCAGAAGAGGTGGAGACTGCTTCAATGGGAGAGGAGAGAGAAGTTTTTGCTGCTAAAGATCGTGAATGGATTTATTTTTGTTTTTATGACTTAGTGCCATCAGATACCTCAGGAAACCATCGATCGTAAAACTCTTTCTTGCATTTAGTAAACAATCAGAATTAACATATATTTAAAATCTTTCTACACCTGCTCAGAGTCTGATCACCGTATAAAACACATGTGAGTTGCCTGATTCTTTTTGTTTGTCAACTAGTTTAGAGTGACATGTGGGATGCAGGGGTGAGCTGAGAGTTGGGTTTTGCATTATGCAGACTTGTTCCCGTCACAGCTGTGATGGCGCTAAAGCTGTCGTGTGGAGGACTCGCGGTTGTATTTTTAGATCCAGTGTTAATATAATGTTTAACTGACAGCTGTTGAAATTTTGAAGTTTATAAGAAATGCTAAAATTTAAATGAGACAGTCTTAAAATAGTGTTTTGCTAGCTCAATTAGAAATAATTTCGAAAGTAATCTAATTGAAAGTGATGTTATGATCAGTTTTCTATCCATATAAACCCTACTTCTGAATACTTTATTTAAAAACTTTTGTTTCAAATTATAAAGCCTGTAACTAAGAGGCTTGTATCCATTTAGTTGTGCGCATGTGAGCTAGATCTTTAAACTTGTTTTTATGTAAACTACATGTCAAAGTAGTCCTAGGGGCCGGCCTGGTGCCGCAGCGGTTAAGTTTGCACATTTAGCTTTGGTGGCCCGGGGTTTGCTGGTTCGGATCCTGGGTGCAGACCTATGCACCGCTTGTCAAGCCATGCTGTGGCAGGCGTCCTACATATAAAGTAGAGGAAAATGGGCACAGATATTAGCTCAGGGATAGTCTTCCTCAGCAAAGAAGAGGAGGATTGGCAGCAGATGTTAGCTCAGGGCTAATCTTCCTCAGAGAAAAAAAAAAAATAGCCCTAGCACTTGTCAACTTTATTCATGTTTGCACATCAAAATGTGAAGAAGAGGGGCTGGCATCATGGTATAGTGGTTGAGTTCCATGCACTCCACTTCAGTGGCCTGGGTTTGCAGTTTGGATCCTGGGCACGGACCTATACCACTTGTCAGCCATGCTGTGGTGGCAACACACATATAAAAAAGTGGAGGAAGATTGGCACAGATGTTAGCTCAGGGCTAATCTTCCTCAGCAAAAAACAAAAAAAAAGAAGAAGAAGGAGAGATTTATTTTCCATAGTTTTAAAATGATGTAAAGAGTTATAAAAAAGTGGAAGTTGTTTTCTTTTATTTGGTATTGTCTGGTTTTGGATTTGTTAGTTAGGAAACAATGAGATAGCAATGTAAGTTCTTAATATTATTTTATATATATATTCATTCTTTTATAATGTTTCAGAAAAGACTACATCCATCATTGGTTAAAAGGGACCTTCTGATCTCTTTAAAATGCCGGTGTTTAAGTTCTGTTTGAATTGCAATTCACTAGGGAATATGTCTACCTTTGGAGAGTTATTAATTTAGTGCCAAATTCCTTGTTAGTGTTCAAAAATCATTTGCTGTTAATGATAATGATGATAATTCATTTTTTATTTTATACATTAAGAAAAAATATTTTTAGAGTCTAATTTTCATATTATTCTATATAATGCTTTGTTGTTGATGCTACTGAGATCTTTGATCATGGAATCAAGGAAGAATGAATTTATAAAATGACGTCTTTCCTCTACAAGTTTGCCTCGCAAGCATACTTCTTAGAGTAGCCTTGTTTATTCTCCAGAGAAAACTTTTTTTTCTCAGAACAATGCTAACATATGTACATACTTTATGGTTTGTTTGTTTATTGATGAAATTATTCTAGGCCAGATACAAAGAAACTTTTAGTGAAATTTTCCTTTTAGTTAAAATGACCTCTAGCATGTGGACTTATTATTCGCGTAATTTGATCATTATTACAATACCAGTACACCATGGTAGCATTTAGCATGTCAAACTACAAAGAAATTACAAGATGGCCTGAGAAGTGGCAGTGTTGCTAGTTTATATTCTGACAGATTTAATCATCTTTTAAGAATTGTTCTTGAGGTGATTTGGTTTTTGATGATTTTCTTTATGTGTAATGATAGAAACTGTTTTCTTCTACATTCCATGAAGGATGCATTTTTAAGAGCATAACAATGTGATATTCATATTGATTGTAGTCTAATTCTTAATATTCTACAGTAAAATTATGATTTTTCAGGGCAGTAAAAGTAGGATAAGTTCCCCAAGATAAATAGAAGGGAAGATAAGAGATTTATTTTCTTTTAATATCACCATCATGACCAAAATGTATTGCCTAACATGTATTTATTGACTTCCTCTCCTAACAACTATCTGGTTAAGAGACAGATTATTAATTACAGAAAACATGTCCCCTCCTGACCCTGAAAACTTGCAACTCTCACATAACTGAAAAACCTTTGGGGAGATGGTAAGAACACCCACACATAGCACATAGGACAGTGATCACAGAAACAGGCCGAAGCTGCTGTGGCAACCTCTACTACCTTCCACGGCTTTGAGACCATAACGCTCCCTGTCCACCTATTGTATCATTTTCTTCTCCAACAAATTGTGAATCATCCACTAGAGTTAGAACTGGAATTTGGAATATATTGACAGCAAGTCTGAAACTTCCTCTGCACGAGCTGGGAAGAGAGCTTACTGACTGTCGGGTAAATGCAGAGGGAAAAAGACTTTTTTAAGTACATAATGTCAGGATGAATTGACGTTTCTGTGTACATACTTCATCCTTCCTGTATGATGTGGCTACACATGCAAAAGACACTAAGAATACGCAATGACAAGAAAGTCCATTTTTGCTATAGTTACAACTTACATTCCTTCTTGTCATATGAGTGGATTTCGACAACTGCCTGTCCACTGGTATTATCCCATTTGAAGAGATTCCTAGCTGGCGAGGACACACCGCAAGATTGGAGAGGCATAGTCTACTCTGCCTGCTCTTTTCATGGTGGAAAAATGAGTGAGATAAGACGTAAAATAAATATACAGTGCTATCTTCATTATACCTGTAAATCCATCCCCAACCTCAGTGTGAAGTGGGGTAGAGAACACAATTCCAAATGAAGGTGTTGTTTGCAAATAAATTTTGAATGAAATGTTTACAACTTTTAAGCATCAGTTTAAAGCTTGGATTTCACAGAGTTTGTAACCTAGAAGTGTCAGAATCTTGATCTAAGTGCTTCATTCATTTATTCGTCCAGCAATGCCAGGTTGTTAGTTACTCAGAAACAGGAAAAGTCCCAATAAGTCCTGCTCTTGTCAGTGTGTATATGCACCGCTTTCCCCAACATACCCTGGGTATTCAATAAAAGCTTGTAGAATTGAACAGTATACACACCAGATGCAATTTGTGCTTTTATTCATATCTGCTTTTTATGTTTGTTTTAGAAAACCTATAAACAAACACAACCACTGCAGAGCCCTTTCATAAAGCTGGTTTGGGGAAAGTCTAACTCCTGTGTCAAGAATTATCTAAAGTGAGTCCAGATGGGCCAATGAGCAGCTTGAGCAAATGCACTTTGATTAAGTGAAGGGTTGCTGAGTTTGTTCCAAACTCTATCAATATTCTCTAAGAGAAAGCTGGCGAAGAAGAACCAGCCAAAAGCAGTAAGTGAACCGGAATGCTCCTTAAACAAGCATTGTTGACATTATCCTTCTAAAAATCCATGACTGCATTTTCTGAGGAGGACAGCCCTAAAATGCAATGTGAGTACAATGGAGGGCCTGATATCTCCAGTATGAAAAAAGCAGATAATAATAACTATAACAACAACTAATATATGTAAGGTTTTGACATTTGTCATCAACTATTCCAATTGATGCATAAAAAAGTTGACCTGAAGCAATTGAATGACTGCTCTCAGGGTCACCACTAGAAAGTGGCAGAGCAAGGAATGAAACTAAATTCTGCCTTCCTCCATCGCTGTCACACCATCTCTCCGTGTGTCCTGCGTACGGCCCCAATTTACATGTCGCTCTTTCCCATAGAGTTATAAATTGTTCTCCCATTCACTCTGAGCCCTGGTGTAGATGATAAATCATATGATAATGTCCAGTATCAAATAATGTAATAAATAAAATACAGAGAAAAAATGAAGTAAGAGCAGATGGATAAGATTTGTAAGTAATGAATGGAGAAATAGTAGCATAAAAGAAAAATGAAAAAAAGAGAGAATGATGATGGAAAATATAGGGGAAAAGATGGGGGGGAAGTCTGATTTCAAAATGTGGAGGAGGAAGAGAAAAAGAAATGACTCATAAATTTTTAAATGCGGCTTATTCCAAGTGTCATGGGGATCCGAGGTTCAACCTCTCATGTTTTATTTGCATGGCACAAATCCATGACTTGTTGAGATTTCTGAGACTTTTAATTAGGAAAGAAACCACAAGTAAATGGTGGAGACATCCACAACGAAGTGATGCTCAATAAAGTGATCATTTTTAAGCGATTTGTTCTAAACCTAAGCAGTTTCTGTACAAGTGGCTAAGGCATACTTAGCTCCTCCGTTAGCGAGACTGCGGGCTCTGTAACAAATCCCGTTCTCAGAGAAGCCATCTTACAACGTTCTTGGATCTGGGAATTGTACCACGGTACTCATTTTCTTGTGACCTATTCATTTCCTCAAACTTAGAGACAGTGTGCAAATACTCCCTTTATCACCCCTTCGCTACTTTTTTATTGCCCTTCTTATTGTTGAGTGGCCTTTGCTTCAATGAGCCTGTCAGAGAAACTACACTGGCTTCAGAGAGGAGCAATGGGACCAGAGCTGATGCTGCAAGGGGACTTCAACATCAGATGTGCTGTAATTGTCAAAAGTCCAGAGACAGTGTTAGGTGCTCTCCAAGACTGTTTGAGTAAGTGGTAGTCATCCCAAACTTGCAGAAAATAAATCATGGCAAGTAATCTTCTGAATGCCAAATATATTTTCTAAATTGTTAGCCATTTTTGGATCGAAATCTTTCCAAATTGAATTACATAGTATTCTGCCTTTTTAACTTATTGTTTGGTGAGGAAGATTGGCCCTGAGCTAACATCTGTGCCACTCTTCCTCTATTTTGTATACTGAATGATGCCACAGCACGGCTTGATGAGTGGTGTGTAGGTCTGAGCCCCGAATCTGCACCCAAGAACCTGGGGCCACTGAAGCGGAACAGATGAACTTAAACAGTATGTCGCTGGGCCAGCCTCTCTGCCTTTTTAATTTTATAAACATAGCAACATTATAAAAAGTTCATAAAATGACAGGAAAAAGTATCCACCCATCTGTTTAATATTTTAAAAAATGATATGAGCATTCCTTTCCAGTGTTCTAAAGTAACGCTTAAAAAAAAAAATACATGCACTGTAGAAAAAGGGAAAATGAGGAAAAGTAGAGAGAGGAAAAATGAACACAGGCGCAACATTATTTCCAGGGGTTTGCAGACTCCCAGAGGCTCAACCACAAGATGGAGAACACCTGGCAATCCTGAAGGCTTACACCGGTGGTTCTCAAATCTGAGCCTGCGTCAGCATCACCTGGGGGAGGGGCAGGCCTGCAAAACACTACTGCCTGGGCCCCACCCCCGTTCCTGATTCAGGAGATCTGAGGGGGCCCCAAGAATCTGCTTTTCTAACAAGTTTCCTGGTGCTGCTTCTGCTGCTGCTCCAGGCTCCACATTCTGTTTTGACGCCTGCACTCATTCGAAACCGTGAACTTCTAGAACTCACCTGCCCCTCAGGTGGAGATATCTTTAGTTTGCTATTTTTCTTACTTTTATTCCTAGAAATTTATCAGGTTTGAGGTGGGCCATGCCAGGTTAATAACAATACCTTAATTTCTATAGTTTTGGGTTTTTTTCTTTTGAGGAAGATTAGCCCTGAGGTAACATCTGCTGCCAATCCTCCTCTTTTTGCTGAGGAAGACTGGCCCTGAGCTAACATGCATGCCCATCTTCCTCTATTTTATGTGGGATGCCTGCCACAGCATGGCTTTCCAAGCGCTGCCATGTCTGCACCCGGGATCCGAACCGGCCAACCCCAGGCCACTGGAGCGGAACGTGCAAACTTAACTGCTGCGCCACCAGGCAGCCCCTGTATAGTTTTTATACTTTTTCAAAAGCACAAATTTTTACCCTGCTGAGAAGTTATTATCACTATTTCTGTTTTGTAGGTGAAGAAATTGAGACCTGATGCATTGGTTATGAGACCTAGAATAGAACTCATGTTTTCTTCCTCCTGATCTAGGACTTTTTCCAGGTTATCAGGTTGCCAGAGCATCATACCAGAGCAAGGAAGGAACAGATTGACCATGGCCAGATTAGGATGTCGCCATGATGTCCGTGGCTGGACATCGAATCCAGGGCATCATAAATGCTCTGTAACTAACTTCCTCAGTAGCTTGCTTTTTCATCAAACAATGCAAGACGACAGGGAGAATGCTGTGTCCGCTTGAAGTTTATACAGACGCACTCCCTGAGGGGAGCTAGTGTTGTGTAGTTGAACAAAGATTTTTTTTCAGTCATGGCTTCTCTCTTGAGCGTTGGGTATATTCCAAGCTGTTGTGCATTCTGCTCCATTGTGTGCAGTAAATCCCGGGGCTTAGGTGAAGATCCAGTCATCCCTCCACACACTGAACAATTCAAATGCATCAGTAGTCTGAGTTCTTTCACCATCATTTGGGTCAGTGGTCTGACCTGGATTTTACACACCTGGAGAGTCAAAACAGAAAACAAAGCCAACCACCACCAACAAAACACTTGATGAGCCAGCAGAAGGTTGTCATCTAAAAAAAATACAGTTGCTAAGTAAGGATAGAATAATCTAGAATTTGAAAAGTCTAAAATTTCTAATTCTGTGAAATAACAGTCATTCTAACAGGTATCAAAAAGGTAAGAAAAGTTACTTTAGAAAACAAACTAATTTTTTAAATTGAATTAATTTAATCTAATGAAAAAGTACACTCTTGCAGTCCCTTTTCTCTCTCTCTTTTTTTTCATGTCACTGCACCACTGACCAACTTTTAGGAAACACTGCCTGTAACGAGATCAAACTTAAAAGGTATCAAGGAGGAGAAGATTCAGTGTATTTTAAAATAATTCTGTCAAGTGAGATTCTATGGTTTGCTCATTCAATTTCTGGCAAACTTTGTATTGGTTCTCATAATTTGTGTGTGTGTGTGTGTGTGTGTGTGTGAGGACGATTGCTCCTGAGCTAACATCTGTGCCAATCTTCCTCCATTTTGTATGTGGGACACCGCCACAGCATGGCTTGATGAGTGGTGTATAGGTCTGAGCCTGGGATCAGAACCCAAGAAGACTTGGCCACCAAAGCGGAGTGCACAAACTTAACCACTATGCCACCGGCCTGCCCCTTGATTCTCTTGATTTTTAAACTAAATTTTAAGTGGGAGATTGAAACCTGATTTATTTCATTACACCCTCAATGGAGAAAAAAGTAAGTCTTCACCATTCTCCGTATACTAACACACGTAATCTTCAACCAGTGTAAAACTCCCCCTGGTCTTGGCTCCTTTAGTCCTTGTAACTGTTTCTCCCACGTCTCAGTTTCCACTCCTCCTTCCCCTGGGCACACGGGACGGTTCTCAGTGTGGAGCATGCAGTGGGGAAAAGCATTCAGGCTTTGAACTCATAGGCGTCTTGTGCAAACAGGGCTGTGATCAGTGCTACACCTACAACCCCGAGAGAGGGGTGGGAGGGACATTCCAGCTTGTGGGAAGCCTTGAAAGAGTTGTGAGAGCTGTCTAGGAGAGCTGAGGACGCTCCTCGAGGACACCAGTAACAGCGGTGGGGAGCGCAGGTTGCCCAGATCCCAGCTCCTGGCTTTACATGCTGGGGACTTCGCTACTCTGACTCCATTTCCAGAACTGTAAAATGTGTAGACTAACATACTTACTTCAACTGAGTTGTTCTGAGAAATGATGATTAAATAGATGAAGCTTCAAGGACAGTGCCTGGCATGGAATAGCAGTTCAGGAAATAGTGGCATTAGCCCTCAAGGCACAGAAAATAGCAGGCATGCCTTCCACTTGGTTCTATTTCTCCGTTATCGGATACAATAATTTTACCGTTGTAGGTGTGTAGGGAATAGCAACTGGCTACTTTTGTATTAGACTATCGGCAAAAGTATATCTTTGTTTCTATTAAACTATTAGACTTCTACGCTGGTTAGAGTATGTTCCTTTCAAATAGGGGTTCAATTATCACCAAAGCAGAACTGTGAAATTACCGTCCTATCATGTGTCTTTCACTCTGAACACAGCCATTTCAATCTGAACTCATCTGGAAGCTGGCTGGAGCATCAGGGCAGCAGGGAAGTTAGGCTGTAAAAAGAGACCATCAAGGTGTGAGTGGCAGGTGAACCCAGAGTGCTAACTCAAGGCTGGCAATAGCCAGTTATATAAAAGTCCCCCAAATTTCCTAAATTTTACTCATATTAAAACTAAAAACTTTTACCTAGCATACGTAGATATTTGGAAAAGACATCATTACAAAATGCAAATAAGCAAAATTCAGATTCATTCACTCACATGACCTCCTACTACATTGAGGCGTCCTTCTCTGAGGACCGGCACACAGACCGCTCACACGGCCTTGTCCTCAAGGACCTCGATCTAGTGTGCCGTATCTCGTGTTATACTTGCAGTTTGCTGAAACACCTGAAGATTGCCCCTTAAGTTCTCATTTCTAGTTTCGCATCTTTTGGTGAGACAGATGTTATGCACTACGGTAGCAAAGATAACATACGTCAGCTCACTCCTACCTGGAGTGCGTCAGTGCCAGTGTGGGGTACTTGGAAGTGTTTGCTGACGGATGCTTCTATTTTAATCACAAATCACTGAAGAGGTGCGGTATCCTTGGCTTTTTAAAATTGAAGATGGCGTGTGTGACTGCATGTGTATGAGCACACATGAGCCACTGAGGCGGTGTCCGTGGCGCCAGGGTGGTGGTATAGACGAGGCAGGGCACAATCATGCTACGACAAGTGTCATCTGACTTCTCTTGGGTAAGTCTTGGAAAAAAGGTTTGTATTCACATATAACACAAGTTTAAGTTTTAAGATCATAGTAGGTTCTCGCTAAAGGACCTAAATAAAAAAAGACAATAAAACAAATAACAAATTAATTTTCTCTTTCAGAAAAATAAGGGCAACTCAAAGTAGGTGTTGTTTTTGCTTGAAAGTGAATACAAACTTTCCTGCTTACTGATGTGCAACCTTCAGCAAGGTCTGTGTCAGGAAAAATGGAAATATCTGTCCCACGGAATTATTATAAGGACTGCATGCGCCATTTTGTGCATAATACTTAGCATGGTGCTTGGCAAATAGTAGACATTCAACTAAAAGGAATTCCTGCTGTTCTTGTTATTGTTAATTCCCTCCCCCAGGATGTTTGCATTTTTAAAATTTGCTTGCTGGACAGTTAATACCTTAGCTCAATGAAACGAACCTTTAGTGGTAAAGTTTTTAATGCTTTGGTATGGAATTCAAGGAGATATATAAATTTTTGTGTAATAGATTTTACGTAAAAATGAATAAAAATCAAGGTTCCTGCAACAGTAGTTTGCAGAACTCTAACCCTGTGTGTGTGTGTGTGTTGTGGTAGGTATACAACTCCCTATAAATTATACTGTGAATGACCACACTATGTGAAAAATAATGTAGCAAATTCTCTGCCTCTGCTCATCTTGACCCCTTACCTAGAATGTCTCCTCTCTTTAACAGGTAAAATGGTATGCTTTCCTCCACTCTCTCTTCCACTTTCCCCCTCCCCTCTGATTCCTGTGGCAAGCAGAGAGCCCAGGACACCTCTTGTGCTGGTTTGCCAGTGTTTTAGGTTGTGTCTACAATCGCCCCAATTATCTTCCAAATGCCAAAAGGTCAGCTTTATTCTGTTTGTTCACCCAAAGCATAGTTCTGGGTTGAAATAGGTGATATATGTGCATAATATTCCTATGGAGAAAAATCAGTAGCTTCAAAAAAATAATCATTTCCAAAACATCCTCAGAGGAACAAGCAAGTGAACTTCTGAATAGAAGATCAGTAAATCAGGTAGAATTTTGAAGATGGCACTCTTAGTTTCCTGGAAAAATGAGTTTCTCCGTTTGCTCATCCACCATCTTCTTTCTGTGATATAATGAAGAAAAAGAAAAGGGTTAAGATAGACATGAAAGACTGAAGTCATCAGTATCACAACACTGCTGATTTTCAGAGGGGAGAATGCAGAGAGGCACTTGGGTCCCAGGAAAGGCCGGGTTGGGGGAGACACGGACACGGCACACTTCTGTGAACGGTGCCTTAGGCTGTGGAGTAGAGAGGCTGGCCCTCAAGGACCTCCAGGAACAGACTCAGAGCTCTTTAATAAGTATTCCAGAGAGTCAGGCTTTCCTGGAAAAAACAAATTAGTGTGAGAAGCCAGTACTGTGCAATTTCAGTTTTAAAAATAGCCAAGTATTGTTAAGGCTGCTGTGTGCATGAGAGAAAAAGAAAGCCCTTGTTAATATTTGCCTCAGCTTCCACATTACAACAGAGGAGCGACCCTGAAATTCTTGCCTGGCAAATGTTGCAAAGGTCGAAGGTTTGTATCACTTGGAATCACTTCTTGGTCCTTCCAATGATTATATTTGGGGGGGAATTTTTTCTAATTAAATTGTTCTTTCAATAAAGGACAGCCAAGTGATGGCTCTGCCTGTGTCACTTAGGACCAGAGCTGCGCCTCCCTGTCTATTTCTGCTCTTCATTTGCCTAATTGCCCTGCGAGGCTGGCAGGGACAGTCCCTGCAGCCGTGGCTCTGCTGACTGCAGGGACCCTACCTGGCACTCTAAGTTGGCGCGTCAGCATTTTAGGTAGAAATGAATGAAAAATCAATCAGGATGACTGCAGTGGGAGCACGCACAATTCTAACCTAGTTTGTCCATAATTTTCAACTATTCATCACAGACCCAAGCAGTATGTAAGATGGTAAGTCAGTCTCTATCAAATGTGCTGCTTCTGCTTAATCAGGCATTTTTTTTTGGCCTCTTTTCTATTTGGAACAAGAGAATCTAACCTGCTTAGGAAGCCACATGTAAAATGAATGATGATGTCCAGTTTCATGAAAATATTCTTGATTTGCCCTGGTTTAAGATTCAGTTCCTAATTAGACCAGGTGATAAATATGATAAATATTCATATATATATATATATATATATCAAATTGTTGTTTTATTAACTTATATTTCAAAGCCAAAGGTTTAAATTTTTTTAAGTTTATTTATGTCCTTGCCACATCTCTTTGTAACTTGCCGTAACTCTCTATATCAAAATTATGCTGTTTTAAATGTCTAGATTTACAATTCTGCAAAGATAGAGTTAAACACTGTTTGGACTCTGGCTACATAAAGGAAACTGGAATTGTTCAAAGCTGCAGTCTTCAGCTCTCAAAGACAGCTACAGGAACTTTCTGAACAGATTGGGTTAAATATTTGTACAGACCCATTCTATGATGATAAGGCGGTAATAAGTTGTGCAGTGCAACACTCCAAAGGGTTCCAAATCTCACATGCCTCTTTGTATGCGATGCTCTTACAGTGAAGAAGATTCTCTGGGCTACAAAGATGAAGAGTCTACTTCTTCTGGTGCTGATTTCAATCTGCGGGGCTGATCACCGTTCAGACAACTACACTCTAGATCACGACAGAGTTATTCACATCCAAGGTAAGAAAGTCAAATTAATTTCAAGTTACTTAGAGTTGAGATGCTTGATTAGTGTTTCTTAATTTTCGTTCTGCTGCACTGACTTTTTCTTTTCCTTTCTGCTAATTGGTGAACAAGCTCCCTGGCTTCTGAATGCTATTGCATTACAGTAGAGTTAAGAATTGGGGACAATTAAAGTGGAATGGCTTAAGACTGTCCAACTGCAGGGAGTTGCTGCAATTGTTGAAGCCTTTTTAGTACAGTTGCTGTCTTCTAAGTAGAATGGAAGGCATAAAATCTGTTTAAATAAAAGGCAAAAGGGGGCAGAAATAGGAAGTAAAACTTACGATGTAAGGTCATTCTGTTAGAGTAATCACTGAGAAAAAACAACGTGAAAATGAAAGTCAGACAAGCTAAGGTTCAGAAAGAAAGTAACTTACCCTATTATAATCTCCTTCGGTAAAGCTTTAAGCCCCACGGACCAATATACTGCCCCTGCATCTATCTTTTCAGCTCAGCTAAATCCTAAGCCTGGGAGCTGTGGCGAGACTGGAGGCTGCAGTGCAATGCAGCTATTTCCTCAGTCCCAGCTTCAGCTGAGGGACATCCTGCATTAAGAAAGCTGAGAGACCTATGCAGTAAGAGAAAGATAGTTCTAAAGGAACTGTAGCTTCCCACTTTGCCCTTGTGTGCTGAGTAATTAAAATAAGAATTACAGAATTTAACCATTTAAAGATATGGTATTAATTTTAGATGACCTCAGTTTAGGGACCAGAGGCATTATAAGTTTGCTAAGAGACATAAAATATCAAGTTATATCTTCAAGGTCAAAAGTATAGTCTCAGAAAACTGCATTCACGGTTGGAAAGTATGACTTGTGAAGGTCAAATGATAGTGTAAGTCTGGCTAAAAGTATTTTCCTGTATGCATGACTACCCAAATAGAATTTTGAATTTGACAGCGTCCACCTATTTTAGACATGACTCTTTCAGTTCTCTTTGCTTCCAATAGCTTTATGTTTTTCACTCTTGGACTGTGAAAAGGAATTATATAATCATAAATTTTACTATGCAACTGCTGATTCAGCTGATTCTTTTAATATGGTAGAATCAGAGCTGTTTCCCAAAGACTATATTTACACGCAGAGATTTCTGATGAGGAATAACATCCTTTTAACGTCTAGTCACAGAATTCAATTCAGCCAAAATGGTAATAATATCTAGTTATTATTAACAATAGCAGTTTTAAATCTGATGTAAAATAACCTTAAGCTGTGGTTTCAAGTAACTATTAGAGAGATACCTATCTTATTAACTATGTACAAACCATTTAGTCTAAATTGCCCCTAAAACTGTAATACATTTTTACTCCTGGGGAGTTTAGAAGTCAGTCTCGAGTTTTCTCAGCAGGGAAAACTTCTGCTGCTCCGGCCTTTCCAGTTACATATATTCCGTTGAAATTTAGTGCAAAGAAATTTCTGACCCGAGGTATCAGAACTATCCAGATTGTTTGCATACACTCTCAAATTTTTTTAAATGCCTTGATAGTCCACTTCATTTTAATTGCAAATTCATATTCTTAGAAAGTTGCTCAGAGCTTTCAAGTAATAAAACGACAAGGCCTATATTTTGCTTGGGAAACTTAATACTGAAATGCAATTTGGGTCAGGAGTGTAATACTATGTCCACACTTTAGAATTCGTTTTCAAATTGCTCCAAATGCCTGTTCTTATTACTTTTTATCCAATAAAAAAGTTGTTTCCTTTATAACAGCATTCAGGTTGAACTTTCATGTTCTTCAGTCCTTCAGAGGAAGACTTCCCACTGGCCTGCCATGATTTCAGTTGTCTTCTACAGGCCAAAAATAAACCGTAAGGGAAAGTAGACAATCACTAAAGCAGAAAATATCATTACTTACTTGAAATACTGGATTATTTTCTTATATTTAAAACTTTTATTTATCAAACATGGCCCAGAGGGATAAGAATTTGATAAGAATTTTGCAGTCAGATGATTAAATTAGTAATCTAAATCTCAAATTCCTGAATTGTACTGATAAGCAGTATGAGCTTCTCTTAGTGATAGAAAATTGTTCAAAATTCACATTACTGCAAAAACACTTTTTCTATCTCCCATTTTTCATTAACTTTCTATTTTTATACTCTAAGCTCCCCAGGACTGAATGATATCAGCGGAATAATGCACATCGTCCTCAGATTCTCCTTTGCTGCCTTGATAAAAATGCTCAACACTTTGATGATACATTCTTGAGTCTCATGCATAAGAGTTACTTAATTATTTTTCTAAAGGCTTCCTCCAAATTTTGTTGTGGAAGCTTCTACAGAGATATAAGCACAAAAAAATTTAATTTGGCTTAAAAAAATTTTTTTTAAATCAAATTACCAGGAAAGGAAATGGCAAGTGTAGACCCTTGTGCAAAGCATTTCTAGTGAAAAGCATTTTTCTGATAATGAAAAAGGAAACTCTCCCGGCTTCCTATGTCGAAAGACACAGATTTAGATAAAATTGCACATGTACTAATTCATTCTCTTTAATTTTTTTATTGAATCCGTTTGGCTACACAAGAAAGCAAACTTCGCTTGTCCATGGAGTCTGCTAAGAATGTGCAATCAAGATATTAGCTTGTATATCATATACTGTCCTCAATGTGGGGGATAGCAATTTCCTCAAATCCTTCTACAGGAAGAGATGGCTGCTGTTAATACCATCTGTATAACATTCTAAACTAACGGATTATATTCCTTATTTCATAATGCGCCTTGTCAAACAGCTTCTAAATCCTTTGAAACTTGAGACCATTAGGAAGAATTTTATATGGAGTACCAAATCACACAACAGCACACTTTTTAAAATACTTAGATCAGGTTTAAAAACTCTTTGGGTAGACTTTGAATTACCAGTAGAATGTCAAAGATGATGAATATACTTTTTAAAATACAACTTTTAAGAAGACATTTACATAGACAGCAAAAAAATTTTCTGATCATTAACTAATGGAAAAAGCAAAACAGTTATAGTTGTATTGAATACATAACTGCTTGACCTTCTCTGGGTCAGAGATTCAATGCTTCCTGCCTCTGGAGTTCAAATGCAGGTCTTCTGATGACAAGTTCAAGAGCTTTTCCCCTAAAGCTACTTACTGACTTTAGACCTTGGACAATTTACTTAATCTTTTTAAGTCTCAGTTACCTCATCTATAAAATTGGGCATAATCACTGTTTATTCCATAGAGCTTTGTGAGAATTAAATTAGATAATATATAGAAAAGTGCCTATGGGGCTGGCCCAATGGCACAGCAGTTAAGTGCACACATTCTGCTTCGGCGGCTCAGTGTTCACCGGTTTGGATCCCGGGTGTGGACATGGCATTGCTTGGCAAGCCATGCTGTGGTAGGCATCCTGCATCTAAAGTAGAGGAAGATGGGCGAGGATGTTAGCTCAGGACCAGTCTTCCTCAGCAAAAAGAGGAGGATTGGCGGCAGATGTTAGCTCAGGGCTCATCTTCCTCAAAAAAGTAAGACAGAAAGAAAAGTGCCTAGTACCAAGCCTGGCACACACTAAGCTCCTAATAGATGCTAGTTGTCATTGTCATGTTAATTACTGCCTCACTGTCATGGAAAACTGATTTTTAAACAGAAAAGGGAGCACAAATACTGATGGAAAAAGCTCATACTTTACAAATTGATTTGTTGACAGAACCATATCATTACCTTAGTTCTAATGAAGTAAACATTGGATAAGTTGAATTCTTTTCCCTCTTTAATTTCACAGTTTAAAATTTCCCAATAGGGGCCGGCCCCGTGGCCTAGTGGTTAAGTCTGCCCGCTGTGCTTCGGCAGCCCGCAGTTTGGCCAGTTCGGATCCCGGGTGTGGACATGGTACAGCTCATCAGGCCATGCTGAGGTGATGTCCCACATAGCACAACCAGAGGCACTCACAGCTAGAATATACAGCTATGTGCTGGGGGGCTTTGGGAAAAAGAAGAAGGAGAAGGAAAAAAAAAAAAGATTGACAAGAGGTGTTAGCTCCAGTGCCAATTTAAAAAGGAAAAAAATTTCTCCAATAGTATTAAATATTATCTGGTCACTTTTACTTCCCTTGGAGAAACAAGTTTCCCAAACTTTAGTAATATTTTCCTTAATATACTTACTAGATGAACACAGATAAGCTACTTTTAATTTTTTAAAAGAATAGTAAGAGGAAATCTCAGAAAACTGTTCCCTTCCGTTTAATAAGTAAAAGTTATTGTCACTTTTCTCAAAAGATAAAACAATTAGATTTTTCTGAAGAAAGAATTGTCAAAAGTTCATCTCTATGGGTAGAAAAAATAATGTGGATCCAGAACCCCTGGTGAAAGTGGACACTGCCCACTCAGTGTGGTTGGTTCCTCCTTCCTGCATGCGTCTCTAACCCCTCTGCCCCAGAGTGGCATGTGTTACTTCTTGCTATCATGCCTCCCCTTCCTCATCAGACTGTCAGCTTTGTCACACCGCAGCTATAGAGCAGTACCTGGCACATAGTAGGTGCTTAATATATGTTTGTTGAATAAATGAATGAGTGTAATAAGACGCTTCCGAATTACCACTATCCTAATGAGCCTTTCTTAATTTCTGCGGCATCCTTAGCATTTAGCGATACATGACACATTGTGTGGGCTTAGGGAACCTGAACTAGATGACTGCTTTGATTCTGTAAAGCCAGCGTGAGCTGAAGCATAGTTTATAGAATTTAAGAATGTAAAAGGGCTGTAGTCTGGATCATCTAGATCAATATCCCATTGTACAAATGAGAAAATCAAGGCCCGGAGCTTCTATGTTACTTGTCTCAGGTTGCATGGCTGATGAGGAACAGTTTCTTTTGGCTAATCCCCTGGTCTTCTTCAAATCTGAGTTCATGTCTCACCTTCTTTATGAGCTCACCTTGAGTACTGCTCTCTGTCCCTCCTCGGGCACCACAGTCTCTCTCAGATCTTCTTTTCCGTTTCTCTGTAGCGCTGGCTATCTACTTTACCTATTTTTATGTAATGTTTGTGTCCATCTCTGCCAGAAGAGCAGGGATCTCTGTCTTCCTGATGTACCCCAGTCACATAAACCAGTACCTGGCACATGGTAGGTGATCCATAATGCTTGTTGAATAAATCCAGGACGAAAATTCAGATACTTTTACTAATAAAGTCCTAGTTGGTCTTTCCAAATCTCAGGGTAATCTTTTCAGTTCATGAAACGACAGGCAGTTCACGAAATAAGGAAGAGAATTATGACTTTGGGTAACAAATTTTGTTTCTTCGTATGCATGGCTTCCATGCTATCTGCAGCATCTTACTCTTAGCAAGAGTCCACCAGAGGCAGGTGGCCGCATTCCTCCTAATGGGTGCATGCAGCTTTGAAGAGGATTCCATTTACCTTTGGTCACTGCAGTGCTATCCTGTTCCTTATGTAATATCTGCAGAGTCGGGATCTGGTGGTGCAGAGTGGATCCAAAGCAGTGGAGTGAATTTAATAATGTATGATCACAAACCATCTACAGAGCCAGAGTTTAATCAGGCAACTAGATAAGTGTTACTCCAACGTTAATTCCCTCTCTTCCGCCTAAAACTCACTTGGACTCTGTGAGTCTGTTGTGAAAAGTTAAATTAATTCATTTTTTTCTTTTTGAGACAGAGTATGCTATTTGTAGGCAAAAATATCAAGTATATTTTCCAAATTGCATTTAGATAAACATATATACTTTAATAATTCTATCTAGAAATTATAGTTATAAAATACCAGAGAATTTCATCATGAAATTGTGAAAATTAGCAATATCACGAGTATTAGATGACCAATTCTAAAATCTAGAATTAGTTTAATATAGGATGTGAAACCAAATATGGTAAGAACCGACTACATTAAACACAGGCTTATTATTTGATCAAACTAAGAGTATCACCATATGAATATAATAGATGAGCCCAAAAGAGAAGAAGGAAAATGTATATGTAGGCATATACATACATATGCAAAAATGCTCCTATCCTGCACACATACAGATATATACTTATTCAGGTTGCTATAACAGAATACCACAGACTGGGTGACATAAACAACAGAAATTAATTTCTCACAATTCTGCAGGCTGGGAAGTCCAAGATCATGATGCTGGCAGATTCAGTGTCTGGTGACAGCTGGCTTCCCAATTCATAGATGGCTGTTTTTTCTCTGTGTCCTCACAAGGCGGAAGAGGGCAAGGGACCTCTCCTGGGTCTCTTTTATAAGGGTACTACTTCCATTCATGAGGTTCCATCCCCATGACCTAATCACCTCCCAAAGGCCCCACCTCCAAGTATTATCACACTGGGGATCAAGTTTCAACATATGAAATTGCGGGGGGACGTAGACATTCAGTCTATAGCAAGCACCCACTATAAACAGGATTGGGGATAGAATGATCAACAAAACACATGGTCTTTGTCTTCATCAGCTTTATAGTCTAGCAAGAGACAGATGTTATTACAGATCTAGAGCCATTGACTATGATAACGGCCACGTAGGAAAATTGTGGAATGCTACAGAGAGAAGATAGCATTATGTGTTACTACTTTTATTCAAACAAGAAAAGTAGTTTCTTTAAATTATAGGTATAAGTCAAAATACGGCAATATGTTTCTTTGACTATATAGTTGCTACACTAGATGCACAAACTCATATAGTTATACATATATACACACGTACACGATGGTTATAAGTAGAGAGCAAGGAATGAAATGATTATAGATTGATATACAATTTCTATCAATCCCTTAATCTATATTTAGAAATATACGTTTCCCTACCAACTTTGCATCTGCTAGCCCATGTCCTAGTCTTCTGTGCATTTGTGTGTCCTTTTGAGAAAATTTACTCATTCAGGCATTTGTTGAACATTTGCCTCCTTCATGCAAAACACTGAGTTATTCTCTGTGGAAGGACAGAGATCTCCTCAGTGAGCTTAATGACAATATTATCACGGCAACAAAGGTGACAAGAAAGAATAAAAGAAGTGTTAAATAGGGTGGAAACATGGAAAAAAGAATTAGTTACCAAACAAAAAGATCTTAGCATTTAGAACTTTGTATTTATACTCACTAAAGTTTTTATCACTTATCAGATTTAAATGCATAAAATTAAGAATATTGCTATAGTTGTTATTGAATAACCTAGAATGCTGAATTCAGCATTCTAGGTTATTCTATAAAGAATCTGTTAAAAGAACAAATTTTGGGAAGTTTCCAGGGATAAAAACCTATATTTAATCATCTTTTCAGGTAGCAACAAATTCACACTAGCAGCCATTGCTTTCTCTGTTCAGTCCTGGGTGCTGAAATTGGCAAATTATGCCGGAAGCCAATGATTCTTTGGAAACCTTCCCGAATACCCAGAAAAATCCATTAAACATAGAAGCCTGTCCCTTTGGTTGCAACTTTGCAAGAATCAATGTTGACTCAGCTAATGCACGGACCTATAGCGTAATGGCTTAATGTTAACGTAGTGATACCATGTTTCTCTGACTTTACCAGATATCAAGAAAGAATAGATTTAGTTTTCCTTATTGCTTTAGCTCTTTATTTTAAATGCACGGTGGAAAATTACTGTTTTAGGAGATTCTTTTGGAATACAAAAATCTACCAAAACGAGTTAAAATTTTCCATTAAGAAGTCATCACAGTAACAATATCCAGGGGCAAAAAAGAAATCTTTGTTATAGAAATATTTTTATTTCAAAATGAAGACATTGAAAGCATAAGAAATCTCAAAGTTTTATAAAATTACTTCAGAAACATTTGCATATTTTGTATTGCCACAGCGTGGTAGCACTAAACAGGTGTGTCCTCAAAAATGGTTATTGACTAGTCAGTAGCCATTTTAATGTTGAAATAGTATACAAATAGTAGCCGTTTTAATGTTGTTTCAATTAAACACGTTGGTTTCTTGACTTCAGTGCTCACTCAGTGACTAATTACCACTTGGGTAAACCCTGAGTAGTCTATTTTTACGTGCTCAAGGATTATGCTGTGAAGTGTATTGAAAAGCACAAGTTAAACAAGAATTCTCCCTACTTTTCCCAAACACTATCCACTCAAAAGGGGCAAGGACATTGAGGATAAAAACACAGAAGGGCCATAGTCCATCACATATAAAATTAACAAAGTATGTTAGAACAGGCAGCATTTACTACAGTCAGTTGTGTAGCTGAGGAGAAGAAAGTAGAAAAAAAAGAGAGTCCTATCTTGTGTTTGAAGAGTGATTTAAGTTTAAAATAAAAACATTATTGAAAACATTCCTTGAAGTGAGGAGATTTCCACTTCTAGATGATTCTATTTGTCATGGTGCTTGCTTTGCCTCCTTGCTATGCCTTGTTCCTGGAAAGCAGTGGAAATGACGTTTGTTTATTTGGCTCAGAGTTACTGAATGGTAGTGAAAGCATGGGTGAAAGGAAAGACATGGAAGTCAAAGAGAGGTAGGTTTCCTTGTAAATTACAATATACATTACATAAATTTCTTATTTTCTTAGTTATATGACTACGTTGTTTCACCATGGATTTATGATTATCTGTGACGAATAATGTTGCTGGTAGAAAATAATGAACACTTTCACACAAGTGTTTTTCCTGTTCTTTGTTTTTTTTAACAATAGAGAAATAAATTTTAAAGTTTTCTTCCCTAGTATAATGTGAGTTATGAACAATTCTTACTTTCACTTGAAATGTGTCATAAATTATGCTGACGGGTTTTAAATCTCCAAAATCTGCCTGTGATTATTTTCATACGCTTACTTTGCTTTCTTTTATCAAACAATCATTAACAAAGGATCTTAATTAGCTTAAATCCTGAAACGCTGATTAGATGGTTACTACAGCATTGAGATGTTTCCAGGTAAACAGAATACCTTATTTTAAAAGATGAGTAAAGTAATAGTTGCTTATAGACTGCCCACAATACACTAAAATCAAAGTGTGCTGCAAACCAAGCTTCATCAACTTCAGCCTCTTATAACTATTTGTTTGGCCTGTATGCGTAATTGAATAAATAAAACGGAACATCTAAACAATAAATAGGGAAGAGTTTTTAAGGGAAAATGTGTTGTGAGAGAGCCCCCAGGCAGCCTCGAGATCAATCCAAGTGGAGGGGAGCATGAGGGGCTCTCTAAGCTGAGATCAGAAGAGTGAGCGGGAGCCAGTCACATCTAGAACCAGGGACAGAGCATTCCAGGTAGAAAGAGTGGGAAAGGCAAACTCTCTGCGATGGGAATAAACATGGTGTTTTCAAACTGGAGGGAAGCTGAAGGCACTGCAGCCTGGCAGGGGGGGATGTGGCTGAAGATGAGATTAGAAGAGGAGGCAGTAGTGAGACCATAGTATTTTATATTTGGTTCAGAGTACAGAGTTCAGATTTTATTCTAAAAACACTTGAAAATAGTAAAAAGGTTTTGAGTAAGGGGGTGAGGTGATATGATTTACATGTCAAAAGACCACATGAATAGTGGATTCCGGTGGGCCAAGAGTGAAGAGGAGGAGACCTTGAGATGAGAAATCATGAAGGGGGTCCAGAATGGTAGCTGTGGAGATGAATTAAGATGAACCCAGTTGAAAAAAAAAAAAAAAAATGGAGGTAGCGCTGGCAGCACTTGCTGATAGATTGGATGTCAAGTTTAAGGGGAAGGACACATCAAACACACCTCCTCAATCTGGGCTTGGACAAATGGATGGATGATGGAGGCACAAACTAAACTGAGGAAGATTGGGAGGACAGGTTTGGGCAGGGGAGGAGGGACTCCAGTCGTCTATTTGGCAGCTGATACAGGACCAGCAGGTAGTTGGATTTACTAGCTTGGTGCTCAGGAAAAAGTACACTGCTAGAAGGTTTTGGACCACCAGCACATAAGTACATAAGCACATAAGCATCAGCACATAAACATCAGCACGTATTTATAGCCATGGGATTAGACGAGATTGCCTGGGGAAGGAGGAAGTGCAGATGGAGGTGAGGAGATGCCCTGGGCTGAGCTCTGGAGACCCTCAGCCCCAACAGGTGGGTGAAGGAGGATGCAGAGGTGACATATTTGCTTCCCAGAGTCTGAATCCTGATCACTGATGTGTGGTAATTTTTTTTCTTGTATAACATTTTAAAAAATCTAGGGTCGGCCTTGTGGTGTAGTGGTTAAGTTTGGTGAGCTCTGCTTCAGTGGCCCAGGTTCACAGCTTCAAATCCTGGCCACAGACCTAGCACCACTCATCAAACCACCCTTTGGTGGCATCCCACATAAATAGAGGAAGATTGGCACAGATGTTGGTTCAGCAACAATCTTCCTCAAGTAAAAAGAGGAAGATTGGCAACAGATGTTAGCTCAGGGCCAATCTTCCTCAGAAAAATTAAAAATTTTTTAAAAATTTGCATTTCTAGCATTTGTTGAAAAATCCACATACCTGCTGTTTTTCAGCCTGCATTCCAATTGGACAACATCTGTGAGAACCAGTACCTGCTCCCCCACTCAACTTAATACTTGACCCATTATAGGCTATCAGTTCACGATTGTTTATTAAGAATCAAAACTTCCCTTTTGCCTCCAGGATTGACTCTGTAATGGTATTATCTTGATGTCTTTCATACTAAGTGAAGACATTAACCATATCAGTTTAGAAAACTAACAGTGTCCTTTCTGCAAATTACGGATCACTTGACCTTACATTTCACCACAAAGTGGAAGTGGTCTGAGCAGAGACAAGTAGATTTGAGTTCTACCCCTTTACCACATAAAGACACATTTCCAATAATAAAGGAGTGTGTGGTTAATTACAGCTTAATGAAGAAGAATGACTCATGCTAACGTTTCAGTTTCCCCATACCCTTTGAAAGAAGCCTGTATTACAGTTAAAATCCTGGAAAGTGTGTTTATATTAAGAATGTCGTTAACCATATTAGTGAAGTGTTCAAGTTGGATTTTCCATTTTATTTTTCTGTAATGTATTCCTTAATTTCTCTGTAACTGTGATAACCCAACTTATTTTTTCGAAGTCTAAAATCGTAGGCATTAAATGCTAATTTTTATCCATAAATCTTGGATAACATGAATCTATTTAAATTCTGAAAATTATTAGCTAAAGCAGACAAATCTGAGTTGGCAAAGATAATAAAATGATCTCTAGTTCTGGAACCAGTTATATTGGACTTACCAACAGCAATAATATTAATTTAAACCCGCAATATGTGATGCACAGTAGAAAATGCATTACCTGGGTTGTCTCATTTAGTCCTCACCACAACACTGCATAAAGGTGGTTACCCACCCCTGAAGCTGAAAGAGGTCAGTAGCTGGCCCCCCGTCATGTTGTTAAGTGATAAAGCTGAGATGCAAACTCAGGCAGGCCAATTCTTGTGCTTCGAAGCCACACAGGAACCATACAGCCTCTGTCTAAGCCTTTTCTTGGAACATTTGGAGTGAAGCAGTGGGTAAAAGTGGCTCCCATTTTATTCCGTTCAGTGGATATAACTGTGTTCCAGAAGAAATCAAATCACTATGAAAAACAGTTTGGCCATGGGCCTTGGAGAAACTTCTCCCACAGGCCATTGTGGTGATTCTTGAGAGGAGTTAGAGGAGCAAGTTGGAGACGGCAGCTGTCGATAAACACATTGCAAAATGAAGACGCTCTGGAGCCCCCAAGGAAATTGAGGAGGAGCAGGAAGAAGGGGATTATATAGATGCAGACAGTTGTTTTTTTAACAAAGCTTCAAGGTGGTGGTCCTGAAATGCACTCCTGTCTTAAGAACCACTAGTTTAGGGGAAGCATCAAAAGTTGATGAGATGTGAATTTCCCAAGAACCAATACTTTCTAGGAAGTGTCTTCTGAAAGAGCCCAGGAAAGAAGACAGTGTAGAAGGTAGAAGCTGGTTAGCACACCTGGCACTCTGGCCACTCAGTAAATGTTTTTTAGTAAAGGCCAACATTTACGGGCACTCGAGGTATGTCAGGCACAAGGCTAAGTTCTCAACGCATTGCCTCATTTAAGCTTCAGAAGAATCCTGGGAAGAAGGTAGCTGAACTCCACTTTATTGGTGAGGAATCTGAGGCACAGAAAGGTTAAGTGACACAATGTAAGAGGCATAGTCCGTATACTTAACCAGTAAACTCTAACTGCTGAGAAAATCCATGAAATAATAATGAATGTGCAAGACAATAGCCCATAAAGAACTTGGTAGCAGAACGGAGCTAAATATCTTCATCACATTTTACTTCTTCTTGGTTGAAAATGATGAAGAGAAGAGATAATTTTTTCAGGATATTAACATAGTTTCAGGCTTACATCTCAGAACAGAGATTTTTAAACAGTATTCACTGGATCCCATATACCTCTTGATGCTCATTTCAAGCAGAGAAGGTCAGTTTTTATCAGATTTATATGGCAAAGATTTGTCTAAGATATCCTTTGGGCAGAAAAAGTTCCACTGTCTCTGAAAAAACATTTTTTTTTAAGTATTGCCATAGATCAACCTCCAGGCTCCAAACCAATGATAGCATTTATCCTTACTTTTTGCTATGAAACTTGAATATAACAACAATATGGTACACGTTCATGATCAACAGCACCCAAAACAATACTGTATTTTGGTGTTGGGCAGTTTCCCATTACAGAATCGATTTAGCTCTAAGGCAAAGGAAGGAAGAATGATATGGTCAATACCACACCTCACATCACATATGTAGATCTTGACAGAAAGGACACATGCCATTTAAGAAAACTGTGAAAACACAATTCCAGGTAATTTGGTTCAGCTGTAGATTGATAGGAATGAGTAGGGCACAAAGACCCTACAGTAGTTAGAGAGATATAGGACCTGGCGAGGGGACTGGGGGGCGGTATTGACAGGAGTGTGTTCTTGAAGCCTGTGGGACCAAAAGGCAGAGTCCCAGGTGGTGAGAAACAGCAGCGATCACTTCACAGCAAACAGCAGTCTTCACTTACGGTATTTTCACCTTTGGGCTTTTCCTTTATAGTCAGAACTAGACAAAAATCAGTACTGTTGTCAACGGTATCTTAAGGGAATAGGGAAAATGTGCTAAAGCCTTCGTCTTTGAAGACATGTTTAAAGATAACATTTTTATTAACAGAGCCATAGGTCTTCTACAAAAATGTCATCTTGCAGTTACGGCAATATATCATAGTCGTGGCTACCAGCTTCTTGTGTATCTTTCCAGAGGTACTTTAGGCAAAATTTTTGTTTATTTGTCAATTAAATCCCCTCAACTATTTTGTTTAATTTCATACCACTTTTATTTAGTGCATGCATAGGTGATACATTCACATGGTTCAAAATTTTATAAATATGGATGTATACGCCATGAAAATCCCCCAAGATTCCTCCAGCTAGACATCCACCTCACCTTCCCACAGGCTTCCAAGGTTATTAGTTTCTTGTGAATCCTTTCAGAATAATTTATGCAAATAATATTTCTTTTGAATTTACACAGATGGTAAGAAACCCACATTCTCTGAGGTGTCTTCAGGTCAGAGTTTGAACTCCAGATGAAAACAAAGATAGGCTAGAGACAAATCCAAGAAGATTTCAAACTCAAATCATTCCGTAGTTGAGGGCCCGGGGCAAGGATGAGATCCTCGTCAAAGCTTCTCTCCTGCCCTCTTCAGGTCAGCCCTTCCTAAGGCGCCAAGGGCTAGTGGAGAGGCTCAGAGTCCTCTGCATTCAGGAATAGCTGGGAAGGAAACTAAAGCTCTGTCTCTGACAAATTAAAAGCAATCAGCCCTCTGAAAGGACGGAAAAGGCAGGATGGGGGTGGTGGCCACAGGGACAGAGGAGAGGGCCCTTGTAAAAGTTTCTGAGGCAGAGCTCACTAGACACATTGGAATCATGACCAAATGATGAGAGATTCTGACTCCTGGTGAGCAACTCCAGGAAAAATTAGGTTCATTCCAATCTGAAGGAAACAAAATAATTATAAACTGTCAAAGGCTAATGAGTTAGATATGCCTTAATTTTTTCCTAAATTATGTGTCCTACCCAAATGTAATGAACAAGGTACCATGAGAGACAAATGTCTAAATTATGTATTCTGCTCAAATATTGTGTCTTAATACATATATTTAATTGTGATTATAAAGTGTTTCCATTCTAGATCTACACTATGGTAAAAGAGAATTCAGATATCATGTCTACTGCCATAGATCAGCACAGGCTCTAGGCATCATAATCCTTTTCAGCCACACTTATCACTTGCCAGGCACCATGATGATGCTGGAGGAACAATGTAAATGAGGCAGGGACTAGGGAAACAGAGTCATTGTCTCAACAGACAATGGTAAGAACAGCAACAAGGATACCAATCCATCCTGGTTGCTCATCCTCAGGCAGGTTTGGCTACCCTGGGGAAAGTAACAGCTTCTAAAGAGTTAGTCTTATACACCCAGACCCACCAAAGTGATAACGAATGTTGTGAAAATAAGGAACCATTTGTAAAACCTTGTGCAGTTTTTTCAAGTGATTCATTGTGGACCTGACGATTGAGTCTCTGCCCGCCAGTTTGGAATGTTAGGGAGGAATTCGCTGTCTCTTTGCAGAGATGAAAATGTTTTAGAAATAGATAGTGGTAGTGGTTGCACAACACTGTGAAGGTAATTAATGCCATTGAATTGTACACCTAATGGTTAAAATGGCAAATTTTACATTATGTGTATTTCACCACAATAAAAAATTCAAACGATGGTGGTAGAGTTTTTTCTTGGGAGAAGAGTATTTTTAACGTCCTTGTTTAGCATCTTATTTAGTCATCTCAAATATATTCCCCAGTTTTGTTTTGTTTTACAGTTTATTGGACTAGAAAAATCCAAAAGTCTGGAAGCTGCTTTATCTATCCAGCGGTGAGAAACTAACCAACACCAAAAACTAACCAATTGGTTATTTTGCACAATGCCTAATTCATTTTAAAGAGACAGACTTTGATCTGTAGCACCTTCTTTTTTCTGTCATGTGTATTTCTTTGGCAATGAACTGCCAAAAAAAATGATTACACTTTTAATAGAACTAAGAACAATAGGTAATAGTCCAATACCATATTTCTAAATTGTTTTTCTGCAATTAATTGTTTTTATCCTATTGTTGAGAAGACTTCATCTAAATTACATGGCAATACAAAGAGCAGTTGTTCGGTCATGCCATTGCTTTCATGATTTGGTGAAATAGAACAATGTCGTCTGGATTTCACAGCAGAATTTGTAAAATAATAATGAGGCCCTGCTGTTTCCCCTGGAGAAAACTGTGGTCTTTGAAGGGCATCACATCTTTTCAAGTCACTGTCATTGACACTCACTAACAGGAACATGAAATTTCTGCAACTTACAAATTGGACTTCTAAAAAATTCAGTCCCCTTGCAAGTGAGCACATGTATGTGGCCTAGTTTTATTTATCTGTTTATATTTTTTTAATAAAGGAAAACAAGCAATACTCATTCTGATGATCAAAGTTTATTTTTGTCTTTTGCATTTTATTTGCCTTGCAATTGCCCTGTTGATCAAACAGTTTTGATTTAAACGTTAATTTTGAACCGATTCACGTTTTTGCATCTAATGATCAGATTCAAGACACTGTAGGCAAGATAGCACAAAGTTTGTCATCGGCACTCTCTGTTCTCTTTACTGCTCTTTCCCTGTCCTCTCTCCTCTTCAGCTTAGTGTGTTTCATGGCTGATCCTCATCATGACAACCCACCAGAGTGAGCCTGATAAGATCTTAAGCTCAGTGTTCTCCTGAAGTAGACCTGCCAGTCAAACACCCAGGGCTCCTGACTCGCTTGCCAGTGCTCATTACCACATCTTACCTGTTCTGCAACAGGCTACTCCCGCCAGCAATGCTCAGTGATCTGTGATCTGCAGTGTTGAGCTTCTAAAACAAGCAAACTAACAAAAAACGTTGTTTTCAAGGCCATGTTGGGGATTTAGGTTAGTGAACATTAATGGTCCTCAGTCACTCAATGTGTTACACGTTACATATCTTTCTTAAGGTTCTTTGAATTTCAGCCAGGCACTTCTGGCATCCATCACTTCAACACTCCAGCCCCCACCAAAAGAAATAAGAATGGTAGAATTTTATACATTTTGGCAGGCTAGTTAGAAAAATTTTTTTGCAGGAAGCCAGTGGATTTTTGGTGTCTGCTCAATTCTTAATATTATACCACATAAGTCATCATCTACTCACAATACTGGAGTATAAGGAAATGGTACCTAAAACAATCAGAGGTCTATGCTTCTAAAATACTAAGAGACAATTTACAGTTAACCACAGAAAAAAATTAGAAGTCTCAGTCCCTTGTACAAGAGATTTGATCTTTGCTTTAACTCTTTAATTTATAAAACACTCAGACCTAGTATTTATTCTGGAACACCTTATGATTATGCTAAACCACACAATAATTTCCAAGTCTCCTATATAACACAGGTGGCATTTTATGTACTTTTTCACTCCACATGGTTCAAAACTTTGTAAGTAAGTGAAACTATGGAAGGTTAATATATATCAAAATTATGCTCACTATCAGGCAGTATCATATTTGATAAATACCTTGGAGAATCTGTGCAGTAGGAACAGCTGGTGAGGGCACACTTTTGGTCGGACATAATTCTAAATACTTTACATATCTATTATGTCAACTGTATATGGTAGAACTCACTACCCCTGATTCACATGGAAGAAAATTGGGGCTTAGAGGTTGCACAGCTGGATCAAGGCCACGGAGCTAGTAAATTGAGGCGGTACGGTTAGAATGAAGGCTCTGTCACATTAAAGTCCTTGATCCGAACTACTATAATATCCCCTATCTGAGTGCATTTGGGCATTAGTTTTGACTTTAAAGTAAAAAACTTGAAAGAATCTTGAAACTGCAACCTCTTGTAGCTCTGGCATGTCTAGACTCAGTCCCAGCATGGGAAGGCCCAGCTCCCAGGTGTCCTCCCAAAGTACTGGGTAGGAGATGTTCCCTGTGGTCCTCAGGGATTGCTGAGCAAACTTAGTCAACTGCACCTTTTCCTCCTCCCAGAAAGAAGACACAGAGAAACTTCGTTAGAACTTGGATGCAGTCACTGGGGATGCTGTGAGGGAAACATTATATGTAGGGTAGAGTTGGGTAGATTTCCCTTTCATCCCTTGTGATTCTACCGTCATAAATAAGAAAACAACGAGTGGAATGTAAAGGAAATGCTTAATGAGCTGGATTTGTAATTCATTTTAATTAAGCCATTATCCTCTCATTTTATTATCTATTCAAAATGAAGGAATTGATGGCTTTGTTAACCTTGGTTTCTGAGGATTGGAGCTGACTTATAAATGAAATATGTTCATTTAAAAATATTAATTCTAATTGCTGTGTAAAAAGAAATAAAACAGAACCACTGTGTCTATTTTTAAACACTTTTTATTTTGAAGTCTGAATCCTACGTATAGCATTAAATAAGTTTTGAGATCTGTCTGGAGGAGAGTGGCTACCCTTCCTGGTGACGTGTGTATCTTAAATGATTCATGGCCCAGGTTAATTCAGTATCTACTGGCCTATGGCAGGAAGGGCTGCAGAGCTCCACGAAAGGCAGTGTTGGCAGCCTTTGAAAGCTGTGTGGATGAGAAGGTGTGTGTGTCCAGGAGTTCTTATATCGTTTTCTCATTTTCAAACCTTGCCCATCCTCAAGAGACCTTGTCAAGGTCAAAAGCACAATGAGCTAACCAGGGAAACCCCAGAGAAAGCCAAGATCTGAAAATAACAGCTGGCTCTCTCGAGAAGGGCAGCCCTGCTGACTTGGCAGGCTTGGAATATTGCGGCGCTCTCTGGAAGGCAATAAAGTCCTTGTGGGAGGGAGGAGCAGAACAAAAGGACGAGGGAAGGAAAGATGGAAGCGATCAGATAACTAAAAAAGACACAGCAGAAAGCAGGAGAGGGGGAGTAGAAGGAGATTTAAGGGAACAAGGGCAAATAATTATTTGGTTAATCAGAAAATAAGTATAACTTTGGATACACTTTTAAAACATTCAAGTTTGGGACTATATTTCAAAGTCTGAAGTTTTTTTAAGGTATTCACTAAAAATACCTTCGTGATGTTTAGCTTTTGTGCAAAATTAAAAGGCATACGTGTTGCTTGAAATGCTCCTGAATGGTATATCACAGATGTATATTTGAACAGAAGCCAAAAATGTGAGGAGATTCTGAGTTCTTTGGCCAGAAAAGTACAATGAAAGTTAATCATGTTGCTTTATACTTTTCCTACAAATATAATACAGATTTATTATATTTGAAAGCTCAGCTGGGAGGAGATACACCTACCCACCTTGAAATTTGTTGGTTTATATTGATGAAAGAGTTGTGGTACCCTGTATCTTTTCTTGGTCTTCTTTCTACGTTTTTGATATTAAAATGTAGAAGAAAAATAAATAACATTTATTATGAAATCACCAAACTTCAGGTGACTATGGAGTCTTACATCCAATATTTCTCAATGATCATAATGCATGTCCTTCTTTTTTTCGGGGGTTACAAGATGTGACTACCTTGTAGATGCCCTCTAGGTACCAGAGGTACCCGTCCCTGTGGTTCAAAGGCGATCACTGCTCAATAGAGCAGAGAAGCTGATCACCCAGTGCTGCTCTTCATCAATACCCTATATAGGTAGTAGATTTAATTTTATTAAAAAAAGTCTGCAAGCATGTTAATGGTGCTTTCTTTTTTTTCAATTATAGCGGAAAATGGCCCCCGTCTACTCGTGGAAGCAGAACAAGCCAAGGTGTTCTCACATAGAGGTGGCAATGTTACACTGCCATGCAAATTTCTTCGAGACCCTACAGCATTTGGCTCAGGAACCCACAAAATCCGAATCAAGTGGACCAAGCTAACTTCAGATTACCTCAAGGAAGTGGACGTTTTTGTTTCCATGGGATACCACAAGAAAACCTATGGAGGCTACCAGGGGAGAGTGTTTCTGAAGGGAGGAAGTGATAACGATGCTTCTCTGGTGATCACAGATCTCACCCTGGATGATTATGGGAGATATAAGTGTGAGGTGATTGAAGGACTAGAAGATGATACTGCTGTGGTAGCATTAGACTTACAAGGTAGGTATCTGTAAATTACGCTAAGCTTAGAAATGATAAATAATCATTGATTTTTTTTTTGCATGACAAGTAATCTCTAGGGCTTACCATAGTGATGATGTGAGAAACCGAAAGTCCATGCATGGTGTGTTTTTCTGTTCTTTTGTATTTTGCAGTCTGTCTATGATTCCAGCTTTCATATTTGAAATGTACACAAAATGGTTATACACAAAATTGAAGCTATTTGCCTGTAGGAGAAACATACAGTGGAACTGAATCAACAATATCCAGAAACTGCCTTGTGCTGTGCAAAATCTAAATCTCATTACAAGGTTATTGAGAAATTCGGAGTGGATGCTTTTTTATTGTGCTCTTAAAATTATCTCAGTTCCAAAATAATGGCAGATTTTCTGAAGGACATCTGCCAACTAAAATACATGTAATTGTGTTCTGTAAAGTAACTATGAAAACTTAACAAAAAAGTGATCACTAGATTTATTTAAATATTCTTGTAAAGAAATAATTTTTTTTAAATGACCCAGAGTCTCTTAGACATTGGATACAAAATAGTCAAGGCATTTTGGGGGAATATTTCTTCAATATGTAATACACTCAGTAGGTTCAAAAACCAAAGTGTACACACAGCTAAACAATAAAATGGGTCTGTGCCTTCCCACCTCCCCTCTGCCCGAAGCCCACCCTCTGTGCCCACCAGTGGGGAAACTCCTCCCCTTCGTTTCTCACGTATCTCAGGACAACTTATAGTCATGAGTTTCCACATTTCTTTACACTGAAGGATGAATTGCGGCTGCATTGATAGAATACTTTCCTTCCTTATGTACATAAACTATGCGTGTGTATTTGCTAGAAGCTTCTTTCACATCCTAGGACAGATCTGTGGCTTTCGGAAAAATATCCGTTTCGTCCACTAGCACATCACTGAAGATTTGGCCTTCTGAACCCCATAGAATCCCAATGTGTGTATGGAAATGTATAGCTTTATATATCTAACAAGTTGCACGATGTCATAAATTGCCTTTTTGTGACCTTCTCTTGTCTCTCTTAGTTGTAGTTCTCGGCTCCTGATTGCATGTCACCTTGTGTTTTCAGTTTTTTATTGATTCACATTAATATCCATGAACACGGGCATTATTTAGGATGCAAGAAGTAGTTGGCTTAGAGAAGACAGTCAATTATCAAATATTACTTGAGGACCAACTTCCTTTATTGAAGGGGCATCAGGCAATGGACAGAGCCTTGAGTTAGTAGTATCTAGAGGTTTAGGGTAGTCCCAGCTCTGCTAGTATAAATTCTGTAACTGGGGCAAGTTACTTATCCTTGTTGTACTTTGGCTTCTTCATCTCTGAATAGTGGGTTGACCTATATTATCTAAGTTACTTTTTCTTCTAAAATTATGTTTATATACCACAATATTTCCTGAACCTAAGTAATTCAAGTGCCATATTTATTGTCTCTCTACATTTATTTTAAAACGCAATTTTAAATAAGTAGAAACCAGCATAACTTGACGAAAATAAGAGGAAGCCGTAAAAATAAATACACTGAATATAAGGTATTTCTAAATTCTAGCTGGATACCTGCTTGTTAATGGCTTTGAGCATGAACCTGCTCTCCCTTCGATTGAAAAGGAGATTTAGCATATGGTAAAGGATAACGCATTATAGGGTCAAACTGAGACTTCGTTTAAGGCACAATTAGAGGTGTTGAAGGCAAATTATAAGAAAAGTCATTTTTCCTGCCTAGGCCTTGCACCATCTCAAATCTCCACGTTTTCCATGCTTTTAGAACGTTTCTCTATCATATAACACATATGCATTTGAGCCAAGCAAATGTGTCCAAGAAACCAATTTAATTGATAGGTATTTTTACAAGTGCTGTGTTAGTGCCATGAGATACAAAAAATTCCAAACCTCAGTTCCTTTCACTCAACGATCTTACAGCCCGTTAAAGATTCTAAGATACTTTCAAAAGTAAGTACCTTAAGGGCCGGCGCGGTGGCGCAGCCGTAAAGTGTGCATGTTCTGCTTTGGCAGCCTGGGGATCGCTGGTTTGGATGCCTGGTGCGGACATGGCACCACCTGTCAAGCCATGCTGTGGCAGGCGTGCCACGTATAAAGTAGAGGAAGATAGGCATGGATGTTAGCTCAGGGCCGGTCTTCCTCAGCAAAAAGGGGAGGATTGGCAGCAGTTAGCTCAGGGCTAATCTTCCTCAAAAAAAAAAAGGTAAAGACTTTAAAATATGGCAGAATTTGGTAAAGAAAGTGGGTACAAACAAATTAATCATACGTGCTACTTATTGTGCTCACTTTCGGGAATCCCCCTGACAGATGAGACTTAGGGCAAACTCCTTTTCTGAGGTAGCATGGCTGGTAGAAAGAGCTAGAGCTGCGATTTGATACCAGGGGCATCGGCTTTATCTACTATGATCTGGGGGCTCACGGGAAGGAGAAAGTCTCTGTTGGGGGCAGAACAGTGGCTTCAGAAGATTCTTAAAGGCCCCAAAGTTATTTGGGAGGTGACCTAGCGACGGTCCTTTGGTCATACTGCATTAATTGGTGTACCCATGGTAGCTGTTAAATTCCCCTCACTCCAGACAGTGTTTTTCCATCTTTCTGGTGTGCTGTAGAAAGGGTAGAAGCAGCCATTAACCAGAGGACCTGCCCTGAAATAACTGACATTTTACATGTAACATGGTACACATGAACCTGCTTCTGAGCAACTGAAGAAAATGCTCTCTCTTAAGAACAAGATCAGAGATCAGCTGTACCCTGTGCCCTCCTCCACCCCCGCCCCAGCTATCATGTTCTCTTAGCACTCGGTACAGATTTCCATTATAGCTCTAATCACATCTTATTTTTTAAATATTTGCAAACTTGTCTCTCTGCCTGCTAAATATGATCTACTTGAGGGCAGTCAAGTGCCAAGAACAAAGTTAGTACTTGGTAAATAGTTTACAGGTGGTTGAATGTTTGATGCAATAGGTTTAAACTTTCAAATACAAAAAAGTGTGCATGGAATAGAGGGGCCATGGGAAACACACTGAAGGAAGAGACACTGCTGTGGACCATGAAAGGTGAACTTGGTCATGTCAGAGGGTAGAGAGCGTGAAAAAGCAGGAAAGGGGGCACCGTAGGCAGGAAGGAGAAACTCCACAGGCCAAAATTTGAACAACAGATGCCACATACACGTAGCATCCAGCTTGATTGGTTTAAGGCCCAGCTTGGCAAAAGGGTGGGATAAAAATTTCTAACTTTATATTACAGCACATTTGGAAAAGTAGAAATATTAGCATAAGGAATCCCCATATATCATCATCCAGCTTCAAAAAAGTGTCATTATAGCCAATCTTACTTTATCTTGCTCTATTTACTCCCACTCCCACTGAATAATTTCCAAGAAAAACTGAGGATATTATTTGATATATATATATATATATATACACACACACCTCAATAAAATATAAAGACTCATATTTTAAAATGAAATTACAAAAAAATGTTTTAACATAGCCACAATACCATTATAGAATAAAATTTGAGGAAGCTCGATTGCTAACCTCAGGATGGACATTGTGAGTGACTTGACAGTTTCCACAGAGTCTGGGATAATCAACATGCAGCAATTATACACAGAAGAGTCTGAAGGCTGTAGTAAACCACATGTGGCAGAAGAGATACATCGTGGTTATCATTTATTAGCTCTTGTTCCAGTTTCTGACCTTTGATCATTATCAATTACATCCTTACGTGTGACCACCTGCCAATCAGGCAAGCTTCTCTCAAGCACCTGGTTAGTCTTCCAGCGTGCATAAACAAGGTCAGGGAAGTGCATCATTCTAAATGTCGTGATTAAGCTGTCTTTCCAACTGTAGTTGTACAATGTCTTTAATTATATTGGCCCTTTAATACCAGATTAAACGCTATGTTCTCCAGAGAATTTTTCCGATTAGAAAAAAATTATTCTTCAAGATGCCCAAGTTATATGGTTTGTATTTATATTACAAGATTTATTACATCTTAGATTCACATTTTTATACATATAAATTTTTATCAAATTATGGGCTCTTTGCAGGAAGAGGCCACACCCCCAAATCTGTATCCTAGAGTACAGAGCACAATGCCTCGCTCTTAGTTGTGACTTAGGAACTGATTTTTAATCACACCGATTAAAAATCCATAAATCCTGGGCCAGTCCAGTGGCACAGCTAAGTTCACATGCTCCACTTCGGCGGCCCAGAGTTCACCAGTTCGGATCCCTGGCAGAGACCTATGCACTGCTCATCAAGCCATGCTGTGGCAGGTGTCCTACATATAAAATGGAGGAAGATGAGCCCAGATGTTAGCTCAGGGCCACTCTTCCTCGACAAAAAGAGAAGGATTGGCTGTCGATATTAGCTCAGGGCTGATCTTTCCTTAAAAAAAAGAATTTGTAAATTGTTTTGAAAAACTGACCTACGTGTGTATTGGAATTAGCTGTGGGAACACAATTTTTTCATATAGAACCTTGGATAGGGTAAAGCCCTCTTATTACTACCCACTACCCACAGTGCTAGAAACAGTGTCAACAAAAGACAAGCCTTATTCGGATATCACTAGAAATCTATGAGTAGCTTGGGCTACAGAACTCATCTCAGCAATCAACAAATATATAAATAATGATATGAAAAACATGATATTTGTGCTTCTAATCTTCCATTGCATTGGTTTTCCATTGGAGAAAATGGGGCCAAATACACAAAAATATAATCTGAGAACTTTCAGAAATAGAAAAATAATTTCAGATGTGTACATAGCACCGATAGGCACTGTGAGAGGCACTGAGGAAGGTAAAATTATGCTGCATGGTCTCTGCCTTTTCATCACTAAAAATATTTGCTTTATAGAGTTACTGAGATTTACTTTAGCTTTTATATGTACCATGGTGTGAAAACCTTTATATGTCTAACAAATTGATATTTCCCAACAGCAAGGATGAATTGGACTGAGCAATTATAAATCTTTTTTTTTTTTAAAGATTGGCACCTGGGCTAACAACTGTTGCCAATCTTCCCCCCCCCGCCCCCCCCCCCCCCGCTTTATCTCCCCAAACCCCCCTGTACGCAGTTGTATATCTTAGTTGCATGTCCTTCTAGTTGTGGAATGTGGGACGCCACCTCAACGTGGCCTGATGAGCAGTGCCATGTCCGCGCCCAGGATCTGAACCCTGGGCCGTGGCAGCGGAGCACGCGAGCTTAACCACTCGGCCATGGAGCCAGCCCCACAATTATAAATCTTAAAGAATGTGATTTCAAAACCTATTTTGACTGACTACTCACATCCTTTGATATGATTCTTTTCCGTATGATGTACCATCCTCATTAATCCTCTCTGCGGTGCTGCATACCAGCCCTTCATGGAAAAGTAAAGAGCTTTTGATTATATTTTGACATATAATTATAAAATAATCATACTTGGGAAATAATCATACATCATTCTTTCTCACTCGTGAAAGTTTAACTTTTCTTATTTCTGTAATGCTGGACTAAAGCAATCACCATTTGCTCCATAATTCAGCTGTAGGAATTGCACATTTTTCCACAGAGCCAAGCATCCGCAATCATAGTCTTAGATGTTGAAATCTTAACTAACTGGAAGTAAAATAAGTAAATAAATAAAATACTAACAAACATGTAGTTCCAGAAATGCCCCTGCTTGTAAGAAACATCTGATTGTTGAAATGCGTGCACCAAATGTGTACAATATAGTGAAACTTTTAAAACTTTGGCTGAGTAAGACATAGAAATTGACCTTGATTTACTTGGAATGTCTTCTTTCCAGCATCAACAAACATTAATTAAAATTTATTCAGTAAATCTTTTGAGTTACTATAACAATAAGTTGACTGTTTATTCTTGAAATTGAAAAATAGTAAAATTTTAATATAGGGTTTCACTTTGACTTTAAGAAATGATTTATCAGATTATGTTAAATTTGAAAGGAACTCAAATAAAAACGTTTACACTGGATTTGGAACTGAATCCAACATATTTCAGTAACACCCAATGATTAATCAAGGACAAATTACTAAAGAAAAAATTTTCCTAATGTCCATGGGAGGCCACCCAGTGCACCACAGTGAATTTAAACCTGAGAGGTTGTCTAGGTCTTTAAAATTATTATAAATTAAGATATCCTACATTCTCCACTATTTTACCATCTTGAGTCATTTGGGAAATGGAATTCAACCCAAATGGTTTCTTTCTCTCTCCAGATTGAGATACTTTGAGATTTTTCTCTCACTCGAGGTCTAGCTGCCAAGGAAATCTCTACTGGATAAATTAAATGTTTTCCTTTTCATCGGCATTGCTGAGGAAAGAGGATGAAAGGCATGAGGGGACGGGGAGCCCTATAGCAGTCGCTTCCCAGTGTTAACTGGGTTCTTAGCTGGATGCCCAGGCATAGCCCTTCTTAGATAGAGCCGTCTCCATGCTCCCCACCCCCATCACTGCAGGGGGCAGTGGCAACCAAGAGAGTCTTTTCCTCCTTTCTTTTGGCTCTGATTCAGCTTACAGATCCTTCAGCCAAGAACCTGAGAAGGCAGGATGAGATCAGGAAGCCTTCCTGGATCTCTGCCTCTAGTGGACTGTGCCAGCTGGACTGCCCTAGGGGTACAAACATGTCCTGCGGAGGCCTTCGATGGACGTAATTTGATTTAAGCTATTGAAATTTCTCCTTGTAGAATTTTCCAGGACTACTTACAAAAGAAAACATTTCCTGTGTACTTATTACACTATTAGTGAGTTGTACCCTTTTTATAGGGTACGGCAATAGAGTCTGCAGGCTCATAAAGTAGCACATGTGATATAAACCACCAAATTACTGTGTCAGTGGGACAATTTTTTACATTCCACATGCTAAAATATTAATTATTTCTAATTATATTAAAAAAAATCCAAGGCAAGGCCTGAATAGTCACTCTAAATTAATTGTCTTTTAGCAGCAGACATACTGATACAGTGGTACTTCAAAATGTCCCCCAAATGATACAACTTTGCTTTCTTATAGTGCAATCTTTATACTTTAAAGAAATTGTGCAGAAAGTTGTGAGACAGCTCAATCACCTCCTATGATTATTGGACCAAAAGCAATGCTTTTGGAAAGCCATTTTCCCAGGCAAAGTCAAGCGTCAGTTCACACTGTTTACATTCACTAAAGGTTTTTGTCCTCCAGAATATTTAACTTAAATCTTTGGTATTGTATACGGATGTCTCTTTTGTACTTACCTTGTATAGCACAAGCTTCTGGAAGCTCTTTTTTCCATTTGCAATAAAAATGTTTTTAAAAGCTTAGTTTCAGTTTGCAATATATGAATATGCAAGCTGAAAAATAGTAATGGAAATATTTTTTAGATGAGAGCTCTGATTTTAGTTGTGCTGTCCAAGGACAGAAGAAAAATTAAATTAAGGGTTATACTGAAAGTTGAAACAGATAGAAAGCCATGACGCTTTTTATGGAGGTGCCTCTCTGGGAAGAATTGTCCTAGCCATATGAGACGAGACTGCGGCATTCAGGTTTTGTTAGGAATTGACATTAGAGCTTCTACAAATGAGATGTCCCGAATGAAAGTTACTTGTCTGCAACTTTTTAGGAGCACATGTGAAAGGAGGTGCGTATCCCCGCTTGATCGTTTGTTTATACATCTAAAGGACTGTATAAAACTAATTACCAATTATATAAGAATAATTCCTTAGAAAAAAAGTGAATTTTGACAAATACCTTCTCCCCGAGCACTATTTCTACGTCCCCCACCTCTCTTAGCATTCAAGATTGGCCTCTTCCCAGGTGGAAAAGGCTCCGTGGTGATCCCTTTTAGGGTTAGTAACCAGCGGCAGAAGGCAAGTTCTCGGGGAGGGCTATTTAGAAACTATGATCTGCAGCTGAATTGGTTCAGAAAGGAGAATCATAAGGCTTGCATTGAACTCTTAGCAAAAGAGGTAAATCACTGAAGTTATCCTACTGAATAGCTAATTGTGAGGTGCTCAGAGCTGAGAGGCTGTTTGAAGGCAAAAGGGACCATGAGAAACCATCACAAGATGATCAAACATTGCTACTTCATCTGATGGAGATTCTATTACCTTTTTCACCAGTCAAGTGGGATTTGCTCCAAGTTTTCACTTTTATGCCACTAATGACACCTCCCCTTCTCCTTTGGACAGGTGTGGTATTCCCTTACTTTCCACGACTGGGTCGCTACAATCTCAATTTTCACGAGGCACAGCAGGCTTGTCTGGACCAGGATGCTGTGATTGCCTCCTTCGACCAGCTGTACGATGCCTGGCGGGGCGGGCTGGACTGGTGCAACGCCGGCTGGCTCAGCGATGGGTCTGTGCAGTACCCCATCACAAAGCCGAGAGAGCCCTGCGGAGGCCAGAACACAGTGCCTGGAGTCAGGAACTACGGGTTTTGGGATAAAGAAAAAAGCAGATATGATGTTTTCTGTTTTACATCCAACTTCAATGGTAAGATATTAACCATACCTCCTTCTCTCCTATCCCAGAGACCAATACGTACCACAATACTACGCCCAACTTTTAATCTTATCTACTTAAGAAAAAAAACCAAATTTTGAAGTATTGCTCCAGTTTGAAAAGATGTAATAAATTGTTTAGTGTCATAATTTTTCAAAAATATCCACATAAGTCAAGCAAGAGTGTGTATTTCCACTATTCCTAGGTTTATTGCATCTAATTGTTATCATGAAATAGTTTAAACTGCCCTATTGTATGGAGTCTTTTTCTTATGGCCAAAGATGATGCCACCACTGCGTGCCCTTCATGGGAGATAGATCTCTCAGTTGAAGTAAGACGGGCTCTTGCGTCATGCTCTCCTCCATTATAACGTCAGTGTATTCACAGATGATCAGCAAAGCTCAGGATAAAGAGAAAGCTTTCTCTCTCTGATAAAGAGAAAGCTCAAGATAAAGAGCTTTGAAAGAAAAATAAGTAGAATAACACTGCAAGTGGAAGCAGAAAAAAAGAGATCCGGGTAGCATCAGTGCTGATGACGGATTCGTTGCATTCAACACAACTCCCAACCCTATATCTTGCTCTATCCAGAACCAGCTACATAACGAGTGGGGCCCAGGGCAAAACAAAAATGTGGGCTCCTTGTTCAAAACTTATCAAGAATTTTAAGATGGTGACAACAGAGCATTAAACCAAGCATGGAGCCCTGTGTAACCACACAAGTTGCACACCAGTGAAGCAAGCCCTGGCCTCATCATTTTATACTTTAGGGCCCTCGTGACACACTTTGGGGAAAATAGCAAAGAATCAGGGATCAACAAACATTGTAAAGGGTCAGATGGTAAATATTTTTGGCTCCGTGGGCCACACGGTTTCTGTTGCAACTACTCAATGTAGCTTTGTGCGTTGTAACACAAAAGCAGCTGTAGATGGTATTAAATGGATGGGTGTGGTTGTGTTCTAATGAAGTGTCATTTGATTCCTGTGCTGTAGTTTGCCAACCTCTGCTATAGATGATAGAACCAACCCTCTATTCAATGTTCCAATGGCCTCTACCCTCTCTCTAAATCATATTGTCTCAGTCTAGAAAGAACTGGCAGGCATTAATTTATACTTCAATAATCTATATTTAATGAGGGGCAGGAGGACATCGCATTACAATGTGTAATCAGATGAGAGTCTGATAATATTCTCCCTGAAACGAAAAATCTGAGAAAATCTTCAATCAGCGTGTGTCACTTCTGTCGGTGGATGTCATATTTTATACATTTTATGCATATTTAATACACACTGAAGGAATCTCAGCAATTAACACTATTCAACGAGGTTGAGACTAACTTGCTCTTTCTTGTGAAATCAAGAAACAGTGTCAGGGCTCCCACAGGGGGAAGTTGAAAAAAATAAATAAATTCATCCTCTTTGCTAGTGAGTGAGCAGACGGGGTTCACATTCTGAGTCCGTATTATTTATGGCAAATGACTTCCTGTATTTTTTGCGTTTTCATACTGTAGTCTTTGAACAAGAATAATGCCTTATTGATACCTGTAATGAAAAGGACTTCAGGGCTTTTGATTTTTGTAAATGGACTTTTATGTCAGGAATGTTTTTTGATCCTTTCACATTCAAATTTTTCCTCTCCAGAAACTTGTGCTGGGGTTCAGTCTTGCCACAGCTAGAATTTCAATAGCTCTTGCTTTTAACATGGAATTTTGTCTTCTCTAGTGCCACAGAAGGGCTGTTTCAGTCACTAATTAGCTAACAGAAACTGCATCTGTCACTTCCCTTTTCTTTTTTACAGCTATAAAAGGACATGTCTGAACACATATTAAGGGGCAAGGAGAAAAACTAATTTAAGGGAGAGTGACCTAGGAACACTATATTTAATTGACAATCCTGTGTTCCAAAAACTTGACAGACATTGCTCAATGTCCCATTTCATTGGGAAACACTTCCGTTTTGGGCTCCTTCCATCTCCGTGTGGCTCAGTCGCAGACAGGCCCGTTGACTCTCTCTCCTTCTTTCCACAGGCCGTTTTTACTACCTGATCCACCCCACCAAGCTGACCTATGATGAAGCGGTGCAGGCGTGTCTCAAAGATGGTGCTCAGATTGCAAAAGTGGGCCAGATATTTGCTGCCTGGAAACTTCTGGGATATGACCGCTGCGATGCGGGCTGGTTGGCGGATGGCAGTGTCCGCTACCCTATCTCTAGGCCAAGAAGGCGCTGCAGTCCCACTGAGGCTGCAGTGCGCTTCGTGGGGTTCCCAGACAAGAAGCATAAGCTGTATGGTGTCTACTGCTTCAGAGCATACAATTGAGCGTGCCCCTAGCGCACGTCTGTTTTCAAGTCATTGAGAACATGTGAAAGGTTTTATTTCAATATGAACTCGTGCAAGTTACCAAAACTGTGAGAACCCTTTTTTACTTACTGTAAAGAGTCATTTTCATAAAGACCAATTCATTAATTTGTTTTTGTAAAGCGATCATTCAATATATATTATAAATTAATATAATTTTTAGGGAGGCTCCACAAAAGGAGGCTTTGGAGCCAAACTGTTTAGGCTACACCGTCCCAGTGAAGTATCCTTTCATGAAAGGGGCACGCAATAGTTGAGAATTGCCAGGATTCAATTAAGGAAAGTAAAGCTACTCAGAGCAGCAGCTTCCACAAGCACAAATTTTACACATTTGTACAATTTTGAAATGTACTGCGATAAACAAATTAGAGCGACGGATTTGAAATACAGGCTTCTTTACCATAAACCGAGATTCTGAGAGGTTGCACAAAACTCAGTTTCACAAGGGAACAATCCACACTTTTCTAAAAGTTAATATTTCAAATCTCCGATAGACAGAATATTTTACTGTTTAAAATCCTGCCTTTTTGACCAAAATACGAAATTCATAGGAACTCCAATGCATAGAAACAAGCACAGTTAAAACTCCTTAACAACCCCATTTATATGAAGTAAGAAACTTAAACAAGCAGATAATATTTAACCAATGAGAGATTCCTACATTCTTCTAATTAAAATTACACATGCCTGAGAAGAATCGTTTTATCTTTCGAGTAGCTTTACTGAGTTCTATTTAAATTCTAAGGGCCGTTTGCTAAGCAGCATTTAGCATCTACTCAGGGCAGTTATATAGATAAACTGCTGGACAGAAAAAGTGTAAAATTTAGCAGCTTGACTTTATGTTAGCCTATGAAATGTTACTGTCCTATAAAAATAACTTTAAACTATTTAATATTTCCTTATTTACGTTACATAAAAAATTAAATCATAAAAGGAATGAATAACTATACGTTTGTCTAACCAAGAAGAAAGGACCCAACTTTCAAAATTCTTATTATTCCTATTTGTATATACACTAGAAAGCACAACTAGTGCCTGTGTTTGGGGAAAAAAGTCAACAAAGTAGTTCTAAACCTCCCTCCATATAGAAAATGTGGTCGATGATGTCACTTTCCTTGCTGATCGTCATTAGTCTTAAATGAAGTGCTGAAGCTGTTATCACAGAGTTTACACTAAAATCTTCAGGGCTTTAAGTGAAAAGGTAAGGCCAGCTTCAGAAAAACAACTTTCCGTATTAGCAGCTCCAATCTTAAATAAAGCTCTGTTTTCCTATATTTCTATGACTGTTGAGACCCCACAGGGACCAATATTTGTATTCAAATTACATTTCATGGTTTCCCATTGTTTTACAATGAGTTCTAATAAATGGGATTTAGTATAAGAATCCAAGTATGACATAGCTGGTATGCTTTCATGAATGTTTTTATGTAGATTTTCCTCCCATGAACATGAGTAAATAAATCTGTTTCCTGAATTGATTGTGGTTGCATTTAAAGCTCTGTAATAATTCTAATAAATTTACTCTATAAATGTAGAGTTATGTGTGTGGAAGGTATAGAACAATTGGAAGTCCATGAAACCATAACTATATTCATACGTTATCTAGACAAAATATTGTAAATAAAAGTAGATCACTTCTTTTATCAAAAGCATATCTGGAAATTTTCAGATGCTTTAATATTAAAAGATGACAATATATGCATGCACATTTTTACATTAGGTTGGATATGCAAACTATACAAAAATATAAATCCAAAGAGATTGCGAGGTTTAACTCAATCTCTGCTGATGCAAATAAAATTCGAACTTCTAAATTAAAAATACTTGAAGGGTCTAGAAGAAGATGAAGATATTATTTAAAGAGGAGACCAGCTCCAAACTAGCAACTCTAACACCTCAAATATGGGGATTAGCTCATTGGAGATAGCCCATAACCTGAACGATTATTACCCACGTTACAAGAATTTTATTGGAAATGCAAGTGGGAACAAATTTCTATTGAAGCAGATATAAAAATTTCAGTTATTGCTGTAGAACTCTACCTTTATAATGTTAAGCATAGTAGCATTTCTTAACTTTTGAATACTTACTAGTTTAGGAATTGGTGCTGATCAAAATCTCTGGAGTGACTGTTAACTGATTAAAATCTATACCAATTGCACACCATTTTTCCATCTTGTAAAAAAAATCTTAACAGAATGAATACTGCTGGGCAGACTTTTTATCTTCTGACTTCCCCCAAAGGATCACAATCTCCTTACCCCTTTGGACTCCTACTTGAATAAGAGTTTTTTTTAATGTGCTCATTTTGCCATTTTTCACCAAATGTCTATTTTCCTATTTCATTCTCCAAGATATCTCACTGAGAATGTCTGAAAAAGAAAGGTTATCCTAACACAATTCCTAACGAAAAGTCAGTACAACACTGGCTAATTCAGAAGTTGCTCCTCAAACTTGGCTTCCAAGAGTATCAGAGGGATGAGATGGGAGTCTGGGTTAGGAAATCTTTGTTTGATCATTTTGCCCATAATTAACACTTGTGGCCCACATAAGGAACAAAGTTTATCTGCAAATTTCACTGAGACATCTACATTTGAAAAACCAAACAGAAAGAAATAATTCATATAAAAAGAATAGGAATAAAAACAAGTTAGTCACATTAACACTGGAAGCCATCTTTAAATGACTGCTGCCATATTTTATCACAGTAATTTTTAGTCAGATATGGTATTTGTAAATTTAAACTTTCTGTCATAGAAAGGGGGCCGGTACCTATTAAAGTTTTATTTTATGCAATAATATAGTTGCTTATTATTTTGGCAATTAGAAGCAGACTCAAAGGAGATTCCAATTTGGTTGCTGGCAGCCATACTGGGTTTCTTGATTTCAGTGCTCCAAAGAATATGGTGGTCCCATGGAGAAGCTGACCACTAAGGAGGGGAGGATCAAAAGGGAAGTAGCCATCAGTTTTCAGCGTAGAATACATCAAGAACAAACAATGGATAAGTGCCGTAGTTTTGTTGAGAAGTTAACTGTATCATAGCTTACTACTGCCAGAGCAGCAATGATGTACGACGAAAGCAATGAAAACTACGAAAGTCATTAAGCCACCTGAGTAAAAGAAAATCAGTATTTAAAGGCATTTAATACCTACTGAGTACAAATCTGAGGAGAAGAACCAACTGTATTACAAAAAACAAAAATGTTTTCATTTTCTGTAAGATACAATGAACTGGTAAACAAACATTAAAAGTCAATTTTGTGTTACTGCAGTATCTTTTGATTCTTCCGAGTTGTAGAATATTAGCTGCTATTCTTTGTGTCAAACTCTATAAATACATTATTTTAAGAAAAGACATTTAACCCATCCTTGTTCCGGTACATTCAAGTTCAAATTGTAAACACATAGCAATTTCTATTTCCTGGTATTTGGCAAAGTTAGGGGAAAAGAGAGCATAGCTACAGTGTTGCTAAATCAGCAATAGTATTATCCTGAAATTTATTGGCTTTTTTCTCTTTTTCTATGATTCAAAGCATAATTGTTCTTCTCACTAGGTTAGCAATCCCGAAAGTCTGTGATGATGTTGATCAGATTGATATACTTGAGATACTTTGTGACTTCAATTATTAGTACTAAATTAACAGACAGATCTTTATTTTCATAGTAAAGTCCTTCTCCCTAGCACTTTACACTCCAAAAACAAGGAAGATATTTTTCAATATTTCCATCAAGTCCCTGAATTTTCAATGTGGAAAATAGTTTCTGCATATTCCTGCTATCCAGAAATGGATTCTTGGGTACAAGACTCTATTGCTGGTGCAATGACTTGAAATCAAACACACCTTAAAAGTTTTGAATCATGGAGATTCAGACAGAAAAATGCACTTTAAAATTTTTCTCATACTTATTTGGAATACATTAAACAACCTTGGAGAAGAAAGTCCAAGAATAATATGAAATTAAATCATCTTATTTTAGTGTTTAAGTTCTCACACAGATGAAGGATGTCATCTTCACTTTGCCAGCAAATTTCGTGAATTATTACAGCCTGGGCATTACAAACCCTACTTGGTACTAATAGAAGGGTCCCATGGAGTTTTGTAGTGCTTAAATAAAAAAAAGTTAAACTGCTCAGATGTGATGCCCTTAGTTCCCTACCAAGTGACAAGGCTTAATGCTAAGACTATTTCTGAGTAGAATAGACCCTGTCCAAGATGGTCAGATATGCAAGGAAGAGTAATAAAAGCAAAGGATTAATTTGGGAGTAGGAGGGAGACGAGGATGAAGTAAGAAGAAACTGATATCAAAAGTGTCAGAAAAGGATCTTTCCTTTCCTGTCTTGATTTCTTGGTCCCTCCATTTGGGATTATTTAGAGACACAGTTTAAAACGGCTCTGTAGTCTGCTTCTCAGTAGGTGATATATTCAGGAAACTGACAGCAGGCTACATGCCCCAATCTTAGCAAGGAAATTCACAGCCCACATTTTTTTTTTCACTAAGAAGCAAATAAAGCTTATTTATTTTCTCTATATTTCTTTCAGGCCAATAAAGTTTTGTCACCTCTATAGCCACTCATCATCTCAAACAACTCAGGTCAGCCCAGAAGGTGATTCCATGTCTTTCTTGAAATCAACCAATTTTCCTTCTCGGCTTTTTTCTGTCCACTGGGGCTGTTCAGCATCACGTGCATCAACTATTAAAAGACGGCACTTGGGGCCAGCCTGGTGGCATAGTGGTTAAGTTCACTCACTCCACTTTGGTGGCCCAGGGTTCGCAGGTTCAGATCCCAGGCGCAGACACACGCACCACTCATCAAGCCATGCTGTGACAGTGTCCCACATACAAAACAAAGGAAGATTGCCACAGATGTTAGCTCAGGGACAATCTTCTTCCCACACACAAAAAATGGCTCCTTCATTTAGTTGGTCTCTGACTGTAGACTGAGCTCCATTTATTCAGGGGAGTGTTCCCCAGGTGGAGAGAAAGTTTAGATTCTCCATTACCTAACAATAAAACTGTTGGCTTTCTCCAAAAATGTAGGATTCTTGGATGGTGATAGACTTCCAAGAATACTTTACTCCCATATTTTTCTTTCTAAGGACAGGGCTCAATCTCCAGCTCTTCATCCTGCTTGAACTATCTGGATGTTTTTTGTTTTGGGGGTTTTTAAAAAATGTCTCTCCCTTTGATTTTGGTTAGTGAAAATTCTGCCTGCCCAAACTCATATATATGTAGAGAGCAGAAAAAGATAAAAAGCAACTGAGTTTGCAGTTTTAGAGTCTTTGAAAGGCCCTTCTTTGAAGATACTGAGAACCTTGCATGTGAATCTAAAACAGAGCTGCAGAACCCCTCATTTATTATTCTGATAAATAAACATATTCGCGTGTAGTGATTGCTGTGAGCCCAGGGAAAAGATAAATAAAGTCCTTTGTGGTTCTTCCTGTGCTCGAGTTCTGCCAAACTGAACATCCTTGCTCCGTGGGAAGATACTCCTGTGATGAAAGACAAATTTCAAGAGGCTGAGAAGCGATTTCTGGTGTTCTAATAGAATGTTTTTTAAAAGCCAACCTTTAAGTTCAATATACATGAAAATTCTGTCACCTGTTAAAGCAATTGTACTCGGCATATTGGAATCACCTAGGGAGCTTTGGAAAAACACTGAGGCCTGGGTCTCTCCCAAGAGGTTATGGTCAAGGGTGCAACCTGGACATCACGAATTTTTGCCCCCTGCCTACTCCCCATTAATTCTAATATGCAGCCAGGCTTGAGAACCTCTGGTCTTAAAAGATTTAGGAGGGCAAACCAAAGTCATTCAATTGATATACGATTATATTGATATTTATAGCTCACAACTGAAAATAATATTTTAAAGTAGTATAATTAGTTTGAATTTGATTGAACTTAGAATATTCTTCACATGTCAATATTTCATTTGATTTGCTCTGTTTCTGCTAATGATGGCCCCCAGTACATTAGCATGTGTGTATCTAATAAGCTATCATCTGCCTGCCTACCCCATTGTTGTCACTCCTCCTGTAAAAGCTACTTTACAGGGGCCAGCTCGGTGGCGCAGCAGTTAAGTTCACACGTTCCGCTTCGGTGGCCCAGGGTTCACCGGTTCGGATCCCGGATGCGGATATGGCACTGCTTGCCACGCCATGCTGTGGTAGGCGTCCCACATATAAAGTAGAGGAACATGGGCATGGATGTTAGCTCAGGGCCAGTCTTCCTCAGCAAAAAAGAGGAAGATTGGCAGCAGATGTTAGCTCAGGGCTAATCTTCCAAAAAAGAAAAAAAAAACACTTTACACCCTTTATGTATTATCCTGATATCAAACTCTTTCCCATCTAAAGCACTGAAATCCAAGGGCTGTAACAATAATTGTATAAAATATTTTGGGGACAAGAATTCTAACTCCACACTGAAGTCAACAGCTTCTGAGATTTTAGTTACATCTCAGAAAAAAAGGCCTATCCCCACTGTGAACTTTACATTACAAACATGGGCCCTCAGCCAACACAATGCTGGCAAGACAGAGAAGAGGATTGGCAGGTACAGAGAAGGGGGTGACAAAGAAGAAAGAGAGAGGAAAGGGAGGAGAGGGGAGAAAGAACTCTACCCTAGTCCTGAGTAAGGATACACAGTTTGATGAAATCTGTTTACCAAGTGCCAGAGACAACTGTCTACTTTTTAAAACTCTAAGTATATACATTAGAATATATAAATACTGCTGTTTTCCAAAAGCATATTTATTTTATGGGATCATGCTTCTTGGAAACATGCATCCCTTTTTACTTATCACTATTTCAGTCATCAAATGAAAGATACTGGGCTATTTATCATCTGAAGACACAGTACCATAAAGTGGTTAAGATCACAGACACCACCAGAGTTCAAATCTAGGTTTGCCACATACTGTCTCTGAGCAAATCATATAACGTTCTTGGCCTTGGTTTCCCCATCTGAAAGTAGAGATATTAATATGAATGACATCATTAATGCTTGCCTCTTTGGGTTATAAAATTTGAGTGAGTTAATATATTTTGGTAATAGCTAACTTGATACACCACACTGTGCTAAGTATTTTACACATACAATGTATTTAGCCACTTACCCCTGTAATACAGGTATTATTACCTACATTTTTAAAATGAGAAAACAAAATCCCAGAGAGGTTAAATGACTTGCCCTAAGCCACAGAGCTTCTTGTAAGTAGCAAAGTAAAGATTTAAATGAAGTGGGTGGTTCAAGGAGGCACCCTCTTAACCACTGCACCATACTTAACTTCATGGAAAATGATGGAACAACTCCTGGCACATAGTAAGCACTCTATAAGTATTAGTTCTTATTATATTATCTTCTATATGTAAATTCAAAAGTCAAATAGAAAAACAGCCCTCAGTTTCTTCATCTGAAAAAAGAGATGATAATATCAACATTGTACATTCTTTTTTCTCATAATTGAGATTATTTGAAGATATAAAGTTCATTATCATCTGTAATAACATACTACCTTGGAATATCTTTGTTGTTCATACTATTACTATGTAAATCTACAATATATAATTATTTAAATTTTTGTTTTCACATATTCTTGGTCATTAAGTTAAATCATAAATTTCCAAAATCATGGGCTATAAAATACTATTTTAATAATCCTCCACCCTCACATCAAAGGCTAGCATAGGGCTAAAGATGTAGTTTCAAAATGAATAATATTTTCTTATCATAAATTAATACATATTTTTAGTAAAAATGCTGAAAAACAGAGATAAGAACACAAAAAAAATGAAAATCACTCATAATCCAAATACCCAAGGGGGAGAAAAACACTGTTAAATTTTGTTTTATAATTTATTTTCCACTACGTACGTGAAGAGGTCATAGTTTCTAATAAAAATTAGATCATCATTATAGATTCTAATTAAACATGCTCAATTAATTAATTAATTGATTATAGAAAATATAAACTGCATGAACTATGTCATTACGAAAACCATAAGTGATTTCCTAATTGGCTTATGGATCTGGTACAGCTATTTGAGTCTGCTACAACTCATTCTGATGAAGTGAAAGACGTGAACGATACAATTCAATAAGAAATGAGCTTGAAATGTCCTTTAGCTGCCCTTCACCTTCCTTGACTCTGTGGCTCCTCCAGAGAGCACATGGCCTGGCATTGGCAGAGGGGACAGGACCTGCCCAGTCCTTCCCTAGCTTTAGAATGACAAACAAAAGATGAGTGGCAAAAGGCGTGGAGACTTCCTATCTGAATACTTCCTGTGCAAAAGAATGAATAAAGTTCTATTTTATATCCTCTTCACTGGGAAGAATAATTCTAAATTATAAAGAGAAGAATGATAACCAATGACCTGACTGGATTTAAAAGGATAAATGTTAATTAGAAAGGTGCACTAACAATATAACAACAGTTAGTTGACACCAAAAAGATATAGGAAACTGCTGACATGGGCAAATTCATTGAGAATTGGCTGTCTATTTAACAGTCAGTGGAGGAAAGTTCAGGCATCAGAGTTGGAGGGTTTGGTGGGAGAGCGCTGTCCAGGATGAACCAGTACAGTGTAACGGCCTCCGGAGACTGCTGCCTGAAGCCTTAGAGAGTCCATGCAGGCAGCTCTCCCTGGGACAATTGGTCTGCAGAGATGCTCTCATCTTTTATCGAGAGCTAAAGCATCACTTCACAGGTCGGTTTGGACATGCAATGTAAATAAACTCCCTCCAGGCTCGTTTGAAATACTGCAAAGGTAAATAAAATGCTGAAACTATAATTAAAGCTTACTCTTATTTGAAATGTAAATATCTAATGACTCTGCACATATAGAAGCCTTTAAAAGACTCAGAAACTTACAAGTATACAGTATTGGTTTTAGGCTATGAAAGTTATTCCGTTCTATGAAATGTTCAAAAACGGCAATTAAAAAAATGTGTGTTGTCTTTAGAATCTTAACTATCTGCAATCAATTAATTAATATGCTCAGTAAAACCTGAAGGAAATACACTAATATATTCACGGGGGTTATCCTTCTTCCTTCTACTTCTAAAGTTTCCACAGCAAAGATATATTATACAAAATTTATTTAACAAATTAATGTCACAATATTAGTACATTCTCATTGGAGCCTTATAATTTCCAGAAAATATTGGATAAAAATATTCTAGACTTGATTCTATAAACTCCCCCTGACTATGTCATTCCCTATTCCAGCTCTGCCACAGTAAAGCCATCCTGGATATATGTTGGTGAGGACTTGAACTACCTCCAGTGTTTCTCCAGAAGTGCCATGGGCGTTTTGGATAAAATGGTTCATTACTATTGTGGGTTTATCTCATCTTTCCCTTATTCTTAATTTCCCCTACTCCCTTTCTTACTAACATCCCTTACTCCTCCAGCCACTCATTGCGAGTGATTACTCCTTTCCGATCATTTTAGCAACTCAAAATACACCACACACACATTTCCCTACATCATCAAGATAGGCAACAGTACTTTATTGAGAACTGCCTGAGATTTCTTGCACAAGGTGGTTGATCAGCGTAGGAGGGGAACCAGAGAAAATGCAATGCTCCCCAGCGGAGCTTTGTTACATTTTCTACAAGGTGTCCACAACAGGCTCCTACCTTAATGTCCACCAGAGCTAGATGGTCGTGCTTTTCCTCCAAACAAGCCACCTCTCAGGAACTCAGTCAAAGTTGACCTTCTCCAGGAAGCCCTGAATATTTTACCCAGACCTAATCTCTTATCTGCTGCAGCCCTTTTATGACTGCCTGAAATTAGGAAAGAAATAAGCTCATCTCAGCATTTATCCTATTGGTTAAGATTATTGGTTGATCAAATGAGTTAACGTGTGTAAGTGCTTCAAAGAGTGCTTGGCACTAGTAAGTGTTCAATAAATGGCATATTCATCATTAACCATCATTGTCATTATTATTTATGATATCCTTTGCAAGCACACTATATCAAATAGCAATTTTGTCCAAAGGCCCAAGCCTAGAAGCTTGTAATGATTACCCCTAGTCTACTGTATGCCATGCTCTGTACAAAACAAATTATTCCTTCTTCAATCGGGTGATGATCAACTGAAGACCTAAAGAGTTCTTGCTCCACAGTCAAATTTTGGGTCTTTGTAAGTTGTACCCATTTTTCCAGTGGATAAAGATTCTGTCTTTGGCAATGCATTTTTCAAAAAAATTACTAAAACTTTCCAAAAATATATGTTTTTACAAACATTTGTTGAGGTGCATAAGCAAATATAATGTAAAATTTATGTCATACATCTTCCTTTAGAAATTTTCTGCATGGGCTGAACTAGTTGAATTTTCTTAAAATATAAGCCTAGTACATTTGAACCAAAAATATTTTTTTCTGGCTCAGCCAACCTTTCTGTAGAAAGTGAAGCTTTTTTCTCATTGATCAAAGACCATCCCTTTAGAATTCAAAATTAAAGTCAACTGTCTCAAAATCGCTCACTGTCAATTACATGCATGAAAAATTTGAGACACCTTTAAACGGTCATCCTGGGACACCTGTTGTCTGGGCCTGTGTTGGTATCGACTGCAGTCCCTTAGTGAAAGTTAATGCAGTGTGGGTAGTTAGTGGGGGACAGTATTCTTAATAATGATTTGTAAAAGTTCTAAAATTAGTGTTTGCTGGACAAACTATGATAAACTGAAAGTTTGTTGTGTCTGACAGAGGACTTGGACAACTGTGTTCTGACGTATGACTTCTCTGATGTAGAAACGCTGCAGGTTTCTGGAGATTAAATGCCATCCACAGTTCCCCACTCCCAGCAGCATGTGCACTCAGAGACCGCTCACGGTGGAGCTCAGTACAGGTGCAGCTGGGTTGAGCTGGAGGCAGCTGAAGAGGTGTGTCTGACGTGATAATGAAAATAATTCCACCATGAAAATACGGTTTGTTACTGTATAGTCTGTAGACTTATCTATAAAACACTGCATTTCCTTAACGCAAGAACTTAACTACTGAGAATGTGCTTCCCTGCTAACCAGCAAATGAGAAAGGTCACTCAGGGCAGAAGACTTTTTTGGATTAAATTAAAATCTATTTTATAGGTATGGTTTAATTTTAGGGAAAGTATTTTTAATTTAATTATTAACAAGTGTTTGCATCCTTTTTAGTTCTCTCTAAAGAGAGGAAAACATGGAGCATAAGGCTGAAAACAGGTCCATTCATTAGTCCTTGCTAAGTAGCTGCATAGTCTGGGTTGCCACATTTTATGTCCCAATTTAAAAGTCATTCAAGTTCAAATTCTTTTCAGTTGCAAATATGTTCAGGATCCCTAGGGAGTTTGTGACTGAACCAGATGGCTGGCAACTATGTGGAGTGCCACCTAATCTAACTTTTTATCTTAAAATAATTGAGTTTCTCCTCTTCACGTAGCCTTTATTGGAGAGCAGATTGTGTAAGGGGAAAACGTCATGGATGCTTGTTCAAGTTTGGTTGGGTGATTTAATGAGTCAGGCTTGGGAAATATGGGAAGAAATTAGGATCATAAGATAAATTTCCAAGTCCTCAGGAACTCTTCAGCTTGCTCAATAAATGAGTGGAAATGCACATAACTTGTCCGGTGGAACTGGCAAAAGCCCACAAATTTTAAAAGCAGATCAGCTTCTAGGTTTCACTAAAATGTTCTCTGATTGGACTAGTCAGACAATGTTGTGTATTTCAGCAGTTCTTAAACTATTTTCTGCCACCTCACACACAAAACAATATAGAGGTTCGTGATGGGATACATCTTTCCTCTCAAATACTGGATTTGTTGACTTGTACCCCAAGGGCTTCCTCTTTTCCCCAAGTGCTCAGGGCAGACACAAGTCACCCATACAGAGCCTTAAAAAGAAAGCTAGGATGCTCAACTCTTCAACAACAATCTGGCCTTTCGGCAGGCTGAGAGATTCAAGTGCAGGCTTGCAGAAGGGGATACTGCTCCCCAGGATTAGAAAAATGATGCAGTGGGTGAGAGGAGAGAGAACTAGAGCCTGCCATGTGGACAGGAGGGTGGGTGAGGAAAACCAGAGAGAGGTATGGGCCTGAGTCAGTGCAGAATTGATACCCTGTAAGGCCACCAATCACCAGAATTCAGCCCACTGCCTATCCATCAACCATCCACCAAGGCTTGAGCCCCAGAACTCTGCATAGCCCCTTACCCAACCCATCCAGAACAGAGGAGACTTGTATACCTTGCAGAGGAGTGAGAAAGCCCCTTCCTAGAGCAAAGAGGGGCCATACACAATGGGAACTGTGGCGGAACACACAGCCTGTGTTTAACTCTTTCTCGGGATTCACATACAGTTAAAAACAAACAAACCAGCAATGACAACAAAAATCCATTAACCACACACCAATAAGGATGGCTCAGAACGCGATGGATACAGTTACTGGTTGCAAATGACGTCCACCTTGGAATTCATAGAATACAGCAGAGGTTTTGTTCTGTTTTTCCTTACAAATTCAATCAAGCCAGTGTTTTCTATTCTCACATAATATATCTATTTAGCATGCCCACTTCAAGCCTTTGTCTCATTTTTTTCCGCCATTTTTCTCAGTAATTCTCACATTTTACTTCACTTAGTGTGGGCTGTTTCTTTCTCCAAGCTTCTAAGAGCTATCTTCATAGAGTGTTGGCACCCTGTCCCAGGTCCTTGAAAGGGTGTTAACTCCTGTGTCACAGGAAAGTGTTCCCATATTGAAAAACTATCTCCTACCCAACTTTACATTCCACTCCCCAGAGCCAGCACCTTCGGAATCTAGTCCAATCCATGGTCTCCCAACTCCTGCGGGGACACGCTGTGTAAGTGCCACAGCTTCTTCCAGGTGCGGTCTCTTTCTTCCCTCAGCAGGCCCAGCACTTTCCCGTCCAGGTTATGTTGTGACTCAACTCTAGCAGTTGATCTGGTTTCCAGTAGCAGGTGGGGTTACATCCTAAGCGGAGGTGCTTGCTATCTCCTGGGCAGAAGCCTCTGTACCATCTTCAAAAAAGTGGCAGAGCACTAGCCTCCTAGAGGGAGGAGTGGGTCACTTTTACAGGCTCAGAGGGTTCAGAGAGTTAATGAACCTCATGCATTAAACTTAAGTCTGCACTCGGCTCAGACATTGATACACAGACTTGGGGTTGGGATTTCCACATTCCTTCTCTGAAGCTTTGCTACTCTCCTAATTAAGCCCTGAGCCTGAGCCTTAGCTTTTTCTGCCTTAAAGTACCAGAAGGTAAGAATTGCTTTATATGCTTTCAAGCACACCTTCTGACTGTCACACTTTGCCTTTAATTGGTGATTAATCACCCTCAGCTCTTCTTTCTCTTTCTCCAATGTATCAATGACCACCAGCAACAGGCATCCCGCTCCATAGCCCTTATAATTACCATTTCTCCCTGAATCCCTGAAACTCTTGAGATACTGGACCCAGCAGTGCATTTCCTTCACCAAAATCCATCACAATTCACCCCAATGAATTTCACACACACACACAATGAATACCACAATTACAAGACTATGGTAAGCCAGGGGCTCCCCATACTCTACCTGTGAGCAGCAATGGGTCCTCTGTGCCAGCCGGCAACACAGGAGGCAGCACCAATATTCCATTGCAGTCTACTTTTGTGGATTACTCCTGTCAGGGACTGTCTTAGGTCTACTCTTCCTGGAAACAGATTCTGAGATGTAGATTTGTACGCAGGAAGTTTATAGCACACTGCTCTCAGTAATAACGTTTGTGAGCGAGCAACAGAAGCAGAATTGAGCAGAGGGAGAAGCTGAATTGCAAGGCCCTTGCAACAGAGGTTTCAGCCAAGTGCACAGAGCTAGGATGACCCTTCAGTGTTGTCCTGAATGGAGGGAAGGGGCAAAGGCTTTACATCCCTGAACTGACCAATCCTTAGTGTGGGCTGTTCCAAGGAGAAGGCTCTTCAGCAGAGGTCAACTCCTAGTGAGAAACTCAGATGTGAGTTTTCAGCAGCCAACATGCCTAGCAGCTGGGAGAATGAGTGTCTCCTAAAATCAGGTTCTTTCTCCTCTGCCCTAGGGCCGTTAGTATCAATTCCCATGCTTGTTGCTGTTTTTTGATCACCTGAATTGTCAAAGTCTTACAAATCTTTTTTTGTCAGCACTGTCCTCTCGAGTCACACTTCGTACTCCCCCTGTGGCATGCTGGGACCTAACTGTAATTACAGATTTGAAAACAAGGAGAGAGACAAAGGGTCGGCTGTGAGGAGAGTCACCTCATCCTTGCAGCATAATGATCTCAGGGGAGGTCGTTTTAGGTTTCTAGGCAAGGCAGGATCAGCTTCGTCAATAGGAAAGGAGGGTCACCATGCTGGCAAAGGAGATCCTGTGGGGACCAGGACACTCAGCATCATCCAAACACTCCCTTTCTAGTCCTCATGATCTTTCTCTTTCCCAGCTAAAGAAGACATCTGGCAAAGCTGCAAATTCAACTTACCTAATCATCGGCAACTCCCAGGTCTTGTTTTAGCTATTACAGCCCTGCGGTTATAAAAGATAAAAAATTATTTTAAGATAATACGAATCCTCTGACCATGTCTTGAACCAAAAATTAAAAATCATAGTTTATAAACTTTTTCTTTGCAGCCCTGAAGAGCACTCAGAAGCAGCCAGCCTGTATCATTTCTACTAGAAAGAATTGTAGACAGAATGCTAGAAAGAATTCTGCACAGTACTGCAATAACATCAAAGGAAATTGTGTGTGCCATCATTGTGCATCAGAAATACAGTGTCCAAAAGAGGATTTTTGTGACTTCCACAGAGTTAATTTACCTTCGTAATTCATCTTATAGGTCAAATGAGTGGTTTTCAAGATTCTGATGTACATTAGCCATGGAAATAAAATACTTAAGTTTTTAACAGCTCTTTTTTATGCATTCTGTTCAAACAAAAATCTAAAGCTATAGAATTGCACAAATAGTTTTATGAAATGATAATTACCTTCAAGAAATAAACATTTTAAGTAAACAATTTCCCTATAAGCATTGAAGAGGAACTTAATTATTTTTCACATATATACCTTTTTTAAAGTTGAGAGCAGGGAAAATTCCTAAAATTTTAAAGTGAATTCTAAACTTTTAGTATTGGCAATAACCTCATGATATCCCAGGACTACTGCTGAGAAGTATGCTGGAGAAATGGGATGAAGTTTAGCAGCCAGAGATACAAAACAAACATGGTCAAGTAACCAAAGACTAGGCTAAGAGAGAATTAAAAAAAAAGCAAAAAAGGGCTGGGGCAGGCCCATGGCCAAGTGGTTAAGTTCACACACTCAGCTTCGGGGGCCCAGGGTTGCGCTGATTCAGATCCTGGATGCGGACACGGCGCCGCTCATCAGGCCATGTGGAGGCCATGTTCCACATAGCACAGCCAGAGGCACTCACAACTAGAATATACAACTATGTACCAGGGAGGGGGAGATTTTGGAGAAGAAGAAAAAAAAAAAAAACGCACAAGAAGATTGGCAACAGATGTTAGCTCAGGTAACAATCTTTAAAAAAAAAAGAAAAAACAGAAAAGCACTTTTGCAACTTCTAAATGTTCTTTAATTTTATGATACATATATTAACATTCTGATGAATATTTTAACACCTTAAAATTGTGCTTAAAGGGGTAAAGAACAGGTATCAGAACACTTACAAATATTTTTATTCTTGTCTTATTTGCATATGTCTCTCAAGGCCAAAGAAAGCGCTGTCTTAGCAATTCTACAAAGCTTTGGAGTTCCCAGCAGACTGCATGAACTGTCTTTGCAAGTGAGAAGATGAGTAGTGTGCAATATAAACTTAAAAGCGAGCATTAGGAATGCCTCTTCTTAAATGTCTTTTGGCGTCTATTGTTCAACCATGCCTCTGTTTCTTCTCTACTTTTGACTCTTTTCTCCCCAAATCCATGTTTATTCCTAATGCACAATCACTACACTATCTCTTTAGTTCACTGCCTCCAAGCTCTCATCTTTCACCCCAGTCTAATACATAAATGGTTTCCCTAAATCCACTTTCCTCTTTAACAGAAATTCCACAGTCAGTGGTTAAGATCATTTCTTCAACTCACTGCTGAACCAAAAATCTATAGCCCATTCATATATCTACCTAAGTGAAATTAAATCCTCCAATTTGTTGACACAAATAATCCATAATCAGTCTATAAATCAAAATTGGGGTGAGTTTATTATGAGCCAGATCTGAGGACTAGCCTGGGGCCTTTCTTCCCCAAGGAAAGAAGGGCACCAAAGAAGTAGAATGTACAGCGTGGTTATATACCATCTTGGAACAAAGAGCATACATCACATATGACAGGAATGTCCCTCTTACAATAGTCATGAGATTACATTGCTGACACAGTAGATCAGTGGTCAGCAGGTCAGTGGTGGTCACAAGGTGAGTGGTCACAAGGTGAGTGGTCACAAGGCGAGCAGAGCAGGTCAGTAATTAATCCTTAGTTTAGGGAGAGACGCTAATCCTTAAAGAAATGCCAATATGGGGGAAGTTACATGCCTGTCTTTAAGGGCATCATTCTTGTCTTTGAGACATAGTAAATATTTAAAGCTGATTACAATGCATGCTCCACAGGCCATGTCAGGCCCTTTTGGAAAAACAAGGTCAGGTGGAATTAGTTTTAAACCAAATAGCTTCCTCACATACCCCAATATATCCTATTACTTGTCATTTATTTATCAATTTGGACATTAAAGATATTCCTGATCCTCAAGGAGATAGCTTGGAAGAAGCTTCTGCCCAAGGGCTTCTCCTGCTGTGACCTTATTGTCTGTATTCTCTGCTTCTCCTCTTTTGTGTCCCAAACTGGCTTCACTGATTGTGTCACGTCTTTATGTTAGGGATCATATGCCAACTATGGAGAAATACCCTTCAGCCATTATTAACACAGTTCAGTTTTCCTGGAAAATGTGTGTTTCCAGTTTGTCTGGAGCCCTGCGGGGCCAGACTCTGAGAGGTTCACTGTCTGCTAGTTCCCATCTGCGAATGCTCCCTCCGGGGATACCCAGGAGGACTCAGGCCGGGGCTTTCTCTCTGTGGCCATACTGGTCACGGTTTCCACAGACCATTGTAAGCTTGGCAGGAGGAAAGCAACTTTCAGGTGGATGTTCCTTCAAAAACCTCCCGTCATTTCTAACAAATCCTATACTCTGTGACTACGTCCTGTAAAACATCAACCCCTGTCCTCCCGCCCGGAAGACCCTGAAGTTTCCTATATGTTGGCAACATGCTTGAGCAAAATCATAACAGTAACAAAGAAAGAAGCAAGGTCTGTGTCATCAAGAAAGATAACTAGTAAATATTATTTGGTGGAGAAAAACAAAGATAAAACACCAGCCTAAACATTTTCTATCTTTATCATGGAAAAGGGTTCAGATAAAAGCATTTTCAGAGCACAAATCTTTCCATAGTTATTCTGCCCACTAAATTTAATTCAAATATATTCTCTCAGCAGCTCCTTAAAAATACTTAAGTTATGCAAACGAAAACAATGAATCAAACATGGCCCCTTCTACAGCGATAACAGCCAAATTTAGCTTCTTCCACAAGCCAATTCTCAGATACTTGCAACATTATCCTCAGGTTCTGATATATACAGCAAATTAAAAGCCCATTTAGTAAGTTTACTTGACAGCTAAACTGTCTCTAAGCAGCCCTAGGCAAAGGATACAATGGTCTGGTTCTTTCACAGAGAACCGTAATGTGCAAACAACTCTACAGTGTTTAGTCTCACGCTCTTTGGTCTATAGGCTCTGCCATCAGTAATGTCTCCATAGGCAAAAATGGTGTGTAGCCCTATTTGCCAAGGCAATAAAGACCCGCTCAGAATAAAGTGTCCACGAACACGCAATTTATTAAAACGCAAAGGAATTATGTGAGAGTCACCTTCTCAAAAATAGTCATTCTACATTTGACCTTCACCAGTGAATAACGGGGTTTCGTTGGAACATAATTGCATAACTTAAACCACGTGCACTCTGTACAGTACCCTTCACAAAACCCAAGGCAATCCTTGATAAAATAAGCTGAAAGCTCCCAGGTTAAATAAGCAAACGGAGAAGTGTTTAGGGATCTATATTCATTGATGATTTTTAAAGTGCTCCTAGAATTGAAGAGCCTGTATAGCAGATTTGGCTTCTTTCCCCTCTGACAGATTTGGATGGTTTTTCATGTCTCAGAGAACTGTCCCCTTAGCTCCACCTCAGACCTGGATCTGCATTTCTAGGGCTCAGGTGTTGGACCCCTCGGTTCCCAAATGGTCTCTATCTGCTCATCCTGTGCCTTCCCATCTCCTACAACTTGGAACTTCTTGACAACTGGGCAGATCTCTCCCCAAAGCACATTTTCTTTACATGGGAACATATTTACAGATAACATACACTCATATATATGCATGTATGATTTGGCCTGAAATTGCAAGTCATTCACTTGGGAGCATTCACCTGATCCCAACGTCCCCTCCAGTCACAGATCCCACCAAACCTACCCCATTCCCTCAGGCCCCACATACACCCATTCCTGCCAAGAATGCTTGCTCCCACTCGTCCTCTCTATAAAACTCCCCAAGGCCTTTCAAGAAACATTTGGATATCACTGTTTCAACAGGTCTATCCCAACTCTCCAGACAAGGTTAGAAACTCCATCTATCCTTCCATGGTTCCGCATATAGATGACTGCATTGCTGCGATTGTAGGTGGTGGTGTTTTTTGTGGGTTGTTTTTTTTTTAACATATCTGCCTTCCTGGTACATTATAAACTCCTGGACAGCAGGAGCTATGCTTAATTCTCCTTCGTATCACCATGCATCTGCACTGTTTGAAAACACCAATTTAATTGAAGTGCCTATTGCATAGGCCCTAAAATGGGGGCTAATCCTCTCATGTGATAGGAAGAAGGAAGAAACATTTCTGCTTTGAGATCTAAAATGCCTGTATAGAACTACTACATAGTTCTGTTGTATTGTGTAAAGATAATGTCCCTGCGATCGGAGAAGCAGGAGCAAAAGAGAAATAAGTGAAATTAAGTGTTTGGATGAACCATCGAAGTCCTAGAAAGTGTGACTAATTTTGGAGGGATCTTTGAGATTTTGCTAATAGATGTGATTCTTTTCCCGGAAAATGTCTGCTTGTGCACATGGCTGCACACACACACACACACACACACACTCTTCATTGTCTTTAAGATAGTTTTAAAGGATCTTTTCCACTTAAAAGCCATCCATAAATTCTAGTAGAGACCTTTGTGCTAGTATCTTCAGGCTGTAGATTAAGAACCTTGAGCCTTTGAAAATGATGTGAGAGGATAGAACTCTGCAATACAACAAGGAAAGAGTGAACTTTTGGAGGAAGTGAAAGAAAACTGTGGGAAAGAGGGATGACGCCCCTTTGGACCACTCTGGCTCAAAGAACTTTTGCCTCCGTGTTTGAATTTTATTTTAAGTCGTATCTGGTTTGTAATTACAACTAGCTGTTGAGGCAGTGTGGTTTTTGTTGTTATTGTTGTTTCTTTATGAAACAAAGAGATACAACTGATTACCCCTTTTCATCTCTGAAGGCGAAAGCTGAGAACTTGAGGAGCAGGCTTTTTCTGGGGGAGATGCCAAAGTTGTAGAGTGGGGAGCAGGATGGAAGAAGGCGATGACTTGGAGAGAAGAGAGTTGAGATGTTAAGCATATTTTCACCATTTAAATTCAAGATTGGAGGAGGCTTGCAGTCCTTAAATCTTTTTAATAGAAATAGCTTTGAGTAGGAGCAAGCAAACAAGATGGAACATGGAAGGAAAAAGAAAAACAAGCTTAAGCAAATGAGATGCAGAAAAATGTTAAAATTATATGAGAGGCTTAACATAAGAAACTACTACTTAGAGGAAATATGACATGTTAGCAGTTAGAAATAAAAATACGCTATGTCTACAGACTAGAGAAACCACTGCAAAGAGTAGATGCTTTCATTCTAGTCACTGCAATTCAGCAAGCCCCAGGGTTTCTTCTTGATCCCTTTCAGCTTGCCAGGACACAATTTCTTTCTGGAGACTTCCAAGGATTCTGCCTGATATTCACCATCTAACAACATAAACAATAACAGGATGTTATCATTTATTTAGCACTCTCACTGCACCAAATACTGAGCAAAGGACTTTATATTTACATGATGTCACTTAGCCCTCACAACCATTCCACGAGGCATGTGTTCTCACTACCCCAGTTTGCAGATTAAAAAAATGGAGGTTAAGGAAAATGCTAACTTTCTCAAGGTCAAACAGCTGATGAACGCAAAGACAAAAGGATGTCTTTTCCCAACACACGTTGACCTGGAAGGCAGCTGCAAACTTTAACTAACGGGTTAGCGGGTTAAACTGAAACATGGAGGCTGGAGAGTAAAATGATTTTTCTAACATTATGGCAGACAAAGAAAATAGTCTAGAAACCAAAAGAAATTTCAACATAGCTTAGATTCTTTGTTTGAACAATGCTTCTTCTTCTTCTTCTTCTTCTTCTTCCTCTTTTTGGGGGGGGCAGGGTGAGGAAGGTTGGCCCTGAGCCAATCTCAGAGGAATCTATTGCCAGTCTTCTTCTCTTTGCTTGAGGAAGATTGTTTTTGAACTAACACCCGTGCCAATCTTCCTCGACTTTTCATGTGGGATGCTGCCACAGTGTGGTTTGATGGTTGGAGCTAGGTCCGTGCCAGGGATCCCAACCTGCAAACCCTGGGCCCCCAAAGCTGAGCACGTGAACTTACCTGCTATGCCACGGGGCCAGCACCTGAGCAATGGTTCTTAGAATCTCATTTCTCCCCCTTCCCTTTCCTTACCAACCCACAGCTATTCTGATACTTTCTCACACTAAACATGCTAAAAAACCTCCTTTCTCAGTCTTAGCCATCCTCTCTCTGGCCCTTTTCCTTCTCTTCTCTTGCCCACACTTCTTACCCTTCTCCAGATTTTGAATCACAAAAGCCAGCTATGTGGGACCTCTGTTCCAGTAAGATGAACACGCCCTCTCTGGAGGGAACATCATTCCTGGCACCCTGCAGGCACAGCTTAGTAGGCTAAGCACACCCTGCAACTAAGGTCCACGCCCCACCTTGCCCCAGGTATGTTTGGGCAGCCCCCAAACTATACAACCAACCAGCAACTGTGCAAAGGACACTGGAAGACCTCTCCTCAAAAGAAAAAGGAAAAGGAAAAATGAGGTTGGGGGGAAAGCCAGACCACTCCTCAGTTGACAGGGAGAAGAAAAAGCCTGAGAGCTGCCATATGTTAGTCATTTTCGTTCTGTGACATTTGTTTGTTTATTTTTTCCTTCCACTAGCTTTAAATGCCATGAGATTTGGCCTTTATTTTGTAGTAATAGGAAACCACTGAGGAGATTTGATGACGAGAGAGACTTAAACTTATAAATATACATTGGAAGACAGTCTGGCCATAAGATAAAGGATACATTGGAGAAACGAAGGGTGATGATGACAAGAGAGAATTTTCTTTCCTTTTTTCTGTTTTCTCCTCACCCTTGGGAGTCTATGCAAAGACGCATACTCAGTCAGAGATATTGTTATGAAATAATGCATTGAAGTTGCACTATGGGAGAAGGTCAGTATTAGCAAGAGAACTCAAAGTGTGTTTTAGTTACACTCTGACAAATAAAAATGGCAAGCAATAGGATATATTGGAGTATATGAGGAAGCCATTTGGTATAAACCTAATTCGGCTTGACTTTGTCTTTCCAAAAGGGCCTGACCGAGGCCGTTGAGCATGCATTGTACATCTGCTTTAGAGATTCCCTATGGCAAGAGCAAAGGCCCTTGAGAGAAGAGCAAAGGCCCTTGAGATAAAGGTGCAACTTCTCTCCCCCTCCCAACATTGGCGTCTCCTTAAGGATTAAGTATCTTTCCTTAGGCTAGAAACTGATTGCTGTGCTCACTTGTGACCGTCCAGCTTGAGACAATAGACTTGACTCCTGCTACGCCCTCCGAGAGAGCAGACCCACTACCTGCTGTGTCCATCAAGCTCTGTGCCGACAGGGCGATCTTGTGACTATTGTGGGAGGGACATTTCAATCATATGTGAAACACCCTCTTTGAGGGTATATAACCACCCTGTGTACCCCCACCTCTTTGGAGTGCTCTGTTCCTTTGTGGAAAGACTCTCCCGGGTTATAATCCTAAGATTTAAACTCAGAATAAACTCACCCAAATTTTCATTTATAGATTGGTTGTGGATTATTTTCGTCAACAACTCTATTTATAATCATGGCTGAGACATCCACTTGGAACTCTCAGACACAACTGGATGAGATTTCAGGGTGCTAGACCAGTGTCTGGCACACAGTAGTCAATATTTATTTATTTTATGAACAATTTTCCATTGCAGGATTGAATACATGAATAAATGGGATTGGTGGTCCTGAGTAGGCAGGTGGGGACAAGGACTTGTGACACAAGTTGTTACTGTTACATGACTTTGTCTATTCCAATAGGTTGGTGGTACCAGAAAAAGTGGGGTTTTGATTTAATAACTGTGGAAAGTTAAAAGAAAATCAAGTTTGAGGGAAGCATAATGATGTTGATTTAGGATGTTGGTTGAACTTTAGGGCTAGAATGCTTTATTATCGCTGTAACAACCTGCTACTCCCACACATAGATGAAGAACTGAATTACTATCCCTTATTTATTTGACTATATATTATTGGTGACTACTTTGGGTCAGGAATTATAATAGGGATTACACAGAGATGACAAGGAGGAACAAAGATCAGCCATACTTAAACTAGACATGAAGAATTCATAGTCTGGGATAAACAGTATAATACAAGGTGACTGGTGCCATAATTAAGATATATATTGAGTTGTGGTAGATCAAGGTGGAAAGGAGTGCATAAGCTACGAGGGTGGGGGACAGGGGAGCACTCCTCATGGATGAAAGAGCATTTTGTCACTGACACTGTTTAGGATTGCCAATGCATGGTGATAATAAAAAGCAGGCTGAACTTTAGTCCATTTTATTATTGTTTTTAAATTCTTCACAGACATTATATCCCCTTTTTACCTGCCTCTAGAGCAGATTGCTCTCCCCTGCCACTCCCCCATATCCCATTCCTTTGGTAGGACACTAATACAGCATCATATTGCAGTATGAGAAAATGAAAGAAGAGAACAACTATTCTGAGGAAACTACAGAAAGAAAAACAGGGCCAGTGACATTTAAACTGAATTTTGAAAAGAACTAAGAGTTCACCTAGTTATCTCAAATTAGAAAATTACAAAGTATTAATTCCCTACTGGATTTTTGAGCCCGCTGCTCTCTGTGGGATACCACTATTCATTTACACATAACCAGTATTATCTCCAGCGATAATCAGCAAAGGGATGCCACTGTTATTCTTCAATATAACAAGTCAATTACTTTGCTCACTCTGACTTCTCACTCTTGGGAATACCCAGTTTTGTTCCAAGAGAGGAGGGGAACCCTGAATATGACGCAAAAGCTTCTGTCTTTGCATGCACACTGACACAAGTGAGGTTCTCCAAGAAGCTGACTCTGAGGCAGAGGTTAATGTGTAGTACGTTTATCAGGGAGTGCCTGTGGAAGTGGGGGAAGGAGGGAGGATTAGCTGAGGGCAAAGTCAAGCTGTGATGCAGACCTCGTACATAAATTCAGCTGATCCTGGGGAGGTGCTCTGGAGGTAAATGGCCTTTCAGAGTTGTCCCACATTGTGCTGAAATGACTGAGCCCTTATATACCAGTCAGTCAATAGGTGTGGGCCGCCCTAGGACAGTGTGTCCTTGGGCAAGGCAGCAACACCCAGCTGTAGCCAGTACCAGCCCTGAAATGCTCAGTTTTTTCCCACCTTTGGCCCCTGTCTAGAGAAAAGAGCCATTTGCCCTAATTTGACCATATTCTTGGCTTCTTAACATTTGTTCCCAGTAAGAACCACTAGATAAAGAGCCAGGCTGTCCCCTCCACCCCAGCCTCCTTTGTTTTGGAGATTTGGGTTGGTTTAGATGACTGACCATTTGGTTTTTTTCTCTTCCTGTGCTTTAGATCCCCTCTCTTATGTTTTACATTCACCAGTACAGTCATATGCCCCTTAAAAATGGGGATACATTCTGAGAGGTGCATTGTTAGGCAATTTTGTCATTGTGTGAACATCATAGAGTGTACTTACACAAATCTACATGGGATAGCCTACTACACACCTAGGCTACATGGTACTAACCTTATGGAACCACTGTCGTACATGTGGTCCCTCATTGACAGAAACGTCATATGGTGCATGACTGTGCAGAATGAGCCTGCAAAACCCTAGGCCCCCACCCTCAACTCCAATAAAAGAACTCTAGGCCTGTGCTCTTTCTCTCTCTCTCTACCTGCAATCTTGCTGTGTGCCCCCAGGTGTGTCATGTAATTTCCAGCAGCTGTAAGTCACAAATCTTTTTTTCCTCAAAGTTTCCTGGTGGTTATTGTTGAGAGTGTCTTGCAATCATAATAAGAATCACAAGGGCCAGTCCAGCCATGCCACTGGTTATCGATAGGCTGAGACCAGCACAAAAAACAAGATGTCAGTTCTTCCCAAGTTGGTCTATAGATTCAATGTGATCCCAATCAAAATTTTAACCAGTTATTTTATGGATATCAACAAACTGATTCTAAAGTTTATATGGAGAGGCAAAAGACCCAGAATAGCCAATACAGTATTGAAGGAAAAGAACAAAGTGGAGGACTGATGCTACCCAACCTCAAGACTTACTGTAAAGCTATAGTAATCAAGACAGTGTGGTATTGGTGAAAGAATAGAAAAATTAGATCAATGAAAAAAAATAGAGAGCCCAGAAATAGACACTCATAAATACAGTCAACTGATCTTTGAAAAGGAGTAAAGGTAAGACAATGGAGCAAATGGCACTGGAACAACTAGACATCTGCATGCAAAAAAATGAATCTAGACACAGACCTTACAGCCTTTACAAAAAGTAACTCAAAATGGATCACAGACCTAAATGCAAAATATAAAACTATAAAACTCCTAGTAGATAATAGAAGAGAAAACTTGGATGATGTTGGGTATGATGACGACTTTTTACATACAACACCAAAGGACCATCCGTGAAAGAAATAATAGATAAAGTGGACTTCATTACAATTGAAAACTTCTGCTCTGCAAAAAACAACATCAAGAGAATGAGAAGACAAGCCACACACTGGAGAAAATATTTACAAAAGACACATCTGATAAAGGACTTTTATTCAAAATATATGAAGAACTCTTAAAACTCAATAATAAGAAGACAGCCTGATTAAAAAATGGGTCAAAGATCTTAACAGACACCTCAGTGAAGAAGATATATAGATGGAAAATAAGTGTATGAAAAGATGTTCCATATCATATGCCATCAGGGAAATGTAAATTAAAGCAGCTGAGATCCCACTACACACCTATTAGAACAGCCAAAATCTAGAACACTGACAACACCAAATGCTGGCAAGGATGTGGATCAACAAGAACTCTCATTCATTGCTGGTGGGAAAGCAAAATGGTACAGCCACTTTGGAAGATAGTTTGGCAGTTTCTCATAAAAATAACGTACACTTACCCATGATCTAGCAATCACACTCCTTGATATTTACCCAAAAAAGCTGAAAACTCCTTTCAACACAAAAACCTACACACAGATGTTTATAGCAGCTTTAATCATAATTGCCAAACTTGAAAGCAACCAAGATGTTCTTCAGTAGGTGAATGGATAAATAAACTATGATACATTCAGACAATGAAATATTATTTAATGCTAAAATGAAATGAGCTGTCAAGCCATGAAAAGACATGGAGGAAGCTTAAATGTGTATTACTAGGTGAAAGAAGCCAGTCTGAAAAGGCTGCCTACTGTATGTATCCAATTACAAGACATTCTGGAAACGAGAAAACTATGGACACAGAAAAAAGATAAGTAGTTGCCAGGGGTGGGGAAGGGAGGAGAGATGCATAAACAGAGCACAGAGGATTTTCAGGGCAGTGAAGAGACTCTGTATGATTGTGTTACTCCATTCAGGCTGCTATAATAAAATACTACAGATTGGGTAGCTTATAAACAACAGAAATTAATTTCTCACAGTCCTGGAGGCTGGAAGTCTGAGATCAGGCTGCCGGCACGGTTGAGTGAGGGCCCCCTTCTGAGTAGCTGACTTCTGGTTGTCCTCTCACATGGCAGAAGGGGCTGGGGAGCTCTGTGGGATCTCTTTCATAAAGCACTAATCTCACTCATGAGGGTTCCACCCTCATGACCTAATCACCTCCGACAGGCCTCACCTACGACTACCATCACCTTTGGGGGTTAGGATTTTAACATATGAACTGGGGGGCACACAAACATTCAGACCATGGCAATGACATTATGATGATGGATATATGTCATTATACATTTGTCCAAACCCAAATATGCAACAGCAAGAGTGAAGCCTCAGGTAAACTATGGATTTTGGTGGTAATGATGTATCAATGGGGATTTATCCTTGGTAAAAAGTGCACCATTCTGGTGAGTGATGTTGATAGTAGGGGAGGCTATGTATGTATGGGAGCAGGGGCTATATGGGAAACTCTGTACCTTCCTCTCAATTTTGTTAAAAACCTAAAACTGCTCTAAAAAAACTAAGTCCTTTAAAACAATTGAAAAAAAAAAAAGGCAGGATTATAGTATATCACCACCTCTCCATGCGGGAGAAACCACAGGGAGCAGGTAGAACGCTTCCCCATTTGTGACATCTAGTGGCCCTGCATCTGAATGACAACCTCTTAGAGTAGAAAAGTCTGGCAAAGTCAACAGAGTCTCTGCCTGGGTTTCACCAACTCCTGAAAGACTCTAAAGTACTCCTAATTCCCCAGAAGAGTTCAGCAGTGTTCCAGTTTAAGAGGCAAGTAGATTAAAATATAAGATGTTTGTCTGTCTGCAGAGTATTTATCTAGATTCAAGAAAGCACAAAATCCAAAGTGCACCAAAGCTAGAAAATAATAATGATAGGGAAGAATTAAAAGCCTAGTTCCCATCCTCAGGCTATTCCTTAGCTCAAGAAAGACAATTAAGGAGCCAGCCATCCTCCATGGTAGGATCTTGCATAGTAGTGGGAGCCCACATTCAGAATGAATCTTCAGGCTAAATAGCTGATGGATACGGGTCTTCATGGATACTGGTTTCTTAGGAAAGAACTGGAAAATCAACTCAGTCGTAAATCATTTCTGCAACAATGTTGACTTGGCTAGTTGCTATTCTCTTTGTACTTTTGCTAAATGGAGACACTATGGCTTTGCATGTATTATCTCACTAAATTTAATCCTTACAACAACTCCGGGAGGTAGGTCTTCTAATTTCCTATTTTGGTAAGTGGGAGTACAAAGGTTCACAGCAGCTAAATATAACTTGCCCCAGTTACATCTAGAAAGTCATATTGTTGGCATCAGATGCCACGTCTCTTTGGCTTCAGGAGTACATTTTTCTTCCATATCACATTCATCCAGATAATAGTTTTGATAAACTAATATTCATTGTTTTTCCACCAGTATTTTCCACTTTCTTTGCCCATTTCCTCTGCTGCAAATATTCTGGTTACATTGCCTCAGGGGAAGGATGTCACAAGACAGAAAGCTAAAAAAGCCAGGAAATATTTAGGGATTTGTATCCCAAAAGTCTAAATTAGGAAGTTAGAGGATTCAGGGCAAAGATAAAGAGTAAAAGGAGAATGCCAACAAATGAGGTGGAGAGAACCGAGGCTAAGGACTTTTCCCTGACTGCAGAGGTGAGGGAGAATTGAGAGAAAGGACGTAGGTGGGTCTTGGGAAGTGAGATGCTGAAGACTTCTTCTCTGGCAGAGCCACCATGACAAAGAAGTACTCACTGGAAATGTCCATTAACACCCCAGTGTACGTGAGGGCAATCTGCCCGTGTAAGTGTCTCACGCCCTGCGGTAGGCTGGAAGCTGCTGGAGCCATCAGCTCTGTTGAAGCCTTGGGCACAGAAACAAGGCGTGTTCTCAGCTAGCTGGGTTGGACATATATGTGCATGTTGTAGCTGAGGCACAGTCCTGGGAGGTGAGAGAGGCTGAACTGACTGGTTTAAGTGTTTACTCCCTGGAAGAACTGAAGCACAAAATAAATGTCATGTCGTGTTACAGAAAAATAAAATTATATTTAATAGCCATCTTGTCTTAGCTTCCTAGGACTGCTACAACAAATTACCGCAAAGTGGGTGGCTTGAAGCAACAGAAATTCATTCTCTCAGTTCTAAAGGCTAGAAGTACAAAATGAAGGTGGCAGCAGAGCTGTGCTCACTCCGAAGACTGTAGGGAAAATTCCTTCCTTGCCTTTTCCTAGCTTGTGGTTGTTGCCGGCAATCCTCAGGGTTCCTGAATTGCTGCCTCCATCTTCACATGGCCTTTTTCTCTGTGTGCGTGTCCCTTTGTGTCCTCTCTTCTTCTTATAAGGATATCAGTCATTGAATTCAGGATTCACCCTAATCCGTCTTGACCTCATCTTAACTTGATTACATCTGAAAAGACCCTATTTCCAAATAAGTTCCTATCCACAGAGACCAGGGGTTAGGATTTGAACATATCTTTTTGAGGGGACACAATTCAACCCACTGCACACCTGAATCTGTGGTCTGGGGTTCATACCCACTCCACACACAAATTTGGTGTGGAAGAGGTGACACCATTTAGGGTTAAGAGCATTGGTGTCAGGAGGGCTAGTCCTGGTCAAATGCTAAGGTGACATGGGACCTTAAGCAAGGCATTCAGCCTACAGTGGTCTTGAGTTCATCTCTATGCTGGCTGGAATGTTGTCTATGATCCTTTCTAGCACCGACATTTAATGATTCTGCTGGTCTTCAGCGGAGGAGTGGGTGCCTCCCTCACCCAGACCCCGACCACCCGCAGTGTGGTTTCAGAGGTATCACAAGACTCTGCCGGTCTGAAAACTCTCTACCCTGCCACCTTGTGATGCTTCCTTCCTCCCTGGCCTGCTTTTCTCACCATTAGAGTCACAAAGGTATTAAATGACAAATATATTGTCTGTTGAGGGACAATGTATCCACTGCAAGGATAATCTGGATTCTGGATAACAAACAATTATATTGACAATAGGATTGAGTTTTGAAATGCTAAAAATACATTTGTGGGGGGAAGGAGGTGGTCAAGTTACACCGTTGCCAAGGGAAACTAGGACTGGATTCAGAGGAGAAAATGTTAAAGAGGCAACAGAGGGCTTAGGGTCTGCATGATTTCTGTGTTATAATTGCAAATGCATCCTGGAAAGAAAGCAATGACAGGGGAGAACCAAAAGCCAAGGGACAAAGGCCAGCCCAGGCTCCCACTATTCCTTTCCAGAGAGAGCAAGAGAGCCGCTGACGTGGGCTGGATTCTAGCCCACACCAGGAGGCAACGGAGATGTCTCACCCATAAGGAGACACTCTCAGGACTCCTACAGCCAAAACGGCAGATGGTTTTCAGAGACAGAGGCCTGGCTGAAATCTGGGCTGCTTTTCAATGCCTGAAAGTTCTGTCAGTGAGGAACCAGCAGCCACTGGGGAGAGTGAGAAGCAGGCTCAGCATCTCAGAGCGCTGGTCAGGAACTTTGCCCTCTGGAGAGAGACAAGCTGCCCGGATGCCACGCTTCCTAGCTGTGTGACTTCAGGCAAGTTATTATCTTCTCTAAGCCTCAGATAAAATGAAGATTACTATTTTCCCACCTAGCTGGAGGTGTAGTTGTGAGAATTAAATGAAATGTTGTAGGTCGAGTGCTTCATAGAGTGCCCGGTGCAAGAGAAGTACCCAATACATGTGACTTCCTAGGCTACAGATGCAGAGCCAAAGCCAAGTGGTACTAAAATTAAGTGGTACTGAGGCCACACCATTAAACAGTGACACCTCTGGGGTGAGAATCTAGGGTTCCTGACTCCTTAGTTCTTTCACAAAGTGATGGAGAAACTGAAAAGGAGAAGCCAGGATGACTACTTAATTTACTTAGCAAGCCCTGGGTTACCATGTTTGCCCTGGTCCAGACACTGTTCTAGGCTCTTTATAAATACTGGGTCATTTAAGCCTCACAGCAACCAATGAGGCAGGCACTATCACCATCACCACTTTATAACTGAGAGAAAGAAAGACAGAGAGGGTAAGGACTTGCCCAAGGTCACCCAGGGTCAGTGGGTACTGTGCTGTGTTTGGCATTCTGAAGCAAGCTTACAAAAAATAAAGATATCACTTTACTTAGACCATTCTCTAGAAACTCATTCGCTGAGACATCCTGGTCTTTTTAAAAAGCATTTTAATTTTTTAAGACTTTTAATAGACTAGATGGTATGCATAAATCTAAATTTCCCAGTTATTCATGACTTTAAAAGAGCCTAAAATTTCAGCCTATGTAACATAAATTGATAGTCCATCTAGCTAGTAGCAATTCTGTGAATGACAGATGCAGTTCTCTGAGATGGTAACCATTTCCTAGAAGGTAGCCTCAGAGAATCTATCTTATCTTAAGGGATTCAGAACAATTCTCCCCAAAAATGCCACTTTGGCATGGGGACTATTTTGGGAGAAAAGCAATCAAGACCCAACAAACTCAGGAAAAGCTCTTTACCTCTCCTTTAACTGCCTAAAGGAAATATAACTTTCCCATTTGGGGAGAAAATCTGTAATTATAAAGGAAATTTACATTGGAAAGGTGGCCTGTACCAGGAAGAGAGCTATTATCAAAGATGACTTTTTACTCATGAAACTCATCTGCATCACAGGGCAACTATGTCTTCCAAGCATCTTCTCCTCTCACCTTGATGTGAATGGCCTTCCTCTCGTTTGCAGCCCCAGACCTCTACCCCTTTCCTTAGATCAGGATGTTAGCTAAGCCTCAATTGCCTGGCTGCCTTTGAATCTCATATCATTGTGGTGCTCCCGTACTTATGTAATTAAATTTGTTTTTCTCCTGTTAATCTATCTTATGTCATTTCAATTGTTAGACCATTTACAGAATCTAGAAAGGTAGGAGGAAAGTTTTTCCTTCCTGATGCAACCCACCTCTTTAGCCTCCAAATTTCTCGTTTCCTAGAAATCATTTAAAGATTAATTGCAGATGTCCTAAGCATCTAAAACAAAGTATAATGGACATAAATTAATCTTTATTTGATGACTTTGATCTTGCCTATGAATTTCTGTATCCATCCTACGCTGTGATACAGTGAGATTTCTGAATTCACAGTCCCTCTATCCTCAAATAAGTTCATCAGCCCGCAAAGAGATGGACTCTCATAAAGTTGAAAGTCTGACCAAAAGGTGAGCTAATGAAACCTGGTCTATTGAAACGAAAGAGAAGAATCAAGGTTATTCCCAAGTGTCTGGCAAGAATTACAGGTTGGAGGGGATGGGGTGGGTTGGAGAGTGATGACCTTTGCTGAGATGGAAAACTTGGGAAGAGAGGGGAGGTCAGCACACAGCACAAAAATAGCTTCATTTTAGACATACTAAATTTGGAAATCCTTGTGAATCATCCAAGTGGAGATCTCAAGGAAGCCATTAGATCTAAGTTGTGAAACTTAGAAGGGGGGCCTGGGTTGGAAATATACATTTGAAAGTTCCCGGCACATTATGGCAGTCATCAGGTTTGAATATGACCACCTACAAAGCGGTTGTAGAGTGAGGAGAAAAGAGGACCTAAGACTTCTATCAGAGGGTCTAGAGGAACTCAAATATTAATGGCTGAGTAAAGGAGAACCAAGTCAACAAAGGAGACTAAGGAAAAAATGGCTACTGAAGTGGAAAGAATGCCAAGAGTGTATGGTATGAAAGCCAAAGACAGAAAGTGGCCAACTGTACCAAATGCTAGTAAGAAATAGTGTAGGATAAAGACTGAACAGAATCCACTGGAGTGGTACCATAAAAGTGGCTGGTGACCCTAGCAAGAGCAGTTTCAATGGAGTAGTGGGATGTAAACTATATTAGAGTAAGTTGAAGAGTCAAGGGGAGCCAGTTCTGGCCGTGGCAGAGTATTTTGCATTGGATTAGTGCTATGACTGAATCTATTATAAGACCTGGATAAAATATACAAAACAACTACTTGACACTGGAGAGCCAGCAATACAGATGCTATAATCCTTGAGAGAAGGAAGCGTAGAAGGTGAGCTTCACATTTCCCCGGGCTTTTCTCTAAGGTAGTTTTCCACATTCAAGCATGGGGAAATAAGGCCAAATGGAAAGTGGCTTTCTTGAAAGGGTGAGGCACTCCAGAAGAAATTTTTTAACACTGAGAGAAATTCAGAAAAGGAGCCCAGAAACTGATGTATATATTCCCCACAAGTTGTTGGACAAAGCCTAAACTGCACACAAGTCAGGTGGAACTCAAAAACCCAGACGAAAATGGCAGCTGGAAGCTGAAAATCTCATCACAGATTTAAGCAGCACTCAGTACCAAAAAAATACAAGTTTGAATTTTTAAGCCCTACTAGAGGAGGTGCATCAGTAAACATCACAAAATTTTGTTGAGACCTCAGAAGGGGCACGCCCTAGGAGTAGGGGAAACCCATAAAGAATAAGGTCTGCGCAATCAGGTCAAATAAGGTGAGAAATTTAATAGTCTAGCCCTAACAAAGCCAAAATCACACCTCAGCAGGATCTATCTGCTTGCCAAAAAAACTAGCACTCTTTGAAAGAAATCAACAGGGCCTCTACAGTTCTTTTTTTTTAATCCACAATATCCAAACTTATGAGGCATGCTAATACATAAGACTCACTAGGTTTACTAAAAACCAAGAGAGGGGAAAAAAAGGATCCACAGGTGATTCAGATATTAGAGAAAGAGTTGGTCAAATAGTAGAAAAGATTGAGAATTAAGCAAAAAATTGTAATATAAAAAAATCAAATAGACATTGTAGAATGGAAAAATACTGTATCTGAAATTAAGAAATGATAGAGTGAGTTTTAGAGCAGATTGAACACAGTGTAAGACAGGATTGGTGAACAGGGAGACAGGTGAATAAGAATATGCAAAAAAAAAGCATCGAAAAAGAATAGAAGAAATGAAACAGGAAGTCTGAGACATGTAAGGCATAGTCAAAAAGCACAAATCTGTATAATTGAAGTACCGGAAGGAGAGGAGTGAGAGGGGACAGAAGCAATATTTAGAGAGACATGGCCTCTTCTACAACCCTTTCTCCCTTATTTCTGAACTCATCATTGTGCCCTGAAGTGATGTCTTTTGCTCTCAGTCTGATATCTGGTAAATATTCTCCTGTTTTTGAATGCCTGCTGTCTTAGTCAGAATGCCTGCTGTCTTAGGCAGCTTGGGCTGCTATAGCAGAATACCATAGACCAGGTGGCTCAAACAACAGATGTTTACTTTTCATAGTTCTAGAAGCTGGAAAGCCCCAGATCAAGGTTTCTGTGGATTCAGTTCCTACCAAGGATCCTTTACTTGGCTTGCAGCTGGCTGCCTTCTCACTGTGTCCTCATATGGTGGAGAGGGAGAGAAAGCTCTGATGGACGCTAGTCCCATCATGGGGCCCCACCCTTATGACCTCATCTAAACCTAATTACCTCCAAAAGTCCCCACCCCAAGATACCGTCACGTTGGGAGTTAAGGCTTCAACATATGAATTTGGGGCAGGGGGAGCAGGGAGACGCAAACATTCAGCCCCTAACACCTGCTATGTGCACTGGCTAAGCGGAAGAGCTGAGCTCGAAGGACAGGTCTATCTAGAGTTCAATGATTACTCTTTCTCCTGCACCATGTTGCACCCCTCCTCACCTACTGGCCCCCACTCCAAAGATAATATAGTCTCTACACTCTATCATCATGGCAGACAAACTACAGTCTGTGGCCCAAATCTAGCCTACCAGTTGGTTTTGTGTATAAATGTTTACTGGAACTCAGCCATGCATATTTGTTTACATATTATCTATTGCTGCTTTCACACCACCATGGCAGAGTTGAGTATTTGCAACAGATACCATATGGCCAGCAAAGCCAAAAGTATTGACTCTCTGCCCCTTTAAAGGAAAAAAGTGCTGACCCATGTGCTAGCTCATTGCACAAAGGAATTTGATTATGGCAAATTTGTGATATACTCAGTTATTGTGTTTATTTTTATTGTGTGTCTACTCGCTAACACAACCTAAGCTCTAGGACAGCAAGAATTATAGGGATTTTTGTTTTTGCTCACTGGTATTTCCAAAATACCTAGAAGAGTGACTGAAACAGAGCTCTGCATATCACACATTTATATGTTTCTTGAATGAATGAGTGTACATTCGCATTTTGTTCCAGTGTCCCAGAAATATTTTTAAGGCAAGTTAGACCTATCATTTTCGGATTGGTCCATGTAAGCTGATTGAAAAAATCATTTTTCCTTTCTTTCCTTGTCATAATTCTTGCCTTCTTTCTGACCCAATGAATAGCAAGGGTCTCCAAGAGACTTCTGGTGAATGAGATTTTCACAAGTCAAATCTCAGCAGCTTATTAACCAAAATATTTCAACAAACCTTTTAATCTAAGTTAATGCCTAAAAACTAGACACTGATGTCAGGCCTTTAGGGTTAACCTACTAGTGTGGAACAGTAACTTTCAAAATTCTATTTACATCTAAAACTGAAGTTGTATTATAAAAAATTCACTACTTGATATCCCCCATTTATATTAGAACTGATTGCTCAGCCTAAATTAGTATTTTTTTTTCTCCTTCCAGGGTATCATTATGTTCTTCATGCCTTATTTCTATAAGTAGAATAAAAAGACATTAAGGGTATCCATACACAACTTCTTGGCTTCAGACCAGGTCTGAATGCAGAAATTGGCAACACATATCAGAACAATTACCAACAGCGAAGTCCTTTTCAAAGTTCTTTATGTGTTTTCCTTTCATTACACAAAGGATTAAATAACAAAGAATTTTCTATGCTATAATAAACTCATCCATTTTCAGCCTTTTAACTGATGGAGAAAATTTGCTTTGTTCTAAATGAAAATAGAAAGTCGAGCCCTAGCAGATGAATTCGTATCTAATTATCCACTTCTCAGTTAGTAGAAAGGCAATCTCAGGATGCTTAGGTTGAAATCGGCTGCCTAGAAATCAATGTGATAGAAGCCTGATTTTCCATAGGAAATATTTCTTATTCTTTTAAGCCGTATCCCAAATTTCCAAGTATTGATCTATTAAATCTCCACATCTATTCAATTTTAGTATTTAAATATTTTTCTGGAGTTGGGGGTGGGTGGGAACTCGTGTTACAACAAAAACTTTGTATTGACTCTTATAAGAATTAAATTCTTGAAGATGTTAACTTAGTATGTTCCCTTTTCTAGAATTTAGATTTGAAATAACCTATCCGCTTTAGTGAAAAACGAGCAAGAATTGTTCAAAGCACCACGTAGGGTCTGGCCAAATATTGTATTTTGGGTCTCTCAGAAGCCTCTACTCTGGGATCTGCCTGGTTCTTCAACCAGTCAGATGTGAAATAACAGAGACGAGCCCTAGGAAAAGACCAAGGAAATGCTGTGCAAAATCCTTCTTTTACTTATTTATTGATTGATTTGGTGAGGAAGATTGGCCCTGAGCTAACATCTGTTACCAATCTTCCTCTTTTTGCTTGAGGAATATTGTCCCTGAGCTAACTTCTGTGCCAATATTCCTCTGCTTTGTATGTGGGACACCACCACAGTGTGGCTTGATGAGTGGTGTGTGGGTCCACTCCCGGGATCTGAACCTACAAACCCCAGGCCACTGAAGCAGGGCATGTGAACTTAACCACTATGCCACCAGCCAGCCTCACTATGTAAACCCTCCTAGATTTATATTAATACAACTTTCAATATCATGCATGGTATTGCAAGATGGTAACATGTTGACTTAGGTATTAAGGACCTGGGATACAAATGGAGAAAGGACACAATAATCTGTCTGAATTGCCTTTATGTGAGATGCTTTCCTTTTGTAAGAAGGCCATACAAAGTACAACCAACCACTTGGAGTCATAAAAATCATATATGTGGAATTGTTTAGTTCCCGCCAAGATGGAGAAATGGGGACCAGATTTACTCTTTCATTTTAAACAACCAAAATTTAAAAACAAATAAAATATATAAAACAATGGTTTTCAGATATTGAACAACAAGCAGCACTAGACAGCAATCCCTGAGAGGGGAGAAACAAATGAGGCAACTAAAAAGATGCCTTTCCACCTGCAGAGCTGAAAAGTGGAAATAATTTGCAACCTCCAAGCACATATTATCAATCATTCTTCCATTTATCAGAATAGGTAAAAGCATCCACTTATTCAACAAATATGTACTGGGTCCCTGGTATGTTATAGTGCGAGTAAGGGAGATAAGCAAGAAACAAGTAAACAATGAAATAAATAATATAATTTCAACTGATAAAGAGTGTGAGGTAAAAAATAAAACAGTAAATGATTCACAGGGACTGAGGACAGAGGATGTGCCTGTTTAGATGTGATGATCATGAAAGTCATTTTTTCCCAAATAATTTTATTGGGCTCAGAATGGTTTACAACATTATGTATTTCGGGTGTGCATTATTATTTATCGGTTTCTCAATACACTTAATTGTGCTCACCCCAGTGGTCTAATTTTTCTCCACCACCATACATATGTGCCCCTTCATCCCTTTTACTCACCCCTCAATCCCTTTCCCCTCTGGTAACCACTAATCTGTTCTCTTTATCCGTGTATTTGTTATCTTCTACATGTGAGTGAAATCATATGGTGTTTGTCTTTCTCTGTCTGGTTTATTTCACTTAACATCACATCCTCAAGTTCCATTCATGTCATTGCAAATGGGCCAATTTTGTCTTTTTTATGGCTGAGTAGTATTCCATTGTATATATACCACATCCTCTTTAGCCATTCATCTGTAGAAGGGCACTTGGGTTACTTCCGCACTTTGGCTATTGTGAATAATGCTGCGATTAACATAGGGATGCATAAATCTCTTTGGATCATTGATTTCAAGTTCTTTGGATAAATACCCAATAGTGGGTTAGCTGGATTGTATGGTACTTCTATTTTTAATTTTTTGAGGAATCTCCATACAGTTTTCCATAGTGGCTGCACCGGTTTGCATTCCCACCAGCAGTATATAAGGGTTCCCTTTTCTCCACATCCTTTCCAACATTTGTTGTTTTTTGTCTTAGTAATTATAGCCATTCTGATTGGTGTAATGCAATATCTCATTGTAATTTTGATTTGCATTTCCCTAATAATTAATGATGTTGAACATCATTTCATGTGTCTGTCGGCCACCTGTATATCTTTGGAAAAATGTCTGTTCAGATCCACCGCCCATTTTTTGATAGGCTTGTTTGTTTTTTTATTGTTGAGTTGTATGAGTTCTTTATATATTTTGGAGATCAACCCCTTATCGGATAAATGATTTGCAAATATTTTCTCCAAGTTGGTTGGGTTTCTCCCAGTTGGGTTGTCTTTTCATTTTGCTCATAATTTCCTTTGCTTTGCAGAGGTTTTTGGTCTGTTGTAGTCTCATTTGTTAACTTTTTCTTTTGTTTCCCTTGCCCTACTACTCAGTATTTGAAGAGATGCTGCTAAGACCAATGTCAAAGAGTGTATTGCCTATATTTTCTTCTTGGAGTTTTATGGTTTCAGGTCTTACATTCAAATCTTTAATCCATTTTGAGTTATTTTTTATGTATGGTGCAAGATAATGATCTACTTTCATTCTTTTTCATGTGGCTGTCCAGTTTTCCCAACACCATTTATTGAAGAGATTTTGCTTTCTCCATTGTATGTTCTTGGCTCCTTTGTTGAAGATTAACTGTCCATGTGTGTGTGGTTTTATTTCTGGGCTTTCAACTCTGTTCCATTGATCTGTGTGTGTGTTTTTGTGCCAGTACCATGCTGTTTTGATTACTATTGCTTTGTAGTATATTTTGAAGTCAGAGTTTGTGATGCCTTCAGCTTTGTTCTTTTTTCTCAGGATTGCTTTGGCTATTCAGGGTCTTTTGTTGTTCCATACAAATTTTAGGATTCATTGTTCTATTTCTGTGAAGAATGTCATTGAGAATCTGATTTGGATTGCATTGAATCTGTAGTCTGCTTTAGGTAGTACGGACGTTTTAACTGTGTTTATTATTCCAACCCATGAGTATGGAATATCTTTCCATTTCTTTATATCTTCTTCAATTTCTTTCACCAAGGTCTTACAGTTTTCAGTATACAGGTCTTCCACTTCATTGGTTAAGTTTATTCCTAGATATTTTATTCTGTTTGTTGTGATTGTAAATGGGATTGTATTCTTGATTTCTCTTTCTGCTAGTTCATTGTTGATGTATAGAAATGCAACTGATTTTTTTAAATTGATTTTGTACCCTGAAACTTTGCTACAGTTGTTGATTATTTCCAATAGTTTTCTGATGGGTTCTTTAGGGTTTTCTATATATAGAATTGAAAGGCATTTTTAAGAAGACGTTTGAGCAAAGACCTGCAAAATGAGGAGTGGAACGCTACAGAAAGAACATTCTGAATATAGACAACACTACATATAAAGACCATCAGATAAGAATGAGATCTAGATAGAAAAGCATAGCAAGCAAAGGGAAACTGGTAGAAAATGAGTCCATAATGGCAGGTGAGAGCCAGATCATGGAGAGCCTTGGGGGCTGTGGAAAAAGCTTGGCATTTTATTCTAAGTGGGTTTACTTTAACTCTAGGAAAGTTTTGAGCAGGTAAGTGACATGATTAAATTTCTATAAAATATAATTCCCCCTAACTTCTGTGTGGAGAATGGATTATATTGGGTTAAGAGTGAGTACACAGAGACCAAAGAGAAGCAGTCTCAGGAGCAGGGCAAGAAATGTTGATGGATCGGAGTGGCAGTTCTAGGTATGGTGAGAAGCAGCTGAATTCAGGATGAATGTTCAAATTTGTATGCGTCTACTGCATTGCAGATACTGTTCTAAGTACTTTCGTACAATGGCTCATTTGATAACACAACAGCCATTTGAAGCAGGGACTATAAATATCCCCATTTTACAGATGAGGAATCTAAGACATGGAGTAGTTAAGTAACTTGTCAAACATTACGAGCTATCAAGAGGTGAAGACGGGATTTGACCTGGGAGCTGGCCTTAGAGCTCCAAGCTCTTCGCCATTACACGAGGCTGTAGAAAATATAGAAACTGTCAATCTCTCTCCCAAATCACACGGGCTTTCTTTGGGATTCTCAAATATGCCATGTTCTTTACTCCCTCAGGGCCTTCATATAACACTATTTTCTTTCCCCGAAATGCCCTTCCCCCCAGATTTTACATTTTGCGTTACTAAATTCTTCTCATCCTTCACACCTCCTCTCAGCTTAAACGTCACCTCATTAGGATGGCCTTCCCATCCCGTCTAAAGTAAACCCCCTCACCCCACTGTTATTCTTTCTCACAGTACTCTGTCTCTGCCTTCATAATCTTCTACCACAATGTATAATCTTACACGTATTTGTGTTATTCATCTGATGTCTTTCTCCAACAACCGTATGACAAAACCCATGACAACAAGAACAGTGTTTATTTCGTTAATGTATTATTCAGCACCTAGCACAGGGTCTGATACATAGCATTTATTGAATGAAAGGAATAGAAAATGCAAACCCAGCTTTTAAAAGAGACAGGCAATGAAGAATAGGGAGAAAGAGTATATTAAGAAACAGCTCTGTAAAAGCAGGTCGCCCATTGCTCAAACACTCACAAAAATCACACGTAGGGAGCTAGTCATTCTTTCATTCAACAAGTACTATTGGGTGCCTACTAAGGGCCAGGTGTTCTTGGGTCACTGGGAATGGATGCAATAATGAACAAACCAGATAAAATACCTGCCCTCGTGGAGCCTGCAACCTAATGGAAGTAGGTAGGTAATAAACAATATCAATAAACAAATTATATGCTAAAAGATGAAAAATAAATCAAAGAAGGAGAACAAGAAGTGTTGAACAACGGAGTTGGAATTTTAAATAGATGTTCAGTGAAGGCTTCACTGAAATGGTGACATTTTAGTAAAGATCTGAAGGAGGTCAGACAACAAGCTAACAAGCTGGAGGAGGAGTGGTCCAGGCAGACAAAAAAGCAAGTGTAAAGCACTGAGGTGGGAGTAGCCTGGCCTGCTGAAGGCACAGCCAGGAGACGAGTGTTGTTCGAGCAGAGTGAGCATAGGGGAAAGTGGTAGGGGAAGAATTGGAGAGATACTAAGGAGCCAGGTTGAATAAAGACTCTACACAAAAGTCCATTTGTGCCTTTTACTCCGAGAGATATGGGGAGCCATTGGAGGATATTCAATAGTTCTCTGACTTTAACAAGGTCATTCTAATTGCTTTGATAAGATTAAGCCAAAGTTGAGCAAGGATGGACCTGTGAGTCCAGATGGTAGGCTGTTGCTTATAATCCAGGCAAGAGATATTGGTGGCCTAAACCAAGTGGTAGCAATGGAAATGCCAAGATAGGGAGCACAATGGATGGAGGAAGTAAGAGGGGGGAGCAGGATTTTGTATTTGGACATGTTAAGTTTGAGATGCCTACTGCCATTCAAGTGGACATGTAAGGTAGGTAGTGGACGTATAAGTCTGAAGTTGAAGGGAGACATCCAGGCTGAGTCATAAACATATATGTGGCATTTACTATGACAAGACTGGGTGAGATCAACAAGAGAAAGAGTATAAATAGAAAATATGTGAAGGAACCAGCAAAGGAGATGCCCAAGGAGTAGGAGAAAAACCAACAGGATGCAATTCGTAGAAGTCAAGAGAAGGACGTGTTCACAGGAGGAGTTTAAATGAATGATCAACTGGGTCAAATAGCACCTGGTGTAAAACACAGCCATTGTGTTCGCCTTGGTCAGGGGACTTTTGGGAAACCTTGTTTTTATCAGTGTTTTTCAAGAAAAGATCGGACTAGAAAGAGAATTTATTTATTTTTTTGGAAAGCCAACGTGAAGGACCTGAGATCAGAAAGAGCTATAGTTTCTATCTATACTTGGAGCTGTAAGTCTTTACACCTACGGTTAGTTTGTTTTCATTACAAAGACAGCTAACCTTCTAGATTATTGCTCTTGTCGAAAACTCAGTACTGGAGGTGAGGGTTGTAAAGCCCCACAAGGCTGTTACTGGGCTAGAATTCGATTTTGCGCCAATGCCCCTGGTTGCAGATCGGTGACAAAGGAAGTGAGAGCTGTTACTGTCATAGGAGAGTGGCATATTTGTCCTGGAGAAATGCACTCTACAGGATTCTGGAGTCTTTTCTGCAATTCATAGACACTTGTTTACAAATAGCTATTACTTTGATTAGACTTTTAGAAGTCTGCACAATTTTTCTGCTCTTGGACAAGCGGCATCATCATAAGCAAAGCTGCTGCAGGATCCACGGCTTCACATGGACAATTCCAGAAGCCAAAACCAGGAAGGCAATTACAGGGATACACTAACGGGTAGAGACAGATAAGTTATATTATATATGTATGCGCTTATTACGTTTATTACGTTATTACGTTTATTACGCTTATTATGTTTATTACGTTATTACGTTTATTATATTTACTATAGTGTGTACATATATAAACTATTGTTGTTATCCATCCCATTATTTCAATGAGACTTTTTTCTATTTAGAAAAAAATCAAGTGATCAAATTTTATAAAATGATCACATTCTATTTGAAACTAAAATCTGATTTCATATTCTTTTGAAAGAGTAACATTTCTACTGAGGTTTGTGTTGGCAACCTCAGAGTATTAATTAATAAAGAAGATTAAATATTAATACAAGTGTGAGATAGATCATTTTCTTTATTTCTTTCTTGGATTTAGAGCTTTGTTCTGCTTTTCAATCCGAGTACATGAGGTGAACATTGATGGGCCAAATAAAATTAGACATATTAGCATGTCATAATTAATACCAAGTGACAAAAAATAATTTTTGCAGACCTACTTGAAATGACCTTTTTTGGACCCATGTTAATGATCTGTAGTTTCATTTTTATTATTAACCACCAACTGCTGGAGCTGACTTCAATTGGTTTCATTTGTGTTTTAAACAATCAGTATTTAATAATGTATTATACATTACACACATATTCATAGAGAACCCAAGTTTCAATGACCTGCCACTTCAAATTACAGGCTCCAGGAATTAGCTTCTGCCGCATAGCCCGTAATGGAACAGACCAAAGTTAATAGAAAGTGGGAGCAAAACTGTATAGCCAGTTGGGCATGAGCAGATTTCAAAATTAGCCAATTTGTGCACCTTTTAATATATTTCTCTGCAGGAATTAACACGTTGTTTGGTTAACCTCTCTGAGTCTCCCTCAGTTGTCACAAAAGATAACGCAGACAGGATCTGCCTCGAGAGAGCATTCATTCGCGTATCCAGATAGGGGCATATAGCTCAGTTGTCAGGATGTCATCAGTGATCTGCTTTAAAACGTCTTTCATCTGGTAATGAATTATTTCTAAAAGCAGAAACAAGCAGTACATGGTGCCACATTTAGAATAAAATCTGACGTCTTCACACAACCTATGAGGCCTTCTGCCAATGGTTCTCGAAGCTGACCGCACGTCAGGATCACCGAGGGGGCTTTAGAGCATATTCTGTGAATGGGTGGAGGGGCCGCACCTGACGACTCTTTGTAAGTTTGCAAGGTGTGGCCAGGTTTGAGAACCACTGCCCTACATGATCATGTCCAGAGCTATGTTCTTTACAAACTTAGAAATGCAAATTATCAGGCCCCACCCTAGATCTACTGAATCAGAAAGTGGGAGCTGGGCACAATAATCTGTGTCTTAACCACTCCAGCAAATGTAAATGCCCCACTAAAGCATGAGAACTCCAGACTACATACCCAACAAGGCTCCAGGATCTTGCTATTCCAAAATGTGTTTTGCCTTCCAGCATCACCAGCATCACCTGGGAGCTTGCTGGACTTGCAGAGCCTCAGGCCCATCTCAGACCTCCTGAAGCGGAACCTGCATTTTAACAAAATCCCCAGGTGCTTTGTAGGCACACACAAGTGTGAGAAGCACTACTCTAAGGCAGTGATTCGCAACCTTGACTGCAAATCGGAAGCCCTTGGAGGAGCTTTAAAAAGTACAATTGCCTGGTGAGCTGAGAGGGCAGCTCCTGGTTCTCCCCACTTCAGCACAGAGAGCTCTGCTTTTATTGGTTTGGAATAAGCTTTCGTCGTAAGAAGACTCTACTACTGGTAAACCCTTTTGACCTCATCTACTGCCCTTTTCCCTGGAACAGCCTCAGAGGAAATCACAACGGCTGACAGAACGAAATTAGTCTGACTCCTGCCTCCATCTCTGCTCAGAGGGCCCCACAGCATCCCCAGCTCCCAAAGTAGCCTCTGGTTGTCTCTGGGTATCTCGATATTCCCACTGCTTCTGGCCCCCTATTTATGGCTCACATTTTGTCCCTTATACCATACAGCACAGCACTGTGTAAGCCTTGGTTTGAGTCTCTAATAAAAATAGTTTCTTGAGCTTCTGCTTCAAGTGGTAGATGCAGATGGGGTAGTTTCCTGTCCTCTCACTTCCTCATGAGGAAAAAAAAGAAACCTTTTCCTATAGTTTTCAGCTAAACCAAAAGCCCACATAGAAATGTATTCATAAAACACGATTCCCAAGAATCCTCTCTTCATGGTGTGTCAGACATCACCACGTCCCGAACACCAATTTAGGTCCTGTTAGAAGCCAGCTACATTATGTGAGCAAACTGAGTCCCACAGGGGCCGAGTCCCAAGAAGCCCCCTAGAGAGTGGGTGGGATGCCGGGGGCTGATCCTACACGTTCTGGTTGCAGGCAGATCTGCTTCCTACCACATCCAGACCGCCTCTGCTGCTTCTGGCTGACAGTCACTCCTCCTGCAATGCACCCTCTGCAGGGCTAACTCAGGGTCTCTGGGTGGTGTTCAGGATATGCTCCAGGCCTTCCTGTCCACTTGGAGCATAAGTACACAGTTCCCAGCTCCCAGTCGAGAAATTGGGAGCGGTAGAACAGAAAGTTCGGCCAAAACATTGTTTGACATCATGTCAATACATTGTAAATCTACTTACAAGATGGCGGAAGACATGACTTTAAAATAAATATTTGAGGCAATATTTTTAAGAAGAAGGTCTTTATTTACCACAGAATAATTGCAAGCTACTTGTTGCCTGAATATAAATCTTCCTTCCTACCCCCAGACGTTTATTTCCATTCTGAACTCACAAGCTATTTCTAGTTTCCAACAAAGCTTGCTTTACTATGAAATGTCTTTAACCCTGAGGCAGATAACAGATCCTTTCAGTGTGTCAGTATAGGTGTAGGATGTTCTCAGACCATTTCTAGACAGCTGAAAACCTTCATGTTTGAGGAGTAGTTACTAAAACCCACAAGAGCCTTGTCCTAGTGTCATAACAAGGAAATGAATCCAAGAAATTACATACAAGAGTTCCTGGAATGTAGTTTCTGCTCAAAAATATTTGTTGAATGAATGAAAAAATGAGTGCACAGATAAATGAATTTGTGCTTTTACACTTTTAGTCTAAATTTAAATAGATTTCTAAGGGTTATGAAAACTTGGAGTACATTATTTCAATATTTTTTTCTGCTACATTTTCTTTGAAAGCCAAAAGTTGGATATTTGTAATGTGGCTGCATTTGCAAATTTCATGCAATAATTTCTTGATCTCCTGGATTAAGTTAAATGGCTTCATGGAGATTTGTCCACATCCTGCTGGAAAGCCACTTCCGATTCTGCTCTAACGGCAAATATTTACTTTGGTTAAATACGCAAGAGTGAGAGTCGCAATGAACTTACATCTAGCATGAAACAACACCAACACTCCCTTTGACTCTGCGCGCTTGGGCAGACATAAATTCCACCTGTATTTTTCTAAACATTCATTTGTGTGACATGCTAGAAATCCCAAAAGCCCATATAATTCTCTTCTGCTAAACCATTCAACCACCAACTTAGGTGGCAGACAACTGTGGATGGCTTATTTCTGGAGCAAAGAACTGGGAGAGACAGAGAGACAAGCGGCTTCACAGTTTTCTTTTTTTGTCCCCAGCTTCTGATGCTGCTGGTTAACAGAATTGCTCAATGAATATAACATACCAGGTTCTTGATGGCACCTGTGCAAGGACGGAGGGGGTCTTAGTTTCAGTGTGGTTACGAACATCATCGAACTGACACCTTACTTTCAACAGGCTCCCCTTCTACCATTTTTTTTTTTTTTTTTACAGCACAAGATTTATCAATCAATACAATGTTTTTCCATGTGCTAGATGTGAGGGATAGCCAGACTTGGTGGTCTAGTGGTTAAGATTTGGTGCTCTCACCACTGCACCCCAGGTTGGTTTCCCAGTCAGGAAACCACACCACCTATCTGTCGGTTGTCATACTGTGGTGGCTGCATGTAGCTATGATGCTGAAAGCTACGCCACCAGTATTTCAAATACCAGCAGGGTCACCCATGGTAGACAGGTTTCAGTGGAGCTTCCAGGCTAAAGACAGAGTAGGAAGAAGAACCTGGCCCCCTTTCAAAAAAATTGATCATGAAAACCCATGAATAGCAGTGGAGCATTGTCTGATAGAGCGAGGGAAGGTGAGAAGATGGCATGAAAAGACCAGGCAGGGTTCCGGGCAGAGGCTCTACGCACGGACTCTAGGAGTCGAAATTGACTCAACGGTAACAACAACAATGGTGGGAGGGATACATGAGAATGTAGGATATGCACTTCCAAGGAGCTTAGCAATCTAGTTGGGGAGAGAAAAACCATAAATAAGGAGAAGAACTCCACAGAATAACAAAATGTGTTAATGAGCCCCAGTGTCAGACTTTCTGGGTGTACATCCTAGCTTGTGGGTTAGCTTGGGGCTGTCAGTGTGTGTCCCTGAGCCTCTCAGTAAATAGGAATAATAATAAAATCACTGTGAATATTGAGAGGTAGATTTAGTCATTCATTTAACAAGTATTTATTGAGTGCCTGCCTCGTGCGAGGCACTATTACAGGTGTTAAGAACATGGTGATGACCAAGACAGAGGAGGCCCTGTGCTCACGGAGCTTACGTTCTCGTGAAAAGAAACAGATGGCGATACACTTAGGAGAGGGACTGGCACCCAATAAATAGTCCCTTCTGTACATGGTTATTGAGCACTCTTTGGGGCCACGTGGGTTAAAAGTACTGATTGCAAGCGAATATTTTCTTGAACATTTACATTCCTATTTGTGCTTTTCTGTATTTTCCAATACAGTTACAATGAGCAGGGATTACTTAGGTAATAAATTAAGGACAACCACAAAAGAACAGTGACATAATTTAGCAAATACCTAAAACTGTTTTCATGGTGTCTAATAAAGAGAGTTATGATTCAGGTAATTACTCGATAAACATTAATTGCTCACGCTGTTTTCAGTCTAGATGCTTCTTTTCCAGCTTTAGCACAGTGGCTTATTCGTTCTCAGCTATTTCAACATCTCTCATCCTGTGGTCTAGGCTCTATCCTGAACCTCCTCCTCTGTGGATGGTCAGGACCATTATTTTTGTGTTTTCAAACCCTCATTTAATTAAAAATCATTCTACATTCTTCTCATCCCTATAGTCAGAAACTCCCAAGCAACTGACCTTTGCCCTATTGCCAGTGGGCTTCAAAAACTTCTTGGTTTTCCAGGTAAACCATCTTCTCTTTTTAGCATGAATGCTTTGTAGCATTTCTATTTACCTCAACTCTGTATGTTAAATGTTGCAATGAATATTTTTCCGCTTTCCTCCTTTCATGATGAGAGCGTCATCAAATCCCAACGCCTAATTTTTTTTTTTTTTTTAAGATTTTATCTTTTTCCTTTTTCTCCCCAAAGCCCCCTGGTACATAGTTATATATTCTTCATTGTGGGTCCTTCTAGTTGCGGCATGTGGGACGCTGCCTCAGCGTGGCTCGACGAGCAGTGCCATGTCCGCGACCAGGATCGGAACCAACGAAACACTGGGCTGCCTGCAGCGGAGCGCGCGAACCCAACCACTCGGCCAGGGGCCAGCCCCCCCAACGCCTAATTTTTAATGGCCCGTTTTGCCTCCACCTAGGTTAGTGCAACCCTTCACATCCCAGGAAGGCTTCTTCCTTTCCCAAGTCCTTTTCCAAAGCCGTCATATTGTTGTATCACTCTCATTCTTCCTGAACTGCTTGGCTAATTTTCCTCTATTTATTTTACTGGGTTACTTTTTTTCTTTGTATATGGTGTTCATTTTTCAATTTCCAAGTTACCCTTTTTGCCCTACATATGTGAATATTTCGTTAAACAAAGTGAAAATATCTGTTAATTTACCTCATATTTTAAGAAGAGACTCAAAATTGAAAGTCAAAAATATTGCCACATATTAAGTATTGAAGATATTACTTATAAGAAAGTCTAGGTAATACAATGGTTCCCAAATTTAGTTTTCAGAAATTGAACTTCCCTTTAGTGCTAAAACGATATTCCCAAGACCATGTGTTACTTGGCAAAAAAAAAAAAAAAAATACAAAATTTTATCAGACTCCTTTCCCTAAACCCTCCTGGCACACTGCCCTATTCCAAAAATTCACCTTGCATGTGGCTCTGACCCCATCAAGCTTCTGGGACAAGGTATATGACCCCAGACCACATTCCATCATCCGTACCTGGCTTACTAAGACTACTACTGATCTCTCTACCTTCCTACCATCCCCAGTGAGGGAACAGCCCATCCCTTAATTCTGAAAAGTTAAATTAAGCCTTAATTTAACAAAACTATCCTGAGGACATGAGGAAACATAAAGAATTGTAACACGGCCAAGCAACACTTAAAGCTGTGCACTTTACTGGACTACTTCCAGAATCCATAGGCCCCTCCACAGATCTCTACTAGAGTATTCTCTCAATTTCAGCACATCTGCCACCATGTTGTTGAAACCAGCTTCCCTCCTCAACAGAGGAAGGCCCTTCCACCAATAATTTTCCACTCCTTGGAATCAAGACCCTAGAGAAAATAAACAGAATATTTCTTTTATTTTTTTAATTTTTCCTTTTTCTCCCCAAAGCCCCACGGCACATAGTTGTGTATTTGTAGTTGCGGGTCCTTCTAGTTGTGGCATGTGGGATGTTGCCTCAGCATGGCTTGATGAGCGGTGCCGTGTCTGCACCCAGGATCCAAACCAGCGAAACCTTGGGCTGGCGCAAGTGGAACGCGAGAACTTAACCACTCCGCCCTGGGGCCAGCCCCCAGAATATTTCTTAAAGTAAAAATTTCCCCTGAAAATACATTTTGTAGGAGAAGAGAATAACATCTACTTTTTAATGCAAAACAACTCAGCACCTGCTTTTATCAATTTATTCCAAAGTAGGAGCCTGGTCCTAAATGTGAATCACTTAAAGACCCCCTGGAATTCCCCTCCAAAAACAAAGAAGTGAAAGTCTTCTCTGAAGGATAAAGGCAAAGAAACAAAGTGGGTTGGCAGCTTTACAACAGCAATCTCCCTCCGCTTCTCTTCCCACTTTCCCCCGGTATGGCCATAAAGCGTTCAAAAACTAAATTGGGGTTTAGTCTCAGAGAAAGCTGCTGTGCACATGTAAACTTGACTCCTTCTCTTTTGTTTGCTGCTAATCATAAAACAAGCATTGAAATCTGAACTTGATTGTGATCGCAAGCTGAGGAGCATCACATTTTATTTTGGAAATTTAAGCCAGAGAACACAGCCTCAGGACCAACCAATCTGCAGCGTGGTTGTGTTTACACATAGCTGAGGCAAAAAAATGGCTGGCACTTGCAACAATCACATGTTTAGTGTCTAACGATTATAAGCAAGGAAATAAAGATAGAATCTGATAAAAATACACAACAAGATACTACGAAACAAACCCAAGGGAACCAATGCTCCCGGATTGTAATGCAGCATGCCCATCCTGTGATTGATATGAACTGGGTTACTTCTGTAATTTTCCTAGAGAAATGCATCTGAAAATGCTTTGTCAGAGTCCAACAGGAAACAGATGACACAATCAAATTGGATAAGATGAAGAGAGTTCAATAAAGGAACTATTTACAAAGGTGGCCAGCTTAAGGAAATCACAATTTACGGTGTGGTACATCTGGGCCAGTAATAGTGGAGAGCTCTTACTACCTCAGTCCGGAAGGGTCAAGGTGAGAGAGCAGTGGGGAACCAGCAAGCAGAGAGGGCCATGTGGAGATGGGGGCCTGGTAGGAGCCAATGACTTTGGCATAGGAATACAGGCAGCCTGTGGCAATCCCACAGGATTGGGAGGGAGCCAAAGGGACACAAGCACTGATGTCACTCTTCTCTCTCATTCTGATCTCCTACATTGCTCCCCATGGCTGAATCCAATAGGAGCATTATATATGGTCAGTCTCATAGGGTACAAAGCAGGAGGATGGTGGAGAGCATTTCTGGAGGGGCAAACGTATGTCCCACTAAGTTAGAGAGCATTTCTAGTCTTCCATCTCTGCCTTGTACGCAAACTGCTACAAAGGGCGTCTGACTTTTGATCAGAGACTGAATAGGAAGCCAAATTGATATAACTAACAGAAAATAAACTAAAATTTAATGGTTGATTCACTTAAGATTTCTACATCCATTCCTCCATTTTTCTTAAGCATGTAATACCTAGAACAGGTTTTTGTTTTGGGGGATTTTTTCCAAAGCATGTTGCTATGCACGTAAAATTAGATTTCATTTCATAGGGAAGAGGTTCTTAAGAATTCTGAGCCGGAGAATGCCAAGCTCTGATTTGAACATTTGAAATACTCAATAGTAGTTTAAAAGATTACTTTCAAAGTGAAGCATCTAGAGATATAATACTGTATGAGATATCGAGGACAGCTGGGATAGAGAGAAAAATGATGGCTATGAGAAACACTTGGAGATAGAATTAACAGAATTTGGTGTTTGATTGAACATGGGCATTAAATTAGGAGTTCAGAATGACTCTTAGACTCCTAGTTTAAAAAATGTATAGATAGGGGCCAGCCCAGTGGCATAGTAGTTAAGTTTGTGAGCTCTGCTTCAGCAGCCCTGCGTTTTCAAGGGTTTGGACCCTGAGTGTGGACCTACACACTCCGCATCAAGCCATGCTGTGATGGCATCCCACATACAAAATAGAGAAGATTGGCACAGCTGTTAGCTCAGGGACAATCTTCCTCAAACAAAAAGAGGAAGATTGGCAACAGATGTTAGCTCAGGATCAGTCTTCCTCATCAAAAAAAAAAAAAAAAATGTGTAGACGTTTAGCAGGAGGGTGGATAACAGGTCAATTTGGGACATATAGAGCTTAATGTGCGTGTGAAATCCCACCGACCGGATACATGCCCATTGCACAAAAGAAAGAGATAACGGAAGTTGTAACGTAGGAAGTAGTGAAGGCCATGGTTATAAATGGAATCAGGTGAAGATGGAGAGCAGAGCAAAGAGATGGCCAAGAATGGAGGCTTCCGCAAGAACATCTTGAGGAATCAAATCTCCTCCTGCTTTAGTGTCACCGCTAATCTTTCCTATCAGACTGTCAGCTCCTCTGAGGGCAGGGACTTGGCGCTCTTGTTTATAACAGTATCCCTGATCTCTAGCATAGTGCCTGGCCCATGGTAAGTACTCAGTGCATATCATTGAAAGAGTGGTGAGATCATTCTGGCCAACGGGCGTGGGAGAGGCTGATCTGAATCAGCAACTGGAGTTATTCAGAGATCAATTCACCCCCAAGGAGTACCCCACCAGCCCTCTTTTAGGGCTTCCCACTGAACTTGAAGGTCCTTTTCCTGGCCAGCTACTGCTGGGAAGTTACAACATACTTTCTTTGCTTCTATTTCTGTTTTTAAATTTGTCTTACTTCCTGCATTCCAAACTTTGTTTCAGGTCTATTCTTTAAGAAATGTTTATTCTTAAGTATGCTGCTTTATTCAGTTTTCCCTGGAGAGAAAGCTTTTTTCACTTTATTCTGTAAAATCAGAGGCCTATCCAAAGGTTGGAAAGCAGTCATTGTCAAACAGATAGAACACATGCTCATAAATACAGATAGATAATGTACTAAAAATCTGAAACTACTTAAGGACTGCATATCTTCCAGCAGTGGTCTCCAAACCAGGGTCACTTACCCTGGGAGTGCCCCAAACTCTCCAAGGGGTACGTGGGCACACAAAGGGAAGCGATTTTCAGAACTTCAACTTTTATTTGGCCTCTTTCCTAAAACTCATCTACCTAAGATGTCTGTAGTGGAGGCTGCTGGTAACACTTGTGCATCTCTTTATACCAGTTCTCATAAACTTTAGAATGCGCCAGGATCAGATGCAGTGCTTCTGAAAACCCAGGTTGCTGTCCTACTCCCCAGGTTTCTAATTCAGTAGGTTAGGGTCTGAGGACTTGCATTTCTTCTAAGTTCCTAGGGTATGCTAACGCTGTTGTTTCAGGGAACAAACTTTGAGAACCAAAGGCTTTAGACAATTGCCCTTTTCCCACTTCATGAAAAACCACCACCACATCAAATGCATCTCTCATCCATCCTGAGTCTTAGGATGCATCACCGTGGAATGTAAAAACTATGAGCAAACAAAAAGACGAATCAAATGAATGATTCTGATGACAGCGTACAAATCAAATTCTTTTTTTAAGTCAGGTGTTTAAAAGAAAAATTTAAGGGAGACTTCATTGAGATGTCAACTGAAAGGTAATTGAAAACAACTTTTGACAGACCACTATGTAATTTTTGGCATGTAATTCAGAAAGAGGTAAAAAAAAAAATTGAGTAGCATTGCATAATGAAACTATCATTTCCATCTATTTATTAATGTGAAAAGTTTTCTCAGTGTTTAAATGTTAAAAACAAAATACAAATAGAATCGATGACAAGCCACGACACATTCTAGTTTTAAGTAATATTTACTCGTGGAAATGTGAACTGGGAAAAACAGCCTAATCATCTCATTGAGATGTATTTCTAATAAAATTTTATGATAATAATTATCTTTCAAATTTTGTAAGAGGGTACTATTGTTTTGATCCATTGTATATCAGTAAATTACAATGATAACTCAATCCAGATTGTTAACTTTTACAGTTTTATATTCACAAGAAAAATTAATTTTTAACTTTTAAGTACAAATTTTGATGTATCTTTTTGATAGCTTAATCAATAGAACGCTTTCAAGCATATTAATGTATAACATTTAGATAAAATTCCACGGGAGGAACTGAAATAAAAAGTCCAAAGATAAGAAAAATATAAAATGTTTCATTGTTAAGAGTATTTTTCTTCAAGTATTTTTTAAATGGATGGCAGTGGGTATCAAACCACTAGGATATTTAGATTCCACTGAATATATTTAAGAGTGATGCTATACGTTTATTTTAGAAAGGCAATATTTAACATACTACAATATAACATCGTTTAAAACTGTTTATGATGAAAATTTTTTGGTTGACAACTTAAAATGTGATGAGTACATAATTTTTAAAATTTTAGAGTAAATCCTATCAAAAATCATTTAAGATTTACTGCCTTAAGGCAGTAAACTGTTAGTCTGCAGCAGGATCATTTGACGGACTCCGACAGAATTCTGAATTAAATTCCAATTAAAACCCAGGCTTTGCTTATTCTGTAAACATCTCAACAAAAACCATTCCTGTTGTTTGGCATGTGCTATTTCTTGTCCAGCTGGGATCCAAGCATACAGATATGAGTAATAATGGGAAAAGATTATACAATCTTGAATGATTCATTCAAAGACCTTTATAAACTTTCTATTTGGACTTGTTTTAGAAAAGAGTCATTTGGGTGAATTCTGGTTTGTTTAGCAAATGGAAATTGCAGCACGATAAAAAAAAGATGCACAAACATCAGTACAAAAACCTCACTGAGGGCCTTTTTCTCCGAAAACCGTTTCACTGCATTTGTAACATTAGGGAACATCACCAGAAGCATTAAAAAATGTTCAAGTCATCATTGAGACTTTAGCCACTTGATAATAACATCTTTTACCTTTATCCAAAATATATTTCTTCCTGTAGATTCTCTTTTGGGGAGATACTCAGGCACAAGTCATGCACAAAATCAATTCTGAAGATTTTTGCAATGATTTTTTTCTGTCAATTTCCAAATTCCATAACTTTATTTTATATGATATATGACTTCTGGACAATCAGCTCGAGGCTAAATCAGCTCCTACTTCATGCACTGTATTGAAAATGCACTTAAGATCAGCAAAGGTCTACTTGCTGTCACATTAAAATGACGTATTCCTCCCTGTACCTTCTCTCTTACCTCTTTGCCATTTCAGCTACCCTGGAAGACCACCTCTTAAATAGCCCTCTATGGCAGGGGTGCATCCTTTCCTCTGATAGGCAACCTAGCCTTTAGAAACAAATAGAAAACCACCTTTGGCCAACTTTGAGTGGTGCCAGTCTCAAACTTCTCACTCTGTCCCAGTATTCTGGGTAATGGAACATCCCACAGACTCCATTATTTGCACCTAGTTCCATAAAAATTTACTTGATGGATTTATTAACATCTAACAAGGATGTATATGCACAAGTAATGCAAACTCTTATATACTCCCTTGGGTAATTTTTGTTGAGAGTTCTGTGTAAAAGATATGACAGACTGACATTAAAAGGACAAGCTCAGCAAGGAAAAGAATCTCTTCTTTTCTGCGTCTATTCATGCCCAGCCTCCCATGTATTTTTGACATTCCAAGAAGGAAATCTCAAAATAATTTTCAACTCACCTTTATCCTTTACGATATCTTCTATACAATTGCAGGACATATAATGGATCTGTTCTTCCAACTTATCAGTGAAGATATTGAATAGAATGGGTGTAAAATAATTCCCATGGGATGCATCCAGTATAAAAGTTTTACATGGGAAGAGACCTGTCTAACTCGTTCATTGCTGAATCTTCAGAGCCTGACACATAGTCAGTACTTAATGAATAGTGGATGAATGAAAAACGAAGAAATGGGTGGATATCTGGATGGATGGGAACTTGACATATTTGACGTCCTCTGATGATCATTTGGATATGATCTTTTAGCCAGTAAATTGACTTCCTGAATGCACAACAATTGGGAACACAATATTTTATATTTTTCTTAATATCACGGAGGTTCTGGAGATTACCTGCATCCACTACAAACTAATTATGTAACTTTGGACAAATGACTTGAGTTCCCTACACCTGATCCCACATCACTCAGACATTACCAGCACCTCTCTACAGGCTTGCGAGGTATTGCACATAAAACATTTGGCCTGGTTGTAGGAAACATTCTGTAAATGTGAACTATCACTTTTCCTATTGTGTGTTTCTTTCACAGAAGAGATTAGTGCCTAAGTACGTGGATGTAAATATTATCAGAATTACTATCTCCACTTCTGCAGACACATATATAATCATCTCTCTGCTAGCCACAAAATCATTTCGTCCAAGCCAGCAGCTTGCTTTCCGTGATGGAAACAGAATGTAAAAATGTTGGTGCACTTTAGGATTTAAAGTTGTAAATAACCAGACCAGTCACAGTATAGTAAAAGAAGGATTTTAGGTTTCTTTGGTGAAACAAAAGCAGGTATAAAAAGTTACAAAGATTTTAGATTTTCATTCACAAAAAAAAAAAAAAAAGGCATTCACATTTTACACTATACATGTTATAATATAAATACAGAAACTTATTATGTGCATTGTAATGAAAGAGGAAAAATTAAAACTTAATAGGCTGACACAGTGTTGTTCCGTGCTCTAGAACACCCAAAGGTGGATTACATTTAATGCAGCAACCAAGGGGACTTGCATAAAAACACTGTGTGAGATTGTGGCTACTGTCGTTCCTTCTAAGCCAAAAGAAGTTTCATGAAAAAGAATCAATGTTGAGTCTGCTCTTTTTCTATTTGCATATTTATTTGTTGTCTACCCTTTCAAGGTTGTTCTAACTGAAATCAGGGAAAGACTCCTAAATGCCTTCTTTCCATTATAGGTTTTTCTTCAAACATTAAATTAAGTGGATAATGATTCAAGGTCATCTTCAGCAGTCACTTTATTCAAACAAAGGGGAGGAAAAAGAGTAAGAAGAGATAGGGAGAAATTTCAACACATACACTCCACCTAATAAGAAGAATGCCCACACTATTTCTATATGTATGCTCCTTGCTTAGACTGGGCAAACACCATGTGCTGAAAGCTATACACTTTTCCACTCCTTTCATAATAAACACAGATGCATTCTATCCATCACATTATGTAATCAGGGAAAAGTACCTAGATTATACGGTTCCAAACTGTGTGAGGGCAGTGCAAAGGCTAACACTGAAAAGTAACTAGCCTACCATGTCAATTTTCAGGATTGGGGGAAAATAACATCCAATAAATTAAATCAGTATGGCTTACTTCATTTATTTATGTATGCTTCACAGCTGCAGCATTCATACATGAACATTCAAAACTTTATAAAAGATTAAAATGGTTATATATACAAAATTTCTTTCTTTGAATGTGTGTGGTTGTTTTTAACAATCCCCCACCCTCCAGAGTCCTAGGTCTCTATCCATTTGAAATGTGTTGATCTGTAATCTTGCCAGTTAGTGTTATGAAAGCCATTAAAAAGTAGACCTGGTTGAGTTAATAATTAGCACTTTGACCCCTAAAAACTGCTCCTGGTCATAAAAAAGTCCTCCATTCAGGCCTTTCTTGTAAGCGAAGAAAAAGAATGCAGCAAAGAGGTGTTTCACATTGCAGTCCCTACTTTTGTCCGGATCCCATTGGCCAGGCTTCAGAATCACATGGAAGCAAACTGCAACTACTATGGCTGAGATGGCGCAGTGACCTACAAGACTTTTGTTTGTTAGTTGTCCAGGAAAAGCCGTCCTCAGTCTTGCTGACAAAGGGCAAGTGAAACCGTTTCCAGCCTAAACAAAGTACAAAAAGCAGCCGAACCAATGATTAAAGACCTCTAAGGCTCCATAATCATCATTAAATACGCCCGAACTCAGTATGACTTTTTATTTTATATACAGGATTAAAATCAACATTAAATCATCTTATTTACATTGCCATTGGTGCTGAAATTGAGCTTTTTAAATAGTACAGTAGGCTGGTATACATTATAAAATGGTCTGCACTGGAGGCAAATAGAAAACTAAAGAAATTAGATAGGCTGGAAATGGTTACTCTCTGCCCTCATTTTTGTTCATTTTGGTTGCTTTCTTTTTGAATGCCAATACTTTCATTTAAAATGTTTTGGGAGCACAGCAATCCCAAATGACTGGCTGGTGGTCCAAAAATCCAAACCAACTGATAATACTTCTCGAGGTGATAGGAAAGGCACAGGAAGTTAGGACTTTGGCTGAAATGATGAAAAACACATGTTTGCCATTTTAGGGATCAGCGCCTCGACTCCTGCCACCTCCGGCTCCAACGGTGCTCATGTTTTGATGTATTTATTGAATTGTCCTTTGCTGATGAGGAATTTTTAAAGTATTTCTTAGAATAAGTCCTTTGGTATGCAGATGCTACATGAAAGGAAAGAAAGAAAGAAAGAAAACACAACAATATTACTTGCTCCATACCCTAAACTACCAATACCGTAGCCGTAAAATGAGAGTGTCTAGTACTTGTTATAGCACGGTTGTCCATTCTTTCTAAAGGACCACTTACGGTTCATGCAGGTAATTTTAGGCATAGCCCATTTTCCATTTCCTAGGCAACGGATAGTTGGAGGGTGGCGTTGAATGAAACCATCTTTACAGTGATATCTAATCAGGGAGTTGATTTCATAACGAGGTTTCATCTTTCCAAAGGTCTTGGCATTTTCTACAACTGGGGGCTGGCCGCAAGCAACTAAAGAAAAGTAAATCGGGTTATTTCCAAATAATCTAAATATTCCCATTACATGCATCTCTTTTTTTTTCTCTTTCCCTCTTTATGGTACCCTATCAAGCACCTTAATCAAAGGCAATCATTTAGAATCAGAAATCGAAATTTTTCAAGAGGAAAACTTAATATTGAGGCTCTGGGCCTAGTATGAATCTCAGATTATGTTATCTTGAATTGTGTTTTATTAAAGAACCAGAAGGTTAAATGGTTATGCATTCATCTATCCAACCGGCAGGGCCAGTTTTCTGAAAAAATTTCAAATTACAAAACATTTGTCCCATGCCAACATGTGGCCCATTGGTATTGTCTTCATCATCATCCCAGAGTTTTTACTTATTACCCACCTTCACTTGGAACAATAATGGATTTGTAACGATTAACTACTACTGTCACCCCCTGAAAAAACTTATAATCTATACTAACATGATAGTTTCAAAATATGTCAAAAATATGGACTCCTAAGTATAAATAAAATATCTTTGGTTCTATTTACATTTATTTGCTCTTTTCTTTCTTCTGTATAGAGACAGGGGAAAGTCAGGACATAGTATTCATGCCTGAGTTTTGTAATTATCTTATAAATCAATTCTTGAGAAAGGGAAATGTGGGTAAACCTTAGAATATTTAATCATCATTTTTAACTTACAGTGAAAAATTCTAAATATCAACAAACTTAGCAATAGTAGAAATAACAAAAAAGAAATAGAAGTAAAAGAAACCTTGCGATTTTGAAATTCAAGACACTAGGAAAATGGATTCAACTGAATTAGTATTAACCTATTGTTTTATTCAACATTAATGTGCTTGTTTTAAATGATACACTTTAAAAATTAGCTTTTATTAAATGACTGTATTTTGCTAGATATCTGTAATAAAAATATAACTTAAATATAATTTCCCTAAATGGCATTTTCTATCTATAGTTTACTTTAAGAGTTCCAACTCCACAAGGCCTACAAGAACATGGCATATTCTCTCATGAAATAATACAATTCTTCAATGGGAGAATGATTACCAGAAACCTTGGTACCAAGATGTTTAGATGTCAACATCCTAATGTTAAAAGTTTACAAATATTAAATTTATTTACATATCCAGAAGGCTGTTTACAATGATACTCTTTTGCAATGACAAATTTGGATTTAACTCCAATATTTAGTTCCTCTAATTTACTTCTGCTTGACAAAACAGCTTGGAACATATTGATCCCATGGCAAACAAAGTTATCTTTAATGAAACACAATCCAAGTATATCTTTTCATTCACATAAAAAATTGTCACTCAGGGAGACATAATTAAAAAATAGATTATAAAGTCATACTATCTATAACTAAGAAATTGGAAATATTTGTGCAAGTATTTGATGTTCACAAATTCCTATAAGATAAACAGAGATTTTTATAATAATATGTCATTTTCAATTAGTAAACTACATTATGTATACGGTTCAACAACAACCCCAAGCCGGATACCTCCACTTCTTTCAGTGTAATATAGAAAGCCTAAACCAAGGCCTAGATACTAGCAAGTATGAGACAGAATGAGACCAAAGTGATAGAGAAGGTTAAAAATCATCAACTTGATAACTGATTATATCTGATTATGTGCTATGTGGACAAATTAGAAGTTGTCTTCATAACCGTGAGGAAGATGTATAAAGCTAAAATAAAATAGTAAATAAATAAATAAGCAAAATAAAATAATTCAGTGAGTTTGATGTTGGCAAGGACAGGTAAATAGACCAGAAATAGATTCACAATTATATGCTAGAAATTTGACAGACTCGACATGGCAAAGCAGTGAGGAAAGGGAGATTTTCATTTGAACAATTGGGTATTCATATGGAAAAAAGTTTACTTTGTTCCCTACCTCAGAGAATACTGAGGAATCAATTCTAGATAGTTTAAATATATAAATATAAAAGGCAAAACTATAAAACATTTAGAAAACAATATAAAATATTTTTATGACTTTAAGGTAGGTAAAGATTTCTTAAGACACAAAATGGTTTAAACCATAAAGGAAAATGTAACAAAATGAAGAATTCTGTTCATTAAAAAATGCCATTGAGTAAGTATAAAGATAAGTTACAAACTGGGAGAATATATGTGCAATGTATCTAATTGTTAAGGGATTAGTAAGAGGATATAAAAAGAACTCCTACAAATCAATATATAAAAGAGAAGCAACCAATTTTAAAAAATAAGCAAAAGACATGAAACGATACTCTACAAAAGAAGAGCTATAAATGACCTAAAAGTATATGAAAAGTTATTGAGGGGAAAGTATCCAAGAAAATACAAATTAAATCACAAGAGATAACATTTTATACCCACCAGATTGGCAAAAATTTCAAAGTCCGATAATATCAAATGTTGGAGAAGATGTGGAGTAACAGGATCTCTCACACATAGCTGGTGGGAGTGCAAATTGGTACAACCACTTTGGAAAATAATTTGAGATTTTTCTAGTAAATTTGATGGTACATATATCCTATGACTCAGCACTTCTCTCCTGGAAAAATACCCTATGGAAACTCATAAAAGTCTACCAGGAACAAGTTTAAGAATGTTCATAGAAATATTGTTTATAATAGCAAAAACACTGAATTTAACCCAATGTCCATTGAGAGGAGAACTGATAAATAAAAGTTAAATAGTCATACAATGAAATACTATTCAGCAGCCAAAATGAAGAAATACAGCCACATGCATCAACACGGATAAATCCCACAAACACAATACTGAACAAAAAAAGCAAGGTACAAAATGCATACAGTATGATCCACTTACGTAAAGTTCAAAAATGTGAAAAACTAAACAATTTGTTGTTTATAGATACAAGCATATGTGATAATGCTAAAGAGAAAAGTAAGAGAATTAGGTCGTTATCCAAGGCTGGAATTGGGAAGTAGATGGATGAGATTTGAAGGAACCTTCCGGAGGTTCCAAAGATGCGTGGATAGTATGCATTGAGGTGTTCTTTTTCTAAAAGGAAACATGTCCTTTGAATATATTATAATCCTTCTTTACAAGTATTTAATTAAAAGTAGAGCTACTCAGGTCTGTATGTTTAAGGATATCTAAAACATCTGAAAGGAGAAATGAGTATCTTTTATAAAAGTCTACAGACATTTATGAAATTCATAAAACTCCCCAGCGTACTGATTAATAATGAACTAAGTCTACATAAATAAAAATCAGACAGCAGGGAGATATAATACAAGAATTGGGGGTGTTTTGGGTTTTTTTCTCCTTTAATGAGGTAGAGCCAACGTTTTATAAATCGCTTTCCTCCTTAGAAATGTAAACCGTGTTGATGTTTCTGTGAATCTGTTTTAGCTGTAGGACAGTGGTTCTCAGCCTGGGGTGGTTTTTCTCCTCCCCCTCTTCCTCAGGGACAGTTGGCAATGTCTAGAGGCATTTTTAGTTGTCACAAAGCAGAGGAGGGGGATGTGGAGTGGAGGAGAATGCTACTGGCATTCAGTGCACAGAGGGCAGAGATGATGCTAAGCATTCTACAACGCACAGGGCAGCCCCCCACAACTAAGAATTATCTGACCCAAAATGTGAACAGTGCTGCTGTCGAGAAATCTTGCTATAGGGAAAAATGACAAGCAATATAAGAATATTCGGATGATAAAATGAAAAGCATGACTCCAGGGACCATTTGGAGATCTAAGAAGGCAAACACGACATTTGGATAAAGACAAACAGTTCATTAAAGACTTCTTACACAAGAAACAGGGAAAACAGCAAACACTCGATTTGCTATTTTGACAAGTTCCATCGCAGAAGCGCTCAAGTAAGGCACATAGTCAGGAAAGCTGCTCAAATAGAAAGGATATTCAGAGCAAATTCTACTTTAGATGAGAAGAGCAGAGTAAAGTAGTCATGGATGACAGCTGAGTTTCATCTGAGCTTTGTGTGTATCAGTGTTCTCTTTCTTCTAATAGAATTTCTCATTATTGGCGTTTAAGTTTTTCCTAAAATATTTACAGCGTGTGTATTTTTAGTTTTATTATCTTTACATTCAAGGACAAATCAAATGGGTTTTCTATTTTGCATTTCTTCTTCGTACTCTTAGTTGAGGTGGGTAAAAGTCTTGGTCCAGAGACTAAATATTCATGCTTTAACGCAATTATCAATTGCAAACAGGTTAAAAAATGTTGACGGAATTCCTATTTGTTTAAGGAAGAAGTCTGTAGAGTGTGCCTTAGAAAGTCAAACATACTGGTCAATAACAAACACAGCACACTTAAAAAAAATCAGCTTCCTTAATGCTGTCTGTTTAATGTCAACTAAACAATTCTCCTCATTGTGGAACTTACATTACAAATGTTTTTATCTTATCATGTCTTGAAGGTATTCAACTAAAGATAGAGGGATGGCTTTTTGTTCCATGGTTTATAAGCACAATAAGCTTCTAAGGGAATGATTCAAAAACTCAAATGCCTACGGAGACCAGGCAAGTCAGACCAGGGAAGGCCGGAATGAGGGCTGTGGCCCACCCGAGGCCATGGCCCCCACCCAGGGAGGGCAGCTGGTTTCAGGTCCAGTGCTTCAAACCACGGACAAATGTGAACTTGGGCCAAATGGGACCAGGTGTTCTTTTTTTTGAAGTCAAAAATCCAGATTATTTTATGATGTATCCCAATTTTTAAACGTTGACAACCAATTTTTTTTTAATGCTCTCTTCATCAAAATAATGGTCTATAGGACCTTGGGCTGGCACTTGTTTTTCTTAAAGATACTGTCAGGTAGTTTTTCTACATAGATGTCACGTTGTTATCTTAAGCACCTGAAATCTATGGTGAAAACATTACTGAAAACAAACTTTTCGATTGTATGGGAAGAGTGAAATATTCCAGAGCAACAAGAGAAGCTGTAAATGGCATATGTAGTTTGTGTCTTAAAGAACGAAGCTTAGTCTTCCTGAATTCACTTGATAATTGAAATGCAAGTGAAGTATACATTATTAATGGGGTAATCATTACCTGTTCCTTTCTTGCAAGTATAGGTGAGATGGTAATTGCAGGGAACATCATTCCACTGGCCGTTCTCGTGCCAAATGATTACGACACAATCTTCTCCAGCAGAAAAAAAGCTGTCTGGCTGGTTGGGCCTCCAGTTCTCATATTGCTGTAAAAATAGAGGGAGGGTGATAGTCAAAGAGTAGTATATTATTAGAGCTATGGTGGCATGACACCACAAGTCAATTCCATTCTAAAATGGACTCAACGATTTCTGTTGAATCATCTAGCTGAAATGATTTTGGTGGTAAATAAAAAGATTTTTACACTCTGAGTAGACAATATATGGATCTCAAAGTCTCTCTTCAAAAAATATGTACTTTTTCTTTGGCAATGAGTCATATCTGAGGAATTTTATTCTAGTTATCCTAGATTTCTAAATATATAATCAATGCTCAATTTAAGAAATTTAATCATGTTATTATTATTAATTGTAACAGCATTAATGAAAATGGAACTAGAAAAAAAAATCCATAATCTCATCGCTCTGATCCATCATGTTTTCTTCCAGCCCTTATGTGCACATAATTTTATAGATAGTGCGATAGAATTTTTATTCTTTCTTTTCTCTCTTTACCACTATAAAGCATCTTTCTTTGTCTTATTTAATGTGACTGTTTTTATACAAATTCATTTATTTTGTTAAAAACTGAGGTATCTGCTATATTTTATGTATTTACCTAATATAACTATACCCATCATTTTATATTCAACCTTTCTGGGTTATTCTGTTTTAGATGTGATTCTGATGTGTGCTATCCAGTTGAGTTTTGCTTTATGATCTAATCTGGAAGTTGTTTTCTCTTAACAGGAACATTTATCATATTTATGCATATGGTTATAAAAGATAAACTTTTAAAGATATATCTTACTATATGTTTGCTTTTCTTTGTGTAATGTGTGTTTAGATAATTGAAAAGGATTTTATTGATTTGATGTTTTTACTGGCTATCTTTATATCCATATGTTTAAATGGTATCTATTGATTCCCCACTCTGAGCAACGTTATATAAACAGAAATCTCTTTTGCCTTCCTTCGTGGTAATACATCCATTTATTCAGCACCTATAATGGACGGAGCCCTCTTCTAGGTACTTGGTATGCATTCTCTCTTACAACAATCTGGCAGGTTTGGGAATAATTTGGAGCTTACAGATATTAAGTACCCAGGACTCTCTGGTTTATGTTTAATGTTTTGTTATTTTAAAATGCTGCCTCCATATCAACCAATAATTATATGAAAAACACAGTCCCCATGCCTATTCAAAAATAACAAACTTTGGTCAGATGAAAATAATATGGGACTATAAACAAGAGTCCACGTTCGTTGTCTTGGGCCTCCTCCTAACTAGAGTGTGATATCGGACAAGTTTGTTTGTTCAGTGTCTTTCTGGCCCAACCTGAGTGTCACTTTCCCACTGTGCTTTGCCTACTGTTATGTTTTACATCAGATCTCATGCTGACAAGACTGGTGGAGACAAGCTTCCTGCTATGGTAGAAATACAGATTCATCTATGCGACAATGGCTCATATGGCTGTCTTTTTTGGGCCTAAAGATCTATTAGTCTGTCCTTGAATTAAACTTAAAATAAGTCTGTGATTTCAAACAATGAGTTAGATTTTATTTGGGAAGAAGCTATACGTAAGAGTTGAGGCAATTGTTCTCAATTCAGGGCATGCAAAAAATGGTCCTACTATTTACTCCCGACAGCGCCATGGCTATTTTCATGTCTTTTAAATATGTATAATAAATATATTACAGAATACCTGTAATTTGCTTTTCTTCTCAGAAAAAGGTAGTTTTCAAAACTTTTAAAGAGGGTCAAAAACTAAATCTTTAATAAAGTATCTTGCGAGAGGAAGACTAAACTTTGAAAACCTCAGGATTCAGAGACCTTCTACTTTTCCTTCCATCTCTTTGCCTAGCTTTGCTTTAAGGTCCTCCCCGATCATGCCAAAATTAGGACAGGGGACAAGAGACCTCTGCTATGGAAAAAGAGTCCCTGAAGAGTGATAAAGTTGCAAAGAACCAAGAGACGCTTAAGAAAGGTGTTTTTATTTTTTTCTTTTTCGCCAAAACAAACAATGAAGGTTGTTTTTGTTTCTCTGGTGGAAAAGCTAATCCAGAAACTAGATGGATTTACATCCAACTCTACTGGCCTGAATCATCCCACTGAGTCACCCCCAGATGCCCGGGGAAGGAAGCTCGGGGGACGACACTCCCTCGAGAACTCTGACTGGCAGGTCTCCCCGCAACCAAGAACTGGCGTTTGCTCTGAGCTGGGATTCTAAGGAATTCTCTATTTTCCTTTTCTCTGCTTACTTCCATTCCTTTATCATCCTTCACCCTTTACCCACCAAGCCTTTTTTTCCCCAGCTCCTTTAATACACAATTTACAAGGAAATGGAGCAACAAAGCAGAGATACAAAAGTTATATTCAGCTCTTGCTGAAGTATAACTAAGCCATCTTTAACAGAGGAATTAAAGTAGGGCAAAAATAAAAAACAAAACAATAGAAATTCTTAAAACTAACAAAACCTACATTTAATACTTTTTACAGAAAATGATTCCAGAGTTCCTCAAATACTTAATACTTTTACCTTACTTTTTAAGTAACCTCTTACAAAAAACTAGTAAATGTCCTCAAAGGTGGGAAATTTCCAGCACCCTGTTAGCACGTGCAACCGGTGCAATGTTCCCCTTCCTCTGTGCCCACCCACACTGCCCATCTCCCTTCCTTGCTTTATTTTTCTTCATAACACATGACCTCCTGATATTCTATATCATTTACTTATTTGTTGTATTTTTTCTCCCTAGTAGAACAAAGCACATTGAGGACAGGAATTTTAGGTTCTTTTGTTTACTACTGTATCCTCAGTGCCAGGAACTATGCCTGGCCCGTACTGCTGCTGTTCAATAAATAATTTGATATTTAGAAATAATGAGCTGCAGAGTATATTGCCTTCTTCCCTATCCACACCCACCCCTAATCGAAGGTGTTGCTTGCTGCTAGCAAACGATGGGTGAGACAAGCACTCGCAGACATAGCCAGTAGAAGTAAAAGACTTTTCTGGAAAACAGTTGGCAACACATATCAAGAGCCTCAAAAAGTTCCTACCCTAGGATCCCATAATTCCACTTATAAAATTCTATCCTAAAAAATCATCAGAGATGTGAACGTTTCACAAAATAAACTACTACTTACAGTATTTTATTAATAATAAACATATAAATGCTAAATACTTAATAATATTTTATTAATAAAATACTATTTATACTACCAGTAAAAGGGAAACGACCTACAGAGCTAACATATATTCAATAAATTATGGTATAGCCAGACAATGGAATTTTATATAACCATTAAATATCTGGTCTTTAAAGAATATATAAGGAGACAGGAAATACTAAAAGAAGTGTTAGATTAAAAGTAAAAAGTACTAAAATATACAATGATCCAAATTTTATACACACTCTCAGATGCAGCTATGTGTGTGTACGGGGGCGGGGCGGTGGGAAAGACCAAAAGGAAATGCAGTAAAATGTCAGTTTATATCTGAGTAATAGGAGACTGGGAGATACTATTGTATTCTATATATTCTTACATATTTTCCAACTTCCCTAGAGTGAGCATGAATTATTCTTCTACTCGATATAAATGAACATTATAAAATGATCTATGCAGCTATCAGAAAGGACTTTCACATTTCTCAGCTAACCCTTTTCAGTTTAACCTCCACAAATTTCACTTCAAGTTACCCAAGTCACTGACTGCCATGTCTTTTGCAGCTGACATTTCCTCCTGCTCTGAACAACCATCTCATTTTCACACTGAAATGAGATTCAGATTCCATGCCACTGAAGCGATTCTCAGGGTTTGAGCTGCCCAGACTCAGACCTCTGGTAAAAGATTTAATTGTTTTTGGTGGGAATTACATTTGGCTTGCAACAGTGATTTAAAACATGTGTTCTGTGTTGTTGCTTGGCAGAGCTGTGGCTTAATGGTGCAGGACCAAATTTTAGGTCTGTGGTTTTTACAAGAGTGTCTGATAGCCACAAGCATGTCACACTATTACCTCATATCTGATAGCTCCATTGTGCAGATTTATTTTGGCTAGGATGCTTTGATTTTGCTTCATGTTATTGCCAAACTGACTTAGCAAAGGAAACTCCAGTTTTCTGAACAACTTTCTTTGTCTCCTCCTGAATTTTTTACAGCCTTATTTAACATCACTTGCAGGAAGAAAGAGTATAAAAAATAAATCTTCGACTTTAGGCTTAATAAGGTACTTTTTTTTCACTAAAGTTAAATGTTAGGAAAAGATCTGTCCTCAGGAAACCAATTCTGAGTTATAAGAATGAAATGGAGCCCCTCTCATATAGACAGTGTCTCATACATACAAAAATACAGATTCTTAGAATGAGCAGAGAAAAACTCCCCACTCCCATATGCATTGTTTCCTCCTTGTTTGGGATTATGAGCAAACATCTTGGGTGATCTATCCGGGATCAACCCTCTTCTAGGGCAAACTAAGAATTATTCCAAAAAGCAAGCATGGCTTGGGGAGAATTCATTTTAACCCTGCTGACAAAAACAAATGCTGACCAGAACTCTGCATGTTTGTCTGCGTCTCGGAGACTCACGTTCCCCATCCCAAGCCCCGAACTCTTGTTGCCTCCCCCAGAGACCAGAATTACATCACATACGATGTCTGAAAAGAGAATCTTAAATTGCTGTGCCTTTTCATTCTCTTCTGATGCCAGAGAAAATTATGACATAAAACTCAAATAGTTGATGTAGAGGAAAGTCAGCTCAGATGTAAAATTTTCTTATACCAAAGTTGCATTTTAGGATGACATAATTATTTTATACCTAGAATGAAACTGGTGAATGCTGTACATTCTATGATAAAGTTACTTTAGTTTTAGAGTTTCAATTAAATGACCATCCCTCAGTATCTGTTAAAAAAAGTGCCAAAAAAGACAGTCATATCCATTCAATTGGATTTAGTGATTTTTCAGTTATTATTTTCTCTTTCTTTCTCCCCCAATTGGATTCAAGTAAATCAATTGCCAAAAGCATAAAATGATTCAAAAAACCCTGGCCCAATCTAACACTAAGTACAGTGCTCTCACATGAAAACTGTCTCCACAGACCAGAGAACTCCTTTGGAACCAATCCTAATATTGAGAGGAAAAACTCAGAGCAGACTAGGTATTCATCAAAATCTATCAAACTTTATAAACGCTTAGATTATTTTGTTCCAAATAATCTGTATTTTATTGTCAAAGAATTATTTCTGTCTCACATGAACATAAAAGCGAAGAATTTCCCTGCAGGTCTTCTGGAGCACCCAGGACCTCCCTGCCCACCAACATTCTTCACTCTTGGAGGGTGACCTCAATCCCACAGATCTAAGAGGGACTTGACTGATTTTTCTCAAGCACAATGGCCAAAGAGTTATTCTCTCCTTCCCAGCTCTTTGCAAGTCTCCAACTTGATTTAATCAACTGGGAGGAGGAGGGGAGTGTGTTTGTTTGGGGGTGAGGTCTCTGCTTTTGAAATTTATCAGTAATCTGCTAAAGTCAGACAGGGTTGACATCCTTTCAAGGTGAATCTCTGATTATATAGTGTCAAGGAGTCCCAATTGTCATTCAGAGATACCAGAGGATCTTTTATCTTTAAAATAGACACCACAGGGCCATGATCAATGGCCCTAAAATCTCAGCAGATAACTAGCATCAGAAGCAAGAACAAAACAAACTGATGATAAAAGTGTAGTGTAACTAATTGACCTTTTCCTTATGCAGAGATGGAAAACCACATTTTTTCCTAAGGTTAAAAATGTATTATTTCAAGAAAACACAAGATTTAAAGATAACCTGGTGCTTTGCTTTAAAAAAAGGAGTTTGCTTGGGTTCAGCTTGGAGCACTGCTTTCAGTTAAAGAAGGGAGCGACACCATCCAGTTGTAGTCAGTTACTGCTGTGACAGGCACATCCCAGCTGGTCCTTTACGTGATACATACATAACCCAATCAATTTGTGAGGAAACATGCAAACAGCTGGGTGGTGAAAACACAAGGCTGGAGCAAGGAAGACTTTTGAACCATGAAATGACTTACTCGTATCCCCTATGCAACATTCCAAAATAGTTTTTGTTTTTCCACGTCGAGATTTTTTTAGTCTTTAAAAGAGAATGTCAGTTCAAAAATGAAAACCCTGAAGCTACAAGGTCACGCTTCCACCTCTAGTAGAGAAAGAATTCCCAGAACATTAAAGAGTCTTGTTTTTAAATCTCTTATTAGCATCTTAAAAGTAAGAAATTTTCAAAGCAACTGGTCTTATCAAAACTTAATTGATAACCAGCCTTCTCCATGATATTGGACCCATTTCAAATTCTCTTCATTGAGATCTTATTTGTTAACTTGGTCAAATAGCTACAAAGAATAATCAATGGGAACTAACCAGCTCCCCTAAAGAGTTAGACACTTTGTTTACAATCTCTTGCTTTCCTCTCTAGAGACTGAAAAGAAAAAAGAATTTTCACAGCCACTGGATAAAATTAAAGTTCATCTTTTTGGGAGACACAAATGTGAGATTTACCACCATCACACACACACACACCCCTACAAATACAGTACTTCTTGGCACTAGGGAAGGATATATTTAAGAGCTTGGGAATGCCCCTATTCACACAGACCTGTGTAGCAGGGAGGTTCCCACATAAACGCAGCAGAGAAGATCCGAAGTGGTTAAATGATTAGCAGAGTCAACAGCAACAGACACCGTGAGATGGGAATACTGAGCTGTGCATTAGACAGTCTTGGTAGCTAATTGAACAATTCTTACACACTAAATAGCCGTGGGGTGCAGTTCAAATCTGTGCCTGAGCAAAAAGGACAAGTTATTTCATATTGGGGATCTTCAGGGTCTCTCATATACAATTGAAACTGCAAAACTTGAACCTGCAGCTGCCAAGGGCCTATTCTATGTATTTACCTGTCTATCATCTACATATCCACATATTTAGCTATAATTTTCCAGCTTAGATGGCATCACCTTTTATTCTTCAAAATGCATGATAATTTAGATTATCTTAAATGGCAAATTAAAGACTCTATGCTTTCAAACTATGGATTTTGCCAAGGACATTCAAACAATTACACATTCCATTGATAAAAATCCTTCTTGACGTTTGTCCAGGGAAGCCGTCCCACGACGTAACATATGATCATAATTGTTGGGAGAATCTACTAAGACTTCAAGCTATAATTTGGAATTTTTTTCCATGAACAGGCCAGTGACAGCTTTCCACCTCCTCTCCCTCCCCCCAAACACCACTAATTTAATTCACTGTAAAAAATTTTCGTAAGAAAGCCAAAAAAAGTCCTCTAGCTTCACGTACCAAGGGAACCAGCCAAGGAAAACTTTCCACTGGTTCTATTACTGTGTATAAAGTGAAGATACAAGAAAGATTGGTCCTAATATTTGTCTCAGTTGCTAGGATTTTACTAAGCATGTGACTCCATGTGTTAGCTTCATGCTGCATTTAAAAAATCATCTCATTTCACATTTAACTTCCAGGTTCACAATATAATGCAATTCATACTAGAAGTTTTAAACGGAAGCTACAGGAACTTAATTCAAGAGAATATTATTCCTACATAGATCTAAGTGGAGTTCTGGGAAGAAGTTTTGAAATGCAAAATACAAAATGGCCACTAGGTGGTGATATCCAGCCATCGTTATATTATGAATTACCAATTAAGTCACTGTTAACAAAACAGAATTTAGAATACCCCCAAATTACGCTTATTTACTCCATGTGGCAAAAAAGATTAAAGGATTATCTGTGATATGTGCTCGCAGTTTTGTGAGGGAAAGCACGAAGAGAATACTTTGTTAGAAGATGGACCTTGGCTAAATAGTATTGACCAACTGGATTGCGTTCATTCTGTTACAGGCCATTGCAGCTACAATCTGAATTTTCTGTCTGACTGAAACGTTCATCTACAATAGTTTCTTTTTCTCCACTTTGCCTTTTTAAATTTTCAGATGATTTACATCAATGGTGAAAGGGCATCAGAAGCAAAGCCAAATCTATAGAATCCACCTAAAATCCTTGGAACAGGGCAGATCAGAAACAAACATGTATGCGTGCAAATTAATGTCTGCAGTGTGACTCACATTCGGTTTGTTTTTAGGTAAAAACTTATCCAGATTAGCGATAAAAACATGACACCTGGACTAAAGCTGTCTTCTCTGTGTGCAAATTCCTTTTACCACCTGGAACTAATGTTGCCACTGCTGGGCTCCCACAGCAACAAATAACATCCAAATGCAGCGATGCCAAGAGTAAGCAGATAACCACCAAGGTATAAAAGCAAACTCCAAATAGAAACACTGTCCCAAGAGGACGGCTCGCTGGCTCCCTGTTTGAAATGTAGGCTGATAAGACGCCACTTTTTCACTAAAGAAACAACTCAGAACAACCCCTCTGGGTGACGTGCAGCCTTTCAGAACACAGGTCACACGGTTATCTGCTAGGAGGCTAGCAGGACGACTTATTACAGAAAACAAAACATTTGGGAACTGCAAAATGCCTTTTTTCCCTCAACGGCTGTGGAACACAGTAGGCATTTGTCTGCAGTCTGTGGGGGGTACATTTAACTTTTTTCATTCAACTTGTTGGGGGCAAATGACCTCCCTGTGAGGTGGAGATATACCTTCTTCTGATCCTTGTACTTGCTTGAGGTGACTCTGCTCTGGGTCCTTATTTATTTATGTTTTAAGAGAGGTTATGGTTTTGCTGTTGTCTTTTTGTTGGACAACCAAAAGGAAAAGAGCAGCTTTGTTTTAAAGGAGAAAGAGACATTTGTTTTGGTGTCACTGCCCTAGGCTGGTAGCCTGGAGTTGGATCCTACAAACAGGAATATGCTGAAGGAAGGAAAAACTAACTTGGGGTCTCCTGACAGTTGTTAAAGTGGCAACGTGCCCATTATTTTCCTAGCTGGCAAACGTCCGTGCGGGAGAGACGGTCTGCCAGCTCTGGAGCACAGCACTAATCTTGTGTAATAGCGTGAGCTCACTGCCCCCCAAAGCAGTAATTATCAACAGCATTTTCCAAAGGATGTGAGTTACTCCCACTGTGAGACCACTGGGAGATCGGGGAGCCCCAGGCAGAGCTCCACGGAGCCACTCACATTTAATCCCCACTGTGCATGGTGCCAGTTGGGTTCCTTCACCCAAAGCTTGTTTGCACATGTCTTTGGTCAGGAAGTGCTAAGGACCCAAATGCAATGTGAAACTGCCAAAACCTGTTCACCATTTTTTTTTTGGCCTTTTCCATGCATTGCCTTAAACTAATTAGCAATTAAATTTAAATATCTGTATGTGGTTTTAAAGTTTCATAGGGCACTGTTGGTATAGCATCTGTGAGAAGGAACTGATGCATTGATAAATTGTCTTTGTTTTTTTAGGAGAATATCGGCAACTATGAAATGATTTCTCAGTGATGAGTAGATATTGTTCTTCCAGCTGTTGACCCATCACTAGCTCTCTGCACTCAACTAAAGGCAAGGCAGAGATGAGGGCTTTGTGTTCTAGAACCGCTCAATGTTATATTTCACACGCAGAAGCAGAAGAACCGGTTCTTGGTTTGAAACCAAACTGAACCACAACATAAGTACAACTTTTCATTAAGAGCTCAGTGGTCTTCTGCAGAAAAGAAACTTAGAATTCTTCCACTCATGAGTAATGTGTCAAAGGAGGAGGAAACGCATATGTTTTTGTTGGCTTTTAGGTTAATATAATGAAGCCTATGAGGTTTAACATAATTAAATTAATGTTGATATGCAGTGTAACTTGTTCACAGAGAAGGGGCACTTGACTTGGAGCTAAAACCACACCAGAGCCAACATGCAGCCATCTGCAAATACTTTATAGAAGGTCTTCTAAGATTTTCAGGTAGAAAAAGTAAAACAAGTTTTTGTTTGGGGATTTTCTTTTGCATTTTTTTTATTCCAAATCATGTACAATCCTTTCAAATGAGCAGAAACCTACCAATAAGCTTAGAAAACACCGGAAATTCATTAATACTCCTGATTCTTTTTGCAATGGCCAAGACATCTGGGAGAGAGAGGAGGATAGGAAGTTTTGTGTTTATAAAGGGTAATAATGATACAGTCCCGCAGAAAAAGAATAATGGTTTACGGCCTGCGATTCGTTACTCCTTTTGTCTGTCCTTTTTAAGTGTCCCTTCCTGGGTTAAGGGCTGTTTCTTTACTGTTTCCACCTTTTTCAAAGCTGGATTTTTCTCACGCTACTTTGCTTGACAGCCTGATGTATTTATTTATGAAAGAAGAAAAGGGGCCTCAGAATTTAAAGTCAAATCCACAAGCAATCTGGCTATTCTCATGCATCGACTCTGACCAGGAGGGCAAGTGGGTGTCCCCTTGTTCTAGGTGTTCCAGCTCACCAATGCTGAACCATGCCTATCAAAATGTGAAAAAAAGTGCAAAATTCAGCTATCTTTCAGAAATATTTTTCAAGTAGGATTTTTTTAAGTACAGAAAGCTATCAATTAGCCTCTTGTAATCCATATCATAACTATCAAGGGGCAAGATGAGTTGGTTAGAGATAGAAAGCAAGACATTTATGGATCTGTGAATTAGTAACATGTTCGAGAAGCTTCTGTCTAGATTCAGACAAGTGCAGAGGAGAGGAAGTCTCTGTCTTCTCCAAACAGAGCGGGGAGTGAGAAGGAGGCGCCCGTGACTACTCTCCAGGAAGTCGATGGGCTAGCAGCCTCGCAGGGGGCGACGCTGAGTGCTGACAAAATAGAGATGACAAAAGGAAAATGTGAAAGAGATATAGGAAATGGTTTTAAAACATATAGGAATAAAGTCAGGGGGTTTTTTTTTGGTGAACAAATCAAATGCTCCAAAAACTCCTCAACATTTTTCAAAGGGAACTGGATTGTCAGTTCTATTCAGTCCTCAACCCCGAGACAGCCCTATCTAAGGTGACATTGTCCTTGAAGTAACAGTGTCTGATCCGCTGAAGCATCTGATCCCCAGGGGTGAGGGGCAAGCTCTGATGGTGCTGCGGGAACTCACTGAAGAAAAGAGAAAAAGGAGCAAAATTCTCCCCTCACGAGAATTTTATTCCTGGGGGTCAGAGAGGAGGGAACAAGATGGTTGCAGCTTTAAATCTCTGAAGTGCACGGGTTGATTTTAAACCATAGTTCGGGGAGGCACGTTATTATAAGTGGTGTGACTAAGGCACCCGACAGTTTTGAATATGTCCCTAATTGTGCTGTCCACGGACACACTATAGTCTGTACCTGAAAAGGAAGTTGTGACTACGATTTTGCTAGGAAGCATATAGACAAAGAAATATAAACGATTCCACAGTGTTCCCTGACGTCTGGCTCCCTCTGCTTGAAAGAATGACTCGGATAGTGGATGAACAAATGAAGGTCTGTCCAATCTCAGGCAACAATTCAGCCTCGGTCAAGCAATCCACAAAAAACGAAATGAGCTGCTAACATTCCAGTGTGAGATTTCCTTTTGCTTGTTTCACTACATTTTGGATTTGGATAATAAGGTTTTTTTAAAGTCATTTTTCTTCAGAAAGCATAATGACAGAATATGTGCCTATGATGGAAAAAAAAAACCTCCTTCAAAGTTTTGAGTAATTGTTGGTTTCCTAAGGCTTCAGGGAAAGCTGGCCTGATATAACTCAAGCCTGCAGGGGTGGCAGAGGTTGAAAAGTTTGCTTTCCATTTTTTCTTCCCAAAGTTTATTGTAGATGTATTCTTGGGACAACCATGGACAAAACTGTCATCATTTCCAGTAGGAAGATCTGTTTTCCTTTAGATTAATAACTTTAGTAAGATGTGTTATGCTCAGCTATGTACTTCTGTTTTCGCAGAACTTTTTTTTTTCTTTTCACCATATTTGAAAACTCACCTATTATGTTTTAATGTTTTTCATACTGGTACAACTTTAAATAAAAGATTTCATTTAGATAAACAAGAATTGTCACAAAGAAATTCAGCCAAAAGACTTAATTGGTCATTACAGGATGCAAAAGACAGAGTGAGTTGGTTGAGCAATGTGTAGATATTGGTTATCATTTAAAAAACATTGATTAAGGATCTATTTTTGCCAACCACTCTGCTAGGTACTGAAAAAATAGAGATGAAAGTTAGTCCTTGCTTCAGAAAACTCAGTGTCAGGAAATTAACTCCACAGGGGTCAGTGGTAGGATGGGAAGAAGACACAGAGGGCTTCTGGAACCCAGAGGAGGGCCTCTTAGTCACTCAGCTAGGAAGGCTTCCTGGAAGAAGACTTGGCTAAGCAAAGTATTTGAACGTTTATTAAATGAAATTAGGGCAAGAGGTGAGAACATTCTAAGCAGTGGGGCAAGGATATGCAAAGACCAGCAGGAAAGAGATGTCATGGTTCATTCCAGAACTGCGAGTATTTTGAGATGATATAGTTTAGAAAGTGGCAGATGGAGTTGGTGGGCACAGTATGCCATGGTAATAATCAGAATTTTATACTGAAGGCAGGGGGAAGACAGTGAAGAATTTTATGGAGGGAGTAACAAGAGTTCATAGCAAGGGGAGAGGAAGGGCACAGGCACTGGAAAACAGATCTGGGAGAGACACTCCAGACTAGCCATTCATTTAACAATAGGTTCAAGAAAGAACTTAAAAGTCAGCTAATAGTAGAGAGGCCAGATAAGAAATGTTTGTTTAAGTTCGCCAGCTTTAATGTGTATTTAACTTGGATGGTTTAACTTAGCGTCTTTGAAGACATTACTTGGGTGACAAGTAAAGTAATTCATTATTGAAGCTATTTTTCAGGGTTTCTAATAAAGCACTTAGGGTATTTCGCTGTTAGAGATCAATAGTCAAGTTAAAGAATAACTGGTTAGTAGAAAGCCAGGGACAAACTGAAATGTGACTGGTTAGTAGAAAACCAAGTGACAAAGTGAAAACTGAAATGTGTGAAGAGAAAATGACCTTAGCATAAATCCGCAGGGTAAGGCCAGGAACAATTTTATTCGTGAGTACACTTTTGTGAAATGTATTGGGCAAACACTCCAAAAAGATAATTAAAAATATTTTTAAGATATAAAGAAACAAGAATCTGGCATTTTATTAATGATATCAACATCCTATGGTAGAGGCCAATAATGTGGAATGGGTCAATCAGACACTGAAGGAAAAGGGCAATTTAGATAACTCAGCCAAATAACATTATTCATTTAGTATAAGCATATAAATTGAATTAGTCTAGCTATGAAGCATAATCATGTTAAATATGATATAATTATGCTTCAAGTTTCTTGGAAGCGAAGTGTAATCATTTCAAGAATAGAAATTATTGAAATTGAGACGTAATATAAACTTGTTTGTTTTCACAGAATTCTAAGACTGAATAACAAAAGATAATATGTGGTAAATATCAAAGGTCCTTTTTGTGTTAATACAGCTCTACCTCCCACGAAGGTTAAGCTCTAATAAATCCTTCAAACAAAAAATGGAAGGGAGCGGGAGAGGGGAGAAATCCCTCTGAAAGATAAACAAAGACCTTAAAATTGTACACAGTCCAGTTAACACCATTTCCAAGTGTAAGCAGATACAGCTTTCCCCCATGAAGAGTTTACTATGAGGGGGATTTTCAAAAGCAAGACATTTAGAGTAAACATCGAAACAAAGGAGAACTATTTTATTCAAAGGCTTGCGCACATATGGAACCTGTTAAGGGGATGGTGGCTGTGGAAAGAATTACAAATGAGCTTAAGAGACACCTAGGCCATCTCCGAGAGGAAGGGACAGAGGCAGAGGTGCTTCGAGAAGCAGGCAAGTGGGCCAGAGATCAGTCAAATGGGAGGGAGTCCTGCTGTTGGGCAGATGGTGTGTTCTGTTCCAAAATGTTCAAAGTTAAGGGACACTCCTTAGCACACTGTTATTTTACACAAAGAGTGAATTAAGAAGAAACCAAGGATCTGTCAGAGTTTTTCCTGGATTTACTTGTGTCATTTCTTTGATAAACTTGGCTTGTTTATGCAATTCATTTGCTGCCTTCTTCAAACTCAGGCCCTGGGTTGGTGCTCTCTCCATAACCCTTAGGTTCCAATGAAGAGCAGGGAATTAACTAAGAGTAAGGTTCTTGTTTATGTTGTAGAATGACCTACGTTAGGTTATGTTATCCTCCTCTGAAAATTTCTGGAGAAGGTCAATATTTCTCTTTCAACAAAGTACAATGCTCACTTATTTACCAAGTTTAGGACCAGTCTAGATTATTGAAATGGTAATTAAGCTATTTCTTTTTTCACAGTTTTCACAGTCCATTAAAAATTAATGGATACAGACGAGAGAAATACTTTGAAGTTGGTTTGCTTCAGCCTAGTGGAATAATGACATCTGATGAGTCAAGCTCACCTGAGTGGCACCTGACAGGGGAGATAAACTCCCTCAGATGGTTCACAGACCTCACATAGCTGCCAGATATAAGCCAGTAATCAGTCTCATCCATCAAGCTCACAGAGCAGAGGGCCTTATCCCAGACAACATGAGAAACAAAAAGCAGGCAAGAGAACCACTTCTTTGAAGAGCTGAACTGCCAATGGAGAGACCAGAATAACCGTCTAGCCACACACAAAAATACAAACAATGAAAACATATAAATCAGTTCTACAAAACCAACAACAGATTGGAAACAGTCGGGCACTTGGCCCTTTCAGGTCAGTACGGTATTGAGTAAATGACAGACTTTACATACACTCCACCTGGCCAACTGCAGCTATTATAGGTTCAGGGCTGGAACAAACAGGTATGTTTGAGATAAGTCGTGGTCTGGGTCTGCAAGGCACAATTAAGTACCAGCTGGAATTGGCCACCTGAGTCCTCGGCATTCTAGCTTCTGTAACACAGTCAGGGGCTCACAAGGACCTGCACTTTTCACTGGGCTATTTATAAGGGAAAGTTTGTGCAAGGAAGACTGAGTAGTGGGTGTCTTAGAAACCCAATTTATCCCACAAGAACGAAGTACACATTCAACAATGGAAAACACATTAAACGCCTATACTCTATAATATACATTAACAAAATTATAAAAAAGTTTTAACTATCTGTAATATACAGAAAAAATCCTTTTAACTTTTATGTTCACTTACAAATGAAATTAATACAAACAAAATTGTCTATTTTCAATGAAAATTAATATATAAGGACTCATGCCATACCACCTACTATTAACCTAACTGCTCAAAATTATCCCCCTGAAATCATTATTCATTTCAGCAAAATGAAAACATACAGGTGCAAGAACTACAGATACACCACCCAGTGAGGACAATTAGAAGAAACCGAGACTATTGATCCAAAGATGTGGTTCATACACCTTACTAGGAATAGAAACTATGAATGATTTACCTTCCCTTATTTTTTCTGCATCTTGCCAAAGAACCTACTTACGAACTTGAATGACAAATACTGCAGATTAAACATGGAGTGATGATAGTGATGATATAGCCAGACTTTATTTTAGGGTTGCTCAAAGCAAAATGTACTAAGGGATACATTTTAAAGAGAAAAAGAAACTGTGGCTTTGGAGACAGTCCTGAGTTCAAACCCTGGCTTCACCACTTCATAGCATGGGGACTCTGGGCAATAATCTCACCCTAACTGACCTTCCTTTTTTCCACTTGTGAAACACCTAATGCTTCTCTGACAGGTCCTTGTGGGGAATAAACAGCTGCAAAGTGCTTAGGATAGTGCCTGACACCGAGAGGAACTGAGCAGTATGCCTTCCAGAGCACAGGGAGCTTCCCTCAACAGACAGAGCAGGACTCCCGAAAGCAGAGGCCACTTTGGCGTCTGTTCTAGGATGAGCTTCATGTTTTGCCAAACTCATTAAATCCAGATGAGAGGCAGATGAGGAAGGAAATTTAAGCACCTAAGTGATTCACACACAAAAAGAGTTTAAAAATTATTTTCAATTTTTCTTCTTATTTATCTAATTGAGCATTTCATTTACACTTACTGTCTAGCCCAGGGATCCCAACCTTGTCCACATTTTAGAATCCCTCCAGGAACACTTAGAAAATATAGCTGCCAGAGGTTTTGCTTTAATGAATCTGAGCTGAGGCCCAGGCACCAGCTTTGTCATTACGCTCCCCAGGGGATTCCAATGAGCAGCCAGGGCCTAGAACCCCTGGTCTAGCTAAACACACTTGAACTATTTCTAAAAAATTATGCTCATTTGTATTTACTGGTAGTGACTCAAGACAGCTTCCCCTGTCCCGATTTAAGAACCTTGTTCCAGCCAACTCCAGGTTGTGGCCAGTATTACCAATTCACTCCTTTCTTACTAAAAATTATATAATTAGCTTAATGGAAAGAAATTCACAAGATCATAATTCAGCAACCTTTTTAAGACCAAAAAAAGAGCATTTTTGTTTGGATAAAATGAGCCATGCCTTACTGCAGATTTCCACTGCAATTATGTCAGAGAGAAAGGTTTTATTTTTTTAAGGCCTTTCTCTTACATTTATTCTTTTCCTTTGTGCTTTGAAGCTGTAAAAAGCAAAGACGGCCATCTGAAAGACAGACCTGAGGCGATTCTGCTGATTCTGCAGTTTTTTGGTTCAATGGAAATCTCTTTTAAAGAGACTACACACTCCTCTTTTAAAGACAGCACTGGTGTAGCTGCATCAGTTCACAGGGAACTCTATTCTAACCCCCCTTTATTTCAGCGAGTGACCCTGAGCAAGTCACTTAACTGTTGAATGCACCCTCCGTAACACGCAATCAGCACACAGGACCAAGTCCTTAGAATTGGTATCCTTTTCACCAGCAACTTACCAGGGTGCTGCCATCAGTCCAACGGAAGTCATGCTCAAACATCTTGTCATTGAGGCCTATCCACTGATAGTCATGGCCCACACCTAAGAGATGGGAAACAACACAGATATATCTACTATCTTTTCCATATATGGATGAAATGTATCAAAGAAAATTATTGTCACAGTGAATCATGCACCCTCTTTTCTGGCTGGAGTTTTGTTAGTTGCTCATAAAAATCCCTCATAGTCTATCTGTTGTTCTTCTGCTCAGCTTGCTTTAAACTAAAAAGCTAATTTGCAAACATTGTAAAATATCAGCCATAGATTACTATTCCCTAGGAGTTTACTCTAATTATTTTTTTCCATCCTTACTCATGATAAAAACTTCCTATTTATTTTTTCATTAAGCTACGCCATTGGCAAAAATTCAGCGACCCAATAAAATGTGACAGATCTTAGCCACACTAGCCTCACTTTGGAAGCCACATGTTTCTTCTTAAAGGATTTTAAACAGTGAACACCTAGACCAGACAGTTCTGCAAAATTATCCTCAAAAATAATTACTTTCACCATGAGATGAGTCACTGGCAAGGATACCACGCAAGGAAGTTAAATGAACCTCTATCCAAATTACAAATTAACAGACTTCTAAGAGATAGCAGGCATCATGAGAACAGATTTAATAGAACATTAAACAATGGTTCATGAGCAAAAAATGTCTACATATTTTCTACAGAAAAGCTAGCTGCCCTCCTCTTGTTATGGTTTAAGGAGTTACTAAACAGCTCTATTAGCAAGTTTCATTAGCTTTCAGTCTCCATCTATTTATGTTCTTGATATGAAGCCCACTTTCTATGGTCAAAAATAATTAGAAAGTTGGATGAGAAGCAATTATGCACCAAAGATAAGATTAGGGTGCTATTAACAATTTGATTTTAATCAGTGGGATAAAAATAACTGAAAGTAACTTTCTCTTTAACTTTAGACAGCGTACGCACACATTCAAAATAGAGACTATGAAGCTAACCATGGGAAAAATTAGACTGAACCATAAGAGGTGGCCATTTTTGTAAGTCAAAAAATGATTGAATAGGGGCTGGCCCGGTGGCCAAGTGGTTAAAGTTCCACATACTCCACTTTGGCAGCCCAGGTTCATGGGTTTGGATCCCGTGAGCAGACCTGCACCACTCGTCAAGCCATGCTGTGGTGGTTACCCACATATGGACATACAAAATAGAGGAAGATTGGCACAGATTTTAGCTCAGGGACAACCTTCCTCAAAAGAAAAAAAAAGAGATTCAAGAGCAATGTCATATGATTCAACCTATAGTATGCTGTTTCATCTCTTATTGCTAGCATACCAAGAAATGCCTTCCTATGTTATAGTTGAAAGTTTCCCAAAATGGAGGACTCACAGAAGAGAGACGATTTTAAGTAGATCACAGATGAAGGATTTAATAAGTTGAATCACAACTAAGAAAGCTACTTCTTTTCAGTTAGATACAGAGAAAATCAAGAAGCTGGTGAGAATGAGCGACACTTCAGGAAAGCTGTGTATATTTGGTACGTACGATTCACAAACATTTGTTCTTCATGAGACAGGATGCTTGTGAGATGGGCGCCCTGCAGCCGGCATTCTCGCTCAGCTGCATCCCACGTGCGGCGGTGGGCAAAGTACTTGTAGCACTGCCCTTGGAATTTGTGCCAGCCGTAGTCACATGTCTCGGTGTCTGGGAAGAAACAAGGGGCTTATTAAACTCACCCATGTCATTCACACTTGGCTCACCCAACCAAGTGTTGATAGAAGATCTGAGCCAATATCAATGCAATGTCCCTGAAGTAAAGGAGTCATAAAATTCAGCCATGATGACAAAGAAATCACGATAAAGAGAGCCCAAGTGGTTCCTGGGAAGTGCGTGGCTGTACCCGTCTGGACAGTAAAGGCAGTCTCTAACTGCAATTTCCTGGATTAAAGCCAGTTTCAGCAGGAGAGAAAACCTGCCAAAACCGCTCAGGCTGCAGTGTCTATGGAGCAATTGGGGCTAATTCCTTTCCCAACACTACTTTTCTAAAGAGAATCCTTCCTGATAAGATAAGAATTCTGGCTAATAGGATTATGAACACTCTGTTTGCATAAGGACTTCAAAGGCTCTGGAAGCTGTCCTTTCCCACTTCCTAGAGAGAGCTGGTGGCCAGGGCTCTCATCAGGTAAGACTTACAAAGAGAAAAAAAATTCTGCATCAGCAGGCAGATTTGGGGATACAGCTAGACTGTGTGCCTTCTTCACAAAAGGAGTGGGAATACAGGTAACTCCCAGTGCAAATACATCAGGATTTTAAGTTTATTAAGAATGAACTAACCTAAGCTCTTTAACTTAGTACCCCTCATTCCATCAAGCCATATCCATAGATGTATATATGTATATATATATATTTTTTTTTCTCTTTTGCAACAAGTACACTAGTATCTTGGTGGGAAAAAAACGTTTTTCAAATATATCTAAATCTTACACTGGCAGTAGGTTTCAGCCATACCTCTAGATTGCCATTTTTTATTTATTTTGACAAGAAAGCAGCCTTGCTAAAGTACTATATTGGCACTGGCAATCTTCCCCAGCCTCACCCACTGGCAGGTGGAATTAAACTGATCAATAATGATCTATAGAATCAATAGATCAATAGAAATCATTTCAACTTTTGCAAAACATATCTCACAAATGTCTTGAACTAGTCACATGTGCAAACTAACAAAACTGAGTTTATAGGATTTCAGGCACCAAGAAAACTTTCCAGGTTATCTAATGACCATCCTCCCCTCCCCTGATCTGACTCATAGATGAGGAAGTCAAACCTACTACATGAAATAAATGCTCATTTCATATGTCAGAATTGGTGCCAAATTGAAAGTTAAGTGGTCTCCTGAGCCTCGCTCTGCTTACTCTTCTTTCGATAATTGTGGGAAAGGATAAATTCTGAGAGGTTTCGGTTGTTCTGGCCTCAGTGATTCAGGCCGTAATCACACAACAGATGCAGCTTATGGTTGAGAGCAGTGTTCGCTTCAGTTTAGTCTATCAGGGCCGCTGCTTAGTTACAGCCAGCTGACTAATTGGTTTAAATCATGTGCACTGGAAGTTTTGAGTTTCATTAAAGCGTTGTTTGGAGACCACCAAATCTCATAGGAAAGGACTTGAGACACAGCCAGATGGTTTGGTATGAACGTAGCACTCAGTGCCCAAGAATGAAGCACATTTTGGCCACTTGGATGTAGTAATTTTCCTTTTGGGAAGTTCACGTGGAAGAATTCGGAGGTGAGGTGGGTGGGGCAGGGAGGAAACAGATCTTCATACACGAGGGGGTTAATTTATAGGGGAGAAGAATTGGAAAAACTTTTAGAACACTCACTGCCAAACTCAATAATGTGATATCGTAATTGTATAGATTTCCTTAACTTTGGAAATTACAATTTATTTTAAGACAGTTTACAATTCTAGAGGATCCCTAACTTATTGAATAATGTATCAGAAAAAGCTCTTCTACACACTCTTTCTTATCCTCTCTTAACCCAAATGGTTTGAGTCTGGTTTCTTTCTTTGTCTTTTATCATTAAAATAGATTATCAGTAAGCATTTTTCCTCTTACACAAAAAAACCCAAATGATCGTAAAATTTAGATGTATGACCACATCATTGCTACAATGCCTGTCTCAGTTAGCAGAGGCATATATCTTATCAGAACATGGGTCCAAAAAATAGGGGCAGAGTTTCTGTTAAAACCAAACTAGGGAAGTTTACGTACCTGTACTATCTAAACTTCCCAAAGATTATAAATATAAGCTCAAACAACACTTAATAAAGTGACTTGTTAAAAAAAAAACAAATAACCACATTGATTCACTTAATTTTTATTATTCATGAATTCAGTAAATATGTAATGAAGGACTATGTGTTAGGCAGCATCTCCTAGGATGCTGTTCTGAAAGGACCCATCAGAAGCAGTCTGTTTGTTTTTCCAATGTTACCTAAAATTAATGTAATATACATTTCATTTATTAAAAGGCAACCCTTTTGAATGATATTTTCTTAGAAACCATTCAACACGCGGAAATACTTCTCATGCTTTAAAGCTCCTATAGTGCTCTTATAGGTTACGTTATAAAGTCCCAGATTTGGTTTTGCCTATGTGTGTTGAAGCTGATGGAGGAGGGTACCATAACTCCTGTTCACGACCACAGAAGTTGAAACTATCACTCTTAAAACGTTTCACTAAAAATCTCCTCCCTTTGTGCTATATAGGTAATGTTTTCAACACTTCTGACACATAGCTGTCAAGCCTTAAGAAACTGTCAACACTTAGGTTGCTTCTCGTTGGCAGGCTGCGTCATTGACTTTGGCTGGGGCAATCTGTTTTGTTTGGGGCAAGAACTGTTTCTCTAGTGCTCTAAGACCCCCTTCTAGATTTTGTATCTGTTATCATTCCACTAAAATGTGTCCCCTATTCCAGAGTTACTGGGAGTTGGGAAGTTACTAATGCGGAGAGCAGAAAAAGTCAGCTGAAGAAACAAGACAGTCAACATTGAAATTTGGATGGAAAACTGTTTAGACAACAATGCTGCTGTTAATGAAGAAAACATTTGTTCTTAGGCAACCTGAAAGGAGGAGAAAAAAATCTTTCAGTGTCCTGGCCATAAATCCTGGCCAGGCAGGAGCACAGCTGCATTTGGTAAACAGACTGGGAGAGCTGTTTCTCAGCAAATAATGTGGACAAAAGTTAAACTTGCTTTAAGATAAAATAGAATGTACCTGGAAGTTAGGTGGTGCCAGAAATGAAGAAAAAAAATCAAAATCTTTTCTTTTTAATATTCTTTTAAAGAGAAGAAAAAGGTACCTAGCCCCAAAGTCCCTTCGGAGGATCTGTTCCCACTGAGTCCATCAGATGGACACATAAATAAAATGCTTATCCACGAGAGTTACTTCGGAAGTGTGAAGATAGTGAGAAAAACCCGGGCTTTAAAAGGCAGCATGGGTTCATTTTCCCACTCTCTAATTTGCCAATTGTGTGACCTTGAACACATCACTTTTCCTCTCCCAAGCCTCAAATTCTGTTCCACTTAACGCATAGAAATACTGTTTCAGCCAAATGAAATGATGTCCCCGGAAGCACTTGGCGAACTATAAAGTATCCAACAAACAGCATTTCTTCTTATTCCTGCCAAGAGTCATGCCAAGTCACCAAGATCAGGGACTTTATTTTGCTCAGAGCTCAAATCCAGTACCCAGAACAGTGCCTGGAACACAGCAGGTGCTCAATAAATGCCTGTTGAACGAAGGATTTTTTGAATCACTCCTTGTACTTGGAACTGAGGGAAGCCAGCATCATTTTAATTCATTTGAATGTCTCAAGGATCTCACCCTTTGTTCTCTTCAACAAACGGCATCTTTCTTACTGTTTACCTTTCAGAAGAGCATCTCACTTGGTCAATTTTCATATTTACCTTTCAAAATTCTAAAACAGATGCATCCTATGCAATAAGGAGAAAGAAAAAAATCCCTAAAAACTCGGTCATCACCCATCCTCTTCTATTGGTAATTCAATACATGCTCCTTTTAGTTTTCCTTTAATTGTGGTGACGTCTGGATTAACGCTGCAAAGCAGAATTTGGGGCCCTACCAATGTGTCTGAATGTCTACGACATTTTCATTTTGTCTGGTGGAATGGAAGTCTGGCACTAGGCATGTTTGTCAAAGCCAAACCACTGTACAGCTTTAAGTTGAGGAAATCGACATTCCAAAGCTCAGTATGCTGAGCAAGCAATCTGTTTCTGATTGATGGACTCAGAAATGTTACCATTAACCAGCTAACATACACTCTCAGGTTGGCCATAAAATGCAAATTGCAGGAATCACGAGATTCAAGCGATCATGAACACAGGCTTTTCTTTCATTCAGAAAAAGTAACGCTTCTTCAGGAGGAACACTCCCTGTTGAATGGATCCGCAGTATCTTTTACCTCGTGTTTGCCAAGCCAAAGCTAATGTGTTTTAACAACTACATCAACTCGTTCTCCAGAGACGATTGACTATGAAAAATAAGCCCATTGAGTCTCAAGTGCTTAGGGGGAAAAAATAAAGGCAACTAACACTGAATTAATACTCCTTGGTACCAGCCACATTCATGGATTATGGTCAAGACATAGTTTGTTCTCAGGAAGAATACCTACAACAATGTTCCTTTTGTTGGCTAGATGTTCTTAAATTCAGCTTAGTGTGCCTGTCTGCAGTCTCTTTCTAGCAGCAAAACAACAATGATCAAGCCAACACAATCTTTCAGATGTTGTGAGCTTTGGACACATAAGGAAACCTAATATATTTAGGGAACCTGTGAATTTCCTCTGCAGGAAAGAATACGCAGTATGGCCAAAATTGCTAAAAAGATCCAAATTGTTGTGACAAAAGGCTGTCTAGAAGTAACCCTTGAAATGAAGCATCAGCAGTGTTCATCATACACATGTTGCAATAGCTCTCACCTTGCTCACAAAGTGCACCAATGTAGCTCGGAAGGCAGAGGCACCTGAACGTATTGAAACCGTCAATGCACGTGGCTCCATTGCGACAGGGGTTAGAGTGACATTCATCAAAATCTGAAATACAGTCATAAAAGGCCACAAAAGTACTTTCAAAAAGGGTCAAAAGAGTCCACTTAGTGTGAGGTTGCCAGATAAAATACAGGACAGCCAGTTCAATTTGAATTTCAGATCAAAAAGCAAAAAGAATTTTTTAGTGTAAGTATGTCCCATATTATATTTAGGGCATACCTACATTAAAAATTTTTTTCTTTTTTGTATTTGAAATTCAAATTTAACTGACTTTCCTGTATTTTTATTTGCTAAATCAGGCAACTCTAAGAAAATTCCAAAGATATTTAGAGGAGGGTCACTGTCTCCATTTCTTTTAGATGAGTCACATGAGCCCTGAAACTGATAAGGAATCTCCCCCTCCTTCCCACCCGCCATCCTGGTCCCGACTCTGATTACCTCACTTGTGGAATAATGAAAATACCTAACTGGCTCTCTGCCTCTGGCACTTCCACATATCCTTCATTCTGCTGACTGTCGTGTTCCTTAGACAGTCATGATAATTTTACTCTTCGGCTTCCAAACATTCCATAGATCCAAATTGCCCAAGGCAATGGTCTTCAGTGTGATGCCTGGACCAGCAGCATCAGCATCACCTGAGAATGTTGCAAATGCATGTTCTCAGGTCCACCCCAGATGTACTCAATCAGATGCTGGAGGAGCGAGGACTGAGGATCAACAATCTGTGTTTTACCAAATCCTCCAGTGACTCTAACGTACACTGAAGTCTGAATCACTCGACTACAGTCTGAAGTGGAACTATTGAGTACACTGGATTCAGGGCCTCCTCAGACCTCTCTGGATCCAACCTGCACTCTAGGATTCTCTCCTGATATGTCTCTCGCCCACACACCCATAAGGAGGCATGCCCAAATACGTGCAGCCACCCAAATGCGTTCTGTGGTTCGTGGTGTCCGCGCTTTTGTTTGCTGTGTCCGAGTCTCACACCACCGCCTGTCAAAATCCTCCCCACCTTTAAGATCTGTATCAATTGCAACCTATCTACACAGACCTCCACGATCTCCGCTGATGATATCAATGACTTTATTCCCACAGCATTTTGTAATCCCACTAAAAATTTAATTAGTGTTTATATTAAATAAAAAGAATATTTAAAAAATGAATATACAAAGTAAATTAAATTTCCAAGAGCTATATAATGATTCTTACCTAAAGAAACGGCCCTAGTAATGACATTATATAGTAATGATACCAAACACTTTGATGATGCTTGCTAAGTGCCAGCTACTGTTCTAAGAGCTCCCAGACATTAACTCATTAAATTATTTTTAATTGATTTTAATGTAAAACAGAATGGAGGCCAGATAGATGTTTTTATACATATATATCGAATATTTAAGATGTAATTATTCTTTAAATGCTATCTATTGCTATCTCTGTGTCCCCACTAATTATCACACAAATAGAGCTTACTACTTTTGTTGAGTTTTTCTTTTAAGACAAGCACTCTTTGAATACAGTGTTGGAGATTCAACCCAATATACCTGTGGGCCTTCTTTACTCAATGATCATGAGAAAACCATCATGGTACCTATAACAGGAGCACCTGGGCAATATATTCCACCATTTCTTTCATCAGGGGCAAGGTCTATATTTAGCCCAATCAAAACTGAGCTCTTTTTTTTTTTTTTAAAGACAATCAAAATAAGAATGGGAATAAAAGGAACCGATTTAGTAAAGAGACAGTCCTATTCCTTGAACCCACAAGAGAGGAGGACGGCAACAGTCTCAGACTCTGTGAGGTAGAGGTGGGTCTGGCTGGCCGCTGAGGACAGTCAGAGAAGGCTCTGTCCCATTCCACATCACAGGAGCAAGTGATCTGAAGAACGGCTGAAGTCCCTAATTTTTAATTATAGCTTTCTAAAAAGTTCTTTGTACTTAAGTTAATTATTGATATGCAGATTTGAGAGATAGAGTAAAATATTTTTGTTACTATTCATGCAACTTTACATTTCTAAAGCCTATCTGTAAGTCAGAAAAGGACAAAGCTGACCTCAGGAAACTTCACTGAGTCTTGGATGTATTAACAAAATTCGGGAAACATCTGTCGCCATTTCCCAGACTCTACGTAAATTATTGTATGATTTTATTTTATTTAACGTATAATTCATCTACACGTGAGTTTCTCTGAAATCCTCCAATTTATTTGAACAACATAAACTGCCCCCCTCTATATCTTCTGGAAAAGCAAGACCCTCTTTCAGGCAAGGACATCTTACCAAGCTCACACTGGTCGCCGCTGTATCCTGGCACACAGGTGCACACGTAGGAAGTTTCAGTAGGATAACAGGTGCCTCCGTTAAGGCACGGGTTCGTTTTGCAACGATCTGGTCCTACCATGTTCAGGAAAGTAAGAGAAGCAATTAGGCTCATCTCTACCTTTCAACCTATTTTAGCATAAAATGCCACTTATTGCTACCATAACATAAGCTTTACCATAGCAATTTAGAGATACTACACATAAAAATTAACGTTAACTTTACTCTCTGGAGTGTTTCTTGGCATTATAACTAATTGTTACAAATCGACTATTCATTTCTGGGATTCAATCATCATTATTTTTAAACAATATTTTGCACAGTATCTGGCAACTAATAAATTCTACTGCAGATTTAGTTGGCATGATAATGGCAATTGATTTTAGTCAAAAATGATTACACGTATGTGCACAGTGAATGGAAAATGTATTCTTTTAAACGAGGTTAGTTCATGTGAAATGGCTGGATACACAGAACATGCATTCTTTTTAGCAGACTGGCTTGTTACCATCATTTGAATTATTATTGCCTTTTACCACTTAATGCTCAGAAACTGTTTTTCTTCGAAAGTGTGCACTGAAGTTTCTTCTGCTACATTAATATGCTTTTTCCAAAAACACGTTCCAAATGTACTCCTTTAAACTATACTTGAAGAAAAGCAACACATGGATTAAACTCTACTGTATAAAAACAAACCCAAATACAAAAACCTCACCTAAAATGAAACCCCAAATTTTTATTACAATTTTCCAATTAAAACACGAATAAAATCGACACTCCTAGTGTATAAACATAAAGGCCAGAGACACCAATTTATGAGGAGAAACAGTTTAAAATATATTTTGCAAATGCAAAGACTATTACACTATTTGAAGCACATATATTATTCTGTAATACTGCTGGGATAATTGTATTTACATTAATAGCTTATATTTATTATTTGAATACTTTTCCAGAATTGCTTAAGTTTCAATATGTTCAAGAATCCAAACGAGAGTTGAAAATTTTCCCAAAATAACTGAAATAAATAGGTTTCATATGGAATAAAAACCATATTTTCAAGAATCTTAAGTCCCGAAACCCTAAAATAATTACACATGAAAAACAGATGATGTCTACCTATGAAACACGACCTTAAGGAAGATTTGGATAAGCAGGCGCTGCTCTAGAAGATAAGTGAGACTTTCCCACACAGGAAAGTCCAACTCAAACTTTCTGAGTGTTAAGTAAGTTCTGGACCACTAGAAAGACTCGATAGAAACATGCTCGCTTAAGTGGGTTCAACAGTATGATCAGGTTAATTCAGATGCTCACACCTACTTCTTCAAGAACGACCCCAATTTTTCTAAGACTCTCTCTCCTTTAGTCCTAAAGATATTTAAAATTTCCCTGAGCATCTTTGCCTTCTGCCTTTGAAAGGAGACTGCCTAGAGGCCAAGGCTACTGTCAACAGCACATCCGTATGCTGCCCTCGGTGCAAAATCAAAATGACACTTAGGAGAAAGTGCTCCGTAAAACTGTGATGTGCCGCACAGACGTGAAGTGCTACGATTATTCCCACCACAGACACTAGACCCCACGCTGAGAGTATGGAACAAGGATATGGCAAGAGAGCGGGCCTTTCTGTGAACTTACAGTAGTTTAGATTAGGAGAAAAGCATTGTTTTTACAAATTTCATTCTACCCTAAACAGTTTGTATCAATCTCTGAAAGTTGAATCTGCAACAAATAGACCAGGCAATCCAACATGAGCTGCTGTTTACTGAATTAGCCTAAAGTGTATTTGTTTTGCAATGAAGACGAAGCTCCAAGTCTAGGTAAACATTGTGGCTGACAATGGTACCCATTTCTCATTCGTCGAACCTAACTCTCGCCGTATATATGGTTACTACTAATGATTTCGATAGCATATTTTCACCAACCTGAAGTATATTTCAACTAAGTTACAAAAGAATAAATATCGGCCAGATTACTAGGTTATCATTTACAAATTAAATATAAAATGACAACAAAAAAAATCCATCAACCACCTTTGATCAACTTTATTCACCAAATACTTCACGGCATTTATGAAAGTTGCACTTTATGACTATTGTATTCTGTCTGAAGCACAACAAACGGAAGCATTAGTGGAACAAAAGATAAGGTTGAAACGATCAGAAGAATAATTCTAAGTATAGCCATGCTGTAAAACATATTCATTAAAATATAATGTGTTTTCAACCAACACAGCCCTTAAAGCACTGATGGTTTTTCTTTTTCTAGGTAGTGGCTAGGTGGTGATGCCCACTTGTGGATTCCACTGACATTGTTATCTAAATGACATTCCTGGAAAACACCATTAACGCGGACTTCTCAATGTTCTCAAGCTAGATTAAAAGGAAAATAAATTCCACAAAGTACATATTGCAAGATTTCTGGCTTACATATCATTAAATATCAATTATTGGTTTTTATATTATATTAATAGGAAACCAGCAAAGAGCAGTCCTTGAAAGACCCTGGACTTTGGAGTGGGACTGATCTGGGCTCAAATCCCACTTCTGCCATGGTGTGTGTGAGTGTTGCAACCCTGAGCAAATTGCAGAACCTCTCTGAGCCTCCACATCCTACCCTTTTAAGTGGGGATAATAGTATGCACTTTATAGCCTTTTTGTGAAGATCAAACAAATAGTCTATATGAACCAGTGTCAAATTCACGCTTTCTATCCATTCATTAAAAAAACAGAAACCCTCTCTTGGCAGGCAGAGCACGAATATATACTGAACAAATACCCACTGTGGCTAGGCACTGTGTTAGAAGCATTATGTATACTATCTAGAGCAAGGAAACGACAGAAAAGTATTAACTGATAACTGACATTGCCGAAACTCTGTGAAACGCTTATTAGAGCTATTTACAACTCAGATGTTAAAGGCCTGACAGGTTTTGATATTGCCATAATAGCACCCATCAATGAGGGATTTTTAAAAATAGGACGTTTGTTCTGTTTTTAAAACTAAAATGTATAACTATGGGACATATGACAAAGCAATACTTTAATTGTGAGTAAAACCAAATTGAAGTTTTACATCATTAACAATTTCAATTTTTAAATGTTGTAATTTCCTGTTGTTTCTAAAACCCAGAAAAATACAAAGAATATCTACAGAGCCCAGAAATAATCTATACTTACTTCCTTTGCATCTCATTATGGACCCAACACTGTGGGCTGTCCTGCTGTTACGTAAACAATGTAAAAACCCCCGCTGATTTAACATCACAATAAAAATTATATACATACACACGTCAGGACCAAGGGACTGTCTCCAAGTTTGGAGACAGATTTATCAATGTTGTGACCTTACCTGGTAAATAGACTGCTGTGCCCTCCACTGACTCTTCATTAATGCCAATCAGGAAATCGGTTTCATTAGAAGTTTCCAGAAGGGAAAATGATGGTGTTGCAAGCTCAGTATTTAACTCTGCAGTGCTTACAGTTGCCTGATTATTGGAATCAAGAATTCTTGCCGATGCTTGCTGTTCTGGGGCTGCTACCGTGAAATCCTCCCCTCTGATCAAAGCTGCTTGTGTTTCAGGCTTTACTTCCAGAGAAGAAGGAACGGTGGGCCTCTCAGGAGTCTGTGGGCTGGGCTGAGGCACCACATGGGCCTCGATCCCATAAATCGCAGAAGCAGAAGTAGAATGTGGCCACGATGTAGCACGTTCTAACTTAACTTCATCAGCAGCTGTGACAACAGTTCCGGCCTCAGGTGTTCTAATACTGGCAAATATCTTGATTGTTTCTCCAGGAAGTTGAACATTGGTTTTGTTTTGGGAATCTGGGGGAATCTCAGTTCCCTCTTCAGCAACCAGTTGTGTGGGAGCAGCTTCTATTTGTTCTGATGACTTAGGTTTAGTTTCATCTTCTGAAGGTTCTAATTGTGTGTCAGGAGGTAAGGCTGGAGGCTCAGTTATGTAAAAGTACTCTTCACTTGATGGTTTGGAAGTCACATCAATATTTGCAAGTTTCCCTGGGGACATTTGAGATGTGCTGGCGCTTGTACTTAGCAGAGCACTTGGCTGGGGGCCCTCTGTGTGTTCAGAGGCTCCACTGCCTAAGTGGACAGTGAGTGGAGAGGATGATGTCGGCGAGAACAACTTTGCAGAAGCTGAAACTGCTGATGTTGTATCAGTGTAAGCTGGGGGGCTTGATCCCTCCAGCACATTAGGTGCCTCTGTTAAGCTCTGAGCCGTAAGGTGGATAGTACTAATACTTACGTACGGTGTAGCATCTATCAGTGCCTCCTCGGCTCCTGAAGAGAATTCTGGCTGAAAAGAAGGACCTACGTATTTCTTTTCTTCATACTCATCCTGTGTCCTTTCCAAATGGCCCATTGTTGATATGATTTCACTTTGGTCTGCAATAGCTTGACCATCAGACAAAGTGCTCGATTCAAAGATGTCATCCAGGGCTTTTGATTCAGTGCTCGGTACTTCAGTCTCTGGATTAACTGTGGCAGACTTACTAGGAATAGGCAGGGATGTTGCTGTGGGAAGCAAAATATCTAATTCTGTTTCTGTGCTAGAGACGGGGATTCCAGTTGTGAAGATAAAGCCCCTGTGATCTACTTGGCTTCTGTCTTCAGAAGGCATTGATTGGTTATGTGTTGCCTGAGTGTAGTTAGCCGGAAGAAGATCACCAGAGCCCTCGAAGTTTTCCTCGGTTGAAGAAAGGTTAAAACCTGCCTCGTACTTCTCTTGAACACTTTCTTCATTACTGTCATGTGGTCCCGATGGTACCTCTGGATCCAAGTTCGTTGGCATTCCAAGGATGTCTTCATATACAGGTTTAGTGTGATCAATATCTATGATAGTATTTTTATCTGATGTCAGCTCAGGTAGAATTTCAAGAATGGTACTCTCTGTAATTGTCAATATTAAATCCTTGTCTTCTTTGTCCAGATCTATAATAATATTTTCAGTAGCTTTTCTTCGGTCAGGTTTCAAGGTGGAATCCTCAAATCCCCTGACATGGTCTTGGAAACTGTCTGCAGCACCTTCTGAGGATGTCTCAGATGACACTGTATTTGACGGCGGTGTGCTGGTTGGATCTGGGGAGCTTGCATTCTGCTCCAAATGAAGAGGCACCACCACTGAAACTGTTGGGAAGCCATCAACAGTAACAGCTTCAGCCCTTGAAACCTCAGGATGTCTTTCCAGGGATTTATCAGAAACAAATGTGGTGCCTCCTTGCCTGGTAGCCTGAGTTGTTCCAGAAGTGCGGACTAAATCAACAATATCCAATTCTCCAGATCCTTCTCCAGAATGTTCATAAAATGAATCAGATGGTTTTGATGCTGATGTAACAAATTCTTTGGCCATTTCAAGACCGTAAGTTCTAGCCAGAAAATCAGTGGAAGACGTTGCTGTTTCTTTAGTCTCGGCTGTTGAAGAACTCTCACTAGAGACTTGTTCAGACGTAGGTTGTGGTCTGCTAGTCTGGATTTCTTCTGCCCAACTGCGAGTCTGATTTTGAGCATGTTCAGTGTCTGTGGAGAAAGGGAGAAGTGCCGTAGAGGGTCCTTCTGTTCTGGTGTCACCTGAAATTTCTGATAAGGTTGTGCTGGGTGATGTCTCCTTATCTTCGGAGATGCTGTCTGTTTTGGAAATGAGTGGTCTAACTTCATCTGCCACATTTTCTATTCCCTTATAGTCTTCAGTTGTATCATTTAAGCTGCTGGTTTCTACACTTTCCACTTGAGAAGTCTGGGGATATAATGTGCTAATGATTTGTTCCACGTCAGTAAAATTCACTGATACTGCAGTAGGCAGAACTTCTTCTCCCGACCCCAGTCCAGAGAATAAAAGATCAGTATCTGACTCTTTACTTATTGGTCTCATAACTTCGGGAAAGGATTTTATACTTTCTTCCTCTTTGATTGATGAATCTGTAACCACACTTTCAGCTGGTATAGACTCAGTCTCTGAGGTAGTAACTAAGAAAAGATGGGATTTTTCAGTAACTTCAGGGAGAGTAGTGTAGGGTTCCAAGCCCTTCGAATCTGGATCTGGAGTAGTCACGTCAACCAAGGAAATGCCTTCCTCCTCCATTTCTTCATCAGTACGGTAAGTTTTCTTTGTCATTAGTGTGGAATAATCTGTGGTTTGGAGTCCACTTTCAGTAAATGTTTGTGAATCAAAAATTGTTTGCTCTGGTGATATAGAACTTTGGGGGGATTCAGAAGATTTTTGTTCTTGAATATTTTCCTCTGATGCTACTTCACTTTCATTTCCTTGCCTTACAGGGTTGACTTCTTGCCTGGACCATAACTTGGCTGGCTCCATAGTCTGGGGAAAGTCCACTGAAACTGTGCCATCGACCGTCACTTCTCCCTTTTCTGTCGGAGCCTCAGTACCTTCAGCTTCTGCTGTTGGTAAAATGGTGGATCTTTTATTGGCTTCAGTGATAGCACCTACTTTTCCTAATCCTTGGTCAATAAATGGGAACTCTGTGCCAGAAACATTTCCCATGGCACTGGGAAACACTTGGTCAACAGAGCTGCTGACTGGGACCAATTGCTCACCTGAGCCTTCAGCTGAAGCTGTGAATTCTTCCCAAGGGAAGGCTGAAGTGCTGACCGAGGTGCTACCAGGTCCTTCCAGGTCAGCGATGTGGGTGATGTGATCTGAAGTAGGTATTGCGGACGGTAAAATCTGGGTATCCTTAAATGCTGCGTCCCCAGAGCCTTCCATCACTACTGTTTCTTCTTTTGTTATGGGATAAGATACCGTCGAGTATTCTCTAAGGTCACCACTGAAATCTTCCTCCAAAGGAAAATCTGTAGAAAAGCCCTTTCTTTCTGCCCCATGATTTGGCTCTCCTGAAACCTCTGAAATCAGGTTTTCCTTGGATGTTTGGTTTATAATTTCAGTAACCTCTCTGTCCATTACGGTACTTAAAACTAGTCCTGTAGGCTCAAAAGGGAGTATGGTTTCCACATGAGGAGCCAAAGTGCCAGCTGCTTCCTTTTTGGTTTGTATTTCAGGCTCTAAATTGAATGAAAATGAGGAAACAGTGGTGGCTTCTGGGTCAGCAGCAGCTTCTCCAGAGCCCTGCTCCATAAAGAGAGAGACGGGGCTGCCCGGGGCAGGGGACAGGCCTTCCTGAACCACAGGTTGACCACTACTGCTGGGCTCAGCAGTCGGTGCCTCTAGATCGTCTAAAACACTTGTTTCTGTAAAGACAAGAGTGGAACTTGTCATTTCTCTCTCAGACTGCATGGGTGTTATCAGGGACATAAAACCATTTCTGGTAGCAGATGCTGAATCCCTAGATACGGTGTCATTTGAGCCTTCTAATTCAGGGGGTAGAATTAACTGATCTGATCTCTGTGTAGGCGAATGTACCTGAACTGTAGAAGCTGTACCTGTGGCTCCCACCTCCTCATCTTTCCTCTTCTTTCCCTCAAGAGATGTGCTGAAAACCCACTCAGAAGTGTCTGTTTCCCTTACAAATTTGGTAGGCACTACTTCTGCAAAAGGTTGTTCAGAAACCGAATAAACGGTGGTTGCAGAAATATCAAAAAGGCCTTCTGTGATCATTATCTTGCTAGCGTCTAAAGTAACAAGTGTATCTGTAGTACTTCTCTGTGGTAAATTAGTCACTGCAGTGAACATCTTATCTTTATCTTCTTCGGCTTCCCCAGAGCCTTCTGGAATTGGAATTGAAGGACTCCCGGAGAGCTCCACAATTGGTCTAGGGGTTATTTCCACCCAGCTTTCCACAGTGGACAATGAGTCATCAGGCCAGGATTTTTCTGTTAAGGTAACTGATACTTCCTCTGAGACACTTGCTGACACAGAACTTGGAACTGCACTAGGAGTATATGTGACAGAAGTCCTTTTTTCTGCCTCTTCATCAAATGTTACTTCTGTAGCCCCTGAAAAGATCATTTTTTGAGATTCTTGGTCAATGGTGGCATCTCCTGAAGACTCTTCAGAGAACAGAGGTACAGGTTCAGTGTGTCCATGCACCAGAGTGTCAAGTTCAGGACCTCTCTCTGTGATGGATTCTGGCCCCTCTGTGGCTTCTCCCTCATGGAATGAGACTGTGGGGAAAACATCAGGCTCACCACTTGAAGAATGTTCTGGTGTTTCAGGGTAAGTCTCAGGCTTCCACGTAATTTCAAGCGATTCGGTTGTTTCTTTAGATTCATTAGGTTGCATGGCAGTAGACAATCCCGTTATGGCTATTACAAACTGATGAGTACCACTTTCACTGCTGTCTGAAAAATTCTGAGACGGTGCCACACTTTCAAACTGGCCACGCCTCGCTTCTGCCGCTTCCGGGTCCTTGGGCACAGTGGTGACTAGATGTTTCCCGTTTATGTACTGCACTGAAGGGGTGGTTGTTACATCAGTAGCGTTTGCACACTCTTCATCTTCCGCTTCATCTTCTTCACTGTGGTATATGTCTATTTCAATTAACTCGGGTAAAATTTCAGCAATTAGATCGTGCTCTGGATCTGTTTCTTCACTACAAGGTTCATCTTCTTTAGACTCTGAATCTATTGGATGACCAATTACACTCAAATCACTCATTCGACCTGAAAAAAACAAAGAGTTTTCACAATACTTAAATAGAAGATTTGGCAGTGTACGACAGAAGAAATCGATAGCAAGGCTGGCTGATCACACTCACACACACAAAGAGGGATTCAAGTCTTTTCACATTAAATACAATCACCCTTCTACACATGGTTGTCAGTCTTCAAATTTGTTGTTTTATATTAACAATAGGAAAAACAAAACCAATTTAAGATTATAGCAACAGGTCATGGAAACACTTCAACATGTTTAACAAAGCAATGTCCTTAAAATGAAACAGAGTCACATGGATACATTGTAATCGTGAAATGTGGGAATTCATCTTTGTGAGAACTGAAAAAAACAAAAAATTAAGACCATTTCACCACACCAGACAGGAAAAGTAATTGATTACTGTCCTTTACAGAAGGAGAAGCTTAGACACCCTAGATTCAATAAGGAAATGAGAAGAGATTCCTTCTGGCTCTTTGTCACAATCTGTCCTAAAGAAGGCTGTTTTTAGAAAAGGAAAAGAGAGGTTTCTTTATGGCCCTTCAACAGCACAATGACCACCCCTTCCCAACGCAACAGCAAGATAAGACTTGGCTGCATAGGCAGCAGCCACATCCGGGACACAAGGGCAGGAAGCCCTGGACGGCGAAGGGGGCGGGCTCTGCACAAGGGGAGCTCACTGAGAGCACCCAGGAAGAAGAGCCCTCCACACCTCTACACCTTTATCCTTCATGAGAAGAGACCTGGATTGGGTCAATTACAGTTCTTTTTATTAACATTTTCACCAAAGAAAGTTCAGAAGTCACATCTAAATATTTGAACTGGCGTACTTTAAATAACACAGATCCTTAGAACATTCCTTAGATTGTAAATTGTCACACGACACCAACCACTAAGCCCAGTGGACTTTTCTGCCTACAGAAATACACCAGCAAAGCTCCTTGTCTGGACATCAGGAAGGAGGAAATTCTGGGCCCTCACTCTCAACGGAGTAGAATTCAGTTGCCCTAGGAGAGGGTCCAGTCACTACAGTGGCCCTACTCCCAGCATCACAGCAGTGTGCAAAGCTGCCTGCGGGTGCATGAAGAGGACGAAGAGAAGCACGGAGGACTACAGAGCATCTCACCCTCCCGCCTCCAAGAATACTGCTGTAGAATTCGTTTTCAGTCTAGCTCCCACCCGTGTTACACATGCTCAGGCTGAACCCGAGAAGTTTACAGGAGGAATAATTAGGACGGAGCCAACCTTGCCCCCCACTGGTAGGGAGACTGTTCATGTTGCAAGGAGCTGCTCTCTTCCCTGTATGAAAGGATCGACATCTAGCATTTACTGATAAGTCAGAAAAGAAAAAACCCTATGGAGAAGGAACCAGTATTGCTCAACATCAATATAGAAGTATACGAACTATCAATAAAAACTCTATAAGCTCCCTCTGTATTTTTAACTACGGTTTGTCAAAAAAGCCAAAGACCACAGACTTTTATGTGACTGGAAGACATATACTATATTTACATTTATCCCTTTCACCCTAATAAAAAGAAAGCGAAGACTCTTCTCTGTATCCCAACAGATCTTCACTGTATGATCTCCACAAACTAGTGTCTGCGTAGGGTTGGGTTACTCTCACTCTATGGCCTCCCTTACCAGCTTTCACACATTACAGTTCATTTCTTACGTCTCCATCCCATTCCACCCACACGTTCAGCCTTTCAACTATGCAAACAAAGGGTATTCAAATGAATGAAATACTATTTCTACCATAAGAGAAGTGAGATCAATGCATACCTCTAGTATATTATAAAAATATAAAATGAATACAGATGACTTGCGCCACAGATGTTGCAACTACTCCTAATTGCCAAACTTAAGAAAATGACTAAATGTCTTATTTTTTTTCCAAAAAATATAATTAAAAGAATGTTGGTTCAATATTAGATCACTGAAGTTGTTACTGGGATCTTATAGTGCCTCATTGTGTATATGTTTTAAAAGAGGACACAATAATATTTTCAGATAATAAGACCTTTTAATGCGGCGTGCAGTGAAGCCTACCCTGTCACTATGGAAAAAGAATGTGAGAGAATATATATGCACATGCGTACATATGTAAATGAGAGGATACATTTTCAATGACTTTTGTACAAATGAATCTCTTGAAATATCACATCAATAATTTTATCTATCACCAAGGTAAGCAGTCTCTCATTGCTAATACTATCTGAACATAGTTGAGTGAAGCCAGCCTCAATTAAACTGTTCCGTACAACTTCACAGGATTTAACTGGAGTTTCAAAATTGTGGCAATTTTAAACTGCTTTTACTTTTGTTTTACACTCAGCTCTTTCACTAGGTTTTATTAGGTGTAAATCAAACTATAATTCATGTTAAGAAGTATTACACACACGGATGCTAAATTCACACAGTATCTTTAAATACAGAAAGAATTTTAAAATAAGAAACAAGGGTCTGTGTTAAGCATAAAAGAAACTCCACCACATTTTGTACCTTTTTATAAATAATAGAGATAAAACTAATCACTCAGCCAAACTGCTCCAGCCAAACACAAAGATAAGTAAGGAAATAACTGCTCAAAATTGTTTATTTATAAACTCCTTGGTCAGGAATAGGGTAAACACACTTGTTGCTATTATAGATTTGTATGAGTTTCTAAATAAATTCCTTACTTTGAAAAATAATAATTGTTTTAAAAAACAAAACTGATACAAGCATATCCCATGACCTTCTTAGCGAATGGTCATAGATGGAGCTTCCATCAAGTATGATGTTGGTAGCTCTAAAAATAAGTGGGGTGGAGAAAAGCAGACAGGGAGGAGTCACTAAGATGTGTCAGTGCGTCAAATGTCAGTGTGTCAAAGGAACTGACAGGTCATGATGCTCACATAGATGGATAATTTAAAATAAAATGTTTTTCTAGGAAAGAAAATAAAAAAGAACTCATAAATCAACAGTTTATGTAATAATTTCATTGACTATCAACTCTTATTAAGTCTACTTGATTCAGTTAATTAAAGACCCTGGCATTCACTTTATAGCTCTAATTACAGTTCCAATGAACAAAGTGTAACTTTTTTTTTTTTTTGAGGAAGATTGTCCCTGAGCTAACATCTGTTGCCACTCTTCCTCTTTTTGCCCGAGGAAGAGTGTCGCTGAGCTAACATCTGTGCCCGTTTTCCTCTCTTTTATGTGGGACACTGGTAAGGTGTGGCTTGACGAGCAGTCTGCACCCAGAATCCAAACCTGTGAACCTCGGAATGCCAAAGTGGAGTGCGCGAACTTAAACACTATGCCACTGGGTGGCCCCACAAAGTATAACATTTTTTTTTAGTTCATTTTCTACTTGGATAAGGAACTCTAACATTTCTTATTGCTCATAAATCTATGAGGATTTTTCATAGCATTTTAGACCATCATATCAGAATATTTCATCAAAAGACTCAACTGTTAGATGCAGGATATTCCACTTTCTAACCTAAATAAATATCACAAAATTTCAATCACCGCAATGCAAACATAGCAGAGGGACGGCCTTTGCGTATACATCACAAACACAGTTCAGCTTCATACTGGGTTTTGTACACAAAATTAAATTCACTGCCACAACCATGCATGCCACCTAACCGTATTATCTCCCCAGGAGCCAACTGCTTGTACAGAAGTGACTGAGTACCTATTATGTACCAGACTACATGGCAGACACTTGCTTACCAACTTTACAGAGACCTAAGACCTCCAGAGGTATCCTCCAAGCCTCTCTTTCTCTGTCCCTGAAACAAATGGCTCTTGCCAAAAGATTAAAGAAATGGCCTTACTAAACTCTTTTCTCTCTATTTTAAAAGGAAACTTTTTGAGTGTACATATTGCAAATTACCAATCATTACATTTAAGTCAGGATTCCTTCTTCCACCTGCCTTCCACGTATCTGATCTGACTTGCCTTCAGAATGGTAGAAAACATAGAAACATCTGAAGCTGTTCCATCTTATGCTTTTCATTGTACCATGAAGCTGGCAATGATCAGAGAGCTACCAGCACATCATAATAAATAGTGATGGAGAAGAAAAGATATATTTTAAAAAGTGTTCATTTGATATGTATTACAAAAAACATGCTGCTAAATGAGAATTCTTATTTTTTTCCTTTGAGGAAGATTAGCCCTGAGCTAACATCCATGCCCATCTTCCTCTACTTTATACGTGGGACACCTGCCACAGCGTGGCTTGATAAGCAGTGCATAGGTCTGTGCCCAGGATCCGAACCAGCAAACCCCAGGCCATCGAACCCAGGGTTACACCTCTTAACCTCTACAACACTGGGCCAGCCCTGAGAATTCTTAAATAAAACAAAGATACAAAATGAGAGTTGAAATTATTTTGTTTCCTTTTTCTGAAAGGAATAGTCTCACAATGAAGTGACTAACATTTATTGTTGAAATAAGTTGTGTCAACTTCCAAATGGTTTCACTGGATTTCTTAATATCCATTTGAGAGTGGGGGAAATATCAACTGCCTAGGGCTTTGAAGTTAATTTTTTCTGCCAACAGATTCTCTACAGATCAATGTACATTTTATTTTCTCGGTGTGGCTGGTTTGTTCCCATACTTTTAAAGCTTCATGGGGGGTGTGTGGTATGAAATCTACCTAGTGTAGACAGGTGAACTCTTTCCTGCCCCCTACATCTCACCCATGTTCCTATCTGCTCCTCTTTGTTTACGCAGTCTCTGAAATTACTTCTTCATCCCCCTTTCTTGTCACCACCCCCACCTACCACACATGTTATTAGACAGTTGCAAGAACTATAATTACTGCAAGCCAGAAAAGTTTCTTTGCAGGGTGTGGCAGGGGGACATCTGTACTATTGCGAAAGCAGGTATCTCATTCCCAAATGGCGATCTGCTCTGTTTTGTACTAAGAGTGCGACCTAATGGAGTAATTAACATTCCCAGCTCCTAGATGAACAAGCTCTTATAAGAGACTGCTCTATTTTAGAGTTTTATTCTAAGGATAATATAACTTTTATTTGGATTTCAAGAGTCAAACCACAGAACTCTACACAGTGTATGTATAATCTTTTCTATGTTTATACAAATGTATTTTAACAGCTTGACTTGAATATACTAGTACCATGGTTAATAGATTTTTTAATGGCATTTCACACAACGCTTTATTGCTAGCTGACCTCAAATTATTCACCAAGTAGTTTTAAGTACCTCATGGCAGGGTTTTGTAGACACAGCACAAGTCTTGCAGTCACACTGTTAGCAGACACAGACCATAGTTGCTAAGATGCACAGGCAGCTGGCTAAAGTTCACATTCTCTTTAGGGAATTTTACAATTTAAGTTTAAGAGCTTTTAATTAAATATAAGTGTATACCAATCTATTCAGCAGAGATATATTAGGATCACATTTCTTTAGTAAAATAGGTTCATTTTAATGTACAGCAAAAAAGACTTCGTTTCCTTATTTTAAAAAAAACAATAGACAGCCATACTGAAGTGCCTGAGAAATACTCATAGAACTGAAAAAGAGAAAGTTTGAAGTTCTTTAAGATGTTTAAGTTTTCTGACACATACCTACACATCCAATAACCAGACAGAAACAAATGCTTCAATTCCATTCACCCTGATATGTTCTTAATTAAAAGAAAACGCTAACTGGCACTTTATGAAGCAAAGAAAACCACCTAATGTGAATTTCAACCAGATTGTCTCAGGTATCCTAAATCCCTCAACATTTTCAAAATTTGAACTAAAAATGATGCCAAGTCAAGATGTTAAAAAAAAAATTGGCATTAGTAATCAAGATACGAACACTCTCCCCAAATCTTGTCAGATGTTTTTGTATCCTTAACTATCTCAATAATTGAAAATCATGTGATATTTATACCAATACTCAGTCCCCTTAGAGATGAGAGAGATTAAAGTAAAGATGGAGAGATCGCCTATTAGCTCTGCTGGCCGAGGTCCACTTGGTGCACCACCCAAGCGTGTTATCATACACTGACAGCCTCCTCTGGCTGAGCAAGGAGCTTGACATTCCTCAATTCAAGAGTTTTACACCCAGAAAGGGTAATATATACGTATAAACAATATAAGCATCTCTGATGGCCTCACTTTTAGGAGGCAGACATGTTACGGGGATGATAAATGGGAATCATAGCTGTCCCTAACTTCAGATAATCCTTCAACAATGCTGTTCCCTCAAGTGGTGAGAATGTGTTTAGATACAGTCATCGAGTCTAAGTGCACTGGAGGAGACGCCACTGAGTGTGGGCTCTTCTTGCTTATGGAAGAGGCCCAGGGCACTTGGTAACTGTCCATTTTTAAAGAGCAACGGCTTTGCAAGAGAGCATAATCAAGTAATTTGGGGACCATCAAGCATTTCTGAACAATGATAAAGAGCTATGTGAAAGAGAAGCAAGCCAGGTTATTTAGGTTTCTAAATGTTTCCTTAAAAGTAGAACAAATAAACAGAAAACAACCGTAGGGCAGTACTTTTGCTATGTTTTTCATTTCCATTCTCTAAGATTGTCAAAGCCACCTATAGATAGATGATAGATAGATAGATAAACAGATTATTTTCAGATATCCTAACACCAGAAAAATGCTTTGGTCAGAATCAAGGATTTAAAATTTGAGTAAAAGCTTTGACTAAAGTAAAACAAATGCCTCTCGTAAATAAATACAAATACTTCCTTTCTAAGCCCCCCAAATTACAGCTACTAAGCTAAACTTTACCAAACACTGTTTTATTTTTAATTATGCATTCCTTTCTTCAAAAGCCAGGAGGAGTTTCCAGTCACCTCTTTCACCTCACCTGTCCAACAGGTGTTCCAACAGCTCCATGAACCGCCCCCGCCCCCACTGTTACCCTTTTCCTTCAGTCCTGTTATCATTCTCTGCACCTCTGCATTGGAGCCAGCAGCTCCATGTCCCTGTATCAACATCCCTCAATATTTGCATCTCAGATTTCTGTTCAAGAAGAGCCCTCCTGCCCCCAACTTGGAAGGTTCATGGATCCTCCTCTGAACGCCACCAGGCATTTATGAAGGATCCAGCTAAACAAAGCCTTCACTCCTCCACTACGTCTTCACTAAAACTCCTCAGCCCAAACTGGTTGTATCTCTGTTTGTATCCCATAGGACTTATGTCATATTGTTTCTTATTTATAAATTCCCTAGTTGTTTTTATACTTTTTTCTCATCTCCCTTACTAAATTCTATATTCCAAAATCCTTTAAACATGTAATACTCTTAATACTCTGGCCACATAGCCCTCTTTTGAGAATTTAGTTGGAATAATGTCTACAGAGCTATTTATCATCAAGAATGGAAAAGTTTACATTCTACTGCTTTGATACTGCCCTTGAAAGTTTGCATTTTGGACTGAAGACATTGTGTTTCAGCTGCAATCACAGCTCAAATTCTGAGAGACAACGAAAGGACCATACAGATAACTCAAACACTAAAAACTTTTATGGATAGAAAAATCTAGATAATCTAGGTGTACAGGCACAGTCTCAATACTTTTTTTATCACTCATTTTCTTTCCAAATCTAGAAATCGATATAGGCTTATATCAAGGGGCAATTACTGTTTTTCTCGAATGTAAATGTACAATGAACAAACTCACTTTGGCAGTATAGCCAAAAGAATCCTTAAGCCAGAAGCACATATTCTTCTGTTTAATTTCCATGTTGATAGGGAGAAGGTAACGGGTACAGCAAAGTGAGGTGTGTAGCTCTGGGTAATTTGAGATATATTCTCCAGGCTTTACTATCACTTTAATTCAATTACAATTATTCCTGAAATTTTTAAAAACATATATTTCAATGATATTTAATTCTATTTTCTCCCTTGGCAACTTAGATGCCAAGGTTCATTTAACATTTGTGACCAAAAAAATATGATCAAAGCCTGAATCACACATAATGGAGGGGAGACTGAATCACACATAGTCTTTTCCTCCTTAAAATTGGTAAGAGACAGCTTTGACTGGCAGAGGCTTCCAGCAGCCCCTTCCCCAGAAATGTCTGTATTTCAGCCTGCTGTCTGCAGGTCAGAAAGCCTTGAATTTACTAGTACTGTTCAATGCTTACGGTGCATCAAAATCACATGAGGTGCCTTTAAAAATACACATAGCTACTATTAAAAAATAAATAAAGGGAGCAAATTTAACAAGACAAACAAACAAGAAATACAAACACCTGAGCCTCAACACTAGAAATTCAGATTCAAGTTGTCTGGTGGGGGACGGGGTAGTGGGTATTTTTATCTGGAGTCCCCCTGGTGACTGGTGCCTGCCTGGTTGGTGTGGTTCTGGGCCCTCCTGGGTAAACTGGGTGGTTGCTCAGTGAGGGGATAAGAGCCCAGAGTTTCCTGTGGGGCCAATTCTGAGACTTTGCCTGCTAAAGATGCTACTTCAATATTTCATATTACCTCTATTTTCCCGTTTACTAAAGCAAGCGGTTAGCTTCTATCATATACTCTCCTGCTTACTATTTCAAGTTGCCTTCTCAACTAAGCTATGGGTTGTATTTTCTTTTCCCCAGCCACAGAGTAGCTTGACCGGATGACTTTATTCCAAGAAACCTCTAAAATAATTCCTGGGGGGGAGTGTGAAGTCACGGTCAGAGAATGTTCTGTCTGCAGGTGATAAGACAGGCTTCTCTGGAGAGCACAGCAAGGTAAGATTCCAATGATGTGAAAATGATCATTATACTATCTTCTGTTTTACTCTCCTGAAATGTACATTCGCATATTTTCCCTTTCTCAGCTTAGAAAAACCAAAACCAGGCCAGCCCTGGCGGCCTACTGTTTAAGTTCAGTGCGCTTCACTTTGGCAGCCTGGGTTTAGTTTCCGGGCATGTACCTACACCACTCGTCTGTCACTGGCCATGCTCTGGTGGCATCCCACGTGCAAAAAGAGGAATATTGGTAGCAGATGTTAGCTCAGGGCAAATCTTCCTCAGGAAAAAAAAGAAAAACCAAAGCCTTCAAAACCTACTGTATGCAGTATATGGCCAAAGCAACTAAATCGCCCAGTGAGAAACCAGGGGTACTGTGCTACGAAGCCAAGAGATGAAGTCACTAGAAGCCAGTGAAGGTAGCGTGTAGCAATTATCCATGTGTGCAAGCATGTCTGGGTAGAATACCGTGACACAATACAACAAGGTTTCACAGGCATAGATGCCAAAATACAATTAAACTTTTCCTCTCACTCCAGAGATTCTTTCTAGTTTAAAATCTCCTATTTAGACTTTAAATTATTTTTTGGAGAAATACTTGATACATTGCCCCAACAATTCTAGCAAGTATTTAGAAGGTTAACCGTAATTTCTTTTCCTCCAAAGAATCAAATCACTCTTTTTAAGAAAAATTGCAGCCCTCTTGCCAATAGACAGGGTTTCCCTCCTGAGTCATACTCAAAAAGTCTAAATACTGGCACTACCTCTCTAAGGAACACCATTTTTTAATGTAATAAAACAGGTTTTCAGTTATCCACATCATGCCCTATATTTTCTATCACGTCAATTATGGTGTAAAACATTCAAAGTACTTCGATACAAATGAAAAGAATATATAACAGTTTTCATAAAACACATCACTCCTCTCCCCACCACAATTCTTGGAATGGTTCTGTCAATGAAGCCACTTATTTTTTTTATTTTTATTTTTTTTGAGGAAGATTAGCCCTGAGCTAACATTTGCTGCCAATCCTCCTCTTTTTGCTGAGGAAGACTGGCCCTGAGCTAACATCTGTGTCCATCTTCCTATACTTTATACGTGGGACGCCTACCACAGCATGGCTTGCCAAGCGGTGCCATGTCCAGACCTGGGATCCGAACCAGTGAACCCCGGGCCGCCAAAGCAGAACGTGCGCACTTAACCGCTGCGCCATTGGGTAGGGCCCTGAAGCCGCTTATTAATCACCTCTTCTTTTGTACCCAACAAACTGGCCTCACTGAGGTACAGTGTTATAAACTTTGTAAACTGACAAAAATAGGCAATGTCTTCTTGAAACCATACAATTTTCAGTTTTACCTCATTAAAATAAAACCTCCAAAAGCACTTCTTTCTCTTTTCTTTTATCCTTGTTGCTCCACTCACCATGCACATCTCTCCCCTTGGCTACACCCCTCCCCTCAAAAAAGTTCTGAACGCTGTCTGGGCCCGTGAATACATTTTTTATTCATTGCACAAATGAATGATCTAAGAGCTATTAAGAAAGAAGAATGTAATCCCTGTGTAGAGAACTGAGGGGTTTCCTTGACAACAACAAAAAGACAGCAGGGAATGCCCATGTATTCTATGAATATGCAAGAGGCTAGGCCCAGTACCTGGAAAAATTTATAAAGAATTGGTAAAAAGATCATTTTCTTTGAAAAAAAATTAAATTGATAGGTATCAAAATCATAAGCCCAATTTTCACACATGAAAAAGAGCAGAAAGCTAACAAATTCTACACGTAGGTACTATAGAATCAATATTATATTTAAATTTTAAATAAGGGCTGCAGCTGCTTCTGATTTGCACCCAAAATGGCATCACCCCAGACAAACACAATCCAGAGGATTAAATTTTAACAAGCTCCTGCAGTCAAGCAGATACTATAGCGTAATTCTATTTGGCTCCCTGTGGTATAAATCATCTTGAATTTTAAGATAATTCCATTTTTACCTGTTTAATACACAACAATCTAAATTTTCCTGCATTTAGAAGTTCAGGATGAAATTATTCCTGAAGCACAGAGGGGACTAATTTGTCCAAAGTCGTTCTAGTGTGCCAAGCACTGTGCTCGGTGTTTTGTTGTCGTGGAGGATTCAATGTGCCATGTGCCTCCCACAGGGACTGGCAGGCCCGTGAAGAGAGCCCTTTCTCCTTGAAGCAATCTGGTGGGTTTGTAGGATTGGTGTATATTTTTAATGTGACAACAAGTCAGGCCTATGGACATTATATGGCAAATAACGATATTGACAATGAACCCAGGTCTGTTTCCAAAGGCTCTTTCCACTGCGTCCACTTACTCTTCCCTGTGGCCTATGGAGCGAACTGACTGCCCATCCACGTTCATTCAAATCTCACAGATAGCACATGCTTCAAAATCCAGTTCTGATGTGGTACCTAGTGCACGATAATTATTTGACTAATTATTGAATAAATAATAAAAAATATTTGTATATTTTATGTATAGGTGTGTATACATATAGATATATATGCATATATATGTGTGTGTATGAATATATATATGTATATACATGATCATCTTCCTTGTTTCATAATCCCTGTGATTTGGAAGAAGAGTATGGGTCAAAGTTTAGGAAATATTATTCTTTCTACACAATAATAGCTATTACATCCATTTTACTGGTAAAAACTTGTGACAGAGAAAGTGAGAAATTCCTGGGTCCGTATTGCAGATAAGCAAAAGAGAGGCTGACTCCAGATTCCCCAACTTACAGCACCTGCTTCCGTAATATGACTGATTCAAATTTCACTTGAAATAAGATGTCATAAACCTTTAAATCACCTTCTGGAGCGTGCAGCTTGCTCTTTAAAAGGTAGTTTTATGCCATTTAAATTTACAAGTGCGTAACTCTGAAGCATGATACTTCATGGGAATATATTTTGAAAAGTTAAACGTACTGAACCTACAGAAGATGCTATCTTTATCAAAAAGTATGAATCACGAAGAACAGAGACGTGGGACCACACTCCCGCCAGAGGAAGGCGGTTGAACATCTCTGGTCTCCACGAACCTGCACAGCTTTCTAGGTGAATCCTAAAAAGGCATTGAGCTTCTGAGGCAGGCCGTGCCCTCTCTGTCAGCCCAGTCCTATTTAGGAAAATGCCTGATTGTACTTGGCGCTCCTTAACCCCCCTAGTGAGCCTCTGTTGGGAAGCAATAAGCTAATCACTGGTTTCCAGTCATTTTTTCGTGATCTATCCTTCCAACATGAACCAACCTAAGTCTCTTCCTTTCATGAAATATTTTCTGGCTTCCTTGCCTTCATTGAGTCCTTCCTTTGCCGACCTCATCTGCCATTCATGGTCAGTACCACACCACCTCGTGTGTAATTGTATGTTTCTGTACTGCAATTATATTTGACTGTGTTGATATTGGTTTCTCTAAAAGTACATAAAGTCCTTGAGAGCAAAATCTATGGTTTATGTTTCTTTTGTGCCCCTTTTAATATCTGTCAAAGGACGAGGCATGGTGTAGCTTTGCCTGAAGATAATCCTTGATTGACTCCACTGCCTGGAAGGCAGTGTGTGCCTTTCTCTCAAGGTCACTGCCAATGATAGCTAAGTGGTGTTTGTCTTTGGTTAACACCCCACCTCAGTGGTATTTTAGATAATGGCAAATTGTAATTGCAAATGCTATTTTCAGAAAGAACAGGCATTGGTTCATGTTAGGAAGAAGATAAAGTTCCTTTTAGCTATCCATGGAACACCTCTTTTATTTTTAAATCTCAACCTGTGAAGAAAACAACTTCAGTTTCTTAAATTTTTCCTCAAAGCTAGTGGGTTAATAAAACATTCACAGAGCATTTTAAACATTGAGATTCCATATGTGTTTGTGTGTGTGTATGTGAGTGGTATGTACATGTATGTATTGCACATACAAAATATTCCACTTAGAACGACTTTTTAAAAAGGTGGCATTTGGTCTGCAGTGTAGAGTTAGGCTGATGAATAATTTAGAAAGACTAAGGGCAATTCTTTTCTTCATACTAGAGAAACAAAAGGGAAACAGACAGTCTCTTTCCTTTTCAAACTGAATCCTTTTCTAGACTTTGGGCAGCCAAGGAAGGATAGAGAAAGCCATCGTAATTCCCTGCAGAAAAAATGTGCTTCTCTGGCAGGGAGCCACAGCTGGAGCCCAGCAAAGGGAACTGCTCATGTGGGCAGGCACAAGCCACCTCCTCTCACAGGGATGTGCTCCAAAATGCTGCAGGAAAGCAGCAGCCCAGAACCAGGGCCACCAAATTCATCACGCCGCTCTCTTGCCATGGCAGGTAACTGAATAGCAGGCATAGTCCCCCGTATTAGCAGCAAACTAAACCTAAGTCATCTAGCCTTTATAAACCAATAGAGCACCAATGAGAAGCCAGTCTTTCCAGAGCCTATGCTCTTTCAGAAACTGAGGACAGGGTAGCCCCTGAGCCAATAGAGGGTCATCACTCTCTGAGTTCATCGGGGGAGAGAATCGTCTCACTGCAAAACTGCTCCAAGGAGTGCCAGGATTGCCAGATGAGCACGAATGGTGTTAGACCCCCTGTGCCTCCATTTTCCCATCCGCAATATCTTCCCTATTGTCTCACAGATTATCTCTGGTGTTTAAACACAATAATATATGTGAAACACGGCCTGCAAGCTCTCAGCGTGAGCCTGACGATGATTTCGTTCTGCACACACATGGTACTCTGAACTGTAACCAGATGCTATCTTGTTTACACCTGGGCATCCATAAGATTGAAACTAGATTTGCTTAGTTTGCTTTATTCAGCATCATATGAAGTTATTCAAAGGTAAATGTTAATAGATGTGGATCATTACAGTGAGATAAGGTATTGATAATCAGGCTAATTTTAAAAGTGTTTTTACTTAAAAAATATCAATTCATTCAAAATGAGTAATTGTTTCTGCTTTATTCTGAACTATCTAGATAATTTCATTCTCTTTCCAGCTGTGGTCAGAGTTCCACATTATTCTAGAACCTACCACAGGGGGTCTGGGAGAGGTCCCAAGGAAATGGGACTCCTGATCCCCCTTCTCAGACATGAACCAGAACAGCCACTCTTTCATCTGCTCAAAATAAGGAGGCCCTGAATAAGATTATGTTTGAAGAAAGGAATCTGATGCTATAATAAAAAATCTGAAAGTAATTTTTCTATATAATAAATTCTACAAAAATCAAAAATAGTCATTTAAAAAAATTATATGAGACAGTCCTGTATAAACATTACTTTCTTAAAAATGAATGACTGTGCAATCAATGATATAAATATTGGCATTTGCCAAAATATCTCCTGTTCTCAGAGTCAACATCCCTTATTGTTTACGCTGTCCTCAACACCATAATATTCAGAAAATAAACCTTTAGTTTTATGTACATTTCTTGAATGTACAAAAAAAATGCAGACGGGATTAGTCATAGAGGAGTTATTTCTGAATGATGTAAGCAATAAGGTACCATGATTCTCAATAAGCAAACCAAGCAAAATGAATTCTAATTTAGAGACCAAAATTATCTTTCCCCAAATCTCATTCATCTTTACTATCATTACACTAATAATCTTTTAATATCATAATATTTATATCATTTTAGTTCAATACTGGCTTTATACCTGCCATACATTTAGATTTTGATAGATATAAATTATAAAACTAACAAAAAAGAACACCTGACAAGACAAATAACATCAAGCCGACCTGACAAACAGTATGTGGTACACATGAACTTGTCTTAAAAAAACTAACAAGCCACCTATTTTAAGATATAACTCTGAGCATTTGCATAACAATGTTTGTGCTTAATATCTGTATATTTCCAAATTATTTTTTCATTTAAAGATACCAGTACATCAGTTTTTTAAAAAAAATTCACAGTTCTGTCCCACTGACTTGTGACATTTCAGATGATTCAGAGGAGTGTTCTTTTTTTAAAAAAAGGTCAGAATTGAAGAAAGTCTTCTTACACTTTTAAACCCTGCAGACTTCATACATGTCCACAAAGAAAACCTTTCAATAATTTTTCAAAACACAGGTGTGCAAATTACTCCTGAAATAGACGGGAGTCATGTTTTCAGTATCCCCTGAGCCACTGTTAAACACACCCCATAGCATTTTTCAGCTCATAAAACTTTTATGAGCTGAAAAGTTCCTTCAGATTTTTTTAACCGCTAACTACAGTTGCCCTGGAGCGACAGCACCCTAAGTTGCTATTAAGACCCATTTGAGCAAATATAACATAAACGTGTCGTGAGTAGCATGTTTTGTTTCATAGTAGTAAAAAAAATCAAGATTTATATGACTTGCTGAGGACAGCAAAAACATTATGAATGCCTTGGCTTAGTGTAGCATGGGTGGGATTCTTGCTTACTTGGATATACAGTATGCATAGAGGTCGAGTCTATGTTTGTGAATAGAGTTATACAAGTTAGTACATGCACCGAGGCTTTTCCAGTCTGGAAAAATGTGCTTTAAAACATAGAAAGGTTAGTTTTCCAGGCGCACATGTATTTTTCCTTACTAATGCACACCTGCCTTAGAACTCATTAATTTAACATCTGCTTTAGAGTTTTCCCTACTCGAAGTTCAAAATGCTTGAAAAATTAAGTTTCTCATAGAAAACAAAATTAGTAAAAGTAAGCAGTTGGATCTGAGTAAACCTCATTGTCTCATCAACACAATAAACAATACTTTTAGTCTTAAGGAGAATAGCATACATAAAGCACACGGAAACGACAGATAAAAGAGAGAGAGAGAGAGAGATGGAGGCAGGAAACTAGATAGACACATGCTCTATCCACCCCCACCCCCACGATCCTCTCCTGACGGAGATCACCATCTATTCTCTTTCCACAGAGACCCATTGTTACCAATGCAGAACAAAAATTAGTCTGAGGCAAATCATGGTCCCATGTTTTAAAAGCGAAAGAAAGAAGAGGAAACACCTAGTCATGTCTCCCAGCCCCAGCTGAATTAAATTCACAACTCAAATATAAATAAGCACCTTTGTATAAATGGTTTCTGGGTTAAGTTACTCAGACTCTCCGTTTCGAGTAACCATGTATAAACTTAGATTTTTTTTTTTTCTGATGACTGCCAATTCTTCCAGAGAGCTCGAGTTTCACTTTTTCCATTTTATAATTTGATCACCCTAACCTTAACACACAGTTTCCTATTTAGAAGAGTTTTTAAATGCAGAAGATTTTTTACTGTTTTCTGTATTATTTGATTCAGTATCTACACTAACAAGAAAGTAATCTAAATTGGGAAAACTTCTGCATAATTAGTCATTCAAGTAATTTTAAAATTCTCAAATTAAGTGTTAGTAGTAATTCCTTTTTGCTTCCCCTCACTTCTGTTCTTCCCTTTTCATAGGCCTACTGGTAGCTGCCCTCATTCCCACTCCTTGGCAACTCATCTTGTCTCTCCGACTCCAGCTCCAAAAGGCAGAAAAGGAATGTAAGAGAGAGGAAATATGCTCTGATTTCTAAGAAACAGCATCAATAGCAGGAAAATAATGCTCGAATCCTGGCCTCTTTCAACGGTATTGGAAAGTGGAGGTTAACTTCACTCCTCTGGAACATATTTCCTTCTCTGCTGTTCACTGCCCCGCAAGAGCTTGCGCATTGAGAAAATTCTGAATAGTAGAAACCTATAGAAGCCATGAAGTTTCCACCTGCCCCACTGGAAGCCAGCTGACTTGGCAACAAAGCTACCGTTTGTTTGCAACAGGTGCACCTCGGAGCCCTCTAACGAGGACAGCACCACTCTGAAGAAAAAATGACCCCCTAAGGGGACTCTCCCAACAGCAAGAGAGAAAACCTGCGAAAAACATTCTGCTACCCCGACTTCTCAGAGCCAGGTCAAGGGAAAATGAGTACTTGTCCATTTAATTCTCACATTAACACTAGAGGATGGCAACTTAACTAAAATCAATTATTTTAACTTGTCAATTAAAAAAAGACAGACAAACCTGAGCTGATCTATAGCGCTAAATGCGCTATGTAGTCTCTGCTCAGCTTACCCCATTTCAAAGATGATGTGTTCTGACCTTTGGAAGGAATACGTTACGTTTGGTAATGAAAATTGCAAGTATTAACCAATGTAAAGAAACAGCTTTTAAGAACTTTGCCAGAGAGATAAATAAAATATTTGAGCAGAATAGAAGGCATCGCAAATATTCCGGGAGATAAAACAATTAAATCATAGAATAAATAATGTTACAGCCTGGTTTTTAGGACACCGAGGTAATGCTGACATACTCATTTTCTGAAATGATATTTGATACATTGAATTACAGCATTTCCTAGAACTGAGCTAGATTGTATTTTTTCTAAATAGTTAAAGCCTCGTTAAAACATCCAAGGACAACAGCTTAAAAATATGTTGAACTGGCATTAAAATAACATTTAAACTACAGACCTATTACCCACCCCACAAGTCATATAATAAAACCTGTACACTCCTGGAAGAGAAAAACCAAAGCAAACCTTTAGACGTCTTTCTATCAGCCCTAGGGATGTGCAATAGGATTTTAGCTGTCCACGATGTCAGTACTGAAGGTTAATAGTTAAAGACCAATGGAATGTTAACATAGTCTAGTACTACACTGGAGTAGTAAGGCATGGAAAGACACTGAAATTAAAACACTTTGTTCTGCATGTTCTGAAGTGATGCAACAGTGATGATTTGGTTATATTAGATGACAAAGCAGGGCTTCTCATGACTTTAAAAAAATCGTATCTAACATTCTTCCAAATTGTTTAACATATTCTTCCAATTCTTGTACAAATATATGAAGCTAAAACACAGAACTTTTTCACACTCCAGTTATCTTCTAATGGCAGCATTTGGTATGTTGATTTTTTTTTTCCAAAAGTAATTTTCAAGATAAAATGCTGATTGCCTTGACTGGTATGTCTAGAAAGCAAAGACTTACCTGTCTTGTTTTCTCTGACCTCAATAATATAAACATTTATGTCAGGGCGGAATTTTGTCCCTGCCGAGGGTTCTGGAGTGGAAAGTGCCTGAGGTCTGAAGGCCTCTTGGCCTTCCACAGTGGGTGGTCTTGTTGGCTGTGTAGCAGAAGGAGTACTTGAAGTTGTGAAATACTCTCTATCAATATCGGTTTCCGTTTCCTTCACTACAACATCCTCAAGGGTAGTGGGAGGAACACGAGATGTTGATTCTCCAATGATGACCATGTCACTGGTTGTTTCTTCACCAGGTTCCCTGTCAATGAGAGGCGGTTTCTCAGTGGATGCTGAAGTTGTGTGAAGTCTGTCTACTGAACTGAAGGCAGCAATGATATCACTTGGAACTGTGGCATTAATTGTTGAAAATTCTGGGAGTTCTGTCGCTTTGGGCTTTTCAAATAATCCTGAGCCTAAATCAATATAATCTAGGGATGTTTCCTCTCTTTTCTCAGTAGTGGTTTCCTCTATAAACTGGGTGACAGCAGTGCTGAAAGGCGATACAATTTCCCCTGGACTAGTACCTTCTGTTTCATATTTCTGGTCAAGCCCTGGCCTTAAAGACACCTTTGGCCCCATGCTTGGTGTTACCACTTCATCTGTTTTCGCTTTGTGTTCAGTGACAGCACCAGGTGGGTAAGACATACTGTATTCAATTTTTCCAACTGGAGTTGTTTCTAAAACTGGGACTCTCTCAGAACTTGTCACCAATCTGTCTTCAGAGACTGTATACGCTGACCCATCACTCTCTTGTTCATCCAAAGATGTTGTTGCCTCCTTGGCCGTGCCAACTGTAGAACTGAGAGCAGGAATGGGTTTCTCTGAAGTCTCCTCTCTCCAAGGGAATTCTTCCTGAGTTGTTCCCTGTGTGATTTCTGTGGTTGTTCTTATAGTTTCAGGAGAAATAGTCGCTTCAAGGGGAGTCTGATCAAGGACATGTATGTCTTCAGAGGGTTCACCTAGAACTTCACCTTCCGATGGAACAGAAGGTACCAACACTCCCCATTCTGTCTTGGGAATTAGAGAAAGAGAAACCGTATGGGAAGTGTCTACGTAAGTAGTAGGTTCCTGGGTGCTACTATAATTAACAAATGCCGATCCTTCCACATCTGAAGTATGTACAAATTGGGGGACAGTTGATACGGGCTTAGAGACATCCACGTCTTCCCCTTCGTCCAAAGCACTTCCTTCTACAGTTGCATAAACAACACGGCCTTCTGTGCTTGTAATAGGTGAAACTCTTTCTTCAGTTGTAGAATCTCTCAAAGTTGACTTTTCTGCAATACCAGTTGATGTAGTTGGCTGAAATCTAACTGAGAATTTGCCATGGTCTGTTGTGTCTTCCTCAGGAAACTCCTTGAATGGCTTTTGAGTACTACCTGGAATAAGAGTAAATTCATCTCCTCCATCTTCAGTGAAACTTGGGATGTCTTCATCCTTTCCACTCACTCCCATCGTTGGGAATAAGGCAGGGGGCAATTTTGGAGAGCCTGCATGTTCTGTGGACCCAAAAGGCTTTGATGTTGTATTGTCTTCATCCCATGACCATTTTGATACAGTGACCACCTCTACATCTAAAGTGCTGTGGGTCAAATGCACGGTTGTAATACCCTCATCATACGTTGTAGTATCTTGATAGCCATCTGTTTCCAATCCAACAGGAGTTGTGGTAAAGTCTTCCTTCACATCTCTTGCCTCTGTTGGTGCCACACTTAGCTTTGTTGTTATCAGTGCTGGGGAGTCAAAAGATTTGGTCATTTCCACTGAAGACTCTGTAAGATGAATTTGTTCTGAGGAAGCTGTAGAGAACTTCATTCCAGAGAAGTCTTCTTCCTCTATTTTTCCTATAAATGGATCTTTGGTGATCCTTTCCTGTATCTCATCAGCAGTATAAGTATCTGTTCTCATCTCTGGTCTTAGCGTTTCTCTTCTTTCTCCTTCTTGTGTCATTTCTATTTGTGGAGAGGGATAAATAACTGTGGACATTCCCTCGACTAATCTTTTATCACCAGAATAAGGAAAGAATTCTACTTCTGTATGATGCTCTGATGGGAAAGGTGTGGTGGACATATTCTGGCCAAAAAAATCTTTAGTCATCCTACCATTAGTTTGTTTCTCTTCCCAGACGTCCATGGATGAGCCATCAATGTCAGGTATAGTTACAGGTGAAACAAGCGTCGATGCTGAGACTGACTCTGCATCCTCTGGCTGAGTGGGGGTGATGTCTTCCGAAGTCTTTGACACTGTAATGACTTCAGGTATTTGGCTAAAGACCAAGGTGCTCTGACCAGATCTAACCGTAAATGTTCTGTCTTCACCATCAGCTTTTCCCAAGGTGAATCCATAGTGGCTTGGGGTCACTGATTCAGAAATAACGCTTACTGTTTTCTTTTCAGTTTTGGATTCCAGGGTCATTGTTGCAGATACAAACGGTGTTTCAGTTACAGAGAATTCCTTAGACGGAAGGTGCTTTGAGGTTTCCATAGATGTTACCAACGGACCCACCTCTATTTGTTCAATTTGTGTAACTGATTCTTGTGTCTGTGTATCTTCCATGACACCATCCCATGAATCAGTAGCACGATGGGAGATGACAGTTGTACTTTGGGGCACTTCTTCCTTAATTTCAGTTATGTCTGGCTTTCCAAGTGGTCCTGAAGCAGAAGGTGAGTAATAGTGCATATCCCCAGGTTTCTTGGTACTCCCAGCAGGCGTGGGTGATTCAGTGACTAATCTGTGTGTGACAGCTTGAGATTGAACCGTGGCTTTCTGTTCAAAACTGACTATATTTCCCACAGGAGGGAACTTTGTTGTAATGACAGGTAATTCGGTGATTAAAGGGACGATGGGTGTAGTTCTGTCAGGTACCATTTGCAGTTCTTCGGATAAACTGGGTGATGCGGTTTCTGCAAGGATATTCAGTTCGATGGTTGTAGCCTCTGATATATTCTGTTTAGCTAGAAAAATAATTTCAAAGAGTTGATTAGACAAGTCACTAATAAAAAGTTGTACGTCCAGTGTTTGTTAAGCGCTGCTGTGTATTTTTGGGTGACCCAAAAGTGTCTTGTGATGGAGAGGAGTCTAAAAACTAATACTCAGATGAACCCAAAGACAGACAATTGAACAAGTAATACTCACAAATTGGTCACCTGTTTTATATTATAAGGGTTATCACTGCTTTTACCAGTAAGTATGAATGACTGTTCCTGGCTAAGGAAAACGAGTATTGTGTAGTTTTAAGACAAAGAGAAATCCAAAAAATATATAAATGCAGAGTTTGGAAACAGGAGACAGGTTACCAGAAATGACAGCAGCAACTTGAAGCCTAGCAGGAGAACTTAGCACTACTATTCTGGAGGCTTCTGTCCCGTGCATCTAGCCTTCTCCCTCCTTCTCAAGCTGCATGGTGTCTCAGGGGAGAGGGAGTGCCTCAGATTGCAAAACAACAAAAAAGCCACATCAAATGTCCCTGAGTTACACATAAATGGTTACATTGTCTATAATGTGGAGGGTTTCATCAAAACAGGATATGAAACCTTTTAATACCATTTTTCGCTTGATTCCAGGTGTTGAGACATTTGTTTTCATCTTCCTTTCAACTCTGCAGTGCAGCCTTCCTTCTAATAAATAATAAAACGTTTCCAGCAGCGGCTGCTTGGCTTTTGTGACAGTTCTACCTTTTGTCCTACGTTCTACACACCACGTTTGTAACTCTTAAGGGTCTCCGTTCCAGGCTTACTTTAGCATGAATGCAAACAGAGAACAGGAAGCGCAGTACCCACATGATATATTTTAGGTCTGTAATTACAAATCACTGGAAACAACGCTGAGCATCAGAAAGAATGGGCTCAGGCAGTAAAAAGTAACATGTCATCATAAAATGCTACATTATAATGCCTCCAGCTTTACAGAGAATGGCCTGGCCTGTTTAAAGAAATCCAAATGGTGTATAAAAGCGACAGTGTTGTAAATAAGATTCCTTTTCCACATAGGGAAAACGCAGCGGCTTACCACACAAAGATTTTTTTTAAGCAGATTTTCAAAAATTAAAGTCTAGTTGCCAGTAAACTCAGAAGGAACTGTTCTGAGGCAAGCTGTAGCTGTTGTTTTGCTATATCCTGTATGATTTAAAACTCCTTGTATAGGTGATGCCTGTTCCCCTGAGAAGAGTCATAATGTCTGTGGTGTCTATAATGTCTTGTGTCTTGCTCTCAATAATCCCAAAACAGGAGTCCTGGGAAAACAAAATTGGGTACCTTTGAGCTCCATCTACCCTCTCAAAACTTAGTGAGATTAAGGCAGGAAAAGGCTTTGTATGATTCTAGACTGGTAAATAACATGCCATTCTACATTTTCTAAACCCATAGAGTGTACAACACAAACAGTGAGCCTTAATGTAAACTTTGGACTTGACGTGGGTTCACTGGTTGTATCAAATGTACCACTCTGGTGGGGGATGTTGACAGTGGGGGAGGCGATGCATGAGTAGGGGCAAGGGTATATGGGAAATCTCTACTTTCCTGTTCAGTTTTGCTGGGAAACTGCTCCAAAGAAATAAAATCTATTAAAAAAACTTAATGATAAAATGATGTGATTTCGTTGTAAATCAGATTAGGGCTGTAATAAGTTCCCTATTTTTGGTCTGGTATGAACTGTTATTAGCTGTGGTCATTCCCCAGACCATTTTAAAGTCCAGATTCATTAATTTTTATAATGAAAACTTGGTGGCCATTTACATGATGGTGCATTTAAATATTCTTTAAAGTCACTGTTTATCCTTTTATATCAAAACAAAACTAAACAGCAATAAAAAGAACCGGACTCTTCAGAAACATGTTAAGTAACCTTTTTCTCCTTTTTTAAAGAAAAGCTTTTTCGGCATTCATTTCCTAGGAGAAATTTTGGTCTATTTTGATTGACACGAACAACTTATGGACCAAAATGTGGTTGACTATTTTTATTTTAATTCAATTCTCTATCCTCTGAAATTCCATAACCGTTACCTCATTTAACTGCCAAATTTCATGTTTGTCTTATAACTGCATTCTTTGGGGAAATAGTAAAATGTACATACAGGGAAAGTTCCCATGGAAACATAATATAAACACGTAGCACACTGCACATTAGAGAAAATTTAATCATTTTATTATTAATACCAACAAAAAAGCTAATTTTGCTTTTCCCTCTGAGTATTTCCGTGGCTGATGAAACTTACTTCAAAGGAGGTGATATTGCGTTAGGGCCTGAACAGAGGGCCTGGAGTCAGGTTCCAACCCAAGTTCTGTGCTGGCAGCTTCCCACAGCACTACGGGAAAATCTGCATAGTGTTTTAAAAATGAAGGACTCAGATTTGAAAAACTAACTAACTGTATGTCATTGTCAATCACGACTGTACCGTTTGGAGCTGCCTCTCTATAGTCCTGGAGTGTGGCGAAGTGACAGCAGTACGTCTCAGAGAATCGCCTTGACACAGCCAGGATTTACGTGACTTGGTTTTCAAAAACAAGGGTTTTCAATAATTTTAGAGCCCCATTAAAAAGTCTGCTTATAATTAAGTTAACTAATTCTACTATTTGGGACGAAAAACCTCAAGACTTCCTTTTGGTGTTGGGTGGATTTTTTGTCAACTTAACAGCTGATTTCCATCATAACTCAGTATATCTGATCATCTGTGCTATTTGTTTCAACCATTCCCCAAAAAAGGAAATAATTTTTTAAAACATAAATATCTACAAAGAGATATCTTAAGAATAAATACCGCTGTATTAATAATGACTGTTATAAAGGTGAAAACACAACTCCAGATTATTCTAAAAGTGTCTCTCCAGAAGAAGCATTCATGTGGAGAAGTTTTTGTCTTGGAAAACTACCAGTGTCCCTCGAACTTCATTGCTGAGGAAGCCAAGAGAAATCAGCATGCTTCTGTTCCCACAAATCTCCTTTCCAACCTTTGCAGCTGTCTGCCACACAGATGTTTCATATCACCGCACTTAGGGTATGCTATGTCCTATGGACTATCTTCTCGGCATTTCTGTTGTGGGACATAGGCAGATCTTTCTAAGAAAACATAAAAACCCTATTAGCAGCATGATGGTCAATTTAACACATGCCCATACTTCCCACACTATAGAGAAACGACTAATTTCAAATTAGTTCTTCTATGTTAAATTTTTATATGTAAATAACTGCAAGCATGGGAATTTACAAACAGGGCGGATATTCAATGAGTTGATTCCACATTCATAAGTGGGGAAAGAGTAAAGGTTGAAACAATGAGATTAGAACTCAAACTATTCTTTTAAAGTTTTATGAGTGACTGAATGCTAGCAGATACAAATTTAATAAACAGAAAACATTTTTAAAATACCAATTAGAGAAGGATTTGTTTTGGCACATATAGTTGGATTATAATCTAGGACCCAAAAAACATAATAAACTAACCACAGATTAGAAAGGCAGGCCAATTTTAACAGGGAACAAAAAAAATAAAAGTGAACAAATATGTAAGAAATATAGTATATGAAGTGTTGGGTATCTCTTTAGCCTTTTTTAGACCACTATGTCTAGATTTGAACTTAATCAAACACAGGGAGGTGAAAAATAATAAGTTCAAAGCAAGATCACATAGATGCCTGGAAGCTTAGAAACCAAAATTTCAAGACAAGGAAATTGTTTCAGTTGAGGAAGATGCTGAGGGACAACTGAACAACTGTGTTCAATAATAGGAATGGCTGTGATTTAGATTTTGGTCTCCAACTTAAAAAGGAAGAGTGCGCTCAAACTCTAAGGCAATGGATTTAGATAACTGGAAAAACCATCTGAGAGTGATGGTAATAGGATATTAGAATGGGTTTTATAGGAAACATTCCCAATCTCCCTCTCCTGGAGATCATTAATAATATTAAATGAGAGATTAGCATGTGTCTTGAATGGTTTGGGTTCACTCAAATTTGGGGATGTATGGGCGATCTTCCAAAGCCCCATGTGACGCTCTTTCACAGAACTTGCTTAACTCTGAGGTGAGAGAAAAGTTAAAAGCGCACAGTTTAGTTTAATAATCAAGGGAAAATACACAGGAAAACTTCATTTTACAAAGACATGAATTTACTTGTTTTTCAAATCTATTTGACAAGACTAGATTCTAATTATATTTATCATCAGCCATTGTTAATGTTCTATTCAGTGATTTTAGAAGGAAAAGGGAATTAGAACAAAGTGAGATTTGGTATTGTTCGATCACCAAGAAATGGCTTTAAAAACGCTTTCTACATTTGGTAAAAGTAAATAAGAAAAATATGGTTATCTTTCTAAGTTCCTCTACTTAACCAGATGTACATCTCTGAAATAACTTTTGGAACTGTCATTAAGGCCACAACGCTTACCTACTTCACCCTACAGAATTTAGTCACTACTCAACTATGTGGAAAAAGGGGACAGCACTTAAGTCAGCCTGAGAATATTCTTCAAATTCTTAAAAGAATTATATTAAAAGAATCCTTGAAAAATGAATTAGAAATTTGGGGCGGCTGTTGGCATTGTGTGTGGTTTAAGGAAGGCTTTTATGTATGTCTAAACTTTCTTAACCTTTTATGTGCTGAATAAATTTTGAAGACGGTAGGGTTTTAGGCAGAGAAGAAATAAATAAGAATCTAGCCTTTAGCTTAAGTGGGAAAAAACCCAAAATGTGAATCCATTTTATCTGCAAGTTATATATTTCCAAGTTACATAGATTCAAATGAATTAGGGAGAAAAAGATGGACCTAAACTTTCAAACCTTTTTCAAATTTTATGTAGATTTTTAGTAGGTGGTTATTCTATTTGAATCTAAGTAACTGTCATTTCAGACATTCATGTGAATTTCTCATTTAAATAAATAATTTAAAACACACCAGGATGACTTCTTTGTGGCTACAAACAGGCTTTGGTTTAAATTTTACCCTTAGGGAGAAAAAAAATGTTGTTTAAAAGTTTTTTTTTAGCTTAAAAGTGCCAGTTTTATAAGCACAAGAAAATAAGATAGTCAAGCTAGATAATTCTAATTCTTCCCTAATTTAACCTCTCTGACCCCTTCTTCCACACACGCATACACACTAAAATCTGATTTTTTTTTTTTCCTTAATCACATCAGTCACTTAATACAAAACTGATTTTAGAGCTTGAACTACTTGAAAATCACTCTTATGAGCATGTGGCTTAGAGGAATGTATACTTTTCTACTTTTAGGGACAAGGTTTTGTTATTATTGTTGTTTTTGTCTGTTTTTCTGAAAATGATTAAGGAATACCTTTTCTGTTATTTTAGGACCTAGGAACAAAAGTTAATATTTTCAATGGCTTTTTGTGGACAGGTTGTACCACACTGATACACAACACGTGGCTTGAGGCTTTAACACTCAGAAAGTTGAGTCTGCAGGAGATCCAAGCAGAGGCGTCTTAGCTGGGAGACAGCAGTATGTGGCTCCGTGGCGCTAGCATCTACGCTGCTGATTACTCAGACTTCCCAGCTCTGCCTCGTTTTGGTTGAAGGAGAATGCCTGTGTGTTTCACTTGAGAAACCAATTAGCTAGCGTATTTTCCACTCATTGTAGTTACATATTGTTATAACAAGATATATTGAAAACTTAAAAAATTCCCACCAAATTTCAGTATAACATGGCTCTTTCTTGAACATACTTAAGATCACCAAGAATCCTAGGAGATCTTAGTTTCGCTGGCATAATACAGACCCTACAGTAAATATCACTGAGAGACTCTGGATTACTTGCTTGTTGAATTTAGCATTCTACAAGCATGACACTATATCATGGGATTAGGAATGCTAAAATAACTTCAGGACATCTGAAAAATTAAAATAATTATATCATGAATATTGAGAAAGATCACTTAAAAACAATTTTAAGGAGTAAACCTACCGAAGATAGTCAATATGTTACACCTCTCAAGGAACATTTACTCTACTTCAAAATGATACTAGATAACTAATCATTAGAAGGCACGTATTTCCATTACTTGAAATAAAATGAGATAAATGGAGATTTTTATTGACAGCATGGTTCATTTTCAGGTATTAATCGAACATTATGATTATCCACGTCAGCTCCAAGTACTCACCTGCAATTACTGGAATTTAAATTCTCCACCGTTTGAAAGAAAGAGTGATACCACGGGAAGACAAAATATACAGAATTCAAGGATTCACCTCAGCCACAGCTGGCCCCAGCTTTAGAACACCAACAATCTAATTGCAATTAAAGATTGCAATTCATATAAAATAACCACTCAGACACATGTTCTGTGGTTCTAGGTGCATCACGGTACAGTTGAGACCTTAACCTGACATTTTCTCATTCTCTCTCAAAAACCATTTGTCAAACTTCCTATTGTTTTAACCATATTGCTGCTGTTCCGTTTGCTGGCTTTGGAAAGTCACTAAACTGTTTCCATTCCGTGCACACACTGCAAGACACAGAATCCATTCCAGTGGCTAGTTGAACATCAATGCATGCCTTCGAAGTATTGTTTTTTAATCTGTAATTTTTAAAAAGGTAGCAAACACTTACGTTTAAAGCAGTAGGCATCAAATCTGCTATCAGGGGGAGGGAAGCCTGTCTGGTTCTCAAAACGATACAGGGTTCTCACCCCAAGCAAACCACCTCCACACTGGGCCCTGGCCACAGTCACAGGGTGGCGAACGCTGGCATCTGACAGCCACCCGTAATCACACTGGTCAAAGCCGTTCCTCCACGCTGCCTGGAGCTCCCCCACCGTTGCCAGCCGGGCGTCCCGATTTTCACACTCTTCTTCAGCCTCCTCAAAGGTGAATTTCTTGGGAGCAGTGATGTGGAACACATCACCTGGAATCAGAAGAGAAAAAAGGCCCTAAGTTTTACTCTCCATTCCTTTCCTGTCTATAGGCGAGGGGAGGAACAGGCGACACTTTTTTCATGGCAAGGTAGCAGCTTCTGATACTTTAAAGCAGAAACATAATGGTTACTTCATTTTGTTATTCTTAATGTATGATAAGAAATAATACACACCAGAAAAGTCTCATTCTATATATGTATATTCCCGCAGGCCACAGAAGCAGTCATTTGATAATAACCTCACAATAAATTCTTTAAAATGAACAAACCTTTCCAAGTGATTCTTTGGATTACTGTCCAAGAAATGGGTGCTGTCTTTAATGAAAGAGTCTGTGAGGTACATACATTACATACTGGAAAGGGAAAGATGTATTGAATGGTCACCGACGGTTATTTCTCTTTGTTTATCATAAAACTCAACAGTAATTTTTTACCTTTCTTCTACATCACTATCATCAAAATGACTTAACTCCCATCAAAGCAAAAAACAAAACAAGAAAACCCCCACGGTTTGAAGGCAGGAAGGGATAGAAGCAGAACAGAAGGCTGTCCCCTTCCTGTGCAGGGCTCAGGGCTGCCATGATGGTTATGCAGGTCAGGCCTGCACGCAGACAAGGCCGGGAGGGACTGGGGCCAGCATCAGCTCCCACTCAACCAGCCAAAGGGACCCAAGCCCCCTTGGAGGAAGGGACACCTTCTCTTCTACTTGTTCTGCCCAGAGTGGATACCTTTTGCAATCTGTCTGCCCAGAGGGGGCGCCTTTTTCCAATTCTCACAAAGACGCCACGTGTGCCAGCAGGGGCTCTCCCGAAGTTTGAGAGACAATTTGCTTATTGATTAACAAAGAAGGGCTGGCATTTACTGTGTTCATCACCAGGCCCAATTAGCAGAGAGTATATACATTATCATTTAACATGTCACATTAAAATATTCTGGCAGCTCCAGAGGGCTTGTTGAATTGAAACTCTACTTGGGTAACTAACAAAACAATCGGCTGAAATAAATTCAGTGCAGATTAAATGATGCTTTTCACATAGGCGCACAAGTGGCTAAAACACAGAGGCAGAATTAGAGACTGCCTAAGCAAATACAGCAGGCTGGAGAAGGAATGTAAAATGAGGCAGAGAGGAAGCTAAAATACCGACAGTCCATTATCGTGGCAGCTGCGGGTCCTGTTTCTATGTCACCGAGGCCGCTCTCGGATTCTATGATCTCTTAGACAAATGGGATGGATCTTCACCTGACTAAACCCAGATGGAACAAGCATTGTTTAAAATGAATAGAGCCATGACTCTCTGCGCGTGTGAGAGCACTATCAAGCAAGAAATTAGTCATGGGAAAAATGGCCAAATCACACATATCAGCTTTTCTCACTAGAAGTCTAAAATTGCTACTGACAAAACTAGGCCAAATCCCAATGAGAACTATTTGAAGAAGAGAAAGAAAAATGACTTTTACCTGAACTGAAAAGAGTAAGGCAGAGGTGAGAATAGGCTTTTGTCCTTAATTATCTAGTTCGGCAAAGGACCATAATCTCAAATCCAAAAATACGCTGTAAGAACTGTAGTTTCCCCCTGCCCACTCCTGCAGTGTCTCCCTCCCTAACAAATTTTAAAAGCCTAAGTGTCGCAGTACGGTTGCATAGTATGTATTCAATAGTATTCATTAAATGAATGGCATTTCAAGTTCTTGTTAAGGAACAAGGTGCTCTTTTTCTTCCATCCTTGCCAAGCAGCACATTAAATAAACCTAACTCTGCTGCAGAATTTTGGGCAGCTGCTGTCTGGAACAGGCGATTCATCTCGGCTGTGGCTTTGGCTCAGAGCGACACGGGGAAGGCAGACAGAGAGACTGGGCCGCCTCGAGCAGCCCCACTCCCCTCGGTCTCACACTCGCATTAGCCTGAAAGGGATACAAGTGTGAAGGAGGGCAGCGTGCCAGTGCGTTTCCGCCAAGGTAGAGCCCTCGGGCTTGTTATTACAGCTGGAACAGTCAGCGTGTTGCTGTTTCCTGCATTGTGAGGTACTTCTGCTTTGAGGCAAAACTACTGTTCCTCTGAAGTAACAAGAGTTTTCAGCCAACCAGAGCAGGGCAAAGAAATATAATGAACTGAGTAAAACTCTGCTTCTGCAAACAGCAGGGTGAGTCTGTGTGCTGGGGGAAATGAACTGCTCCAAATTAGCCCAACCAAGGGGTTAGGGGAGGAAAATGACGGCATGATTTCACGGGTAACTGGTTTCCCTGTTTTAAACGGCAAACATGTTCGGGGTGTTAAAGGAAAGAAAGGTTTCAGAAGGTGCTGGCAGGTTAAAAAGAGAATTCCCTCATTATTATTAAATCAATAAAGGTCTACTTATAGAACTTGTCATAAAGAAACTCTTGTTAAACCTGATTTTATATCAAAATAATGATTTAATTCATTTGTTTGGAGGGTATAATTGCCATCTATCTATCCAATACCCATAAAATAATGGTTTTACTTATTTGATTAAATTCTGTTATTGCCAAGCCCACCCATTTTCCTTTTCATTTACGTGTAGAAACTTTTCAAATGCTGCAAGTAAAATTAAAAGAAATGTTGAAAGAGATATCACCATTGGGTTTCATGTAACTCAGATGGAAAAAGGAAGATTTAACTGGCATTAATTGAATTTACCTTAAGGTGAGAATCAAAAGAATTCATCTGTAAAGATAATTGTGGCCTGTCATCATATATGGCATAATTGTTGTTTTATTTCAAAACAATAGGAAAAATAAAAGACAGACATTTACTTTAACTCTGTTCCAAAAAATAAATATTTAAGCCTTCCTAAATCATAATTGTTTAATGTGAACATTACATTGTCTACCTCAAAAATCTAATTGATAGAGTGAAGCATCCACACCCTAGAACTGTCTTACTACATGTTGAGTCTGTTATAATTAACACTCATTTTATACCAAAAGTGATGTTAAACACCCAAACTTTGCCCTTCCTATGTATCAACCTCAAAATGTTAAGGCCAGGACATCTTATACTTTTTAAAAATATGCCAGAATATCTTGGCATCAGTTTCATACTAAAATCTAAACCAGAAAAAATGAAATGTAAGTCAATAGGTAATACACAGACAGCAGTAATCAAACTAATTCACATTATGAAGTGTCCTTGATTTCTAAGACCTCTATAACCTCCCTTCGGGTATTTTTTGATTCATTAGATGACTGGTTTTAATCAGATAATCCTTCGACATTATCTGCTTTTTATCTAACATAATACAAATGTAGGTAACTGCTATTTAAATCAGAATGAATCTATTAAAAGCTTCCTGTTGAAGATGTGAATCAGGAAGATTCTTAACTTATGGTCCAAGTTCTAAGGACATAATTTCCAAAAATGTCTTCTACAGAAAGCTGGTGATCCTTGACATGTGACTAGTTATCCCAAAGAAAAGAGGTTCCATGGACAACGGCATTTAGAAAATAAATACAAGTCATTGATGAGTTTCATTTCTGTAAGACTTCTCAGAGCATTTCATATTAATAGTATTTCTGGGGAGTCGCCAGGGAAGTTATGCCTTGGTAAACCATCTGACCAGTGAACTCTCCTTTTCTGATAGAATACTAATTAAAAGTCCATGGATCTGTTTCATGGAATAGTTTCGAAAACACTGCTCTAGATACATGAGTGTTTGAATCAAGAAGAGGAATCGCAATTGATCCATAACAATTATAATTCAGTATTAAGTTTCTGGTAGCCAATGTGCCAACCTGCTCAAGCAGAAGCAGAGTAAGAGGATTGGGTAAGCAGACAGAATCGAAGCAGGAGCCAAACAACCAAAGAGAGTCTGAAGCCCAGGGCACATGAAGGCCATGCCTCCCAGCGCTGCATCAAAGACTGCAGGTGAGCACGGAGCTGGGTCAGAGTGGTGAGCCCCAGCGACGCGTCTAAGACAGGATTTAAGCCAAACACAGAAGGAGCTCATTTCTTTAAAAATAAACTCATTTTACAAAAAATAAACCAAGATACAGCAGATAAGAGCAGCAGGCTTTCTCCTCAATATAAAGGACTAGTCTTTCAATCCTGCATCCCACAGAAAAATGCAGGTTTTAGGCTAAACACTGACCACTTTTACACTGAGAAAAGCAATCAAGATGTTAAGATTTTCTAAGTTTTTATTGATCTGCTTTCAGTTTTTAAATCTGTAGTCAGGATTTATTTACAGGTCAAATTATATGTTCTAAACTATAAAATTCATCATTGATAGCATTAATGAAATTAGACAGCAAGTAAGTCTGGGCCAGGAACAGGAATGTAACTCCAGTCTTGCTCCAAAAATGAATGATCATCTGAGGAGGCACCAAAAGATAATATGCAAAGTTCAGAGGCAAAGCCAGACCAGGAAGCAAAGGAACAAGAGAAAGAGAAGCAACCCAGTGCATTGGCTTAGTTTCTCTCTCTCCATACGACCTACCTGGTCAGGGGATCTAACTTCCTACCCTGAGAGCATCTGAAGGCACTTCTTTGCCTCTGATGTAAGTAATAAAAATTCCTTTTGAGTTTTTATCACCGTACTACCTTTAGAGTGAGAGGCAGGAAAGCAAAGCCTTCAGTGATAGAAAATGCCTATTTTCTTAGCCTTAGACAAGGCTGTGTTCTATTGCTATGCCTGAATACTTGTAATGGAACTACTGAATGTATTTTAGGTTTACTGGATAGTTGCCCTCCTAGAAGGCAAGGACCACTTGCATCAGCTGACAATGAGTCCACTATTAAGCTCTGGACGTAGCTCATCAAAGCACCCACATCTATAGGACGCTTATTAGCAAATCTGTAACTAAAGTCCAAGTTTGGAACATGTGTCTAATTGTTGTCGACCTATGAGAGAATACTTCATTTTTCTCCAGTTAAAGAGAGCGAATAAGGCATCAGGAAGGAAATACACAAAATATCTTTCATATAAGCAGAATGATGCATTACTTAAGATAAAATGTCAAGTTAATTTAGGTTGTTATAAGTAAGAATTCACTGAGGTGTACACATACACAATCACATGAGTGCACCCATAAAACATAATGCAAAATGGAGGATTTTACACACAGGATAATTTGTATATTCATATGGAAAACATATATGAAGTATCTTAACCCACATTCTTCCAAGATTTCTAGTTAAATGCTGTGGCTTTGAATTATTCCTGTTATTTCAACTTTCTAGGGATGTCCTAGAAGAAGCTGGAAGACACTAATGGTGAGACTTTAATATCTGGTGACATTCCACACACTAAATTCATCTTAATCATAGGAATTAACATCATCAGAAATACTGAGGAAAGAAAAACACTTTAATTTGACAACCAACTGTTAAAAGATCCCCTGGAAAGTGGACCATGCACACTCTTTTTCCACACTTCTGATTGCTAAATGGAAAAGTTGCTTCTTGGCAGACTCAAAAATGACACATACTGAAATGGCAAGGAATGATGGAAACAAATCAAAACATTAGAAATGATCTGCTCTGTTCAAAAGCTAGAGCTTATACCCAGGAGTAACTCAGAAAGATTATTAAAGAGCCTGGGTCTAGAGCAAATCTAGGATAGATCCTCCTCTCCCGCTGACAATTCCTTTCAATCGCCAAGGTGAAAGGAGACTTGGCATCAGCTGCTCGCAGATAACTGTTCATTTCTTTCCTAGCCTGCAGCTGCCAGGCTGCTCTCTGTGGCAGGCCAAGCTGAGATCTCACCACCATTTTCTAGCTGGTATACTCGCTGGGTGGTGTAATAAATGTTTACGTTTCTTCTGTTTTTTTGTGCTCATAACCCTTCTATCCTGAACTGTCTGGTCTGAAAATCAGTTCTCCTCATCTAATCATGATTCCTTCTGTCCATCTGGGGACAGTACTGTCTGATATTTTTTTCACTATAAAATTTCCAGAACAGTGGAAGTTATTACATTTCCTTGCTCTTTCGGTCAAAATGGTATATAAGTAATAAATGCATGCAAAAGTAGATATGGTGTGTAAGCTGGAAGTAGTCATATGAAATGAGCTTTTGAATGCCCATATGATAAAAACACAGCATATGGCAAGTATCATGGTGAGAAAAACAACTCAACATAATTATTATTAACTTTGAAGTTTGGACTTTTAAGTTTCATCAAAGGTTTCTTTTCTTTTCCTTTCTCTTTCTCTCTGTCTTTCTCTTGCTCTCTCTCACTCTTGCTATCTCTGTTTTGCCTGTGTGTATATACACAAGACCAAAGCAATGAAGACTAATGCTCATTATCCTCTGGATCATGAAATCCGTCAGTTGTACATATTTGGTTAGTAGCTAATATGCAGGGCCGATATTTGTAAATAATTCAAAAGCATGTCAATTCCCCCTAAGATTTGATCCTTTAATCTGTAGAGACCAACCTTCTGTTAACAGCAACAAGAAAACCTCCAGGGCTGCTGAAGTGACTCCACCCCACTTCGAGTGTTAGGCTGGCCGTGTTTCTAATTTGGGGAGTAATGAGACCAGAAAGCTAGATCGGCACCTTTCAGACTTCTCACTTGTCTTATGCTGAAGGAGAAGCATAATGTGGCTTAAAGCATAGACTTTGGGTTTTGAAAATTTTAACCTCTAATTAATTATCAGAGAATTGTCATCAGTCTGCTGTGATAGTCAGTTAACATTCTCTAAATCAGGTAACATTCACGGGAAAAGGAATCCACATATGTGTCAATGTTTTGTTACACAAGATCCCATGTATGTCATTTTGAAAGGTTTAAAGACACAGGGAACCCCACTAAAACTTAAACATATTTTTATGGCTTTCAGGATGTCAGATCTTATTCTTTCCCACTGACAGAGCAGTAAGATCTTAATTAGAGTGTGAAAGAGGTTCTAAAAAATTTCTGGGTGTCTGAGTCTTCAAAATATACAAGAGATTGAACGTATTATTTGGTTTGACAGGCACAGTATGGCTGCAGGTCAACACACGAGGATCAGCCTAGTTTTTTTGGTTTTTTAAAAAATACTTTTCACAGCTGAGAGGTAAATAGCCACTGTATTTTCAAAAAGGCTCTTTGAATCCAGGACTCTAGGACAGCTTGACATCAAAACCGTAAAGCAAATAACAGTCACATGCTTCAAGGAATTTATGTCAAGACATTTCTACTTATTAAAGGTAAGATAATAAAATGAAAAGGACCATATATAGAAAATCCTAAGGATTCCATTAAAAAACTATTAGAACTAACAAGTTCAACAAGGTTGCAGGATATGAGATATAGGACTAATATATAAAAATCATTTGCATTTCTGTACAGTTGCATTGAACAATCAGAAAAAGAAAATTCCATTTACATTTGCATCAAAAAAGTAAAATTTTTACAGCTAAATTTAATAAAAGTACTGCAAAACTAATACTCTATAAGCTACAAAATATTATTGAAAGAAATTAAAGAAGATCTAAAAGAATGGAAAAACATCTCATGTTCATGGATCAGAAGATTCAACATGAAAACAATAATCCACCTCAAGTTGATGTAGAGATTCAACGCAATCCCCATCAGAATCCCAGCTGACTTCTTTGTAGAAATTGACAAACAGATCCTAAAATTCGTATGAGAACTCAAGGGACCCAGAATAGATAAAACACTTTTGAAACAAAAAGAGCACGTAAGTCTCACACTTTCCAATTTTGAAATTTACTACAAATCAACAATAATCAAAACAACGTGGTATTGATATAAGTATAGATAGATAGACATGTAGAAATAAACCCATAAATCTATGACCAGCTGATTTTCAACAGGGTGCCAAGGCCATTAAATGGGAATGAATAGTCTTTTCAACAAATGGTACTGGGATAACTGGATATCCACATGCCAAAGAATGAATTTGGACTCTTACCTCACACCACATACAAAAATTAACTCAAAATAGATCAAAATAAAAGTAAAACTTAAGGTTTCTAAAACTCTCAGAAGAAAATATAGAAGTCTTTACAAGTGGGGATTTGGCAATGTTTCCTTAGATATGACGCCAAAGTACAAACTACCAAAGAAAAAATAAATTGAACTTCATCAAAATTAACAACTTTTGTGCTTCAAAGGACCCTGTTGAGGAGATAAAAAGACAACCCACAAAATGGGAGAAAATATTTGCAAATCACATATTTGAAAAGGCACTTGAATCCAGAGTATACAAAGAACGCTTACAACTCAATAACAAAAAGATAAATAATTAAAATTGGGCAAAAGTTCTGAATAGACATTTCTCCAAGAAAATTCATAAAGGCCATTAAGCACATGGAAAGTTGCTCAATATCTTTAGCCATGAGGGAAATACAAATCAAAACCACAATGAGATATCACCGCACACACATTAGAATGGCTATAATAAAAAAATCTGATAAAAACAAGTGTTGGCAAGAACGTGAAAGAATCAGGACCCTAATATACTGGTGGTGAGAATTTGAAATGGTGCAGCCACACTGGAAAACAATCTAGCAGTGCCTCAAAAAGTTAAAGCTAGAGGTACCATTTAGTCCAGCAATTGCAATCGTTGTAATCCAATCAGTAATGCAATCGTTACACAAATAAGAATTAGGATACTTTTATGTAAGAAATCAGAGATTTGGGGGTGTTTGAGAGCTCTTTGCATAGTCTTGGTTTGTAAGACTGCCTGCTGTTCTGCTAGGGAATCTTCAGTGGTCCTGAGAGTTTACTGCAGTGGAACAGGAAGAAGGGTATATCTCATCGCTTAACCTCTATGTGCCTCAGTTTCCTTATATGCAAACATGAGGGTTTAAAAAAAAAATGCCTACCAAGATGTTCATGAGGATTAAGTTAAATAATAACGCAATCATACGATAAATAGTTTCCTTTCTTATCCTACCCATGAAGCTACCTCACAGTCGGTCTATTGACGTCACTATGCGGAATGAGGATGTGATTTCCCAGAGGTGCTGCCAGTATGCCACTCCTGGTCACCTTCCTCTGTGGCTCTTACCTGGACTGTTCAAACATTCACACAGAAACAACTCCCAGTTCAGTTTCAACCCCTAGCAAGGCATGTTATTTCCAAAGCCTATATAAGAAGCCCCAGCCACAGCTGTGATCTAGGATTCTGTGAGTTCTATGGAGAATAACTAAAAAGTTTTCAGCATCTTCTAGAACCAGCCTCAACCAATGAGGAGAGGTTCTGTAATCCAGAATCAATATGTGAGTCATCTGCTGAAGCGCAGTGTGCAGGAAACTCTTCCAGCTGACAGGGGGCTTTTTAACTGAATAAGCCCAGTCAGGACACACACATCACTGGTTCTTACGGAACTCCCATTGCTGAAGTATTCTGTAGATCGCATACTGCAAATTCCATTAAAACTTAAAGTCGATCTGAGAATCTGCAGGGAGGAAATCACACAATTTCCAGATTTGATATCTGATTTTGGTCCAATCAAAGCCTCCAGAAAGGCCAGACTTCAGCCCAGCTCTAAGACTGTTTAATGCCATTCAGGCCTTTACGTAAATGTTTAGCTTTTCACGTCTAAAGGAGCTCAAACAATAACAAAAAGGAAAGATTATTTTTGGTTCTAGGTCAGACACAAGAATGACATGGAGGCATCAGATAAGTCATGAAGGCGACAGAGCTATCCCGGATTTTGACACAAGGAGGCAGTAGAAGAAACAACCTCTAATTGGTGAGTAGGTACAAAGGAACCAGTCCCAGAGACAGTGATTAGCTGGAGAGGCAAGAAAGGGAAATTCCTGTGAGGGACTGGAAAGGAGAAAGGAGTGTCGCTAGGAAGGAATTATTTCTAAGAGAGTGTCGCTAGGAAGGAATTATTTCTAAGAGACACTACCAAAAAGAGTGAGAGGAGAAATTGAAAGAGAAAAATCAGTATCATGGTGATCCAGTAAAAGTCAAAAAAAAGAAAAGATCCTTAGTAAATTTGATGAACAAAGCATGACACTTTCCCCAAATATTCTAGAAATGGAAGGTGGCAGAGGCAGTCTCCAAAAGAGATCAAGTTCAGAGATCCTGCAATTTCCACCAAGTATTTCGTGAATAGTTAACTATCATGTGTCTTTTTCTGGACTAGGTCCTTCATAGCAGTTGGGAGAGATACAGAAGATGTTTATGGCCTTGTCTCTACCAGGAGCTTACAGAAGTTTTGCAGAAATAAAATTCATAGATAACATTTTGTAGTTAATGAATATAAAGCAACCAGAGAACAACTAAACACCAAATATGTGGAACTAACTCTAAGAAAAGTGGGAGCTCCGGGTCCGCAAATCTCAGTGTGAGCTGGAAGAGCCAAAGAAGGGCTCTCGGAAGGAGTGAGTGTTCGGGCAGAGAGAAGAGCAGAAAGTTAGAAAGCTGAGGGGCGTGTGTTCCCTGAGAGAACCAGAGCAGAACTGCAGGCAGGATGAGGCAGAGGATCTGGGGAGGTTGGCGCACGTGTGCGGGGTCACGCTGGAGAGAGGGAAGCAAGGTTGAATAGGTTCCCCCCGAGCCACGTTTGGGAGCTTTGAAGAGCAGACGGAGTGTGCGCTTGAGGAAGAAGGCAGCAGAAAACACAGTTCACAATGCTGACTGAAGGAATGCACGGCGATGGTACTTCAGTGCTTTGATGCCGTAAAACAGGCCCCTGGAAGAACTGTTAAAGGCATGGGGATTATCTGTGAGAATCAAAACCAGAGATGATACACGAACTAGAACTACGGCTATGGAATTCAGAAGAGAATTCAGGGCTAGACGTGCAAAAGTAGAAATTACCATTTTCAATTTCATTTATTTGTTCTTTTGGTTTACTTTTGGGCTCCGTTCACCCTACAAGGCATTTGACTTGCACTTTACATACAAGAGAACAAAAATGAAATTAAAACAACTAATAAGGAAATTGAAGCAGTGAAAAATTGGGAAGCAAGAAGCATAGTGAGGAAGCCTGGAGAGATGTGAAGGTATCCAAGGGGCAGGTGTAAAGTGAGGCAAGTAGAGTGAGCACTTCTAATATGGAGGCAAATTCATTAATTCACTCTTCATTCAACTCCATCTATGGAGCACCTACTATGTGCGAGGACATAGTGGGGATACACATGGTTCCCTCTCTCCCAGAACCCACAGTCTGGTAGGAGACAAGGAAGCGTAAGCAAACATTTGCAGGGGGTTATTATAGTCATACATTCAAGGTTCAGAGATGGTTAAGAGTGAGAGACATCAGCTAGGACTTTGGAGGGGAATGAGATGAACGAGAGAGCTCAGAGTACAGACACATCACAGTCCTGGGACACTTGTGTGAAAGCCAGGAAACTGGAATAGTAGGGCGGTAGTTACTCCAGGTGAAGAAAAGCCACAGGGGAGGGCTACATAGAAAATACAGGCCATGAAAGGATGGGGGTTAGGTCCCCAAGGTTGCCCATGTCAGAAAAGCAAGCATCTTCCAGGTCAGTAGTCAGGTCTGGGACAAGACTGGAAGTAGTGACTCATTTGCAGGGGAGCTAAGATAGTCAACCACGAAAGACAGCAGACCGACCTCATCTACTGCCCTCTGATTGAGCTGCAGGGAAAATCAAACCCCTATAAAAAGGCAACTATTATCTTACAAGTACCTGCTACCATAAAGAAATCAAATAAACAATCTATTAATTTCATTAAATAAGAATTGAAGATTCCTTAAATCTTTGAGCAGTTTCTTCAGCTGAAATATTTACATTGTACTCCATTCTTTCCAATACTTTCTTATCTACTTTATTTAGGAATTATTTTTCGCTATGGATATAGCTAGACACACATACTTCCTACTAAGCTGCTAGTTTTCAGCATGGACATACATTAATTCACAGCATTTTCAGAAGTATTTAAATCCTCCACTAGGAAAGTGGACATGTTTATGCACCCATGACCTTCTGTGGGGAGTGAGACACCAGATTAACTCCTGAACACTGTGATTCAAGAAGATAATGTTCTAATCAGAGAATAACTGATTTCAAACAACTTAGGAGGAATAATAAAGGAATTATTTCACCACAGTATTGTTTTTAGTTATTCAATAATGTTCAAACAACTCATCATATTCGAAACATCTTGACATAAAAGTTACCCTTCTTTGTAAAGTGACCTATTTCCAGTTATTTTCTATATCCTTTCTATATTCTTCTATCTCCTTCCTATATCCTATATCTATATCCTTCAAAGTACCATTACTCAGACTTTGACAGAGCATTGCACTCATAACATCTCAGATCAGTTCTACCTCTAAAAAACTTCCAGGTAAGAAATTTTATAGTTTGTTAGAATTCTTTCTACATTTAACAATATTCATTGTCAGAAAAGTTTTTCTTATATTAAACCTATTTCACAGAACTGCAATTTTAACTCATTTCTTCTTTTTTTGAATTCAGTGGAAATAAAGAACCTTTCATATGCCCTTCAGATATAATAGCAGCTATTATTTATTGAGCACTTACTTTGTGCCACACACTGTGATAAAAGCTTGACACATTAACTCCTTTCCTCTTCATAGCATGATTAAAAAGTAAATATTCTTATTGTCCCATTTAGCAGAAGAAACTGAAGCTTAGACAAGGAAAGCCTTGCTCAGGATCTCACAACTAGTAAGTGATGGAGCTGGGACTCAGCTGAGGTCCTTCCTATTTGTAATTATCAGGAACTTAACTGCCTCCCAAGAGTCCTCTCTCAGCATTGCCCTTACTGCTCCTAAACAACTCCAATCCTTTACCCAATTTTCTGAACTATTTAATCACTCCAACTGTACTCTAAACCCTCTCAATATTTCCCAAATCTATCTTAACAGGAAACACAGATTAAACTTCCTAATAAGAATTATTTTATGGATCTTGATTCCTAGATTGCTACTTTAGAATCTTAATTCCATTAATTTCCTAGTAACAGTGTTCTGAATCATGGTTAATAAGCCACCATAACGTCTAGGCCAGTTCTAAGAACACAACCTAATACTGGAAGGCTTGCTAGTGGATACAGCTAATGGAATTGCTCTTTTACACTTAACAAGCTTATTTTTTAAAAATAGAATCGAAAATTGTATTCATAAGCATAACTGTATTATAATCACCACCTTGGAATAAGAACTAGATTAGTTCCCCTTCCCCCAAATGGCTACATTTAATTTAGGACAATTATTTGAACTTTATAAGGAAACACACATTATAAAACAAGAAAGGAGAAAAAAATAGAAGGTCGACATTCTGTCAACTAAATATCTTTCATGATAAACTACTAAATTGAAACAAAATTAATTGTCTTTTTGAACTAATTTTCATTTTATACTTAATTGGCTTTTTCATTAGACCATCTGGAATAATATGGCTTCTGATCTAAAGTAATTGCATCTTGGTTCATAACTGAGTATATGTTCCATCACATGCATTCTGGGTACATCAATATCTCTAATTTTTACCGTCCACACCACCTCTCACACACACACTTGGCTGTCAAAAATACAATAAAATATAGGTGGGAATTATTATACCTATGAATATAGCAATTAATGTCTCTTATGAGGAAATTTGGCTCATCTTCAAATAATCTTTTATCAATGTGGCAATTGAAATACCAGATGTAATTTTATATAATCAACTTTCTACAAGAATTTTTATCAATTCATGGTTTAGCCAATGGTCTTTACTTCAAAGGGAAAACATACACTTCAGTAAAGGAAGGAGAGAGACCTTACAACAGCGATCCTATGATCTTCCTCTTACATCATTGGTCACAAAAAGTCTCTTTAATGCCACTCCCTGCTCACCACCAGTCCAATTTCAAGTCCAGAGAGAAATGACCAGTGTCCAAAGATTTGCTAATTATTCCCAAAGGACAAGAAACAAGGAGGAAAAAATTTCCAGAACAACGTCATTACAAACATGCTGAATATCTTCCAGAAGTGTCAAGTTTCTTCCACAAAACAAATAAAAGCCTTGTTGCTCTGCTGACACAAATTTCAGCCAGTGCTTGAATTCGTATTTATATGATTCTTTTATCTTTCTCTTCCAACTTTTATGTACTAAAACAAAAAAATTCAAATTCTGTTGCTTGGTGTAAATATCCCAACTAAAGTTATGCTATAATACAAATTTTCATCAAATATTTTGAATATTTATCCCAAGTAAATGTATAAGATACAGTTGGGTACATTGGGGCAGAGACTGGTTTTGTGAATAACAGTTGCCTTAGAAGTGATAATGTTTATGGAGGTAGAAAAGAAGTTCTACATGAGCAGTAAATCCTTCTCATTGTGGTCTGTGTGCACATCCTCAGAACTACATCTGCAGAAGCAGAAAGTCCTCTGGGGTGGAAAAAGTCAAGGAGTCTGTAGCCTTAGTGAGTGGGGTTTCAGTAGCTCCATCAGGGTAAGACTGAGGAACAGACACACAGAGGAGCAACTACATGCTCCTTCTGGTGGCATCGTGAGTACCTACGTCTGCCTTTCCATCAAGGAGGCTGGCTTGTGATGCTTATTCATATTTGGACCAATCCGTGGATTTGTACCTGAAAACCACCATTTCAATTCTATTTGTAAAGATCTTTCAGGTAATTAGACCTTATGTATACTTTTTCAAAGACTACCTCTGCTTCAGTTCCAGCATTACCAGTACTCCAGAAAACTTTATAACTATCACTCTGATAGATATTATTCTAAATTAAAACCATAGTGATAAACAAATTCCACCTTATTGAATTCGGATACAAATTTCCATCTTACTGAAATAGCAACAGACAAATTTATTTCCTAGAACCAAATTCTCCTACCTATCATCTCCTATTCTATTAAAAAAAAGAGAAGTTAATTAAACTTAAAATAAAGGAAAGAGAAAAGATAAAGATACATATCTATATAGACAGATATAGCTATAGATACAGATATGGATGTATCATGGCTTGAATTTTACATTTGTTTTCCCTTTGTCCCCATACAGAAATGGAAATTGTTAGTATCTGAAGCTCTGGTTTAGAAAATACATTTACCAGTCTTAAATGACAGTCACAATAAGAATGTTAAGATGCTAGAGAATCACCCTTAGACACCCTTCTTCTAAGCAGGCCTTCCTACACAAATTGAGTCAGGGCATTAGGAAAATATAAACTGCTTATTTTCTGGCTTTCAGTCTATGAGGTTGTTTATTCAATTCATAGAATCATAGAATTTTAATGTGAGAAGCCACCATGGAAATATCTAGTTCAACCTTCTCATTTTACACATAAGAAAACTGAAATCATTCTTTTTACGTGTACCCAGCCAAAATTAAAAGTATAACTCATTCATTACGTTCTATTTATATATTTAGGCTTCTAAGATGCCTGTTGATACCAATAAAACTCTATTTCAAAAGTCACAGAAGCTTCTGTTCCATGTGTCTTATAATAAAACTGCATTGTGCCCCTTAGATATTGTCACCACTATTAAACTCAAACTTTAAGAATCTCTAACTCATGCTGAGTGAGAAATGATAGCGCTAAAATCAATCAGAATCTAAGCATCCTTGAAGCAAGGCCTGTATCTTACCTGGCTTCACGGCCCTAACAACTAGCAGAGTACCTATCAAACAGCAGGTGGCTTTTTTCCTGTGTTGACTGGTTGAATGAATGAATGATTGCTCTGAATATCAGTGTAGCAAAGTGCACACGAGGAGAAGTGGAACATGAAGATCGCTCCTGGGCTGGTTTGCGTTCTTTAGTTGTGCTTCGGGTGTTTATCAGTACTTGGAGTCCCAGCGGTTTATCATCACAGAATCTTACCTGAAGTTCTCACAAGAATAGGTACCACCCTAACAACTTTCTATTCTTAATGCTCTAAAAGTGTACTGGAAACAGTCCAACAGCAGCATGACTGAAAGAAAACCTGCCATTAACTAAAGACATTTCTAACCTGCATGACCATTGACATACTCCTCCTTCTCTTTCCACTTTAATTTAAGCTTATTGCACCACAGAATCATACGGTCATTTAAACTAAATGCTGCTGTTTGGAATCCAAACAAGCATGAAGACTTGCTCTGTTCCAACATGCTCCCAGTCTTTCCCCAATTTTCTTAGTTCAAATGAAGCTACAGAAATGTAAACGTCTTACCATCCAGATGGTCCACGTAACAATACACGTCATAAGTTTCATGAGGAGAACGGAATCCATAGGTCCTGACTCCTTCCTTCCCCATCATGTCTCCGTAACAGCCTTCTCGGGGGGTCCGGATGGGATATCTGGGGAAATAACGGGCTAGTAAGTAGCACTTTATTCTTAACTCTTGAATTCATGAAATTAAAGCTTGTAGCCCCCACATCACTTACCTAACAGTCTGATCAGACAGCCAGCCCGCGTCACACTGCTCAAACCCATCTTCATAAGCGGCATGGAGCTGCTCTGGGGTTGCTATGACCGCCCCAATATCCAAACAAGCCTTCTGTGCACTCTCAAAATTCAGAGTGTACCTGCTGGTCGCCGCTCGGTAGTGAAACACAACCCCTGCAAAGACAGCAGCAAACAATTATGGGCATGTTCAAATCTCCCACCGGTCTGGGCAAAGTTTCCCTTTGGAGAAATACATCAAATTACTTGCTAACATGATAACAACATCATGATAATTCTTTATTTTTACTTTATGTAGCATTATGCAAAAGTATGGTGATCAGAAATTCCATTCATCCGGGGGTCTCATTCTGCTCCATTAGAAAGTTTCCTAGCCAGGAATTTTCTGTTCGCATGTGAACAATCTAAGAAAAAGATTGAAGCAGCTAAATCCCACATGGTGGATAGTTGTCCTAATTACAGGCAGTATTCAGGCTCTCATGGGAACACTGGACAGCTAAAGGAACTAGATGCTGCAGGAGGTACAAAGAGTTAGGGGGCCACAAGATCAACTTCTACTTCATGATTTTATCAAGGGCTGACGCAATCGAAGCTCATGAACATTCACTAACACTACTTCCTCCAAACATGGAACATCGAGACATTTACTTCCAGAGACAGGATACTAAGATGGAAAAGACACTGAACAATATGGGTGAGAAGGCTTGTTCCAACTCCCAATTTGCTCCTTAATCATATACTGAGCCTTAACTTCCTCCCCTATAAAGTGTAACTAATACTGCTTATGTTATTTGATTGATACGAAGGTCAAATTAGGTAAAGAGTTTAAAAATGTTGGATAGGCTACTAAGTACTACCTAAATGTTTATCATATTCATTATGTGTCCAGCATAACTTAGGGTCTCCACTATGACAGAAAAAATGTACGAGTTTTATCCCAAAGAAGGCCTGAAATAAAGTTCTCCAGACTTCCCTGGGTGGAAGCCAGGCATTCTGGTATCTGCCTCAAATTCCACTTTGTTGTATTTTAGGAGTTGTATAAACCAGTAGTTCTTGAGCTGTGTTCCAGGGCTCAAGAAACTGTCAAAGGGTTGAGGAAAGAGCAGCTGAGGATGTGGAGCTTTGGGTCCTCTCCTCCCACTTCAACAAGAGCACCTCCGTTTTTAATTGGAGTAAATATGGTGACTCATTTCTATAAGACTACAAAATGAATCAAGCTAATGTGCCTGGGGAGTCACTGGAAAATAGAAATTGGGGCAACGAGGTCTCATGGATCAGATTTTATTAAGGGTCATGTCATTTAGGACCAGATTTTTTGTTACGCAGAATGGATTTTGGTTTCCAAGATATCTTCCACTCTCCTTTTATTCCTACTAATTTCCCAGAGTTGACAAAAGTCTGTCTCTCACAGCCTGACTTCTGGCTATAAAACTGTCTCTCACATGCCCACCCTTAGTTTGTCTCTCTCTTCCAAGAGGGATATGCGCCTATAATGTAACTTCTGGAGAACAGACTAGACATGTCATAGACAAGCATCTCTTATAAGTGTCAACACAAAAAGATCTACCCGGGCACCAAGTAGATGCATTGACAACTAACATTCATTTTCTCATTTCCAATATTCATGAAATTTCTCAAAAGCTTTTCAGAAAATTTGTACCTTTATAGAACTACCCTAAAATTACCAGGAAGTATATATGGTGCTATCTGGTAAGTATGAGGGAGAGTTTATAATGATCTCTAAGGCTTAAGCAAGAAGTTGAATGGTTTTAAATTAGTCTTATGTTGATCAAAGCTTCAAATAGTCTTCTTGGTAATTAAAAATCTTCCATGTGCACTGAAGATTGGCAGTAGGGGGCACAAAGGGGCCACCGCGACCAGGGCAGGGAACATCAGTCTGTCTAAGTATCTGCAATTGTTGGGATAATTTGAAGACCACATGGGGCTAAGGAGATTAAGTGGAGGATTTTCATTGTTTCAGAGGGGCAAAGGGCAAATCCATTGCTAATTCTTTAATGATGAAAATTGTAAGAAGTTGTTAAACTCCTTTGGGATTTTAAAAACACAAGCATATACATAAATAAATTTATATAGAGTGTGTATCTGACATTACCATATATATACGCGCGCACACACACACACACATACAAAAAGAGAGAGAGAGAAATATCAGTAGAAGAAAACAATCTCAGGCTAACTACAATAAATGATAAAAAGGTTAAAAGTCCAGGATACTTAGTGGATGCCTGGACCATATAACAATAGATTTACAGAAGAGAGCAATAGAAACTGAACATAAAAGGATGTTCAAAAAATTAATTTGTCGCATCTGAAATTCAAAGTATTTCCTTTTGGCTACACAAGAAAGAGTTTTAATAAAACCCTTTGTATATATTTCTGAAAGGTAAATATTTTATAGGGAAATGGAGGGTTGGAAGAAAAATCTGTTCCGTCATGTCTGGGTATTAGAATTTTGCTTAATAACTTGCCAAAATATTCTGCTTCCAAGAGCTATGGCATTATGTGTGTACCCAATTAAAGCAATTTTTCTTTGCTTTGTCTCCTAACTTAAATTCAAATGACATATAAACCATCACTGAAAGGGGGCCGAACCCAAAATGTCTCATTGCAAGATGGAATGGATAACGACTAGTGTATTAACTGAAAAATTCTCTGCGTTCTTGTTGTGATCCAATTCAAACGTTTATTGAGTCCCGGCCTTTTTAAGGCACTGTGCTATGTACCATGGGGCTTATTAACTGCTTTATTTCTTCAATGTAAGTTAAGAAAGAATTTATATTTCTTAAAGGCAAACTCAAAGATTTTAATAATCATGCTAGGAGAGTGAGAAATAGGAGGAAAATGTTCTTTATAAGTATATATATATGTGTGTGTATGTCTGCATGTATGTATATGTGCATACACACATATGTAAAAATCAAAACAAAATGTAGATCAGTCTTTACATCTTAAATGTAATCATTGATAGGTCTCCATAATGAAGTAAAGATTTTTGAACTACATACCATGTTTTGAGGTATTCATTATTTCCAGTATACTATACTTTCCTACATCGAATCAACGAAGGCTGCGCAAAATGTCACCTTGCTTGATCCTCAAAAAAGTAACTTCATTTTTGGTGAAAGACATGGACTATTGGAATGACTGATGTTTTTTTCTACTTGCCCAAAGCGTAAACAATAGTTACTTTTGAGTACTGTTTCACAACACTTCTGAACCAGGTATCATGTTATACTACCTTCCTAAAAACTCCAAAAGCCTTACCATCCACAGCCAGCGACACCGTGTCTTGAGTGTCTTCAATCCCGTACATGACGTCACAGCGGTAGCGGCCCGCGTCACTGGCGCGCAGTTTGACCACGGTGAGGGAGGCATCGCCCACGTCCTCGGGGTGTGTAGGCACCGCCACCCTCCCTTTGTAGCCTTGACCAATCTTGATATTCCCATTTTGGGCCACGAGAACAGTCGTCTCCTTTAAATCTTTTCCATTCTTGTCCAATTCAATCTTAGACCATTTGATTCGGAGAAACTCACTGGTGGTGTTGTAACTGGGTGGTAAGGTAGGCAGGGTTGAAAAATGACAAGGTAGGTTGACTTTTCCAGAGAGGGAGCCCTTAACAGGTGGGCTTTTTTCCACTTTGACTGGAAGAAAGAGAAAATACCAAATTAGCAGTCCTGAGAAACCGAAAATGAGTCTATTAAATATGTGAATGGATAAGGCACTTTTACAGTGGTTTCGTTACATCTTCAACATGTGGAATAATTAGAATGATTTTATATACAGAGGATAGTATACAATTTCAATAATGTTTTATAACAAAGACAGGGATTAATAATGCTCATTTTTCTGTACTAAAAATATGGCATTCATTTTAAAGTATTTGTAACTTAGTGTGTAATATGAACAAAGAAGTGATCAGATAAGGCAAGGACTGGAAGGTGGGCAAGCCAGGGCAAAAGGAGTCCAGACTCAGCCCTGCAGATTGAAAGACTGGACCAGGCTAGGAAGGGCAGTGGAAAGGTGAACTTAAGTCTACAGGTCAGAAGACGAACAAAGTTTGCCACATTACTTGAGAGGAAATGAAAATAAAATTTGAAGAGGAAGCGAAAATAAAGAAAAGTACTTCAGTACACTGGAGAAGGGGAAGTCTCAAACTGGAAGAATCTCTTTTGGTTCAACCAAAGGCTTTCATCATAGTGACCAGTCCAGCTGCAATCACTTTGCAGTGAAACATTACCTCTCGATTATATCCTGGAGGAAAGATGGCATCTGTTCACCTAAACCTCCTAAACTATTAATCTGCAGAATGTCTTTCTGTTTAAGCCCTTAAACTTTTGTGTGTGTGTGTAAGGAAGATTGGCCCTGAGCTAATATCTGTTGCCAATTTTCCTCTTTTTGCTTGAGGAAGATTGTTGCTGAGCTAACATCTGTGCCAATCTTCCTCTGTTTTTCGTGGGATGCTGCCACAGTGTGGCTTGACGACCAGTGCTAGGTCTGCGCCTGGTATGGAACCCATGAACCCCAGGCTGCCAAAGCAGAGTGCACAAACTTAACCACTAGGCCACCGGGCCGGCCCCTAGCCCTTAAACGTAATGAGAAAGAGTACACTGACTACAACTTAACACTATTCCATGCAAAAGAAAACATTCCTTCACTCTTATAGGAATCCATTCCCCTCCCCCTCCTCTTTCCCTCATCTTCAGGTCTCTACTAATTGGTTAGACGACGTGTTGGTAATAACAATAGAAATTATCATTAATGCACACACAACTCCCACTTCGTGAAAATATGATGAACAAGCTAATAGTAGCCTCTAGGTGGAGTGAAATAATGGTTCTTAATCAACAAAATGATGTGTGTCTAACACTTAGTCTGTTAGTGGTCAAAGGTATATGTAACACACATCTCAATATGGACGTGCGTCAGAAATGATATAGCTGCCAATACGGCCCTGTGGATTGAGTTGGGGATAAGTCATTTTGAAAATTGCAGGAAGATATGGAGATATTATGCTCTTTAAGAAAAATGTAGTCTCTATTGCTAAAGATTGAAATTTAACTCCAAAAAGACTGGCCTATAAAAATCTTTCATATGATACAAATAAACCTAATATAATTAATACAGTATTGTGTGTACTATATATATTGTATTTATGATAGAAGTCATTAATCTATTTCAAATTTATAAAGGTCGTTGCTATCACGGGTTTCTTTATCATTTACTAATCTATACATAGCTTATCGAAAATAGGATTTAAGGCACTTAACAAGATTAAATAAGAATAAAACGAAGTGTGCTATTTAGCGACACTAAGTTAATCTTTAAAATGTTACTAAGACTATTAGCACCTTGGAATAGTATCACAAGGGAATAATTCCTTTTTTTTTTTAAATGAAATAGCAGTTTTTTGTATGTGTGTAACGAAGCTAACATCTGTTGCCAATCTTCTTCTTTGTTTTTTTCCTCCCCAAAGCCCTAGTACATAGTTGTGTATCCTAGTTGTAAGTCATTCTAGTTCTTCTATTTGGGATGCTGCCTCAGCATAGCCTGAAGAGTCGTGTGTGGGTCCACGCCCAGGATCCAAACTGGCGAAACCCTGGGCTGCCAAAGCAGAGCCCACAAGCTTAACCACTTGGCCACAGGGCTGGCCCCATGGAATAATTCCATTTTTAATGGCCTCCTTGGCTTACAAAATAAGTTCTCTTATTTAACGCTCACCCTCAGAGTAAAACTGATCCAATCCGTTACTAAGGATGCTCCACTGAGCGGAAGTAACACTCAAGCTCCCCAGCTGGCTGGTGACAGACCTGGCCAGATCACGTGCCTCCTTACACCTAATCAAGAAATCTCTCACATAAAAAAAGTATTACTTTTTTGATGAAGAATAAATAGCTTTACCATCAACCTCAATTACGGCATAAATTATGAGATTCTTTATCATCGCCTTAAAAATGAGTTTTAAGATAAGTGGGATCCCATTTCTTAATATTTATTACTAAATTATAGTTCTGTCCACAATTTCAGATGTGTAGGGGCAGATAAGACATTCAGCCCAACCTATGCAATCAGGAGGTTTCTGAAACTTAGAGCATTGCTCAATAACTGTACTGTAAGGAGAAGATATAGTGGAACAAAATGATGTCAAAAGGCAAATTTCCCAAGGGTTATTTATTGTTCTGGATGTTTATAGATACAAGAAAATTAAAAGCTTCAGCTGAATATAAATATATATTCCTGTAGAATCCAGTCCTAACAACAGCATTTACAAAAAGCTGCGTGGTCAAGTCTTTTGTGTACGAAATCTTGGGTCTTAATGCACTGGGTCACAAGAACTAAGTTCACTAAATCTAAATATTTTAAGAAAGAAATTTAGTAGTTCAGAGGGTAATGTTTATAGACTATGCATGTTTAAAAAAAAAAACCTGCTACCTGCAAGAACTTATCTGAAACTCTGACAATGCAAGTAATAAAAATGAATGCTAACAAAAGGTTCACTGTTCCCACCAGATGGTTTGTGGGTTAAATGAGTACAGTAAGGGAAAAATCTCTAAATAATGAATGATCAGTTACCTTTCGTTCTTTGTCAGTAAATTCTGCAGAGCAAGGATGATGTAAACTCCATCTACACAATTTGACTAAACACACACACGCAGAACTTGGCCAAATAAATGTCAGATTGAGCATGTGGGAATTTATCACTCTGTTAGGCGACAAATATCACTCTCTCGTTCATTCATTTATTCATGACTGTAGATGACTCTGTTTATTATTATTAGAGGAATATCCAAAGAACTAGGCCAATGCTCAATAATCAATATAATGAGTATTGTTAAAGCAAAGAGCTCTTCATGCATTAAAATAAAGCCAATATAGCCAGGAGACTAGGTGTTCGTTAATGTTAGTTATGACCTTTTGAGTTCCTAGGAATAAACAGAGGAAACTTTAAGAGGAGAGTACTTGCATTAACTTACAAGTTTCCTGCTGTGTGTCCCACTATGAACTTGGTAAATCTGTTTTATGTGGCTCTTAAGTCTTCAACTTTTGCCCCTCATATGAAAAAATGAAATTCTTCTGGAATTAGCCCCAAACTAATTACATCCCTTAAGCATGATCATAGATTTACAAAGAACTTGATTCTTGGAGTAAAGTATAATACACTGGTTAAGAGCATGGACTATGGGAGCCCGACTGCCTGGGTTCAGCTCCAGGCTCCAGCACTAAGTAGCTGTGTGACTGTCTACATGAGCTGTGCCTCCAAACCTCTTGGTACTACAGTTTCCTCATCTGCCAGATGGGGAGAAGAAAAGCATCTGTCTCATTGAAGAATTAGATTAAATAAATTAACTATGCAAAATACTTATTACAAGTCCTAACATGTAGAAATTACTCAATATTGTTAGCTATTATTACTATTTTAAAATGCTGTCAAGGATCTATAGCATAAGTAGGGTTTTTTCCCCCATTCTTTGTGTGAGTTCTTTCTTTAGCTTAAGTAGAAAGTCTGAGTTTTAAGTGGAGGGATGGTTGCCTTGTCCCTCAAGGTTCTCCCACTGTTTTCTCTGGAATTCCCCTTCTATTTCTACCCACTTAAACCAACTCCCTTTTCTGTATCTCCTTTCTGTGTCTTCACTGGATTCTGTTGTCTTTTCCTCTCTGTGACCTTCACCTTTACTTTCTGAAAATGCTAAAGAAGACAGCCTCTGGGCTGTTAATGGATTGGTGGAGCCTAGACTTTGATAGCCTTCTAGGTCATTCCTCTCTCAGTTTAAATGTTACTTTGTCAAAGAAGACTTAACCATCTCCTTCCTCCAACCCAGGCCATTCCCAATGATATCACTCTACTTTATTTTTGTCAATCTGAAAGTACCTGGACTATTTGTTTACTTGTGTATTGCTTGTCTCATATAACTAGGAAATTAAGTTTAATGAAATTCAGGACAATGTATGACTCATCCACTGGTATATCCTTGGACACCAAGAATAATACCAGGCACATAGAAGGTATCAAATAATATTGCCAATGGGTAGATAAATGAATGGGTAGGGGAATGGAAGGATGAATAAATGGATGGATGGATGGATGGATGGATGAAGTGATACTTAAACTTTGAGTCTTGAAGAATAAATTGAAGTAGAACTGTGGAGAGCAAGAGAAGGAACTGCCAAGCAGAAGGAATTCCATGTGAAAAAGAGGGGACTATGAAAGTCTATGCATGGAACTGTAAATTACTTCAGAGAGTCTGAAGCAGAGAGTGAATGTGAGAAGGAAGGGGAAGCTGAGTCTGAGAAGTGCATCAGACAGGAGCAGATCACTGAAACTCTGGGTCAGGGTAGTATCTATCTTCATGGACCCTCATCCATGAATTTGGAATTATAGAACCTTCATTAGGTGGATATATAATTTAAAGCTAAAGAACAAAACAGTGCATGGGCATTTAACCAGGTACTTTAAAAGAAAGAGAGAGAAAGAAAAGAAAAGGAGATGGGGCAAAAACTTAGCTGTCAGCCTTCTCTTTCTCTTCTTGACTCTTCTCAAACTCTAGCATCCTAAGGGTTTGACAGTCTTTCTTTTTTTATAAGAAAGTCATTTAGTAGTACTGGAGAAAGTGAAATTTAAAAATATGCCCAATGCCACACAGGAGTCTTTGTGCACAGTCTGAAGGTAATCTGAGAAGTTGCAGAAAGCCCACGTGCTTCTTCAGCATCCTGTTCATTATTTTGTTTTGACTGACTTATTTAAACCATTATTTTCAGCCTAATAATATTTTAGCTGAAAATTTCAGCACTGAGTAGAAAAAAAAACCCTTCCTTATAGTGACTCCATATTGCCATTCCATGCCCCAGTACTTAAATTTTTATTCCACTTAGTGCCAAAGAAATTGTCACCACACTCACCTTTATGTAGTGCATGGGTTGCTATTAAGGTAGAGCACATCCATAAGATGCTCTTTATATTTATCAACATCTTGTCCTAGAAATGAAGAAAAATACAAAGTAAATCATAAGCATTCAGGTTTGTGGTGGGCCATAAATCACAAGCAATTTGTGCTTTGATGAAATAAGAATACAAGAAGTAGCTCCACTTGGATTGTAAAAACAGGAAGGAAGCTGCAACAGGAGAAGTTATCCAACACTTTAATTATTAGTTTGACTCTCACCCAATGTGGTAGGTACCAAAATAATCCTAGAACCCAATTTGGGGACATATAACAATATGGATATGTGGGACAACCACAACTGGGTAGGAAGAACAATAAAGACCATAGCCTAAGTAACTAGTGGCTAGGAGCTGGCACAAAGAGGGAAGGGTGACCACAAAGTCTATTTAGAAACAGGAAGCTGGTCAGAGATGGAGCAAGGAAAGATGGGGAAACAATAGCAAGAGATCTTGAAAGAAAGGGAGTCATGTCAAATGTGAGGTGGGAAAGAACGCTTGGTGGTTCATGAACATGGTATCAAAACAGAGAATAACGACTCCAGTAGGCTTTTTAAAGCACAGACTTCAGTTAGTTTCTAGGAGGCTGAACAAACAAAATAAATGTATTATAAGGAGCTGTTAATTACAAAAAAGACCAGTGCTTGCCATGAGTTTTAAAGCAGTTCCAACAGTTCTAAAGTCTGCAGGGTAAAGAATGAAAAAAACCACCCCTTCCTGAGAGTCAAGAAACCCTGTGCTGGCTTTGTCATTAATTTATTGTGTGACTTTGGGGAAGACATTTAACAGTCTGGGTCTCAGAATGGTGCCTGCCAGCTCGAATTTCTATGAGGCTGTAATTATGCGGAGAAGTTACCAGTGTTGGGGACCATTTAGAAATCAAAGAACCAATCTCAAGAGAAGTGCAAATTATTTGATTTCCACAGTTCCCTTCTCAGCTACCTTTAGAACTATTCTACAACAGCCATTTTTGGTTGGCTACCCAGGAGCCAACCCTCTTTCTCCTTTCTAACAAAACTCAGATTCTGTTCTACCATCTACTCTCCTTCACACAGCCATGTATTTAGAGAAGCCATGGTCAAACTCCAGCCCAAGGGATGATCCTGATTATCCTAAGTCAGTTACTCTGGTCCCATTCCTTTCACCAATGATTGGTTTTGGCATGAGTAGATGATGCAATTTTGCCCAATGAGATGTGAGGGGATCTCTGTGAGGAGTGGAAGAGGTGCTCCTGGGAAAAGTATATTCATGTTAACGAGAGAAAATAGGAAGAGATGATTGCTTTTCTTCAATGGACATTGTCACGATAAGATAGTTCTTCTCAAACAGTTGAGGCCATCTTGCATCCATGAGTGTGTAAGAGAGCCTCTGGGGATGAAGCTGAGAAAGAATTAGGAGAGACCGGGTTAAGCCCTCAAGCATGAGGCCTATAGTGGGCTATAACTTTGAACTTCTTTTTACATGAGATAATAAATTCCCTTATTATTTAAACCCAATAAAATCAGGGCGTTTTTTTTTACTTGTAGCTGAAGGTATCTGACATCTCTTTGAATTGGCACCTGAAATAACTTCCTAACACGTTCCTTAGAAAATATCTAAATTTTATCTTATTTAGGAAACCTAGATTGAAAAGAAGAAAACGTTGTAAGAATCCAAGTCAATTTGGGCTCAAGTTCAATTTCATAATCTACAACAGTTATTCCTTTTTCCTTGATGTTCTTCTCTATTTGAGTGCTTTATTTTATATATCTTGAAATAAGTGTCAGAACTTCTCTGAAACAAAATTATAAAATTCTAGATATTTCCTAAAGAGCATTTTTTAACCTAATACATTATATATCTGTTTTCCATCGATAGGTCATTTGACAACTCACAATGAAGAGCATACAGTTGATAATGCTAAACTAACCTTGATAATTGAGTTTATTATTTATCGTATAACTTCTGGGATATGCTAACAGATGTTGTTAAAGACTAACTGGGAAATTAGGTTTCCACATTTCTGGGTTTCTTATAAGATACCGCAGCAAACAGGAAGTATACACTTATATCTCAATGCCATTACAATATTTTAGGGAAAAAATAAAGACATCAATTTCACTTACTCTATAGTTTAAAGTTTCCAAACAAAACGAAATTTTAGGTAGTATCATAAAATGCTATTAAAGAAGATGCATTCCATGAGTATTAACTGAATTCAAGTAGGAAACTTTTCTATAAATGTACTTATAAACAATAATTTCCTATCATTCTTTAAGGAAAATTGAGAACAATTTTTTTTTGTGAAACTTTTATAAGCGTAATAAAAGTCCGGGCTGCACTGTCAAAGAGCCCTGAATTCAAGTTCTGAATCCTCTGCTAATAGTCTGTGATTTTGGGTGAGTTACTAACTCTCTCATTTTCAGTTTCACTAACTTTCTCATTTCTCATATTTGACTGTGAAAAGTAGTATTTAATTATTGGAGTGATTATGAGAATTGATAAAATAATGCATATGAAATATAGCTCAGTGATACACAGTGTATTCAGTACTCAATATTTATTATTAATGTTACTAATTCAGGCTTTCTACAGGTGTTCTTTTCCTGGTTTCATATCACTAATAATAAAAAGAAAAGTATTTGAAGCTCGTGAATTTGAAAATTATAACCTGGGTTGCCACAGAAGCAGTGTACAACTTTACACTTAAAATAAAGCACCCTATAATAACTTACTGCTACGTGCTTTGAATCATTACAGGTAAGCATGTTTTATCTCCTCTGTAGAACAGTAGGTTTCTGGAAGGCAGAGCTAGTGTCACAATCAACTTACTGATTCCCACAATATTTCCACAGTGCCAGGTTCAGAGTAGACCCTTGAGGAAGGTTTGCAGACCAAATGCATGACCAATGCCTCCATCTCCTACTCAGAAACATACTTTGAAGTGAAGTGCAAACAATCTCTTGAGAATATAGGCAAGCAGGCTAATAACACCTGAAATACATTTAAATCATTCCAGTTGAATATTTACCACGACACAATAATATCTGATGTTGGTCAGTATCTAAAGTGTTGGATCTCGTAGGAAAACCAGAGGAGAAGGTGTGATCCTGACCCAGGAATGAATCTTCTGCATCCTGATGTCCTATCCATGACAGAAACTCAAGGTCTTACTCTTTGTGCCATACTTTGCCCTTATAAAAGTGTCGGTTTTTTTTCCTGAGGGAGAAGAGAAATGGTTTTTCATCTATTTAACAAGGATACTCATCACTTGATTTAAGATTGCCCCTAAGATAAGGCCAGGGAAGGAAGCCAGTGCATTAAAAATACAAAAGAGAGATCAGTCATGTTTTAAATATATTTGCATAAATATGCTTGAATAAGTTGACAACATTTAAAAATTGGAGTTTTCACACTAAGCCTCAGATTTCTGACTTCTTTTGAACAATCAGACCCAGCAACTCCAGGTTCATGGTCTTGCTGCCAATCATCGGCATTAACACAGCAGCCTCACCTTGGCTCTGGAAGCTCAAGGTTATAGCTGGCCCCACTCGGCTTCTCCATTTCCACTCCATGCCTGTTTCCTGTAGGCACCTGAGTTTGCAGCCCTTGATTTAAAGGATGGTCATTAATCTCTTTAGTAAATATCTCAGAGTGCTTTTACTGATCTTAGTTGTCTCAGAACTATGTTTCCATGGCCTCTTCCTTGGAGTCCATGGGCATTCATTCCATTTCTCTAATTTTCTTAAGACTACGTCCATATTCATGGTTGTTAGGGCACACTATTTGCCTTCTGCATTTGACCTTAGTAAATGAAAAACTTTCTAAAACAAAGCTTTTATCTTTGTATTAGCACCACTCTGACCCCCATTCCCATTCTTTTGCTCTTCTGTGTCTGTCTTGTAAGCATAATCTGTTAGTGATAACAAGTCTGGCTGCATAGAAAGACCTGGGAGATGACAGCCAGTGCCTATATTTAGCCTTCCACTGCAGTGAAGTCAATGAGAAGAGGAGAAAGTCATTGAACGATCAAGGAACAGCTGACTGAGGCTGTTTAATTGCCTGGGAGACACAAGAGACAAGGTCAACAGGAGTCCTATCTGTGCGAGATGTCTGCAGAGAGCATTAGGGTCATGGCAGGAACGGGCTGCCTCAGAGAAAGAGAGCCAAGGTTCTAGTAAATTGATATTTAATATTCTCCCTTGATCTTGGGGAAGGCCCTCTGAGCACAGGACGACTTGAGGATGCACACATAGCCGTTGCGTCTTCCAGTCTTCAAATTAGTTACCCTAGAAACCAATTGTCTGGGACATCTCAGCCGCAAGATAGACACAGTGAGCACTGCCTATCATCTTGCTCCTGGGTGCTTTCTCACAGGAGGAATTGCTGTAATGCAGAGAGAAATCTCATGGTGTAAACACGAAATCTCATGAATTTACCTCACAGGAGTCTAGGGCCCATGTGAATTTATCACTAACCTGCAACTGGATTGCTGAACCTGGACCTGGCTAAGCTGTTTCACATCATTGCCCCTTAGTTCTCGGCCTGATGAACTCCGTCCTCATCATTCTATCTAAACCATACTGTACTCTCGATTCCCTTTCCCATCTGCTATTTTCATCATAGCACAGATCACCATTTTGTATGTATTTGGAAACTGCCTTTCTCCACCCACCATACTATAAGCTCCAGGAGAGCAGTCTTTGGTGTTTTGTTCACTGTTGCATCCACAATGCCCAGGACACTCGGTACATATTTGTTGAATGAACGAATATGCCCATTTTTCAAATAATCAGATGCATATTATATACACTATTTGGCACTTTACTTTCTTCACTTACAATACAACATATTTTGGAGAACCTTCCAAATCAGCAATACAGTTTTTCTGTTTATTTTTAACAGCTGCATAGTTTTCCACTAGATGAATGTAGCATCTTTCATTTTACCACTTCCTATGATGAGCCTTTAAAGTATTTCCAGATTTTTGCTATGAGAAACAATGCTGCAAAGGGCATCCTTGTCCATTTGTCTTGGGTGACATTTATACCAATATCTATATGACAATATCTAGAAAAGGAATTGCTAGGTCAAAGGGTATATGCATTTTTTAAAAATTTGATAGCTATTAGCAAATTGTTTTCTAAAGAAGATGAACCCATTTACATCCTGACAGTGGCACACGAGCGATCCAGTTTCTCCACACCCTGGCCAGCACAAACTTTCATCCAACTTTTTTATCTTGACTGCTCCACTTGATGAAACACTGGTAAAGCATATCATTGTTGCTTTAATTACTATTTATCTAACTATAAATGAGGGTGATGAACTTCTCATATAATGAAAAAATCTCTTTATTTCTCTTTCTGCCAACTGCCTATACATAACATTTGGCATTTTTTTGACAGATTGCAGTCTCTTAGTTACTTGTGGAAGTTCTTGGTATATCAAAAGATTTAATAGCTTTTTGTCTCGCAGATGTTTTCCAAACGTATTCTTTGTTTTTGTGTAAATAATTAAATTGTTATTTAGTCAGACATCAATCTTTTCTAGGATGGTTTCTGGATTTACCTTTTGCTTAGAACAGGTTTCTCTACTTCTAGCTTATTATTTTAAAAATCCTATGATTTCCTCTAGGTATTTTTTTTAAATGTCAATCTCTACATTTCATATTTGATCCATCTTAACTTTATTTCAGGAGAAGAAATGAGGTAGAGATTGACTCTTACTTTGAGTGGACTAATCTGTTGTCCCCAAGCCATTTTAAAAATAACCCTTCTTTTCCACTGAATTTCCATGTTGATTTTAGTCTATTTCTGGACTCTGTCTGCTGTTCAATGAAACTAGGCAATTCTTAAAACAATATGCCCCTATCTAATTCATTTTATAGATTTAGTAGGAAACACACGATTTAGGTAATACTGATATTATTAAGATTATAGAATTAGATCAGTATGAGCCCCATGAACATAATATATTAACACCTCTTATTTTTATAGTTTTCCATTTGCCAAAACCTTTCCATAGGTAGTCACATTTTTGATGTTTATAACTGTGTATCCATTTGACAGGTTTTGACATTAAAAGTCTAGAAGTTGTGTCTTCATCTGGTTTTCTCAGCTGGTAAGTACAACTCAAGCTTTCTGATTCGAAGTCTAGCGCTCATTCCACTACACCACAGGGACCACCAACTCAGTAATTTAATAATAAAAAGGTTATAACTCACCTATTACAGACATGTTTATTATAAGCTATGTAATCGCATTTTTATAGACATAAACACCCCTCAGAATTCTTAGAAGAATGAGGTAGGATGTATATAGATACAGAAATAAGGCAAATTTAAATGCAGATCTGCATTTATACCCTTTCATAGATAGATTTATCTAGAGGAGTTTCAGGAAACATAACTGACAAACACAGTAAACAAAGGTACTTTGCATTGACCGCTGAAATACAACCACTCTTGGCACATTCAGCGATAAGAACTGAGCAGAGTCAAAAAACCTGGAGAATATATATATAATATAAATGCATAAATATATATATATGTAATTTACCACATCTAGGCTACCAGAGGAAACTGGCACAAATTCACTAATTGAAGTGGAGTTTGGCCAAGATATTTATCTCTACTTCCTCTCGTTCTGACTCCAAATCAGAGAGAGTACAGGCCTTGTGTTTTCTGGTAAAGTACAGCCCTATGCAACAATCAGCATGCTTTCTCACACGAGAGCAAGGAACCCCCAACAATGAGTGTTTGTGAGTCCTAACTGGTTTCTCTAGGTGGGTGGTGAAATAATAACCTACTATAGTCATTCATTCTTTTCCTCAAAAGAACTAGGTGTCTTGCTAAGTTCTGCTTGGTCACAGGGCAATATCCCACTTTAAGTACAGTGTCTAGTGATGTTTGCCCATGAATAAAGTCAACAGAAATGTTCAAACCCCACTAGGAAAGGAGAGCTTAGTTATATGGCTGCTGGGAGACAGCGCTGGTTGATCTTTCTGCTCTCAAAGGCTCTGATCCTCAATTAGCCACCAATCATTAACCACAAAGTATTTAAGCATAATATGAGGAAACAGAGAACAATGACTCTATCTTTAACATTAATCACATTCAGCTTTAAGTTAGCTTTTGGGGTCTTTTCCAAACCGAATTAACAAGTGTGCAGATACAGGTAGCTCCAACATCAGAGGTATTCCCCTCCAGTTTGCAGGCACAGAGAAAAAGAAGAAACCTATGTCTGTAAACATATTTAAATCTCGGGGGAGTCTTTTCAAACTTTATCTTTAAAAGCAGGAAATACAATTTAGGAATAACTTTTAATTTTTTTTTTATCTACTAAGAATAGCAAAGTAAAACTCTGAATTCTTACATAAATCCTTAACGATTATCTTGACTCTCATCCCTCTTCCCACCTCCCACAAGAAGATTAAGGACCGTGGACTTCCTGCTGGAGGAAGTAATTGCTCAATCACTTTGGAATCCATTGGAATCCTCTGCAGTATTAGTCGGGACAGGCATATGCAATTGTAAAATATCCCTTTCTTTGCTTAGAGCTCAGAACTAGAAGTCAGTCTCTGAGACCTTCTGCTTGATACCCTTACATTCCAAGTTACATATTTCCCAAACTGGGAACAGATTGTATCTCAGAAAACTAGTTGTTGCTTCCATTGTGCTTTCCTATTTTTATTTTAAACTCACAACATCCTATTTTAGGACTTTGTATGAATATTTTCACCATAGGTTTGGCACAGTTGCCAGGCAGTACTTAAAATAATCTAGGTTACAGCTTTCAGAGGGAGTCAAAAATCCAGGGAAAGTGGATCAAGTAGATATATCAGATTTGAGATCGAAGAGGTCATTAAAACCGTGTTCTTCCAAGATAGATACAAGTAGGAGAGTTTAAAACGCAGCTCGAAGTGGCAGCGTCTAGTCTGCGCCGCGTTCCCCCGTCCTCGCTCAGGCACTTCATGCACGGGGACCCGAGTTCCATCCGCAGCCACTTAAAGTTTGCGCTCTGGAATTCCGTCAGTCCTGTCACATGGCAATCGTTTGGCATTCTAGACGAACTCTTTTATGACAGTCTGGGACGTGATTATCCTGTAAGTGACTAAAAATGGTCTTTCAACCTACTTGAACGTATTTAAAAAGTCAATATATGCAGCACAGGATAAACTCGTCTCATTTTTCTGCCAAAAAAGTTTGCTTGGAATAAATCTTTACTTCTCAGTCGCAAGGCAAAAACTCCTCCTACCACTTCCAAGAAACAAGGAAAAAAAATCCAAACAGTCTTTTAATAAAAGTGTTCAGTACCGTCTGGGTGGAAGTAGGGTGAGCTGCAGCTGCAGCGGGTCTCCCAGGCTCGCCCCGCCGAGCCGGGCCCCGCCCTTCTCCGCCCCGCCCCGCCCCGCCCCCGCGGAAGGCGCAAGGCCCCGCCCCCCGCGTTGGGGCGGGGACCCGGGAGGCGCCCCGCCAGGTTCCGCGCGGAGCTGACTGCGGGCTCGGCAGCTCAGCTGTCTCCCAGCCGCAGGAGTCACACCCGTCTCGGGCCGGGAGCTGAAGCCCCAGCCCACGTGGCGGCGGCTGGTGAGCCCCGCGCTCCGGGAAGCGCCCCGCGCGGTTCCTCCTGGGCGCAGGCTGAGCGAGTGGGGAGCCCCAGCCGCCCCAAGGAGCTAGTTGTTCTCTCACCCTTCCATCCCCGCACGTCGCTTCAGTCGCGTTTGTTATCGCTCGTGGCATTTAAAACATAGCTTAACACGAAACGCGAAATTCAGTCCAAAACCTGAAACGAACCCTGCCTGTCCGCTCCTGGCTATTCGCATTCATCTGCCTCATCTCTGTTCCTTTCTTCCTCCTCTTCCCTCCACGGTCCCCTTCCTTCCTTCCTTTCCCTTCCTGTCTCATTTTTTTCTCCCGGTGCCCGCCTTCCCCCAGATTTCCACGTTCGACGTGTGTCGTGAAGTTGAGGAAGTTTAAACTTTGGATTAGGGGACCTTCTTTTGTAATGTCCTGGGGTGAGGCCCTAGCACTGGGTTCAAGCGGCCATGGGCCTTAGTAAAATTTCAAAAAGTAAGGCATTCTGTATTATCTTTCTTAAAGTGACGCCCAAGATGAAGCATCAAGCCCCCCCAAAACCTGGATCCGCCCCGGCCATGTGTGATCGTCCACCAAGCTGCAGACTCGGCCCAGAGCTCCGCTCACATCCCAGCTGACGCGGGAGAAGGCGCTCCTGCACTTGGCTAAGACACGGTCTCTTTCTGTCCGGGTCCTCCAAAACCCTAGATTGCAGGCTGCAGATTCTGAAGTAGAAAACCAAAGACGAAAGGGGAAGCTAGGATCCTCCATCCTTGAATATGTGGCTGTGAAAGCTGCTCGCCCGGTTTTGGAGGGGTTCGTTTTTCTCCACCTGTGCTGGATTTCTCCATCAGGGGGCGCCCACACCCGCCACAAAACTCCCCATTCCTAGACATCTCGGTTCTGCAGCCCGAAACACGCCAACTGGGGGCAGATCCCAAGGACCGCACCGCCTCCTTCGCTCCTCCCTTCTCGCCTGCCTCGGCGGACAGGGGAGGCAGAGATTTCACACTGGCCATTCATTTGTCAGCTTTGGGGGAGGGGACGCAGGAGCGAGAGACACGCAGCAGAGGCTGGGAGAGGGGAAGGGAGGCAGAGAAGATGGAGACAGAGAGGGAGAGACAAAGCTGAGAAACGGGACACAGACAGCTAGACTGTCTTTCCGCCTGTGGGTGTGCGCACGGCGGGACAGCTCTCCAGGCGCCGCGTAGATTTCTCCTCCCTCTCCCAGCATCTCCAGGGGACGTGCTGGACTTGCTGGGGCGCAGCTGGATCCCAGAGCAAAGAGTTTAAGCTATGACACTATTTTTCTACCTCGCTCTCACTGCCTGACACACTGATCGCTCCACGCCCAGTGACACAGACAGACAGCTGGGACAGCCCTAATGCCCTGCAGTCCGCACGCACCAGAGATGCCGCCCGGCGGCGCCCTCGCCTCCGCAGGGCGGGGGGCGCTCCAGCCGAGGGCGTACCCCGGGACTCCCGGCACACTCTCTCCGCCGCCGCTCGACCAGCCAGTAAAGTTGCTCAACTCGGGCCGAGAGCTGGGAGGGGGTGGGGAGATGGAAGGATAAGGAGGACTGCTGTAGTCGGGGTAAGAGGGCTGGTCCTAGAGGCTCCAGATTCGGGTCCCCGAGCCACCTTTGTCTGGAGAGTGCTCTGAGCGCTCGTTTGCTCGTTGAGACGCGAGCGAAAACCGCCACTTCGCTCTTCAGGGTGAGATAAAATTCTTGCACATCCCTGAGATTCAGGGCAAGCTTTTCCCGCCCAGGCGCCTCCCAGACCTCCGCGGCGCTCCAACAACCCCACCCCCATCCCCTGCTCCCTCTTGGCCGGCCCCTGCGCACCGCGCGCAGGACAAAAGAATCCGGAGGCACCAGAGAGAGCCTTGACAGCCCCCAAGTCGCCAAAGAGGCGCGGCCCCGGGACCCTGTATCTCTCCCGGCCGGACCTCCTCCCGGGCTGCCTGCGGGCTGAGGGGCTCCTGTCCGTACAGGTCCCGGGCAGCTGGAGCGCCCGCTCGCCCTGTCAGGAACTGCCCGGGAGCAGCTTTCCAGGAACGCCGGGCACTGACCACACACCAGGGGAACCAGGTTGCCTGCACCAAGGCAGCTTCGGGGACTTGTATGTGGGCAAGTCTCGGGAGTCCCCATTCAAACTTTTGCCTCGAGCAGGTTTAACAAAAACGATCAAGGTGCCAGGGGTCCCTCCCTCCTCTCCAGCTCAAGACCCCACGACTTTTCTAGGGGTTCTCTACAATTTCCTTCCCTCCCTTCCCCCAATTCCGTTAGTCCTCTACCCCCACCCCACCCCGGGCTTCTTTTGTCTGCATCTTTTTCAGCATCCCGATCGCTGTGTATTCTTCTCTCCAAAACCTCCTTCTGAAAGTTACCTGCATTTTTAAGTGCCTGTATTTTCTTAACTTCGCCTTACAGCTAGTTCTCTTTGCCTTGATTAAAGCCTTCTGCCAATTACAATGTGCTTTTTTTCTAAGCTCGCTTTTTTTCCTATAAGTTTTTTTTTTTTTTTTTAAGGGGGAACAAAAGAAACGTGATTACCTTGAAAGACGGCTTATTGCAGTTGGGGGGAAAATTCACCGCAGCGCTGCGCGAATGGGCTCGGCGTTGTCGGGGCGGGTCACATAGGAAGCGCGGTGGCCTGGGGAAGGGTGCGGGACGGTGCTGGAGGATGCGGGGCTGCCGCAGATCCGGGTCCCAGCGCCTCTCCACAGCACCTAATGTTCGCGGCTGTTGCGCCCTCGCGCCTGGAGTTCTTCCCCAGAAAGGCTCGGGGCAGCTCGCCTGCAAGTTCAAATGCGGGTTGTGACACCCATCATCATTATATCACTGTACCGTCAGCACCGAGGAGGAGACTCAGCGAGGAGGAGGAGGAGGAAGAGGAGGAGGGTTCATTCACAGGCTCCTGAAGCGTTCCGCAGCTTCAGCCACTCCTAAGAGCCCAGGCTTGGAAAGCAGGCAGAGGGGCGGAAAGGCAGCTCCCCGCTCCTGCGGTAGGGACCGCCTGCCTCCCTCCCCAAGCACTCCCACCTCTCGGCGTTTCTTCCTGACAAGAAGTACCAATCGGCTCGGGGACAGCAGCGCTCCCCATTCAGCGACTCACTAAGTAACATCGCGCTGTGCGCGAGGAAACCACTGCCCTCCCACCCCTCCCCACCCCCACTTCCCCTCCCCCCGTGCTGCCAGTTCTGGGTTAGGGGGAAGGAGCCCCCAGGCTCTTGTGGGGCAGGCCAGCACTAGACAATTGAGTACCGTCAGTTCTTCTTCGGAGCAAACGAAACTCTGTAAAACCAGCAAAGAACTTGGTTAAAGCGTGTTTATGCAGCCACAGAGCCTGCCTGTCCCATCTGAGGGAAGTGTCAGCCTCGAAGCTTCTGCCAACCTGGAAGAGACACTGGGAAAACGAGATCCTTCTGAGACCTAGAGGGAAAGTGTAAGAATTCCCCGCTGCCTTCCCAGGGAACGGCCCAATGGGGAGCCCAACGTCATTGCGCAACCTACAAAGACCCTGGTAATAAAGGGCTGGCTAGGAAATTCCCCCAAGTAAATGCCTTGTTGGATTCAGGCAGATCCTCTTCTTCTGCCACAAACCTACATAAGTTTAGATTCTGCTTTCTTCCTTCTTCCTTTCCCTCAGTCTTTCCAAGTGTCCCTCATGATAGAATATGTAATTTTTCTGAGTAACAGAGACTCCTTGGAGGTATCAGTCACCTTCCTTTTGGTCAGGAAATGGGGACCGTAATCTTTCCTTAGTTTATGTAATTTTTGTTTTCAGCCAAGCCCACCCGACTATGTAAACAACATCAACACACAGAAGAGTCCCCTGCATTGTGTTACAAAAGATTTCCAACAGGACCTTACAGAGCAAAGGGTCAACCAGTTGACACAAAGGATTTCTGCCTGTTAGAAAAGGGAGACTTTGTATTTTCCTTGTCTTTGAAGTCAGCTATGAGTTTATACAATGGGAACAAAATAAGTCCAGTGTGCACATCAGTTTAACACTGGGGATACTGGAATGGATAGCAAACTTTTCTTTCTAGGCAAATATGGAAATATCCTCATAATTCTCTCTGAAGTCTCTACTTAAAAAATTACATCAAACACAACACCTCACAACAGTGATGATTAAAGGAGAAAGTCAATTTTCATGCTGAATTTCTTTGAGTAGATTGGCTTAACCTCATATTTTAAAACTTGTAGGGGCCTAGACTCCTGTCATGAACATTTATAATGTTTCTTTTGTAAGTTTCATTTTTGCATGATTAGTAAGTCATAAACAGATAGAAGGTTTATCAGGAGAATTTCAGTCTCAAAATGTGCATCTTTCATTTCTTTTTTAATTTATCTGCTCACTACAGTGAATGACATTGCTATTAATTATAGGATTTGAAAACAATTGTTTGTTTTCACAACGATTTATTTATTCTTAGTATCGTTATTATACTACCATTCCTAAATTGAAATTCTGTTCCCTTAAATATCAAGAATAATAGAGTCGTAGAACAGAATTGGACTTCAACCTTCACACGTAACAGATAGTAAACTAAGGCCTAGGAAGTGACCTTCCTAAAGTTGCACAATTGATAGCAGAACCGTTTCCAGAACTCTTGACTCTTGGTCCAGTGGTCTTTTCGCTGTTCCTCAGAGCAACTTTACAATCAAGATGACTTCACTCAGAAAGGGATAAAAATGAAATAAAGAATCTAGGGCTGGCCGGTGACGGAGTGGTTAAAAAGAAAAAACAAAAAAGAGAATGTTTATTGAAATTTATATGCCAGGCATTAGGGTAGACTTTCTCTGAAGCCCTTCACCACATGTATTATTCTTCTCATTCTTAAATATTAGTAAACCTGGATGAGTTCCAAAGTTTAAGTGTCTCGCCCGAGGCCTCTTCCTAAGCGGTAATCTGCCAGTCTGCAAAGTTTTCTCTCCATTACCTTGCTCTCCCTTCGTAACACAGTTAAGTAAAACATTTCCACAAAGGAGATAGAGAGCAGAAACAAGCACCTAATAGCAGATTAATATCCATTTTCAAGGAAATGTTAATAGTTGACATTCACTGTGAATAATGCCATCTGCACATGATGGAACATGATGAAAAGTTATGGGTCAGATACTCGTTACATCCTGAGATATCCTCCCATAGTTTGCCCAATGTGTTTCTCTAGCCCTCTAACGTTTACAGTTACTTGCAATGTCCATAGACATTACAACTCTTGACCGAGTAGTTCTCCAGGGCAAAGGCACTTTCTAGGGCAGACTTAACTAGTCAGAACATGGGCAACGTTGAAAAGCTTTGTACTGCATGCCTTTTCTTTTCTTTGGCTTGTAACATTATTATGTAGAAAATTAAACACTTCTTTAGGCTGTCAAATAACTAAAGTGAAATGACACCCTTGAATATCTGCTTTCTTTCTCCAAGGCAGATTTCCCCCTCTGGCTATCTATAATAGAGAAGGAACATTCCAGGTACGTTCAGGCCAGAGTCTAAAGCTGTATTATTTCCATGTAACCATCCATGAGGACTTCTGTATCTCTCTCTTTCCCTTTCTTTCTTTTTTTTTCCTTCCTTCCTTCCCTCCTTCCTTTCTTTGTTTCTTTCCTTTCTTCCTTTCTTTCCCCCAAGAAAAAGAGAATGAGAGAGCAGTTATTTCTAATTCGCCCATGTCTGAAAAATTATCAGAAGTTTTTGAATGGGAAAATACATTTTTGAAGCTTTTATAACTAAAACTGTTACACTCAAGTTACACTTCCTGTTACACTCAAGTCTGAATCAACCTAATTAAAATATCACTCTGTACGTCTCCCTTTAAATCATATCCTTGTACTAAAGACGTTCTGTAGGTAAACTCCACGGTCCCAGGTGTAGATAAAAGAAGACCTTCATTCCTAGTGCTGGTTTCTGCAAGAAACCGGAAGCCAGATGCTTCATGTGCCTTGCTTCGTTGCCTTGATCTTGTCTTTAGGATCTTGGCTAAGGTCAGAGGCAGCCAGCCAAGGTGTACATGGCAGGTGGGTCTCCAGGGAATTTCATTATCTTCATCTAAACTTCCTTCTGAGGTCCTTTAGGATCACGTTTCCTTCTTCTCCTTTTTTATCGATCAGGTGAGGTGTTCCTAGACATGGTATTATCTGTTGCTGCACTGGGGAAGACATGATTCCAGTCCCACCCACATTCAGAAAACAGAGCTCACATTCCAAGTCCCTGATCTGGCTGATCCTAGGCACAATGAAGCAAATATCCTTCCTGGCTGGTGAAAGAATGTGACAGATTAAAAATGCACCTTTAACGAATTCCAAAGACCCTAGAAAAAAGAAGCCAATCCTCTAAGATTGCTTCATTAAAAAAGAAAAAAATGTTTTACTCTATAGAATTAGGGACAGACATTTTATCCAACACCTTAAAATCTCTTGTTTTCTAGGAAATGCAGAAGTAATATAAGGTCTTTTGTTGCCTTCTTTAAAAAATAAAAGAAAGCCTACAGAAGGCAAAGTGATGGTGACAATCTCATTACGCTTTAGCCTGAAGTATATAAATTACTTGGAGAAGTTAAACACAGACAAATATCCTTAGAAAGCCATGAAAAATTTGATTTTTCCCAGAAATCAGATACCGAGCCTTTGCTCCCCAACCCCCAAATCAAAACGTTACAGTAAAATGTTTCTTTCAATAAAAGAAGGGTTCTTTTCTTTGCTGTAAATGTCTTGTTCATGGTTGGGCAGATTTCTCCAGAACTTAACTGGAAGACCATCTACATCACGACGGAACTATGCAAGCCCAAGCCAAGTTCCAACATGGAGTGATGGGAAAGGCTGGGCTTCTGAGAGGAGATGACTTCACGAGGGAGAAGAGAGGCTCTCTGAGTCGGTCCACACGGCAGCCAAACAGCTCAGCACATCTGCACTCGCCCCTGGGAGGCTGCCTGGAGCAGAGTATCAAAATTGCCATCGTTTTTATAAAGAAAAAGATCAAGGTATAAATAAAGCAGTCCAACTAAATTGGATCAAAGATAGTAACAACCTTACTTCCCTCCTTAGTCACTTTCTCAAACTCTTCTTTCCCTTCCAACAGCCTGAAAAATATAGGTCATTTTTTTTATAAAGCATTTGTCTGACTGAACCAAGACAAACTGAAGAATCTGGTTTCTGAACACAAGGAAGCGGTAGAGATCTTAGAATCTATGAGCCAGGGCAGAGAAGAACACAGAGGTTTTCTTAAGAGGCAAAACTTTTGCAATTGCTATTTATTTTCAGTGAGTACCAGACTCCATTTATTTAAGTGGAATATAGTGGGATCAGCTTCTGCGATGAGAAGCTTAATGAAAGCCCAATGGATGATGCAAAGAGCCACCGTGGCATCATTAGTGTCTCTGGTGAGCAGAAGTGGGAAGCTAGACAGGAAACGAAGGCAGTTCTACATAGTGAGAAGAATGTTTGGAGAATTCCAGCACAGGTAACAGAACAGGGTGTGGAAAGAACAAGCAGGCACTCCATTTTTATTCCATCAGTAAATAGAATGAAGGACCAGTTGAATGTCAGGGACTTTAGGCTCTTGCCACAAAATGAATGGTCACATTTTAAGCCCGTGATTCAAAGGAGATCAAATATTTGCTATAACACATCAAGAAAAACGAAGAGGAGAATAGCTATAAGACTCAGCAAATACTTATCAGAAACAGGCTTCTCTCAATTTCGTTTCTATTTTCTTTGTTCAATTCAACGAACATTTATTGACACACATTTTTGCATGTGTGTGTGTTGTCTAGCCCAGTCAGCCATCTTTTAAAAACATGCCACTGACTAGAAATGGATCAGGGGAGAGTGGTAGCTCAACAGATCCATTTCCTTTACTGGAAAATCTTTTCCATGCACATATTCTACTAACATTGAACCCTGGGCATTGATCTTGTTGTATACGAAGAAATTGTGTTTCTTATTTTCCTGTAGTAAAAACAGTTGGTCAGATGACACGTTCTCAGGGTTCATTTTAAGTTTCTGAAAGTCTCCCAGAGTTGATACATCAAACTAAAGTTGAGTGGTGTGGGGAAAGCATTAAATGTCATCCTGGCAGAAAAGAAGGTCAGGGAAACTGATCCCTCCAAGGGCACTAGGGTCTCTGGCTGCTGGACTTGAGGACCAAATGTAGGCATCAGAAAACAAGAGAAAAGAACAATGTGCTAAAAATTCTTCTTCTTAGTCATCACAAAACTGAAATAATTTGATTTCAAATATAGTATCAAATTTACAGGCTTCCCTTGAAAATGCAGCTGAGAATGTGTAATGGTCCTCCCCATCTTCCATGTCTGCAACTCCTTTGGGGACTTGCTATGTCTTTGTCTCTCTGGTGGGAGCTGCCTGTGACTGCCTCCTCCCTCCCACATCATCTCACATGATATATCTATCTCCTTTTTCCCCTGCTTTATTGAGCTATAATTAACATGTAACATTGTGTAAGTTTAAGGTGTACAATGTGATGATTTGATACATGTATATATTGTGAAATGTTTACCATAGTAAGCTTCGTTAACATATCCTTTACCTCAAATAATTACCTTTTTGTTGTTGTTGGTATGGTGAGAACCTCTACTCTCATAGCCACTTTCAAGTACACAATACAGTATTGTTAACTATAATCACCGTGCTGTACATTAGATCCCTGGAGCTTATTCATCTTATAACTGAAAGGTTATACTCTTTGACCAACATCTCCTCTTTCCCCACCCCTCAGCCCCTGGCAACCACCATTCTACTCTCAACATAATAAAAAAGGCCATATATTACAGGCCCACAGCTAACGTCATACTCAATGGTGAAAGACTGAAAGTTTTTCCACTGAGATCAGGTAGAAGACAAAGGTGCCCACTCTCATCTCTCTTATTCAACATAGTCCTGGAAGTCCTAGCCAGGCCAATTAGGAGAGAAAAAGAAATAAATGGCAGACAAATCAGAAAGAAGGTAAAAGTGTCTCTGTCCGCTGATGACATGATCTTGTATACAAAAAATCCTAAAGACTTTATCAAAAAACTGTTAGACCTAATAAACGAATTCAGTTAAGTTTCAGGATGCAAAATCAACATACATAAATCAGTTGCATTTCTATACAGTAACAACTATCAGAAAAAGGAATAAAGAAAACAATCCCATTTGCTATAGCATCAAAAGCAATAAAATACTTGGGAATAAATTTAACCAAGGAAGTGAAAGATCTATATACTGAAAACGATTAAGACATCAAGGAAAGAAATTGAGGACAACACAAATAAATGGAAAGATGTCTTGTGTTCATGGATAGGAAAAGTTAATATCATTAAAATGGCCGTACTACCCAAAACCATCTATAGAGTCAATGCCATCCCCATCTAAATTCCAATGGCGTTTTTCACAGAATTAGGAAAAACACGATGTCTATCTTAGTTTGGGTTCCCCCGGAGGCAAGCCCTGAGACAAGGATTCAAATGCAAGTAGTTTATTTTGGAGGCAAGGCCAAGAAACATCTACAGAGAAGTAGGGAATGAGACAGGGAGGAAAGGAGCCCAGCGAAGGGTGCACTTCGAGCAGGTTGCCACTGTGGGCACCTGGAGCTTCCTTTCTCTGGGGAATTCTGAGAATCACTGGAGAACGTGCACCTCAGAGGTATCCCATCTGAGAGAGAGGGAGCCAGAGTATTTAAAAACCTGTCATTGGCTGAGGGCTTTTCCAAGAGGTGTTAATCCGCTGCCACTTCTACATGTGTGCAGGCAGACTGGGCTCTGTTGTCTCTTAGGCTAAAAGATGCAGGCACTGCAATGAGAAGCTGGGCCAACACGCACATAAATGATAAAGGTGAGGGGATATGGGGGGGGTACCAATCACATCTGCTGTAATTCTCAATATTCTAATCACTACCTAGGCTGGCTAGGATTGCAGGACTGTCAACAATGGGTTTCCTTCTTGGTTGGGGCAAGATGAGATGGCAAGTTCTATGATGTCAGAGAGGAGTGTGAATCCATCCAGTGGCTCCTCCCACTCAGGCCGCCCTCCCCCTGCTCCAGGATCATCCCTACTGCTACCTTTTCCACACCTACTGCTGCCTCCTTAGCAGAATCTCCCGTGTGAGTTTCAAAGCCTCTCCTCCCTCCCACAGATCTAGTCTGACTCCCTCACACATCTCAACTCCCAGGCAGAACTAGGCAGATGAGGCCTGAAACCGTTGCCCTGGAAATCATAAAAGAATCCTAAATTCATGGAAGTTAAGGTCTGGAGGGGCTGTAAATTCACTTAATGCAAAAAAATCCTCTTACTTCAGACATGTCATCACCGGTGGAAGCTCCCTGAGAGCAGGCTCTTCAGATGTCATCTTCATACTATACATGCAGGTCCTTAGCACAGTGCCTGCCCCAGAGATGGTGCTCAATATGTATGTGTTAAATAGATGTGGAATGAATACCTCAGTTGAGTGTGTTCTATGTCCTGGGAACTATCACAGAGAAGAGAGATGAAAATAGGAATAAAACATGCTCTCTGCCTCAAGAAACGTTGCAAACTCAAATGCCTTACCAAGGCCATGAGGATGCTCTACAAGTGAAGCAGGCGGAGAAGTAAACCAGAGCATGGTGAGCAGTGGGGTAAGTAAGAGAGTCCATTCTACTTAGTTCCACCCAGTCGTAATGTGGGACTGTTGGTCCAGTGCTTCCAGCTCTTGAAACGTTAAATAGGCCAAACCAAACAGGTCTGTGGGCTGATTCCCACCTGAAGGATCCTAAGATTGTGACTGTAGGTTTAACGATCAAACGGAAGGCTGATGGGAAGCGAGCAGAGGTAGGACTCATTTTATTCTCTTTATACACTCTCTCCTTTTCTTGTTCTTTTTTGTTTTTTTTCTATCAGTAAACACCCTTATGAATCCCCAAGTGGCCAGTGTGTTCTAAAGAGACTTAGGAAGGGGAAGAATCAATGGCAGGGAGAATTCATGGAAGGAAGGGACCAATACATGAGGATTTCTGAAGAAACAGGGAAGGCTGAGACCAATTGTAGCTGCCAGGGAAGATGCCCCATCCCTCTTTGGGCCATCTGGTCTCACCAGGACAGAAGAGTCACCAGCAGCCCTGACTCTACTTGAGCCTCTGTTCCAGGGGCCAAGAGAATCCCTTTTCCCCATGCAGTTGAGAGATCCGAGTTCCCAGCAACCCAAGTGGCAACAGTGCTTGCGTTTTCCTGAGGGGTCTTGAACAGTAAGCCTGTTAGTTCTGCGCTCCTGTGTGCATTCTCCAGCAGCAGGATCCGCAGGATTTTATATCTTTGAGACAATGTATTCTGAGATATAAAAGAGCAATGTTACACTATTCATAAATAGAGACTGGCACATCAGTGTGAAAACAAAATAGGAGAGGATACATACCGTAGCAAAGATAATTGCCTCTTTGGAGGGGGAAGAAGTAGGGAGGGAGATTTCAAGAGTGCTCACACCTGAGGAATAAGCCAGCAACTGGATTATAATTGGGAATTATTTCCTAAAATGACCCAGAGATGCCTAATGAAGATGGAAGGGACAGATGGCACCCAGAAGAACCTGAGAGCAGCCAGTGTTAACTTGGGAATGGATGGATGGGTGCTGTTTGAAAACAGCGGGAGAGGGAGCAGTAAAGAGCAAAGGCGAGTAAAAAATTAGGTTGCTTGAAACCAGGTTATTTGGCAGATTCTCCTCAGTGAGGCTAAAAACTAAAATCCTGAAAGTTATTGTTTTTCCAATCGCTGCCCAAACTGCTATGTCAAATGTCCCCTTCTCATTGAGAATAAGGTTCTTGAATCTTGGGCAGACTCCATGACTCTCTGTACACTTTTCTTTAATATATGCCTGTTTTTACATAGTTTAAAATGCTGGTCTCATATACTAATTAAGGTTTTCCTTCCACCAAACCTTCTATGCCCGTGGCTCAAGGGACACGCATTGGGGAGGGAAGCATGTCTGCTCCTGTCCTCCTGTGGCTCCTCCCTGATGCTGGCGTGGGATGTGGGACGGTGCTGGGCAGGCTGCTCTGCGCCCTCTGCTCTTGCTCTCTCTAGGCTCCAGTGTTTCTGTTAGGAAGCGGCAGAATTGAGGGCGAAGGAAAGGGACGAAACTCTCTTACTTAACTGGCTGTTGTTATAATCCTCTTTGAGATCATTAAAGCTTCCCTGGATAACAGTGACTGACAGCTGATGTCTTTAGTGTGGTAGGTGTCCCAAAGCTGACCCCCTCAAGGACCTGTGTGCACCATCCAGGAGTCTCTATGGAACTCCCCCCTGTGCAATTCCCTGCCCTGGGAGATGCAACTATGCTACTTCTTTCACCCTCTTCAATTCGATCTCAGTTGATATGACCATATCCCCTGCTGCTGTGCTGAGGGTTAGGGTTAGGGTCCGATCCTGGGGACAGCAGCAAGGCAGCTTTAGTGCAGCCACTTTCTGCTCCATCACTTAACCCACAAAAAATAACCCAAATCCTGATCCTGGCCAGACCGAGTAGTGGGAGCATGGGCTGCCCAGGCCTTCTCTCCTTCCAACCACTTCTCTTTGAATACTTCGCTTCTGTTTGGGTAGGTACAGGAATGATCCACAAATCCACTTCCTGAGTAGCCATGCTGAGCTCCACAGCTTACAGACATCCTCAGGTTCTGTGAATCATTCTCTTGGAGCCTCCTCTTCACGTCTCCCTTGAGAAGAGAGAAAACAGACAGCACTTCCCACAAAAAAATAGTGAAATAATAGTACTCTAGGTGGAAGGCAGTGCGAGAGCTACTGGTGAGGAGAAACACAGGTTGCCAGGTGGTCCAAAAATCCAGCAATATGTATCTCACTGATGAAGAAAGATTTGCCAAAAAGAAAGGACTTACAAAATCCTTGCCTCCAGTCTCCTCTGCCCTGGCCCCTTGGCTTTCTATCTGTGTCCTTAGGCATTTGTACATGCGCACGTGCTTCCTGTCCTAGACCTCATGTCTCATTTCAAGAAAAGGCTTCCAGGCATCCCAGCAATAAGGCAGCCCCTACCAAACTCCAGGGTTTCTTCTGATTCATAGCACTGGCGACTCCATGAAGGCAGGAGACATCTTGCTACGGTTGAGCAGGAAGGGAAGAGAAATACTGCCGAGCCCCTGGAGGTCCTGGATCGAAAGGCCAGTTGTTTGACAGAAGGGAGTCATGGGAAGGTTGTAGTAATCTGAATGCAGATTCAGGCAAGGTAAATAGGTTCCTGACACGTCAGGCAGTTCCTGATCTGGTTTCAGATGGAGGAATTTATTAAGATTTAAGGTCTTAAAACTTGAGTGACAAACAGAACCCTTGGAATTGAAGTCACAGGCTCAGGGCATAAATCTCAGTTCTGCTACTTACAAGTTTTGTGAATTGAGCAAGTCAATTGACCTGCCTGAACTTCCTCACTGGCAAAATGGGGATAACAATATCTACACAACAGGGGTAACACCACGATTTGATGAGATAATGAAATAAAGCTCCCAATAAAGTGGCCAGGGCCACGATGTATGGCTGTGCAATCTATGCACTATACAAAAGGGTCCAGCCAAGTGAACGAGCAGGGCTTGAAACAGCACCCAAGCTCTGCTAGTTATGCCATTGACCCAATGCAGGGTTATGATGGACAGAAGGAAATAGCAAACTTTCTTACACCTCTGACACAAACCCACCAAGACTTGTACCAAGGGACTCTGCCTTCCCCCAGCTGACACCCTTTCTAATTTTCATAATGCCTGTAAGACTTTAATAGCCACTAGATGAATGAAGAAATGGAAGACATGTCTTGTTGCTGGGGCACAGCTCGGGCTAATCTTCCTACAGAGGATAGCTCTCAATAAATCTACAAGAGCAGGCTCCAAAAAAATGGACCGGTTCAAGTCAAGGACCATCTGCAATTAGATAAGTGTTTCTCCATGTATACCCTGTGGCCTGCAAAAAATGATTTGCATTTACAGCTCTGACCAAAATCACAAGCAGTAGAAGAAGAAATTTTTAAATGGGACTTTGTCACATTTAAAAAATTCTGTGCTTCAAAGGACACCATCAGGAAAGTGAAAAGACAATCCGTAAAATAGGAGGAAATTCTTGCAAATTAGATATCTGATAAGGAATTTGTATCCAGAATATATACAGGACTTTTGCAACTCAATAATGAAAAGACAAATACCCTGATATTTAAAAATGAGCAAAGTGTCTGAATGGACCTTTCTCTGAAGAAGATATACAAATAACCGATAAACACGTGAAAAAATGCTGAATATCATTAGCCATCAGGAAAACACAACTCAAAACTACAATGAGCTGCTACTTCACACCCACTCAGATGGCTAGAATCAAAATGTCAGATAACAAGTTCAGGTGAGAATATGCAAAATTCAGAACCTCATACACTCTTGGTGGAAATGTAAGATGGTGCAGCCACTGTGGAACAGTCTGGCAGTCTCTCAAAGGGTTAAACATAAAGTTACCCATTTGCCTCAGCAATTCCAATCCTAGATATACATCTGAGAGAAATTAAAACATATGTCCACACAACAACTTGTATACAAATGTTCATAGAAGCATTATCCACAACAGCCAAAATGGAAACAAGCTACATGTTCATCAACTGATGAATGAATAAATAAAATATGCTATAGCCATATAAGGGAACATTATTCAGCAACGAAAAGGCCTGAGGCCCTGATGCATGCTACAATACGGATGAACCTTGGAAACATCATGCTAAGGGAAAGAAGCCAGACACAAAGGACGATATGTTGTATGATTCCTCTTATATGAAATGTCCAGAATAGGCAAATCTATGGAGACAGAAGGTAGACTCATGCTTGCCTAGGGCTAAGGAGTATGGGGAAATGGGGTTGACTATTTATGGGTATGGTGTTGCCTTTTTTTTTTTGGTGTTCTCTTCGTAGTAATGAAAATATTCTGGGATTATGTTAGTGTTGATGGGTGATAACTTTGTGAATATAATAAAATGCATTTAATTGTATACTTTAAATAGGTGGATTGTATGGTATGTGAATTATATCTCAAAGATGTTACAAAAAAAGTAAATATGGATTTAAAAAAATTAGTTGTGGTGCTTGTGAAGATGCAGGTGCCTCAGTCTTTCTCTAGACTCACTAAATTGGAATTTCCATGAGTGAAATCCAGGAATGTGCAATATAATCAAGTAAACTTGTTTATCCTTCTCATATGCATTGTTTGTCAAATATACAACTAATTTGTCCTACAAATGAATTGCATTCTATTTTTGTTATACCTTTTGCTCAGATATTTTTCCTGGTAGTAAGTGTGGCATTGAAATCCAACAGTTGAGAAATAGTTCGGATAAAATACTCTCCTGAGTGTTAATAGTTATGGACAACAAGTGGAAGATTCTATCATTCTAGTTTTCTCCTTAGTGTGCTCAATGATAAAAACTAAAGGAAGTAAAAGAAAAATCAAGAAAAATTTCAGTAATTCATGGTAGAAATTGTTATTATCATCTTCTCCACTGTGGAACAAAATAAAGACAAGAAGACTCCCTGGAAAGTGTCTAAAACTCAGGGGATCTAGTTTCTACTTGCCACTTCACCACCAACCGTTAGGATGAGATTTCATCTTCCACATCTTAACCTCAGCCATTCCTTTTACAGTGTTTGCTAAAGCAGAATGAAAGATTGTGGTGAGGGATGAAAATTTCAGCTGCATGCACAATGAATATTAAAATTTAAATTTTCATATTAAAGATCTTTTACTCTTGAATTGCATAACAGTGTTTATATTTGTATGGAATATTAGTATTTGCAAAGTTACAAAGCTGGAATTCACTAGTCACTTAATGCTGGAACTATCCCTGTATAGTACATATGGAAGGTATTAATAGGCCCTCTGCAGAGACTTCTAGTTGCTCCCTGGTTTAAAAATGTAACCAGGATTTGTTTTAATCGGGTATGGTAAGACAGCAGACACTGAAATGATTGTCATGACAGAAGAAAAGTTCACACTCACAGATCCCTAGACGCACAGCATGCCATACAAGGCCACGTGGGGAACAACCAGGGATGGTCAGGAGCCAGAAAAAGCAAGAGCAGAGCATGGCCCAGAGCCTTTGTTTTTGCTTTTTTTGTGTGTGCAAGGAATGGGCAAGACAGAGTAGGCACAGTGAGTAACTTCAGGATTGGATAGTTTGAATAGTTTTGGCCAGCTCTGGGCTATAGAGGTGGTCCCTAGTTGTTGGCACCTGGCCCTGGGGAGATTTAGGGCAGGTGTTGTCTTGGTGTTGAGAGTTTGATAAAGGAGGTGGTTGGGGGTGTGGGCTCTGGGTTGTTTGGCTTGTATACAGAAGGCATGCTCACAGGGGAGTAGTTTGCCATCTAGGAATGCCAGCAAACAGTGCCAGCTAGGAATTGGCTAGCAGTGTCTCCAGGATCAAGGCACCAAATGCCAGAGCATCAGGGATACAAAAAATAAGGAAATACAGATGGTATACTCCCCTCAGCTAATCATCTGCCCAATAGGTCACTTCTTCTTTCCATGCGGATCATCACTACTGGGAAAATGACAACATTTCCCAGATTCCCTTGCAGTCAGGAAGGACCACTTGACCAAATTCTGGCCATTGTGACAGGAAGGAAAATGAGGTGAGCAACTTCTAGGATATGTCCTTCAAGGATGGCAACACAGCCTCTCTTCTCCCCCTTCCTTCATCTCGCTGCCTGAAACGTAGATGTGGCAGTCAGTCTTCTTGGATCATGTGTATAAGGATGACAGCCTATGGGTGGCAGAGAAGCAAGGGAGAAGGAGCCTGGGTCCCTGACACTGGGAATCTGCCATGCCGGGTTTGATGTGGTTACATTCAGCTAATCAGATTGTTCCATGAGAGGGAACTAAACTGACAGCTTGTTAAGTCACTCTAATTTTGAACCTCTGTTACCAAGATTAAACCTAAATCCTAAGTGATATGGTTGAGCTACCATGCACAGTTGTGCAAGCATCTTGCACACTGCACAGTGTACAGCCTCTGTGCTGTACATGGTAGCCTTGAATGTAGTCACATTTCTCAGATGAGGACAGGCGTTCTCAAGGAGGTTAGGCCACACCTTTAGTAAATCCTACATCCAAAGCCCTACAAGGATTACAAAACCCACAGAGGATAATATGCCAGTTCCATTAGAAAATGAAAAACAGTAACATATCAACCTTCTTAGGCAAAAGATAAAAATATGTTAAGTACTCAAATTCAATATTTACTTAGAAATGAAAGTAAGAAATTTAAACAAAAATAGAATTGGAGACAATTCGTCTGCTGAATGTTGTCCAACATGTTAAGAGGAACAGGATATCTCCTTAAATTCCATAGCGGAACTGACAGGCTGTGCACAGGGGCAGCTATAATGCCTGCGTGTGCGGGTCTATCATTTGCATGCATTAAGATGGAGATTGAGCATCCATATTTTACTTACATGTGCCAGGGAAGTGATTGCACTTCCCAAGATCCCTTTGTACTCATAATTACTTGATTTGTGAACCAAATGTGTGGTTTGAGGATGGAAATAGGTACACAGTAACTCCATTTGGGAGGTCCAATTTTGACATAAATGACTTGAGACTTTTTCATGAAAGAAAGATTAGATATAGAATTCAGATTCAGTTGACTTAAAACATTTGATATTTGGCAATTCATCTTTTGAAGGGTCCAATTTGATTTTCTGCACTTAAAATTGCACTTTGGGAGATATGGTTAAGTGATAATTAAAATACTCAACCTGTAACAAGAAAACAAGTACAAAGTATCATTTGTATCAGTAGGATATATCATAGCAACTCTAAAGCCTTAAGAAAAATAGTTTCAATATTTTATATTGAAATGAATTTAACAACATTCTGCAATGATCTGCTGCTTATTCTAAAACACATGTTCATAATACTAGCAACTGCAAAATTGAATTTTGGGCTTACGTGGCTGCTGGTGGCTGGCATGGGGCAGCACTGTTAGCCATCTTAAAATAATCGTTTTAGAACAATTTTAACCGGAAATTCTGGGTAAAGTTATATTCAAAAAGCTTGCAGCAGTAGTAGTTAATTTGAACAGGACAACCACCATTAGGTTTTACAAAGGATGTTCTCGTTGGCTACGGTAAATGCACAAGGCTGGCATTGATTTCTAACTTCTATTTTGGTGACAAATCTAATCATTATATTATCTCCCCGCTAGGGAAACCAAAATATTTTGTTTCCAGGGTAGTATTTGTCCAAAAGATACAAAAGATGCTATAATATCAGATGAGCTCTAAATTTCTCTCATTCTTTCCCCAAATATAATTGTGGTGGTAATTAAAATAATGACAACGATAAAAATAATAAACATAATAGCCACCAATGGTTGAGCATCTAATACAGGCCAAGAATACCTTCAGGACAATCTTGAAAAGTAAGTATTATTATTCTAGCTTGACAGAGGAGAAAACTGAAGTTCGGAGGGGAAGGACGCTATCTCAAGGAGCCAAGATATGACTGATTCCCACTGCTCCTTCCATGAATAACATACCACATATGTCTCTATGTAGTCATGTATTCTCGTGTTTTTTGGAGGACATAAGAGAAAAGGGCTGAGAACAGAGAGAGAGAGAGAGAGAGAGAGTGAGATTACAGCAAGCAAGCTCATATACGTCTTATGAGAGCATGAGAGGTGAATTTATCGTGATGTAGTATTTTGCTCTTATTCTCAGACCTGAGATGCCATCTGGTTCAGAGCATAATTTATTCTAGTAAAAGGTTACAACTAAATTTCCAAAGAGGTACATTGTAACTTCCCCAGGAAGTTGCTACTCTTTCCACAGTGGGGAGTCACTTTTTTTTTTCTTCTTTACTAAACTGAAGCTGAACAGAAAACAGAGACTGCCCTGCTCCCACCCTCCTTCAGTAAAAGGGAGGGGGAAGTGTGTGGCAAAGCTCCTCACCACATGTAAGTGGCCTCAGACTTGGTGAAGTGCTCTGTAAATCCTTGCCATCCTGGACGTTCTGATAAACTCCGGTCTGGGGATACATTATTTTGATTTTGATAATTTGTCTTCTACCTCATTCGGTTTTACACAAGAACCTAGAAAAATCAATTGGTGTTTTGTTCCATTCCTTTTATTCAATTAAATGCTCCTTTTCACCTCTTTTCTTCTTTTTCCTCTCTATCATGCTTCAAAGTAAGACAGCACGATAGCATCAGCCTTGGTATTAGCCCTCACAGATAGAAATGTTCTTGAAATAAGTTCAGTAGGACTTTTTGTAATAACTTAACCCGTGTTCTCAGACTGCTATCAGCCCCTGAGGTAGTCATAATAAACATGAACTGAAACCTCAAAATCTTCAGGAAATTCTGGCCTTAAAAAAAACTGCCTTTGGAGGTTTCTCTAAAGTTAATGCAATGTTTACAAATTGGGTCAATAATCTATAAAAATAAAACCAGGAATTATTTAAGAAGATAACTAAGAAACCTCTGTTTATATGGTAGTAAAAACCATAGACTTAAAATTTTCTCACAAAAGTAAGACAGTGATTTCATAAGAAGAGGACTCCTTAAAGGGAAAATGAGTGTTAAAAGTTTTGCATTTGCTCCATTTTCTTAAATAAAGAGAAAATGGGATTTAGAAAAGTAGTTTTATGACATTTTCATAAAAGTATAAAGTTAATAAAGCTTGTTTAATAAACATCAGTTCGTTTGTTAAAATAGCTTCGAGGTGGTCTCATTGCCTTGTAAAATTTAGCTTGCCAGGAAAAGCTTACTCCAGACCCAAATTGTTTTCATTTTGCTGATATATCACTTAGAGATACCACACTCTTAGCAATCCTAGGTCACACACTGTGACCTGAAGTGTGTGTCGCCGCGAACTGCCTCAAGTTCCTCTATTTTTGTTACCTCTTGGCCACAAAGCACAATGGGTTCAATGATTAATTATTTCTGGAAATTGCAATGGCCTAATGAACTCCTAATGAACACTTTTCATGTTCCAGAAATTTCCAACTCAAATACAAACTTAAACGTTAATTTCCCTGTGGCTTCTACGTTTGAAAACATCTGCTCTTTTACAGCATCCTGCCTGCCTTCCTTCGTACGTGTTGTTTCTACAACCTGCAAACTTCTTTCCTTGCTTCCCACCTTTGTTTGTGTGGAAAAAACTGACCAAAATTTCAAGCCCTGGATTAAGCTTAGAAAACTCCGTGAAGTTTTTCTGAAGTGACTCCCCCTACTGTACGCCAACCTCACCCCCTGCTGCCTCTCAGGAGAGGTAGCTACTGTGCATTGTATGCACTTCTGTTATTGCATTTATCTCAGTATGCTACAATTCATGGATTACATGACACTTTAAAAGCAAGAACCAATGGGGTTGGGTTTTTTTGTACTTGTACCCCAAATTTCTGGAGCACTGTTTGACATGTAGATATCCTGAAAAATGACTTGGTGAAAAAATGAATGGTGAGAAGGAGTACATCTGATTTCTATGTCAGAGACACTTTTGTTTCCTTCTCAGTTCTCAAAATGAAGTGAAATCATTAGTGCACCTACTTCGTCATCGTTGAAAAATTATTCATGGCCATATAAGGGTTGAAATAGCAATAGACTGCCTGGGTTTGAAATGGGCTTCACCATTTTACTAGCTAAATAAACTTGGACAAAACTTAATTCCACTCTCTCCCTCCAAAAAAGTCTTTAATCTACTCCCTTGTAAAATAGAGATTGTAATACTACTTACCTCATAGGGTTCCGGGGACTGAAGGGTGTCATGTACATGGAGGACTTTGCCTGAGCCCCCGCATGTGGAAACAGCCCTTATAAATGACCAACTATCAGCATAGTGTCTCACAAACTATTTTCACTTTTAAAAAATCCTCACTTTGTGGCAGCTTCTCCTCCTCCTCCTCCTCCTTTCCCTTCCTCTTCAACAGCTTTATTGAAATATGAGTGACAAACACATTAATGGGTCTACAGCTGCAAGAAGAAAAAAAGTTCTGGCGATGCTTGCACAATGTGAATGTACCTAATGTCACTGAACTGTACAGTTAAAAATGATTAAAGTGGTAAATTTTATGTTATGTGTGTGTTTTCCCATTTTAAACATTTAAAAATATTCTTAAATAACGTACAATAAACTTCACATATTAAAAGTGTACAATATTTTTGACAACTTTTGCCATTTTTATACACCTGTGACACCATGACCACAGTAAAAACAATGAACATATTTATCATCTCCAAAATATTCATTGTGTTCTGTGTCAACCTGCCTTTCCTCCGACCAACCTCCCACCCCAGCCAACCACTGATCTTTTTTCTGTCACTATAGATTAATGGATATTTTCTAGAATTTTATATAAATGGAATCAGTATGCACTCTATTTTGTCCGGCTTTTTTCTTTGAGATTTAGCCCTGCTGTTGTATCAACAAATCATTTCTTTTTATTGCTGAGAAGCATCCCATTGTATGTATTATATCACAGCGTGTCTATCCATTCATCTCTTGAAGGATATTTGGGTTGTTTACTCCTTTTTATTGCTGAGTGGTATCCCATTGTATGTATTATATCACAGTGTGTTTATCTACACATCTCTTGATGGGCGTTTGGGTTGTTTCCAGTTTTTTAGCCATTGCAAATAAAGATGCTGTGAAAAGTCACATCCAGATCTTTCCAGTGACATAAGCTTTCATTCTCTTGGGTAAATAACTAGGAGTGGAGTGGCTGGATCTAATGGTAGATATATGTTTAACTTTTTAAAGAAACTGCTAAATTGTTTTCCAAAGACATTGAACCCTTTATTCGACCACAATGGGTGCCTGAGAGCTTCAGGTCCTCCATAGCCTGGACACTTGGCACCGTGGTCTGCAAACTCTCTAAAGGCAGTAAACTGGCACAGTGATAGGGCTCACTTTGTTATTCCTCTCCATCATGTATCACTATCCTTTCTTGCCTGACTTCCAGTTACTCGAAAGCCATCGTTTAATACATTTTGTCCAGTTTTCCAGTCGTTTCTGCCAGGATAGATCTAGGCTCTTTTTTTCCTTTTGGTCATAAGTCTAAGTCTTGTATATCTTCAATCTTATAGTGTGAACAGTTTAATTTACCAGGTAAACCAAGAACGATGTGATCATTAAATGAAACTGCAATCATATCTCATGCTTTCTAATATTTCAGTTTACAACGAACACCGAATAACTCACCTATTATTTATATTGTGTTACATTTGGATGTTGGATATCTATTATAAAGTAGGTTGAACATAAGAAAATGCAATTTCTCATCCACTGATGTGGGGAGAAGAGAAGCGAGGGGGACATATCACTCTTTCCTGGCCAGTTAGTTGATTCTGTGCAATTTGCGCATTAGCATCAGAGAGGACAATGGAGTATAGAGTTGCTCAGCACTGCCCCCAGTCAATTGTAAGAACTTAATAAATGAAGATGGTTGTTGATTTAGTTTGGGTAGCTTAGAAACCCAATGACACATCAGCTGAACTGCAAGAGATACTTCTAAGGAATTTTCACTTTTGTTCACTTTACTTCTGATACAGTTTATCAAGCAACTCTACTAAACAGGGTTTGTAAAGAACTCATTTGTCCAAGGCACCGTGGTGGCTGAGTAACAGACACCACATTAGGCTTCGCATCTTCTCTGGCGGCAACAGTGTGCTTCATCTGTTAAGAGAATATTTCCTGGCTTTGAGGACTTAGTGCAAGCTGAACTCCACCCTCCACCAATCAAACAGGAAGGTCAGCCCCTGAGATCCTCTGAGCTGAGTCTCTGGCGATCATTTTTTGGGATGTCACAAAGAGGAGAGGTCATGGACTGTGGATCTGAGGGTGCTAACTAGTGCACATTTTAGTATCCATTCCCCTCATGTTATCCTTCCATCTTTACGCTGTTTCAACCGAAAGCCAATTCAGATGAGAAAATTGTTCTAGCCTTTGGATGAAACACCTGACTTGCACACATCTTAGGTGGTGGGGGTGGAAAGTGGCAAACCTTCCGGGAGAGTGAAATGGTTCCCAGAACGTTGAGCAATCTCCGGGGCAGCCTCTCAGTGTCCTGAGGCAAAGAGGGGGCCCTGACTACAAGGTGCTCATCTGTAATAATCCCTCCCATGCAGGTCCAGACTGGGCACGGGCCTGGGGAAGTGAACTACCCTCACTATGCATAAAAGGCCTGTAAATAAATGCACCCACTTTTCAAGAGCTTCAAACACTAGCTTTTTTGATGCCAAAGGCCCTGAAGTGAGGCAGAACAAAAGCAACAGTAAAGAAGGAAGAGCAAGAAAGAAGAGAAAGCTTAAGTGGTGTAGGCCAAAGTCTTTAAAAACTACAAAGTCAGTGTTTTATCATAATTATTGAAAAATTCATTTTCTAATATTTTTCTTCAATTTTTAAGTGTACAGTTCAGAGAGATTAAGTCCCTTCATATTGTTGTGCAACTATCACCATCATCCATCTCCAGAACTCTTTTCATCTTGTAAAACTGAAGCTCTAAATCCATTAAACAGTAACTCCTTATTCCCCGGTCCCCCAGCCCCTGACAGCCGCCGTTTTACTTTCTATCTCTATGATTTTGACGATTCCATGTCCCTCACGTAAGCGAAAGGTCTGTCTTTATGCCAGTACCACACTGTTTGTGATGACTGTGGCTTTGTAGTAAGTTTTGAAATCAGGAAGCATCAGTCCTCCAGCTTTGTTCTTCTTTTTCGGGATATTTGGCTATTCAGGGTCCCTTGAGATTCCACATGAGTTTTAGGATGGGTTTTTCTACTTCCGAAAAAAAAGTCATTGGGATTTTGACAGGGATTGCATTCAATTTGTAGTTGGGTTGCACTGACGTCTTAGCAATAACAATGTCAAGTCTTCCCATCTACGATCATAGGATGTCTTTCTATTTATCTGCGTCTTCTTTAACTTATTCAGCAAGGTTTGGTAGTTTTCATTGTACAAATCCTTCACCTCTTTGGTGAAATTAGTTCCTAAATATCTTATTCTTTTTGATGCTATTGTAGATGAAATTGATTTCTTAACATTTTTGCATTGTTTTAAATTTAAAAACCAATGTTAACAGCAAATTAGAAACAAAATGAATATCTCTGATCAAGGAAATAACTAAAATCTAAAATAAGAGTCAATTCACTGAGCATAAACTAAAGTCAAGTGAAGGAAAATCCCCCCTTAGCTCACTTAGGTATTGCAGATTGAAATCATACAAGGAGATGAGTCTGTGTGTTGAGTGCCTCCTCCGTCTTTTACGTCTCAGGGTTAAAGTGCTGGCTGGCTGGCTGGCTGGAGTCAAAATGGAGAAAAAATATCTCTACATTTAGTAGATAGAATTCCTCAAACTTTTTTCTTAAGACTGCTTTATCAACTTGAAATCAACCAAATTAACCTACTCATTTTTCCCCTAAAGATTTTAACTAGTGTAAGTAGAAGTGGATTACCATTAGAGATATGCATGTGGTAGGTAACAATAAGAAAAGCATACTTCAGGGTGCATGACCGAGTTGGATATAACCAGTACTGTGATGGTAGGTGTTTAAGAATCCGCTCTCCGGGTTGGAGGTACGAGATCCCTGATTTATAGTTTCCCACTTTCTGTGGCTTAAATATTCTCACTATGGCCAATTTCAGTTTACCAATGTGGTGTCACTGAATGTATACTTGGGAAGAGATGCACACAATTGGCCCTGTGCTGATGGTACAAGCCAGCCCCAGCTCACCAGTGGATGCAACGGAACCACTGTTCCCATGTGAACCACTTATAAATTTTCTGCAACAGACACAGCTTCTCTTCTGACATCCTCATCTAAAGATGCCTTCTTTCTTAATGCCCCAAATTCCCTAAATCCTACTTTGTTTCTTATGGCTCTCCTCTACTGTCCTGCTCTAAATCCCAGGTTTAAGTTCATACCTCCCACCTTTCTAATCTTTATATACAAGACTGAGATATAAAACTCTTGAAAACATTCATTTAAAAAAATTATAAATAATACATTCTATCTCAATACATATAATTTACTGGAAATAATTAGTATGATAAAGAAAAGAAATATTACTCATCATGCCACTCTTTAGAGATAAGCACTGCAAAGTCTTTGGTGCATAGCTTCCTAGACATTTTTATGTACATATTTTCATATTTATGTGTATATTTCCTATATTTGTAAGTGTATAAAATAAGAAAAAGTACTATACCATATATAATGTTTTATGATCCATTTTTAGCTTTAAAAATATTACTATTTTGAAAATGTTGAGATAACTGAAGGACATAGAATTAAAAGGGGAGGTTATATGGTAGGAAGCAGAGAATGCAAACTAGTTTCTTAGAGCACTAATCCCATTAACTATTTCTTGGAAAAAGGATTCCCTGATCCTATAAACATTAAATAGTAACCTTCCTTTCGAAAATCAGTAATGTACTTTAGCATCTTAAAGACTCCACTAGGCCTGTAGTATGTTTTACTCAGTGTTTACTGAGTAAAATTATGAAGATACTAAATACTAATACTTTTGCTATAATAATAATATAGTAATACTAAATAACTAAAATAATTTGAAAAGAACTTCTTTTTCATGAAACACTAATTTCACAGAACATCTTAAAAATTTCTTAAGCTTCTGTCTGGATGTACAATGATTTACTAGGCCAGTCCTCTATTGTTGGTTATTTGGGTAGTTGTAACTGGGATCACTGAAACCAAAGCTGGGACAGGCATTTTGGTAGCAAAGTGTGCACATTTTGCATTTCTCTCCAGAAGTCTACTCATCTAGTGCAACCACTTCTCTGTGCCCTCAGAAACACTAGATAGAATATTATTTTTAGTCTGCACTGATCTGTCAGGGGATAAATAATACGTATTCTCCTTTCAATGACCATTTCCTTGATTAGTAGTCTCCCACTCCATCTTCAAGCCCAACAGCGGCAAGCTTTGTTTGTCATAAGTGCTGGTGGGGTTTGGTTTGATTTGTCCATTGGTTTTCATGTATTTATTTATGTTTTGGTCATTATCATTGTTACTACTAGCATTTGTTGAGTGGGAATAGAAACCCTCTGATTCCATTACTAGAAACATACGTCAGCAACACCAAGAGAACTAGAACGAAGAGCTTACAGTTATAGGAAAAAGCAGAGACAAAAGTGACTGTATTTCTGCAATCTGCTTTCAAACATGGTAGTTTCTTAAAGGAATTTAAAGAGAATACTACTTATGCTTGAAAGTAGCTTAAATTGCTGAAGAAATGGTAAAGCTTTCTATTATCCTCAAAAAATGTCAAAGTTTAGTAACAATTTCAATTAATATTTGTGTTATGGATAAAGGTTAAAAATATAAAAAGCAGCTGAATTTACCTTAAGTGTTATAAAGCATAATTTATCTTCAAGAAACCTCTGTTTCCAGACTCAAGGATATTAAAGATCTGAAAATTCCTCAGTTAAACACACATATAGACACACACGCAAACATACAATAACCACATCCAAGAAGATTTTGCCTTGATTAATCTAAAGTTTCCCAAATGTAACTTCTTGATGGTCAGCTCCCTGAGGGCAGGGAGGGTGTACGGCCGGCACCTATCGAAGTACCTGGCACATAGAGATGGCAATAAGTATCAGCCGAATGAATGAATAAATGAATAAAGTTTGGGAAACCAACAACTACATTTGTTTGGTGCTCCACATAGGACATATTCATAAAAAAGTAATTCCAAAGTGAAATTTGTTTTGACACCCAACAGAACTCAATATCATGAGTATTATTTGCAACCTTCAAAGTTGAGTATAAAAGTTTCACTCCCTCCCAGACTCTTTCTCTTACTACTCTGGTTGTCATCAATCTCCTCTGAAATTTTACAGCACTTTTAGTCTCTACCACATAATTTAGCAGTGAATTATATACCGTCTTGTAGAATTCACTACAGCATGTTTGACTGATGACTGACTTCCGGCTAAGCACACTTCTGGTGTTCTGTGAATTATAACTATCATGTGATAACAAGCATGCAGCACACAAATAAGCCTCTCATTACTAATAATTATTGTATGATTAATAACTGTATGGCCCTTTATATTGATAAGGTTCATTTAAAACTATTATCCCATTTGGTTTCACAATAACAGTGCGGTGGATATTGGTGCAATGATCCCCATTTTATAGATGGAGAAACTAAGAACCAAAGAAGTTATGTTCCAGTGATGAGCTATTCATTAGATTATGGCCTAAATCCCAGCATTTATGACATCCAAAACCCACTTACTTCCTTCCTGGTCTGTTTTCTGACTTGCTCGAGGTAAGTTTTCTTCTAATGTTCAGAACCCATCCAATTCTCCAGTCTTTCTGCCCTGCACAACTTTTATCCCAGACAGTAGTTTCTAGACAAGTAATGGTTCAAGAGGCTGAAGTAAGAGAGAGAAAGAAAGAGGAATAGGAGCTAAATCTGAGGGCGGGAGAGAAAGGGGAAGATGCTAAGAAGTAGCGACCCAGACTGGAGGGCTCTAGACCAATCTGGCCAGCACGTGTGTTTTGTTTGGCCATCACAAAGCATTTTTGAAAAAAGTGAATTCATTGCCAACTTTTAAAATGGCAAGTGTTCTCAGCTATATTTCTGGCTTCTCTTGAAAATATGAGACGAATGGCAAATTAGGCTCAAATTTCTGCGTGGCGACAACTGGCTACAGTTGAGTAGCGGCTGCTCCCTTCAGACAGAGTGTGTACCCTCTGGCATAGCCCAGCTTCTCTCTTATTTAACTCTAGGTACCTTCGGGGATTTGCGGCTATTTCTTCTGCATAAAGAAATAAGATGGATTTTATTTTATGGCCGTCTCTGACTTTCTATAGATATCTTCAGCTTCCTTGGGTTTATTTTAATTATGCACATCCTCATCAGAGGGCTACCTGAAGTCAAAATTTTTTTTTATCTGTATAAATTCATTCATTGAACAAATATTTATTGAATGCCTACTAGGTACCTGGCACTATTTAGGAATCAGTCTCATTACTTCAGAATTATATCTTAGATTGCCCCTAAAATGACTAATGATATAAACAATTAATATCAAATAAAGAGTCAGTCTTGTGACTAAGATACAAATGCTTTTAATTATGCACATTCAGAATCAAATGTCGACAACGATTTGGTCATCAAATCCAAGCATAGCTTTCAGGATTCCACAATGATGAAGTAACACTGTGGTAGCTCAAAGTGCTCAAAAGGATTGGTTTGAATATTTTAAAGATTTGTGATCTTGTTTTCTCAACTGCGTTACATATAAGAAAAACAGTAAAACTTTTAAATTAGGTTTGCTTCAAGAAGCCAGACAGACTTTGATTCGAAGGTAACAGACAAGCCAAAAGTTATTCCCTGATTCCTTTATGTGTTACCCAGAACTTTAAATAAAGGAAAAGGTGAGAGCAAAGCAGAGACACATGGATAAGCTTCTCTAAAACTTATTATCATCCCCAGACATCTCTTCAAAGATGCTATCACATTCCCCGTAGAAACTCTAAGGAATTTCCTTAATCCTACTTGGCTATACCTTTAATTTCTGATTCTTTACAGTAAAGGTAAGGCAGGAATTATGATAAATAAGATCAGACCATCATAAAGGTTTTATGTGATTGGTTACCACGTGTGTTAGCATCTTGCAGCCGCCATAACAAATTACTACAAACTTAGTGTCTTAAAACAACAGAAATTTATTTTTTCACAGTTAAGGACTAGAAGTCTGAAATCAGGGTGTTGACAGGACCGCTGTCCCTTTGAAAGCTCTGGGAGAGGACCTTCTTTTCTCTCCCAGCTTCTTGTGTTTCCAGGAGTTCCTCAGTTTGTGGCTTTAAAATTCAAATATCTGCTTCTATTTTCACACGACCTTTTCCTCGGCATCTGTGTCTTCTCTTCTGTCTCTTATAAGGATACTTGTCCTAGGATTTAAGGCCCACTACGGTAATCCAGGGTAATCTCATTTTAAGATCCTTAACTTAATCACATGTGCAAAGACCCTTTTTTTCCAAATAAGGTCACATTCACAGGTTCAGAGGGTTAAAACATGGACATTTTTTTTTTATCGGTTCACCATTCTACCAACTACCACGTTTCATTCTCTGAGCTCTTAATACACTTGTTAGAAACATTTATACCAGACAGATGTACTATTTGTACTTAATTCAATGTGGTGCTCACGATTAATTCTCTAAAGTGTTTAGCATCCTATAAGAGTTTAACACAAGCCTTAATTCTGCCATTATTTCCATAGGAAAATTAGATGTGATTTATGACATGCCTGTTATCTGTTTTCCATGAATATTTAAATGCTAGTTTTGCCATTCTAATAATATTCTAAGCTCTGAGAATCCAAGAACTGGGTCTTCTATTTATTTCTATTTTCTACTCAACACCTAAGAGAGCCTCATGTATGTAGACAGATATTTATTGCATGCTTATTGACTAGTACATTAATTTTGAAATTAGTCTTTGTCCAGGATCTCTGTGGAGATTTTGCTAAGGGTATGAATGTCCCAGAGGAAGCAGGGCAGCTTTGTAGGACAGCCTATTTTCCTTTGGAGGCAGGGGGAAGCATGAGCAAGGCTAGCTCTAGGCTTGTAATTTCTTCATCCCTCCCCCCGCCCGCCCCCAACTGAGTCCTTCCGATTCGGCTGTTTGGATTGACCTACATACCCACTTCTAGAAGGTACAGGTAAGAAGAGCTAGCCTGTAAAGTCTGTTCAAGAGCAGAGTTACAGGAATATGGCTTAGAAATCTTGACAGAATCCTTTGAGAGATTTAATTAGGACTGAGGATCTACAGAACCGCCGCTGGGAAATACGTCTATCGAACTCGGGGAGATCGTAGTAACGCCTTAGTTAGATGTGTTTTGAACTATTTTCTTGGAAGGAGGGAAAAAAGGGACACAGGAAGGAGGGAGGATGGGAGAGAACTTTAGTTTCTATAGATGTTAGGATCAACAGAAGAGTTATTTTTGGGTTCAAGGAACTTGTGAAATTTTTTGAGACAGAGAGAGAAACTAAACAAAAATCTGTAGAGAAGTGAAGACGTTTTGCACTGGGTTGTGATTGTAGGAAACAGAAATTACAATATGAGAATGTCATGACCTGGCTGGAGACACTTAGTAGCAGAGAAGATCTAATGAAGAGGGGGGAAATGTGTTTGCGGAGAAGGCAGGAGAAAGCGAGGGCCTCAGCGCTACAATTAGAAGATGAATAGCTGGCCAACCTGGGGCTGCTGGAAGGAATCATTAGCATCATTTAAGTGAATAAGTTTCTGCTGCAAAAATAAAAAAGTACGTTAGAGGCATCAGAAGTTGGGCTGAATATTTGTAGCAATCCTCTTGATATTTCATTAATTAACCAAGACTACCTTCTCCTCAGCTTCTTTGAACCGCCGATGACAGAACTCATGGTGGAGAAAGAAAACCTAGTATAATCATACTCTTTTGTTCATTTTAAGTAGAGGTCACTTAGATTTCCTTAAGCTCCGTGAAAATATTATCCAGGCAAAGATTCCACTTTGTACTGAAATAACATCTAATCCAAAGGCCTAGATTAGTCTCTAAACTGTTTTCCTTTAAACAAGGAAAACTGTAAAACTCTGAGGCTTTGGTGAGGAACTGGATGAAAGGTTAGGCTCTATCGACCATTCTGCTGGGAAGACGTGAACTCTGCCACCCCCTCACTATCTGTCTAGCCAAGCCGTCTCTGAATACTCAAGGATTGTTTTCAAACCAAATTGATAAGAGACTAAAAAGACCCAGTCTGAGTGTTCCAGCCCTTATCTTCTTTTCCTTAAAATGCCTACCATACTGTAAATGGGAAACACACACTGGCAAAAATTAAATCAAACATGGTCGAAATAAATATATTTTCTCTCCTTAGAATGAATATTTCTCTGAACTTTTAGAAAGCAAAAGCAATTCCAATGTTGAGATGTGTGTCAGGTGGAGGAAGGAGAAACTCTGGGTGGGATCCATCAGCCACGGAGAACAAAGCTCCCTCTTGTTCTGGTGGGGAGGGCACTGCCTAGGAACGTGTCCACTAGGTGGCGATTCATCTCTTACGTTAGTCCTGTAACCGAAGAACTGTGAAGCTAAGCATGGGATGGGCATGAGAAAGGTAAAGATGGACCACTTGCTTTAAAAAATTGCTTTTCTCTGAAAATCAGTTTTGAATAATGGTGAGAACCATCCAGGTCCCCCTTTTGGGGTGAAAATTGAGTATTATCATTTTGGAAGATTTCATGATCAAGGTTCTGAGCATCAAGCAGAGTTGAAGAATTTTGAAACTGAAAGTAATCTTAGAGATCACTCCAATGATCATCCTTGTTTTACAAATGAAGACACTGAGAACCAAGGATACCAAAACACTTGCCTATGATTATAGTATTAGACAGTGATAGATCCAGAGTTAGACCCCATGTCACTGGAGTCATCTGGTCCAGGTTAGAAGATTTTGTCAATAAATGTGCTTATGCGCATGTTAAGTTCTAGGCACAAAACTGGACGCTGGGGATGCAGAAATAGTACTGTCTTGAATCAGCCCTTTTAGTAGAGTTGGAGAAACAAATAATCTAACAGGCAAGAACAATATAGAGAGTACATTAAGCAATGACCAGTGACGATGTCTTGCTGGCCCTCAGAGCAGAATGTGTCATGTGACAAGGCAAGGGCGGGGCCTGAGAAAGGTGAGGCGAGGCTGAGTGTTTGGGAGGGAAGGTGAGTTCGGAAGCTGATCAGGGACTCAAACAAAGGCAAAGGTGAGGTCTTGTGAGCCAGTGGTTTGGTTAGAAATGGAACACCTAAGTGCCAGAGGTTAACAGTGAGGCTGTGCATAACCAGGCTAGCTGCAGGACCCATGGTGGAGTCAGATGGCCACACAGAGTGAAGCCCAGGCAAGCGAGAAGAGACCTGGAGGTCCCCCTGAGGAAATCACGAGGGAAGCCAGAGGGCCGAGGAGGTGATGAGAAAAACACCTTGACAGGGAAGCTGGGCAGCAGTAGTTGATCAGGTAACCAAGTAAGGATACAAGAGTCTGGTGTGCAAGTCGATTTTGTCCTAGTCAGGAGGCTTCTAATACACTTTCTGCTGGGACAAAAAGAGTTCCAAGACATGAGCAGCCCCGCATCTGCTGGCAAGCACACACAAGCAGAACTCAATTTATTCATTCATTCATCCTTTCTGTTTTTCTTGATAAAACTAAAGAGACAGAGATCAAATTTACTCATCTGACAATTGCACCCAACTATGGTGCTATCCTTGTCAAAATTTAACAAAATCAGTAAGAAAATTTCAAAACTCTACCCTCTCTTAAAACATATTTAAGAAGATTTGGTGAAAGAGAAGAGGGGGGAGATATTATGGCAGATAGGTGGCCCCTTTTGAAAAGGAATCCATTTGTGAAGAATTGCTAGCCGTGCGTGACCCACCACATAAACGCTGCTGGAAACAGTTTCCAGTTGAGAGGAAGCATTGGATTCTGAGAAAGACAGAAGCAAAGATACAAAGTAAACTGTCTGTGGGGAAGACATGTTCTTCCTCTATTCTAGAAACTGAAGGCCAGATCAGGCCAATATTAACCCACTCCTGCACACATTTTGCCTCTAGACCTTACGATATTTGCCTGTTTTCTCTGACAGGGAAATGGCTTTTCAGACCACAAAGCAAATCCCCTTGGTGGGTCTCAGATCCTAACAGTGTAATAATCATGACGAAGCAAGGCATCACCACTAGGGCAAAGATGAGTTTTCTGTTGGATGCTGACTGTATTCACTATCTTGAACTCTTATCTTGAAATGTTTCATTCAAATCAGACATACATTTTGGCTTATTGTTGGCTTGAATTTACCAGGACTGTTAAACGAGGCTGGAATATGCCACTAATCTGGGATATCAATTTTTGAAGATATGATTTACAATGTTTTTATTCTCCAAAAACACTAAGGGATTATTTTAACAAACAACTCATTATGTCATGAACCTTGAGAAGGGCTTGTGAGTTGCTGACACTGTTCTATTTCTTGACCTATGTGATGGTTCCATGATATTTTGTTTTACAATAATGTGTTATGTTTATGTTTTATACTTTTCTTCATGTGTATTACATTTCACAGCAAAAAAAAAAAAAGGTTTAAAACATGTTATGGTCTGTGTTTCTGAATCTGTGAGCCCCTTCAAGAAACACAGTAAAGTACCAGCAAACACATTAATGATATTCCATGAGATACATTGACAATGAAAACATAGTTTCCAGCTATACAATAATTTTTTTATAGTTGCACTTTATAAATATTTTAATGTATATTTGCACTGTCTTTTTAGTGACTTGCAAACGCTTTGCAAATATATTTTTGCTTTTCCTGGACTCTGACACCCAGATGAGGGGATATTGGCCCAGTTACCACACCATAAAAATTTAAGAAAATGAGAACTCTGAAATTAATTTTTTTATGTCGAAACTCTATCGTTGAGACTCCCATTTATTAGTTTTGGACTTTCTGTCTGAGGAGGAATGTGTGCTTGGCATAGCACTGTATGCCACTCATTCACCTCAGGAAAGTGAGTTGACTTCTCCAAGAGCATTGTCCTTCTGTTAACTTACTCCAGGTGTGTTAGTGACAGAATGTGAGACTAAGGGCCTCCAGAGCCATGTTCACTACGACAGGCCTGAGGTTTTAATCCTTTCCTGAATGTTCTGCTAGTTGAAACAGGTCTTCCTGTCTCTCTTTGTTAGGCTGTGTGTATATATCCCCTCTATATAATGCTAGAAACAATCCGTGTGAGCCTTATACTGCCAAGTTTAGATCCAATCAAAATTTGTGGTTTCTCTTTCAAACTGACCTTGAACCTTTGGTGTTCGAGCTTGTTTAATCTTGGCAGAGTTTTGCTTCCTGTTTCTAGGAATGAACTATTATTAGGCTCAAAGGCTTCTCGGCTATCTAATAGCTCTTAGAAAGCAAATTATCATTGTGAGAGTGAATTTAGTAGGTTAAACATCCATTTTAATGAAATAAAAACCAGGAAGAATCAAATAAAAAAACACAAAAGAAATATACTTGATAAAAATAATGTGTTTAACAAAAGTTTAAAACATTTAAAAATAGTTTATAATTTATGTATTTAAAATACTGAAGAGCCAGCCCTGATGGCCTCGTGGTTAAAAAAGTTCGGTGCTCTCACTGCTTTGGTGGCCCTGGTTCATTTCCCCGTCGCAGAACCACACCATCCATACGTCAGTTGCCATGCTGTGGTGGCGGCTCACATAGAAGAAACAGAAAGTTTTACAACTATGATATACAATCATGCACTGGGGCGTTGGGGAGGAAAGAAAAACAAAAACAAAACAAAGACAATGACTAGAAATGGATTAAATATATATATATTGAAAAGAAAACCCTAGTCCCTGAAATTGACCTCTAAAGTGTTTTACTGTCATGAAACTCTGTGAAATAACTTCTACTTGTTTTAGTAGACTAAACAAAAACGAGCTACTAAACAAGCTCAGGCTAGAAATCGGGATACATAGATCAAATTTTCCTCTGCCAATGAGCAACTACTATGCAAAAGTTGTTAACTTCTGCTGCTCATTTGTTTTAACCTTTTTTTCATTGATAAGTTAGTACCTTTTATTTTCTAGTACCCAAAAACTTCATTGAAAGAAATAGTCCAAATGTAGGAAGCAAGCAGAGGTGGACATTTCGGTAAAGCTTACAGAAAGTGCAAAGTTGACACAAATGTGAATGCGCTGTGTTACTCACCATGGGAAGTTGTCCCCATTGGCCATGGGGAAGCCAGCCTGAGCGTCACTCTCTATGTCATTGTCTCCCATGGTGTGCTTGTCAAAGATACATACTGTGATGCCAGATTTGGAAACCCCTCTCTTGCACAAGTTTATTATATGATCATCCATTTTATTCAATGGATTTATCTGCTACTTATGTATGGAGTCTCACAGAAGTCAAACTAATGGGAGTCCCTTTTGTCAGTTGCTAGTTTCACAGTTCTGGCAATAACAGATTGACAGTGGTCTAGGTGCTATGCACACTCCATAGTGATGAGCCTGCTTTCCCATCATCAGGCTTAGCTTTGCTGATATTCTGAGGCAAATCTGTCCATCTTGTTGGTTGTGCAGACCTGCTGGTGGTTTGGGGGTGCCTGCAAGGTGGATGTGGACATCATGCCAGGTAACTGAGAAGAGGTGGCTGTTGCATGGTATGGGAGTGGTGGGGCCCTTCAGGGCAGTTTGAGCCCAGAATGTGGCGGTGAAGTGGAGCTTGGCTCTGAGTGGCTGATCAGGAACAAGCTCCAGGTTCCAGCCACACACTACAGGTTGAAGAAGGAAACTACAGTTATTCTGTACATTTAGCATCTGCCAAGTCACTAAAATTTTTATGCTGTAGTTACAATTGTTAGAAGACATAATAGACTTCTACTTCTGGCTGTGATGGGGTAACAAGGACCAGATAAATCCTTTCATCTTAAACAATGAGAGACAATGATGAAATATATGAAACAATAACTTTAAGACATTGGACAACAGGAATCACAAAACCAGAGAAGGGCAAGAAAGGGGAGAGCTTCTTGCCTGGAGATGGTTCACAGGCCACAGCACAGTTCAACGGGAATGTACAAAGCACATTGGTTTCACTGAGTTGAGGAGACAGAGATTAGAGTTTAGGAAGGCCTAGGAAGTTAGAATTCATGGGACAGAGTACCAGAGGAAGGAATTACACAGAGAGCAAGTGAGCTCTGGAGATCTGTAAAGAGGTCCCCTTGAGTCTTGGGCTGAGTACTGCTCTTCACAGCCATGAAAGGAAGATAATCAAGACCAGAGAAAGAACCACTAGAAAGCAGTAGGCCAAACAATTGGCAGAGTTCACATGAGGCTGGGCATAGTTCTTGTTTTCATCAGTTAGAATAGAAAGATCTTGTAGTACACTGGGCCTTGGGTAGAGACCTCTGAAGGTATTGTCTTAGTCATGGGGCTACCTTAGCCCTAGACTAAACATTGTTCTAGACTTGCCCTAATAAAGCTTAAAAGCAAGGCTAGCAAGGATTCAATCATTTTCTAGTATCCTAACTGCATGCCAGAAAAATGATCTTTAAAGGAAAACAACAAAATCTACCAAATAATAACGTAAAATTCATAACATGCGCTATCTAATCAAAGTCTACCAGGAAAATAAGCAGAAAAATATAACCAGTAACTAGCAGAAAAGTTAATTATGGAAATAATCCTGTAAATGACAGAGGTGATGGAATTAAAATACAAGGACATTAAAACTGCATATTGTCAATATGCTTTCAAATCAACAGGTGGAGGAAACATGAGAATAAGAGGAAAGGAAGATGTGAAAAAGACCCTAAAAGCATTCCTAGAGATGAAAATAAAAGTGTTTGAAATTAAAAAATTCATGAACGGTATTAATGGTTGATTAGATACTGCAGAAGAAAATATCAGCAAACTTGAAGAGACAGCAATCGGACTCATCCTAAATGAAACAGAAAAAATTAAAAATAATAAATAGAGCTTTGCTGAGCTGTGGGACAAGATCAATAGGTCTAACATATATGGAATTAGAGTCCCAGAAAAAGGGGAGAAGAGGGGACAGAAAAATATCTGAAGGAAGAAAGATAAAATTTTTCAAATTTGTTCAAAAGTATAATCCTGCAGATCCAAGAATCTCAGTTAATTCCAAGCAGAAGAAATAAGGAAAACTCAATAAGGCATCTCATAATCAAATGCTGATCATCAGGGAGAAAGATAAAACCTCAAAAGAATCTGGAGAAAATGACATTTTACATACAGCAGAAAAATAATTTAAATGACCACAGATTTATCAGCAGAAATCACCAAGTCTCTAAGATGGTGATACTTCTCTAAAGTGCTGAAAGGAAAAAAAATCATTACAAATGGAGGCACAAAGATAAGAATAAGAATTACAAATAGAGGGACAATTCTCAGCAGACTTCTTGTCAGAAATTATGCAAGCCAGTGAATGATGCAGCCTTTAAAGTCCTGAAAGAAAAAATTATCGACATAGAATTCCACAGCTAGTGAGAACATATTTCAAAAAGCAAGGTTAAATAAAGACTGTTTTCAGACAAATTCATATTGAGAGAATTCATTATCAGTAGATCTACACTATCAATGTGTTAAAGGAAGCTCTTCAGACAGAAGGAAATGATACCAAAACAAAATTTGGATCTACCCATAGGATTGAAGACTGTCAGAAATGGTGAATAAAAATTATACTTTTTGTATTTTTAATATGTTAAAAGACAATTAAATATTTAAATCAAAAGTAATAGCAATGTACTGCAGAATTTATATGCAGAAATAGAAGATATTTGCAAAACATATAAATAACAGATAATTTGTTGAAGAATATAGAAATAACTCCAATAAATTAATGAGAAAAAAATAAAGTTTCTCACAGAAGAGAAAACATAAATGGCCCAGAGCATATAAAAAGATTCTCAACTCCATAAGATATTATAGAAATGCAGCTTAAAATAACAAGATCTCATCTAGAATCCACCAAGTGGCAAAAATTAGAAGGTTTGACAACATTTGGTGTTGGTGGCAAGATATAGAAGTAGGAACTCACATCTGCTGGTACAACTACGTGGGGAACAAAATGCATTGTCTGGTAAAATTCCACTCATAAGTATAGTCTATAGAGAAATTCTTGGGTATGTATACTGGGAGATTTATACAAGAATGTGCATCATGACAATCTTTGTAGGAGTGAAAACTTAGAAACCTAAGTGTGTGCCGACAGTTGAATGGATAAATTAATTACAGTAGACTCTTATTATGGCACACCATACCCCACTGAAAACGACAATTTATAGTTACATGCAACATGCGGATAAATCACAGAACCACAGCAGTAAACAAAAGTAGCAAGTCACATATTGCTCATCATTTATATAATACAATACCAAAAATAGGCCACGCTAATATAAAATATTATTGTCTGTCTTTCCACTAGACCCTTTAGTATATTTATCACAGCAATAGTGAAGTCCCTGTCTGATACATCTTAAACTTGGCCACCTCGGTATCTGATTCTATTGACCATTTCTCCTCTTGACTATGAGCCAAATTTTCTTACCCCTTGGCATGACTGAAACTTTTGTATTGTGTGCCCAATACTATGTATAAAAGAACGGTAGAGACTCAGTAATATTTACCCCTAGGATAAGGCACACCTTACTTCTGTCATGCTACTTGTACAGACACTGAGTCAATCTAATCCACAGATTAGCTGGGTCTGGGCTCTGTTACGGCTTTAGTTATTCAGTTCACCATTGGACTCAAATGATTTTATGGTGGATTCAAGATCTTCCCTTCAGTAGGACAAGAGATCGGAGCAGTCACAAAGCCGCAGAGATCTCTTTGTGTTCTGCAGCCCAGCAGCCAGCTCTTTGAATGTGGGAGGTATCTCTTTGCTTTGCAGCCTGTGAATGTCAGCTTTTCGGGATTCTGGAGAGTTCCCTTCCCTCCACAGTGCTCTTATTAGCTTTTGGTATCCCAGGAAATTTCTGGTCACAGCCTTGGGAGGGCTGAGATGATGCATTCAATGGAGGCCTCAAAAGTCTTGAAGAGATTTTACCCTCCTGGCCTGCTCCCAGCCTTTGACTGATGCTGCCTTGCTCTCCAGGAAGGCCTGGAGCTCCTCAGAGGGATTTCTCTCCACTCTCCTGCCCTGACTCCAGCTCTCAGCATTTTACCCCCATGCACGTGGTGAAGCCCACGGGAAAGAGTTGGTGGATGGGTGAAGACTTGCTCTGGGTCTGGGTCTCCTTGAAATTTGAATACATCACACCAGCTCACATGCAGCTGCTAAAAGTTTCTGGAAAGTTTGGCTGGTTTTTTGTCACTCCCTTCTGTGGCAGAGCTCTCCTCCTTCCACTGTGCATCAGAGATAAAAGTAGCCATGGATCTCTTCTTTCCTGGGAATGGCTAATTGCTTTCTGGATTTTAGTTCACTTAGTTTTCTTTACATCTTTAGTACTCTGGTTAGTTTTAAATACCAAAATTGTGTAGCTTATCTGGGCTGTTCACACTGTTAAGTGGGAGTGACAGACTCTTGTGATCAACTATCATAAGTGGAAGCAGAAGCTGAAGTTTGAGTTTTGAAAAAGAATTCACAAATGGGTCCTTTAAAAAATTGTTTAATATTGCTTTCTGCTAAATTAAAAAGCATTGCAGGGACCGGCCCAGTGGCGCAGCAGTTAAGTGTGCATGGTCTGCTTCAGCAGCCCAGGGTTTGCAAGTTCGGGTCCCGGACGTGGACGTATACACCGCTTATCAAGCCACACTCTGGCAGGCATCCCACATATAAAAAGGACGAAGATGGGCATGGGTGTTAGCTCAGGGAGAACCTTCCTCAGCAAAAAGAAGAGGATTGGTGGTGGATGTTAGCTCAGGGCTAATCTTCCCCACTCTGCTCCCCCCAAAAAAGGACTGCATATTCATTATTAAAACTCAAACTATATGGAAATTACACACATCTCAGATTTATAAATATTGAAAGTCCCTCTTAATCCCACCCAAACACAGTTTGTAAACTCAAAAATAATCTAATTCACCAGGACTGATTTTAAACACAACTGTGTATGTTGCTTGAGGCGAGTTAAAGCTATTCATTTCTACATGCAATTAGGATAGATGGTTTCTCCAAATAAAACGAATGTCCTGAAGATTTATAAACAGCATGCAATAACTTTCCCTTTCTCTCTTCTCAGCAAGTCTTGACCCTAGCCTAATCTTCTGATAACAAAATTGCATTATAGCAAAATAACCTTAGCTACATTTTGACTAAAGATCTGCATAGATCAAAGAGAAATACAGGTGAGCTGAAAGAAGGCTATAATCAAGTTAAGGTATGCTTGATGGAAGCTGAGTTGAGATGATCTGTGGAAGTTAATGCTATGAAGCTCTTTTGCTAATGCAGAGACCAGCATTACCCATAGGATATATATAGATATATATAAGAGGAGATTTATTGTAGGACTTGGCTCACACAGTTCTGGAGGCCGAGTCCCAGGATCTGCCATCTGTAAGCTGGAGAACCAGGAAAGCAAGTGGCATAATTCAGTCCCAATCTGAGAATGGGGGAGGCCTGAGAACGAGGGGAGCTGGTGGTATAAGTCCCCATCCCAGGACAAAGGTCTGAGAAGGGGCAGAAGGTCGGGCTGCTGGTGTAAATCCTAGAGGCCAAAGGCCATAGAACCAGGGGCTCTGATGTCCTAGAGCAGGAGATGCTTAAGAAGAGGGAGAGAATTCGCCCTGCCTCTGCCTTTTTGTTCTATTGGGGCCCTCAAAAGATCGGATGATGCCCACCCACACTGGAGAGGGTGGATCTTCTTTACTCAGTCTACTGATTCAAATGTTGGTCTCTTCTGGAAACACCCTGACAGACAAACTCCAAAACACTGCTTTACCAGCTGTTTGGGCATGCTCAGCCCAGTCAAGTTGACACAGAAAATTAGCCATTACAGAGCCTGACCGAGACTGAGGAAAAAGAAAGCCATTGACTTCTTGAAAAAATTGTGGATATAGAAATACCATCCTTGCTTTGTTCATCATTATTAATAACTTAAAAACTGGGCTTATGAACTTTTTTAAGATAAAGAGTTTCTTTTTCCTGAGGAATTCAAGTGAATAATAAATTTAGCACATTTCAGGAACGCTTTCTAGGAAAAATCAGAAACACTCAATAAACTAGTGACTAAAAGGATAGTTTGTGCTTGTGTAATGGCACGTCCCAATAAATATTTCAGGCTTGGAGACTCAAAAGTTCTAAAGGCACTTTGTTTTTCTTAAGGAAGAAGTTTAGCCCCAATAGACTCCGTTCATGTCTATTTCACTGCCATGGAATTGTACGGCAAACCTTTACAGCTTATGTTACCCAATCATTCAACAAACATTTACGGACCACCTGCTGTGTGCTAGGGGCTGTACTATGTGCTGCAAGATCTGTGATGAGAAATTGAGCAAAATCAAATGCAATCCTTGTGCTTGTGGTGGTTACACTCTTCTGGGAGAGAGAGAAATTGTTCCAATAATCACAATAAATACTGTAAAATTACAAGTGGAGATAAGTGCTCTGCTTATAAGGAATGCATTTTATAAAAGCATGTAAGCCGAGAACCTGACCTAGACTGAGATAGTCAGAAGAGGCTTCCCGGAACCTGAGATCTAAGACGACTGGTTCAGACGAAGTGAACAGTATACACAAGGCCATGTGTCAAGTGTTGCCCTAGGGACTTAAGACTAGTGCAGCTGAGAGGCAGAAGTGGAGGGGAGGATGGTTTGAGAAGGGGCAGAGAGGCGTGCAGAGGTCTGACCATGTAGAGCTTTAAGTGATTTAAGTGCTCTGGTCTTCATCCTAAGAGCAATGGGAAGCAATTACGGGAGATTTCGGGGAGGCAAGGGAGAAGGCGGTTGGAGAGTGACTTGATTAGAATAACATTTTGAAACATCACTCTGTTTTCAATGTGGGGAAAGTTTGGAAGGGGCCAGAGGAGATGCAGGGAGACCAGCTAGTAAGTTTTACCAAGTAGACTTGGTGGGAGGAACAGCCTCTGGACCAAAATGTTGTCAGTGAAGAATGAGAGATATGAGCTCTCATTTGAGGTATTTAAGAGGTAAAACTGACAAGACGTGATGATAAATTTGAACTGGGGGAGGCAAGGAAGAAGGAAACATCAGGGACCACTTTTAGAATTTGGCTGGCATAATTGACTGGATGGCGATGACATTAGCTGAGATAGGAAACACTGTAAGAGGATAAGTCCCATGAATTTGGTCTTGGAGATATTAGGTATGAAGTGCCTTTGTGAAATCTAACTGGAGTTGTTAATAATAATAATAATAATAATAATAATGATAAGCAATTGTATTTACGGGTCTGGAGTTTAGAAGGAATGTTCAAACTAGATACACATTAGTAAGATAGATATCTAAAGTATGGAGACGGAAGAGGTTAGGGAAAAAAGTATAGAGTGATAAGAGAAAATAAAAAAAGAACTATGGCCGTGCTTGAAGAATTCCAAAGTGCAACATGTCTTCCCGTTGATGTGATGCCCTGAGAAGGACACAACATCACTTCTGTAGTATTTCTCCCCTGGAGGCATTGCCTGATTCTAATCATAAGGAAACATGAAACAACCAAATTAAGGGACATTCTACAAAATAATAGGCTTATATTTTTCAAAGAGTCAAGATCGAGAAAATGAAAGGAAGACTGAAGAATTGTTCCAGATTAAATAAGTCTAAAGAGACATAACAACTAAATGAAATGAATGATGCTGAATTGGATCCTGGCGAACTGTGTCGCAACAAGGAAAAGTGGTAGGTAATACAGCCTCATGGCATGAACAGCCAACCACTCACCACTAGACTACAAATGACAACAAGGCAGAAACTATGTCAATCTTATTCATTACTGTAAATGTAGTGACTAACACCCAAATGGTTTAGATATATAGGTACTCTATTTTAGAAAATATTTTGGAAATATTGCATGCATGAATATGCATGAATGAATAGTGTGTTCTTGGTGGATTTTTAGATCTATTAGTTGCTATTCCCATTTGCTGAACTTGCTCAGTCTCTCAGCCCATTGCTGTTTCCACTTCCTGAGCTTGCTGGTTTCTACAGAATTCTGAGCGGGAATTGGGTGTACTTGACTGTTGCTAACCCTCCCACTGACCCCTGCTTCCTCTCCCTTAATGACTAAGCCATTCGCTTCCGTGCCCACAGTCACCTCACAGACACACCCATGAGATTGAGAAATTCAATACAGTACAAAACCAGGAGAAAGTGTATTATTCCAAAAATAGCTGGGTTTTTTCCATTGAGCCACTATAGTTCCTATTCTTCCAAATTCCAATGCCTTTTCACAGCCTAAGCCTCGATAGCTACATAATAACTTTTTTTGTTAAAAATAAGCCAGCTTCTTGGCACCTAATAAGGGCTATTGTTTACTGTAGATAGTGCGACCATATTGATTAATCTTAGTATCCCCCCACCAGCACTGAACACAGTGTCTTATACACTGTAGAATCTTGATTATAGACACACACCAACACACACACAAAATACACTTACTGTCCATGCACCACACTTTACAATAATGACGTTAACTGATGTCGTAGACTTCCAGTCTGCAAAACAGAAGGTGGTTGGAGTTGATTAATAGAAGCTTCCGCTGTGTTTTATTTAATGGTGCTACAGTCAAGGAGTCTGTATCTCCAACTGAACAGACCATTTATGCTTCATTAAATTCTCCTCTCGTTTTTACACTTCAGGTGCTGCGATTAGATGGCAGCTCTGTTTTGAACGGCTCATTCAAGCGTGACAAGATGCTAGTGAGTATCTGGAGAAGCAATAGAATTAAAAAGCACCCTTTACATCTGGAAGACACTGCCTCTCACTTCTTATAATACTCAATTGAACCCTGTGGTTCATAAATATTCATAAGTATGAAAAAAGTATCTTAGATAAATGAAGAAATATCACAGAATTCCTTCACGGGAGGCTCCACTAATGCTTCAAAATTAGAAATTTATTTTTACAGAAGTAAAATGTTTGCCTCATCTGGCACATTTGAAGACTAGGTGACTTAGTGATCTATTTATTTTTAATTACAGTATGCACAGGAATATTAATCCTTCGGTGATTAAATATGATCCACCAATAAATAAGACTGGCAAAGCGTAAAGCTTGAAGACTTTCTTTTCTGAAACTGAATGATACACTGTCTATCGAACACTTTCTTTGAAATAAGTTTAATTTTACTCCAAATATGAGTGATATTTTTACATTCATTTATTGACTTGAATTTGCACAAATAAGAAAGGTTTAAATACATGGGGATAAGATTTTATGTAAGTTCTTCTACCGTTATCAAAACTTCATAGAGAATCCAACAGCTTGTAACTTAATTGGTGAAAAGCTGAGAATCTTAAACTTGTTTCTCTTTGAAGACAATTAAATACTAAAAATACTACTGGCTCCTTTTAAAGTAAGTATTTATAATATTTTTAAGTTGTTTATATTCATGAGCCAATAAAGTCATATAAAATAATTCTTTTAACTCATCATTTCAGCAGACATAATCTTTAACCAAAATGTAGCCTTTATGATTAGATGTTTGTACTCAAAAGAAAAAGCCCCCACTTTCTCTGGCGTTTCTTCATCACTTTGCACCCTGTCTGATAAAATGCCTTCCCCGATTTACCCTGTAACTTGCTGACACCCAGATGCCTTGAAAATTGGGCTAGTAGCAATGGCACTATCTTTACAATTATATTTTCTCTTTCAAGATAGAAATCAGAGGCTTTTTAATGCAGTTTAATCATATTTCTCAGTGGTACAGGTTAATTCCAGAAGAAATTCAATTGAAATATGAAGACTGTCAGAGAAAAGACGGAAAAACCCAGAGAAGCCAACTGAGACGGGTATCAGTGATGCTCATGAGTTGAGCTCTAGCTGATGGATTTAATGATCAAGCAGCAACCTTACAATATCACTGTCTTTCCTCTACGACTGGGAAAATATCTTTTATAAAAATTGCCTCTTTAGTTTATTTACTATCTTGCACGCACAAAAGTCCTGTGAACTGCTGCTATTTGTTTCACCACGTCCCTTTTCTTTACAAGGGCCATCGCTCTCCCCCTTCCTGCCCCCACACATATTCTCCTTAAACAAACATCCTTTTTTTAAAAAGCAGAGAAAATCTCAGCTCTGCACTTTTGTTTGACTTCCCACACGTTGCTGTTAACCGTTCCCCAAACACAGACGGAAGACAGGCTGGGACCTTTCCACTGGTGGCTTTTTCACAGGATCTCTTCTCTTTAAATGTTGTAGTTTATTCTCCTGAAAAGAAACTGTCCCTTTCAGGATTTTTCCCCTCATCAGGAATTGGCCACTTGTGAATCTTGCCATTTGAGCAATAAAATTCTCCACTGATAAAGCAGATACCAATAGATGGGCCATGTGTACCGTTAAAAACACTCACAATTTATGTTTCTCTCATTTGGCATCTCCTAAGTAAATAGAAAAGGTTGAAGATGGAAAGAGACAAACAGCGAACCCACCAATAGTCTCTGTTTGCACAAAGGAAGCATACGTGAAGAGGAAGAAAATGATTCCTTCAATTCTTTATCATTCACAATTTCCTCGCTTTGCCACTGAGCCAAGAAGTGTATGGCCAGTGTACTCTCAGGTGTGGGAGTATTTCGGACTGCAGTTTGGCCTTGTGTACACTACAAATTCACACTGCTTGAAAATCCAGAAGATTGTTCTCCACTGTGTATGTATGGGCAGGGGAGGTCGGGGAGGGGAGATAAACTTCTCTTTGTCACACAGAGCAACCATTTCCAACATGAGATCATATAAAAATTTATCTAGCATGATTTCGAAAGGATAGAAGGCTTTTCCTTAGAAAAGAAGAAGTTTAATGTAGAGGAAGGAGTATGTGGTACCTTGCATTTCGGATCTGTCATTATTAACCTCACCTGTCTTTATCTACAAAATAAGAGAAGTTTCTGTAGAATCGACTGTAAGTTTCCTTCTAATACTAATATTTGCGATTGGATAGATAGATAAATTTATAGAGAGATATCTATTATATGTTGATATATGCAGAATTCAATATAGGATAGGAATTCAATCTGTATAATAGAGAGCTCCATATATCAATATATGTTATAGAGATATCAATATATCTGCATGCATATATATATCTAGAGAGAAGGAAGAATCAATTAATCAAGTTTCACAGGATATGGATTCTAATTCATTTCTTCTTGAACGAGCTTTCTACACACACACGTGTGTGTGTGTGCAAGTATGGGTACCCTGCACTAGTGCTACTGTTCATCAAATATTTTTGAATTTCCTTCGTACAGACACAAAGTAGGATAGCATTTCCATGCCCCTTTGAAGTAATGTGAGGCCATGTGGCTTGCTTGGCCAGTGAAGTGTGAGTAGAAGTGGTATATTCCACACCCAGGAGGAAATTTCGAGAGCCAGTGTTTGTCTCATCACATTCGCTTTCTGTTGCTATGGTGACCAGGGAAGCACATAATGACATGAAGTCTCCCTCAGCCTGGGTTCCTGAGTGATCTGGATAAGCAGAGACTCCTGACGCCTGACAGCCTGTATTGGGCATGTAGCGTCAGCAAGAAATACATTTTTATTGGGCAAAACCACTGAGATATGAGCATTGTTTGTTATCACAGCATAACCTAGTCCAGAGGTTGGTATAATTTTTCTGCAGAAAGTCAGATGGTAAATATTCCTCTGTCTTTTTATTTTTATTAACGAATCTTTAAAAAAAATTCTTAGTTTCCAAACAGTACAAAAACAGGCTGCAGGCTCGATTCGGCCTGTGGGCCTTAGTTTCCGGCGCCCTGCCTGAGCCTGTGCTGAGGGTAAAAGGCATTTACCTTCTCTCTCCATTGCTTTCCTCAACTGCAAAATAGAATACAACTGTCCTAATTATCCGCTCCATGTTTCCCTGAGAGAAAAAAGAAGAAATGGAGACAAAATGATTTAGGAAACACTAATGTTATATGCTGTGTGAAATGTTAGTACTTCAACTAAAATAATGATTCAAAGCAATAATTCCAAACAAAAATAGTTAAAAAGAAACAAGTTTTCTGCATCATATTCTCTGTATTTTCATGTAGATAACCTATTTCAAACAGAGTTTATCCATGCCAGAGCCCAACACTTCCCATTGGAGCATTTTATGGAGCATTGGTCCTCTAATTAGCCAAACACACACACACACACACTAGGTTCTTTAGGTAAAGAAATTGAGGCAATTCTACATATTGTATTCATGGAATACTTTTTAACATAATACCTATCGAGATCCAACGGAATTTCTATTCGGCCCAACATACTCTGCGCAGCCTTGTAAAGCCTGTTACTTGGTATTGAGCTCCTTTCAGTTAAGTCATTGCCAGCACGACTGGTGAAAGTTTAAGCTTCTTCTGTTCTTCAAGTTCTGCATTTGCCCAGACTCATGACCCAGCTCTAGGTTTACAGCATCTCTGGACAATTTGAATGGGACACTGGGACTTGAACACCAGTTGTTGGCCACGGTGAAAATTAATTTCATGCTAAAGTCCTAAACTGCAACAAATGCAACTTATCTTGGCTTCCAAAGAAACACACTCAGGACAAAGCACTGGATGGGAAAAGCGGGAGAGAGATTTTTGGTTATTTGAGTTTTTACCTTTCTAGACCAATTTTTTAATAAAATCAAGAGAATTTGTGGTAGCACTCTCTGAAGAACTTCAGGCTTTTAAAAGCAACAAATAAGGCTCTATAGAGACCTTGACATCTGTGATTGACATTATGTTACATTGGATTGCTTCGCTCTCCTGTGTGATAATCATCTTTATTTGCTACGCTATCCAAACCTAATTCAGTATGCAGCCCTAGAATGAGTAACAAATGTTTTCCATTTAGAATTCATTAGAATGTTTTCAGTTAGCAAATCCAAGAAAGGAGGAATTATGGGACAATAAAGAAATTAAAAGCTAAATTAAATATGTTTCAGATATACTATATGTCTCTCTATATATTTTCACACACATCTATACTTAATTTTATTATGTGACTGGAAAGAAACTTGAGAAATGTGTCAGCTGTGCCAGAATAGATATTTCTACTTCAGCTTACATAGAATTATAGAATGTTACACACATGATGATTTTGGTGATTTTCCACAAGATTCAATAAGAAAAACAAAGTGATAGAGTATGATGTGTAAGGTGGGGGTCTATCCCATGAACAGAAATTGCCTCCCACTGAAATGATCTGGAGTTCTTTCTGTATCCCCATCCTTCCTGCCCTGAATCACTAAATCACAGTGCTGGGGTAACAGCATTGGAGACTGGAGTCAAAAGACCTGAGCGCAAGTAAGAATTTTCCACCAAGTAACAGTGTGACACGAGGAAAATTACCTAATCACTCTAAGCTTCCACTTATTCACCTAAAAAATGTGGATAGTGATCTCTCTCTCCTGGAACCTGGTGTGAAGTTACTTAGAGAAAATGTACATGAAAGTTCCTACATTGTGACTGGCATGTGTTACATCATGTGATTAATAAATGCGGATATGGGGCCGGCCCCGTGGCCGAGTGGTTAAGTTCACATGCTCCAGTTCGACAGGCTGGGGTTCGCAGGTTCGGATCCTGGGTGCAGACATGGCACTGCTCATCGAGCCATGCTGAGGTGGCGTCCCACATAGCACAACCAGAATGACCCACAACTAGAATATACAACTATGTACTGGGGGACTTTGGGGAGAGGAAGAAGAAGAAGCAGAAGAAGGAGAAGAGGAAAAAGAGATTGGCAACAGATGTTAGTGTAGGTGCCAATCTTAAAATAAATAAACAAATAAAAATAAATGTCAATAAGAATCTGAGTCAGTTCATAGGTTTGAACCAAATTGTCAGTGATTCAAAATGCACAGATCCTAATTGTCTCTCTAAAACCAGGACTATAGGGCAGGTGCTGAGGGGTGAAAATGCGTTTCCTAGCTGTGCTTGAACTTCAAATTATTAGGAAGCCAGGCTCAAACAAGCTTAAACTATGCTAAAAACTTATATTTTCCCCTCAAAAGAAAGTTAAAGGTAGTGTGGCCTGTAGGGCTGGTTGATTGGGCAACTCAAGAACGCCACCAAACACTCAGGTTCTTTCCCTTTCTCCTCTGTTGTCCACAGTGTTAACTTTATCCTGTCTCTTTCTCCAGTGGGAGTGAACGTAGCTCCTTTCAGCCACAGGATAAGCCCCTCCGCTGAGTCTGATGGGGACAACGTTGGTCACACACTCCTGTGGAAATGGCAGCCAGGGGAATATTGTACTCTGATTGGCTTCGGCACTAGCTCCTCAGGCAATACCGGCAAGGAAGATGGGGACAGTATTACTGGCATAGTCAAATCAGAACCTGCCTCTGGAATGAGGGTCACCTCCCAAACCACAGGGCGCTGCGTGGTAGGGGTCAACCAAACTATCCCCCTAACCAGCTTTACCTAGAAGACGTGTAGACATTATTTTTTAATTAGGCTGATACAACCACCATGTCACCTTCAAAAAACAATAACCCATTCAATTTTGAGTCAGGAATTTATAACGTGATTTTAAAAATTGTCTTCTCTCACTTGCTTTATCTAAACTAGTCTTGCAAATTAGCCCAGACCATGCAAACACAAAAGAAATTTAGCTTAGTTTGAGAGAAACCAGGCCATAGGAAAAAAGGGATTTTTTTTCCTAGTTAGGAATTATATTCCTGCACTGTATCTCAAGACAGGGGTCCTCGTCACCAAATGATGTCCCGTAAGTTTAATGTTGATAAATTTGATAAGCTTTGGCCTTGTAACAATTTTAGCCAGATGATATTTTAGGGTAAAAACCTGATGTTTGAGTCCTGCTTCTTCCAGTTTCTACCTGTGTGACCTTCAGCCAGTTACCTACCTGCTCTGTGGCTTACTTTCCTGCACGTAAAATGGAGATTCAAATAGTATCTACCCCTTGGGGTTGATAAGAGGATTAAAATACCTGTAAAGGGCTTACTACAGGGCAGGATGTGGAAACGGGATAGAGCTATTTACTATTATTATCATATTATTATTACTAATGTTTTCTTCTACTTCAAGGTGGTGAGCTGTCTATTGAGGGTGTTTCACGCTAGACAAGATGAATAGAAGTGGAGATATTTTTTAAATGTATTTTCAAGATTGCTATTAAGAGTTTGCTTTTGGCGAAACTGTATTGCATTTTAGATAACTGAAATAAGATCTGTGGGAAACACAAATCTGGAAAGACATATTTCATGCAAAATGATGAAAACTCAACCCTCACTTTGTACGTACCACACAGCTACAAAACTCCTCGGGACACACTTAGGCAAAGTCCCAAAGTGTAAGAAAGAATCTTGTTTGTTTTAAATGGCATCTGTGTGCAATTTTAACTGCCAGTTGATGAATTTAACTGGACTCTGAAAAATACAAAATTATCTGTAGTCTCTCCCTCAACCTATTATACTTTAGAATAATGGTGCTTATGTGATTGTTATTTTTGGAATAACCTTTTAATTTCAAAAATTTTGAAAGGCTATGAGTGGTTTATGTTGTTTACCAATAATATGAATCCAAAAATTATTCTTAATATTGTTAAAGTAGTATTTAATCCAATTAACGATCTAACAGTAAAACAACTAGGACATTTACGTAGGCTCCTTTGTGAAGTTTGTTAGAAGGTTGAGTGAATGAGGCCAAAGTTACAGATTCTATTTAAGTATGACATGGTCTAGTTTGAAAAGCTCTGTTCTGTAACCCGTGCACTTCCACGCAGCCCCCTGGGTCTGCAGGCTTTTGAGGACATAAGAGAGACCAGGCACAGGTGGGAGGGTCCAGCCCACATCTCCCAGCTGTTAGAGAGTAATTCAGAACTGTGTCTTACTGAGGGTGGGGCAGTGGCATTATGAGTATTAATAATCATGACAATTGCAGTTTATTGAGTGCTTGTACATGCTAAACACGTTGATGGATGTTTTACAACATTTATTTAATTTGATTTAATCTTCATAGCAACACAACGAAGGAGGTGTTCTTATCTGCTTTCCGAAGAGGAAGAACGTGAAGCTTGGGGAGTTGCAGAAGCTTGCTCCTCCTCACACAGCTGGGAACTGGTAGCCCCATAGCACTGCTTGTAAGAAACGCTCTGCGGAGAAAGGTCATTGAGGATGGGCCTGCAGGGCATCTGATGGGGCCGCCCAGCTTGCTAACGCGTTGATGTTGCTCTCCAATATTTCTGGAGCTACCCTCCAAAGTTCCAGTTTTCAGACAGCTACATCAAAAGCCAAAAAAAAAACCTCCTTCTGATTTTTTCCTTGGAGGAGGAAGAATGGATACTGATGGAGATTATGATGATAATAATAATAATAGGTATTACTGGGTACTTACCATAAGCCAAGAACTACTTAAGCACATTGAATTCTCCCAACAACCTCAAGTATGAGATAGATATTATTGTGCTCTCATTCTACGGATGAAGCGAATGAGGATAAAAAGGCTAAATGATTTCCTCTAAGATCACACAACAACCCAAAGGGAGAGCCAGGACTTAAGTAACCTCCATATAAGACCGAAGCCCATGCTCTTACTGGGGTATTATATTGGCAAAAATAAACAGCAAAGAAATGTTTACACAATTTGGTGGATTCATGATAAAAATTGCACCCGACTCCCTATTACTCTATCTAAATTTACCCCCCCCGCCCCATTTAGCGCTCAGAACGATTTATCAATGGTTTCATGGCACAATGCATTATGCTATAATGAAAGCCTCTTGCAAAATCACAAATATTTCCTGGGAGACAAAAATGCAGGGAATGGGGTACCCAAGCTCCTCACATGAAGGGGATGCAGATTTTCATCTATCTTGTTTTTCATCTAATTGCTGAAAAGTCATAATTCTGTTAATACTTCCCTAAGGTACATGTGATCTGCATAAAATGTTTCTATTTACTTCAGCGTGTGTGCATTCAGCCATAAAAACAAAATGGAGAACAATTCAAATTAAATTCATCATTTGTTCAAATACGTGTCTCTTTGGTCACACCTTCTTAATGAACAGTAGCAGGCAAGCAACACCGCTAATAAGCTATTTTAATAGGGTGAAGTAACAGCATGTGAACTGTTACCTCCTGGGAGAGTGAGTGACAGATTCCAGTTCTCATTACTGTGTGGATTAGTCTCAGAGAATTCATTAGTGCCCGATGCGCAGCTCTTCTGAGTGCCCTTAATTTGGAAAAAAAGACAGGAGGCCTATGTGCTCAAGAAACTCTAAAGACAGATGATCTGGAACTGAAGGGTTTTAGGGCAAAGGACTCTCCTGAGAAGATGGTAATTATTCACCTAGTTTCTCAGGCGATTGGTGACAGCTCTCTTCCCTTTCGTCTATGTCAGGAGAAACAACAGAGGGCTACTGGATTTCCCTTCACTGGGGAGGGCGCAGTTTTAATGCGGAATGTTTCAAAGGTACCGTAGAAAGGCACAATTTACCAATAATCCTGATATTTCATTTGTAGGTAACATTTTTAACCCTCTCGACCCAACCACCAAGCAAGCTAGGTATTGACTGATTTAAAAATCCTGCGTGTGTTATTTCTGCGACATGCTGGTAAAGATATTTCTTTGAGCTAGCTTCCTAACAAACACGGTGTTCTGACTTCTGAGCCATTACAGGTGCCCACAGAGCACTGTCTATATACTGCGAAAAAGCTTTCAAACGTGTTTGATTGCAATTCTGAGTAAGAAATAAGTTTTACACACAACTAACGCCCGTCTACAGGTAGGTATTTCATAGGTGAAATTAATGTTTCAGCACATGTGATGCAATCTTATCTGTATTGTTCTAGTTTAATCTCTTCATTTAGTCCATGCTATTCTATTGTAGTCCATACTATTGTTTTAAATGTTGGTTTTTAAAAACATTGATTCTATTTTAAACGTTGATTTTACCACGTACCAAGAAGTCAAGATCTGCAGTTCAAAAAAGAGTAAGAAAGAATCAGGTTTCAGGACAAAGACATTTTTATGTTAATTTTGGTGAGAATAATAATTTCTTTATTGGGGCTGGCCCTGTGGCCGAGTGGTTAAGTTCACGCACCCCGCTGCAGGCGGCCCAGTGTTTCGTTGGTTCGAATCTTGGGCGCGGACATGGCACTGCTCATCAAACCACACTGAGGCAGCGTCCCACATGCCATAACTAGAAGGACCCACAACGAAGAATGCACAACTATGTACTGGGGGGCTTTGGGGAGAAAAAGGAAAAAATAAAATCTTTAAAATAAATAAATAAATAAATAAATAATTTCTGTATTGACTGCTTATTACAGGCCAGTCGTGGAGCCATTGCTCTTCAAAATTTCTTACTTCATTTACTCTCTACAACGAAGATGAAAGTAGGTATTATTCCCCCACTTCTCGCATGAAGAAAATCAAGCTCAGAGAGGCAAAGAAAGTTGTTCCAGTGCACATAGCTGGTCAGTGCCAGAGCTATGATATTGACACACAGTAGGCATGCAGCAAGTCTTGCCTGACTGACTGACTGAGTGAATAAATTATGGTTGAGAATGAGGCCTCAAGCCTACTGACTTTCAGCTATTGGATGTATTGACAATTAATCCTCATTGCAGCATTTCTTTCTGGACCGCAGTCTAACACTATGGCTTTCAACTATCTCAAAACAAAACTAAACAGTTTTTATCTGAAAATGCAAAACAATTCTTTCTTGATTGAGGGGTGATAATAATAATGATAGCAGTAATAATAATAATGCTGATGATGATCGTGGCTGATATTTATTGATTACTTAATATGTGCCAAGCACTACTTGAAGTGTTTTTATGCATATCAATATAAAATAATAGCAGCAGCCCCTGAAGGTTGTTGTGAGGATTAAATTCATCTAATTCTTACGTCAACTCTATGGGGTAAGTACTATTATTATCTCTGTTTAACAGTTGAGGAGACTGAGGCACAGAAAGCTTAAGTGACTTGCCCAAGGACACACAGCTAATAAAATTCAAGAAGTCTGTCACCAGAGCCTAAGCTCCTAGCCTTTCCTCACAATGGTAATTGCTGGAGATCAGCTAAGTTCTTTTATCACTAAAACATGGTTGACACCTTCCAAAGCAAATTCAATAAGAAACGCTAAATGCTTTGATGGAATGAGCCCTCATTATGAGTCATTTAGCTTTCCTAACGTAGTCATGCTTTCTTAACTTTTGAGCATTTTTCTGAGGGCTTGGATATAGCCGATACCACTCAGCATAAATATTGAAAATTAAGATTTCAGAATATTTTACATAGTCATATCTCAGTACTTTATAAAGCTAGCGATAAAACATCCCTTTTAAGAAATTAGCTATGATTTTATTTTTACTAAAATCAAATTAAGAAATATTTGTGTAGTTAACAGCAACTCACTCTGCTAAGATGATGTTGGGGAGACAAAGAAACACATTCTCTAGTATAACCGTGAGTACCTTAGTGGTGGGACACGGCATTGACAGAATTTAAGGGATTAACACCAGAGCTTGAAGAGGAAGCTACAGCCGGGAGCCGGGTTCACAAACTGATGCCATGAGGAAGCAAGAGAGTATAACAAAGAGGGCTGGCCAGGACACAGGTGTGCACTACAGATCCTTCAGGTTACTTTGTAGTGAGACTTTCTCCTCTGGTCCGAAGATTATTTCCTAAATTAGTTGAAGCCTATAAACCCTACCACAGAAGCACAGTGGATGAAACTGCTTAGTGTTTTTGTATTGGAGAAGGCCAGTGCCCCCAGATGCACACAACTTTCCTCTTCTGCCTGGGACCAACACTCAACCACATTTCAAAGCCTCTTGACACTCTGACCAAGGAAATGTGGGTAGAAGCCACGTGCCTGATCTCTAACAACCTCTCTTGGGATCCTCTGCTCTCTCTCTGTTTGCTCATCCACCTGTTGGATGACACCAGGCAATCTTATATTGAAGAGGGAAGCAAATTAGGCCCTCGATCGAGTGAGTGGGGCAGGGCCCCGTGATAGCCTGCATCAGAGAGTGACAAGAGTGAGAAGTGAACTCTTGTTTCGCTAGGCCACTGAGATTTTTATAGCAGCTAACATTGCTGATCCTAACTAAAACAGTGCTGGAGGACGAACACTGGTGCAAATGGCAAGTTTTAAACAAAAGATTATGATTGGGATTTAGTGATGTCAATTGGGAAAATGGTGTGTTATTTGCACGTGGTCTCATCTGCAAAGGTCTTGCTGATCTTAGAGCCATGACTGCTCCCAGAAACCATCTGGCGCAGTAGAACATGTAGTCAGATCCGTTATCTCTCCATTAAATCTTCTGGAACCTGCTGAGGACCTGCTCCCCTCCTCTCAACGAATCAGATGCACCTGGGACTCCTTAAAGACTCACATGCAGTCTGGTAAACTACCCGAGTTCAAATCCTGACTTCAACTCTTAGTAGCTGTGTCATTTGGCAATTTGATTAAAATCTCCGTGCTCATCTTTTTTATCTGATAAATCACTACAATAATAGTACCTCTATCATACGTTGTTTTGAGGATTAAACAAGTTAATCCACATAAAACATTTTAAACAGTGTCTGGCGCATGGGACGTGCTCAATCAATGTTAGTATTGTCAGCATTTTCATTGTAGTATTCGAGTCATTCTCCCTCTCCTGCCTGGTGTGTTAAGATTTATAACTCTTACCTCTTTTCTAGGCAAAGGACCTAGACTTCCTTTTTCTCCACTGTCTAGGGATGTTGGGAGGCAGTAATAAAGCTTTTCTCTATTACAATCCTATGTTTTGAGTTTGCCCCTTCTGTGTTCTCACACACTCAGAAGGAAAGAATCCTTTCTTGGTTTTACTTTCAGACTTACAAAGAAAGAAAATTTCCAAATTCTAATTGGCTTAAAACGCTCACAGACAATAGACAATGACGTGGAGGTGAGGTGTAGGTCCAGTGCATGTGTTGGGCCTCTTTCCCTACAGCTGAAAGGGCATTTTTGGGTGTTTTTGTTTTTGTTTTGTTTTGTTTTGGTGAGGAAAATTGGCCCTGAGCTAACGACTGTTGTCAATCTCCTCTTTCTGCTTGAGGAAGATTTGCCCTGGGCTAACATCTGTGCCAATCCTCCTCTAATTTGTATGTGGGATGCCACCACAGCATGGTTTGATGAGTGGTGTGTAAGTCCCCACCTGGGATCCGAACCCACGAACCCTGGGCTGCTGAAGCAGAGCACACAAACTTAACCACTACGCCACTGGGCCAGCCCTGAAAGGGCATTTTTACAGGTTGACTCTGTGGCCCAAGCCTAACCAGTCTTTGCCATATCTTTGTGTGACTGGATTACGATGGAAAGTTCAAGGCCAGCTTTCCTAGCATGGTTGTAAGGAATGGTTAACTCCATCATGAGCCAAGATTTTGGTTGAGAGGGGGATTTTATAATGAATTTTCACACAAAGACATTCTTAATTTTTTTTTTCCAAATCCCCTGGCAACAGGTAATGATGAATGCTTAGAAGGACATTTTTTTTGCCCTTTCTCTTTCATTGGACACTTCATCATGGTGGCAGCCAGACTCTCTTATGAAGTTAAGAATGTAATTATTGGCCAAAGTGTATCTGTTCTATTTCTTTCCATTTCAAAAGCCAGTTAACTGTCCATAAGTTTAAAAAGAGAACAAATGAGGTAGAAGCAGAGGCCATGAAGGTGACTGAAGGTAACAACAAAGGGAAATGTGTCACCATTGGGATGATGATAATAGCCTCGACCCGCCACACTTCTGTCTGCATTGAGTTCATTGCTCACAGAAGAAGAAAAGAAAGGAAAAGAAAAGAAAAAACGAAAGAATAAGTGCTTACTTGATTTTCAAGGCTTGAGTACAAATCAATATCTATTTGATTTCTTTCATAAATTAAGTCATTAGAGCATTTTATTAGCAATTCATGAGCGATGTGTGTTTAAAAATTAAGAAGAAACTTTGTGACAAAACGTTGTCTTCAATCAGAGAGGAAGAAATATTTTTATTTGGAATAATGCAGTGCTTTTTGTTTGCATTTTCTTCTTTTTTTTTAGTGAAGGGGCAGCAGTGACACTAAAGGAAAATGATGATTCGTAAGACAGTGCATACTGGGAAGCTATGTCAAATCAAAATACATATCTTTCAAAGCTGAAACAAAGCAGTCTTCTCTTTGCCTCATCTTTCTACCTAGTTTTCTGTTTTATACAATTAGATATACTGAATCCAATTGTTCTAAGACTTATTTTATATTAGCTTGAATGTTCTAACTGTACCAACATTATATTCACAAAATATGGGAGACATTTTTCCATTTTTCTTGACCGCCAAGTATCTGAACTCCCTTCATATGTTTGAGGACCTCCTCCCATAAGAAACTAAAAAAAACGCCAGACTCACTTTCCCAAGTTCTCTTGCAGCTGGGTATGGGCACCGACCCCGCCTCCACTAAGCAAGTCACATACGCATATTTTGAATAGAGGGCTATTGATGTAAAGAAGCAGGAGCTTTGGGAAATTCTTTCTAGAGTCAGTGACTATTGCACAAGATCCCATTCCCAGGGCAGCGGTGGCCGTTGCCCCTGTGGATGAATCTCATGTTGGTGGCAACGCTGTCAGCAGTTAAAAGCAATCATGGTGGCAATGTACTGGGGAGGCAGGTTCCACTATTCCATTTGGGACATTGTTTGTGGCTATGTGGACTTTGAGCCTAATATTCCTATGATCTTAGCAAGTCAATGAACAACCCACATCCTATCTTCTTCTTTTTTACTTTTTCCTTTGAATAAGCTTAGATTTACAAAGAGTTGCAAAAATAGTACATAGAGCTTCCATACACCATTTACCCAGCTTCCTCTAACATTAACATCTTACATAATGATGGTACATTTATCCAAAGGAAACATTAACATTGGTACAACACTATTAATTATACTCTGTTGAGGTTGCCTCAGTTTTTCCACTAATGTTTTTTTCTTTCTTTTTTTTAAAGATCGGAACCTGAGTTAACATCTGTTGCCAATCTTATTTTTTTTTTTTCTTCTTCTTCTTCTTCCCAAAGCCCCCCAGTACATAGTTGTATATTCTAGTTGTGGGTCCTTCTAGTTGTGGCATGTGGGATGCTGCCTCAGTGTGGCCTGACGAGCGGTGCCATGTCCGTGCCCAGGATCTGAACTGGTGAAACCCTGGGCCACCGAAGCAGAGTGTGCAAACTTACCCACTTGGCCACGGGGCCAGCCCCTAATGTCCTTCTCTGTTTCAGGATCCAGTTCATGATAACCCACTACATTTACTTGTCATGTCTTCTCCAACCTGTGACAGTTTCTTTCATGACTGTGTCTCTTTCGTGGTAAGGTATTTTGAAAACTCTTCCTCCATTTGTATTTGTCTGCTATTTTCTCATGGTTAGACTGAGCTGATGGATTTGGGGGTAGAAATCCACGGAAAGGAAGTGCCTTCCCAGCGTATCATGTCAGCAGGCACATGATTTCGATCTGTCTCATCACTGCTGATATTAACCACAATCTGTCGGTTAACCTGGTGTCTGCCACGTTTCTCAAATGTCAAGTTACTGTTTTTCCCTTTCTATCGTCTATTCGTTAGAAGCAAGTCACTGAATTCAGCCCACATACAAAAAGGGGGAAATTAAACTCTACTTCCTTGAATTTGTGGACATATGGTAAAACCACCACAGTAATTAATAAATATTTTGAGGAAGATACTTTTGGGCTATGCAAACATCCCATTTCTCCTTAAAGTTTCATGCACTAATTTTAGCATTCGTCACTGGATCTTGCCGACAGCACATATTACTGTGCTGTTCGTTTCTTTCTTCCTTCCTTCCTTTCTTTCTTTCTTTCTTTTTTTTTTTTTTTTTTGAGGAAGATTAGCCCTACACTAACATCTGCTGCCAATCCTCCCCTTTTTGCTGATGAAGACTGGCCCTGCGGTGACGTCTGTGCCCATCTTCCTCTATGTTATGTGTGGGACGCCTGCCACAGCATGGCTTGATAAGTGGCGCGTAGATCTGTACCCAGGATCCAAACTGGCAAACCCTGGGCTGCCAAACCAGAGCACGCGAACTTAACTGCTGTGCCAGCGGGCCGGCCCCTACTGTGCTCTTCTTTCCGATGGTGATCTTCTAGTTCCTTAACTCCAATGTATTAATTGGGATTCTTCCATAAGGAATATTTGTCCCGTCTCCCCATCTATTTATTTATTAATCACTTATTTATATCTGTATGGATTTATGGATATCTATTTTATTCTTTGGCTCATAATCCAATATTACTGTTATTTATCTCATTGCTCAAATTGTTACACCTTTGGGTATGGGAACTCTTTAGGTTGTCTCTTGTGTCCTTTTGACATGCCTGCATCTGGTTTTTAAACAGTTATTATTACTTCTTTACCATCTAATATGAGAAGTCCTAGGATATTACAGTCCTAGGATCAAAAATTCCTTCAAGAAACCCTAGTCTCTTTTAGTGGAGAATGGTATTTAGAGCCCATGAGTACTTGTTTCTATTAAGGGGTCACTATTTCAAGGGCTTCTCAGTAGAAAGATAGAATATATACATATTTCTATGTACATATTTCTATATTTATTTCTGTATCTATTTGTGTATCACTATGTGTAAAATATACATACATATATATAAATATATACATACACATATATATAAATAAATATTTATTTCTGTCTCTTTATATGTATATTTGCAAATATATATTTAAAGCTATATGCTCTATCTATCATCTATCTGTCTATCTATCACCTATCTATCTATATTTAAGCAGACATGAGTTCACCCCGACCTCTCTGACTCTAACCCAGCATGGCAGTTTTCATTCTAGCCTTCACTCCTTTATTTGTAACTTCTTTCTCAGACAGTGAGAAACTGGGCTCTCAATATCACAATGTATTTACTTCTATGTTTAACTCTAACAATATCCATGTGCTAAGAATTGTAAAACTGTATCCCGTGAGAGAGAAATTTACCAACTAGAGCCCAGTTTTAGTGCACAGTTCCTTTTATATTTAACCTTACAGTATCAGCCAAAACACTGTTTGCCAACAATACTCAGGTCAGCTTCTTTCTTCCCCATACCCTTCCGTGAAGTTACTTTATACATTTGTAATACAGTTACAGTCATGGGTCGCTTAACAACAGGGACACACTCTGAGCGATGCGTCATTAGTCAATTTTGTTGTGGTGCTAACAACACAGGATGTACTTACACAAACCTAGATGGTATAGCCTACTACACACCTAGGCTATATGGTACTAATCTCCTGGGTCTACCATGGTATACGCGCATCGTTGACCGAAATGTTGCCATGGGGCCCAGGACTGTAGATTCATTTGTCACACTCTGCACCCCATCCTGAGTTCTCTCAGCATCCGGGTTAATGTTTTTTACATTTGCATACAGGATGCACAGTGAACAGCTCTACGAGCTTTGACAAATGCAGCACAGAGTCATGTATCCAACCCCACAGTGCAATCCCGACCAACTCCATTACCCTGAACTGTCTTGTGCTGTCACCTTGCAGTCCATTTCCCCGTCCCTCCAGAGCCCCTGGACACCACTGATCTATGAACCATTTCTGACTCTTTAGTTTTGCCTTGCCCAGAATGACATATAAATGAAATCACGCTATACGCAGGCTTTATGTATGGCTTCTTTCACTTTTTTTGTTATTAGTGCCATCAAGTCGATTCCAACTCGTAGCGACCCTACGTACAGCAGAGCTGAACTCCGAGTGGTCTTTTTTGTGCCATCCTCTCACCTTCTGATGTAATGCTCCGCTGCTATTGCTATTCACAGGGTTTTCATGGCCTATTTTTTCGGAAGTGGGTGGCCAGGTCCTTCTTCCTAGTGTGCTTAGTCTGGAAGCTCCGCTGAAACCTCCTCACCACGGGTGACCCTGTTGGTATTTGGTGGCATAGCTTTCAGCAACACCCAGCTGCCACAGCATGACAACAACAGATTGGTGGTGTGGTTCCCTGACCAGGAAACGAACCCGGGCAGTGGCAGCAACAGCTCTGAATCTTAACCACTAGACCACAAGGGCTGGCTTCTTTCACTTTACAAAATGCGATTGAGAGTCATACATGCTGTTGTATGAATCAATAGTTGACACAAGCATCCTGCTTTGCAATAGCAAACTGTCTCATGTTCTCTTCTGAAAGCCTGGAGTACAGAAACATTTCATATGCTCAGTATTAGAAAGTTTAGTATTTATTTATTTACGTGTTAAACTCCTCTGGCCCTGACATACCATGGCAAGTCCTGGCAATCCATCAGGGAACAGGAAGGGCAAGATCTCACTCCTCCAGGAACTTCCAATATACTCAGATAACTGCATCAAGACAGGAAAAATATGCGAAAACATGGAAGCATATTGAAGAGCTGCCTCAACCAGTCAGGGCCAGGTCAGACTTCACAAAGGACATGACATCTTGCTGGAGGATGGAGAGAGAGTAGTAAGGAGGAGTTAGAGAGAAGCCACTGAGAGTCGGGGTGGAAACAGTTCCAGGCCATAAGAACTGTACTTCGAAACGCCTATTAGCACTCGAGGAAATGAAGTGCCTACAGAAAAGCAGAAACCTGACATTAGAAGAGGGAATGAAGTGGCAAACATCACAGCAGCCATCAGGAATTGCTGTGAAAGCCATGTTGAAGTATTTGGACTTTATCCAAAGGGGAAACTGCCTGCCTCAAGGTCGAGGTGTCTCTGCAGCCTTCACCTCACACAGTGAGATCATCTCGCCTCCCATTTATCTCCCATTTTTTTAGTGTGAACCACAGGGAAGTAAAATAGTAAATTCTGGAAAACATAGTAATTTTCACTTTCCTATTTTGAGGTTAAAGGGAAGGTAGGAAGCTACTTTAAGTCTCGCTTTACCTCTGTAGACACATACTAGCTTGTCCGAAGAAGAAAATGATCAAGTGTTTGGAATCAGGACTGGAAACATGTTTTCCCTCATGAAGGAAAATCAACAAAAAGCATGATGACCAAAGGTAAGACTGAATAAGATTAATGAGTTCATTGTGCTTCTAATAATAAAGCTTGGCTCAGAGAGCTGGTCTGTTTAGCAAATTTTTTATTTATTTATTTTTTTTACGAAGCCAATTGACAACTCTATGGCCAAACTATGAATGTTTTCACGGTACGTGGCCTGGATGAAAGTCGCAGCTGAGAATGGAGTCTAAGTATCGGATGCAGAGAGTAGATCTCGTTGTGCCTGAAAGGTTTGCTCCTCTTCTTTTGCTTACTGACATGCAATTAACAGCATTAACGATTTAAAAGGGAAAAAAGCATTGCCGAACATCTCTTTCTCTCTTGAAAAAGGTAATTGATGAACATTTCCCTCATTTCAAGAACAGAATCTGATTGGAAGTCCATTGAGTATGCCATACACAGAAGCAATTGGACTGGTAAGTAAAAAAGATACAGTTGACAAAATTTAAAATTTCTATAAGAAATAGTCTTTAAAAAAGGAATGGGAAGATGTTGTAACTCTGGCCAGCAGTTTGGCTGTCTTTCCTCGCCATTGCCATTTGCAATTGTCTACTTATGTGAATGCAGATACGTAAAATATTGTGACACCAAGACAGAAAAGTATATGCTGAACCTGCATAGAGACTCCCCGTCCCTACATCTCCTTCACCAACACCATTTACAGTCCCATATGGCAGGTACTGTTAGTATCCAGATTTTACAGATGAGGAAAATGAGGCCTCAAAAGTTAAACAATTGCCTAGTGTCACACATCTGGTAGGTCCGCGTGAGCCGGGGTTGAAGCAGATCTACTTGATTCCAAGATCTATGGTACTCATGTGCAGTTTGCTATTTTCTTTTCAACCTTGGAATTTAATTTGTCCATCTTTTATTAACATCCACTACACATTCGTAATTTGCTTAACTAGACCTCTAACAAGTTGCATTGAGGCTGTTGCCAGTTTTTTGCTATTATTAAAAAATGCAGGAGTTAAATCTTTATAACTACTTCTTTTCCCATTTGTACAAATGTATTTACAGGATTAATTCCTATGTCCTGTGTAGAGAAAGCATAATATGATTGGCCAATTTTAAAATTTCTACATACTACAATAATGGAAACGTTTAATCTCCTGATAGAAAACTTAATGCTTCATGAGGGCCTTAATTCTTTTAGAAATAGTAAAATGCAGTTTTTCTTTTCTTTGTAGCTATAATCTCTGATTGATCCAAGAGAATATAAAGTCGCCATGAAACCACAGAGCGTCGAAAGAGTGGTACATAGTTTTTAAAAATATGTACAGTCTGGAGCCAGGATGACATGAATTTTAACTTAGGCTCCACCATTTATTAGCAATGTAAACTTGAACATATCATTACTGTTTTCTAAGCCATAGTTTCTTATGTGAAATAGCCTAACCACTAGGTTCTATTGGGCTGTTTTGATCATTATTTAAGAGAACGCATGTTAAGCACTTAGCATAATGCCTGGCACATAGAAAGTGGTCAACAAACATTCATAACTATGACGTGTCTATTAGTTCTGTATATTCGTCTTTTGTGTGTGACACCACTTTTAGTATCCAAATATCCACAAGTTAATATATTATTAATATTTCATTCATTCATTCAACAACACTTGTTGGCCACTTTCTAGGTACTAGGCACTGTTCTAGGTGTTGGGGGTACACTGGGCCCATAGAAAAATGATTCATGCTTAACAGCCATCAAAGTCCTGTAGAAATCAGAATGTTTTAATGTATTTTAACTTAAAAAATAACATTAGTTAAAATAATATCCTCTGAAGCAGAATTTAGGATGTTTAACTATAATTCTAAAGATTTGGTGTTATTTTAAGTTGGTTTTGATACTTTTCTAAAAACGAAAAATGACACCACTGTTTATGGGTCAATGGCTAGTGGGAATTCTTTTTACAGCTGCTTTGTGTCATTTATCTTGATCAGACACTAAATAAGCCATTTTTCGGTAATTTACAAGATCATTGTGTCTTTTATACCCTGGCTCCCAGATCACCAAAGGACACAGTTTAACCTTTATTTTCATCTATCCATGTGGAAAAATAATGTGTAACGGGGTCTCTAAATCCTACATTTCAATTCACTTGCTTTTGAAATATCAGTTGAACAAAAATATCAACTGGTAACAATGTCAGAAAGAGGGAAAATAAGTGTATATTTCACCAGAGATATACAAACATTTTTGAAAATTCAATAATTTAGAATAAAATAGAGATATATTCTTCTTTTCAGTATATTTCTGACCCCTCTGTAGGTCTATGCATTATTATGTACATATATATGGATATATATATACACACAAAATACATTTATATATATGTGTATACATACACATATAAGTGCATATGTGTGTATACATATCCATATATATATTTTTCTTTTTACAACACCAGCAGTGGTATTTAGTGGATAAGTAGCAATCTTATTGTTATTTAAGTCTATGTGTAAGGTTTGGAAAAGTTAGCAAGGGATCAAAGTCTGCCCAGAATGATGTCATAACAAGGTAATATGGAATCTGATTATGTGAAAAGCTGGATATTTACACAAAGAGGTCAGAAACCAGCTGGCTACATATAAACTAAAGAAAAACCAACAAACGTCCTATGACAGTTCTTATTCCTGATCTACTATGGACTTGCAAGCTTTGCACAATTTTTCAAGACCCAGATATTGAGAATGTTTTCTAAGTCAGCACGAATCCACTCAAACATTTTGTGTGGCTTGCTACCCAAATTATCCTGGAGGCAATAAGAAAATGTGTTTATTTTCCCTTTGCATGATATTACTTAAAAATTATAATGTTGTTTAGAAAAACTGTAGCAACATTTTACCTCTATGACTTAGAGAAAACATCCTCTTTGATTCAATAAAACAACTTGGGGCTATTTTTATATGTGTTTCATTTTTATTCTACAGATCAGAACATTTGTTCAAATTGGATTTACAGTGGAAATTCAATTGATCTTTCTGGACTGTTGCCAATATTGGAAGAAAGACTTATCTGAAAAGTTAGCTCTGTGATTGCTCCCCTTCCTTCCTCGCCCCCCTTCTTCTCTCCTTCCTTCCTTCTTTCCTCCTTTCTTATTTCCCTCCTTTCTTTCCTTCTGTTCTCTCTCATTTACTTTTCTTTTTCATGACTCTAAAATATTAACAACCAATATCAAGAGAGATTTATGTAAGTATATAAAGAGTTGGATCACTTACAGGGCAAAAAACATTACTGAATTGTTGAAACTATTTTATCTTTAGTAACTATATTCATTCTCTTCAAAAGATTGAAGATGTATTCTAAACTGAGTAATGCATTACAGGAAGGAGAGGAGGAGCTGGCAATGTGATATTTCAGGATTATTCCTTAAAAATAGAGAAGACCCCACAGTGAGAGAAAATGATGATGACAAACCAAACCTCTCTATACTCAGGACTACTAATAAGAATAGAAATAGGCTGGGATCACACTTCTAAGATTAGACTGAAGATAAGATCTGTTAAATGCTGGAATTATAACTAACTGCTATATTTACTCCATGATATCTTTATTAATTTTTTACTTTTTTTAAACTCTTGATTGCCAATATTATTGCAATACCATCTAACTTTTGTGCGGTTAAAAAGTACTCAATGTTGGTGTATGGAGCCATTCATATTAGAACGGCTAAACACCACAAAAGAAGTCCCTCACAGGTATAATCCAGGGATTTTGCTGATCGTGATGTACATTGGCTTATTTGCTGGACTTTAATATCTGGTGGAATCTAAAAGCTTTGCAGAGCCACAGAGAGATTTTGACATTTACAGGGAAATTTCTTTTCTGAACATGTGGTTTTAATAATCTTGAAGATCTTCTAGCTTAACACTTTCTTGCACTTTTATAGACACTTCATCTGGCCAGTCTTTTAATAAAAGAAAAATGGTTAATGATCCTCTTTCAGCATAATATAGTGTAGCGATGGACCACAGCCTCAACAGCCAAAAGGACAAACACAAGTAGTCATAAAACAATTGTGATGTAATGACCCACTAGTTTGTCGCTGTGACTCATGATACCCAGGCAAGGTCAAGATACAACAGGGTAACACAAAGCTAAAATGTCAACATACACTTGGGCTAGGCAATCCTGTCTAAAGCCTTTCATCTCTTCCTGTGGCCCCCCCGCCTCATTTTCCCCAACACCCACCTCTGCTTCATGGTTCCTTGAAGTTAAAGGAATTTATGAAACAAAATTTGTTCTTTGAAGATAACTAGTTTTTCCACTTCGTGTGCAAGAGGGCTACCTAGTTTTTTCTTTGTCTTGCCAAGACTAGACAGAAGATCCAGACGCTACACAATGATCCACAGGGATGTGCAGCCTTGACTCTCTCGGGAGAACATAGTTGCTCCTTTGGCAGAGGAGGGATTGCAGTGTATGAGTCATTCACTCACAACAAGCCCCAATGGAAGTTTTGTTTTATATTTCTCAAAGTGGAAACAACGATTTTTTTTCATAATCATAACAATATTTTGTACTTCATAAATATCAGAGAATCTAGAAAGGTAAGGCAAGAGGTCTCAATTGTAGCTTTCCTAGCCATTACAACCACTTTGTTGCATACCCTTCTATAATTTTTAATATGCATTCAAAACACACACAGCATGTTACCAAAATAAATACTCCCTTTTTAAATTGTGGTAGAAAACACATAAGATTTACCATTTTAAGTGTACAGTTCTGTTGTGTTAAGTTTATTTACATTGTTCTGAAACAGAGCTCTAGGACTTTGTCATCTCATAGAACTGAAACTCCACATCCACGAAGCAACCGCTCTCCCCCCAGCTCCTCGTAACTACCATTCTAATCTTTATATCTATGAATTTGACTATTTTAGATGCTTCTTATAAGTGGAACCATACAGTATTTGTTTTTTTGTGAATGGTTCATTTCACTTAGCATAATGTCTTCAAGGTTCATCCAGGTTATAGGATGTGAAGGGATTTCCTTCCTTTATAAGGCTGAATGATATTCCATTAATGTATACATGTTTATTCATTCTCCACAGATGGACACTTGGGTTGTGTCTGCCTCTTGGCGATCGTGAATAGTGCTGCTATGAACATGGGTGTGCAGATATTGCTTTTTCATTTAATGGACATTTATATTGTTTATAATTCTTCAAATTATGAACAACATTATAATGAACTTCCATGAACATAAATATTTGTATAAATGATGAATTATTTTCTTAGGAAAATTCCTAGGAGTAGAATTGCGGAGTCAAAGGGTATACTCATGAGGAATAAACCTATATTTCAAAGTGATGTATGTTCCAGATACAGATCAAACATTACAAAATTTCTTATGATCAGAACAATTGTCTTCTTCCCAATCCTGAGCCCACTGCCCAGACAGATCCAGAAGAAATTTTCAGAATTGTTTTTGTTTTCATTCTCCTGATCTCTTACCCCAGCTGTTCTAGATCGCTGGTTCTCAACCATGACTACAGACTAGAACCACCTCAGAAGCTGTCCTGGACCGCATCCCAGACCATTTAAGGCATAATTTCTTAAGGTGGGGCCTGGGCTTTGCCCCTGCTTAAATATTTTTAAAAGCTCCCCAGGCGATTCTATTAATGCATAGCCACACTTGAGAACCACTCTTTTAGAGGAGAGCTGTTCAAACTTTAATGGAACATGAAACACTGATGGATCTTGTTAAAATGCAGATTCCACTTCAATAGGTCTGCAGTGGTGTCACTATTTCTGGTCCGCAGACCACGCTTGTCCTAAAATCCAGGAGCCAGATCATATATGTTTTCCTCTATTTAACTACCTCAGATGAAGATGAGGACTTGCTCACTTGAATTACCCCCTCTCACCTCCTTTTCTCAGTGCTTGTTATACTATTACTTTTAGTTTTACTATCAGTTACTTTTGTAACTTTAGATAATATAACTAAATTCCTGTGTCTTTCTCCAATTTTCACAGTATTTCTTGATCCTCGACCCCTCCAAAAAAGATAACATAATTAGTATTCTATTTTTTCCTCCATCTTTCCTCCCAGAAAAATCTTTGTTCCTTCTTTTGTTAGCTTTACTTTGACGTGCAAATAATCCAAGTAGTTACCATGTCTGTTCTCTCCTGCAACCACAGATTAATCTTCCTCATTAGGTCCCCAGGTCGTCTCTTAAAGTAGAAAACCCACAAACTGATTGGCCAGTGTTAACCCTTTCACGCAAAAGCAGACATACGCCATGCCAAGTGATGCCTTCTCCATGGGCCCTTGTACAGGAATCTGGGCCACTGAAAGAACACTGTTCCTAGCATGAAGACCCATGGATTTCTTAAAACCATAGCATTTCGTTTGCTTCTGATTTTGATCAAGATTTTCTAGTACAGCTTTTCCCCTAGAATTTCTATGACTTTCCATCCCCACCCCTTTTGTTATGTGTCCTACAGTTTTTGTACATTCTAGGCCATATTCACTATTCTACAAACCACACATTGTCCTCTGAAGCCTGTCCCCTGGAGCTTACTGCCCTATTCCGCTCAGGACTGGTTGCTCCCCAGGCCCGTGGTAACCTGGGCCATTCATTCTTTTCCTGGGTCACATCTACTGTTCTCGCCTTCTGGGGTGACTGAAGCACATTCGAGTGACCTTCCAGGAGATGACACATAGGTGACAAACACACTTAGTGCTTGTATCTTTGAAATTATAGAAAATTCTAAGTGGAAAATAATTTTACCTCAGAACTTTAAAGGTACCTTTCTGAGTCTCTCTCCTTTGTGACTTGTGACGTTTTTCTTCCAAGAAGATTTTAGATTGTTCTTTTTAGTTATATTGTTCTGAAATTTCACTACAATGCGACTAGGTGGAGATCTTTTTTCATTCATTGGGTTGGACACTCAGAGGGCCATTTCAAATCCAAGATTCTTCTTCTTTAGCCCTAGTACATTTTTCTTTGATTTGCTTGAACAATTTCAATACTTCTTTGCCTCTTTCTTTCTGAGGTTTTTATTAATGTGCATATAAGCCTTCTCAGTTTGTTCCTCATATTTGCCATCTTTTGCTTTTTGTTTAGCATTTTTGAAGATTTCTTTGATTTTACTTTTCTAGTATCTCAACTAAATTTTTAAGTTTGGCAATTAAATTTCAAATTTCTAAGACTTATTTGTCGTTTTCTCGTTGTTCTATTTCTTGTTTTGTAGATAAAATATTTCCTTGAATCTTTTCGAAAATATTTATATGGATGATTTTTAAAGTTCTTTTTGTTCCCTAAATCATTCAGCTTCCTCCAAGGTTGTTTTTTAGAATTTTGCATTTCTCTTTTTATATTGCTGGTTCTCCTCACATTCTAGTGAGATCTCTGTGTTATTAAGAAAGGAGGCCTGAGTAGTGGGAATAGATGTTTCTGCTTTTGTGTAAACAACACTCTTTTCCTAGAAGGTCTCTCCCTTTCTTCTGGAATTTCTTCTGGGATGGGCCAGGCGGTGTTGATGGGTAAACTCTGATTTAGGCTCAGTGGAGCGGGAGCTGGCTGTCAGGCTGAGCGCCTGCAAAACACACAGATGATAATGGCTTCCCTCTGAGGCACCAACAAATTTAGAAACGTTCTCTTTTCCCAGTTTGTTCAATTTCTTTAGAGAGGAGTCATCAAACGTTTAGCCTGGGGCTAAAATGCCAGCTGCCTGCTCACTGTGTATGCATTGGAGATAGGGGGCTGACCGGAAGAATTCTGAGCATATTCAGACCTTTAAGTAATCTCTCTGTTTTTAGCTCCATCTTTCACTCTCCCCTCTGTTGTGTCTACCGAGTCTGCACCCAAGGCATCTCTGGGGTTCCCTAGGGCAGATTAGTTTTCTCCATCTGCTGAGCTGTCAGAGTCTATTCTAGGCTGACAATTTCTCTGCCCTTGTCTTCTAATGGCTCCTGTTTACTTCCTATATTCCAGGAGTTTATTAAATATCTCACCTTTCATGACTCCCCCATCCCCATTCTCTCTTGCCTGTTGTGCTAGGCACTTCCTTTTAGCTTTTACTTATTCCTCACCACTCCCCTGCTCTGCTCTCTTTCACAGGGAAGTGACCCTGTCAATGACATTTCTGTGCCCACCGGCTTCCACCTAGGCCCAGCCAGTGGAAGCAATGTGGTATACTGCACAGAGAAAAGAGGGGGAAGGCAGGATATTTCTCTCTTTCTGCCTTGGGCAGCATCTCTAGAAGTGGCTGCATTTCTTCCGTCTTGTCCAACACCTTCTGACCCCAAGCAGCCCCTTTCTCTGTGGTTCCAGCTCCTGCCATGCAGTCCTGGCTGCTGGGCTCCAGCAACAACACCTTCTGCTTTGGTCCTTCCAGCCCTCGTGGGCGTAGTAGCATCTAATGCTGCTAATTTATCTGGCTTTTTAGACGTTCCCACACCTTCATAAAGAGTTGCCCATGTTGAGTTCTCTGTATTGAACAATTTGGCTCCATTTTCCTGACTGAATTCTAAGAGATAAGAATATAAAGGAGGTATTCTATTCTATATTTCTATACTTTTAATTCAGTGGGGTTTTGGAGGAAACGGGAGGCCATGAATGTGTTCAGTCTGCCCTCTTGAATTGGAAAATATATGCATTTTGAGGTTTTTGATACATATTGCCAAACGGCTTCCTAGAATGTTTGTATCAAGTTACATTTTTACCAACAGTGTGATAGTGTCCATATCCGGACACCCTCAAAACACGGGGGATTGATACTTCTTTTTAATCATTGCATCCAACCTTTGTATGGGGATCCGATGGAAATTTCAAGTTTTCTTGGCTCAGAAGATCTCATATTTGTGTTGCACTAACAGCTGCAAATGATCTATGAGGAGATAGAGCCAATAGTACTTGCCTAACACTTGATTCAAGATGGCTGGCCAAGTTACTATGGAGCCCAGAATCCCAACAGTATGAGAAAGACACGGAACACAGCTTTTCAAGCGTCTGCTTCTGATATCTAACAGGGAGGAATTATTCTGGCTCTCCAGAAAAGTAAAATTCCCCAAGATAAATAAAATCATTGCAGAGATCCAAATTATTAAAGCATGACTCAGAGAAGAAAGTGTCTCACAAAAGACTGAGTCAAAATCAACTCATAACGTCCCTGCTTCCTAGCTTAGAAATTCACTGGGAAAAGTTGCCACCTGTCTTCACGGGGATCTCACATAGGTTCCCACCTGGAAGACTGAAAATAAAATAAAATAAGAGTATTGGAAGTAAGGAACCTCCGATTTCACGCTATGGAGTGGCGTCATCGTTGCTGCCCTCACCAAAATCATGTGGAAACATCAATCTGGAGTCTTGATTAACCACATCTGGCCATGACTCAGCCCATTTTATGGTGGCTTTGCCCAATATTTATTCTCCTGCTATAATGCTCTCAATATTCATCATCTTATCAACTGCATTCCACCCACCCAAGACCGCCTCTGTGCCTTCTACCTGCATCAAATGCATTGAGATATGCTTTTACATCAACTAATTGGCTGTGTCTAAAGCACAGAATTTACACCCTTTCGCCTCAGTTTCCTTAGCTATCAAATGAGGCTAATTGATCCTGGAACTTCCATCCAGCTCTGAGCAGGAGCTATGATGGTTGGGAAATAGGTGTCCTCAGGAGAGCCATTTAGCCAGATCCTAATAATCACAAAGGGCCTCAAATTTGGCCATTTGATCTCGCCTTCCAGAAAAGTTATTTTATTTTCTACGTGTTTAAAGCACGATTCTAAGTACTTAAAATGTGCTTCAATTTTTGCTACCCCATTATGGCATTTCTTCTTCTTTTTTAATACTCCAGGAGACTCAAAAAATTGAAGTGTCTCAGATCTCTCTTGACAACTGAGAGGGCCGGGCCCTATTATTCAACCAGTCTATTCACTTCCCTCTCACTTTCCCCATGCTCTGTGAACAGGTTATTGTGGGATGGAGAAGAGATTTGGTTTTATGAAGTGACAAATTGGTGTTCTGACTGAACCCAAATGTTTTGGTGACTGATGGGGCGGAACCCAATAATTCTGCCAAGTTAGGATTAGCACCAGCACTACTTCCCCTTCATGGAGATTCAGCCCAAGATCACAGTTAAAGAGAAATAAAGGGAATCCAGTGTGCAAGTGCGCCTCCATTATAGTAATCACCAGCAGTTGTTTTCAAAGCTTCAAAGAAAGAAAAATGGAAAACCTCATCAAACACATTAACACACCATTTGTAATTTGCCTGATGGATGTCTTTGTTGAAAACTATTTCTAATGAGAAGGATGAAAAGCCAAAGTGGTCAACAGATTGGGCCAAATCAGGCAAAAAAAATGTCGCCGGGGCTCTTTGCCACCATCTTCTACACGCATGGTTTCTTACCAGTCTTGTCAGTCATAACCTATTTCTCTGAACCCTCAGAATCAAGGTAAGGTTCACAAATTATTTTACCAAATAACCATTTATCACTTTATACATACAGTTACAAAACTTGTAAAATGCACTAAATATATGTTTACTCTATATCTGAGGGGTTTAGATTTAATCCAGTTAGTTCCCTATTAAAGATGGGACATCAGAGCATTGAGTATGGCTAAAACATTCTGTGTATGTTCCGCTGTTGTTTAAACATAGGTCAAGTTTTGGAAGTCAGTTTGCTTTTCAGTCCACCAGAGTACCGTGTAGAAAATAACTAGTAGGAGTCGACAATGTATGGTGCAGGGTTCCGAAAAACTTGGTGCCTCTTGCCCTCTGCTAACTATGTGGCTCTAGCACACAAACTCATTTGTCTACACAAGATGCCACTTCTAGCTGTCCACTTTTAAATGAAGTCTGTTCTTCTCTCAGCATTCCTCACTGCTCAGAAAATACCCATTCCAACCCAGTCCAGTTCTTTGGTAATGGCTGCGGCAAAAGATAACCGTGCCATCTTTATACGTTTCCAAGATCAAATGTGCTATTTACTCTCAGCCTGAGTAGATACAGGAGTGCGTCCCCTCTGTATTCTAGGCGATGTCCAAAGGCAGCGTGTGTTTTGTGGGTAACAAATGGTACCTTTGTTTTATAAAACTATCTGTTTCTTAAAAGTAAGGAATATTTTTCAAGATTTCTGCAGATATCTTGAAATTCAGAGTCTCAAAGCAAAAACAAAAACAAAAATCACAAAAGATAAACAAAAACAAAATAACTGAAAAATTTTCCATTTAGATATCCACCAACATAGAGATAAAAGGTAAAGGAGCTCACCCTTTCTTCAAGTACATCAAGGTGCATGATTAATGAACACCCACACAGGCAAAGGACTGGTCTTCAGGACAAGGAAGGGCATTCTGTCTGACTGTAGCCTTTGCCATTCTTGGGGAGTACACGAAGCTGAATGATTTTATAAAGCCTGGAGAAAACACCTTCTGGAAAGGACTTTTGCACTTGGGTTAGGCTGTGGCTACTGCCTCTGGCTACCTTATTTGATGCTTAGACAAGAAGCACAGGTGAGCGAGCAGGTCTCATCTGTGAGGAAGTGGACTTCCCAAAAGAGGTGGAGTGGCTGGCTGGAGAGACAAGAGCCAGGCAGCAGGAGAGCCAAGACTGGAAAGTCACCGTTAGTGACTCCAGACCACTTTATCCCACTGTGACGCTCTCTCCACTCCGCTGAAGACAATGTGGCTGGAATTATCCTTCAACGGAGCAGGAGAAATGTTTGCAGGCACTTGGGGAAATGTTTCTGGTCGGCAGTGAGAAACATTCCCTCGTGCGGGTGCTGAATGGGGAAGGGATGGGATTAATTCTTTTTGGCAGTCACATCCTGGAGGGAAAGGGAGAGCCAGAATTATCTCACAGACACATAGAAAGGAACAGCAAGTTTTACACCCACTGGCTCTAAAACGATAGCCAGTTCCCCTTGTGACGTCTGACTGGAGCTGAGTAATGCACTTGAGAAGTTTTGCCAGCCTCTCAGAATGTAATCGTTAACCCCTTCTGCGAATGGCTCCTGTGACATTGTTGCATGGGAAAAATGAGACGCTGCCAGGTTAAAAACATAAAGAAATTCAAACTGTTTTTAGTATTCTTCTTCATATTCAAAGATGCTGGGGCCAATGCTGTTGGTAACCACGTATGCTGGTGTGGTGGAAAGGGCCAAGTCAGAACTTTGTGACTCAGACACGTCTACTCATGGCCATCAAGTCACCCTATTTTGGGTCCTCTTATTCAGGACGCTGGGTGATGAATGGCTTTTCCACCTTGATAAACGACTTCGTGTTCACAGGTTAATATTCCCTGTCTCCTAGCAATCTACCTGCTTTGTGACAGGGCAGAACCTCACAAACTTCGTTCCTGAAGAACTCACGTGGTTTTTGCTGTACCATGAAACCATCAATATCCATGTAATACTTTTCTTTAAATTGACTCACTCTTTCTATTATTTTAAAAGATAATATCACTACTGTAAATGGATAAAGACTACATTATTTGCCTTAAATAGAAGGTTGCTATAAATACATATATAATAAACACAAAGCAATGCACAACTTTAGGTAAACGTTGTTACTGATGCTAAAGGCTCTGACTGTGAGGCCTAGATACCCTCTCTGTTAAAAAGGAAAAAAGAAAAAGGGAGGGAGGGCAGGGGACACTGTAAGGAGTGTTAAATATATGCCAACACCCTAAATGAGGATTTCCTCTTTTGTATGATCAAAAGAATTGAAAGAAAATTGGTAAGGAAATCAATTTTTCATTATGGAACTCAAAAGAATGCCGCTGGGTCACTGTGCCATCTTGTGTTCTGTCTCACTTTGGGAAATATTTCAGTGAAGAGTTTTCATAAAACACGCCTGAATTGGAAAGAGCATTTCTGTCGCTAGTTAGACACTAGTGAGTGAGAGAGAGAATTTGAGACAAGAGTGCATATTGCTTTCCCTCCACAGTCAATTCCATCTAACACTCATTAGGAATTACGTGCTCAGACATTTCAAGTGGCTCATTCTCTTATTGGTGAGGAGAGACAAATACATCTGAAACAAATAACTCCAAAAGAAATCAACATTCAATTAAGGTGCATGTTAACTAAGTTACCAGGGCAGATGATGGCACAGGGCGCCTTTGGGCTCCCCTGTGTGAATAAAGCACAAAATGAGGCTCCTTGTAGGCAGACAAATTAGAAACTGGGGTCACGTCTGGATGGAAACAGCCAGTGGGGCCTAGGGCAGGACGAGCAGAAGCAGGTAGAAGGAAGGCAGGATTTCTGCTTCCACTTTTCCACCCCAGGAAGCACCATCAGTGTTCAAAGGGGGAGAGAAACCTCATTCAGACTCCTCAAAGGTTGGCTCTTGGATGATTGATTTCATTTTCCAAGATCTGATGGTGTTTTATGGGCGTTAGCACACAAGTATCCTCAGAAACAGAGTGAATGAAACAAGTTGAAGCATACTGCAAGTGTTTTAAAGAAGAGATTCGTATTATGCAAATCATTATTAAAATATTAAAGAAAACATTTTGCCTCCAGCTTAAATCATCGTCCAATGGCTTTGTAGATGTTTTCTAGCAAATAAGAATAGCAATAGCTCAACGTTTTTTAAGTATGAGGACTGTATCATGGTAGACATTATACTTTCAATGTCTATAATTTGAGAAAATACGTAATTATCAAAGGCTGCTGTTAATTCAGTGAAGCAAGTAAGTGAATTTGTATTTTATTCATCACCTCATCGATAGACATTGAAAAAATAGTAGTGTATGTGTGTATGTGACACATTATTTATTTAGTCTACTCACACTGAATGTGCATATGGATTTACAGACCCCTCAAAATAAATTCTGCTACCCTCAGGGGTCCAAGACCTACTGGATGGGAATCATGGAGTAGGACAGGCTCATGATTGATGACAATAAGGAGGGCCAGGGGCACATCTGCTGGCCTTCCATCGCTTTTATCATCCTGACCCTCACACTTTCTTCCTGAAACTCTGCACTCTGCTTTGTTTACTGAAAATATTTTCTGTATAAACTTCAACAAGTCGGTTATGACTTCCCACAGTGGAAACATTTTTGTCATGCTAAAAAATGAATTGCACTTTAAATGGAGACTCGTGCAACCGAGAAAGAAGTCATTTTAAAGTCAAGATGCACCAGGTCTTCTACTGCATTTAGTAATACGCCAACCCTCAAGATAGGAGGTGCACACATGGTCGGTCGCTGTGTGACTCTTAACAGCTTTGTGACATACGATTTACTAAGAAATGGAAGCACCAGGATTTCTTGTATCTCAGTTACAGCTGTTTCCCTTTACGTTGTTATCACAAAAGGCCAACAAAATCTACCAGTAAAGTTACTACTTGCTGCACAAAGCATAGCTAAGTAACATTGTAAACTTACTTTCTGGAACTTTAACTCATTTGTCCTGGCACACTGTATCAGAACTTGTGATTCAAAATGTGCTTGCGGACTTCTGCCCAATTGTGCTTTCCTTCTTTTGGGTCTGCCTTTTGTGTGACTCTAGGACAGTTCTGACTTTCTTACACCAGTTTCTTGAATCTTTTATGTTCATGTTCTGCAGTCATGCCCTCTCCTTCCTGTGTCAATAATGTCTTTCTCTTATCACGGTACAACTTTCCAATAACCTTGTCTACATTTGCTCTCCACATGTACTTATGTCTTAGCCTGTTTCAACCCACTCCGCTCTGGCTTCTGCCTCAGCTACTCTACTGAAAGTGCCACTGCCATGGCCACAAACCACTTCCCCATGCACTCAAAGGTCACTTTTGGTTCTTAGCTCTCTTGCTCTCTCAGATGCATCTGACATGTTGACACTCCTTCTTTAAATACTTTCTTAAGTTTGTTTCCATTATACTCATTCATTTATTCATTGAGGAAGACTTGCTCTGGGTACAAAGATTAGAACAGAGAAAAAGAAAGACTCTTGTCTTGATGAATGACAGTGTCAGAGAGACAGAGAAGCAAAGATGCAGTTACCATAGAGTGTGCTAAATGTTATGGTGGGGAAAATATGGTGTTCAGACAGGACCTATGAGGAATGCCTAATCAGGATTTAGAAGGTCAGGGAAAGCCTCCTGAGGAAACAACACATAATCCAAGACTTGAAAGACAAACAGGAGTTAGCTAGAGAATGGAGGGAGCACAGTGAGAAAGGGAAGCCAAGACAAAGGGAAGAGCAGATGCAAGGCCTTGGAAGGGAAGAGAGATCATGGAGAGACGGAGTAGGTTAGTGCCAATCAAATGGAGGGTGTTTTGGGGGAAAGGGTAACCAAGGAGAGAATGATAAAAATGTCACTGGAGTGAGGAAGCATCATATCATGATAGGCCTTGTAAGACAATTTAGGAAGATTAAACTCTTATTGAAGGCAGCAGGGAACCACTGAAGAATGTGGAGCTGAAAAATGATGGAAGTGGGAGAAAGGATTAGAAGGGGGCAAGGCTAGAGGAAGGAAGACTTGCTGGGATTCTGTGACATTGACTCAGGAAACAGATGGTGGTATAGTGGGGCTAGACAGAACTGGCCATCACAGAGGAAGAAACAACAACATTTGGTGATTGGTTGGGCCCAGGATGGTGGACGATGTCTAGTTGGGGAGATGGAAGAGTCAGTAATAACAACTATGATAAGGTTGATGCTTTCACCAGTTTGGAAAGCACCCAAGTAGAACAAGATGTGGCTAAAGGTGGAAGGCAGATTATGAGTTCAATTGGAGCTTGTTGACTTTCTTCAAAAGCAGAGACTCACTTGGACAGGCAGTGGGGACCCTGAAAGGTACTGGCTCTCCTCTGTCTCTCTCAGAGATACATAAAGAGGAAATAGTGATGATTTCTCTGTTCCTGGGAGCCCTTTTAGGGGGCATGTCTGAGTGACCCATAATACAAGATGCGGAGAGTGGAGTGACATGCTTCTAGGGGAGGATATATCTTTCTTCCTAGCAGGAGGACATATCCCACGACAGACAGAAGCCACAGCTCAAGATCCATGGCTCTGAGAATTGAGGTATCAGAGAATCTGCCACAAGAATCAGACACTCAGTGCCAAAGGTCACAGGATCTCATTACCAAAACACATTGCCTTAAAACAATATGCTTTAGGAGGCCTCAGTGGTCATGGGGGTAAGGAATTTAGGGGGAGCAGAAGTAGCTCTGAAATGGCTAAAACCTGAGTTGGGGGCACTTGTCCTTTTCAGGATGCTGGCAAGGTCTTGATGATATATCCAGGTTTGGGGTCAGCAAATCAGATCAAATTGAAACGAGTATAGATAGATGAAATATAAGGGAAAAAATATTAGCTTTTTTCATCTTAGCTTTGTTGGCTTGTGTATTTTCTTTTGTATTTTAATGGTGCATACCATTAGCAGTGGAGGTCTCGTTTCTTGCAAGATCATTGCTTTTGCAATCCTATCTGGAGCAATTTGTAAAAAGGGTTATACAAAAAAAATGAGGAACTGTATTTCCGTCACTTTTAAGAAATCATTCAAATTGCTAGATATTTATTTAATGCCAATACATTTCTAACACCCCTAGTTGAAATACTATGCCTCTCTATGCTGTTAGTGGCACAAAAATGAAAGAATTCAAATATTTTGGTCCAAGGGGATGATTTTTCTGTTTTCAACACGAGTTTTCCAGTTTACACTCCCATTACTTATCATTGATCTAGTCCTTTGTATCTCTCTGTACTTTATATACTAACACAACTGGCCTCGTCAAAAGCTATGAATACACCAGTTCAGGGAGTGTATTTTGCTCCACGAAATCTGTTAGGAATTCCCAGAAAATTATATTGAGCATATCTTAAGGGTTGAAATTTCTCCTGCAAGTGAGTAAATTCCCTCTAAGATAAGAACTATGGCAGGAGTCATAAGGGTCAGGGCTCACTGGTGACCTGAATTTCTGTAAGCAGAGCACAGTCGACTTCCCAACAGAGCCTTGCAAAAGGCTGGCCAACTCCCTTCTGCTGTATTAGTCATTGTTAGCCACACTAGGGAGTGATTTAACTCACTTTACAAAAAACGATAGTTCTGCTACCCTCAGGGGGGTGTTCGGTTAGTCACCAGCACCAGTTTTTGTGACCTCTGGCATCACACTCCACCTATCTTTCCTCGTAACAGTTTGGGCTAAAATGGAAGTGGCAGCAGATTAACACTCCAATTCCACACCCTTAATGCGGCTATTCTTGTGCACCAGGCACGTGCTAAACACTGTTTTACATGATTTCATTTAATGCTCAGAACCACCTGTGACGTGGGGTCATTGGCTGCATTTTAGAAATGACAAAACTGAAGTTCAGGGAGAGGAAGACATTTCCCAAGGGTCCCCCAGAACTGGTGTAGTAGAGAAGAGGTCATGGAAATAAGGGTCCACAGGCATGTTTTAAAAACAGTCTGAAGCTCCTGCATTTGCCGTGCAGTCTCCGTGCAGCATCTGAACCAGCTGTATAACTAACTCCGCACGGAATCCAGAACTGCCTGTGTTGTGTGCTCTCACACCGCTAAACGATTGACTAAAAGAACAGCCTGCTGACTGACTACAGAGTCTAAACTCTTACATCAGTAACTCTGAGTTAGATCAGTGAAGGCTGTCAAACTGATCACACGATGAAACAAAAAGTAGACCAGTAAATGTTAACTCTTATCTATCTTTGCCATCAATTTATTAGCTACCTTGTCATTCAGTAGTGTACCAGGACAAGAGACATAGCCGGGTATATTTTGCTAGTGGGAAGAAACAGTTACAAGAGTGAGGACCCATTCAAAAGACCGTGAGAGATGGAGGGGGACACACAGAGAAAAAGCAATTTTTTTCCATAATGAGCTGGTCCCACCTAGCAGAAATTTTTAAAAAAATGACATGGTTCCATTCATTGCAGAGTTTATTTAAAAGGCAACTAATCAGATCTAATTTCTTACAGGCCACTCGAAGAAAACATGAGGCGAGTCTCTTTAGAATTTTTCCTAACGACAGTTCTACAGGTAGAAAAACATTACTGTCTTCATTCTAGCCATAGCTATCATTTCACAATTCAGAAAACATGTTGTGAGAATTCGTTGTACAGCACGAGAACTTTCTGGAATCAAAGCATTAGTATTACCTAATAGATATAGGAAGCCCAGATTATAGAGAAGTAATGTGAATAAACCACAACCACTCAGGAAATCGTACGCAATGGGGTTTCCTGCATCAGACTGTACTTCAAAGCTTTGGGGCACCAAAAGGCAGAAGCTAAGGAATCTGCTATTTTGGTGCTGTGAGTAGTTTTTTGCATCCCAAGAAGTGAAACCTAGAGCAGGCAGCTATTTTTTTTATTCTGGGAAAACCCAATATGCCTTTCAGTTCTGAAAAATAGAAAAAGTAAATACTTTCTGTTCCTGGGGCAGAACTAATAACCTGGAGTCAGACGCTTAAACCCAGAGGCTGAGTCTTCCATTTAGTCACACGAATTGGATACGACCTAACAGAGTTCTCTTCCTCTGCAGACACTTTTTGGGGTGGAGGAGGGCAGAGTCCAGGGCAGAAAACTTTTCTTTTTCTTTATATGGATTTATGCTGCTTTGCAACAGCATATTCTTGTTTATTGTCAGGGAGACCCTCTCCGAGCTCGCAGGCCTGTGATGTGTGTGTGTGTGTGTGTATACATAAATGCAAGTCTTTATGTGTTATTGTTCCCAGATGTCAAGATCTTGGCATCAGAGAATCTGAGGACTGCAGCAAAGTTGGGTATGTCTGAACTCAACTTTTTTTTGAGGAAGATTAGCCTTGAGCTAACATCTACCACCAATCCCTCTCTTTTTGCTGAGGAAGACTGGCCTTGAGCTAACATCCATGCCCATCTTCCTCTACTTTATATGTGGGACACCTATCACAGCATGGCTTGCCAAGCAGTGTGTAGGTCCGCACCCAGGAGCCCAACGGGTGAACCCCGGGCCGCCAGAGTGGAATGTGCGAACTTAACCACTGTGCCACTGGGCTGGCCCCTAAACTTAACATTTTATAAAAAGTTCTTGACTGGGCTTGGTACAGCTTGGACTACTGCAGATGCCCCATACTTGGTATAATAAGTGACTCAATAGCCCCAGTTTTGGAGAAATATACTGATATTGAACCACTTGCCTGCTGAAATATAGATAGGTTAAGGCCGGCTCTGAGGCAGGGTGCGGGGTTTCCCTTGGAGAATTAACACTGTCATCCTGGAAAGAGGCAGATCCTGGGATGTGCACTGACGGCCCAGGAAGCAGGCTTTGGGATGAGGAGAGGAGGGCCTTCTCTTTCCCTTGGGCCCTCATGATGATTGGGCTGGGAGGGGAGACGTGTTAGGGGAGACTCTCACTGAGACGTGTGTGCTGGAGGGTGTGTGTTGAAAAGCGGGCTCCTGCAACATGGCCACCACATGTGATTGGTGACTCCCTATAGGTCTGGCTACTGTACATTAAATTAATCAGTGGGGTGCACTTCCCTTGCATTATTCCTAATCTTTCAGGTTTCCAAGTAGTCAGAGTTGCAGTGTGAAGAAGATGAAGACCGTGGCATGACCACTGAAGTCGGCAACGTGGAGGTCACTGGAGAGCTTGATAAGGACTTATTTAAAGTGACAGCCTGGCTTCTGCTGTGCTGTGGGGAATCGAGAGAAGGCCTGATGTCCACTTTGGGGATGTAGCAGTATGGTGGGGCAGCAGCCTAAGGAAGGTGGTTCTAGGAGGTAAAGGAGTGAGCACTGGCCCATGAAAGGAGCAGAGACTTAAAGTCTGAACCAGATGGTCGGCTGAAATGATAAACAATGGCCAGGATGGACCTACAGAGAGGAGAACTCAAAAGTCACAAAAGATTAAGGCTCAGGTCTTTATTTTGGATATTTAAAGTTAATATGAACATGGGAGTGCAAATATCTCTTCAAGATAGTGATTTTTTGTCCTTTGGATACATATACAGAAGAGGAATTTCTGGATCAGATGGTAGTTCTATTTTTAATTTTTTGAGAAACCTCCACGTTGTTTTCCATAATGGTTGAACCAATTTGCATTCCCACCAACAGTGCACGAGAGCTTCCTTTTCTCCACATCCTCATCAACACTTGTTATCTTTCGACTTTTGGATAATAGCTATTCTAACGGCGTGAGGTGATATCTCATTATGGTTTTGATTAGCTTTTCCCTGATGATTAGTGATGTTGAGCATCTTTTGATGTACCCATTGATGATTTTATGTCTTCTTTAGAAAAAAATGTCTATTCAGATTCTTTACCTACTTTAAAAATCAGGTCATTGGGTCTTCTCTCTCTCTTTTTTTTGTTATTGAGTTATATAAATTCCCTATATATTTTGGACATTAATCCTTTATCAGATATGTGGTTTGCAAATATTTTCTCCCACTCCAGAGGTTTCCTTTCCATTTTGTTGATGATTTCCTTTGCTGTCCAGAAACATTTTAGTTTGATGTAGTCCCACTTGTTTATTTTTGCTTTTGTTGACTGTGCTCTGGTGTCATTTCCAAAAAATCATTGCCAAGCCCGATATGAAGGAGGTATATTGTGCTATATCAAGGCCAATATCAAGAAGGATGTTTTTTTCTAGGAGTTTTACGGTTTTGGGGCTTATGTTTAAATCTTTAATCCACTTTGAGTTGATTTTTGTGTACAGTGTAAGATAAGGTTCAATTTCATTCTTTTGCATGTGGATATCTGGTTTTCCCAATATCATTTATTGATGAGACTATCCTTTCCCCGTTGTGTATTCTTGGCACATTTGTTGAAAATTAGTTCACTGCAGCATTACTATTCACAGTAGCCGAGATGTGGAAACAACCTAAGTGTCCATCAACAGATGAGTGGATAAAAAAATGTGGTGTGTGTGTATATATATATATATATATATAATGGAATATTATTCAGCTTTAAAAATGAAGGGAATCCTGACGTTTGCGACAATATGGATGAAACTGGAGGACATTATTCTAAGTGAAATAAGCCAGATACAGAAAGATAATATTACATGATCTCACTTATATGTGGAATTAAAAAAAAATGTCGAACTCAGAGTGACAGACAGTAGAATGGTGGTTATCATAGGCTAGGGGGTAGGGGAAAAGAGCAGAGAATGATCAGAGGGTTACTTTCAGTTGTAAAAGGAATAAGTTCTAGAGCCCTAATGTGCATCATGGTGACTACAGCTAATGATAATGTACTGGATACTGGAAATTTGCTAAGAGAGTAAATCTCAAGTGTTCTCGACACACACACACACAAAATGATAAGTATGGGAGGCGATGGATATGTTAATTGGTTTGATTGTGGTAATCATTTCACAATGTATGCATACATCAAAACATTACGTTGTACACCTTAAAGATATACAGTTTTTATTTGTCAAAAGTAAATAAATAAAACCAAAAAAAAGTAAACAGGGTTTCATTTTTAGCCTTACATTGACAGGGCTTGGATATATGATTTGCACGTAGAAAGGTAAAACTTGAACACTATCAATGCTAAGAGAGTCTGATATTCTAATTTAGACCAACTTCTCAAGTTAGATTTAGTAAAGGATTTGTTGTAGTAAAATTTTAGTGAGCTCAATCAACAAAACTTTTTATAGCTTATTGTTCTCATAGTTATCATGATACAGGTTTAAATTATTGACTTAAAAAAAAAACTATTGAGCGTCTGTTGTGTACCCAGCATCACTCCAGGCAATGAGATTGGTGGGGAGAACAAAACAGATTGAGTCCCTGTTCTAAGGGTGTTTACAATCTGGTGAGAAGAGACAGTCAATAAACAAACAAATACATTCTATAATATCCCAGGTTCTGATCAGTGATGTGGAAAAATAACTAATCAGGCAAGGGAAATAATAATGTGACAGGCAGAGAAGGAAGGTGCTATTTCACACAGAGTGATCTGGGAAGCCTCCCTAATAACAGGAAATGTGAGCAGAAACACGAAAGAAGTAAAGGAGAGACTATGTGGTTATCTAAAGGGAAGAGCATTCCAGCCAGAGGGAACAGCATGTGTAAAAGCAGGAGATGCTTGGTTTGTTCAAGGCACAGTAATGACATGAGTGTGATTAGAGATGAGAGGGCAGAAGGAGGCAGGGTAGGAGATGAAGTCAGAGAGATGGAGCTGGGGGCCAATCATCAGAGCCTCTTAAACCACGGTAAAGATCTTGGCTTCTACTTGAGTGTGCAGGTATGGCATGGGAGAGGTGAGCAGAGAAGGAACATGATCTGACATTTTAAAATGCTCACTGGCTGATGTGGGAAGAGACTGCAGGGACACTGGTGAGGAGGCTGCTGGGAGAACCCAGGTGAGACAGAAGGTTGGCTTCTTCTAGTTCTGAGGTTGGTAAAAGAAAAGAAAAACAAAAAAAGATCAGATTCTGGGTACATATTGCTTGTAAATTGGATGTAGGTTGTGAGAGAAATAGATGAATCAAGGGTGTTTCTAAAAGTTCCCGGCCTGGACAACTGGCTGAATGGAGTTGACATTTATGAATGGGAAAGACTGGTGACGTGTTTGAGGAGAAAATAAAGGATTTTAATATTAGATTTATCATGTCGATTGGACATTCAAGTAAAGAGGTCAGGAGGCAATAGGCAGCTTTCAGTGTATAAAGTCCTTTAAAGTTATGGACCAGATGAGAGCACTTAAAGAATCAATATAGAGAAGAGATGAGACCCAAGCACAGACCCCTTTATGGAGACGGAGAAATTAGGAGGAAGCAGAAAAAGAGTAAAGAAGGACTTGCCAGTGGAGTAGGAAGAGAATCAAGAGAGAAAGATGAACCAGAGAACAAGAGCTTTAAGTTATCAATGTGGCAATGTGACTAAGAGGAGGATTTAGGAATGACCGCTGACTTTAACAACACGGGGATCCTTTGTGATCTTGATAAGAACTCTGTGGTGGAGTGGTAGATGTGATGGCTTGACTGGAGCGGGTTTCAAGAGAGAATGGGAAATGTGCCTATAGCACAGTTCAGCTGGGACCACGATTTGAAGATTTAGAGATACTCTGAATTAGAATTGTTTATTATTGATGTAGAATAATCACCTATGTTTCAATAAGTCAGCTCACAGTGAGAGTTAGCAGGCCTGTTAAAAAGAGACTCCCCAAGGATGGCACAGTCCCCTCGACATCGTCTGAGGAAGGTGTACCACCAAGGGTAGCAGAAGGCATAAGCTGAGGAGGGATCTACGTAAGGACAGGGGTGCAGGGTTCCATTCAGTTACAATTTGGAGCCTCTTCTAGAAAAGTGGAAAATTCTATTTTATAGTTGTAAGAACTAAGGGAGGACACACAGTAGACCTGTTGACATGGCCGCTGACACTGAGGCCATCAGAAAGACCATCTCAATTATTATTATTTTCTGAAGTTGAAGTTAGTCAAAAGGAATCCATTTACTCACTTTTATTCTATTCAGATTTTTCTTCTTATCTTGGCACTTTGGGATAATATTTCAGAACAAGGCAAGTGGTAGCAAGTCCGGGGATGGAGTTTACTGTTCTTGATACGCACATTTCTCTAGTTTGTGAATTATGGGCCAAAAGTGGCGTGGTAGCTCTGAAAACAAAAGCCAGGCACAAAAAGGTTTGTTTTCACCTTCACGCAGGGCCCTGTGACACTAAGTGTCTCACCCTTCTGGGACTAAGGACACCACGCTTTCCCATAACCTGAAGTAGAAACATTCCACTGTTCTGTTTCTGGAACAGCACAGAACACACACCATGCAAAGCAGTCAGAAAACATTTTACTTGTTTTATCTTCTTTTTCCCTCTTGCTAGTTCCCTTTATTTTCACAGGAGGTGGGATGTGATGACCTAAATTAGGCTTCTCCACATCGAATTCCCAGATTCTGGGACACCAGTTTTACTTTCCCACTTGAAGTTACCCAGAAAGATTCACAGTGAAAGCAGATGGCTGATCAGTGGCAGCGCGGTCTGAAACAATTTGTTCAAATGGGATTTCCACAGCCTTTTGAGCAGACTGATGCCCAGAAGCAAATGTGCAGTACAGTAGATGGTTATTTCCTGAGGTGACAGATCTCCCATCTGATGGCCTCTGGGTGTAAGTCTCATGAACCGTAATGCTTTTAGCACACAATCCGGTAAATGCCCAGCGCAGATTTTACCAAATAAGCCTCCTTCTGCATAGAGGGTTATAAAAGTCAGGCGATTAAAAAAAAATGGTGCTTACCTCTCTTCACTTTTTCTAAGCTTACACCCCTGGGTTTTTGTTAACGTTTAAAAAAGATATTTAAAACTGCACTTCAGCCACCTTGTAAAATGAAAGAGGGCATTGTACAAGCACCAAAGGTACGTCAGTGCTTTTATCAAATTCAGGGGCCGGCTCTGCTGCGCTAATTGGAACCAGGTGTTGAAAATGCAAGACAGGATTTTCAGCTGTTCTTTAATTAAAAGGAATAAAATAAGGACTAAACCTGCCATTTCTTTAGAAGGAGAGGCTGCTGGGTTGTCGTATTAGCAGGACTGATGCACAATCCTGAGCGGGGATGCTGGCACCTGTGTCAGGGCTCCAGGGACATTGCTAGTTGCTTTAATATTTAAGGCGTTATCAACGATTCTGTGATGAGATTTAGCCACACTCATGGAAGGCCGGGTTACAAATGCTTCTCTGATAAGAGGATGAAGGGAAGTGATAGAAAACCTAATCATTTTCAAGTGCACTGGAAGATTGACTCATGAAAGATTTTCTATATTCTTCTAAAGTTCAGTTACTGCAAAAATCATCAGCGAGGTGGAAAAAGTGCCTCCTCGTGCAGTTGCCCACTGAAATCTGTGGAGAAAACGTGGCCAATATGTGCATCTACTAGGAAGACAGTGAGAAACATTATTCCAAGTTTCCTGTTGAAACTTGAAAACAAAATATAATTTGATGTTTTAAAAGTGCTATTTCTGCCACTTTATATTCAGGGGGAAAGGATACTCTATAACTCTCTCAAGCTTCCCTTGGCCACAACCTCTTCTCCCTGTACTCTCCCACAAAATAGGAGCAGGCTGACTCTCCTTCGTGCCCCCTAAGCATCCTGGGCACATCTCTTTCACGGCACTTCCATAGCTCTTGATTGTCTGGGTACAGGTCTGCCTCCTTCTTTGGCCTAGACTTCCAGACACCGTGAGACAGGAGATGTCTTATTCATTTTCATACCCCCAGTGCCTGGCAGAGTGCTTGGCACCAAGTGTTCAGTAAACACCTGATGAATGAATGAAGACATACACATGAGGACTTGTGTTCTTCTAACCATGGTTGAGAACTCTGTGTAAGCCCAAGGTCCCATGTCCGTGGATATAGGCCAAAGGTCAAATTCTTGAGATTAATAAGATTACTGTGACAAACGATAGTGGAAGTGAAAGCACATAGTGGGTTACCATCACAGAAAAAACTTGACATTTGCTGATTGTAGGCAGTTATGAAAGTTATTGATACCACGTCTGACAGGTTAGGGCTATAATGGAAAAGTCAAAGGCAGTCATGCTGTTCAGAAAGGGCAGTATTTTGCATAGAATTCTCAAGAAAATCCTAGTATTATTTTTATTATGTACTTTTTCTCTCTCTGTCTCATCTTCCTTAAATCTAATTCTTGCAGAATATAAATTCTTGTTAAACAAACATGGCATTCAGATGATATGGTATTGAGTACGAAAATCTATCTCCAAGTCAGAAGTAACCATACTTTGAGATTCCACATCATAAGGAAAGATAACCAGTTACAGCCAATATAGAAGAATTGTAATTTTATCTTTTGAGGGAGAATATGAATAAATGAATTAGTGAGTGAATACGTGAGCATACTTAAAGCTCTCGGGTAGATTTTTCTCTTCCCTGATAGCATATGGATAGACACAATGTTTTCCTCTGAAGTTCTTCAGTTTTATACGTCAGTGGCAGATCCACCTCCCTTCTGACAGTCACATTATCTTTTTAGATAGGTCAATACCTTCAATCAGGTCTTGCTTTGCCTGGAAGTTATGCCATCTTTTCAACATGACATTGCATGTATGGTGGGGGGTAGACAGTATTACTTTAACATTTAACACTGGGAAAACATTACATGAAAACATGTTACATGACTATTTGATCAAAACAAGGGACACCCAAAAGAAAGAGATAGCTAAGTGGCTCTGCCTGAGAAAATAATAGGAATTGGAGGAAAGCAGAGAGAGGAAAGAGGGAGGAGAGAGGGAAGGGATGGACAATATGGCAGGAGGCTGGACACAATGGAGACATGTTGCCAATGGGAAATTCATGCAATAGGAAAGCCAGAAGATTTTAAGGAATAGAGTTTTGGTAAAATCAGATATAAATTGCTCATTTTCTTTGAGGTGAAGAGTCTCTCTCTGACCCAAACCTTCAATAAATTCTGCTACATACAGAGATTTCTGAGTGCTTTTGTCACGGAAATCAAAGAACAGGAAGTGAGTTCCATGGCTGGGTTGGCACAGAGCGAATGGAAAAAGAAGAAAATCAGGGTTGATAAGACATCAGTGAGACTGAGAGCCCAGTGGAAGCAGGAATTCAGACAGAAGTGACCGTGGAAATAAATTCCACAGGAATTCAAAAGTCTTGGGAAGAGCATCAGACTTTAGAAAGGATCAGGGATAGGAAACTTGAGCTAATATTTCAAAGAAAGGGTCAATTTAGCTGCTAATCTGGTTGTACATAACTCTGTTGATCCATTATGTGCCAATTTGATAATGCAATAGTGACAATCATGACAAGCGCTTCCATACACACTTCACTTACTGTGTAGCAGGCACTGTGCCAAGTACTTTATCTGCATTATCTTATTTAATTCTCCTTGTGCGGATAAGAAAACTCAAGTTCAGAGAAAACAAGAGTCACACAGTTAACAGCTGGTAGACACAGAGTAGAAACTTGGCTTCATCCGGGCCCCAAATCCATATTTCTAATTCCTGTCTATTACTAGGTTCCAGCCAGAACGCACCTGCTTTTTGTCTCATGTATATACTAAAAGCCACTACAAATGTAAAAATGTCTCTGTATGTTATTCTATGTGAGTAACTGTGTAAGCTATTGTCAAAGTGGCATTATGTAACCAACTATCCCAAATCTCAGTGGCTTTGAGCTGCAAGCAGTTGTTCTCATGGTCACCGTCAGCACAGTTGACTGCAGTTCAGTTTATCTGGATTGGGCTCAGCTGGATGGCTCTTCTAAAGCTCTCAGGGCAGCGAGCTTGGCTCCAGCTTGTGCACTGGGTTCAGTTTTGCTCCATGTCTGATCAGGGGCCCAGGTAGGAGGTGCAGCAGCTACCTGGGGTATGTTCCTCTCACGGCAGAGACTAGAAGCTCCCAAAGGAAAAGGGGAAATATGTAATGCCTCTTAACTCCTAGGCTCAAAACTGGTATATTGTTATTTCATCCATGTTTTATCAGCCAAAGCAAGTCAATGGAGTGATGATGGTGGAGAGTAAATACTTGTTGACAGTAATTTAATCTTCCATGGTAACCTAATTACTCCTCTGCAACCTTAGCTCCTTAGAGAGAGACACTATATTATCTCTCTTAAGGGAGTGGAACAAGATTGCTTCCAATATTATTCAGTAGAGGTTCTAGAAAATTTTACTTGCTTGAATTCCCTAAATGTTTGCAAGGCATAATGACAAAACCACCACTTTTAAGTATACTTCTCTGAACCTCACTACCACCTTCGCACCCCAACAGGGGTCTAGAAGTCTCAAAGTTTTCAATCAGATGATATATGAAGGAGAGAGTGACAGAGAGAACCCTTTGTCATTGCATGAAAATGCTATAACTTGAAAGTAGTCTCTTGACTATTTGATAAGATCAAGAAAAATTACATTGCTTTGGATTCTTTAAAGGATCAATATACATATTATTTTACCAATGGTGGCAACTTTGTGAGATCTCACACTTAAAATTCACTTTTAAATACAATTTATAGTACTGACCCATGTTGCTGAAGATCAGACATTTCATACTATCACTAAAATCTGTCAATGATTTGAAGACATATCTAATGTAGATAAGACCTTAGCTGTATGTAATGGCATTTTAATGAATTTTAAAATTTATATTATGAAATATTATATAAATTTTAATTATAAAAGTGATTTTACTTTCCCATCATATTCAAAAGTTTGTCTATACCAGTCTAGAGTAAAGCTCTTTTGAAATATTCTTTTAATGGTATGTTAACTAGTGACAACTTATTAATTGGAGATAATGAAAATTAACTGAGATTTTTTCTGGAGAATGCATTTGCTTTCCCTTTTAGTTGGGTATCTGGTTGTTTGTTTTCAAGAACCACTCCATTGATAAAACTCCAGGAAAGGGACCAGTGATTTTTAAGGACATGCCTGTGGAACTGGCTCTGAAACACATAAGGATCTGAGGCTACGCCGGGCGCTGGCTACTCTCCCATCAGTCCCAAGGGTCACAGGGCCCCTCTGTTTCTGCAAATCTGCGGCTTTCTGTCTCTTGCAATCATCTTTCTCTGCTAACTTATAGACTGGCTTTTTCAGTGAACCCAGGTCCAGCTGGGCCATGGGGTCACGTTTCTTCTCCAGGTCTAATCAACTTTGGCTGGGGCTGGGAAGTGGGCAGGGTCATGTGGCCTGAAATGAGGCTCCTCTATAGGACATGTCTTGTATACCTCCAAGTCCTCTGGGCTCCACCCAATTCTTTGGCAATCGGTTCGAGGCAGGCTTTGCCCTACTTCAAGCAGGTAAAACCGGCACCTGTGCTCCTCTGGTTTCCAGCTCTAGGGCTTCCCTGAGACTGCAGCTTGGGTTACCTGCAGGCACCTGCTGTGTGTTCACACAGGTGCAACGTGAAGTATGCGGGAGCAATGCTTCCAGGCCACCCATGACCGATGGGAAATAGCACCCCATGGATAAATGCTGTTCCCTTTCACCCTTGGACTTATATTTCTGAGATGCATTTCAGGAGTGCCTCAGAAGATCCTGGTGGGGTGGAGCATCCACCATCCACAGGGCTGGCCGACTTGATGGGGCATCCTTGCACTGGCTTTTCCCCCTTTCCTGTGCTCTGATTCCTGTCCTGCAGTCCTGCTCCCTGGGGTCATATTGCAAACGAATTGCCTGTACTCGAGGCCTCCTCTCAGGCTCGGCTTTGGAGGAGCGCAGAGTAAAACAGATTTCTGGAAGAGTCTTGTATGCGCAGCTTCCAGAAATTTGTCTAATTCGCCTATATTTATTTGACTGGGTATTTTTCAGATAGTAATTAAGTTGGAGACTGTCTCTAAATCAAAAATAAGTGGTTCAGGACTAGCCTATATTCCATTTACTGGAACAGTGGCCACCAAAATTACTCCTGCTCTTAATAGGGACCTCCACTGTCCAGACAGATGCAGAGCTTTACTCTCCCTCTCCTTTCCTACAAAATGAGAGCCCTTGGGGGAAAAGGGGCCCTTATTCAGAAAGTATAATTATCTGCGACATCGTGAGATGAGAGTTTAGGATGAAGGGCCTTCAAAAGAGGGAAGAAAAATCAGCTATGAGTTTTATTCAAATAGAGGGGAGGAAAATCAGAAAGCGAGAACAATAGTGGGTAAATGAGAGGATATGTGGATATTTGAAAGGGAGAAAACGAGTAGAAGGCAGTCTGGAGAATGGTTTAGGTTGAATGGGTAAGAAAGAGCATAGTGTGTTAGCACAGGAGACAGCGATGGTCAGTTATGAAGTGACCATGACTTGTTTGTTGTAATGGATTTTTCAAGGTATCCTTTTCCAGTTATTAATGTACAGAGAAAGCGTCGCTTGTCGGCCTTTTGGTTAAAGCTCAAGTGCAAAAAACAGAGAAAATCATCTTAGGTTAGCTTATAGAACACTAGCAAATGAAATTCGCCCTCCTGAAAAGCATTTTTAGAAGCTGTCAGATCAGCAGCGAAGATTTTTAATTCGGACAATAGCAACAAATGGATGCGTGGGTAGTTCTTTTGTGGTTATATCATTCTCCCTTACCAAATGTGTTAACCACCTAAATTTTGGATTTCCTGATTTATAGGTCAATTCATGAGGCCTTTCATAAATTTAGATGCCAGCTATCTTTCATTTTATTAAAAAATGGATTCTATAAATAATACTGAGTGCAAGAATGAGAGACACAAAAGGATGTGGGTTGGCTGCTCTTCTGGGCAGTATCTATCCGGGGCCCTCTTGAGTGGCCTTCCTCCCCCATTCCCAGCTGTCCAGGCCTCAGGACCTGAAGCTTTCTGGCCCATATCTTCCCAAGGCAGTGTCAGTTAGAACTGTGGAGCTCAATTCTTGTCATGTCTTTACTACATAACTTGGCATCATACTCCTAAACACCTCTGGCCAACATTCCTTCTGGGTGTCGATACCTTCTAACTTCCCTCCTTCATTCTGATGAGTGACAATTACAAACTTGGGCATTAACCCCAGTCCCCCCCCCCCCCCCCCCAGGACCTTCTGCACTCTCCTCTGCTCTGGCAGACAACTCCATCCTCAGCTCACTCTCCCCAAGCCCCACGAATTTCTCTTAACCTCCCAATTGGATCTCTTATCTTCTGCGGATCGTCACCCATAACTTTTAACGTTTTGTTCTTCTCTTTATGCCACTTATCCTACCACTCCTTGATATTACAGTTCATTATATAGTGGTTTTGGGCCCTGATCTCAACCCTCCATCCCATATACTCAGTTCTTTAAAAGCAGGTCTCAAATTTCACTTAGTGGAATATAAACTCCACAGCAACAGAGCACCTGCATTCTTCACTGATGCATCTAGAGCCCAGAACAGAGAGTGGCACAAATGCTTAACAAACATGTAGTGAATGGATGGATTTACCTTTAAATTCTCCACATGGCCTGATTCTATATTTTGTGCATAACTGATCCTTTATAAACATTTGTTGAATCAAACTTATCCATTAAAGGATAACTTAGAGCCGTGTTTGGCTCTAAAACACGGGGTCTAGTATTTTATAAATTTCAGTTATAGGCCACTAAGAAAAACTTTTCTAAAGTAGTTTCCTGACCTTTTAAAACTACAAAATAAAGACATTTCTTTCTGAGATGGACTTCATGTTTCACGAACTTCCCTAATGAGGCCTGAGCCATATCACCTGATGCCAGGGCCAAGAATTGTAAATTTTAAGCTGAACAAAGCTTCAGAAGTGCAATCACCTTGCTTTAGAAGTGAGGGCGACAAGGTAAAGAAAGGCATGCTGCATGATAACTCAATTCTTGTGCCCACATTTCAGCGTTCTTCCACAACAAGCTGTTTAGTTACAGACAATAGAAAAACCACGGCGTGGAATGACAGGATCTGGATATCTTAAAGCCAGATCTGTAGATAGACATATAAAAACAGCCCTTCAATTTCTCCACACTACATATAAAGAGGAAACCAAGATTAAGGGCTTCTTATGCTCTGTACTAACCAGCTGAATCAATCTGACACAAGCAATGCTTGAAAAGATTCACTGCCCTAGAAAAATACAATCAAAATTTTGTAAATATTTAGAATTTTATACATTCTATTGTTACGATTCCTCAGGAAACACTTTCCGTACATCCCTCTCTCACCACTAGTGGGTTAATAATCAAAATTCTGTTTTATTTTTCTTCTCTTTCACTTACAAAATTATATATATATATAAAATATATATGCGTGTGTACATACATGCACACACATACACACATATACACATACAGAGTTGTATACTGATTTTGGTTAGTCTTTTGTGGTCTATTCAGATGAGATAACATTATTTTGAGATTCTGGTAATTTATGTACAAAATCCCTTTGGAAAAATCCAAGGTAAACCTTGGATTATATGAGGTTCATTAGTGAAATTCTATGCGGCTGAGTAAAATTTTATATTTTATATTTTTATATTTCACATATTTATACTTACATTTAAAATTTTTCTTCTTAAGTGGAAGCCACTATGGAAGGAAAAATGCAGCAAAATTTCAACTTAAAATATTTTGTTGTTCCATTGACTTAGTAAAATCCTATTTCTGATATAAACAATAATGTGTGATTTCTTTCTTGTTCTCTCTCTCTGTAGCCAAGCCTATATGCATATACATACGTGTATATATTATTTATAATTAATCACAAAATGTACTTGAGCTTTCTGAACAATTATTTCTTTGTATCAATTCATCTGACTAAATTTCAATCTTTTAATGAGTTTCTTTTCAAAATGGTTTAGTAACTTAAAGATAACATTTGAGTGCCTACTATGTGACAGACATGCATTTATTCATTCAACAAACACTTACTAAGCCTCTATGAATACAGCCCTATTCTAGGTACTGGGAGATAGAGAGAGAGAGCAGATGGCCATGCCTCTGCTATGAGGGGGCTTACTTTCTATGGAGAGACTATGGAGAGAAAAAGAGAAAGAGAGAGTGACATGAAAAAATACTTCTAGACAGTGATATGCACCGTGAAGAACACATTCCAACGGGACAGAGTGACTGGGAGCATGCATATCTTTAAACAGGGTATTTCACGGAAAGCATCTCTGAAGAGGTGACATTTGATTCTAGATCTGAAAGATGAGAAGAAACCCACCGTACGAAGATGAGCCTTCGGCAGGAGGATCAACAGTACAATGGTTCTGAGATCTGGCCGACCTGAGGGACAGTAAGGGGCAAGGTAAGTAAAGAGAAAGGAGCAGGAAGTCAGGGGAGAGAGGCAGGGGCCTGATCCTATAAGACCTTGTAGGCTGTGGTAAGGGGTGTGGACTTGACTCAAAGGGCAATGGATTACCATTGGAGGAGGGTTTTAATCCAGGCAGTGAAATGATCTTATCGAAGATTTTAAAACCCCTTCGTCTGGATTGTAGAGGAGCAGGAGACGAAGCAGGAAGGCCGGTCCGGAGGCAGACACAGCCGACAGAACGAGAGAAGAAGGCAGGGTCGAGCTGCGTTTTGGAGGTAAAAATAATGGATGTGGGAGGGGAGGGAAGCAGAGTCAGCGAGGAGGATTCCTGGGTTTTTAGCTTGAAGAAGTGGGTAAGTAGTAGTGCAGTCTGTTGGATGGGAAGACTAGGGAGGAAACGACGATTGAGATATAATCTAATCTCTGCTTTAGATGTGCTAAAGCATCCAAATAAAAGCATGAACAGACAGACGTACTCAGCCAGATTTTTAAGAACCTCTTTCTATGATAAATTAATGATAAATAATTATATATATTATATACTGTTGAACAAATATCAGAATATAATATATATATTATATACTATCGAAAGAGAACTACTTTAATCTTGGAGATATTAGCCTATAGATGGTTTTTAAAGCCACAGATAACCTAAGGAGCCAATGTGGGTGATGAAGAGAAGGCTGAAGATTAAGCCCAGGGCACTCACATTTAACTGTTAGGCAAGAAGGAATCAGCCAAGAAGTCTAAAAAATGAGTGGCCAGAAAACAAGAGAAATACAAACAGTGCATGTTACTGCAAGAGTCAAGTGAAGAAAATGTTTACTGAGGAGAAGTGATTAACTATGTCAAATGTTGCTGAGAGGCTTAGTAAGATGAGAACGGACCAGCTATGGGATTTAGCGACATGGTGGTCATTGTTAACTCTGAGTAGCAAGGAGGGAACGGATGTTCAAGCAGAGAGAAGTGAAGACAGAATGAGAGGTTAAGAAGTAGGAATAGTGAATACTAAAAAAAAAAAAAGTGCCAGATGTTATTGAGGATAGACAAGTGAATACGACAAGGTCCCTGTCTTCAAAGAAGGCCCTTGTACATGTTAAGATAAATCTTTTATTAACAATCTCTGAAAAGTATTCTTTTTTGGATACAAAAGAGGGCTACATTTATATTAATAAGCACGTTACTATAGGAGCAGGCCTTTATAAAGGAAAAAGTGGAGCTAAATAACATTATTAAGAACACAAAGTCTTCAATACATCAAAAATTTTATTATCAGATTTTCAGGTTGCTTGTGTACAACTAAAAATAGCTTTTATACATCATTCCACAAATTAAAATGCTCAAACATCGTTGTTCAGAATATGACTATTCAAAAAAGCACCATAGACATTTTCTCTGTCCTGTTTCCAAAATCCTCCTAGACAGGATGTTAGACAGCTACCACATATAATATGTGTGAATTGGATAAGATAAATGTGTCCTCCGCAACAAAAAGTCTGAGATTTTATGTAATTATAGTCATGCTGAATGAACAGTTTAGAATAATGTGCCATTGTCATCAAATCATATCTTCATACACGTGTAATCCACTCTGCACAATGGTTTCAACTCGGTGTGTATGTAATTAAATTGTAAGGTGCAGTAATAGCTGCTGCTGAGTTGAAATTTTGCTTTTTCAGTTTAAAGAAATGAATAGAAAGTACAGTCTAGTGAACATCAAAGTACTTTTCTGAGACAGTTAAATCTCATCAAAGAGGTCTTCTGGACTCCTGTTTCTTAGAGTTTCTAAAGACATGTTTTCAGCTGAGCTGTGCTCCTTTCTCAACGCCTCAGGTAGTGGAGGTTCATGCCTAGAGCAAAAAGAAAATCAAGATAATTTTATTTTTAAAAATTCCATATAGAGTAAAAGAATATTAAGAGATACATGAGTGAAACAAAAGTTAAACTCTGTTACAGAATTGGTTTAGAGACTTATTTCCCTCTGCTGACTTAACACAAACACAGATGAAGGGAGTTTAGTTTCTTTAACTGCTTTAGAATTAATTTGTCTCTATTCTGAGCTAACAAAAATTCAACGGCCTACGACAATATTCATAATTAAGGTTGAGAGATGAAATATTCTCTGTGCTGTATTTTTATGCCACGATATAAGGTTTCTCAAGCCATTTCTTTAATAATTTCATCACAGTTTACATTTTCCTTTGGCTCTCTTAAATTCTACCTATTAACATGCACTTTAATCTCCTAACAGCAGGGAGTTCTGATCACACGAATTTCCCTCGTGGTCATTTGATTATCAGCATGTACATAACTAATAACGCCTGCACATTTAGCAGTTGTTGATGAAATGCTGTTGGTCCACACTCATTTACTGAATCTCCATATCCTCATTTAATAACAGTTGTATTCGGCTTCAGGACTGCAGGCACTACATCAACGCACTGATCTCTATTTTTATGTAAATGTTCTCTTTGAGTCCTAGGATAAAAGGCAAGATCACTGATTGTTAACTAGTCTTAAAAACGGTAAGCTGGAGGGTAAAAGAGCTCAACCAGGACAGCTTCGGAACATGTTTATACCCTGGTATAAACCTTGTCAGCGGTTCTCTATGGAACCTAAATAAAATATGCTTAATATTCACGATTAGAGGTGGCTTCAGGGGCAATTATGACTAGGTTGAGTCAACCCAGTAATACTCAGTAATACCCTCATATTTCCAACTTCAAAGGCAGAGGAGGAGCCATGGCAGCTTGGTATAGCTGAAAGAGAATGGGACTTGAAGTCAGGACATAAAGATTTGAATTCAGGTCTATTTCTTATCAGCTCTGTGACTTTAGGCAAGTCATTTAACCTAACGGAACTTCTGTTCTCTCATTTCTAAAACTGAGATAATAATATTTGCCTCAGAGGTAGTCTAAAGACTAAATGAGGTGTTACAAATAAAAATGCTTGTAAATTCCGACAAAACATTTGGAAACTGTTATTAGTAGTTACTAATATTGCATAAACTATAAAAAGAGCTCCCGCTAATAGTGTCTTTAATTTAAAAGAACAGCCCATTAAAAATCCCCAAACATTGAGTATGTTTAGACTATGAGTATTTCAAAAGGCCTGCACTCATTCTTAGCTGCACAGATTCTTAAACATGAAGCCACCACAGGGTCCTCCTTGGCCTCATGACTGCATGCAAATATCCGTTGTCGGCGCCATGAGACCTGGGACAGGTTCTGTCTTATCCTGAGCAAACCAAGTTCAGACAGCATTACCCTCACAGGAATGCCAAGGTGCTAGGCATTAATGCATTGTCAAGATGACAAGTACTACCCCCTGGGAGTTTCAATGTTAAAATCAACAATAAGTATGGAGATAATTACTGTAACATGTAATTAAATATCTAAAAATATATTCCATGGGAGGAGAAAATGATACAGTACAGGATAAAAGTATAATTATTACATGTGTAAGTTTTCAATGTCAACTCCAAACACATTAAACATTTTTCTCTGGCCCTAAATGTCTTAGAGTTGCTTTTTGTCCTCTTAGACAAAATAGAGAATTGAATTATTTCTATTAAAAAGTCAGACACGGAAAAACGTCAGTAATTTTGCTCATAGTCTAGACAATGTACAACCAGAACACAGAGATCTATCAGTTTAGCTAAAAAAAAAGTCAGCACAAGACAAAGGGACTACACTGAAGAGGAAAGTCTGAAGGAAATAGATTCCTGATGCTCCATTTATGATTCTCATCTCCTTCTAAAGTCACGAGGAGCTTAAGAAACAGATTTTGACTCCTTCGTTCTTAGTGCCCAGCACATGTCAGATGCTCAAGTTGTTCAATGAATGGAGGTCACTGTTCTACAGCTTTCCTATCCCTGGTAAGTCAACAGAGTACATTTAGAACTCTCCTTACAACCAAAAAAGAAAAAAATCATTTTTATAAGTAATAAATGTTTACTCTAAGACTTTTTATAAATTCTGAAAAGCATAAAGAGGACAATAAAAATGTACATTATCCTATTTTGCATTATTTGTATTTTCATATGTATTTTTTCAAAAGTGAGATCACTTTCTCTATATAACTTTGCAGCTTGATGATTTTACTCTACAATATATTAGCAATGTCATTGCATGTTGAAAAATATAGATCTATTTATCATTAATTTTTTTTTAAAGATTTAATTTTTTTTTCCTTTTTCTCCCCAAAGCCCCCCAGTACATAGTTGTATATTCTTCGTTGTGGGTCCTTCTAGTTGTGGCATGTGGGACGCTGCCTCAGCGTGGTTTGATGACCAGTGCCATGTCCGCGCCCAGGATTCGAACCAACGAAACACTGGGCCGCCTGCAGCGGAGCGTGCGAACTTAACCACTCGGCCACGGGGCCAGCCCCTATTTATCATTAATTTTAATTTGGATGTATTAACTATCAATCCACTGATGAATATTTGAGTTGGTCCCATTTTTTTTAATGGTCTTACAAACAATACAATAATTAACCTTAGCATATTTATCAAAGTATTTTTTCATGAACACACTTATTCTAAGAATTCATGCTTAGAGGTGAAATTTGAAAGCAAATAACTCACAGAACCTGTATCTAAAGTCTTAATAGAAAGTGAGCTAAATAAGTAATTTGAAACTTGGGAGTTCCTCTCTGTCTACTTAAATTACCACCATTAGTTATGGCCTACTTTAAGTTGTAAATCTACCATGAAGCATTTTTTTTTTTTTAACTTTCCACATTCAGGCTGATTTTTCTTTTCTCTGATGATTTAAAGTAACTAATACCTGCACTCTACATTTCTTTGTTTGTAATTGTGGTAACACTGGTTTATATTATACAGACTTCAGGTGTACATCACTATAATTCGACTTCTGTATACATACATCACGCTCACCACCAAATGTCTAGTTTCCATCCATCACTGTACAATGACTCCCTCTAGCACTCCCTCCCCACCCCACCTTCCCCTCTGGTAACCACCAATCTGTTCTCTGTATCTACGTATTTGTTTGTTGTTGTTATTTTTAATCTTCCACATGAGTGAAATCATACAGTATTTGTCTTTCTCTGTCTGACTTATTTCGCTTAGCATACTACCCTCAAGGTCCATTCATATTGTCAAAAAAGGGTAAGATTTCAACTTTTTTTCTTTTTGGCTGAGTAATATTCCAGTGTGTGTGTTTGTGTGTATATACAAACATATATATCTAAATATATACCACATCTTCTTTATCCATTCATCCATTGATGGTCACTTAGGCTATTTCCATGTCTTGGCTATTGTAAATAATGCTGCATTGAATACAGGGGTGCACATATCTTTTCAAATTAGTGTCTTCATATTCTTTGGATAAATACCCCAATGTGGGATAGCGGGGTCATATAATAGTTCTATTCTTAATTTTTCAAGGAATCTCCATACTGTTTTCCATAGTTGCTGCACCAGTTTGCATTCCCACAGCAGTGTACAAGGGTTCCCTTTTCTCCACAGCCTCTCTGACACTTGTTAAGATTTCTTGTCTTTTTAATAATAGCCATTCTGACAGGTGTGAGGTGATATCTCATTGTGGTTTTGATTTGCATTTCCCTAATAATTAGTGATGCTGAACATCTTTTCATGTGTCTTTAGCCATCTGTACGTACTTTTTGGAAAAATTTCTGTTCATATCCCTTGTGCATTTTTTATATTACAATATACAGCTTTATTCATTTAATCAATATTAAGTATGTTCTATGAACAGCTCACTGTTTTAGGAAAATATAACAAATATGATACAGGTAACACAGAATTCTTGCTTTCAGGAAGCATTCAGTTAAACTTCTTACTTTCTTTACTTTTTTTCAAATTAAAAAACTTAAATTTTTTTCAAATTTTCGTCTTTTCATCCTAAAAATTTTATAAGTAGTTTCAAGGCAAGGATTATGTGATACAAATTTGTTCACAATGATTTAGCCCTTTAGGAATCTCTATAAACATCATATCAATATTTAGGACTCAGGCAGATTTTCAGAGGTTTTTTTTTTTTTTTTTTAATTAACGTTATGATAGATTACAACCTTGTGAGATTTCAGTCGTACATTTTTGTTAGTCATGTTGTGGGTACACCACTTCCCCCTCTGTGCCCTCCCCCCACCCCCCCTTTTCCCTGGTAACCACCGATCAGATCTCCTTATCAATCTACTAATTTCCACCTATGAGTGGAGTCATATAGAGTTCGTCTTTCTCTGACTGGCTTATTTCGCTTAACATAATACCCTCGAGGTCCATCCACGTTGTTGTGAATGGGCCAATTTTGTCTTTTTTTATGGCTGAGTAGTATTCCATTGTGTATATATACCACATCTTCTTTATCCAATCATCAGTTTCTGGGCATGTAGGCTGGTTCCACGTCTTGGCTATTGTAAATAATGCTGCGATGAACATAGGGGTGCAACGGACTCTTGAGATTTCTGATATCAGGTTCTTAGGATAGATACCCAGTAATGGGATGGCTGGGTCATAGGGTATTTCTATTTTTAACTTTTTGAGAAGTCTCCATACTGTTTTCCATAGTGGCTGTACCAGTTTGCATTCCCACCAACAGTGTATGAGGGTTCCTTTTTCTCCACAACCTCTCCAACATTTGTCACTCTTGGTTTTGGATGTTTTTGCCAATCTAACGGGTGTAAGGTGATATCTTAGTGTAGTTTTGATTTGCATTTCCCTGATGATTAGCGATGATGAACATCTTTTCATGTGTCTATTGGCCATATTCATATCTTCTTTTGAGAAATGTCTGTTCATGTCCTCTGCCCATTTTTTGATCGGGTTGTTTGTTTTTTTGTAGTTAAGCAGTGTGAGTTGTTTGTATATTATGGAGATTAACCCTTTGTCGGATAAGTGGCTTGTAAATATTTTTTCCCAATTAGTGAGCTGTTTTTTTGTTTCAATTCTGTTTTCCCTTGCCTTGAAGAAGCTCTTTAGTCTGATGAAGTCCCATTTATTTATTCTTTCTATTGTTTCCCTCAACTGAGGAGTTACAGCGTCCGAAAAGATTCTTTTGAAACTGATGTCAAAGAGTGTACTGCCTATATTTTCTTCCAAAAGACTTATTGTCTCAGGCCTAATCTTTAGGTCTTTGATCCATTTTGAGTTTATTTTGGTGTGTGGTGAAAAAGACTGGTCAATTTTCAATCTTTTGCATGTGGCTGTCCAGTTTTCCCAGCACCATTTGTTGAAGAGACTTTCTTTTCTCCATTGTAGGCCCTCTGCTCCTTTATCAAAGATTAGCTGTCCATAGATTTTCAGAGTTTTTATGAACAACATGGTTCAACAGGATCAGGAGATCTTTACTGCTGCTCCACCACATGAGCTCTCGATCAGGCGAATGCACCTTTCTGGATCTTGGTTTCTTAATTTGTGGAAAGTTAGGGTTTATCAATGACCTTGAGTTCTTTCAGTTCCCAAATTCTGAGACAGTCGTACTCAAACAGTTGAGCACAGACTACTTTGCAAAATACAGGTTCTGAAAAAATATCTGTGGAACAAATGAATGATGTGAATTAAAGAAGAAAGATCAATGACAGATTAAGAAACCACCTTGGTACAGTTAAAGGCTAAAGTATAAGGACTATTTCAAATAAAGAGAATAAAATGAAACTTCTTCAGATGATGACAACCTCACTAAAAGATGGCTTAAATTCTCAACAATATAACTGAAGTTCTAAGTTCTCTTAGCTTGATTTCACACTGCATTAAAACACACACACACAAACACGAAAAAGATTATTACAACTTGATCAAAATTGTACTACCACCATCTAATTAACAATAAATAGTGTAGATCAAAAGTTAAATTTGTCAAAAAATATCTAAAACTAATAGCAACAAATGTTGGAGAGGTTGCGGAGAAAAAGGAACCCTCATACACTGCTGGTGGGAATGCAAACTGGTGCAGCCACTATGGAAAACAGTATGGAGATTCCTCAAAAAACTAAAAATAGAACTACCATACGATCCAGCCATCCCACTACTGGGTATTTATCCAAAGAGCCTGAAGTCAGCAATCCCAAAAGTCCTGTGCACCCCAATGTTTATTGCAGCACTGTTTACAATAGCCAAGACGTGGAAGCAACCTAAGTGCCCATCAACAGACGAATGAATAAAGAAGATGTGGTACATGTATACAATGGAATACTACTCAGCTGCAAAACAGAACAAAATCATTCCATTTGCAATAACGTGGATGGACCTTGAGAGAATTATGTTAAGTGAAATAAGCCAGTAAGAGAAAGATAATCTGTGTATGACTCCACTCATATGAGGAATTTAAAACTATGGACCAAGAACAGTTTAGTGGCTACCAGGGGAAAGGTGGGGTGGGGGGTGGGCACAAAGGGTGAAGTGGTGCACCTACAACATGACTGACAAACATTAATGTACAATTGAAATTTCACAAGATTGTAACCTATCAATAACTCAATAAAAAAAAAAAGTTAAATTTGTCAAAAGAAATATCTCATTCTGAGAAAGTTTCTCTAAAATGTTAGAATGAACGATTGCCTTCTCTTTTAACTTTCTGGGTGTTGAATTACCAACATCTTTTGCATTGGTATTTCCAGCTATTGGCTCATTTTGTATAGACATTTTCTCAGCTGAGTTTAAAATGATATTACCATGGCTGGACTATCAAGATTTTCTTATTTAAAAGGGAAGCATTAGTATTGTTTGGAGTGGATTAGTTGCATTTTATAACATATTCTGAGAATAATATTTCTGAAACATGACAAGGTGCCTATCTGAGCAAAGTGAGAGGTCCAGGAAAATGTGTAATGACCGATGGCACCATGATAGTTGAAAAATCATGCTCATTTGACTATGAAATAAACAATGGTTCTGAAATCAAAAATCAAAAGTCAATGTTTATGTGGCCTAACTATATTTCTACCTGCACAATACACATAAAATTCATTTCTAGGTGAATTAAACGTCTAAATGACAACGGCAAAACTTTAAAGCATTTGGAAGAAAATAAAGGAGAATGTCATTAGGATATTAGAATAGGGAAGTTTTCCTTTTTTAAAGGCAGAAAATGAAACCATAAAGGCAAAAAGTGATAAATTCAGTTATTTTAGAAGTAAGTACTTCTTTTCATCAATAGACACCTTAAATAGACTGAAAAGATGAGTCACAAACTGGGGAGGACACTGTAACATATGCTACTAACAAAGGATTACTATCCAAAGAAATCCTATACTTTAAAAAACCCAACATAATTAAAAAATATATGCCAAAGACTACAGGAACTTCCAAGAAGAGGAAAGAATGGGGGCAAATAAGCATTAGCAACCATTAATAAGTAATTTTACAACAGATTAGCAAAAACTAAAATGTCCAAGAATATCAAAGATCAAGCAGGACATGGAATAACAAGATAAATTACTGCTGGTTGGAGTGTAACCATTGGAAACCACCGTGGATAACAATTTGGCAATAACTGCCAAGGTACACGAAGATGTAAGCACCTATAACTCAGGAATTCCACTCCTAGGCACACACTCTAGAGAAACATTTACGTATGTGTGTCAGGAGATAACACAAATGTTCACAGGTGCAGTGTTTCTAACAGTGAAAAACTAAAAACTACCCATATGTCTTCACAGGAAAATGGGCAAATAAGTCATAGTTTTCACACAATGGACTATGATACAGTTATACACATGCATGAATCTCAAACATAATGTTCACCAAAAGAGCAAGGCATAAAAGAATACACACAATATGATTCTCCTCATTTAAAGTTCAAAAACATGCAAACCTCTGCAGCATTACTCTTTGAACACTGGTGTGTATGTGCGTGTGCGTGTGTGTGTGTGGTGTGTCTATATCTGTGCATGGACTTAATAGTTCTGGATCTTATTTGCTCTTCCATGACAATGTTCTCAGATTTCTGAGTCCTATAACTGTAGTTATGGCGAAGATGGTGACACAGAAGAGGGGCAGGTTTAGTATTAGGCATAAGGGATCCACTTTAGACATACTGGGTGAGTCTGGGTGACTGCAGGGTATCCAAATGGAGAGAGATGTTGAGTCGGTAGATGAGTCTATCAGTGTAGAGCTCAGGAGGGATGTGTGAACTACACATACAGAGACAGAAGTCACTGCCACATCCCTGCCACTAACGGCAAATGAGTGAGTTAAAGAGATTGCCCAGAGAAAGTCAACCAGAGAAAAAACATGGAATCCTGGAGAATATTAAAATGTAGGGCAGACAGCTAGAGAGGAAAAGGAATAAAAGAAGATTGAAAAGGAACGATTTGAGAGCTATGAGAAGTGTTGTCACAGAAGCCAAGGACCAAGTTTATTTTGTGTGCCCACAGCTTGTGCTGTTTCCACTTGCCACTTAAATGCTGGCTTTTTATACAACTTTAACTGATGAATCTGTAAACACAGGTTAGGTAAATTATTTTTACCCGCTATGAATTATCTGGAGTCGAGGAGAATAGCCTGCAAGGATGCTGCTATGCTTTTGATTTATTACAGATAAGAAGAACAGGCAACGTCTTCTTTTGGGAAGAAGGAAGTCTTAAACTCTTGGACTATAGCAGTCACAGCAAAAATCTAGCAAAATGGTCAATTCCTGCGTGGCCACCAAAGCACAGTAAAGTAGCTGCTTCTCTCACATTATTAAAAAAATTATATATCTAAAACTTTGTTTTACTACCAACTTCCCTGTCATCCACCCACGTCATCTCTGACTTTCCCCTGGGATTAGAGTTAAGGTCAGATGTGGGGCGAGGGATGAAGATAGAGGTGAGGTAAGAGCAATCTATAGGGAAAGAATCAGACCTAAGCATTGGCTGGCACATACAATATTTGGTAATAATAAAAGCCAAACATCTACTGGTTTGTTTTTTAGGATGTAGCAAATCAAACCTTTATCAAAATGATCACAAAAAACAGCCAAATGAAAGTATTAGGTACTTGCTACTATTAAATAGCTAGTCAGCTATCATTCGGACCTTAACAGAATTCCCACTATGGAAAAAACTCAATTATAGAAACACCTTCTAAATGGAAAAGTTTTAAATAATGTGCTTAAAGATTTGACATCACCAAAGTCACCACCATATTTTCAAATTAAATCTCAGTATTTAAAAAAAAATTTGTTCTTAAAATAAATGAGAAAAGTGGCTTCAAATTTCTGGTTGACCTTATAAAAACCAAAAGCGTCTCCTAAATAAGTTAACTGACTGAAGTCATGAGGATTCAGCAAAACGAGTGTTGTACATTGTCTGCAAGTTGGTAGGCCCAGACGGCCTTTCACTGGCCTGAGAAAATGAGAGAAAAGAAGTTGAAACTTTCTTTCTGGCAACCAAAATGGCAAATAAAAGAAACTGCATTAGTTATTTTCAATTAAATTCCTAAAGATATCTTTTTCTAATGACTATTACTTTGCTGTTGGAATTTATCAAGAGCAAGAAAATGGACATACACTAGGTAATTCTGAATGAAACAAAGAAAGGAGAATTATGAAGAGTGAATACATTTAATGCTAAAACACACAATGCTTTATAGACTTTGGGAAAGGACAATAATTCTAAAATTTCTCCTGTAAACTTCCTGTAAAATATATAAAAATCTCTAGTTTTATATAATTCAATGTTTAAAGTCACAATCATTAAGATAAATATGTCCATAATTTACAAGGATGCCAAAATTTATGCAGGAATTTCATAATACGAAATTGAAAGATTTTGTCACTGTTACTGCTCTTTATTCAGATAAATAATATTACTCTGGCAATTCACTAGATGGCCAAAATCAAAGTCCATACATGCTTCAAAAGATCAACACCTGAAATGCCCTACATTAAACCCCACTTCTTCCTGCATTCCTTGCAAGTTTTGATATTTGCTACTGTTGATCTATGCCTATAAAAGTAGAAAACTGTCATCTTGGTAGAAAATTATTCTCTACAACTTTAATTTTAAGGCAGGCCATTGCTTATTGCTGCTCGGTGTGCTATAAATGCAGTCTCCCTCACTAGACTAGAAGCTTCTCAAGCGGAGAGACTCTGCTTTATTTGACCTGGTTCATAAATGTCCCAATGATTGCATGTATTAATTAATAAACAAATGACTGAATAAATGAGGTAGCCAGTGTAAACAAGAAGGCTCAATAAAGCCAAGTGACTTGCCCAAAGCCACACAGCCAGTAAGCATGGAAGCCAGCAGGCAGGCAAGTCAACAATGAAGCCAGGACATTAGCCCAGGTTCCCCCGCTCCAAAGCCCATACCCTTCAGGCTACACCAGTGTAGGGGTCACTCATTCTTACTACTAGTCCAGAGGAAGGCAGCTGGGTGTTGTGCAGTGTGTCTCAAAAAGGAGTTCCACGAGACACTCTAAAAAATGAAAGCTGTGGTCCAAAACGTTTGGAAAATATTTATTTTTCTACACTAAGTTCTCTAAGTATTTCATGTGGATATTATGCTTTAAAAGCCATGGAAGTTCTTCCATAAATAAACTTGTTAATTAAATTATTAGGTAAAACAAAAGCAAGGTGCAGAAGAGTGTGTGTAGGAAATTAGAGTGTGTGTATATTTACACACATACATATATATAGGTCTATGTGTGTTTACATGTACATAGAATCACTCTGGGAGGATGTGATGGCCCACTAGAAATGGCCGACTCTGAGGAGAGAACCGTGGGCTGAAGGACAGAGGTACTTTTTTGCTGAATATTCTTTTAAACTGTTGAGATTGTTTTTAAACCTTACACACAGATTATATCTTTTTAAAGTGCTTGAAGAAAAAAAAAAGAGCTTGTTTATCCTAGGTTTTACAAATGAATTTGGCAGCCAAAGCCTCTTTTCTCACTATCTCTTAGCTATTAATATTCCAAGAAACTAGTGTTCTCTGGAACAGGCTGCATTACTTGCTTCTCTGAGAATATAACATCTACTAGCCTGAACCCAAAAACTTAATGGTCCAATGAAGGAAAATAAAAACACAGAAAAAGAAGACAGAACTCTACTTTTGGCTACCAAGAGAAGCGGAGAAAACATGGGCAGACAATAATACCCAACCACGGAGCTGAGCAATCTCTATGGAACCAGGGACCAGGAATGATAGTTTCGCCACAGTGTGGAACCAGCTGTTTTAGTTTCCTGCTGCTGGTGCAACAAATTACCATAACAGAGTGGCTTAAAACAACACAAATTCATTATCTTCCAGTTCTGGGGGTTGGCAGTCTGACCCAGATTTCACTGGGCTAGAATCAAGATGTTGGCAGAGCCGTGCTCCTCTCTGGAGGCTCGACCAGAAAATCTGTTTCCCTGCTTTTTCCAGCTTCCAGAGGCTGCCCCCTCCTCCATCTGCAAAGCCAGCACTTGCTGGTGGACTTCTCACATCCCCTCACTCCGACCTTGCTTCCTTTGTCACATCTCTTTCTCTGACTCTCCTTCAACCTCTCTCTTCTACTTAAGAGTCTTGTGATACACTGGACCCACCTGAATAATCCAGGATAACTTTTAAGGTCAGTTCATTAGCAACCTTAATCCATCTGCAACCTTAATTTCCCTTTGCCATGTGATCTAATATAGTCTCAGATTCCAGGAATTACGACCCCGACATCTTTGTGAGGGAGAAGCATTATTCTGCATACCACTGTAGCCTTAACTTACTTAAGGCTCAATTGTTATTCTAATCTATCAGCTTAAATAGGTTTCAGGATAACTGAATAGAGCAATAGGTTGAGTGAGAGCAGGGCATGCAAAGCCCAGAGCTATAAGAAACCCTCAAGCTGGCTGGAGGAGGCATCTGCAAGGTCTGTGTAATACGACATGAAGCTCAAAAGTACCCATACTGGGTCTTCCTATCTAGAGATGAACTGAAGCAGAGTCACTGAGAGAGGCTGGCAAGTACCATCATCCATCACCTACCTGTTCACTATTTTTTAAGTGCTTATCACAGGTCAGAGACAGCGCTAGATGCCTGGGATACAAAGGGAGCAAACAAACAAGCCAAGATGGAAGTAACAGTGAGTTGCCGAGCGCTCCTAAATATGCGCTCACAGCAGCCTCTGTCTGGGGTAACACAACAGGGAGCTGGCTTTCCCTATGACGGTTCTAAAGAGTCAGGCTGTTAAAGAACCACAGACAATGCCACCCTCATGGGCCTATGACCTGCGCTGGCAGTCACACAGGGCCACAAGCTTAGAAGGGCCTCATCCCTGGCTTAATGCTCTGCTGTCACTGTCTTGAAATTCTTCATAATTTTGAAGAAAAGGGCTCTGTGATTTCATTTTGCACTGGTCCTGCAAGCTACCTTAGTGTGTCCTGACCACACACTTTGAGTGACCTCAGTATACCAGACCTAAACTGATCCTAACTGATTGCTCAGACTTATTCTGGACCAAAAAACAATGGGACTATTTTTTTTCAACCTGTTATGTACTGAAGTTTGGACTGATTCTGTCCTATTCAGAATCTATTTTTTTCTTCTCCCAAAGCCCCCCAGTACATAGTTGTATATTCTTGTTGTAGGTCCTTCTAGTTGTGGCATGTGGGACACCACCTCAGCATGGCTTGATGAGCAATGCTAGGTCCGTGCCCAGGATCCGAACCGGCGAAACCCTGGGCCACCAAAGTGGAGTGCACAAACTTAACCACTCGGCCATGTGCCAGCCCCCAGAATCTAGTTTTGATCTTTAATTAGCACAAACACCTGTAAACCTCCTTTCTAACAATTAAAAAACATCTACTTTTTCTCTTCAGGGAAATAAAATACTTGGTGAATTATTTCACTGCTAATTTTTTTTTTGGCAGCAAATAAATAAAGAAGAATGCCTTTTCCTGGCAAATAAATACCCAGCTCTGTCCTTCTCTCTCCTCCTCTTTTTCTTTTTTAAAGCTCTGCTATCTTTTGTTTTACAGTAAAAGAATTCAGTTTCTTCTCTAATTTACAGATTTTTCCACTATTTTAGTTCATGCCAGTGCACTTTATTCTTAGTGTTCTCAAAATTACCTGGTCTAATTAATTCCTCTGTTCACAAAGCAGTGAACGTGTCATCACTGCCATCCTGTGCTGTGGCCTACGTTATCTCCTCCCTTTTTGATTTGTTGAATATCCTTCCTGAATATTTTTCTAGGCTTTTCATGGTATGGGTGACTAAAGATAATTATGCAGACAGACTTTTTTTTTTGAGGAAGATTAGCCCTGAGCTAACATCTGCTGTAAATCTTCCCTTTTTTTTTTTTTTTTTTTTGTGCTGAGGAAGACTGGCCCTGAGCTAAGATCTGTGCCCATCTTCCTCCACTTTATGTGGGATGCCTGCCATAGCATGGCTTGATAAGTGGTGCATAGGTCTGTGCCTGGGATACAAACCAGAGAACCCTGGGCAGCCAAAGTGGAGCATGGGAACTTAACCGTTATGCCACTGGGCTGGCCCTGGGCAGCCAGACTTTTTAAAGAAAACAGGCTATTTTAGAGTATCACCAACATCATATAACTTTCATATAAATAAAATATCATATAACTGATACATAAAATAAACAAACTAGAAAGTAACTTCACAAAGTTACTCATTCAATTTGGTATTATGGGTGAAAGTAACGAGTGTTACTCCTCAAATTCTAGGAGATATTCTTTCTGTCTGTCATAAAGAAACATGTCAGAAAGGGGTCAGAGGATGGAAGAAGGCAGATGGAAATAATATACAAAATTTTGTGGATTTTGATTTTGAATTAGAAAGATTAAACTTTTCAGTTGATTTCAAAATATAACTAAACTGTAAAGTAAAACCAAATTGTATACGGAGGCAGAATGTTTTTAAAACAAATCACTGTATCTACAATTGGTAGCAATTTACTGTGTAGATATGGGAGCACAGCCATGGAAAATGTAGTCTATACACTCAGAATGACTGGAGAAAGATCTATCTAACCTTTTTGCCCTTGAAAAGTTTATTACATGTACAGTATTATGATTCCAATAAAAGTTCAAATGTCACTACTAAACTTTCATTTACCACTAAAAATATGTGAAGTATCTCAAATGTTATTTAAAAGTCAATCAAATCCACACATAAAGCTATTGACTACAGTTGTGTGCTGTGTTTACATAACTATATTTACTAAGTACACTATATACATTTTCTCATTGTGATTTCTTTATGATTACATAAATTACCATTTTTTTCAAGATTTGTACTGAACTGATGTGTATTTTGAAGAAGCAGAGTAAGTGTGACATATAGTTCTGTTAGCATTAACTGATACAATTTGGTCTCATTTCTTTAAACGTCCTACTGCAATCAATGCCTTAAGAAAATAGAAAAATAGTATTTTTAAATTATTTCTCCAAAATTTATAGTGGAAGAAGCTTTTATGTTAAATTTACATTAACAAATTTAATGAAGTCAATGTTTTGTAAAGGCGTTGGTTTGCTATGCCAAAATGCAGGACTGGCTATAGCATTTAATTACTAAGACAGACAAATTCAGTAAATAATCGATTAACAACTCAAACAACAATTGTTACCTAACTGATCTTATTTTGCTACTATGAGAAAGCTACAGATCTCAGTCTGGATCCTCTGTCATCTGAACTATATAATTATTAACTTTTCTCCTTGCCTTTTATTTTTTCCTCCCTCAGCCCATCTTCCAACTGCTGCTAATTGTCTTTCTACAACACAAGTCTGAGTATTACTTTCCACTCCTCCAAGGCTACAGTTGAAACTCCCTTGGCATAGCGAAAAAAGAGAAAGAAATGATCGTCTGATTTCTAGTTTCATGTCTACCTTTCTGGCTCTAACTAGCCAATGCTTTTGTACACCAAGCTCTTGTCATCCACCAAACACATCATTCTCTCTTCGTCGCCCTACTTTTCCACACAGTTCCCTTAGCTTGAGGACTCTTTCTCTTAACTTCTTTACTTAGCAAGCTCCTACTCATCATTGAAAGCCATATTCAGATGGCACTGCTTCTGGGAAGACTTCCATACTCTCTTAGGCAGAGAAATTAATTATCTCGTATTTTCCAACAGTACGTCCTAAATCAAGCAGGTCTTTGTTCCAGCAACCACTGCTGTGTAACAAACCACCTTAAACTTACTGGCACAAAATAATGACCATTTGATTGTGCTCATACTTTCTGTGAGTCAGGAATTTGGACAGGGCACAGTGGGGATGGCTTGTCTTTATGCCATGGTGTCAGGGCCTTAGCTAGCAATACTGGCAAACTGGGGCTGACACACGGCCGGGAGCTGGAATCCTCTAAAAGCTCAACCACGCATATCTGGTGCTTGGGCTGGGAGCCCACAGAGACGAGGACTGGCTGGTGGAGAGTGTTTGGTGGCCTGGCTTCCTTGCAGCAAGGCAGCCTAGGGTAGTCAGACTTCTTACATCAATGCTTAGGGCTCTAAGCACAAGGTTGCCTTTTCTGACCTAGACTCTGGAAATCACACAGCATCACTTCTGCATTCTACTGTTTATGAATGAGTCAAAAGCCCACCTAGATTTGAGGGGAGGAGAGAGAGAAATCAACTCTCAACGGAAGGAGTATCAACTACAGACTTTAATTCTGCACATCCTTGTCAGTTATATTGTAAGCAACTCCAAAACAGGGACTATGCTGTAGAAGCACTGTTTCATTCTGAATTTGGCACAGTTCCTAGAATGCAGAACTGTGTGTCTGTTGAACTTGACTGAAAAGTCTCTTGTTGAGGGTGTTTGCCTTTTTGCTTCTCCTAGAGTTGAGCGTGGAAACAAACTACGGCTAGTTTCACACATAATTTACACAGAATAAAACCCATCCCAGATCAGAAGGGCAGTAAGATAGGCTTTTTTAGAAATACTATCACATAAAATAAATTTAAACCTTATTTATGGGTTAGCAAGTACATTTTAATTTCTGACAGCATTGCTGGCCAGTAGTTAGCTCACTTTCTATAATGAAGTAACAAATTATTTTTTCCCAGTAGTTTTGATGTTTATTAATTTACCTGCTTACAAGTTCACACTAATACCATTAGTTTATTTATACCCCTCTTTACTGGAATACTTGGAAAGGGAGAGGTGTGTTTAAATGAATGGTGTTTCAATCCTCAGGCTAAAAGCCTCACTAGCAAAAGCTGGTAAGTTTCTAAGTGAACACACAGAACCCAACTACTAGAAGACTCCAGTTGGTTGGATTTTCTGTTAACTTAAGTTTAATTAAATTATTATTATTTAGGAATGTTAGTCAGTTTAAACCTCTTCTATCTGGCTATTGAGAAACAACAAGGAAAAAGTAAGCAATCATACTTTCCTTAATAATGCAAGTAGAAGTTAAAGTTAAATAAACTCTTCAGCTCTACACATCTTTTCTTCTGAGAAGAAATGTGAACCCTATTAGCAATAAGGAATTATCACCATCAATCTCACAATCAATGACCAATCAAGAAGGAGAATCAGATTTCAAAAACCAGAAACCATAAACAGAAATTAAATGTTGAACCAAGAAATTCTAACACTTGTTTGGAATTAGGGAAGCTGTCATCCATAAATTCACATGCAGCCCCAAAAGACAACCATGAAAATTGAACAGGGTATAAACACGCATGGAAAATATTCAGCTGGATTCTCCAGTCTGATCATAATTTCCCTTAAAATATATATTACCTCCTCTCAAAATGTTATTGAGCCTCTATGGATGGGAAAATAGAGAAAACCTTAACTCTTAATTCTCTTAAATTGCCATCTATATAGTGCATTCTTTTACTGCTTTCTGTAAAAACAGCCCCATTTGTTATATTGTAAAAGAAAAAAGATATTTGATATTTCCTATTCTATCACTGGACACTTTTCTATAACTAAGAAATTTGGAAGTGACTAGAAGGAGCCATTAAAAATCCCATTTGTAACAATGTAAGTTTCCAGAAGGCAGGAACCTCGGTTGTCTATGTATAGTTTACCACACACAGGAGATTTACAATTTAGGAAAGAGTTTTTTTTTTTTTTAAAGTATGTTTTGAAACTTAAACTCAGCACACATTTTTCAGAAATGTTATAAACAATAGATTTTCTTAGACCATTCCACAAAGACCATTTAGCCTGTGATATAAACAAACTATTAGAAATAGTCATCATGAGAACTAACAGTCAACACAAATATAAGAACCTGTCTTTCACACATTCTTTGCTTCAACCAATATTTTCTCAATGTCAGGCACTGTGCTGGCCTCTGAGATGAACAAATAAAACATAACTCCAAACCTTGAAAATCTCACAATCTAGTTGAGAAAAAATATATTTAGACAAATATAACATGCTATGATGAAGTGTGTACAAAATATTGATTTATAAGATTAAAAAATATTTTAAGTTCCAAATCTAGATGTCAAGAACACATCTTTCCTTTTTGTAGGCTTATTTGTATTTGCAGATATACATAAAAATTACCGTGTTACACATAAAATGCTATTTGATGTTTACGACATGGTAATTTTTCATAACTTTTGAAGAGCTACTTGGCTGTTAATGATTAAAAGTAACTCTTATTCATAACAGCAATAAGTGTTTTCTTTCCTTGAGCAACTTTTCTTATAAAAAAATGGAATTGATTGCTCTATCAGAACACTGAATATTTAAGGAAAAAGTTTATTTATATTCTTGGGAATTTTATTAAAATAACGATAGACCCTGTTAGAAATCCAGATAAACCCAATCCAAATATCCAACATTTAGGTGAGATGAAGTTAAAAGGTTATTTCCACATCTGGACTGTCCCTTCTAGATCCAAAATTCTAGTATTGTATTTTCAGGATAGAAGAGAATAAGAACTTTTAGGTTTCACCCAAAGTTATGAATCTAAATTTTCCATATTATCTCCTCTCTAACTTATTTTCGGTATTGAGTCATAATCAAACAAATATTCCTTAGGGTGAAATAGTAACTGCTTAAAATAAACATTTCGTAAAAAGAAATAAAGAGTTTCCCTAATCACTTCTTAAGAAGACTAGGGTTTCAAATACAGAAATTCTAAATCCCATATAGATCCCAGTGGATGTAAGCAATAACAAAAATTATTTGTTTTTTGGTATATAAATTAGTATATGTACACTGCAAGACTCAAAGAACCTCAGAAAAATAGAATAAAATAAAGATCATCCTCTGTCCGTTCACCTGTTGATATTTTTGTGTATATCTTCTTTGAATTTATATACAACTATGCAGTCTTTTAAAAATAATTATACTATGAAAAGTACTTTGTATCATATTTCACTTAATAATCCATTGGGGAACACCTTTTTTGCCAATAATGGGTTTACAAAATCACTTTTAATGGCCTCATAGTATTCCATTACATTAAGTACCTTAAAAATTTAACTAATTCTCTACTCACAGACAAAAATTATAAACAACTTAAATGCCTATTGAAATCACATTTCAATGAACATCCTTGAACATACTCCTTCTAGTTACTGTTCTTAAGGCAACAGGGGTATTTAATTCTAATTGAAAATGGGTGACTATAACATTACAGTTCCTGAAAGTTCTTACTCTTAGGAATGTTAAAGGGATAAACACAGCTTACAAGCAACAGAGGAGCATATACACTTTTTAACTACTTGGAAATTAAATTATTTTTTAATGAAAGTTTTCTTTTGAAATGATGTGATTTTTACCACAGGAAGATTAAAGTTCTACAAAGAGATAAAAATGTTAATGGGACACATTAACTGTCCATATAAATCTGGAAAAAAAAAGAAATTAAAACCTGGGAAAGTGAAGACTATTTATTAAAATACTTGCATATTGCCAAAATAGAAAATGATTAGAAATTCTTTAGATTTCTCTTTGAAGACCACTCCCCTTGCTTCCCAGTTTTAATACTACACATTGGAGCTGGACCTCATAAATATCATACACTGACTGCTATTTTTGTTAATTTTTCTTAGGGAAATTAGATTAGGTCATATGACCTATTACAGGAGACAGGTGTTTATGTCTGCTTGTTGAAGTGTGGGCCAAACTCTCTTCCTTCCACATGAAATAAATGGTTATTATAAATTTGGAAACAAGGCAAAGAGGGTTTTTTCACAGGATTCGTGAAGAGTCAGTGTTGACAATGCTTCTGAGCCTGACGTGTAGAGGAAAAGTAAAAGGGCTAAAAAACAAAGGTAAATTACGCATTGAAAGTGTCTTATTCATTGTGATATTGCTATTTTAATTCAAGCACACATGATTATACCCTGATGTCACTCTGCTGCATGTGTAATTGAAGAGAATAATTTAAGAGGGAAAAATATGACTTTTTAAGAAGAGGACCTTGACCTTTCTTGGTGCAAATAAGAATTTCAACCCGAAGTTTTAGATCTTCGCACATAACCTGGAGCTGGCTCTCCATTTTTTCAAATTCAATATTCAAAGTTCCATTGAAAGTATATTTAAAGCTGCTAATTTATCACCGAGAGTAACAGCTAACATTCATTAAATGTTTTCCTTATGCCAGGTACTGTGTTAAGCTCCTCATTCATGTAACTGTCACAATAATCCTATGTCCTGTTATGGTCTCTATTTTCCAGATGAGAAATCAATATCTTAAATATTTGAGCAACTCACCCAAGTTCTCACAATTATAAATAGCCAAGGCAGGAATTGAACCCAGGCCTGCTGGTCTCCTCCATGCTCTTAGCTGATGCCTCTTTCCCTTTTCCCTTGCCCTCAAATGCCCTTCCCTTCATTACTACGTGCCCAATTTCTACCTACTCTTGAGGGCTCAGCTAAAATGCTACATCTCTCATGAAACTTGCCTTGAATTCTACCTCTTTGAAATCTTATATCACTAAAGATTTATTCGAAAATAAAGTAAACTAATTCTGCTCAAAACAACATAGCTTTGTGTGTTACCTGGCTAATTATAATGTGTGAAATCGAAAGCAAGGCCATTTACAGCAAATACTTCTTCAAGACCAAAAGGTGTTTACAGTCAGATTATAAGCTCCATTTTTTCTTAAAGTCATTAACATCACCATCTTGACTGACAAATACTTAGCAAGCATTTGAAAGTGAATTATGCTTTACTGGACACTGTCTGCATAATACTAAATTGACATGGTCACTGCCCTCTTTGAGCTTACAATCAAAAACAGATGTCATGGTATAAACAAACATAAAAAGAGATAAAGGTGCCTACATACATCTGTTCAACAATTGAAATACATTGCATGAAATATTTATGTTATGTTCCAGTCACAGTACAAGTGGTGTGTGTGTGTGTAGAACATTGAAATGTTCACATTCAGGGTCGAGATAAGGATTTTTCAAATGCAGGTTTTGTCTGTATAAGAAAGAAGGCAATAGCTCACATCTGTGCAACTGAGACTTTATTAGAAGAATACAGATGTCAATCAGCACAGAATAACCACAGTACACATGTGAACCAGATGCTTCTATGTAAAATAACCCAGGGTGTTTCGCAGATGAATCACTGAAAGCGTAATTACACATCAGTCCTAGTTTATTAGTAACAGGTCCACTTATGTGGAAGCCATATGGTACTATCCATCCTGAAGTAGTGGAAAATATAAAAATGGGTACTTTGAGATGTTCAAATGTAAACTCTTCTGCTGCTTTGCTATATTATCCTTGTGGAGAGGTAAGTGATAATCATATGTGTTCAGTCAAATGTCTTTGAGACAGATGTCTATTGCTGCCTCTTATGAGAAAAGATTGTGACAATAAAGTTCACGTTATATCTTCTCCTTTTCAAAGGATTTTACTTCAACAGAAAATAAAATGTTTAGTGGCCACACAACTCCTATATTTCCAGTTAATGACTGTTAGGGTAAACGTTCACTTACAATGAGCTCAGTCACACACTATTGTGAATGTTTTCTTTCGCATATAGTTTAAATATTGATTCAATATAGATGGATTCACTGCAGATAAACAAAGCCCATGTAAAAGCTGTCAGGAAGCATCTCTGCTGTACAACACCGATTCTCGGAGCTCCAGGGGTCACTAGTCTGTGTTTCATAAAGCTGTCTACCTATTTATATAATCGATTTGCTTGTTTTCTTCATGTGTCGGAGAACTGTCTGACAAATAGAAATGGAACTCTTTAGTTAACAGCAAAGTCCTTTTAAGAGGACTTTAATTTTCTGCTTCAAAGAGACTCTTTTAAAACAAAGAAAATTGGCATGCCAAAGTCTACTTCTATGGAACACTTAGGTCAGGAAACTACACCGGGAGGGCACACAGCATCAAAGCGTCTCGAGTACTGTACCCAGCTACCCCTGCTGGACTTGAAGGCTGAGGGAGAAGCAGCTGGAAGTATTCTCAAATAACCGAGGCCCTTACGACATAATACTGAGCAGTATATTAACGCTTTAGCCCCAGGGTTTTCTTTCATTTATTGTTTGACTACACAGTCAAAAAATGTCCTGGCAGGTTGATTTGCTACGTCTTCCCCTTTTTCTCCAGGCTTAAAAGGGTTTCTTACCAGCATTAAAGGGAAGAGCCAAACCTGCGACCTAAAATCACTCCTCCATGGTTTCAACAATTTAAAAATAGTTTTATGTAATATTTGGTACATACGATATACATATAATACGTAAATACATATAAGTTATAAAGCATAATAATAAATCAAACTCCTGCAATGCCACCACTTAAGACTACAAAATTACCAATACGGTTACATGCAACACGCTCCTTTCTCCAAGCTGCTCCCCTTGCCTCCTCACAGAAGCACAATCCTATCCTATATTGGGTGTTAATCATTCCTTTGCCTTAAAAAGGAAAGTTTTATTACATATATACAAATTCCTAAATATCTCGTATAAAACCTGTTTTATTTTGGAGCTTTATAAAAGTGGAATCACACTTTTATAAAGCCTTCTGTGACTTGCTTCTTTCACTCAACATTAGGTAACTATGATTCATCTATCTCATTCATTTTCACCACGTATAACATTATATTGTGACTATATACATATATATAGTACAAACAACACTGCTGTGACCATCTTATATAAAATTTTTAGAGCACATATAGTAGAATCTCTCTTTGGTAATATGCCTAGGATTTGAATTTCCAAGTCATACTGTATGTGAATTCTTTTTACAAAACACTGTCAATAGTTTTTCAAAGTGTTCGAACTAATTTCCACTCCCATTAGCAGTGTTTAAGAGTTCCTGTTAATCAATTTCTCTCCAACACTTGATACTGTCAGAACTTTAAGTTTTTGCTAAAATGTTGTTAAATAGTATCTCTCTGCAGCATTTTTAAAAAATTTACTTTTTAGGTTGAAAGAAAAGTTGTAGGAACAGTATTATTTGAAAATAAGTTGCCAATATCATGTCCCTGTTACCTCATTATTTCCGTGAGTACATGGTGAGCATAAATGTCCTTATAAACACTCTCCTACGTAACAAGAAGACGACCATCAAAATCAGCAAATTAACACTCACACATTACTGCCATCTAATCCTCCGTCTCCATTCAGTCTCCCATAGTCCCAATAAAATCCTTTCTAGCAAAAAGCTCCACTTCAAAACCACACGTGATTTTAGTAGTCATATCTCTTTAGTCTTCTTTCTCAGTTCTTCAGTCATTTCTTGAGGTACTTTTGATGATGACTGGCCAGTTAGATGGTAGAATGTACTTAAATTTTCCTGATAGTTCCTCATGGTTTGATTAAAGTTACACACCTCTGGCAGGACTATCACAGAAGTGGACTTATTTCCTTATTACATCCGATCAAGTGGTGTAAGATTTCAGTTTGTACCATTACTGATGCTGTTCACTTTGATCACAAGCTAGTGTCTGCCATGCTTCTCTACTATAAAGTTTCTCTTCCCCCCATTGTCATCAATACATGTTTCATGGAGAATTAATGAAGTTGACCATCTTGTCATACATTTAAAAGATATTTGTGTGTTTTTTCTCTGAAATACCTGCTTAAGTCTTTGGGCCATTTTTCTATTGGGTTGCTTGTCTTTTATTTTATTGACTTAGGAGGAGAATATACATTCTTTGTCAGTTATAAAGGTGGCAAGTATTTTATCTCAGTATGTGGGTTGTCATTTTCTTTATAATGTCTTTTGATGAACAGAAGCTCTTTATTTTAATGTGGTCAGATTTACACATCTTTTCTTCTATGAGTTGCTGTCTTTCAGACTTGTTTAAGAAACTCTTCTCTTCCTCAAGACCTTAAAAATATTCTCATGTGTTTTCTTTCAAAATTTTTAAACTATTGACCTTTATGTTCACATTTTTAATTGATTTGAAATTTATTTTCATGTAGGATTGAGGAGGACAGGAAATTTCATTATTTTTCAAAGAGAAAACCAATTCTCCTAGTTGATTCTTTCCCTAGTGAACTGGATCACCAATTTTGTCACATATAAAATCTACATATAAACATGGGTATAATGTTAGACTCTTCTGTTTAATTTACATAGTTGTCTATGTCAGAGTCAATACTATACTCTACTAATTACTATTCCTATATAACAAGTCATGATATTTGGTAAAGAAATTTTCCCACTTTATTCTTCTTCAGGACTGCATTGGCTATTCTTGGTCTACTGTTCTTCCACATAAATTTCAGAAACAACTTGCCAAAGCCTTATTGGGATTTTGATTACAAATGGAGTGACTCTACAGATAATTTAGAAAGAACTGAAATTTTTATGATACTGAATCTTCCTATCTCTCAAATTTTAAAATTTGCTGCATCTTTTTATAATTTAATCCATGTATGTTTTAAATAACATTTTTTAATCATTTGATGCTGGTATATAGAAATGCAAATGATTTTTGTATTTTTATCACATATTGAGCCACTTTGATAAAATACTTATTAATTCAAAGTATTTACCTGCAGATTCTTTTGGGTTTTCTATGTAGTCAATTATATGAACTGTGAATATTGAAAATTGTCTTTCTTTCCAAGATTTATACATTTTATTTCTTTTTGTGCTCTATATGCACTGGCCAGGCTCTCCAATATAATACTGAATAGAAGTAGTGATCGTGGGAACCTTGGTCTGAAGAAATGCTTCTATCTTTCATGAGTTTTTGTTGGGTACATAAGGAAATACCTATAAATTCTAACTTTCAAAGAAATTTTATTATATCTAAGTGGTGACTTTTATTAAATTTCTATGAATCAATTGATTTAATCATAAGGTTTTTCTCTTTTTATCTATTAATGTGGTATACTATAATTATTCCTTCCTGAAATAAATTAATCTTTTTCATAATATATTTTTTATGCTTAAAAAAATGCATTGCTGGAGTCACCAGAAGTACAGTATTAAGATGGTGGTGTAGACAGACTCAAACTCACCTTCTCCCATGGACACAACAAATTTACAACTACTCTTGGAACAATTACCCCTGAGAAAGAACTGAAAACTGTATAAAAAGAACCCCCACAATGGGGCACAGTGCTGATTGAGGTGGAAGAGGCAGAAATTCCTTCCTGGAGAGAAAAAAGCCATCGTCAAGCCGCGGCACTTCACGGCTGGGAACAATCTTAAGGTATGAAGCCTTCCTTGGAGCAGGGGGAGATCTGAGAAGGGGAGCGTTACCATAGTAAGCAACTTTTGGACTCAGCACAAGTGTCATAACACCTGGCTTTGCTGGCCATTAACTATAATGGGGAATATCCCTAGAAAAGCTATCAGACACAAGGGGAAAAAAGCCTGCCCTTAAAGGGCCCATGCACAAATTCACCCGTTTCAGAAAGCAACCTAAAATCACCAGAAAGAAAGGTGCACAGCTGTTTGGTGAAAAGAGACTCACTTAATAGGCTTTGAGTGTATCTCGGTGAGAGGTGAGACCTCCCTAGGGACTGAGACATTGGCAGCAGCCATTATTGTGACATAGTACAGACATGCTGAAACAGACCCTGGCAGATGCCACTGGAGTTCTTCCCCTGGCCTCTTAGACCAGGGGTCTGCACCACCTGCTGGAGTGCTGATTTAATCCAGTTCAGTCAGGGTAGGTAGCCTGCCCTAGGTATTGGCTCCACCCAACAGTAAGCCCTCAGGCAACTTGTAGACTGCATAACCTCAGCAGCTGGGTCAGTGGGTCTGCCTCTGCAGGGCAGGGTGTGCCTCCTCACTTAACAGAAAAACTGCAACAGGAATGTGCTACTAGACCTTGCAGACAACTGTGCTGGGAATTCCCATGCCCGATAAAGTGTCTGAAGGGTCCATAGCAGCCACATGCAGCTGAGAATTACAACCTGCAGGCCAGGGCAACGGCCTAGCCTCCCTGGGCACCTGCATTAAGAGCAACTCTGCTGTAACAGAAGGGCACATGTAGCCTACACAAGGGACACTCCTGGAACATTTGGAACTGGTGACAAAAGGGAAGCACACTACTGGGCCTCATAAGGTATCTCTACATAAGGCCACTTCTCCAAGACTGGGAGACATAGCTAACCTACCTAATATCATAGATATAAGCACAGAGAAAGAGGCAAAATGAGGAGACAAAGGAATACATTCCAAGTAAGGGAACAGGACAAACCCCAGAGAAAGAACTAAACAAAACAGAGATAACCAAGACCACAGCAAGACACATTAGAATTAAAATGTCAAGTATTAAAGATAAAGAGAGAATCTTAAAGGCCACAAGAGAAAGGCAACAGTTAGTTACACAAAAAGGAAAGCCCATAAGGCTATCAGTGGACTTCTCAGCAGAAACTTTATAGGCTAGAAGGGACTGTCACAATATATTCAAAATGCTGAAAGGAAAAAATCTACAGCCAAGAATACTCTACCCAGCAAGGTTATCATTCAGAATGGAAGGAGAGATAAAGAGTTTCCCAGACAAGCAAAATTAAAGGAGTTTATCACAAAGAAACCAGTCTTACAACAAATGCTAAAGGGACTTATTTAAGTAGGAAAGACCACAAATAGGAAAAAGAAAATTATCAAAAAAAAAAGCAATAAAATCACTGGTAAAGGCAAATATATAGTAAAAGTAGCAGATGAACCACCTATGAAGATAATATGGAGGTCAAAACACAAAAGTACTAAAATTATCTTTTTTTTTTTAAAGATGTTATTTTTCCTTTTTCTCCCAAAGCCCCTGGTACATAGTTGTGTATTTTTAGTTGTGGGTCCTTCTAGTTGTGGCATGTGGGATGCCGCCTCAGCGTGCTTGATGAGCAGTGCCATGTCCACGCCCAGGATTCAAACTGGCAAAACCCTGGGCCACCGAAGCAGAGTGCACAAACTTAACCACTTGGCCACAGGGCTGGTCCCCTAAAATTATCTATTTCTATGATAAGAGGGTAACACATGTGCACAGAAAAAGAGGTTAGATATGATATCAAAAACATAAAATGTAGCAAGTGGGGAGGCTTTTAGCTAGAGGTCTAACTCAAGAGACCATCAACTTAATGCAAATTGCTATATATGTAGGTTATTACATATGAACCTCATGGTAATCACAAACCAGATACCTATAATAAATACACAAAAAATTAAGAGAAAGGAGCCCAAACATAATACTAAAGAAAACCATCAAACCACAAGAGAAGAAGAAAGGAACAGAGAAGAACTACTAAAACATCCAGAGAAAACATAACAAATGGCAATAAGTACATTCTTATCAACAGCTACTTTAAATGTCAATGGACAAATGCTCCAATCAAAAGGCATATGGTGGTCGACTGGATTAAAAAACAAGACCCATATGTATGATGCATACAAGAGACACACTTCAGACCTAAAGACACTCACAAACTGAAAGTGAAGAGATGGAAAAAGATACTCCATGCAAATGGGAAAGAAAAGAAAGTAGGGGTAGCAATACCAATATCAGACAAAATAGACTTTAAAACAAAAACTGTAATGAGACAAAGAAGAGCACTACATAATGATAAAGGGAACAATCCAACAATAGGATATAACACTTCTAAATATCTATGCATCCAACATAGGAGCACCTAAATATACAAAGCAATTATCACCAGACATAAAAGGAGAAATAGACAGTAACACAATAATAGTAGGGGACTTTAACACTCCACTTATACCAACACTCCACTTCATCCAAACAGAAGATCAATAAGGAAACATTGGTCTTAAATGGCACATTAGTCCAAATGGACTTAGTAGATCCATATAGAACATTGCATCCCCAAATCACAGAATACACATCTTTTCAAACACACATGGAACATTCTCCAGGATAGATCATATATTAGTCCACAAAACAAGTCTCAATAAATTTAAGAAGACTCAAATAATGCCAAGCATCTTTTCTGACCACAACAGGATGAAACTATAAATCAACTACAGGAAGAAAATCGGAAAAGTCACAAATATGTTGAGAGTAAACAAAATGCTACTGAACAATTGGGTTAACAAAGAAATCAAAGGAGAAATCAAAAAATACCTGGAGACAAATGAAAATGAAAATATGACATGCCAAAATTTATGGGATACACCAAAAGCAGTTCTAAGAGGGAAGTTTATAGCAATACAGGCCTACTTCAACAAATAAGAAAAGTCTCAAATAAACAGTCTAAGAGTGCACCTAAGCGAACTGGAAAAAGAAGAACAACCAAAGCCCAAAATCAGTAGAAGGAAGGAAATAATAAAAATCAGAGAAGAAATCAATGAAATGGAGACTGAAAAAACAATAGTAAAAATCAATGAAACAAAGAGCTGGTTCTTTGAAAACATAAACATAATTGACAAACCTTTAGACAGACTCACCGAGAAAAAAAGAGAGAAGGCTCAAATAAAATCAGAAATGAAAGAGGAGAAATTACAACAGACACCACAGAAATACAAAAGATTATGAGAGAATACTATGAAAAGCTATACACCAAGAAATTGGATAATCTACAAGAAAAGGATAAATTCTTAGAATCATACAACCTTCCAAAACTGAATCAAGAAGAAACAGAGAGTTTGAAAAGACCAATCATCAGTAAGGAGATGGAAACAGTAATCAAAAACTTCCCCAAAACTAAAAGTCCAGTACTAAATGGCTTCTCTGGTGAATTCTACCAAACATTCAAAGAAGACTTAATACCTATCCTTCTCAAACTCTTCCAAAAAACTGGAGAGGAGGGGAAACTTCCTAACTCAGTCTATGAGGCCAACATCACCCTGATACCAAAACTAGACAAGGATAACACACACACAAAAAGAAAATCACAGGCCAATATCACTTACGAACATTGATGCAAAAATCCTCAACAAAATACTAGTAAGTGGAATACAACAATACATTAAAAAGATCATACACCATGATCAAGTGGGATTCATTCCAGGGATGCAGGGATGGTTCAACATCTGCAAATCAATCAACATGATACACCACCTTAACAAAATGAAGAATAAAAATCACAAGATCATCTCAATAGATGCAGAGAAAGCATCTGACAAGATACAGCATGCTTTTAAGATAAAAACTCTGGATAAAATGGGTATTGAAGGAAAGCACCTCAACATAATAAAGGTCATATATGAGAAACCCACAGCTATTATCATTATCAGTGGAGAAAAACTGAAAATTATCCCTCTAAGAATAGGAATATAATCCCATTTACAATTGTGATGAAAAGAATAAAATATCTATGAATAAACTTAACCAAGGAGTTGAAAAACCTGTACACTGAAAACTATAAAACATTGTTGAAAGAAATACAAGATACAAAGAAACAGAAAGATATTCTCTCCTCTTGGATTAGAAGAATTAACATAGTTATAATGTCTATACTTCCTAAAGTAATCTACAGCTTCAATGCAATCCCTATCAAACTTCCAATGACATTTTTCACAGAAATAGAACTAAGAATCCTAGAATTTACACAGAACAACAAAAAACCCTGAACAGCTAAAGAAATCCTGAGAAAAAAGAACAAAGCTGGAGGTATCACACTCCCTGAATTCAAAATATACTACAAAGCTACAGTAATCAAAACAGCACAGCAATGGCACAAAATAGACACGAAGAACAGAATTGAATGGAACAGAATCAAGAGCCCAGAAATAAACCCACACATCTACTGACAGCTAATATTTGACAAGAGAGCCAAGAACATACAATGGAGAAAGGAAAGTCTCTTCAATAAATGGTGTTGGAAAAATTGGACAGCTACATGCAAAAGAATCAATGTAGACCATTATATTACAACATACACAAAAATTAACTCAAAACGTATTAAAGACTTGAATGTAAGACCTGAAACCATGAAACTTCTAGAAGAAAACATAGGCAGTACACTCTTCGACATTGGTCTTAGCAGCATTATTTTCAAGTACTATGTCTGTCCGGGCAAGGGAAACAATAGAAAAAATAAACAAATGGGACTACACCAAACTAAAAAGCTTCTGCACAGCAAAGGAAACCATCAACAAAACAAAAAGACAACCTAACAATTGAGAGATGATATTTGCAAGCAATATATCTGATAAGGGGTTAATATCTAAAAACTATAGAGATTTACACATCTCGACAACAAAAAAAACTAACCACCCAATTGAAAAATGGGCAAAAGATCTAAACAGACATTTCTCCAAAGAAGATATACAGATGGCCAACAGGCACATGAAAAGATGTTCAACATCACTAATTATCAGGGAAATGCAAATCAAAATCACAAGGAGATATCAATCACCTTATGCTCATCAGAATGGCTAAAATTAACAAGACAGGAAATAACAATTGTTGGAGAGGATGTGGAGAAAAGGGAACCCTCATACACTGCTGGTAGGAGTGCAAACTGGTGTAGCCCCTATGCAAAACAGTATGAAGGTTCCTCAAAACTACCACATGATCCAGTTATTCCACTGCTGAGTATTTATCCAAATAACATGAAAACGCAAATGTGTAAAGATATATGCACCCCTGTGTTCACTGCAGCATTATTTACAATAGCCAAGATTTGGAAGCAACCTAGATGCCCATCAAGGGACAAATGGATGAAGAAGTAGTATATATACATAATGGAATACTACTCAGCCATAAAAAATGATGAAATCCAGCCACCTGTTATAACATGGATGGACCTGGTAGGTATTATGGTAAGCGAAATAAGTCAGAGGGAGAAAGTCAAATACCAGATGATCTCATTCATAAACAGAAGATAAAAACAATAACAAACACACACATAGAGACACAGATTGGATTGGTGGTTACCAGAGGGGAAGGGGGGAAGGGGGAGGGCGAAAGGGGTGATTAGGCATATATTTGTAGTGATGGACTGTAATCAGTCCTAAAGTGGTGAATATGATGTAACCTACATAGAAATCGAAATATAATGATGTACACCTGAAATTTATATAATATTATAAACCAATGTTACTGCAATTAAAAAAAAAAGCACACCAAAAAAAATGCATTGTTGGATTTAGTTTTCTAATACTGTTCAGGATTTTCCCACCTATGCTCAGGAATAAGATTGGTCTGGAATTTTCTTTGCCACACTATTGCTTTTTTTTTTTTGATTCTGAAATTGAGGCTATGTTAGCCTTATGGAGTGAGTTGGGAGTGTTCTCCCATTTAGTTTGCCAGAAAAATTTGATAATATTAAAAGAACTCATTCCTTGAAAAACCTAAGGACCTTTCTCCAGAGAGGATTTGTGTTTATACTGAGAGGAAGGCGGCACTACCAAGGGTACTCGGTGCCTAATGGGGTCTTCCAGCAGCTGCGCCCAACCAGCATTTTTATCTCACGGCAGCCCTGCTTTTCAGTTTGTTTCATGCTCATAGCAAGGTGCCTGCTTTGGCTTCAGCTTGTTGTTATTTTTGTCCTGAAGATACCCTATACATTTAAATTCATTTTTGTGTGCACTAGAAAAAAAATATTCGTAATTTATGCAGGACTTAGTTGTATTTTAACGGTAGGGTCCCTCAGAATGTCTAGTCTGCCATATTGTCAGGAAGAGATTCAGTGGTTTTAATTTAATAATAAGTAGTGTACTGTCACGGAAGAAATACCAACACTGGAGTCAGATAAGGCTGGGTTAAAATCTTGGATCTGCCACTTTAGTGATGATGCGATTTTGAGGAAGTCTGAACTTTTCTGAGCCTGTCTCCTCTTTACGTTGGGGATACCAACCCCTACTTCATACAGCCGTCTAAAAGCATAGAACAAAATATAACTGGCATTTGCTGAACACTAAGAGCCAGACACTGTTATAAGGACTTACAGGTATTAACTCATTTAATCTTCACAACAGCCCTATGGGGTAGTACTGTTATCACCTCCTTTGCACAGCTGTGCAACTAGAGAATGTTAAGTAACTAGCCCAAGGTCATAAAATCAATAAGTGGAGGAGATGGGATTAAAATCTAAAGTCTGGCTCTGTTGTTAAAAAATACTGTTATGATTTGCAGCACTAAATCATTTAAGTTATGTAAAAGTCCACCATAGTACTTGGACACAGTAAGTACTTTAAAGTGACAGCTAAAGTTTTACAATAATAATAATATATAATAATATAATTATTAATACTGAAAGAATTTATAAGGCAAATGTATAAACAAATATGATACATCCACACATAGACTACTACTCATTCACAGCAATGAAATACTGACACACTTCTACATGGCAGACTCTCAAAAGCATTATGCTACATGAAAGAAGTCAGAGGCAAAATGGCTACATACTGTATGATTTTATATGACATTCTGAAAAAAGCAAAACTATTGGGACAGATCAGCTGGGTGTGGGAAGAGAGGATTGACTACAAACAAGTGTGAAGAAGCTTCTTGGGATGATAGAAATATTTACTAGCCTGACTGTATGTCTGCCAAAATTCATAGAACTATATACCTTAAGAATTGTGAATTTGACTTTATGTTAATTATACCTCAATGAGCAAAACAAGCAAAAAAAACAGTTAGCAATCTTTCCCCTGAAAGAGCATTTTCAAGCTATATTCATGACGAGCTTTTGTCTCTGCTGAACATAGAGAGTTATGCATGCCATTAATTATTTCGAAAATCTGATCTTGAAAAAAATACAGTGCATTGTTAATTGTGAAAGATATATGCAAGGAACAGCAATAAGACTTCCTTACCAATCCTCTGGGAATGGAGGAAAGTAATTAAAGAAGGAGCCTTGCTAGTTTCAAACTGTCAAGGGTACTTAATATGCTTCTTTAGATTTTCTATTTCTTTCTACGCTCTTTAAGAAACAGATTACAAGCTGCTTTCTGGCAGGAATTACTAACTATAAGACCACTAGAAATGCAACTGTTAGTACTAAAAACTCATGTTATACAATGACACAATTACACTTGTCAAGGCAAAATTTCAAGAAATAAACTATATTGTAGTTCAAAATGGAAGAGTGGAAAATGTGATGTTAGCAGAATATACAGATCCAAAATGGATTTTCCCATAAAGAATACTAGATGTGAAATGGCTCAAGCTTGGTTAGAAGGATTGCTTAATTTCTTTCAATTATGCTTTAAAAATTAGAGACAGATTCTTATTATAGGAATAACTAAATAAAATGGAATTTGGAGGAAAACTGCCTCTTAGTAATAAGAGATTCTGGCTGAAAGCAGGTAAAGTCACAATTTCTAAAAGCACAATAAGCTCAACTATGTGATAGCTTTGATTATGAGGCAGAAACATTTCCAGCCTCACTGCAAAAGGGGAATGTTGACTTTGGAATTGGGTCATAGTAGGGAGTAGAATAGGAAATTTCTAAAGTCAAAAGAGACTGTTCTGGACTACATTGTTCTAGGAAGCAACTTCTTAAAACATCACTCAAAGGGTTCCCATTTTAACCGTGAAAGTAGCAAAAAGTGGGGAGAGATCCTATTTTACATGATTACCTGAGACTCAAATCAATCTTCTGAGTTCCCAATAAGTATATTTGAAAATGACTTTTAGTGTGCTTTTGCAGAGTGGGTGTGTTTTTGAATTTAGATGGTGACAATAGGTATATTATCTTTACTTTCCTAAGGTAACTACCTCATGTCAAGTAGGTCCCAACCTTAGCAAAGTCTTAGGGTTAATTACCAGGGCATACTGTTTGTCTTCCTAGAATAATAAAAACAAAAAAGTTTCAGGAATAGCAAAATCCAACCTCATTTTATGTACTTTAAAAAAAAGCACTGATGCACACATTCTACCGATTCTCTTACATCTGTTAGGTTGAGGCAAGGATGAGATCTGCTGAAATATTAAATAAATTAACACAGTGTCCCAAGTACAATTGTGACTTTCATAAAATTCGCATTGGTTTATTGGCTGATTAAACTGGTAGTTTTCGGTCTAGTTTCCCTATTATAGCCAAATGGTGACAAACAGAAGTAATTTGTTGTCTAGAGACTAGCAGACCAAATAATTTTGGAATGACTGAGTTTCCAGGCTTTAGCTGGCATGGAGAGAAACCAGAGACACAGAGACAGCATTAGACTATTATTTTTTGTTTACAGAGTAGCCAGTGGAGACGACTTATGAAAAATCCCTGAAGATTAATGGAAAGGTATGTCTTCGTAAATGGATGATATTATCAATATACATGAATATCTGATCTCTGACACAAAACTAAGAGAGAAATATATTTTTAGTATAGTCATAGAAATCTTTTGTTTTGCAGCAAAATGAGAAGCGGAAATTGTAAAATATTTAAAATTAATTTTTCTATGACTATTAGCCTACGTATTGCTCCCATAGGTTACTAGTGTCCTGATTATTTTTACAGGTACCCCAAGTGATATATACAGGAAAAAAAAGTGAAACTATGACCATAGGAATAACGAGAGGACTTTCTAAACTATGCACCATGCATCAATTAAGCATAATTACTGTGCATATGAATAAAATATTTTTAAGGTTTTATCAATAGGAAAGTTCTCTTGGGCCACTGATTTAAAAAAAAAAAACAGAATACTGCCATCTGTCTAAATGAATTCTAATCTTTCTCTCAGTTCTATGTCTATTTGCATTAATGGCAAAGTGTTTTAGACTGTATTGGAGGCAATTATCCCAGAAAACCCTCTGTCATAATAATACATGAAGTGAGACCCCCTCCCCCCCGACTGGCTGAGTTTGGAAAATTACTTTTAACTGGAGTGTAGACAAGGTTCAATTTGCCAAGTGTTTGGGCCAGAAGCCAGGAAGGCCTGGGCAGGGGTTGTGAGCTCCAACGTTAACAGGTAAACTGGAGAGGATGGGGAAGGGAGCAATCACTGGGCTTCCACAGGAAGCGTGGCAAATATAGCTAAAACATCATTGACAAATTTTTATTCCCTAGTGCTTTGGGAAGTGCCAGTACTTGGCCTCTTTCCTTACAGTATTGAAAAGTTTGATGATGTCTAATGCTGGGAAGGGAATGAGAATGAAATTCTCAGTATTTAGTGATCAGCTAATCTAGTTTCTTGGCTCCGGGAAAAGAACTAAAATCCACAACTGCCTTTTCACTTTGACTTTTCTTGCCATCCCTGGATAATCTAATTGTTCTTTATATTATAATTTATTGGTCTTTCCCTCTTTGTTCTCAAGCCAAATCACTGATACCCTGAGACGCATAGTAGTCAATCTCCATTTGATTTACAACATCTTTTCTTTATCACTTTCTCTCTCAAATACTTAAATCAACTTTGAAAATAGATTTCAAAACTCATCCAAATTCTGTCCAGTCTGCAAAATTTCTAGGGGTCCCCAACAGAGTATCAGATGTTTTCTTTAGTCATCCTCACTATTTCTACTGTTTAGTTTTGACAAGAGAACACAAAGAAATGACCTCTCTCTATTTTTCACTTGGCCAAAAACTTCTGGGCAAAATTCATACTAATCCAAATAAAACGGAAAAAGAGAAGAGAAATATTTTTATTAAAATTGTTGCCTTATTTTTATAACAATTTGAGGGGCTAGTAATTATTAGTATAACTAGAATAAATGATGTCTCTCTTCCCAGCTGATTAAACTATGGCACTGTGGAGATGCTTTCATCAAAATTTCCACATACTAGCTTCTCTAAAACCCTCAGCTATTGGCAATGACAGGAAATAATAGCTATTCTTTACTTTTGCAACACTGGAATCTTTCTTTATCTTATTTGTAGTGTATATGATATTAATCTTTCTAAGATTGCTTCACAGCCTTACTCTCTTCTTTCATAAACATGACTAATCAAAATTTTTTAAATGAATAAAAATTATTTTAAGGCTTAATATTTCCGGGAAAACTATGCATTTCAAAATACAGTTTTGTATTATAAAACTCACCACACTTCGTTTCTGCAATTTTGCCTTCTCTTTCTTTTAGGAAAACTCTTATTTTTACTACAAGCCTCAGTTCAGATCTTCAAGTAGCTTTATAGAACTTGATCTGCTGGAGTGAACGCTCCACCCCGTCCTCCCACTTCCTTTCCCACACACCTCCGAAACGGCGCTCACCGCAATATAATTATTAGTTTTTGTGTTTCTCCCTTTCATTGAATTTTGAGGACCTCAATATATTAATTTCCTATGACTGCCGCAACAATTACCACAAAACTTCATGACTGAAAACAACACACATTTACTCTCTCTCAGAATTCTGAAATCAGTACCACTGGGCCAGAATCAAGGGGTTGGCAGGGCTCGGCTCCCTCCACATCCACTGGGGAGAGTCTGTTCCTTGCTTCTTCCAGCTTCTAGTGTTGGAGCCACGTTACTCCAATCTCTGCCTCTGTTGTCGCATTGCCTTGTCCTCTTCCGTCTCTGTCAAATCTCCCTGTAGTTCCATCTTATAGGAATACCTGTAACTACATTTGGGTCCACCCCAATACTTCAGGATAATCCTAGGATAATCTAAAGATCCTTAATTTGGTCCCTTGTCTAGGTCTTTGCCCATATATGGTAACATTCACATGTTCCAGGGATTAGGATGTGGACATCTTAGGGGGCAAATATGCAGCCCACCAAACTCAGGGATGGAGAGGCATCTCATTCATGTTGACACCTTCAGTCCTTAGCATATTACTTGGCACAGAGTAGAGGCTACATAATTGTGGAAAAAACAAATATAATTTCACTTAGGTTTTAATTGGACATAAATTCATGCAAAATTGTGAGTTTATAGTGCTTAGTAGAATTCAGTATTGAGAAAACTGAATAGAGGCTTTAATAGGCTAACAGTAATGGTTTTTTCTTTTCGGTTTTTTTTGAGGAAGATTAGCTCTGAGCTAACATCCACCGCCAATCCTCCTCTCTTTTGCTGAGGAAGACTGGCCCTGAGCTAACATCTGTGCCCATCTTCCTCCACTTTATATATGGGACACCTGCCACAGCATAGCTTGACAAGGAATACATAGGTCCATGCCCAGAATCTGATCCAGTGAACCCCCGGCCACTGAAGCATAGCACACGATCTTAACTGCCACACCACCAGGCCGGCCTCAGTGTTTTTAGTGGTCATATATAATGAATAACAGAATTTCTTTTCTAAATAGAGTTCCATTCAACATTTAACAATGTTCAAGAATTATGCAGACATCAAACAAGGAAAAAAACTCTCCAGCCAGTACAATTTATAAATAAATACACTGTTAAGTGTAAAAGCACAGAACATACAATAAAATAAGAAATAGCTCACCTGTACAAGCTCATTATTCTTCCAATTAAAAATATAATTCACATATTAGCAACTATTATCTTTAAAAGGGTTGTTCTATTTAAAAATCATAGATACTAGATAATGAAATCTTCATGAACTCACAGAAATCAATTGGATCTCTCAGAGATTGAAAAGGCATGCCCCTGGTGAAAATCTAGCTGGTCTCCTGGTCTTTGTGCCATTTTGGCGTGACTTAATCATGGGTAATGAGGGACAATATCACAACACATTACAACTTCTTTGCATCTTGATCATGGATGATAAATGTCTTGACAGAGGCCATTCTTCAGGGAATATCACATCTCTGCAATTATATTATGTTTCTATCTGTATTCCACAACTCCAGTTAATGCTACGAAATAAGCCCCCATACCTGTGCCTGTCAGAGAGAGATCTAACTCATCCCATACTTTACTTTATGAGAGATCAAGTTCTTGGTATCTTTTCCTCTCCAGTGTACTTGAAATTAACAGCAATTTGAAAAATAAAAAAATTTAACATATAACCTTATTAATAAAAATTTGCTGTGGCTTAACAAAACTTACAAGGCTACCAAGAAAATAATTTAATCTGTTTTTCTATATTAATAACATAAATTTTTCCATGAAGGAGGGGATCTAAAAGCTCTGATAAGACTTATTGTCAAAAGAGTTGGAGATTTTATTGATGTATTCTGCTATGTCATTCCAAAATATCTGATGAAATTTGTGGCAAATTTTGCAACACTAAAAAACTGAAGTAAAACTGATACAAATTTATTACAGTCATAATGGTCAAAACTATTGTTTACTGAATATTGGAAAAACACTGTCTATTGAAAGCTGTTATTATCTACATCATTTAAATTACTATTTCTTTCCATTTTGGGTGCAGAGAATCCAAACTATTACACGTTACAATTTCGTTTACAATTAGAACTTTTTTGTGCAATCAAATGATTTTCTTTCACCTGGCCACGTATTACCTAAAAATGGTGTTAAAGGATAATTATCAAAGTATAGGACTACATTACTTTTATACCTTTATTAGAGCAAAGGATATGATTTATTTGACTGATACAGTTTTTTTTAACTAGTGTCTATCATGTGCTATGATTATGTGTTTTTAAAGAAATGTAGATTAAAGTAATATTTACTAAATAAAAAGTCTACAGTGTTAGGAGATATTTGCGAATAAAAGGGAGACATCTGAAGCGAAGATGTGATGAAAGAATAATTAAACAGGGCTGGTCCCGTGGCCTAGTGGCTAACTATGTGCGTTCCGCTTCGGTGGCCCAGGGTTCCACTGGTTCAGATCCTGGGCGCAGACCTAGCATGGCTCATCAGGCCATGCTGAGGTGGCATCCCACATGGCAGAACTAGAAGGACCTACAACTGGAATATACAACTATGTACTGAGTGGCTTTGGGGAGAAGAAGAAGAAGAAAAAAATAAGATTGGCAACAGATGTTAGCTCAGGGCCAATCTAGGAAAAAAAATAAAAGATCATGCAGAGCCTCAAATAATCTCAGGAAAATTTTAAAAAATAATAATTAATATTGATAGAGAATAATATTTTATTAAATATTATATTCTTATCTGGTCATAAGATGTCTAGCAATTCTTTACTCATAAATATATTAGTAACAAATAACATACAAAAATAACCATTCATATGAAACCTACAATTTAGGTGAAAAAGAGAGACAAAATAAATTATCATAAATGTTTTAGAGAGTGAAATGTCCTATGGAGAACGATTTAAAAAGGAAGTAGATTGAGAGTGGGATGGGTTTATATTAAATAGTGTGATCAAAGATGGTCTTACTGAGAAGTCGAAATGTGAGCTAAGATGTGAAGAAGGGAGCAAAGTGATATCTAAAGGAAGAGTGCTCTAGGCAGAGGAATGCTTGTGCCAAAGCAGGACTACAACTGAAGTGTTTGAAGAATAAGCAGGAGGTGGGTGTGGCTGGAGTAGAGTGAGCAAGGAGAAGAGTAGAATGAGCTCAGAGAGGTAAATCGGCAGAGAGGTAAAAATTGAGTGGGAAAAAGCTCCATATAAATATCCTACAGCAGTAGACTGATTACATGCATCACGGGAAATCTGTACAGTGAGAAACTTTGGAGTCATTACCAAGAATGGGTTAGATCTAAATGTGTTGGTACTAAAAGAACTCAATGCACAGGGTAAGTACTGTGCATATACCATGATCCCATTTATGTACATTAATATGTGTTCTTTATGTCAGAAAAATGCTTTCCAAAAGCATACATAAGAAACAGTTAATGGCAGCAACCTCTAGATAGAAGATCCAGAGGTAGGGGGAGTATGAGAGAGGTTTTACTTTTCATTTTATACTTTTCTGTACTTTTTTTTTTTTGAGGAAGATTAGCCCTGAGCTAACATCTGTGCCCATGTTCCTCCATTTTATATGTGGGACACCTGCCACAGCTTGGCTTGATAAGTGATGTGTGGGCCTGCACCCAGGATCTGAACTGGCAAACCCTGGGCCACTGAAGCAGAGCATGAGAACTTCACTGCTACGCCACCAAGCCAGCCCCTGTACTATTTTTTTTTCAACCATCTTTATATATTATTTTTACTTTACAAAGACAAGAAAAAGAGCTATTTGTACATTTGTGGTATAGTCTCTCTTCAGTCAAACCTCATCAGCAGTTGACATAAGACTCTTGCCTTTTGCCCTTTGGATGCCATCTCAGCATCCTCAAATGAATTTTCCAAGTGTTTGTTTCCTAACTTCCTTTCTCAGTGCTTATTTCCATGATTTTGCTAAGTCATAACAAGTTCACTAAGAAAAATCAGTTCCTCAATTTGAGCCTCTGGGTTACTGAACAACTCCATCAATGTTAGCACTTTCATTCCTCTAACTTCTCCATGCTGACTTGTGTATTAACCAACGAGAATCACACATATGACTACATTCCCTCCTGCCTCTGGCCTCCAGATAAGCTGTCCTCCATCATCCAGAATGCATTTCCTACTCTTCTCAGAAAAATGAAGTCTTCTTTCAAAACTCTCCTCTCACATGAAGACACCCTGAATTCATTTCCAGCTTATTTGTATTGCTCAGAATGTCCAAACATAATTTATCCTGCATTAACCAAATGCCTTTTGCATTAAGCACGTAGTCTTCTGTGAGAACAGGGGCCAAGTCTTTCTTTTCTTTAGTATCTTCCCATCTTGACCTCATACGACGCTCCCCACACAATATGTGTTCTATCCATGCTGCTGCAGGAACCGACTTAATTTTATTAAATCATATGGCTTAGAAAGTAATTCTGGGGGCCGGCCCCATGGCTGAGTGGTTAAGTTTGCGCACTGTGCTTCGGCGGCCTGGGGTTTCCTGGTTCGGATCCTGGGTGCAGACCTACGCACAGCTCATCAAGTCATGCTGTGATGGCATCCCACATAGAAGAACTAGAATGACTTACAACTAGATATACAACTACGCACTGGGGCTTTGGGGAGAAAAAAAAGGAGGATGCCTGGCAACAGATGTTAGCTTAGGGCCAATCTTCAAAAGAAAAAAAAGGTAATTCTGTAAAAACATAGGGAATGATGGAGCCTAGAATGGTCACACAAATAACCTCAAGCTCTTTGTGGTGAATTCTGTTGATTTTTCTGCCCAGCTTTCAGTTCCACTCTCTTTCTAGGACAACCTTTTACTACTGCAGAAGCTGGAAAGCTAAAATCTGGATTTCCCAATCTCCTCTGCAAAACTATTGAGATATCTGAAAGGTGAAAATGAGGCAAAGGACTCCTTCTTGACTCATTTACTGTCTTCCCCCTGCCCCACGTCCCCAACAAGCAAAGTCCTGATGCAGAATAAAAGGGTTTTCTGTAGCAGATTTCTGTGCCCGTTTTTCAGCTCTGTGTGTCAAGGCAAATTGTGGTAGAGGTAGTGGCCAGGATACATGTTCCCATGCCATCCACCACTTTTGAGGCTGTCATGAAGTAGAGCATCCTGGCAACTGGATTAGAGTTACACAGTGGTTTCTTGTGTTCTGATGGCAGCCTGAGGCAGATCACTCCTAGAGGTTCACTAGAATTTTGCGCAGGCTTTCCGATGACTTTATGAGCATGCGATGCCTCAAGTGTAATAATTTTCTGTAGCTAAATTATGCCCAACTTGGTGGCGTACACAATAGAAATGTATTCTCTTACAGTTCTGGAGGCTACAAGGCTGCTGTGAGTCTTATGGGGCTCAAATCAAAATGTTGGCCAGGCCATGCTCCCTCCAGAGGCTCCAAAGTAAATCCAATTCCTTGCCTTTTCCAGTGTCTAGGGCCGCATTTCTTGCATTCCTTGGCTCATGCTCCCTTCCTGTATGTTCAAAGTCAGCAGCTTAGTATCTTCTCTCTCTGACTCTGCTTCATCACACAGTGTCTTTCTCTTCTGTCTGAAATCTTCCTCTTCCTCCTTGTAATAAGGACACTTGTAATTGCAGTTAGAGCTCATCTGGATAGTCCAGGATAATTTGTGCATCTCAATAGCCTTAATTTAATCACAGCTGCACAATCCTTCTGCCATATAAGGTAACAGTCACAGGTTCCAGAGATTAGGACCTGGATATTTCTGGGGACTATTATTCAGTACTGCACTATGCCTTCCTCTTTCACACGTCACCATGAGGGGTAACACATTCCCAGGTTCCAGGCATTAGGACGTTGACATCTTTGGGGAGTGGAAGGAGGCATTATTCTTCCTGCCACAGAAAGGCACATAGAATGAATGTGAAAACCTGACACCAAAATGATGACACTTGCAGTGAGGCCAGGAGGATTCTTTTCTCTTTCACCTTCCCCACATCTAGCCCATCCTCCCTGTTTAGCTCTGACTCCTGCTGCTCCCCTGGATAAACCTCCTGCTAGAGCCAGCAGGCCTCCACCAGTGAGCGCACTGCCTCCCTGCCTTTGCTCCTCCTGCTCGTCCAGGTGGGATGGCCTCCTCCTCGCTCTAGCACAGCTTCAGTCCTCCCTCACTATTTCAGTGACCAACAGCAAGCCTTCCTGCTGCCTAAAGTCTTCCTTCATCACTTCAGCTTAAAGCGAGTTTGGGGATCCTGTAGTGTTCCCTTTACCATCATAAGATTTATGACTGTGAACGGTGATCTTCACATATGGCCACATCTTTATCGCCAGCAGGAATGTAAGCTCCTGGATGTCACATACTTTATTTTGCATTCACAGGTAGCTAATTATGTCTCATTCCTGTATATACCAAAGGGAAATTCATACTACTGCCTACAGAATATGTCTACATTTTTTTAAAAGTGAGTTTTAAAATTGAGATATAATTGACATATTGTTTAAGTTTGAGGTGTACAACGTGTTGGTTTGACACATTTATATATTAGCATATGTCTATTTTTGTAAGTCTAGACTACGTGTACTTTTCTCGAAGCTTCCTGTAACAAAAATTAATTTTGAAATTCTTTTTAATTTGCTGCACTTTCACTTTCTACTGAAACCAGCCACTAACTGCAGAGAGATGACAACAGACAGTATGTAAAAAATTCCTTTTCTCCTAAATCCTTAATCCATTTGTGAGAAGATCCCCAAATAATTCACTCTGTTCAGGAAGCATACGAAAACTACATTGCTATAAATATTAATAAAAGTAGCTTAACAGAGCCCAGTGAAAATTTCAGTTTTGATATTTCGATGTTTGTTAATTTAATGTGATTGTCATGAATAGCCTAAAATGGCAAATTATATTTTCTATGGATAATATTCTCTACAGATTTGATCCTTGCTGTGCAATAAATGAAAAGGATGTTCTCATATCATGAATTCTCACACACGGAACTATAGAAAGAAATCAAATTTGCTATTGGGATAAAAATATTAGATAATGGAAATAATTATGAATCAAGACTAAATTGCACAAAGATTTAATGATTATGCAATCTAAAATTTAATGAGTGACTTGTGGATTATACAAAGAGTAAATATTTGAAACATTTCATTTAAAATACACAACTAGGATTGCATTTTCTGTCATTTTAAGTTTAGGAGATACATATTTAATAAGAATATTTTTCTATTAGGTAAAGAACGTGCCAAATAGTACAAGTACTTACAGTTTCTTAGATGTAGAGTAAGTATTTTCAACGAGAGCTTTTGAATGAAGGACAAAAAACTCATTGAAAAGTGTGGAGGACTTTTGGCATTGCCCTTTCTAAGGAAACCAGGAAACTATTTTGTAAATGCCTGTATCCATGTATTAACAAGATTTCTATTTTCTCCAAAATATAAATGGTTAAAAATGGCCTATTTCGATAATATGATATTAACTTATTATCACACACATAGTTTTTCATTCAAATATCCAATGCCATGCACTACTACTTCCTTCACGCGCCTAGGCTTCTATCCATCTGTCTATCCATGATAACTCTGTCTATTATATTAAAAGAAATGGACTGGTCACAATGTGTCAATGCTTTCTTAGTAATACAACTACACAAGAATTTCTCACTGGACTCAAACTTCATTGTACCGGTGGAACTCCTTCTTCAAATGAAATCTTGTAGAAATCATCTAACAAGCAAAACAGCAAAAAGCTGAACTGCTCTGAGAATGAGGGAGAGGAGGTGGGAGGAAGACCCTTTCGTTTACCACCGGCTCCCTTGGTCCTCCAAAATATTTCTGACAAATTTTTAGGGCTTCATGAAACATAATCGGAAACAGGAGAGTATATAATATGCTTTAGTAAGACAAAGAGTATACTGCATGCCTAATAAAGACCTTCACAAAGGTTAAAGTATAAGGTTCAATTGCTTAGTGCTAACTCTAAATTACTTGATCCAGAATTTTCTGTCTGGAATTCCATATGGTTCTAGACAGCCAATCTTTTAAAGTGTGTACAGGTAGTAAAGAGTTGTATGTATAACCACAAAACACCTCCGGGCTTCATCTTACTTCTGCAGTTCTCTCTCAACCTCCATTCTCTGTTAGGAGTCTGCTTTGCCTCCACCATTCACAAAGCCAGCTCTTTACCACTTTGGTATACAGCTTCCTGAGAGCCAGGACTGAGTTTGCCCTCCACACTGGTCTGTGACACTCTGCTTATGATTCTCTTAAAACAATTAAAAACACTCTCTTTATAATTTTAAGACACATATCCTATTTTGCCTTAAGAGGACAGATTTTGTGCATTTGGTCATCCCTCAACTAAATTGTAAGTATATTCAGGGAGCCACATTAGGGAAAGCCGGTAGCCCCTCAGTGTTGAATATAATGTGAAATCTTTCAGAATTGCTCGTGGAAGGGCCACAGATAGAAATATTACCTATTCTCTACAACTCCTCCCCTGGCCCCAAGCCCCAGACAACTAGCAGAAACAGTATATAACCACCTTTTAGAACAAATGAGTAAACATTACTAGTTTGAATTAATGAAATTAAAAATCCCATCAGAATTCCACGAACACTTTCAGAATTCTTCCATTAGCAAGAAAGCGTGGACTGAAATACTTTGGGAAAAACTCTTGTGCCTCTTTTCAATACGTGGCCAGGCAACGCTAGAACCCATAACAGGGGAGAGGGACTGAAGGTAAGTGTGCTCCCACTCTGGCAAAGTAAAAGGTTTGAACCCCAAATACAAGCAATTCTGAGTACTTATTTCCACAGAATAAGGTCTGATCAAAGAGTTGAACACTGAAATACTTTAGGGAGTTATGAAATTTCCCTTCTTCCTTTCCCCCTTTTTTGGTGTGTTCTGTTCATTGTTCTGTATTTTGTGATTCATGAGGGAAGAAAAGAAGCCACAAACATGAGTCAGGGTTTCCAGCCTCTCTAATGAAGATACTGCCCCAGCTGAAGCCCTTCAGTGATGCAGATCCTGTTGCCTAATCAGTCCCTTCACTGGAGGCCGGGAGGGACGTTGCCGCTGTGGCTTTGCTGGCATCCTCCAGGCCCCATCGATGCTATTATTGCTTACTCGCTTGGAAAATCCTAAACTATGCAACGTATCAAAGAACAATGGCTAGGAATTGTGATGCTCCATTTCTTTGATACTGACACTCTCTGTTGATTATAAAATTATTCTTGTTAACAGAAAATCTTAATCATTTGGCACCTAAAATGTCAATCTGAAGAGAAGAGTCCACAATCTTAAGAGATTGTCTTTACTTGAATGTTTTTAAGTTTGGCCATGCTTTAAAATGTAACTATAAAGTCTAATATGGGAATTGAATAATGATCTGTGATTTCACATACTGAAATGTTTTTCTTTTCATTTCTAAAATGAGATGAACATAGAAATGACTAACTAATCTTGAATAATTTTTTTTTTTTTGAGGAAGATCAGCCCTAAGCTAAGATCTGCTGCCAATCCTCCTCTTTTTGCTGAGGAAGACTGGCCCTGAGCTAACATCCGTGTCCATCTTCCTCCACTTTATATGTGGGATGCCTGCCACAGCATGGCTTGATGATCGGTGCCATGTCCGCACCCAGGATTTGAACCGGCGAACCCCGGGGTGCTGAAGCCGAATGTGCGCACTTAACCACTGCGCCACCAGGCCAGCCCCTAATCTTGAATAAATTTTAATGTGATGACAAATTCTGTGGTTTTCAATAACTACTCATTTGCCTACTTGTTGATGCTCATGAATATTTATTGATAGATAGCTATATAGAAGCACTGATTATGTATCAGCCCATATAGGTTATCGTAACAACACTTGAGGAGGATCACATGGTTTCTGCTCTCTAGGAATCTGCAGCCTTCAGTAGAAAATTCACTGGAATGTCCAGGCATAAATTGGTATGGGTAATAGTTTTGGGCTTTTTTCTGGATAATTGAGCACTAATGAAAAGATATTACCTGAAAACTTTTTGTAAAATATATCCTTCTACTTTCCTTACTTAATAGAGGCTACAGGTCGAAATTTAAGACCTCCTTCAGGTGACCATCCTAAGAATCAGTTCTCATTGTGTTGTGATTCTGAAGAGATTATTCTGAAATTCCTTGAATATTTTTCTTTAAAAAAATACTTAATACCATCTTTCTTTTAATTAATTCTGCTTGAATTTCTAATTATTGAGGCTTTATATTTTTAAGTTGTAGCTACAGTCTGGGAGTATAACATTCAGAAGAAGTTTCATAAAGCTGGATCAGGAGAGTGGAGCCGACAATGCCCTGAGACCTCTAGGTAAACTAGAAAAAGCCCTTTGACTGTTGTGTCCATTCTCTTCTTTGTAAAGTGGCATCAATGATAAATCCATACTATATACATCCCAGGACTATTGTAAGAGTAAAATAATGATAATGATAATAACCGTATAAATATATGGAACATAAATAAAGTAGGTTATTATTTTATTTTTGTAAATCAGAATAACATGCTACAGAACAGGCCCCACTAGCCAAGTATTTTATAACAATTTCATTTGGATAGACATTTCCCAATGAAAGGACTGAGAAAGTTGCTTTTTGTACTGAGGCTAAATTACGATGGATCCCTCACTGCAGAACATGTTGTTTAATGAACTTTGATGTTTTTTAGCAAATTTGGGTTAAATTCTTCAGAACAACCAACTTTTAAAAACACATTATTTATATTAAGCAAAAAACTATAATCAATAAGGCATACTACCTTACCCATTTTATTAAATTTCAGACATGCATGTCTTGTGAGTATAATTTTCTGATTTCTTACTATAACCTTATCTAAGAACATCTTGGATTCGTTATTTTCTAAAATATTCTTATATTGATACTTTTATGTTGACATATACCATAACAGTTATGGTAGCAAAATCCAGGGCCATCCCAGTAACGCAGTGGTTAAGTTTGCATGTACTGCTTCGGCAGCCTGGGGTTTGCTGGTTCAGATCCTGGGTGCTGACCTATGCACCACTTAGCAAGCCATGCTGTGGCAGGCATCCCACATATAAAATAGAGGAAAACAGGCACAAATGTTAGCTCAGGACCAATCCTCCTCAGCAAAAAGAGGAAGATTAGTGGCAGATGTTAGCTCAGGGTTAATCTTCCTCAAAAAGAAAAATCCATATTTATACAGTAAACATTGTTTTCCAGTATAGACTGAATTACAGAGTAATCCAATTTATAGCATTTTGTTAATTTTTGAATAGGTAATACATGCATTTGGTACTAAATTTTAAAAGGTACAAACTAGTACACAAGAAATAGATCTTCTCTTCATCCTTACACCTTTAGCCAATAGTGACCTCAAGGAACTAAACACATCAATTTCTCAGCCACACTCCCAGAGATGATTCACCCAGTCTAAATTAATGTCGCAGGCCATGGTGTAAGACAGAATTTTCCAAAGGGCATGCCTCAGAATATAAATCCTAAATGTTCTATCTAAAAGAGTTCAGTTACCCAATCATTTTGGGAAATACAACATATTTCTAACTCCACTTTGAGATTTAAATTATATATCTTAAGGACTCTGAGTTTTTCAGGTGAGATATATGTCTGACTTTGTTTACCTTAGCATTTCCTAAACCTATTTTACCACAGAACATTTTTTTCTCCTCCCACCAAGAACACCATTAACAGCCTGTAAAATTAATTTATATTAGGTAGGACTAAAGAAATCTGAATAAACTACAGACTTAGTTAATAATAAGGTATCAATATTGGTTTATTAGCTATAACAAATGTACCATACTAAAGAGAGATCTGAATAACAGGGGAAGCTGTGTGTCGTGTATACACGAATACTCTGTACTATCTTCTCAAGTTTTCTGTAAATATGAAACTATTCTAAATAATAAAATCTATTCTAAAAAAGGCTAGTTTGGGAGCTGAACATGAAATAACACTAAGAGCCGAATTAAGAAATCTGCCTTCTAGACTCAGCTCTAAAGAGTTGCTGTTGGGAGGCCTTACTCAGCTCATTACAATGGTTTTCTTGGTTTCAAAATGACCACTAAGGTTCGTTTCTTTCTTTTTTTCCCAATAATCATAAAATGTTGCCAAAATAAGAATGAATTGGAATTAGTTTGTTTCTATGTTTGCTTGTTTGTTTTTAATTCAGAAATTCAACTTCAGGTTAGTAATTCAATTTAACATATATTTTTAGGTAGCTATCTCATCCCAACCAATTTGAGTCTGTCTTTAAAAGACACTTCACATTTTTGTTTCCTGAAGCAAATGAAACATTATTCCTAGAGTCTTACCTAAATATCAATTTATGCAAAAATTAACAGTCTATGTGAACATTTTATAGAAGCAAAGCAAAGGTAAATTTTTCCTCTAGAGATTATCTAAATGACTACACACGTGGGAGGGCACTCAACTCTTGATTATCTGGTAGAAGATAACTATAGTAATAACTAATCATAGAGAGTGTATTTGTGAAGAAGTTAAAATTACTATGGATCAATAAAACACCTACATACCTAAAGATATCTGTAGTAACTAGTGGACGGTACAGAACTGTCTAAGATAGCCTGATGGACTAGGCCCTGTCCCTCAGGCAACAGAGCAGTGCTGGTGGCATGGTCTAATACTGTAGAGCAAGGACTCTGCTGAATTTAGGTAAGGGCGGCAACGGAAGACAAAGGAGGCATGTGTCTGCTTAGTTCAAGTCTCATGAACACAGGGGATTTTGCTAAGAAGCTGTTTAACAGCCCATTATTTTTTGGCAGATAATTTATGTGGTCTTAAACCCAAGTACTTCTATTACTTTTACACTTTTGGATGATATCTGTGGACTGTGTTCTGAAATACCAGATTATTAATAAATTTATGTTGTATCATATTGTTATTAGTTCTGTAAGTTTTGTTTTAACCGCAATTCTGGGTAATTTGTGGTTTCCTTTCTATCTATTCATCACCCCAATTATGCCAGTTAATCAAGGGTTGACTGTAGTTGAGTTCAAAGTAATTAGTTTTACTATATTCTCAAATTGTTTCCTTATTTGCCCTGCGTCATCTGCAAATACTATCAAAGTCTTTCTTAATTATATCTGTAACCATTTTTTGAACTTGAAATTGCACTTATTTGAATCATTATCTCAAATCCTTCATTCTCAAACAGTTTACTCCACATAACATTAACTAAATATAATAGGCTATGTGGTGTTTGTCTCTCTAATTGAATTTTCTATTGTGTTATTTGTAGGCTTTTTGCTAGATTGTTTGATTTTCACAAGCTATTGTAGTATAAAAGTACAGATATTTTAATTGACCTACTTTTTAAAGATTTGCCATAAAGTAATCTCTCTTTCACAACTTGTAAGTATTGTAAATTATTGCTGTTATTCATTTTCCTTATATTTTATTATACTACCACAATTATAATTAAAGTTTTCTCATAATAAAAACATTTAGTCACCAACCAATATTTGTGACATTTCCTATACTATATAATAACTGTTCTTACAAATGCATGTTTTGCTTTAATTTTATGCACAGAGATATATTTGAAAACTTTCTCTACACATAAATAAAAATATCCTTCATTGTCCTTTACTGCTATGGCAGAAATACAGTATAGACCACGGACTTTCGATTGTTACTCCCAAGTCTGATTCTCTATTACACCACTAATTATCTATGATTCTGTGTCTCAGCATTCTCATGCACAAAATGGGGATAAAAATACTAGCTATCTCACAGAATTAGTGGAAGGATTAACTAAGGTAGTGGATGTAAAGCACTTTGAAAAACTGTTACGTTGTAAGTTCTTAATAGTATCAGCTACTATTATTTTTGTTGTTGGTGTTATTTTTCATCATCCCTAAAACTCTAATGAGCTATGTCTCCTTGAGTTAGTTCTTCCATAATTTATTCCCTACTAAAGATGAAATTTGCGTGTCACAATAAGCTGTCTTCTAGCCATCTGATTAATTTTACCCATAAAGTTATTCTACTTATACCTTTAGCACAATTCTTGCTAAATTTTAGCTTGTGAATTTGAATGCTTGTTTCCAATATTTGAAAGGTTAGGTGTCTACATAGTATTTCTTGCTTAAAAGAACTAAGTATGCTGGAACATGTGTACGTGCTTGTGTATGTGTGTGCGCATGTGATCACATACATATTTTTGTTTCTTAATAGCATTAGAGAGCTGATAAGGTACTAAGAAAATTATTAGATGAAAATCAAGGGAAGGCAAGACCCAAGAGAGGTAAGGAGCACTGAAACCTTTTTTTTTTTCTTGCCTGAGGACATTTACTGGAATTTAGTGAAGTTAAGCTGCAGTTCTCACAGCGCTGTGGAACACAGTGGGCAGAGACAAAGCTGAGGGCATGCCCAAAGTGGAGACCCTCCCCCATAGAGGTGGGACAACACAGATTCACTTAGTAACCGCAGACTTGCCCTGGGGTGTATTTGCTGCCCAAATTAATGAGATCTGAATAGTTAAAAAAAAAATCTCAACGATGGATGTGTTAATTAACTCGATTGTGGGACTCCTTTCACAGTGTATAAGTATTATCAAATCGTCACATTGTACACTTTTAAATATATTACAATTTTGTCAATTAGACCTCAATAAAACTGAAATAAACAAACAAGAAAACTGTAAACTATGTAGATTAAAGTGGTCAAGGACCATCAGTGCCCCTATGTAGCAGAAGCAGTGACAAATATTTTTCAAGGAAAACACCTTCCTACTAGGCCTCAAAGAATTCCCATACATAAGTTTCCACAAAAAATGAGTATCACACAGTCAATAATCATTTCCTTCATCAGGAAACAAAGCTAATGAGTAAGAACCATAGAAACAAGAGCCATAGAAGTTGGTTGTGAAGACTTCAAATATTATAACAGACAACAATAAAACAACAATGCTTGCTACATTTCGTGAAATAAAAGATACTTTTAAGAATGATAACAGGAAACTATAAAGAATGACAAAACAGATTTGAAAAAGAACCACATACACTTTCTAGAAATAAAACACGTAATACCTGAAATTCAAATTGCAATGGCCAGACTTAACAGAGAATTAGTAAACTGAAACACAAGCCTAGAAGGAATTATACAGAATTCAGCATAGAAAGTGAAGGCAATAAAAAATAGAAGTTAAGAGACATAAAAAATTAGTGAGATGGTCTAACCTAAGTATAATTTGAGCTCCAAAAGGAAGAGACAGAGAGAATGAGGCAGAAGAGATATTTGACAAAATAATAGAAGTTTTCACAACAGATGAAACTGACCTATAGTTATCCTTAAATACCACAAATCACAAGCAAAATAACTGAAAAGAAATCCATACTTGGATGTATCATAGTGAAACTTCAGAACATCAAAGACAAAGAGGCAGTCTTAGTAGCAGTCAGTGAGAAAAGGCAGACTGCCTGCCAAGCAGTGACTGACAGACTGTCAGCAAACGCTCAACTTCTCATGAAGTTTCATCATTAGCATGTAGAAAGAAAATAACTACAAACCCAAAATTCTAGCTCCAGTAGAATTTTTTTCAAGAACAAAAGGTAAAAAAGATATTTCCAACCCACTAAAAGTTGAGAAAGTTTGCCTCTAGAAGAGCTTCATTAAAGGAACTTCTAAAGAATGTATTTCAGATAAATGGAAAATAATCCCAGAGAGTAGATCTGAAATGCAAGAAGGAAAAAAAGAACAACGAAAGTTATAAATTTGTAGATACATTTAAATGATACTGGCTATATGTACAAAACAATAATAAGAATGTCTCATTTTTTTTAACAAAAGGCAGAATTAAACTATCCCTAAATACAGAAAAATAACATATAAATTGGTGAGATACTTGCATTTAAAGGAATTAAAGTTTAAAGGAATTAAAGTTTCTAAATCATTGCGTTGTCTGACAAGAGTGAATGGGTACTTGACTGACTTCATACTTTCCTAAGTTAAGAAGGCATGTTGGAATTTTAGAGTAGCCACTAAAAGAAGAGAAACAGTATATTTCCTCTAAATTGGTAAAAGACCAAAGTCGAAAGACAAAAACTATCAGATGGGATTTAAAAAGATCCAGCTTAATGCAATACACCAGAGAGACTTTCAAAATGTAAGGCTACATAAAGGTGGAAAGTAACAAGGATGGAAAACACATACACCAAATAAATTCTAACCAAAAGGAATCTCGTGGTTATATTAACATCTTTTATGGAGAGAAAAGCATTACTAGAAATAATAAGCCATTTTATAATAATAAAAGATTCCACTGTTCAGAAAGATAAAACTATTTTATCTAATAATATAGCCTGAGATTGACAACTACAAGGAGATATAGACAATTTATTATCAAAGTGGGAGACAACACATCTCTGTTCACAGAATAACCAGAGGAAAACAAGTATGGATAGAGAAGATTTTAATAACAAGATTAACAAATTTGACCCACTGAACATGTATAGAATACTTCATCCAACAATTGCAGGCACATTTTTTTCCAGCACATTTACGGTGCTCTAAGAAAATTTTCAATGAATTTCAAAGGACCGAATTCATACACTATGTCATCTAAACTCTGTCACTTAGCTTTATGACTGTGCTGAAGTTCTTTAACCTCTCTGAGCTTCAGTCTCCTAACTTCAAAATGGGGATAGTAATAGTATACTTCTGCTATGTAAGCAGAGACACAGAGATGATGCATTAAAGGGTCCTGTATGCAAAGAGAAAAAGTTTGGATTTTAAACTAATGAATTTAAACAAGGAATGACACACTTAGATGTGTTTTAGAAAGAAAATTTGGCAGCAAGGTGGAGAATGGCTTAGAGAAAGGGAAAACTGGAAGCAGGGGGATGTATTAAGAAGAAATTACAACAAATTAGATGAGAAATAATGAGGGCTTGAAGAGCACTGAAAGGACATATCTTCACAGATATTCATGTTATTATTTAACAATTTCCGTCCCAAAGGGAACTAACAGAAACAAGGCTTACTAAATATATTGTTATTACTTTAAAATTCTTTGGTGAATAACTAAGGATGCTAAAGCACATAATTTTATCATTCCTTAAAATAGACAATTTAAGAGCCACTCTTACAGGCAATGTCTCTATGACCTATAAGAAAAAGAAACTGAGCCACAGTATCTTTATATATATACATACATACATGCATACATACATATATACATACGAAATGAGCCATTAGGTGATTTTATCACTGTGTGAACATCATAGAGTGTACCTACACAAACCTAGACGGTATAGCCTTCTACAAACCTAGAGTATATGGTGCTAATCTTATGGGACCATCGTCGTATATGTGGTTGTTGGTTGACCGAATGTCGCTATGCATTGCATGACTGTATGTATATACATATCTGCTTTATTACATTTATTTTTAAAGCATTCTACGATCTCACTCTTTAAGAGAGTCTGTCTAAAGTTTAATAATCCTCACTGTTAGATATTTCTTCTTCACAACCAATCCCCAAAAGCAAAAACACTGCCTATTTCTGTTATCTGCTATTAACAGATACTTAAAATACTTACATATTGGTGTATTCACTAAACAATCTTAGAAAATCCAAGACAAAATGTTTCTAAGCATAGAGTTTTGAGGAAATTCAGTTCATAAACACAAATGAGGCAAATACTAAACCAAACTCTCTATTTGCTTTATTATTTTCATTTAGATGGAATTTGGCTAACATAAAAATGCATGCAATTTAAATTTTAATAAATGAAGTTAAAATTAATCTGCACAGTACTTCTATGTAGCACAAGCACTGTAAATGGAAGAGTTTCCTCCATAACTTAGTTTTGTTTTTATTTTTAATCATTGACTCAAAGCCCATAGGTGGTATGAAGCATGATTTAAATTTAACAGGAATAACACCTGGCTAGCGTAAATAATAGTAATAAGAACAACTATTGCAGAGAATGCCATGGTGGCATATCCTTGCAAAACATTCTTATTTTTCACAATACCAATTTAAGTTTTATTTGCATGTCCTACATAAGAGTGTCGCAACCAAGGTGAAAGCAAACGAAGTTCACTCAAAGTGAAAGGGTGTGCTGAAATAAATTGAAGTGTCGGAATAAGATGAACAGAACAGGCACAGGGGAAATGTGATTCCAAGGGATTTCCCACATTGTCTCTGTCAACCATTTTGGAAATCTTCCAAACATTACATCAAATAAACTCCAACTCAAGAGACATTTGTAATTTATATAATTTCTACTTTGGCATAAAGCAATGCTAAATATCACTGGTGCTGCTATTTGGAAAGGAGAGCTGAGGAAAAGTAGATCAGGGTCTTCCTTATTTGCTACTTGTCTCTTATGTCCTACTGGAAAACATCAGGTTCTATCTAGAATCTGACAACATATCATCCCTTTTATCTTTCATCTGGATTACAACAGCCTCTTAACAGGTCTTCCAGAGTTCCACTCTTGCCCACGTTCAATCAATCTACCTTACAGCAGAAAAAGTGGTCTTCTCACGGTGTAAATCAAATAACAAGACTCACTGTTTAAAACCCTGTAGAAGCTTCCCAAAGCACATGGAATAAACCCCAAACTCCCTCCCTTTGGCCTCCAGGCTCTGTATGATCTGGCTTCTGCCTACCTCTCCAAGCTACACACAACCTCACACACACCCCCACACACGTGTGTATGTGCGTGTGTGTTGCTTCCTGTGTATATTACTACCTCACCATGCCAAGTTTCTTCCCACCTTAGAGAGCCTTTGCATATGATGTTCTTTCTTCGTGGAATATCTCACTTCTAACAGCTGAGCTCCTTCTGTTTATATGCAGCTTAAATGTCACCTGCCGGGAGTCCTTCCTGACCACCTATCTCAACTCCCTGTTTGTTTCCTTCTCAGCATATATCACAGTGTGCAATTATATTTTATATTTGTCAGCTTTTTATAAAGTTACTCACTTAACACGTAAGCTCTATGATGACAGAGAGGTGTGTGTCTTTTTTGATGACATCTTTTTATGATAGAAATATAAGGTAGATTATTCTACATGCACATTTTTTTCCACCTTGGAATAGAGGACAGTGCTTTAGAAAATGTGTTCCATACTAATGCATGATGTTCGATGAAAAAGCGGTTCTATGGTCCAACAATTCTTTTCTTTTTTTTTTTTTTTTGAGGAAGATTAGCCCTGAGCTAACTACTGCCAATCCTCCTCTTTTTGCTGAGGAAGCCTGGCCCTGAGCTAACATCCGTGCTCATCTTCCTCTACTTTATACGTGGGACTCCTGCCACAGCATGGCTTTTGCCAGGCGGTGCCATGTCCGCACCTGGGATCCGAACCAGCGAACCTCGGGCCGCCGAGAAGCAGAACATGAGAACTTAAACACTGCGCCACCAGTCCATTAATTCTTTTCAAGTGCTATACACTATAAGTTCCTCTTGAGGGTCCACGACGCACACTACAATATTGAAAGCTCTGAGAAGTAAAGAAATCCTTTCACTTTTACTCCATCCATTGATTCGTGTATTTGTAGATTCTGCAAACTCCTTCTTCATGTCCTTATTTAGCATTTATTAACTTCCTGAGGTACTAGTGTTCAACCCAAGAACTTTGAGAAATGATGCTATAGAGGTCCAGGGAAGAACTATTTGTCTATTGACTTTCCTCATGGCATGAAACAGTGCTCCTCAAAAAACCTCCTGATCTATAAAAATGTCTAAAATGATCTAAAAAATATCCTTAAAAAATGTCAGTGGTAGAAGAAAAGCATTATCACTGAACCTAAACAAATTTACGTGAACTAATAATAAACCAGTAATAACTCAGGCACACCTAACCTTCAAGCCTACATCTAGATTTTGTATTTTGTTTTTTAGTTTTGACACATGGCTCTTTAACCATAACTATGCTAGTTTTATTGTTATTATTATTTTATGTATTTATTCTTTTTCTTGTGATCTAATCAGGCAACGAGAAGTCTTCTAAATTAATTACTACAAAGCTATCCAGGTAGAATTTAGTGCTAATGGTAATCTCTGCCCATGGTTTTTATAGGTCACACATATTCATTGAAGTAATATATTACTTGGATGTCCATTGCTCCTAAAACATTTTGTTTAGCCAGTTCATCAGAAGTTTTATTGATAGTCATGAACACTTGGAGTACATGACTTTTTATAGCATGATATAGTGAAGATAAATTTCCACTGGGAAAGCTACTTTTACTAATGCCATCTTTGAACCATTTCATAACTTTACATTTTTGGTTCAAAAGACCAAAAATTTAAACCTTGAAATTCAACAATACCGAATCTTTGTTTTTCTTGCTCCCATTATCTTTTGATTATATGTCTTTGGCACAAAATACTATTTGGGCAGAAAAAGTTCTCTAAGTTCCTCCTATGTGGTTAGGAACTTCTGTTGCTATACATGCCATTGGTCAGAGCACAAGTATGTCTGTTCATCTACCAACAGATGGTATTCACAGTTAGTCATGGTCATTTTCTTTGTCTCATATTTTATTCTTTAGTCCACAGAGTGTTTAAAGTACTGTTTGGATCTTTTTATGATGAAAAGAGAAAAACGCAAAAATTAAACATCTTTGAACATTTTGGAAAAGAATTTGGAAAGGTAGAATTAGATACTAATGACATCAATATCTACAATTTTTAAAATGAAATCAACTTTGAAAAAACCTATATATTGTTTGCTTTTACAGTGTTCATTTAAATGAATCTTTTGCAATCTACACTGTTCAAAACCAGAATTGCTTCTGCACTTATATATTCTTGTATATTCTAATTTTTTCCTTAGGCAATCTGATGTAAAAACACATTCATTCACTCATTTTATTAATGTAACAAATATGTCATGCATACCCATCACTCAACGTAGAAGTATCTTGCTAAGCGCGGTGCAACAGAGAAGGTGCAGGCGCCCTATCTCAGTGCTCAAGCAGCTTACAAACTGAGGATGGAGGTAAGATGCGTACATAAATACCAGGCAAAATGGGTTACCCATTAGATGATGTGCTTAACAGCCTACAAGCTCAAAGAGGAAAGAGAGATGGTTCTTGTGGTTTCTAGGAAAGCCTGGTAGAAGAGCTGAGTTTTTTTTTTTTTTTTTTTTTTAAAGATTTTATTTTTTCCTTTTTCTCCCCAAAGCCCCCGGGTACATAGTTGTGTATTCTTCGTTGTGGGTTCCTCTAGTTGTGGCATGTGGGACGCTGCCTCAGCGTGGTCTGACGAGCAGTGCCATGTCCGCGCCCAGGATTCGAACCGACGAAACACTGGGCCGCCTGCAGCGGAGCGCGCGAACTTAACCACTCGGCCACGGGGCCAGCCCCAAGAAGAGCTGAGTTTTGAAGGATAGGACTACAAAGGAAGTGGGGAATAAGAATTTGAGCAGAGAAAGCAGTTTAGGCAAAAAAAAGAAAAAGAAGAAAATGAAGTGAAGGGATTAGATATATTTGAGGAATTTCAGTAAGTCTAATTTGAGGAAAGCACTGTTAGGTAAGGCATAGGGTAGCATTAGGAGACAAGCTTGTGGAGGTTTGGTCATGGGAAAGGACATCATTTTCTTCAGGAAGGGAAGGAAGAAGCTATGGCGATACCTAAGAGGCATACGACTGGTGACAAATAAGAAAGAGTAAAGAATATCTTCTACTGGGGCCATGACTAGAGACACAGTCTCCGGTGTGGTGGCCTGGGAACGTAACTATGGAAAGAACAGCTTAGTCAGCTGACAAATAAGGAGTTCCATATCCTCATTTACATTTTAAATTATAACTGTTAAACAAAATTACATTGAGCAAGAAACAGGCCTACAATAAATCTCTCTGTTATTTCCATTACTTATGAGAATTGGAACCAACTCTACCCAGATTACTATATATTGAGTTTAAAAAGATCACTTTATCTCGTCATTAAATCTACAATAAAATAAAGACTTAAGTTCCTCTCTTTTCTTGTGAACTAAGAAAAATCCAAGATATGCTTTTGTATCTAGTCTAGAAAACGGAGAAAAAGACACACATTTGATTAAATTGTGAATTTATAAAAAAAATAATTTAGTTAATATGCTACCGCTCAAACAACTAGACTAAAAAAACCAAAAAAACAAAACAAAAAAAAAAAAGGGAAGAAAAGGTTGCCTGTGCATTCAGTTCACTGGGTTCACTGGGATGTTCCCTGGCCTGTAAGAATGAAAATAAAGAATGAGTGCTGCTGTGTTTAACTCACAGAACTGTAAATTAATTTCATCTGTAAAAAGAAATTAAATCATTTCATTAATCTTTGGAAATATGGTACTATGCAAAATGTCATTTAGATGAGATAAAATAATGCCATTTCATTACCATAAGGCAAAAAGTGGGAAAGTCAAATGCATATTTAAAGATTTGATTCAAATTAGATTCTGGAGCTCGTTTGTGGATGATGAATACCATGAAACACTGAAATCTTCAGCAGAAAAAAATTTAATAAATCCAAATTATTTTGGGAGTTACTTACTAGAATAGTAATAATGGTAATCAGAAACTGCTCTGGGCAAATGTTTTCCAAAATCCCATGAGGCGCTCCAGTAAAAGGTGTTCTAAATTCAAACACGTTTGGGAAATGCTGGTGCAATAAAGCTAACATGCAAATGTGCACTGTGAACCTCAGGGAAGGACAGCAGCCTGCAAAGTCTCCCCAGAGCATATGACCAGGGAACCTGTGATTTGCCAGATACTTGGTACCATTCCAAGGAACAAGGTGAGATGCTGCTCTGGAGAAATCATGGAATTCACTTTTCTCCTCAAACTTTGCTAGTTTTGCTTCACCTCTCTTTATATCTTGTCCTCAAGGCCTGCACCTTGTCCTACCCCTCATACGTATATACATACACACACAGACACACACACACACAAATACATAGATACATATACATCACATAACATACATATAAAATTTTAAATATGTATAAATCCTTTATATCTATGTATCTATCAAAATTTATCCTTCCTTGGCAATGCCCCAGGATCCAGCTGTTTTCTCCTTCCATTTCTCCCAAATCAAAAGTCTTAACACATAGTATCTCCAAATCAGCTGTCACAGAAAAGAACCTAATATATTAAGATGATTTGGTAGATAACATGGGTAGGTGATTAGGTGTACAGAAATTTTAAAAGAAAAGGTCTGGCTGTCTTAACCCAAAGAAAGCAACCACAAACAGTATTGTGGCACAAGGGTAGGTAGAATCTGAGGAAAGATTCTCTATCCTGCTCACCCAACAACTATTCTACATTAGTGTCTCTCCATCTGGCTTACATCTAAGTCCAGTAATAAATTTCTATCCAGGGAAAGTAATGCTATTATACTTAGAGAAAAGGATTCCAATGTTTCATTGTTCTTTTCATAACCTTCCCAGCACAAAATAAAGAAAAAAATATAGAAAGAAAACTCAGGAAAATTTTATAAAAAAATGACAAATCTTTTTAAAAAACCCATATTTTACAAATTTCATAACTGCATAATCTTGGTGTGAACTGTGTCACAGAATTACATAATTTATGAGCCGAAACTACTCTTACTAATGACCTAGTCCAATATTCTCATCTATGGATGAAATTTTAAAAGGGAGGAGGGGCGATAAATGAACTCAAAGTCACACAAACTTGTGGCATAACCAGGGCTCAGAACCAACTCTTGATACTCCTTGTCACTGAAGCTCTCCATTTCACCAGAGCGCCTCCCAGCTTTTTGTTTTGTTTGGGAAAATCTTTACACAAGGCACACAAAAAAGGTAATATATTTTGTCTTTGTATTTGTGTTCTATATATTTAAATGTTTTGAGAGATTAAAAGCTACCTGAAATATTTATTAAATTTTGTTTATTCATATTCATCTGCTGACTTTGAAGTCTTGACAACACATGCGTAATCTACTTAAGCTGAATAAACACAAAACCCAAGAAAACAACGATCCTGTGAGTTACTACACTTCTCCTTCAAAAGCGACACTGTCATTATCATGCCTAAGGAAGAGCACATCTTTACCTGCCAGTACTCATGAGGGGTGGTAACTTTTAGTCTTTTACAAATTTCTGAATAATGAATATTGACAGAAGAATAAAAATTCAACTTATTTACAGGAGAGAAAAGATAATTGTGAAGAACTTAGACTTCTTTGCACTTATTTAGAAAATCCTCGAGCTCTCTAAATAACCACATGAGCTCTTAAATAGGAAGTCACAAAATGAAAAATTTCCCTTTATGCAAATAATAAAGTGAAACAGATTTTTTCCGATTATTTTTCACTCAAGAAACCATCAGCTGGAGCCTTAATAATGTGCTTTATAAAGTGTCCAAGTAATGAAGATTGATTTTTAGCAGAGAATTCTCATAAATTGCATGGTATAGAATATAATTAGAGTACTTGGAATGCAGTAATCAGGCAATAAACACTTACAAAATGAATGAAATATGGATAGATAAAGTTTTGATTTTCTTAAACAGAATTAATAAAAGTATCCACGTCATATATAATCCTGTATAATGTATATATAATTCCATTTTTATAGTTTTTCAATTGTAAAAATTGAACTTTGTCAAGAATATTTCAGTTCTCCATTTGTTTATTAAGTAAATTTAATTTATTACATGAGGGAGATATCCAGTTTCACTTCTGATATATAAAGAGCTTATAAGTTGTCAGTCCCATCCTTACAACTAAAGCTGAACAAACTGAAAATCGATAACTTTTCTTGGACCAACTGGATAACTGAGATTGTAGGGCAAACTACCTCCCTAAAATCTTGAGAGAGAGGTTAATGCAGAGAGTCACCTTTGAGATCTGCTTACCTGGAGTTGAGGTCCCTGGAGCCATAAACTGGTAGGAACACTTAAATGGGAATTTTAATGAATTGCTGGAGGCTGATGCACACTAGCTTGAGAGGAGAAACTCCTGGGGGCACAGTCTTGGGGAATTCCCACTCTTTTCTGGATTTTACCTCCAGGAACCCCACCAGGTTCTCCTGGTGAAGATCCAAGAAAGATCCCCGACTCATTCTAGCAGAGGGAGAGAAAGAGTCATCATTGTGAATTATGTCTAGGGCCACTCCATAACAAAAGCCTACTCTCCAGGGAATAAAGACTGGACCTGAGCTTCTTCCCACCTGGGGTAAGGATGTTTCAAGTTCTCCAGCCCCCACTACCCTTCTTGGACCTGAGCTTTTTCCCACCTGGGGTAAGAATGTTTCACATTCTTCAGCCCCCTCCACCCTTCTCAATTCACCTAAGAGGGGAGAAAAAAAGCTAAAACACTCGAGAAACACTTCTGAAGGTCACAGCCCCAAGACACAGGCCCACTAAAAGACTGAGATTTAATCATAAAAATATAGAAAGCTTCTCTCCTATACCATACCATCACACCAATAGGGTTTCAGGAAAACAACAGTGGATTACAGTTGGAAGAGCTGGAAGATGCAGACTTTTTCTGAGGAGAGGTACTCAGGGAAGCCCAAAGATAAGAAGGGAGACAAAAACAAGGACAGTAGGGGAATTTGAAACTTCTGACACCTACAGCTGCAATAAATACTAAATATAGCACAACTCCTAGCCATAGTAACATTAATAAACCCTCACATTAAAGTCCTCTTCACTTCAGTTCCTATTATTCAATACATGTGCAGCTTTCAACAAAAAAATTACAAGGCATGCCAGACAGCAAGAAAAAACAGTCTTAAGAGTAAAAGGAAGCATCAGAATCAAACTCAGCTATGGAATGGATGGTGGAATCACCACACAGGAAATTTAAAATAATTATGATAAACATGTTAAGGGTGTTAATGGAAGAAGTAGACAGTCTGCAAGAAGAGATGAGCAATGTAAGTAGAGAGATGGAAACTCCAAGAAAAAATAAAAATGAAATGCTAGAAATCAAAAGCACTATAACAGAAATGAAGAATACATTTTATGGGCTCATCAACAGACTGGACAGAGCCAAAGGAAAAAAATCAGTGAGCTTGAAAATAGTTAACTAGAAACTACTTAAACTGAAATGCAGAGCATTAAAAGAATAAAAAAATAGAACAGAATATCCAAGAACTGTGGGACAATTTCAAAAGGTATAAGAAATGTGTAATTGGAATACCACAAGGAGAAAGAAGAGGAACCAGAGCAGAAGAAATATTTGAAGTAATAATGTCAGAACTTTTCAAAATTAATGACAGTCACTAAGCCACATATCCAGGAAGGTCAGAGAACATCAAACCAGATAAATACCATAAACAAACAAACAAACAAACACACAATAGACACCTAGGCATGTCATATTTAAATTGTGGAAAACTAAACATGAAGAGAAAATCTTGCAAGGAACAAGAGAGGATAAAATATCTTACCTATAGAGAAACAAATTAAATGTTACAGTGGACATCTCAGAAACTGTGTAAACAAGAAGAAAGTGGAGTGAAATATTTAAAATGTGAAAGAAAGAAACTCATCAACCTAAAATTCTATATCTGGTGAAGCTATCCTTCATAAGTGAAGGAGAAATACTGACTTTCTCTCTCAGACAAACAAAAAAAGACAGACAACATGACGTAAAAATCCAAGCATTTATGCAGCTAATAAGTGTCAAAACACATGATGAAAAACTGATAGGAATGAAAGACAAATTCACTACTAGAGATGGAGACTTCAATACCATTCCTTTAGCAATTGATAGATCAACCACGTAGAAAATCAGTAAGGGTACAGTGGATCTGAACAGTACTAACAATCACCTTGAATTAATCGACATTTATTTTATAGAATCTTCCATCTAACAATAGCAAGATACACATTCCTTTCAAGCTCACAAGGAACATTCACAAAAATAGGCCATATACTAGGCCATAAAACATACCTTACTACATTTTAAAAAACAAAAATCAAAAATTATAAAAAAAAAATGTTCTTAGACCATGATGGAAATAAACGAGAAATCAATAACAGAAACTCTACAGCTGGAAAATCCCAAAATATTTGGAAGTTAAACAACCTACTGCTAAACACGCCTAAACAACATACTTCTAAACACATGGTCAAATAAGAAATCTCAAGAGAAATTTAAAAATATTTTGAAGTAAATAATAATCAAAATACAACTTATCAAAATTTGTGGGATGCAGTGAAAGCAGTATTTAGAGGGAAATTTATAGTCTTATAGGAAATTTATAGGAAACTATAGAAAGAAGAGCAATTTAAGCCAAAAATAAGCAGAAGAAAATAAATAGTAAATTTTAGAGCAGAAATCAGTAAAATTAGAAAGATAAAAATAGAGAAAATCAACAAAACCAAAATCTGTCTTTTGAAAAGATGAATAAAATGTATTACATTAGACAGTGTATGTGGAAGTATCTTGTAAACTGTAAACATTTTATAACATTGCATTTATTCATTCATTTAACGTATGTTCAAATAAGAAAATTAAACATTTGGAGGAGAGACTGAATATAATACAGATGGTCAAAACACTGATAGTAGTCCACAGTGTTTTGAATATTATATGTATAAGAATGTATCATGAGGATTTAATTATTATATTTCTAGATATATGTCTGCACTTCTGTTCCAAATCATTTATAAAATGAAGAAAAAAAGCATTATAAAATGGTATTACAAAGTGTCAGGCTGAAATAATCAAACGTCAACATTAATAAAACTTCACTCAGCCTTACTTTTCAACCCTTCAGATGAACATTTGTGGAATAAGGCCTAGAGAGCTGTGCTATCGTGCCCGGGTCACCCTAGGATCTCGGGTTGTAGTTTGTTTGAAAACACAGATTTCCTTGTCAGATGGATAAACTTCAGCCAATGATTTTGCACTGAAGACTTTTTTCTTTTTTATCTCACATTGCTCCTGAAACCTTATGAATGGGCAGAATACCTAGTCTACCAACAGATGTTTTCAGTATGTATGCCCTTCTTTTCCAGTCTCCCATCTAAGAACATGTTGATTAGAACTGTGGAAAGGTGGGGTAGCAGAGGGCAGGAGAACAAGGGTAAAGAGCCATGAAAACTCTACATTAGTATTCCCTGGTAGCATGCCTAAAAAATCCTAGATATGCCACATACAGCAGTGAAATCTAAAGCCTGCGTAGGCCAGCCTAGAATACTGATGGTAAACGAACAACTATTAGCGCAGCGTTCTACTGCCAATTACAGCATTTGTCCCATGTGATATGAAGCAATTTGCCTAAGGTCAAAACAGCTGGTAGGTAGTAAAGTTCATGATTCCAAAGCCTGAGTTCTTAACTGTTATTTAACCGAGATATGATCTGACGGAATAGAATATATTCCACTTTTCCAAACCAGTGACTGTGTGTTGACACTGTTGTAGTTATCGAGGAACAGTGGCTAGTGGTACACAATTTTTCTGAACCATTTCTAGGATCGAACAGTCATGTGACTAGCAGATAATCAGACTAATATAAATATCTGAAAAATAGCATTTAATATAGTCTTTGAAGCAGAAAAATGCCAGGAAAAACAATAGCAACTATCTTTCAATAAGTTAACTCATACTTGTTTAATTTATAGCAAATATCAAAATTAACAAGAAACTGTGATGCTTGGCAGAACTGATTTTGATAGCAATATGTGTTCATTGGAACCTCGCTGTTTGTTACTACTATATAGTGAGACTTGCTATTAGGCAGGCTTGTTTGGACATTTGACATTTGACTATTTAGACATGGGTCTAAAAATCCTTCCTTTGCCATGTATCCTGAGGAAAGCTAGCTCCCTGGATCTCAGTTTCTTCACATGTCCAATGAGGATAATAAGACCTACCTTGCAAGATTCGTGTAAACATTAAAGACTACACTACTAGATGTAGTGTAATGGAAACATAGTAGGTGCTAAATAAATGGTGGCCACTGCTATTATTGCTGTCGTTATTATAATCACAAATGTACAGAGCTCCTTGTATTATAGAGTACACCTTGGAGAATCACTCTAGGGAGCTTCTTAAATGAGGGTGAGGGACCACTGTTGGTTGCTTTGGGTGTTGAATAAAGATGAAAAGCTGTGAGACAGAAAAGCAAATGTGTGAGTCAGAAAGGTCAGAGAAAAACTGTATTAGGGAGCTTTTTTAGACATTTTCGGCATGAAGCTGACTAGCAGAGAAAGGAAATTGAAATTCACACAGACAGAACAATTCATAGGCCACTGGTCCCAAGAGTCACATTTAGGTTTCAGTCAGAGATGTGTTGGGCCAAACTGTTCCATCTCTAGAACCTCACCCAGCTATGGATATTATCTTACTAACCAGGAATTAAGGGCTGGATCATCCGGCTTTTCTAAAGGAACACATGCCAAGGGCAGGGGATATCTTAGACTAATCCCACTTCTGATGCAAACAAACTTTGAAAAAAGGAATAACAAGCTCCTGTGAAAAAGCAAGTTTTTCGTTTTCGTAAATCAGATGCTACATTCCAGAAGGGTGGAGGGAAAGTGGAGGTAACCATGCCCACACCTCCGCCCTCTGCGCAGAGCCCAGGGGAATTACCCACAGGCCCAGAAAAAATTATACAACTCAGAATTACAAGAACATACTCATGGTTTTCAACTGAATTTATTACTTTTAATTTACCAAGCCTATTGTGATGAAACAAACAACCCCCCCGTTTGATTCATATTAATTTGTTGCACAATAAAGCGCCACAGCCAATTTCTCTTTGATGGCTGAGTATTTCCCAAAACTATGAACAAATCTGAATGATTCTGAAAAGATGCTTACTTTCAGTTCCTTTGTTTCTGTCAACCAGTAGGTCAAAACAAGCTATGAAAAATATTTCGTAGAGCTTCCAAAGACAGTGTAATGGCCTGTTTTTATTTACAAGACAGTGACAACTCCCCATTTACCTCTCTATCCGTTCCTTCTCCCTCCTGGTATAGCCCTATAACTCCCAGGATCCACCTGTACATTCTTTACAGTTTTTAAAAATTATTTTCAAATCCGTAAGTCATATATCAACGTATTTAGACTGTACTTGAGATAAGGCTCAAATCTCCTTTGAGATACTCACCGTGCTCCAATTCTGACTCCTACTTGCATCAGAGGTGGCCATTAACCTTTCAGAATCTTTCTGTGTCAATATGAGATATTTGCTATTTTCTGTTCTGTGTTTTACTAATTGCCATTATAATGTATGTACAATTTTGCAACTTGCTTTTATGAAGCTGTAAGAAATTCTAGGGAACACATGTTCATTTATAGAGGTTAAAAGATTAGTAGAAATAATGCTGGACATGCAGCAGGCTCCAGATCTGTGCACAGGCAGGAAATTTTAGGTATATCACTAACCTTACTACCTCAGTTTTCAGGAATCTTCAATCTTTTAGGTTTTGTGTAAAAACTAAATGAAGTAGTAGGTGTATGTGCTTTCAAAGGTGTGCAGTTTTATGTATAAATTAAATATTATCTGGAAAATAAAATCAGGTAGTGCTACTATTCAAAAAGTATATACTATGGGTATTTAACTTAAAATTTTAACAAAGAAGCATTATAAGAATATTTTAATATTGAAATCTTTAGCTAGTGGCATAGTCATTCCCAGCTTTGAACGCTTCACTGGAAACACTTTGAAATATTATATTAAAAGTTTAATCATGAAAAAATATATTTGCATGTAAGTTCAAGTTATTAAACTGATTGTTTACAATTCTGATTCCATTTTTCATCTGTGAGCTTCTGTGCTTGATTCCCAGAGTAAATGAACAGCAGCCCAAGTGTATTAAAACAATTAGACTAAATCAGGAAAGGGGTTGCAAAACTATGACATTTAAAAATATTTTAAAATTTACCCCAAATCTGCTACATGTGGTGTTCAAAGGAATTATTTTATTAAAAACAACTGTATAAACGATTACAGTTTAAGTTACAATTCTTTTAAGCCTAATGTTCTTTATAAGCTACAAGCCTGAAAGGTTTGCATTTTAAGTAAATTAAGACATTAAGACTCTTGGAGGAAATGGTTAAAAAAGAATGCTCTACAAAGCCCCTCATTTCTAGGTTTTTACATGAATAGGATCATCAATAACAAATGGTATCACTAACACCTTAAATAAAAACCTCCATGTATTTGTTCTGATTGCTTTCCACTGTGAATTATTCACATCTGTTTGGCTGGAGGTTGGTAGGGGATTTCAGGGGAGGGACTGGTGTTTCTGAACCTTCCCATATTCCTTTATTTGAAACACATTACCTCAGACTATTTCTTCAGAATCTCCAAGTTCAACTGGGTACCCAATTTTCATTTCTCAACATCAAAATGAAAACGAACCAAGGAAAAGTGATGACACATATACATAGATGTAAAAAACATGACACACAGTCACTGCATTTGGGGAGGGTCTATGTGATAGAGCAAGATAACTCCGAGATGAGTTCAGGTCCCGACACACCACTAAGCCAGAGCTCTGCCCAGGCGCATTCATGTCTGAGAAGGAAGGTGGGGCAGATGGAACATGTATCTAATGTCTACCTTTCAGATGCCAAAAGTGAAGGCAAACTGTAAGAATTATTTGAGGTCAACTGAGTCCAACTCCAAATTATAAATCTGGGTGAACATAAACATTTAATGAATTAGTGGAATAAAGTAGATTATAAAACTCTAATTGAATAAATCAGAACAATGAGGCATACGACAGTTTTAGGACCTGTTTTAAAGTCTTAGTTTGTGCCAGTTTTTCTAAATAGAAAAATTTTGACCACTGGCACTTCAGAAAACTAGTTTTCACTCATAGGAAAAAGTAAGAAATAACAAAATGATGGATGCTCCAAGTAGGTAGACATAAATGAGAGAAATGAAAATTATGGCTATCCAACCTACAAATGGGGTGGATAGCAGGGAAAACACATGAAGTCAGAAGACCACAGGCTCTCAGCTCTAGCTGCAACATACTGAAACATTTTGGATCATAGTTTCTTCAAATATAAAATGAGGGGGCTGGACTGTGTCTTCAGTGTTCTCTACAACCTATGATATTTCATGGGAAAAATTTCATAACAGTAGCAGGTTTATAAAACCTATGATTTGAATGCCAAAAATGGTATTCTGGGAAATTTTCAGTGACTTGTGGACTATTTACTGCTGTCAACTAATTTTTTTCCAAAAACCATTTTTTGTCTGGTTACAGAAAAAATTATGTTACCTGTAGACAACATGGAAAATAGAGACAAATCCAAGTAAGAAAAAAGAATGAGCTACAGTCACTACCCAAAGATAACCTGAGATGTTAGCATACGTTTCCATATCTCTTGTTGTACAAACTACTATAATTTATTGAATCCAGTGGTTTCCAAATTTTTTACTTTTATGAGCAGAATCTTTTTTTCTAAAGAAAATCTCACTTGTAACCTTAATATGTACAACAAATAAAAGTGAAAGTACTCTGGTTGAAGTGGTGATGGAGGGCAGGGGTTTTACTGAGATGGTTATCAAAATCCTCCTATGGAACCCTATGCTGGAAGAAGTACTATTTTAGAACAAATGACTCAAACAATTTCCTAATGTTGGACATTTAAATTGTTCCCAAATCTGTTGTTGTTGTTGTTGTTACAAATAACATTCAGATCTTTGTGTACATTCATGGTTATTTCCTTAGGATAAATTCCTGGAGGTGGAATTTCTGGGTCAAACGGTTTTAAAGCATTCATTGTCATGTCAACTGACTTTGATGATCACCTCTTCCCAAACCATTTGTAACTGGCAGGAGGTATGCATTTTCTCTTCTACTTTTTTAATGGCAACTAACCTCAATTGTAGCATTTGAATCATATTTTATTTCTCTATTCCCTCATCTTCCCTTTCTCTTCCTCATGACTCTGAGTAGGTTGCTTTTAAGGTTAAATAAATGCCCTCTTTGAAGCACCAATAATTCCTTTCTGTTCAATGCCATCAGATGCCTAGTAGACTAACCTTTGCTGCCTTTGGACAATGATCTGTCAAGCAGTCAACTTCTATAAAGAAATAACCAGACAAACTAGCCTTTGGAGGGGAATACCTTTGTTACTTGGCACTTTAGGACATGTCTTAGTTTCTATAAGTGCTGTTTAGTATGTATCTAAGCTTTGGTTAAAATCTGTTCAAAACAGCCTCTGACCCCAGATTCCCAAAAATGAACAGTATAGAGCAGATTTTCAAATAAGTAGAAACTTGGAGATCATCTAACCTATGCTCATCATTTTATAGATGACGATATCGAGGTCTACAGTGACTCCTCAGAATCCAAATTGTGACACAAAAATAATGTCCCCAAGGAGTTATAGCCTAGTAGGAGATACAGACAAATAAATCAGCAAATACTATCCATGGATACCATGATAGATACTATGGTGATAGATACTATGGGAGAATAAGGTGGCGCCAGTACATCAGAAGGGTAGGTTGGGTAAGTTTTCTGAAGAAGACAACAATTAAACTGTACTTTGAATGAAATGAACCAGTCAGTGAGATAAAGAAATGGAAAGGCAGGTTGGCACTCCAGGCAAGGGTAAGTATTAACCTTGAAGAACTTGGTATAGTTCAGTACCATAAAGGATGAACAGGAAAAAGTGGCTAGAGATGAGGCCAGAGGGGGATGCAAACTCAAACGTCCACAAGTCACGTAAAGGGTGAAACTCCATGGGAGAGCACTGTGGTAAATTAGTGAATGTCTTCTCTAAAGAGAACAGTCACTATAGCCAATGGCCACCATGTAAGGGGATAATCTTTTAATTTCATGAGAAGCCAGAAATTTCCCAATTTTTAAATTAATGTTGGTACCACATTTTTAAGAAAACATGGTGCAAACCAGACCAAACACGTATGTGAGCTGAATTTTGCCAACAGCCTGCCCGTTCACCACCTCAGGGCTAGGGAATCAGGGAGGCAGTCGCTCATGAAAGCTCTGTGGACTAAGCTAAGAGGTTTGGACTTTATCCTGAAAACTGCAGGGGCTCAATAAAAGACTTGAAGCCAATTAACATCTTAGAAGCATCCCTCTGGCAGCTGTGTGCAGTCTGGAAGGGAGCGATGTAATGAGGGCTTAAACCAAGGCAGTAACGGAGACACGGAAAGGAGGAAACCGATTTGAAAGATGTTAAACAAGGCATTCAGTTTAGCAAACGACACAGTTGAGACTTGAACTTAGGTCTCCTATCTCCTTGCTGAATAGTCTTATAACTATACCAGTAGTGTAGGATGTCTTTTTGGAGTGGAATACCATTTAGTTTGCACTTAATAAGGTACAGGAGAGATTCTATGAAAACATTAGCTTGAAACAGCAGAATTTTTTCTTACAGATACTATTAGTGTGGTATAGGTAAATGATACACTAACATAAACTCCAGGAAAGAGGATACACAGAGAAATCATGAGGAGATAGGCAGTGGGCACAGACATTGACAAGGAATAAAGCCCCCTCCTATTGTGCCTCATTTGACTAATGTTCTATGCCAGTTTACAACTGAACAATGGATAAAGATATCATCAAGTATTTGGTAAAAGAACAGAAAGGACTATCTTACTTTATTTCCACCTCAAAAATTCTATGACTAAATATTACTCAATTTATGAGTTTCTGGATCATCTGCATCATGGTTAATCCCCGCATACTTGGTGGCAGTGAAGACTGCAGCTTTAATTTGGTTAGTACATTTTTTAGTTCAATGAATAACTGAGCCAGACAACAAGCAAGTCAAATGGAAAGTGAAGTCATTAGGTGGGGTGAAGTGATGTCAAATCTCTGAGTGTTTTCTCTCTTAATCTTCTGGATGGGAGCTGGATTTCATTCGTCTGACTGGCACAAGATGGGCTTATAAAAGGGCATTTGTTAAATAGCTCTGTGAATAATAAAATTGATTCCTACTATCTGCTTGAGAAAAAGCTGAAAATGCTATTATTTTTTCTTTATTAAATATTAATTCATTTGCAAAATTGTTAAAGAATTTATAGTTGTCCTAAAGTTTCTCTATTATACAATTACATCGGTACTGAGAGAAAGTAAAACTTCCAAATTTTCACATTTGGAAATATGTTATGTATTTGTAAGTTTGTAATAATGCAGCTAAGCAGTGGTTTATTCTGACCCTCTATTCTGCTTATAACATTCACTTTATGGCAATGGTACTGAACTTTCAACCAATGTTGTCTCATGATTCCTTATCTTTTAAAGAGTAGGTGCTAAGAATATGTTATATGTGGACAAGTCTGTATTCCATTGGTCGGAATAAGTTAGGGTATACTGCAGTAGCAAATACCCCGGCATCTCAATGGCTTGAAACAATAAAGCTTTAATTTCTCCTTTGTACCCTATGTCCATCAGGAGTGGCCTGGAGGTTCCACTCTGCTGTCCTCATTCCAGGACCTAGGATGACAAGGGCAGCTGACAACACTGCCAGTCACTATGGCAGAAGGAAAGAAAGCTCTCTGGCTCAGAAATTACACATGACACTTTTAATCAAAACTTGCTGGTAAGAACTAGTCTCGAAGCTCCACTCAACTATAGCTGTGGAGTGCAATTTTACCACGTGCCCGGAAGGCAGAGAGCTGGATATATTTGCTGAACAGACTAATGAGTATCACAGTCACCCAAATAAAAGCTCTATTTTGGTTTCATGTGTCTTTGTTTTCTCTACCTGGCTGGACAGTGAGGTTATAATCTACAACTTAAAAGGCTCCTAACAAATTCTTTTGATTCAATGGTTATACATAAAGAGAAGAGGTCAATTTAAAGAGTGCTTTAGATAAAGCAATTACGTCCTTTTGGAACTTTTTCCCCAATACATATATATTTTAAAATCCAGTTTTGATATAATACTAAAGTTGCCAGGAACAGATAAAAAATTGTTCAGATGAGTTGAGAGCCCAGAAACTAATCACCTGGCTATTCAATGTATGTATAATCCATAAAATAGATAATCAAAAATGGACTGAATTATCAGTTATAATTGTTATAATCTATTAAAGAATAAATCCTAGAATCAGACATTACGCTAACATCTCCCTTTACCTTTCCTGTATTTGCTGTTTAAAGCTCCCCATTAGGAACCACTCAAACATTGTTGAAGAGAAACACCCACCCATGCTGACTGTTCTCACTTTAAGATCACAGCCAGAAATCCCAAATGTTTAGGACTCTCAAATCTTTATCTCGAGACCTCACTTCTCCCAGGAACTCCAGACTCATAAATCTTGATATCTCTGCTTTGATGTCTGCTAAGTTTTAAACTTAACCTAGCCAAAACAGAACTTCTCATTTTTCTGCTCTGCAAACACGCTTCTTTCTTAGTCCTTCCCATGTCTGAAAACCGCAACACTCACCTACTTTCTCAAGCCAAAAACATAGGAATCCTCCTGCTTCTCTTCTCTCCCTTATTCTGCTAAGTCAAACCTAGCAGTAAGTCCTGGCAACACTCCTGCTAAAACATACCCAAGATCGAGGAACTTCTCACTATTTCTCCCAATAGCCTAAGCCACTATTGATTTTCACCTGGACTACTCTAAAATCTCCTAACTGATTTGTTTTCACTAACTCCCTCCTCATATATTTTCCACATAGTGGTCATAGCAATCTTTCAAAACAAGCATCAGATCATGTCATTTCCCTCCTTAAAATCCACCACTTCACTGTGAATAAAACTTAAAGAATATTGGCCCTCAAAGCACTGCAGGATACGACCATCTCCATTTCCCTGACCACATATTTATATCACATATCACTCCTCCTTCCCACTACACGGACCATCTTTCTATGCCTTCAACATGTCAGGTTTGGCTCTCCTTAGGGCCTGTGCATTACTTGTTTTCTCCCAGTCTTCGCAGGGATGTCTGCTTGCTATTTAGGTCCTTTAGGTTATAATAGGTTATAAATAACCTTTAGGTTACTTAAATATCAATTCCTCAGAGAGACCTTCCATGACCACTCTGCACAAAGAGGAAACTTCTCGTCCTATCTTTTACATCACTATCTTTTAATTATCTGTATATCTCTTGATTATTATCTGAGGTGTCCTTGGTTAACTGTTTATCTTTTGCTTGGTGTATACCACTAGAATGTAACATCAGCTGTTTGCTCACCACCATACCCTCTCTGCTTAGATCTGTGCCCTCGTCAGTACTTGGCTCATGCTAGGTACTCGGCAAACATGTATTGAAAAGATATTATGATTTGAGTATGCACAAGGTACATGGTATCAGCAAGCAAGGTACTACCAAAGTTACATAACATAATACTTCTAAATTCATCTTTGGTCATTTTATTCTGAAATTTCTGATGATAAAAGTTATTAGATTATGAATTATTACACATAATAAAATGTGTTAAATGCTTTCGTGGTATAATTTTACCATAAGAAATTAACTTGACCTGGAAGACAATTTACATTCAAATCTGGACAGTAGGACACTGGAAAGGGAAAGTAACACGAACAAGAACAAGAGCAGAGGTAATAATCAATATCGAGCATTTACCACGTGCCTGGCACATTATGTTTGTCATCTCATTAATTTTAATGAGCTGGATGTTACTATTCTTATTTTAGAAATTAGAATATTGAGGCTAAGAGTGATTAAGTAGCTTGCCATAAATCACACAGCAACTAACTGTCAGAGTTAGGCTGTAAATCTACATCTCCTTACTCTATGGCATGCCCTTATAAGACAGTTAGGTGGTGAGTCTGGACTGCGGAGCACCAGTAGGTACCACAACCATAAAATTAGTGATATTGCTTTCAAAGAGCTGATGGCTAGTAGGCCTTTTAAAAAAGAGAGAACCGTACTTAACCGCAGAGCCTTCAGGTAACAGTGCCATATTTTATTGTATTCATTAACTTCATATTGTATTAAATTTTACATTTACCTTCAATGATACTGGTTTTCCATTCACAATAAAAAAGTGTAGCTTCTTCTTTAAATAAGCATATTTAACTTAAAAAGTGAAATGATTTAATAGATAACTCATAATGCAAGTATTACCAAGAAGTGGCAAAAATTGTGGAGGAAGGTAGTGAAACTCAGATACAACACAAATCCAAGTGGTGGCCTGTGCATGACTGAAGTTAGGGAAATTCAGGACCATTGTACTTATCTTTTTAAGTAGGTTTTCAAAAAAAAAATTAGTGATATATCAGGAACGAAAGATGTAACAGCAAGGGAACACCCCATATTAACAGAAGTATGGTGTTCATTATTCTCTGTGTAGATCACACAACATCTGAGATATAAGCAAGTTCTGGTGACTTGATGGTAATGGAACACTGGCAAACTATATGCATTCAGTGAGAACTAACTCCAACCAGGAGATTGATCAGGTGAAAACCAAGTTATACTTGGGGAATGTTGATAAACTTAGGCTCTTTTAGCTTGCAGAAAAAAAATTCAGAGGATGAAATGGTCTCCATATTAAATGGAGTGATACCTTATTTATAGGTTGAGTTTTAATGGTGGATCTTAACTTGGAAATCAAATTATCCTGAAAAATCTTCAGGAAAATATTATACTCCAGCATGATATACCAATTTCAATTGGTCCAGCACCACAGGGTTTTCCTTCTATTTTGATAAATGGCTACTTTTTTTCCCATCAAGCAGTAGAAATATAAAGTAGTTGCCTCGTGTTTACTGGCCATGTTGTATGAAAAAGGTTTATCTTTAAATGTGCTGTTCATGTTATAGAAGGATAATGACAACACAGACAGATGGGGGAAAGGAGATATATGTTTCCCATTTCATACTCACTCCCGGGCATATGTTTGTGTATAATGCCCAGAACCATTTAAATTGTTTTTTTTCCCTCTCTCTCTCCCTTGCCCCTTTTGATGGTGGGAGAGGTAGATGGAGAATGTATGCCGAACATGCATAAATTGTATGCTCTTATAACGTGAGTCCTCTCTATATGAGTGGCTTTAAGGTAGAAGATTTATCTGATATGACACAGAAGGCAGAACTAGGGCCAATCGATGGACATTACTGGGTGAAATGGGCTTTCACTTAAAGCAGTAAGCCTTTTGTCTCACAAAACATTTATATAAAGTTTACATGGCCATATATTTTGGATTAGATAATCAATAAATTCCATTCCAAAATTAACACAATAATTCCTGAAACAAGTGGACACAATAAAAAGAAAATAGTAGGAAGAATAAGAATTATTGTCTGCTACTTTAAATTATCCACATTAGTGCTTCCTTTATTGCTTGGAGTCCAAATGGGACCATAATAAGTAATAAACTTAAGATTCTTAGAGTAAATCAGTGATATATAATATCCCTGATTTCATTCAGAGTGAACGAGTCATTGGATTGGATGTCCTACCATTATAAATTATTTGAAATGTAGCACAGGATTACAATAATTTTGAAGTTTAAAGAAAAATGCATAAGACAGGAGAAAATTATATAATAATAAATATAATATAAATGCCAAGAGAAACAAGAGTTTTCAAAGTTTCAGGTCACTTTAACCAAAAGAAAATTTCAATTGGCTTCATTGAAAAAACAGGGTACAATAGTGTCTCTGAAAGATAATCCCGGAATGCATCTGAGTCAGCAGTTGATTCAATGGGCTAAATAAAATCTCTTCTGTATTCCTATATGTAGTCTGTGTATATCTGTATTTTAAAAGTTATCATATTATATAGAAATTCTCTTTTTATCTATCTGCCTTACCTGCTACCTTGAGAAAAAGGAATGGTACAGTGCCTGCTACTCAATAAATGTGGGTCTGAAGTCTGAGATGGATTTAAATATAAGGTTATACATGATATACTATCAAACACCACTGACTAGAGAACCCAAGAGTAATAAGATGATTTTTAAAATAACAAAAGCAAGTTGAAGTTATGAAAAATAATTATTAATAGCAAACCTCCCAAGGAGGACTCGGCAGATATTCACAAGAGCCCAGACAACCAGAAAAATAAACTTTCAACCTCTATATACTATCATGCTGAGACCCTTTCCCTTCCTCCCTTCCCTCTTTCTTTCTTATTTTTTCCTTCCCCTTCTCCCTCTTCCATTTGTCTCTTTCAAAACATCTTTCTCTCACTTTTATTTTTTTTAAAAACATGCTTTTCTAAACTGCCAAAGACACATGGTACAGGACTTCGAGAAAGAATTGAAATTTGTGGTGAATTCAAGATTTCTCTTTTTTGACTAAGACTTCAACTCCATGAAAAGAGGGACTTCGTTTTGTTGGCAAATACTAGGCCTGCAAGTATTTGTTCAACAAATTTTTTATTAGAAAAACTGTCTCCTCCAAAGAACCCCGTTTTAAATACGAAACTTCCTACTGGCTTGTTAATAGAAATTATCATTGTTCATAACAGTATTATAAAAAATGGCAGAAGACATTTCTGTACTCTCTATATACTGTAGAGCATGTAGAGAAAGTCAAAAGAACGTGACATAAATATGGGATTCACAGCTGAGAGCATCTTAGAGAGGGGAAGATAAAAATAGCAATGATACATAATAAAAAATAGTTAACATGTACAGAGTGCTAGTTATGTACTTGGCACTGTGCTAAGATTTTTACATCCAGTATCTCATAATTCCTACAAATCCAGGTAGGTGCTATTATTACTCTTTTTACTGATAAGGAAACCAAAGCATAGCAAGGTAAAGTGTGATGTCTGAAATCTGACAGGTAGTAAGTTGTGAAGCTAAAACACAGACCCTGGCAGCTAGATTTCAGAATCCACACTCTAAATTACTATAGTATGGTGTTGGCCTACACACAAAGTAAATCAGGATAATTTTATCTGGTAAGTCCCTCATTTTATAAAGAGAAAAACTAAGGGCAAGAAATGTTGAGTGACTTGGTCAAAATTATATTTTCTACTTGACTCGGTCATTATCAAAAGCATAAAATCACATTCATGTACCTCCTATATGAAATAAGCGAGCAAAAACCTCCCTGGAGCCCACAGCCCTCTCTGGCTACTTCTCCATTTGTCTGTTCACTTTTGGAGCAAAACTTCTTGAAAGGTTTACTCACATTCTGTGTATTCTAATTCTTACCTCATTCTACTCTAATTAACCATCTGTCTCCTCAAGGCTTCCCTGAGACCCCAGTAGATTCTCTGTCCTTACTGTACTTGATTTCTCAGTAGCATTTGAGAGAACTGACCTTCCTTCTTAAAACATATTTTTGGTTTCTATTAAGTCATAATCACCTCATTTTCCTCCTATCTTAATAATCTCTCTTCCTCAGAGCTTGGCATCCAATTGGTGATGTATGTAGAGCCTGACCCCCAAACCCTGGAATGTCCTAGGGCTCAATCTTGGGGATCCTTTATTCAGAATCTGGGTGAGTGCCTCTGTCCCATGGCTTTAAGTACTAACTACAGTCAATTCTCATTATTCACAGATTCTGTATTTCTAAATTTTCCTACTCCCTAAAATTTATTCATAATCCACAAATCAACACTTAAAGTGCTCTCTCAATCATTTGAGGATATGCACGTGCAGTGAAAAATCTGAGTTCTTGAAGTGTATGTGCCCAGCTGAAGTGGAACAAAGGTAATGCCTTCTGGTTTCATGTCTCATATTATACACAAGTTCTTTTTGCAGTATATTTGGTGCCATGTTTTTTGCATTTTTATGCTTTTTATTGGTGATTTTTCTTCTTCAAATGGCCCTCAAGTACAGTGCTGAAGTGCTGTCTAGTGTTCTTAAGCACACGAAGGCCATGACGTTACCTTACAGGAGAAAATACATATGTTAGATAAGCTTTATTCAGGCATGAATTGCAGTGCTGTTGACCATGAGTTTAATGTCAATGAATCAACAGTATATATCAAATAAGGTATCTTTAAACATAAACATATATAAAACCAGGTTATGTATTGGTTGGTTGACAAAAATGTGACCAGAGGCTCCAGGAACCTAACCCTATATTCCCCCTAGGGACAATGATTCAGTACTTGCTAATTTAGTGTTCACAGCAACTTTATAGAACATAACTGCTGAGAATGAGTATAGACTATACATGTCCATGGTTCCCAAATCTTTTTAAACAAATGAATAAATCACACAATTAGTTTCAAGAGGCAGGGGCAAGGTCATTCAGAGCATGCGACCCACGGTACTGAGTTTAGCTTTTAAGTACAAGGGGTTGCCATTGGAATATTTTAGGGAAGGGATGGAAAGTTGGGAGAGATGAGGAGGAATATAAAGACGTAACATAATTTCTGCTTTCAGAAGTTTACTTTGTAGAGAATGGATTATAGGATGGAGAAGTGGAAATGGGGAGAACAAAAGGGAGCAGGCTGCCGTCATCCAGGTAAACGATGATTGTGTCCTGGACTAAGGTAGTGGCAGTGTAAGTAGACAACAAGTGATTCAGTTCCAAGAGATGTCTTAGAGGCAGAAAGTATGAGACCAGCAGATGGCCTGAATGTGGGGTGAGAGAAAGGGAGAAGTTAAGAATGACTTTTAGTTTCAGGCTTTTGTTGCAGATGGTACAACTGTGTAGAGGGTAGCACCACTTACCAAGAAGGGGGAAGACACAGCTGGGTGAGATCCACTTAATATTTCCTTTACCTCATTATAGATAAGATCCATTCACTGTTTCATTTACTCAATAACTACAGAGTACCTAGTATGTGCCAGGTATCATGCTAGTTTAGAATATTTTCCTTTTGTAACTGTCAATTTGTATTGAATTCCCAATTCTGGATGTTAATTTTTTAACTCTATCAAAGGTAATATGTTTTCTCACGTGCCGTCACTGATCTGTGTGTCCATCCTTCATTAAAGAAAAGAGGTAGTAATTTTCACTTTGTGTTCTTTATGCCCACCTCTAGTATTCATTTTAGTTAAGCATTCCAAATGCACCAGGAACTATTATACCACATAGCCTCCTTATCACACTATATTGTAATTAGTTACTGGTCTGTTTCTGCAATGACATCATATCCTCCAAGAGGGGAAGAACCTGGTCCATCTTGTTTGGTGCTGTAGCCCCAGCACCAAGCACAGTGCCTGACACAAAATAAGTACTCCACTACTCTACTAAGGTGGAGATTCAAGGCATAGGCCTATAACCAATGTCTAACAGTAATCTGTAATGCCAGTTTTCTTTCCTATGCTGGGTTTATTTTCCTCCTTTACAAGTTATTGGTATATGTATCTCAGAGCTTATATGGAGGACTCCAAAAGTACACTTCAGACCTGAAAGACCATCTTATTATTCAGTAAGAATATTGAGACTTTCATTTGTCTTACTTGCACATTAGCAGTTGAGAATAAATGAAATATTCTCTTTAACAGTTTCTATGCTTTATACGGTACTTTTTAACCAAAAATAAACCTCAATAAATAAAAAATTATTATTTTCATGGTTTCCTTGAAATAGGGCTATACAGGGCTGTTTGGTTTTATACCAATATCTCACCACTTCATTAGTTTGCCAAATTTATTTGTGAATACAATTCTTATTTTATCTCCTATGGTCTGGAACCCTCTAGAAAGTCATATATCTTGGCCCTAGGCAAAATGCTTTATAAAATCAGCACTTTATAAAATCAAAATCCTTTATAAAATCCATAACAGATTGTGACAGTAAAAAAGTTGATTTTCTCTGTAGTTCATAAGTAGAATATCATATAACTCCAAGCAAGAGAAACCTCATAAAGTCAGATTGAAATGAAAAGATATGTCCAAAAGGAATACTTCCGTGGCTGGAGCTAACAAGAACCCCTACATCAAGGAAGGTGTTCAGAAGCTATAGTACTTCACCTTCCAGAGTGACAACCTTTCTTAAAGCGTGATTTGAAGACAGCTTACTGATTCACATGCCTATATGATAAATTAAGTTAAAAATTTACATAAATGAAAAGAAGTAAAATAATACACATAAATGTAGCATATATCTATATACTTGAGTATATAAATATGGAAAAGGAAACTTTTCTGGTCTTTTGGGAAGTCAATGCCAATGACCACCAAATTTTGTTTATCCAGCTTTTGTGGTGGGCCGATTTCTGAAGTAAGACAGATGACTTACTTTGATAAAGACCATGTTTAACAAATAGCTTTCAATAGCTCATGAGGCTTCCCAGGTCTTTGGTGGTAAGAGGATAACAACCTTAAGTGTTTCTCAATCCATCCCTTCCTTTCCTTTCCAATCACACATACTTAGAATAGTTATCCTTCTTCAGATAACTCTTCCTGGACTACTGTAATATTCTCCTATCTTCACTGCAGATCTGCAAACATTCCCTCTACCAAATATATGGTTTCCAGGGAAATATTCTTTTTCTTTTTTTTGAATGATCAATAAATAATAGCTTTTATTTTTATTGTGGTAACACTGGTTTATAACATTATATAAATTTCAGGTGTATATCATTATATTTCGATTTCTGTGTAGATGACATCATTTTCACCACCCAAAGACTAATTATAATCCATTACCACACACATATGCCTAATCACCCATTTTGCCCTCTTGCCACCCCACTTCCCCTCTGGTAACCACAAATACAATCTCTGTTTCTATGAGTTTTGTTTGTTGTTGTTTTCATCTTCTACTTATGAGTGAGATCATACGGTATTTGACTTTCTCCCTCTGACTCATTTCACTTAGCACAATACCCTCAAGGTCCATCCATGTTGTCACAAATGGCTGGACTTTACTGTTTCTTACGGCCAAGTAGTATTCCATTGTGTATATACACCACATCTTCTTTATTCTAGGGAAATTTTCTTAAAGCACTCTTTATTATGCCATTCTTTGCCTCAAAACCTTTAACAGTTCATTGCCGCGTTCATAAAAAAAAGTCCAAATAAATCAGCTTAGCATTTAAGTCCCTTCGTGATCTGGGTTCTGCCTACCTTGCCAGCTTTATTTGCATCTCTATGCACCTCATGATATGGTCACTAGTCCCCTATCTTCCAGACTCCTCGTCCATGCATTTACTTATGCACTCTGTTCCCCTGACAGGAAAGGAAAGCCCTTCCTTCTAGTTAGAGGAATCTCAAATTTCTGTAATAAAGAGACCCAAAAAGCACCACGGCTCAGTCAAGCTAGACATTTATTTCTCTCTCACACAACAGTCTAGGGGTAGCTGGGTAGTCCATAGTGGATATGCTGCCTTTTGCTCCAGGAGATTGTCCATGGACTAGGACTTGTCCTCTCTTGTTGCTCTGCCATCTCCTAGGATGTTTTCCTTAAATGCTAGGTAGAAGACAGGCTAAGAACAGAGAAAGAGACAGGGGAATCTATGCCCAAGCATTTTACGGGCAAGATCCCCAAATTGCACATATCATTTCCATTCATATCCCAGTGGCAAGGATTTTGTCACATGGCCACACCTCACTGCCAGTGAGGCTGGGAAATGCAGCCTCTAGGTTGGCAGCCATGGGCCGTGTTAGAACTTGGGGACACACGGGGTGGCAGAGGTGGTTCAATTATTGAGAGAAAAAAGGGAAGTCTGGAGACTGGGTTCAGTTATTAGTCTCTGTGCTATCTTTCTTCAGTTTATGTCTCTAGAAATCCCCACACCCCTACAAACCACACCTCCTTCTACCCAGTCATCTCTGATCTTATCACAGGATCTCCTTCTTCCACAGTCCTCCAAATAGAATGTCAACTACCTCCTCTGAAATTTCATAGGTCTTGTACCTATAATGGAACTTGGCATATTTTACCTGTATACATATTAAAGATAGCTTGTCAGGAAATACAATGTGGCCAAAAAGGAAAAGGGATGTGTGTGCTATTGATTAATTTTGCTTTACTGTTTTATTTCACATATAAAAATTGTTGAAGACACAGCCTGTGCCAATCTCTTTATTCTGTATTTCTAGAAGTGGTGTATGCAGGAGTAAGCACTCAATAATGCTGGCAAAGATAACATTGCTTTTTTCAATGCACTGATAATTTATCTTCATTTCTTATAAAATTAACATTTTAAAAAGTAACACAAATAAATTTGATCTAGAGAAATTATAATTTTTAGGAATTTTTTAGAAACAAAATTACTGTAAAAGATTTTCAATTAAACAAATGTTCTAAAATTTTACTAAAAATATTTTTAAATAATGATGTTTAAACAAAGCATGTCTGTGCTCTTTGCCCTTGAGTAACGATTTACCAAAAGCAAACAAAATCTTCAAATAATATTTATGAATCATAATAGATTTTTAATTTCTCTATTTAGGTTTTTTGTTTATTGTTTGTTTTTTATTCTGTTTGATTTCTTTACTCCAGTTGCCAACATCTCAGCTACTTGTGGGTTTATATCTTCTTATTTTGACATAACTAGCTTATACTTTCACACAAAGCTTAGAATATGAAACAGCCTTCACTTCGACTGTGATAAAATATTTTGTTTCATTTCATGATGTTTTAATACAAACCAAATACCTATAATATTTAGTTGCATATCATAGTAGATGACAAGTTATAGAATTTCACTATTAAAATGCAAATTTTGAATATAGTACACCAAATAATAAAAAAATACCTATTTTTCTTTCAATATTGAACTATAAATTATGAGCAGGGAGTCATTTTCTTTGATTAATAACCTCTCTGACCAGTCATAATGAATATTTACACATTATTCTATGTTGTCAGAGTGCTTAAAATGCCTGAAACAATAACTATTATCAAGCAAAATTTAAAGAAATTTTATGTAAGAAAGTCTGTCAAACAATAGGAGTCTAATAAATGTATGAAATATATGATAAACTCCCTTTACTTAAAACACAGAAAAATTATAACAGCTTCCTATTAAAATTTTTTTAGAACAAAAATCCAAGCTTGTCAGTAATTTGAAATCTAAATGCATGTAATAGCCTGAGGGAACTGTAGTAAAACGGTTGTTCCCAGACTGAGTTATAAATATCGAAATACTTTATTTAAACATCTATGTAATGTCCTTTGAAACATGTTATTTTGAAATTACGTTAAAATAGAATTTAAAATACATGTACCTATAAGACTAAGCCTCTGACACATTTAATAATCATGCTTTAAAAGGCTATAAAGCTGTGGTTAATATTGAATATGTTTAAAAATATTAATATGTTGCCCTTTCTGTATAGTTAAAAAAATCCACTCAGGCAAACTTTATCTTAAAAATGTAACTGCTGATTTTATTGGCAAACCTATAATAATGCATATGATCAATCTTTACTTAATTATTTTGAGTCGCAAACACAATTAATAAATCATCTTTGAAGTGCACTGACCATAATCAGTATATTCTGGAACAAGTCCAGGGGGCCATTAATCAAAACACGCAGCAAGAAAAGTGAGAGCCACAGCCTGAACAGTTAGGTAAACACACAGCGCAGCTAATAAAAACCTATCTCGTTTGAAAACCACCACTGTGTTTACTTTTGCAACTAAGATAAACATTATGATAAAATTAAAGTTGTGTAAAAAAAAATGAGGTTTCCTCATGATGACCAAAGTAAAAACACAGCAATTACACATACATTTTATGTCCCTAATTTGACACTAAAGAAATTTAAAGTTCAGTTACCAAAAATCTTCAAGAATTAGATATTTGAATCTGATGAATTATATTATCCATGTTAATTTAAACATACATACACACATTTCAAATATGTTGAGTTTTAAAGTAGAAAAAAAGCAATAAATTGTTGGGTATTTTTAAGAATCAAGGTATAAACATGAAAACAGGTTCTTTTTGAAAGACTAGGATGGCCAACTACCATATTCTAAATTGATTAAATTGCAAAAAATTAGTAAATGCTTCAGTGATTTGGAAATTAAATTTTAAATGATTAATAATATAAAATATGATAGAATACAAATGTTTATATATGCATATTTATATATATATCAAATTAGTCAACTGCTTTTAAAAACTTGGCCTTTGAATTGTATTTTCCTCCATACATACTATGCTATTGATTGTTAAATGGAAGAAAAGAAGACTTGCTGAGTTAACACATAGAAGGGTATGGGCAATCCTCATTTCCATAAGAATTATGAGGGAAGGAAACACTCCAGGTTTGAAAATTTCATAAACATAGTTTTCTTACCAGAAACAGGCTTCTAAGATTTAGCCCAAAGCTTGGGGAAAATAGTGCTTTAAAAATAACTGTACATCATATTCCTAGAGTGTCCTACTTAGATTGTGCTTTCATATACACGATCTCATCTGACTCTCATATCTATGTTGAAAGGCAGGCAGGAGGTACATTAACCCAGTCCTTGCATTTACAGAGCTCACAGTTCTGTTTCTACTGTGTTATTGTAGAAATTTTGAACAAGCAAACCTCCCTGAAACTCACCTTTATTCAACTATTAATAAATATAGATATAAACAGAGCTCTAATTCACAGAGTCATTCTGAGAATTAAACGAATTAATGGAATTTAAGTGCTTAACACAATGCCTGGCACACAGTAATCAAATAAATATTAGTTACTGTTATTTTTGAAGCAGTAAATAAAGTAGCTAAAAAGTAAGGTCTTTGGAATAAGATGATCTCAGATTCAAAATCACAGACGTAGCACTTGTCTTTGGGCAAGTTACTTAATCTCTCCAGGTCTGAGCTTCTTAATGTATGGAATGGGCATAGTTAAATGAGATAATGCATATAAAGGGCTTAGCACAGGACATAAGTATTCAATGAAAGTTAAATATTATCATTATTATTGATGGATTTAACTAATAACTTATGTAAATACAAGATGTCATTAACAAAAATTAAAAAGCAAATGACAATCTGGGAAACATAAAGATTAATATTTTTAGATATAGGAGCTCTTATAAAGCAATAGGAGATAAAGACCTCCACCGAAAATCAGCTGAGGGGTAATGGATAGGTAATAAACAAAAGACGAAATGCCAATAATCAATAAACATAGAGAAAAAATAGATTTCTCTAACGGTTAGACACAAAAATTAAACAGTGAGATACTATTCATTGATTAAATAATTAAAATGATCTGGCAATGATCAAAATGAATTGGAAAACAAAAGAACAAAAGACAACCCGTGCTTGTGGGAGTACAAATTGTTAGAGCCTTCTGGAGGAATTCCAGCAAAATATAACAAAGAAATCACAAGTACATATGCCCTCTGATCCAGTAATTCTACTTTTGGGAATTCATACCAAGGAAATAATCAGTCATATGTGCAAATTTATGTACAAGTATATACAACATTCTTAGTAATAATACAAATGTGGATAAGGCCTAAATGTACAATATAGGAACTGGTTAAAAAAGATTACGGTACATGTATACAATGGAATACTATAAATATAACATGATATTGAAGAAATGTATCTATTAAAGTAGAAACATGTTTATAATATATATAAATTTGAAAATAGCAGGCTACAACATAAATGGTATGAGCCTTGTTTCGCACATAAAGTGTAGAAGAAGAAGAGATCTACAAATACACAGAGTACCATGGTGTTTGTGGTGGTCATCTCCAGGTGGGTGGGGTTATGTATCTCCTGGTCATCATTCTGTTTCTGTGTGCTTTCTGATTTTTCTGGGATAAGCATGTGCTACTTCTATACTCAGAAAACAAATAAAATCAACCTCATTTTATTAAAAAATAAATAGATTCCTTCAGTAGGTAAGTGGATTAACTGTGGTACATCCAGACAATGGATTATTGTTCAGCACTAGAAAGAAATGAGATATCACGCCATGAAAAGACATGAAAGAAACTTAAATGAATATTATTAAGCAAATGAAGCCAATCTGAAAAGGCTATATATGGTATGATTGCAATGATATGACATTCTGGGACAGGTAAAACTATGGATTGAGTTAAAAGATTACTGGCTGCCAGGAGTTAAAGGGAGGGAGGGATGAATTGGTGGAGCACAGAGGATTTTTAGGGTAGTGAAACTATTCTGTACGATACTACAATGGTAGATATTTGTCATTATATACATGTCCAAATCTATAGAATGTACAACATCGAGAGTGAATCGCAATGTAAAATACGGACTTTGGATGATAAAGATGTATCGATACAGGTTCATTGATTGTAACTAATCCCTAGTGGGGGATGTTCATAGTGGGGTTGGTTGTGCATGTCTGGGGACCAGGGTATATAGGAACTCTGTACTTTCTGCTCAGTTTTGCTGTGAACCTAAAACTACTGTGAAAAATAAAGTAAACAAGTAAATAAATATATAAATGAATTAATACTGGGCTTTTCCCTTCCCTAGTCTTAAATTTTACTTAGATTTTCATAATCCGTACAATGATGAAAACGTTGGAAGAAGTGTATCAGAAGGCAAACAAATAACTTTCTCCAAAACGCCATCACAAGAGGAGTCTTAGTAAATATTTTATTTTAAACTCCATTTCACTGCAAGTGGGTTACTGTGGGGAAGTGGGCTCCCTAGGACCCTGAAACACTTTGGTATGCATGATAACTTTGGTTAAGCAGCCAGGAGAACCTAAGATCTATAATTATTCCTCTAAACAAAAGTATATGTACTGTGCAATTTCATCCAGGATGATGCTGTAAGCTTCTTGTATAAATAGGAAAGATTTGAACTTTTCTGGTTCTAGGAAGACTATACCTTATAGAAACTGTATTAGTGGCAGTTGTGCAATATCCCACCCCACTCCAAGGAAGTGAGGAAATACTGTCCTAAGATATGCAGCATCTTTTCCTGCTCCCTGTGGCCACATGGACTATAGTAAGCTTGGGTAACCCTGGTTAATTAAATCAGAGTTAATCTAAGAAGGGTGTGTGTGTATGTGTGTGTGCGCGTGTGTGTGTGTTCTGCCACCTACACTCACCTAAAATACTGCAGCTATACAACTACTTAATGGGACCACTTTATGGTTGATTCAGAACACACAGTTAAAACCTCTTCACTACAGTTCAAGGAGCAACATCTGTGAAAAGTTATAATTTAATAATATCTTTAATGTTGTTTGGAACAACGTGTTAGAACTCGGTGTTTTCAGAAGACATCCATCACATAGAAGATTAAATCATGTCTGTGGGCCTCACATGAGATATGTGAATGTATATATTTTTTACCTGCTAACCTGCAGAAACAAAGACTATATAAAAGTATCTAAAGCCTATACAAGTACTTATTTGTACTTTTGGCCCAAACTATTTTAATGGTTTCATCTTGCAGCTGAGACGATGATGAAGTGCTCCTTCTAGGAGTGTACCAATGTGTTCCAATCACTAGAATTCTCTCAGAAAATAACCCTGCTGCTCAGAGAGCCATCAATTGGACAAGCAGGAGGTTTTCTGAGTAGCAGAATTGTGGGAGAGGGAGACAGAGGTCCCACGTACACAGCAACAAATTTTTCTTCAGATACATTTAATGCCTAATACTCTATAATTACGGTCAAAAGGTTCTTATATTTTTAAGATCATTGATGCTTGAGAATTTTGAGAGTTCACATCCTAAACTGGGGCCTTGCAAAATGCTATCCCTTGGACTGTTACCAAGCCCTTTTTGGGAGGAGGGAGGTAGCCTGCATGAGGGTGCTATGCTTAAGGACATTTGAAAAATGATTTTAAAAAGTCAAATGAATTCTTTAGTATGGGGTTTTTCAAAGCCTTTAACATATAAATCTCCAAGTTTTGGGGGTTGGAGCATATGGAAGCATGGGAGCTATGGAATGCAGCAATTTCTAAACTTGTTTAGATATGGAACCCTTTGTAGGCTACTTATTAAGATCTCCTTTAAAAACTTTATAAATTCTGCAGAACAAAGTCTGTGAACGATATTGTAAAGAATAATTCTGGACTCATTATCATTTAACCTCAATAAATGCCTTGACTTTCTTCCCTCCACCTATCCAAATCTCAGAGTCGGAGGCATTTTGTTCCTGCTTATATATTTAACTCTTCTCCTGACCACAGGGACCAATGCTTTTTCTCATCAAGGATCATTTAAGAAAGAGCTCAAAATTAAGTTAGAGTTGCTTCAGACCTGCAATAGCACTTGTTCCTGCCCTAAGAAGAACTTTACAGCCCAGTTTTGGTAAGCAGTTTATTATCATACATCCCTTACAGGACTCCCTGTGTTGGTCTCCAGCATAATCTTGATTTGGTTGTAACTCGGGTATGGCTCTCTTCTTGTCCACCTCTCCCAGGGTCTGGAGCCCTGATTCTAAGACAAATTTTTCATTGAAAGGTCCCTTGTTCAGATACTAATATCAATATCTCTTAAAACTAGTTTGCTTTTGAGAAAGAGAACCTACAGAAAAGAGAAACAGAACAGCTATAAGGAGGTAAAGTAGAATTTTCAGGTGGGAACAAATGGGCTGAAACAGTGGAAGGAGTGATAAGCATTAAAGTAATAATTAAGTCATTTAATTTGAGAATTTTGTTAGTTGATTTTATTAACTGGTTGCTAATTTCAATAAGACTGGGACATTGCCTCAATTTAGACAAATAAGTAAATAATGACTGGATTAATTAAACAATTTGTTAAAATAATCTAACTAGTCTACCTGGCCACAACGACTTCCTGTCACACCAACAGTATGCTATTAATAGAGTTTTATATTAGCTTTTTTTTAGGATGTTAGAAGAATTAATGAGAGCTCTTAAATTAAAAAAAAATTTAAATGGAAAATTCTTCCTTGGTTATTATGCTGTATAATAAAGCTATACCTCATTAAAAATTTAAGTTGGGTGCCTAATAAAACCCGAATATAGTGCTATTTCATTTAGACACATATTGTTCCATTGCCTGCTTATACAAAGTAATTTTACAGTGTTCTCATTTACACTCAAGATTTTACCTGATGATGTTAATAAAGTATACAAATATGAAACTAATTTTACAATTTCTGTAGTCTTTGTCAGCTGGTTCATTTTGTTTAAAATATGGAATTAAAAAGACATACCAAAAAAACTCTACAAATCATAATTTCAAGTGATGCAAGATAGTAAATAGCAAGGAATGCACAGCATATGGTTATGTTGAATAATGACTCCTAGTGTTGATGCTAGTTGACAGAAGAGGATGAGTGTTCCCCAAGCAGAATCATATTGTGTGGATTAGTCACACTAAATTTTTTAATGAATATTTATCAATATATACCAGATTCAAGGATTTCAGAGTCTTACTAAAAGCAGGAAATCATCAAAGATCTAAAAATATTCCTGAAAAAAGCATTTATATTTACCAAAAAAAGGGCAAAATGGCAGTAACAATTCTACACCTCAAGACTGCTAACACATGCCAATTCAAGCTATTAGCCCTATGAGCACTCTATATAAGTTTCAGTATGTTTTCAATTTTCTAGTTTCCTGTGTTTCAAAAGAATGAAAGTTTTATTGGGAATACAAAATTGTACAACATTAAGCAGTTTGAAAGTAGACCTAAAAAGAAAGAAACTAAGTACAATAGCTTTAGATAATTTTAAATGATTATATCTAAGAAGATGCAATAATAACCAAAATATCAGAGTTTTCTAGTCAATCCAATATTTTGACAACTCTTAAGAAGAGTTAAAAAGCAGTATCAAAAGGTAGGGAAAACAGATGAAAAATCCTCTGTGATGGAGAAGCAGAAATGCTACTATATACATGAGAAAAGGCTGAATTTATAACAAGAGCCACACCACCAGATTTGGTCTAGCCTCTGAACAGCCCTCAGCCTCAGCGCATTCCCTCCCCTTCTTGCTCCCTCCACTCCCATCACACTCACACATTCCCCCTGGGCGCATGCCTAAACGCTCTGCCCTCAACCCTACTACTGTACTCCTCGTATCTATGTTATGATATGGTTAAGACTTGTCTTTTCTCACATAGACTAAGCTTTATGAGATAAGAGACTGTGTTTAGTTTGCTCAGCAATGTGTGCCTAATGCTCAGCATGTAAACATCTGTTAAACAAATGAAAGAGGGAAAGCCATGGTCAGAATTCTTTTGTTCTCCACAGCCAACAGTATCTACTGTGCATTTCCACAGACAATGTGAAATCATGTGGTAGTCACACAATGAATGTAAATTTTACTGAAAGGGTATTGCAGGACGCACAGAGGAAATAACATTGTGAGAGATTGACAAAAATGTTGAAATCTAGCATATGCTTAGAATTGAAAACAACTAGTGAAGTCAGTATCCTAGATAACTTTAATGGGATATAATGGTTAATACGCCATGGCAATGTGAACGATAAACTCAAAACTTTCTGTGCAATCTTTTCTTCAGCACTAAGAGAAGTATACAGAATTGTGTAACACATTCATTCTCAGTTAATTTTTTCTAGTTAAACATGGCTAAGAATACAAGGAAAATGAATATGGCAGAATATCCTTTTTCACAAACAAAAGTCTTTAAGTATTCAGAATTTTGAAAACTCTTGATAATGGTCATCTGAGAGTTACTTTTATTCAATGTCCTTAGAACATATGCTTAAAGAGATACCCACCCAAATATTTCATGACTTTTACCAGGTAACACAGGTTTATAAGCAAGCAATACCTTCTTTAGTATAGTAAACTGGAAGGAAACAACATGTAGTCAAACAGCTCCACACACATTAGTAATTGGTTAATGCTGAACCAACAGTTTAATTTGGTAAGATAATAACAGTATTAACACAATAATAATAATTAAACTGGGTTTATAGCTAAATTTGGCAAGTTAAAACAACTCATCCACACAAAGACAGCCTCTTATTCTCTTTTATGAACAATGGAGAATATGTCATTCATTAATCCACTGAATAATTATTTAAAATCACTCACTAGCTATGTGACCTTGGGTAAGTTACTTAAACTTGGTGTACCTTTGTACAATACAGTATTTGACACTGTTTAATAGAATCATGTCTACAGTACCACTCCCCACTTTGTTCTTGAGATGCAGAGCTGGAGAAGGCAAACAAAGAAATATTATGGAAGATGCTAGTGGGAATGTATGAAGGGCTAAAGGCCAAGGGAATTGATGTTTAGAGTTAGAAGCCAATATTTTTTCACCCCTAAGTAACAAACTAACCACATCTGCATTTGTTTGAGAGGCTACCGTAGAGTATAGTAACCTAACTGTGTACACGTTGTTTATCAGAAGTTATCAGAGAGAAAAGGTGTTTAGGAAGGTAGGAAATAGGTAGTAGTTTGAATGTGAAAGATAAAATAAGGGTTAATCATCAGTATTTGATGATTACTCATCAGCAGATTCTAAGGTCTTATTCTTAGATTTCTTTACAGTTATGGGCTTGTCTTGTTTTTTGTTTTGTAGAGGCGTTCTAATTTTTTTTATGAAAAGAATTGGGAAAGTAGAACTAGTATTTTGAATTTTAAGAGCCATAAAATTTCAGTAGGCTGTATTCAAAATGGAAAAAACACCCCAAAGTATTAAAAAACATGAACAAAATATACAATTTATCTTTTTGTTTAATTTGAGGAAAGGAAGAGGAATTGTAAAGTGGGGCATCATCAATATCTAATAGATAAATACTAAACTAATCCTTTAATCTTTAAAATTCTTCTTGACATCTAACATTTATGTTTCATTTCTACTTAGGGGCTGTTGAGCCTAAAAGTCCAAAACGAAATAACTGGTAGACAATTCAAAACAGCTGATATGGTTTATACCAACTTTTAAAGTAGGGAAAGTATAGAAAATAAATATTGGGGTCTGGCCCAATGGTGCAGTAGTTAAGTTTGCATGCTCTGCTTTGGCGGCCCGGGGTTCACAGGTTCGGATCCTGGGCACAGACATTTACACAACTCATCAAGTCATGCTGTGGAGGCATCCCACACAAAAAAAATAGAGGAAGATTGGTAGAGCTGTTAGCTCAGGGCCAATCTTTCTCACCAACATAAATGAATAAATAAATAAATAAATAAATAAAAATATTGACATGATCATCTAAACATGGACAAACAAAGGAAAACAATATTAATCGCATATATGCTGGTGGAAACAAACACATTACCTTTACTAAAAAGCCTAAATGAAATATTTAGTCTTGATTCATATCTAAACTTCTTTCATCTCTGTACCGTGAATACCAGAATCCTGTTTAAGCAATGTAGCGTATTCAGAAAATGTTAGTTACCTCAAAACCTTACATTTACTTCACATGTACGGTGAAAGATCTAAGATGCAGCTCTCCAACCTAAAACCAACATATTTCATTCATCCCCTAGACCCTGAAATCCTTATCAGACAAAACACTTAGACCAAAAGTTCCATGAGGACAGGGGCGTAGTCTATTTTCTACTCTCCTGAATCCCCAGGGTCCAATATTAAGCCCGGAACATAACTGCTACTCATAACTCATTTGCTTAGAGATTGACTGAATGAAGTACAGAGTTTTCTGAATATTTCAAACTGCTTATTGTAATTTAATTTTCTCCTATATTGATTTATAGAAATAGTTTTGATCCTCTAATGTTTGCAAATTGGAAATAATTTGGTTCATTATTTAAGAGATCATAAAATACTCTGAACTCTATGAAGCCAGGGGGTTATGAGCTAACGAATAAATTCAGATGATATACACAAAGTAGTAAGAGTTTAGCACACATTGGGTTTTTGCATATACGTCTGAAAGCAGTAGGGACCCATTGTAGCATAGAAACGGTATTTTCAAGTACAAGTAAACCAGGCCAGTTGTGAAAAGAATAAAAACCCAATGATAAATAGACAAACAATTCCACTACTAACTGCACAATGCTTATTTTTATGTAAGAAACTGGAAAACTCCCTCCTGATGGGCTGTCAGTTTCCTGAAGGCATGGGTTGTGGCTATCTTGGAATCTCATCATCCACAACAGAATTCTGAAACTTTTGCTCTCAAGACCCTTTATACTTTTAAAAGTTCTTGAGGACCTCAAGAGCTTTTGTTTATGTGGACTATATTTGCAATATTCAAAATTAAAATTGAGAAAATTTAAAAACATGTATCAATTCATTTAAAAATAACAAACTCAGTACATGATAATATAAATAACAAATTCTTTATGAAAAATCGTTATATTTCCCAAACAAAAAATCTTGTGAGGGTAATGTTTTACACTTTTGCAAATCTGTTTGACAGCTGGATTGAATGAAAACAGTTGGATTCTTATTAGCTTCTGCATTCAAACAGATGTGACTTTTTTTTTTAATTGAGGCAACACTGGTTTATAAGAAATGTTATTCTAATTGAAATATATGAAGAAAATCTGGCCTCATGCAGGTATGGAACTGAAGAGAAGATGACCCTGTAGATCACCAGAAAGAGCTCTGGGAACTCCCAGAGGTCCCATTCCACACTTTGAAAAACACTGGTCTACACTATCGTCTGTCACAAGGCTATTGCTCAATAACCATTTGCTAAATTAATGAAAAGTTTAGGGAAAAAGAAAGAAATTCTCAGGGCATAGATACATATATGCAAACACACAAATGATGTACACATTCATTTTTGACTCAACTGATAATATTATTTATAAATGCTGATTGTTTTGCTGCAATGAAATGTTAATTATCCCAATTTCTCAGCTCATTACAACTAAATTGAGATGTAGATTGAAGGAGAGTAGTCTGGATAAAAAAGCGAAAAACAGTAAAAATAATGTATATAATTCCAAAATTTAATAAAAATAAATGGATGACTAGAAAGATACTTTTTACTTGAAAAAGTACCAAGCTTAACAAAATCAAGTGGCTAAGAGGAACGGTCTATGGGTCTCTTTAAAGCAGGAAATTAGATTGAAACACTTTACTGAACACAAGCTGGATTCTAATATTTTTAGTATCCTACATGCCATTTCTAATTAATTCACGAAAACCACAAGAAAAAAATGTTGCTCACATTTTTAGCACTTCTGCTTTAAATATTAATAGGAATTAACCAAATACCAGAGAAAATATATTGATTAAAAGATTTTACAATTTCCAAAATCATAATTTTTGTTCTTTAAAAAGAGGCTTAAGTGAATTCAGAAATAAAAATATAATTTTTAAGATTATATATTAGATTTTTAAAGACGTCATCTCACTCTGTTGCAAAGAATAACTTACTTTGCCTTTTCTTGATGCTGTTTCTCCTGAGAAGCCATTTTGGATTCTGTCCCAAGATTTTTTGGCATCCGCTGCCTCCTCTTTCTAGTTGGTGCAATATCAGTGACATCAGGACTTGAAATAATAGAATCATCTCTTCTTAAAGTAGCTAAAATAAAATGACATAAAAATGTGACCCAACAAAATCATGCATATAATTTGTGAGTAAAGTATTAACCTGCTGCTTTAGCACTGATATAAAGTAACAATTATAATCAGCAAAATTCTTTTTTAAAAATTTATTCAGATTTGGTGAAGTGAGCCAGTTAGACAGTGTGTAATACTTTAATATCAATATTGTATATTGATACATATGGAATATACAATAAAGTATATTGTACACATGGAATAATCTGATCAAAATGGTCTTTTCCTGTCTTGGGCAACAACCTTCCCAAATGCATTACAGGCACAGTTTGATCTCTCAGTGCTAGAAGTAAATAAAAGTGCCTTAGAGGCACCTCTAAAAGGTGTTTGGGGGCAAAAATATTGCTATAGGAATAATATGAATCAAATTGATATTAAACAGCAATTATTAGCAGGAATGGGGACGTCTGCTAGCGATCCAGGGATAATTTCATAGACTTTTCGGCCAACTGTGGGGAATAAGCACAAGAAAAATGTAAGAAAATACTAACGAATGTCTCCAAGGTGGCTAAACCATTAAATTACCTGTAAAAGTATTTGATACACATGAGACAGAAGCAACAACAGAAACAGGCTTGATCTATATTCCTTTATAAACAACTTAGTTCTAAAGAGCTTTAGGGGAGTTCAGAATATTCATTCTTCCCTCCAATACACAGCACATTCTGCAATACTACATGTTTCTGTAAAAGAAAAGAGCTCTTTTGCTACTGGCAAATAATGAATGGGGTAATAGAGGGCTAACAGAGGCACTTTTGTTATTTGCACCTCAATCAATAACTGATGATTTACTAATTAGTATACTGAATAACAAAAATATGTAAATTGGTGAAAACAAGGCACAAAAACAAGCATGACAAACATTGCATATCGGCTCTCATGAGCGAAATTAAAGGCATTCGAGATACACAGATTGGTTAAAGTATTTCAGAGACACTCCCCACTATTCTATGAACAGGGTGTAAGAATCCAGAGGGGTCTGTTTACACTTAGAGATAATGCCCTGTGCTAAATCTTAGTAGTTCTGTGTCTAGTTGTGAACTCTGGACAACTGTGGTTGCCTGATGCCAGGAAGAATCGCCATTCCTGCCTCAGAAATCTTTATACTTGTCAAAAGTGAACATTTTATGTGAGGGGGTGACTGGGACACCTAAAAGGACAAATAGCTGAAAATTCTTCAAACTTACAGGACAGGTTCACAAATTATTTTGTGCTTACTTGCTAGTAAATATTTAATTGGTAATTGTCCGTATGTGTGGGAAAACATAGTCGGATGATTTATTATTATTATCCCACACTTCAAACTTCTTGGTGGCTACCATTATTTACCACAAAGAACATAAGAGTTGTGTATAACCAAGTGTTTCAGGTCACTTCACTGCACGATTTTTATTCCTTTCTCTTGACAATTGCAGTGTAGCCTGTCTATACCATTGTCATGAGAAAAATGGGATGGCATACAAAGTTAATTACTGCTTAAATGAAATCCATATTTTTTGGTTTGTGTTTGCACCATGAGAAACAGTCTTCCCTTTAATTTATTACACACATGTAATAGCACATTGTATGGTGATAGCTTCTCTTAATTTATACATACCTTTACAATGAAGTTTTAATAATATTTGTATAGGCTTTAATAAAAGGAAAAATGTTCCATCCTATCCTTTCCTCTCCACCCCACAATGCCAGAAACCAGCAAAAAGAGGTACTACTCTAATACCTAAGTATTAAATTCCTCATCTCAAGCATTCCTCAAATTTCAACCCATCCTACTTCTATTCTCTTCTTGGGCTAATGTTTGGTCCTCTTATTCCACTTGGTCTTGATGCTGGATACTATATTTCTATTCTGACGTTGGATCCCTTGAACAATGATTCTGGGTCTCCAAACAGCAAAGCTGTTTTGTCTACTACAACAGAAGGGATCTGAACTACATCTACAGGGAGTCAAATACGGGATTTCCAAGATCCCTACATTATTCATAACCTTACATATTTCTAAGAGCAACAATTAAAGCTTTCACTTGCAAGTCTTGCATCCCATTTTTAAGGAAAAAAATCAATTCATATTAAATTTACTAGGCTATACATACTCATTTTAGCTATGAGGAAGAGTGTGAATTGAGTTGGAAAAGAAAGATAAATGTTCAAAGGGGAATAAGGAGGAGTGTGGCCTGATTGAAGTCGTGTTCATGGGAGAGAGAGAGAGATGCAGGAAATGAGAAGGGATAATTATGAGCAGCAGAGAAGGAGGGGAAGGAAAAAGGAGACAGATATATTAAATAAATTTGCAAGCTTTCAACTCCAGGCAGAAGAGTATAAATTTGATACTGGCTGTGGTGTTTTTTCCTAAGGTTCTACATCCAGAATCCTCAGTTTTTAATATTATCGTCAGTTTCTCTGTCATGAGAATGTCTTTCACTGTTTCCAAGACTCTTTTAAAAAAGAAAAGAAAAACTATTGCCAATGAACTTACTACAGCTGAAATACTGACTGGCAGAGCTATGGGATGAATTTCCAATTCTCACTAGGTTCAGTGCCTCTAGAAAATGGGGAATCTTTCCACAAGCCTTGCTATTGTAAAAGGTGGCTCCACAGAAAGCCACACTTCTTCCCGTCTGACAGAAGAGCTGCAGGAGCCTGGCAGCAGCAGTTCAGACATGAGAGCTGCAGAGCGTTGGCTTCCCTGGGTACTCTCAATGTCCAAACGCAAGGGCACGCTTGGCTAAAACGCCAGAATCTGGATAAACCCCATGAGTTAAACCACCTGGTAAACTTAAATCTCTGACCATTAAACCCTTAAACCTCAATGTTTTTAGAAATAATTTTTCAAGTTTATAATTCATTATTTATCAGGGCCTCATTGTTTGTATCATATCTATGGATTTTCTTCCCTCTTCATATGATATATAGCTTCCTTCACAGAGTCTACAAAACTCCTCTTCTCACCGCCCCCCAAACACACACACTTATCTTCACTCCTTGCCTCTCCTTCCCCCTGCAAAAAAATTAATGTCCCGAGGCATGTTATTCATGTCATTGGCTACTTAGCTATTAAATTATTGAATGAAGCAGGCTCTGATCTTCAGGTCCCTAGAGCATGAAAAAAATGTGTGCTGTTTGCAATACGCCATGTCTAAACAAAAAACTCTCAGTGGTTCCCCACTGCCTATAAAATAAATGCCTAAGATCCTAACCTTGCATTAGAATCCCTCTACAATGCGACCGTCACCTGCCTCTCTGACTATACCTCCCAGGAATCTCCTACCACGGTATATAAACTATTCCAACGGCTCCAGGGTTCCTACATCTTCCTTTGTGTTCCTTACTTTCCCTGTCTTGAATGTTATCCACTTCTCTCTTGGCTTGACTATGTGCTCTCTTCCAGCACAGCCCATTTCAGTCATTGCGGTCACCTGTAGGAGTTCCAATCCACAGCAATCTCTTCTTTCTCTACAGGGCTTATAGTTTGAACCATTCATTTCACACATACCATCTTGTATTGTTATTCTCTTTTTATTGTTTTTATGCATATCTCCTGTTTCTCTAACTAGATCATGAACACCCTACAGCTAGAGGCCATGACTTATAGTTAGCTATATCCCTAACATATAACCCAAAGCGTTAGACCTGAGGAATATGAAGACTTGAAGTTTATTTTTGAATGTGTACCTTATTTTTTTAATCAAAATTTATTTACTTGGGCATCTAGACAAGGTACTGTAGGGAAAATTAGAGTCAGAAGACCTGAGTTTGGGTCTCTAGTTCAGCCATTTACCTTGAACCAATTACAGAATCTCCAAGTTCCTGAGCTGAAAAAATGTATATTAACCATGATTTCTGACATGATTACATGGGATACTATGAACTGTTTTATAAATCATAGTGTCAGAAATATGTGGTATCAGTAACAAGTATTACTAACAAAATGTGTGCCCTTATAAAAGATCAAACTGAATTCATTTAGATGAATTTGAAGAACTTTTAGGCTATCTTCTATAGCTGCTTAGAGACATACAAATAAAATTTTTAAAAAGTAAGATAAATTCATGGTTTTCCAAATTCAAAATAACCCAATTGTCACAGAACTGTCATCCATTATGAAGACAGGTACAGTCCACTATGGCTGTTTTTCACTATTTTATTCACTTCACTAAGTGTTTACAATCAATAAGTCATTTTGTTTTATTTCAAAAGATATAAAATAGCGAGGCGAAAAACCAAAATCTAAACCTTAAGATACTACCCTAAGTAAATCCGAAACTTCAAAAAACATACTCTTTCACTGGGGAAAACAAGCAACCAATGGCTGGGGCTACCTTCTGTCTCTGTAGTTTGTCTTACTGACAGGTATAAAGATAAGCAAAAAAGAAGCTTAGATAAGGTTGGTCATGCCATACTTCAGTAAGTACTATCTTAAAGAGACCTATCTTGAGGTAGTAAATTTCTAATCTGACCAAATAAGCAAACATTATTTTCCCTCCCCATTCATCAAATAGCCCTTTTCCAAACCTGTAATCAGTTCCTACCCAGTTTCCACAATCTAATCTGAATAACTGATGACCATCTTACACGAAAGGTCAATGGTCTAACCTATTAATCAGCAATCACCAAATAAACTGATAATTAACATTGCACTAAACACTTAAAAGTGTGTGTGTGTGTGTGTGTGTGTGCATCCACGTATGTACACTTTTCCAAAAGTCAGGCTCCTCTTTTAGCCAGCACAGCTGGAAGTCAGACTTAATGACAAATACGTACTGACACTGGGGTAACCCGAGAGGTCATCTTTGGAAATCTAATACACTCAATGTCAGAGGCAGGGTGGGCCACTAAAGAAAAAGTACAGACTCCAGAAGTATTCACAGCATTAAAAAAAAAGTAAGTTGAATATATTAAGTATTGTTCTATACCTACAAAACAATCCAATTGAAAAAATGTATTTCTAAAAATTTTAATAGCAAATGAGTTCAGTTCTTGAAATCTTAAGGATTCATTCATTCTTTCACTTATTCAACAAGTATTTACTGAGTGTTTTCTATGTGTCAGGCATCATCCAGAAGACACTGCCACCATGTATTCAAAAAGTTTATAATTGAGTAGGGCAGAAGGACACCATCTGCAAGAAAGCTGTAAGTCATACAAGCAATTATAAAAGAAATAATTTGAAAGTTCTAAGATAGGCGCAGCTTTCCAACCTTTTACTATGTTTCCCAAATTAATCTTTGAAGCTTCAATTTCTTTTTTCCAATAGCAAACACTGATTATAACTTGATTTCTTGCATTTTTTTTTCCTGTATGGATATTTCTTTGGATAACATAACCATTGGTATCAGATGGCTCTGAAGTAGATTTCCCAAAAAAGAAAATTAAAAGGCTAGCTCACTATGAGCAAACAGGCGAGGAAAGGCAGGGTTTTAAAATTAAGTTTTAAGGCTGTTTCAAAGTGAACTCAAACAGCATATCCGAATTGAAACTGCACAATTACTTTTTGGATAATCCATTACATTGTCCCACAACATCCTTAGTAGATTTCATCACACTTGTAATAGTTTATCTAATATTTATAAGCTCCATGAAGGCAGGGGCTGAGTGTGTCTTATTTACTGTTAGAGTAGTGTGATCTCTAACACACAGTAATTCCTCAATAAATATTAGTCGACTGATTGATATAACTTCTTAAATACTAACAGAGTTAATCATATACTTCTTAAAAATTATTTGGAACCTATGTAAAATACTACCCTATTGCCTAGCTATGTCTGCTGCTGTCAGTCCAGTTAACATTAAGAAGAATATTAGTGGGGAAAAGCAGTTTATAAAAGAGCAAAATTACTCTTCAATTTATATTATTTTGTAGTTAAAAATAAATACTGGAAAGCAGTTTAATTGTCAATAAGTTTTCAGAAAACAAAACTACAAGTTTTCAGTTTTCACCAGCTTTATAAAGGGGCCTCTGCTGCGACCCACGTCATGAAATGTTTGGAGCCAACATAAAGCTTTCATTGTTGTTTGTAAGTCAGGTATGGATTTCTGTCAACATAAGACATTGTTTTTTAGCATTTTCTGCATAGAGATTTAAAGCTTTTTGAAATTTTCATTCTTTTTTATTTTGGTCAACTTTTAGTAACACCTACACTTTTTACAGATCTTAGAGAGGATTTCATTGAACTAGCATAAATGAAAAAATTAGACCAAAATAAAACCTTGTTTTAAGAAATAATAGGGTATCTTTCAGTTTATTTTTATTTTAGTAATCTATTACCAGCACATTATCTGCAGTGACTCTAGGTTAACCGGCTAGAACTAGGAGAAGATCACTAGTTTAACTAGCACCAGAATAGGATCAAAGCGGCAAAAGTGAAGCAGTGCATAATTATACAGTGAACTAGGCAGATAAGAATCATTAATCTAGGTCACAAACCCTTTCTTTAAATATTAACAGGGTGGGAAGAAGGACTTGATTGTGTTTACGTGCCTTGATAGACTTTTGCACGTCATTTTGCCAGCATTTGCTTAATCTTAGAAAAATCTGGAATAATTCTGACACATTAAGAGAAGTACACCATTTGCACATTGTTAAACTCCTTTGCAATGCGGGTAAAGCTTTTGTGATATAATTCAGTCAGTTTGTGGTGGTTCTACCAAGAGGAAACACGAGGCTAAATTTCAGAGGCTTCCCTTGAAAACTGTGGAATGATTTTCAAAAAAGGAGATTCCCAGATCTGCAGTTGTCCCAACTAGTTTTCAAACCAAATGTGACTAAGACAATACTTTTACTAAGTAGGATAAAGAAAAATTCTCTGCCAAATGGTCAAATAACTTAGATAATGTTTATACTGAATTAACAAAACACTTCAGAAGGATCCTGAACTTAACTCTGGTAATCACTATCTCAATGACCATGGGCAAATCACAGAACAATTCTGTAAAGGTTTATATTTTAATCTATAAAATTAGGCATGCAGCAGTTAGACCAAATAGTAACTTCTGGTATAAAAATTCTGATTCCATAATTTAAGTCATTATGATTTTTATAAACGATTCTCTTATATTGACTGAATTTGGTAAGAAAAACTCAATACACTTTCAGACCATTTTGAAGCATTTTAAGTTAGTATTGGGTAAACGTCTTGCACCAATGAGAAAGTTTTTCTTGAGAAATTTCACTTCCAAACATCCACATACTTTTCTGTGTATTACACTGTTTCACATTCTTTATGGATTTTTTATTTTTCAGTAAAAATTTTGTAAAGTTTTTATTTTTAAACAAGTAGTTTTATTATTATTATTATTTTGGTGAGGAAGCTTGGCCCTGAGCTAACAGCTGTTGCCAGTCTTCCTCTGTTTGCATGAGGAAGATTGACCCTGAGCTAACATCTATGCCAATCTTGTGCTTTGTATATGGGACATCATCACAACAGGGCCTAATGAGTGGTGTGTAGGTCCATGCCCAGGATCTGAACCCACAAACTCCAGGTCACTGAAGCAGAGCACATGAACTTAACCACTAGGCCACCGGGTCAGCTCCCTAAAGAAATAATTTGTATATTTTTTTGTCTTAATGCTCAAAATTAGACAAAAGCAAAAATTACTTTAAGCATCAATTTGACAAAGAGAATATCATTTGGGGAATTTATTACAGTTTACTATGAATGTATACTCTTTACATTACTTGGTTAGCAAACTTCATAGTCACTGTTACCAATCCTGTTCAGCAGGCTACTCAGTAACGTGCTGTCTCAGGACAAAGCCTTCATAATGCCACTATCCCCACAACTTGCCAAGAGTCATACTGGGAGTCATTCTTGATGCCTTCCAAAACTTCATCTGGCACATCCAATCAGCACCTCCCAAAAAAGTTCTTAAATTTGTCTAAAAGTTCTCTGCATCCACAGTACTTCCATAATCTCTTGCTTAGATTATTGCTATAGCTTATAAATGGCCAAAGCAGTTACAATTCACTCCCTACAAAATATGCAGGAGAGTTTTTCTAAAAACGCAAATATGATCAAGTCATGTCTTTTTCCACTGCCTTAAAGACAAAGATAAAACTCCCTAATGCACTTTAACATCATCTTTTTTTCCTGGTGCAGCTTACTTTTACAGGCTTACTGAATTTGGTCTGATGTACCATTCTCTCTCTCCTGGATTTTGCACATATGATCTTCTTCCAGAAATACTGCTATACCACCTCTCACTCAACTGGCTCTCACCCATCCTTGACATCTCAGTAAAAATATCACACTGTCAGGAAGCCTTAGATGTCTAGGTTAGATGTCCCTTCTCTGGGCCCCCACAGCACCTTTTACTACTCCTATCTCTGCAGAACGGGGGACTGGTTAAGGTCACAGACTAAGAAAAATGAAGTGGGAGAAAAGTATTTTGGGTTCTCCTAGGGAGTAGCAGATACAGTGAGGTTGAATCTTATTGTAAAGTCAGTGCACAAGGCAAACAATTACAATTAATCAAAACTACCGTTGAAAATTCCTTAAACTGCCCAGTAAGTAGAGTATATAATAGTGTATTTAACTCTGTATGGTAATATTCATGCATAAATATCTAATGAATACCATAGTATATAATTTCATAGAGAAATTGTATTCAGAAAGAAGATTACTTGAGGTTTTCAATAACCTAAACACATCATCAATACAGAAACATTCAACTTGCTAGCTCTTCTGGTTAAATGTCCTTGTCTTAATCTTCTGTGGAAGATGTATCAGTTACTCTAATGTTTCCTCAGTGAGATTTCTTTATGGTTCCAAATGAAGTTTTCATTGTTTTCTTTCCTGAATGAAGACATTATCACCCTACTTGCTTGACTAGCTAAATAGCGCTTACTATTTCTTTGTAATAGCCCCAGACCTTAAAGTTACTCATATTTGTTCATCAGTTTTTCCCATTGCTATTTACTCTCATCTGGCTTGATTATACCCACTACTTGAGGACATATACTTGTTAAGCGGAATAGCAGGCAACCGGCAGAACTATTTAAAAATCGAAATTTTCTTCTCCCTTTGTAAAATCTATATTTACATAGAAAATATAGTTAAATAAGGTTAAATATATATGATGCCACTCCATCATAATTCATAAATGAATAGGGAGCTCAAATTTCAATCTCTCAAGGGGTTTTAATTGTGAAGTAGGGACATCATAGTACAGCAGGCCTCAGAGTGACACACCTCAGTCTCCCTGAAATTCACAAAATAAGCTCTTACACAGACGCATTCACCATAATGTTTAGTAATAAATTAAAATGTAAAAACTATTACTATGAAGGGCTAGTAATTTTTAGGCATTATAATTTTGTATAAAATGAAAAAAAAAAAGATGAGACTACCAATACAAGAAACGTCCGTCCAATGAAGTGAATGCTGTATGTATCCCCCCATTTTTGATATTTATACTATTCCATAGTAAACTGACATTGAGAAAAATGGTCCATCATGTTGTCTGGTAGGTTGTGGGTGCTCAAAGTACTATTGTTGAATGAAGATAGCATCAAGGAAAATATTGAAGATTTTATAAATAAAATAGAATTTAAAAGATAGCAAACTTTTGTAGTTAAGTGCAAATTTAAGCAAAAATAATAAAATAAAAGTTCGATGAATTTACTTATCCACAAACATAACTTCTAAATAAAAGAAGTCTGTAATATTCATTATGAAGTAAACACTGAATTCAAAGCCTAATACATTTAACTAGAGTTGGCATTTAAAACGTCCTTGTGGAGAATATTATAACCGTGTACAAAGGAGTATATTATTTCTAAATAATGGTTACCAGAACCTTAGCTAAGGAACACAGTTACACAAGGGAAGTTATCAAAACACAGCTGGGAAAGTACAGAAGCAGAAAAAAGTCTGCATTTGTGTTACTGTTCGTATAGGTAGATAAATAAATAGATCTGTATCTATACACAAACATATATATATTATATATAAATTGGAAAATAAAAAATTATAAAGTCTCTAAATAAATGGGAGAAGTACCATACCTAAGGAAAATGATAGAAAAGAATTAACTTTGAAGAAATTTAAGCAAATAACTTGATAGAGAAAATACAGAAACATGAGAGTGAAAGAAATCAATATCTTCAAGGAGAGTTCAACAGACAATAACACAGTTCGAGTAGATCACATGGTTATTGTGGATGTCTATGCAAAGTGGTTTAAATTCACGCCTAAATAATTGCCACTGGATTTATTTTGCCAATTTGAATTTCAGAGGAAAAAGAGGTAAATGTAATGAGTTCATAAATCATCTGAGTAAAAGCTGATATTATTTTCCTAGAGTAGAATCAGCACAAAAGTTTTGCTTAACCTTCTCGTTCAGGTACTGATTCAATAAAACATAAAAAAGAATATCTATATTCTTTTGGATATTATCTTTGATGCCAACTCTAATAGTTTGGTAAAAGTATCCTAGGGTATTGTGTAAGAATGATTTTGATCATGAACACAGATTCAGCAGAAACAGGCATGGAAAGGGAAATGTTTCCAGATATATCCTGACTTAACATGATTGATAAAAGTCAAATAATTACTTAGAAGTAGGCAAATTAGGCTGGCATTAATAGAGAGAAGATGTCAATGCTTTTTATTCAATAACCTTAATCTGTTCCCCTCCCCCACCATCCCCACCCTGGGAAGCTTTGTCAGAACCAATAAAGTCTTAAGTCTGCAAATTTCGAAGGTTTTTTGTTTTACAGGTTTTTTCCTATATAGAACATACAAAAGAGTCCAGCATAAAAGAATCCATAAATGAATTGCGCAACAATTCTATTTTAACATTCTGAAAGTCCTAACATAAAAAGCTATATTTTCTAAACTTACTTGTTTAAAGAATACTTCCCCAACTTCCCAGCTGGAAAACCTATTAACATACTGAGGAACTGGTGTTCTTTACAGCAAATTTTGAAAAATGACCTTAATGAAGAGGTTCCCATACAATCCTATCAGTACAAAAGACTACCTAGGAATCACACTTTCTTTACGTGGTTGGTTTTTTAAACCATTTCCTATAAGCAGCAAAGCTATCCTTTAAAACAGTAGATCTCAACAAGAGGTGCATTTTATAATAATCCTAGGCACTTACAAATATGTAGAATTTTTATACAGCCCACGCCTATAAAATTCTCACTCAATAGGTCATTGGTTGTCATCTATGTTTTTGAAAAGCTTCAACAGGTGATAATCCATCTCATACACAATAGTGTTAATGATGAGTAATTCAAATGCCAATTACCAACGATAACCTCAGAGTAGAGTCAAGGAACCAAAGTTCTGTGTTGGGCGCTTTAAATCTTCTAGCAGATTTGTTATTGTCAATTCATAAATATTTCACATTTTAAAGAGAGGCCATTTTCAAAGAGCAAAAGCAATTAGGCCTGTGTTTCTTTGCTCATAATATACAACTCTTTCCCAGATATGTGCATTAGTCTGGGAGCCAATTAGAAGGGTAGTGACAGAGCAACTACCAGGCAAGAGAAAGACACATATCCACAAACTTTATCATCCAAATCACGTATCTTAGACAATTTAACATACATTTCTGCTCAATTATTTGGACAGCAAAGACGTTTCTCCCTTGTTTAGAGCCCTATCAATATCAGCACAGAGTGGTTAAAGGTACACTAGATGTGAATCAGGTGACTGACGTTTGATCCTCGGCAAAGTCACCATCTCACAGTGCGAATTAAAAAATAACAACTCCACTAGATTTAAACTTTATGTAGGTCTATTCTCAAAAATTACTGGGTTAGACTAGATCTCTACATAAAGTCTCTCTGTGTTCTTAATATTTAATCATATTGAAATAAATACCCCAAAAACAGAAAATCAACTTTGAAAGGTCACATTTCTAAATTCTAATAAGACTAGTCAATAAAAATGTCTTGTTGTTCCTAATCAAACAGAAACTTAAAATAATGTTATTTTAGAAAATGGGAAAGTGTCTTAGTCTGTTTGGGCTGCTATAATAAAATACCACAAACTGGGTAGTGTATGAAGAACAGAAATTTATTTCTCACAGTTCTGGGGCTGGAAGTCTGAGGTCAGGGTACCAGGGCTCAGTGAAGGCTCTCCTCCAGGTCGCAGACTGTTGACTTTTTGCTGTGTCTGCACATGGTAGAAGGGGCAAAGGAGCTTTCTTGGGCTTTTTTTTTCATTGTTTGAAATTTTTTTTCTCGCAGTATCATTGGTTTATAAGGTTATATAAATTTCAGGTGTACATCGTTATATATTTCGACTTCTGTGTAGATTACATCATGTTCACCACCCAAAGACTAATTACAATCCGTCACCACACACCTGTGCCTGAGGACCCCTTTCTCCCTCCTCCCTCCCTCCTTCCCCGCTGGTAACCATCAATCCAATCTGTCTCTACGTGTTTGTTTGTTGTTGTTGTTATCTTCTACTTATGAGTAAGATCATATGGTATTTGACTTTCTCTTGGACCTCTTTTATAAGGGCACTAATCTCATTCATAAGGGTTCCACCCTCATGACCTAATCACTCTCCAAAGGCCCCACCTCCAAATACCATCACACTGGGCATTAGGATATCAAAAATGAATTTTGGGGGTACTCAAATATTCTGACCACAGCAGAATGCTTATCATTTGCATCTATTGTTCATACAGGGAGGTACATAAGATGTACAATTGCTTTCATAGAACACTGACAACAGCAAGATTTTAAGACATATTAGCATAGGGATAAATAATAATATAAAACACCTACCTACATATTCTAAATGTTTCATTTAGATTAACTCATTGAATCATAACAACTCTATGAGCTAGGTACTATTATCTTTATGTTCCACATAAGGAAATTGTCACTCAAGAGACGTTAAGTATCCAAGATTACAAAGCTAACAAATAGCAGAGGCAGGCCAGACTCAGGTACCCTTCTTTATAAGTAAACTAATATATTATTAGTGTTATAAAAACCATGCATAAGATACCTGCCCTTTCTAAAATTTTATAAAATTGGCCTTTATAAAATCAACATGCGCAATCTCTACCTATAAAGGGTTTATAATCCAGAAACAATATTGGGATACAAAATATATAGATTAAAAAAATTCTTTTCCTTTCTTAACACTTGGTATATTTTTCAAAAGGTTTCTGTGGCAATTAGAAACGTTGTAAAGTGTAAATTTTTCTGCCTTATTTAGTGGTTTCATATTATATGTTGTCAAAACTTTTGTAATAGAAACATTAAATATACTCATGCCTTGCCAAATGCTAGACCTTGGCTGCAAGTCTAACAAGACAGATATCAAGCCCATCATGACACTCAAATAATTGCCTGGAATCCTGAATTTGGAGAAGTAGAAAGAGTACAAATAGGACAACCAAACAATTCAATCATCTACTATCAAAGTTGGGCAAAAGGATGGTACGAATACTCCCTGATACCAAGCTTCCATAGCTATAGAATACCAGGATTTAGACATAATTATCCAGGCAAACTGGCAAAATGCAAATGTCACCTCTCAGGGAAGTAACCAGAAACTCTGCCTGACTTACCCAGATAACTAGCGCACCACTTTGGGAGACCTGGCCTCCATTTTTTTCTTTACATCATAATAACACACAATAATATTAGACCCAAATTAATTTTTTTTAAATAAAGGAAGAGAGAAAGAGAGTAGGGAGGGGGAAAGAGAAAAAGAAAGGATGAGGAGGAGAGGGAAGGGAGGAAGGGAAGACAGATCAAGAAGGAAATTTTTACTGAACCCCTATCTATCATTCATTTGTATTGTTTGCCTGTCTCATCAAGTGAAATATTTTAAAATATCAAACAATTATTTACTCTATCCATTTTTTTCAGGTAAACAATTATCCCTTTTAAATACAGATATCAAATCAACATTTAAATATTGAAAATTTAAATAAACTGGCATATTTTAACATTCATGAAAAAAATCTTATGCAATTACTCAAAATGTAATTTGTCTAACTCCACTTCAATTATCTGGTATTTATTAATGTATTATTTCTAGGACAACAATAAAAATTATATTCCTAGGTTTCTAGTAGCTACCTGCTTCTGTTTTTGGACAATAAATCATTTTAAAATCTACTAACTCTAAGTTGTCACACTAAACTTGATAGGTCCAAAGATCAATAAGGTCACTTCCTAGACTCCCTTCTCCAAGTCTATACAGCAACAGATTAATTTCACCATCTCTTGTTTCAGTAATTATAATAAGGAAAACAGGGCACCCTAATGACTTAAGCCATAAATAGTTTTTTATTGCCAAAACACCTGTTGTTTTTTCTAAACCTACTTTCATTAAATACAGAAGAATGTTGATTTTGTTATCCGAGGACATCAAAAGCTAAGAAAACAAACTTTCTTTAAGAGAACCATTCTCAGAACACTTTTCTCAACCCAAGTAATTTCAACATGTTGCTCCTTCTCAGGATGGGGTTTTTAAAAAGTGGTTTACGTTAATGTTTCAAGCTGGTGTGATTTATTTTTGATATGTTGCTAATATATAGCCATGTTTAACTTCTTCAAAACAGTAGTACTATTAGTATGAACATATAAAATTGATCTTAGCAAAAAACAACCTCTACGAAGCTGAAATTAGTTTTATCAAAACTCATGGTAAAGACATTTTCAATTTCTCAAAAAACAATGATTGTTGTTCAACACTGGACAACAGTTAGTGCAGGACTATGCTTCCTGAAAGAAGGGAAATACAAGAGGTGAGCCCCAGGGTCACGCTGTCTTTGTGACTAGAGGCACTTTCTGGACTTCAGCACAGAGGGGTAGATGGAGCCCAAGCAGAGCACAGTGATTTCACTCAACTGAAGAGGCAGAAATTCGAGTTTGGTGCTTTGAAATAGTTGAAATCTGCAGAGCAGGATACAGGAAAAGACATAACTGCAAAAAATGAACCCCCAAAGGAGTCACCCTAAGTTGTTGGATGACTAGTAGGCTGCACGTGCACAGAGCAAGACTCTGTAAGGCCCGGCAGAAAATAGCTACTGATGAGCCAGAGCTGTGAGCTAAATAGAAATTGCAGATATTACATATGCTGGGAGATACAGAACTTCTGACTAGTGAAGTGGGAAACCACAATGAAAATGCTGAGCATTTAGGTGACACTCCTAAAATGTCTACACACACCCTAATTAAGCTTGGAAAAAAAGGGGTCAAGCTTACCTGCCAGTAAATTAACTGCCTGCCAGAACAAAACTCAACGCTCTTTAAAGGAAGACAACAGATTCCAGACTCTCAACAACATAGAAATCATAATGCCCAGTATACAACAAAAAAATAACTAAAAATGTAAAATAGGAAAATGTGATCCATAATAAGGAAGAAATCACTAATATTTCAAGTACATGATGATGAGCGTTATATTCATTTTTCTATTATATTCACCATCATAAAATAGTACAATCTTTATAATTATAGAAAAATAATATTTTTAAATTAGTTACACCTCTTCAATTCCAAACACATTTTAACTTGATACATTATCTCAAAAAGATACACTCTAAAAGCCTACTTTTGGGGCTGGCCCCGTGGCCGAGTGGTTAAGTTCGTGCGCTCCGCTGCAGGCGGCCCAGTGTTTCGTTGGTTCGAATCCTGGGCGCGGACATGGCACTGCTCATCAGACCACGCTGAGGCAGCGTCCCACATGCCACAACTAGAAGGACCCACAACGAAGAATATACAACTATGTACCGGGGGGCTTTGGGGAGAAAAAGGAAAAAAATAAATAAACAAAAGCCTACTTTCATCTGGGACATCCCCACCACTGCTTACTCCACTGTATTAATTCAGACTTTCTAAGTGACAGGCACATAGTAAGGATGTACGCTTTGCAGAGCTCTGAACATTAACTTTCTGCTTGCATCTAGGGAGGCCATTAGGTCAACAAACCTAGCACATCTATTTGTCATCCTTTCTTCCCCCACATCATTAAAACGTGCTTCCAATTTCCTAATCTATTGCCTCTTTTATCCTGCTGAGATCAGTATGCAGGATCAATACTTTATCTGCTGACATCTCTTTGCTAGCTCTCATTCTCATGAAATTGAACCACAGTCCTTTCCAGGGTAACTATACATAGTAGACCGCCTTTTTTCATAGTAACAAATTCCTTGTTATGAACTGAATTTGTCCCCCTCAAATTCATATTTTAAAGTGCTAACCCCCAGTATACCTCAGAATGTGATTTTACTTAGAGAAAAGGCCTTTAAAGAGGGAATTAAGGCTAAATGAGGTTATATGAGTGGGCCCTGGTGTTCTTACAAGAGAGACACCAGGGATGCACACACACAGAGAAAAGGCCATGTGAGAACACAGCAACAAGTCAGCCATCTGCAAGCCAAGACACAGGGCTCAGGACAAACTAAACGTGCCAACATCTTGATCTTGGACTTCCAGCCTCCAGAAGTATGAGAAAATAAATTTCTGTTGTTTAAGCCACCAGTCTGTGGTATTTTGTTATAGCAGTCCCAGCAAACCAATATACTCCCAAATATATTTTCATTTTTGCTGGAACTCAACCTGCTCATCACTGTAAAATTAGCTTGATGACATCATATCCATTAAAACATCATTCTCACCCCATGAGGTAAGACAAGCATGTAGCCAGACCTTTTACCAACCACTGCTACTTCTAGACTATTATTCCAATATTATATCTGAGTCTTTAAAAATGTTTGATTTTCAATGGAAATGATATATCAAGATTGAGAGAGAGGTATCTTGGTTGAAAATACAAACAGCAATGTGGTATTACGGAAATTAGCTTAAGAGTCAGCTATCTATGACACCTAGAGTTGAATCCCAGTTTAGCCTGGCACATTAACTGTTATATAAGTGTTTGCTATTATCAGGGGAACTGAACTTGGATGGATTGCTAAGGGAGTAAGTGTAGGGAAAAGGGCCAAGGTGATTGATGGGAAGGCTGAAGTAGCAGGTGTTGAAATTTAGAGGTAAATTTTCAAAATAATAGTTTAAAAAATAATTAGAGTAAGAGAGAAAGGTTTTTTATTTGTTTTAAGAAAAAAGATAATTGTCCATGTTTGCAGTCTTATAGAGGAGTCTCAGTGAGGGTGAGAGAACCTATGAAGCAAAACAATGAAAGAGATTAAGGAGGTCAAATAATGTCTGGAGCAGAGTTTTTTAAACTGCAGTTTGTGACCCACTAGTAAGTTATAAAATAAATTAAATGGGTAGTAATCAGCATTTAAAAAAATAAAATATCTTAGAGAATATCAGAGTTCATGAGATATAAGAAGGGTAAGTGGTGCTTCATGAAATGTTTGTGTTGGCTTTACACACACACAGATGAATGTGCATGCTTAGTTGAAATATATTCTTAGTGAGTCTTAGCAAAAAATTTTGAAAACCTTAACTTAGAGTATAAGGCAATTTTTGAAAGAGAAAGACTTTTCCTCTGAGGTGAGAAGAAAGACGATCAGTAAACGGGGACCAGGGAAGTGTTACTTTATTTAACAGAATTAATTCGCCTGTATATTATATTCACTACAAAAACAACAGATATGTGTAAAATTATGTTGTGCTTCTTGGCTTTTAAAATAAATAATATGAGTGCAATGATTTAACAAATGCATTAACTTAAAAATCTTACAACCCGAATGTTTATTTTCTTAATTCATTTACTTTGTATTACTGAATTTTTAACACAGTGAATGAATCACTTTTTGAAAGTTCTGTGGGACATTCACCAGATGTCAATTAAATCTAAAGGTTGGTTTTCACACGACTGTATTACTTAGTTTGGGTTACCTTAGAAATTCCTCAAAAATAACCTTTGATCCTGCTAGCAGTGTCCTCAGAGGATGTGTCAGAACTCTCAGTATCCAGTAGTACCAGCTCCCTGATGATCCTGCCCATTTCCGCAGCCTCAGTTATCACGACACAAAAGGGCACAGAATATGGCCTTGTGCAAGTTTTCTTAGCTCTGCATACAGAGCTCCAACTGTTTGCAGGAATTTTTTTACCTGAGGTCCCGAAAGCACAAATTCAATATGTGAAAATTTTAAAGCATTAGTTTTGATTACACACTAGCCTTATTGTCTACCTACTAGTTTAAGACAGAAACCTCAAAGTCAGAATGTTCCCATTCATGTGGAATTAATCATCAAATTCTGTCAATTCTATCTGCAAAGAGCTCTCAGGCTCTCCATTCTCTATTTCGGAGGACACTATTTCCTCTTGTTTTAATTCAATACCCTTTTAATTCACCTCTGCCTTCTGGGTTTCCCCTTTCTGGTCCATCCTCCACATTCTAATTGGAGTTATCTTTCTAAAATGTCAGTGTAATTGCATTACCCTCAGACTCTCTACACAGCTCATTTCTCACCATTCGACCACACACACACACTGAGCAGTCACACACAACTTGTCTCCCTTCCTTGAAGATGTCCTATTCTTTCACTCTTTTTTTTAAACACCTTCCTGCCTTTGTGTATGTTGTTTTCTCTACCTGGAATGTTCTGTGCTGCCTTCTCAACCTGCTCTGTCTTAAGCTCTCTTACTCTTTGATATACAGTTCAAATATCTCCAACTCTGTAAACCATAGATGGATGTAAACCATAGATGTAAACCATAGTCATTCCTTCCTTTTTACCTTCACAGCACTTTCTACACAGCATTTTAAACATTCATTCATTAATCATTCACTCACTTACCATATACTGAGTACCTTCTATAATTATACACTTGTTACTTTGCTTTGTAATTAATTGTTTAGATGTTTCTTTCCTCAAATAGAGGGTGAACTCCTAAAAGGCTGAGACCACATCTTCTTTAAGGTGACATCCCTGGAGCCAGACATCAGGCCCAACACCTAATAGGCATTTAGTAAATGCTGGAGTAAATGGATTAATTTGATGCTTTCTAACACACTATTTTCTTCTACCCTTCAATTATTTCTATTCTCCCCAACAAAATTTAAAATTCTGTGAGAACAGAATCATTAGGCATTTAATTATTAATGGCACAGCAGTGTGAAGAGGAATTAAACATCTATTCTAAAGAGATCTGAGCCCGCTTAAGAGCTGCCTGAAATTTGGAATCATTAACTCCTATTCATGGTGTCCTAGCAACTAACCATTTTTGAAAGGAAAAGTTAAGATTATTGTGTCTGGTTCCTTATACTTCGAAAATTCTGTACCTTAAAGACTTTTATGTGTCTTGAGAAAATGGTTTACATTTTTTAAATTACTGATGAAGCTGAGAACCATATAGCTAAAAGGTATGATCTAAGCTTTCTTCTTTTATGAAAAATAAATTGATTCATGGAAAAATCAAATTTCAATATTGACAAAATCACTTAGGTAAATACAATTTTTTTCTCTTTGCTCAGATATATATACCCAGAGACGAACACTTTGTGTCTATTTAGTATTTATTATTTTGTTTTTCCTACTCATTCTTTAATGTTTATTTTTGTGCTATTTAAAATCAGGCTGCACATTAGAGAACATGCTCAGGAAAGAGCTGTGTGAGCTTAATAACATCTACTGACCCAAAAAAGCACTAAAAGAATGATCAGAGCACAGCAGCTTTGTCCAGTTTTGAAAGCACCCAGGGGTATGAAGGCTCATTGTTTATCCTAACAACTCACATTTCTCTGAAGCCTGGCAGATTTTTTTCCAAAATCAAAAGTATTTGTTCAAGAGACAAGATCTCGTTTTCTGAAGACTATCACTACATCTGTTCACAAATTTATTATCAAATTTTACTATGATTAAATTCTAGGAACATTTTTAAAATATTTGAATTACTAGAATGAACATTATTAGCATGTTTACTTTAAATATTTTTTGAAAGTTTAAATAAAATAGTAATATTTTATTTCACTTAACAGTGGTACTTTTTATCATCACCACCAATATTAATATTAATATTAATGCTAGCATCAGCTAATTTTTATTGAGTATGTGACAGGTACTGTATTAAATTGCAGAAATTTAATAATATATTATTAACATATAACATATATAAATATATATATTTAAAGAGGCTTAAATTTAAACCTATAGAGGTCTCCCTTAATACAGTGTCCTCCACTGCTTAACAATACAAATAAAGTGAACCATACATTCTCCTGGTAACATAGAAGAAATGTTCAAGCTCAGCCTGATCAATTTTATAACCCTTGTAAGTTTTTCCTTGATAACATTTTTGGATTATACTTTCTGATGGGCAGGATTATCAAATACTTTAGCATGTCTCAAAAATCAGATGCAGGAACATAAAGCTGTGACTTCAGCAGTGGGCCACCCATATAATTCCTTTCAGAATTATTGGTATGGCAATAGGTAGAGGAAAACTTAGGAACACTCCCACCCAAGGGCATCACAGCTACTTCCTGGCACATTGTGTTTTCCCCGACCTCATTATAGAACAAACAGTAGACTTTAAATGCACTGAAAAACTGTAAATTTAGAGCTGATTGAACCTCAAAGATTATGCAATTTTCTCCTTAAATTTTACAGATAAGTAAAATGAGATGCAGAGAAGTTGGGAAAGAATGCCTCGATCAGAGAGCTAAGGTATTGGTAGAACCACAACTGCACCCTAGAGTTCCATAGTGCTGTACATAATCGTGTTGTGAATCACTTGGTAATTATCGTTAACTAGAATTTTTTAAAAATAGAACTTCTGGGAAGTAAAGGTTTCTGGATAATACGTAAATTCAGGAAAGATCTGTCCTTTTCTGGAGAAAAATGGGTTCTCCCTAATGAGGCAATCAGTAAGCATAAGTTCAACTTACATTATACTAAATTAATGCTTCAAAGGTGATGTAGCTGATGATTAACAACAGTAACCTCCTCTAGAATGCCTAAGGATGAGGAAGAGTAGAGGAGGCTCTTAGACTTTCTCTGGATTCATTTCCAGGGAAAATCAGAAGCAATTAGGTACTTCCATTTGCCTACTGCACAGACACAGGAACATGTGGTTATCCAAGCCAAAGTTAGAGAAATAAGTAGGATTTATATTGACATCAGACTTATTAAACTAGGAAAGGTTCTTTACAGATTGGTCCTTTCTGTACATCCAATTAAATTTTAAGTAATGTCTCAATAACTATTTATTTTCCAGTATAGTAAAATGACAAAATAGCTTTTTAACTTCAATATTCTTTACATTAAATCTTGTCAGTTCACTAAGATAAAATAGCTAAGATTTGTTTTACAACCAAATCTAGTTATTAACTGATAGTAAAAGAGCCTGAATAACAGAGTGGGTAATGAAATAGCAGGGGCTTTGTTATCAGCCACAAGTGAGTTCAAATTTTAGCTGTTTCTCTTACTAGTTGTATAACCTTGGACAAATTACCTAACCTCTCTTGAATTGAGAGCTATGAGGCCTGATATTGATTGTGGTCAAGATGAAATGAGATAAATTATGTACAGCACCTAGCACAGTATCCCACATATGTCCCGTAAAATCAATGTTAGTTCACTTTCCCATTACTCTTTTTGATCAGAAACTTACAAGGTTCAACAACACTGTTCAAGAGCAAGGTCGTGGAATCAAGATTTGATTACAATAATCCTAAGCATCCTAATTTAGATATTGTTTTGAAAGGGGGTAGTGGTTATGTAGACAGATTTGGATAAAACTCCGCATATTCAGTTCTCAATCCCAACATGGACAAGTAGGTTCAGAGGCTTTAACGCCTAATGCTCTAATGCCTGATCTTCTACCCAGCCACCTGAGAATTATGTGACAGCTCAGCTCCTGCTCTTGATGTTTTGGCTTTACGCAAGAGTTCTACTAAAGACCTTGGGGGAGCGCTCCCTAGTAAGACTTCTCACAGATCTTTTATGGAAGTATTAAACAATTCAATTCGACAAAAAAAGTTGGCTACTCACTAAGTACAAAGCACTGTGCTGATGCTGGGAAGCTAAGAGGAGTAAACAATGGTTTTATCTCTTAAGGAGCTCACAATCAGGCAAGTACATAACTAAGTATATTGGTGGCCTCTGTTGTGCATTTTAAAATTTATCAGGAATGCAGACAATTTAAAAGGTGATTTTGGTGAAAAGGCTAATGTAGAATATTGTAACTGTTTGGTTTTCTGAAAATACTTTATGGAGAAATAATTACTTTGCACTCTGACTTTTAAAATATTTTAGGATACAGTTTCATGGAAAACAAAGAATAATGAGGGATAAAACTTTTCTTTGGGGTAGTGTCCAACGAAATAGAGATTTAAACCAGACTGACTTGCAGATGAAAGGAGTGTATTTTGCAGGGAAAGTCATTAAAAACACCTTATTACACGTTGTAAAGTCCAATAGCAGAGGGAATTGTGACTCATTTAAACTTTAACAAATGACGAATCCATGTAAGTGGGTCTCACAGGCATTTTATAATCAATCATAGTCAATGAATCTGTGAGTAAGTGGCACACCAGCCAAAGAACAAAGAATGAATGGAGTCTTTTAGGCTAATTTGGATATAACACAATGTTTAAATAAGTGTTATGACGCTTAGAGAAAAACAACTAGTATAAACCATACTTTATCCTTCTGAAATAGGTAGGAAATTACACCAAATAAAATCATAACCGCAGGGCTTTGTTTAGCAATATGACGATGGTAAAATAAACTCTGAGACAGTCTCCATTTTATACCAGATAGTAACCAAAAAAGTCCAAATTTGTCAATATTTTACTAATGGTATTTTAAACAAATGGCAGGTAAAATGAATTAAAAATAATAATCCAATTTAAACTGCATTTATTTGTGTTTACCTCAAATATATTCAACTATATTGCAAAGGATTCATTCACTACTTAATAAATATATGTTAAAAATCCTACTGTGTGTAAGGTACTGTGCTAGGAGATGCAAGAATAACACTAAATCAACTCAACTACCTTTTAGAACACAGAGAACAAAGAATATGGGAAACAAAGGAAACTGCATCTAAACGTTCTTCGGAATCCATAAATTCCTACTTAAAAGAATAACATTGATAAGAATAATACCAGTCTGTGTGCTCTACAGAGTGCATATACTTTCACATTATTATTAATATACGGCTTCCAGAAACTCTGCCTGACAGAGAGGTAAGGGACAGGTATCCCTATCCACAATAATAAAAGGAAGATCAGACATGAGCTCTCGGCTCACAGTCTAAATCTTTTCCATTAAAACAGGCTATGCTGCCTCTCCTCACGGACGTGAATTTTATTTTCATGATGCTGACATTCAAATACAGAAGTAGGATTAGAATGCAGTACCAACTAAAATATGTGGTTTGTTACAATTTATTTGATATTTAAACAAGCATGTAGAACAATACATGAGTAAACCTAGGAGAAAAGGAAATCTTACAAGAGGGTAAATGTTCCTCTTCAGAATTACAAAGAGCTAGTGATTCAAGAGATGTCAAATTTTCCTAAGAGAGAACACAGATTAGTTCTTAAAGTATTTAATTTTTTGTTTTTAATTTTTTCTTCCTAAATAAGCACAAAGTGAAGCAATTGAAAGATGCTAATAAAGTGGTGGCACCTTCATTCTATGTTTTTAAAACAACACACTTCTTAGTCTGAGTTACCAAGTGACTGAGCTGCCAATCACACTCTTTGTAACATGAGCTACAAGAACTTGGCTTTGAAAATAAAGGCTTTTCAACTGTCAGCATGTCTATGGAAGGTTCTCCATATAATCATCAGATGCTATTTTTTGTTTGTTTTGTTTATCTTTGGGTTTAAAAAATAAAGTGTAAAAGAAAAGTTGTCACTTAAAAAGCAATTACATTTTAAAAAGAAACGATTCATTATTCCTGATCTCCTTTGTAATGGAAATTACAGCAAGTATATAACACTTTGCACACATAATGTCTTAAAGATATTATTCACGTGAATCCTGATTCCAATGGTAGCAAAGTCTAATTTTATTTCACTTTGGAAAGCTACACCGTAATATAGTAGAGAAAGAGCTCCTGTGAAGGACTGATCTGCAGTTGAAAAATTATGAAAAGAAACCTTCAGGGTTTTCAAAAGGAAAGTCACGTTAATTAGCCTTTGAAATTCATGTTTTTTAATAAGGCAAGATGTTTTAATAAGGCAGGAGTTTTGTCAGGGAAACTAAACCCATTTATTCTTTTTCAAATCTCTCAAAAATTGATACTATTAAAAATTTTGTTTTAAAATATAATATTACTTAACTTCATAATTTTACACTTCCAAATCAAGTATGCTACAAATACCTCTACAATAAAAGTAAATAAAGAAAAGATAAATGACCAGAGCAATGTAAGGGAGCCTCGTTTCAGTAAACATTGTTTATTAAAGACTAATTTAATATCAATGAAATTAATTCCAGTATACACGGGCAAATTAAAAAGTAAAGTATGTATATCAAATATTGTTAAGCACTTTAATTTTCAATAATCTCACGTTCTGCTGGAAATACATTAACTTTCCAATAATGCAAATGTTGAACTGTGGAAAATGGTGCATGCTGTACTGCTCATTTAATATGACTGAAAATGCATACTAATTACCATATTGAAGACTGAACAATTTCAAAAGTAAAGAAATGTGTTTAGTTTTTATTAACTCAGTATTTTCCAAACTTACTTGGTCATAAAACTCATTTTTAGCAAAAAATATTTTAAAATTTGTCTCCTGGAATATAGTTTTAATGGAATGAGATAATTTCTTAGAAGATATTTCTCTAGTTCAAATATATCTTCCTGTTAGTATTCAATTTTAACCTTTTTTCCCCAAATAAAAACCATTGGAAATGCAGTCAAAGGAAGGCATATAGCATCTTTGTCAGAATCCATCATTGGTCTTTTGAGTTAACAATAATCGATTCACCCCTTATGCCCCATCACCACTGTCACCACTACTGGCCCCAGGAGTTTTAAGAACCATGGGGTCAGCAAGGTGATAGACTGAAGAGAGTGCAAGCTGACTTGTATACTCAGTTAATGAATCTTGTAGTCATTCTGACATTTGCCATCAAAATGCTCGAGAGTATCACGGTGCATGACAAAACCTCGTATCTCAATGCCAGCTCACACAAAGAACTTTTTAAAAGTTCCCATTCATATTGCAACACAATTCCCAGTTCCCTCCCAATAGCATAAGACTCATCTCCAATAATAAACAGTGGAGCATTACAGCAAGAGAGGTGAAAAGGATAAACTACAGTGTTTAAATTCTGCAGTCGTTCCTGTTGATTTTAATTACCTTTTGGTGGAATTCAGTTATGGTGCTAATTTGCCTTGGACAAATTCTCTCTAAATCAAGCTGGTCCTTGTATCTCTGCACCAAGGTAACTGTAAATATTAGGTCAAAACACATGAAATTGCCAATATTTGGCCAATATTGACCCACATAGATCCCATTTTGCAAATATAGGGATGGTAAAGAGTGTTGCATCTAACTGCAGATTAATCAAGAAAGGAGACTCTAAATGTTTAATGTAAAAGGAAAGCAGGATATCATAAAGGGCCTTATGGGAGAGAATATAGCAAAACTGGTGAAGAAAGTTTGTACTTAAAAATCAGCATCCAGTACACTTCACCCCAGTTCTGAACATTATAGGTGAATTTTTTTCTTTTAACGAAGGAAGTTTACCACCAAGGTGTACGTGCTACAAATGAAAAAAAAGAAAACAACAACAAAATCTTTCAAAACAGTGTTTTTGAAAACAGTGAAACCTAGAATGTGAATGGATGCTCATTAATGATTGGGCAACTTCTAGAATCCTAAATGTAGAATCAAATTTTTCAGCAACTGAGCACTGGTATATTTATTGTAGTAATTCTTGAAAATACTCATTCCCTTTCAAATGTTGGCTTAGATTAGAGATTAATTTTGCCTCTTTAGGACATTTATGGAAGTCCTACTTCAGAAAGAAAATTTGGATGCACAAAAGTACATGGTTTTTGCTTTCAAGTAATTTATAATCAAGATGGCACATCTAAAAGTAGTGTCACAATGAGAAATCCAATAGGAAATCAAAGTTTAGTCTACCACATACATTCAAAATTACGAACAAGTAGACATACTTCATTATAAAAATTGAGATATATTACTTCAATTATCATAGAACTGAGATTAAATAAAGAACTTTAAATAGAGCAAAATGCACAGTTGTAAAATATAGATACCTGGTTTCTTTCCTAGGAAACTCCCTGACCAATCTACACTACCAAGCATGAAGGATTTCTGACAGTGGCACAGAAAATAGAACCTTCTAAGGACACGACTCTTAGTTTTGCTTTTTTCCAAGTCTAGCCAACAGCCATTCCACATCTCCTTCTTTCTTGATTACAGAGACCCAATTTATTCACTTTCAACAGATGAGCCTTGGGGATGAAGTCTTGACTAATTAAGCAAATCACTGAAAGTATTCCATCTGCCTTACAAGTGTTGGTTTCAGGAAAGGGTTTGTGGCAATTCTTTAGAAAGCCTGTGAGGAAATCTTTACAAACATATGATAGACACAATGCTGAAGCAATGGCAGCCATCTTGCATTTTTCTGCATGAGAGAAAAAACCTGAAGAGAATAGAGTAGAAACATAAAAGAAGCTGAATTCTTGATGACATTGTAGAGATACTGAATTATCCAACCATGGAAATTCTTTTATTTTTAATTAAAGTATAGTTGACATACAATGTTATATTAGTGTCAGGTGTACAACATAGCAATTCAACATTCATATACAATATGAAATGATCACCATGACAAATCTAGTAACCATCTGTCACCATACAAGTTTACTGCGATTTTATTGACTATATTCCATATGCTGTACATTACATCCTGTGTCTTATTTATTTTATAACTGGAAGTTTGTACCTCTTAATCCCCTTCACCTGTTTCACTCAACTCCCCACCACTTCCTCTCTGGCAGCCACTGCTTTGTTCTTTGTATGTATGAGCTTATTTCTCTTTTGTTTTGTTTGTTCATTTGTTTTGCTTTTTAGATTCCACATATAAGCAAAATTATATAGTATTTGTCTTTCTCTGACTTATTTCACTTAGCATAATATCCTCTAGGTCCATCCATGTTGTTTCAATTGGCAAGACTTCATTCTTTTTTATGGCTGAATAATATTTCATTTCATTCACACACACACACACACACACACACACACACACACACACACACACAGATATATATACACCACATCTTCTTTATCCATTCATCTATTGATGGACACTTAGGTTGCTTCCGTATCTTGGCTATTGTAAATAATGCTGCAATGAACATAGGGGTGCATGTATCGTTTCAAATAGTGTTTTCACTTTCTTCAGATAAACGCCCAGAAATATGCATTGTGTAGCTTGATTTTTAATTTTTTGATAATTTCTATAGTAGCTGCACCAGTTTATTTTCCCATCAACAGTGCATGAGGGTTCTCTTTTCTCCATATCCTTGTCAACACTTGTTATATGTTGTCTTTTTGATAATAGCCATTCTGACAGGTGTGAGGTGATATCTCCTGGTGGTTTTGATTTGCATTTCCCTGATGATTAGTGATGCTGAGGATCTTTTCATGCATCTGTTGGCCAGCTGTACGTCTTTTTTGGAAAAATGTCTATTTGGGTCCTTTGCCCATTTTTTAATCAGATTATTTGTGTTTTTTTGATATTGAGTTATATGAGCTATTTTTTTTGGAAAGTAACCCCTTACTGGATACGTCATTTGCAAATATCTTCTCCCATTCAGTAGGTTGTCTTTTCATTTTGTTGATGGTGTCTTTCACTGTGCAAAAGCTTTTTAGTTTGATGTAGTCCCATCGGTTTATTTTTGCTTTTGTTAACTTTGAGGAGACAGATCCAAAAAAAGTATTGCTCAGACTGATGTCAAAGAGCTTACTGCCTATGTTTTCTTCTAGGAGTTTTATGGTTTCAGGTCTTATATTTAAGTCTTTAATGTGTTAGTTTATTTTTGTATATGGTGTAAGAAAGTGGTACAGTTTCATTCTTTTGCATGTAGCTGTCTAGTTTCCTCAGCACCATTTATTGAAGAGACTGTCTTTTCCTCATTGTATATTCTTGCCTCTTCTGTTATAGATTAATTGACCATGGAAGTGTAGGTTTATTTCTTGGCTCTCTATTCTGTTCCACTGATCTGTGTGTCTGTTTTTGTGCCAGCACCATGCAGTTTTGATTACTCTAGTTTTGTAGTATAGTTTGAAATCAGAGACCATGATACTTCCAGCTTTGTCCTTCTTTCTCAACATTGCTTTCACTATTTGGGGTCTTTTGTGGTTCCATACAAATTTTAGGATTATGTGTTCTAGTTCCGTGAAAAATGCCATTGGTATTTTGATAGGGATTACAGTGAATCTGTAGATTGCTTTGGATAGTATGGACATTTTAACAATATTAATTTTTCCAATCCATGAGCACAGTATATCTTTCCATTTACTTGTGTTGTCTTCAATTTCTTTCATCGTGTCTTATAGTTTTCAGAGTACAAGTCTTTCATCTCCTTTAACTATAGAAATTCTTTTTGTTCAAATTTGCTATGTGAGATAATAAACTCCTTATTGTTAGCCATAACTGAGTCTTTGTTACTTGCAGTTGAAATCATCCTAACTAGAAAACAAGCTAACGACTATCTTTAGACAACAAACTTGAAAATACATGCCACTGACCAGTGTTAACCAGGGAAAACCATGTAGATAATTAAAGACAACTATTTCCTAAATATATGAACAGTTTACTACAGCCCCATTTAGTATATGATTAAAACATGCTCACTACTAGTTTGGGCACTTTTATATATTTTGAAATATGTCATAAATAGGGTAAAAACACTTTTGAAGTACATTACATACATCTTCCATCAGTAAAACAATACGAGGCATACACACAAATTATATTCACTGATTAAATTATTTTTAAAAAATTATTGTGTTCCTTTTAGTTGCAAGACACTGAATGAACTATGTGCTATAAGAGATCACCACTTTCAGGCAGCTAACAATCTAATGGACAGAAACATGTCTTCATAGTGGATTAAAACACACATCTAATAATGATATAAAAGGGAAATAAGTAAAGAACAAATTAACAGAGATTGAGAATTTTAATAAACAAAGTGGATCACTTGGAAATATTTAGGCTGGAGCACAGAAAGCTAATGGGATTGAAATTACAGAAAATAACATAAGAAATGTCATACATGGTGAAAACTCTAACATGGAAAAGTCTAATATAAGTGTAATTGGATTCCTAGAAAGAGAGAAGAGAAAGAACAGGATAGAATTGATATTTGAAAAACTACTAGCCAATAACTTTCTAAAATAGACAAAAGATATCAAGCCACCAATTCAAGAAGCTCTATGAATCTCCAGTAGGATAAACACAAAGAAAACCACAATTAGGTACATTAGAGAAAAGCTACTTAACAGGAAAGCCATAGGATAAAATGAGTAAGAATAAAAAGACATTAACTTCATAGAAGCAGCAACATGATTAAGAGCTGACAAAGACAGAAGACAATGAAGTGGCATCTTCAGAGCACTGAAAGAAAACAATTGTCAACCAAGAAATCTATACCAGCAAAAATTGCCTTCAAAGCTCAAGGCTTTCACAAAAACCAAAACATAGAGAATTTGACAAAAGCTGAGGTACGTGAAAAGAAATATTAAAGGGATTCTCCAGGTTGAAGAAAAGTAACACTGAACAAAAAACACATATTGCAAAAAGGAATAAAGAACAAAGTAAAAGGTAAAGATGTGAATAAACATAAATGAATATTGACTTTTCAAAACTACAATAATAATGCTTTATGAAATGTAAAACATACGGCAAATTTAAATAACGTTACAATAATGCAAAAAGGTGATGGAGTTAAGTGGAGTTAACGTGTCCTCAAGTTCCAGTGTTATCTAGGAAGTAGGAAAATTAAATTTCTACTAGACTGCAACAGGTCACAGATGTATGTTGCTGTCTCTAGGGTAACCACTAAAACAAAAATATAAGAATGCATAACCAAGTTAATAAAAAGAGAAAGTTGGAATCATGAAAATAAAAACAAATAGTATCTTTAATAGATCTAAATCTAAATATATAAGTAGCTACATGAACTATAAATGGAGTAAACACTCCAATTAAAAGAGAAAGATCATCAGGCTGGATTTAAAAAACACCTGCACATTGCTAATAAAAGATTTTAAATATATGAAGGTTGAAAGGAAAAGAATGGACAAAGATGAAAAAATTAAACCACATAAACATCAAGGAAAAGAAAAGTTGGTATAACTATACTACTACCAGACAAGGAGAAGTTTAAGGAAAGAGGCATTGCTAGACATAATGAGAGCCATTTCACAATGATCAGAAGAAGGCAACTCACCAGAAAGATATGACAATTCTAAATTTATATCCACCAAATAATTTATAAATAGCATATAGTATAAGTCTATATTTAAAAGTATGTCTATATTTTTTAAATGTCTATATGGATATTTGGTAGTATTGCTTACTGTTTATTTACCATCTCTTTACCCAAGCCTTTTAATCAAGGACTCAGTATAAATCATTGTTCTCCTGCCTTATTTGCTTTGCCATCAACTCATGACAGAACCTCCAACAGAGATATGAACATTCCCATTCATCTTAATGGTACTTTAATGTCACCAAGCTATATTTTTCCCTAGTTGAATATGTGCCTGCTCCATTAAGTAAGAAGAAACGGAGGCCATATATTCCACCCTTCCTCTTTCAGGTGACAAACTATTTTATAAAATTGAAGGCATCAAATATACTTGAATTCAAAATACAAAATCATACTCATAGAACTCTAAGATTTTAATAAATTAGAGTGTTTAACTTTAGCACAGGAAGGGCTCTCAGAGATGAGCTCCGTGGTGATACTGCCTGGGTTAGAACTCCAGCTCTGTAACTTACTAGTTGTGTTACCCGGGGCGAGTTTTCTAATTTCTCTGTGCTTCAGTTCTCTCAGCTGTAAAATGGTAATAATAACAGAACACACTTTGTAGGATTGTTGTTAGATATAAATGAAATAATGCATCTAAGAAACCTAGAGTAGACTCTGGCACCCACATAAGTACTTAAAATAACTATGAGTCTAGTAGTTGTGGTGGTGGCGATGATGTTACCAGTAAAAATGGTAACGGAACTATAACAGAACAATAACAGTAATAGTAAAAAAGAGAAGGAGGAGGAGAGGAGGAGGAGAGGCAGTAGTAGTAGTCACTTATGATTGCAGTAGCAGAATTAGTATTAGAAGAACTAGTTTAGTTGTACTAGCCATCATTGTAGGAATGACCATCATCTTCCAGGGGTCACCAACTTAAATAATTCTAGAAATCATGCAAGTGACATCAAGGAGTGAAATGAGCCAGATCTAAGATAAAAGGGAGTGTTGAGGACTCCAGAAAACCAGGGAACCTATGTCCTGTTTAAATGCATTCAGACTTATTATTTGAAACACTGATGTCACCAAAGGAAAAACAAAGTATGTGACCTAGATCATACCAAGGATCACCAGCTTATAACCTCTGATTTAGTCCAAGGTATTCATTTAAGTTAAAAACAATAGAGCTGTTATATTGTTATAACAATATAGCTGTTAATATGGCTAACGACTGTGCTTGAAAAGGAGCATGGCCAGCAGCACCCTAAGTTCTTTTTGTTCAGTCATCCCTCAAATTATAACCTTCCGCTCTGCCCCCAAAACCTGAGGCTCACTAGGTATACGTCTGCAGTTACTGTTTCTCAGCATTCCTGAGTTTTACCACGAATTTTGCGTTTGGCCCTGAGAATCTCACTTTGAGTCTTTCTTCCGTGTACCTACTTGTAACTGTTCTCTTTCACTACCTCACACACTCAGACTCTGCTTAGCAGGCCTGCTGATATCCATCCTTCACACATCCCCAGGCCCTCAAAGCTAAGTTGCAGCAAGCATCATGTCAATGCTGGTGGGCTGGCAACAGTCCAGAACCTCATCACTGGTAACCTCCTCTCTCCTTTTGATCTTAAATATGGCTTATAGGTGATGTTGATGAAATGGCTCAAGGAACCAGATGTGCTGTTTGTAGCAGAGATCCCTGTCACAATCACAGAGAGTCAAGAATCCTACATGCTACATTACAGACATCCAGCTGATTTAAAGGTTCTTGCTGTGTTACACCACCTTTAGTCTCAACTGGGTCACGATTTGCAGTTTTTACAGAGCCAGTGAAAATGTTCAGTTTCATTTTATTTGGACAAATTGATAAACGATCCAGGCTTTCATAAGTCTGTTTTACTACAATGAATTCAAAAACCAATGCAACACCTTTTGCATTTCTTAGGTGTAAATACTCAGTTACAACCACAATCATCTACACCCACCTAAAGATCTCATGACCTTACACTAACAGCTTCATAAAGACTTGGTAGTACAATTTGACTTCTTTTTCACAACAATATAAAGCTATTATAGAACCACAGAATCAGCCTGAGATGGAATTTTTCAGAACACCAAGATCAGTGTGTCAAACAGGAACATAATGCAAGTCACACAGAATTTTAAATTTCCTATTAGCCATTTTAAAAAATAAAAAAGAAACAATTGAAGTTAATATTAATAATATATTTAATTTAACTAAAAATATCCAAAATAATTATTTCAAGATTTAATAATGATAAAAATTTATTAGAGACGTACCACATTCTTTTTTACACTAAATTTTTGAAATCCAATCTGCAGTCTATACTTACAGCACATTTCAATTGGGACCAGCCACATTTCCCCTGTTCAACAGTCTCAGGGAGCGAGTGGCTACTTTACTGAACAGTGCAGCTGGAGATAAACCCCTAGTCCGATGCACCGACGGACGGTGATTCAGCTTCTGCTCAAATGCTTTCTCTTCTCATCTCATCTTCTCATTTAGTCTAAGCTTCAGTTTCCTTTTAACAAGTCTTACTCTATCTTTTCTGGTTTAAACACCATTCTCCCAGGTCAATGATTCTGAATCTTTTTGGAACATGGTCCTCATTGGAAATAGAATAAAAATTTGGACCCTTACTCCAGAAAAACGTATATTTACATTGTTATGGGTTGAATTGTACCTCTCAAAAAAGATATTTTGAAGTCCTAATCATCAGTACCTAAGAATGTGACCTTATCTGGAGACAAGAGTATGTACAGAGGTAATCAAATAATGAGGTTATTTTTGTGGGCCCTAATCCAATAATGATGGGTGTCCTTATAAAAGGAGGAAATTTGGACACAGAAACACATAGAGGGAAGATGATGTGAAGAGATGTAGGGAGAAGATGGACATCAACAAGCCAAGAAGAAAGGGCTGGGATAGATCTTTCCCTCATGGCCCTCAGAAGGAACCAACCCTGCTGATATCTTAACTTCAGACTTCTAGCCTCCAGCCCTACAGACGATGTAGTTCTGCTGTTGAAGCCACTCAGTTTGTAGTAATTTGGTAAAGCAGCCCTAGCAAACTAATATATCCAGATATACATATCATTTTACATATCATTCCAAAGGGCTCAAAGATCCCCCCAATAACCACTCTTTAAGAACCAGAGGTTAAGAATTCACTTTGAGATGGAATGAACCAAATTAAATAGCCTTTATGCAATGTTTCCGTCAACTATTAACATGAATTATATCAACCAACATTTGTCTAAGTCCATTCTCAGATCATTCCTCTTACTACAACAATGGCAACACTATCATTTTTTAAACCATCCTCAGAATTCCTTCAAGTCAACTCATGTTCTGAGGTTTAATATTATTCTCATGAGTTCTTGCTACACTTTGAGAATATATATCCTTGATTATACAATCCTCTCCACATATGTAGTACATGTCCTCTACATGTCCTAGTACATGTCCAAGGACATAGAGAGACTGTTCTGGGGAAATACTTATTTCCTTTAGATACTTCCCCTTTTCTCATCTCATTCATAAACAAGTCGAGAGGATCTAAAGCAGGATTTCTCACATGGGTTGCACGGAATAATAACGTCCATTGAAAAAGTTCCTACGGTCTTACAATTTTGAGAAATGTTTCATAGTCCATTCCACCCTTCATAACTGTGCACATTAGCATATTAAAGATTGAGAAATTATGCAGAAAAAATTGTTTAAGTTAAATAAGTGACTGCATAATTTTTTCTCACACATGTATTACCTGCTGAAATAATATGTAGACGACTGTTTATGTCAAGTCGCCATAATCTATAAAATTCTAGTCACAGATGCTTGGAGCAAGATGGTACAAATGTAGCCACACAGCAGGCTAATCCCAAGTTAGTAGATCCATTGGCCCAACCCTCTTAACTGCTGCCAAGGTCATTACTTATTTACACCAACAACATTGCTGGATGTGGGTATCACTTCCTACTGCTAATTGTTAAGCCCTCTTTGGTCCAGGCATAACAGTTGCCAGTACTCATGACCTCTCAGGTCCTGACAGAACTTCCACACTGATCAAGCTCAGGGAATGGGGGTAGGAAGACAGCAATGGGGGCAGCCCTAAGCAAGAAGTCCACAAACTCCCAGTTCTTACCTGAATTTCAGCAACTTTTCAAGCATAAACATTTCTCATGTTGTTGTTTGCCTTTTGCCAATTTCCAGGGCACTAAAATGTTTGATTCTTTTTTGTCAATTTTAGATTTATAGTCACTTTTGTTTGCGTGTGTGTGTGTGTGTGTGTGTGTGTGAGGAAGATTAGCCCTGACTTAACATCCACCACCAATTCTCCTCTTGTGCTAAGGAAGATTGGCCCTGAACTAATATCTGTGCCCATCTTCCTCTATTTTATATGTTGGACCCCTGCCACAGCATGGCTTCATAAGCAGTGCGTAGGTCCGCACCCAGGATCTGAACCAGCGAACCCCGGGCCACTGAAGTGGAGTGCACAGACTTAACCACTACACCAGCAGTCTGGCCCCGATAGTTACTTTTTAGGGAGAGGATTTGCCAACCTTCTCATTCATCCACAGCCAGAGGCAAATATTCTTAACAGAATTTCTTTTTTGTCTCTCCAAGAACATAGAAAGACGTAGTAATAGTTGCCTAGGAGGTCATATCAAGGTAATATTTTAATAGGGAGGTATAGAGATATTAACATAGATTTGCCAATAACCTTTGGTATATTTGAGAGTTCTCAGGTAAATAAATACTAAGCCAAAATCTGAAGCAATTAATATACAGAGAGAGTGAGATAAGTCAGACAGACAAAGACAAATACTATATATCACTTATATGTGAAATCTAAAAAAGCCAAACTCATAAAAATGGAGAGTAGAATGATGGTTACCGTGGGGGCACAGGAACTGGGGAGATGTAATTTAAAGATACAAACTTGCAACTAGTAGATAAATAAGTCCTGAGATCTAACGCACAGGATAGTGATTATAGTCAACGATACCATATTATAAACTTCAAAGTCGCTAAGAGACTAGATCTTAAGTGTCCTCACCACAAAAAAGAAATGATAAATATGTGATTGATAGAGGTGTTAGCTAATGCCATGTTGCAGTAAATAAATATATCAAATCAACATGTTGTACACCTTAAACTTACACTATGTTTTATGCCGATTATATCTCAGTAAAAAACATTTACAGACGGATGACTTCAATAGAAATATGTGCATTCTGGAATTTTCTCCATAACCCAGATATCATTAAGTCTTGTTTGTTTAATCTGATGATGTAGACTGTCTTTCCAGAGAATTTACATACAAACAGGATCTCTCCTCTTTTTAGGAGAAAAACTGTTATTATTCTATTGCATCAACGGTGATTTCCTTAGTGTTAGGAGATTCTATGGGTTTTTACAATATCTCAAAAAGAGATGTGCAAATGCGGCTATTTTATTTTTATAAAAGGCACATGTTTTCTCGTTCTTTTTCCTATGTGACCAACGGTAACATACCTAACCTTTCTAGGCCTCTGTTTCCTCTTCTGAAAAATGTTGGGCTTGAACTAGAAGATCTGGAACTGTATGAGATCTAGATTTCTGAAGTACAGTCATTCCTCAGCAACACTGCTACCATATAAAAGCCTACAATCGCTAGGAAATACACCCAAAATGTTTTCTAGTTTTGTGATAGGTTTTACTAAATCAAGCTTTTATTTAGAATTTATAAATAAATGTGCCTATGATAAAAAGTTGGATAAGATGAAGGGCATAATCTGTGATTCTAAAGCTGAATTTCTGAGTAATCTCTTTGGCAGTACATGTTGTTATCCCCTCTGTGAGTAGACATTCACTGTTCGAAGCAACAAGCTCTTTGATACTTCGAAATTTTGGATTCTGTTCTATTTTTAAAAGCTACTATATCAGTATTCATCAACTGTTGGACATAGCCATTCATTTACTTTCAAAAAGGCTATTCTATAATCACACTTCCTTTCAGGAAGCCCACCAAGTAAGCAGAAGCCTAAATTACTGATAGCAGTTATACAGGGACTTTCCTGTTGGTTAAGAAGCAGGACTAATTAAACTAGTGTGCTAAATCTCAGGCTAATAATTATGCAGAAAAGTGGAAAGGAAGCTTATTTTGTTTGTTTTGAGTGGTTGTGCACCTTTAACATGAAGCTAAGAAGGGTAAAACATTCAAGAAAAAGTCTATTTTTATCTGTACTTCTGATTTAATTGGTCTCTAATGGTAAGAAATACTGTCAATTTCTATTATAGAAATAATTATAATTTTTAAAATATTAATTATTTATTAAAATAATTTAAAAATAATAAATACTGAGGCATTAAAATAATTCCTCTTGTGATGGCTAATTAGGAGCCAATTAAGCATAAGCTTTTGAAATGCTTCACCAGAAAGATCCTATTTCTATGAAAGAAATCCAATTTTTCCAATAAATATTCATACACACTTTGAAACATAAGACTAAGAAAAATTTGTAATAATGGCTAAAATTTTTAGAATATTCATATACATTTAAAAATTGTTTTCACATATAATTCTGTTACTACAGTATCAAAATGGTCATGAAACCGTATAAAAAACGGCAGAACCATGAATTATTTTTCAGGTTATATCAGATATTGTTGGGGCAAACGAAAGGCCATTTGGATGCCCTGATGGAAATTTTGGCACTCAGATGCTATACTAATTATGCTTATATATCTGTATATTTTGGTAAGGTTCTGTTACTCAGTGGACTTAATTCAACTTGAAGTGTCTCCATAGTCATGGACATCAGGTCTTACCCTGATTTGTATTCAAAGAAACAGAGGGTTTCCTGTAGAGAAGGTTGTTTTACAATATCTGTAAAAACCGAACAAGTTTCCAAAACAAAAACAAGACCCTGGAGGTAGAAGGAGTCCAGACTAGCCAGGAAATCCTTAAAGCAGCAAGGTGTTAATACAGACAAGATGAGAGTAAAATTGACTCGCCCTCCTTTGTAATCCAGAAGTTGAGCTATAAATGGAGACGTCAGCAACTAGTTTGTCATAATCTTAATCTGAAACAAAGTGAAATATCTATGAACTCTATCTCTAGGGTCTTAGTATGCAGTTACAGTGTAGGAAATAAAATCTGTAATACCATTGCTACCTATTTAGAAATTCTGGAAGTTCAGACATAGAACAAGTAAATCTTGCTAAAGAAAAATATAAAATGTAGCTGTTGGGTGGTACAGACTATGATGTTCAAGTTTCAGAATACTTCTAAGATCTCCTTTTGGCTAATAAACTCAATGAATATTTTAAAGGTTTTTCATATTATATGGTGTGGTACACATAAGCGTGATGTAGTTCATTTGATTTGACTACTTATCATTAGTTATTTCTTTAACAAGCCTAATGATAGGGAGGAAATGTAAGACTTTGGAGAAAAAACATAATAAAAAAGATTGCTTATTCATAAAAATGTTACCTATCAGTTACCTTCAAACTATAACATCCCTACCCTACTTCTGGATATATGCATAAAAATAAACAGACCTTTTCCTTGAATGAATATTGTGGAATCACTAAATGATCTCAGTCTCACTAAAACCTCCTTTATCATGCAGGAATGGGGTAATAATGTGAACAACTCATGAGGAAATATGGTGACTTTAATAATTGATGAAAATACATTTACATAATAACAATTACTACCAAGTTATACAGTTAGCCATTTAAAGAAATGGCTTTCTGAAAGGTAGAGGAAATGTATTAAACTCCATTGATTTCTTTTCCTCTTGTTTTTATTGTAGGGCATGCAATCATGAACCTGCAGTATCTAAAATCAATTCAAATATTTACTTGTACTCTAATAATAAGTAATTTATTGGCAAATAAAGTTCAAGACAAAAGAAGCTCAGGAAGAAATTCTCAGCACTCTGCCCCAATCACATAGTAATAAGATATAAAATAACAAAAGACAAATCTGTGATTTAAAAAAAAAAAGATCTCTTGGACTAAGAATATATTTTGTCTTTGTAAAAGAATGAATTATGGAATCTGGTACATTACAAGGAGGCTCATTTAGTTGTTTAACAATATTTTTCCTCAGATTTATGGAATCTAGGTCTTAATTCAATATTAAGCATTTTAGAGCTGAGGTTCATTTTTTTCTTTTTAGCAAATCAGTTTTCTGAATATTTCTTACTGAAGCAGAAGGAAAGTTAAAACTTCTAATAAAAATGCTCTTAATTCTTGACATAAAAAACTTGCAAAAAGCAAGTTAAATGCAAAAAAAAGAATTAGAATGAGAGACCTATGCATCAAATATGTAGCGAACTAGATATAAGTTAAAGAAAACATGCCATGTAAAATATAGAAAAAATATGCAATGAACCAAAAATTTTTTGAAGAGAAGAGAAATTCTGCCAAATTTAAAATAGTACAATTATAGCTTAAAGCTTTGCTTAAAAGAGAATGAACACACAAAGAACCCCATTCTCATACAGCCATATTAACCACATATTTTCTCTTCAACAATAATTTTTGTCTACTTCAAAGGCTGGTGAGTTACTCTGAATAAGGAACAAAATCAAAGGCCATTGTATTTAATAAAGATTCTGAAAATTTAAATTAGGAAAAGAACAGATTCTCTTTGTGAGCTTTGGATTACATTTTACTATTAAAGATGATTTCATTTTAAATGGGTCTTCTCTTACCTACTCAGAGACAGTATTCCAGCAATTCTTACCTCCGTCTACTGCCTGGACATTTTTTTTCCCCTCTCTCCTTATTTACTCCCATCAGTATGCAAACTGATCAGTATGCAATATCATTTCTCTCATCTGGGAAAAAAACCCTCTTGACGCCATTCTCCCCTCTCCAGCTGCTGCCCCAGGTCTTCTCTTTTCTTTACAGTGAACTTGTTAAAAGCCTTGCTCAGACTTGCCATCTCTTTTCCAATTCTCTCCTCTCATTCTTTTTGAACCTCTTATTCTCTTCCATTCCCCATCATTCCACTGAAAATGTTTTAAGACCCCCACAATAACATTCGTGTTGCTAAATCCATCAGTGAAGCCTCAAGCCTCATCTTCCTAACTCAATTTGCAGCCTTCAACTCAGCCGATCACTGTCTCCTCCTTGAAATACTTTCTTGACTTGCCTTCCAGGATACCCCACTCACAGTATTCGCCTGCTAGTTCCTGGAGGCTCCCTCTCCGTGTTCTTGCTGCTCTCCTCATCTTCCTGACTCTACACATTCAAGCATACGAGGATGGAATTCTGGGACCACTGCTCTTTCCTGACTTCTCTAACTCCCCTGATATCTCAGTCAGCTTTAAATATCATCTTTACTGATGCCTTCAGCAGGAAGTCCTCCCCAAAACTCCAAATCTGTATATCCAACTCCCTATTCAAAACCTCAGAATTAATCTTTCTAAAACTGAGTTCCCAACCTTCTTTTGCAGTCCAGTCCAACTCCGTTAAGTCAAGTGCATGCCGTCAGTAGTTCAGTCCAAAAACTTACCATTCTTCACATCTGTCTGTCTCTGATGACCCACACCTACCTCATCAGCAAGTCCTGCTCCTCTAAACACATCTAACATCTGCCCACTGTTTATCACCCTCACTGCTATCACTCTCGCCTAAGCTACTCTCGTCCTTCACTCATGGTTGCACTCCCTTTCCATTTCTTATATCTTCTTCTGCACTTATCATCCTGTACTCTATTCTCAACACAACCACCAGATTAATCCTGTTAAAACTTAAGTTAGACCATGTCACCTGACTATTTAAAAGCCTCCAACAGGGGCCGGCCTGGTGGCACAGCAGTTAAGTTTGCACATGCCACTTCAGCGGCCCGGGGTTCGCCAGCTTGGATTCCGGGTGTGGACATGGCACCACTTGGCAAGCCATTCTGTGGTAGGTGTCCCACGTATAAAGTAGAGGAAGATGGACATGGATGTTAGCTCAGGGCCAGTGTTCCTCAGCAAAAAGAGGAGGATTAACAGCAGATGTTAACTCAGGGCTAATCTTCCTCAAAAAAAAAAAAAAACACACATAAAACCCTCCAACAGTTTCCAATACAACTCAAAGTAAAAGTTGAAATCCTTACAATGGCCTATAGGGCCCTACACATGATCTGCCTCTCTCTGACCTTATCTCCTAATCCTCATGTCTCCACTTTATCCATACTACCCTCCATGGTATGGCTTGAACACATTGGGCAATCTGCCAAACCAGGGCCTTTGTACTCAACTGCTTTTTCTGCCTGGCCGGCTCTTCCCACAGACAGACTCGTCACTTTCTCATTGAGGCCTTTTGTGGTGCCCTGGACCACAATCACAATCCTCATCCCTATTCCCACCCTGACATTTTCTATCATCCTCCCCTGGTTTATTTTTCTCTTTAGCACTTATCACTACCTAAAATACTTTATATTTAATTTATTCATCTTCTTATTGTCTGTTTCCCTGACTAGAATTGAAACTCCATGGAAGCAGACATTTTTGTGTTTTGCCCCCTACTGCATAGAAAAGTTCCTGGTACATAATAGATGCTTAAAACATACTTGCTGAATAAATAAATCAAACATTTATTTTGAGAACATTGGGCTTACGTCAGAACCATCTAAGTATAAGATGAGTCCAGGGGTTCCTGCCTCTATAAAACTCTAGAAAATAATCCAAGGGTTTGAAAACCTGCTGGGTACTTGATCTGAGGGATTGGGTATGGCTCACTTTAAACTAAACTGCCATCTCCCTTCTCGTCTTCTCTCCCAGCTCACCCTATTGCAATCTTTTTTCTGAATAGTGAGAGAAGGCCTCAAATTCAGGATAATCTAAAGCATTCTAGATCACCCTGCTCCACTGCCCTACCCATAGCTCTAACTAGATAAGGTCCCAATGTTAAAGGTGCCAACTTCGAGCTGCAGATACTTAGCATGAAGGCACATCTTGCTCATTCCTTATGCATCCTCATTTAACAAGGAGTACTACACCTTGGTGTCTATGTATATGTGCATGCTTGCTTATTGATGCTAATGAGTTGCTGAAATTTTATAATAAATACTAATTTTTGATACTAAGTATTTGAGGTTCTAGACTGAAAACCCTAAGGAATTTTTGTAGAAAAAATTTTTTTCATAACACCTTTCATTATGGTTTATTATCATTAGAGTAATAAAGCCCAAGGGAGATATTCAACAAAGGAAATAACTGCCTTTCTCTCACCTGGAGCTGACCCAGAGGGATCAGGCACGTTTTCACTGTCCTCATCAGTACTTTCATCATACGCTGCATCTCTGTCAGCAGTCATTTCAGAACATGTTGTAGTTTCCCTAGAAACAGAGAGAGGTAGAATTACAAATTATTGGCTGACCCCTGGATAGGTATCAAATCCACCAGTAAGTAAGTATAGAAAATATCCCTGGAAAAAGACTCTAATTAAACAAACATATATTGAAATATATATGATTTAGATGAAACTACTTTAAAGACTATATGTTAACTCTCTTAAGAACAAGTTTCTCTTTTACCTAAAAATCTAAATGTGTTCTAGTGCTAACTATATTTAATTCTTATATCAGTTTCTTACCACATATGATTCTTCCATCAAAATACTATTCTACCAAATTTTCTTCTGCGATCACAGAGTGTTCAACATTTTACTGATCTCAAAGCAGTTCTGCTTTTCATTTGATCTCCCAAAATTCCTGAGATGGGTACCTTTAATCTTATTATGAAGAGAAAGTAAGGCACAGAGAGTTTAAAGGACTTGCCCAAAGTCATGCAGTAATAGACATCAGTGGCAGACCAGAGCTCGAACTAGGTTCATCTGACAGCAACTGTTATATTCTATATATTATGACATTGGTAAACCTGTGCTTTCTCTCCAATTCAGGGCAATAGATCCAAACCTATATCCACTAATGCCAAAAATAATTATAATTTTCCAAAGCTATACCAACCATAAGTCATCTATGAGTCTTCCTTAAAAAGCAAGTACATCTACTGTCAGAGCCACTTGATTACAAAGTTAACCACTGCTTAGACATCAAGATTACAAATGTGCATCCAACTCTGTAATTTTGCAGAAGAGGAAAGTTTTAATTAATATATTTCCTAGTGATATCTAAGAATTAACTAATTAACATTAAGATAAACCTCATGCCAGTTTTACGTTTTAAATGTAGGTGCAGTAGGCATGATTTAAATGCAGGGCAAACATGGAGAGATCACACTGAGAACTCTTCAGCCCCCTGCGTCCCTAACAGCCAGAGCATCCAACCCCAGACTATCAAGGATCTCATATTACTAAAAAGTTGGCACCCAACTTTCATTAAGTTTAGGAAGAAATTCCATTGAAATTTATGCATCTGTCATTCAAAAATAGAAAGGTCAAAATACTTTTCATGTTCCATGTTCTTTTCTAGTTCTTGAACTTCATTTAACAATTTATGTAAGCTTCTGATCTTTGCTTTCTTCTCATTCAGCACCAGAATAAACCGTTTATAAAGGTCAGCCTCCACAGCTTCCTTGGCACTCACACATTTTTCAAATCTGAAACGTAAATAAAGAAATATATAAATAAATCACAGGTTTTTTTAGTATTAATATTATTCAGTCTAACGCTGAAGATAATTTCAAGAAAACTTCCCAAGAAAAATACAATCAAAAATCATTTTTACATTTTCACTGATTTAAAGTTTTACATCGACAGCTAAGCAAATAATTAGAGCTTATTAGAAGTTATTAATGTTAGTAACTTATGTACTGAGATAAGGATCAAAATTGGAAACTGATACAAAAAAAGCTTAAAAAATCTAAATATCTAAATGTAATAATTTATTCACATCTATGGTTTATTTCCAGAAAAATATTTTTATGGGAGAAATTTCAAATAAGAATAACTAGAGCCTATGTTTCCTGTACTTTGTTAATATGATAACAACTGTGATCTTGTTTTGTGATTAGGTGATTTGTCTAATCCGTTTCCCTAACCAGATTATGAACTGCTCCACAGCAAGAAAAGGACTTACCAGTTATATCCTTATAACCCAGCACCATACACACACACACACACACATATCTAATAAATGAAAGTACCCAACTTAAAATTTCCAAGGAGAGATTAATGAAACAGCAAATGTGAAACACTACATTCCTTCAATTTCGGATATATAACCCCAAACATAAAATTCTCTATCATTTATAATCCTTCCTAAAATGATCAAATAAGTTAACAAGGGACGGTATTAATTTTAATCTCCCAGATATATATACAAAAAGAAAGCAAAACTAGCAGAGGTACATATACTTGATACATACATACACCATGAATAAACCACTATTTTAAAGATTCAAATATAAATTATTTCATGTAAAATATTCCTCTAAATGTAGCCTAGGTCTACCTAGTTTTCTTTTTACCGTACTATTTATTTATTCTTCTGTTGTTCTATACAGACATCCTAGTATTTTCACTTTATATACATATAAAATTTATCATGTATTTTTTTCAGTTTAATAATTAGGAAGAAAAATGTCAAAATTCTATACCTTTGATATATACGCTTTTATACTTTCAACAACCTACCTATCTAGAGATGCAGAGAGGTAGGGCCTCTCATAGGATGAAAAGAAACATATGGCAATATATTTTCTGGGACCTCTTACAGCACTCCTATAGCATAGTCATTGCCAAGGCTGTGAACTCCATAAGGGCGGAGAGAATGTGTGTTCTTTGGTTGCTTTATCCTCAGCGCCTAGCACAGTATTTGGCATTTGACAAATGTTTAGCAGCTATTTATTAGATAAATGAATAAAGTGAGTGAGTTAATCTGGACATCTTATAAGGAAATGGAAAATTAGTGATTCTGAATATTAAACTTCATTCATTTAACAGCTATTCACCATTGTAACAGTGATGTTTTTCATCTTCAGCTTCTAAAAAATTTGTGGTAAATATTAATATAATAGTACTCCTTTCATCAAACGAAGCTCTCTGAGAAAGAAGTACATCAAAAAGGTGTCGTAAAAAAAAACAGCCAAAGTTGAAGAGGAGCTGCCAATATTGATGGCTTCCTTTAAGCAGGGACATGTCACTGTATTTATATTTCAGATGCAAAGTGTTATGTAAACATTATAAACATCTTTCTGTACTATTTTCTAATTAACACAATGACAAAAATTTTTTAAACATGAATAGAACACACATACCACTAAAATGCCTGAGTATATAATAAGAAAATACTTTAAACATATGCAAAGTAAAAACCAATATATAAAAACGCACAATAAAAATCTTGTATAATATTATAATTTTTAAAATTATAAATTTTAGGAATAGTAACCAATTAGCAATTTATCTGATTTAAATAAGTATTTATTTTCCATGTAAATCACTTCAATAATTCTTGATTGACAAATTATGTGCACTTATTAACTATCAAGCAAATTTCCGAAACTTTATTAAAATTAACATTTGGTATAACACATGAATCAAAAATGAAATAGGTATCAAAATGAAATATACAATTTGCCTAAAGAATATTGGTAAATATAAGTAACTAGTATCACAGCTACAGAGTCAAAGGTGACAACATTTCTGTGATAGAAAAACAAACTCAACACAATGAATGGCATCATGTAAATTAACCTTGCTTGGTTTTAGCAAAGCTTTAGGATTTTGTTGCAACCAAACTTCTAGCCATCAAACTGGATAACACTTCCTAGACAAAGCTGGGGAATGGGGGTTGGTTGGGACAGAGTATCATTGTGAACAATTTCAGGATATGAATTTACTCTTAATTACTAATTTCTCAACACACTCGGAAAATGCTATCCTCTTATTTAATATGCAGTAACTAAGAGGTACATACTATTCTCCCCACCCCATTTTTCATGCCAACATTCCCTTATAGCATTGTGTTGTTACTATGCCTTCCATGTTACTTGCCTCTTGTCAACTCTCCAACTCAAGAACTGGACAGGAATTAGTATTCGAGACCATTTAGTGGAGGAGAGAAATGGAATTCACTGCTAAGTTTAGTGACGCTAAAGGAAAGCTCACACACAACTGCATTACACCACTACTAGTCCAAGGATCACCTCTAAGGCAAAGCTCCAACCTGGTGAAACCATAAAATACATCAAAGGGGAAAGACCTAACGATACTTCATCCTTTCGACAGTGATGTGGACAACAGAACAACAGTGCTAAGTTTAATTAGTAACCTAGGACTGAGGCATTTAGGAACTTGGACCAAAGGAGAGTAATTTTTAAAAAATTAAAAGGATAAAAACTAAATATGGAAAAATAGTGAATATTCAAAATAAAATATTTCTGGGTGAGAAAACAAAGAATCTAAGAATAACCTCAAAAAACAACTAAATAAGAGCAGAAACAAGGTAATTTCATGCAGAAATAGGACCCAAAATAAAACAACAGATTAAATAATAACCCAAAATGAAACAACAGATACATAAATGTGAGCATATGGTACTTAGAAAGAGTGTAGTAATCCTTATATTTAAAATCAGCTCTGGCCAAATTTATATCCAGGTCAGGGTTGTACAGCAAAAGAATATCTGAATAGCGTTCAGAAGACAAAGAACACTAAAAAGAACTGGAAAAGAAAGCAGTGGTAGAGATTTAATAAGGCTTTGAGTACGGAAGAAGACGGTGAACAGCTGTTCCTCATGCTTTCTGGCGACAGAACAAGAGGAAATGGCCTTCAACTACACCCTGAAGGACTCAGATTACCAATAGATGCAAGGAAGAATTTTCTGACTGAGACTGTTCTTAAACACTATAATGGGCTACCAAGGGGCACTGCAGATATCTCTTGAGGTCTTTAAAAGTCGGACTGAATTCATCTGGATATAATGTGGTCCTAGCTTCGAGGCAGAAAGCTGAAGTAGAAGAGCTTTCAAGGTCTCTTCTATTCTAATGACTCCATGAGTGTCAATCCAATTCAATCTGCTGAAAACTGCCTCCAATTATAGGTTCATAACAACTATAAGTGAGAATAAAGCTGGAGAGTTTCTAACTTGATGCCTGAGTGCAAACAAAAGACCTATTCAGTAACATGGAACTTGAGAGTTGTTGTTTGAAATTAAGTAGGAAAAAACAGTGAAATAAATATAGTTAATAACCTAAAGATTCACATACATTGTTTCTAATGTTTCCTCCTTTATCAAAACTATGCAAAATTAAATTAATCTAGTAATGTCACTTGTTCAAAACGGCACTAAGACCACAATTATAAAACAGTAAATAAAAAATAGCAGCAAATATATATGTTAAAAAGGCTACATATTAGAGCTCAATCTATTTCCTCATTGTAATTCCTCATTCCTTACTCAAACCTCATTTATTCTCCACTGTCACCCCAAATGGAAACAGCTCTAGAGTTAGCTCTGCTGATAACAATGATACATACTTAAATACCAAAATATATGCAAAAAATACCCCCCAAAAGTAAAGGAAAATTTAATCCACAATTCCAGACATACACTATCAACATTTCATTTTCCTCCTTCTAGATATTCTCTATCTAAAGATATATTTTCCGAAAAATGTGATGATAATTTATATTTTCGGTAATTCACATTTCTCCTCATAACATGCCACAAACATTTTCCATCTTATAAGCTCGCCTGTATATGACTGCTTTGGGCTCATAAAATAGTCTATCATGTATTAAATATATCTCAGACTTATCTTCCATAGCTTCTAGGGTCTTCACAGCCCCTATTTTGTGCCCCTGTCCCATGCATACACAGTCTGGAACAATGATGGGGAAGAAATGATTGGACCATGGTTGGAGTAATCAGAGGCTGCCCAGAAAACGGAACTGTGGCCAGGCCTAACATGCTAGCCCCAACTTTAATGATGCTCTACTTTCCATGTCCTGAGTTACCTGACTCAGTGTGTTCTTGACCTACTTCTTTCCTCTTTTTTTAAAGATTGTATTTTTTCCTTTTTCTCCCCAAAGCCCCCCCAGTACATAGTTGTATATTCTTCGTTGTGGGTCCTTCTAGTTGTGGCAGTGGGACACTGCCTCAGCGTGGTTTGATGAGCAGTGCCATGTGCACACCCCGGATTTGAACCAATGAAACACTGGGCCGCCTGCAGCGGAGCGTGCGAACTTAACCACTCGGCCACGGGGCCAGCCCCTTGACCTACTTCTAATCCCTCTAAAGACTCCTGATCAATATTACTGCCTTATAGATGCCGGAGCTGTAAATCTTTTGCTCATTTTCCAGTATACTAAGGCTCTAGAGAGGGAACACCGCTTGGCCAGGACCAAGATGCACTTACAGCTCCTCAAAATGGCCACTTTCTCCTCTGATAGGAAAGAAAACCAAATGTGGGAAAAGATAAAGCTACTAGTCTGATATCTGTTATATAATAAAGAGCCCAGAACTCTCTGGAGCGGACTCCCTTTCCTCTCAGTTGGGAGGGCTACCCCTGAGGCACACAACCTCAGCCCCTGATAGATGTCTAATCCAGTATTTACAAAAGAAGAATGGCTGGAGCACAATAAGGCAGGTGATAAGATACCCGCTGTCCTTTTGATCAAATAGAAAATCTTTTGTCACAATAACACAAAAGCACCTTCTGGATAGTTCCGAAATGGTGAATCAAGCCTCTCTGGCCAAATACCATACGTACCCCTCACACACACTGTTCTACAGCACAGAATGCATTCGCCTCCTCTGTGCTCCCTGCTGCTTTCCATTCTACAGCAGTGGGGCTGAATACTGATGAGGTAATACTTCTTTCAACCTCTGGCAGACATTTTAAAGCAATTTGTTCAAGTACCAAGTACCTGGTCTGCATTTTTGTAGGCAATTTGTGGATCAAATTTCCTATCATCCTGAGGGTATTCTGAGTTTTAAATATAATGGCTTATCAAGATCGCAGTACGTCTCCTTTAATTTGATTTATTTAGTATACAAAATAGAAAAACACACCCAAACTACAGATATAGGCCCCCAAACATGCTTTCTAGCTCAGATACTTGATATTGATTCACATTAACATGAACAAAACGAAAGCTAAAGAGAAAAATTAACTTATTTTTCGTATGATTTCCTAATATTTATACCATTTTGGTCTCATTATTTTTATACAATTGGAGATGAAAATTAATTCAGAGCTGAAAGAGAACAAGATAATTACTTTCTTAATATAATAACTGAGAGCCAAATATAACCAGGTGTTAGGAACTTAATTTTATGTATGCATTAATTAATAAATATAACTGAATGTGTAGAAACATAATTTCTTTTAGTCAACCTCATTTTCACATACATATATTAATAGTGGTAAAACCCTTCACTATTTTCCATATACTCTCCCATATATACTTAACTAATGTCCATAAAAATCATCTCAATGATTGCCCTAAGAAGACCCTAAATGGGATAAATCTTATATTTTATGGCTACTAGTTTGAATGAAAGAGAAAAAATATACTGATATACTGGATGTAATAATAATAATTATTATCATTATTATATACATTCTACATAATTTTCATACAAGATATATATGTACAAACATATGCTTATTATATTACATATGTCTCTGCAGAGTCAGAAATGTTCAAAACATACATCTTATTTTCTTCAAAGATATTTTACACAATAGATCTACACTCTGGGCCAGCCTAGATTGTGATAAAGTTGAGAAAATGTACATTTGAGAAGATAAGTGACTTTCTTCTTCATCATTTAAAAAACAAGAAGCAAAATCAGGAAAATAAAAGGCTTTCAAATGTCTCATCCAGTAGTTGCAATTACCTCATTTTTAAAAATGCTGGTAAGGTGAATTTTCAATCAATCAGGAAAAAGAAGTCTCTATCAGGAGCCAAAACAAATCATTTGAAATAGCTGCCATTCGTATAAAGATTCCAAATAAGGAATCAGTTGTGCTTACTTATATTTCATCTCTGTTTTATTCATTATTAATCCTTAATTTGAGCTAAATTAATCCTTACAAATATCAACTTACTAAATTTTGACTAACATTAATGAGTTCTAATTCTCATTGCCCAATTACTCCTTATTGTTTACAAGTTATCACCAAATACTAATGGCCTAAAAGTGTTAATGGACTCCTATAATGTACAACAGTGACCAATAACTTGATTAAATCATATTAAGTAAAAGTATAATTAATGACAGATTTTACTTTAAATATCTGGCAGTCTACATATATTATAAATTTACAAATCATCAACTTAAAACCACAAATATATAAAGAGAGCCTAGTGCTTTTATAACACAAGCACATTATGCACACACCGTCCTTGAACGTCATTCCAGTCTCTCAGAAGCCTTTCATTTTCTTTCCGCAGGTGCTCATTTTTGGCTTGGTTTTCTGCAATGGTGTCCAGGCAGTCACATATAAGCTCTCTAATGACCTCAGCTGGGCTTGCAACTTTCTCTAGGTTGAAGGTACCAAGTCTGAACTAGGATGAAAGGAAAACATGATGAGCTTTGGGAGAATATCAAGACTAAGCAGCCCAGTTTTAAGCATCCAGAATTTCCTCTGAGGCGAAAAAATGTAAGATTCAAATACAGTGCATGTACCAGATATAAATACAGTGAACAAAAAATCTGGGCAGCTTCCTACTTTCTTACTAAAGTTTATCATATAAATCAACATATACCTAATAACAATTTCTATAAGTGGTAAGTCCCTCTCTCACCTCTTAGCAGAGAAGAAAACAGCATAAATACCATATAAGCACACTACCATCTGTTTGCTACAAGCTAATTTCAGTCACTCTGCTGAGAATAAGAAAAGGAATTACACACGAAGATTTTTAACAACAGTTTCTGTTAATACTAATGGTAAAATGAAATAAATCAACATAACCTACTTCTGAAGAAAGAGCAAAATTTTGGTAATAACTAAGAGAAGCATAGGGTTTTAGGAAACTGATAAACCTGGGGCACCACACAATAATTAGTCCTTTATCAAAACCCAATAATTTAATACTACAAATTGCAAATAATAATGTCAACTGTCAATTTCAGTACTTTTGCATAAAGGTAAGACGTATAAAAATATCTTAATTCCTCTACTAGGAGGCAATTTAAATCAAAATATTATAATACAGTTTTGGTTACAGTTATGAAATTCTGAAGGGAACACAGGTTTTCCTCATTTGGTAGATAAAAATACTGAAATACAGTGATTAGTAATAACAACTAAAGTTAGAATTATAACTAAAATAATTTTTCAAAATAATTATTATTATATAGCTACTATGTCTTGCAGTTGAAGTATAACTCAAGCCTAGCACAGATACAAATTCATCTAATCATTACCAAAACGGATCTATTCTTATATCCATCTTATAGATCAGTAAACTGAGGTTCAGAGTAGTTGCCTAATCTATCAAAGGGACAAAGTCAAGATCCTACTGTGCTACGCTGTTATGCTGTATCCTTTCTAAATAACTAGTAAGAGGAAGAACTAGGTTCAGAAGCCACACATAATCCTGAAGAGAGACTAATGGCACTGCATGAGTGGCAAAATTGAGAGGAAGACTGAAGGGTTTTTTGTTTTCTGTCTTGGTTTTGTTTTCTAGTCTCAGAGGTCAATAATTTCTATTATGGCATTTGTCTAATAGGAACATTTCCAAAACGTCTTGCTTTTAAAAGGATATTTCTATAAATATGTTACACACAGATTGAGAAATATTTAGCAGTGATTGAGAACTGTAAGACAAATCCCTATTAGTCAATTTACAAATAAAAGTCACTAAAGTAAAAATCCAATCTTTGCAATCTGAGCGGCATTTTAGAAAACATTTCAGGCAATTTCAATAATTTAGGATCATTTGGATCTTTAACTCCACAGAGCAAACTTTTATGGATGAATTATGTTTACTAATTTACTTTAAATTTTCAGATAGAAAACATAGGTAGATGTCTTACTTAATATCACAGAAGTGCTGTCACATGGCTTAAATACTGATTCCTGGGTGTTGAGAAACATTTATTTATATTCACTTAAAATGTAAAGGAAAAACAAAGAAAATTTATATTCTTCAGTATTATGGTTAGCATTTAGAGAACTGAGTATTACTGTTCTAGCCACAAAGAAATTGTGTATGTACTTTGTTTTTGAAACCCAAGCAGGTCAAAACGTTTGTTTAGTCCTTTAATTTGTTTTACCTCACCTCTTCCTGTTTCTTAACAAAAGAAGTAGAATCAGATTAAGAAAAATTGTCCTTTATTTCAACGAGTGCGCCCAGTTGTATTAGGCTTAAATAGATAACCTAAATTAAGCTCTTTAGGCAATGTTCACCAAAAAAAGACTTAGAAAAATTCTAAGAATTTTTATTTATTCAGTTGGAATTATTTAAGACCATTTGTCATTTCTGATTTATTTCTCTTAAACTTAGAATCAAATGGTCAAAAGCATCTGCAGGTTTCTCATATAATGAAACATGAGTCCATTTAACAAGCATGTAAGTTTAAATAAGAAAGTTTTATCTATGTAAAGAATATATAAATTGAAAGTAAATTTAAGCATCCATTTTTTGAAGCTTCTCTTAGCGTCAACAAACACACGAAAATAAAGATAAAGGTCACCTGTAGAATATTACTTTTTTGAGTCAATACAAAGCAAAGAAAAATTAAGCTTATTTTATTTTTAGACAACAGATTATGTTATCAGTAAAACATAAACGCACAAAGTGATTTTGGATTCTCTCATTATCACACCTGTCAGGCAGCTTTGACTAAGATGGGCATTTTTAGACAGGAAAGAGTTTTTCATCACTCAAAAGTTACAACAATGCCAAATGAATAATAAATTTGTGCCACACTTTGATCTTGAACAAAGTAATTGGTAAGACATCAACGTACAGATAAACACAATTCCAGCCCTCTAGCCTTCAGTCTTAGATGGCAAAAGAAGAAGGGACCAATTTTAAACCACTAGTAACAAGAAATGTCTTTCAAAATATCATTCAAAGGTATATATTCAAAATTCCGAAAGAGAATTCTTAAATCTTTTCTTGACAATTCAATACACAATAAACTTAAAATGTCATCCCTTCTTAAGAGCAGACAACTATTTTTTGGTTTCTATTTTCTAATTATATTCACTAGTTTTTGGTCCTTTAACAGGTGTGAACATCTGTTACTCCAAACAATAAAAATAAACAAGAAGTCTCCAGAAACTCAATCCAAGAAAAGGATTTTACTTGAAATATTCAGATTATTTTTTAGAAAAGTTCTGGAATATACGAAAGAGTGATTCTGCCAGCCATTCTGCCTGTATACATGTGATTCAGAGCCACAGCAGGAAGCACCCTTCCACCTTCACCGCTGTGGTTCCAGCCAATCCACATCATCACAGATGCAAGGGGCCACACGCCGGCAGGCACCAGAGGTTGATAAGGACCTCGCATCAGGCCTAATGAATTGAGAAGCATAAAATATTTCTCTGCTCTAACTCCACATCCAGCCCATCCTTATACTGCTCCTCAAACGAAAAGTGGCAACTTAGGACAGCACTGATCTTAAATCAGCAAATTGGCAGAAAAACTGTATTGTATGGTTGTGTCATCTTTTAAATCTTTTCCTTTAGTTTTTGTTTGACATGTAAGGCTATCAGCACAGCTGTTCTTTATTTATTAGTTCTGTCATTTCAAAATAATCTACAATATAAAATCAGGACTTCAAATCGTACACAAGAGTCAGAAACCACAAATTAAAGACATTTTGAGAGCATGTCTCTGCACTGTTAGAGACACTGGCAAAACTAAGTTTCTTTTTGTAGTCAGTCTCAAGATCTTATGGAGAATTCAGAGTACAAAGATCTGTACTAAGCACTTCATTCAGTCTATAATCATCGAAGATTTTAAGTTGTGTCTTTATTTTGCTACGTAAAAAAGTTGAGAAGGATTAACTCCTGTTTTTTTTTGGTAAGGAAGATTGGCCCTGAGTTAACATCTGTTGTCAATCTTCCCCTTTTTGCTTGAGGAAGATTGTTGCTGAACTAAGGTCCATGCCAGTCTTCCTCTATTTTGTATGTGGGAGGCTGCCACAGCATGGCTTGATGAGTGGTGTGTAGGTCTGTGCCTGGGATCTGAACCCATGAACCCTAGGCCACCAAAGCAGAGTGTGGAAACTTAAAAACTATGCCACTGAGCCGGCCAGAGAACAATTAACATTTTTTTAAAAGATTTTATTTTTTTTCCTTTTTCTCCCCAAAGCCCCCTGGTACATAGTTGTATATTCTTCATTGTGGGTCCTTCTAGTTGTGGCATGTGGGATGCTGCCTCAGTGTGGTTTGATGAGCAGTGCCATGTCCGCGCCCAGGATTCGAACCAACAAAACACTGGTCCGCCTGCAGCGGAGCACACGAACTTAACCACTTGGCCACGGGGCCAGCCCCAGAACAATTAACTTTTTGAATACTGATAATTATAGTAGATTGCACTAGTTGGCTCTAAACGGTTATCACTTTAGCTACTAAAACAAACAAATAATGGAATTTTTTATCTGATCTGCATTAAAAATTCTCCATTTCAGAAAACGTATCCATTTTCTTTAGTCCAGGCTTTGTTTATTCTGGATATCTGTTTTTCTGTCAATCCTTTAAGTCCAAGTTTAAATGCCACATCCCCTCAGCCATCACTCAAAGCCCAGTTCTCTTTAACTACTTTAACCTACATTGACCTCTCTATTCTTAATACTTCAGACTTTGTTTCACACAAGCATCTACTCAGTTTCATCCTTATATTTTTCTCCTGTTGTTTCAGAAATGCAGTCTTTTCCTTTAAATATCTACCTCTTTGAGATCAGAGGCCATATCTTATATTTCTTCTACAGCCTCCACTGTATTTTGCACAAATCTGGACACAGATTAAGTGCTCAATGAAGACTTGAATTTTTTTATTGGAATGATCCTTATTAAAATGGGAACATAATTATAATAGGGCAGGTAAAGACAAGAACTGGGATTGGTAATGCTCTGGATACAAACTAAGAAATATTTTAAGCAGTTTAAAGATATAACAGTTTTATTTTATTGAATAGCATAATTTAAACAAAAAGGGCTAAAAAATTGCATAATAGCACCTGATTCTGTGATAATATACAGGCTTGATAAAACCTAAACAGATTTGTTTGTTTGTTTGTTTCCTTGAGGAAGATTAGCTCTGAGCTAACATCTGTGCCAATCTTCCTCTTATTTGTGGGTCACCGCCACAGCATGGCTGACGAGTGGTATAGATCCGTGCCCAAGATTCGAAACCATGAACCCAGGCTGCTGAAGCGGAGCATGCCAAACTTTACCACTACGCCTTGGGGCCGGCCCCCAGATTTGTTTTTTAAAGAATATATTTTAGATATAAACTTATATACTCAGTTTTCAGGTTCTTTGGAGTGGCCAAACAGATAAAAAAGAATTTATAGTACTGGTAAAGTATACAAAATAAACACCAAGAATAATTACTAACCAATTCCTAGAGAATTGCTTGCGGCCATTCTGAATGTTTCTAGGGAGAGGCAGACTACCAAGGTGTGAGTTGATAGTCTGCTTAGATCATATCAACTGAAGGGTTTGAGTTTTGAGACATTATCAGATTAGTCTAGACAAGCTTCAGAATGAATCTGCATTACTGTCCTGGGAACCAAGATGTAAAGCTAAAAGAAAGGGAAGAATAAAGATATCCTGATGTTATTACCAGGCAAATAATGGTCAGACAGGAATTCATTTCTTTCAGTATTTGTTTTTAAATTTATTCTTATCAGAGAAAAGTTTAGCTTTATCTAGAAATGTGTACACTAAAAAAGCAAACCTGTCCTTTATAATTTATAATACAGAATATTTTGTCTATTGTACAAATACATAGTTGCATATGCATAGTTGTTGTAATACACAGTTGTAAAATTCTAGTAATATAGGAAATCAGTCAAGTTACATAAAAAAAAGTGACTATACTGTATTACTTTGGCCTACTTATGTTAACATCAATTATAAGTATTTCAAATCAACTACATTTTTATTGAGATCTTTGTATCAGAAACGCTTTGGTTTAGTGAGCTGCTGAAATGTTTATTTTAGCTTTAAATAAAGAGTATTACAAATGAACCTCCTGGAGCAGTAACATATCTAAGCTGATGACTGGTCACATTTATCTTCTAAGGTAGCTGGAACTGAGAAAAGGATGCCTATAAGGATTCCTTCTAAAGAGACTGACAGCTATATCTGCGAGACCACTAATCTCACATTTCCAACTATTTTCTCGCCCAAATTTCTTACAGCTTATAAAAAATGCTTAAACAGCTCAAGATGATTCACGATCCAGCAAGGCTCTGTGTATTTTAGATCTTGTAGGTTCGTATACTCAAAACACAATAACCTATGAGTGAAAAGTATTTTGAACTTTAATTATAGAACTACAAATTATTAGCAATTTTAAGGTCATGCTATATGCTTATTATATTAAATATCATCTAAGAATTCTTATTTTGGTCTTCATAATTGCAAAAATCTTCGGTGGGAGTCAAGGAATCCTTGAGGGCAAAAGTTCCAAAAGTCTACATGGTGACGGAATCTCAGAAGTTACTTCAATTTGAATGACTAGAAATGTTCATTCCATTACTGTCTTAAAATAGAGATGATGAGTCTTTTGGTTCATGGAAAATATAGTAAAATCTAGAAGATTTATCTTAGCCTAATTAGGAGTTATAACTAACTATGAAAATTAACCGGAAGGCTCTTCTTATAGTAACTGGACTAAGGGGGCGGAGTAGGGAGCAGGGGTTGCCTATTATTTTCCCGTTACATTACTTTTGGTATTAGAAGCTGATAAAGAAATATTGTCTTGGATTCCCTGACACTCTTCTAGAACTCATAATCCTTATCTAATCATTTCTTTACAGGACGCTTCCTTATCTTCTACTTAGATGCTAAATGGCACTATTTCTTGGAATGGTCCCTTGACCCACTCCTCTTTCTCTTCTATAGAATTATAGGGTTATCCACAATCACAGCTTCCACCATTACAGATAAGCTAAAAACTGCCAAGTCTATATCTCTGGGTAACGCCTCTCCTAAAGTCCACACCTATATACACATTTGACTCTTTTTTGGAGCCACCAGGATGTCCTATATGGACCTCAAACTTCAAATGTCAAAACAGAATTCATTGTCCATCTCCCTCATTACCAAACTAGCACCTCCCTGTATTTTCTACCAGACATTCACCATTTATTCAATTATACTTGGGTGGTCTAACGGGTGAGTATGGACACCTACCATAGCTTTACAGTATCTGCTATTTTTTCTTGCACTGGGATAAAAGCTGCAAAAGGATAGGTCTACATATTACTCATATTACTATTTCCGTCTTCATATGGTGAAACATAGAATGTACTCAATCATTCATTTACTGGATATTTTGAGCATGTAGGAAGTGCCAGGCATTGGAGACACTGTTGTGAGCAAGAAAAACAATGTGTCCACTCTCTTGAAGCTTGTATTTTAGTGGAGAGAGTTGACGATGCATAATGATCAAATAACAGATGTAGATTCAATGAAGAAAATAAAATGGATAATGAGATAGTGACTAGAGGGCAGAGTATCTTTGGATACAGTAGTCAGGAACAAGTCCTTGCCAGATAAGTGCTATTGGCACCAACACCTAAAGGATGAAAACATGACAGCTGTAGGAAGAGCTGACTCTAGGCAGAAGAGCAACCAAGTAAGAAGGCCTGGAGTGACAGGTTTTTAGGAACAAAAGCAGGCCAGTATGAGAGGATAAAAACGGAGGGAGAGGATGGGGGAGATGAGAATGGAAAGTTACACAGGAGACTAGGGCACGTGGGACTTCGTAGGCCGCAGTAGCACATTCCGAATTAATCCTAATTACAACAAAAAGCTATTGGAAGTTTACAGGCAGGAAAATGAGTGGGTAAAGAGGACTCAGAGTTTCCTCTAAGACTGCCCAATTATCCCAACCTCCTGGTACACATACCCTGTATAATCCCCTCCCCAGGAGTGTGGGCAGGCCTGTGACTTGCTTCTAACCAAAAGAATATGGCAAAAGTGACAAATATCACTTCAGTGACTAAATTCTATAAGATTGTAATGGCCATCTTGCTAACAGACTCTCTCCTTTCTGGCTTTTATGGACTAGCAGCCATGTTGGAGAAGCTCTTGTGGCAGGAAGCCGAGAGTGGTATCTGGCAAACAATCATTTAAAAACTAAGGGAGATCTCTGACCAACAGGCAGTGTACTAGTTTGGGTTCTCCTGAGAAATCAAACCAATAGGATGTGTATATATACTGAAAGAGATTTATGTTAAGGAATTGGCTCATGTGATTACAGAGGCTGGCAAGTCCAAAATCTGGTGGGTGGGCCAACAAGGTGGAGGCCCAGGAAGGACGGATGCCACCAGATGGCAGAATTCCTTCTTGCTCCAGTAAGGTCACTCTTTTGTTCTATTCAGGCCTTTAACTGATTGATTGAGGCCCACCCTTATTATGGAAGGTAACATGCTTTGCCCAAAGTCCACTAATTTAAATGTTAATCTCATCCAAAAAAAATCCTCACAGAATATCCAAAACAATGTTTGACCACACATCTGTGCACCTCGGTCCAGCCAGGTTGACACATAAAATTAACCACCTACAGCCAGCAAGAAACTGAGGCCCTCAGTCCACTGGGCCACAAGGAACTGAACTATGCCAGCATCTACATGATCTTCAGAGAAGAGCCTTCACCTTGAGATGAGATGACAGACCTGGCCAACACCTTGATGCAGCTTTCATATAAGCCCTAGAAAAGCCATGCCTGGACTCCTGACCCATAGAAACCATGAAATAATAAATGCATGTGGTTTTAAGCTGCAAAGTTTGTGGTCACTTGTTACTCAACAATACATAATGAATATAAAAATGTTTTAATATTACCAATCTAAAAAAAGAAAGCAAAGCAAAAACTCCCTTAATCCCATATCCTTCTGATTCCAGCTACTGTCCATTTCTCTGCTCTCATTATAGCAAAACTTCTCCAAAACTGTATCTATTATCTGCACTGTGCAATACAGTAGTCACTAGCCACACAAGGCTATTTAAATTTAAATTAACTTCCATGGGAAAAAGGTTATAGACCTTGAGATGGGAAGATGATTCTGGATTATCTGGGTGAGCCCAATCTATTCACATAAAATCCTTAAAACCAGAGAAACTTCCTTTCCCAGCTACAATTCAGAGGGACATGTAATTTGAAGACAGGCAGAGAAAGATACAAAATTGCTGGCTTTGAAGATGAAAGAAGATCATGAATCAAAGATATGGGTGGTTTCTAGAAGCTGGAAGAGGCAAGGCAATGGCTTCTCCTATAGAGCTTCCAGAAAGGATTGCAGCCCTGCTGACATACTGATTTTAACTACGTGAGACCTGTGTTGGACTTAACCTACAGAATGTAAGATAGAAAATTTAGTTGTTTTAAGCTGCTATATCTGTGGTAATTTGTTAGAGTAGGCACTGAAAATGAATACACTGCCTCAGGGTCTATGGTAGACTGAATAATGGCCCCCCAAAGATGTTCACATCCTAATCTCCAGAATCTGTGAATATTACCTTATATGGGTAAAGGGATTTACCAGATACGACTAAATCAAGGATCGTGAGATGGGACAATTGTCACAGTCCTGTGGATTATCCTGTGGGCCCAATGTAATCACAAGGGTCCTTATAAAAGGGAAGCAGATCAGAGTGAGCAGAAGGCAATGTGATGATGCAAAAAGAGACTGGAAAGATTTGACCATAAGCCAAGGAATGTCAGCAGACTCTAGAAGCTGAAAGAAATAAATTTGGGGAACTTGGTTACAGTGGTAACAGGAAACTAACACAGAGTATTTGCATATTCTTCCTGGAATGTTCTTCTCCATAAAATTCACATGGCTACCTAATTTACTTTATTCAAGTATCTGTTCAATGCTACCTCTCCAGAGATACTTTCTTGACTACCCTATATATGATATAATAATTCTAGAATCCTCCAGGCAGTATAAAAAGAAATGCCAATAGTGCATTATTGGGAAATAATGTTTTATGATCTTCATAGCAACGTTATCATCTTAAATCATATTCTTTATAAATATTTATTGTCTGTCTTCCCCACCCTCAATGTAAGCCCCATGCTCACAGTAGGGATTCAAAAAATGTTAACTGAGTGAGTGAATTCTTGGTCATAAATGTTGCAAATATTTTTCTGGTTTGGCAATATTACTTATAGAGCATTTACATTTTATTTTACATATTTATTTTTCTTGAGGAATATTAGCCCTGAGCTAACTGCTGCCAATCCTCCTCTTTTTGCTGAGGAAGACTGGCCCTGAGCTAATATCTATGCCCATCTTCGTCTACTTTCTATGTGGGATGCCTACCACAGCATGGCTTGCCAAGCTGTGCCATGTCCGCACCCAGGATCCGAACCAGCGAACCCTGGGCCAACGAGAAGCGGAACGTGTGTACTTAGTGCGCCACTGGGCCAGCCCCGAGTATTTACATTTTAATGTAGTTAAATCTAACAATAGTTTCCTCTTAAGGTCTTTGCTAATCAGAGTTACTATTCACCTATGTTTTCATTTTTAACTTTCTCTCTCCAAACACGTAACCAACATTTCTTCTCCATTTATCCAGAAATCTATTCTCTCCCTAATGATATGAAATGCCACCATTATTAGAAAGTACATATTTATGCATACTGAACTATGGTCTTGAGTTCCCTATTCAGTCTCACTGGTCTCTATCCTTTAACCAGTAGCATGCTCTTTTAATTATCATAGCTTTATAATATGTTTTACTAATAAGGATAAGTTCCATCTCATAATTCTTTTCTCAAAATTTTATTTTCTTGTTTTCCCAAGAATATCCCAAGAAATTTTGACTATGAATTTCAGACAAATCAAAAACAAAACAACAGCAACTAAAAAAATACTGGGAATTTGGTTTGGAATTACATTCATTTTCAAATTATTTTATAAGGAATTGACTTCTTTCCAATATGAATTATAAGGTAATTCCTCAGTTCAGGAACATAATGTTTTTTCATCTAATCAAGAGTTATTTCCATGTTCTTTAACTGTTTCTCATTGCTTATTTTTGACTCAGACTCCCCACATTGCAGATGATAAGACTATCAAATGATCTGTAGGTAGAAATATGAACATAATTGCCTACTTAGTCTTATTCTTCATTATTTTTGATCCCTTGGTCACATCAAAAGAATTATACAGTATATGGGAACCTTAGAAATCTCTACCTTAAAATCCCAATACTGACATTTATTTGTAGTGGGTTCCTGAATAAGCAATTGTAATCTCTGTATTCAAAATAATGACTTTTCCTATAGGAGATTTGTGAACAAAATCTAAGGCCTGCTTATGAAGGATTTTACAAATAAGACACAATAGAAATAACACCTAAGGGCACAAAAAACCTGCACTCTCTTGAGTCAGTTTGAACTTGATTTGTCTTCTAAAAATGGTTGATTACTTTACCACAGTGGCATTCCAGAGTTGCTATGACAGAGAAAAATCTCACTGGGGCTGAGATTACTGTTTACTGTTGCGTAGTTTCAGAGGCCTCACAGAAACAGTGAGTGAGCCAACACTGGACACAACTTATAATATGATAAAATATCATGCTACGGGATACTTAGGAAACATAACTTAAGAGGAAATAGTATGAAATATCATGGATCATTCATTTCTGAATTTAAAACAGTTTACCCTGTTTAGTAACAATTGCTCAGGTGTCTCATAGCATTCTCTAGGAAAAATAAAACAATAGAATCCTGTATTTTTTTTTTAAAAAATTCTGGTCCTTTGCCATTTAAAAATATCAGAAACTTAAGGCCAACCTTCTCCATCTTGCCCAAAAGCACTGAACTATACTTATTTGATGTAATGGCATGATTGGTTAAAAAGCATTATATTGACAGTAGAAACTTTTTGGGAACAAAACATTTTCATGAAAACTTACTGTGTTAACTATACCTCCATTACCCTTAAAATCAGTTATCATAAACTAAAAAACTAAAAACTAGTGATCCTTAAAAAAAATTAAGAAATACTAAGTATCCTTAAATCCTCAATTTAAATTACATTATAAAATAAGGACTCAAGACAAAATATGCTAATTTTTGTAAGGTTTATGAATTTATTTCTAAAGAATTTTTTAAAGTCTAATAATTTTCTCTTTAAACTATTGATTAAAAATTCTTCTCCCATATTTTTTCATTCAAAAATATTTACTATGAATCCTAGAAAAACATTACTTATTGTAATTTAAGGGCAGGTCTGTAGGAAACAAATTTCTATCGACAATATTTGTACAGAAAACTAGTAATATTTACTTTGATTTATTTCTTTATGTAGAGACAAGATAAAAACAAACTACTAGTCTAAAAATATTTTTAAATTTTTAAGGTTTTTTTTAGGTGAATAACTAATAGGAAAACTGCCCATAAGGCATGAAAATTAGCATGTATTTTCGATGAGATTAAGAAGTGGAGAGCGCGATGGATGGTAACCATGCATTTAATTGAATTTTCTTGCAAAGAAAAATGTAATTAAAAGTTAACATTGAAGTAGTTCCAGTTCAGATAATAGCAGAGTAAACTGTATTAGATTAACCCTCCTAGAGATAATTATTATAAACTCTGAATCCAAAAAAAAGACAAAAAAGAAAAATCTATTTCAAGGGACTGGAGAATGAGTCAAAGCAGGCAGCCAACTGGAGGGTACTCAACACGGTGAGATCATGTTTACATGGCTGTTCCTCACAAGGCACTCCCCAGGCCTAGAGCTCATGTCAAACAAGTAGAAACCATACTCACTAGCTACAGAGATCAAGAGATGGAATTCTGGGCTGCACACACACACGTGCGCATATACACAAATAAATAAATATATGGAAAATAGGAGAGAAGATGTAAGAAAATTAGAGGATCAGTACAGTACAGAATCAGTTAAAATCCACAGAACAGAGTTAGCCAAATGAAACACAAAACAGAGAAGTAATTTAAAAAGTAGAAGAAGAAATGCATGAACTGAAAGATTTAAATTTCCAGATAGAAAGGTTCTACTAAGGTCCTAGATAACTGCATTAAAAAAGGACTCATATCAAGACACAGCATCATTAAATTTTGGGACATTTGGGACAAAAAGAGAGTCCTAAAAGATTCCAGAGCAATACAATAGGTTATATGAGAATGATAAGGAATTGGAATGCCATCTGTTTTCCTATAGCAATGCCAGATATTAGAAGTCTACAAATTAATTTCTTAAAAATAATACATATTCAGAGAATATGTTCCACCTACATAATCAAATAAGCTGAATAAGCATAATATTTTTCAAATAATAATAAGAAGTAACATTTATTAAGTGTTTCCTATGTTTCAGGCCTTATGTCAATTAATACAGAAGTCTCCCTGGGATTAATAGCAATAAATTTAGATTTTGAGCTCCAGATCTAAGACTAAAATAGTATCAGGAATATGTGAATGTAGTCAATAAATTTCTGTAGAATCATACATGAAAACTTGAAATTCAATTCAATATTCTTTTTTTTTCCTGCTTTTTTTTTTTCCTCCCCAAATCCCCCTGGTACATAGTTGTATATTTTAGTTGTGGGTCCTTCTAGTTGTGGCACATGGGACGCCACCTCAACATGGTCTAATGAATGGTGCCATGTCCGTGCCCAGGATCCGAACCCTGGGCCGCCGAAGTGGAGCGCGCAAACTTAACCATTCGGCCACAGGGCCAGCCCCAAATATTCTTTCTTAGTTCCTACCATGCACATGTGCAAGGCAATCTCATTACAGAAAGATGAATCAGATAGACTATCTGCTTTACATAAATGTAAAGAGAGTAGCAGTATTTTATAACACTACAATGTTAATAGATTAATTTCAGAAAACCTCATACAAACTATAATACCACAACCATGAATTTTCAACTTTTAAAAGCTCAAAGTGTAAATGCAGCCAGGCAAAAATGTTGAAATATCGCAGTACTAAAATTACTGTTTTCAATGAAATAATGTCATTACTGCATGAAACACCAAGTGTTTTGCGGTAACTAAGTAAATAAGTCATGTTACATAGAATAGCACCTTACTGTTAGCAAATATTAAAACCAGAAACCCAGTTTCAGTTGAGTCCAAAAGAAATCAACTGTTTTGGCATACTACAGTTCCACTTCTGTGAATTGTTTCTTATGAAGCAATCTCATAAAAGAACACTTAACCCATTGCCAAAAATGTCCAAATGGTATAGCAGTTATTGTATTTTGACAATGTAGTAATCACAATTCATTCGATGGGGTGCTAAGGGATAAATCCCTAAAACTACAGTGAGCGAGCAGTGGAAGGAGGGTGGCATTCTGAAAATACAGTATGTACTGAGATACATGGTAAGATGAAAAGTCACATCCATGAGGAAACAATGTCAGATGCAAAATGAATATTTCACAAAATTTTTAAAAGCATAGTTTTTCTTTGATTGTATGACTCCAAAGGTCAGATCAAAGATTTATGTTCAACTACCAGAAATGCTTTGGCACTTACTGTCATGGTTACAATAAATTAAGGGAGAAAAAGCATTCCCCTTAGTAAGCCAGTTCAGAAAACTACAGAATATAGACTCTTTAAAAGTTATCCTAAATTTATAAATCAGTGTTTGGCTATAAACTGAAGAAGGGGGCCATGATGCCTGGTGTGCCTGTCACATACAGAGTTCCTTTTTGGAAGGGTAGCTCCAACAGGTTTATTTAATTCTTAGACTGGATATGTAAACTTCTACAATTTCATGGCAAGCTTTTACAAGTTAATGCTTTGCATAGACTCAAATTTGCCACTCAAGTATTGCTAACTGGATCAATGAACAAGGCAAAGAAAATTATCTAAGGACTGAGTATGAGGATGACCAACTGCTTCTGAAGCAACTCGACCTAAACTCTTCCCAAAGAGATTCTATACAGTAAGTGACAGCAATCGTCACATTCCATTCAAATTAAAAAGGAAGTGTTGATTTTAAGCAAATAGAAGTGGTTGCCACGAGGTTAGGCTGTTTTCCTAAACTGGACGGAGATAATATTCCAGTTCACTGAACATTAGTCTCATAGAAACTAGAAACCAGGCATGATTGGGGGGCCAAAAGAAGCTATTTTCCATTCTGTCCTTACCTTCCCCTTGACCGAAACACTCGCATTTGTATGAACATTCCTCTTATGCCTCCAGCCTCAAAGGTTATCTGTGCGGATCTCCTCTTAACGATTTTAGGAAATCTGACCAACTTGACTCTACGATCTAGAAGGATTCTCTGGAATTGAATATCTATTGGAAGAGCTACCTCAAAAGCAAATTCGTATTTATTTAGCACATGTTTTACTAAGATTTCCGCTTTTAACAACTCTCTATCTTAGCAATATCTGTGTTTAATGAGCATAAATTCAAAGCCTACTTTAAATTTTGAGGTTTTTAAATGTAACAATTAAATTGGCTTTAACGGCTATTTCCTAGACCTAAATGCCATGTCAAAGACTGACAATCAGATTTCAATTCTGGTTTTTCTTAACACATTTCTTTCCTCCTATATACATCTTTCTTTTAGCTATGAAAAATATGAAGAAAAACAGGATGTGTTAAAAAATTTGAAATCCGCTTCCTATAATGTTATCCACATCCTTTGTACTTAAGTTCCAGAACAAGATATACATGAGATAAATAGTAGTCTAAAGGAGGTTCCTTTACCAACAAACCGTGACCTTGATCTTTGAACTTCAAAAACTTCAAATAATACTATTGTTCAACCTATTTACCCTAATTCACAGGTATTATATGGGTGGCATTCAAAAAGAAAAACTACTATATAACCTCAAAGAACTGTTCACTCTTTTAATTTCTATTCAACAAACATTTTTAAGGAATTTTTCACCAAATACTAGGATATACATCAAGCATAAAGCTTGCCTTTGCCTGCAAAGAGACTTGCAAAGAAGTAACCATTACATAGTGTGAGAAGTGTCATAAAAAAAAGTGCCAGCCGTGTGGCGCAGCAGTTAAGTTCGCACGTTCCGCTTTGGCGGCCTGGGGTTTGCTGGTTCAGATCCCAAGCGTGGACATGGCACCGCTTGGCACACCATGCCGTGGTAGGCGTCCCACATATAAAGTAGAGGAAGATGGGCATGGATGTTAGCTCAGGGCCAGTCTTCCTCAGCAAAAGGAGGAGGATTGGCAGCAGTTAGCTCAGGACTAATCTTCCTCAAAAAAAAAAAAGTGCTCATTGGTATCATATTCAATATTTTTCACAAGTACGTTGATCTCAGAACAGATAAGCACGTTTTGGGGATAACAGTAGCAGCATGAAATATTAACCAAGGTGTCAGTATATGGGACCATAATCAGATTCTCGATATCAAGACTAGCAATAGCTAGTGTGACAGTTAATTTTATGTGTCAACTTGACTGAGCCACCGCATGCCCAGATAGCTGGTTAAATATTATTTCTGGGTGTGTCTGTGAGGGTGTTTCTGGAAAAGATTAGCATCTGAGTGGTAGACTAAGTAAAGCAGATGGCCCTCCTTAATGTGGCTGGGCATTATCCAATCACTTGAGGGCCAGAATAGAACAAAAAGGCAGAGGAAAGATGAATTCACCCTGCCTGAGAACTTGAGCTGGGACATAGATCTTCTCTTGCCCTTGGCACTTGTGGTTCTCAGACCTTCAGACCTGGACTGGAATCTACACCATCAGCTCTCCAGCTGTCAGGTTTTGAACTATATCACCAGCTTTCCTGGGCCTCTGGCTTCTAGATAATGAGATTTATCGGCCTCCATAATTGTGTGAGCCAATATTTTATAATGACTATTAATCTGTTTCTCTAGAAAACTTTAATACAGGTAGTAGTATTTCAACCTTACATAGTCTATGATTATGTCCTAATGATAACTCGTTTCCCAAAATGTGAAGAGGATGAGAATTACTTTTAGCCAAGTTTTTTCTTTCCTGAGTGTGGACTGAACATTATAAATACAAAATAAAGAAATACTGGAACAATATCTAAAACTAAAGCCAGAGAGTATCAAAAATAATGACTGTTGTTGGAATATAATCAGAAAACAATTTCTTGTAGACAGCTCACGTCATCACTAAGAACTACCGCTGAAAAAAAGAACAGTCCAGAATGTTTTGAACCTGTGAGATCAACATAAAAACAGGATCATGAAAAGAATTTGTTCACAATTTGAGAGAGAGAAAAAGAGCAATGATGCAAATTTTTCCATTGTTATTGTCTCATCACTGAGTAACCTAGAGGAACCACCCTGTCTTGGATTAAACATGATTTCCTTCTCATTGCCAACAACAATCTATGATTCTTTTTAACATGAGTAGCTACCTCTAATTCCATGCAAAAATCCTTTTGTGGGATACTGGGGAGATGTATTTTTTTAATAGTTCAATATGACATGTCTGAAAAACAACAAAATCTGCAGAGGAAAGGCCATCCTTGAACCCTAACAGGACAATTTAAGTAGACAGAGCATTGTAAACTTCATCCTTCTAGATTTATATAGTTCAATAATCCTGTTTACATTTTCATGTTTTAATCCAATCATAAAGAACTACAGTAGCAATTCCATAAAACATCTTATTTAATCCTCCAATAACCAAACCCATCATTCTCAAAAGAACTTTAGGTTAAGAATCACAGTTTAAAATGCTCTTTAATGACCAGCAATGGTTAGGAAACCTGTTTAGAAAAGTTATAAATATTTATTGATTGATGGATGTCAACAAACAGAAATCCTTTCAATATCTTAAAAGAAAGGAACAAAGGCCAACTGGAAGTCCTATTTTCTGTGTGTTCTCCAGCAGACTGAACATATAACACTCTCAGGGGAGTCCCAATTCACACACTCCCAAAAAAGAATAAAAGGATCAAGACACCAATAATATTGAAGAGTTTCCACCACCACTGCCTGCATCGTAGTACTAGAATGAATCATTCTTTGTAACACAAAATAATTCTATTGATTCATCTTTGGTAGAGAATAAAGGTTTGCCTTAAGATTTTCAACAGTGCTAGAGAGCTTATACACACTTTCGTCTGCACTGACTTTTGACCAATTATTTGGACACATGAAATCAGTATGTCAGCGTAAAAGGACAATCAGCATCATTCAAATCAATTTCATTGAGTTCCTAGTATGTGTTAGAAATTATGTCAGGGGCTGAGAATGAAAGCATAAACAAAGCATACTTCCTGTCCTTATGGAAATCATAATCCGGCAGGAGAAAATGAAACGTAATCACCCAACTAAAATGCAACACGATTTGAAAAGAATGAATGCGATGAAGTCAGGAAAAAGTATGAATGCCATGCTATGATGTTTAGCTTTTATTCTCTAGGTCAGGGCTTGCAAACTGTCTTCACAGGCCAAGCAGATAAAGTAAATGAATAAAGTTGATGGGCTGGCAAGCTATAGACAGCATTTCCCATCTACAGGGACAGCCACTAGGTAGTGTCAGTGGATTGTTGTCTTGTGGATTGGGGGGCCATATTAATCAGATTTCTAATTTTTCAAGAAAGGAATGAAATCTAGATTTTTAGCTATAAGTTCCTAATTTGAATTGTTGAAAACTTGCTTAAATTTTTTTTCGGCCAAACCATAACATATATATAGACCATATTTGAGCTTCTGCTAAAGACAATAAGGTGAGATTTCCAATGATTTTTAACAGAATAATGTGATTAGATTTGCACTTTAGAAATTTTTCTTGGGTAGTAGATGAGAGTATGGAGGACCAAACACGGGGAGATCAGCTGTTTGCAAGAGTCCCTGCATAAAAGAAGTGGATTTAAACTTGAGCCATAGAAAAGTGCAGACAGATTCACTTGAGTGAAAAGAACTGAGGACTAGGCAACATAATTGAAGAGAAGCAGCAAGTAGGGGAAAATAAAAATATGAGAGTAGAGGTGAGTGTTAAGAGTGGGAACACAGGCCTAATAGAGTGAATTCAAGGAGGAAAATAATACAAACACATACAGATATGACAAAAAGAAATTTGAAGAAATACATACCTAATAGCCTCTATTATTTTCATGGTAGGCAGAGTTCTAACATGGCTCTCAAGATTTCCATGCGCTGGTGTGCATGTCCCGTATAATCCTCTCCTTTTGTGGTTGGGTGAGAACTTGTGAATTTAATGAGATATTCACTCCTGTGCTTAGGTTAAGTTATATGGCACAGCTGACTTTAAAAAAGAGAGATTATTCTGGCTGGGCTTGATTAAATCAAGTGAGCCCTTAAAATGGACTGGGTTCTTCAGGAAAAGCAGGGGTTGGACTTGAAGGAAATTCCCTGTTGCTGGATTTGAAGATGGAGGGTGCCATGAGAATGGCTTCTAGGAGATGAGAGCAATCCTCGGCTAACAGCCAGCAAGGAAATGAATGCTGCCCACAATCAGGTGAGCTTGGAAGAGGAATCTGAGTTCCAGATGAGAATGCAGTCTGGCTGACACTTTGATTTCAGCCTTGTTGAGATCCTGAGCAGAGAAGCAAGTCGTGCTATGCCTGGACTTCTAACCTATAGAAGCTGTGAGATAATGGTTGTTGCTTTTAAACTGCTAAGTTGGCAACAATTTATTATAGAGTAATTGAAAACTAATACACTTAGTAAATAGAAAATAAGTTTTCTGAATAAAACAACAGGAATTGCTTCAAGATAAGGTTGGTGGAACTGCCATGAATGAGAGTAAAGCTGAATTTATTTTCTAGCAACTTTGGTCTCATCAAGCTTTTCCCAAATGTCATAGGAGGCACGAAATGACCCACTAGAAAGAGAAATAACTTCTGTTACATGAAATTTTAAGATATATATCAAAGGAGTTGGACAGTTTATAATAAAACTCTAAAAAAAATCATGTATGTATGGCAAAAGAATCACACATATATCATAAAATTATTTTAGAAAGCATTTTAATAATTATGGTAGAAAGTCATGAAAAAATAATAGTATCATTGCAATCCTGTTGGCATTTAATCACTTAGTCTTTTGAAATCATTCTGTTTATAGTCATACTGTCTGGTTTCCACAGTAATAAACACACAGCCTGTTTATTTTAAATATTCCATCCTGAAATGAGAAATTTTTTTCTCAAATTCATCCTGCACACTAACCAAGATCCCCAGCCAAAAAGATCACAGAAGACCAAATGTGTAAAAGACAAGTAAGATCCCATATGAACATCATCCAGTCTTTAGATTTAGAGAAGAATCATGTCAGACTCCAGCTGTTCTAACTTAATAGAAGGATGGCCCAGATCCTCCTAGTCCTTGTCGCCTAAGGGAGACAAGCAGCCCATGACATAATGTGTCCGTTTTGTTCATTTGATGTTAGTAAACACAGCACTTGCTTTATGTTTCATCTTTCTCTTGTCAACTTTCAACTCTCTTTCCCCAAAGAGAACAAAAAAGGTCTCTTTAGATGAAAAGTGAAAGTCTATTCTAAATTAAGGAATGTAAGAAAATCAATCTGTAAGAAAATTTAGAGTTGTCCTCACATGAACAGTTTCAAGGAGGTATTCTTTACAGTCTAATCAGCATATATTCTAAACAGAACAAAAGTAGTTCCCTTTAAACTTAGTAAAAAAATATAAAATCATTCACAATTTTAAAAAGGAAAAATAACTATTTTCCAGGAAATTAGAAAATAAATCTGAAATATATTCCTTTAAAAATGGAAGCATTAAATACATGGAAAATGAGAATGGGGAAAATATTAAAAAATAATTTATGTTTGGCAAATTTCAACTCTAACTCAAAACAATCCAACTCATCAAACAACCACCCCCAACCACCAGCCCCCTTGGATTAGTCCCACCTGGCCCTCTGACCATCCCCTGCTGCAAGATGGACTGGTGCCCTCTAAGTTAACTGTATTGCAGTTGTCAACTTAAAAAGCAAATAAGCCAGTTATTTTACCCTCAAAACGAGTTTATTCATGAATTGCAATTTGTGATGTCCATGCTTTGGTCGACCATATGCAAATCCAGAGAGACAAAGGAAGGGGCTTACTTTTATAGAGCAAACGGGAGAGTAGGGAGAGCTGTTCTAAACAAAAGTCCATTGAAGGAAAGTAACACTCGGGGGGCAATAGCTTCTCATTGGCTGAGCTGCAGTTGGCTGCAGTTGACAGGCAGAGAGAAATCTTCCTTCAGTAGGAAAGTACTTGCACTTCCCTCCAGAGATGCAAACCTAAGTCTGTTTCCGTTTGGAGTAATTGACCATGTACAATAGGATGTGAGAGCCCCCCTACAGGACTCCCCCATTCCAATTTAGTTGAGGTTCCTCTTACTCATTTCACACAGTCATCCTGGGTCTCCCTTCAGCATCATCCTGAGGATTCTCTTTGTTGTATACCCTGTTTCTTAGACTGAATGACACAAATTGAAAGAGTGGCTCATCAATCTTCAATCATTGCTAAAATGTGCATTTAAAACTATACAAATTATTTGGCTTCAAGTTCAGATATGCAGTGTTTTGGCTGGTGTTCAAGTCTACGTATTTCACAATCTTTCTTTAAGTTTTCTCTTTGGTCCACAGATCTTCTTATGTGTGTGCTTTTATATTTGTGGGAGAGACAATCTTTTTACGATTAAGTTATTACAGAAAACTTGAACTGTAGCTTGATTCTCTAGTCAAGAAGTCCTTTGTGACCTAGTATATAGTTAAATATTGTCATGTTTTAGTATGCTTGAAAAAAGTACATTCTGTAATTGTTAAAGGGATCTATCCATCCATTCATTCATCCATTAGAATAACTTATTTAAAATATACTGTTCAAATCTGCTATTTTTTTGTGTGTTTTCTTATCTGCTTAATATATTAGTGTTTGACAGAGGTGTTTTAAAAACTTTCAACATGATTTTGGATTTTTTAATTTCAACTTGTGAGTCAATTGTTGCTTTATGTATGCTGAGGTTATATTGTCAGGTGAATACAGGTTCTCATATCTTCCTAGTCATTTGGTCTTCCCTATTCTTAGCAATACTTATTGCCTTGAAATGTATTTTTTGTATGATAATAAAATTGACTCACAAGTTATATTTTCATTAATGTTTTTCTGGTGTATTACTTTTATCTCTTTATTTCCAACCTTTATGATCCTTATGTTTTAGCTGTGTTTCTTATAAACAGCATTAAGTTGGATTTTGTATTTTATAGAATCTACAATCCGTCTTTTAACAGGAGAGTTTATAGTCACATAATTGATTTACTTATTTATTTCTACCATCTTATTTTGTTTGCCTATTTTCTATGTATGTATTTTTCCTTTGCTCTATTTTATTATGTTTACTATTCCTTTAAAATCTGCTTAATCACTTAAAATACACTTATTTTATATTACATTCAATGTTTTATATTACTTCATGATGTATGGTAATAACTCTCCTTTTTATTGTTGACTGTATCGTGTTAGATAATTCATGTGGCCGGAATTTTTTATTCTGCGCTTATATTCAAAGGAGGTATTCTTTCTAGAAGAGTCCCATCTGCATGAGCTTTGCATTAGCTTCTGAATAGCATAGGCTTTGCTTTTGCAAAAGTTTCAGACAATCTCTTGGCTTGAGATTCCTGTGTTATGGGGACAGTATAAATTCTGACGTCATTCAAACATGTGCATGGGGGGTTCCCTTCCACCCTCCCTCCTCTCCCCCTAACCAGTTCCTAATACCCTATCACAACAGAGGCATTAAACTCAAGCCCACAGAACTTATATACAGCCAAATGACTCTTCTGGCCAATGAAGCATAACTCATGCTCTGACTTCAAGTTATCTTTTCATTTCTGTTCCCTGGAGATTTCCCCTCTTTTCTTGCCTCAGCATTTCTATGTACCTGGAATGGGAAGGATCATATCACAGGTCAGTCCCAGAAATCCATACAATGATTTTCTGATCACTCACATTACTTTCATGAATATCATTTGGCATTTATTGAGTGCTCAGCTCAGCACAAACACGAATGACAAGAAAGTCATGTTCTTTGTCGACTTGGAGTTTACAAAAGGCCTGAGAATTATTCATCATTGTCAGCAATTTCAACATGCAGTGTTATCACTATTCCAGCTTCCTATCCAAGAAATAAAACCCTCTAATTACACAGTATCTTTTTCATAATATTTTTTAATTAAATCTAATATAAATCAATTATGTCTAGGGATTAACTTAATCCCAGACACGGTTATTACCTCAAGAAATGCTAAGAGATTTTTAAGAAGGAATATCTCCTTAGAGAAACTAATTTTTTCATAAGTTATGCTTATATAGATAAAACGGTTATTTCATTATGCCTGGATCAGGAATTTTGAATTGAAAAATGATAACTAATTCTGAACATTTGTTAAAAGTTGTAAAGCTCTGGGAAGCTATTTTAAAATGAGATAATCTTAAATCCTTACCTAATCAGATAATAGTTTCTTTAACATTTCACATTATTTGGAGCCTTGAAAGAAAAGATATTTTAATTATTTAAAATTAAATAAAATAAACATATCAGATAAAACAGAATCACAATTTATATGTCATCCATAAAGCAATTTCATATTCCTAACAAGTTTTTATATTGTCAACTATAATTATGAGAGTTTACTCCTAAAACTTTCTTAGAGTCTTAACAAACTAAAATCAACGATCAGCGATTTTGAATTCAAAATCAATTTTAATCAATGATTCACAGATGCATTCTTATTTAATCTGGGAGAAAATATGAGATATTGAAAGATTTTTTTACAGAAGGTACTTTAGTGCAATATGTCACATGCCCAAAATATGTCCCAAACTGTAACATTTTAAAAATTTCCTTTTCCTGATCTTAGTAAGTCTAAAGAGTAACGATTTTTGATTTTTAGATAGAATGATTTATTGAAAATATTATTCTTTAAAACATGTGTAACAAAAATTTCTCTGAGGAACAATTTAAAGATGTCAAGTTTACTAAAAGGCTGTGCTGATAGAATAAAATTAACTATTGTATATTCTACTATTTCAAATTTCAGTATGAAGCTGAAGATTTTTTATGTTTAGTAAATTCTTACATAGATATCAGAGGTCATTAGGGTGGATAAGACTTCTTAATAGACTAAATTTCTTTCTAAGCACTTCAGGTAATTTTTAAAAATTATCCTTTAACAACCAATAGGTTTTTTTTTATTTTTGTTTTGTTTAAGAACTTAATGCCATCTATTACAGCATTTCTTTAAAAATTCCATACAGAAGTCCCTTGACATGCTGGCTAGATTTTCTAAGACCTTAGAATTCTGCACACATTTACAAAAACATAAACCTTTGTACTAGCTCCTAGCATTTTCAAAGCCACATTGCTCTCACATGCGTTTCTGATGTGTTTTGTTAAAAGTTAAGATCATTTTTATTATTCACTAAAATTTTCCTTCTGATTTGATGTCCATTTCTCCACAAAGACACAATATTTTGAAAACTTCAAAGGTTACTGTAGTGATAAGAAGAGAACAAAATCTCATATCATATGGGATAAATAGGCAACTCTCCCACCTAGGAATCTGTGGTGCAAAATTAAAATTAGAGCCACAGAAAATTACAGATTGTTTCATGTCATAGACCCTTAGCGCTTGCTCATGATTTGGATATTGAAGTTATAAATATCAGGAGTCTACTGATATAATCCATGATTTAAATTTTTACATTTGGTCTTCTCTCTGAATTAATCCAAATTACAATGCTCTATTTTGTTTTACAGTGCTTTATCAATAGGCATACAAGTACAGAAATGTGTACACTAAGATACTCTCATTAATGAAGTTCGATTCCCAAATCTGGCAATGCTGATGAGTAAGGAGATATCAATCAACATTAATGAATCAATTTGTAAAATTATGGGACATTCTAAAAAAGGAATACCCTTATTTGAGACACTTCCTAACTCTTACTTACTCAGAATTGTCTGTCTTTCTTCAGACAAATAAACAATGGAGAAACCCAATTGCTTGAAAATAAGCTACTGTAAAGAAGACCAGATCTGAGAGAGTCCAAAACAGCAGCAGGGACCATTTCAAACAACCACAGATGTCCACCACATGATAGCTAACACGCTGACACAGGGATGTGATGAAAGTCCTCTGTCCCCATTGTACTCGTTGTAAGGTGTGAGTACCCATCTGTTCTTTATTTGTGTTTCTGGAAACTCAGTAACTTTAGAGATGTACTCACATGGAAAAAACATGTATTAGAAACAAAAAGGAGATAGTTACAAAATGACTCAGTGGTAAAATCTGTAATACACTTTAGTACGTATTTAACAAGAGCTAATCAAAAGCTTCCAAATACAGTTCTTCCTGTATCAATAAGGAAGATAGCTGAAGAGGTGGTCAGGAGTTTCCTGAAATTGGTGAACTCCATAAGCCATTATTACAAATTGATTGTCATTAACATAGGAATCCAAACATAAGAGAGGAAATAAAAGGCAAATTATTTTACTTTCATTTTTTCCCTGGATTAACTAATGAATAACCAAGTGAAGTTTGGGAATTTCATAGTTACTTAGTGAAAAATGACAACAGCAAGCAGGTTAACTCAACATAAGAGGGAATTAGCATCTTCAGTGCAGAAAACAAATGAACTTAAATTTTATATAAGCATTTGAGTTCAATAGCTACTCAAAAAAACTGAATACGATTTTAAAGGCATATGCTAAGCCAGAATTAAAGTACCAAACAATTGCTGGTATCAGCAAGCCAAAAGTTCACTGTACATACCAAATTCACAGGAAATTATGAGTCCAGATCCAAGGACACGATAGGAAAGGCAGCCTATTTATCGAAGGTCTTTATACTTCTGATAGACAAGACAAATGAACAGACATGCTGAGTGAAGGAAAGAATAGCACTTCACGAATCACCTGGAGCAACCTAGTCCTCTGTTAGCACCTAATTCTATAGAGGTCTAAAAAATAGCCAAATACAACTGATTCGAATTGAAATAAAATAAATCGAAATTGAGTATATTAACAAGTATTAACATTAATAATATTAATAATATATATTTATGTATATTATATATTATAATAAATATTATAAATATTGAGGGATTCCCTTGACTTCTTCAATTAGGTATTGTTTTTATTCTCTTATCTATTAAAAAGTATGATTTGTAATCAAGGGCCCCTTTTAACATAAAAATGTCTGATTATTCACCCCATAAGAATAAAAAGACCTGAGAACACTATGATCACTTACTAGCTATGGTCCTCTCTGAGTATCAGTTTCCTCATCTATAAAATGAAGATGATAATAGTATCAACCTCATAAAGTTCTTATTAAATTAGCTTCTATTTGCAAAGCACTTAGAACAGTCTTGGCTCATATAAGTGCTATATTAAGTGCCTGAAAAATGACAAATTACAGAAAATTACATGACAAATTTAAAAAGTAATTATTTTGATGTAATCAAATTTAAATTTGGTCTCCTTCTTAAGTGGGAGAAGTTTAAAAAACTAGAGGAAGAGGTCTGTACCATCTCTTGTGACACTGAGGTGACAGCAGTCTATAAACAACTAAAAGATAAGTCATGGAAAAACACTGAGAAGAAAAGCAGAACACTAATCCAAGACAATCATAACCGACTTCCTACTTGAAAATGCCACCTCATTAGACTTCTGACAGAACACTTTCTGAAGTAAGAACAAATAAAGAACTTCACAGAATAATGCAAACAAAGGCTTGTCAATCATCCTATATGGTACACTGGCGACATCTGCATACATATACATATGATCTCATTTTGGATCGTAAAACCTTTGATATCTTGGAACAAAGAGGCTGTTCTCATCAATACCTAGAACATTTCAAGGAAAATACGGGCAAATGAAGCAGAACTGACAGACTACCTTCCAATTAGACACTGTCCCTACATAATTGTAATTAATAATGGATGCATCCAAGGGTTGGAGAATATGCTCAATATATTCGATCATGAATTTGAAAGCTGACTGTTATACAATCACATGGATAGGCTACTGGAGTTTTTCCTCTTTTGGTTCCCTCAAACAATTTCATATTCTCTGACTGATACAATCCAAATGGCATACGCTATCAAAGTTAACCCTTTACAGGGCTCTCAGAAGTAAGAATCTGACAACTTGAATTTGTTCTTTAATTTCAGAAAAAGAATAAAATTTGGAAGATAAGATTCAGAGCCACTTCCTTTTTTAAAAAATTCTTTTAGCTCACGACATATTAAAAATGAAGAAACACCAAACAGGGTCTTAAAAATTAGGAACACTTCTAAATGTTTACATTTAACAAATTATTGATTTAACATAAAATTCTATACATTTACAACTGTGTCTAATATAAAATTTTATGCATTTCTGATCATAATCAACAGAAGCTCTGAAAATATTCATAGCACAATATAGGTAATCTGATCTGATAATGGGACTCAAATTTTAAGTAGTAAGATAAGAGAATTATTCTTTCATCCTATCAGGGTTTCTCTGGAACTGTAGGTAAAATCTTATTTGGAAATAACATCAAAAAGCCTAAGTTTGAAGCCTTTCACAAATGTGAATTTTGCCACCAAGAATGTTTCAATGGATTGCTCCAACAGATTTTATTACCATATATTTTAATCTCAATTTTTCTGAGATTTTCTACTTTTTCCCTCAAGTTTTCATGACTACAGATTAACTCCCACATTTTCCACACAGGAAGACATCAGTAAAATAAAAAAGTGATAGAACCCATGTGAAATAAGGTCATGGGAAGCCCCTTGATACTTCACCTATCATAATAGCAAAAAGTTTTATCTTTTACATACTCACTTACCTTGGTCATGCTATAACTAAATTATAATTGCATCTTCACCGAATTTCCTATATTCAAATACTCTTTTCTTTCAGCGTGTCCATCTGTTTCAGTCTCACGGCAGTGCTCTGAATATTCATGGATGCCTTTTAAGTCGCATGCACTAGCACTCTGGGACAAACATTCCCACGGCCCTCAAACTATCTTACGCTCTCCAACTACCCCGGCTAAACGACTAACAGTTCCACTAGATTATAAATTCTCTAAATAAAGGGAATTATCTGTCTTGCAAATAGATCAAAATATGATTTGGAAATATAAGCAGCACTGAAATGAGTAATCATTACTTTTTTCAAATAATGAAAGTATGGAAGAATTTTAATAATTTTGAGAAGTTTCAACACATTTTATTACCTTAAAATTGATCGCTGTTTTCCTATTTTCCATGTAATCCTCCAATACGTGTCTTTCTACCTGTTTACTAATCCCAGAATTCTGTACTAACACAAATTCCATAGAACTTCACAAGTTCTAGGAACCTAATTTCAATATATTTCTTCTCTTAGTTTGTATGGCTGGGGTACAGTCCAGCTTAGGCTGTTACTGACATCTGTGTCATAGGAGCACATGTCACTTGGAGAAGTAAAGCAATTTGGTGAGTGGTGGAAGATGAGAACTATAAAAGGAATGAACATAAATATATCAATTATAGAAAATAAATATTTTGTATTTTTTGCTCAATGTTGTACACATAAGATTAGTACTTTGTAATTATCATATTTTCTATTTATAACTAAAGAAAAAAGCACAGCTTCAGCAAAAATGGGCAACATTCCCTTCTGCCTCCTATGATTAAAATTGTTTGCAGTTCTCCTGCAACAGTCTTATGAGGAAAAATTTTTAATATTTATTATGAATCATAAAAGCCAAGCCTCAAATCATCTTTGCCCACTCATAAATTATTCCCCCTTACTTTCCTCTTTCGTTTCTAAATATTATGACTTTACAGTATTTGACATAATTATCATCTTTGCATGAAATATTGTTATTTATCTTGTGTATCAGGTAAATTTCATTAGTTTATTTTGAAAAGTCTCTTTCATAGGTTGACAACGATATTTATTAATTATCAACATAAAACCTTTTTATATTGGTACTGGAATATAGACAATGATTCTCTCACAATCTAGAAAGGGATCTAATCCCTGTTGTAAAATGTCATATGTGGAGTGGTTGTTTTCTGAATTTATTAAAAAGAAAATAAGAATTCTTTTTAAATGGAAAAATAACTGTTAGGTCATCTAATCCATCTGTTGTCATGTACTTCCTCCTAGCCCAGAAGCATAACAGGCCATTACAGAAGATGATGTCCTAATCCTTTACTTGGTAGAAATCCCATGGTTTCACAAATTTAAAGTTATTAAATACAGTCAGCTTTTCTCAAATTGTTTTCAAGAGATAAGATCCCACATAAGTATTTAGATTTAGGGAGTGCTTCCTCACACAATGATACTACAATAGAGCAGTCATATCTACATTTACAAAAACTTCTAAACTGCATTTGAGTAAACAAACTCTTCACCATATAATGTACTACCCACCTAAGTAGATTCTTGATAAACAGCTACTTGGATGGACAACAAAGTTCAAAATAAGGATTGGCATTTTGAATCACAGAATATCCAAAGGGGTATTGTTGGGGTTTTTTAAAAACAATTTTTCATTCATACAGCAGTGGTTACTACCATAACTTTATCAAAAATTATTTATGTTCTTAAATGTTCACAGCACAGTTTTATATAATGAGGAAATAATTAAATCCATATTTTTCGAAGTGGGTTTTATATCCTAGTAGAAGTATGTGGCTACGAGCCAAGAAAGTGGGCACAGCAATCCACATAATCAACCTGGACCATCAAATGAACATTTAATTCAAGCATTGTGAGAGTTGGAAACTTTTCTTAACAGTAAAACAATCACAGGTATAATATGGAAGAGAATATCAAAGTCATAGGCATATTCTGAATTCTATTTTTGACCAAAATAATGCATGTACATAATTTAAAAAGTCAGGGTTCTACAACATTTATGATGAAAAAGTCCCATCCCATGTCCACCAGCAGATTTCAGCTCCACATAAGCAGCCTTTCAATGCTTTTAGCTACTTTTCATGACTCATCAATTTTAGCCATTCACGATGATTTCCTTTACTCTTTCTTCAGTCTACTTACTATGCAAGATGTGGCTCTAACTCTTTCAGCTCTCCTCACTCCCACTTCACTTTCTCTGCTTCCCTTCATCCACCACAGTTATATCGTTTTAATACATCATTTTACGTTTACATAATTATGAATGTATAAAATTGCTCTTGGCTGAACTATGTAATATACTATGATTTTATTTTCTTTCTTGTACAACTATTTGTTCTCTGAATTAATTACTGCTTCACTTCTGCATTTGTTTTGTTTTCTATGTATTTATCACTAATTCATCCCCAAAGTCTCCAATAGAGTTGTAAATGTCTCTAAACACGGACAAACATTAATTAGGCATTACATTTTTCCCCTTGGGTAGAACTTTCCTGAAGCCCTCTATCTTTTCGCTCACCCACGGGGTGGTTACTCCCTGGGGCTGGAGCAAACCAGTTATCCTGGGATTTCAGCCCATCACTATCAACGGACCATTCCCTTTGCCTCTCTCCCGGATTAGATATCTACCTACTTGAGTACTTGTCTTTTTCTTCTCTCTTGGTGTACTCCCTGTTTTAGTGAAACACACTCTGCAGAAACTAAATGAGAAGGAATTCCCATGAGGTAAAATTTCTGAGAACTTGACTATCTAAAGGTATCTTTATTGACTATTGACAGTTTGGCTGGTTACAGAAGAATTCCAGGTTAAAAATTATTCTCCCTCAAAATTTGATCTACTCTTTGCTAGCTTCCAGTGTTGCTATTGAGACGTTCAAAGACTTTCTCATTTCTAATGTTTTGTGTGTATTTACCCTTTTTTTCTTCCTTTCCCAGATATTTTTGGGGTCATCCTTGTATTTCAGTACTTTGAAATTTCACAGTGATACATGACCTGGTATGGGTCTTTATCCATTCATTGTGCTGGGTACTTTGTAGGCGTTTCATATATATTATATATGTCCCACATATACAACAAATATTCTTGTATTTTTTCTTTTATAAAATTAACTTCTTCTCTGTCATTTTCCTCTATCTTTTTCTATAACTCTTACCAAAGAATGAAATTCTTGGATCAATGAACAAATTTTCTTTTCTTTCCTCTCCCATTTTGTGCATCTCTTTTTCTTATAATTTTACTTCATGGAAGGCTGGCTCCATTTATCTTCCACCATTCTAATATTTTTTTAAACTTATTTTAATTTTCAGGACCTCCGTCCTTTCTCTGATAGCTCTGTTTTAATAGCATATATCCTATTTTTGCTTTACTGATGCAAACTTCTCTGATTTATCTGAAATATTAATGATAAGTTATTAGACATTTATTCTGTCCCCTTCAGCATCTCTTTACTCAAAGCTGTTTTATAATTTTTATTTGATTTGATTATTGGGTTTTATACTACAGAATCATCCCCCCCCCCCCAAGCCCTCCGCCCAATACCTGGTAATCCTTGACTATCCATTCATACTTAAGAGTAAGGAACAGAGAACTTACTGTAAACTCGGTATGGAGAGGCCTCAGTATAGCGTGGTCATGCAGAGACACTGTATTTCAAGACACCCCTACCTGCCAATATCCAAGTCTTTTCTCTTGATCAGTTCCTCCTTGCACTCGGGAATTACAAGACTGGCTGCTAGAATTCTTGCAATTAAGCAAGGAAAGGGAGACTGTTCCCATTGTTAATTATGTAGATTTTCATTTAATCCTCATGTTTTTCATACAGTCCTTCAACCTGTTCAGCTGTATTTGGTATCTGTGAACCCAGATTTTTTTCAGGAAACAAGAAGAGGGAGAATGAGGTGCATGGCTACCTGGGTGATCTAAATGACCCTTATTAGCTTTGAACAAATCCTCATGCTTTCAACACTGTTTTATACCCTCACCTTTGGAGGTAACTGGTACCTCCAATTCCTGAGGCTTTCCGCTTAGGACCCAGTGTGCCTCTGTAGCAACCTCCCCTGAATACATTAGAGTCTTCCTCCACTCCACTTACTGAGTTACTAATCATTCATATGCCTTCCATCATCACAAATTTCACAGATATCTCTTAGATGCCCTCTACTATTCTTCTTGGCTTTGTGAATTTGTACTGAGTTTCTGCCATGTTAACAGAAGGGCTCATACAAAATATTTAAAGCAATATAAGACACTTGAAAGAAATTTTGCATTTATGTAAGCTAATAGGCCAATCACCTAGTTCACTCCCCTTAGCAAAAAGAGATAATTGAGTGGAAAATTTTGAGGAACAATGTCTAAATACACATAGTCTCTGAATTCAAAAACTAATGAAAAACTGATCTTTGACAAAGGAGCAAAAGCAATACAATGGAGCAAAGATAGTTGGTTTCAACAAATGGTGCTGGAACAACTGGACATCCACATGTAAAAACAGAAACCTAGACACAAACTTTATGCCCTTTACAAAAATTAACTCAAAATGGATCATAGACCTAAATGTAAAATGCAAAACTAAAAACTCCTAGAAGATAACATGGGAGACAACCTAGAGGACCCTGAGAATGGCAGTGAGTTTTTAGATATAACACCAAAGGCATAATCCACCAAATAAATAATTGATAAGCTGGACTTCATTAAAATTAAAAATGTCTGCTCTGCAAAAATAATGTCTAAAGAATGAGAAAATGAGATACAGACTAGGAGAAAATATTTGGAAAAGACAAATACAATAAAGGACTGTTATCCAAAATATAGGAAGAACTCTTAAAACTCAACAATAAGAAACAAAAAACATGATTAAAAGATGATTCAAAAACCTTAACAGACAATCCACCAAAGAAGACATAGAGATGGAAAATAAGCATATGAAAAACTGCTCAACATGGTATGTCATTGGGGAAACGCAAAATAAAACAAGAAGATACACTACACATCTATCAGAACGGCCAAAATCTGGAACACTGATAACACCAAATGCTGACAAGGATGTCGAGTAGCAGGAACTCTCACTCACTGCTGGTGGGATTGCAAAATGGTATGGCCACTTTGGAAGACAGTTTGGAGGTTTCCTATAAAACTAAACATACTCTTACCACATAATCCAGCAACTGCATTCCTTGCTATTTATCCAAAGGAGTTGAAAACTTATATCCACAAAAAAATCTGCACATAGATGTATATAGCAGCTTTATTCATAATTGCCAAAACTTGGAAGTAACCAAGATGTTCTTCAGTAGGTGAATGGATAAAGTATGGTACATCCAGACAATGGAATATTATTTGGCACTAAAAAGAAATGAGCTGTCAAGCCAAGTAAGACATGGAGGAACCTTAAATGCATATTACTAAATGAAAAGCCAATCTGAAAAAGCTACATACTATACAATTCTAACTATATGACGTTCCGGAAAAAGTAAAACTATGGAGACAATAAAAGATCAGCAGTTGTCAGGGGTTGGGAGCAGAGGCAGGTGGAGATAAATAGGCAAACCACCGATGATTTTCATGGCAGTGAAAATACTCTATATGATACTATAATGATCGATACATGTCATTATACATTTGTCAACACCCAGACTGAACCCTATCACAAACTATGAACTTTGGGTGATAATGTGTTCCAATGGAGGTTCATCAACTGTAACAAATGTACCACTCTGGTGGGGGGTGTTGACAGTGGGGGAGGCTATATATGTGTGGGATCAGGTAGTATATGGGAAATCTCTGTACCTTCCCCTCAATTTTGCAGTGAACCTACAACTGTCCTAAAAATACTCTTAAAAAAAATTAAAGAATTAAGATAATCAAACTCTAATTGCAATTGTAACCATACAAAAGTCCATCAACTGATTATTAGATAATCAAATTGTTGTCTATCAGTGCATCAGAACTCTGTTCAACGAGAAGGAATGAGCTACTGATACAGGCACCAACATGGATGAATCTCACAAACATTATGCTGAGCAAAGGAGGCTGGCCATATAAGATTACATACTGTATGATTCTATTTACACAAAGTGCAACAACAGGCAAAACTAGTCTCTCATGAGGGAGATCAGAAGACTGCTTGCCTACGGGGGATAGGGATTGACTAGATAAGGGCATAAGGGAATATTCTGAGGTGATATTAAAGTTCTGTACCTTGACTGAGGTGGTGGTTACACAGGTGTATACATCTTCAAAACTCATCAGACTGTACATTTAGGATCTGTGCATTTCACTGCATATAAATTTTATCAGAAACATAGAGAAAAAAATATATATGCGTAAGTCTATCTTCAGCTAGTTAAATGACCAAAAGTTTTGCCATAAGATTAGTGGTATATTTAATATTTAAAGATGTATATACCTCAAAATAGATTCTTTTGCAATAATTAACTTTACCAAATAATACTGAGGATTTCAGTTTTGACGTTTAAGTCATAGATCTGAGAGCAACTCCCTAGTTTCAACATTTCCTTCTTTGACTAATAAAAACTATTTTTTTTAGTAAGATTCGTTGATTTCTTAGACATCTTCACTTCTTAAAACTACTCTCTCACTAAGGAACTTAATTTGATTGTGTATGTTAGTATTTCTCAGGAATGACTTTTGATTATTTTTAAAGTATACCACTGAGAATATTTTAATGTTCAAGAAATACTATAACCTTTTAAAGAGTAACTACCTTATCCTAGTTAATAAATGGCATGTTTACATGACAGTGCTCAGTTTGTTTGATTTTTAAGCTTTTTACATTTTATATGTTGTTTCTTAATGCTGTTTCATCACTAGCACATTTTCATTTTCTTGTGAATAACCATTTTCACAAAGAAATAGTTTTATTACTTCATAATAGTTTTTGTATATAATACAGTATGTGGCAAAAAACAAAGGAGTTTTGAGATATCAATTTATCAATTTAGCTCTCTCACTTAGTAAGTGAATTAACTCCCATAGAAGATCCTTTAAGGTGTAGAGGATTTAAATTTGTGCCTTGGGGAAAAAAATTACTTTATGTCACACACTTGCGTAGCACACCAATGTAAAATCCTTGAATATCAAGGATATACTGAGAGCCCCAGGCCTTTAGTCTTATTCATCACAGAGGATTTTAATTTTATCCTTTAGTTGTAATGCTTTTATTTTGTCCAATTAGTCTAAAAACACAATAAAAATACTAACAGAATATATTATTTTTTAAAAAATATACTCATATCCCATATAATCCAAAAAAGAACAATGTTTAGAAAGATGAGACAAAAAGAAAACAAAGAGCATAAAACAGCTAGAAATGAGCTATTACACAAAATATATCAGACGAAGACTTATATTGTAACTTGGGCTATGTCTGTTATATAACTACTATTTACTCAACTATATGAAATGTTATCATTTGTTACAAGCAAAAATACAACTGTGTTATGATTGTTAATTTGTTTCAGATGACACTGGCACAAACTCATAATTACACAATTATATAATACGGTAATAATATGATTTCACAATATATAATGAAAATTAAATAGCATGATGTATGCCTGACAGAAACCTTGCAGGAATTCTGCCAAAATCTCCTTCTCTTCCAGGTTTGTATTTCATGAATCAAAAGAAGAAAAGTATGAGTATTCCTGAATATAAACTGTTCAAATCATTCAAAAAATAAAAAACTTTGACTTTATTAAAAAATAGCTGAAAAAGATCTGTAAAAAGCCCTATAAGTGCAGTTTAAAAGCACAAGGTAGAAGTTACTACTACTAGCACTTAGGTCTTCTAGAAACTTAAATTCATTCCCTAAGACTCACATACACTATATGGATCACTCCATAAAAGGCTTTTTGCTTTCTATACAACGAACAAATCATCTTGAAACAAATATAAATATAGCAGCGGAAGCAAAGAAGAGGATGAGTAAAGGGAAAAAATAAGGGTGGCGAAGAGGGCATGACCACAATAACGGTATAAATCTGAACAGAGCAAAACATTTTCTTAAAGTGAAGTATATTAAATGATGAAATAATCTCCCTAGGAATGTAATGAAAGCCGCATCACTTAAGTCTAGAACGAGCCCAGACAAAGCACTTGAGAAAATCCCACAGGGACCAGACTAGTACTGGCAGGGGAATTGCTTTGATGAAGGTCTTAAATTTTCAACTGTTTGTCATTCAAAAGACAAAGATAGGTCATATTCCCTGAAGAATGTAGCTGCAAATAAATGATGCACGAAGACCTCATTTCAAAATTAAATGTTATGTTCTTCTCGGTTTGCCCTTCTAAAAATTTCAAAATAAAATAGTTAACAGTTTTTTGCGTTGAACATATTTCATTCACAACTAACAAATCAGTTATGATAACTTGTTTTATTTAGTCTTCTATTTTTAAGCTACCAATTTCCAGAAAGCATTTAACTAACGAGAGTAATATATACGACAAATTAACACGTAAAAAGCCGTGAAGATTACAGTTCATGTTCCCTGAGTAAAGTTAAAGAAAGAAAAGCTAAAATAACAATAGGTTTAAACAAAATATCCTAGAAATATCTGTTTTTAAAATTGTTTTTGAAAAAAAGTAAAAAAATGATTTTTGGAAGAAATCATTCTTAAAAAGGGTTTTTCTTAAGTTTTATCTTGGCACCAAAATGAATATTGACATTCAAATTATGTAAACGTTTTTCAACTATTCTAGGTGCTAAATTACTATTAGTTAATCATATTCTAATCATGTCTATTCTTACAGTTTTAACAGTATTTTTAGATGAATTTTTTGGTGTATTAGAAAAATGTCTAAACTATGATCATCTAAGAGCTGCTTCCTGACTTATACATTAAATCACTCCAGAATAGGCCAGTCTAAGAGGAATCTTCGTATGCTGAAATTAAATCCATCAAGGACAGAGTTAATGACTCAATTAATATACATCTATTTTATACTTTACATAAAACTAATAGTTTCCAATTTCACATCATGTAAGGTGACACAAAATCAATACCTGCAAACCCTTTTTAAGCTAGTGAATACATTAGGCAGGTGATTGGTATATACGAAGCAATTAATAGTTTTGTATACTACTTGCTTGAATAAAGGGACTGAGGGAAAGCCTCTGAAGGGTGACTAAAGTAATATTTTGCTATAGTATTTTAATCCTTTCCCCCTTTAGAAATACATCAAAGTTCACTTTAAAGATTCTGATGAGGACTCCCCCAAGGAGGTTTGATAGAGAATCATATGTTGAACGTACTTCTAGCAGGCAAGGTTATGACAAGCTTTGTTTTTAGTAAGTAATGTTTTCAAGACTTTTTCTTTCAGAGCAGTTTTAAGTTCACAGCAAAACTGAGAGGAATGTACAGAAATTTCCCATATACCCTTACACATGTGCAGCCTCCCCCATTATCAACATATTCCATTGTCTGATGGACCCCAGCTTATTTACCCATTCACCTACTGAAGGACATCTTGGTTGCTTCCAAGTTTTGGCAATAAAGCTGCTACGAACATCCCTGGGCATGTTTTCGTGTGGACATAAGTTTATAGCAGCTTTATTTCTAATTGCCAAAACTTGGAAGCAACCAAGATGTTCTTCAGTAGATGAATGGATAAATAAACTGTGGTAATTTAAGTTTAAAACAAAGAAACAAACTGTTACTTTTCCAAATATGTAATTATTATGATACTGAATATACTTTTTGAAACTATATCCATGCTCTTTCTCCTTTCCCAGCCCCAAAGCTAAGAATTATTTGTTTTAAAGAATGAGTGAAGGGGTAAAGGAGAGAATTCCAGACAAGGTGAGAACATCAGCAAGAGTATAGAATAGAAAAATACTGTGGTTTCTGGAGAGAAATGAAAAACAACATGTGTGTGTTTGGATACATAAGAATCCCCAAGACTAGGAATGATGAGAGATGAAGGGGCATGAAGGCACAGGCCACGTAATGAGCGCCTCAAAGAAAAGCTTGAGCCATATCCGTATAGGCCCAAGAGGCACCTTGTAGTCACCTTCCGATTTGTCCAATTGATTTGTGAAGTTTATATGTAAAGGAATCCCTTACATAAAATAATCCCCAAAATAACTCCGTATATGGGCTATAATTAAACATTTAATGAATGTCTACTGTGACAGGCTGACATAATGGGGTCCCAAAAATATATTTACTTCCTCATCCCTGGAACCTGTAAATATTAACTTGTATGGCAAAAGATGTGATTAAGTTAAGGCTCTTGAGGGAAAGAACTTCTCCTTATAAGTCAGAGGGAGTTTACACACACACACACACATACACACACACACAGCACGCAATGTGAAGATGAGCCAGAAATTGCAGTGATATGAACGCATGACAAGGAACAGCACCTACAAGAGCTAGAAAAGGCAAATACAATTGTGAACATCACTGAACTGCACACTTAAGAATGGCTAAGATGGTAAATTTTATGTTATGTGTATTTCACCACAATTTTTTAAAAAATGGGCGGGACTGGGGGGTGGAAACAAACCTAGAAGAGGCATGGAACAGACTCTCCCCCAGAGTCTCTGGAGGGAGTGTGGCGCTGCCTATACAGACAGCTTGATTTGGGGCCTCTGGCCACCAGAACTGTGAGAGAATCAATTTCTGTTTTAAGCCATCCAGCTTGTGGTAATTTGTTACAGCAGCCACAGGAAACAAATGCCCACTATATGCAAAAACCATGTATTTCAAAATAGCAGGGTTATGTATAGAGAGAGAAAGAGAGACAGACATAGATATATTTATATACGAATTTTAGACATAGGGAAACATTATGGAAAAATATCAAATGTTTTCATAAAAGTAAAATAGACTCATTAATATGTATTTTACTTTTAAAAATAAGTGTAATATTTCAAAATTAGATTCTGAACTTTATGGAAAACAAATATTACAAACATGAGAGTATTTTCTTCACAGGATAGCCTTTTATGGAACAGTATATACCCAATGATTGTCACAACTAGAGGAAATAAGACGAGAGACCAGAACGATATTTATTATGCAGGTGGCTTTCCTCCTAGTATTACAGGCTTACATACTGTCAAAAAAGAGATATATCACGAGCAAGAACTGTTACTGAACTGAATCCGGAAGAAAATATCTTTTCCTTTGCAAGAAAATTTACAGAAAATCCCACCTATGAAAAGCTTTTATATATATATTATTTTTTATCAGATTCTAAAAGCTGATGAATAGAAAATATTTCCATCAAACATATAAAATCTTTAGTTAATACAAACATGAAGAAAGCTATTTTAGTTTAGTTGTGCCTGTATTAACAACAATAAAAAAATACTCTATTCAAAACCAATAACACACACTTTTCCATTTTGATTTACCAAGGTTCTGCGTGCACTACTATTTTCGATAAACACATTTATGCTGAAATAGTACCACTAAGCAAGAGTCTGGAACTGACTGCAAGAACAAGTCAGATATCAGTACATAATAATGTTACCTGAATATGTAGTTTGATGCAGAATAAGAAAAGTCAAATTTTATAATACAGATTCAGTTCAGCAGAGATTCTTCAAAACCACACGTAACCAAATTTTTTTTTTTTTTTAAAGATTGGCACCTGGGCTAACAACTGTTGCCAATCTTTTTTTTTTTTTTTCCCTGCTTTATTTCCCAAGCCCCCCCCTCCACCCGCCACCCCCGGTACATAGTTGTATATCTTAGTTGCAGGTCCTTCTAGTTGTGGGATGTGGGACGCCGCCTCAACGTGGCCTGACGAGCGGTGCCATGTCCGCGACCAGGATCTGAACCCTGGGTCACCGCAGCGGAGCACGCGAACCTAAGCACTCGGCCACAGAGCCGGCCCCTAAAATATTTTCTAAATGCATCGCTTCCCTTGCTAAAGCACTTTGTCACTACAGTCCTAGGACTGATCCCAGTGAGTACTCCAAAGTGGAGCTATGGTTAGCCAGCTGTTGGTAGGACCACTTATAATTCCATAAGAATCACTTACAATTATTTCTTATTTTCTAAACCTATATAATATAAAACATACAAACTCATAACTAATATTTCATAGAAATTCAAAAATGAAACTGAAGTATTGAATTAGCTGTGACCAAACTATAAAATATTGAAAAATGTTAATTCCATTGCTGTTAACAGTAATTTAATATTAATTTCCAATTATTAAAATTAAAAAAATACATCCTAGTCAGGAATCTTTTTAAATTTTTAAGCGACTAAGAGATGTCCCCCCTTCCTAAGTTAAATTTAATGCCTAAGAATATTTAAGTGTATATGTAGGCACAATTGTTACAGGACTTCATATATATTTATTTTAAATAACTGTTTTAAATTTAAAAGAATGTTCTACAAAGATCCATGTTCTTTTCTTGTTATTAAATTTTTAATGTTGAGATAACTGTGGATTCACATGCACTTGTAGAAGTAGTACAAAGAAATCTTGTGTAGACTTTACTCAGTTTCCTAAATGGTAACATCTTGCAAAACGATAGTGCAATATCACAACTAGGAAATTGACATTGATACAATCTACCCATCTTATTCAGATTTCCCCAGTTTTACATGTATTCATTTTCGTATCTGTGTATTAAGTTCTATGTAATTGTATTTCATGTGTAGGTTTCTGTATCCATCACCAGAGTCAAGAACACATTCCATTACTACAGTTCCATCACCATAAGAAATCCCTCATGTTGCTCTACGCTTAACCCCCGGCAAGGACTAAGCTGTTCTCCATCTCTACAGTTTGGTCATTTCAAGAATTTTAGAAATAAATAGAATCACCTTGGGATTGGCTTTTTTCAGTCAGCACAATTTGCTTGAGATTCATCCAAGTCATTGTATGTATGAAAACTTCATTCATTTTTATTGTTGAGTAGTATTCCATTGTAGATGTATTACAGTTTGTTGAACCACTCAGCAGCTGAAGGACATATGGGTGGTTTCCAGTTTGGGGCTACTAAGAATAAAGCTGCTATGAACATTACTGAACAATTTTTATGTGAATATAAGTTTTCATCTCTCTGGAACAAATGTCCAGGAGTATGATTACTAGGTCATAAAAGTATTTGTTTAGTTTTATAAGAACCAGCCAAATTGTTTTCCAGAGCAACTGTGACAATTTATGTTCCCACCAGCAATGATTGTGTGATAGTTTTTACACATCCTCCCCAACATTTGTTACTGTCACTATTTTTTATTTGAGTCATTGTGATAGGTATGTAGTGTGATATTTCATTGTGGTTTTTAATTTGCATTTCTCTAATGGTTAACTATGTTGAACACCTTTTCATGTGCTTACTTACCACCTTATAATCTCTTCAGCGAAATGTTTGTTCGTGTTTTTCACCCATTTTTCTAATTGAATCGTTTGGTTTTTTCCTGTTGCAGTTTGAGAGTCTTTGTATATTCTAGACACTAGTCCTCTATTGGATATGTGGTTTGCAAATATCCTCTCCAGTCTGTAGCTTGTCTTTTCATCCTCTTCACAGGGTCTTTTGCAAAGCAAAAGTTTTTAATTTTTTTAAGGTCCACTTTATCAATTTTTCCTTTCATGAATCACACTTTTGGTGTCAAGTCTAAGCACTTTTTACTTATACACAGATCCCAAAAATATCCCAAAGATTATTCCTTATGTTCTCCTTTCTAAAAGTTAAATGGTCTTATGTGCTAGATTTAAATCTGTAATTCATTTTGAGTTAATTTTTGTGTAAGGTGTGAGATGTAGGTGGAGCTTCATTTTCTTGTCTATGGATGCTCCAGCACCATTTATTGAAAAGGCTATCATTCCTTCATTAAATTGTTTTTGCACTTTTACCAACATCAGCTGGAAAAAAAGAGTAAGGTTGGTGAGTAGTCCCAGGTGGCTGGAGTGGTTTCTACTTCACTTCCCTTCATCATCTTCCCCAACAAGAGCCAGAACCAACTAAAAAGTCTAAGTCATATGATTTTAGATTGGCATGAATTTTAAACAATGACACAAAGTGGAGCAGAACTATCATAATTACTAGGCTTGTCCATGAGGCATTTCCTGATTCCTTGACCTGCAGTTGAGCATTCCCTGGTAACTACTGCCTCAGGATTTTATATCTACTTTGACTACAACACTTAATGAATTAAAATGATTTTTTTTAAATATCAATTGTGCATATTTGTGTGGGTCTATTTCAGCCGTTCTCAATTCTGTTCCGTTGATCTGTGTCTATATCTGAGCCCATATCATACTGTCTTGATTAACGTAGCTAAATAAAAAGGCTTCATATCGACTAGAGGGACTCCTCCCACTTTATTCTTATTTGTTAAGTTTGTTTTAGCTATTCTAGGGTCTGTGCCTTTCCAGTGGAATAAAATTTAGAATATATTTGTGTCTACAAAAACTTTCTCTGTGATTTGACAGAAATTAGATTAAATCTATGGGTTAATCTGGGGAGAAATGAAATCTTTACTACGTTGAGTCTTCAATTCATAAACACAATATATACCTCCAGTGATTTAGGTTTTTTTAAATTTCTTTTGGATACAGATTCTGTACACGATTTATTAAGTTTATATCTGAGTATCTCACTTCCTTTGGAGCAACAGTCAATAATATTATTTTTTATTTTGGTTCCTATATGTTTTTTGTTTCAAAGTATTTTCAAACTGGCTTACATTTGATAGGGAAAATTGTTAAAGACTTTACAACAAGCAAAAAGATATTTCTGAGTGTCCTTTCAACGGAATGCTGGATGTTCTTGAGAGAGCCCCCCAGGTTATCTGATTCTATAGAGGCGCACAAATATGATTGTCTTTGACTAGGCTCTTTTATAATAGTGTAAGTTGTAGAAAATTGTTAGTAATGCTTACGTTTGTGTCCATACTAATTTCCACCCACAGAAAATATGATTCCAAACATTACATTGCTCTACAGAATATTATCCAGTTTTAGATAGATTAGTAAATTTATTTCAACATTACTGATTACCTATATATCATATTCTCCTTTGAAACAGTTTTAATATCTCACAAGTTCCCTCATTAACTAATGAGTTAAATAAAAGCTTTTATGGGTTGATTTCATATTTATGAGTCATGATTTTACTTTTTTTGAAATTATACTTTAATAGATTTAATAAAAAACAAAAGTTGGTTTCATTTTACTAAACTGCATGTGAGGTAGTTTTACTTTCCTTGTTAGGCTGTTTAGATATGAATTTCTCACTCTACAAGTGTCAAACTGTAAAACTGACAAAGTACAAATGCAAGGATCAGTAAACTTTTTCTGTTAAGGTTCAAACAGTTAATATTTGAGACTTTGAGGACCATGCAGTTCTCTGTTTTAACGATTCACCTCTGCCCACATTGCACAAAAGCAGCCGCAGACCATAAGTGAATGAATGTAGCTGTACTCCAATGAAACTTTATTTACAAAAACAGAAGGCAGGCTGAATTTCGCCCACAGACTGTGGTTTGCCAATCCCTGGCCTAAGGTGTTGCTGTTTTAAAAAAACAATTCTCAATCTTTTTTCTAAAATAAAACCCACATTTACAAGCAAACCACTCCCCTGGCTCTATCAAGGATGAAATAGTTGTCTTCTGGTTGTAGCATCGCCAGCTGCTTCTGTGTAACGCCCAGCAAGTTAATTACAGCTCCACTCATTTCTCAGAACTGATTCTGACCAGTATGTCTAGATGCTCTGACAAAGATCTACTACTGACGATGATTATTTTTCCTTCTGATACTGATAGAATTCAAAAAAATGACTAATCCTCTGAGTAAAGTGTATAGGACATCTTGAATCCTACTGTGTTGTTCATGGGAAACCACTACTTGTCAAAAAGCAAATATATTTAGTATACAACATATATAAATATGATGCAGTTGGAAACTTGGTTGTTGATGAAATATTCACAGTTTAGTGTGCAAGTGAAAAGTGGGAATCTCAAAAACTATCCCAGAGTAACATGGCGGTGCTCACGTAAACCTTTCTCTCTTTTTCAAAAATGCACTTATGCTAAGTATTGTGCATGTATGGTCTACGACCTCAAATAAAGTAAAACACAACATTTAAGAGAAGTGGGTTAAATAATTACAATACTTATGTCATCATGCAGAGTGCTATGGAAATACACAGAAGGAACAGAATTCAGACTTGGAAGAGAAGGTGGCGAGAAGATGAAGGTGAGGATGGTTTGAGAAACCAAGGGGTGTGTGTTGATAACTGAGCCACGTCTCAAAGTATCAAGATTAGTAGGGTAAGGATAGTGAGAAAGCCAGCAGCACAAGCAGAAAGGATTTCTTAGTGGAAATAGACAGGGAAAGTTTGAGAAAACAGATCATAAACAGCCTCATATGCCATGCTAAAAAGTTTAATTTTTAAGAAAATTAAAAATTAAAAATTTGGAAAGTTTTTGAGAATTGTTAAAATATTTTAAGTAGGGAGCAGATACAGAATGTGTTATGTCTAATAACAAATTATTTTGCTTTAATAAGTCTTTACCTATAAATTACATGCATTTTAAATAACCAGTGTTATTCTAGTTACTTTTCAAAGACCATCTGTAGTTACATTCATGGTGGGATAGAAAAGGAAAAGAGAAATAGAGTTGATGCCAACTGATTGCCAAGGCACTTTTACATACTACTGGAAGAATATTACTGTTCCCATTACAAGTGGGCTGAGGCAGAGAAGCTTAGCAAAATGCCCTAGGCCCGCACACTGAATGAAAGGGCTGGATTTGAACCAGGAGTTACCTACCATGAAAGCCCATGCTCTTCTGATTACATACTGGCAATATTTTATAAATACTTACCTTGGGCTATTACCACAAGCAACCATAAGCAATACAGTGAAGTTACATCATACGTGTACTTAAGATACACAATATCAACTTTATGTGCTTATGAAAAAAAATACAAACAAATATTTTTGGTACAACACAGCACCTAAATTAAAGGTAACATTTTCACCTGGTGCTCACTGAAAGCAGCAGCAATGTCTTTTATCACTAGAGGAAAAACTGCATGTGCTGGACTTATTGGTCGACAGTGCCATGGATATTATACTTAACGGTAATTTAAAGGACTTCTGAGGGTAATTTTTGACCAGGTTCAACTTTTACCTTAGGCACTGAGTTTAAAATTTAGCCCCTCCTTCCAGACTCCACTATAATTGTAACATAATCCTCCATGATTTACACGAACTCATTTCACTTAACCTACCACTCTCTATGTGGAGGGCCATAGGCAAACAAAGCACTTAAAAAGTGCTATATGCTTATGTTTATATAAGAAAGTTTATGTAAGAATTTTGTTTTTAATTTAAATAAATCTTATTTTAAAACTTGCTATATTAAAAAACATACAAGCTCTATTTATAATAAGACATGTTCCAATATAAAAAATCCTCTTGACCAGCAGACTATGAATTACACAAACACACAATTCCCTGAATAGGTTTATCTTCATCACAGAGGTAACAATTCCAGCCACAGTAAATCCTAGAAATCCTTCACACTAATTTACGGCTGTGTGACAGGATACAGAACAAATTTCCAAAAAGTTAGGATATATTTTTGGAAAATATCATTGCATACAAGTCCAATAATCTTTCTCATTATTCATATACCATCAATGCAAGGACTTTGGTGTTTGTATTTATGTTGAACTCTCAGTAAGTAGTTAATATTCACATAAGTTTTCATTGTACCCATATTTTCTGTGACCATTGAAAGCATAACTTCACCTTTGAGCATGCTTTTTTTCCTTAATTGAGCAGTTAGTTAAATTACCTGGGAAACACTCTGAACTCCTAGTGACCTCTGCTATCCAAACACTCCATCACCAGACCACACAATTATATTACCACTCCAGCCTTGATCTACCAAACTGTGCTTAGGAAGTTTTTAACACCAAGAGGCTTCCTCTGCAAAGTAAAACACTTACTTGATTATGATCAATTCCTATGAATGTGCATCATTCAAGGATACTCAATAAAACCGATATCAGAGTGATAAGCACGTTTTTAATATTCTCAAAAACCCCATTGTTGTGGTAAAACACAGAGACAGACAATACAAATATAATATTTTATGAAGAATAATGGAATTGCACAGAAAGCTAGTTGGACATTACTTGAAATGATAAGATGTTTACCATAGTAAAATTAAAGAAAATATTATAATTTAGCCACTATTATAAGACTCTATTTCATTATCAGATTTTAAATTTATATCAAAGAAGGTTCTTCCTGTTTTGTTATTTGTATTATTTTCATTTTAAACATATAATCTCAGCAGCTCAGGTACGTGGAAAGATTTATTTCTAAGTAATCACTACCTCACGTCAAGCATAAATCACAGAATCGGCAATGCTATTTGCTTAGGTGGCAGCAGTGTAGGCGGCTAAGCCTCAATAAGCCCTCACTGGACCCTGTGGGTGGCCCATTTTGGCACTGCAGCTGGTTTAGCACACAGTATACCAAACAAATTGTTATTTTAATAGGAATAAACAACACCGTCTGCTCTCACTACTCAAAACCCTAAAAAAGTGCTCTCATATAGAACATTTACAACCTGCAAGATAGCAGCTTAGTGGGTTAGGGTATCAGTGCATTTATAAATCAGTTCTAACGACATCATCTCCTTTGATGAAATATTACTTTATTTGGGAGTAAATATTTCAAAATACTGAGTCACACAGAAATGCAACTTCTTTGATCCCTGCTTCAAAAGACTAAAAAGAGAGCAATAATTACAATTAAGAATGCTAGAAATATTTGGAGTTTCTTTTTGTGTTGAATGAATTATTCATTTTGCTTTAAAGCTGACTTTACATAACATATTTACATAACATAACATGACATATCCATTACTACATTTCTTATATCTCAAAAACATCAAAATATTGTAGACCAGGAGTAAGATAATGCAACATGGTTCAACATAGTTCAGCCATTTGAAGAATACAGGCTAACCCTGACTAAAGAAAACAAGAGCCCAAAGTAAGCTCTCTGACCAGCAGAAGACCATGTAGAGACTTTTCTTATATTTCAAGATTCATCAAAAAGAACCATCAATGGATTGATCCAAATTTCTGCATGGCTGCAGAAACCATTAGGAAATGAAAACATAAATCAATATGGTCATATTAACACGTCAATGATATGATCTGATAATTCAATATAAAACACACCATATTTCAGTAATGTGATTTAATAATACAGTTCTTGTTTTGGATAGGGCTATTCACTGTGCAATGTTGCAAAAATAAATTATATAAACTCTTGTTTCTGCTGATAGGAATTAAAGTTCTTACAACTTGTTAAATACTCTGTTAAAAAGAGACTCTCTTCATTTGGAGTACATTTGCTACAACTTCTTTACTATTTTTTTATGTCTTTATACAATTTATTGTCTTATACTGACTGTCCTAATTAAGATATCTACTCCAGGAAAATCCCACAGTCATTTGCTCACTGATACCTTCACCCCTCACAGACCCAAAGGAAGCACCTAACACAATGCATTATATAAAGTGGGCACTCAATAAGCAGTGATTTTAAAAAATGCAAAGTTATTACTTCAAGGACTTTATATTCTCATCTACTGAAAGTTGAAGATTGAGGCTATGAACAGGTAAGTGACGTCAAATCTAGTTCACAGACTCATGTCATTACAGGATGTCTTCCGGTGAACCATGAAAGTAAACCCAGAGTGCTTTGAAGAATAGCACTCCAAGAAGCTCCTGCCAATCAGAGATGGCACAAGGGAGAGAATCAGAGTTAATTCAACTTCTCATTTCATAAACAATTTAACTGAGGATCAAAAGTTAAGCGAATAAGGTTCAGGGTCACAGGGGAAGTAATTGGTCCCATGTTAAAATATAAAATTATCTATATAGCAAGAAAAAAGAAACCACAAAGAAAATGAAGATGAATAGAATAACCATCATAAGATAGCAGCTATCTTTCACTGAGTACCTACTATGTACCTGGCAGGACGCTAAATAATTTTATACATTAATCTCATTTTAAACTCACCCCTCCACATAAAATAGGTATTAAAAATCCATACTTTTAAAAAAATGATGAAACTGAGGTTCAGAGAATTTAAGGAAGTTGTCGAAGGTCACAAAACAAGTATAATAAGTAGCCAGAATTCAAAGCCAGGACTATTTGACCTCAGATCTGGTACCGTTAACCACTTTGTTTAATATTCTCTCTTTCAGCAAATAACTTTGATATTCTGTTTTCCTACAGTGCATTTCACAGTTATGACCAAACTAAATCCTTTCGTTTTTTCCTGTGGCCAAAAGTACAAAGAAAACCTAAACACCTTAAATTCAGGCTTCTGGACTTAGGGGAAAAGGGAAACAGTGAAAAATAGGAGAAATAATGGAAAACATCAACCTTAAATGAGACTTCCAATAACTGGCATCCATTTGAGACTGTGTTGCTTTTTAATAAAGCATAATAAAAGCACAAGGGATGCTGATATTTACTGAATGCCTTCTATGTGCCAGGCACTATCCTGGATGCTCAGAAAACAATGATAAACAGGACAGTGCAAGTCCCTGCTATCATAGAATTTTATGAAGAACATAAGAAGATGAACATCATTGTATTTCTTCCTTTCCAGGAGAATTTTTACTATCAAGTATAAGCTTTTTAGAGGAACCCATTTTCTCACTCCAGTTCAGATACTTATATTAACAATGTAAAACCTAAAAGGCTTTCCTGCTAATGACCACACAGTCAAATAGCCACTGAGAAAGGTGACTATGAGATCATAAAAACTATCCATCTGCCAATACATGACCTGGGCTTATTACTTGTTTTTCCTCTGACTTTTCCAATTCAGTTTGAAATAGCTCAGAGCAAGTCCCCTTGCCAGAATGTTTAGTCTCACAAATCTCACCATTAGATACTTTTTCCTGAGGTTCAGCCTAACTGGCCCTTTGCTTACTTTCATTTCATAAAACTCTTTGCAGTGTCAATACCAGCTGCTCACTTTCTCTGGAAATTTTCCACTTTTCAAATACAGGCATGACTTTAATTAGACAAGGCATAAACTAGGACAGCAGAAACTGATTCTAAGGAATTAGGCCAGAGCACCAACTTTTGAACAAGCAGAAAGTTCAACAATATAAACATGCTTTTGCTGAAATATGGAGAAAAGACATGAGACCATAAGGGACTGGAGAGCTCAAAAGCTAAGTACCGGTCTCTGCTTCTAGCCATGGTCAGACAGTTCCCACAGGACCAAACCTACTATTGATAACAATTATAAACTCTGAACAAAATATTTTTTTAAAAAAAGACCTGAAGGCACAGGAAAGTGAACAAAAGCAAGCTAATTCTGGAAAAAAGGAAGTAGCACTGAATAAGATTTCCATTTTTATGGCTTTTAGCCTGAGTGAGGGCCCCATTCCCTGCCATGAAGAGCAGTTAAAATTTAATAGAAACCAATAGCCCTATCCTCTTGCAGAATCAGAAGACGGGTTCCAGAGAAACCACAGCAACAAAGTGAGGGGGAGAATTCTGCAAAGGAGAACAGCAGAGAAGGGAAGCTCTAAATTCTACGGATAAACTGTTCAAGTCTCTTGCTAATCCCCAAATCAAGTATGTGAAAGACAGACTCCAAGCAGCCCTACTAAGGTTAAAAGAACTGACCTGAAATTTCAGCTAACATCCACCACATGGAAAACAGAAATTGAAGTTGGAGTACAGCCAAGTTAACTGACTTAGAAAACAAACAGATACCAAAAAAAAATCAATATCCTTCAAATGAGTCTAACAGAATCTACTTTCTATAATACATCATTCACAATGCCCAGGATAAAATCTGAAAGTTCTCAACAATGAAGAAGCAAAAACATATTAAAGATACAACATATACAATCAATGGAGATTGACGTGAGTTTATCTAGAGGTTGGAATTAGCAGACAAGTATTTTAAATCAGCTAACATAACTATGATTAAGGATTTAAAGTAAAATATGATAATAAATTAAAAGATATAAAATCTTAGTGGAGAAATAAAAGTTATAAAGAAGAACCAAACGGAAATATTAGAAATAAAAAAATTAAATTAAAAAAAAATCACCGGGGCCAGCCTGGTGATGCAGCGGTTAAGTTTGCACATTCTGCTTCTCGGTGGCCTGGGGTTCACCAGTTTGGATCCCGGGTATGGACATGGCACCACTTGGCAAAAGCCATGCTGTGGTAGGCATCCCACATATAAAACAGAGGAAGATGAGCATGGATGTTAGCTCAGGGCCAGTCTTCCTCAGCAAAATCAGACGATTGGCAGTAGTTAGTTCAGGGCTAATCTTCCTCAACAACAAAAAAAAGTCACTGGACTGAGATGAAAGAAGAGACAATGAACTTGAAGAAAGATCAATACAAATAATCTAATCTGAAGAACAGAGAAACAGATTTAAAAAATGAAAATAGAGCCAGTTCTGATGGCCTAGTGGTTAAAGTTCAGCATGCTCCACTTTAGGGGCCCAGGTTCAGTTCTTGGGCACGGAATCACACCACTCATCTGTCAGTAGCCATGCTACGGCAGCGGCTCATGTAGAAGAGGTAAAAGGACCCACAACTAAAATATACAACTATGTACTGGGGCTTTTGGAGGAAAAAAAATTTAAAAAGATAAAAGAGAGGAAGATTGGTAACAGATGTTAGTTCAGGGATTTAAATCTTTCCCGGTAAAACAAAAGTTTTCTTCTAAAAATGAAAATAGCCTCAAGGATCTTTACTTCAAGTCTTAGAAAGAAAGGAGAAAGAGAAGAGCAGTGGAAAACAAAATTTGAGAAATAATGACCAAGAATTTCCCAATTTTAGTGAAAGACATAAATTAACAGATTTAAGAAACTCAGGAAGCCCTGTGTAAAAGACACTTTAAAAGTCCACTCCACGGCATATCATGGTCAAATTGTTGAAAACCAAAGATAAAGAGAAAATAATAAAAGCAGCCAGGGAAAAATACATTACACACAGGAGAACAATAATTCAAATGAATGCTAACTTCTCATCAGAAACAAGAGAAATGCGAAAACAGGAAATTAACGGATTGAAATTCCTGAAAAAGACAACAGAAAATGTCAATACAGAATTCTTTCTCCAACAAAAAGATCCTTTAAGATTGAAGGCAAAATAAAGGCACTCTCAGATAAAAAAAAAATTGGAGAATTCATTGCCAGCAAACCTACACTACAAGAAATGCTAAGAAGGACTTCTTCAGGCTGAAAGGAAATGATATCAGATAGGAATATGGATCAGCAGGAAGGAATAAGGAGCTAAAGAAATGGGATGTGTCAATCCACAGTATAATGTTAGAATTTTTGCTTTTAGCAGTCATATTTTTTTTAATTAAGAGGAAAAGTTATTCAAGTGGGTAAACTTGCAATATAAAGTAGTGAATATCTTTAAAATTAAGTAACTGAGCTGTTTTATATTACATTTCTATATTTCCATTTCATTTATAAGTACAATAGACTTTACTATACCTAAGTATTTTTGGTGTAATGGTAAGTTTAAAAAAACAACACTACTGGGGGCCAGCCCAGTGGTGTAGTGGTTGGGTTCATGTGCTCCGCTTCGGCAGCCTGAGGTTCGTGGGTTAGGATCCTGGGCGCAGACCTACCGCCACCTGTCAAGCCATGCTGTGGTGGGGTCCCACACAAAATATTGGAAGACTGGCACAGATGTTAGCTCAGGGACAATCTTCCTCAAGCAAAAAGAGGAAGAATGGAAATAGACGTTAGCTCAGGGCCAATCTTCCTTACCAAACAAAAACTACAAAAACTGATTCTCCAAATATCAAGACAGCACTGGAATAGGATTTTGGCAAAAATTTAATCTTTGAATCACCCTAACAAATAATCATACCTATTCCATAGGGTTATAAGGAGCCTCTAAAATAACATGAAAAAAGGTTATCACTTTTCATCAAAAAGTATTTTGGGGGCCGGCCCAGTGGCATAGTGGTTAAGTGCGCACATTCCACTTTGGCAGCCTGGGGTTCACTGGTTTGGATCCCAGGTGTGGACATGGCACTGCTTGGCAAGCCATGCTGTGGTAGGCGTCCCACATGTAAAGTAGAGGACACGGTTGTTGGCTCAGGGCCAGTCTTCCTCAGCAAAAAGAGGAGGATTGGCAGCAGATGTTAGCTCAGGGCTAATCTTCCTCAAAAGAAAAAAAGGATTCTGTCACTGATAACTATTTGAATCTCTACATTCGAGTGGCATCAACAGTAAAGGATCACCTGGTATAATCAAAATTGTATCATAAGCATTGTATCCCAAATTGACAAACAAACCCACTGAAAAACATTTATGTTAATCAAGGATTTGTGAAAATTATTTAAACAAGTACTTTCTCTGGAGGAAATTTTCATAATATCTAACACTTAGCACTTAGACATAAAGATAAAATCACAGCTGGGTTCTCTGAATAACAATGTTAAACAACATACAAAGGAAAGGGGTATCTCTGGAATGTCATCTACCCAGTAGCCACGTCCAGATTGGGGTCCTCTGGCCAATGTGATCAGAATTAATGATAATTTCTTAAAAGACAAGGAGGCTCACCCTGCCAAGACTTCAAACATCCTTTAAAAACTGACCACAGCAGCTCAGTGTGCACTGACTACGTGTGGAGGTGCAATTTGTCCTGCCACTACTCTTTCCTTTTACTGCTGCTCCCTCAGCCAAGGCCCTCCCAGCTTTACACCTGGAGTATCGTGAATGCCACAGAACTTTCATAAATCAATTCCATAAAAATTTAAGCACATTAACTACATACAAAATTAAGAGACAATATATATAGTATAGTAATTAGCCCCATATGCTTTGAAGTCATACCACCTGTGTTCAATCCCAGCTCTGCCACTCACTAGCTATTTGGCTTTGGATACATTATAAACCACTGAGTGTTAGTTTCCTCATCCATAATACTGAGACGGTAACAGGACCTATTTCATAAAATCATCAGGGTTGCATGTAGCTTACTATATGGCACATAGTGGTCATTCTCACTATTAAGCACAGTAAAAGAATGAAATATGACAATTCCAAGGTCTCAGACCTTAGATAGCTATAATAGCTGAACACAATGTAAATGAAAATACAGAAAATCTACAGGAACACCAAGAAAGGCACTAACAGTTTTGAATAAAGGGAGAAGGCAAGTGAAAACTTCTTGAAGGATAAGGCATTCCCATACATCTACAAAAATATGCAATTTCCCCAGGACAGAATACATAAAAGATATTTAGAGAATAACAAGGATCATCCAGAGGTGACCAAAATGTCTGATTCATTCTCTGTTACAAAGAGATTAAAACAGCATTTTTTTTTTTTTTAGTACAAGACTATTTATCCAGAATATCTGAGACCTGATCTGTTCCAGATAAATATTTGGGGAAGTTTAACAAGCAAGCAGCACACTGACTGAGTAAATCTCACTACGCTTTAAAATAAGTAATACCCATACAAAGGGCTAATGTCTCTAAGATATAAAGAACTCTTAAAATTTGAGGGCCAAAAGCCCAAAAAAACAATAGGAAAAACATGAAAAAGGCATGAACAGACAATACACAAAAAAGAAATAAAAATGACTTTAGGGAAAGGTGCCCAAATTCACTCAGAATTAGAGAAACGCAAATTAAAACAACACTGAGATACCATTTCACACCTCTCAGACAGCGGAAAATTAAAAAGTATAACAGCTCATTCTGTTAGTGAGGCTGCGGGGAACCAGACAATTTCACATGCTGCCAGTGGTAATGCAAACCAGTCCAACAATTCTGGAGAGGAATTCGGCAATATTTAAGAAAATAATATATCCACTTATTTTCTAGCAATCACACAGCCAGGAATTTACTCTGAAGATAAACCTACAATACAAAAACACACAGATAATGCATTACAGCATTATTTGAATTGCAAAACACTAGAAACAACTTAAATGCTCATACATAGGACAGTGGTTAAAAAACTGATATATCTACACAATGGAGTATGAAGTACCTGTAAAAGTTAAAGAGGAAAATCTTTATGAATTGACATGGAGTGATTTCCAGGATGTTGTTATGTGAAAAAATCAAAATGCAAAAAGGAAAAAAGGTTTGTTTATTACCCTTCATATAAGAAAAAGCAAAATATAAGAAAATACAATGTTCATTTGTACAAAAGAAATACAGGACACATAAACCAGAAGCTTGGTTACCTAGAGGAGTTGGCTGGGAATGTAATGAAACAAGTATGGAAATGGGAAAAGGGTAGCAGAGATGAGGGAGAAGTGACCCTTCTCTGAATATACATTTTTATATAGCTCTGATTCTTGATCATTGCTCACATACCAAAAAATAAATAATTAACTACTATCAACCAGAATGTGAGATAAACTCAAAATGGAATAGAGACACTGAAAGGGATGGGAAGGAACAGAACTAATTTAAGACATTTTGGAAAAATGATATTTTGCATATATATTGTAAGGATAAAGACAAAAAGAACTATATACAAATACTGTATTATATTTAGAAAATTTGTTTTTCACAGGGATATAAGTTAGCAATTCTGAAACTACTTTACATGTATACTAGGACTGAGTAAATAAGTAAACATATTGTGCATAACGAAAGCCAGACTTCTCACTGTCAGAGAAAGTTACAAATAAGAAAGAGGGGAAGGAGGGGAAGGATAGAATAAACTCTGTGACATGGACTGAACTAATGGCTTTTAACATATATACAGATGGAGAAATACAGATGTGTGCACATACATGTCTAAGTATAAACATATATTGGCTAGCTCTGCTGGTCTGCTGAGAGGACCCAGAAGCAATGGTTCCTACATAGCAATGAGCACAACTAGCACCCAGACATTGATTAAAAAATATAATCTCAGACAAAAGGAACTATGGTTCTTTGGACAAATGGTTGATTCCAGGGCTGACAAGATGAGACTCATATACCTTGTGGTGCCAGAAAACAAGGAAGGGTTCAAAGCAATAGAGCCACATCTAAAAGATACAGAAGTCAAGTTGAAGAAGCTCCCAATGGCCAAATCTAGGACAATTTGAGCATCAAAATAAATAGTAAGTGTAACTTAACCCAGAGAATAAAATAAATGTATTCATGGGAGTACATGATATAAATAAATAATTGAATAAATAAATGGAGGAGAATGAACAGCTTTTCCTTACAGTAGGATTCCAATTAATAAAGTAAAGGAATGATGAAAATAGAAAATCATAATTAGGGATATCACAGTAACAACCGTTGGAGACAAAAATCATTGATGGATGCTAAAATCAGTGGGTAAAACCATGATGAAAAACAGGGTATTTGTATACTCTCAGAACAGCTCCACAAAAGATACTTACTAATAAAAAAGGAAAAAATAGCAAATTAACCGTGGAGAACCCTGGCAGACACCACCTTAACCAAGTATTCAAAGTTCACATCACCACTAATAATGCATATAGATATCATGTACCTCCTCATATGTTGCACTGAGAAGGGAACAACACCATTTCTGTGGTATTTTTGTCAAAAATCCATAAACTCAATCTAACCATGAGAAAACATCAGATAATTCCAAATTGAGGCACATTCTACAAAATAACCAGCCAGTATTCTTCAAAAGAGTCAAAGCCGTGAAAGACAAAGACTGAAGAACTTTCACAGACTGTAAAAGATGAAAGAGACCATTAAATTCAATAGGAGACACTTAATTGTATTCTGGACAAGAGAAAAAACTTTAGTGGGTGTTATGGACTGAATGTTTGTATTCCCCCGAAATTTGTATGTTGAAGCCCTAACCCCTCCTGATGTGGTGTTATTTGGAGGTGGGGCCTTTGGGAGGGACTTTGGTTTAAATGAGTTCAAAAGGGCAGGGCTCCCATGATGGGATCGCTATCCTTGAAAGCAAAAGGAGAGACAAGATAGAGGTGCTCTATCGCCGCCAATGAGGATACAGCAAGAAGGCAGCCGACCACAAGGCAGGAAGCAGGCCTTCACCAAGAAATGAATTTGCTGGTACCTTGATCTTGGACTTCCCACCTTCCAGAACTGTGAGAAATGAATCTATGGTATTTTGTTATGGAAGCCATAGCAGACTAAGACAGTGCGAAAAACGATGAAATTCAAATAAGATCTGTAGGTTACTATGTCAATGTTAATTTCCTGATTTTAATAATTGTACCATGGTTATGTAAAGTGAGAATATTATGGAATGTAGGGTAAAGGGTGATAGGAATTCTCTTTACTATTTTTGCCACTTTTCTCTAAGTCTAAAATTAAAGTGTTAAAAAAGATAGCTGTCAAAAGATATAAATGACCAAGAACCACAACAAATCAGGAAAATGTCACTATAATGCAACATTATGGTTTTAACTACTATGGGCATATCCCGACTAGTGGACTGGTTTGGGATCATTTGTAGCCAAAAATACCACATTCTCTCCAGGAGTGCCACAAATAAAGCAACATCTCTAATCATGACAATGGTATATCTTCTAAAGCAATTCTTTTGTTTGGATGATTCCAGTTTTGAATAAAAATTATTTACTATGTGGTCAATTTTAATAAATGCATGTTATTTACTATACCAGAAAATTCAACAAAGAAAACGGAAGCTCTGTGTCCACCAGTAAACTTACAGCCAATAGAGTACACAGCATAACAATAACAAATATCTGTTTAACAAGGCTTATCTGAGGTCAAAGGAGATCCAAGCCACTACCAATTTTTTAGTCTCCAGATATATTAAAAGTCAAAACAAGATTATAAAAATTGTATTGATATATTTAAATTGATGCTATTCATAGTGTACTTCAAGAGGTATGACTTGTAATAGGATACAATTTTAAACTAGTATAAAAAATATCTTCTATCACCATGTGTATAAACTCATTTACAGATAACATCACAACTATATGCTAGAAGTCCATCAGAAAGCAGGGCATTAACCCAGTGGCCTCCTGAGACAGGCCTGGTAGTACACCACACACATCAATCTTAGTGCCCACACCATAAACTCTGTGAGTTAGCATTATTAGCCTATTCGAACTGTTTTTCCAGCATAATAATAAATGCTTTCCTAAAATCCATATAATTAGAAATAGATTCAATACTCAAGCCAAGAACTTCAGTTCTTTCCACTATGCCTCATTTCCCCTCAATAAACGGCCATCTCCAAAACATCTGGATTTGCTGGAATTTCAAAATTCAGCTAAGACATGATCACTGCCCTCAAGTTCACTATATAATTGAAGAGACACACAAGTAAATAATTAACAATAACAAATACTTACAAAGTACCTATTATAAGAAAGAACTGTTCTAGAAAACGTATACACACACATGCACACACCCACCATACGCTAATTCATTAAATCCTTATAATCACCCTGAGTCAGGTATTAGCATTATTTCCAAATTATGAAAAAGAAACAGAGGATAAACAATTGAATAAGCTGCCCACAGTCTCACACCTAGTAAGCTGCAGGGCTGAGATTCAGATCAGGTAGTCAGGCTAAGTGTTCATCACTACTAGGCAGTGGGACAACAACACGTCCAGAATGGGCTACAGATGTGCAGTAGGATTCTCAGGGCTATAAACTGTTACAGTAGGGATATTTTAAATTATAAAAGTATAGTCATTCAAAAATGTATAATAGTTTTAACGTCATTTGAACAATATTTCTCCCTCTGTAAATTCCTAAATTCAATAATTTTTTGAGGAGGTACACACAGCTATACTACATTGCACCTCTTCCAAACTTAACCATTGAGATATCCTACACAGTCTAATTATTATACTACTTGTGATTTATTTACCAAGAGTGAAGATTTCTATTCTGCATTCATGCAAAAAAAAACCCCGTGGCCAAGTGGCTAAGTTTCCGCACTCCGCTTCAGCAGCCCAGGGTTCACTGTTTCAGATCCTGGGCGCAGACAGGGCACCACTCATCAGGCCATGCTGAGGAAGCACCTCACATAGCACAACCAGAGGCACTCACAAGTAGGATATACAACTACGTCCCGGGGGGCTTTGGGGAAAAGAAGAAGAAGAAAAAAAAAAAGATTGGCAACAGATGTCAGCTCAGGGCCAATCTTCCAAAAAAAAAAAAAAAAAACTGAGCCTTAATATCGACTTAATTAACAATTAGTTTGTATGTGCCATCATCATCATCACCATCTGATTTCTGATGTTCCTAAAATATTTTACATTCTATTGATTTTCTCAATTGGTTATTTACTTATAACTTCATGATCATACTAGTAAATGAAAATCTGATTCTTGACTGAATTTCATAATAAATGGTTTGCTTTCAGAAATAAAAAAGTGTCTATTTAGGAAAAGAAATAGCTGAACATAATTAAATTGATGAAGAAGACTGTAGGTCTTTATATAACTTCAAAGAATTAATTTGTCAGAGTATCACTAATTTTAACATTTTTTCTGTGCAATAATCTGAAACAGGATTAAGAATGGAGGTGCCTAAAAATATTTTGAAAATTAAAAATTCTGAAATGAGAATTTCAAAGGCCTAGAATCACCTTGAGTACTTTATCCTCAAAAGATTAATTTTAAATGATAACTTAATGACTATATGGCTTACTTTTAATTAAAACTGAAGAGTTATGAGAATCAAAAGAAAAGCCAAATTCAAAACAAGTCACTAAATAATGAAGATTATCACAACTTTTGACTCAACTGTCCTGATAATTTTCTTGCTGAACCTTAATGTCTTAAGTGCAAGGATGAAGGAATGATATCCAGAAGACTGACTATGCCATCTTACCCAGGGAAGAAAAATCATCTCAAATTTTAAAAGTTTCTGCAAGGGCAAAATAAGCAACAAATCTAAGAGATAGATTACCACAACATGCAATCTAACTTAAGAAGCCAAAGACAAGATACTGTAATTGAAACACAAAGCTGAAATGCCACACATAATTGTAAAATCCTTTATTTTACTACCCTTGGTAGAAACAATGGGTATCAGGTAAGGGACTCAGAAGTGTTTTACCTCAATAGTGGTGTAAAATTAGACCTAAAATAAGTGTTCTGATCCTCTTCAACATAGCTTTAGAAGCAAGACCCTAAGGATGACATTGTTTGCAAGTAACTTACCTGTGTCCCAAAACAAAGCACAGGTTTATAGAAATACAAAAATAAACAACACCAAACCAGAAGATTTACAATGCTTGGCATCCAATCAAAGATTAACAGGCATGCAACAAAAAAGAAAAATATATAATGAGCAGAAAAATCTATCAAAACCTACCCCAAAATAATACAGATTACAGAATTTGTAGGCAACGTCATTAAAAGTTACTATAATCCTATTCCTTACATTCAAGAATGTAAAAGAAAGACTGAACATGGTAAGAAGAGTTAATGGAAGATACTAAAAAGATGCAAATCAAACTTGCATGAAAACCACAATGTCTGAGATGAAAAATAAACTGAATGAATTAGCAGCAGTGCAGGGTGAGAATGGATAAGTCTCTTCCCACAAATTCCATGACTGCAACACCAAGTTGGGAGCAGAAGAAACAACTGGTGAATATGAAGACAGAGCAATGGAAACTATTCAAAATTATAAACAGGAAGAAAAACAGAAAAGAAAGAAAAGAGGATCAGTGAGCTTTGGGATAAATTCAAGCAACATAATATACACGTAATTGGAGTCTCCAAACAAGGAGGAAGGGAAACAGAAAAACTATTCAAATAATGACCAAAATTTCGCCAAAATTAACTAAAGATATGAACTAACAGATCAAAGAAGCTCATAAAGAAAGAAAACTACACCAAAGCACATCATAATCAAATTGCTTATAGGAAATGATAAAGAGAAAAATCTTAGAAGCGTCTGGAGAAAAAAGGCACATTGCTTAGATAGAAACAATAAGAATGGCAGTTGACTAGCCAGAAGACAGTAGAGTAACATTTTTAAAGTACCGAAAGGAAAAATCATCAACTTAGAATTTTATACCCAGTGAAAATATCTTTTAAAAAGAAAGGTGAAACACAGACTGCTGCACATACACAAAACCTGACAGAATTCATCACAATGAATTCTGAATGCATGAAAAAACACATTAAATAAAGTCCTACTGACAAATGGTAAATACTATTACATGGAAATCTAGATCTATGTAAAAGAATGAATTGCTCTGCAAGAGGTAACTTTCTGAGTAAATATAAAAGACTTTTAAAAAATATATAAATCACTTTAAAAGATAACTCAGAATTCTGATTCTAGACAAGATGGCAATAGTTCATTACATCCTATTATTTTCACTTTACAACCAAAATCCTTGAAAAGATACTTAAAGCAATGATGAAAAGATTCTCTAAGGTGAAGAAAAGAAAGCAGATTTACTAGGGACCTTGGAACTTGAGGAATGACTTGGCAAAGAGTTCCCTGATTGGTTTTGTTTTGTTTTGTTGTCTTTTATATTTGCAGACTGGACATTAGAGAACACAAAACACTATTGGGTGCAAATAAACAAACAAAAAGTAAAGCCACCTCTATCCGGCCAAAAGAAGTAGAAAAGGGTAGCCATGAAAGACAAAAGCCTTTTGCCTAGAACCCTTCCCTGCCATCTCAGTCCACAGAAAGAACTCAGAAGAAGCTACACTCATCCCCACCTTGATCCCCATCTAGTATCACAGAGAGGAGACTCTAGGTAGATCTTGGTCCACCATCCTCACCCTGAACTAACGAGGTGAAGTCTTTTCCTCTCCCAACTTGGTGCTGCAGCCATGGAATTTGTGGGAAGAGACTTATCATCCATTCTCACCCTGCACCAATCAGGTGGCACTCTTCTCCCCACTACCAAAGACATACACCATGACCAAGCAGGGTGTATTGCAGAAATGTAAGGCAAAAGCTCAAATTTTGTAATCCACCATATTAACACTCTGAAGAAGAAAACTCATATGACCACATCAATTGATGTAGAAAAAGCATTTAAGACAATTCAATACCTATCCATAATAAAACCAATCAGCAAACTAGGAACAGAAGGGAACTTCTGTAACCTGATAAAGAGTATATACAAAATAAGCTACAGATAACATCATACTAACTGGTAAAAGACGGAAAGTTTTCCCCCTAAAATGGGAAATAAGGCAAGGATTTCTGTTCTTACCACTACAGTTCAACACAGTAGTTTCATGTCCTAGCCAGTGAAATAAGGCAAGTAGAGGATGTAAAAGGCATAAAAACTGGAAAGGAAGAATAAAATTGCACCTATTTGCAGATAACATTATTGTCTACATAAAGGATCCCAAGGAATCTACCAAAACAAAATAAAATAAAATAAACAACCTAGAACAAATAAGGGAATTTAGTAAGGCTGGAGAATATAAAATCAACACAAAAAAATAAACTGTATTTTTAAATACTAATAATGAACAATTGGAAACTCAAATTTATAATAGCTCCAAGAAGACTGAAATAACTAGAAATAAATCTAACAAAATGTACAGGATCTGTATGCTAAAAACTACCAAATGGTGATGAAAGATACTAAAGAAAACCTAAAAATGTAGACATACTGTGTCCATAGGCAGAAAACTCACTTGAGTTTTTTGTAAATAGAGTAAAGGTGATTTTAAAATGTATTTCCAAAGGCAAAGTAACTAAATTACCCAGAACAACATTAAAAAAAAGAGTAAAGTTGGAGGAATTACATAACCCAATTTTAAGGATTACAATGTAGCTATAGTAATTAAGACAGTGTGGTGCTGGTGGAGGGATGGACACATAGATTCATGAAACAGAACACAGAGTCCAGAAGTAAATCCACACAAGTACAGCAATGATTTTTAATAAAGACGCAAAAGCAATTCAATGTATTGTTAAGATGTCAATTCTGTAGATTCAATGCATTCCCAATCAAGATTTCAGCAGACTTATTTGTAGAAATTGATTCTAAATCTCATAAGAAAATTTGAAGTATATAGAATATTCCAAACAATTTTGAAAAAAGACAAGGTTGAAAGACTTATACTACCTGAATTCAAGATTTACCATAAACCTAAGTAATCAAGACAGTTTAGGGTTGGCACAGAGATAAATAAACAGATGAGTGGAGTAGAACAGAGTCCAGGTATATACCTATACATATACGGACAAGTGATTTTTGACAAAGTGAAGAAAATTCAGTGGAGAATTCAACAAATGGTGCTAGAACAACTGAATACTCATATGCAAAAAAATGAACCTCAATCTCTACCTCACACCATATATACAAAAATTAACTTAAAATATATCACTGACTCTAAATGTAAAAACTATAACTATAAAACTCATACATGAGAACTTAGGAGAAAGTCTCTGACCTTAGGTTAGGCAAAAATTTATTAGATATGACAACAAAAGCATGATCCATAAAAGAAAAAAATCTGACTTCCTCAAAATTAAGAATTTCTCCACTTCTACCACAAACAGGAATAAAGTATTCCAAAATCAGATATCTTTTAAGGAACTAGTATGCAGAATACATAAAGAACTCTTCAAAACACAATAAGAAAACAAGCAACTCAACAAAAAAAAAAAATGCTAAAAAAATATGTAGTCCAAACAAACATGTCACTAATGAAAATATACTGATGGCAAATAACATAACCAGACATTAGAGAAATGCAAATTTAAAATACACTAAGATGCTATCACACACCCACATTAGAATGTCTAAAATAAAAAATATGACCATAATAAGTGTTGGTGAAGATGTGGAGGGACTGAAATTCTCAAATATCACTGATGGGAAAGTAAAATAGCACAGCCACTATGGAAAACTGTTTATTAGCTTCTCAAAAAATTAAACATTCACCCACTTTTTAACCCAACTATTCTTCTCCTCATCGAGAAAAAGAAAACATACTTCCATACAAACATTTGTATACAGATATTCATGATAGCTTTATGTCTTATAGTCCAAAACTAGAAAGAAACCACATGTCCATCAACAGGTGAAAGCATAAATAAATTGGGATATATCCATAAAATGAAATACTACTTAGCAGTAAGAAAGAAATTAATGAATCACACAACATCCTGGAGAAATCTCAAAATAATTATGCTGAGTGAAAGAGGCCAGACCAAAAGAAAATGTACCTACCATAGAATTATATTTATATAAAATTCTAGAAAATGTAAAATAATCTAGTGACACAAAGCTGATCAGTGGTTCTCTGGAGACTGAGTGGGGAGACAGGGAGAGGTGGGAGGGGAGGATTACAAAGGCATACAAAACAATTGAGCGGGGGAGTGAGGATTTGTTCAATATTTTGATTGTGGTGACAGTTTCATGGGTATGGACACATTTTAAAATTTATCAGACTGTACACTTTCTATATGCACATTATATCTCAATAAAGCTGTTAAAAAAAAAAACATACCCACAAAAAGATTTATACATGAATGTATACAGCTGCTTTATTCACAGTAGCCCACAACTGGAAACCACCCACAAATCCATCCAAAAGCAAAGTGGTTATAACCATACAAGGGAATACTACGCAGCAATCAAAAGGAATGAACTGCTGATACACACCACATGATAATGAATCTCAAAAACATTATACTATGCAAATAAAGTTACATGCAAGAGCACATACTGTATGGTTCAATTTATGTGAAATTCTGGAACAAGTAAAGCTAGATTATGATCTACAGTGACAGAAAGTAGCTTGGTGGTTGCCTGGGGCCTGGAGGGTGAGCAGGATTGGGAAGAAAAGAGGCTAATTGAGGACAGCCTGCAAAGAGGCATGAAGGAACTGTCTGGAGTGATGAAAACTGTACATTTAACAAAGGTGCATTTTATTATATGTACATTATACCTAAACAATAACAAGTTTTTTAAAAACTGATTTAGGATTCACAAGCCAGAGGCCTGGATTCTGCCCTACCTAACCTACTAGCTCTGCTTTCCCCAGGAACTTGCTTCTGCTTGTAGCATACGTTTCCTCACATACAAACAGCAACAGTGCCAAGTCCACATGAGGAAACGAGAGTACATGTTAAAGGAGAGAACTGAAAAGTGATAAGCAAATATTAATATTATGAACCCTCACAAGTCCTTTTAGGGCATAGATTTTACATGCTATTTTCTACTTATGTTTTTATTGTAAGTTGGTTCCTTCTGGAACAATCCTGGTGTAACTGAGAAAATTAAAATATAATGATTTTGAAACATTTCTCATAAAAGAAGAAAACATCTTAAAGCAAAGCAATACAAAGCAAGAAAAAGAAAATGAGTTCTCAAAGACAAAAAAGTATAACTAAAAATTAATAATTTTTTAAAAATGATAATTCCAATGTCTCTTCTATGGCTTAACTAGAAAAAACATACTTTGAGCAGGATTTCTGCACCACTTACATTACTGATTTAGTTCCCACATTCCAAAAAGGACAGGAAATTATAAAGTGTTTCAAATAAAAATGGCAGATGTATACAAACATTTTTATCACGGAAATGAAGAATACTACGATTTCGTTTTCAGGGATCCAAACAACACATTTCAACCCATACTCCCACAAACCTGAAAGTCATTATTATTTCTGACAAAGTCTTTGGCAGAGTACCATAATAAATGCTCCAATTCCGATATTTCATCTGGAAATACCCATTTGAATTCAAAGTCCTCCAAACCACAGGGACACATGGCAATAATATAGGATTCTGGATTGCTGTTTTTAAAAACAATTTTGGCTGCTTTCGGCTAACTTACTTTACCTCATTTTTATATATCTGAAAAATGTAAGTTAAATAAATGTAGGGAGGCTGTTTGAACTTAGAATGCATTTTCCATTTTAAAAAAATAGTTGCAACATATAGTAAGATACAAACTAGTCTGCATCTTATTATATGTTGTAACATTTTTTAAACTAAAATATGATTGAAACAATTATTTGTAATGAAAATACTAGAGAAATAGTCCTGTAACAATAAAAGTAACTCTTCTGAATGATGCTTCAATTTCTCCTAAATGTTAACATACAGCTATTGCTGCTTGTCCCTCAACATCCACCCTCCCCTTTTTATACAGTAATGGAAATCTGGGCAGAGGACACAGCTGAAGATCACAGCTCACAGATTCCCTTGCAGCTAGGTGAAGCTGTGTGACTTACTTCTGGACAATGGGATGTGAGCAAAAGTAACGCATGCAATTTCAGGGTGATGGCCTTAAAGAAAACGCACATGCTCTTTATTTTCTCTTTAACTCAGTCCTGTTGCCTGAAAGGTGAACATAACAGTGAAGCGAGAGCAGCCATCTTGGACAAGGTGATAAAAATCACCTGTTAAAAATGGCAAAACAGCACTGATTATACAAGCCTGGGCCTCCAACATCATAAAGCCATCATATCAACCCGAGACTGCCTATTTGGATTTTTACATCAGAGAAAAACAAACCTCCATGTTATTCAAGTCATCAAATTTTCAGCCTAAACTGTATCCCAAGCCAATATCCAGTGGTGGGTGCAGGGGAGATGAAGGGAAAGGAAATACAAATAGACTTTACTATGATTCTAATAGAGGCCTACAGCCAATTCTTGTGTGTGTGTGTGTGTGTGTGTGTGTGTGTACGTATCATGTTTAATTTTCCTTCAAGCTTCATGGTTTTCTTTCATTAAGACTATTTTTAGAAATATAAAACTACAGTATGTTAGATGATGTGGAATGAATCCAAGAAATCACTTTAAAACTTTACAGATAAAAAAACAGAGGTAGGAGCAAGCTAAATGATAAGTCTAAGGTTATTCTTATCAAAAATAATTAGGTCTTCTTTTGTGGCTCATAAATGAAATTTTTTTCTGAAGAAAGAGAGCAAGTTATGAAAGCAAAAAAGGAAGAGGAAGACATTATTAATTAAGATGTACTATTTGCAAGACAAAGTATATATTGCAAGTCAGTACGACTTTGAAAGGCAGAGGGAAAACAGTAACACAAAGTACAGAATAATCTCCTGAGTGGGCGATAGTACTTAGAGTGAAGAGACAATGAGTTCTAAACACTTGCACTAGAGTATGCTTTCATCCAGAACAATCTACTGCCAACTGAAGAGCACTGGTGATGAGGCAGGAGGGGTGCCAGAGGCATGTACTGTACGGAGAAAAAGAGTTAGTGTCTAGCTGACCATTCAGCATGCATTTCAATGGGAATTAAGTTAAAATAAAACCATCTATTTATTTATAAATAAAAGCCAATTATAGCATAAATAAAATTTTGGGTGTTAGGAGCTCAAAAGCAATCTCATGAAAATTATGGAACCACTGCCTCCAAAAAAATGTATATAAACATCAACATACACACTATATATTTTAACTACTCCATTGCTTTGGAAATTGACAATTCTTCCACTCTGACAAAACACAAGATAATATTTCCAAAACATCCAGTCTTTTTGAATACAAAAATTAGTAGTTACTTCCTTTAAAAAAAAATAGGCAAAAAAAAATTTAATACAAATAGAAATTTCAGATGTCTTGTATGACTTGAATGTCCAAGATGTTCAAATTATGCAGTGATCTCCAACACAGAATTAGACACATAAAACTTCTTGAATCGATGGTAACAAATGCCTAAAAACCCTGACTCTCAGAGGCACAAATCTGGTAGCAAAAGTACTTAGAACACATGGAATATGCTTGGCCATGGGAGAGTAACCTTATGTCAACAAACAACAGAATTCACTACAACTTTTGGAGTTGAATCCATGTTCATTCTTTTCTTTTCTTCTAAGTGTAGGAGGTCATTTTTGGCAACAATTAGATATCTGTGTCATCAAGAAAAGGATTACAAAGCCCTTTTAAATTTTTAGGTCATCCAAAGTACAATTAGCCTTAAAAAGTATTCTGCCATCTTTCCAATTGTGTACATACTGTTGCCAGCAGATGAATTTACAAGATATTGTCACTCTAAAATTCAACTTGCAGAAGGACATCCTGAAGCACTGGAAGTTTCCCACGGCAATTTGGCCCAATGAACTTGTGATTTTTATCCGCATCCATAAGGATGACGGCAGCAACCCAAACTGAAAGCTTTACTTCATTCAAAGATCTCAAAATATCTCTCAAGTAAGCCAAGTCATGAATAAACTCCTCCTTATCAAACTGTTCTGAGAGTAGCCTTTCTCAAAAGCAAATTAATAAACGAATAAATAAGGAGGCAGCTATCTAAACTGCAGTGTAGTGCTTTAGGACATATCCTTTAGGGAACCAACACTCTCCTACGTTACTGGGAATCTCTTATTCTGTTTCCATTTCTTGAGAAAACCTGTTGAAAAGGTAGTGGATCAAGGCTCTCACTCTGATAAAGTTGACTAATTTCAGAGTGGTAAGCAAGATATCTTTCAGGATTATTGTCACAGTTTTTGATGCGGGTATATGCCAAGCCAGTTGTGAAAGACATAAATCATGAGGACTTAAAGTTCTCTCTTCACAAAAGCACTAAATCAGATGTATTGCCAAGCGTAGCAAGTACCCTATCCAGGCCGATTGTACCAAATCTCCCTTTCACCATGTCAAAGATACCAAAAGCCTTTCAGCGATTCCAAGGGTACCTCACAAACTTGGAATTTGTTATCCACCAGTGTACACAAAACAGATAATAACCAGAAACTGGCTGCACGAAATTAACGTTAGTCGTTACATGCAAATGCTCGTTAAAAGGTAAGTGGCATTACTCCTAATTTGACAATGATCTGCTTCAAAATATCAGAAGAAACAGTTGGCAGTTCTGTAGTATTTAACATCATTTGATCGTGCTTGGGCCATAGGAAGGAACACTGCAATAAATAACAAAATTTTAGCAGCCAGTTCAAACCTTACTTAACCCATTTTAAATTATCATTTTAAGGACCTCAGCATATTGAAACACACAAATTGGCAGCTAAGCAGAAAAAGTGTGTATCTTCTAAATACAAATAATTATTGAAACCAGTCTCTCTGTATTATTCTCTATAGGATAACATATATTTGAAAAGAATGATTCCATCTGTTGCTTCAAATGTTTCTCTAATTGGTGAAATCTCTTTAATCATTCTGAATTAATTTTTTTAAAGAATTTTTTAACTCAATTTAGTTCCGCACAAATTGTCAATACTGTCTCTAAACTTAATGTAGTAAAGCTTTCCCTTCCTTTCTTCTACTATAGATCTCATATCTGATTGATAAACCACTAGCAAAAAGCAAGTAATTCAATCTCTAATTATCCCATAAGCTTGGGTAAAATATACAAACAGTAAGTATGATACTTTCAATAAACAAACGACCCACCTTGAGCTGAACTGGTGTAGGACAATTAGCAGATATCCTTGTCTGTAAAGCATGCAAGTTTTGGAAAGCTCGGGTTCAAAGTTATTTCTCCCTATTTTAATACTTCTAAGTTTGATAATATAAATAAAATACCTTAACTCCTAACTGTATGTCTTACTACACTTAACTATATCATTTTGTAATTTCAAATACATTCTAATAAAGTAGAAAATAAGTCGTAATTATTAAATATTCAAAGGTAAACATATTTTTTTTTTGTTAAAATCAGTATTTCCCCAATCTTACTCATTAAACCTTGTCTCAATGGTCTAAAACCGCTGACCCCACTTTTCAGAACTGCTCACTCACGTAATTATCTCTAGGACACTTATTTTTAAAGCATTAAAAACTAAATACATTTTCCAATAATTATTTTTCACAATTCATTAATATAAAACATTTAATGACTGTAACTTCCAAGCATTTTTCCAATCTGGAAACCAGGTACTTTTCAAACTTTTATTTCTGAGGGATTGGGGTAATAATATGCTAGTTACTTAAATAATTCCTCAATAAGTGCTCTGACATTTTATTACTTATAACATTATGGAAAGTTTTACTTACTGAAACATCTTTCAGGTTTTTCTCAAAGGAGAAATGACAAGACTCTTTAGAAAAATTAAACTTGTATGCGTCAGTTGGTCCTGCTCCTGACACCAATGCTTTTCTCAGTTCATCAACATATTTCTCTTTTTCCATTGCCATGTCATCAGCTTCTTGGGAAATCTCTGATTCACAAACTATGGGAAACATTAATGAAAAGTTTTGAAATAAAAAATAAATTTCTAAACATGAGAACATTTGTTTACCTGTTGCCACTAATTTATCACTTACGTAACAGAATTTTGAACAAAAAGTAAAGTCAATACCCACACCACACATTTTTTAATTCAATTATACCTTCTAACAAAACTAGCAACTTTTGATTTAGTCTCAAATCTCATCTGAAAAGCATTAGACTCCTTGCATTCTTTGTCTGTCCTCAGACAAAATATATGCATTGTAATTACCACAGAAACTACCATCTTGTGTACCTGCTCCTAGGTCATAGCCAGATAAATTATTTCCTACAATGATTAATAAGCTCAGTATTTTACAACATCTTTCTTCCTTGCCTCAATTATTAAAGAGATTAAAGAGTATATAGTCTATTTCTCACTTACATGGGCAGAGTCAAATTAAACTAAAAATGGAGTTCATTCTTCTCATCTCATTATGTGCTGAAAATAAGAAAAGTGGATGAAGGGAGATGAGGAAGGAAAGGGCAGGACATTAATATTTATTGAGTCTCCTCTACGGCATACATTATACTACAGATCTGGCTTCCAATTCTCTCATCTAGGTAAATTTAAAGCTGATATTTTACTCATTATTGAGATTTTTACTTCAATAATTATATTTTCAATTCTTGATATTCTCTGTTTTTTTTTCATACTATCCTGTTCTTGCCACACCCTTCTTTTAAACATTTGAAAGCTTAAACATGTTTAAGATCTCTTTCAGATTAGACTGTACGTGTGGTTCCCGGGGTATTAATTCCATTTCTTCTAGCTGCTGACACATTCTCGTCTGCTTTTTTTTCTTTCATGCTTTGTAATGTTTGAACGAGTATCAAGCTCTAGCTCGAATATCAAGAGCTCTGGGCAGTAGGGGTGGTCTTAAATGAAGGTTGCTGGTTTGCCTTTCTAGGAGTCCCAACAGGTTTCACCAGTTCTGGACCAATTTTGAAAGTTAATTTCTTAACTTGGTTTTTACACTTGAGTGAAAGAGTTCAAATTTAAATCCCACACCCCACACCCATACAAAACACAGATTCGGGGTTCTGATTTTTGTTAGGACTTTATTCACTCATAGCCCTTGATGAGTAGTCTGGTTCTATGCTGCATCTCCAAGCCAGAGGGTTTACAGGTTCCTTTCTTTATACCAAGAGCTCAGTTCCAATTCCTTAAAAGGCGTGCAGCTTCAAGATCCCACCCCACTCAGGTATTACAATCACAGTCATTTAGACACATATGTAGTTCAGACATTCCATGAACCTTATAGTTAAGCTTTAGTTCTCATTAACCACTTTGGTTTTCAGACAGCTCTTCATACATGGCACCTGGGAATTTCCCTTTCTTACACTCAAAAGCTGCAGTGTGTCTGTTTGCCTTTAAAATTACAAGATTTAAATCTAACATTTGTTTGAAATGTGTGTGTGGCTGGGTGGTTTCCTGCGTCAACTCAGGCTACTGCAACGATGAAAGATCCATATGGTTCAATACTTTTCTATTTAAAGGTTACGTTTATCTCTTTTACCCCTTATAACACTGAAGGATGGACATTTTCATTTTACAAATGATACAACTGAAACTCAGAGAGATCAAGTAATGATCTAGGGTCATGCAGTAGGTAAGTCATAAAGCTGGGATTCATAATTATGTCTCTCTTGTTGTTTCATTTTGAGGTGGGGCAGAGATACGGGACGTTGGATAAATTATTTCCTTCCATGATATTAAACAATACATTAGTATGAAATATTATAGAAAACAATGAAATCTTGATTTTAAAATGTAAACACAGCTTTTCATAACTTTGGTCTGTGTGCTGTGAAATGTCTGGAAGCTCCAAGATAGGCAACGAGAAAGAGAGTCTTGGAATGTATCCATATATTTTTCATGACCAATTTTTTATAATAAGTTCTGATACTGAAACATGAGCCTCAACACAGCCTTTGAGAAAAGGTAAGAATAAAAATATCTTAGGGGACAGCCCGGTGGCGCAGCAGTTAAGTGTGATTGTTCCGCTTCTCGGCGGCCCGGAGTTCGCCAGTTGGGATCCCGGGTGCGCACATGGCACCACTTCGCAAAAGCCATGCTGTGGTAGGCGTCCCTCATATAAAGTAGAGGAAGATGGGCAAGGATGCTAGCTCAGGGCCAGTCTTCCTCAGCAAAAAGAGGAGGATTGGCAGTAGTTAGCACAGGGCTAATCTTCCTCAAAAAAAAAGAAAAAAACCTTATATTCCGATGTGATTTTACAGCTTCTAAAATACTCTCACATATTTTTTCTCTCTGAGGCAGATGAACAGTATTTAAGATGATCACCCCCATCAACTCTATTGACCTTTCAAATACCCTATTACTTCTTCTGAAAAAACATAAAAATAAGAAGACAAATGCTTCTTACTTAAGGAATTATTTCATATTTTGTGTTTGGATAGTTGTGAAGTTTTAAATGCCTAGGGAGAGAAATAATTCACAGAGAAATAGGAAATAAATCTGTAGAACTGTAGAAAAACATCAGAAAACATAAAAGAAAAATAAAGTATATCTATTGATAAAACATCTAGTAAAAAGCATTCTAAATTACATTAGAATGAAAAGATACTATCTGAAAATATTTAATAGAATTTATTGATTCAATTCATTTATTCAAAAAATGCTTAATAAGCAACTACTATGTGCCAGGCACTATTCTAGGATACAAGAGTCAAACTGACAGACAAAAATGTCAGTTTTATGGAGCCTAACTTCAAGAGCTGACATCTTAAATCTCCTTGGCAGTATCCTTTTAGATATCATCTTAGATCTCCTCTGATGTTACTCCATCTGTGAATGCTGTGCCGATTATTGTTACAGAATCTTTCATTTTTGAGAGAAAAAAACCTATGAAAAGAAATTATTTCTCTATTTACACTTCCCTTTTAAAAACTATGTTTAAAAAAAAGGTACCAGTTTAAGAAAAAAAATTTACTTGAACATTTCCTATTATAGCAAACACGAAATTTTGACTGCCTATTTGGAACTTCAATCCTGGAACAAAAAACTTGGTCACCAGTTTTGAATTTTGTGCTAAGAACATCTGGAAGAAGGACAGCTGTTAGCATTCAATGCTCCAAAAACGTCACTGACCAGGAATAAAAGCCATGGAAACAATAAAATTCAGCAAGGATACAGCTGAACCACATAATACGGCATAAAAAGTGAGCAGATCAACATGGCCGAAAACAAGGAATTGTTCTCAGACAGGTAGGAGACAAGAAAGCATGACTTTAACACTCTTTGAGCATAGGTGAAGATATTAAGTAAGGAAAGAAGATAATTTCCTTTGGTTCCTTATGTATAACAAACCCAAAGACTGTGCATATCCTAAGTTTGTGTCAGAGCTTAGAAGACACACAGCCTTATCATCCCATTAGCGATCTTGATGGTATTACATCATGGACCCATCTTACTACTTAATTTATTAAAAACTCTTTCTCCAGGGTGAAGTGGTGCACCTATAACATGATTGACAAATAATAATGTACAACTGAAATTTCACAAGGTTCTAAACTATCATAACCTCAATAAAAAATGAAATAGAAAAGAAAAATCCTTTTTCCACTGAGCTCTGTCACATAATCTCCATATATGTCACCAAATATCAATGTTTAGGACAAATATCAGTGGATATAATTATTTGTCAATAAATGCATTACTAAAATTGAATTTACTCTTCAATGAACTTTACTCCAGTGACGGGTGATATAAGTTTCTTACTGCCGACTGCAATTCTTATGAAAGTCACGTAATAGTCATCGATCATTAACCCACTTTGTGACTTAACCCTGTGATACAACCCTCTATAATGTTGAAGTGATGATAGACCACATGATAATTAGACTCCAAAACATTCATTAGATAAAAGATTGCTAATGGAAAAGAAATCAGCGAGTTTAGTGTGTGGGAGATTAAAAGGAACGCCACATCCTTTTAATTTTACTCAAATGAAAAGAGAAAAAAAAATTATCCAAATTGAAGGTTGGAGCAATCAAAAGTTGTACAGAAAACAGGATGAGGTATAGGAAGGAAATCCATTTTCATGTTTCAATTATTTAATTGTTTCAATGTTCTTAATCATGTTATTTATCTGTAAAGTGCCAAACCAAATTATATTTATATAATAAAACTTAACTAAACATGGAAACAATGTTATATTATTTTCTTTCATATTTTGTCCCTGTATTTACACAAGAAAATAGAAATGAACAATGAAAGGTATAAAACATTGGTGAGATTTAAAATTTCATTTGATATCTTTGAAAATAGAATGACCATATACAGTGCACTGTAAAATTTTATGTTTGAAAGCTTCTTCAGTACAGGAAGCCAAAATGTTAATAACCCATGAAAGGATGCAGAAGTTTGATACCACATTTTTGTCACACTAAATTTCATGAGCTGAAAAACAAACAGTAACACATACCACATTTATGATCAATGCCAACTTAATAAATAAATATGAAACTGGAGCTTTCATTAAAAATATGCTAATTCTAAAATGAATGATACATTTTCTCTTTTTCCTAGCCAATTTTACATATTTGAGGCATCCTTTCACTTTTTCTTTCAAAGAATATCCATTGAGCACATGAGTCCTAGGTACTAGTCTAGATACTTATACAGAGTGGTTGACAAACAGGTGTGTTCCTTGCTCTCAACGGCTCTAGTCTAGTGAAACAATATTCATATTAGTAATATTAAGAACAACAGCCAGCGCATTTTGAATGATAGAAACAACATGTCCCACAAATGTAAAGTTAACTTAAATGTCTGGGTAAATTAAGACTTATGAGTTAATCAGAGTACTCTTTTTTTCCCCAAAACTTAATGATAAAAAAAATTCAAACAACATATTATTATTGTTCTTTGCTTTGGAGAACAAGGTTTACTGACTAGATCAGAATTTACTCTTTTCCTTTGATAATTAAGGCTCTCAAAGCATCTCAAGGTCATCTGTCTGACCACAAGTTCTCATTATACTTAGAATAAGCCATTTTTCAATTAGAAACATCTAAGTTATAAACACAGTACTCCTGCCACACAAGCAATCACTTCACCTAGGACCTGCTTCCCGGGCTGTGCTATTGGAGCTGCTCCTCTCTCCCAGACAACCAGCATTATCCTACAGCCGTGGGCTTCAGCCCTAGCACCCATCTTCACCCCCAAACAGAGCTGTTATCACCTGGGCGCACCTTCACCAGGTACATAGAGCTAATGTGACAAATCTTCCTCCACTCCTGCACTGCAATAACCAACCAACAACTGATTTCTCTTACATGGAAATTTACAGCTTAAATAAATACCATAACAGGCACTGCAAAGATTACCCTTGAAATTTATTTTATAAGACATATTAACATTCCTTGCTCTTTGTTACAAAAGATAAATCAAAAAAAAAAAAACCTGCAAGCACAAATTCAGTTTGACTGGTTGTGTAACAGAATTTGTAACATTCAAGAGAGAAACAAAACTTTACAATGTATCATAATTTTAAACAGTGATATAATGATAGTAACAAATTTTAGGAAAACATTTCAAAACTTCATTGAAGATACAAATAGTATGCAATTTAACATGTCAAAATTATTTTACTTAAAACACCATTCACAACATAACTCTAGAAATGACTGTTGCATAATTGTAGAAATAGCTTTTTAAATCTTTTAATAAAATACTTTAAAAGAGTATTAAAACTTTGCTATATGAGTAAAACATAATTCTAGATATTTTGACTTTATACCTGCCATGTTCCATAAACGATATCAGGGCCATTAGCCTTTTTAAAAGATTATCACCAAAGACAAAAAATATCAAAAGTCTATGTCATAAAATGATGGTCAAAATCTCACATACAGGTTTGAACCTTGGTTTACAAAGTTCTAGAAAATGAGTTCCGTTTTGTTCTGTTACAAGCGTAGCATATGTTTATCGGAAAATAATTCAAACAATCTAACTATATGAAATAAAAAGAAAACCACCGCCACCCCATTCTCCCAAGCCAACAGAAACCCCAGGCCCAGCCAACCCACCTTTCCGTGCCTCCTAATATTTCCCTGGGGTGCTGAGAAAAAAACACACATAAAAAGTACTACTTTTATGCTTTCTATAAAGAGATCATTTAAAAACGCTAACCAACTCCAAGTACTTAGACTCAAATGGCAACCAGAATTTGCTGGAGCACATGCTTATTTCTCTCTTTCTATTAATGTTAATTATAGAAAATGGCATTAAATTTACAAATCCGTGTGTAAATTAGACAGCTATAACAAGTAAAAGCAATCGTGTTAATTTTACCCACTATCTATTAAAGAAACACTTTAATCTGAAGTATCACTGAGGACTGAAGAATAGCACATTATTGAAATTTTACTTTTAAAAAATTTGCTTTTAACATTACCTGTCCCGGTCCATGCTGACTGACCATCAGTAAGTGTAATAACGAAACCAGATCCTAGTGTTTTCTCCCAAGCAATTTGTAGAAAATGAATTATACCAGGTTCAGAAGCAAGATAGATTCTGCTTACTTTTCTCTCCATTTCTGGTCACCTGCTATAGAACAAAAAAATTAATATATTTGCAAGAAACTGTGCCTAACCAAAAGTGATATTTTCTATATTGCTCGCTCAGCTATACAAGTCACCAAGGAAATCAGTAAAGTAAAAAAGTGTATGGTAGTTAGCCAACCACTGAACTTAGTAAATCATAGTTCTCTTCAATATTGATTCACAATTTTTGCCGATAAGAAAGGTAGAGGCCCATAAATGGCAAATGATTTGCCCAAGTTGTGTATCTGAATAAAAATTACTATCTCTAACAATACGAAAAGTAAATCTTCCCCAAGAGTCAAGAGCCTCTTTCTCTACAACAAAAGAAATGGTCAGAAGAACTTGTGTGAGTGACGTGGGAGTAATATCAGGACTGGAACGTGAATATAATGAGTGAGGATAAGTTTGATCAAGTGTCTTAGTTTCTGTCTGGAGAAAGCTGCGGGAAATGAAGGAAAGTAAGCACAAAGATGAGGAAAAGAAAATCTCAGAACCCAAGAGTCAGCAGTACCCAGTCATGCCTTCTCTAAGAAAGGGGTTCCCAGGCTCAGGGATGCACTCTGTCCACTGAGGCAGGAGCATCCTGTAGTAGAGATGGGTTATATCGAACTATCACAGCCTGAGACCAATAAACTTTTTTTGCAATTTTAAAACTTTGTATTGAAGCATTATATACAGGGAAAAGTACATATATCTAAAATACAACTTGCTAAGTTTTACAATTGAACAAGTCCATGTAAGCAGTACCTAGATCAAGAAGCAGAACACTACCACCCCAGAACTCAGTCTCATAATACCTTCCTTCCACTCACTATGTCCCAAAACAACCACTCTCCATACTTCCAACAGAGATGAGAGTTTTGAGTATTTTTGGACTTTACTGTAAATATAATCATGCAGCAGGCTTTATTTTCTGTCTGGCTTCTTTTGTCCAACATCCTGTTTGAGAAATTCATCTATATTGTTTCTCAGAGTTGTAGATCACGCTCATGGCTGTACAGTATTCCATTACATGGCTATAGTACAACTCATTTATCCATTCTGCCAGTGATAGGCATTAGAGAACTTTCCAGATGTTTTATTTTTGAGGAAGATTAGCCCTGAGCTAACACCTGCTGCCAATCCTCCCCTTTTTGCTGAGGAAGACTGGCCCTGAGCTAACATCCATGCCCAATTTCCTCTACTTTACATGTGGGACGCCTACCACAGCATGGCTTGCCAAGCGATGCCATGTCCGCAGCCAGGATCCGAACCGGCAAACCCAGGGCCATCGAAGTGGAACATGCAAACTTAATCGCTGTGCCACCAGGCCGGCCCCTCCAGGTGTTGACTATCACAAAAAGTGCTGCCATAAATATTCTAGCAAATATCTAGGCTTTTCTGTTGGGTGTATACCTATGAATATATATATCTATGAGCGGAAGTGCCAGGTCAGAAGAAATGCAAGTGTTCAGTTTTAGTACTATACAGCCAAAAGTTTTCTAAAAAGTTTGTACCAATTTACACTTGGTATATGAATGTTCTGCTTATTCCATATCCTTGCAAACATTTCTCATCTTTTCAGTTTTAGCCATTTAGGTAGGTATACAGTATTACATTGTGGTCTTAATTCACATTTCCTTGATGAGTAATGATGTTGAGTCCTTTTCATATATTTATTGGGCATTTGAATATCCTGTTTCGTGGAGTGTCTGTTCAATCTTGCCAATGTTTTTCTTCAGTTGCCTTTTTCTTATTGATTTTTTCTTTCTTTCTTTGTGATTTGTTCTTTATATTTTAGATATGACTCCTTTTATAGATATATGTACTGTGAATATCTTCTTCCACTCTGTAAGCTACCTTTTTTTTCTCATAATAGTATCTTTGGATGAAAAGAAGTTCTTAATTTTAATGAAGTGTAAACTCATCAAAATGTTTATATTAGATTATACTTTTTGTGTCCTACTTAAGAACTCTTTGGTCACTAAGATGTCTCCTGTGTTTATCTAAAAGCTATAATTGTATCTCTCTCATTTAGATCTGCAATCCATCTGGAACTGGTTTTTGTGCATCGTGTCCAGTAGGGGTCAAGATATATTTTTTCCACATGGATATCTAACTGACCCAGTACTATTTACTAAAGACCATCCTTTCCTGACTGCACTGCTGTACCTTCATCATAAATCATGTGACCAAATACATATACAAGGTCCCATTTTGGTTTTGTGGGGTTTTTTTGCAGGGGTGCAATTTCATATTTTATATTTGGCTTATCAAGGTTACATTGAATAGTGATTCTGTTACTGTGATCTGACACATTTATAATCTCTCCCTGACCCTGCCATTTAAAAATCTGACAAACTTCTCTTCTATGTATTAAAATCATTTATGTAAAACGTTGAGCAGGATAAGCTCAAGCATAGACTTCTCTGGACTGCCATTTGAAACAAGCCTCTTGTAGACATCCATCAATGCTCCTAGGTGTGTCCACTGCTAACATCTCCATTGAAGTCACAGATATCAGGAGAGTCCTTTGCAAAAACTACCTATTCTACCAGTCTAGCAAGGCAATTAAAAGAAAAAGGGAAATAAATTAAGACTGAGATTATTTCTTACTGATCCCACTGTTATTTCTAATAATTAAAGCTTCTTTTTCTATGAATTAAAAAATCATTCTTCTGGTAATTCACTCTAGAATCTTGCCCAGATTGACCTCAAACTTACCAGACTGTGGTATGACATATACTATTTAGTTCAAAGCAAATAAATATATTTTTTCTAATACTGGAATATCCTTTGACCATATGCACTCCATTAAGAGATGCTTAAGCTACAGAAGCTAACAAACAAAACTAAAGATCCTAAAAATTACAAATATGCAAAGAAAAAACATTATAAAAAGTCAAAACCAGGAATCAAGCACAAACTTCAAAGATGAAAAACTAGAGAGAATTATTCTTTAATCACATAGCATGAATCTCTTACTAGATGATACTAAAAAAGCTAAAAAAAAAATATTCTTCAATCTTTTATTTGGGGGAAGAGTGTAAAACTGCTTCAAATTTTTATGACCCAAATATAATATGCAATAAAAATCCAAAAGTAAATTATTAATTGGTATTTGATTAACAACTGATTAACAAAACAAATTTTTAAATCAGGAGTTTTAATTTGATTTCTCAATTTAAAACTATTACGTTCTCACAAAGAAAGCATCATATGTCTCTCAAATAGCAATTGAATATGAAAATAAAAACAACTCACTTTGTCAGCTCTTCACAAAACAAGGCTAATTTACTACAGATCTCTATCTTCTAAGGGTGGAAAGGATGCTTAATTATAGAATGATAGAGCTGTACTATCTTACAGTAAAAAGCATAAGGAAGCAGAGAAACTTCCAGGTTGAGAGAAAAAATATCTAAAACTAAGAGTGTAAGATACCTCCAAATTGACAAATTAGTAATAACTAATTTGTACATAAAGTTTGCTCAGAAAACTATTCTTCTTTCCAGTAAAAGACAAAGTTATAAAATAACCATACTTCTAACCACATCAATTAAGCATGTTAACATTTTAAAAACATGTAAATTTGGGGCCTGCTCAGTGGCCTAGTGGTTAAGTTTGTGCACTCTGCTTCTGCGGCCCAGTGTACATGGGTTTGGATCCCAGGCATGGACCTACACACTGCTCATCAAGCCATACTGCGGAGGCATCCCACTGACACAGATGTTCACTCATGGCCAATCTTCCTCACCAAAGGGAAAACAAAGTAAACTTGTAGATTTGACTATATCATAATCATGAAAAAAATATAATTACTTTCAAATATTTCATTTAGTCAAAAGTTTTTCCTACATCAAGGTCTTCTTTGCCTTGATGCACTTAATTCTTAAATGCTTTATCCATTTGTGAATATTTTCTTTGAGATCAATTAGTCAATATACTTAATATGCAGTCAGTTACTCACATGCTCTATAATCCTTAAATTTGAAATTACTGGAAAATGTGTGTTACTGTTTTTCTTTGCCAATCATTGAAAAAGACACATAGTTAAAGGCTTACATAATTCTAATGGGCCGAAACCTCACAATTTTGAGGGGAGGAGGGTAATAGAAACCAGTTATGAAGGCCATTTTTTGCCTCGATAGAATTTATATACAAATACACAGATACAAACACACTTACAGATTTTTCTTCTTAAATGTGCCTCAAGAACCATGGCTATTGCTAGCAATGTAATTTTGTGAAAGGAAAACGCAGCACTTAGAGTTACTCTAAAACTGCAATTGGTTTCACTGCTTTTTTTTACCATATTTGAAACAAGTGACAAATTTCTAATTACAGAAACAAATTAGTTGAAAATGTAATACTCCAGATGCCTGTCAGTAACTCATCCCAGTTTCACATGACACAAAGGGCTTTAACCTCAACAATGCTAAAAAGACATGTAGAGGTCAGATTAGTTTTAACAACATTTTTGAATTATTCATATTTCAAGTCTTTTCCAAATTTCTAATTAACTCTAGGTACTCATCACATTTTATTTTAAAGATTCTATTATTTTAGTAAACTCAGATTTGAAACTCTGGCTGCTACATGTGAGCCATGTTTAAGCACTTAACATATTAATAGCCCAAATATGACAACTCAGTTTCCTATAGTTATTTTGCGCCTCACTAACCTTAGGAATGTTTTCCTTGTATCAACTGTCTTAATTTCCTGATAACATACTATTTGAACCAGTTTTGAAAGTACTTCATTCTTTTACTTACTGAGGTCACCTTCTCATTAAATATGAAATATAACATATCTAAGAATCAACCACAGAAACAGAAAAAAAGGATGACTTGGAAAGTCTTTTAAGATTCAGTAACAGCAAATCAATGATCTCTCTGCTTTCACCAGCCCTGCAAATGTGGATAGTCAGCCCCAGTTTTTTTGCCCCAAGAGTACTTGAAGAAAGGGGGTGGAATCCTCTTCAGAGGGACGGATTAAGTAGGGCCATAAGAAAGCCTGTATTTTGTTTTCTAAGGGCACTAACGGTCCAACTAGTATCTGCACCTCTCCCAGCCAGAGCCAAGGAGCTAAGACAGCCTGCAGGTGGAAACAGTTGGGTCCCACCCCAAGTTGTCCATCAGTAGCTTTATTGAGAGCTGAGAACAGTTGAGAATTGAGAAGCTTATCTTTAGTACTTTGTGTCTTTGATACTTGGCCTCTCTCTTAGAAGAGAAAAATAAGTTGTTGGCTGGTATGCAGTTGATGTGATCTACACTCTGAACAAATGCCATTCACAGTTGCCTCTGAATAAACAAGACGCTTTTTAAATTAGTTTACAAAGAATTTTGTATGCCCTTTTGGATGCTGATAAGGAGCACTGCAGAAGCCAACTCACTTAGGTCAGCTCAAGTTAGTGACAACACTGTATCATTGATAACATCATTTTGAACTTGAGCTTCTTTTATTTGCCTTTATAGTAAGTTATGGCTTCTTTTCAAGCTGCTTGGGCTGCAGGTGTTCACACGTCTGCAGCTATGCCAAGGGGTTGTACTTACAGATCAGAAAGAGCTAAATGCATGTTTCTAATGAAGCAATTAACTTAAGTGCCCCCTTGTTGAGCAAAGTAGGCAGATACCTAAAGTGAGTTCAGAATAAAGATTAGCACACAGCACATGCTGGTAATTAGTCTGTCATTAGATTCCTGATCACATTATTTTGTTTGACCTGATTTTTATTAAAAGGAGGAAAAGAAAGAAAATGCAAATTGTGAACCAAAAGTGTGGTGATAAATTTTTTAAAAGTTCTATCACATTTAAAAATTCAAGAATAGGACCACACATAAGTGCTAGATAAAAAGGAAAGAAAGGTTTATGCAACAACCACCTATGTCTTCTGATGCATGTCTTTTGATACGACAAACATCAGACAACACTTCAGGGAAACTAAGTGCAAAGAAGAGGACTATTTTCCTATTTGTTTAGTATTTTTTAAAAGCATTGACTATTCATGTTTTCCTTATTATCAGAATCCCCACAATGAGGATTTCTTTAAATTAATAATTTGTTGCTATTTTCATTATTAAGAGCATGTCGACTTGCTGGTTGGCATGACCTACCTGACCAAAGGGTAAATTAAGGGTTTTTTTTGAAAAATGACCACAAAATCAATTTACCTTTCAATTTCCAAAGCAATTAGAACAAAAATATCAAACTAACCTTCTACAGAAGAAATGCTTTCCTGAAATGTTTTCAGGTCAGAATTTTCTAAACCTTATGGGTAAAGAATTTACAGGATTATTAAATACCTTTCTCATCATGCCAAGACTATCTCCATTCTATTAATTTTGAAAATGAAAGTAAGGTGACCATCTGTCCAGCTTTGCCTGAGATTTTCCCAGTTTTAACACTGAAAGTCCTGTGTCTTAGGAAACCTCTCAACCCAGGCAAAGTAGGATGACTGGTCACCCTAAGTAAGAGCAAAATATAGCTAAAACTGTTGGCAGATCTTGTTCAAAAACATGTAACATACAGCTGGTGATCAAGGAAACATTAAATTAACAATCTGATGCTTCAGGAATAAAGCATTAGAACTATAAATTAAGTCTAAAAAATAAGGCATCTTTGCCATGGTCATAGTCCATTCTCAATTACCTCTTATCACTGTGGAATGCCAGCTGCCGCCATTCCAAATATCATATTACTGCTGATTTCCTCTGCTTATCTTTTACAAACACCATTAATAGTCATTAGCTTCAGTGATTCATTTAAATTTCACTTCCTCTCCTTTCTTTTCTCTTACCCCAACAAATGAGTACGTAAAAACAATAAAATGGCCTGAGTAAATTTACCACGTAAAATCTAACACTAGATCCAGCCCTTAAAATTAGACCCAAAGTCCCAAGACTATGACTTCCTTTATACTCATCAAAGGGACACTCTTGATTACAAATAACTCTGGCAGAAAGGATGAGAGTATACTTATCATTTTGGAAACTTTCTAAACTTTCACAAGAACACTTCAGTTCTAATTGCAGTTTCATGTGAGAATGACACTTAACAGAACGGAAGAGATAAGATAGTACCTGAAATACAGCATCAGCTAAGCAAGTCTTTTTTCATTAAGAATTAAGTAATTATGATTTCTTAAACCTCAAAATTTTGACACCTCTCTTACATTTTAATTTCACAAGCATGAGGGTGTTCCTATGAAACACCACCGGTAAGTTTACAAACAGTCTTTTCTACTTGAAAAATGTGCTGCTCAGAAGTGAAATGTAACTAAAAGAACTTGCATGGGAAAGGCACAAGATCTGCACTATACTTTCCTCCCATTCCCAAACCCACCATTTACTTACAACTGTAACCATTTATCTGCCTATTTCCTAATGGCAAAAAAGGGGATGAATGATAAGATTGGGGTACAAATGAGAGTTAATCCTGGGGGGAAAAAATCCAACCCTATAACATATCCTCAACTGGTGACACTGCCTAATTCAGCCCTAGAAAAATATTTAGGAACCATATGAAACTGCCAGTATTTAACAATTTTTAACCTACAAAAAATGGCAATTTCACACAGTTCAAATAATACTAAGAGATAAACAGCATATGAGGACTTCCATTCTTAATTGGATGAATAATTACATACTTATTTCCCATGTTGCAATTTCTAAGTCTAAGTCCTTTTCAACCACATCCCTGAACATATTTTGGACAATCCTCCTTACAAGATAAAAGCAAAAGGTTCAATTCTGAGTCCCCTTGGGTGATGGCTTCTCAAACTGAACTGAAACTTTGTACCTGCTAAACTTTGCATCAAGCCTTGTACTGCAGGGGTACAAGTCCTAACACCTCCAGGGCCTATGCAGGTCAGGAGCAAGCCCACAGACATTCATTGCATGAGGAGCAAGGACTGTGGCTAATAGAAAAGACAAGTGACATATAAAAGCGGCAGCCACTGCTCAGTGCAGATTGTTAGCACGGGTAAGTACTGCTCTTTAGTGGTCTGCTATTCTGATGATTCAAGAAACCTAAAAGTCCCTATTTTTATGCAGAAGTCACCTGACTTTTAAAAGTTGGCTCATATTTTTTAAAAACACTGGATATGTGTGGTATAAGAAGAAGTATATTTGGTCTTTGTCCCAGATAGAGCTCCTAAAACCCTTGGAATTTCCTGAGATGTAAGTGTCTTTTGTTATTCAAGAGGAGTCCCTTTCAATCACACCGTTTACGCTAATGAGGTGAGTTAGGGTGGTGACATTAGATAGCCTCATAAAGGGCCCGGTCACTAGAAAGGCCAAATGACTCAGGGGTTCACACTTTCAGCCTCATTCCCAATCCCACCCCCAGAGAGGAGGGTAGAGCTGAAGACCGACCACTATAAAAACTCTAGAACAAAGAAATTTGGGGGGCTTCTGAGTTGTGAATACATCAATGTCCTGAGAGAACGGCATGCCCAGTGGGGGCACAGAAGCTCTGCTTCCTACCTCCCATACCTTGCCCTACGCATCTCTTCCATTTGGTTATTCCTCAGTTGTATCCTTTATACTAAATGGGCAAATACAAGTAAAGTGTTTTCCTAAATTCTGTGAGCTATTTTAGCAAATTATCAAACCTGAAAAGGTAGTCTTAGGAACCCCTGACTTATGGCAGGTCAGAAGTATGGATGGCCCAGGGAAGTCTTGTGGGAAGGAGCCCTTTAACCTGTAGGAACTGATGCTAACTCCAGGTAGACAGTGTCAGAATCGAACTGACTGCTGGACACCCAGGTGGTAGAGAATTGAAGAATTGGTTGTTGGTGTTGGAAAACACCCTAATGTGCCAAAAAAAAAAAATCCTTAGTCCAGCTTTAAGGCCATTGGTATACAACCTGTACTAAGTCGGAAACCAACTCCTTTATCCCCAAATCTGTGGGAAACTCCATGGCAGGTAACTGACCCAGTTTCTCAACAAATAAGTTTCAATGCAAAAGGGAGAGATGGGAGGGATGGAATATTAGGTTAAAAGAGACTTAAAAGCCACATGCAGCTACAATTTATAGACCTTATTTAAAACCTAATTCAACCACCAATTAAAACTTCTGAAGTCATCTGAAGACAGATTAGGTATTTGATGATATTAAGGAATTATCGTTAATTTTTCAGTTATGTTAATAGAATTGTGCGTATGTTTTCTAAAGTGTCCTTACTTTTTAAAGATACATGTTAGAATATTTACAGATGAAATGATAAGATGTCTGGGATTTGTTTAAAAATAATTTAGAAAAGAAGAGGGAAATCTGAATAGGATATAAGTGAAATGAGATTGACAATGAGGTTGACAATTGTTGTGCTAGGTGATGGGTACATGGGAATCCATTATTCTCTCTACTTTTATATATGTTTGAAATTTTCAAAATAAAATGGATAAAAGGAAAAGAGTTTTCAATAAATGTTATTTGACCATCAGGCTGATTACGGTTGTTATAGAGTAACTTTGTAAAAAGAGAAAAAGTCACCTATTAGAAATTTTAAATATATAGTCTAATACTTCAAATTTTAGGAGACTATCTAAAGAAGTCTTGGGCTCAGTATTGGCTCTTTGGTAAATACTCCTATCTGATAAGCATTACACACAGAACATTGGCGCATAATGCATTGGTGAATTTTGCTGTGCAACATTGACTCAAAGATACTAAAGACAAAAATATTTTTTATAATCAACTGAAAAGATGATAATCAAAAATATCTGAAATTATTTCAATATTTACTGGCTATACATTAATAATTTGTTCTTAAGGCCAAAATGTTTAAAAAAATATAACAAAATATTCAATACATGAGCTACTTCATATGTATATTCAATGACTGCACATAATAGTTACAATAAAGAAACCACAAATAATAATTGCACTATTTTCCAAAATTTCCCATCCTGTGGCATATCATTAGAATCACACTGTCTTAAATTTTATCTAACCAATATGAATCAAATACCTATTATGGTTCCTGGCACATAATAAATGGCCCTAACTCATATGGCTGCATTCATTATCTATCCTAATTTGAATGACTCCAGCTTACACTTTTTCTTCTCAGTTCCTTAAAAAACACAGATTCCCAAGTGAAGGATTCAGCATTGTTAGCTATCTCTAAACAGTGATCAGAGAATGCTATCAGTGCCATAGTTCACATCCCACTGCAATTCAGGTTAAAAACATTCATTCTCCCAAATTTAGAGAGAACTGGATGATTTTTGCCACCTAATACAGACTTCCCCTGCTTATAGGAACAAAACTTTGAATGATCCCCACCTCTCCTATTCTCAGTCCACAGGCTTAGAGTAAACTGACTTTAGCCCCATGTTCCAGGAGTAGAACACGCACCTGGACTAAGCCAACATTACATTCTAATCCCCAGTGACAGATTCAGAGATGAGCACGTGATTCAAGTTAGGACAACTAAGACCAGTGAGGCTCAATTCCAAGAATTTTATTTGCATCAAGAAGGATATAGATTCTTCTCTACTGGATTTCATGTTATGATGCTGTGAGCCTAGAGCTGCTGACAACAAAACCAACACAGCAGAAGGTGGAACTGAGGGGTAGGCAGCAGCTTGTATCTGATTCCAGCAGCAAGAGAATCTAGATCTAACCACGGATGTTGTAGGTATGAAGCCAAGAAATTCCTTTTTGCTTAAGCTACCTTATGTCAGGCTTTGGGATCAGAAAGACTTCAGGATGAATCTTTACTGTCATTCATTGATTGTGTGGCATTCTCTTAACTTCATTTATCTCATAGTACCTGCAAAACAGTTGTAAGCAAGCAATGTGTATATTCTGTCAGTGGTATGAATACCACGCTTTAGGAAACACTATATTAAACTCATAATATTCAATGCCAAAGAGGAAGTTTTACATTTTCAACTTAATATACTTACACTCTCGTCAAATCTAGAACACGTGACATTTTGAAAACACTGGACAACTTTGTTATCACTACATAATAAATAACTGGTAACAGGTGGTTCAAGAAGACAACTGGTGAATATTTTGCATAATACCCTAAAGATTCTAGGAAAAAAATCATAATATGTCTATTCAAAACAAAGTTTCAAGTCGTGGTTACACGGCAAAAAATGTTTTCCAAGTTTTAAAATCACTAATTAATAAGTTTAATGTTTTCTCCTTAAAACTCACCATCTTACCTCAAAATATTGGCAAATTCTCTCTAAAAGAGGGATCCAATCGATTTAAATTTTAAGATTGTGTTTCTTTCTCTTCTATCCTTAATATATTGAAAATAGGTTAAAATCCTTTTATGAACCTCTAAGCAAATTTGTTTTTTCATGTTTATCAAGATATTTATAGAAACAAATGTAGCTTCTGACAGAATATATGACCTCAACTGTATTTTGCACCCATTCTTCCCAATATAAACATAACATTATGATGCGGTTAAATGATTAGATTACTATATAAAAGCCATCAATCCTTACTATCAGAAAAGAGAAGCAATGAGAGGACCAGTCTCAATACCTGTGGTTTATGCTCTTTCAGGACTGTTTTAGGACTATCATTCAAAGAATGTTAAGTTTAACCTTTCCTAGAAGTCTGCAAACAGATGTAAGATTGTTTGTGTGGTTCTAATGACTTGATATAAAAGCTTCACATGTCTCTCTACTTTGCACCAAATGCTCTGTTGTTTTACACTGATACTCATATGGGAATTAACCGTGGTGATCTGTGATACTCAACCAAACATATCAACTTCACTCGCTCTTTACTCCGCAGATTTTCTTCTGCAACGTAGCTGTCAGAAAATAATCAGGAGAGATTTCCTCAGCACGCTTTAACTTCATAAACTTCTTATGTTTTCTCTATTGCTAAATTCTCAGAGCACAAACTTTTGGTCCCCAAAAGTATTATCTAAGTCATGACTCGAGCTAATTTCTGTAAGAATAATGCTTAAAATCCAGAGGTTGGTTCCTAAACACAACATTAAAGCAAGATTTTTTTTAATTCAATTTATAGATGAGTATCCTAGGACAACTAATTTACAAAGTTATAAATTGAAACCATGCTGTCATTTTTAAAAAACACTTAAACACTAAAACCTTATATGGAACTATATTAGTATACTATAGTGTACAAGCACATACCTACAAATTACCAAAAAAAATCAATAAATTTTTTAAATTTAACTTTTCAAGTGCCCCAAAGTTTAGACAGATGTTATCCTATTTTCTCTGAGCAGCTGTTCATTTGGACACGTTCCTTATTTATTGACATACTGTGTTCAATGCTAGGGTCACATTTCTTAAACAGGAACTTGGCAACTTCCAAATTCTATGGTAAATATTGACACATCTCAGGATGTCAATATTTATACTGTCAGGACTTTGATGAGTATCTTCGACAATGGCTGCCTCTTAGTTCTTAGCAGCCAGTTGTTTCTGTTCCAGTTGAGCAAGGTCTTTCTTTATTCAATAAAATTCTCACCAACTGTTGAGATAAAATTACACGTAAGCTACTAGCATCCTCTCACACAAAGATCAGACTGAGCTCCTTGCTTATTTCAACATTTTAGTCACTTCTGCAGGGTTAGTAAAGCTCAAAGAAACAAGGCACAAACTCAGAAGTGTCCTCCAAGTAATATTCGGTTTTGATTACTTAATCCCAAGCCTAATCATCATTTTCAACTCCGTTGCGGGGGTTGAAAGCCACTGAAGCTTTTTCAGAATTTATAGCTTTAAAAATTTTTTTAACTTTAACTCTTTTCTGTTAGTCCTAAAGGCTAGACAAAGTTGGAAAAGATTGGTTTACAGAATGCAATAATAGTGATGATATTCAGAGGACAGTTTGAATTCAGAAAGTCCACCATAAAAAGTAGTTGAAAAGTCTGGCTCATTATCTAGGATTAAACAGTATTTTAAATGCAAAATTAGTTTACCTAATTTTTGTGCCAAGTATCAGGGATCATGTTAACAAACTAATCATCATTAAATCAACCTGAAGAGAAAATTTCCATATCATTGGAAGAAAAATCTTTGCAATCTCTTGTAAATACCATGGGATTTCCCAATGGCACACAAGCAGAAGTTTAATGTAAAGCTATTGGCAGTACTGGAATCTAGCAAAAGGATGAATGCCTCATGAGTAATTTGGAATTCTAGTATGGATTTCTCTTTTGGGCAACAAAAGTCTCAACAGTGTTTTTCTCCCAAAAGGAGCCCAATTTCATCAACATTAAAAATTTGCTGACTACAACAACCCTCTGTTCATTGATTTCAGCCAGTGTCTCAGGAAAAAGCACAACTCACTTTCTCATCAGTGCTGGCAGCTTCACGAATGACAAGCAACAAATTGCCCAGGGCTATAAAATGCATTAACTACCTCCCACTCACATAAAAAGAACTATCCTACTATTTTAAAGACAGCTACATTTTTCCCAGAAAACAAGGTATGGCAAATAGAGCATTGATTTTATATTCAGAAGACCCAGCTTGAAATCAAAACTCTGCGATTTCATAGCTGAGTGACTTTGCTCACACTATTGATGCATTAAAATGTTCATTGACTACTTCCTATGTACCAGGCTTTGATATCCCAAAGACAAGTAAGACACAATCCCAGCTCTCTAGCGAGAAACACCCAAAGAGAATTATTTTACAAGCGTGTAAAGTGCAGATTCAGGGTGGGAGCTCCTCTGAAAAGTAGCAGGTAAGCCAATCTGACATTTCAGGGAAGGCTTCCCTGGGTTACACCTGATATGAATCTTAAAAGGTGAAAAAGGGTTAGGCATGGAAGGAAAAAAGATAAGAAAAGGCACTCCAGGCAGAAGAATCTGCAGGCGCAAAGGCTTGGAGGCAAGAAATAGCATAATATATGGAAATGACAAACAATTCAGTGCTTCAGACTGACTGCAAATCAAGGATTACAAATTCAAATAGCCAGTCAAGTTCATTCATTCAACCAAAACATACTGTGTACTTCTATGCCTCAGACAGTGTTTTAGAACTTGGCATAAGGGAATGAAATGCATAAAAATTCCTGCCTTTGTGGAGTTTACATTTTAATAGGAGGAGAACAATTAAAAATACACATAATAAATATGTAAAATATATGGTGATAAGTGCTATAGCAATAAGAGAAGAGAAAACAGGGTAGAGGAAACTGGGAGTGCAGAAGCCAGTTGGGGGTGGGAGTGGGGCAGATAGTTGCAAAGCTGCAATTTGAAATAGGAGGTTGAGGTAGGCTTTGTTGAAAAGTTGACACCTGAGCAAATACATAAAGGAGATGAAGGAATTAGTTGTATGCATGTCTGGGGAAAAAGCATTCCAAGCAGGTGAAGCAGCCAGAGCAAAGGTCCTAAGGTGGAAGAGGGCCTAGTGTGTTAAGAAACAAGGCAGCCAATATGGCTGAAACAGAGTGAGGGGGAGAGAATACAGAGGGATGAAGTCAGAGAGGTAATTAATGGGAAACCAGATCATGCAGAGTCTTGTAGGCCAACGTGAGGATGCTGGCTTTCACAGTGAGTCAAATGAGAAGTCATAAAAGGCTTTTAAGCAAAGAAGTAATGTTACATTGGTTTTTAATAAACTTTTTATTTTAGAATAATTCTGAACTATAGAAAAGTTGCAAAGATAATACACAGTTCTCATATACCCCTGACCCAGTTTCCTCGAATATTAACATCTTATATTACCACGGTGCATTTATCAAAATGAAAGAAACCAACACTGGTGTATTACTACTAACTGAACTCCAGACTCTTCAGATTCTACCGGTTTTTCCAATAGTATCTCTTGTCCCAGGATTGAATCTAGGATAACACACTGCATTTAGAATCTTACATTTTAATACAATTTTTTACTTATATTTTAACAGTATCACTCTGGCTATTATATGAGAATAGACTATAGAGAGGCAAGGACTGAAGAAAGCAGGGAGATGAGCTAGAACACTATTACTGTAATCCAAGCAAGAATGATAGTGACTAATAACAGACATCCAAGAAAGAGATGATCAGTGTACTAATGACAGAAATAGTAGGAAATGGTCAAATTCTAGATATATTTTATAGAGAGAGTTAACAGAATTTGCTGATGGATTTCATGGAATATAAGAAAAAGTAGAGTCAAGGATGATTCCAAATACTTAACTTTGAGTAACTGGCTGTATAGTGTTGCCATCAACTGAGATGAGAAGAATGGTACAGGTTTGGGGGGAAAAAGAGTTCAGATTGTGACATTCGAGTTTGAGATATCTTTAAATAAACAAGTGGACATGTAGAGGCCAACAACTGGATATGTAAGTCTGGAATTCAGAAAGAGGACAGACTAGGAATATGACTTTGGGAGTTGTCAGTATACAGATGGTATTTAAAGTCACTAAGACTTGATATCATCAAAAGAAGTATAGACAGAAGAAAAGAAGAGAATCAAAGATTGAGCACTGGAACACTTCAACAATAAGAAATCAGGAAGAACAGAAGGAAGAGTGAGAAGGAGCAACCAATGAGGTAGAAAGAAAACCAAGAGAGTGTGGTGTCCTGGAAATCAAGTGAAGAAAATATATCATGGAGAAGGGAGTGATCAACTGTATCAAAGGTTGTTGATAGGTCAAATACAGTCAGATCCAAGAATGATCAACACCTGGAGATCACCGGTGACACTAACAAGAGCATTTTGGGGGAGCATGGGAGCAATAACCATGTTGGAATGATCTCAAGAAAGAATAGAAAAAGAGGAATTGTTTGGAGCATACAGAACTCACTAGAAGATTTTCATTTAGAAAAGCAAATAAATGGGTTGGAAGTGGAGAAAGGTTAAGGAAGCATTTAAGGTAAAAGAAACAACACGAAGATCAAGCAAAACTTTTATGGGTCTTAATCTAAGAGCCATAGGGGAAAAATAATAAAGCACGGGGAGACAAACACTAGAACACCTCAACCTCAGACTATGGAGGCTATAGTCTGATAGTTCTATTAGAGAAAACAAGCAGTTAATTAAAACCATTGTCTTTTAACATATGTGAATATCAGTGAATGAAAAAAAGGTAAATCTTATAAAAGGAAACCACCAACATTATCAATAGTAGATACAAATTAAAAAGAGAAAAGGGGGAGAAAGTGGTCTGGTGGTATAAAGACACTACCAATTTAATTCAAAAACCTTTTAACTGAGTTCCCAAGAACTATGCAAACTGAACACGTCAAAGCGCCTGTTTCTCAATCTAAAATATGCGAAGACAAAAACGGGTGGAAAATAGAGCCTCAACTAATGTGATAATTAAAATTAGAGGAAGCTAAATAATACTACTACTGATTTAAAGTTGGCATGTGATTTGTCTTGCTGGTGGATCACTTCTGTAGAGTGACCTAATCAACTACTGAACTCAGGAACGGCAGGTCCTTCCCATTTGTTACCACAGAAAGTTCTTTCCTGACCCCAAAGGGCCTAGTACGTTTCAGCCCCAGATGGTACCCATCTACAGTTTACAAAAAACTGGGGAATGGGGGAGAGAGAAGGCCAGTGTTAGAGAAATGATCCAACAGCCTACTCAGCACAACTCTCCGGATTCAAGCGTCCTCCTAATACCGCAACCATTACAGGGCATTTCATAGGCGTTCTGCATTCCAAACAAACCTTCAAGTGCCAAAGGACAAAATAAAAAGGGGCCCAGCAGGTGCACGCCCTGCATCCCCGTGAGACCACAAACGGAAGGCCCAGGAGCTTACACATTGAGGGGGATCCGAGCCGGGAAAAATCCGCCCACTGCGAGGTTCTTGAGGGAAATAAAAGGGAACTGAAAAAAAAAAAAAAGAAAGAAAAAGAAAAAAAGAAAAGGACTACGGATCACTATTACTTAAAGACGCAGCCACCACTTCCGGGCCCTACCTCTCAGAGACTCCACTTCCGGTCTCCTCCAAAAGGCCCGCTCCCACAGACAGAAGGCCGGAGGCCAATGAGAGCGTCATTTACTTCCGCAGGCCCGCCTGACGTCATGTAAATCCCGCCTTTTCCGGTAAAGAGGAGCCTATCCTAGCGCCTGAGTCGCACGGCTCAGGAGGAGGAGCTCCGACGGGCCCAACCGGATGGCGGGAGGGAGCGAGGAGGCGGGCGGGGCGTGCACGCCTCTTCCGCCCTGGGCCCGGAAGGGTGATGTGGCTGGGGCTTCGCCGGCCTCACTATGGTAAGAACTGGGGCTGTGGGGTCGCGGCTGAGTTTGGTGAGGGGCTGTGAGCCCGAACTAGGGCTGGGGGGTTGGGCGGCGTCTCTGGGCCCGCGGGCCAGGGAGCTCAGTCCCTAATTTGCTTCTCCCGGGGCTCGGAGGATGCACAGGCCTGGGAGCCATGTGGCCCTTGCAGCCCCACCTGGGAGAACCAGGGAGATCGCCCAGGAAAGACCCCGGGGTCGCGGAGCCCTGCTCCTCCCCCAGCGGCCACTTTCTTGATTTATTTCGAAGGAATGCACTGGTTTGGCTGACTTTGCCCGTCCCATAGACGCTGTGGTCTTTGGCTGTTTGAGGCATAAGAGCTTCTCGAGTTTGCGCTTGTTCTTTTGAGTCTCCTTAGCTTCCTACGGGCCTGACCCAGGGTTTATTTCATTCCTCTCAAATAAACCCCAAACTCCATCCCTTACTGTCACCTGTTGAATTAGTGGCCTTTCAGGCCCCTCTTACTCCATTCTCTCAAGCTTAAAGATGCTACTTTTCAAACTATAGGTTTTAATGATTGGAGTTCTCTGCAGAGGTGGTTTTTCTCCTAAGAGCTTAGTGCACTTGGAGTGGTGTCTGGCCTTGGGCCTTCCTCATCTCCCCACACATTAGTAAGGTTGTATGTATTATTTTGTGTTATTGCAGCTTCTTTTGATAGTTTGGGCCTCTTAAAAAAGCTTGAAATAAATCATAAAAGTTCACAGAAGATGCTTACATTTCCAGGCTGAGAAAAGGAGGTACATAAAGCCGGCGTGGCCAAAGTGCAGATGTCGTAGTCAATGGTGTTAGTAAAATCTTCCACGGTGTGTCTGAAGGCATTTTATCTTTGTTATGGTGAATGAATGCCTCTGCAGCAGACCCTCATGCTGAGTTTATGAGGTCCACGTGCCCGATGTTATGTTTATGAGCATATTTCTGGGGAAAGGATGCCTGCCTTTTATTAGAGTATCAAAAGCAACCATGACCCCAAAACTGTTCTGTGAAAAGTTGCCAAGCTTGTGTCTCAGAGGCTCCTGCAAAATCCCATACAGCACGAAACTGTTAGACATTTAATCGAAAACTGGTTAATTGTTGCTTGCTCTAGGCCTGCTACTTTGATGATAGCTGGGGCATAAGTCATAGTCTCTCTGCCGAGAAGAGAAGAGGGCAGTTTATTGGCAGGTTATTCCTTCCTTGGCCAAGGATATTGCCAGCTTCTTTCCCCACCTACCACATGGTAGCATGGATACACTTGCTCTTAAAGAGTGTCATTAGTGAGCTGTTATTTAACATAGAAAATTTGGTTTCTTTTTCTATTTAAAAAGAGTAGGGGGACCGTCAGTCTAAATTCTTGTATATCTTCTTCGAAGCTGAAGTTGGGTTATCTTGCTCATAGTAAAAGGCAAAGGTATTCATATTCTTCTTTCCATCGTTTCATTGTCTTATGTACTAGCTAAAAGCAACACATATACTTTGTTTAAGATCTACGCTATTTAAACTCTGGCCTTCCTTGTTTTTTCCAAAGTAACAATAATAGCTCTCATTTATTAGCACTTGATATGTGCCAGGCTGTGTTTGAAAAGTCAGTTTATAGGCATTGTCTTATTTCAAGCTCTAGAACAACTTCTGAGTAGATATTTATAGGTGTAGGAAGTCAGGCACAAGGAGACTGAGGTGCTTGGAGTCGCACACCTAGTAGGTCATGCAGCCAGGATTCAAACTTATTTTAATGTCATATGCTAGAGATCTTCATGCTGTTGATAATAGAAACAACATAACTGAAGATAAAACATGTCTTAGTGATGTGTTGCTCTCAAATATGATATGCCAGTCAAACCTAGGTGGATAATGGAAACAACTGCCAGATGATTAGTTGTTCATTGCTGCTCTGTTCTTATGAGCTTAGGATGTCAGCATTTTACAGAAATTACATTGTAGTTGGAAGAGCAACACAATACGGTTTCTTTTTGAGTTTGCACCTAAACCTTGTATATTTGTGAGGTAATTCAGTACTAATGACTTAAATCTGAATTACTGTATTTTAATGAATCCTTTTTTAAAATGCATTTCAAAGCCACAAAATACTTCTTAGCAGTAATAATTTACAACTGTCAGAGCATAAGCAGTCTAATTATTATATCACTTATGAATTAATATTTTTAAGGACTTCAAAATGCTTCATTCTCTCTAACTCTTAACATCCTCCAAGATTCACTCAAGTTTCATCTCTTCCCAGGAAGCCTTCCCTCCCCCTTCTATTTTCTTCTACTTCTTTTAGGTATCCATTTGGGCATCTATAGTCAATGTATATACCTCTCGTGTCCCTCTAGCATAGCACTTTATCGCAGAAAACAGCAAGGAGTGTTGCCTGTATTTCTCCCATGTCTAGGCAGAGTTCTTAGAGTAGAGACTAGCTCTTTTAATCTCTACATCATAGTGTCAATTCGAGTTAGTACTCGAATGAGAGTATGGGGGTATAAAGTCATGTAAAAAAACATGCTCATTATCTTTAAGGATACTGAATATACAGTCCAGTGGGGAAGATTATTAAAGAAGTAAATTCCATGTGTTATCTGCCAGGATGTAGAGAGACACGTAGTGGAAAGAGCATAGGCTTTAGACTGAGCCAAACATCCTTACTTGGTTAACCTGGGGGGGTTTATCTTCATTTCTTCCTCTTGCTGTAAGTGACTTACAGATAGTCTCATTTAGTGCTCATAAACCCTACAAAGTAGGAGCTATTGCCCACGTTTTATATTTAAACTGAGTGTCAAAGGAGGGATATGAAATATTTTTCCTCGTCTTGTAGCAGAGCTATGTAGAAAATATGTTAGAAACACAGAGGAAAGAGGAATTCTGGCTGAGAACTGCTAGGAAGACATCCCTAAGGAGGTGACACTGACCTGTATGTTTAAGAGTGAATAGGGTTTAGGGAAGGAGTCATTAGCTAGAGCTGGGACAATGTTCTCTATCCTTTCGGTAGATAAGGAAATGGCAGTTATGGAGACAAAGGGCACGAAGTTGAATAGTTGCTTGGAGACTTTGTGGCAGGAATAGAAATTAAGCAATGAAATGATGAGAGATGAGATTAGAGACATTGGGGCAGATCTTGAACGAGTTTGTGCCATACCAAGGGCTTTATATTTTGATAATGTTTAACTGCTTACTTGATAAAGGCTTTTGGCAGGAATAAGTATGGTGTTCCTTTTAGAAAACCAAATGGTAACAGTATGGAGAGTATATTTAAATAGACGAAGATTAAAATGCGGGAGAGCAGTTTAGAAACAAATGTAGTGGTCCAGGTAATAGATGAATGCCTCAACTCTTGACGATAGTAGTTAGATTGAAAGGAAAGGATAAATAAGAAGGTCATCTTGAAGGTGCTTAGTGAGGGGTGATGAAGCACAATCCAGTTTGGATGGTCGATTGGATTGGAAAGAAATATTGGTTAAGCACCTTCCCTGCCAGTCACTTTACAAACAATGTTTTATTAAAGACTTAGATTATGGACCACATTGTACTTACGAAGGAAACAGCTCAGAAAGGTTAAGTGTCTTTCCCAAGATCACACTGCTTATAAATAGTGAAGCTAAGATTTAAACTTAACAACTGTTTGTCACTAAATCTTGTGCCCTTTTTGTTATACAATAATGCCATTAATTCCACAGGAAATTCAAGAGGAAAAGCAAGGTCTATATGCTTCAGTGGTTGGGGGTGGGAGGAGTGGGTTAAGATGATAATTCTGTGGCTACTCTTGCTTTTGCACCATCGGCACATATGGCGGCACAATAGAAAGGCAAATATCTTCTGAGTATTATAAAAGTAGTTTTGACCTCATAGACCCATGGAAAGGTTCCATAAACTACACTTTGTAAACCAGTGCATTAGGCTAATAGGTATCTGTTGTGGATGCTGGTCCTCTGTATCGTAGTGCCTTATAACTCTGACTGCAGGTAAAAACTCCCAGGGAGCTTTGAGAAACTATAGATGCTCAACAAGTTCAGTCCAAATTTCTGGGCATTGATTGTTTTTAAAAGTTCCAAGTGATTCTAATGAGTAGCCAGGGTTTATACTGCGTTTGACTCCATGTATTCGGAAGTTTTTCTATTTTATCCATCTTTGTCTTTTCTGATTGCATGGTCAGAGTACCTTTTTTATAACAGGATTTGCACTTTTGTCCTGCAGAATACTTTCTCTTGTCAAATCATTTATCAAGGACACACGTAAAACGTTTGTTTCTTCGTTTTTTTAAAGTCTCCTATTTATCAGAGTTATACGTACGCTTTCTCTTGTTAACACCTTTGGCATCCTTTTTGCTTTGTATTTAGATCTGATGTGTCTATAAAGTAGCTCCAAAACCACGCAGCACAAACATAGCAAATGCATTCTGGGTACCATGGCAGTAAGATGAAAATCAACACAAATGCCCGCCTCTTGCCAGTGGAGAACAGAGTTGAGGTGCTTCGACTCTGGACAGTGGCTTTACTCATAGCCACGAAAGTTCTTAATTTTAAATGGAAAGTGTGAGTAGAGAAAGTCTCTACATTTTTGAAACAGGGCTAGTGAGATCAAATGCTATTTAATCCAGCCCCCTCATTTTACAAGTGAAAGAAATTGAAGCATAGAGAAGCTGATTTATCCAAGGACAAATATGTATGCTTAGATTGTTTCATTAAGTAATTAATAAATTAATTTCAGTAAATAATCCAATTTTTTTAGTGGCCACTGGTGCTAAGAGACAGGTGATGTGTTCTTAACATTGAAACATTAAGCAATCCTGTTTTCTTGGTTTCAAATTAAACCAGGATAACTTGCATATTTGGTACAATATCAGTGCTACCTTCAGTGAGCCACAGAGGTTGAACTTAAGTGCTAATAATACCAAAAGAAGGTGTTAAATATTTCTGTATGTTAGTGGAAACCTTTTCAATCACCTGTGGTCACTTACCTTGAGCGAATGGGGTGTGTGTGTGTTTGCACATTTACGTACAGGCTTACATTTGTCCGTGCGTTTCCATGTTTTCCATTTTAAGAGATAAGTGGTACATATGAATTTACAGGTAGAAACTAGTTGGAAAATGCTGACCTGACCTAGATTCTAGATTTGTAAATAATAAAATCCTGACCCGCTTTTCCAGTGCTGTATAATTTTTATCACAGTTAAGTCAGGAATGTCATTTCTGGGTTTCCTTCCACGTCCAGAGAGGGCTAAACAACTTTAATTTTATATAAAAGCAGTAGGTATTATAAAACAGGTAAAATTGTTACTATTTGGAATTTTAAAAATTTAAATCTTTGTTATTCAATTCTTGTTTTAAAGTAAACTTCAGATAAACTGGAGGGATTAATATGTCAATAAAAATTTAATTCCCACATAGGAGGCAATCGATGCATAAAGCAAGCCCTTAATCAACAAATTGCTTAAAGAATTTGTTTGATGATCCTAAAAAATAAATAAGCTACGTGATGCTCAAGTGATCCAGGACTAATGAAAATACTGTAGGCTTAGTCAAAGTCTTTTCTGCAGATTAAGTATGGTTAGTAAGCAGTCGTTGAGCACTCTGGGCAAACCACTGTTGAGCATCTTATAATGTATATTTCTGCCACTTTTCCCCTTGTTTCTTTCTTTGCGCCTTTATACTACTTGGATCTTTTACCTTTTTTTCCCTGTGTTGCTGTGTTTTGGGTGGTTTCTTTTATGCAGAAGTATTTTTATTTATACATCTAAAAACAAAACCCTGTATTGAATTCTTCCTCTTATATCCAAACTTATTGAATATAGGTTTGACATTCAGGAATAACTCTGAAAATAAGAAATTATATCTTTATAGATAAAATAATAAAAGTTGAATCTGAAATAAATATTCCTAACTTTTCCATTTTACTTGAGAATAGAGAATGAAAAAGGTGTGTTAAGGGGCCAGCCCCGTGGCCTAGTGGTTAAGTTTGTTGCACTCCGCTTATGCAGCCCAGGTTCAGTTCCCAGGTGTGGACCCTCACCACTCATTGGTGGCCACACTGTGGCAGCAACCCACGTACAAAATTGAGGAACATTGGCACAGATGTTAGCTTGACAAATTTTCCACAGGGAAAAAAAAAAGCGTCAACATTACAGGTAATTTCATGTTTCGTCTACTATAGTGGTAGCCAAATGAAAGTCTGAATTATTTTTATTATTTCAGGTGGCATAACAAATTGTGATTTACTTAAGAATGATTATGCAGAGTAACTGACTCATCAAGTTTCTTTCTTTCTGGTTTGGATAAATCAGTACAGTAAAGTTAACTATTTGAAGCATATCAGAAGCTCACATTAGCTTATGATATTAGTGTGATGGGTCAGGACTGTGGGGGGATAATCAAAGGGCCTTTGGATAAAAGTAGTTTGAGATGTCCATTGCCATTTTTTAGAATAATGAGCATAACTGAGAGTACTGGTCAGAGGTCAAGACAGGCTGCTGTATTCCACAGCTCCAAGGTTACCATTCTGATTGTGGTTGAGATTGTGCTCCAGAGGGTGCCACAGGCAGCCCTGAGTCTAGGGAATGTTACTGGATACCTCACTATAAAAAGGAAGTGGTTACAGGTGTGGTAGACAGAATGGCCTTCCCAGCACCCACTCCCACCTCCCCCCCAAAAAGTAACACTGTGACTATATTATCTTACTTGGCCAATGGGACTTTGCATGTGTGATGAAGTTAATAATTTTGGAATGGGAAGATTATCTTGAATTGTGGGGAGAGGGGGCAATTTAATCATAAGAATCCTTGTAAGAGAGAGGCAGGAGGGTCAGTCATAGTCACAAAAGAAGTGACTGCGGAGGTCAGAGTGATGAAGGGTCACTAGCCAAGGAATGCAGGGAGCCTCTAGAAGCTGGAAAAGGGAAGAAAACAGATTCTTTCCTAGAGCCTCCAGAAGGAACGAATTGTTTTGTGTTTTAGAACTCCTTAGTTCCCATGTGAGTTATTTAATGTTTAATAGTTAGCTAAATTTATTAAACTGGATAGCATGACATTGTATAACTCCCTGACACTGTCACAGGGTGTCCTCACTGAAAATCAGGTATACCTTAAATTTGAAAATTATTTGAGATTCTAGAGTTTTCTGGCAGCCAGCTTGCCTACTAAGTCATCCAGACCTCTGAATGTCTCTTAGAAGTTAGGTGGAATCCACATACTGCCGTGTGCAAGCACCTCAAGGCTGGCTGCTCGAGAGAACTTCCTCTGAATTCCAGTTGGTGATAGAAGGAGATTTAGATACTAAGGAAATTACCTCAGGCCTTTATTTTACGCTACAACCTACGCCTTTAACATAAACTTAAGGATATTTGCTTCCTTCTGGATTTTCCAAATATCGTTGACAATTAAATAAAAATGCAAAGCAGTGTGTAGAGGTTTCTCTTGAATAGTTAATAAAATATTCAGCAGTCTGATCTATACTTTTAATAACATGCATTATTAATCTGGAATCTAAGTATGCTCTTGCATTTGTTAAAATGTTCATTTGCATTTGTTTCAAGTTCCTGTTCAGTCAGTATTTTTCAGTGGCTGCTGTGCACTGTTTTATTCAGTTGGCACTGGGGAATTGATAAGCACCTCAGTAAAATAGAGGAGAGACAGTACTGTGCAGCTAGATGGGTGCTATCATGGGCAGGTATGTGTGTGACACATACGTGTACAAAGGTCCTGACTGCTCCACGTGGAGAGTGGCCAGAGAAGACTTCGTAGAGGAGGTGACTCAAGTTGAGACCAAATGGCTGAATCAGTTCGCCAGGCAGGAAAAAACAGATGGCATGTGCAAAAACACTACCTTGAAAAAGATTTCATGGTTTAAAGGATCTGAAAAAAATTAAACATAGTCAATGAATTTTACTTGTCTTATCACCTTTTTCATCATCTTTCCCTCAAGTTTGTGATCGAATGTGCTTTTTTCTTAGCTTCCTCCCTTTCCTTTAATAACATTTTCGCATTGAAAATCCCAATTATTTTTCTACAGAACAGGAACATCTGTTTCCTTTAACCATGAGACTAAAATTGTATATCAGCGAACAACAGATGCTAAGCATTAAGAGGAATGCTTCGGTAGGCCAAGCAGCGGTCGGCTCATGTCTGTAAGTTTGCAACACTCTTGACATGAGTCTGAGTACATCTAAGAGACTTATCCACCTAAAATAATTTGTTTAAATTTTAGGGTCTATAAATGCCAGGAACAAAGTTGTATGTATCGTATATTGCATACTTGTAAATGGTTTTCATTTGTAAATGGTTTCACACACAAATATCCTTATATATACACCCCACTTCTTTAATAATAGGCATGTTTTTAAGTGCCTCTTAAACTCTTTCATTATGAAAACAATCCAAACATACAAAGGTAGAAAGAAGAGTTTAATGAAGCCTCATATGCTCAGCATTTCATCATCAACCCCACACCTCCCACCACACACACACTGGATTATTTAGAAACCAATCCCAGACATCATATCATTTAAGCATGTTTCTTTAACAAGTCATTCAGGAAAGGAAAAAGTACACATTGCAAAATCATGAATTCAGATACTCCATTAGGAAGATGATAAACCTACTTTGCAAATTTCTTTTCCAACCACTTTACTACCTGAATGCTTTGCTTAATACAGTAAGTCTGTTCATTATTCCTTGAACATGGAAATTCCTGATTCTGTGAGCATGTTTTCCATGCTTTTGTCTCTTCTGGAGCCTCTCTATTCTTGGCCCATCTAATTGTGCCCTTTCAAGGCTTAACTCAGTTCCTGCTTTCTCTTTGAACCTTTTCGTGACTTTTCTTTATGAAAACAGCATTTTTTTGTCAGCACGGCTCAGGCATCACTTACATATACTATAATGAGTTGCTATTTAGTTTTTAAAATATATGTCCTGTTTTAACTCAATTATAACTGCTCTATGCCTCAGTTGTCTTGTATAAAATAAGGGTATTAATAGCATCTACTTCAAATATATGAGGATAAATAAGATAATCCAGAACAAGCACTCAGTGAATATGTTATTGTTGTTATCTATAAACTCCTGGAGGGAAGGAATCATGCTATGTAACTTTTTTAATCCTGTGTCTAGCCTCATGCCCCAGACAGGGTAGATACTAAATACCTGTTTAGTTATGTTGGCTGGAAGGAAGTCTGTGTTTTATATTTTATGAGGTTGTTATCAAATTCTATTTATCACTGTATACATGTTCAAAATATGGCCTTTGAGAGATCATTGTGAGATACTGTATTTTCTATCTAGAATTGACCATTAGAGTTCATTCGTTGATTTATTTCAAGTGATAAAATGTATATCACTTGCTTTTACAGATGCAAAATTAAAACCCAATTCAATTAAAAATCAAGACGTATTAAACTTTACTCTTGCTATATCCATGAAGAAATGATTTGCATAGAAAAACAACTATTAAAATAATAATTACAGATCATTTTTCTTTATCTTTTTCAGACCATAAAAGTAACACTTAGAAAATTTGAAAAATCCAGAAAAGTTGAGAATTAGATTAAAAACTTTCCAGAGATAATCTCTGTATTCTCCCTTCTTCTTTGCATGAAAGTTTACGTGTTGCATGAACGTTTACATGGCTAAAGATATGCTGATTGTGAAACCTTGCATGCTGGTTTTCCTACCACTTAGCATTGTACATAAGCATTTTTTTGTCTTTTGTTAAGTATTGGTAAATATAATTTTTCAAAAATGTACTGAATAATTAGTAAGTATTATAAAATTGTATAAAGGGTTAAAAAATATGACAATTTTGACAGGACTGATTCTTTTTTTAGGATTCTGGCTATTATTTCTTTTTCTGTATGCACTTCAAAATTAGTTGTCTATTTCAAAAATAATTTGTTGGTTTTGAGCTCACTTTAAATTTATACATTAGCTTTATGATGTTGCCTTCCAATATAAGAACGTGGCATATACCGCCTCATTCTGCTTTTATGTTCTTCAGCATATTTCAAGATTTTTGTCAGCTTTGTCCTTTGATGCCAGTGTTGCATGTTTCTTGTTAAGCGTATTGCTAGATATTTTAGCTTATTTTCTATTTGCTATTATAAGTGGAGTCTTTTTTCCATTATGTCTTTCAGCTAGTTGATAGTATAATTATGAAAGCTATTGATTTAATTATTTTAATTATGTACCCAGCCACTTTACTCAGTTCTCTTATGGTCTGTAATCGTTTTCCACTAGATTATTTTGGGTTTTTCAGGTAGCATTCATCATTTGCAAGTAACAATTTTGCCTTTTTAAAAACATTTTTGTGGGGCCAGCCTGGTGGCGTAGTGGTTGAGTTTCTGCTCTCTGCTTCAGTGGCCCAGGGATCATTGGTTCAGATCCCTGGCGTGGCCCTATGCACCACTTGACAAGCCGTGCTGTGGCAGTGTCCCACATACAGATAGAGGGAGATTGGCACAGATGTTAGCTCAGGCAAATCTTCCTCAAGCAGAAAGAAGATTGGCAACAGATGTTAGCTCAGGGCCAATCTTCCTTATCAAAACAAATTTTGTAACTCTTACTCTTTGTTTAACTCCTGGCTTTCAGGAAGTGCTTCTAAGTTTACTAAATAAATATTGCTGGCTACTGTGTGAGATTGATGTATTTTATCTACCCATATATAATGGAAATGTTACTCTTTATTATATTTTATGTAGTATTCCTGCACTTTTAAAGGTTGTTTTGGGGGTTTTTTGTTTTGTTATTTTATTCAACCATCCCTTATTGAGCTCCTACTGTGTGGCAGGCACATAGTCAGGTGCTGGAGATTCAGAGTCTGAGAAGACATTGTCCACTCTTCAGGGATAAGTATTATAATAAATGGATAGCAGTTTGCTGTGGAAACAGAAAGGAGAGTTCTATATGAAGTAGGAGAGGGGAGGCAGATGAGCCCAAGGAGACTTCCTGGAAAAGATGATCCTTGAGCTGAACTTTGAATGAAGTAAGATGACCTCCATTTTACTTTGACTGGAAACCTATGATTTCCTATGATTCCTGTGTTAAATGTTTTGAATAACTTTTAAAGAATCAGCAGTGAATGAGCAAGTACTTTTCTTTCACCAAAACCTGATCGCCTAATTTTAGTCAATGCATGGAACATGATTGCTTAAATTTAAAACATTCTTATCCTAAAAGAATTTCAGAATTGAAAGAAACTTTAGCCAACATTTAGTCTATCTCCCCACTCTTCTTCCAGTTTTACAGATGTGAAACAGAGACTTAGAGAGGCTAATTGGTCAACTGAAGTCATACAGCCAGCTACTGGCAGAGCTTGGAGAGTCCGTGTCCTGCCTCATAGTCGGGGCTCCTAGGACATCTGTGTTAATTACGTATTGATTCAGCTTTGCTGAGCTATTTTGGATTCATATTCTTTTTGTTAACGTTTTCAAGTTCTTGGATTTAGAATTTTTGTTGCACCTTCTGCGTTCCTTAGCCCAAAGAATGGAGAAGAAATTACACTCTTGCAGCACCTCAAGATTTTGGTTTTTAACTGTTCTCAAACATGTTATTCTGTTTGCCTTTTTGAAGAAAAAAGTATGATTCTTAACATAGAATTGTCTGGCATTTTACCTATGCAATTTTTCTTGTGATATTAACTTTTATTTTTCTCTTTTTAGTCTGCCATTTTCAATTTTCAGAGTCTGTTGACTGTAATCTTGCTGCTTATATGTACCTGTGCTTATATCCGATCCTTGGCGCCCAGCCTCCTGGACAGGAATAAAACTGGGTATGTTACTAATGATGTCTAATCACCCAAATTAGTTTGTAACTTACGTTATTTCCTCCCTTTGTTTTTTAAAATCCAAAAACTTTGTATTTACAGAATCTCACTAAATAAGATAAGTATCAGAAGTGACCTGAAATGTTTTGGACTGAAGAAAAATATATTTAAAAAGATATGACAGATTTTTTTTTTCTGGGACTAGAGATACAATTTAGTACTTTCAAAGGCAGTATTTGGCCTTACTTTGTATAGAATAATTAGTAAAGTTGGTTATCATATTTTGAAAGTATTAAACAGTTTGCAGGTGCTGTGTCCATAAAAATAATGTAGACATTCCCTCTCCAGTCCAAGATTGCGCTAATCATATAGGCTCCCTGTCTGTATCAGACCGCAAACATCTTTGGAGAAGTTTATTTAGCTTACTTAAAACAGTAATAAAGAAGCCAGCCCCACGGCCTAGTGGTTCAGTTCGCACACTCTGCTTCAGTGGCCCAGGTTTTCGCCAGTTCGCATCCTGGGTGTGGACATGGCATTACTCATCAGGCCATTCTGAGGTGGCATCCCAAATAGCACAACCAGAGGCACTCACAACTAAAATATACAACTATGTACTGTGGGGCTTTGTAGGGGAGAAGAAGAAGAAGAAAAGAAAAGACAAGATTGGCAACAGTTGTTAGCTCAGGTGCCAATGTTAAAAAAAAAAATTAAGTCTTGGATATGTCATATTCCTTTTAATTATACATTCATACCCTGGAAAGATTTAAGCTTAATATACCACCACAAAGAATTAAAATTTTAAAGTGCCGTGTTCCTAATACAAAAATACATGTTGAATTCAACAAAAAAGAAGAATACATATAAAAAAACAGAGACTGTGGTAAAAACTATGTCAACTTTCTTTGCCTATTTATTTATTTATTTGTGAATTAATATTTATTAATTTGTATGAATAATTGTCCTAATCCTTTCTTGATGAGAGCCTGTACCTCACTTAATGATTTTGCGAAATAAAAGGATGAAATAGAATACTTTTCATAGGAATAATAATCATCTCCAGCACCTTTTTTTGTTTTTAATGGAAAGAAAAGGGTCAAATTAGGGTCCTGCAAGGTCAGACTCTGCTTTTCCACTAATAAAAAGCCCTTACAAGAAGCCAGGTTGTAGATATCCAGCTATGAGAGTAATAATTTCTGCTTCTCTTTCCTTCAACTCCATTTATCATAGTTAGCATTTATTCAAACATCTCATTATCTAAATCATTTAGCTTTTGTTACTATTCCTTTTATTTCCTTTTGTTACCAATTATTTGAACATGTATAAAGGAATAAGTAGAACCTCTAACTAGTTTTGAATATTGAAAATCAGTAACCCTGTTTCAGTAAACTGATAATCTGTCTCTATTAACCTAAAGGATTTTATTTAACCTACTGAAGGTGAAAACAGATGTGACTTGTCCTTCAGTTTTCTGACACTGCACCACTTCCCTTGTAGACACTGCCTTCCTCGTCATTTCACCTTTTTCTCTGAACTCCTGTTGCACTTAGTCTTCAGCACTCAATTTAATACTTTGTCTGTTTGTTAAATTATATAATCTTATTTGTGGCTTAGTTGTGCATGAAGCTTTTCTACCCAAGCAAATGGTTTTATTTCTTCCATCCCTTCCTCTGCAACCCCCAACTGTTAACTTACAGTTAAAGCATAAGATAGAAACCAGTAAATATTCTCATTAATCAGTTGCTTGGAATTCTAATATAATACATAAACTTCTATCTAAGAAGATAAGTGTTTATTTCATTAAAGAATAATCACATAGTCGTAGAATAGAATATTTGTACTTTTCTGATGCTGTTATGAAGAAAATAGGTTGCATGTGGAAATGTCTGCTCCTCATTCCTTTGGGGGCAGGAACACATCCGTATCATGCTACAGTAAAAAAGGAGTTCTCAGGGCTGCCAACCTTACAGTAGAGGTTGAGTAGTAGTATATTTCTCCTACATAAGGGACCGAAGAAATAGCATGCCTATTTTTATATTTTAAAGTATATACTGATACAGTTAATTGTTTGAAAGCTTTTTTAAGACTTTATTTCTATCTATAGAAATGTTTAGCCAATTTTATTTTGACTTGTCCATAAATATTTTCTGCAGAAGAAATTTTTATAGGCCATTGTTCTTTTCTGTCATAATACATATTTTTATGAGACTCATAATAAACTTTTCTTTCATTATAGTGAGTATTTCATGCTTAAGTGGAGATGTCTAGACTAATTGAATAAAACAAGTTTTTGATGACTTCACTGTTGAAAATAACTTAATTTTTTGCTGCTTCAAATAATATAGAACTAAGAAAAAGATTGCTACTTTGTCTTGTTTCCTATTTTCATAGACCTGATAGCTTTATCAGCAAGTATACTTAGTGCCTTATAGCCAGAGAACTAAGCAGCATAATTGTGTTGGTTTTTGCCAACTAATAAAGTTCCTGTGTTTTAATAAATAGCATTTGGGATATTACAGAAATATGTCAAAGGAAATATGTGAAAAAGGCCAAAGTGGTACTGATAAATCTCTAAGTTGCCAAGCTAGGAAATTTTTATTTTATTTTATTTTTATTTTTATTTATTTATTTATTTATTTGAGGAAGATTAGCCCTGAGCTAACTGCTGCCAATCCTCCTCTTTTTGCTGAGGAAGACTGGCCCTGAGCTAACATCCGTGTCCATTTTCCTCCACTTTATATATGGGACGCCTACCACAGCATAGCTTGATGAGCGGTGCCATGTCTGCATCCAGGATCTGAACTGGCGAACCCTGGGCCGCCAAAGCAGAACGTGCACACTTAACGGCTGCACCACCCGGCAGGCCCCGGAAATTTTTTTTGTTTAAATAGCTTTCAATATACTATGTTCTACCAATTTCCCAGTGATACTTTGAGTTATTTCTAGAATATCAGGCCTGAAAAGACCTTGACTGTCATCATATGGTTTCAGACTATGTTCTGTGGGGCTCTAAAGCTTCCCATTGAGGAGTTTCAGGTGTCCTGTCTCTGAGTCCCTCAATTGGAGTAGCTTTAAATCAGTAGTGCATGTTATAATCAATATGTTTTTAGAATCAAGGAACCATGGCATTGCAGATCACTAACCAGTGTCTTCCATATTTTGATAAAATGTAAGCGGATTTTAAGTGACATCTGGAGTTATTGTACATGTGCCTTTAACCTACATATTACTGAATACAGCGCATTAATCACTAGTCTGAAGACTGTCTGTAATAACTCACTTAATCGTTACAACAGCGCTATGAGTATGAGTGCTTGTAAAGAGAAAATAACTTGCTCACAGTTACGCAGCCAATTAAGTAGGACTGAATTTAGGCACGGTCTGGCCCTTATATTATCCTACGTTGCTTTCAGGAGTATAGATGGTTTTTGTCCTTTTATTCTTTTTTTTAAAGATTTTATTTTTTTCCTTTTTCTCCCCAAAGCTCCCCAGTACATAGTTGTATATTCTTTGTTGTGGGTCCTTCTAGTTGTGGCATGTGGGACACTGCCTCAGCGTGGTTTGATGAGCAGTGCCATATCAGTGCCCAGGATTCGAACCAAGAGCACAGTGGGCCTCCTGCAGCGGAGCGTGCGAACTTAACCACTTGGCCACGGGGCCAGCCCCAATGTCCTTTTATTCTTATAGTAAAATCATTTCATCTGTCAGAATGTCCATCTTTTAAAATAAACCTGTGTTTTTGCCCATTTTATTTAATCTGAACTAAGGGACTTTGTGCTTTGAGGTCAGGAAGTTATACATCAGAGGAGGAACATATATAGAACTTAATTGACCCAGTATTTTATTTCAGTCTTAACCATTCAAATATAATGATTCATTAGCCATCTTTTTGAGCAAAAAAAATGTAGTATAAATTTCCCTAGAATTTAAGTATTATGATTTTGCTATGCCAGTCCTAACTTACTGCAGTAGGCAATGTTAATTTATCTTGATTTGTAACCATGGGTAACACCGTTTATAATTCTTTTCTTTTGTTAGACCAACAAAATAGCTGTCTATAGTTTTTTTTTCAGATACCTCTAATCATTGATTGGCTCAGTTGGGTTTTTGTTTAAAAGCTGGTTACTTTTTTTTTTTTCCTTTTTCTCCCCAAAGCCCCCCGGTACATAATTGTGTATTCTTCGTTGTGGGTTCCTCCAGCTGTGGCATGTGGGACGCTGCCTCAGCGTGGCCTGATGAGCAGTGCCATGTCCGCGCCCAGGACTCGAACCAACGAAACACTGGGCCGCCTGCAGCGGAGCGCGCGAACTTAACCACTCGGCCACGGGGCCAGCCCCATAAAAAAAAGCTGGTTACTTTTTATACATGCCAAATAAGTGATAGTATCCATATAATATATATTTAATTCATAATATATCCATTCATAAAATTGAAATCTATATCTTCCGTCTAATTCTTATTTCCAGAATATATGTGTTTTAAATGCTGTATTTGATTAACTCATACAATGTCCTAAACTAGAGTTTTCTACTTACATTGAAAACATACATACATATTTTTGTTTTCCTGCTTATTGAATGACATAGTTATGTAAATGCTATCATTGGAGTTTTTGATTATAGGTCATTTAATATAGAGCTACATTCTATGAGTAAGGTTTTTTAGTATGAATTTTATTTTTTAATATAAAAATTCATCTCAAACCAACTGTGTTCATTTACCATTTCCTCAAAATTAATGTTTATTTAAATTGGCATATGTGTTTTCTGCTTTTGAACGTAAAGCACTTGAAGTTGACTGTTAATCCTACAAACGCTTGTACAAATTTTTGCCACTCTCACATTAATTTACCCTGAGTTTAACCTATGACATCAAATATATTCCAATTTGTTGATTTTGATGGTTGATCAACTATTTTATTCTACTTTTCTACATAAATGGTGGTTTGACAGCAAACAAATTTCAGTTTTGAAGCAAAGCATCCGAAGTTAAAATGCTAGTATATGATGAATTGTCTACGTGATACTAGGAAAATGATTTACCTTTCCGTAATCAATAGCTACTTTTTTCTTTTTTATTCTCTGTAGGTTGTTGGGTATATTTTGGAAGTGCGCCAGAATTGGTAAGTATCTGTCTATGATCTCCCTCCACTTATTCAGCTCTAACTTGCTGGCCACTTTACTTACGTCATATTCACACATATCAAATATCAGTTTTAAAAATGCAGGCTCCCCAATTTTGTGCATTTTTGCAAAATTTTGTAGCATTCCAGCAAACTCTTTTCCTTATGCTATTTAAACCTAGACTTGTTTGATACGTCATAATACTTCATTAGCAGTGAGATGGAAAATATAAGAAAAATCTCTGTAATTCAGATATCAAGTACTATCCATTTCTGGTTTTGAGGAGATTTCAGACAAATGTGTCTAGTTTTATGCACACACATGCTTATAGTATAGAGCATGCTGTGTGTGCTATTTTGATAACTGAGAATGAATTCCTATCTAATGGAAGGCCTGCTAAGCAACTAACTAAGCAGTCATTTTGTTGCCCTATGCTAAATCATAGAATCTTATTTGTTGCTTTTAAAAAACATTAACTGTTTTTGTCTGTTGAAACCATGTGGTCACAGCTGAGCTTTATTCTGACTGATTAAAGTTAAGGTAGATGTGGTTATCTTCTAACTTTTCATAATAAGATGAGCAGCATCTTAAGTATGTTTATATTTAGGTAATACCACTCTTGTCCCATCGCCCTGGGGCCCGTCCAGTGGCATAATGGTTAGTTAAGTTTGTGTGCTCCACTTCGGCGGTCCAGGCTTCACAGGTTCAGATCCCAGGCATGGTCCTGCACACCACTCATCAAGCCATGCTATGGTGGTGTCCCACATACAAAATAAAGGAAGATTGGCACAGATCTTAGCCCAGTGACAATCTTCCTCACCAAAACTGGATAAGTAAAATAATACTCTTGTCCCATTCCCCTATGTATACAACATTTAACACAGTGCCTAGCACATAGTAGACTCTCGAATGCTTGGTAAGTGAATGAATTAAAATGGATTTTATTCCTATAATTCACCAATATTCTTGAATAATAGATTATGGTTGTACACCACAAAATGATGTTTCCGGTCAAACAATGGATCACATGTACAGTGGTGGTCCCATATAACCCAGGTGTGTAGCAGGCTAGTGTGTATACCACTAGGTTTGTATAAGTACACGCTACAATGTTTATACAACAACAAAATTGCCTAATGGTACATTTGTCAGAACATATCCCCATTGTTAAGCAATACGTGACTGTATACCCTTTTTAACATGCGAAGTTTCAAAAAACACTTCAGGGCATTTGTTCTTATATACGTGGATTGAAAATGAATATTTCTTGTCCTCTTTGGAATTTACATGACCCCCTCAAAAATTGTTTAACTTTAGTACTAAAGTCAATTTATTAAATTATAAATGTATAATTTATAAATTTAATGAATTATTAAATTTAATAATTTAAATTTATACATAAGTACTTTTTTCTTTCATAAAGCTGTCAGGTTTCATAATGAAAATATTTTTTCCCTGTTTGGCGTTTAGTCTAGTTAGCCAGTCTGACGACAGCCTGAGTTCCCCAAACTAATCTCTTTAAATAGGATGGGGAATTTAAGAGTCATCTCCCTTAGATAAGCTGCGTTCCTTTTAGAGTATGATGCTTTATTTTGGTTTTCACTTCTCAGAGATGTGGAACATTTTAGAAGATGGTCCATAACAAGAAACAAAATTGATTAAAGATTGAAAAATACACTAAGTTCTTGTAATATTTAGAAATTTTTCAAAGAAGACCTGAGAATTGATATATTACATCTGAAGATACTTATAGGCATAATCTAGTCTCAGCTAAGGACTAAAAATTAGTTGTACAGGTTTCAAATTCTTTAAAGCATCTTCTAAGATTCATGTATTGTTAGCCATTGAAATAATTTTGAGAGAGCAAATTTTCTTCCCTTAAGCTTTTAATGATAGACCCATTATCAGTGGAAGTTGTAAGCATAGTACTAAATTACATAGAAGTCCTTGTTAAGTCGCTTATGATGACATTATAAAATTCCTTGGCCTCTTGGGTTTCTTGCCATAGAAAATGATAGTATAAGCATAAAGAGCTTCACAGAAAAGTGCTTCTTTCAAGGCCCTCGTTCTAATATGTTGACTGTTGAAAACAGACGTCTTTCAGAGATGAAGAAATTCAGCGTGCTTTTAACATGATAAAGTGTCCTTCCTCAGTGTTCTTAGTCATACTTTATTATCTCTTACGGTGATAGGCATGAGAATGTTTCTTTTGTGAGAAATATTATTTACCTTAGATTGGTAAAGCACAGATAGAGCCTAAATAAATGGTTATCAATCTGGGGACATTTACAATGTCTGGGTTCATTTTTGGTTGTCACAGCTAGAGTCGGGACATATGGGTATAGGTCAGGGATGTTGCTAAACATCCCACAGTGCACAAGACAGCCCCTCACAACAGAATTAGCCCAAATTGTCAATAGTGCTGCAGTTGAGAGGGCCCAGCCTAGATTTATAGAGGTTTGTGGTACAGACTTATCTGGCATGCAGTCATGCTCAACAGTTGCACATCCTGAAATAACAGAAGAAATCGTAAGCACTTCAAACTAACCGAGAAGAGAGAGAAACAAAATAGCACCATCAATGGCCAATGCTGATAGTTTGTGGTAAATGGAAATATATGTAAACTAAACTGCTTGCTTCAGAGCCAAGTCACCCAGAAAAAGAAAGAATATTGTCAAGGAACAGAGTTGTAAGAGTACCTCCAGAAAACTGCAAAGAGAGCACGTAATGGAAGAGCAAGAGAGTTTGGGAGAATAGAGAGAACATCACTGTATTAGCATAATACTAAATATTCATTAGTAAAAATAGAAAAGGTCTGGAGTTAGGAGGCTGAGCTTTCATCTCAGTATTAAGTCACTAACTCATAAATAAAATATTAAGATATCTTAAGTCCATTCTACGTAATAAATTAGAATAGTATGCACACCTCCATTCAGTAGCCAACCCAGGTGACCCTTCTGTTCATAAATATTATTTGAAAGTATAGCTAAAAGTTTAAGACATCTAGATTGTAGCTTTCTTAATTATTTACTGTAGTATCAGCTGTTTCTATGTCTAATTGTAAACCATCTTTTCTTTTTTTCTTGTTCATTTATTATTGCCATTTTCCTCTCTTATCTGTATGAATGCCATAGATTAAATGGTTCAGTTAAAGTATTCATTCTTGCCAATTATGTGAAAGCATTAGCTTTTCATTTTGGCAAAGTGGCTTAGAAAATGTTGATGCTGATATGCTGCTTTGTCAACCACAAGCTCCTCTCTTATCTTGACACAATACATCCACAAGGAAAGGATGCAGTTTTAGTGGGAAAGGGCCTGGCGAAGTCATCTTATCACGTTACACATCACATTACAGCAACTGTTTCACATTCACTTATACAGAACTAAGACTAGACAAGAAGTAACATTCTTACCCAAGTTCACCAAGATGTTTACCTCTGCCGCATGGCAATCTCTTTCAAGAAAATTAAAAACAGGAAAATGAAACCCATATGTAAATTATAGCATTCTAAGTTAGAGGAAGAGGAAGAGAAGAACTTCCCCAAAAATTGATTTCCAGCAGATAGAAAATTTAGGACAATATTAATTTCTTCTTTTAGGTATTTAATGAGACTATATTAGACAGTGGGAATATCTAACCCTAATAAGATGACAGTCCTGCTTATGAAATCTACCTGAAATTTGTCTGAATGAGTTTTTTTGTTTTGCTTGGTAACTTGGGTTTTTTGCCCGCAAAACAATTAGCATTGCTTACAAGTGATGATCCAAGGTATTTTTTAGTTTTAAAAGATTTTTTAAAAGATTTTTATATTGCATCTAGTTCTTGTTTTGCCTGCCACCCTCCCCCATCAATGTGTGGGCCTCAGAGGCAAGAACTTTATCTAGATTCCTATGTACACCTCTCCCATAGTAATAATCATATCATATCCAGTTAAGATAGTGGTATTCTGAGAACACTCTTCTCTCACTTTCTAGATTTTCCCTTAGCTGAAAGGCAGTCCATTTAAATGTCTATGGATAAAAAATACCAAATGTTTATTTTATTTATATGTGTCATATTTTCTATGAATATTGTCATTGAGCAGACAAAAGATATAAATTTATGAACAGTGCGACTGAGCTCAATGAGGAAGCTCTGAAGATGACAATGACCTTGAAGATTTTCATTGGTAAGGGTGGTGAAGATTGCCATTTTCCAAAGGTAGTTAACTTGCTAAGTGAAACATGGAACTTAGTTACTGGGAAAGAGCTGATTTTAAATATCGTAGAAAAACACAAGTGAGGGGAGTATAAACTATCTCTACGAGAGGACACCAGGTGCACACTCAGGATTCTCTCCAGAAGTAGCCCGTCACTCTTTCTTCTTCCTTCTTTCTTTCTTATGTGCCCTCAAGGGAACATATAGATGCCTGGTGCTTTGTGGAATTGTACAGCTTTGTGATTACTGAAGAAACAAGAAAGAACAAAGGAATTTGAATTAACTCAAAATCACAGCATCTCTAACTCTTTGCAAGACAATTTCACAAGCCAACTTCAGGGCTTCCTGCAAAGGACAGTCTTCATGTATAAACACTTCTTAAACACATGTGAAATTGACTCATACAGAAGTGGTTGTTTTAAGTTCTACATTTCTAACCCAGAGTAATCATATTATAAAAGATGTGATATGAAATCCATCTCAGAAAGTTTTTCCTAATATGTTTTTATTAAGCATTTTATTTTATATACATTTTCAAAATGTAGTTTTATTGATCAGCCTCTGTTCATTTTTCATCCACAAGTGCTTTCTTTTGTTCCTCCTTTAAAAAATGTCATGAGTTGCTACCAGTGAGGGAAAAAATTATGGCTAAAACGTGTATGTTAAATTTCTTTTTTTAGGTGGAAATTTTCCTTTTATACAGGAAAAAATAAGCAGTATTTCTTTGGCCTTAATTGAGTTGTTCTTGATTGTTTCTCTTGGATTTCTATCCTACATTCTGCATTGTATTTTTTAATACTGGTTTTACCCAGTGGCATGGGAATGGCACATTAAGAGTTTTCTAAACACATGATAAAGAAATGTCTTAGAAATAAGTCTGTATAGTTTAGCTCTTTCTATATTGTACTTGCTTTTATATTGCATCTAGTTCTTGTTTTGCCTGCCACCCTCCCCCATCAAATGTGTGGGCCTCAGAGGCAAGAACTTTATCTAGATTCCTATGTACACCTCTCCCATAGTAATAATCATATCATATCCATGTTAGCCACTCAGTTAATCAACATGAATGTCTCCCTTTTTTTCAACAGGCGAACGGAAGAGTCCCTATGTTGCAATATGCTGTATAGTGATGGCCTTCAGCATCCTGTTCATACAGTAGCTTGGAAAAATGCCAGAATTTGTCATCAGATTTCAATATGAAAAAAGGACTTATCTGCAGAAAATAGTGGAAAGAATGGTTAACCTTTTTATCTCTGAACATTGAATGAGATAAATTTCCAGCTGCTGTTCTCTATTTTTGTTATTGGACCAATGTTCTATATAAATAATTAGGATGCAACCATTTAATACTCAGAGTTTGATATGTCTGTAACAATCAGCCTCACTCCTGTCACTACAATATTACATTTGCAAACATCATTCTGTTGTGTCAGATACCAGTTTTTAGTGAGGTATCTCTAAGGTACATAGAAAACAAAATTGGTAAATTACTCAAGTTACTTTCACTGTGATTTGGAAATGGTATATCTTTATAGAATGAGGCCTTTTTTAGACTAGCTTTTTTATTGAAAAAAGAAAGGTTCAATTTGTGTTGGTAAGGATTGCATTCATATTTAATAATGCTTGCTTTTCCTCTGGCCACACCGTTTTGAGCATTAACCAGAGTACCTCTACTCTTAGCAAACTGTAGCTTATTACAGTGTTTAAACTATTTAAAACAAGCCTATGCAGTTCTTAAGGAGGAAGATAAATGAGAAGTGATTTAAGAGTAGTATTGCTAAAATGTTCATATTTAACATAGAAAAGTTTAGAATAGCTGACTGGCTTAGAAGCCTCTGCAGCCTCTCTGGTTAAGTATGGATAAATGTCTTGAGCATAAATTTGACCAGCTAACTGTCATTCTCTAAACAAGACTGCATTCTTAGAATGAAAAGAGCAAAACAGAACACTTACAGAATGATAATCCTATATATGTTTTTCTTTTTTTATTTTTAGTGTTAGGTCTCCACTTATTTTAATTGCTCCAAAATGCAAACTGTATTTTTTGTTGTTTTTTAATACAGCACTTTAAATCTAGTTTATGTTTTGTCTGTCAACTTGAACTGGAATCTCTTGTGTAACTTAGTAGGTTATGATAAACAGTTTTTAAATCTACTTATCCATATATCATGGCGTATGTGTCTTTGAGCTTTGTTAATAAAGGAGAAACTTCAGTAGTTTTCGTTGAGGCAAGAGGACCATTGGGAATGTGACTTACAAATCTTGCAGTAGAGCCGTTGTTTTAAGTTTATGGTTAACATTTCTTAAGTTCAACTGAAATTGAGTTAAAATTTCAAAGCTAAAAGGAACTTACGTATCTTAGCTAAAAATTGCCCGTTATGGATGGCATTAATTAAATATTGTTTTCAGCTATTAATTCCCCATAAAGGTAAAAAGGAATCCTTTATTCTTTTTCTTTTAAGAAAAGAAAATTCTTTATCATTATTTTAAAATGAGTCTGCCAGTAGCTCTTTCTGCAGAAACAAAGTATGGAACTGAAAGCCACCTATTTTTAAAGACCACATTAAACTACGTGGGAAGAATTCTAGGAAATATCTAAAAAAAATTTTTATGTGTTGCTTGCTTTTTTTTACAAAAGGTAAAAGTTGCTGCCCACTGTCAGTATCTGTTTATTTTACATTTTTGGCATATCTATAGCTGGTTAAAAGTGGTATATTTCGCTTTAGACAAGGAATCAGGTTATGATAATTCCTACCCTGACCTGTCTCTTGGGCTTTGCATTAGGTCAATGATTTTCAGGGTATCCCAAAAATAGGCCTCTCTTATAAGCATATACGTGCAAGTAAGTCACCTTTCTGGGTCTAGTTTCTGAGTGGCCATCTGTTGTCTAACTCTGCTGCCAACTAGATTTTTCCAAAAGCTGTGTCAACTAAATTTTTATATGCTGATACAAATCTAATATAACAAAGGAAGAATATTCTACACAATCAGTTCTAAAACATTTCTTTAATTTGACATTTCAGAGGCAGTAGGTGGAAAGTGGAGGAAGAATTAATTTCTTTGGAAACTTTGTGGTAACAAAAATTTTTACTCTGTGTAGATACTGAACAGAGTGGGAGGCAGCTTATTTCTGACCCAAGACATTCTGACCTTTTGAAACACAAGCTCTTTGGGAGGTGGGAGAAAGACACAGGATTCTATGAAGAAAAGCAGTTAGCATTTTCTTTACTGTATTTTTTTCAAAGACCTACCACTGAATCCTGTTCTCTAACTCAAAGGCAGCGTAGGTAGGTTTAAGCCCGTGGAATATTCAGAGATTTTTTTGTGGTCTTGCTGGGGTGGTAGGATGCAGACGAGGATTAAAGATCAATTTAAGCCTCGGATGAACCACCTCTGTCACTCAGACTTTGCAGCACTGGATGGGATGATGGGCACTGAAGTCCACATCTTACTAGATTCAAATACTCTTCCTAACCCCCTTCCTGGCTCCAGAATCTTGATTCTGTCTCTCTGGAGTTTGTTTTGTGCTGATGTTTAGTTCCTGATTGGCCTCAGCTGTGTCTGTGACAGGAGCATGTCTTGTTTCCAGGCAGTCTTAAAACGTGGTCAATCAAAAGGCCACATGGTCAGTTAAATTCCTTCTGTGGCTTAAAAAAGTTTGGATGCAAGTCCAATGTCTTGTTATTGCCTGTGCTGCTGTGCCAGGCAATATCCTGAATGTTCTTACATGTTCAAATTCAAAATAGCCCTTTCATGCTGGGGATAATAATAATATATAATTTGTAATAGATTCCTTCATCTTAGTAATGCCCAGATCAGTCTAGTTTTATCTTATAAGACAAAATAGAGGTTTGAATGAGGTAACTTCAAGTTTACAAAGTCTCTGCCTGGTTTTGTGAAAAAGACCTAGCCCTTGTAAATAGAATATGTGTATTTCACCATTCTTTCAAGAAGCATTTATATGTGTATTTGGTATATTATCCCTGAAGATGGACACAAGTACAGTTTCTTCCCTCTAGTCGTTCATAATGTAGGAGGTGAGAGAGAGATGAAGTTATTTATACAAAGTGCAATGTGATAGCATTTATTATTAAGATAATGCTAGGATTCTAGAGGAAAATAAAAGAAGGCCAACTCAGATATGAACTTCCTTCTAGAGGAGCATGCTTCAGTTGAATTTAAGAGCAATATGCAAAAGCACCAGTGGTACATTATGGACCATAAATACCTAGCTTGTGCCAATTGGGGAACATTAAGACAAGCCTAGACAGATGGACAGAAGTTAGATCCTAGAGGGTCTGTATTTTTCTCATTACTGTCTATTACCTACCTCAAAATTGAAATTGAATATATGTTCTCTCCTGCCTGACAAAAAACTTCAAGAAAAAAATAAAGTCCTCCCTTGGCGTATGTGTAAACATGGTTAAATATATCCATGCCAACCTGAATTTGGACCAGGAATAAAATAGTGTACTCTCCAGACTCACCTGCGTAGCATATAAAGCTGAGGTAACTGACCAGTCAGGTCAAGTGTTTTTAGGAACTCTTAGTAGCTCACACTGTATCAATGCCAGAAGCAGCCACGGTTGTTGAAGCACATGTGTATCTGCACAAGAAGTAGAGGTGGTTGCATTGTCTACATTTCCGATTGCTCAGAAAAGATTTCCAGTGAGCAAGGACTTGTGCTCTTTTCAAAGCCTTTGAGAAGTTACTGGATCATAGGAAGCAGAAAACAAGAGTGGAAGATTCTTGGGGACTGCTCCTCACTTTCTTGGTATCCAGTAACAGTAGATGTTCAAACTGTAAGTAGGTGAGTAATAGCATTGTGAGCGCTGCACAACCTTGTTGCTCTCGATCAGCAAGTTACTGCGAGTTATGCAGCTTCCAAAAATAGCTTCGTAATTATGTCATTTATACACTGCCTGCCATGGTGTCTTTTACTTTGCCCTAAACTAATCCCAAAATAATAATCTGAAATGCCGCTCCAGTATCAGAAAAGGGGAGGGAGGGGTGGGAGTATGTTTCCTGTGATTATAAGAGTACAGAAAACCTTCCTCTGCCTAGTGCACATGTCTGTAGTGTGTAATAAAAATTAAAATTAACTCTCAAGAGCCTCCTAGTTTTGTCTTAATGTCAGATGAGTGAAAGCCTTTTTTTTAAGGGTTAAAAATTGAAATTGCCACCTTTTGAGTAAGACGAGAATGGAGAAATATTTCTATTTGTTTTGCCTATATTTTAATTTTCATGGCTGGTCAAGATTAGTTTTGGGGAGTTTGTATCTTGTTTTGCCTTTTTTTTTTTTTTTTTTTTTTTTTAGGGAGATTGGCTCTGAGCTAACATCTGTACCAGTCTTACTCTCTTCTATGTGGAACACTGCCACAATGTGGCTTGATGAGCGGTTTGTAGGTCCGTGCCTGGGATCCAAACCTGCAAACCCCAGGCTGCCAAAGCAGAGCCTGTGAACTTAACCACTGCACCACTGGGCCAGCCCCTGCTTTGCATCTTAAAGCTGTTCAGTATATTACATTGCTGTTTCTTGGAGCAAGCCTTCAAGAGCCTAAATGACTTGCTTTACATAGGTCATTAATTCACTCAGAACCGGTTGACATCTGATTCTGAATGAAAGTAACAGTTAATAATTGTTGATAATTAATTTCAACCTCGTCCTCAACTGAGGGCCTTCAGATGCCCAAATATTCTGGCAAGTAGTTATCATTTTCTCTCCAAAGTCTGTGAGCACTGCCCATCAGTCAGATTACTCAGCCAGCGTAGACCGTTTCTGGAGAACTAGGAGGAAGCACGCTTGTGCTGCGGGCCTTGCTTTGGTAGCGTGGCCTTTCTACCCTTATCTTTTCAGCAGCGAATTAACACAGCAAACCTGTGTTTGACCGCTTTCTAGAAAGAATTTGCATAACCAAATGAATTGCACCAATTATATTTTCAGTTGAGTGAACTCAAAAAGTACTTCAGATACGAATTTAAAAGTATCTGTTTAAATGTTGTTTCCTTTGATGTATCTTGTAAAACTCCCTCACTGCTCCATTGTAACTACCAGTTAATGTGAGACTTGATAGAGAAAATCACTAACTTTCTGATTTCTAACTCAAAAGAATTCTTAATGGGTTTGCTTGAGACCACTGAATTTAACAGTAGGAAAGCTAACTCTGTTTTCAATTCAGAGGGTTCGCGTTAATATTCTTAAGCATACCAGATAAGACTGGGCGTAAAAAGAAACATAAATAATTGAAAATAAGGGTAAGTCAGTTTACACACACTGTGGGGGATGAGAGCACTCAGGACCTGCAAAATACCCAGATGCCACTGCTGATTGAGCTTTATTTGGCAAGAGAGGTGACCTAGAAGCAAATGTGTAGTGATTGAGAGTTTGTACCCAAATTGCCAAAATGTAATTTTTCAGTCACTTCAACATTTTTGATCAAGTACTATGTCTAGGCTAAATGCTGGAAAAATAATGTGCAAAGATATTGAACTGTTTAAATAGAAATAAGGAAATGTTGAAGACATGAAGGATTTTAAGAAGGCCAGCATCAAGGAGGAAATATCTGTAGTATTAAGTGTGAAAGAAAAGTGATCTGCAGGCTCAGGTATCACCCAAAGATTTGACCTTGAGAATTAAAAGCTATGAAGATAATGAGAATACTCTTTCAATAACGTTTTGTTGGAGCACCTGACAAACAGCATACAGTATTTTCCTTTGATTTATTTATTTAATATTGTTTACTCTTTGCTTACTTTTACCTAATGTTATTCACAAATGGAACTGCTATTAAATCTTGGAAAATGATGAGAGTACTTGTAAAATATATTTAAGAAGTTTACAATATGAAATTAAGAGAGCTATAGAACACGAAATGTAGGGTTGGATGAATTTTGTGAAAATTAAGTTTTAATGAGTAATCTGCCTCATCCACATCTCTGTTTATGGGTCGCTGTCCTTAGCTCTAAGTGAATTAAAGCCAAAATAACATATAGTGACATAGTTCTAAACCCATAATGTGAAATTGCATTCTTACTCTGGCAACTCCAATACTAGTTGAGTTGTTTTTAAGTATGACCATCTCAAGCATCTTTTCAAAGAAGTTCAATTGAATCTGTTAACACTTAGAAATTGGACGTAGAAAACTAGTAAGATGGTTCCTGAATCCCTAGGCAATTAGATTGACCTGCCACGAAGAATAGAAATAGGGGTAGAACTCAGGATAATCTTTATGCCTCTAAGGAATGAAAAATTAATCCCTCTGGCATTTCTGCCCCACAAGATAGAGCCCTCCATACTCCCTAGAAGAATCTTTTGAGAACTGGCTGTGCCAGACACAGTGCTAGAGACAGGGTCTACAATGTGGAACAAATACAGCTCCTGCTATCATGAAACCTAGATTCTAGTGAAGATCAACTAATCAAAAAATTAGATAAGCTGCACAACTTCTGGTAAGAACCCTGAAGAAAACAAAGAACGGATGATTTAGATGGAGTGATCAGAGAAGGCCAGTCCATGGAGTTGATGGTTAGGCTAAGACCTGCAGATGAAAAGAGCATAAGCCGAGAGGCAGAGGGGATGACATTTTCAAAGACCCAGAGATGGAAAGGAGCCTGGGACTTGAAATGGTGGAGAAATTGTTAGGAAATTAGCAGAAAGAATATATTAAGACAAAAATGTTATAATTTAGATAGAAAAATGGTCTAAATCGTGCAGTGCTTTAAGCCATTGAAAAGGCCGGCAGACTCATGCAAAGGATTTGACCTTACCCACTTGGAGCAGGCATGGTAGTCTCTGTAAGGCTGTTGTCTTTGTGTCTAATATCGGAGCTGAAATCCACAGGGCAAGTAGTCAGGAAGGGAAGGCTAGAAGCCTCAGGTTGGACTGAAACACGTCAGTTCTTGGTCTGATCTTGGTGCTATGGATGTCCTCCATAAAGAAGCCAGTGCCCTTCATCTTGGAGCTAAACACACGCATCTGGCCTGAGAGTCAGAGAGGCTGAAGAAGGTAGAGTAGTTGGAGGCCCAGCCATTGCCTCATGCTAACAAGGTTAGTCAGCACATCGGTGACAATATTAGTGGGCTAACAAAATGGCTGCTGCTTCACCTCTGCCTTCCAAATTTCACACCAGACTTTCCCGTGGCCCACTCTAATAGGAAACTTAACAGGGAAGGGGATTCTAGAAAATGTAGGTCAGCCTAACCAAGTTAACACATTCCAAGGTCATCATGCCCTCTAAGACCTTTCCACCTAGATCTCCCAGCAACTCGAACTTAATATACCCCAAACAGAGCTCTTCATCTTCCTTTCTAAACCTGCTCTCCTCTGGGTTTCCCTATTTTTGTAAACGGTACAACTTTCTTTCTATGATCAAAACTTTCTAATCCCCTGAGCTTCTCTTTTGTCTCTCTCATATCCTTTTCTTGCTCCCACCAAACTGTAACTTAGTTTTATCATTTTTACCTCTGCAGTGCCCACCCCAGGTGTATGAGTTCAAACTCAGCAGGTGATTGTGCAATCCCTCACACAGATTTCATATTTAGTTTGATGTAAGCCCCATTCTGGAACCCCAGAAGTACAACCAGGGCATTCTCTCCACCAAAGACATGTACAGGGGGGTGAGTTATGGTGGAGGAGCTAGCATGCTGTTATCATTATTTAAACCAAGAAAAACACACTGTAGACAAGATGAAAGATCTAATAAAAATGTGTTCTTATTCCTGATTCTAAAACTTTAACAGCTGGGCTTTCCCATGTGGAATAATGTTACATAAATAACTCAGCCAGGAAGCAGAGGGGCTGTGAAGAAGTCCAACAAAATGATAGATGATCTTGGACACTCTGAATATCACACCCAATGGAGTTACAAGGAAATAAGTGGTCATTGGAAGGGACTGGTGAGCTGGTGCTGGTATGATCAGCAGACTTTACAGAACCCCAGTCATGTATCATTAATTCTTCTACAGAAATTTTCTTTCTACTTAAGCATATTAACGCTCTCTAATCTATTTCAAAGGGACTTTTTCAGCTGCGTCCAGATTTGTCATCTTTTAATTAGTCATGGAAATCTAGAGAAATCAGCTCTCAAAATAAACTCGTTGAGATTTAAAACAAATAAACTCAATTCTTATGTTTTTATTTTCTTTTAAAGCGGACAAATATCTCTGAGTACATCCTACTTGTGTTCTTGTCCACATAATCTGGGTATAGCTCATCTTACATTCCCTACTCCCACTTCTTCCTTCCAATGAAGTCTATATAGTCAGAGTTGTGGCACAAATGCCGAAAGGCATTATGAGAAAATATGAGTGAGGAACAGAACTTTAGCCTAAGAAAGAGAACACAGTTCTTTTCGATTTCTACAATGGGAAAGTGGTAGGAGGAAGCTACAATCCATATGCTAGATACAGAACTTTGGGGCAAGTCTCCTCATCTCTCTCAGGTTTGGGTTAGAAGATCTCTGAAAGCCTTTCTAGCTCTGAAAACCGATGACTCTTCTGTATTTATAGTACAAGTTGTTTTTCACTGTCCACCCCCTGCCCCGGCCTAATATTTCTCAGCAGTTGCTTAAATACGGGCAAAGAGAGTAAAGATTCATTCATTTTTTCCAGGCACGTTCTTGGAAATCCCTCTGTGGCTGGCAGTTCTACTTTGTGAAATGTACCCAAGAATTCACCTTACCATAAATTATGTGAGGGTCACTTTGGTCTCTTTAAAAGTTAAGGAGACATTCTGTTATCATACAGTGGTTACTTCAGTAGGAAATTCCTTTCTTTACCTGATCCTGAGATTAACCTTATCTATGAATATCAGCAATAACCAACTTACCCATTAGCTATACCACCCAAAGGGAAATAGCCACATGACCTTGAAGAAGAGAAGGAGAAAAAGTACAAAGAAAATTACTTCTAGGCCTTTATTTTTTGTTTTTTAAGGATTGGTACCTGGGCTAACAACTGTTGCCAATCTTTTTTTTTTTTTTTCTTTCTGCTTTATCTCCCCAGCCCCTCCCTGTACACAGTTGTATATCTTAGTTGCCGGTTCTTCTAGTTGTGGGATGTGGGACGCCGCCTCAACGTGGCCTGATGAGCGCTGCCATGTCTGCACCCAGGATCTGAACCCTGGGCCGCCGCAGCAGAGCACGCAAACTTAACCACTGGGCCATGGAGCCAGCCCCACTTCTAGGCCTTTAAATGCTTATCATTTCCCCCTACTCTCTGCGGTCCTGATGTTTTTACTCACTGTGATCCAAGACAATACACTAATATAACTGCCCTTTACCTCTGATCACCCAGCACAGTATGAGTCTCTAAGCAAGAAATGCTTCTAGTTTCTATTTATTCTTCCTTCTAAGAGGATGGTGACCTCTGACTGATAAACCTTGTGTTTGAAAGACAGTGCAATGAGCCCCTTCAGAATCACTTGGGAGACAACATTTCATGGCAACTTTAGTCTCATACCTAAAAATGATTTTAAAAAATTTCTCCCACTACAGAACTTAAATTTATGAATTGAGAAAATTTAGAAAATGGAAATACACAAAAAGAAGAAGTTTTCAGTAGCCCTTTAAGTCCAAAATAACCACCATTAACGATGCATGTAAAAATATCCATGTAAAGATAAAACTTATATAACTAACTTTTATAAGTTAACTTATATAATTAACTTATTTTTACAAAATAGGATACAATAGGACATGCTATTTTGTAGCCTCCCCATTTAACAATATATCATGAACTTCTTTACACAAATTATAGATTTTTGCTATTATACCATTTAAAAATAATTGGAAAGTATTTCACTAGAGAATACAATCTAATTTATTTAACCTACAGCCTGTTATTGGACAACTATATTCTTTCCACTTTGGAAATTATATATTTAAAAGGACAGGATGGTACAAATCACATCGGTGTCCTCTAAGATCAATTTACATCACACACATACTTAAGTTAAGTGGATATCCCAAATTTCCACTTAGCTCTGCATGAACAGGTCTTTTGTTCAGGATAAGAGGTACATGTAGGCAAAAGAGTTGACTGCTTACTTCTGATTATTTCAAGGGCACTTGGAAATAGCTCCTCGCTCCACTTCTACGTGCAAACTGAAATTACACCTTTGAAAAGCTTCACATTTATATTTTATTAACCTTTAACAGAGTAAGGCACAATGCATTTCAGAGCATCCCCTCCCCCACCACCATGAGTCTGCCTTGAAGGATCTGCAGACATTAGGTGGGGCCACAGCTGCTGAATCCAGTTCTGTTAAACACTGCAGGACAATGAGCAAAACAGAGATGTTCCCCAGGCTGGGCAAAAGAAATCAGGCCTCTGAGAAGTGAGAGAGAAGAGTAATAGCAGACACAGGAACTTGAAAAGTGAGCCGAGGCTGTGGGCATGGTATAGAACATTCAGACAGAGCAAAGCACCCCTGGATGCAACAGCCTGAATGTTCCACAGTCATCTATCCTGCTGACATCTCTGCTTCCACAGTTTTGCAGTCATTCAGGGTGCAGTGGGGCTCGAGTGGGACCATTTTAATAATGGAAGGTATAGGGGATAGATTTACAGAAAATTTTGATGGAATTCATTTATTTGTTTATTCTACAAAATGGAATATTTATGTCACCATTAAGTGTATATTGAAGTATATTTTTGATATGAAAAGATGCACACAATATATTAAATGATGAAATCATGTTACAAAACACTTTATGGAATATTATCCCTTAGTGTAAATAACCCCACATGTGTGCATGTATATGTGCACACACACACTCATATTTATAGGAAAAGAGCTATAAAAATCCATACCAACATGCCAACAATGGCTTTCTCTAGAAAATAGGAATAACAATGGTTTTTCTTTTCTTTTCTTTTTTAAATTTGTATTTTTATGGTAAACATTTATGATAAAATAAATAGCAAGAATATACATTGTAATTTTGTACTCTACTTTTTTTCTTCATGCTTGATATTTTCAGACCATCAGGCTCCTTTTGCAACTTGCTTTATTGATTTTTTCCTCTTTGTTTCATGCCCATGAGAATATGAGAGGACTTTGTTGTTTTATCTCTGAATCTGTTGCTCTATCTCCCTTTTTTCCCACTTTCTCCCATACTCACTCTCTCAAACTAGATGTTTCATCTGAATTTAAAGTACTCAAGGGTGGTCACTCCTTATTTGCCTTTGGAAATCCAGAATGTTAACAGTATTTAGTAAACTTTCATCTATCATGTAAATTCTTAATTCTTTGAAGAAACACAAATGGACTGAATTTACCCCCCTAATGCCCTGACTTCAAGCATTTTCAACCATCAAGAAAAGTAAATCATTTAAATTTAGAACTGACAAGAAACAGACTCAATTATCTCCAACATATATGCATTAAAAAGAGTCTGCCAAGGGTTTTGTGTAAAGGCAAAAGATAATAAACTTAAAATGTATATACTAGTCAATGAAAGTTTTCATATACAGCAGAGTGAGGGATCCAAGTTCCAGAAATAAATGCCTTGCATTGAATATAAAATTAATGCCAAATAAATGAGTTTATATTTCGAGTGATGAAACAATTCTCTTCCATGCTAAATGAAATGTATCTATCTAGGATTACATGGCACAAAGATGTCAACTTTATCAATTTTCCTGATTCTCTGCTTTATGACAATAATGGCAAACATATCTCCATTCATTGTACATACCTTATAAAGTACTGGAGAATTTGGTATTTATTACACCATTCAATTATGTATACTTTGAGGCTTTTGAAAAAAATTATTTGACCAATCTTAGTAAGAAAAAAATGTGCATGAATGATTTGTAGTAGTTAGGTGTGGCTTTGGACACTTAAAAATGTTTTTTCTAGGGGCTGGCCCAGTGGTCTTGTGGTTAAGCTCAGCGTGTTCCACTTTGGCACCCTGGGTTTGGTTCCCGGGCATGGACCTACACCACTCATCAGTGCCCATGCTGTGGTGGTGACATACATATAAAATAGAAGAAGATTGGCACAGATGTTAGCTCAGGGCAAATCTTCCTCAAGCAAAAAGAGGAAGATTGGCAACAGATGTTAGCTCAGGGTGAATCTTCCTCAGCAAAAAAAAAAAAAAAAAAAAAGATTTTTCTATAATCCTGTTGATTACTGAAGCCAGTAATGGGTGACAGGTTAATGGATGGCATGTAGAAGAAGCCTATTATATAGGAGTTGTGGCTAATGATTGAAGTCTTTTCTCAGCTAATGGTCTATTCCACCTTCCTCACCAGGAGTTCTTAGCGTATCAAAAGGATGTCTAAGAATTAATAATTAGATAAGGAATAGAAGTGTCAATGAGGCATAATTTATTAGTTTTAGGCTTGTTGATGAACATAGTTTACTGACTGAAAAACTTTGATCACTCCTTTTGAAAGATAGCCTGTTCACCGACCCCATTACTCACCTGCTCTATGTGAACGTGAGAACCATCAAAAAGTTCTCAGAGGCATAAAATGAAAATCCTGCCTTACACCATTCAGAAATTCTCCTCCACATCCTGCTTCCAAAACTATGGACCCATGGACTAATGTCCCTGTTTCCTTGACTACTGGCCAGTTTTACTCTCTGCTTTCCAAATCCTCCACTTCTGATGAAACATAAGGGCTGATTCAGTCAGGGCTCTTATTCACAAACACATACTGACCCAGACCAAATTAAGAAAACAAATTTATTTGGGAGGATATTAGTTATCTCATAAGGATATTAGTTATCTCATAGAATAATCCAGAAAGCTAGCAAACCAGGGAAGGAAATCAAACAACAGCATAGCGAAGCTGGGTTAATGCCACTGCAGAACACTGAGCCTTGTCATTAACACTCCATCACTTGTCCCTAAATGTCATATCTCTGTGCATGAAATGAAATCTTCACTGTCTCTGTTCCTATGTATCGTGGGCTACAGATTCAAAGTCCCAAGATTGAGTGTATTGGTCAAGAGTTGCCACACTAGAGCTGCATAACAAAACCACTCCAAAATTCAGTGGCTTAAAAGAATAGCAATTTATTTTTGCTCATTTGTCTGTGGGTCAGCTGAGGGTTGGCTGAGCTAAGCTGTGCTTGGGTGTACTTGGCCTCAAACTTCAGGTTGGGTCCCATTTGAACTCCTTATCTCTCAGTCTTAGTGGATGAGTGCCCTGCCTGACATTTCTTCTCATGGTGATGGCAGAAGTTCAAGATGGCCAGCCAAACTGTGTAAGTACATTTCAAACCTCTGCAACATCAAACTACTAATGTTCCATTGGCAGAAACAAGTCATACGGCAAGCCCAAAGTCAAGGGGCAGTGAAAAAAAATCCACCTCTAATGAGAAGAGTTGTGAAGTCACATAGCAAAGGTGATAGACACAGGAAGGGGTGAAGAATTTGGGCTAATATTTTAATTTATTCCAGTGACAATTCCTATTAGTTAAGTTCAGGCCTTGCGATGGTGCCCCAGCAGCCAAGAGGATGTGTAGAGCAAGTATCTGTTCCTTTCTGCTTCTCCAGGGGAGAAAGGGCCCTACCAGAAGGGGTTCAAATGCTGAGCAGCCTTCAAAGCAAGAAATATCCATCAAAAATGCCCAATCATTATGCTTTCCCGTTCCATTCAATGGAGTTCTGGTAGACACTAAAGGAATTGCATACTTGGAAAGTGAAAATTAAATCAGAGTAGGAATTTGGAGACCTCGACTACATAGTAGGAAAAGAAGAGAAAACACCATTTTCTCCAGAATAATGACAATGAAATGATCATACTTGTCACACCTTTGCTCTGGTTCTATACAGAATCCTGACTCAAAATGCTATTCTTCTCTCAGAAGTAAATATATGTGAAATGGAAAGAAAGGAACACTCTTATTTATGAAGATGTTCAACCCCCTTCATACACACACATCCCAGGAGCAAGAGTTAAACTCCTTAAAAAAAAATTAAAAATCAGGGAAATCTTCTTCCAAACATCATTTTTTTCTCTTAAGAATTTTAACAATCATTACTCGACACTTCTGTAGGAACAAAAACAGAAATTTGGGGGAAATGTAGGCTGAGTCTACCTCTAGTCTCTGGACTTCTATGATCTTCCTAAATGTGAGTTCAGGCATAGCTTTGTAAGGCATGACTTGGTGAAGATGAGAATGTAGGGGCAGAAGGAAGAGCTGGTCCATGGGTAACTTCTTACTCCACATCCTTCAGAGGGGCATCGTTGGGCTGCTGCATAGCTAATACACTGGACTGTGCATCAGGAAAGGGACGTTGCCCTCTGTCACTCTACCTTTTTATAAGTCAGGTAAGAGAGAAACATTGGTTGGGGAAATAAATGTTTTGGACTCAGCTGCCAAACCATTAGTTGTTTATGGCAATAATAAGAAATACTAGCTGCTCAACACATGAAGACTTTGGAGATCCAAATTCCCGTGGAAAGTTGAGTTCAGATGTATTTCTCCCACCAACAAAATTAGGTCCACCTAGCTTGTTGCTGGAGAGAGTTCCAGGGTCATTCACTGGAAAATTCTGCTAGGCTTACAGATGGACCAGTTACTATATTGCACCTGGTATGGCCAAAGGGACTTGTGGGCAGGTCAATTTTGTAAACAAACAGTTGCTACTACTCTTGGTGACGATTTGTTAGACTGATTTCTCTAGACAAGAGACCTCCAAGGTAACTTCCTTAAAAGTCATCAAGTATCTACCATTGATGTCACCCAGTCCCTAAGAAGCATCTCAGACAGTTTCTATCTTCCTCCCAGTTCAACCATATGAGGTACTGAACACTGAGGCAAGGAGGCATCTGGTGGCCTGGCTATCAAAATGCGGATGTATGCTCAGTACCGAATTTTTCCCTCGCAAAAAAAGATGTTAGTCTGGTTGAATTCAACAAGAAATGAACTTCCTCCTTCTGTGGAAGTTAGATCCTTGCCCTCAACTGTGGCACTTTTGTGGAGATCGTGTGTGTTTGAGTGATGTGTAGTTGGCACAAGTTTCCTGTACCGGACCCTTTTGGAGTGCCAACCCAGCTTAGTTTTCCTGCTTCTCTGGGAACAGCCCCACATGGGGCTGACTCTTCTGGGTGCGGGTGACACCTGGCCGGTGTAGACAATCAGAGTCTTTCTCCCAGGTATTTGAAATCTGGTTTGGAGAGACAGTGAAGCTTGGAGGAAGTGGAGTTGAGGTGCATTAATGGCAGCGTTCTGATGAGATACTCACGAAAACCCTCAAAAGCTTTTCAGTAACTTTCTTGCTCCTTTTCTTTTTTTAATTTTGCTTAAATTAGCTGAATTTTGTTTCTGTTGTTTGAAACTAAAATAACTATACCCAACACAGTCCTTTTGGAGGACAGACCAGGGTTCAAGGACATGCAAGTTAGCCAGAGACTCTCACAACTACGCAGTATTACTTTGTACCCACTAGAGAACCCAGGAAGGGTTCGTCGTCAGGTGCCCCTCCAACAGCATCCTCCAGAACAGGTGGCTGGCTGAATGTCTCCCATCTTCTAACTAGGACAGAGACAACTACTTGAAGTCAAGCAACAGCTAGGTGATGCTTTTAAACACTGGAAAACTCCACAAGACATGACTCAAGAGTCATCTACTCTGCTTATGACTCTAGACATAATTCTGCTTCTTATTTCTCAAGCACTTTGTGTATATTCAGGTCCTTTAATAAGGAGAGAGTTCTTGGAAGACCCCTCAAAGTATCCAGATGTTCCTAGATAAGTCATAGGTTGTCTTTCTATAATGAGAAACAACATGTGAGAGGGAATCAAAGGGTGCTTATAATTCCTGCCAGCTTGCCTTGACAATCCATCCACGCCCCCAAACAGCCTTTGGATATAACAGACTGGCAGAAATCATTTTGTTCTGCCACACCGAAGGTTCATTCAATTAGTGGTAATTAAGATCATAGCAATGGTTTAATTACTTGTTCTTTTATCCCTTACTCCTGAGTGTAACGCCTAATTGAAGCATATCTCATAAGAGAAAAGAGGAAGGGAGGAAGACTTATGAAGATTTTCGTTGGCTGCTTAAATCAAAGAATTTTATGCAGTTAACATGTGAGCACTCACAGTGCCAGGCACTGTGCTGGGGACTTCTAGTGCTCTATTTCCTGGTCTTCGAAACCACCCAACGAGATAGGTGCTGTCATTATTCCACTTACAGATGAGAAAAATGAAGCTTAGAGAGGTTTTGGTAAGTTATCCAAGATCACATAGAGAGTGAATGCATCAGAGTTTGGGTTGGAAGCCATGTCTGTTGAACACCAAACTTGTGTTCTCAAGTCTAATTCCAGCCCCCTGATCACCACTCCCAGTTACTTTCCAACTGTGATTCTCAAAGCCATAGATAATCCTTAAAGGTTCCTTGAGGACACAGAAGGTCACAGAAGAGCCCAAACAGCACTCTGGGCTCCCATTTGGGTAGCAAATCTTTGGATTCTGCATAAGACTTCATTTGAAGAAAGGATTTCACTACCAATCTAACCTACTCCCTCATTTGTCCTGAGGGGCCAGTGTTTCAGACATGTAGTTAATAATTGGTCAATCTGAAACAAGAATATAAGCATCCTGATCCTTCTCTGCTTTTCTTTTCCATTGAGTTTATTCTAGATTACACTAATTCCATTTGCTAGGATGATTTCAAATTCAGGTAAGATAAAACATTACTCTTAATCTTTTTATCAATAAAAGGGGATATATTGACTCAAATAACTGAATAGTCCTGAGTAATCCAACAGATTCAGGAGTGGCTTGATCCAGAAGCGTGATCTAGACCTATGAATAGGACTCTGATTGTTTATATATAGTTTTCTCAGCTCCATTCTCCATATGTTTGTTTTTGCCTCACTGTTATTTCTTTCCTACAGCATTAACAGCTGCAGCAATTCCAGAATTTTTCCCCTCACCATACAGTCCACAGCAAAAGAAAGGATCTCTTCCTTAGCTCCTGAGGAAGAACAGGTAAATTTCTTTCCCATAATTCTCCAGCAAAAATCCTTTCTCGTTTTATTGGCTTGAATGAGGTCTTGTCCTCATTCCTAAACCAATGACTGTGACCAGGGGAAAACGGATGCTTTCATTGGCCTAACCTACCCAAATCACAGGGCCACTACCAGTGGAGGAAATTAAGTTCCCCAAAGGAAAATTGGTATATACTTGCCAGAAGAAGGGGGACAATAAAACTGGGGAGAAAACTGATTCCTCTACATATACCAAAGTGTGTGCTTTAAGACAGCCTGAAGCTGCAGCTCATAAGCTGGAATAGCAGGGCAGCACTTCCTGGGAATGAGAGTAGGAAGCAGACTGGCTCACCAGGAATTCAGTCAGCCTGCTGCTGAGACTCCTATTGGTAGAGAGTGAACTGCTGGGCTCAGCCTGAGCCAGGAAGGATAGCAGATAACTAGGCCTCAGACTGGGCAGGTGAAAAGCACTTGGGGCTCCACAGAACAAGGACTGACAAATTACAGCCCACAGGCCAAAACTGGCCCACACCCTTTTTCTATATGACCCACATGCTAAGAATGGTTTTTATATTTTTAAATGATTAAAACATATACATATATATACATATGTATATGTAAAATACTTCAGGAGGTGAAAATTACATGAAATTAAAATAAATAAACTTTGACCAAAACATAGCCACACTCATTTATCTACATATTGTCCAGGGCTGCTTTTGAAATACTTACTGTCTGGTGGTTTATAGAAAAAGTTTGCCAATCCTGATATAGAATATTGATGCTCAAAGTATGATTCATGACTAGCAGCATCATTAGCATCTGGAAACTTGTTAGAAATGCTAAGTCTTGGGCCCACCCCAGACTTTTGAATCAGAAACTCTGGGAACGGGGTCCAGCAATCTGTGTTTTTAATAAGCCGTCTAGGTGACTCTGTTCCAGGCTGAAGTTTGAGAACCACTGGAACAGAAGGATGTTAAAATGAAAAAGATCTGAAGTTGCAACCCCAACGAGAGGGGCATTGTAGAGTGTTTTCTGATGCAAGAACACAAGGCATAGAGCTTAATCATAATAAAAACAACAGTGGTAGCAATTGTAATGGTTATGGAAAACTCAAGGTGGCAGACATTTTGCTTTACATTCATGATCTCATTAAAACCTCACCATAAGTTTGTAAAGTAGTTACTATTATTATCCCCATTTTATAGCTAAGTAAATTGAGCCTTCACAAGATGAAGTGACTACTCGCAGCGTTAGTAAGTGGTGGCTCCAGGCTGAGACCTAGATGGTTTGACACCAGGATCAGACCTCACCATGTGCTAGACCTCTGAATCCTATAAGCTGGGTAAATGGAAGTGTTACTGAAAAAAGAGAGTGTCACACGAATACCATCAGTTTTGAAGTCAGTGATATACATTTATACAAAAGAATAGGCACTCATGACTCCATTCTCTTGCCAGGGAGACTAGTTTCAACTAAACCAGACACATAGCCTTTCCTTGAATGGATCTAGAGGAAATACTTCCACCATTTGTGGCTAACCTACTAAAATCTATTTCTTTGTACGTTTTTCATACATTTAAAAAGTAAGACTTCCCTCCCTTTCATTTTCAGATGACTGGGAGTCTCTGACTTTTGCTTTACTAGATAGATTGTAATTACTTATGCTTTTGTTGTTTTCCATATAATTGTCAGGATAGTTCTCTCTGACCCCCTTTTACACGACACAAGTTATACTTTCCCTTTCTGGTTGGGAAGGCTGAGCAGGAAGGGGAGAATGCACGGGGTGAGGGAGGTGGGGAAGAGATGAGGAGAAAACTAACACCAGGAAAAGGAGAAGTAGAAAAGCCAAACCAAACAAGATTCTTGGTACTGCAAGATGTCAAATCTAGGCAAAAAGACACCCAATACCAGTGATTTGACCTCCTTATATTGGAAAAACAAAACCATGTTGAGATATGAGAGACACTTGAAAGGTACAATTTGAATTTTGAACAATGTTTTCCATATGGTGCACATGTCATCCATAATCTTTACAGGTTTCCAGTTCGCGCCTCAATGAAATTCACATTTCCGGTTTCAGTCCATAAAGACCAGAAATTATATCTCTGCACATCTTAAAAAATGCACTGGGAAAATGTACAAAAATTAATTTTTGATTATATTTTACATATAGGGTAGAGACTTAATAAGAATCAGCACTGATTTCTTAAGAACGAAAATGGTCAGGTTAATCTATGTGGCTACAATAAAGCAATTGACCTAGGCAACCAAGGGCAAGTTAGAGAAAATTTTGCTTTGTGTTGCAAAGTTTCTGAGTCTGTTCATTAACTACACTGAACCAACTGTATGTGGAGAATGTCACACAATGCTAGCTGACTGTGTGGGGGCCTGGATTTGGCCACCCCAAGATATGTCTCTTTGGCATGATGATTATTTGGGGCTCGTTACTTTGCAGACAGGAAAGCAACTGAAAAGTAGAATTTACTTACCCTTTGTAAGAGACATTTACATCGTAAAAGAAATCTCCATCTGTAAAGATATCTCCCTCTCTACCAGGAAGAAGGGGAGATGGCCTTATCTCAAGAAACTCTTAATCAATGGGGAAAGCAAGGACTTAAATCTGCATTTGTTTATTGTGCTTGTCTGGTAACCTCCTGTAACTGACTCCCCCCCAACCCCAACATCCTCCTTTGTCTTTAGCTGGAGATGATGTTTGGGGTGGTGGTTTCAGCCATTTTGGAGAGTTGCTCAGCTTGTGTGAGCAACTCCCATGTATACATTGACAAATAGAAATGGCAAGCAATAGGATATATTGGAGTACATGAGGAAGCCATTTGGTGTAAACCTAATTCGGCCTGACCTTGTCTTCCCAAAAGGGCCTGACCGTGGCCGTTGAGCATGCATTGTATATCTGCTTTAGATATTCTCTATGGCAAGAATAAAGGCCCTTGAGATAAAGGTGCAACTTCCCTCCCCCTCCCAACGTTGGCATTTCCTTAAGGATTAAGCATCTTTCCTTAGGCTAGGAACTGATTGCTGCACTCACCTTTGACCATCCAGCTCACCTGTGACCACCCAGCTCGAGACAACAGACCTGCCACCCTGCTGTGTTCACCGAGACAGCAGACCTATCTGCTGTTTCCATCAATCGCTGTGCAACAGAGCAGTCTTGCGACTATTGTAAAATGGACATTTCAATCCTATGTGAAACATCCTGTTTGGGGGTATATAACCACTCTGTGCACCCCACTTCTTCAGTACCCTTTCTTCCTTCGGGAAGAAAGGCCCTTGGCCATGGTCCTCATAAAGCTTTGCTTAATTTTCTCCTGCTATTCTGTCTCCTGTGAATTTAATTCATTCTCTGGCCAGACGAACCCAGAGAGGGTAGAGGAAATGTCTTCCTCCCCTACAACTGTATGCAGACTGACCATCAACTGATGGATTAGAAAAAATATAGCCTTATTGCATGTATAGCAAGTTCTTGTAGAGATGGAGAATGAGCTAGATTAACAATTTTTACATTTCCTTGGGTCATAAATCTCTTAGGAAGCTGATAAAACCGAAGGAGAAATATGCACATACCTATGAATAATTATGCTTATATATTCAGGAGGTTATGAACTCCTTTTAAAAATTTCCTAACTTTTGGGGTTTCTTCTCATTAAAAAATTAAAAACTAGATGATACGATTCCATTTTTTAAGTCATCTGAATTAATATGTTAGGATCAGCTACTGGCTTATCTCCTAGCTCAGCCACTGAACTCTGGGGGGGCAGGATACATGGGTGCCCTTGGTGGAGAGCCATTGCAATCCACTTCCCCACGGACCCAACACTGATTTTCAGGATAGTTTGCACTTTCAATTAATTGCAAATTTTTATATTTTTTTAGTTTCTTAAACAAAGGATGGTTGATTAGATGGTTAATTAATTAGTTGAGCTTGGTTTTCATGAGCTAGTGGAATACCGGATTTCTGATCGTAGCTTCAGGAGATGCATTTTACAACCTTTATCAGTCATATCTGCAGTCCACAGAGACTGTAGCCCTCTAAAGTTATCCAACTTAGATCCACAGGGCAAACTTGGCTCCACAATCACGCTTCCCATTAGTTGAGAGAAAAAGACAATAAACAAAGTGACAATGATATGCAGGGGGATTCGGTGTATTCAGGGATGAATGGCATCCCAGGCACTTACTTGTGCTAATTGCCTGGTATTAGAACGACTTTGGTTTCTGAAGGAGTGTTTTTTATTTTGTTGCTGCTTAATCTTTGTTTTCCACATGAGGGGCTTTCCTTCAGAAATCTTTAGAAAAGAAAAAAAAAGATAGTGGAAAAGTATAGAGCCATTTGGGAAATAAATGGTATAATTTATTTATAATATTTATAATAAATGGTATAATTATACATGACACTAAAATAAATGAAGCCTTTCCTTCTTCCAACCCTGCTGCCTCCTAATGACTCTGATAACTGAAGAGTTGGGTTTTATTAAGTGGAGCAGAAGAGAACTCTCTGTAGATGAAAGCAGCCATTGAGATTCATACCTGCTGAAATGGAAGGAGTCTCCCTCTTTCTGCAGCTGACAGATAGGTCCGTAATGAGCACATTTTGTAATTGGAGAGAAAGAAAAAGAAGATGAAAGAAAAATCTTTTGAAGACTAGAAAAAAAGGGAAAATCCCACTAATATAGTGAAACCTCTTAAATTGTTTTCCAAGAGACAAAAAAAAAAACTCTTTAATGGTCACATCGGCTGTTTGAATGAGTTTGGCTTTGAGAAGATAAATATTGTGTATGGGACTATAAGAATGTGTGCTAGAAACCACTTTCACACAGTGAACAAAGGAATCATTCCTAAGATTAACCAATGTTCCCTGTTCCCTGCAAATGTCGGCTTTCAAATACTTCAAGTGAAGAGGCTGTTTATTAATTGACTCAAGCATCCCTTAGGACTTCTAAGAGATTAAGACCACAGGATGCTTCAAGGTTCTTTCTTTCTTGAAAAAATAGGAATACAGATTTTAAAAACATGGTGACTGCAATAGCGTTGTCATCTATTTTAAATTACAGAATAAACCTGTCATTAGTATTGAAAAACTTTTCTGCAGCATGCCGTATTAGCTCAATATTTATTAAATAGTGATTTTTTCTTGTACCTTCAAAAAAAGTCTAATTGCAATAAAATTTGCTCCCAAACCCAAATAGGTTCTGTGACTTTAAATGCAAATTACCAAACAGTTCCTGAGGCAAGTGGAAAGAAGGATCGCACCCATCATGCTGTTATTTAAAATGAATTTTAACCCCTTAGGCTGACAACACGCACAAACCCAGATTGCCACAAACAGAAGCCAGGGGGTCTGTTGGAATAAGAGCTGCCGTTTCAGATAAAACAGTGCTGTAATAATGCCACCGTGAATAGGACTTGATGTTGACATTACAGATCTGATCTAGATGAGACGAAGGGGTGAAAAACCTGGCAGGATATGAAGGAAATTTTACGTTGGGTAAAAGTGATTTGAGGAGCTTTCCACACACTGCGGAGGCAGCCGATGTTTCATACACCCTGCCTCCCACACACACTCTAAACCATTGATTACCTTATGTTTGGGGTGATTGATGACCCTTTGACTCCAGGGAACCACCCTGGGATCTGACAGGAAATGGTGGATTGTATATTTATTTTTTAATTAGAAAACCAATTGAGCTCCAGAATCCACGCATTTAAAATTGGGTCTCACTTAGAAGCCACCCTGCTAGTCAGCACTCTAAATCATGTCCTGCTTATTATAAGACATTTATTCAGAACTTTATACTCCATCGCTGGCTCTACAATTCTTTAAATGAATCATTCCCTGTATCTTCGTAGTTGCTAATGGCTCAATTCTTCAACGCTGTTAATGGTGCCGGCTAGTTCATAGTAGTGGCTTGTTAAGGGGGCTGTGTGTCTGTGCTGTCTCGGCCATCACCAGTCCTGCTCTCTGAAATGTGGCTGGGTGCCCAGGGAATGAACTCGCAACTGCCTGGGAGAGAGGAGAATCAAAGACTGGCACTCGGCGGGGGCCTCGGCCCTGGCAGCTGCTGAGAGCTAAATTATTACTCATGCACTTCTCCAGCCGGGCGCAGCAGGGCTGGCCTAATGGAGCACCAAGCCTCTCCTCTGGCCCTTCACACAGGACTTGGGTTTCAGAGCTGGAATAAAGGGGGCAAACTGAGCTGGCTTCTGCCCAGGACAGAGTGGTGAGCATGACTGTCCTGCAGAGATGCTGAAATGCAGCGAGCACGTCTCCTGCTCCTCGTGCGCATAAGAACACATGTAGATTCTCCCCATGAGCCCAGTGTGATTGCTTGAGGAGCTTGGTGGCTTTGCATAGGTATACAAGTTGATCGAATTGAGCTTTTGAGGCAAAGAAACACCACTGAGACACAGCTGTAAACAAAGCTCTCATGATGCTGAGGGAGAACTGTCTCAGCGGGACACTTCAGTGAAAGGGCCAGGCAGCTTTTTCTCCTTTCTGCTCAAGGAAAAGAATCAGCTCCATCAACCTCTGCTTATCCAACAGGTTTTTTAACCCGGCAGCAGGTGTCCTGTAGTCTTCCAGTACACTGGTTAAGAGGGTCTGCAGGCAGGGTGTTTGTAAAAGAGGCAGGGAAAGTTCTGGAAAGAAGGTAGGATCAGAGCCCCAGTCCAGGAGCACCTGCATGACTGTATGGCTGCAAATTACTTGAGCTTTCTGTGCCTCCGTTTTCTCACGTCTCCTGTATGTGTAGACACATGGATTGCCAGTCCTGGTTGTTTCCTACAATTTGAGAATGAATCTCCTGCACTGCCAAAGTAAATGCATGAATAGACAAATTAGAAATTATGAAATAAATTGTATTTTTTTTACACATCTCGCACTCAATTCTACCTGTCAGAGTGGGGCAAACTCCACACTCAACCCTCTTTCCCAAGGCTCTCAGAAGAAAAAAAACAGGGCTTTATCACTTTTGGATAATTTCCTTTTAAGAGCTGCTCGGAGCTGAAGGTGACAATAATTATTGGCAATTGATTTATCTTGCTTATGGTGACAAACTAGTAAAATTTAGAAATTTTGTGGTCAGATGTACCTGTGTTGCTTATGTAAAACTAAAACATTCTGTGTGGCTTTTATTACTCTTTCTTAAGATAATGTACACTAGGAAGTCAAATTAAAAAACCAAATTTGTTCAAAATAAAACATACATTTCCCCACATACTAGCTGAAACCTGTTCTCCACTCCTCTTTCAAGAGGAAATTCACCTTTAGCGAACTAAGAGGTCTCCTGTTAATTGTTCTCCTTGGTTGTGTGATAGTCTGTTGTGCAAACAACGGACATGTTAACGTTTCATTTTTTGACCAATTGCTTTGCTGTAGTCTGGATCCTGCCTTAGAATATTTTCATGCTTTTGAAAATGTTGTTCCAAATGGAATTTGAAAGAAGCTACATCCCCACGTCAAAGGCAAACCTATAAAAAAGCTGATATTAGAAGTGTTCTATATAGTGGCACATATTTCATTATACATTTTAATTTTCTCACTGACAAACCCTTCAAGAAGCGGCTCTCCAACATTCCTTTTTCTGTGTAATCTTCAAGAAAATAGGGGAGAAATATCAAGAAAGCCTCTTGTCCCTGTAGGTGGTTTTTCATGGTGGCGAGAGTCATCTCGCAGAAGTTGCCTTGATACAGCACAATTCCAGCTCTTTGTGATGGGAGCCAGGAAACCCATGTGGAGTTTGTCACTTTCTGCAAGAGACTCTTCTGTTGGGAGATCCATTGACTCGTCCAGGCCCCTGGGATCTGTTCGATCCAGCCCTGTCCAAAAGAAACGTAATGTGAGCCACATATGTAATTTTAAGTTTTCTGTTGGCTATACTAGAATAAGTAAAAAGATACAAGTGAAATAAATTTTAATAATATATGTAACTTAACTCACTGTATCTAAAGCACCATTTCAACAAACAAGCAGTGTTAAAAATTATTAAGGAAGTATTTTGCATCCTTGTTGTTGACGTCGTCTTCAAAACGCGGTGTGTATTTGCATTGACAGCACATCTTAGCTTGGTCCAGCCACATTTCAAGGGCTCCGTAGTCACATGTTGCTAATAGCTAGGGCCGTGGACAGAGCACATTTATTCCATTGCTTTTTACTGGAACGTATAATGGTGCTTGAGGGACCACAAGGAATTGATGTGTCTCCGAACCGTGAGCAGCTTATCACTTTTTGTTTTTGCCAAATCTTTTTAAAAAAAAAGCATTACAGCAAAGTGTCTCTTTGGTTCATTGAACCATATAATCATCATCCCTTCAGGATTTAGTGACTACCGGGCACTGAGCTTGTCTCAAATATTACCTGATCTAACAACTTTGAAAGATGAATAACTGAATTTCTATTTACTGACAGGATCATGTATTTAGATTTCATTTAATAAAGTTTTGCTTTAGAATAGTTTCAGGTTTATAGAAAAATTGTTAAGATAGTACAGAGTTCCCATATACCTCATTCCTAGTTTCCCCAAATATTAATATCTTGCCTTAGTATGGTATATTTGTCACAATTAATGAACCAATGTTGATACATTGTTATCAAGTAAAGTCCATGCTTTGTTCACATTTCCTTAGTTTTTTCCTAATGTCCTTTTTTTGTTCCAGGACACCATATAGAATTTAAGCGTTAATGTCTCCTTAGGCTCCTCTTGGCTGTGACAGTTTCTTAGACTTTCCTTGTTTTTAATAACCTTGACAGTTTAGAGGAGTACCAGTCAGGCATTTTGTAGAATGGCCCTCAATTGGGATTTGTTTGACATTTTTTTTGTGTGATTAGACCAGGATTTTGAGTTTTGGGGACGAGGAGCACAGAGGTAAAGTGCCATTCTCATCGCATGGTGTCTATATGATTTATGACTGTGATGCTAACCTCGGTCACTTGGTTGAGGTCGTGTTGGTCAGGGTACTGCACTGGAAAGCTGCTTGTTTTTGCCCTTCACATAAAGTAGTCTTGGGAAAGAGGTCGCTGTTCGTAGTGCAAACAAAACGAGGAGGGAGTTTTGATCGACTTCCTTGAGGGCCAAGTGTCAGCAGACATTATTTAGATTTCTTTTTGAGTGGGAGATTTGTCTATTTCCCCTTTATCCAGTCATGTTTTTTATACCAGTTTAGACCTGTGGGTATTTATTTTATACTTTGAGTTATTATCCAGTGCAACTTTATTTACTTTGTTGCTCAAATCATTTCAGCCTTCGCTGGGCCATTGGGAGTGCTTTCAGTTGGCTCCTGTGTCTCTTTGACACGGCCCCCATCACTGTGGTCTTTTGGGGTTCTTTTTGTTTTGTTGTTTTGCTTTGTTTTGTTTTGGAGAACTTCCTTACTTCCTGGCACTATGTCCGAGATGTTCCAGATCATCTCGTACAGTTCCTGCTCTAGGCGTAAAATCAGGTGTTTCTCCAGAGACCCTTGATTCCTTTTATTAGAGAAGGTAAAAAAGCAAGATCTGAGAGCTAGATGCTTAACATTCAATAGAGCATTGTTAGTGATTTCTAATCAGGTTTCCCTGGAAAAGATGAGCAACATATACTATCCTGAACAATTTTCCAAGGGACACATTTTCACATGGTAAAATTTGAAGAACATCTGAAATCTCTTGTCTAGCACCATATCACGAAGGCACTCTAGGTAATAGCAATGGTACCCTAGGTATAGGACAGAAACTGTACCCAAGTCAGACAAATTAAGACTTCTTGTAATCTTTTGTGTGTGTATGAGTCAAATATGAAATGTGGCAAGCAATTAGAATTTAATGTTATATTATATTATTATATTTAATGTTACTTGGGAAAAAAAATTACCTCGGTGAAAGAGAAAAGGAAATAGGTTGGCCCAAGGGGAGATGGAAGATGAAAGACTACCTCAAACAGAAAAAGGATTAAAATTGCACAATTGTTCTGTATATGTGTCCACTAGGTTGTAAGGTTTTTAAAGATTATGTTTTTAAAGACGTTGTGAACACAATACTTGGTATATAGCATACGAACACTTCTTAAACTACTGAAATGAATTATAATTATAATTTCCAAATGTTGCTACTTAATTTTATTATGAGCATGCAGTTTGATAATATTCAAATAATCAAAAAAAGAAATTTAAGAGGATATTTTTCTCTTCTCAAAAGAATGGAAGCTCACACTGAATATTATACTCTGGTCTATTCAATTGCTAAATCCTTTGTTCTACTTTCCTTTGCCCCATCTGCCCCAGTACCACAGAACCATTAAGAGATTTTTTCTAAGAAGTCATGGAGCGATCACTTTTTAAGGTAAAGTTGGACTAGGCCGAGTGAATATTTTACTAAAATGCTCCACTGGAGCTGGTCTTGGAGCAAAGAAGGGAGGCATTCCTTCCAAGCGTGGAAGCACTAATGCAAACCAGTTCTGGTGTTTGGTTTGATTCTTCTGCTTCTAATTCAACAGGGCAGTGACCTCCTTCTAGCCCTGCCCCATGCTGCTTCGGTAATCCTACTCTTCTTTTTGGCTGCCCCAGCATTTTCTTCAGTCAGCTGCTCTCCCCACCCCATCCTTCTATCCATACCTGGGCAGTATCTTCAGCCTCACATGCGTCTTGCTAATTAACCCTTAGATATTCCCATTAACTCTTCAGGGTTTGGTTGATTTGGTCTGAGGAGTAAACTTCACATCCCTGTGTAATCCTGAGACCAGGGTTTAACCTATACCATTTCACACTCTTATTGAACTTTTGAAACAAAAGCTAAAAAATGATGAATTGCTCAAGTGAATGTGCTTAAGGTCCTATGTTAAACCTGTACTGGGAGATCCATAATCTTGCCAAACAAAAACTGAGGAAGCTGCAGCCTATGTTCTCAATTGTTCTCTCTCCCTAGACAATGTGTTTGGATTAATACGTATCCTCTTTCTCTTTTTCTCTCTCTCATCATAGTGTCATTTAATCCAAGCTTTCACCCAAACTAAGGCTCTTTCTACAAAATCCCTGGGAGTTGACCTTTCACCAACTACTCAAACATCTCCATCTCTGAAACTCACTTTTATGTGAAGCTTGCTGTTTCATCTTTGGACAGGTCAATTTGCAGAAATTGACTGAAATGAAATTTGTCTTATCGTCTGTACCTGTCACTCCTAGAATCAAATGAGATACTATATGCAGAAACTTTTTGAAATAACAAAACACTGCATAACTATAAAATATATTAATATCAATTCTACCATGTATAGTTGGAAAATTTGACAAGCGTTCTGTCCTATCCAAGTCATTGTAGTAGTTGAATACAAGAGTGGGGCAAGGAAGAGACCCTCACAGTCTTCTGAAGAGCTCCCTCCAGTTTGACATTAATCCATTAATCATGTTCTTTAAAGAGCTCTATTTACGGAATGAAAGACAAGAACCAGGTTGAGTCAAGAACTAGGAAATAGAAACAAAGCCAAAAGAGGAGAAAATTAGGACCCAAGGACTAAGGCTGACCAAGGACAAGAAGAAGAAAGAGGAGGTCGGTGTGGCTCAATTGTCTCTGCTGGTTAGGACACTTCCTGTCCTGAAGATGAGTGGAGGCAGTGTTTTCATTTCCTGCCTCTCACTTCATGGTCAAAGACAACCTCAGAGTACTCGAGAAATTGTTCCAATTCTGAGCCCACCAAATAAAAAACAGCACTAGTTTGGAAAAGACTCCCAGAGGAAGGCCTGAGAAGATTCCCAAAATTACTCCAAAAATATCATTTTGGCAGCCGTCCTTAGGGCTCTGTTGGGTGTGCTCAGGTTTCAAACTGTGCTCTGGGTGAACTACCCTACCAGCAGTGCTGGATTTGGAGAACAAAAGAGGGCAAAAACAGAGCAGGACCAGACCCAGTGTCTAATGGTGTCCTCTAGGCAAATTTGACAAGACTCCCATATCCAGGCTTCCACCCAGGGTCAGAAATCACTGGAAGCTGTGTGACATTTCAAAGGTTGTAAGTAGAGCGTCTTGATCCAAGTAGGACAGAACACTTGATACACATGAGATGGCCTATCGGGGAATTTCAGGCTCATAAAACTTATGAGGCAGTTCTCATAGAGGGTGAGAAATTGGTTCAATATATAACATAAATGACTAAATATGAGTAACTTCTAGATCCTTTGGAATTGAAATTAGTATTATATATCACTTGGAACATAAATTCAGAGTTCATGGTAAGGTCTAGGATATGGAACATGACTTTATTCCATGATAATTAGACCCTTATTCCCTGTCACCTTATATGCTTTTACAGAGATGGAGTCTCTAACCATTTTCTCAATCTCATCATGATCCTTTCATGAATGTTAGCTTTGATAGCAATCTTAACTTTCAGATAAAAAGCCTAAATTAAGTAGAAAATTTCCAAGTTGATTACTGTACACACTATTGTTCAATGTAACGAATATAATATAAATCTGTAAAGTGCTCTTGACCCAACCAAAAGTATGAGGAACCTCCATACTGTTTTCCACAGTGGCTGTACCAATTTACATTCCCCCCAACAGTGCACAAGGATTTCCTTTTCTCCACTTCTTCCCTAACACCCGCTATCTTTTTGATGACAGGCATTCTAACAGGTATTAGGTGATATGTCATTGTGCTTTTGATTTGCATTTTCCTGATGATTAGTGATATTGAGCACTTTTTCGTATACCTGTTTGCCATTTCTATGTCTTCTTTTGAGAAATGTCTGTTCAGGTCCTTTGTCCATTTTTAAATCAGGTTATTGGTTTTCTTACTATTAAGTTGTTTGAGTCCCTTGTATATTTTGGACATTAAACCCTTATCAGATATATAATTTAAAGCATTTTCTCCCATTGTGTAGGTCGTCTCTTTATTCTGTTGACTGTCTCCCCTGCTGGGCAGGAACCTTTTAGTTTGATGTAATCCCATTTATCTATTTTTGCTTTGGTAGCCTGTGTTTTTGGAGCCATATTTTTAAAATCATTGCCCAAACCAATGTCAAGTAGCTTTTTCCTTATGATTTCTTTCAGTAATTTTACAGTTTCAGGTCTAACATTTAAGTCTTTATCCATTTTGAGTTGATTTTGTATACAGTGTGAGATAAGGGTCCAATTTCTCTCTTCTACATGTGGATAGGCAGTTTCCCCTACACCATTTATTGAAGAGACTATCCTTTCCCCATTGTATGTTCTTGGCACGTTTGTCAAAGATCAGTTGACCATAAATGTGTAGATTTATTTCCAAGATCCCTATTCTGTTCCATTGATCTATATATCTGTTTTTATGCCAGTAATATACTGTTTTGATTTCTATAGCTTTGTAGTATATTTTGAAATCAGGTAGTGTGATACCTCGAGCTTTATTCTTTTTGCTCAAGACTGTTTTGGCTATTCAGGGTGTTTTGTAGTCCTGTGTGAATTTTAGGGCTGTTTTTTCTATTTCTGTGAAAAATCCATTAGAATTTTGATAGGGATTGCATTGAATCTGTAGATCGCTTTGGGTAGTATGGACATTTGAACAATATTGATTCTTCCAGACCATGAACACAAGGTATCTTTTCATTTAATTGTGCCTTCTTTGATTTCTTTCATCAATGTTTTATAGTTTTCAGTATACAGATATTTCACCTCCTTGGTTAAATTTATTCTTAAGTATTTTATTGTTTTTGATATTATTGTAAATAGGATTGTTTTCTTTAATTCTTTTTCAAATAGATCATTCTTAGTGTATAGAAGCACAACTGATTTTTTGTCTGTTGATTTTGTATCCTGCAACTTTACTGAATTTGCTTATTAGTTCTCATAGTTTTTTGGTGGAGTCTTTAGAGTGTTCTATATCATCAGATGATCATGTCACGTGTAAACAGAGACAATTTTGCTTCTTCCTTTCCAATATGGTTGTTGTTTATTTCTTATTCTGGCCTGAATGATCTGGCCAGGACTTCTAGTATTATGTTGAATAGATGTGGTGATACTGAGCATCCTTGTCTTGCTCCTGATCTTAGAAGAAAAGCTTTCAGCCTTTCCCTGTTGAGTATGATGTTAGCTGTGGACTTTTCTTAAGTGATCTTTCTTATGTTGAGGTAGTTTCCTGCTATTCTTAGTTTGTTGAGGATTTTTATCACGAAAGGATGTTGAATCTTATCATGTTATCTGATGCTTTTTCTACATGTATCGAGATAACTATATTACGTTTTATTAGAAATTAGTGAATACTAACTGAATGATACCATTTAATGCGTAGAAAATCTGACTCAGTGTATAATTTAAGAATTAAGATTTTAGAGTAAAAATTAAGATCCACCTTTCATGAGAAAATTTGGCCACAATACTGAAATGACAATCTGTATGTCAGGTTCCAAGTCCCTTTTAACTACTCTTTTTTTTTTTTTTTTTTAACAATAGAAAGTAAGAAGTGCTTAGTGATACTCTTCTTCTCTGAGCTAAAGCAAATTACTAGAATCAACTTGATTTCTGCCTGTTACTGCTGCCCAGGCATCCACCATTGTAGTATGGATTTGGTACAAGAAGATGAACTTCCTCTTTTCTCATAATATAGAGCATAACAGACATCCACAATTTAACTAGCCACTTAAAAATACTTTCTGTGGGGGCCAGCCCCATGGCCAAGTGATTAAGTTCTCATGCTCCGCTTTGGTGGCCTAGGGTCTCGCCGGTTTGGATCCTGGGTGCGGACATGGCGCCACTCATCAAGCCATGCTGAGGTGGCATCCTACATGCCGCAACCAGAAGGACCTACAACTAGAATATACAACTATGTACTGGAGGGTTTTGGGGGAGAAGAAGAAAAAAATGATTGGCAATGGATGTTAGCTCAGATGCCAATCTTTTTTTTAAAAAAACAACTTTCTGTGGAAAGTAAAGAAAAGTAAAGAAGTAAAGAAAAACCATTCATCATATCCACCTTCTTGCAGCCTCACTTTTCTCTTCCTTTCCAATAAACCTCCCAAGAAGCTTGTCCTGAGCCCCTAACACTCCTGAAGTACATTCATTGACTCCCAGAGACAGAATCGGAGGGCAGACCATAAAGTTCACCTAGTTCAGCCACCCCTACAAACACTCTTACTTCCCAGCTTCTTCTGGGATGTGTCACCTCCCTTAGCTCCCAATGGAATGAGACATTTAAATTACAACGGCCCATTCAGAAACACACAGCAGCTGCCAATTTGACTTGGCCTCAGTATTTGTATTTGATAGAGGGTCCCGGTTGTCTGGTTCACTCCAGAAAATTATTATAGATGATGCCATTGGGTCATGTGACACATGCTTAAAAAAATAAACAACCCTCTTGTTCACACATGACCTACAACTAAGAGGCTTTAGCTCATGTGATGAAATATTTGGCTCTGAGGAAATGTCACTGGCTTTGTGTTTCTTAGCACGGAAAGCCAATTCATATTTTCATAATAAGCTGAATCTCAGCTGTGTCAGCCTTGTGGTATCTCAATAAATCGGACCACTCAAAAGTTGCTTTCTGCTCAGGAAGAATAAATTGCAAAAGCTTTTAAAATGGAACACGTTAGGAGCCATTCTCTATTCTTTCTGTGCTCTCCCTGGCTGCTGGGTTGCTGACCTGGGGCTTTTTACCTGGTGGTCTGATGAGTCATGGAATTCAAAAAAAGAGTAGATGACAAAGATATTTGGATGGTTAGACACAGAGGCAATTAAAATCCTGCTGGGTGGGCTCCTTTCCTGTAAGGCCTGAATGCTGATTTGGAAGATAACAGTGGATTCTTTTGTAGCACCTAAAAATATTCTAGAAAATGGAATAAGTAGAGAATGTGAATCCAGACTCATCAGAACGGACAGTACACAGATTTTTAGTCTTTAAGTATTTTACACTCTTTGACAGATCTCCAAGAAGATTATTATTATTATTAATTTCAGCTATAAAATTGACCTGGAAGAACAATCTGGACACAAGCAAGCTTGGTCATAGTGAGAGAGTGTCTGGTGGTGGGGAGTAATATAACTCAGCTTTTCTCTTTGTTTTTTTTAGATTTTATTTTATTTTTTTTCCTTTTTCTCTCCAAAACCCCCAGGTACATAGTTGTATATTCTTAGTTGTGGGTCCTTCTAGTTGTGGCATGTGGGACACTGCCTCAGCGTGGCTCGATGAGTGGTGCCATGTCTGCTCCCAGGATTCGAACCGACAAAACCTGGGCTGCCTGCAGCGGAGCGTGCGAACTTAACCACTCAGCCACAGGACCGGCCCCTGCATCTTTTCTCTTAAACCAGCTCCTCCTGTGTTCTTTCTCTCTGCTGCAACTCTCAGCAGCCACCAACAGCTAGCCAGGACAGAGACTTCACAATCTTCACCTCACGTTCCTCATCCACACACGTGGTGAGTTACTTCTCAAATACTTCTTGTCTCCTTCTCCTGCTGCTGCCACCACACACAAGTTGAGGGCCTCATCTTCTCACACGGGGTCATGCCATGGTCTTTGAACTCTCTACATTCTCTCTGTTCCATCCTATACCCATAGAATGATCTTTATAAAATTCAAGTTTAAACACAACCCTGCTTAAAAACCTTCCAGGGCTCCTCTTATCAGGATCAAGTTCAGATTTTGACTGAGACATAAAATGAGGGTTCACAAGCCAACTCATCCTATATTTAAGAGGCATATAGCTTAAGAGTGTGGGTTCTGGAGTGTGGGTGGGAGTCTAGCTGGTCCCTTTACCAGTTGTGTGATTTTAGGGAATTACTTAACCTCTCTGATCTTCAATCACTTCATTTGTAAAATAGAGATAGTAACAGTTATCTACCTTATGGAATTCTTGGGAGGATTAAATCAGATAATGCAAAAAAATACTTGACATGGTGCCTGATGTATAGCTACTGCTCATTGCTTGCAAAGTTTTATCATTGTTGTTGATCTTGTTTTTACTTTCCTCGCTCTAGCATTGGCTGCCTTTTCCCAGACTTCCATATTTTCCAGCCATATTCAATTGTTGCCAGTTCCTGGACAATATCCTGTGATTTCCCTCCATTTTTCAGGCCCTACCCAGGAGGACAAGACAGATTTAATAGACAAAGGCCTAAAGGAGCTATGGATAATTGGAAAGTACTAGACTTTGGGTTGAACTAGGGTGGTGTAACCCATCTCTCCAGCAATAAGCTGAGAGATGAAACCATTGCTCGGGTCAAAGTGTAAGGCATATTGGCTCCTTTTTTGAGCCACATGGGAGGAGGCCAAGTTATAGTAGTAGTTGGGTCATGCAAAGCTGATGAAAATTGGCGTTTCAAGAAGAAAAGTTTAGGAAAACTGAGCATGCAATTAAATTTCTGCTCTGCAGGGTATGTCACTTTCTGCCAGAAGAGGGCAGATCCTTAAAAGTGCCACCGTAGGTTGGGCTACTCTCTTCTTTGTCTGGATTGCCCTTCTTTGCATTCTTCATTTGTTGATTCCTTTGCATCTTTCAATGGCTATTTCAGTTGTCCCCTAACTCCTCCAGTGTTACCTACCCACTCCTGGGAGCTGTCTGACTTGTTGCTTCTATTAGTGCGCATATCACGTACACTGTAGTCATCTATCGGCTTAATGTAGGTCTTCCCTATTAGGTAGTAACTTTTTCAGTCATTGTCAGATACATGGGAGGAATCAAGTGAATATTTGTTGAACAACAGTACACAAAGCAAATTTCTTCCTAAGATATGTTTTTGACTTGGCTGTATTTTATTTCTGCTCTTGTGATTTCTCTCAGGTATAGGGTACTTTGAAAGGAAGAAAACTTTATAGGACCTTTGATTGACAGGCTAAAAATAACTGTGTAAGGATACCAACACTTGAACCAAGGATGAGGGAGAATAGAAATCTGAAGGCAATAAATTGATCACATAAAGAGGACCTGCTACCATTCAAGTAGAGGAGAAACAAATCAGGAAGATGCATAGGAAAGCAAGTCAGAGTTCTTGGAAAAAATATAGGGAATGGAGAGATAGTGGTTCTGGCTGCCCTGAATGCATAATGCCTTGTTAATTTTTCCTGGCAAATCCTTTTCCCCACAATCTGGCTCTCTGGGTCTTGTACTTACCAACTATGTGATCTTGAGGAACTTAGCCTCTGAGTCTCAAATTTCTCTTATGTAAAATGGAGTGAGGAAGGGGGTGGAAATGCCCTGTTTTGATTTTCAAAAAAGAGGGAATATGTGATAGCATAGTTTTGACCTGATCATAGGATTTCTATGAGTAAATGAGGGTGGAGAAAAAGTGCTAATTTTGTGGTTATTTATCTTGTATTAACTAATGTAACATTTTGGAACCTATGATTAAGCCTTGAACTCATCACTCAAATAGTCACTTTGTGTTTTCAAACAGAAAATTAAGAATTACCTAAAATATTGAGTGAATTCTTTCTGTATCAGAATTCTGAAGCTATTTTACTATGCTGCTCCAACTCAGAAATACAATTATTTAGGCCACTGTAGTTTGTATTTGGAGATTAGAATCCATCCTATGAGTGGTTTGCTAGAATGCATATCGCACACAAAGTACCAAAATTGTAGAATGTTTTAAAGTAAAATAAGTGGTTGAACTGGATGAATTTGTTTATACTTTCACCTTTTAGTGCTTGATGTTGTAAAACTGCAGTTTAATTGAGAATGTGATATTAATATCCTTTAAGGGACTCTGTAGGAATTTGATTACTATTATAACTATAATTATAAACAGTAACAAAGTAGGTTAACAGAGAGATCTTTTGGAACTAGCTTTCTTTATAATAACCAAATAAGAATAACTGGTAATTCACCACCAATACTTTGCATGTAACTAGGCTTAAACAGTTTTTGGCTGTGCTTACCCCATTTCATATTAGTGATTGAGAAATGTTTTCTGGCTTGGTAGTCAATATACGAATGATGCTTATTAAATTGTTGAAGGTATTTGAAGTATTGAAATATCTTAAACTCTTCCCTTATAATCTCGTTTATACCTTTCGTTTTCATTAACCAGGTAAAGTTTGTTAAATAAAGATAAACTTCTTTTTCCTCTTCTAATGAAATCATATTACTGAGGACTCCATCTAAAACCATTTGCAGAAAGAGATGGGAATATCTAGTTCTATAAATAAGTAAAGATTTTGTATATTTTGAAATAGGATATGGTGCCATCAAAAGTCACAAGAATTGTCTGGAAATTTGAAGAATTTTAAACAAGCAATTACTTGCTTTACAAAATTCATTAAAATGTGCATCAACCTTTCTTCATTCCTTTATGAATGAGTGTAGGCCACTATGCAATTTTCTGTAGCTCTCTTCCAGATAATATCAAATTGTAAGTACAGAACTAAATGAATTGGTTTATGTTGTCAACTTTGGGTACCTTATGTTAGAAGCCTGGAGTTCTAATTGGCAATATGATACTAATATGCTCTCTTTAGGAGTTTGATTGCGTTACTTAAGTATGAAGCAAGAAATAATAAAAAAAATGTTAATTCTTTTAATCAGGAACCATTTGAATACTTATAAATTAGAGATATTTTGATGTCAAGACAATAAAAGCCTATGAAATGAAATGGACCAGATAACTAGTTAAAAGAATTCTCATGTGTCAAGTTGCATAAATAACATAGCCTAGAAGTGAGGATTAATTTTCTCTTAGATAACATGTTATCTTGTTTTAATGTGATTAAAAATCCCCACTGGGTCTGATGCTAATCTCTCCTCCATGGGTTTGGATCTTATCAAGCTTTGGAGCTGCTTTGGAAATAAGAGAGTGCTCTGCAGGAGGACTCTCAAGGGCTAGTATCAGTTTTTATAATCTGCTCCGAGCTAATGAGAGAGTAGTTGAGTTTACACAGATTATCACTTGTGGCTGTCTCTTTCACTTGATGTAGTACAGAAGGAGAGCTCAAAGCTCAAGGAGTCTCAGACAAGGTCAGACAGGTAGAAATTAGAAGACCATTTTTAGTGGTTTGCCTGAAGATGCTTTATGTTTTGTTTAGTTTCTTTATCTTATCTTCTCCTTCTGATGTCTTTAAGATTTCCCTTTTTAGCCCAAAAGCTTGCATTGTACAAAGAGTCCTTGCTTTTTAAAGTTCAGTTGATCTCATTCAACAAACATCTACTGAGTGTCTATTATGGGCCAGTTACTGTGCTGAGGGCTGGGGATGTACCAGTCAATGAGGGAAGTGAGGTGTTTGTCCTTCTGGGGCTCACAGCGGTGGTGAGGTTGGCATTCACTAGACAGTACACAAGACCAAGAAGGGCCCTGAACATGTCTTTCCTCCTTAAATGCTTTCTTTCTCTGCAGCCTTCTGCTATGGTACTGATGGGTTATGTTCAAGTGCTCCGGCCACTTTGTGTTTGAACACTATGAATATTCATTATTCTTTCAACAAATATCAGTTGACCAACTCTATCATCTTTCTAACAGCTGTGTGATAGAAAGATGAATTATGAATTAGTCCTGCCCTCAAGTATCTTACCGTCTAATGTGGGAGATAATATATGTATTCACATCAGGACGATGATGCCATTCCATAAAAGCTATGGAAGTTCAGATAAAGGAGGGGTTACTTCCAGTTGACAGAGTCAGAAAAGGCTCCAGGGATGAAGAGGCTATAAACCAGGCCTTATGATTAGTGAGATTATGGATATATGACAAAAGGAAAAAGATTTCCATGTAGAGGAGTGAAGAAGAAAAGCATAAAGTTGAAAACTCAGAGAGAATCAACAAAGCAAGAGCAGGACTTCAGGTGGGCTAACTCTGCATCTCAGTTTTGATGGGTAGGTTGGGAAGGGTGAAGAGGTATAAAGAGAAAAGGAGGATGGTTAAAAGCAACTAATCGATGCTTGCTGCCAAGGACCATCACAGATTCTTTATACTTTTGGAAGCTTCTTTATGAGACACACTTGGAAGTTTAGGGTGTTCAACAGCCACTCACCCCACCGAGCTGGTTCTCTAAATTCCAAGTCTCTTACATTGTCTAGTTATTCAGGAATGCACAGTATTAAACACGATAGACACTGGGGCCAAATAATCAACAATAGTTGGAAACATGTAACTTGGAAAGACATGTCCTCATTTTGAAACTGAATCCCAGACAAAACTTCTGGAACTTCAGCTTTGGTTATGAACATTGAACTTGTATGAAGTTCACCAAAGTTCATTTCTAGGGAGCCTGGAGAGAGTTAGGGATAAATCAGAACCAGCCAATGTGGCGGCCTGTATACATACATTCATAGGTACAGACAGACATGCTCCAGTCCTTTGTAGCTCCAGATGGAAACTATTTGAAACGCCATGGCATTGCACAGCTTTAGCCGGAAGCCCAGCCAGTTCAGTACCTTCCAGTGGGGCTCTCAGTGGTTTTATTTCCGTTTGATCCTGAGCCTACTGCAGGGTGCTTATCCTGCCCTCAGAAAATAAGAAGCTTGAAGAAATAGGTGAGCCCAAACTTATTTGACTGTCCTCACCGCCCAAACCTACATTCTTGTAAAATTCGCGACAGATGGGATCATCTCACACTTCCATGTAAATTAGAGCATGAGAGGGGAAGCTTGATTTGCTGGGGCTTCCATTATTGGACTTTTCCACTTGGTGTCAGCTTCATAATTGCTAGATGGAATTAGGAAAAAAGAATGAGAGGAAGAAAATATTTTCTTATTTTACTTCAACAGGATCTGTTCCATTGCAGGTTATCGATTATGTTAGCACTTTTTGATTCACCTGTAAAATGCATACAATTAATCACAATTTTGAATTGTTTTGTGATGGTACTTAACTTACAAAAGAATAAAAGCTGTGACTACTAATGCTTTTAGTGTATTTTCCTGGTTAAAGAAATCTTAAGAAAAGCTCCACATTGCCTCTATTGGGACTTTTCTCCTTTATAAAAGTAAAAGATGCAGACTTTAAAATCCAAAAAATGCTAAAGAGTTTTCTATTTGAGTATGTTTGAATAACGGACGTGACGCCTCAGTGCTCTGTTTAGGAACGTTAGACAGAAAGTCACGTGTACTATGGCTTACCATATATTTATTACGTCAACTGAAAATATATCTGAGCTTCATGTCTTCACTTCCTTTCATAGTACCATAAAAAGTTACTTATGTCCTAAAATGGCGCTAGAAATTTTAAAAAGCACCTCCTATGTCACATGAATAAAATGTACAAATGAGGGAAATGTGTTTTGATGTTGTAAAATAAGTTTGAAAGGCGGACATCAAAACGAATCTATTTCTAAACGTCTGTATTTCATACTGAGTGATAATATGCATTTTATTGCTCGTTTGCAAGGCCCAGTACAAAGGACTAAAATATGCCCCTCCCAGGAGGCTGCAACAACCCAGCAAATTTCAGACATTTGGCTCCCATAGGAAAGAGGAAAGTTTCCTCATATGTGTTCTAATATGCATTATTTCAATATCTAAGATGTCCATCACCTTAAGAACAAAGTTTATGTTTTGTTTCTTTTTCTTCAAGTGACTTGCCTTCTTAGTTTAAACCATCGAGTTAAAAATGAAAAAAGAAAAACATAAGAAAAAAAGCCCACCTTTCTTTAAAGAAAGAAAGGTGCAATCATTGATTTTTCTTGCAATGTTCTGCCAGAAACTGGCACCATTGAGTGATATATGCACCCCAGGGCTAGCAGCTGGAGGGCAAAAACCACTTTTTATCCATGATTGACAAATAATACATAATGAGAAGAGAGAGGCAATTCAAGTTTTAAATTTCACTCCCTCTCTGGCTTTTCAGGGCAGCTGGGCACCGCTGTTCCCACTTGGTAACCCTTTGAGGTGCTGCCAGGAAAGGGGACCCAAGTGACAGTTGTTTTGCTCCTCCTACAATCCCCCAGAGCTCTAGTAAATATGTGCAGCTTGATCTTTCAAAGAGAATACAGCTGCTAACAATTCCACCATTTCTCCTTGGAATGAAAATCCTGGGGGTCTGGAAATGTATTGCATGGTTATAATGACCCCGGTAGAGTAAGGCTGAGATTTAAAATCGCTGAAAGTGGCATCCATAAGTGGAGAGTACGCTGATAGCTGATGAGTGAGCAGCTGGAGAAGGAGGAGGAGAAAGAGAGTCTAGCAAGGAAAAAAGTCGAATCAGAGCCCTGTTGCAAGTGAGCTTTGTGATGTAATGTCATGAATATTCAAAGAAATTTTTACATTTCACAAAATTGATGTTTTTAATGTAAATAATTTAGGAAACGTAAGAGAAAAATCAATGAACTAAAAAACTAGAGATAGCTGGTGTTAACATTTTGGTTTCTTTTGTTTTCTTTCTACATTTCTGTATTTCTATTTCTCTATTTTTTCCATGTCAATACTCATGTCCATATCTTTATCTCTCTGTAACTATATCTATGTACCATACACATCCTTATATACTTCCATCCATCTATCAACCTAAGTCGCTACTTGATATGATCTTTCTTCCTAATCCCTCCACCTCCAACCAAAATTGATTTCCTCCTGTGTTTTCCATCACAACCACAAATGACAATTCTGTCTTTCCAAATGATTGATACTGATCAGGTCTAAAATGTTGGATACGTCTTCTACTCCTCTTTCTCTCACACGCCACTTCTAATGTATCAGCAATACCTGTTGACTCTATCTTAGATATTTATTCAGAATCCAGCCAGTTCTTATCAACTCCTTCCTACCACCCTGGTCCAGCCACCAGCATCTCTTGCATGGAGTATTGTGACAGCCTCTTAACTGGTCTCTGTGCTTTTGCCTTGGTCTCCTTCACCTCCAACATAATCGCTAGACAGAGCCTTAATAAACATGTTAGATTCACTCTTCTGCACAGGGGCCTCTAATGGCTTCCTATCTCATTCAGAGAAAAGTCCAGAGTTTATATAATGGCTAAAGTTATTCAGGGTCTCTCCATGGGAATGATGTTGGCATTTTGGGCAAAACAGTTTTTCACTGTTCAAAATATCCTGCTGATTACAAGATCTTTGATATCTCTGTTCTCCCTAAGTATCAGTAGGGTCCTGGAGTCATGGTAACAACTAAAAAATACCCCCCGCCCATTTCCAAAAGCACCCTGAGAGATCTCTGCCACCATTGGACGACCAAGTGTCTTCCCTACCCACACTCCTCTCTTACTCATCTCCACCTACTTCCACTTGGTTTACTCTGTCGCAGCTTTGTCGCTTGTTGGGTAGACTAAGCATTTTGCTCTCAGGTGCCTTGTACTTACTGTTTTCTATACCTGGGAACTTCTTCCCGCAAGTCATCTCAGTTCTTATAGGTCTTTACATGAATGTCATCTTCTCAGTGAGGCAGCCTTCTCAACCAACACTTCATATCTCCTTGCTCTGCTTTATTTTTGTTCCCTAGCACTTATCGCTATTAAATGTGCTGTTTCCTTATTAATTTTGGTCATTATGGTCTAGTATTCTTCCTCACTAGGAAGTCAACTCCATGAGAGCAGAGGCTTAATCAATCTTGTTTACATCTCTATCCTCAATATCTAGAGCATTCCTGGCATATAGTAGGCACTCAATAAATAAGAATCACTAGAGATTTTAAAAATAGGGTATTTTTTATATATTATCTATGAGGAGAATTTACTAAGTTAATAGTTCTTAATCTTTTTTTATTTCAGAAAACTTTCTAAAAACCCAGTGGAAGCTATGGATGCTCTCCCAAAGAAAGTGCATATTTCTGTGTATGTGAGAAATCCAACAGTTTTTTCACAGTGTTCTTGATGATAAGATGAGAAAAATAACAATAGAGTTGGGTGGATCAGTGACATATAAATGTCTCTTCTCAAAAATTACTGAGGGACCAGCTTTAATCTGGAAACCATGAAGGAGGACCTGAAGCCAGGTCTTTCCTGTTCTGCTTGTTTTCTAGAGCCCTGGAGGAAAGAACGAGCCACATACACATCAAATTTGCAGAGACCAAAATCAAGAAGGGAGAGTTCTAGAATCAAATCCAGAAAGACCGTGACAGGTTGAAATAATGGGCCAATATAAACATGATGATATTTAACAGGAATAAATATGAAGTCCAAAAATCTAATTATGAAAGCACATGATGGTGAAGATGAGCTTTAATGGAACTTGGGGGTTCCAGTTGACTGCAATCACAATGTGAGTCAACAGAGATTTGTAGCTGCCAAAACAACTAATTAAACTTTGAGGCTCTGTAAATAAAATTATAGAAATGAAGCCATTCGGTATAGTTTTGCTATACTTTGTTGGACCAGACAGTAGTTGTAATTCTATGTCCAGTTTAGGGTGCCAAAAATTTTGATGGAATGTAACAAACCAGAGAAGACTTATCCAGGGGATGATGATGAGGGTGCTACTAACCGGAAACCATAGGTGTTGCTCTTGAAGAATGGAGGACCTCAAGGTAACGTGATCATAGTCTTTAAATATTAAAAAGGCTGCCACATGTGATTATTATTACTCCAGAGGGGAAACGAAGGACCAAAGGGGGAAAGTTGCAGTAAATCATCTTTTCCTTACGTGTGAAAAAGAATGCTTTTGCAGCACAAATTGTGAAAATTGAAACGGGCTTGCCCTCAGTGGAGAGCTCGAGATTCTAGAAATCAACTTGGTAGGAGTGTCATAGAGGTAATTAAAGCGTTGGATTGCCCTTCTTTAGATTTCTTCTAGCTGTGGAATTCTGTCACCCTCATTGTGTTCTGCTCCCCGCTACTTGTGGGACACTAGTAGGTGGCTTCACTGGCAATGTCTCGGTGTGACACACTGTGGTTCAAATGACAGTTTTCTTTCTGTGTATAGAATTTCCCTGTATTTCCATTAACCAGCCTGAATACAACAACTGCCTTAACTTCCACTTGGGGTTTTCCTACGTGAAGAGGGAAAGGTACTCTTTGAAAGACAGTTGAGAAAAGTGCTTCCCCCAGGCATTTGTTGAAACAGATGTGGAGCTCCAGGAACAAGTAACGAGTGTTAGGGACTTTTTTCAACAATCTTGTAGGAATTGCAAATGTAGATATATAGCACCCAACAGTTATCACAGATCAGGAGAGCTGGCCATTGTAAGACAACAGTGAGTGGTGGGCGGTGGCACCCCAGGCAGCCTGCACCTCATTGAAAATGGGCACGCATTACTCAACTCTAGCCAATTTTGTCACGTGGTCATATAGGCTCAATGGTGCTCGATTTTCCCATTTTCAAGAAAAGCTAGAAATCCAGACTTTTACTTGAGAGCTTCTGATTTGAAATGCTGGGAAATAGTTTAAATTAAAAGCTAAAACCCAAAAAGAAATAAACCCTGTGCTGTCTAACAAATATACCTGTGTTTCAGAGAGTGACAAAAACTGCTGGGTTGTGATCTTTGTTGTAAAATGAGTTTTTGAATTCTCTCCAAGTTCACTTCATCTTACAATGCACTCTTGGTGTCCCAGAAAATCAGTTCTCAAAGTGAATTCGGCAAATATTTTTGAGCCCCTAATTAGTGAAAAGTAGTTTGCTAGACATTTGGAAAATATGAACACGGGTAGCAACAATCTTTGTTCTCAAAGTTTATAGTTTTGTGGTCAGGTGAAGACAAAAACTGGTACAGTTATGATTTAAGACTCATGTAGTTTTGTGGGCGGTGCAAATAAAGCCCTGGACGGGGAAACCTTGAAACACTGCAGGAATCAGGGAAAGGTGCACTGGGGGACCATTTGTGGTGAGCCATGGGAGATTCTCATAAGTGGTAAATGAAGTGGGGAGACATTCTCATGGGGAAGAAAGAACATGAGAAAAGGGACGGTGATGGAAAAGGGAGAGGTATGTGAGGTGCCAGTGTTTAAGTAGTTTTCCTGGAGCAAAGGATAAGTGTTGCAGACTTGCATGAGGAAACTTCCAAGGAAGGTTAGAGACCAGTGTAGATTAAGAGTTTTATTTAATTCCGTAAGCTGTACGTGAGAAGCAGCGTGATATCACAGAAAGCAGCAATATTCCAGGCTCAAGTTTCAGCAGTGCCACCAACCAGCTACGTAACCCTGACCAAATCTTTTAAATTCATGTCATTTCACTACTTGTCACTTGAGGCATAATCTACTTCAAAATGTGCTGTGACACATAAATTATATCAGCAAGTCAATTCTTGTGAACCTCGTAAATTGGTTATCCTTAGTGATGGGCAAGCACAGAAGGTATTGGACTAGGGTAGAATGTGATGGGAAGTATGCTTTTGGGAAGATTAATCTGGAAATTATGCTTTGAATGCATCGTGAGACAGGCTAAAAGGCCACTAGAGAGTAATTCACTTGCAATATACATATTTTTTTAATACATAAGAATACATTATAGCCTTCTAAATTGAAAAAGTACAAGGAGTTGGTAAGGAAAAGTACGTCTCCTCTCTTTGAATGTCCCCCACACACCCAGCTTTCTTTCCTAGAGGCAATCATAATGACCAGTTTTTACGTTTTCTCCCAGAGATAATCCATGTATTTATAAACACGTATGTATGAGCTATTTGAGTTTTTGGAGCTATTTCCCTTCCAGTTTAGGAGGAGAATTTCAGCTGTGGGACAGTGTGAGCCTGCATTCCGCTTCAAACTGACATGGTATTGCCAGACAGCAAAATGTGTGGAATGTGGAGGAGCAGCCCTGGGACGTCACCTGGGGGCCTGTGGGATTTCCAGGTCACCAGAGTGTCTCTGGCTTTCTCCTGGGGTAGTCTGACCCGGGATTTGAAAAGTATTAACCTTTTAGCTATTAAGAACACTTCTATGCTTTTGAGTTTAATCTAAACGTCTGAAAGATGTTGGGTGGTCTCCAGTGATTCATTTCAAGTCCTTCACAGTTTGAAGATGCAGCTGAGGATGAGAAAGAGAGGGGATGAGAAAGTTTGGACAGTTATTTTACACTGAGAAATTGTTTGTAAAACTCATTAATGTCTTTACCAAGCTCTATAATCCAACTCCCCCGGATTTGTCCAATCATTTTTTTCCCCTTTGTCCTTGTCCAAACTTTAGACTCAGTTGGGCAATTTCTTTAAGGGCCCCAATGTATACAATGGACACTCCAGTGACTATGTCTTCGTCCTATTGGTCATCCTCCCTAAAATACCCTTCTATGTCCTCCTTGATTAAGAAGGACTGCTGAGTCTGCAAAGTGCTCATCAAGTTTATCTTATTCCATGAAGGCAGAATACTTTAGTAGCTAAGCAACTAAACTGCAGGATTTGACTATATGTGCTCAATTCCTAAACCTACTTTTTATGAACTTTCCAATTTGGGGCAAGTTAATCTCTCCAAGCCTCAATTTCTTCGTCTGTAAAATATTCATGATAATGATCGGAAGTCATAGGGTTGTTATAAGAGTAAATCATATATTATTAAACATATCTGGTACAAGATGAGTGTTCAATAGATGTTAGTATGATGGTAAAGCTTCTGTAATTTCTCTAAAGCACAAGATTTTCCTTATCTGGTCTTTTCTACATCAATATGCTCTGATTCACAATTTAGTGGTTAATTAAATGCTGCTTTGTTTCTTATATTTTTGGATTGACGTCCTCAAATAACTTTTAAATTCCTTGAGGGCAGGGACTATTCATTATAATTCTTTCTGGGCATATGGTACCTGTTCTATAAATACTTAAATAATCAATTCATATAAATAATTAATCATTTTCTAACTTTAGTTTTAGAGGAAAGCTCAATTGCTTCTTTGGAGTAGAGATTTGGAGGCACTTTAAGAACAATATAGGGCAGGGAAAAAAAGGAAATTATAAAATTATAAAAAAAAAATTCCTACTTTGATGCAGTCTTCAATGTCCAAAACACCTTTCCAGAAGTCTGTATTTTCCTCTTGGTTTCATTAGAGCTCTGAAAAATCCTCATTTTTCATTTTTTAAAATTGTGGTAAACATTACCAGTCATATATCAATCTTCTTGTAAGTAAAATCTCATTTCCAGGGCAGACAGTTTTGGTTATTGGGTCTGGACAGGTCACTGGTTAAGATTAATCTGTGAATTATAGTAGTATCTGGTGTTATGGGAATCTTAATACCATACCACTCCTACTTGCCTATCCCAAAGCTGAGTACTTTCCATAAGAAACCTCATTTTCCCTCTTTAATGTTCGTTTGCATGAAATCTTCTGGTTTATATTTTTAAGAGGTAATATGCACCATAATATGTGCATGAAACATATTTGCAGAGGCCTGTTTTCCTATACTTGGACTTATCCCAGCCATTCAACTTAAAGTTTAATCTTGTCCATGCCTTGTGACATGGTTGCTTGCCAGCAGTATAAGAATTTCATAGCTCAAGCCAATTTATTTAATACTTAAAACATTTGTACTTTTCTTCCAAGGGCATATCAGAAGGAGTATTTGTGTTTCAGGGTCTTAATTAACTCAGTTAATAACTCTTAGAAAAATGAATGGGTAGATTTTGGAAGACATAGAAGATGTTAATGGTTGCCTACACAGAAGTGTGTGTTCTCCTCGTTTTCCTTCCCGAGAAAATCTCAATTTTGTTTTATTCGTCACCCTTTTATTTTGCAGCCAAGTACCTCAGGGGAAACTGACCTTGGGTGGGCCATAATTCCACCACTTTACTGCCTCAAACATTGGTACACAAGTAGGCATGCAACCCTATTTTAACCAAAGGCATTTGAGGCGGAGTTTGCTGGGGAAGTCAGAAAGAAGGTTTTTCTTTTACGAGAGAGTTCTGAAAGCTACTTTTTTCCTTCTCTTGGCTGTGGTCTTTTGTTGTTGTGGGGTGTGTATCTTCAGAAGCCATCCTACTCCTTCCTGAGGACCACATTATACATAGAGTGGGACAGAGCCAAGAGAACTGGAGGGGAAACCAATCAGAACCATTGGATAATGCCTCCTCCGAAGTTCACTTTACCCTTGCCTTCCCAGCCATGCAAGCCAATAATTTCCTTAATGTTTAATCCATTTTGAGTTTTCCTATTACTTGTGCCTGAGAGCATGCTAAATGATACAGAAATCTTCTGAATTTATGTACGCAAGTACGTTGATGAAGTCATGAACAACTGATAATTTGTATAAAGATTGTGGGGTGTCTTTGAATCAATCCCTTGGAATTATAATTGAGTTTCTCACCTTTACATTTATTACTGCTTTATTTTAAGCCTAAATTTTTGGATGATAAAATTAAAAGGAGGCAAGAAAAAAACAGGGTGTTCATTGGTAACTCTGACTATTTCATCAAACATGATCTTGACTTAGTTGTTGGGATATATTTGAGGAAATGGATTCAAGCCATAAATGAAAAAGAATAATCTATCCTCTAAGAATAAATATATAATTGGACCATCTGATTTTAGAAATATTTATAAATTCATGCTTATTGAGGTTTGAAGGCTAATATTGATTCACAGCCCTTTTGAAAAATGTCTAATGTTTTCACAAAGCGATGTGTCCTTACCCCGTCTATAATTATGGTGAAACTCTAACCATTTGTTGATCAAGAAAATCCATAATAGAACTCAGTAAAGCTTTTTAGTAAATTTTCAATTTATTTATTATGAGATAAAAAAACCCAGAGGTAAAAATATTGGGGTCACGTAGTTATGTAAGATATATTATTTATTCAGTTCAAAGAAATGCTTCGTGTACATCTGGATTCAAGGACCTTGCGATAATTCTGAGGTGTTCAGGAGGTAGAACGTTAGTGTCTGGGGGAAAGTTCTCCGTGTGTGTTTGGCATTTTATGTCTGATGAAACCAATATGGGTTTCGTTTTCTTTCCTCTAAGAAACTTTTACATACATACTAGCAGTTGCTGAGCATTTTGGGAGAAGAGAAATCAGCATAAAGTGAAATGCTAGTAGCAATGATAAACTTATTACGGCCAAGAATTTTGTATTTGTTCTCTTGTTTAAGTTTCATAGCAATCTTTGTTTTACAGATGAGGAAACTGAGGCTGAGAGAAACTAATTTGCTGAAGCTCATTGAGCTAGTAAGCGGAGGAATGAGGATGTGAAGCCAAGTCTGGATGCTTCTAGAGCCCACGCCTTTATCCTCTCAGGATGTCTGAGACTAGATGGCCCGGAGACAGGAATTCACAGTGCCTGAATTTCAGACTGGTACACACTTGTCTCATCTGGTTATTCAAAGTGAATGTAGCTTCAGAATTAGAGAACTTGGCAGAGCGAACCCACTGCAAATCAGCAAGAGGGTAGAGATACCTGGATTCCTAGTCCAGTTCTGCCATTTATGGATCACATAACCTTGTGTACCTTATTTACCTTCTCTGAGCCCCTATTTCTATTTCTTTAGCATGGGAGGCATATAAATTTCACTGTCTATGTCATAGTTTTTGAGGAGTAAGCCAAATTGTATACAGTATAAAGTACAAAAAGCAATATGCCTTATTGTCATTTTGTGATTTTCTAGTTTCTTCTACTGATTTCACATACCTGAGAATCAATACTAAATTGTAATAATGAGAGACATCTATTATTACTATGGTTGTTGTTAATCCTATATAAAGAGACAGGATTGACTATCCATTAATTGAGGAGGGGTTAAAAAAAAAAAGAGAAAATGTTCCAGGGCCCATGCTCATTTGGGGAAACTTGATAATCTAGGACTGAAATAAGACTCTGGAACTGACCTCAACAGAAGAGCCGAAGGTCCACGCCACCATGAAAAACCCTGTTTAAAAACAGGGAAACATTCCATTTCAATTTTCTCGTTTGTAAGATGTAGAGCAGATTTTCAAAGATCTCTTCTCATTCCCCTCAAAAAAAGGAAAACAAATCTTATTAATGTAATGTATGCATTAGACAATTTTATTGTTTTGCTACACTTGAATGAACAAAGGACATATTTTTATGACTGCAGAATTTCTTGAAATGAAAAGATTATGGAGAAACTTATGTGTAAAACAATTGAAAAAGTAGAAAATGTAATCATATTTACAAAGTAAATTAGAAAAGAAATCCATTAATAAAGATATCCCATCAAAGTAATGAGTTCCAGATCCACTGGATTCCTTACCACATAGATAGTCCAAGTGCAATGTTAATATGTTTGTTTTTAATGCTGATGCTTCACTTAGGTAGATTTTTCTAGGATTGAGTGTAGTTAGAGTAAAATTTGGTATTGGTCCCAAATACCAGCCAATTAGGGATACAGTTGATTGGATTTTCATCATGCAGGAAGGTAGCATGAAATAAAAGAAAAAGCTCCGATCTAAGATACAGCAGTTCTAGATTCTAGCTTACTGTCTTTATGAAAGTAACTTTGTAACATACTGTTTGCAGATTACAATTTGATTATCTGTTAAATGGAAATAACAATATGTGCTTGGTTTACGTGAAGCTTGTTATAAATATAAAATAAAATAGGTTTCATAGTGCTTGGTAAATGGTAAACACCGACCTGAATTCTAGTAATCACCTTCTCAAAGGTTTCTGGGCATATCTTTATTCTTTTCATCATATGAATCATTGATCAAGTTTTAAAAGAACGAAAATTGTACTTGCTCTTTTATGGTGGTATTCTGAATGGGAAGCGTACTAAGACTTGTAGCATGGCTGGATCAAATGGCTATTTGCTCTCTCAGTTTTTGTTTAGGAACCCATATACCATAAATTATTCGGAAAACTGGTTTTAAAAGCAGTACATGAGGCCTTTATACTATTTGGCTGTTCTTGCTTAGAGAAAATCCTTAGCAAATCCTTTGAATGTGAATTGTAATATTGCTAACTCTATCTAAAATTTATATTAATTCTAATATTTCTTTATGTATATTCAGGGATGGTCTGTGTACTTAAAAAAAAAGACCCATAGCTGCTTTCAGCATTAAAATATTTCTATTATTCTTCAAAAACAAAACAAAAATTAAATTAGTAAACCTTTTCCCTGTCACCATTCTGGCAGGCGAATCATGTGAACTGAAGTACGGATAAGGAAGCATATCTGGTTCTAATTTCTGAACCCAACACCAGATGTTGTTTTCAAGGTTTGCCTTTTTAAAAAAATTTCAACTTTCATGAAGCCATCTCAGCCCAAGGGGAAAAAAATCACTGCTGACTAAAATTTTGCATTTTATATTTTGCTAATAACCAGAGACCCTTTCGGTATAAACGGGTTATATACAATGCTCATATATGGTCAAATTCTTTTAACCTAGAATATGGGGTGAGAAGTTTGCCCCAAATGGAAGCGCCGCGTTCCTTACGAAGCCCCGCGTTCCTTACGAAGCCCCGCGTTCCTTACGAAGCCCCTCACACACGTGGGAGGAGACAGAGCCTGCGTCACAGGAGCCTGTGAGCGCTCACTTCTGCCGTCAGGATTTGCTCTGAAAGCCCATGCAGCGGACAAAAGTGAATCAGTCACGTGTTGCTGCTGAGTATGGGGAAGCTCCAACCATTCATGAAATTAAAGTATGTTTACCTTTTCAACAATCATTTCCAAGTTGTTGCCCAAAGGTCTTTTTCAAGCTCTTTGTAGTTGAAAGGAAATATAATTTTTGACAACAGCAAGTAGGTCGTCAGCCCAAACAGAATTACCAAACGTTGAAATACCCGTAGCTGCCTCCAGAGTAATGGGACAAACCCAGGATTTACTACTGTCACTCTTTCTTTAGGATAAGTTTTCTGAAAATGTATGTTTATTTATGTTAATAGGACATTTAGTGAGCTCTATCTTATTTGCATATTAAAAAAGGAGATGAGTGTTGTGGATAGGGTTGTACATAAACTAAAAGAGCATCTACTAACATTAATCTAGTAACATTAATTCAACAAACACCTATTGAGGGCTTAATGCATACCAGGCACTCGGAAATGGAGATCTAGGATGTATATGTAAAACTCAGAATCTACAAATAAGAGAAGCAAGCGTGAAAAAAATTGCAATAGTATATCATAAGAACTCAGAGTGTTGAACAGACTTACGTTTGCTCTTCATTCCTTCAGCACTGTTTATTGAACACCTGTTATACGCTGGGCTTCAGAGATGCTATGGTGAAAAGTGAGCAAAACAGACACAGACGTTTCCTCTTGGAGCTTGCATTTCTAGTAGTCCATGAGGCATCCTCACCCAGATGTTCCACCCGTACATCAAAACAACTCAAGTAAAATTGGGTTAATTACTTCTACCCTGAAGGCAGCTTTTTCTTCTAGCATCCTCTCTTCTGTTAACGGCACTTTCGTTTCTTCAATTCCTGAGGCCTCAAACATCGAATCGTCAGCTCTTTTCCTTTGCCTCTCTTAATGGTTCTGTTGATTTTGCTTTGCAAACACCTTGCCGTCTTCTCTTTTCTATCCTCACTCTCCCCTTCTAGTATACTGCCTCATTGCCTTTCACCTGCCATCTCGTAGTCTCCTACCTGATTTCACTTGGCTTTGATTTTTTTCCCCTCCCATTTATATGGATAAAGCTGTTAGATGATTCTTCCTAAAGAATACCAATCACATCACCACCTTGTTCAGGAGCCCTCAAAGTTTCCCTAGTCCTTGTCTAATTAAGCAAAATCTCCCCAGTCTGTCATTTATGCTTCCCATAATAGCCCTTATCCCACTAACCAATGAATATAAATTATATTTATGCCCAAATTACAATGGTGCTTAGCTACCCCTTGCAGAGAACGATCCTTAAACTTCTGGTTTTGATTATCTAACTTTATTTTGGATTTACCGAAAAAAAAAGGAAGAAAGCTGTTTTGAGCTTGTGTATTGGGTTCTTCTGAAGATTGCTGCGTTCCATGACATTCCAATAACAAGGGCACAGGCCTTTTTCTGCCTCTCTGATCATGTACTGTTTTGTCTCTTCTGTTCTTGATTGTGAGAACCAAAAGAATGCAACTGACAAGGCAGGGCCCTCCTATGCGGGTGGAGAAAGGCAAGAAATTGTCTAGAAAAGTCAGATTCCTCCTGAGGCAGGAAGTGGATGGGGAAGACTGACAACAGTCATACGTTAGTAATTTTGGTCCCAATCACACCCATTTGCCAGCTGTAGTCAACACTTGGCATCCTCCAGCTTCTTCCTTTCTGGTTTCCACTTGTCAACGCCCGCTGCATAAAAAGCTCATTGAAGGAGCCTGACCGCTGTTCCATCGTGAGAACATCAACCCTTGTGCCAAGAGCAGGCTCCTAAGGCTGACTCTTGCACCTCACCCTCCAGTTGAATGGGCCCATGGGCTCTTCCCCAGACATACTCTGATTTCTTGTCTCCATGTCATCCTTCTTTCTGAAATGATGTTTTCTCATTCCTCCCTATTGCAGTCCTGTCATTCAAGTTCCACATCTCACGCCAGCTACTCTCTGATGCTTTCCCCAACTTCTTCAGCAGCAGGACAATCAATGTCTACACCAAAGAAGCATTCCTGATTACCCTGAATAATGTGCATAATTCAAGACTAATTTTCCCATGTGAACCAAAGAGATGACAAGTACTTCTACTTATCAGTTAAAGTGGGACTACCACATGGTAATAACATAAAGAGAATTTATAATTTACTTCATCTTCATACCTTGAAAATATGTAATGGCTAACAAATTTTAAACATTATGAGAGAGATATCTTATTTTGAAAACTATGCATAAAAAGACGCTTGGAATACCTCTGTTTGTTCATAACCAGCTGAGCTATGATCTAACTGAAGAATATTCAGGATTATAAGCATAAGAGGTAAGGCTATATAATATAAAAATATTCAGTAAAAATGTTAATGTAAAACTTTTCCTCCAGGGCAAACAACAATGAATATTGTCCTTCAGGAGATAATTTTTCATATATGAGACTATTGTGCTTGAGAATCTCACTGTGCTATGTTCAGAAAGGTCTGGAAAAACCTTAAGCAACCCATACTCCATTTGGGGCCTTTTTTCGCCTGAAAGTATCAGTAAATCTTGACTCAGAGCTCCTAAAGTATGAAGCTTACTTCCCCTTCCTTCTGTCCACTTTACCTCTCTGTTACAGACCGCGGTCCCAGCTGCTCTCCTTGCTTCCTGTTGTAAAGACTAAGTAAGCAAACAAGCGAATAAATTTATGAATGAATCTACACAGACTGAAGTAGGTTGGGGTTCTGTAACTTTTCTGAAGATATTAGGGGAGTCGGGTCTCTGCGGAGTGGCAGCATTCTGTCATCACTCTTTCTTCTCCTCTCCTCCCACCTTCTTTTGCTTTCCCCTCCTTTCCATACCTCTCTGATGTAACCAGGACATTCTTCGACTTTGTACTGCAGAGCAGTTTGAAGACTAGCCTCACTGCACTTTAACCTCAAGTGTCTGTGAATTATTTTTCTGAAGAATTTCAGTGTCCTCCCTGAAAGGAATTCTGGTCAATACCTTTTTCTTTTGGTTTTTTATACGAAGATAGATTAGAAATTAGGACTTATAATTAGCATACATTATATGTGATGACACGAGGATATCATCATTTTCATTTTTGAAGCCTGTAGAAGGAAGGGATCATATCTATTAGGCTTGATTGTGTGATACCTAATCCAGTACCATAACATGAAGGTTTGGCTTTTATTTTGTAATAAAAGGTAATTATACTCATGGATATTAACGGTAATTCAGATATCAGATACTTATAGCAGTTACTTCTGCGAATGTGGTCCATATCCCAGAGATTGTCCATTGCAATGACTAGGCACGTCTGTTTGTTAGGATACGGTTTAAAACATGAGGGCAATATATGTTAAATGTTTTCAGAAGATTGAGGCAATAGGTCAAGGGACATAGATTACCTCCCTGGGTTGTTATTAAAACAATAGCGTTTGTCACTTGGTTCCTCAATAAAACTGTAGTAAAATGTTTCAATGCGCATGTTCTTCCTCTGAAATGAAAGGCTGAAAGTGTTAGGGGTTTGGTATCCAGAACATTTCAGTATCCCACTTCTATTGCCAACCTTCTGAGGGAAAATGGCTCTAAAATGATATCCAATGACTATATATAATAGGGAAGGTTTTCTAGCTGAATTTTGGTATTTGAAAGAAAGTCCTTCTGAGTCTTAATTTTGTGTCTTGTTTTTAAATAAGCAGGAAAACGGAGGAATTTTAGAGGAAAGACCTGAAAAGGAATCCAAATACATCTCAAGAAATTTAAAAATTTCTGTCTTTACTGAATGTTTACCTTCAAGAATTTACAAAAAAGAACATACAAAATATATTAGTGGGACTGTAGAAAGAGGACAATGCGTTAATCATGAAGATGTGAGATAAATAAAATAGTGGCTGTTTTCTACTCTGAACAAAAGCCTTACTATTTTAAAGGCAAAGGTAAGTGCATGAGTTAAAAAAAAAAACTGATAGAAATGATATGAAGCCTTTGGATTGCTCTTGGAGTGATGATTTTTGGAGTGGTTATTGATCCAAGTGCTATCTGCCGGCAGAGGCTACCCTTGCTGATGTCCCCAAACCTCACCCCTCCCAAGGCAGTTCTGGAGCTGAGGTTTCTGAGTGCCTGTGGGAACAGTCAGGGTGGTGGCATTTACTAAGAAATATTTCTCAGTTTACAAATTTGTTTTGACTTGAAAAACTTTCAGCTTGGGCTGTAGCCCTGAGCCTATGGGCCAACCACATCTGTTTACCTCTGTCTCATTACTAGTATTTGCCCTTAACTTCTACTCTAAGAACAAGGAGACAACTTTCACAGAGACTCACAGATTCAAAGAGCGTGAAGATACATAATGAATCGCTATGGAATCAGAATTAGGAGATCAAGAAGATTGTTCTCCTAATTTCCTCACAGGATGCAGCTCACTTTCTGATTTCTTTGGGTGCTGCTTACCTTCCGCATGGCATCTGTAATTTTTCTTCGATAAAGTGAAATGAACACATCCTTGTGATTTCTGAGACCTCTTATTCCTTCACTTAAGATGAGTTAACTGACAAATTCACTTTGTAAATTTCTTATTATTTATATTATATGGGTTCTTTGAGAACAGAAGACGTATTCAGCCCTACTTAACCTAAATAATCTGGCAGATCATGGGATTTTCCTTGGACAGTCAAAGTGTGAATGAATTTTATTGATTAAAAAATTGTCAAATGAAAACAATCTAATATACTGCATGTACCCATTTCTGTGCACATAGGCATGTATGTTTAATGTAGATGGATTTGATTTTTAGCATTACCCCGTGTTAGTGTTTATCTTTGCAAGAAGTAGAATCCACCGGGAGCAATTTAGCATCTACATGCCCTGCCCTATTTGTAAAGCAATTATTAATCTGTGTGAGAATGTAGGAGGATCTCGCCCATCCCAAAGTCTGCCTTTATTTCTTAACAAAGAGATCTATTTAAACAGCAACGTTAACTTTCTGGAAAATATTTCTTTACACCTATACCCCTTCTTTATTTATATTTTCACCCATTGAAAATTTCCTTCCAAGCTAAGATAAGGGAAATATTTGAGAGTGGCTGTGCTTTTTGGCACATTTCATGTGATTCTGTAAAGGACTAGTTTAAAGATATTCTGAAAGAATGACTGAAGATCATATCAGTGACTTTTGTTAGAGGTGCCTGTTGGTCCACACATGTCTTTTGTGAGGGGCGGAATGGAAGGAGCAAAGGATTGAGGTCAAACCCCCCAGTGTTGTAATCTGGCTTCGCCAACTTGGGCCCGGTACTGAACCACTCCGTCCTGAAATCTCCTCTGGCTTAAGGATAGTCAATGCTTTGAAGATTAAAGATAATATATGTAAAGTGTCTAGCAAAAGATGTCGGGCACATAGTATATATGACTGTTTTTAAAGGTTTAAAGATTGCATCTTTCAAGCCACTGTTAGGAACAGATCATTAATACTGTGCTAGAGGAAGAGAACAAGAACTCACTGTAAAGAGTTGAGCTATAGTTCCCAGCCTGCATTTATTTACGGTTATTTTGTAGCTAGTGATCCTGTGCATTTTAGAATTCCTTTCTTAATAGTGTTCCTGTTTATCAGCAAAAAAAAAAAAAAAACTAGAGCAGTATTTACAGCTAGTGCTCTTTTCCCCCAGGATACTAAAAAGTTACAATTTTCAACATTTGCTAACATTTTGAAGATTCTGGAAAGAAAGATGCTAAACACTCATTATGCATAGTTGCAAAATAGACTTCTCCTTGATGGAAAAGTTTTTAAAAATGAATTAGAAAGGGGAGGAAATTAACAGCAGAAAGGAAACTTTATATTTTGGCAAGCTCTGAAACATGGAAACATTATTCTTTCATGGTTTTCCATGAATTTGAATCTCTTGACAGTTTCTCAATTATAGTTTGTAACTGTGGGCTTCAAAGCAATTCTGCAGTTCAGTTCACCTCAGCCAGTCAGTCAATAACGTTTATGGAATTCCCATGGAGGGAAGAATGAGTGAAGGGCCCGTTTTCATTTTCCTCGGCACGGGTGCCTTGATCCAGAGAGTCTAGCCTTCCACCAGCCAGACCAGCTAATGGTCTCTCACAATGAATTCTCCCCAACAGTGTTTTCCTAGAGACCCTCAGAGGCTGGAGCCGACCTCATCCCATCTGCCACCCTACATCGTGTCTCTTCCTGCCTGGACCAGATGAAAACCCTTTAGGCCGGAAGCTTTCCCGGATTAGTACCAGACCCTTAATCTCATACCACCTCCTACCCAACGCCACTGAATTTCATTTTATAAATATGTGTATTGTTTGGCTGAACTGAACCAAACTATAATCTCTACAAGTTTAAGGCTAGGCTCAATTATAGGATCATAGGGTATCTGAGTTCAAAGGAGTTTTTTAAGGTTTACCCCAATCACTTTATTTTTCAGATTAAAATAAATCAAAACTAAAACCCAGAAAAGAAAAATTACGTGTCATAATATAGTGAAACTTTTCTGCTTTGGAGTCCAAAAAATAAAACCCGGGGGCTCAGCAAGTTTCTGGCTCAGCAAGTTGCTAGCTGTTAGTACTTAAGCAGGTTATTGAATTTCTCTATGCCTTGTTTTATTTTAATCTATAAAATGGAAGTTTAAAAATTATTGTAGCATTATTGACATTCTTAGAAATGAACGTAAAATGCTTAGCAAATTCCAGATGTTCAATAAATGCTGATTGCTCTTCTCCAAGTTCACAGCTGATAAACAGCAGATCAAAACTGGAACCCACACCCTCTGCATCCTAGTTCATGCTTACTCTTTCCTGACCTGATGCTTATTTCCAAAGGACTACCACCCTCCTGAGGGCATTCAACAAACATCCCTTGGGGATCATTATTTCCCAGACAGATTAGAATTCTCTTAAGACAGGCAGGTAGGAGGGATTTTGTTACTGTTTCTTGCCTTGGGGGAAAGATTCTCTCAGTAAAGCAGCAGTGAAAACATTCCCTCTATTAAGTGGAAATGATTAACACTCCTTTAGTTAGGCAACATTTTCCCACCCGCTTCTAAATCCGGCCTCACACGAACCAAGCCACACAGATGGGGCGACCAGAAACCTAAGAAAACAGCAACAAATTAGTTTGGTGAGTGGATGTGGTTGGAATCTTTCATCTGGTTTCTCTCAACTGGTTGTGGAAGTTATATGGGTTTTGAATAAAGTTGAAAATCCAAGCAAAATGTTATGACTATTAAGCCACAGGTATCAAAGCTTGGAGAATCTGATGAAAAATGAACCAATGTAAACCCAAACATAAGGACATCACACACCTCCTTTCCTGAAAGCCAATTGCTGGCAGGAAGAAACACTTAACTTGTTGTAGGAGAGGAATATGCAAGCTTTCTAATTAATTATCACCTCAGTGTTTATTTTTCAATGAGTCAGTGGGCTGGAATGATTAAAGCGTGTGTGGCTCAGAAACTCAGGCAGGAAGGAGTGAGCTGGGACTAAAAGCGATGCTAAATGTACCCACATTGGCTGTCCCTGCGGAATCCAGCCTTGCCATGAATAAAGGAGTTTTCTGAAGCATAAGTACTTATACAGACTGCCAATTTGGCCCTCCACATATTTGTGGTGATTGCTTGAAAATGGTAGTTCCAGATGGAAAGCAGGGGAAGGGCAAATAAATCAGTACAGAAGTGATAGACATTGTCCGCTTCCTTGGTAGAGGGTCTTAGTCATAAAGGCACTGATATTCCGCAGCACCTTGTTTTAGAAGTAAGACATTTTCCTTCAGAACAAATATAAACGAAAAAAATAAGATAATAGAAATATCGAGATAATGAGATAATGTAAATATAAGTGAAATAAAGCACGTGATTTATCTTGCTCCCGTCAGACCAATGGGTGAAACTGCTGTGGGTGAGATTGTGCAGAATGAAGAAGCATCCATTACAAGCTCCAGAATGGCAAGTGAAAACCTTGTTTTCTTACCTTGTAGCAGTTTTTCAGCCATCTTCAAAGGGTTAAGACCTATGGAATCTTTTAGACCAAGAAAACTAACTGGTTTTTTGCTTTGGTGATTTGACAAAGAAGTAATGGACCTCTTAAAACTGCAGGGAAACTGTTTGGAAACTGCTTTGTCATAAGCTATTTTTCAAAAGCTTCTATGTGGCTATCAAACTGGATTTTCTCAGAGCCTTTAAAAAAATCTGAAGTTGTTTTAGAATTTAGAGAAGGAAGATCCAAACTGAAAATTTTAGTTGTCATTTTTACTTATAATGAATGTTTATGATTCATGGTACAAGATGTGTCCACATACAAAAGATCCCTTTACAATAGATTTGCTTTAATTACAAATACCTGTGAACAAACCATCACCTGGCTGACTGAAACTCTTGGGTTTAGTTCAGAAACTTTCATGAGAAAAAAAGAAGTTAGGCCATTTAAAAGTCTCTAGTTAAAAAAAACATCGTTTTCAACTAGTTAATGGGTAATCTTGAGTCATTCTATATAAAGTAATATGTAATAGCAGATTTAAACAAAATTTTATTTGAGATCAAGGAGCAAATTGGGGGAGGAGCTACTGATGATTCTTGGGAGGAAAAGAGCCTCGGAGGAATATGGCGGAGGAATATGGCTTGTGTACGGGGGTTCCTTGCTAACTGCCTCTTCCTCACCTGCCATGAGGTAGGGGCAATGCAGGGAGGGAATTCTCTTTGGACAAAGAAATGCAAGAATTTTCATTTCTTGAGTTAAACAGGAAGTAAACACAGGTAAAGTGCTCTCCAAAGCAATTAAAATACGTAGATAATTAAAGGCTCTTGGTGGCCGAAGTAATGTCTTTCATGCCCAGCATGGCAGCAATAAAGTGACTCACCAAACTGCCAAACTCTGGCTGGAGTTGACAACAAAATGCTTTCGAACATAAAAGCAGGTGCCATGCAAGTTGAAGACAGTTTTTATTTAAACCAGTTTGCAAATATAAAAACCAAAGTGAACAGTTTAGATAGGTAATAATCATTGTCACTAAGGTACTACTGCAGGTTCACTGGAAAACGGAGGACTATGAAAGGACCAGAATGAGCCCAGCTGCTCTGGCAAATTACTTAGCTAGGGAGTTTTGAACTTGAAACACAGAATGGGTTCATGGTTTTTTAGGTGACTTTAAATAGCATTTAAACAGTACTCTTAAAATATATTAACATTTCTATATGTTCATTTTAAGATGGTGGATTGAGAACATGCTTTAGTCTTCCACTCTATCATTCAAGCACTGTCAAGAAAACAAACTATTCTAGGTATTTTAAATGAAAGAAATTTAATATAGGGGATTGGTTACCACATGATGGAAATGTAGAGAAGGAAAACAGGAGATAGTGAGAGAAATAAAAGATATAAAACATAAGAAAGCGACTGTTTAACACAGCTCAGAGGGTAGGGCCATCCACCTGTGGGTCTAGCCTTGGCATGGGATCTTAAAATGCGGGATTGAATGGGTACTGAAGCCACAGAGAAAGCAGAACCATTGCTAGAGATGCCAAAAGAAATAGAGTGAAATAGGGGAATACCCTGGCTTTTCCCCTCCTCCAATCTTCCAATCTTTTGCCAGTGTCTCTTGTTAGTAGGCTGACTCAGAAGTACACAAAGAGACATAGAAATTGTAGTTCCTGCAATATGAAGCAGAAAAGTGAAAAGGGAGCAAACTGACACTCAACCCTCCTTCACTGAGCCTCTATAAGTACACACACAACATGCACAAATATAAAGCTGGTCTTGAAAATGACATAGAACTCAGAAGACCAGAACCTATGATGAATCCATGAGTTCTGGAAAGCAGATGAGATCAAATTGAATAGAGAAATTGAGGGCCAGGATGTGTGCAGGGAGCACCAATGACGGGCCACAGACAGAGGGAGAGCAAGCCAAGTGTAGCGGGGGCCTGGGCATTGGAGACAATCATTATTTGGAGTTCAGAAGGAAGGAGCAGAAATGCATGCTGAGCTCTGCTCATGTCCCTACCTTGGGCTGTAAGCTTAAACTGGAAGTTTGCCTCCAAGTAGGGACAATGACAATGAGCATACTGATTGAAGAGGGGCAACCCAAGATCACAAAAACAGCCACTGCCCAGTGGCATATCTTGCCATACCCCCTTTCTCACTAAAAACAGCATGACATGCAAGCTACAGAGTAGTTCCCACTTTCTCCCCCCCCAAAAAAACTACACAAAAAGACGTCTCAAGACAATCTAATAAGGACTCTCAATGATAAAGGTGAATGCACCACCCAAAAGTATCACACACTTAAGGAAAGTCAACCAAAAAGAAAGGCAGTATACTCAATATCAAAGGAAACCAAGTTAGTAGAGCAGCCAGAAGAGAATGCTAAAATAGATAAAATTAATATTATAAATAAGAGAGGATATTATACCCTGAAATTAGTATAGGTAGTTTTGAAACAAAAAGACAGAGATAAATCCAGATATATCATTATTTATAGTGAAAATCAAGGAAGGAGAATGGAAAAGAGGCTTACTTTGGTTAGAATGTAAGTTCAGTCCATATTTTTCAATAACTACTCATCTATTAAAAACTTTTGGTTTAAATCTTGGTTTTTCTTTTATGAGACAAACTAAAAGCATTTCTCTTGTTAGCTATGGGAACCAAGTTGAGGAGCCCAACAGGAGATACAACTCCTACAATTTTGGTCCAAGCAGTGATAATATGAAACTCTCTAAAATTGGATTCTCCCAGCTCAATGCACAGTAACAATAGAATACCACCCTTGTGAAGAGGCACTTTTTTTTTCTTTGGCATGTTTTGCTTTCAATGCTGTGCTTCTCAGTGACCTCTGAGAAGAATGTGTGTGTGTGTGTGTGTGTGTGTGTATGGTGTGCATCAAAGTCGGACCTGAAGATGAAGGGCCCCATCCTGCCGTCAATTTTATCCAAAGCTACCCAAGATGTCATTGGAGCTCAGAATTCAACAGGACAGACTTCTAGTTATCAGAAAAGCCTTAGAAGTAGATACACATAAGATCCACAGAGATGTTTTAACAGTATTGCTTGGATCATTAATATGGGTTTCCCCTTCTCTGAAAATGCTAGAAGTTAAATCTCCCTCTTTTACTCACTTTCTGCTTGCAGACACCATTATAATTCTGATCCCAAGGGTAGACCTTACTGAACTTTATCAATTTTAAGATGCATGTTTTTATCATGCCTGAAATCACAAGCTATCTTACAATTGATGGCATGTCAGCTTAGTTAATACCCTTTATTTCTCAGTGGTACATATACAATGGTGCATCTTACAGTCAATGGTATCATAGAGTCAATGAAACTTGGCTTTTGTTTGCCTGCTTATTTTCACCAATACAGAAAAGGAGACTATTTATTTTGATAACTATTCCAGCTGTCATTCATTGTTCACGGAATGAGTGTGGTGTGTGTGTGTATGCTGGAATTTTTTTTATAGTAAAATATTTCTAGCTATACATTTTCTAGAATGCAGTAGAGGTGTACTTCCTAAACTTGACCAACTAGCAGAATCACCAGAGGAACTTTGAACACAATACAGATGTCTGAGCTGTCCTTCGGAGGTTCTGGTTCTAGATGTAGCTGAGAATTTGCAATTTTATAAAGCCTGATTCTGATGACCCCAGAGGTTTTAAAAGCCATGTTACATATGAGAACAAAACAGAAATGTCAATCTGTTATATAGGAAGCATGCAAAAAAAAAATTTAAATTTAAATGTCACTTTCTTAAAGTAGGGAAAGAAAAGTCTACCAAAATCATGTTATTTCATATTTAAAATTTCTGCTGTTTTATAAAAAACAATCTACGTTGTTTCTTCAATGAATTTTCCTAGCATTAAGTAGTCAATTTTATGATCCAAAATGTATTAAAAAATTAATCTTCAGTGACTCTCAAAGTTCAAATCAAATTTTAGCTATAGAAAATTATATTATTTCCATTGGGACTTGAAATCAATTCAGTTCAATTCAGTGCCCCTTTTATTTGCCTCATGGTTTACGGCACGTGGATTGCACCACACATTATGGAATGAGACTAGTCTCCTGAAATACTGGGTTTTATTTATTTAGTTTTAGTAGGCTTCACTGCGTATGAGGAGGCATAATTTAATGGAAAGAGCCAGGAATTGCAGGAGACCTGCCATTAACTGTGGGACCTTAGGCAGGTCACTTAATTTCTTTTGGTTCCAATTTTCCAATCTGTAAAATAATTGAGTAGAAGTAGATGACCCCTAAGGTTCCTTCCGCCACTAAGATTATATGGTTTCTGTGGTCTGAATGGAGGCAAAGTCATAAAATATTTACAGCTTATTGGTAGGAATATTTATATTATATTTACAGCTTATTGGCAGGAACAAATTAATTTGCAATATGAAGTTAAGAGGCGACTTTGCTACTGGTGACCTTGAGCTGTGATAATTCAGTACACTAATAAATGGGCCTCAGGGAAAGAATTTTAAGTGAATTGAACCGGAGAAAGAAAGGACTAGAAAATTAGAGAAATCTAGAAACTAATTTAAGTGAATTTTTTAAATTGTTATTCCAAGGACAAGGTTAAGCATAGACTATATCTTTCAAAAGAAGAAATTTAGGAGAAATTTCTTGGTCAAGTAAAAGAAAACAATAATTACATTTGGAAATAAAAGTGAGAGTAGTTCTATCAGTTTAGATGATATCAGTTCCAGGTAACAAAAAAACCTACTTAAACAATAGGAGAAATTTATTGGCACACATAAGTATTAGTTCAGCTGTGCTGAGTGGGCTTCAGTCATGGTTTGATCAGGAATCTGGCTGAAGTTCTCATCAGTTCACTTGGCTGTGTCTTGCTCTATGTGTTGCTTTGTCTTAGACTGGTTCCCTTCATTATAACAAAATGGCTGCAGCAATTCCAGGTCTCATTTGTGTACAACACACTATCCACAGCCAGAGAGAGGCTTTTTCTTCCCTCCACCATGACAAGAACACCTGAATTTCATTTTGGACCAACCTAAACGAATCACGGAATTCAAATGAATGTCATGTCCTGATTGACTTGAATCTAAATGGCTGTCCTTCCTCAACCATCAGGGATTAGACTAACAGATAGATTGACACCAAAGTCCACACCTAGAGCAGCAAGTGGGGTTAATTCCATTCAAACCATAATGCCTGCTGCACAATGAAGGGAGATTGATCCCCCAGAGGAGAATCTGGTTGCTCTTAGGAAGGGGAAAGACAAGCATGGGTACTTGGGAGGCCACCAACAAACATCTACATCCATGTTGAACATGTGTTAGTGCACCAAGCATGGAAAAAATAAGACCTTTCCCATCCCAAGATTCTGTGCTGAGATGTAGACCAATATTAGGCGCAGAAGTTAAAAATATTAACGAAAAGTAGTAAAGAAAAGACAGTGTAAATAAACTTGATCTAACACGTGACAACAATAGCAGAGTGGTTAAGAGTTTGAGTTACAATAAACAGGTTCAAATCTCAGCTCATTACAGCTGGATGACCCCATCCTCCATCCATATTACAGCCACAGTAATAATATTTACGTTATAGAGATATTTTCATTGTGAGAATTACATGAGATAATGTATGTAAAACATTTCTCAGAGCCAGCTGTAGATGTTTCTTAGATGTGAGCTGGAACAATGTACTGATAAAAACACAAAAGACAGTCATTCTGAAAAAGCTCCATTCAGATAAGGGTAAAAAATGAAAGGTAATTCTCAGTAGCACTTATGTCAGTGAAAAATAGAAAAACTTAGTGCCACAGAAAACTACACTTAAACTATTATGGTTCCTAAACCCAGGGAGCTGATAGTTCCTTGCAACATGACTGGAGAGTTCACAGCTGGAACACGATGCTTTGTTTAGGGCAAGTGTACAGTTCTGAAAAGACACTGGTTAGTGGCACATAGGTCAGTAAAGATCACTTGAGAGGGAAATTGAACGACTGAGTTGCGAGGGAAGATGAAAAGAAAATAAAACATTTAATTTTCAGGGAAAGCTAATTATCAGAGCTGTTTATCTCTCTAAGAAAACGATAAAAGTTTGATGTTTAGGAACCTTAAAAATACAATTGAGTAAGTTAAACAGCTAACTCACCTAGAACCAGACAGACATAAAATAAGCACATAATAAATGTACGTTGGATAAATGAAGTTTTATAAATTATTGTGTGTTAATTAGTTTACCAAATGTGGATTAAGTACCTGCCAGACACTGTTCTGGGAGCTTGGAATACTTTAGTGAACAAAAGAGACAAAATCTCCTGCCTTTTGGGAGTTTATATTCATTATTAACTTTCCAAATAAGTAATTTTGTAATCCCAGAGTTTTCTTCTCTTGGAAACACAGATTTTTGAGGGAATATTAATTTCCTATAGGCCAGAAAATGAAGTTCTTTGTCTTGGCGGCAATCTCCAGAGTTTAATGAAATAAATATGAATTATATGAAATATCAGCATTGAAAACAGAAATAAAATTAAAAGTCTATCAATTGTCAGCACTTAAAAATTCACAATAATTTGAAGTTTTAAAACATAGTAATATTTCACTTCAATATTCCGGCAGATTCATTATATTCTTTGCCTTTGTTATTGGTTCAATGAGATGTAATGTTGTTTCATTGGTGGTATATAGGATAGCAGAATCTTTGCTCAAGGTCTCATCCTCTGTAGAGTACTTTTCACAAAGTATATGCACAGTCTGCATGTTCTGAATGTGAGAATATAATGAAGGCTAACAGAATGTCATGGGATTAAAAATATTAGTTGTCTAACATCTGCAGCAGAATTCCTCAGTAAGAAAACTATATTTGTTTGGAAATTATATCTTGTTAATTTTACTTGGAAATAAAAAGTTCATTCCAAGGGATATGAGTAAGGATTGCTTGTTGCTCTGGAGAGGTTGGAGCAAAAGAAGAGAGTGAGCAGGGTAGGTCTAGCAAAATGGTAGAGTGGGATGTGACCTCTTCCCATGCCCTTTTGAAACTTTAGGAATGTTTTAGAATGCATGAAATTGTTGGTTCGAATTGATCTTTTGTGGAAATCAGCTAAGAAGCTGAATTTTGGATCTAGGTCAGCAGAGGCTGAAATAAAGCCTCATACACAGATTCAGGGAAAATATCAGAGTAAGAGTTATTAGGAATTGGTAGAAAGCATGCCGGGGATGGCTCTGGACTCTCCTGGGTCATGAACATGAGAAGTTTATGCCATGTGTCTAAATCCTGATGACAGCACCTAGGTGAGGGCAGGGAGACTGATGGCTGCAGGTAGAGGGAGGAAGTAATCTAGCTGACAACTGGTTATCACAAATATGAACAAAATTAGTAATATTCCTCTTTTCCACTTCTTGGCAAATCTGTCCTTCAATAATTCAACCAACTGTGCCTTTGAGTCCTTAGGCTAAGCTTTTTTGCAATGATGTTTGAAATGTGGTGATGGATAGACTGTGATCCTTTCATACTTTCTTGGGGATTAATAATACTAGCTGACATTTACTGAGCAGTTACTATACGTCAAATGTGTTAACACTTTATAAGGAGTAGCTTTTTAAATCCTTAAATCAACCTGTGAGGTATTGCTTTTATTGTCTTTTTACAGATGAGGTACTGAAACTTCTAAAAATTAATTAGAACAACCAGACAGAAAATCAATAAGGAAATTGAAAACTTGAACAACAGTATAGACCAATCAGATCTAACAGATATATAGAGAATACTCCACTCAACAACAACAAAATACACATTCTTCTCCACCACACATGGAACATTTTCCAGGATAGACCACATGCTAGGCTGCAAAACAAAGCTTAACAAATTCAAGAAGATGGAAACCATACAAAGTACCTTTTCTGATCACAATGGAATGAAACTAGGAAGTAGAATGGTGTTACCAAGGGCTGGGAGGAGGGAAAGACGAGTTGTTGTTTAGTGAGTATAGAGTTTCAAATTTGTAAGGTGAAAAAGGTCTGGAGATCTGTTTCACAGCAACGTGTATATACTTAATACTACTGAACTGGATCTGAAAAGTGGTTTCCAACCCAGAGCTCCCAGGCCTAGAGTGTCATAATTGTTTTTCAAAGATGGCATGAGTCTGTATGTGTTCTAAATACTTTCTGATGCCTGAATAATTAATGTGAGTGGCCACTTCGATCTTAGTCATCAAATACCAAACACCCAACATATGAGGCTGGCAGGAAATTCCGTCACAGTGATCACTGGGTTTTCTTCTCCATAGTTGTTTCAGGCTCCTCAGTCTTCATGTAGCCCCAAAGCATGAGGAGGCTCCTGCATTTCCCACTGGTCACTCTGCAAGGTCCACTGCTCTCTGGCTACTGGGCTGCCTGGATCCCTGTGGGATCAGGACCTGCCAGAATGCAGTCTTCAAGCAACTTCTGCTTTCAAGTCTGTAAAAATTCCTAAGAGGGGGTGACTTGAATATTTTTGCCTTTGTCTGCCCAGTAATTGTTCCTTATTTTGGTAACAGTACCTTGGTTTCCTTGGGGAATCCACCATCTCCTCCCCACGATTGGTTCATTTGGCTTATTTGGCTTTGCTGGCGTGGACAGATGACTCAATTCTGACCAATAAGAGAATTTATCCCTTTGACCACAGTGATTTACTAAGAGATGAGCAAGAGACTCAAGCTGGGCCAATGAGACCTAATCCAGGAAGAATGGAACCATGAGGATAGAGGCACTCTCTTCTATAATTGATAGGCCTAGAGCTGCTAGGAAGTGGGGGCAGAGAGCCCGTAAAAGACGGGAACAAGCCCAGAGAAAAGCAGGGCAGAGATAGGCAGAGACAGATATCATCATTTGAGCTTTGGTTCCAGCCATACTTGGACTTGTCAGGGAAGCCAGTCAACAAGCTTTTGTGGCGATTTTACTTTGTGTTGTGAGTGACAGTCCCTACTCATAGAGTCTTCCCTGATACACAGTGCTCCGTGCTCACAAAGCGGGGTGGGGAAAAATGAAAAAGTAAACAAAACAAACATTAAGATCTCAAAAATATTACCCTTCTCCATATATCTTACACAGTCTAAGATTGTTTATTCAGACAGCATGGAAATAACCTGTTCCAAATTAACGACAATTCCAAAATTTAAATAGCTTAATTAAAAAAAAAGCATAAGAAAAATAACCAATTGATTAATTCCTAAAATTTTCTTAATGTATTCTTTTGGGTTTTCTTTCTGTTATATAGATTAAGAAATGAGATACATAAAAATAGGTATTTTAACCATTGCAATTTAAATCTTTAAAACATTCGTTATTTGCCAAAATATACAAGCAACTAGACCAATGCATGGGCGTTTCCATTGTTTGAGTCATATCACCTTGTCAGTATTGCTCATTTTCTCATACAGTATAATGTCTTTATTGCATATCACACATTATAACTAATTGTCCTTCAATTATCACAGTGGAGTGTTTTTTAAAAATGGGTGGTCCTATAGAAAAATTCCACTTTTGATGCTTTCATTGTTTAGACTCTCAGTTAAATGACCTATATTTTCAAATGTATGTGGATGCTGTGAGAATTTTTAAACATAAAACATTTGTTTCAAGGACATAGTGAATTTATAATAGCTCTCTGACATTATGAATTTCCTTAATCAACAACTCTTACACAGAGCTCTGATGTGTTCTATGGTAGAAAGAGTACTTGCTTAGCCTTGAGGAGCTGGAAACCGCTGATAGAAGGGATTTGGTGCCCCGAACAGTAAACCAAAGAGACCCCCATTGCCCACAGGGTTCACCCACCGCCAAATCTTTAGCAGAGTTAAAAGTTGTGTCCCTTGGAGACACAAGTTTTCTCTTGTATGTTAAAACCTTTTGCCTAACAATTTTCCCTTATTCTAAACTCTCTCTGTATGTTTCAAACCCTTAAAAGAGAAAACATTTTCAGGTTCCTATCAGAGAAAATCAATTAACTTCTGCTGAACCGATTCGATGTTCAGGTTTCCAAAGGCCAGAATGAAAGCTGGCACATTTACTAGCCTGAACAAATGAAATTAAAAGAAACAAAAACAAAAAACAGATCCAGCCATCATCCTCTGAGGAGAATACCTATGATTCAGAATTAGGTAATTTTAGGATTAAGTTTTGTCAGTTTCTCCTCACACCTCCTTAATCCACAGCTGATGTCCCTCATCTTTACAATGAGGACTAATACACTTTAATCCACGGACAATAAAAGCTGCTTCAGTGCGCAGTTTTCCTGCCTTGTTCTGTTCGCACTAAGCCCATAGGGAGACATTTCTGTCCCACTGTTACCTCCACCTGTAGATAACAGTGTTGGAACAAAACCCCATTTATCTGCTGGAAAGAGAAGAGTTGGCAAAACTGTGACAACACATTGAAGATAAGATGTTTTAGGCAGCCAACAATTTATGGAGGAAATATTTTTTACATAATTCAGTTTAGTTTTTTCTTTAAGTTTTTTCTTTATTTTTTTGTGTTAAGTATAAGAAAAAAATGCCCTTCCCCCAAATCTCAGAAAATACATAAAGGCATATTTAAAAACTAAAAACTTTCGTAATCCCAACACCCAATGATTGCCGCTGTGATGTTGGCAGATGTCCTTCCAAACTGTTTAAATGCATACACACACGTGTCCACACACATTCACAAAAGTAGTGGGATTGTAGTAAGCCCTTTTAAGAAGAAAGCTAGTAATATTGAGAATTCATTTTGTTATGATATCCTAGAGGTCATTTCATAGTTATCCAGAAAGGGTGATAAACTCCCTGGACTACTGGCATTTTATTTTGTAAACCAAGCTGAGAAAAATACCTGGAGATACCCATTGTGAATTGTGTTTCTCAGCTTTCGGCTACAGGAGCTCTCAAATAGAAACTCATACTTACCACATCTACCAACCACCGGGAAGAAGCATGAGAATTGTCCACATGCTCGTGTGCTGTACTCTGTAGCACAACAAAAAAGAAGTATGTGTCCAGCATGCTATACTGTTCCTCCTTTCCATATTTTTCCTACTTTCCTTCGGTCTTTCCCATGGGGCGTCTTGGAACACAGCAATAACACAGGTGGAAAAAGGCTCTTTGTAGAAACTCCTCTTTTGGCCTCCCTGATAGCTTCTTCCGGTTTTCTTACTTCTCTGACTACTTTTTCTCTTTCTCTTTTACTGGATCTTCTTCCTCTATGTCCACTGGTAACATCGCTCTTCTCCACGGTTCTGTCTGGAGCTCATCTTTCTTTTCAGGTATCTTCCTCTTCTGTTGTTTTCTTCTACTACCATCCACTCCCAAGCCTTCAAATGCTACTTTTAAACAATTATTTCCAACTGTGTCTACCTCTCTCTCGAGCTCCAAAACTGTGCTTCCAACTTTCTACTGGGAATCTTTATTTAGGTGTGTATTTTAACTGGAATTCTCCCTGGAAAGTCGAGTCTGAGACAAGGTAGTTTATTTTGGGATGTGATCCAGGGGGTAGGAGTTGGGGACCAGGAAGAGTGAAAAATAGGAGGGAACGCTGTTGTAAGTGTATGTTATTGCATCCGTCTTCTCGGGAGCCTTTGGAAGGCTCCCAAAGGTCTCCTTCTAAAAGGCTTCTCAGAATTGTCTATACAGGGAAGGAAGGGAAGAAGCTTTATCCGTTGTCTACCTTCCCCCTCTTTTTCTTGATTGTCCCACTTGGTGTTTATTCCCTCACACTCATAGTAGTTCATATCTGAATGCTGAGTGGGCTCCCTTGAAAACCAGCATCCCACACCAGAACCAGAGAAACTCCTCTGGAAGGAAGCTAGTGTTCAGCAGTTTAAACTTGAGGATGGGCACTGTCCGTAGGAGTTGGGTCAAAACCTGTACTGAGCTGTTCACCGTAACTTGGCTCGAATCAGAGGCATAGATGACAGGCTTGAAGGTAGAGTTCAAGGTGATTCCCACAGTCACCTCCATCTGAATGTGCGCTAACCTAAAAAGAAGCTAATATCTTCACTCCCAAACTGGTTCCTTCTATGCTGTCCATCTCAGTTGAATGACAATGTCACCTGAGCATGCTTCCAAGCTAGAAAACGAGGAGACATCTTTATCTATTCCCTCTTTCTCATATTCCATATCCAAATGATCACAAAATTCTGATAATTCACCCCATGAATATCTTCAAATCTGACTCCTATATATCCTCACTCAACTGCTTAGTTCAGTTGTTAGTTGTAAATCTGTAACATTTTCTATACCAGCTGTACGTACTCCAGAAAGGATGCAGAATTATAGGTAGATGGGAGTGGTGGTGGTAAAAGAGATATTTGGATCTCTTTAAATTATTTTTGCAAGCTTAGGAGGCCAGGGAATGGCAGAACCAGGGCTCAAACTGGTCTGTGACTCTAGATTCATGCTTCTCCTACATATTGTATTGCTTGTCTCTGATTACGTGCATACTAATCACTGAACTAAGGGGAAAGATCTAGAACAAGACAATTAGCATTGAGAATGGTGCATTTATAGGGCCTTACTGATTCTTTTATAATTGTCTCTCTGTTCCACCAAACTCTGAGCTTGTTTCTTATATTTGAAAAGTTCATACTTAACAAGATGCCTATGCTTTAGAGATACTCAAGGAATGCTAGTTTGATTGAATTGAATAAAAAAAAATTGTCTTTTCGCCTCCTGGAGACAATAGTCTTTGTTTTTTAACTATTAACTCTTAAGGTCAGCTAAGCATAAATGTTAAATAAGACCTCTCTTCATGTGTCCAATACTTGATGTTATATACCCATAATACTTAATATATCACTGATTTCATGTTTCTTGTCAGTAAAATTTTAAAATTTAAACATTTTTAACAACTAAACTAACTAACAACTAACTAAAGCAATTTTTACCACAGAAAACTCAAGAAATCAGTCTTTCCTGAAGCCCTCTATAATAAGAAGTATAAGGGAACTTAACAGTTTGGGAACAGTTTTCACATTTCCCATGAAAGCTGATTTGAACTCATGTGCATTTTCAGGTGGACCCATGAGACCAAAGGTGATATTCAAAATGTTTATTGACCAGTTTGCCATGGCCACTGACCATTCAGAAGAGATTCTAACTAGAGGGCTGGAGGTGGGTCCTGAAGGCCTCCTGCTCAGCCAGGCCTTAACCCTTCAGTTGTTGGATCATGTGAAGTTCCGTGGTGTCCCAAGGGAGGGCCGATGGCAGTGGAGTGTTGGGGACTGTTGGGGGAAGGGTCTCCAGTGGTGGCTCTTTACGTGTCTAGGGGCCACAGGAAATCAATCCATGTTTACAGAAATCTGGGATGGGATGTTTTGGGGAATATTTTCAGGACTTGTTCTATTAGGAGTCCACACGAGAAGAACATTGGACTGGCACTTGGAAATATAGATGCCAAACTTGGATTTATTGCCTTTTGTTGCATAAACCTGGACAAGTCACATAGTTACTTTGAGCATCAATCTCTCAATTTAGAAAATGGTGACTTGTTCTGTCTTTTTTATGAAGCTATTATGAAAATAGAAAAGATGATATATTTGAAAGTGTTTTTGAGACTCAAAAAACACTGTATAAATTTAATATAATATTAGTATGACATCTAATTTCTCCAATATAACTTTCTTTTTAAATTTTAGGAGCCTAAAACCTGTTCTGTTTTGAATTATGTTCCAAAGATAATATGTTTGTTTCTTTTGTTTCTATTATGGCTAGAAATATTTACTATTGAGGCAAGTGCATTCAAAATATTTTATATTTTAATAATGAATTGCTTTTAGCAGAATAATTTCTTTCTTAAAATCTCATTTTATAGTATATCGTTGCACTTAGAATAGCTCAGTAAATTTAAAAACATAGCTCTCAGACGTGTAACATATACATCTATACTAAGCTACCATCAGAAGATGAACATTTCATGAACAACGGTCACACGTATTTATGTTAACTTTGAAAATCATTACAGAAAGGACAGGCAGAAGATAGGACAAGACCACACACGATGCTAGTTGCAAACATGAAGAGTGTTTAGGGTTTCCTAAATTCTAAGGTAAAGTATCTGGGCTCACATATGTGAATTTATCCTTTTATAACCTATAATTATTAAGTTCCTGGGAACATTGACAAAGAGATTTTTTACTTGTTTCCTCGATAGCGTGTAGTATCGTTTTTATGGAGGTCTATATGTTTTAAAAAATCTTTACTTTGTTAAAGAATTTTCTTCTTCCCTAAGAAAACAGTAACAAACAGAATATTTTAAACAAGGAAGCCACAGTTGCTTTGTAATGTTGAAAATAATCACCCACCTTTGCAAAAGAAAGTATATTTTCAAATGTCTTTGTGGGCTAATTTTATGTTCTACGTGTCAACAGAAAGCAAGCAAGCTTGTGGGCTCTTTCTATTTCTTTGAAGACCCACAGTTTATCACTCTTTCTTTGACATGTAGTCATTATGTTGTTTATGAAAGTCAACTCTATCTCCACAGGAGGTGTCCAAGAGATTTCATAGTAAGGTATAAAAGCTTCTTCCTTAGAAAATTACCTCAAAAGCATGCAATTTACTAACCCCTAGAGACATTTTATTCTGTAAATAGCTTTAAGAGCGCTCTCCTTATGTTAATTATAACTGAAACTGGACTTAAGCATATCAGGAAAATTGCGTAAAATTACTCTAAAACTTTCCTTCTTACAAAGGCATATATATTTGATCAATTTACAACATTTACAATATACAGTGTGATAAGATTACCTTCAAATTCCCCGTCAAACCCAGTGAATCCACATCATGCTACAGACACGATGCCAGCTGAGAATAATGGGCGTATAACTATTAGAGAAACATTTAATATTCTTTCTCTAATTTGCATATGCTTTTGCAAGACCCACTCATTAATTTCATGTATAGGTTTATTATGCTGGAACAAAATAAGTCCAAGATTAAAATGCTTTTGGCTTCCACTGTCCAAACTTTGTCAGCAGAGACTTTGACCTGTTGTCAGTCTATTGAAACAGATACCTTTTTCCAACCCCTTCTTGTAAGAAATGATTACAAATACCACGACCAGACTGGAAGGAAGCTGATCACAAAAGTGTTTACAAAGGAGACATCCACTCGAGTTGACAGACAGCTCAGTATTCATTTTTGAACCAGTTCCTGTGGATTCACTGCAGTTAAAAAGACGTGAAATAGGTTCTTTTTGTCCCTCTTGTCCTTGCTTTAGCCTGCAGAAAACAAATATCTAACCCCAAAGACAGAGCTCATTCCAGAGAATATCCGATTCTGGGTGACAACTGGAGTTGCGGCGACAGGCTTTCCTGCCAGAACTAGGCAATTGGCTGTGTCGTTAATGTTTCCCTCCAAGATGACTTTTCTTTGGCTGCTTTTTTTTTTTTTTTTTTTTTGTCCTTGCAGATGTTGAAAGTGCTTTCAGGTCAGATGCGAATACAGATGCATTACCGCTTGACAGGCCTGTCAGTCTTCTGTTTAAAATGCTTTTTGGCACTGAGGGTTTTGAGACTCATAATCATGATTTTTCACCTTAAATTATAAAGTCTTTTCAGAGCTGTTAGTGGCCTGTCAGGAGAGGCCTGATGCACTGAAACCTAAAGTTTCTGCTTTTGGCTTGGAGAATGGAGCCTCTCTAACAAAAGGTACTAAAATCTGCTGCAAAACAGATTATTTCCATTCAGGAAATAGGCCCAGGACGAACGAGCATCCGAGTGTCTGCAAAGACCACACTGAAGCAGACTTTGCGTTTCTAAGCTAGGCTGTGCTTACCTACTCCCCAGACAGCTTCTGTGGGTCTCAAACGGTTGTCTAGCACAATAAATCGCAGCAAGCTGCTTTGCTAAAGCAAACTGTCACGGTGGAAGTAAATGAGCGTGATTTATATTACGATTCAGACCATTTTTTTTTAAATGGAAGAAAAGCTGGGACTATTTCTATTGTGCATAAAAACTATAGTAATGTTACAAGCAGCTACAAGGCGATTATTTACATAAGTCTTTCCTCCTTTTTTTTCTTTCTTATCTTGCTAATATTTATTTTGACTACTCGGCAAAGTGACTGACTTCATTCAGGATGAGAACAAGGCTGAGCGAATGGTGCCACCCAGGTAGTTCCGAAAAACAAAACTGTTGAGGGTTTGTTTCTGCTTTTTTTAGTATTTCCCTTTTGCGCATGATGAACATTATGCAGCATTTACATAATTTGAGCTATGAACTAGTTTCCAAGGACAGTTGTTAGGTGTTCACAAGATCAAGGGCATTTATAATCCTTTATTGTATTTTCCAAATATCCTCGTATTTGGAATTAGATTTGACAGTCTGGCTGGGAGTGAGTACACCTTAAGGCTCACCTGGACCGAGCGACTTCGTCGAGGAGAGGCAAAGTGAAATTGCCCACGGTAATTTTCTCCAGACGTCTATAAAACCCAAATCGGATTCTTGTCAAATGGTTAGTGTCTGAGGTTGCTTTTGTGTTAAAGTGTCTATTTACACCAACAGAAAGAAAGAATTCAGATTTTCACTGGTTTAAATCACTGGTTTGCAAAATGTGGTCCCAGGATCGGCCTTACCTGGGAACTTGTAGAAATGTAAACTCTTAGGCCTCACCAAGAGCTACTGAATCATAAACTCTGGGAGTGAGGGCCCTGCAATGTGCGCTGACAAGCCCTCTCCGTGATCCCGGTGCTCACTACGGTTGAGAACCACTGAAAAGTGGGTAGAAAAAAAATTGAAAACAATTCCATCACTGCTGTTTCAAGCTTACGAGTAATCTTAAGCTGCAATGACATAAGTCTGAACAAAACCCACACAATTACTTTATTTACAGTTTTCTTTGGATGTCATGGAAATATGAAGTCAAATTTAGAAGGTAAAATTTAAAATGTTGATGCTGATCTAAATAAAAGACTGTTTATTAATGGCGTCGCAACACCGTCAAATCCCTTTCTTTTCACTGGGTTTCAATTCATTCAAGGAAAGAAAGATGACTCTAATTGGCTGAAAACAAAGTCATGTATATACTAAATATTTAGATTGTTTTTTACTTTACTTTTCTTTCTATACAGCTGCCTAGTCTCTATGTTCATTGTTTGTCAGTGTCGACAGCCTGCCAAGTTATACAATTTAAAGGTGAAAAGAGGATTCACAGGGAGACATATACTAGAAATCAGTATTTCTATAAACATCACTCACTTTCTAAAAGATTCCTAGAATTTTCTATGTGAAGAGAGCAAAGGAATCTACAAGGCCAGGCTCTGTTCCCAAAGACGTAATACTCACAGGTGGGAGAGGCTGCTGGTTGGTGCTTTATCATGAAAGACAGCCTAGGGGTTATTGTTCACAGAGAATGATGTGGCTTAGGATTCTGAGAAGAAAAAAGAGGGACCCAATAAGACAGAGAAAGAAAAAATTTAAATGTAAATTTTACTAAGCTTAAGAAAAAGGAGAGAAATTTAAATGGGAATGAAGAAAGGAGTCCTTCAGAATTGGCCGTTTCCTAAGGGAAACGATGAACTTCATTCTCCCTTTTACATCTGGAGGCAGGTTAGCTATGCGCTCTTCACATTCAGGAGGTGGCCAGAAGCTCGTTTCCTTCTGGCTCGGGGCCGCGGTGCACTCTTTCCCTAGTTTGGTAGAAAGAGTCATAAACCAGGAGTGAGAAAAATCAAGTTCTATTCCCTACTCTCTACCTCCAACTTAGAGACATTGGGGAAATAAGCCAATAACCCCTGCCTCTGCCTTCTACTTAGGAATTTTAATTTGTCGTCTTATTTATCAAATGAAGGAAATGTCTAGTGGTAGCATTTAGCTCAACCATTCTCTGATTTTCCCATTGTTGGGCTATTAGAGTGAAAAATACAGTTGACTTGCTAGCTTAAATATAACTACTGTTGCTGTTGGAAAAAGATGATGATTTTGACTATTTATCAGGAAATACGTTTCTGAGTACTGCTCCCAGCATTAGTGATGGATCTATGTGAGCCACCCACTCTCACTCTATCCTCCTTGTGAGCAACAGCACGTTGACTGGCCAGGGTTAAGTGTTGAACGTCCAGTTATGAATCAGAGGAAAGCCCTCACTTAAGCTTCACGTTTATGACTTTGACCTCATTAGCACTGAACTTTAACCTCTATCCATCTGAGTTAACCAGCCACGAATATTTTACCAGCCTAGGATAAAAGAAAGTTCCTTGGTTGTTCAGCTCAGTTGCTTTTACCAGATGCGTAAAGTTGGGTAAGCCAGGCAAACTCTCAGTTTTCTCAAGTATAAAACGGCCACCATAATTCTACCCTCCAGGGTACCTGTGAGTTTCTGCATTTCAACTATGTAGATTAGATTCCAGTCCTTAGCAAGTCCCCAATAATCTATAGTTGAAGTGATGGTGGAGATTGAATTGAAAAATAAAGATTGCTATTTAATGTATAGGAAACTTAACAACACACATCATCTTAAGGTACAAGTGAGAACACATATCTCTCATGTTTGCAGCAGGAAGAAATGAACCTAAAGGTAGATTGATGCTGCCTCTTCCTCTCCTTGTCCCATAAATAAGCAAATGTAAATCAGTCAGAGCGCAAGTAATATGAGAGTAACAGAGTCAGGATTCCCAAAATCATTATTTCCATTCCCCTGTGGAATTTCTCAAGTATTAATGAATCTCAGTCTGTGAAAGTAGATGTAAGCTATTGAGAAGGGGTCTACATAACATTAAATAAGAAATAAACTAATTTTTTAAATTATATTTCAAAATCTTCCCATTAAAAAATTTTTTATTGTGGTCTAAATAGTTTATGACGTTGTGAAATTTCAGTTGTACATTAATATTTGTCAAACAAATGTGCCCCTGTACCCCTTGTGCGCAGCCTCCCCACCTTCCCCGTGGTAACCACTAAACTGTTCTCTTTGTCCAGAAGTTTGTTTATCTTCCACATATGAGTGAAATCATACGGTGTTTTTCTTTCTCTGTCCAGCTTATTTTGCTTAACATCATACCCTCAAGGTCCATCCATGTGGTTGCGAATGGGACAATTATGTCTTTTTTATGGCTGAGTAGTATCCCAGTGTGTGTGTGTGTGTGTGTGTGTGTGTGTATGTATGTATGTATATATATATATATACCACATCTTCTTTATCCAATCATCAGTCATTGGGCACTTGGGTTGTTTCCATGTCTTGGCTATTGTGAATAATGCTGCAACGAACATAGCAGTGTATAAGTCTCTTTGTAAGAAATAAACTAATTTTTAAACCTGCTTCAGTTTGAGGGAGGACTTCTTAGCTATCTCCTTTTTTTCTCCATTTCCTTCTTCAGAATATCCATCATGACAGTGATGCATAAAGAAGAAATCAATGCAAGGGTGTAGTTTGTTCACACATAGTAGGAAAAGCTGGATAGAATGCTTCCCAGGCATATTTAAAGTCTACAGCTGCAGAATAATTCCTTTGAATCCATGTCATTTGTTAATGTACAGTAAGCATCATCTTTCCATGTTTGCGGAAAAAATGGAAGCTTCTACTTGCACTGCCGATAGGAACCATGGATATAAGACATCTCCATCCTTCTGTTTCCTAATTGGGCAGCAACTGCCATCAAACAACTCTATTACTGTTGGAGGTAAGATGCTCTCTTTTACAAACCTGTAGGTCCTAGAAAGCAAACATGTTCAAAGTTTCTGGGTTCTTCAGGCAGGTCCAGGCCTTTCAGTACCTAGGAGAAAGCAGGATCTTTGCACTACAACTTCTGGTCAAAATAATACAAGGTGACAGGGTAGGAAATTGTGCCCTAAGTATACTACACTAAAGCAAGCAAAAATTATTTTAGTACTTTGTCTTGCTTGGAAATAATTTCTCCTTAAGCTAAGCAGGCTTGCATAAAATCATCTACATTATTTAATTTAAAGAAAAAGCTAATGGTATAATTAGGTATAGCATTGTTGACATGTGTATTTCAAGATATTTTTTGCTGCTCAAGGCCCTGGGGCTTAGAGGCTCTTGGTTGGAGGAGTTATGATTCTTCCTTCTTTTCTGATAATAAATCCTTTGCATTTGGATTCTGGATATTTCTATAGAAGCCTGCTGGATGAAAAAGGAAAGGAAGTTTACTCTTTCTCCTACCTTGAGGTCCAAATACATAAACCATGTCTGATAGCTAGGCTCTTCTCTTTGGGGTCAGCTTTGCAGACATGAGCAGAGGGTCCATGCGGTTAAACCCATCCTAAGAGTAAAGGGGATGTGATCTGGTGCTGAGGTGGGTGGAGAGGAGTGGTCAGAGAGCTTAGCTGGCAGAGGGGGCGTGCCAGCGGACTATTGATGCTGGGACCTAGTCTGATCATGTCAGACTTTGATGTTGTGGACACACCTTGGGAAAAATATTGCATGTATGTGCTTTGAAAGAACTGCACTATTCAAGAGCTATAACATTTGGGGTCCAGGTGCTTTTGGTCATGGGTGGGAACTTTTTAAGGCAAAGAAGGATGGAAAGGACATTACGGTCCAAGAAAAGAACATTTGTAAATAAGATTAGAAACCATGACTGAAAATGGCACACTATGACAAGAGTATGGCAACTGAGGTGGGGGTGTGTAGGGCAAGATGGGAGTTTGGAGTGTGGAATTAGGACAGAGAAATAAGCAGCAGTCATATTATGAAACACCTCGCAAGCTAGGTTAAGGGTTTTTATGTCATTGCGATGGCAATGAGGTGCCATTTAAATATTTTAAGCATGCATCTGATGTAATCTGATTAGTGTTTTCAAAGATCACTCTGGCTACAGTGTGGAGAGCCTAAAGCTGGGGGTAGGGAGGTGAGTAGGGGCTTTTTCAGTGTTCGATGTGAGAACTAATCATGGGAAGCAGCAATTGATACATAAAAAGCCTCTTTAATACATAGAATCTATAAGTCTTGGCTGATTGGTGGAGGTGGCTGGAGCAGAGTGAGTGAATGGGGAGAAGGATAGACCTCGGGGAGGGCAGGGGCCAGAATATGAAGAACTTCTAAAGCTGAATGAGGAGTTGGGAGTTGATTCTGAATGGCGTGGCAACCTATCAGAGGGGATCTTGAGTGGAGGAAACACGTGAGCTGTTTACATTTTGAAAAGATCATTCTGACTGTTTTCGTTTGGAGACTGGATTGTGAGAGGGCAATGGTGGACGCTGAGAGATGAGCGATGAGCAGTAAGTTCGAGCGTCAGTGCTCTACACAGCTGCTGGTTGGTAAATTTGTCATGATTTGACAGGTCTGTAAAACTGATAACAGAGAGCCTTCCCTTTAACAGAATCAGAGAGCTGAGACAAAAAATGTTTCATTTAAACATAATAAGATGCACAAATCTCATGGTAGGAAAGATATAATTCACGGAAAATTTCTGGTAGAATTAAGTCTTTGACATTTCATCAGGCATTCGTATCTATTTTAATCTTTTATTCAATAAGCAACTATAAAGCCGTTAAACTCCTCTTTAAGAAATATCCTCCCACCCCCCCCCACCCCCCCCCACCCCCCCCCACCCCCCCCCCCGCGCAAAAAAAGTCATTCAATAAATTCTGGCTTTTGCCATTTTCCATATGTGAGATTACCGAAAACTTCTCATTCTTTTCAATTGTGACAAATGGGCAGTGGAATGAAAATAGCAGGAGCATCTATAATAAATTATTACATACATCCAGATTCCTCTGAGATGTTCTGATTTCTCTGACAAACCTGCCTGCACCGTGGTCCCCTTAGGTGGATTGACAGAACCTGACAGGGGAAGTAAATCCTCCTCTTTCAAGTTGCAACTACTGAAGGGATTGAATCATTTGGTTTTGAAAGGAAACTTATCCTCCTGAGCTTCTTGTATCATGAAAGACACAAGGCCTTCCCTGGAAGCCAAGGTCTTCCAGGCTACAGCATCTGGAACTCATTCCTGAAGGACTGCCCAGCTTCCCTGGATAAACATTGCCTTTCTTCCCTTCATCTTTCTTTCTGATGTTAAATGCAAATGTTGGTGAGAAATCTAATTTTGATAATCAAGAAATATTTACTTGAGAAATTTACATCACAAGCTTCTTCCATCCTCATAAAGCCTAAAAGATGAAAATAAGCCCTAAACAGAATGGCTGTTACTTGGCTAATCTTAGAGGATTTGCTTTTTTTCTTTTGAAGCAATCAAATGTCGATAGAGACGTTTAGAGCAGTTAGAAGATGTGCAGGTCAGTCTTCAAGACCGGAGGTAAATATGGACATGTTTTTGCACTTGAGGTCTGAGCACTTAACGAGTTTATTCAATTCACGGTAAAATTTCGTAGATTTTTGAGGGAAAGCATATGTACATACAAAGGAAAATCAATTTTCAACTGCCGTCCCAGTTGACAAAGAGTGATTATTTTTTGAAATGATGGTGGCCCTAAGAAGTTTCGTTTTCAGACACAATCTCCTGGTGCTGGGAGATTTCAGTTTCTTTGATAAGACAATCTGTTATACATTTAAAACTGTTTCCATACACTCAAACCTGAAGACATTTCTGTTTTCAATAAGATGCAAGACAAGTAGGAAAATACATGTGTTCAAAGACCATTTAGCACTTTGTACCAACTAAGAAGTTACGGTTTCGCTGAAAAAATGAGCAAATCTTGTCAGGATACTGATAATATCTATATTGGGAATATCTACATTCGCTTTTTTTTTTTCTCTAATTAGTCTAAATAGAGGTTATTAAAAAAACTCTAGCTTTTGGTTTTCATTGATTTCCACTCTGATATTTATCATTTTCTTCCTTCTGCTTAATTTCAGTTTTATTTGCAGTTGTTTTTCCAAGACATACTTTTCTTCTTTTCTAATATAGGCATTTAGGGGTATATATTTCCCCTACCAACATCTCACATAATTTGATATATTGTGTTTTCATTTTCATTCAGTTCAAAATTCCTTTTTTTAATCTCCATTTTGATTTCTCGTTAGACCCACTTTTAGAAGTATATTAGTTTCCAAATATTTGCAGACTTTACATATATCTTTGTTACTGATTTTTAAATTAACTTCATTTGGGACATACCTTGTGTAACTGAAATCATTTTAAATTTACTGAGATTTATTTTTTGTCTCAGAATATGGTGTATCTTGGTAAATATTCCATGTGCACTTGAAAAGAATTCTGCTGTGGTTCGGTGGAGTGATCTGTAAATGTTAAATTGGGTAAAGTTGGGCCGGCCTGGTGGTGCAGCAGTTAAGTTCACATGTTCTGCTTCTCAGCGGCCCAGGGTTCGCCGGTTCGGATCCTGTGTACAGACATGTCACCGTTTGGCAAAAGCCATGCTGTGGTAGGTGTCTCATGTATAAAAGACAGGAAGATGGGCATGGACGTTAGCTCAGGGCCAGTCTTCCTCAGCAAAAAGAGGAAGACTGACAGTAGTTAGCTCAGGGCTAATCTTCCTCAAAAAAAAAAAATTGGGCCAAGTTGGTTTATTGCGTTGTTCATATCTTCTGTGTTACTGATTTTCTGTCTACTTGTTGAGACAAAGGTATTGGAATTTCTTACTGTAATTGTGGTGTTGTCTATTTCTCCTTACAGTTCTATCAGTTTTTGCTTCATGTATTTTGAAGCTCTGTTATTAGGTGCATAAACTTTTGCAATTGTTATATCCGTTTGATGGATTGACTCACTTATCATTATTCAATAGCCTTCTCTATTCCATGTAATATTTTCTGATCTGAAATCTACTTTGTCTGAAGTTTGGCAAATCTGAGGTGTAGATGCATGTGTAGGAGAAGAAGGGAGTAAGAAATTAGGTCAGAGAGATAAGCTGAGTGTTTTTGAATATTTTTTATGATTCCATTTTATATCCTCTGTTGGCTCATTAACTGTGACCAGTTGTCATTTTAGTGGTTGCTTTAGGGTTTATGGTATACATTTTTAACTTATCACAATTTAATTTTAAGGTGATATGCTAGCACTTTATGTATGGTATAAGAACTTTAAAATACTATATTTCTATTTGTCCTTTCTCAGTCATTGTGGTATTATGTCATGCATTTTACTTTTATATATATCATAAGCCTCATGCAAATTGCTATTAGTTTTTGTTTAAACTGTTGGTTATCTCTTACAGAGTTTTCAATAACAAGAAAAACCGTCGTATATTTACTGATGTAGTTACCATTTCCAGTGCTCTTCATTCCTTCATGTAGATCAATATCTCTAAATGGTATCGTTTTCTTTCTCCCTGAAAGAATTCTTTAACATTTCTTGTAGTGCGGGCCTGCTGGCAATGAAGTCTTTCAGCTTTTGTTTGTCTGACATCCTCTGCATCTGCATTTTGGAAAGATAATTTTGCTGGCTATAAAATTCCAGGTTGGCAGTTTTTCTTCTTTCAGTGTTTTAAAGATGCTACTCCTTATCAATTGCATTATTTCTAATGAGAAATATGCTGTCAACCTTATCTTTGTTCTTCTGTTTGCAATGTATGTTTTTTCTTTGGCCGCTTCTAGGACTTTCTCTTTGTCAGTGGTTTTGAGAAATTTAAGATGTGCATTGGTATAGTTTTCTCCACATTTATTATGTTGGGGTTCATTACAATTCTCACATCTGTGGGTGTATCATTTTTATTAAAGTTTGAAAATTTTTAACTATTATTTCTTGAAATATTTTTCTGTCTCTCCCTCTGTCTCTTACTCTTTGAAGCCTTCAGTTAAACATACATTAGGCTACTTGAAGTTGTCTTACAGTTCATAAACACTATTTGTTTATTTATTCTTTTTTCTCTGATGCAGCATTTTGGATAGTTTCTATTGCTGTGCTTTCAATTTTACTAGTCTTTTCTTCTACAATATGTAATCTACCATTTATTTCATCTAGTATAGTTTTCATATAAGATGGAGTTTTCATCTCTAAAAGTTTGGCTTTTTTGCTCTTTTTATATCTTCTACATCTCTACCTAACTTTTTGAGCTTGAGAAATAGCTGTATTACCTGTTTTAATGTCTCTGTCTTCTGAGTTTGATATGTGTCAGTTCTGTTGGTTTTGATTGATTGATTTTTCCCCTCATTAGTGGATATATATTTCTGCTACTTTGCATGCCTAGTAGTTAGATGCCAGATGCTGTGGATTTCATCCTTTTGGGTATTAGATATTTTTATATTCCTATAAATATTCTTGATGTTCATTCTGGGGTGCTGTTAAGTTACTTAGGAAACAGTGTGATCCTTTTGGGTCTTGGTTTTAAGATTTGTTAGGCAGGACTAGACCCATGTTTAAAGTAGGATTAATTATTTACTCTTGAAGTAAGACCATTCTGACCATTCTTGCCATGTGATGCCCTCTGAATTATGAGTTTTTTCTCACTGGTGGGACAAACAATATTTCTGCGTGAGTGCCACGCACTATTCTTTTTGCATCCTTGTGTAGTTCTTTCCCTAGCTTCAGGTAGTTTTCTCACATGCATGTGCTTATCAATACTCTATTGAATAGTCAAAGGAGACCATTTGAAGAGCCTCCAGAGTTTCTTTTCTGTGCATTTTTATCCTCTCTGTTCTTCTGTCCTTCAGATTCCTGACACCCTATTTCCCCAGACTCTCAGCATTATTCCTCAACTCAGAGAATCTGCAATACAGCCATGCACCACATAGCCACATTTCAGTCAACGATGTGTGCATACACGATGGTGGTCCCATAAGATTAATACCATAGAGCCTAGGTGTGTAGTAGGCTATACCATTGAGGTTTGTGTAAGTACACTCTATAATGTTCACAAAATGATGAACTCACCTAACGATGAATTTCTCAGAACGTATTCCCATTGTTAAGTGACACACGACTGTACTTTGCCCAAGCTTTTCTTCCCTGTGCCATGGCCTGTAAACTCTCCCACGGCAGTAAGTTCGGGCAATTTGCTCACTTTGTTTGTTTCCTGTCTCTCAGGGATCCCTGTCCTTTGTTGATTGATGTCCAGTGTCTTGAATACCATTGTTTCAGATATTTTCTGATTTTTGGTTGTTTCAGGCAGGAGGGTAAATCTCTATTACTCCATTTTGACTGAAAAACAAAACTCTCACTCATAATTTTTACAATAAAGAACTAATCTGTCCCAATTTTCTTTTTTTTTTTCTGCTTTATCTCCCCAAATCCCCCCTGGTACATAGTTGTATATCTTAGTTGCAGATCCTTCTAGTTGTGGCATGTGGGATGCCACCTCAACATGGCCTGACAAGCTGTGCCATGTCCATGCCCAGGATCCAAACCAGCGAAACCCTGGGCCGTCACAGTGGAGGGTGCGAACTTAATCACTCAGCCACAGGGCCGGCCCCTGTCCCAATTTTCAAATAGAATAATTTACTGTTTGAAATCTTTATGGTTGCAAGGACTGTTTCTTTTAAATCTGTCATACTCTTCACTCACATCAAGCAGCCCAAAACTTATCCATCTTTCAATTTCCATCTCAAATGCTCTATTACATTTCCTGCAGCTAGAAGATTCTTTCTCTTCTGAATTGCCTTTACTCTTTTTACTTTATCTATATGTTTATTTTATCCTTTATACTAAAGTTTGAACTATCAGAGGAGAAGTTTTGAATTCTTATTTTTTATCTGTGACAATAACATACACAGTGCTTAGTGCCTTGTAGTTATATCATTTTCAAGGGGGAAAAATGATGTCTGTGATGTGGGATGAAATAGTTAGCAGAAACATTAGATAGCTATGACACCCTCTTCACACCTAATGTTTTGTTTCAATTTTTAATTAGAATATAAAACTGTATTTGTCTCCTAAAATACAAGAACAGTTAATAGACCTCCTATTAGTAAATGACTAAATAATACATTTCTAAACACTATATGAATAGAAGAAGAAAAACATTTAAAACTTAAAGATAAAAACATGTAAAACAAAAGTGAGATCCCTGTCTCTAGCCTCTGACTCTTAATTTTAATTTGCTCAAAATATTCCCATATCTCAGTCCCTTAAAGTCGGTGATCACCGTAACATATCATATATTCTGCAAGCAAGAAGAAGATTCAACTGTCAATTAGAAGAAATGCCCCTGGAATTCCTCTGACCTTCGATCAGAAAGATTACTGGAGTTTCTTCTTAGCCTTAACTTACTTTGCATTTGCTGGCAATTTCACGTTATAATAGAATAAACTATGCTACAAGTAGGATGATATACACCTGTATCACAGACCAATATGCAATGGTGGATTTCTTAGCATTTGGGCCTTTGGACAAATTTGGAGCAAATAAACATATATTTTCTTGCTGTTTTTGTCCAATTACTTTGTGTGAGATGACAAATAATATGAGACAGATGTCAAATATTATTTTTATTGAAATGGTAAATAATTTGAAGGCAGAAACCAAATCTTATTTTTTTCCTTCTTTTACTGACTGAATTAATTTTCTCAAAATTAACCCCCCACCCCCAACCCCCTCCAGCTAACAAGCATTTGTTGAGTAGCTGTTATGTGCCAGAGATTTTTTCCCTCATGCTTGGGGCTAAACTATGAACAAGTATTCCCTCTTTGCCCTCAAGGAACTTGTACTTCTAGAGGGAGAGTACAGATGTGAAATAAATACTGTGTGTTATCCTAAGTGTTACAATAGAGATGTATACAAGTAACAGTGAGGGCAAAAAAGGGGAAGAACCTATGATCCAAAAAAGGCTCCACAAAGAAGATGATTAAGCTGAATCTTCAAGAATGAGCAGGACTTTGTGAAAGGAGTATTCTAGGCAAAGCAAATAATCTAAACCAAATGAAAACTGGGAAGCATCATAATTACCAGCACTCTAAGAGAATTGCCAGCAATTTGATACAGTGAAGGCATGAGGCCGGAGATAAAGGGACTGAAGGGAGACAGAGAGGCGTGTAAAAAAAGGAGGGAAGCTGGAAGAGATGAGATTAGAAAAATAGTCAGGGGTTAGTGAGTGAAGGCCTTGTATTTTATTTAAAGAGATTTAATTTAGGACAGTTTCTCAGTGGAAGGTGCTGTTGACATTTTGGGCAGCAAAATCTTTCTTGTTCCGGACGTTTCAAACATTGCAGGGTAGTCAGCCTCTCTTGTCCCTACCCACTAAATGTTGGTAGTGCTCACCAGTCACTGGAACAACCAAAAAAGACCCTCCATGCAGTCTTCAGAACAGCCCCAAGAAGTGGTACCATTCCTGCTTGAGAGCCACTGAAGGATAGAGAACTGATAAAAGGTGTTAAACTGAGCATTTTGTACTTAGATCTATGTTCCTTTTTTCTTTATTCTCATTCTCCTTCTTTCATTTTTGAATATTGACTGTGAACTTAATATATAGAGGTTTATAGCATAGTCTATATAACTATAAGAGGTGTTCTTTCTGTTTTTAAAGAAGGGTGTACAAATATATTTATTTCCAATGATGGGGGAAATTTATGTGTAGAAAGAATTTGTGTCACTAGAGCGATTTTTGAAAAGCTTAAAAAAATATTATGCAGGTGACACATGATCATTGAAGACAAATTAGAAAACATAAATAAACCAATCTAGAGAAAATAGAAATCAATCATATTTGCTCAGCCAGGAACGACCAGTTAACATTGTGCTGTATGTCCTTTCTGTTTCAGACCTATTATTTTATGTAACCATCCTTCCAGGTCAATAAATACTGACGCTGTATGTTTAGATCGATGTTACATTCCATAATATGAATGTACTATAATTTATTCCACCACTATAACACTTTAATATCATGCCAATTTTTCACTATAACCTCCACACAGAGGTTTTGTGGTAAACCTTTATGTACATCTGTCTATTGTTTTCTTAGATAAATTCCCAGAAATGGGTCAAAAAGTCTTCACATTTTAAGGCTTTTAAATACATATTTCTTTAGCAAGAAAAAGAAATTTTCTTCCGGAAAGATTCTTCACCAATCAGCAGTATCAAAGAGTACCAATTTGTTCTCATCTTTAGTGAATATTGCTTTCATTTAAAAATCTATTTTAAAACCTCTTAGCAATTGCATAAGAAAAAAATGAACCAGACACTCAAATGCCATTACTGTGTGCATTTGACTATTCATGAGTTGGATTTTTTCCTGTTTCATATGTTTATTAATCATTTGTTTCCACTACTGTGAACTGCCTGTCTGTATCTTCTGAGCATTTTTCACCTTTTTCTTTAGATGGTCTAACTACTTGGCCTTTGCTCTGTATATTTGTCTTTCAGCATTGTTTATGGTGCTCGTTTAGGCATTCTAAAGATTTTGATAAATGATGAAACACATTATCACCCTTTTCTTTTTCTTTTATTTGCCTTTAGAAAGGACTTATCTATTCCAAGGTTGCCTAAGTATTTATTCATATTTCTTGTTGTAATTTTATGATTTCGTATTTTACGTTTCCATCTTTAATTCATATGGAATTTATTTTGCTGTAAGTTATGAGATGGGCCTCTAACTTTGGACTTCCCAGCACAGATGCCATTTGTCCCATTATCAATTATTGAATATTTTCATCTTTTCTTACTAATTTCAAACACTGCATTAGTCATATATTACATTTTTATATAAGTACTTGAGTCTGGGGATATTTTAGTTTGGTGACTTTTTAATTTTTAACTCATAAATTTGGTATAAGTTGGAGTTATATATATTTATTTTATGGCTGGCCAACTTATTAAGCTTGCCTATTACATTTTTAAATTTTAAACTTGATTCCTTTGGAATTACCAGGTAAATAATTGCATTATCTAGAATTTTGCTACCTTATTTATATTTTTGATAACTAATTTTTTTTTTTTTTTTTTACCTAAAGCTACGGCTAGAAATTAAAGCAATATTAAATAATAATGGTTGTAATCCTTGTTATATACTTTAATAGTAAATCTCTGGTATTTGCAAGTAATGGTGACTATTTGTTTCAGACAGGTATTTCTATTATGTTAAGGAAATATATTTGTGGCCCTGTTTTACCAAAAATTTTGCTTTAATCAGCAAGATTTCACCAAATATCTTTTCAGCTTCTATCAAGGTTAAGATCTCATGTGATCTATTGGTAGATTTTAAAATAGTGAACCATCTTCAGATTTATAGGTGTATTCCTGGACCAGTTCCTATTGTAGACATAGTGTATATATTGGAGCTTTTGATTTACTAATATTTATTTGAGATTTTTACACCTATAAATAACTGAGCTAAAACTCTAGTTTTCTTTATGTGTTTTATTTATTGGATGTAGCATTAGGTCCCGTTAGCTTGGATTTAGAGAATAACTCAAGCTACATTGAGTGACAATAGATAACTTTTTCAACTGCCTGATCCTCTTGTATATTTTAATTAAATTAAGCTTTTTTTACAATCAGAGCCTTAAAAAAAGAAAAGAAGCCTATTTGTTTGTTTTAGACTGAAAGGAAAATGAGGAAGTGGAACCAAGGAGCCTGTTTTCCTACTCTGTTCCCTGTGCCCTGCAGAGAGGAGAATCACAGTTTTCCCCAGAATGGATGTATCTTATAACAGGTGTGATATTCATCGACTCTTTTGGACCCTGACTTGAAATGTGTAAAGCCATCTGTTAGTTGTTAAGTAAACGAATATACTCACTGGCTGAAACCTAGTCATGTCAATATGACTTTTGCTTCTTGTTTTCAAGGGAGAAAAACAAAAAGAATATTTGATTAGAAAATTTTGATGCTTACAAGTTTATGCTTGACTCAGATAAAAAAAAAAATCCAAGCCCTAAGTCTAGATAGCCACAAGAGGAACTTTAAATATCCTACGCAATTTTATACTCCTGATATGAATGGATTTAGAATTTAATTTTTTAAGTTGTTGAAACAGTTTAAGTGTCCTTGGAATTATCCAGTCCAGGAAGAATTGAATGAAATTTACCTTTAAAGCTATCTGGGCCATTAAGTTTTTCTTTCGTATTCGTTGAACTGCAGGCAGGCCGTTCGCTACATCTTGCGATGGGGTCCCATGTGCACTTTGAGGAATTCCTCCAGGTGTGGGGATTGTGGATGGTTCCCTCCTCTATTTTCTATCAGTAAGACATATATGTTTTTGGCCATTTAATTTTTATTTTTAAATATTCCTATGGGACTTTGAGGGGAAGTAAACTCGAATTAACACGTAGAACCAGATGTCTCTGTGGGTTGATCAGAGAGGTAGGAAAAAGATCCATGGTGGTGCTGTTGCTGTCTGACACATCCTAAATTGGATTCATTTTTTAATGTTCTTCCAGAGATATACACATGACATTAGTGCACTCTCGCATTTTATTCCAGCAATAACATTAGTTAGCTAACACTTAAGCATGTTAAAAATTTTGAAGGCTTAGTCCTATTTCTCTACCCGCCTAGTCTAGGATGTGGAGAGCCCGGGGTTCTGAGGACTCGTCCAGCACCCACCTCGGGAGGCAGGCAGCACGGGGATGCGCACCCAGCGCTCTGCTTTTACCCCGTTCTGTCAAAGCCCCCCACTTTGATCTCTTCTACATGTTAGGCTTTGTAACATTTGATTAAAGCAAAATGTACCCACTGCACATTTGTATAAGGTTTATTTTTAGAATGGGAAAAAATGAGGGGCTGCAGAATCAGACAGATGTGGACTCAAAGACCATCCTTACTCTGTTTTTGTTGTGTAAACTTGGGCAAAATAAACCTAGCCTGGCCTCTGGGATGAGGTCTGCCTCCTGTGGAGAGACATTCTTCTCTTCTCTCTGCTGGTGCACAGACGGCCCCAGAGCCCAAGGACTGAAGGTGTTTAGTGATGTTTCAGCATCTTGAGAGTTGGGAGCTTTGAGATTTGTTGCAAAAGCATTACAGCAGGCAGAGCAGGGGTGTGTTGCTGGGATGGAGCGGCCTTGAGAAACATGGAAGACATTGTTCTGTGAGATGAGCAGCGCAGAGCAGAGTCCCCCAGAAGCCTGGCAGCTTTCTCTGGGGGCTTGGGGAGAGCAGCCACACCCGGAGGGCACCCCCTTCTACCTGAAGTTGTCCTCTGCTGTCAGCATAGCTCTGCTCATCCCCTTCTCTGAGAACTATACTCTCCCACCCACCTAGCCAGCAGGCCATTCCAGGGCCACATGCCCTTGCCACCCTTGCCACAGTGAGCTGGAGCAAAGGTGTGTACTCTGTTCAAGCTGTAACATCAATCCCTTCTCCAGAAATTCAGAATTGGGACCAAGAAATATTTTCCAGTCCGTCTCCAGGTAGCTGGACCTGTGTCATACAAACCTGGGAGTCCTCAGTTGCCTTCATTTTCTGTTACTGAGTTGGATCAGCAGGAGAAGCTGATCAACAGAGAGAGAGAGAGAGAGAGAGAGAGAGAGAAAGAGAGAGAATTATACAGCAAGAAGCAGAGATGAAAGACAGAGGGAACTTCCTGATGACACTTGAATCTTGAATCTCTGGTCCCAGTCTTTTCTGAGATAAGGGTACATCCCTGCCCTCAGGTTCTAGAGGTCATCTCCTAATCCTTATGATAAATTCCTTTTTCTTTGCTTAAGCTAACACAGTTGGTTTCTTTTACTTAAAATCAACGAATGTAAGCACACGTGATACACCCGAGGGATATGCAGAAATGTTTGGAGCAAGGGGTCTTCTCTGTAGGGGGTCGAGGCCCATCAGCCAACACTGTTGGAGAATTAATGTTAATGTGACTCACTTGTGCCCCTAGGCTGGTGGGGTCTAGGGACATCTAGGTTACACAGTTTAAATAATATGAAAACCAGAAACAGGCCTCATTGCAAAATCCACTTTGTCCTTAATGTAAAAGCTAATTAATTGCTCAGTCACTTTCAACTATTCTCGAGACCAGAAAGAAATTTCTCATTGGAGTCCTCATAGAGGAGGCTCTGTGCAATGTACTGGAAAGAAGCGCAATGCCAAGCAATCAGACTTTTGAGTATATTTGTCCCCACATACAGGTCCCCAGCTGGGACCTTTGCTTTAAATGAGCTCTTAGTAAGATGAAAGTAAATAAACAAAGATTTCCCTCCACTGGGTCCAGGCATTACCTCAGAATAAAAAAATAACCAAAACGTGGGCTATAGAAATCAAACTTCTCAGGGAATTTACTGGACCTTCTGTTCATTAGAATCATTAGTCAGGTTGGCCACAAAAGCACTTTTGGGTTAGAATTATCCTCACAGAAATAGAGTGTACAGGAACAGAACAACATGATCAGGCTGCCCAGGGTGGAAACTCATTGAAGGGGACCAGAGGAGTGTGAATTTGGTTTCTTGGGAAAGTGGATAAAAACTTTGCTTGCTATTTATAGATTTTTCTACAAATAGCCACAGATTTAATCAATCAAATATTTGATATTTTATTTTTTTTGGTTTTTTCTTACTTTATCCTTTTAAATTAAGCCTCTCTTTCTCTCTCTTGCTCACTTGCCTCACCTAGCTATCTGTCAATAAAAATAATACGTGATTATGGTTATTATAAAATTTAGATCATTCAGAAGAGAACAAAATTGAGAACTAAAAGTCCTCCCACCACTGTCCTCACCTCTGTTTCCACTTTGTAGGGCAAAGCATGGTTTGTAGTTTCGTGGGTTTGTTCCAAAAAATTTGGATGCGTTTATTATCATATGTGTGTGATTTATCCACTTCTCCCTCATAAAATGACAAAGAAAGTTACCCTTAATACGTTTAGTGAAAAAATATTGCAGCCCAATATATACTATATATACCCATTCTTATAGCAATAGTAACATGATAGTATATACATAATATATATTTGAGAAAATACCACAGCACACTATTAATAGTTCTTGTCTCTCAGAGGCTGGTGGTAACAAGGACTCTCAGCTAGTTTTGTTGTGTATGAATATCCAAACGTATGTATTATTTTCTTTATTGTATGTATTATTGTTTTTTACTTTTTAAAAGATAGGGACAAAAATGAAATGCATTGTCAATTTGGAGAAAACATATGATAGGCCCTGCCTATTATTTTTTTCAAAACATAAATGTTTCCTACTTTTTTCTTTAATTTGCTTCTTGTGACTCTAATTTGATTCTTTGTGACTCCTGATTTCAATTACCATAATAATACTCTTCATTGTCTAGTGAAGCTGTGTGATAACTCTTTGCCATTGATACCCATTCATTCAAATGTCTGCTAATGTCTTAGAAGATGAAGATAAGAACAAATTAACTGTCAGAATTCTGCCTGATGACAATTGGACCTTAGTCTGATCTTCTATCATACATTTGCCGAGAAATCACGTCTTTATAGTAGCACCCCATACTCCTTTTTTTTTTTTTCAGAAAAATAATGAGCTATGCAAACGCTTGTAAAGAGAGAGATTATTCCCAAAGTAATTAGCTTTTACAACTGACCCATCACAGAGAATCTCCCATTTTGTAGGAGAGATTTTGAGACCCATGAATGCAAAGCTGCAGCACCTTCAAAGGAGGAAGAAATTAAATATCTCCTCCTTAGGAAGTGAAGCTCGTAATTTTCTACTTGAATATAGGCCTTGGGCAAGTTCCTTAAGACCCTGCATTTCCTTTAAGGAAGCAGTGAAAGGCTAACAAATTGGCAATCCCCAAATTAAAATTAGAGCCCTCACTAGCACACCCTGTCCCTTCCATTGTTCCACATGGTTCAGTGTAACAGCTAAATAGCAGTTTTAGCATCTACATCGTGTTATTTAGGGTTCAACCATAATTCCATTCCTAATTTCAATTACCATAATAATCCTCTGGTAGAACAACTTTCTAAAAGTCAAAAATCAAAGCAGTTTCTACTGAGAGCTCTCAGGGCTGGTTAATTACACAGATGAGCATTTAGCCCGTTGGTCTGTATCATTTTATTTACGCTCCCAGTCTTGTGTGACTCTTTTTCTGGTTCGGAGTACTAAGGAGGGAATCAGGCTGAGACCTGGAGAGGAACAGACAGTGGCAAAGTTGTTTTGGGGAGACTCATTTTCTCTTCTACTTCAGAGTGAAACTCAAGTGGTTAATGAAGAGGATCTAAAGTCTTGCGTTTGTTCTTTTCTGTTTCCTGACCTGGTCTGTCCACTGTGTGTCTCTCAGGCTACTTTGGTAAGTGATGGAAAGGGTCTACAAAGTTTACATTTTTTTGGACTCACAGAAGATCGTTTTCAAGCACAGATCTCTTCTGACTTCATTCTGGCTGCCGAATGATTTCATCCTTGTCTTTGTGATTTACCCGGTCGGCCCACCCAAGAACAAGTGGATTGACTCTACCATGTTAAGAAAAACTAATAATCCCTGCAAACTTTCCCTTACACAAGAGTAAACATTCTTGTTCTAACTTGACACTTTTTAGGACAGTAACACTATAATTTATCATTAGAGATGCTCTGCTGGCTTACGTTCCTTCCATCAGAGACTATACCGTCAAAGTGGTTTATAATCTCTAACCTGGATAATTTCAACCTTCTTTGTTTGTTTATTTGTTTTATGAGATCATATTTTAATTTTTGGTCAGACAGAAAGGTATCACATGAAATAACTCCAGCCACTTAGACGTTGATCAGTTGGAGAACATGATAGAATTATTTCTCCAATCTCTGGCATGAAAAGGGATGATGAAGCCAGTCCTAGGCTGATTCAGGCAGCAGAGAACATCTGGGAGTATTTGTGTCTGATATAATATCAATTGGAAAGACACATGTCACAACATGGTACCCTGGGGTTAAGATTATACATGTCATGAGAAGACCTGTAGAGTTTAGAGGAGGAATATGATGCTGTTTTTATTTCTTCCTGAGACACCTCTCCATTATTTCCTTAAGGTTGTGAACTCTTATGGACTGAATTGTGTTCTGAAATTTATGTGTTGAAGCCCTAACCCTCAATGGGATTGTTTTTGGAGATAAGGCCTTTAAAGAGGTAATTAAGATTCAATGAGGCCATATGGCTGGGGCCCTAATCCAATGGGACTGGTGTCTTTATAAGAGAAGAGACACTGGGGTTGCTCATGCACAGAGAAAAGACCAAGTGAGGATGCAGCAAGAGGATGGCCATCTGCAAGCCAAGGAAAAAGGCCCCAGGAGAACCGAATACCACAGACACCTTGATCTGAGACTTCTAGCCTGCAGAACCGTGAGAAAATAAATTTCTGTTGTTTAAGCCACCAGTCTGTGGTATTTTGTTATAGTAGTCCCAGCAGACTAGTACATGAACCAAAGCTATTTCCTTAGTTAGCAAGGACCACTTTTGAGAATAAAGTGCAGGTGGAGTACACCACCCAGACATTTAAAATGATAGTGGTGATGAGAGGGTGTATGTTTGCACTTAAGCATCTGAAATTGCCTTGTGTCATATAATATCTCCTTACCTACACATGGGAAGAGAAGAAAACTGACTGTTCATCATAAGCTTTCTTGCGGCATTAAGTTGGAAAAACTTAAAGTAGAGCAAAACATAACAAGACAACATTTGCTCCATGAGTGATCCATAACTATTCAAAAGGCATGGTGCTAAGTTGCTACATTGCTTCAAGGACACAGCCAATAGAACTTTCCAGAATATTAACAGTATACTACAACAGAACACTATTGCTAGTGTGTTACAGATTAGGAATAGCACTGAAATAAGTACCATAATTGGGAAATAAAGCCTAAGGGGAGTAAACCCATCTTTGACACACCATAAGCAAAAACAAACTAAGTATAGCAAATTTAAGCAAATGCAGGGGTAAACTCTCACTTCTGTTAGTTGTAGTTCATTATTACTAGGGAAGCTAGATTCTGGATTTAGACATGACAGTTTTGTTGAGGTTTCCCTTCAATAAACCAGACTTGCATGATAACATCCATATAGTTATTTCACTTTTAACGCACTGTTTCTATTTTTACCGTATTTTAAGATAAAAACAATATGGTTTGGGTTGAGTATTTTTATTAGTTCTCATTGCTTAAACGTGTTCTCCATGACAAAGCATTGAAAGTAATGACTAATTTAGTTCCTGGAACTCTTAACCTGAACAAATGTTTTTTACAGTCAGTTATAGGCACACGCAGAATGTGGTCAAAAACTAGTTGATTCTGCCTACAATCTCTAACTTAATCATAGCTTAAAATTAACTTAATTCTACCTTTTAAAAGGGACCTGGAATATTTCCCTTCTTCATTCTCAGGGAGGAAACGCCTTCCAAGCAGCTGATGCTATCCATTTTCCTTCAGAAAAGACAGTGCCTTGAAGGGACTTCCACAGCAGTTCTTTCCAGAACAAGTCAGCAGAGAAAGGATGGGAGGTAAAGAAGAGGGCATGGCAATTCTCATAAAGGGGCATTTCTCCAAAACCAACTGTGGCCAGTAAGTGGTTGGTGAGTTCCTGTATCCAGTGAAAATTTCCATGCGGAGGGCAACTGGTAAAAGCCCAGAGGCTCTACAGCCTCAGTGCTTAGCGTGCAGACTGGTAGAATCCCAATGCCTTTTTTGGGTGACTCTGAGTCTATCCACTGATTATTTACAGATCTCCTCTTCTACATACATAGGATGTAATATGTACTGATAATACCACTTTATATCTTTATAGTTCTTAATGTTTTCATTCCTTCCCATCTCCGAAGTTCTTCATCTGTCCCCTGGGATTCAGACTCTGACCCCTAACTACATATCCTGGAGTCTTGACAAGTCTTATAATTGACTCTCCGTTAAATCTCCAGAGCCTTACTCCTAGTTTTTACTCTTCAGACTCTTTATTACTCTCAGAAAAGGTGAAACATTAAATATCTGAGATTCCCACCCTGATGTAAGTCTTAAAACCAAGCCACAGAACAGTACTCTTGTGTGCAATGTGAGACTCTGGCACTAAGAATCATGGAATGTTATAAAATCAGACTTGGCTCACCAAGAACATACCAGGTCTGGTTGTCTGGAGATCGTTATAGGAAACGTTTAGGGTCCTAAAAATCTAGAATAATGTTTCCCAAACAGGAATCTGAAAGAACACTGAAAATTTTTTAAAAAATTCTGTGCTTTGCATTCAACATAAACTAAAACAAAATTAATAGAAGCTTGTTTTGCTATTCTGACTGTTTATGGTTGAACAACACCATCTGATTTTAGTGCCTGCATTTGCATTTTTGTCAACTTTCTTACTGGTGCTAAAAGACACCATGTTACTGTTGTGTGTTAATTAGAGACAGAACAAAAGATAACTTAATTGAGAAATAATGACTTCCCACTAAGAACAAATTACATCTTTAGGCATAATTCAAATGAAAAAAAACTTAGAAGGAAAACTGAATCTTCGAAAGACCCACAGTGGTGTTGGCATGTGAACTCTCTGTCTTGTGGATGGTGATTTCATTTCCACAAGATATAATTTGTCACATAACCTATTAATTTCAATTTTATTTTTGTAATTTTTTTACATTGATTTGTCTGCTTTGATTTTATAATTGTATCAGAGAGAACAAAACCTGCAACTAATTTTTTGGTATATGCATAATTAAGTAATGTTATAATAATAATTATAGTTAACATTAATGGTTCATGAGATTGTTTTTTCCATTTAAAAATTATCTTTCTGAAATTCAAGAAACACTGATCTACATGCGCCAAAAAAATTTCTCAAAGAGATGGTAAACCTACCAGAAATGTTAACTATTTAAGAGTAAATCCTTTTGTTGGGAAAACAAAATAATCTAATGAATAAGAAAGATGTATGAAAAATGTTTAAATGATACAAAAGAAAGGTCAGTCATTTGTTTATCATTTTCAGAAATTTCTTCCTGCATAGCACTTTATCAGTTGATTTGACAAATATATACATAAATGACTCAGAAAATAAATTACCCTGAACTATGAAACCGTGGAGTCATCAACAATTTAAAAGCAGGAACAGCAAAAATAAGCAATCCCATGAAATTAGTTATTTAAAGCTAAATTCTATAATCACTACTGTGAGTGAGGAGAAGAAGAAATTTCTAGAAGAAAGAAGGAGAGAAATCGAGGAAAAGGAAAGAAACATAGGGGTAGGGATAGGAGTCTGTAAAGAAGGTGATAGAAAAGGAACAGAATCAAATGGAGGCAGTGCAAGTCTAGGCACGCAGAGTAAAAGAACCAGTGACAGAGAGAGAAAGAGAGAGAATTTTTTAAAAAGATGAAAGATGAAGTGTTGTCGGAGGACCTGTCCACTTCTCCCCCGTCTCTGTGTACCCCTTTCTTGCTACATTGTCATTTTTTATACTTTTCTGTAGGTCATAGTTAGAAAGCGTGGCAGCCTGATTGCAAAAAAATATTCCCAGTACCTACCCCTCTTACATCCATGCCATTTGGAATGTGAATTTGACTCTTCTCCCCTCAAGACTTGGAGTCTGATTCCTTACTACTAGAATCTGAACTGGTCTTATGACTTGCTTTGTCCTATAAAATGCACAGAAGTGATGGTGCCAGTCCTAAACTGAAGCCTCAGAAGGTCTTGTGTGCTTCCCCACTCTCTTGAAACTCTTCGGCCACTATGTGAACAACCCTGAGCTTGTTAAATGATGAGAGATAGCAATGGCCGGTAATCGCCATTGTCCCAACCAACAAGACAGTCTTGACTGACTGTATGTAGATGCATATAAGTAAGCTAAACCAAGATCAGCTAGCATGGCCCAGATCATCAGAAGTGCCCATGCAACCCATAGACTTGTGAGCGATGATACGTCATTGGTGCTTAAGTCACTAAATTTTGGATTGCTTTGTCACACAGCAATAGCCAACTGATACAAAAGATACCGTTTTTTACAGACAGTGTAACAAAGAGGATAAAAAGAAGCTCTGTAATTCATTTGTTTATCAAGTATTTATTGAACATTTATTATGCATCAGGTACTATGTTGTAAAGAAATCTGGTATTGTTCTTTGTAATTGGATTGAACTGTGAAGTTAAGTCCAGGCAATTTATTACTAACTTATTCCAAATTTCTATATTATTGTTTCCTTCATCAGGGTATTTTATATGTTTCAGAGCCATTTGTATTTACTCTTCTATGAGTGGTCTATTGATATATTTTACTCATTTTTTGTACTGAGCTATTGCCCTTTTTTAAAAAAAAAAAAATCAATTCTAAGAGTCCCTTATATATTAGAGAAACTAACCTTTGTGATATGACATATAGTATTCTCCAAGATTGTCATTGTCATTAGACTTTGCTTATATCTCTCTTTTTTTTACATAAAGAATATTGCTTCATTTTATGTGTTGGAATATATTACTTAGGTTTACGGCATCTGTGTTTTCAGTCATAACACAAATTCTTCCTCCTTACAAGATTGAAATGAACTCTCTCATAGTTTCTTCTAGTCCTTTTATATTTGACTTTTTGCCATTTATCCTGGAGTCAATGTGAAGCAGAGATTCAACTTTTATTATTCATTTCCAGTCTAGCTGCATTGTAAGTAAAGAGTGCTCTCTGTACTACTCCTACCTTTTAAAATGTGTTGTAGTTTTATTGTCGCCTAATGATGGCAATAGTTTATGAATATCCAAAGAAAGAAGGTGCATTCTCCCTTTTAGTGCACAGAGATTGATGTGTATCAATCGGTGATGTCTGATTTATCGTGTTACTTCAGTCTTCCGTACCTTTATTTTTTGTGTTTTTGAGATGGCGTGGACTGAAAGAAAGAAGTGAGATCCTTTGCCATTGGTGTCCCTCTGTTTTGCAACAAATCTCTTTTATTTGTGCTTTTTAAATGTTGCTGCTGAGTTATTAGAGCATAGATATTCTGATCAATTTTATCTTCATTACATATTCACTCACTTTTCTATCATAGAAAGCCCCTTTGGTTCATTTCATGCTTTTTAATCTAAATTCCAAATCATGATTGCTTTATTTTGTTTCTACTTGCCCAGTATATTATTGCCAAATCTTTTATTTTCAAGCTTTGTGAATCTTTGCTTCTTTGTAAGTGTATTTCTTTGAAATAGTGTGGAGTTGGGTTTTGCCACATGATTTAATCTGAAAATCTTTTAGATAGGTGAGTTAAGTCCGTTTCCTTTTAGTGACATAATTGGTTTGGTCTTGGCTCCCTTTTATTATTTAAGAAGTTTTGTATTTTTTATCAAGGATTTACTTTTATGATTATTACTGTATATATAGTACTTTTAGCTCTTTTTTTCTTTAGACAGTATATGTTAGTCTCTCCTATGAGCAATGCAGAATTGACATTTTCCTCTTTCCCCCCGCCCTTCCTATCCTTTGCCACCCAGTTTGGTTAATAATATTATCTTACTTAATGTGACTTATTACTGTTAAACAGACCTAGAGTGTTGAATTCTTGGTTTGTTTGCTTTAAATGCTCTCCTTTAGCTTTCAGCTATTTTGAAAGAGGCAAAGAGGAAATTTACCCCAGTTCCCTCATTCCTTTTCCTTTCTCTCCCAGTTTTTCTGAGCTGTATCATTTCCGCATTGCTAGCTTACATATAAAATTTATATTACATTTGCTCACATTCAGCTCCATATTTGTTTTCGATTTTGTATTGTATTTAAATATATTCTGTGATTGTCACCAATTCTTTTGTCCTAATTTTTGAACTTTGGTTGGCTGAAGTTTGTCCTATAGCAATTGTATCAAGAAGGACGTTGGGGAACAGTATTTCCTGGATTCCTGAATGTTAAACTGTTTGGTTTGTACCCTTTATACTTGAAGGATAGTTTGGCTGCATATAAAAACCTGAGCTTGCATTTTCTTGCCTGGAGAATCTTGTAGGTGTTGTTTTACTACTCCTGTCCTTGGATGAAGGTGTGGAGAAGTCTGAGGACCACCTAATATTTTTTTCTGCCTTATAAATTACCTGATTATTTTGCTTACAATTCTTTCTATGTCTTTAAAATCCAACATATTTACTGAAAATGTCTTGGTGCTGACATTTTGGGTTAATATTCCCTGGCACTCAATGTGCCCTTTCAGTATGTAGTTTTAAGTCATCTTTCATTTTAGGAAAGTTTTCTTGAATTCTATCTTCAGCTATTTGTTCTGTTCCATCAGGTCGTTTTCCCCCTTGGCAGCTTCTAAGGACTACATTGAATCTTCTTTCCCTATTTCCAAAGCTCTACCTTTCCCTCACTTTTCTCCTGACTCTCAAGTTCTCTACCTGCTTTTTGTATTGTGTGTTCTCTCTGTGCTTCTTCCATTTTTTATTCTTAGTATTTCTGCTTTATGGTTCTCCTTCAAAGAGAAAATTGATTTATTAAATTTTTAAATTCACAATGAAACATTTGGCTACAATTTTCATTTGCTTTGTGACAACATTTTTTTCTGGTCAGTGTTCTTCATGTTTGGAGGTTTTATTGCTATTTTCTATATTCTCTCTTATATAATCTTGGTATCAATACTGTGTCCATACCTTTTATTAACGCATAATTTGGATTTTCTGGGCAACTTTTGGTAGGAATTTCTTGTAGGAGAAAAACACAACTGTAGCCTTTCAGGCTTGCTAATGCGGAGCTCTCTCTTATTCTGCTTCCTCAGAGACAGACTTCTTCCTTCCAGTGTGGCATAGCCCTGACTTCTCTGCTTTCTCAATTTACAGGTCCATGAAGGCTTCTGCTGTCTGCTCTGCTCACACAGATCCTACATCCATTTCTGCTACCATGGATACAGCTTCTTCATCTCTCAATGAACCTCTCACCTGCAGAAAGCACTCTTTTCTGAAATCTGCTGCCATCGGATCATCTCATGACTTTGCTTCTTTCCCCATGTTTTCTGTATGGCTCCTGCCTGGTTTTTGCTGTTTTTGGTTGCCCTTACTCTTATTTTTTAGATTGTAGTTGAAATCTGCTTCCTAGTTTTGCCAAAAATTGAGTTTGTGGGTTCTTTTTGTATTTCTTGTTTCTTTTGTTTGATTTCCAAGAGAAGAAGAGGGAAAATGCTGACTAACACAACCTTATTAATACCAGAAATGCCTCTAATTTAAATTTAATCTGTTTCAACTTGACCTTATCCAGTGCTGTTTCTTTTAGGACATTGAGACCCAACTGCACAAATGTGGCTGGAGAGGATGTTGTTCAGAGGGAAAGTGTCCATCACATCACATGTATGGATCTGCAGAGAAGAAAATGTTAAATTAAAAACAACCTAGGAAATGATTGTTTGGAAATGATCCCATTAAAAATAAAGATGGAGAATTTGGGGGGCCCAGTGGAGTAATGGTCAAGTTTGCGTGCTCCATTTTGGCAGTCCAGGGTTCGTGGGTTCAATCCCAGGCAAGGACCTACACACCGCTCATTAAGCCATGCTGTGGCAGCATCCCACATACAAAATAGAGGAAGACAGACACAGATGTTAGCTCTGGGCCAATCTTCCTCAAGCAAAAAGGGGAAGATTGGCAACAGATGTAAGCTCAGGGCCAATCTTCCTCACCAAAAACAAAAAAGAAGTAGAGAATTTGGTTATTTGAAATAATTTTATCTGGTGATGCTAATGATTAGAAACCATTTTAGTAAGAGCAAGAATAATTTCATATGTGAAAACTAGCAGAAATCATGTCTACAGAGACCACTCTCTGAGTTTTCTTAAGAGATAAGACAAAGCTGTTTTTGCTTCTTCTTTAATAAAATTCACTGTAGGTTAGTTTGGCCACATTTAAGATTGTAGCAGAAGTTTGTGGCTTTCAGATGGAATCTCACTAAGTCTATACGTCTAAAATATTTTATTTTAGAAAAGTTTACTTTAGTGAGGTCTATATTCCTCATGAAGAAGGGAGAACATATGCTTATAAAAATTCTAAGGATGCCTAAGTCTTCTCTATGCAGTACAGAATGTAATGAAAACACCCAGAGGGTTTTGGGTGTGATGTATATAACAGACAGTGTTGACTTTGAATCGTAAAACATAGACTACCAGGAATGAGATTTTCCAAAGTCTTGACAAAGTCAGTTGTGGCTGGGATGGTCCTAAGAAGTTGGCAGATGGAAAAAACTCCAGAGGAAAAGATATTTTTCTCTCTGATTTGAAAAAAAAAAAGAAGATGATTTGAAGCAATGTTTCCTCTGGGTTTATGCTATGGTATGAATGTTTGTGCCCCCCCTCCCCAAATTTGTATGTTGAAATTCTGACCCCAAAGGTTATTTGATGGCATTGGTAGGTGTGGCCTCTGGGAGGTGCTGAAATTGTGAGAGTGGAATCCTCATGGATAGGCTTAATGCCTTACAAGAGGGGCTCCAGAGATGCTCCAGTCCCTTCTACCACGTGAGGATGCACTGAGAAGTCAGCCACTCAGAAGGGGCCTCACTCAAGCATGCTGGCAGCCTATCTCGGACTTCCAGCCTCTAGAACGGCGGGAAATAAATTTCTGTTGTTTATAAGCCACCGAGTCTGTGATATTTTGTTATAGCAGCCTGAACAGACTAAGTCAGTTTATATATGTTAATAATCAGCTAAAAGGAAAATAATATTCATTCCTCTTCCAGCCATTTTTAGATATTTTGGAAGGGACATGTAAGGGGATATATTTATTTGATGATAAAGTATAAGGACTAAACAAATAACATACAACATACAGTGTTATGGACTGAATGTTTGTGACCTCCTCAAATTTGTACTTGAAATCCTATCCCCCAGTGTGATGGTATTGGGAGGTGAAGCTTTTGGGAAGTAATTAGATCATGAGGGCGGGGCCTTCATGAATGGGATTAGTGCCCTTATGAAAGAGGCTCCAGGGAGCTCTCCCATCCTCCTTTCCATTGGGTGAGAACAACGAGAAGACTGCAGTCTGTAACCCGGGACGAGAGTCCTCACCACAACCTGACCATACTGGTACCCTGATGTCAGACTTCCAGCTTCCAGAAATATGAGAAATAAATTTTATGTTGTTTATATACCACCCAGATTATGACATTTTTGTTATAGCGGCCTGAAGGACTAAAACATACATGCTGCTAATTATATTCAATGAAACAATTAAGAGATCTTTCCGTGTCGGCATATTTGAGAAACATTTTATACACACACACACACACACACACACACACACACACACGTTAGTTGTTACGTAGTATTTTGTTTTACAAACTTACATTAATTTATTAACCAAATCTCTACTTAGGAATGTTTAGGTTGTTACCAAGTTTTTCCGGTTACATTTTTGTAATGTAACATTTCTCATTTGTATGAACATTTATGAAAATTAAATTCCTATAAGTTCATTGCTAGGTCAAATGCACACACACACACACACACACACACACACACATATTTGACTTTTAGTAGATATTGCAAAGTTGTCCTGTTACAATGTGTGAAAGGGCAGTTTTTGGCTGTAGAAATAAGTGAGTGGAGATGAGATGAGAGAGGGACCAAGGAGCCGATCACGCAGGCCATTGTAAAGACTTTTATCACCAATCTTTGTAATCTTTTTAGTCTTGCCAATCTGAGAAGTAAAAGAGGAGTTCTCATTACATATGCATTATCCATTTGTATATTTTATAATGTAAATTGCCCATTTCCCCATGTTTCCTACTGGGTTGTTCATCCCATTCTTTTTGACTTATAAGATCATTTTTTAAAATATTGGGAGTATGAGCTCTTTGTCTTTTATATATCAGCAGTTTCGTTCTTAATTTTTTTTCTTTCTAAAGGATGTTAAGAAGTTGTTTCTATTTGTGAATTACATTTAAGATATATCTTTGCAAATCAATAAAAGAGCATTTCAGGCCTATTATTTGTTTTACCATGTTTGTCAGTCATGGTATCTGGTACCTAGTAAGTAATTAACTATCTTTTGAATGAAATTAACACATGTATTTGCTGGATCTTTAGTCCCTGATGAGGTTTAGACTTTTTGGTTATTATTTGTGGTATGCAGAATAATATCCTACCCCTCTCATCCAAATACCCCAAATCTGTGGATATGTTACCTTACCTAGCAAAAGAAACTTTGCATTTGTGATTAAGTTAAAGATCTTAAATTGGGGAGATTAGCCTGGATTAAGCAGATGGGCCAAGTGTAATCATAAGGGTCCTTGTAAGAGGGAGGCAGAAGGGTCAGACTCAGAGAAGGAGATGTGACAACGGATGCAGAGGTCAGAGAGGAAAGATACTGCTATGCTACTGGCTTTGAAGATGGACAATGGGGCCATGAGCCAAGGAATGCCAGTAGCCTCTAGAAGCTAGGACAGCGAGGAAACTAATTGTCCTATAGATCCTCCAGAAAGAACTCAAGCCTGCCAGCTCAGTTTTGACTTGATGACCTCCAGAACTCTGAGATAATAAACGTGTGTTGTTTTAAACTTGTGGTAACTTCTTACGGCAGCAGTAGGGAACTCATTCTACTCTACTGCTGACCTGCATTAATCACTTCACTACTTCTGGGTTTATCAGTTTCATTTATTGGGTAAAAGTTCTATAACACTTCATTAGTCCCTAGATTCCTTTCAGATAAAGCCCTCAGGGGTTGTATATTTTGTGTAATAAAGCAGGACTCCGATTTGTCACCCTCCTGACTTTGCCTCTCACAGGGAGGGGACAGTGTGCTCACTTTATACCTTCAAGGAATTTCTACCACAGCTTAGTTTGGCTCTAATGTAAATTGCTCTCTCTGCTCTGCTCAGTTAATAAAAGCCATGCAGAATCACGATCACAGGGGATGAGGAGCTCTGCCATCCTAGCACAAGTCCAAAAGGGGGTGCCTAGTCCAGGTCAGGGCAGAGAAGTGGTGCGACCAGTGGAGACAGCTCCTGATGGAAGCTCTGGAGCAGACTGATTTCCTGGTGCTCCAAAGGCTTTCGTTGTGAGTTCACTGGCTGTGTGAATGGGCTATTATTTCAGAAGCTACTCAACCAGATTAGGGGGTTGCAGATGGAGATAATTGTTCAGAGCCCACAGTGATTACATCCCAAGAGCTTGTTTTTCATTGGCAGGCGAGAGGTCTGGTATGAACCATCCACAGATGCCCCATCTCCCTTGTGGTCTGCTCAAGGGTGGCCAATTTGTCACTGTATAAAATGAACAACTTTTAGAGGGACTGAACATGCCACCTGGACTTATTTGCACCATGAACTAAGATAAATGAACTACTTGATACACTGTGTAGACGGATTATAACTGTTGAGACACTGAGCAAATAAGCCTGAATATTCTTCAGACATGTATGAGATGGAGAACGTAAGCCCACAAACTGCCATACATACCATCATCCTGTGACTGAAGTTTTAAGTCTCTAGTAATCGGGATACATAAAGAAAGCTTGTGTAGAATGAGGAATCTGAATCAGAGAAGTTATCTTCCTAGGACTAAGAATAACCTTTTGGTTAAAGTGACGTAACTATGAAGTCAAATACAAAATACATTTTCCGTACTTTTCCACTGAAACTCTCATGGGATCTAGAATGAGTTTTCTATTCCATTATTCATAGTTCTACATCCATGATTGGATCCAAGACATCTAATTGCTGTTCTCTCTGATTGGTCTGGCAGATTTGGCACTAGTTACCTATATGACTGCCCTGTAGCGCCGGGACCAGATGTATCTGTCTTGCTGTTTACTGGTGGTTTTGTGTGGTCTGACTGAATTGTCCAGGCTGAAAATTCCCATGTTCTCATAACAGTATTGAACAAATAAACAAGTGAACACACTAAGCTAGCCATTAATTTATATTGGGGACCACCACAAAATGTGGTAAAAATAAAAACTGATATTGTACAGTGTGACTTGATGGCAGCAGATTTACGAGAAATTTCACACTACAATTGGAATAGTCGAATTTACTAAGTTTCCAGGTTTGATACAACTATGGTTTTCTATTTCTTCTCATCTGTTGGACAAACTCTGTATTTCTCAAAGAAACAGTATTAATTTCTTCAGTGCCTGGGCTCAGAGACCACAGTTGTGGTTGGTTAACATTTTGCCAAAAGCTTTGTTAAAATAAAATAGACCATTCTCTAATCTGCGTGGAAACTCTGGGGGTGGGAAGAAGGAGCCCTTTCTTCCTGGGGAAAAAAAACCCGAATTTTGCTTTGGTTTCAATACAGTATTCATTTCTTATTTGACTCATGAACAATTCAATGTACACAGCTTACTCAGTTTGGGATAATGTTTAGTTTTAGGGTATGTGAATAAAAAATAGCATTAATAATTCTTTGAATGTGTCCTTTTATGTTATTAAAGGACACATACATTTAAAGAGCTTGTCTTCTTTCTGTTCAGTGTTGATTTATGAAGGAGTATAGCAATGGTCAAAGGGACCCTCATCAATTCTACACCAGAGTCAACACTATTTTTCGATGGTCATCAGTTTTGGGGGGCTCTCCAGGTGGTTCACTGCGCCAGTGGAAATGGCCTCCTCCTCATTTCCTCAGGGTAACTCCCACCTCCTCTTGGTGTTGATAAAGCATGCTTTGTGCATGGGTTGGGTTCAGGTGATGGAAGTCTTTAGCTAACTAATCGGCACTCTGTGCCTTACAGAAGAATCTCGACAAAGTGCTCACTGTACCCTGGCCTGATGACTCCCTCAGGAAAGGCAGTGGGTGTGGAGCAAAGAGCACCAAAATTGGAGTCAAAAGGACGTCAGGCTTGTCCTAGCTCTTTCCTGATTCAATGATCCTCCTCCATCTCCTTCCCAGTAGAGAGATGATAACACTCATGGCCTGCCAACAGCACAAGGCTATGCATGACACAAGTAGGAACAAGAATGTGGAAGTATTTTGTAGGCCATAATGTGCTGGGCAAATATAAGGTATGCCTTGTATTTGATTCCACAAAGTCCCTGCCCTGACTGATCTGAGTCTCTCCAACTGCCAACATCAGTACCTGGTGTCTCACCTGATCAGAGCAGCAGAGCCCTCCTTGACAGCCAGGAGATAGAGTCATCCTCAGAAGTGACGTTTTCCATTCAAATAGCCCATTCATCGCACTCCTTCAGCTCCCATCTGCTGTGTGCAGATGCCACCACCCTGGGGATGTGACCCAGTTGCCTCACCACACACAGAGCTTTCCTCCCAGAGCACACACACCCCGGACATGGGATGTAGCTGTGCTCCCAGCAGAGCAGTCCAACACACCTCATTGTCCCCACGCTACACCCACGGTTTGCCCTTTCCTGCTGCCCCCTTGTCCATGTTGCCCCTTAGTGGTGTTCCCACGTCCTGGAGGCGGCAGTGTAATTTCCCTTTCATTATCAGTTTTCTCAGGATGTAAGTTACTCACTGTGACTCAGTATGAACTTAAGTACTTCTAACAATGTTGTTTACAAATTAGGAATTGGTGTTGATAATGTTGAAAAAGGATCGACGCAATTTATTCACACTACTCAGGCCCCAGGCAGGCCCTAATGTTGAAACAAAATTGCAGAGAAGGGCGATTCAGAAGAGATCCAAGAAAACGAAATCAAGAGATAGACAGCACAGCCTCGCAGACAGGGTTAAAACAGTTGGAATTATTTTGGCCTAAAGGGGAAGTATGCAAAATGCTGGCCACTTGCTCTCCATCTCCACCAAAGAAGGAAACCAGGAAATGTTTTAAAATGTAGCAAGACGGATTTAGGTTAGATATAAAGAAGAATTTCTTGATAACGTGGGTTAAATATTGCAAGGGTTTACAAAGGAAATTTGTGGAATTTCCTTCTCTGGCAATCTTTCCATATTAGGATGGGTTCCACTTGATAGGATGGTTTAAAAAAGCATTTCACAATTTTTCTCAAATGTCTGTCCATTCACTTTGGCAATTAGGCAAATAGATTGAAGGAGCTGTAGTGAATATCTCTGACTCATGACTGCCTCTATATCTTAAACAACTTTTGGGAGGGAGGTTCATTTTTATAATTGTGGTAAAATATACCTGATATAAAACTTAATACTTTAACCATTTTTAAGTGACAAACCCATTGGTATTAAGTATATTCACATTGTTGTGCAACCATCACCACTATGCATCTCCAAAACTTTTTCCATCATCCTAAACTTAAACTCTGTGCTCATTAAGTGATAACTCCCCATTCTCCTCTCTCTCCAGCCCCTGCTATCCTCTATTTTACCTTCTGTCTCTATGAATTCGAGCTTTTCTGTATTTTGATGATTACCCTACAGAGTGAACTTCACCTTCGCAACATATCCCAGCCCCTTTTGCCAGTAAGGTGAAGACATGGGACCTTTATTCTGCCCATCAGGCATGCCCATGCGAGTCCTGGACCACAACTTAGGAATCTGAGAGGCAGGCAGGCTAGCAGCATCCGTTTGGTTGGAGCAGGATGGAAGATGTTGGTGATGGTACCAGTAGTTTTCCAAACTGGGTTGGAGTAGCATGGTTCTCTGGTTGGTGGCGTCGGGGGAGCTTCCTCGTTGTGCAGGAGAAGACTTGTTCATGATACTGGGGTGAAACATGCCCTTTTCCAGGCTAGTCCTCTGGTGTGACAAGGAGCTGGGAGTTATTTCTGGAAGATTTCCTCAGACTCCATGCCTTCTGTAATTATGATTCTGTAATCTGCTCGATACGCTCTAATAAATCCCTTCCCGCTGACACCAACTAGAATGGATTCTGTTGTCTGCTTTCAAGAACCTTGACCAATACAGGGGCAATTATCTCCTGGTGTTGATTCCTCTCGTAGATGATTTTTTTCCCTTCCCATAGAAGGGAGAAGGAAGTGAGTTGGACCCAGGAGGGCCAGGCAGTTGGTATAGACAGGGCGACTTTCTCCAGCCTCTTGGTGATGTCTTCATATGGCTATGTGTAATAGGGAGTCGGGGTGGGGAGGCACAGGATTTTGAAATGGGCACAACAGAGATAGCACAAGAAGGTCTCCACCTTCCTTGCAGGGACTTTCAGAGTTGCTCTCCCTCACGGGAACTTTGTGGTGGCATGTCTGCATGCACAAATGGTTCTCTGTGTGAGACCTTAAATACCTACCTTCATCTGGGAAGCACTTCTCCCTTCCACTGAGCCTAACGGATGAGCCTGTGTTGTGTGCAAAAGAGGGTGGTTTGGAGGAGCGGGGAGGAGGCATTCTCTCCTCTGTGCTCCTGAGGGGTCATTACTGACTTTATGGAAGGGGAGCCAGTGCTCAACTGTCCCATTTTGCTGCTCCTTAACAAGCTGCCAAGTCCCTGGAGGCTCCCAGAAGTAGTTGGCTTGTTTTCTCTCTGGTTATAGATCCACGAGTGTCTGCAAGCTCCTCAATGGCCAGGTCTTGCACGTGTTTGTAGCCCTCACTCTCCCAGCATGGGTATTTCCATTAACACACTCAGGCAATGTTCAGTTCCTGGCTAGCCTATGGAAGCATGAGCTTGCATGTGTGTCTGGTTATCATCTCTTCTAAATTTCAGTATTTATCTTTGACTATGCTATGCGTTTATTCTACTTTAGTTATGTTTTCAATCTCGAAAATCTCCTCCTCGCAGCTGCATTGTTCCTTTTTCATTGCATTCTATTCTTATTACATGAATGTAATGTGTTCTCACATCATGGCCAGGATATCAATGAAAATTGATAGATTAACTAAGACAGCAAACTCTGGGGCTAGCCGTCCCTGTTAGAATCATGGCTCCACATCTTAACAGCTGTATGCCCTTGGGTAACTCACTGCACTTCTCTGTGCCTCAGTTTCCTTTTCTGTAAAATGAGGATAGTGATAGTACGTACTTGGTAAGGTGATGGTGAGACATACATAAGTTAATATATATAATAAGTCCGAAGAACAGTGTCTGACACCAAGTGCTATGTAAATGCTAACTGTTATTAAATTCTCTTCTGTTTTCTGGAGAGTTGGTTTTTCTGTTTTATTATTTTGATCTTTTTCTTCTGTGCTTCTGGTTTTCCTAAACTTTTTGTTATCTAACCACTTTTAAGAATAAAGAATGAGGCCCTTTATTCTAGGTGACTGGTGTAAGTTTCCTCTGCTGGTGTGTGAATAAGTCTTTTTCCAAATGTATCCTGTACACATTGAAATTTGGCTGGCAGCTTCATGTATGTGGGCAAGGGCATATCAAATAAGCTGAGTTGTTTCAGAATGAGAGAGATGGGCATCAGCTGACAGGTTGCAGTTTCTCTGAATGCTAGAACAAAGAGGTTTCAAATGTCTATACCCCAGTAGAAGCCTTAGTGGCTCAACCAATTTATTGATCAAAGAGGCTTCAGGCTGCTTGCCTCTCTACTTTCTGGTGTAAGGAAGGAGAGGTACATCGGGCAGCTATCTGGTTCCTAGACCTCCAGATAATCTTCCGGTTTGCTCTAACTTCCACACTCTGCCTTATTTGCTCACTTCAGGTGGTGCCTCCAGAGGGAAGGCTGACTCCACCTCCATCTCCACCGCAGTCTGCAAGTAGATTTGGACCTGCCTTTTGCTCTGGTCTATTTCAAGTGCCAATAACCCTTTATCCCTCTCCTGTCTTTCAAAAATTTGTTGGAATCTCTGTTCTAATGTTACCTCTTCCACCCTTCCATTATCTTCTTTGCTAATTAAATTGATTTTTTTGTACTGCTGTATGATAACTTAAAATCACTGGGATTTCCATTAGATTGATGGGAGCTCTGTTGCTCATTCTACCCTCTTGATCCGGAACTAACATCACAAGCCTTATTATTGGGATCACTGGAGATTACCAGTTAATTATTCATTCTCCTCTTCTTGATTCTCAAACAATTGAAAACAAAGACAGTAGTCTTCCACCTCAAAAAAAAAAAAAAAAGGGGGCCACACATAGAGAAAATTAATGCATTATCTCTTCCAAAAGGAACCAAGATGAACAGATGTCAGGACCTCCCTAATTGCATCAATTGATTAAGTCACTTCCTCCTCTTAGGGAAGGGAGAAGCAAAATGCAGAGAAAATAGTTGTGTTTGGCCTCAAAGAAATTGCCTTTGAGGCGAGAAGTATTGGTAAGTTCCTATTTTATGAGCTGAGGTGGGAACATAGGGAATGAAACAGTCGGAATATCTTTATTTTATAGATGAAGTACCTGAAACTCTGGGGGGCAAAATGACTTGTTCAAGGTCACAGAATTTATAAGTGATAAAACTAGACTCTAGCATTTCTAACTTGGAGCCCTCTAATTCTTCCAGTCTACCTTCCTTCTGTATAATATGCTACTGTGACCTCAAATACCAAAACACCAAATCTTCAAACACGTATTCAACAAAATTAATAATATTTATTTGGAATTACATTCTCTCACACACTTACTATATGGTAACTCCTAAGGCAAAAAAGAAAACTAATACAGTTTAGAAATTTCAAAAATATACTGGAAGCAAAAGGATTTTCAGGCTCTCATTAATCTATAACATTTTATTAACCAGAGTTATTGTTTTTTTCTGCTTTTCAAGCTTTCTGATATACATTTTTCTAGCATTTCCTATTTCAGCCTTTGAGTTTCTTAGAAAATAGTTGACTCCATCCCTGAAAGCGCCCAGTAGTAAATCGCGAGTGTCTGTATTTCTCAGCATCAGAAAAGCAAAGCATAAAACTGAAACGACTCCCTCAGGAGACGTAAGAGTTGCGAGTCTTCACGACCCTGCAGATGGCTGGAAGTCGGAGAAAGCCCATTTTACGCAGGGGTGGATACTGATCCCGCTCTTCTCACGAAATAGCTGGTAATGACATTTGGCCATTTTCATTAAGCATCTCATTTTTTCCTCTGCTCAGCTTGAGATCGGTTCCTGAATTACAATCCCTGGCAGGACAGCTGAAACAGGAAAATATTAAGTTGCTGGCACACAGACACTCCTTTCCTTCACCCTGAGATTCCATTAAGGCATCTCAGGCCTTTCACTGTCGGTTTTTATAATAGGTATATCCACATTACTTCAGGAAAAGGAATAGCTAGCTGAAGCAAAGGTTTCTGGTGTCTTCTTTGCAGCATAAAAAGATAAAAGGAGAAGAGAATGTACTATCTGGGTAACGCAGCCAAAACACCACCACATTTGTGACCTGATCAGCTGAAGAGTTTAGAAACAGCATTTCTTCCTTCCTTCTGATATTTCTAGGGCACCTACGATGTGTTATTCAGTATGCCCTGAATTGGGATATACAGACGACCAGAGCAAGGACCTGACTGTTAAAGAGCCCAGAGTCCAGCGACGGAGACAGAAGAATGAACTGTTAGAATGCTGTGTGATCTGTGCCACAATCGGATGTGCTTCAGGTGAGGAGATGAATATAACATAGTCGAGAAGAGCAGCTTATCTACCTGGTGCAAGGAGGAGGGGAGCATTGAGCTGAACTCTAACAAACAAAGACAGACTTTCCAGAAAGACCAGATAAGGGCATTCTAGGCAGAGAGAATAGAATATTTAGGCAGAGAGAAAGGAAAGAGGACAGTGTGCTTAACACATAAAGTCATTACAGCTGGAGCAGAGTGTGAGGAGAAGGCATCATGGGGCGGCACTAGATGAGACAGGGAACAGACAAATGGGGTTGTTGACATGAGAGGACTTTGAACCTTTTCCTCTAGACTTGTCTTTTCTACCAGGTCTGAGTTTCTTAGGTACTTTTTCATACGGGACTTCCTAGTGGCACACTAAAATGAACTTGCATCTATATGTACTGCAGAGCTTTTTAGGTCTCAGTGTGAGTAGAACTGCATCCTGCCTGGATTATCAGGTAGGAAAAGCGCCCTCATGTTCCATGGACACATGCTTCCCTTGGTCCAACTTGACATTTCTCAATGCCACTAGCTTTCCTGTAGTAACCTGCACCCCTGCTCCATCGTCTCATGATCACCTCAATTCAATGTTCTGTGTGACAGATGTCACTGCCATTGTGTTATCCCTGGCTGGAGCCCACAAAGAAAAACAGGTGCACATTGCCCCAAATTTGGCAACACATCTGTGAAAATGACCAATTGAGAAAATGATAAAGTGAGAATCATTCCCAGGAATCCATTGAAATTAAGCAGGAGGGTGACAAGAACACATCTGTGCTTTAGGAATGTAATTCTGAGAGAGGGATCATCTAGACACATTACGGTCACAGCCTTATGGAAGTAGTGAGGAGGGAGAGCAGTGTGTAGATAAAAATATATGCAGAAATAAACAATCTGAGAAGGCAGCATAGCACTGTGATTGAGAGCTTAGCCTCTGGAGTTAATCAGCTTGCGACTCATTTCTTCCTTCTTTACTCACCTGTTGGATGATGTTATCTGGCAAGTCGTATAACATCTTCGTACATCAGTTTCCTCATCTGTAAAATGGAGATTATAATAGTACTTGCTTCTTAGAATCGTTGTGAGGATTAAATAATACATGAAGAGCAATTAAAATAGTATTTGGCACAACAGAAGTGCTCAATAAATGTCATATCATTATCCCAGAAAGAGGAAATTGATGGGATATGGAAATTGATAGAATAAAGGGAGATTAAAAAAAGAAGACATGAGGATAACTTGACAACTGGGATAACAATTGACTACCTGATAACGAGGAAAGACTCCCAAAAGGTGTGAAGATTTTGGGAAGGTCGTGAAAGAAGAAAGAAAGTCTCAGGTGTTGTTTGAGGAAGTTGCCATATATGCAAATTGAGATGACAAGAAGTGAGTTGGATATAGATGAGTCTGGGGCTCGGTGTGAAAGACTGGATGGAAGATATAGATTTTGGGAACCATCAGTCAACAGGTGAAAGTTGGGGCCAGAGGGGAGAGGAGATTGCCAAGGAGAAAGTAAAGAAAATAAAGCAATTTATCCTTAAGACAATTACTTAAAATACTCAGATAATTTTCTTTGCTTCTCTCTTTTAAATTAATGCTGTTTTATTTTTCTGATAATTCAGGTAATACGTGCTTTCTGCATAAAATTCTGAGCCCTTTCTTAACGTTCCTTTTGTTAAAAAAATTTTTTTATGTGATTTTTCATTAGTAGCCTGTGCTCTGAGAAGAAAATGTTCTTGAGTCATCCCACGTCGGGCCTTTGAACACAAGACAAATGTAAAATACCTCGGGCTCTGTTGCCTTCAGTGAAGGCCAAATAAAAGTAATCAGCTTGAATCCACCCCTCGTTAAATGAAAGCCCAGCTGTGCTGCTGTCCAGACATGGGGCTTGGAGCCAAGTGGCAGGGGGATGTGCGGCTTACTCCCTGATGGGGGAAGAATACCGGGGCCCTTGTAAAGCTGCTGACACTTTGGCAGGGCAGGCTGGTATTAGAGGAAAAAGCCTGTGATTACTTCAAGCACAGACGTTTTCCCTTCAGGGGCCTTACTGTGCAGCCTGGAAGTTAAACTGCGAAGTGACCACCAGGGTGCTGTCAGGGCTCTGGCTTCACCCGCCTGGCCTCAGATGCAGGTGGGGGTTGGGGGAGGTGCTCCTCGGTGCCCTCCTCACTGCCCAGGACTGCTGAGGCCTGCGATGGGGGACCACATCAGAGGGAAGATGATTCCGAAAGCTTTCCACAGTGATCCAGTGCATGCTCTATACCAGTGCCCCAGCCTCTCTACCTCTGCCTTCTCCAGCCCCTGTTTGGATCTGGAAGACATCCAGTGGTGGGTAAAGCAACAGGCAGGCTGAGTATGGCTACAGGGCACCAGCAAAAGTGAGCCACCAACCCCACGCCAACAGGAAAAGTCAAGCTCCAATGAACCCGCCCAGGATTCAGTAATCAAAAGATCTAGAAAGAAACTATTTTAATTTCAGCATTCCCGCAAGTCGAGTTTCACTATTTAGGTGTTATTCTGACTTACTGATGGCAGAGAGCTCATAATATTCTCAACGCTGAGAGCCTCTAATGGTATTCATCTGACCCTGAGCAAATGGTCAGTGTCAGTACTCTGGGGCGCTATGTGGTGAGCTGAGAATATTTGTTCCTCACTTATTTCTAAGACCATGTCCATTTCCCTTGCATGTGGGGAGAAGAAAAGGACCTGACATTCTCTTTCCAGATCCTCAGGCAGTTGTTTTTATACTTCTGGTTGACCTCCTCACCTGAGACAGGAATAGCGATATATGACTTGCTTCTTCTGACATTTTATCCCCTGCTGCCTGCCTTACTCATAGCTTCAGGGTTAGCCACTTACCTTCAGTAACTCTGTTTTTCTGCTCCTCTCCTCTGCCATCGCTCAGACACCTAACATTCCCTGCGCTTTTATGTCGACAACTTCTTAGTGCTGTATGAAGTTATCCCATATTCTTCCGAGTGTGCTTTGTCCAATTGCCATTAAACACTGCTGAGGCTTACCGTTTATCACAAATCACATCAGGCAAGGCCAACTCATTGTGAACTCTCTTCTCGAACTTCCAGAAAATCTGTGTGAGTATGTAAGGTTAAGGCAAAACAAACTAACAAGAAACATGGCCAGTCTGAAAACAAGTGCAAAACCCTGAAAGATTCTGGCTCTTGACCAGAATTATTACATGGGAAAACTCAACTTTCCCCACCCATTGTCTTTCCCTGCCTTTCCTGGGGTTTCAGATTCCGTCATGATGTCACCACACAGAGCTCACGGCAGGTTAGTTAGAGGAAGCTACTCAAATCTTGACAATTTCACCCTTGGTTTACTGTCCTCAGTCTTAGATCCATGCCCACCCTTCCCACTCTTCCCCTTCTCCTTCCTGTTTTCCCACCCCCACCTTACAACACATTCCCCTTAGGGAGACCAAGAGGAAAAAACCCAAAACACTGACCTCTAAGAAAGAAGGTCTTGGAGTTTTCTTACTTGTTGACATTGAAGGAAACAAAGAAATCAACAGGACACCTCCTCCGTCCTTTTAAATCCTACCCTACTACTGGGATTGGACTGATTTCCAGCTCTGAAAAGGCTTCAGAGAATACTCAGAAACTCTGTGAACATGAGTAGGAGAATTTTGATAGATTAAGAACAAATGTTAACAGTCAAGCCCTTCCAAGAATGTTCAGCTTTCTTTCTCCAGGAGTATTCGGTTGAGTTGCCTTTAAAGGACACAGTTGGATATGTAACATTTCAGACCCTTGACCTCTGGGATTTGGGGTGTTTTGGGGGGAGCACTAAAGTTTTTCCAGAATGAGCCACTTCTTTAACCAGAAAGGGATGCCTCCCACAGCTAACATGGGAAAACTAATCTTTGGAAAGCAAATACCTTGGGAAGAAAAGCTTTAATGCCTGTAATTAATTCTTCTTGTTTATTGTAATCTAAGCAAAAGCTGACTGAAAACTCTTGTGTGTGTGTGCGTGATTGTCTGTGTAAGAGAAGGATGGAGGAGAATGGACCCCCATCCTTTTTTTTTAAGAGGAGTTAAAATGAATTATAGAAAGATACGTTTCACTCCCAGAAAAGATTAATTTGGGAAACATTTCTTTTGACATATTGCTCATAATTAAAGTAATTCTTCATTTTCTCTGTTTCCTTTTAGTAAAAATTTGTGGCTTTATTTAACCTTCCATCAATTAACTCTCTCAAAGGAAAATAACCTTGAACCCCATAAGCACACACACTTAATTCTCTATTGACAGAGAAAAGATAAGCCACAGTTGCCCCCTGACTGCAGGGACTCCAGCATTATTGCAGCTCTGAGGGCAGATGTCCTGTGTGCACCCATCTCTAGTTTCCTGCTTTTATTAACAGGGGTTTCAACTTTGAGATTCTGCCTTCCACATTTCACCAATGTGCACAGACACAGAATTCTATTAAAACTATGCTGCTAGAAATGTTAGCACAGAAACATTCTTCATTCAACGAATATGTTTTGATCTCCTTTGTGCTAGGCACTGAGGACACAATAGCGAGCAAAAGAAGCATGGTTGCTTCCTTCATGGGGCTAATAATCTGGTAGGGGAGAGAGAAATTAACTAAATGAAATAATTACAAATAGTAAAAAAGCATTATGAAGAAAAACGCAGAGTGCTATGAGATCAATCGATCGATTGATTGATGTACAGGGCAAGGAGGTGTTGGGGGGAAGTTTGTCAGAACAGAAAAGTCTTTCCTGACGAAATATCCGAACTAACATCTGAAGGATGACTGTTATGTTCATACAGTGGGGTTCAATATAACAATTAAAAGTGAATGAGCAAGAATAACATGTAGCAAAATGGAATGGCCCTCTAAATCATATTATTTGGGAAAAAAAATCCCCTGGGTGTGAGTGGGTCTGATCTAATCAGGTGAGCCCTATTACTAGAGCTTCTAGAAGACAGAGAGAAAAGTCAGAGAGATTCTTTCTCTCGTGGCCTTGAAAACACAAACTGCTGTTGTGGAGAGGGCCCATGTCAGGCAAGTGCAGGTGGCCTCTAAAAGCTGAGAGTGATCCCCACTCGAAAGCCAGCAAGAAAACAGGGACCCTAGTCTACGACCGCAAGGAACTGAATTCTGCCAATGACTGGTGATCTTGGAAGGGAACCCTGAGCCTCAGATGAGCTCACAGCCCCAAGTGACTTTTGATTCCAGCCTTGTAAGGCCTTGAGCAGAGACTCCAGTCACCCTGTGCCCGAACTCCTGACTCGTGAAACAGAGATCCTAACTTTGTGCCATATTAAGCCTCTAAGTTTGTGGTAACTTGTCCCACAGTAAGAGAAAACAAATACAACCGCTGTAGTAAATGTTAGGCAAATGTACAACGTCACAAAATAAGGGACGGGAAGGAGCGTCTTGGCCAACCCCCTCACATTGTAGAAGACGATGGTGAGGTTTGCAGGGCTGGTGTGAACTGCTCAGGGGTGAACATCTAGTTAGTGACACAGGGTCACTAGAGTCCAGTAAGAAGACTGAGGAGCGGAAAAACACAAGAGCAAGATATTATCAGGGGACAGGAAAGAAGAATAAGGTAGTGATGCTGGAGTGTTCTACATTAGTGTCTAAGTTAAAAATACACAAATGGAAGGGGAGTGATAAAGCAGACCTGGTTTCCAGCACGACGCTGCCACTTGGTTGTCGAATGGTCTCAGACAATTTGTTTAACTTTTACAAGTTTCAGTTTCTTCATCTCTAAAATAAATATATATATCTAGAGAGAGAGATTTATTTAAAGAAACTGACTTATACAATTATGGAGACTGGCAAGTCCAAAATCTTCAAGGTGGGCCAACAGATTGGAGACCCAGGGAAGAGCTGATGTTGCAGCTCAAGTCCAAAGGCTGTCTGTTGACAAAATTCCCTCTTGTTTGGGGAAGATCAGTCTTTTGTTCTACTGAGGCCTTCAACTGCTTGGATGAGGCCCACCCACATTATGGAGGGCAATCTGCTTTACTCAAACTATACCAATTTAAATGTTAATCTCATCCAAAAACACCCTCACAGAAACATCCAGAATAATGTTTGATCAAATATCTAGGCACCGTGGACCAGTCAAATTGATGCACAAAATTAACCATCTGTACTCTGTATGCCCACTGCAAGTATGTTTTGACCTTGTAGGGATGTCCAATCCATTGATCCTACCACTTTTAAAAACCCCTGACATCACCCTTTGTCCACTCTTCCTTCCTTGCCAGATTAATCATGCACTGCGAACACTCTGCACTCCTTTACCCCTTTCATTCTTCAGACTCAAGAACCTACCTACTTTGTGCTACGTCAATATATTCTATTGACTTTCCATCAGCAACACTAAATGTAAGAAAAGAATGAAACAACTTCTTCAAAATTTCTGTGGGAAAATAATTTTGAGCCAAGAATGCGAACTAACATTAAGACCTGTAAGGATTCAGAAAGTTTACCACCCACTGAATTTCTCAGAAAGAATTACGAGAGCATAGGTTCCAGCAAAGTAAAAAAAGTGAGTATAAGAAAAAGCCATGAATAAAAAAAAATAATAATTGAGCAAGAGAAACTGTAAAACTTATAATTAAGTCTAAATAGTGTTTTATTACTTAAAAAAATAATAACTGTCAATTAACATTCCAGATATTCTCAAGAAAGGAGTGATGATAAGGAAGGCAATCTGGTGGGTGTTAGTGTTTGTGTAGACGACGTGTACTTATTCATTCACTCTAGCTGTCGTTCAACAAACATGTTTCTAAAAAGTGTTCTTTTATGTCTTATTCTAAAGACCTCATGGACACACAATAAGTGGTGAATTTATAGCAATTATATTTAGATGGTTCAAGCCCAAACAAAACCACAAATCTTTACATGCATTTTCTAAATATCTCAAATCCAAGGGTGATTTTGGTTTTCTCTATACTCTCTTAATTATCCTCATAGAATGTCCTGAGTTTCCCATATCAATTGGCAAAGACAAAGACTTTACATTTTTAAGCATATTTATAACAAGATGCTATGGCTCTGGTTCAGGTTTAACTTTACCCTCTGGCCCACACTGCTTTGCATTTCAATCTTCACCCAACATATTCTTCCCAATTTAGTTTTAAATTATAAAATTGAGACTGAACACTATACAAATTTTGGGTGTTGTGAATATAATTTATGGAGACCAGCTGGAGAGCCCAAACTTTGATTGGGTTGTAAATGTTGATGGGAATACCTAGATGTAAATGATTGATGGCATAATTTGACTCCTCTAACTGATTTTTTTCCACAGAAATACCTTCACTTCTTGAAGTTCTGATACTGTCATCCATCATTGCTAGAAAAGAAGAAAAATGTATTAAATAGCATTTACTTTCATTGAATGGAGTGTTTTCTATGATTTCTATTATTAATTGCATTTAATTAATTGCAAAAACTCAATTTCTGATCCCCCTATTACATTATTAGTTTCATCAACTAATTATTAGTATGTTTTTATAATAATATCTGAAAGCAAGTTTTAAAGTTGTGTTTAAATTGTGTCAGGTTTTGCCATGAGATTTGTCGTGTGATTGTTAGAAAATGACTTAGAAAAGTAATTGATCAGCTTAGCCTCTCTCTTCACATAAAACAGTTGTAAACCCTGTGGGTATATCCAGAGATCAAGGATTTCAGTGCTCTGGGTTTCAGACTGGGTGGGTGCTAAAGGAAGAGCATTGCTTTTGTGAATATCCAGCCACCCTCAAATGCTGCCTCTGCTTCGAAACTGATTCTGAAATGAGAGTCATGGGTACATTTTGGCCTGGGGCAGGATAGGGGAGAAGAGAGAGACATCCTTCTTCCTCCTTCCCCCCCGCCTCTCCCCTGTGTCCAAGCACTTGTTTCTGCTGAGAACTTGCTCTTTATGACAGCTGCTCACACTTGGATCTTGGAGACCAAAGTTAAAAGATTCCATTGGGCATTCCAGAATACATCTTATTATGTCCTACAAGAATTCCCTTTCAGCAAAATATCTCTTGCTGAAGATCAAGGTATGGTATTGCAGTGGGAAAAATATTGGATTAGGAGTCAAAACTCCTAGCTAGGTATTAGCCTCAGACCTTTTATTACTAATGTAACCCCTGAGCCTAGAATAGCAATAGAAATTTTGAATGCTACTTATGTAATTTACGAGTACTAGAAGGAGACAGCTGAAACTCCCCCGTCCTCCAGTTTTTTATATTAATGGAAAAGGCTATAATTAAATTATTTATTTGACACTACTTGGTCGACTCTCATAGGCCTAATTACCTCATCAATTCCTCTCCTCAGCCTTGCTTGCTGTGGTACGTTTAGCTGCCTGCGAGGGGACAGCCTGTTCCTACCCCTGGGCCCAGAGAACTTAACCATAGGGGCAATTTTTATTCATAGGACCTGTTTTTACTCATTTGATGTATTGTAATTTAAAGTACTGTAAAATGAAGAAAGCTAAACTCATGTTCTATTGTAATTTAAAAAAAAAAGTTAAAACCAAATGGAAATATTTTGATTATTAGTATTTTGTATTACTGTGTCAACATTGCATCTTTCTAATGTTGACCATCAGGCCCAGGAAGAAATTAGGAAACAGTCATTACTTATTAGGTAGAAAACTCCACTGGAGATCACAAACATGATTACAACGTTGGATCGTCATATTTTGACTAATTTAGCTCCCCAGCTAGACTCTAAGCCCTTGGAGGGCAGACCCATCCCAGCATGTACCAACCACTGTCTGAGGACGGATGACGTAGTGAGCCATCATGGAAGATTTTGAAACATAGAAAATATTCTTTTGTGATAGTAAAGGGCAAGTAATGAAACCCTATTTTTTTTGTAAAATAAACACAAGTGGCAGGTAGAAATGAAGACTACATTTTTTCTAAGCCTGGGTGATATGAATATAATAGAGGGACCTTTCTTTCTTTCTTTTTTATTTTTTTAACATGGAATTCTTTGAGAATTTGCATATCACCCTTGCATGAGGCCACGCTAATCTGTGTGTCATTCCAATTTTAGTGTGTGTGCTGCCGAAGTGAACACAGCAAGACCTTCGCTTCAGCGCAGGGTCTGGCACAGAATGGGCCATCGGTAACTGCATTTTTATGGATAGAAATGGTTGATATACTGACACCCGCTTGGCTTAACGCTTTGTATATTCTCATCACCTTATATAAGTGAATTAGCAAACTTGTCCCCTCTTGATTTTGGTTTTATTTTCGGTCACAGTGTGCCCCAGGTAAACCGATCCCTTTTTTTTTTTAACCAAAAACTGAATCACAAGATAAATATGGGAAGAGAGGACCCGAGCCCATTTCCAAGCCCCAAGTGAAGGAGCTGTTAGGTTGAGGAGGGGAAGGTGCAAAGGCAGAGCAGAGCCGCTCACAGCGGATGTCCCCCGGGCCCCTTTCTCTTCCCTTCCCCTCCTCTCCTGCCTCCTCTCTCCTGTGCGACTAGCCCAAAAATTGAGGAAATTTCTACATCTAAGAAAATGGAACCATTTTTGGATCAAAATATCTGTAAAACTGCAATCTGAGCAGATGTAAGCATTGATAAACCAGACCACATTTCAGCCTTTAAATACAGGCCACAGACATACAGCCAGGTAAGAAGTGCAGGTGAGAAGGAGCAGTTTAAGGGAGGGGAGGCCCAGAGCTTTTGCTCTGCGTGGTGGAGGGACAGAGCGGGAGCTGAACAGATTTGAAGCTGCCCTTGTCTAGGATTGTGGAAATGGGCAAGACATTTATGTTTAGAGGAAATTTCACGTGGCACCTGGCCATGGTCATTTCGGGCCCAATCATGCCAGTCTTTTCAACCAGAGTGAGTAACTTCCTCGTAGAATTTAATATCTGTGAAGAAATCATAACTCCTTGTCTGGGGGTACACAGTGGAGAGAGGCAGGCCGATCTATGTCAAGGATCTAACCAAGGCTCTGTCACCTTCCTGCCCTCGCAGTTTGAGTCTGCAGGTTTCCACCTGTCTGCAATAACACAGTGAAAAATAGCAAGTTTCAAAAAAATGAAGAAAACAGCTTGAGTTTAATACTGACTTGATTTGAGTATTTATTTTCAACCAGGAGCTCCCTTTGGTGATCTTTCCTCTGGGTGAAAGAGTTGACAGCAAAGAAAGTCCTCAGTTCTGACACGTTTACCAGCTCACTCTTGTCTCTGAGCCTGCGGTTTGCCTGACACACTGAACAAGTCCACAAGGCTTCAGAGAATCTGAGATATTCCTGGGAAAAGGCAAGTATGAAAACTGCTATTTATTTAAAAAGGGCAGGTTGAGGTTAGGCATCGTTTGGAGGGACACATCAATCTAGTTTGCAGAAAAATATGTATTCTGTAGAACTAGTATTTCACAAAGCAGATGAAAATATTATCATTTCAAAGTTAGTATTTTGATGGTTGAAAGTTCTTTATCTAAGTAAGTGAGTTTTTCTTAAAAAAAAAAAAGAAATTAACCTGATAATGACATCCATATCCTTCAGTTCATTTACATGTATAATGTGAAGAATTACCATCTATTTAACTCTAGTGGGACTCAGGTACTTTAGAGACCTTTACATGCTGATTTTCTCTGCTCCATTTCCTCTTAAAGTATTTATCAGAAGACACTGACTTGTTAATTAATCTGCCTCTTTCTCCTTCAATGACTTCAAGTGGGATTCTCAAAAGAAGGTCCAAGGACATCCGCATTTGAATAACCTGCACAATTTATTACAATGCAGATTCTTGGGCCTCAGCCCACATCTCCTGAACCAGACTTTCTAGGCTCAAGGCCTAGGATTTTTTGTATTTTTAATAAACTCACCTGGTGATTCACCTAGAATTTCAGAATTCTTTCATAGTGGGAAAACTTACTTTCCAAGGAGTGGCGGCTTTAATTCAAAAGTGGGACCTGGGCAGAAAATTCAGAGCTTTCTAGTCAACAGAATACCATCATGCATCAAATAGAAGTTTTGTAAACTTCCACACTAAAAATGCGTATTTCCAATAGTATTTTAGGACAGCTTATCATGTTGGTAATTTATCAGCAGAATTAATTGAACTGAGATACACACACACACACGCATACATATGTATATGTATATATATGGTCAGGTATATGCTTAACATTAAGAATATATACTTTTCCTTATGGGAAGTTTAAAAGTAACATAATATTACTCTGTTGCGTGAGTGGCCGCAGAGACCTGCATTCCTGGAACATGAGTCACAGGAGGCTTTTCTGTCCCATCACACCAAGGAAACTCAGGACTCAGGAATGTCCTGATCCTATGACTATTAAACACATTGTTACTTGCAAGTAACAACTAATAGAACTTGATAATAACACTTCAGTAGCTTGATTACGGCACTCTCTAAATTTCAGTTAATGACTATTAATGTATAACCAAGACAGTCTTTTAAAAATGTCTACCAAGGTAGGAAGTTTGAAATAGGTCGTACTGGGAGACGAACATCAGCTCCGAGATGGACTGCAACGTACCTCCTCCATGCTCAGGGCAAGAGCAGTGACTCTCAGCTGTGGTTCCATGTTATGATCACCCACAGAGCTTTCCAAGAAAACACCCATACCTAAGCCTCACCCCAGAAATTCTGATTTAATTAAACTGAGCTGGAAGAATGATGAGAAGAACTGGAAAGGAAGATTTTCAGTCCTGGAAGGCTAAACAGGAGGACATTTTGAGGAAAAAGGGCCAACATAAAATGTCTAATAATCAAACCACAACATTCAGCGTATTCTGTTGGTGAAGACTGTAGGGTCTGAACATTAATAGTAAAGATACAAACTCAGGACGGTAAAGATAACAGGAAGGGACCCATCATCAGAATAGAGACTTCAATACTTTCCTGGAAGTACAAGAGTGACTGGTGCTTGCTGACGTGGAAGAGAGGCAGCTGAAGCCTGAAATGGAGGGAGAGCTGAAGGTAAGAAGGCAACCCCTCAGCTCTGCACAGCCCTGAGAGGTGTGGCTCTTAGAATCACAGGGACAGTGGAGGTGGGAGTGAAAGATGGGGCACAGAGCAAGGGGTTAATTAAAGCACCAAATGTAAATTACGCGGCCACTGCCTGCCCTCCCCCAGCACTCCTGGCAGCCAGGCATGACTCCTTTAACAAACACACAAACGGAAGCAGGAGGAGGATCTTTTCTCATGGCATTGGATGAACAATCTGAGGAGAACCGGGACAACCAGGAAGGGAGTGGAGCAAATGCCTCTGTGTTCTGTCATTTTAGAGTCCCTTCATGTGAGAGCCGGCTCCCTGGCCCCTCACCCTGGAGTGCAGCTGGCTAACTGACAAGCTCCATTCACCTCAGAGAGCTCACAAACTGACTCTACTTAAATCTAAGCAAAAAAACACGAGATACCAAACATGAGCAAATCCTGCAACTAAAAAAGAGAAAGATCAAAATCAACAAACAGAAAGAGTGATCCTGGAGGATACAGAGTTAATTCAGAATTCAGAAAAAAAAAATCCTTCTAATTAATGTTAGAGAGATCAGTGATGATTCTGCATCCATAAAACAAAAACAGGATGCAATGAAAAAAGAACATTTAGAGAACAAAAAGGGCTCTGGATACTTAAAAAATGTGTGTTTTATGAAACAATAAGAAAAAGGAAAAATAGAAGGATTTGAAGAGATTGTTGAGTAACCTCCTAGAATAAAAATCAAAAAGTTAAAAAATAGAAAATAGCAAAAAGTTTTGACATATATTAACATATATAATTATTCAAAATTCAACATCCTATTGATAGGAAATTTAGAAAGAGAATGGATAAGACGGAGGAGAGGAAAAAAAAAAAACTACCCGGAGTGGAAGAAAAAGTCTTCAGTGAGTTCCCAGAGCATCTAATATTTGAGCCATCTCTTACTGTCAAAGTGTGATAAAATTTCCCAATCCCAGGGAAAAAAATTCTCCCAGTAATTTTCAGGGAGAAGAAACAGGACATTAACAAAATAACAAGCATATTGTTATTGTATTGGCATTGGCCATCCAGTCAACAATTGTAAATGCTAGAAGGTAATAGAACAATGCCTTCAGAGCTTTGAGTGTAAATTATTTTTCGCTTAGAATTCTAAAAGCAGTCAAACCAACTATCCAAAGAAGGGTACATTTTTAAAACCCTCAAAAATGTAAATCCCCTGCAAGATACTTTCTGCCACTATTTCTTAGGACATTGCTTGAGGATATGTTGTTGTACAATGGGACAGTAAACCAAGAAAAAGGAAAGCATGAGATCTGGCAAGTAGATGATCCAGTCCAGGAGAGGACTGTGCAGTGATTCGTCCTGGGGAGAACTCAGAACAACTCGGAACAGGATAAACGAAGCCTTGAGAATAGATATCAAAAGAAAAAAAGAGATTTAATACTATTCTTGAGATATTAAAAGAATGTAGGAGACAGAAAAGTCAGGGAATTTAAGAAAAAAAGAAAAGCAATTAGAAACGTCAAGAAAACATATCAACCAGATAAGAAACTAAGTGTAATCCTAGTACATTGCTTGGCATTGCAATGGATACTGTTTATATGGTCATTAGAATGTAAACAGTGGTTAATCACTTTCAACTTTAATAGACAACCTATAGATATAGTATGAAACAATTGTTAGGAGCAAAGACTAAAATTCTTACTGGCTATGTGAATCCAGAAATTTACTTAATTTCTGTGTTACTCAATTTCCTTTCTGTAAGGTGCACATCATAAGTTATTTTATAGTCTTGAGAGGCTTAAATGAGTTACTTTACACAAAGCACTTCTAGTAGTGCTTGACACATAGTAGGTCCTCAACAGGTATCAGTCAAAACAACAACAAACTACATATAAAAAATAGAAGTATTTATTGACCTACCACAAAAATGAAATGTTATTAAATTTGATAAGAACTGGATAAGCACAAATGGCTGAATGTGGGGATGAATAACACAGTGGAGTCAAAAGATACTATTTACAGTTGATAGAAACAAAAATAATTATCAAAAGCAACTAAAAGAAAAACAAAATTTACCAACATGATTGTGTAAATGAGTTAAATAATAACCTATCATAGCAGGAAGCTAATAACAGATTATAGCTATAATTAATAAATCAAAAGCTGGCATGTAAACTTGTAGAAATATAGGGGGAAACAGCAGAAGAACCAAAAGAAGTAAAAGTGGTTGTCTTTGAGGTTCAAGGAGGGTAAATATCTTTACTTTTGGATATCTTACAATTTTATTTGTCAATTCTACCTCAACAAAGCTGAAAAAAAACATGGGAAGATGGAGTTTGGGAGTGGATGGTGGGAGCAGAAGACCGATGCTTTGCATTTTGAACTCTTTGTACCATTTTGCATTTAAACCATGTGCATGCATTACTTTTATTACAAAAAATAAATATTTTTTAAAAAGAAATAAAATTAGCACTATAATATCTAGAATTCTTGCTAAGAATTTTAGGAAACTCAGAGAGTTTGGAAAATATGAAAATTATAGGGAAGGAAGGACAATTTCCGGATGAAATTTTATCATTTTAAAATAATCTAGTAATCGATCGTAAGAGACAAAGGTGATGCTTACTTTTACTGGAATCGAGCAAAACTCCCAGTACAGCTGAAGGCGAGTGAAGTCTAGTCCCAATCCCTCCTTTACTTCCCCTGCTCCGCGAAATCATCGAGCGTAGTTTGGGGAGTTGTTTGACTACTGACTTCAAGCTCTTTGGGGTCCCTTTTGCCATCCAGTCTGCCTTCTCCTCTGGTCTCTTTCTTTCCCGGCTGCCCTGTGAAGATTTCTGTATCGTTAGATTTCCTTTCCAGTGTTCCCAAAGGATGAGCGCATTTGCAGTCAGTCCTGGAAACTTGGTCTTTATCCTGAATCTGTACTCAGAAGCCACTAGAGATGGATCATGTGGATACTCTTATTAAGAAAATGTTTAATACATACTAAAAATAGCGATGGTTGCTTTGGTGAATTTCACCAATGTTTCTGAATCTGGACCTCACAGAACATGCATTTTTCGGCTGTTTGACTTCTTTTATTCTTCGGTCGGTACCTAAGACCTCAAAATTCATAATCCTATTCAGTCATTTGCTTAGGCTAGAGGAATGGAGGATGAACATACTTCTGTCTGCCAAAGCTGACCAGAGTTTCTTAGAAACTGGAAGAAAACCCCACCCTGGAAGCTTTAGTTGGATGCCTCAGAACCATATTCTTCATTTGTATATATTTCAAGAGGTTGGCTAAGAAGCATAGCCTGCTGAAAATCCCAAATTCCTGCCTCTCTTCTAAATGGTACTGGAAGGTTCCTTTGAAATTTCTAGGTTTAATGAAAGTGAGACTATAAAATAATATGAAGTACTTTTGGAAGTAATCTCATTTTGGCTTATGGTTCCACTCTCATTACTTCACAGTTACCTTAGGTCTCCCAATCTTCCTTTTCTTTTCTTTCCATCGCATATGATTTAGCAGATCTTCATGCCTGAGAAAACCTGTGACTTTAACAGGAGACATTAAAGGAGTGTGATAGGAACCGTTTCCTCCTAATGACTGTTCACTGCTAGCTTCGAGGCTGGAAGTTCTTATGCTGGCGATGCAGCTCTTATGGGTCAAGAGCAGAAGACTCAGGTTGGAGGACTGAGTCACAGAGGCTGCTACTAGCACCTTCAGAATGGAGGAAGGGCAAGGAAGGCAAGGTGGCTGGAGCTCAGCAGGGGAGAGAATCCTGGGAGGGGAGGTCTGAGAGGAAAATGGGATGGTGTGGGAAGGGGGTAGATTTTGTAAAGCCTTGGAGACTTTGAAGGACTTTGAAAGACTTTTACTCTAGGAGAAATGGGAGGTTATTGGAAAGTTTTAAGCAACAATATATGAGGTTTTTAAAGAATCCCTCTGGCTACTCTGTTGAGGGTAGGCTCTTTGAAGCAGAGTGAAGCAGGAAGGCTGAAATAAGGCTACTGCAATAACCTGGCCACAGATGATAGTTGCTTGGACCAGGAAGGTGGTGATGAAGGAAATGAGAAGTGATTGGATTCTAGCTCTATTTTGAAGATAAACCAATAGGATACGCTGATTGTTTGAATGTTGGGGTTTAAGAGAAAGAGCAGAGTCAAGAACGATTCCAAGATCACGGCCTGAGCAACTGGAAGGATGGAGTTACCATTTACTGAGATGGAAGTGTCTTCAGATAGAGCAGGTTGGTGGAGGGACATCAGGAGTTATGCGTAAGACTTATCAAAATTGGGAAATTTGTTACAAATACAAATGGCGAGTTGACATGAGTAACCAAGAAATAGGCTTCCTTTTTATATTTATGCCAAAAATTCAGTTCACGCACACTAAACATCGCAAGATAGATTTATAGCTTGATGATAATCTTGGATCATTCATATAAAAATGCTATGGCAGATCTTCTGGTTTTTGTTGTTTTTATTGAATGACAATCATAGACATCTCTAAAAAGATCTCCAAAATAAAGCATAACAGTGAAGCTTGAAGATAAAATCTTCTACCCGTGTTCCAAAAATTGACACCAATGAGTCTGAAAAGCCCGAGGGCCCTTCCTGTCAGATCCTCCATTGTTATAATAAAGCATGTCATGTCAAAATTCATCAGGCATTTTCACAAAGCATATTTTACACTTGACTTGCCTCTAAGCATTTAGATATTTACTTCTCCCTGAAGCCACCTGTACATTTAGGTTAGATAATTCTCAAGAGTTGGATTTTACTCAGGTGTGCTGACAAGCACAAATAATAAATCCTTGGGAAATTTCCAGATTTCAGTAGTTCTTTGTCTGTGCAAGTTGAATGAACCACACAGGCAAAAATGGCAGAATTTAATTTATTCCTTTTTCTCTTTAGTGAAAATTTTGTAGCTAGTTTCTGTGATTCAGAAGAGCTCTTATAAGCTCTCTGAGCTTGGGCAGATGTGCAGTAGATACGTGCCTGCTCTGAGAGACCCTGAAGGACTTGAGGCTTGAAAATTTTCCACTGCAGCCTCGCATGTCCTTGGTGCCTGCTGCCCTCCTCCTGCAAATAGCTTTATCTCCTAACTCATCCTTCCCACCAAATACTCAGCCTGCAAGAGCAATCCCTCTATTCCCATTTCTGAAACCAGCATTTGCTGGCTGGCCTCCTACTGCTAAAGTCCCATAAACCCTCTGGCCTCCCTCCCCAAATTAGAATACTACTTCACAAGCCTTCTCAGCCTGGCCTTTTCAAACAAAGGTTTATGCTAACTGACCCATGAAGCCACAGATATCCTGTGCCCTGTGAAATTCCATTACCCCCATGCTAGGGCGTCTCCTCTTGGCAGAGATCAACTGTTGGCAGTGAGAGGAGAGACATGAAGGGATGGGTTGAGACATGTGCATTCTAGGACAAAGGAAAAACATAGCCTAAGTGAGAAGGCTCTCTGATGTGGCTGTGAAGAAAATAGAGAACAACTCCAGTTGTCCAATGCGTAGAAAGTTTGAAGGCAAATGCATGTGAAAAATAGACAAAGAGCAGATCCTATGGGGCCTCAAATGCTCAGTCCAAGAGTTCAGAATTTATCTGAGAAGTGTAAGTAGTCATTGAAAACTCCTCAGCTGGATCATGACATAATAACTAACATGAGAAAGGACCAACATGGGACATTCTTTTATAGTTTACTGAGTTCTTCACTATATATGATCTTATTTAACTATTGGTTTTTCTTCATTAATTTTCCTCTGGAACCAATACTCAATCTGGATCAGAGAGAGAGAATATTGGAGGCAAAAAGACCTGTTTAAACCATTGCAGTGATGTCTGAGATTTTAAGTCTGAGTGATGCAGTGGGGTTAGTAGGGCTGTAATTATCGAAAGTAGGGAGTGTGGAGGGAGGAGGACACTGAAGGCAGATGGTGGTGGCTCATTTTTTGTCCATACTGAATTTGAGGTGGGAACCAGATATGCAGACATGTTTGACATGCTATGAGATCTACGGAGCTTTATTTGATACCTGAAGCTACAGATTTCGAGGTTATACACATGGAAAGTTGTGTTGTGACCAAAGGAGGTCCAGTAAAAGAGGGCCGTAGGCCAGCACCTAGCACTGTAGCTGGCACCTAGTAGGCCTTCAATAAGTGTTTGTAGACTACATGGATGAAGCATTGTCAAATTGCTGCCTTGGGCTACATTCCTCTGCCGATCAAGACAGACTCTCTGCAAGTGTGCATTAAAAATCGGATGCTGGGAGGGGCTGGCCCCGTGGCCGAGTGGTTAAGTTCGCGCGCTCCACTGCAGGCGGCCCAGTGTTTCGTTGGTTCGAATCCTGGGCGCGGACATGGCACTGCTCATCAGACCACGCTGAGGCGGCGTCCCACATGCCACAACTAGAAGGACCCACAACGAAGAATACACAACTATGTACCGGGGGGCTTTGGGGAGAAAAAGGAAAAAATAAAATCTTTAAAAAAAAAAAAAAAATCGGATGCTGGGGAAAGGAAAGCAAGAAGGGAGTGCACACATGGCTGGTTTTTAATAGTTAATATTGAATATATACTGAAAATATTGAATATTGAAATTGAAAATAGCACAATTTTCAATAGTGCATTTTGCTTTACAGCTATCTAAAAGAGGGCAAAAGGTGAAGAAAAAGGAAAAAAGTAATCTCGCTAGTGAGGTCAATTCTCAAAGCCAGGGCAGCTTTGGTTTCTTTTTGTTTATGTTTTTAATGAGTAATCCTTTGTTAAATTTATCCATTGACTGTCAAAAATTCCACTCTTTCTATTAATTTACAACCAGAGGAAATTCCCAGGAGATTTTTGAAGTTTTCCTTTATCCAATATTGGGATGAGCCATGGCCTGCACAATGCTTACATAACCTTTAGAGTAAAGTCAGGAAAAACAAAAAGTAACTCAAATGGCAGCTTTATGAGACTTCTGTAGGGTGGGTTTCACGATGACGCTTTGATTCTGTGATTGAAGTCGCAGTTTTTTCCGCGCTGGCCATGTGGAAGGTTTGTTTTACTTTTAAGCACATCACACATAATGGAAGGAGTCTGAATGTGTTTCCTTTAAACCACCTCAAACTTCTTTGTGGATCCAAGATCAGTCAATAAACAAATACACTAGGGAAAAAGTTAAATTTTACGGCATAACTTATCTCATAATACAAAAAAAAAATCTTAATTATCCTTAAGTACACACAAATAAGCCTATTTTTTCCACATGCTTAAAAGGGGAAATATCCAATCTTAGGAGTGGATGTGGGGCAGTAACAAATAAGAACGTGTCAGCTCGCTCACTCAAATACAGATAAGGAATTTCCTTATACTCATACAGCTATATCACCTTCCTCTAATGAGTATGTATTGTTTCATTTCTGTGGATGCCAGGCATCCTTGCTCCACCCCTTCTTTGGGGAAGTCTTCCCTCTCGGCTTCTCCCCCTCCCCACAATCCAACCTGTGGTTGCCATAGAAATCAGGAAGTTCTTACAAGACAGTGCCTTTGATTCATCCCTTGATTAGTTCAGGGGTGGGCACCTCTCCCTGCTGAGCCATTCAAAGTTCTTCCCTGGATAATTTCAACCAGAAAGTAAAGAAGAGATTCAGTACCTCTCTGGTACTTGGGAATCACAAAATGGGAAATGAGAAGCCACCAGTGGTCATATTTCTTGTTCCACGGAGAAGGTAAGTTTCAGTGAAAGAGAATGAAGCTGACTCTCTGAGAAGAGCAGAAGTGAGTCATGGGAAGGGGAAGATGGAGAGGGAGGGAAAGAGAGAGAGACAGAGAGAAAGAGAGACCTTGCAAAATCCAGGCCAAGGTTTCATGGTGATTTAGGGCCCAGGTGCATTTGTATCCTTCCTGTTTCTTCAGTCCTCAGTTTCCATGAACCAGTAAACCCCCTTGCCTGTTTTGGTTGCCTGACTTAGTTCAAGTTGATTTTCTGTTATTTGCAACCAAAAAAACCAACAGACCTTCCCAGCCCACCAAAACAAAACAAAAATAACAATAAAAACTAATATAATTCATGTTGCATAGCTGTTCATGGTTGAATAGATTCAATAATTTTAACTCTACGCAGCCTTCTGAAAGGAAAATTGACTTTACCTCCCAAACATCCGTGAGACTTAAGAGTGTGGAAGTCACAAAATCGGGATGAGCTGAGAGCTATTTAAGAACCTGACAAAGGCTGGTATTCCCCTGTCAAGGAGCACATAGCAACACAAGCGTTTAGAGGAAGAGAGGTGAACAGCTCAGCTCTAGATTCTTCTTTCCTATAAAGCTATAAAGTAGGTTTATATTTGGCTCATGCAGAAAATAGATGAACTAAAACTGATACTCTCCATAGCTTTGAGACAATCAGCCTTCCTAAGTTGCTTCCTAAATTAAGAAGAGAACAGGAACTCTTCTGGGAGAGACTACGGGCAAGCAGGTGGACTTCTGTGGTGGGGGAAAGCTGCAGACCTTACAAGTCCAGCTCCCAGCCTGACCCAAGCTATACTCCTTTTATACAACTTGACTTGAAAATTGCGCAGCTCCAAAATGGAGAGGAATTCTCCCCAATTATCAATCTGTGAAGCGTTCCTTGGGGAAGTTACACACTCTTTATCTGCTTTACAGAGGAAAACAAAAACATACTAAATAAAAAAAAAAAAAACCTTCAAAATTCAGGTAAAAGGAAGGATGGAAGTGGGGAAGCAAATTCTGACTACAAACCACCAAACCCATAATTTTACACTCTACAAGCATCTAAATAAACAAAATCATGCAGTATAAACACTGCTGATAAAGGACTACCACACAGTGTTTAATAGCCCTAGGGGAAATAGGAAGACAGCATAAATACTTTTTTTCACAAAAGAAACATTCTCTACAGTTTCAGAAAAATTGTTATTTTTAAAGAAACTAAGTAATGGCTCTCTAATTTCCCATTTAAAGTAAGTATCATAAACAAGGACATGAATTTAGGGAGATAAATGTTTATGAATTAAGAGTGTCCATAATTCCCAGTAAAGAGTTTAGTTTGAGCGACTTTCTAGAACTTTAGAGAAGGAAAAAAATCAGTAAATATAGTGTGCACTTACTCAATACTATACAGAAACTAACTCTGTATCCAACACTAAATATGAGGATGTGTTCCTTTCCTGGTTCTCTTTTTATATATTCAGGTCCATAAGCATGTTTTCATTGTCAAGTTATGTAGTGACAATTGCTGGTTCAGAAAAGATGGTTAGTCAAAAGTAGTTTAAGATATCTTCTTGTTAAAAACTAATATACTCTGGATAAAGAGTGTGCCTATTGTCCCACCTTCCATTTATTCTTCAACTTATCCAGTTTGCCTTCCACTTCCACACACATTCAACTATAGCTCTTCTTGCTAAGGTCACCAGTGACCTCCATATTGTTATATGCAATGGACAATTTGTGTTCTCCTGTTATATGATCACTGTCAAGAAAAAGTACCCCAAATTTGGAAAAAGACAAAACAGATTACTGGGTGTCCTTTGAGTAGAGTGATAGTCATTGTCTAGCTCATCTGGGTATAGTTTTATAGGGGTAGGCACCTTTGATTAAGTTTTTATTCAGTAGGCTATTTTGCAACTCAGTAAGGGTAGAGATTTGGCTCGTGTGAATATTATATTTTTATGAAAGTCGTGTTTTTAACTTTTTAAAATCAAACTTTTGGATCACTCACGAGCATTAGACAGCACTGACCACTCTCTCCAGGTTGAAATTGTCTCTTAAATTGCTTTCCACAACATCCCGTTCTTCTCATCTTCTTCCTCCTTCTCTGGGCCACTCTTTCTGGATCTCAGATGCCAGACCCTTCCTTTCTATTCAACATTTAGACACTGGAGTTCTTTGGGGCTTGGTTTCCAGCCCTTTTCTCTTTTCTAAACTCCCTCTCTCTCTCTCCATCTCAGTGATTTCATCCACTCTCCTGCCTACACATATATGCTGAAACTCATCAATTTATATCTCTAGGTCAATCTTCTCCTTTTGAATATCCAGGTATCTAAATAACATGTCTATTTAGGTGATTCACACCGCCTCAAATTTATTAATGCTCAAAATGAACTTAATAGTCCACAAGAACGTCTTGGTGAACATAGAAATAGAGTAAATACATGATTGATCTTGAGGAAATATTTTACTCAGGCCGTGGTGAAGTATAGTAAGATATTTGTGCTAAAATAGACTACACATTTGTAGTGATTGGGATATTTTTGTCTACCAGATTCAGCGTCTTCTTCCTCTGGACGATGTTGAATAAGTGTGAAACTTTCTGCATGTTGGTCTGCCCATTTCTGTAATCCAGGGAAACTACTCACCTTCTCTTTCATTCTTCAGACTGGAAAGAACACAGCTGATAAAATGCTAATTCTTCTTCACATCAATCATATATATATTAGGACATCCCTAAATCTCCTCAAGCACATGTTTATAGACTATTTCTTTTAGCCCGGGTGACCTTTAAATTACTTAATCATATAAAAACTTATAGCTACTTACTCTGAGGTGGTAAATTCCTCTGCAGCTGTGGGCTGGCTGAGGCCTAGCTTGTTCCTATACACATGAGGGACCAAGAAGTTGGCAGGAAAGAACTCATACCAAATAAACAAAGTAGGGAAGCCAGTGGGCTGATATTGGAAGGGAGGAGTGATTCTGAACACAATTTGTCACCTGGATTATGCCCGGGCCCAGCTCCTATGGACTCATACCGAGTTTGTGGAGGATAAAATTTTAGTGAAAGAACAAGTGAAAGTAAAAAAGCTGTTTTCCCTTAGATCTCTCTGGGTATTAAGAGTGCAAGGCATTAGGCTCCTAGGCACCAAGGACTGGCACCAGTGGTGGTGACAGCAGTAGTGGCAAGGAAATCAGCAACCTTAGTGGAAGCACAGTTTGCTGCAGCTGTAGCTAGATGTCAGTCCCTGGACATTGGGCTTGGTTACACTTGGTGTAGATCTAGTGGCATCTTCTTCCGCAGGCAGGAGCAGCTTTCGTCTGGAAGGCAGCGGCAGCAGCGGCAGCAGCTGTGGTGGTACTCTTGGCAGGATGCACAGCTGCTCCTCTTGACATCAGCTGCAGCCAGGGTCTTTGTCACAAGGATTCAAGACAAAAGAGGGAGAGAATTCAGGCATGCCATGGTGCTCAACAGGCTTAGCGCTCAGCGCACATGGAGAAAACCTCTGGGAACTCCAAGCTCTGTGGGTGAAAAATTTGAGGGATGAAGCAATTCCGTCTGCACACAATAGGGTGGACTTTGACAAATTCTATTTGGCTGCTGATGTTGATGTCCTATCCCCAGGACTGAACGACTTGGGACACACAGGTCACATATGTGCCATACTTACCAGCAGCTACGTCTTCCTGGCAGGAGTTGCTCACTGATGCTGTTTGAGTGGTTAAAGGGCAAGAAATCTCTGCTGCCACTGTGCACTACTTTGAGCTGCATTCTGTGGCACTCTGTCATTTCAATGACCAATGTCAAGACCAGTGTTTGTGCCAGTACAACAGTACTTTACGACCTCTTTAGCGAGCATGAACGAAAATCTAAAACTTGCCCATACGAAACAGGCCATTCCACTCTGAAGGCCTGCCATGTGCACGGTGTCTTTCTGAGAAAAGCAGCTGCAGGGGATTCCCTGGGCATCAAGATTCATGCTTTCTGCCAGGTGACCCTGCCCTGGTCACAGTTAACTGGGCCGGGGACTGATGCCTGACAGAGGCAGCCCATTTAGAGACTACTACCAAAGCTTTTCAGTAAGGAGGGTGACAGGTTGAACTAATCAGTTTCTCTCTCTTGGCGAGTTTGAATGCCAGATATCCAGAGAGATTTGGCAGAGTGAAGTGGCACGGGATGAGGGAGACAGAGAGAAAGAAGGCAGTAGGGAGATGTCATGTGTCAAGAGTAAGAAGATGCCCAGAATCAGGCATCAGAAGAGCTAGTCAGAAGTGGTTAAGGAGTCTCAGAAGAAGTGAAAGCAGAGATGTCTTGAGTCCCTGCTAGAAGGACATCCGAGTGTAGGAAGCACTGTATTCTGAATGCCATTTGATAGATCCTGTTCTAGTTCTTTGAAGCCTGAATGGGCAGCTGCTATTAGTAAACAGTCAAATAATTTATTAGTTGAATATCAGTGAATAAAACTATGGTAAAGTCAAGAGAGAAATCAATGAAGTTGAGAAGCAGATCATTTAATATACACATGAATTCTCAGAAAAGGCACACTTGTTTGTTTGCTTATGCAGCAAAGTCTTCATGGGTAGGACAGAGAACCCACACTTCAAGATAGGTCATATGTACCCATATAAAACTCTTTTGCTATTTTCTGTCATTCTTATTTCAGAGGGCATCCTTATATTTGCCCCCCATGGCAAGTTTCTCTGTTCCTTGTAACCTGATAGAGTTTAAAGATTCCTCATTTCACCATGCATCCTTAAAATAAAATGCCGTAACCTGGGAAACTCGAGCTTGTCTCTGTTCTTAGCAACCTAAGAGAACAGAGGTTAAAGGAGACGAGAGAGGGGAACAGGTAGTAGGTTTGTGTTGCCAGCTAGAAACTGTGTGTAGAGATACATCTGCATAAATTTTCTGAAATAACAAAGACTAACTGCAGGAAAAACAAACTTTGTCTTCCATAGCCCACCTCCCATTTTGTAAGGCGAAGTTTTTGCCTCGTTCCCACATCTGCTTGGTTTCTCTTCCCCAACGACAGCTTCCACCATACGATTCCTATTAAGAGAGCAGCAGTCACCTTATGATCCAATAACACTCACCTTCACGAGGTGCTGATGGATCAGGACAGCACGCTCACACCTTTCAGACATTCCCCTGGGAAAAACAGTGTAAAGATAGAACGAACCACCAACTGTGTTCACAAATTCTAATTTACAATGAGGACAAACGTTAGGCATTAAAGGTCAGGAGAGTTTCTGGTGATCCTCACTGAAGCAAAACGCTTGTAGCATTTAATAGAGGTGCATTTAAAGATCATGCCTTTAGACATTGTCGCTTCTCTTAGCTTCTGTAAATACTGTTTCTGTAAAGTCAAAGTTTAATTCAATTCTTGATTGAATGATTCTAAAGCATATCCGGAAGAATAAATAAGACCAATAAAATCCTGAGGGGAAAAAAAAGAGTAATTAGTGAGCCTTTGCCCTGGTAGATATTGAACTGCATTATACAGCTATTGCAATTAAAACTGTGGTTTTGGTGTAGACCACCAATCTGAGATATTTTTGCATAATCCCACCAAAATGATCCTGCGAAAGTGTAAAATAACTTTTCTTTATTACCAAGTAATATGTACCAAAGACATCCTTGACCCTTATTCTGTCTCTAACCCTTACACCAATGATGGCAATCTTTTACTTTATTCGATACTATACTGTTGGGATTTAAAAAATTACATATGCACTAATTTTAAAGTCATATCAATTCAATAAAACATTTCAAAAGCCTATTATAAGTAAGTTAGCCTCCAAGAATATACCTATCCTATCCTTTCTAACCGTAATTATAAATTTAATATAATTCACATACATCATTGCGAGTATTGCATAAATGTTAGTGATGTGTTTTAAGTCCGATTATCCCCCTTCCCACTCGTACTCTCTCATAGTGTTTACTTTATATCCATTCAAATAGATTTAGAATAATGAGGAAGTCTATGAAAACAGAGGTATATATCTTTTAGATCTTTAAATAAGTGCCACTGGTAGTCAATTTATTAACTGCATGGAAATGTATAAGACCGTAGTAAAGTGAAGAGAGAAATCAAAGCATTGAGAGGCAGACTATTTACATACAAATGAGTTCTCAGAAAATGTGCAGATTTTTTGCTTACTTATGTGACAAAGTATTCATGGGTAAGACAGATAACCCACACTTCAAAATATATATGTGTATCAATGTAAAACTTTTTTGTTATTTTCCTTCTTGGGTCATGAGGCAAGGCCACATCCTGATTCATAAGAGACGAGTTTTTCCCTACCTAGAAAAAATAGTCCTCCTCTCAGGAATTCTGGGAAATGGTTATTCTTGGAGCAGAAATGAGTCATGGAGAGACCTAGAGGGTTTCATCAGTGAGTGTGGGAATGGAAGGGAGGAGGGTATGACAACGGGGTGGTGATCTATCCCTGGCCTATAAAGACAGACAAGAGGTGATTGGGGCATTGTGGTTCCATATTTTGCAGGGCGACAGTTGCTATAGCAAGAAAAATAGTGTATTTGGTGGGCAGTCTCTATAGCAAGTCAGATCCCGCCATTGTGGAGTCCTCCAGTCTCAGGGGGCATGTCTGAGTTTCACACCACTAGTGGATGGTGAGAGCAGCCAGGAATGAATGTAGCCCTTGTGGGAACCCTGTTCCCACCCTGGGGTGGAGAGAGGTATCAACAGAGGACACCAGAAAAGGACAGCCATGTCCAGGGATGGCTCAGGAACTGGGCGAGGGCATCTATTTCATACTATGCTCACAGGAATTATACATGTAATGATTGCTTTTTAGGCCATATAGAAACACCCCCCACTTCAAAACTGTCACATCAATGTAGTCACATCAAAATGACTGCTACAAAAACTTGATATCAAAATCTCATATCCTGACAGGAAAACGAAACAGAATACATGAAGTTTTCATTTGATTTTGTTTTTTCCTCATAACTCTTTATTCAAACAAAATCTCAAACAGAAGCCCAAATATATGGAAAAAGATCAAAGCTGGTCTGGTAAACGCAGGACTGAGAGCTGAACCTCAAGCTCTCACAGCAGACCGATCCTCTTCCTGCCCACCACACACCCGCCTTCTGAAATCATGTTTTAAAGGACTTGAAGAGTCCTCAGAACTCTGTGAGCCAATATGGAAAAGATCATTGGAACTGAGTCTAGAAACACACCCAAGAATATTTGGGAATTTGCTGTATAATATAAGCGGCATTTCAAATAAGTGAGGGATGAAAATGGACAGAGAAGAAATAAATACGGAGAGGAAGGCAGGAAAAAAATCTGCAAGAAGTTACATCAAACTGTTACTTGCCGTTCTTTTTTTGGCGATGAGATTATCAGTGATTTTTAACTTTTTGCTTTCCATCTTCCTACATTGTTGGAACAGCTTATAGGACATATATTGCTTTTGTGATGAGAATAAACAATAAAGGGATTTGAATTAAAATCTGAAAAAGCAAATGAGGAACACAGCAGCATCTTGTAGTGTATTTTCTTTTTATTACACAAAGAGGAAGAAGACAATAGAAAAGCCAGAGTGTAAAATGAGTCAGATTGAAGCAAATCTGAGAGCTCCTCAGTGACTCAGAAGTGAGAGAGATAAGGCTCAACTGAGAATGAAATCAGCAGCTAACATTTATCCCACATTTGCTCACTCCCTGCTCACAGCGCCTTCAGCATCCAGGGCAGACAAAGGGCGGTAGCTGTTGGTGATGGGCTGTTTGTCAGCCGTGGTCTCTGTGGAAATAAGGTGAAATGGGAAAGAGCAGATTTTAGCATTCAGGCTGCAAATTCATCCTAGTGAGAAGCCCTGTGCTGTGTCTAGATATTACTTTTTGCCTAATCTTTCCTCTTGTAAGCACTTTCTCTTTTGATGACTAATAGTTTTTCAATATTTAACAGGTTGGTTATTATTTTTTTTTTTTTTGCACTCTCTACGAACAACTAAGGGAAAGAAAAGCTAAGGCAGCACCAATTTATTTCCCTTCCTAGGCTGAAAGCAACATATTGCAAAATTACCAAGGAATTGTTGCATCAGTCATCACGTTAGAGAATAAAAGGAGGTAGTTAGAAACAGTCAATGTGCTAATTTTTCAACGTTGGTTGAATTAACTGTACAGTGGTGCGTTTCTTGCGCTCGCCATCAAATTCCCCCGGGGTACCATTCTCAGGGGCAGAGGCAGGTGATGTTTCACGCTGGTTTATTTTCTGTCGCTCTAACGGTATTGCATGTGAAGTGGTTCATCACGAAAGCTGTTCAGTTGCTGCAGCTGCTGCTGAAGAAAGGGGCTCAGGTACCCACAAGGCATGGCCGACAGGGGGCGCTTTGGGTCAGACTCCTAACAGGAAGCTATTTTTCCCATTAAAGGGGGGTTTAAAATCCCCAGGTCTGTCCGCCGAGAATCAACTTTGGGCCAGAGAGGAATTACCTAGCTGGAGAGACAGAAGGCCTACGGGGCAGTTAGTCGAGCAGGCCATTCGCATTTTGCTGAGCATAATGGAGGGAATCGGAGCTTTTTAGGGAAGTCTATTGGTAAACTCCGTGCTTATAGAATATTTTGGGGACAACGATTAAAAACTATCTGATTGTAATCATTGAGGTCTAAAGTGACAGGTGGGCATCAGAGTGCAGATTGGTGTGGAATTCACAAGAGGGTTCCCAGAACTTAGAAGAGGGATCCTCGCTGGGCCAGCACCCTTCCTTGCAGATTCTGGCTAACGATCAACGTTTCCTTGGTAAGCAGGATGTGGAGGCGAATCTCAGAACTCACTGTCTATCTTCTCAAACACGTTACTAAACTGCGTGCTGTTAGTAACACATTGCTGCTCCCCGGATTCCCAGCAAATGTGTTCTGTTAAGAGCTACGGAATCCCAGTAGATATTAGAAAATAACACAGCAATGGCTACTACTTTGAGGGGCTGATTTTGCGAAGATGTTTTACAATCTTTATTCCTAATTATAATAGTCCTTCGAAGCACATATTTTCAGGACCAGGATTACGGTGAGGCAAGTGATGCGCTCAACACAGGAGCAAAATTTAAGGGAGTGTCAAAAATGTCAGCACTCAACAGAAACAACACTTTAATATAATATTAAAAAACAACAAAATTAATACAAAAACCTCATGAAGAATAAAACATAATTTTAAATAAAAATAGGCTGTACAACGCTGTATTGTTATGCAACAGGAAGAGGCATTCCCAATCAGCATGTCCCCACCAGCTTAGCAATTTTTAGGGTTTATAATGGTGTGCGAACAGAATGGGCAAAGCAAAGCTTTATATACAGGCGTCAGTCTTCTCTGGAGAGCTTCCGTGGACTTTTCCCAGTTGATTCAAAATACGGGAGGAGATTTTGATAAGTATGTATAGGATCAGGCTCCAGCATGGGCACTGCATATTATTAGTGACGTTTTCCTGGATTTAGAGAATTGAGCTAACTTGCCCAAGGTCGTGTGAACCAGTGAGTGCTCAGGCTGGGCTTCTGTCCCAGCTCGGTTTGCCTCCATTGCCTTGCTGAGCATGCCACATCACACATACTGTAGTTAACTGTGTGGAGCAGCATTCCTTCATGTTATGTCGAAGATTCTGGCTCACCAGAGGGCAAAACCATGTAAATAAGCAGCATGTCTCAAATGGGCAGAGCTTCCCAGGGGGCGTGTCAGGCCACAGGTGTGCCAAGCCTATCAGCCTTGGAAACAGCTGGACAAGATCTGGCTCACCTAAGACTCATTCTCCTCTCGTGCAACTCCTTTTGCCTTGATGCATTGTAAAAATAAAACTATGGTTTTCTTTATGTATATGTACCATGCTGTGGAAAAGGCTGGAAGGTACAGCATGCTGTCAGACCCACGCTCATTTCTATTTGGGAATCTCATTCTCTGACACTCCCCCTTCCTGCTCTCCTGCCCCATCCTGGTAAAGGCAACAACAGTGATGCTCTAACTTGGCAATTTGAAGCTGGTGATTTCCACAATTATGACATGGTTAAGAGCTTCCTCATTCCCCCTGCCATCACCTCTTGTATTATCTACGTGCAGGAAACACTAAATCTGTGCTGCTTTGAGGGGTTGGACCTTTGCCATTTCTCGGCCTATCTTCTTCCTTCTCCCCTTCAGCCCCAGTGTCTAGCACAGTGCTCTGCACAGACCAATGGCTAATAAATGCCAGTCAAAGAACTAGAACAGGAAAGTGTCCCACTGTGTCTCCCTCAAGGGACGTGTAGGGAACATACAAGCATGTACAGATTTGGAATTTTTAAAATAAGCTCTAATGATCCAACTGAAGCCAATAATGATCCAACTAAATCATTAATTGGCTATTCTTCATTGTCATCTTTGCATTAACTAGTTCAAAAATAGTAATTTTTGCCGTAAGCATATGTGACTTAGATAATATAAAAATAATAGAGCAATTTCAAGTCCAAAACTAAAAATTGGATAAATTAGTTGTTAAAACTATTCTTCAAATGATAATTGCCTTCCATTCAGGCACCCAGTTGAGAGATGATACACACAATATGACTCTGTCTAAGGCTCCACTTTAACATAAAATTTATGGGCAGTAATCTAAAACGTTGCTTGAAGTTGCTTTATAAAATTGCAGATCACTTTCTACCTCTGGTGAAGGTAAACTAGCTTGAGGGTAAATTTACTAAAGGAGAAGAGCAGGTTGTGTTATTAGCTCTGCTCAGCAGGGCGTTTTGGTTTTCTTTTGTTTTTACACTCCAGGCTTTCTCTCCTTGCATGCCTCAGTGGGAGGCGAGCTGCTCCGTAACTCCGCACTGGCTGGGGGCGGTTGCTCTCAGAGCTGGAGCTGGAGGAACCCGCGTGTGAATGAGACGGCTGTCAGCATCACCGCACTCAGGACTCCCTGTGCAGGGAGCAACACACCAGAAGTGCAGAGCCCCCGATCTTCTGGCTCACTTGAATTTGTGCTCCAGCCTATTACATATTTTTTTTTCACACACATGATCATTTGTTTGCAGTCTGGAAATATAAAACCACTCAAGAAATGGGGGCCAAACTATTGGTAAGGAACTTCTCATCCACATTTGGTGTCTCACAATGTGTGTGGTAAGCAACTGAGTGATTTATCTTCCCCTCTGTCTGTTTGCTTCTCAAGTTATGTTCCTTCCCTTTGGATGGGATTCATCTGTTGTTCTGCTCACAGTGTGCATTGAAACTCAATGCGAAGACAGGGGAAACGCTTTTTCCATTGTTTCTCTTTTTCTTTCTTGTATTTTTCTGCCAATTTTTGTCCTGATGTTAGGTTTAAAATATCAAACATTGATAATTCAGGAAAAAACATTGAAAACAATGGAGGTAAACATTATTGCGGGTTTACTGTGAATGAGGCCAAATATTTTACATACATTGTCTCATCTGGTGGTCAGAACAATCCACTGAAGTGTGCACGTGTGTGTGTGTGTGTGTGTGTGTGTGTGTGTGTGTGTTTGGAGCCAGGTCCTATTATTATCTCAATTTTACAGATTGGTACCTGCAACTTAGAGATGTAAAGTCACCTTCAAGGTCACACAGCCAGTGATTTGCAGGGCTAGGACTGAAGCCAGGCAGTCTTAATCATTATGCTACACTGTGTTGCTGAAACGACTTTAAATTACTTAGTTGAGTGAAAGGCAAAGTCGCCTACATTGTTAATGCATTCTATATAATACTCAGATATTAAAATCAAAATAACTCAAGTGATCTCTTGGAAAGATGCTCAGAATTAAAGAGCCTCTCCCCGGTGTTCATTTCCAAGAGAATGTGATTCAGGAAGAAGGTCAAGAACAGCGCCACTCTGCAATAGCACATTACTTTCGGGCAGAATTCTGGGCCATCGGAATTTTCCCTAGATAATTATAAAGCTCTGCTTGCCCAGACAACCTGTGTTTATTGGTCCCTGTGAGGGAGAAGAGGAAAAGGAGGGGAAAGGTTGCAGAGACGGTGTGAAAGAGGACCTTGGGGAGAGGGACCAATCAGGGCTTCTCTCCGTGCTGGTGGAAAAGAGCCCCGTTCCTCTTTTGTTCCCGCTCCAAGTTATTCGGCGTCCTTTTCTCTCTCTCCTTGTTTCTATTAAACTCCCTCAGGGCAGAATGATAGCCACTACAGCCAATTAGGGGGATACTGCAGGAAGAAGGGGCTGCAGTGACAGCTCCGTCGCTGTCCACAGAGAAACAATGGCCTCCCTGGAAGAGGTTGTAATTGGCCTGCTCCTTTCTTCTCCTTTGCATCCTCCCCATCCCTGCCCTCTCAGTCAAGCTCCCTGGCCTGGAGCGAGTGAGTTACGGGAACCAGTGCAGCACAAATCGGCTTCCACCCAGGTGGTTTGAATTAATGTGCAGGCCGACTCAAGTCTCCTGGGATTAGCCAGCTCTCGTCCCCAAGCCCCGCATGTCTGGGAGTGTTTCTCAAGGTGTGTGCTTGGACCGCCTGCCTGAGGCGCACCTGGCTGGGAGCTTGTTAAAAAGGCAGATTCCTGGGAACCTCCCAGACCCTGCGAATGGAAAACTCTGAGGGCAACGCTGGGCAATCAGCATTTTTAACAAGCCCCCCTGTAATTCTTGAATATATTATAGTTTGAAAACGACTGCCTTGCAACTTGCAAGGTGCCTTCACACAGATGACCAGGCTCAAATCCCAAATTCTCGAGAGCTTTATTTTCTTATGCCCTTTTTCTTGCTGTTCTCTTGTGCAATCAGTCTAACACCTCAAATTCAGTAGGTCCTCTGTTAAGAGGATCCGATACACCAGAGTTGATCTCGCTGCTAAAGGTGACAAAGAAAGAAAAATAAAACAGGATTAAATAACATTTAAGACAGGCAGTGAGATGATTCCTGATGGCGGATGGAGCACAGGGGGACTGAGTCTTCCCCGGCTCCTTGCACAATGCCTGGAGCAAGACTGAGTTCCAACCCAGCTCTGTCACTTTGACTCAGTTTCCTCATCTGTAAAATGGGGTAATAAAGTACTTCCTTCACAGGGTTGTGATGAGGATTAAATGAGCTAATACAGGGAAAGTGCTTAGAACAGCACCTGCTCAAGAGTGGCAGCTAGTTAACTAAGGTGGCAAAGAAGCCTACAATTCAATAAATCCACGAGTCTACAAGTTATAGTTTGCAAAACTTAAGTATTATTGTCATCCTTTGTTGTCTTCAATAAAGATTTAAGGGTACATATTAGCGGAACTGAATGCTAAGAAACGTCACAGTGCACCTTACATCAGGATTTCTCAACTTTAGCACTAGTGACATCTGGGGCCTCATAATTCTTTGTTGCGGAGCTGAGGATTGTCCAAGGCATTGTAGATTTTTTACCAGCATCCTGGCCTCTACCAGGAACATCCTCCCAATTGCGACAATGAGAAATGTCTCCGCACATTGCTGAGTGCCCCCTGGGGGGTGGGGCAAAATCACTCCTTGGTGAGAACTGCCTGATATCTGTCAGTGTACATTTTCAGAAGTGTCCACAAAAATTATATTCTCTCATGTTCTAACACTCCTCTGAGGTAGAGAGTGTATGTAGTCTATCATTGCTCCCGGTCTACAATTTAGATGATACTGAGGTGAAGTGGCTTGCCTAAGATCACCTAGCTAGTTCTCAGGATGGCTATTGTCAAATAAAAATGGCAAGTAATAGGATATATTGGAATATATGAGGAAGCCATTTGATATAAACCTAATTCGGCCTGACCTTGTCTTTCCAAAAGGGCCTGACTGGGGCCGTAGAGCATGCATTGTATATCTGCTTTAGATTTTCCCTATGGCAAGAACAAAGGCCCTTCAGGTAAAGGTGCAACTTCCCTCCCCCTCCCAACGTTGGCGTCTCCTTAAGGATTAAGCATCTTTCCTTAGGCTAGAAACTGATTGCTGCGCTCACCTGTGACCACCCAGCTGGAGACAATAGACTTGCCTCCTGCTACGCCCACCAAGAGTGCAGACCCACAACCTGCTGTGTCCATCAAGTGCTGTGCCGACAGGGCAATCCTGTGACTATTGTGAGAGGGACATTGCAATCATATGTGAAACACCCTCTTTGAGGGTATATAACCGCCCTATGAACCCCCACTTCTTTGGAGTGCTCTGTTCCTTTGTGGAAAGACTCTCCCGGGTCATAATCCTAAAATTTAAGCTCAGAATAAACTCACCCAAATTTTCATTTATAGATTGGTTATGGATTATTTTCATCGACACTATGCTCCCAGTTTAGTTTGCGAGTGATCAATTGGTAGACTCCACATCTATGTCCATGGAGTGCGAAAATGTTGTTGTGCGCTAACTGAAATCTTGCGATGTCTGGTGATCTTTTATAATTAGCAAAAAGTGAGAATGCAAGTATTATAAATTTAAAGTCTTGCCCTTCACAGGGTAGCCCTCAGTCATCTTCTTTCTAGAAACTATTCAGTTATAATGAAAGAGTGGATATTGGCTCCTATACTCTAGAAAATGGTTTATTCTTTCACAGAACATCTACTGTTACCGAAACCAAAGTGGGTTCCCTCCTGGCGAGTTAAATCCGACTCTCCAGCAGAAGTAGTTGTCTCACAAAGTAAAGAATATTTGCGGCAAATAGGAGACCAGGCAGAATCATGGTGTCCCGGAACAAAGGCGAGCAGGGCCCTTTTATTTCAGATGGGGAATGAACATTCCAAAGGGAGAAGTGGGTATTTGCTTGCTCAGGCTCAGTTGGGAAACACGCTTCCACATACACTGCAGGTTATGGTAATAAGGCCTAAGCTCCTCCTGGAGAGATTTTAGTGTTAAAAGTAAGGCAAAGGTCACAGGCGTAGCTCTTGTGGTGAGGCTTGGTCTGGTTCAGGGTGGTTGGTGATTACATCTCCTTAACATAAGAAAAGGGAAAAAAACAATTTGGAAAAACAGTTAAAGTTCCCCCTTGAGTTCCTTGGGGGAATTAGTCTGTGACACTACCACACACTGATTATTGTGCTACCGACTGGGGAGGATAAGGCAATGAGGACAGAGGACCATTCTTTTTAGAGCTCACAATCTAGTTGAGGACCAGTCACACACAAACACACGTGATGATATGCAGATGGGGGTGGATTGAGAGTTGAGGGGATTGTGGGGGACTGAGAGTTGAAGGGTATAAATGCCATGATAGGAGATATATAAGGCACAGCGGGGAAATTAAATAAATCAACTGTCTTGGACAAGGGAGGGGATTCTTTTTCAGATAAGACTTCCCGCAGGAAATAATGTTTAGTCTTGGTTGTGTAGACTAAGTAGAAGTTAATATTAAGCACTTTCTATGTGCCAGGCACTATCCTGGGTATTTTACACATGTTGATTCACATAATCCCTACAATAAGCATGGGAGATAGATACTCTCATTCCTGCTCTGGGCAACAGAAAACTGAGGCACAGAGACATTAAGTAATTTGCCTAAGGTCAGACACCGCTAACAAAGTGTCAGAGCCAAAATGCAGGTTGGGCTCCAGAATCTGCATAATTTCCACTCCTAGGCAAGATAAACAAGCCAGTAAAGCTTGCAGGTGTGAAACAGCTCAGAGCTAGAGAATATGCGAGAGTCTGGATTTGATGGAATATTCTATGTGAGAAGAGAAGTCGCCCCATATAAAGCTAGATAGACAAGAAGGGACCAGCTCATAAAGGGAATCTGAGGTGCCCCTAGGAGGCTGGACTTTATTCTGTGGGCAAAGGGGAGCCCCTGGAAGGAGAGAGACCCGATCAGATTATGTTTTAAGACAATCTGTCCAGCCTAGACAAAAAAGGGAGAAAGACCAGAAAAGAGGGACACTCTGGTTTTGTATGAAATTAAAACCTCCAATATTTACTGCCAATTTTTTTTTCCCCAAAGATACTAAGAGAAAGAACAAATCTTAACTAGCAGAAAAGATACAGCTGTTCTGGCCTAAATGCAGAATCCTTTCATACTATCTTCTGGATGGTATACATGTGTGTTTACTCAAGTCTCAGATTTAATTGGATTTAAATAAGGATCTGAACGCAATCACCCAGAAGGCCTGACATAAATAGGAGAGGAGCATGAGGTCGCAGGAGACACATCCTGTCTGTTCCCGTGGAAAGCGGATTCAAGCCTTTCCCACCTGCATCTTCTGCCCTCCGGTGGAAAGCTGCTCCTTATATTCCAAAGCAACAAATGGGCACTTGGAGAGTCTACATTCAACCGCCCCCAGCTTCACCCTCACCCCAAAAGACATCAACCGAGTGCTGTAGTTTGGATTTCTTTCTTTTGTTATCTATATCCAGCATGATAGAATGCTTTGTTCTATTTCTGGCTCTTCACTCTTGGTAAAACTGTAAAGCTAAAATGTGGTTGGGCCATGTGCCATCACTTTGCAGGTTTAGGTTGGCGCACACACTTGTGGAGCCTGATTCCTTCCCTTCCAATTACAGCTTCCTGCCCGCTCTTTGAGGAAGCTCTTAGAAGGTGAAGAGGGACCCAGGCACTGTGGCCTCATGGTCCGAGTATTGTAGGGGAGGAAGACATTGCCTCTACCCTCTCTGGGTTTGTCTGGCCGGAGAACAAATTAAATTCACATGAGACAGAATAACAGGAGAAAATTAAACAAAGCTTTATAACAGGTATACATGGGAGAGGCTCAGGCAACCTGAGCAACTCGCCAAAATGACTGAAGCCCCCACCTTAAATATCATATTCAGCTAAAGACAAAGGAGGATGTTGGGGGTGGGGGGAGTCAGTTACAGGAGGTTACCAGACAAGCACAATAAACAAATACAGATTTAAGTCCTTGTCTTCCCCATTGATTAAGAATTTCTAGAGATAAGGTTATCCCCCTTTCTTCCTGGCACAGAGAGGGAGACATCTTTACAGATGGAGATTTCCTTCACAATGTAAATGTCTCTTAACAAAGGGTAAGTAAACTCTGCTTCTCAGAGCCTCCTTTCCTGTCTGCAGTTTATTAAAAGTAACCAGCCCCAAATAATCCTCATGCCAAAGAGACATATCTTGGGGTGGCCAATTCCAGGCCCCCACAGTATAAAGGCTTCCTATGCTCATGGTTAACGAAGTCTCTTTTTATCCTGGAAATAAATTGTTTTTTGAAAAAACATAGTAGAATTCTTAATTAAAATATTAGCCTCTAATTATAAAAAGAGTCCAATCATTGTCAAAAGAATGAAAATGAACTGCATGTGGCAACAGTGAAGTTGAGGAACCATCCCAGAAATGAAGACTTAAGGAAAACGGAATTGTCCTCCAAGAACTAAACTATTATATACAATGTTGCTCAGGTGGGAGAGATACAAAATACCTTAAGAAACACAGTGTCCCATAGGTAGGCAAGAGGAGACTCATCTGATTGAGGGTATTTATATATCTACAGAAATAATGAGTTAATCAGTTGTGAGGAGCATAAACATGGCAGTCACTGGGGCAAATACTGGCTGTGCCCATCGGAACTGTCCACCAGGGTGTGTATCTTCTCAGTCTCATCCAGTGTTTACTTGTAGAGAAGGATGCGGCCAGTTATCACAAGCTGATGTCTCTAAACATTTGAATCATACAGTTCACTCCTTTGCTCTGATTCCATGCTGACCCGGCAACTTTCTGATTCTAATTTGGCTTTCTGTGTAATCTGTCCATGAGAGAGATACGAGTGCTTGGTGGCCTTGGTCATTATTGCTTCTCATTGAAAATTAACAATTGTTATCCCGTGTTAGGGATTTGAGCTTCCTGGGACTTAGTCCACATGAATTAGCCTCCACTAATTGTCAGGGTCTGACAAGATGGGGTGTCTGGATGTGCCAGGCTGATGGCAAGAAGAAAATTCACTCAAGTAGTGGCTCTTTGTGTCACCGGCAGTTTTCGATGGCAATACCTTGACTGCCACATAAGGCTTTCTTGTGACTTTTTAGTGTATTTCCACCCTCTAGGCTTCAACCCCTTTCCCTGATCCGCCCATCTAACCAGTCAGCAAATCCTAGGAAATCTGTGCTGTGGCCTCGCCTCCTACTTTGTTTTCAGGATTTGTGTCTTCACTTCTCTGTCTAGACTAGCACTTCCCAAAAGCCAGTGCAGAAACTGGCAGCATCACAATGACTAGTCTGTGAAGAGTCAACGCGTGAATGCCAGGCCCTGCTCCAGATTTCCTTATCAGAATGCGCTGGGGTGGTGCCCAGGAATCCGCTTCATAAACTCCCGGGTAATTCTGACAGGCGGCCACATTTCAGAATCGCTATCCAGAGGAGCGGTTCTCAAACTTGGTTACAAAATAGAATTACTCTTAGAAAATATCAATGGCTAGGCTTTTGCCAGACTCTTTTTTGGAGTGTACACTGTGAGCACAGTTACTTAAAAAACTCTCTCCAGGTGAGTCTAACGTCTCGTGAAGGCTGAGAACCATTGGCACAGACCGTGATTCTCAAAGTGTGGTACCGAGACCAGCAGCAACAGCAGCACCCTGGGAACTTGTGACAAATCCAGATTCTCAAATCCTGCCCTAGACCTACTAAATCAGAAACCCCAGGGAGCAGCAGCAATCTATGGCTTAATAAGCCCTCCTGGTGGTTCTACGCACCATTGGCTTACACTGTTTCCCAAAGCCTCCTACCAGTCTCTCTGTTCCTCTATCCATCCTCCACAATAATAGTATTTCTACCTTGTCACCCTTAGCTCCACACTGCCTGCTGATATCCCCTTAGCCTGGCATTTGCGGCCTTCTCCAGTCCACCCCTCCAGTCGAGGCTTGTGTTTCACCAGTAGACTGGGAGAAACCAGACTGCTCACTGATCCCTAGACACTAGGTTTTCCCATTTTGCTAACACAGATCCCTTTGTAAAAATCCTAAAGAACAAGGACCATGTTCTCAAACACCGTGATCTCTAACACAGTGTCATTTGCAGACGTGCAAATCAACACAGATTTGCAGAGCGAGTGAGTGATTTTCTGCTAATCTTGAACTTTCCTCTGCTTAATCTATCACAGGTTCTCTATTGAACCTGGCAAACAGCTCACCTAAACCTTTTTGTTTGGTTTTCAGCATCAAAGTCCATCAGGGCGTGTGCAGCATTCTCAGTTTCTATGCTCAACCAAACTGTCAGTTCGGCCTCCGCAACCCCAAGGGGCGGGGTGACTGCAAGGAGGCAGTGGGGCCCCTGGGGATGGCAGATGTCTTATTTCTGGGTGGGTGCGGGTTACACGTGTTCCGTCTGCGAGAATTCACGGAAGTACACACCAACGATTTGTGCATTTTTCTGCATGTATGTTTTACCTCAATAAAAAGTTACAAAAAGGGGCTGGTCCCGTGGCCGAGTGGTTAAGTTCGCGCTCTCTGCTGCAGGCCGCCCAGTGTTTCGTTGGTTTGAATCCTGGGCGCGGACATGGCACTGCTCATCAGACCACGCTGAGGCAGCGTCCCACATGCCAGAACTAGAAAAACCCACAACGAAGAATACACAACTATGTACCGGGGGGCGTTGGGGAGAAAAAGGAAAAAAATAAAATCTTTAAAAAAAAAAGTTACAAAAAGTCTTTTCAAGCAGTTTCCCCCAGCTTTTCAAATTCTAATTCAACTGGAACTCATGGAGCGTTGGTGATGTGCCGGGGACAGGGGTGGGTGCTTTCACAGTTTGTTATTTCATTTTTCCTTTCATAACTCTGTGAAGTGGGAACTGTCATTCTTGCTTTTTACCTAAAGGGAAACTGAGGCTCTGAGAAATTAAGAACCCTTCCAAGTTCACATGGCTGGTAGGTGTCAGGGGGCAGAGACTGGAGTCCAGCTATTGTGTCACCAAGTTCAGTGGTCTTCTCGCTGTTCCACTATGACACTTTAGGAGAGGTCTTTAACTGGCATGTATTCATAAAAAAAAAAAACAGTGGTTGTGGTTTTCAATATTAGTTATCGAAGAGAACTTACTGAGTGGCCTTCTTGGTTTTTGTCCCAAACCTTTTGTTTTCCTTTGTTTCTTTGCTAAGAGGAAAGCTGATCAATTGTGTAAGTTAGGTTCAAAACATTAAATCATGGATGGGGCTGTTTGCAAGTGCGGGAGAGTGCTGGAGGCGCCCCCCAGTGCCAGGAGACGCTGCATGGGCCTGCAGGGTTGCGGGGGGAGAGGCCAGGAGAGCCAGGGGTAAGAAAGGCATGTGGGGGCTTGAGGCAGTGGTTGTTAATTGATTAGTACAGAAGCAGTTCAGTATTGCCTCTCCTGGTATAGCCTGTGCTGCTGCGCACAGCAGAAGATTGGCTCTGGGTGTAGTTGCCTCTAAAATTGAGGGTAGCTCTGCCCTGCACGCACACCTTGAACAAAGAGAGAGGGAAAGCTTTTCTCAAAGGAAGAGTCTTCACTTTACAACTGAGCTTGGCCATAATATTTAATTTTTTGAGAATTCACACTTGACTTTTCTTTACTAATTTCTACAGGCCTCCTGATTACTCTACAAATCCTTTTGGATTCTTGTTCTTAGAACGATTGCACAATTAGCTGTCAGAGAGACAGGGATAACCTCCCAGTAAGGTAAGTGTGGAAAAGAACCCTTCTACTTACGTGTGTAAGACAGAAACCAGAAGGTGAAAACGAGCAGTGGTGCAGAGCCGGAAGGCAACGAGCAACAGCCAGGGACTCTCCTGTTCCCCCGCACAGGGACCAAGCTACTGCTGTTACACAGCTTTAATGACAGAGTACCAAATATAAAACAAAATAAAAGTGTTTCGGGCTAAGTGGGGGAAGAGAACCCAGGCCTGTGAGATGATTCCAGCTTTGTTCCCAGTAAGCGGGTTTGCAGGGAAATCAGAAGCAGGATTTGAACTCTCTGCTGCCTCAAAACTCCTGGCGAGGACAGTGGCTGTGGGTTCGGAATGCTTAGAAGAAGCTATCCTGTCCAAGATGGAACTCATGGGGAGCTCCTGATTTTCCTATATCCTCCAGCCACCAGTTAGAAATAGGAATAAAAATAGCAAAAGAGTAATTAAAGAAATAGTTCTCCATATGTAGTAGACCATATGGTTGTTTATCCAACACCAATTCCTCCTCTTCCTAAGAAAACCGTGAATTTTGTTTGTGTGTACCTGCCCGCCTGCTACAGAGGGAGTCCTGATTGCTTAGCTCACACTGTCTGATAGAAATACAGAGAGCCGTATATGTAATTTTAAATTTTCTTGTAGTCACACTTTTAAAAAAGTAAAAAGAAATAGGTAGAGCTAATTTTAATAATGTATTTTTTTAATTCAACATACCTAAAATACATTGTCAATATATATAATCAATATAGAAATTATTAATGAGATATATTATATTCTTTCTTTCATAGTAAGTCTTTACAATCCAGCGTGTCTTTTTCACTTAGAGCACGTATCATCTTGGACTAGCCTCATTGCAACTCCCCAGTAGCCACATGTGGCTCGTGGCCACCATGTTGGTCATTGAAGGTCTAAGCTGGCCACCTTCTCCTGGCAATGGTAATTGGTCTGGGGCCTAAGATGGCCCAGCCAGGGTGACAGCAAAGACGTTGCCTGTGGGCATGGTTTCTTTCTTTCTCTCTCCTGCTGGCCAAGAATAAGAAAGAATAAAGGCTTGATTAATGCTGTCAGCCTTCTTGGTACAACAAGGGGAGCCAGCCTTTGGATGAACATTGAGTTCGGCGGAGAGCAGAGAAAGAACGAACCCAGGGCTTTGGTAACATGGTCGGGCTGCTGATCAAATTTGGAGTTTCCCCGGGCTCTGGACTTTCCAGTTAATGAGACAATATTTGTCCTAATTGTTTAAGCTGGCTCGTGTTACTGGCAGCCAAAAGAGTTCTAACTACATACAACTTGAAGCTGGTATGTGGTCATTCTTTGACCAATTAGTATAGCCCTCAAGGTTATGGGCTAGGAGAGCAAGAACTAATCTGCATGGAATTGAAGGAAAAAACCATATGGAAAGCACTTAAAGTTACTAAATTAAATATAATGTTTAAAATGTACAACCTAATAGCCGTATGTGTAAGTAAGAATCATCTGCAAAGCATGCTTGTTCACTTTCTGTTCCAGAGTCAGGCGTCTGAATTCTGCATGAACAAAGTCGAGGGGAAAAACCAACCCTGTACCAGATTTACGAGAAGAGTTACCTTTATAAAATCTATATGAACTAGAAAGTGATGCAGATGAAGGGGAGGCTGCTTGATAAAACTAAAGCCTGCAGTTCTCAAAGAGATGCCTTTAGAAGTGCGGTTCAATTTTAAGTTTCCCACATCGTGCTAATTAGAACATACATTCCAATTAGAATTAGATTGCACTTCAGGAAGTGAATTATTAAGTGACCCAGCACATTTTGATGTTTTCAAATGCCCAAACTCCCAGCTTTGGAGGACAATGAGCCTTTAATGATAATTTATTCCCCTCTTGTCCCCATTATTGCTACATAGCTGGGAGCCCTAGATTCTTGCTGGGCTCTGGAGACCCAGTGCAGACGTTTCTAGAGGAGGATACCAATTAGCCAGCTTGGTTTCACAAAGAAGCAAAGATTGCCCTGAGGTGCAAACTCTGCCTTAGAGGGAACACCCTTGAATTTTAACCATCTTTATTGCTAATGATTCGAAGTCAGCACAGAATTCGGCCTTTCCCTCACCATTTCATTATCTCCACTCCTGGATTTAAAAACACATACTTTCTTCCTTATGAAGGTGACGATAAAGACAGGCAATTCACTATGTACATAAAAGCAAGTGACCACTTTCTGCTAGTTTTGATAGTACTTCTACTGCTTCCAAAAATTGCTTTAGGTAACCTAATGTGGAATGCCCCTGGGGATAAGCCTCTGAAGATTTTGCACAAGGCCCTTCATAGAGTTTTCAGGACAGCGTAATTACTCGGGGCTCCCTGAAAGTGACGAGCAGCAGCCTCAAGTTTTCTGAATAATATATTCTTGCATGTTTGACTCATATATAGATAAAAAGAACAAAAAGTCAATCACCATCTAAACCACAATTTTATTCTTTTTTTCATTCATTTAATTACTTCATTGAACACATTTTTGAGATTCTCTTATGTACCAGGCACTGTACTAGGCACCTGGGCTCTTATCAGCAGACAGCACAGTTCTACCTATTTAGACGCTCCCATTCGGGAGGGGCTGGTGGGTGGGGCAGGCAGAGAGGGGCGTGGAGAATGGTGAAGCAGCAGATCATTAATTCCGGAAAGTGCTAGCTCTGTGCACCTGAGGAGGCCATGGAAGGTTTGTCTATTGTCTTGAGCATTTCGTTTTTCTCAGCATCAGGGGTCTGTACATTCTACCTTTCTTCTGAATCTCACAACGCTTAAGCACTTTGTGGCGGTATAGTGAATTCGGTTACTTAATATTGACTGGTGGAAGATGAGAAGAAACTTTTCCTTTGCTTGGAAGAAAGCAACCATTTTTGAGTTTGCAAAAATCAATATTTAGTCATAAAAGCACTCCTACAGTAATATATCCCAACTTGTGGAAGCTCAGACTCCAGAGCCAGATTGTCTGGGTTTGAAACCCGAGCTCTACTGTTACTAAATGTGTGACGCTGGCAAATTGCTCAGCTCTCTGTTCCTCAATTCCTTCATAAGTAGAATGGAAACTTCATAGGATAAATACGTATGTGTGTATATAAATTTATGGAGTTATTATGAAGATAAAATAATTAGCATATTTAACAGTACTGGAATACAGTGTTAGAAGGAATATGTCTCAATACAAATGGAATTGCATGTTACTTGGTGATTAGGTTTGAGAATCAGTAAGTAAAGTGATATTTAAATATAATCAATTTTTCCTTGAAAATCCTTAGGAAGTCACCTTTTTGGAGACCCACAGTGCGTATCTCAATATGTCTACCACTGTCGAGTTTTCTTCCAGTATTGGAGCGGATTGTTGTTTCTCCGATTGCACATCAAGTAGTGTAGCAGTTTTTCATGTAGGCAACACATGATGTCAAAATTCATGTTTTTAAACATTAGTCTTATGCTAAGAGGCACTCAGGAATGGATCTAGGGGAGAGCAGACTCTTTCATTCCGTGGATGTTTAGCGAAAGTGCAAAGAATTGTAACCCAATTTAACTTATTTGTTTCCTCCTATTTCATCAATTCCTCCTTCTGTCTCTCTTTGTCAAGACAAGATAATTGAATTCACAAAAATTAAATGTGAAGCAATCTCTCTTTACCAACATTTTGAAGTGTAAAGCTTGTCAATTATTATTTGGGAAAAGTAAGGCAAGTTGTGTCACGTAAGATTAACAATGTTTCTCTTCTCAGATAAGTATTCTATTATCATTCACCATGAATATATATATATATATTTTTTTTTTTTTAAAGATTTGCCCTGAGCTAACATCTGTTGCCAATCTTCCTCTTTTTTTTTCCTTCTTCCCAAAGCCCCCCAGTGCACAGTTGCATATTCTAGTTGTAGGTCATTCCAGTTCTGCTATGTGGGATGCTGCCTCAGCATGGCTTGATGAGCGGTGCTAGGTCTGCGCCCAGGATCCAAACCAGTGAGACCCTGGGCTGCTGAAGCAGAGTGCGCAAACTTAATCACTCAGCCACAGGGCTGGCCCCTCACCATGAATATTATTTCAAGTGTTAGCAAGATTAAAACATTTCTGTACTTTCTTGAATGTTTCCAGAATTGTACCACTCTTATTGCCTTCAAAGCTAACACCTTGATCCAAACCCACCATAATCTCTTGCCCAGATTATGGCTACAGCCTCCCAATTGGTCTCAAAGCCTCTACCCTTGCCCTCAAGAGAAGAAAATAGCTACAGTGGACTTACCAGGTCCCTCTAGTTCAACACCCTGCAATGAGTCCACATTTTGTTCACAGGAAAAGCCAAAGTCTTCTATTCATTTTTAAAAAATTTGTTGAGGTTTGCTTTATGGCCCAGGATATGGTTTATCTTGGTAAATATCCAAGAGTATGTGAAAAAATTGTGTGTTCTGCTACTATTGGGTGAAGTGTTCACATATAAAGCACTCTGTATATGCTGTTGGTTAAGAGTGTTGTTCAGACCTTTTACATCTTTGCTGAATTTCTGTCTAGTAGTTCTATAAGTGGTTGAAAGGTGGATGTTAAGGTCTCAACCATAATTGTGGATTTTCCTATTTCTCTTTTCAATTCAGCTTTTGTTTCATGTTGTTTGGTCCATGTACATTTAGGATAGTTATATCTTCTTGGAGGATTGATTCTTTTAGAATTTAAACCATTTACATTTCAGATAATTATTGATATTTTATTGTTGCCATTTCATGATTTCTTTTCTGTTTGCTGTTACGGTATTTTTCAATTAAACAATTTCCATTTGGCTTGTTTTATAACTTCTATTTCTTTGCTGAGGTTTTCTATTTTTTTCCTTTGTTTCAAGACAACTTGTGATTGTTTGTTGAATCATTTTTACATTAGTTGCTTTAAAATCCTCGTCAGATAATTCCAATGTCTGGTTCATCTTGGTACTGGTGTGAGTTAACTGTCTTTTCTCACTCAAGTTGTGATTTTCACAGTTCTTGGTGATTTTTGAAAATTTTGGTTATTATGTTAGGAGACTCTGGGTCCTATTTACATTTTTTTATTTTAGCAGGCAGTCACTCTGTTTATGGTTAGCATCCAGGTCCAGGTCTACCTTCGTGGGCTGTGGTTTCAATGGCAATCTAATTTTCGAGCCTTTGTAGTGCTTTTGGTCGGCTTGGTTTATCTTGTGCCCCTGGGGCTCCTGCTGGTCCCTGCAAATGCTGCTTGAGGGCCAGAGGGAGGGAACCAGGCTGATCTGCCTGCTGCCTCTAGGCAGGGGAGAAGTTTCTGGCAGGTAGGGACAAAGAACGCTTCCTGGGCCAGGCGCTTGTTGTGGTGGGATCCCCCTTGCTGGTGTCTCTGCTTGGGGAGGAGATTCTCAAGCCCTGTAGGCAATGAGAGTACTTCCTGGGCTGGGGCCGCTTTTTCTGGCATGATCCCTCTTGATGTCCCCAGGCATGTGGTGTCTCTGGGTGAGAGAAGGAAATCTCAGAGGCAAAGCTTCCTAAACTGGCCTACCTGTGACATGGTGCCACTTATTGGTGCCCCTAGGCAACAAGGTGTCTGTGGGTGAGGGAGGGGAGTCTCAGATCTGGTAGAGAAAGAGAAGGCCTCCTTTTACCACTTTCTCTCAAGAAGTCTTCTGATCTATCCCCCTTGCCAATTATACCAGGTTCACCTGGTGGTGTTGGTGAGACTTCTGTTTGATCTGGTGGGGAAATGAGCCTACCTGGATGCCTTCTGTTACTAGATTGGGGGTCAGAAGATGCTGCGCCTGGACCACCTTCTTCTTCTGGGTGGAAGGTTGTAAGATGTCCTGCTGCTATGTTGCTCCTCCAGTCTCGAGATGCCAAAGCAGTTTGCCTTCCGCTTCCCACCTTTCAGAGCTCTTTGATTATCTCTTGCATTATTTCTAGGATTTATAGTTGTACTTAGCAGGGAGGAGTAGGGAGAGGCCAGTCTATGGCATCTTTTCCAAATTGGACATGTGAAGTCTTTTTAGTGGCCTATAGGCCTTGTGTGATGTGTCCTCCGTGATTTCTCTGCTCTCATCTCCTACTACCCTGCCTCTTGCTCACTCTCATCCAGGCCCACTGTCTTCTTTTCTGTTCCTGAACATGTCAGACACGAGCCTACATGAGGGTCTTTGTACTAAGTGCTCCTTCTTAGAACTTTCTCTCTCCAGATATTTGCTTGGCCAACTCTCTAACTTTCTTCATGTTTTTGCTCAAATGTCATCTTCTCAATGGAATCTGCTCTGTCCAATTGTCCACCACTCAATACTGTCCACCACTCAATTCCTTAGCATCTCAGAAATAAAAAGGCAAAGCTCAATTGTTTTGCTTACTATGGTAGGAGAGCTACATGGCTCACACATGGTCTCTCCAAGCAGAGCAGAGAGCAGACTGTTAGATTAACCTTATACAGAGTTTTGGGGAGCATGAAGTGCAGGGATCGGCAGGATTTCAGAGGCATGAATTTCATCGGTAGCAGCAAGCTTACTCCCTGAGACTGCTGTTGATTGGTGGGTTGGTACTCAGAGGGATATTTTTTTGCAATGAGTTCCTTCCTGATTGGCTGACTTAGAAGCTAGGGATTGATTGGCTTGTAAAAAACATATTCACCGAGGTGAGTTTTCCTGATTCATTGAAAGTTGTTACTGGAACTACAGAATAATCAGTCTTTTCCTAGCAGCGTGGAACTTTTTTCTCACCCCATACTCTCAATCTCCCTTCTCCTGCTCTACCTCCCCCCTCATTGTACTCACCACCTTCGAATGTAGTAGGTGGTTACTTACTAAGCTTAGTGTTTATCGTCTGTCTTCCTTGGCTAGAATGTGAGCTCCACAAGTCAGGCATTATTGGTTGTTTAGTTTCCTGATGTGCTCCACTTTTCCAGAATACTTCCTGGCACATAGTGAACACACAATAAATATTTGTTGAGTTATTGAATGTTTGAAAAGTGCTGGCCCCAAGCAAGGGTAGAAAAAACCAGTTAAGTTTATTTCTGCACCTTTTCCTCCATGAACAGTCCCGTCCTGCATGCAAATATATCTTTTACTGTAATGCCCCACTGATAGTGTGTGAATATATTTTAGTCAACTTTTTTTTTTGCTGAAGAAGATTAGCCCTGATCTAACATTCTTCCTCCACTTTATGTGTGGGTCACCGCCACAGCATGGCTGATGAGTGGTGTACGTCTGCGCCCAGGATCCGGGCCCATGAACCTGCGCCACCAAAGCAGAGTGTGCTGAACTTAACCATTATGCCATGGCCATAATCAACATTTTTATTCTCATGGGTATACACTTTTTTAGTTTGAATCTTGTTTGAGGGTGGATCCAAGATTTTGGGGCCCTATTCAAGAAAAAATAATACAAAATTACAAATATACAAAGGTTCTTGGAAAGAACCCATGCAGACCAGCCCTGACTCTTCAGCTTCCTTCATTCCAGCTCCCATAGTGGGATACAAGACACCTCTCTGTTCTCTTATCATTGCTGAAAGAATTTCAGACAATAGCAAACGGGAGAAACACTGATGGTTTCCTAGCATAAGCTACGATGTCAATAATAGACAAGATTAAACTAAAAGGTGAAGAGAAACACAACAACACAAAGTAGTTTGATTCTGTCAACATAATACAAATTCAAGTGATTTACCTGAATCGTTTAAGGTTAATTACAGTGAAGCGCAATATAGATTGTGCATGTCCACTAGTTTGACAGATTAACTTTGGCTACAACCATAACTAGCACTTGATTCTGTGCTGAGCCAAGGCCTTTCTTCAGTTTCTGACATACAGTCCAAACCTTCCAAACTTTTTGTTAGAATCAAAAGAAGGCTGGAACAGAATCACAGTGTTTGAGGCAAATAGCAATCTGAGGGAAAGGAGAGGTTGAAGACATTGTGTAGTGTCCACAGCCTCAAGTGAGTTTCCATTCATCTCCCTCCAACAGACCATTGTCTATCCAAACAACCATGTGGTGCTCAGTTTAATGACTTGTTGGATGTAAGTCTTCCCAACTAGGCTGTGAGCTCTGTAAGAGCAGAGGCCCCTTACAGCTCCTTCCTGCTCGTTCCACAGCTCTGGCAACGTGTCTGGCACATAAAAGGACTCAATTAATAATTGTTGTGTGGATTCATTTTATGAATGAATAAGTGAATTGAAGAAAACTTGGCTCTCTTTCGAATCCTTCACTTGGCAGAACATCTCCCTATTCTTCTCTTCTTTGTTTCACTTATTCTACAAGAATTCCTTCTGCTTCTATGCCCAAGGCTAGAAAACTTAAATTCCTTTATGGGAAATTCCCTAATAGCAACTGCCTTATTCAGAACCGATTTGACCATCAAGGCATCTAGTCTGTATTTTGTCCTACCTGTCAACTTCACTTTCTTTGTAATATGTAAATAACAAATTCAGAGCAAGAGAAATGAAAAATATCACAATACGCTCTCTTTAACTAACTTGAGCATACATTGGGCCAGGTATTCCTGTAAAACATTTGATATTTCCACAGGGAAATCGGTGACTTGTGGTCTCTGAAGTTGGTGCTTTTGTTTATTTGACACATTCTCCATAGTCTTGTCACCAGTAATTTTAGAAGCGCCAGCATCAGAAACATTTCTCCTCCCTGAGTTCAGTAATTCTGTCATCCAAGGGTCTGAGACCTCTACCACTTACTTCTTGGTTGTTTGGCTAGAGAAGAAGATTTATGAAATGTCCTTTCTATTTTCAGAATGTGTATTTAACGCTAGAAAACCAGCTGGTAACTATGCCGACACTTCAGCTATTATTTCTTTTAAAGGACCTTTTCCATTGCACGTGAATTTTAAATGTAACTTCTTTAAAACTGAGTTCAAAGGACCACCTCTCCTTTCACCAAACTGCAGGGACTTTGCAATGCTGTGAATTCACGGACCTTTCTAGACCCAGTAATTCTGGCCTGGAACAAGTTTCTTCTTCAACACCCGCTGTCCTTTGTTGTCATCTCTCTTCTCAGTGTCCTTCTGATACTCAGCTTTGTATTTCCTGCCGTGGACATTTCCTGTGATCACCCAAGCATATGTTCCATCTCTGGGAGGAAGCTGATGAGAATTAATCAACCATAAATGTGATTATGGGTGATAATAAATTCTTCTCAGTTAAGATGTTGCAGCTTAGCAGGACACTTTTAAAATATTATCATTTTGCAGACATAACATTTTAATAACCACACGTATGATTTCACTCAATACTCACAACAACCCTGTGAAATAGGAGATGTGGCTAGAAATATGACCTTGATTTTGCAGGTGACAATGCTATGGTTCTGAGGGGCTAAATGATTCACTGATGATGACTCAATAGGTAGCAAAGTCTGAAGCGAAACCAGGCTGAGTCAGGATGCTCTTGCATCTTTCCACCACTGGCTTGCTAACATTTGGGATGATCAGATGATAAAATTTTAAACAAAGTGGCCAGCCAATAGGAGGGACTAGGGGGCACATCAGTAGTGTATCCTTCACAGCCCTTCCACGATCCTTGGAATTCTCCTCTTTTGCTTCTTTGACTCCACGTTCCCTTCTCCCTCTCTCTCTGGCAGTGTCCTGTAGTTTCCTAAGCAGATTCCTCTTCTGCTGTGTGGCTATTGGAATCCCCACGGTTTTTGACTTTCTCTAGTAACTCTATACCCTATACCTGCGGCATCTTAGTACTTCCTTGGTTTTAATGATCGCCTTAGGTTGATGACTTTGCAGACCAAATCTTGAACCTGGGTGAGTCTCTGTTGAGTGCCATGCTGATACACACAATTGCCTACTGGGCAGCTCTTCTGGATGTCCAACTATTGTTCTAACAAGACATGGCCAACTCATTAGCTATGTTACGGACTGAATGGTTGTGTTCCCCCAAAATTTGTCTGTTAAAGTCCTAACCCTCAATGTGATGGTATTAGGAGGTAGAGCCTTTGGGAAATATCTAAGTCTGAAGTCATAAGGGTGGAGCCCCCATGATGGAATTAGGGACCTTGAAAGAATAGGAAGAGACACCAGAGCTTCCTCTCTCTACCATAGGAATATACAGTGAGAAGGCTGCGGTCTGCAAGCCAGGAAGAGGGCCGTTACCAAGAACTCAATCTGCCAGCACCCTGCTCTTGGACGCCTCAGCCTCTAGAACTGTGAGAAATAACTGCCTGTTGTTTAAGCTGTCCAGCCCACCGTGTTTTATTATAGTAGCCTGAGCAGACGAAGACGAGCTACAGTCTCTACTTACTACCCTCACCCATTGCCTGCAATGTGAAATTCAAACTATACTATAAGGTCATTTTCCAATTTCACCTCCAATTATTCCCCCTGCACCCCAACCCAGCACCCAGGCCACCATATTGGACAACTTGCAGTTCTTGGAGAGCACCTCGCTAGCCCACAACTCTCTGCCCCAGCGTGTGCACTTCTTCCTTCCTCCAATGCCTTTCTTCCGTGTCTGCCTGACAAATCTATTTACCTTTGAGTTTTCTCCACTAGAATCATTTCCTCTGGCAGGTTCTCCCTGACTCTCCAGAACAGGTTTAGTTATCGGGCACCCTAAATCTCTCTATTAGAACAGAACTTCTCAAAGTATTAGCGATGAAGGACTAGTATTTTTTTTTTAACTCCAATCCATTATGTCCAATCCAGGACTAATAATTTTATAATATATAAGTAAATCCATAGAAAAATAAAAGAAAAAGATATAAAATACAATCCCAATTTTTGATCATTAGAATCAAAGATAAAATTGTTCTGTCAATGTACTATAAAAGTTTCAAACACTTCCTTTCAATTTCTGTACTTATCTTGCCACAGTAAACATCATGTGGACTAGCAGTGGTCTGCAGATCACTCTAAGAGTAGCACCAGACTTGAGCACCATTAACACTATATTTGCACTTTAAACATAGATCAATGTTTCCTTAACAACAGAGACCATCTTTTATTGATCATTACGCCAAAACACCCATCAAAGCGTCTGACACAGTTGGTATCCAGTGAATAGGGTGGATGGACAGGCCAGGATGAACCAGCCAAGCGCAGTCTTTTGCAGGGACTTGTGACATTCCCTCTATGTGACATTCTGCACACTGAATTCTTACAAGTCCTTTCTCAGGATGACACCCAAAATGATTGTAATTAGTTCATAGGATAAGAAAATATGAACTTAATATTTTCAGTTTTATTCTTTATTGGCTCATAGGAGGCCCTGTTATAGCCTCCCCTGAGAAGACAGAAGAGAGCAGAAGAACACAGCGGGAAATGCAGGGTTCTTTCCAACGCAATCAGAGACAACCGCCTCACCACATTTACTCCCTGCTTTTTAGCATCTCCACTCTCTCACAGCATTACCTGTGTGGTTACTTTGCTACTAGCACAGTATCCTCTCACTTTGTGTACTGGGACACCTCGCCTCCAACCCTGACATTTATTTATTGACTTCCCAAAGTACTACAGGCAAGATGCTGCGCATTTGGCCAACTTTGAGGGAAAACAAGTGGTAGTATACTGTAGCACCACTCAAAAAGTTCCTTGCAATTATATTAGAGATTCCTGTTCTTAAAGAGTCCTTCTGCATTCTCAACGGCTAACACCTCCCCACAGAGCTGGACAGCTCACCATTTTATTGGAATTCTGTCTTTTCACTGGGTTCTCTATCCCCTCCTGAGGCTGTTTTTAATTGCTTGCCTTTCACTCATGAGTTTCCTATTCCTTTCTTATGCAAAGCAGTTTGTTTTTTCCTGTTTTTGTAGTCTGCTTCCAAACCATTGGACATGTAACTCAATAGCTACACATTAATATTGCAAAATGTATTTCAGAATGTGTTATAGAATGCTTTGCAGCCTAAATGCCTAATCTTGATAGTGTTGGAGAAAACCAGCGGCAGCTTCAAAGCACTAAGGTAGAAATCAGGGATGAGCTTTAATGACTATTTCTTCTCCTTTCCTTTCTTTTTTTAAGTTATTTCCTTTTCTTCTCCCTCCCCCTGCTTCTCTTCCTTTCCCTCCTCCTCCTTTGTTCCCCCCTCCCTGCCCCCACTCCCCGACTTGATAACACAAAGCTTCAGAGAAGCACAGTGAGATGAGCTACGTATCTGAGAAAATGTGTATATCTCTGACGATGTGCTACAGAAAAGCTTTATCCATTGCACCTTAGTTCCTTGACCCTTTTCTATTAATTAGTTAAGGATAGTGAGTCCTTAAAAGCTTAGTGCAAGGTTAGATTTAGTGCTCAGAAAAAGAGAAGTGATTTTATTACCACCCAAGGTGAGGGGTCATCTGCCCACTGCAAGACATGCCAATAGTCAAGAGGCAAGATGGTGAGAGAGAAAGGGTTTTTTTATTACAGCTTGCTAGCAAAGGGGAAGATGGCTGAGTCATGTCTGAAAGAACCATCTTAAGGAACAAAGACTACAGGCCAGTTATGTAGGAGGCTGGTCTCCAGGTGAGGGAGGCAGCTGGTCTTCGGGTGGCAGTAGACATCTGGTCTTAGCTCCTGGTAATCTTTTGTTTTGCTGGATATACATTAGAGACCAGAGCAAGGCCCTACATCCTTATCTTTGAGTTCTCCTTGATTATGGCTGTCAGCATAGACTCTCTGCCTCGGGCGGGGGGTGGGGGGGGAGGTGGTGGGTCATCATATTCCTAAGGGACTCCAAAGAACAAAGTTATCAACTTATAGCAGCTGGGAGGGGCCACAAAATCTACAGAGCATGTCTGGGTTAGTTCATTAGAGGTCATTCAAAGTTACAATATGGTTTCTTTCTTACAACATTCTTCCCTTATGTCAACCTTGTGTTGACCCCCAGTATCAATTTTGATGGTGTACTTGTTTGAAATACTAACACTTAATTATTTTCTATTTTAGTCTCAATTAATATTCATTTTCAGCAATCAGACTTACATAACATACCAACACACAGGAAGCACATTCATTTAGAAGATGTCTTCTCAATGCTTTTTTAATATACTTCTTGAAAAAATGAGATACAATCCACAAACCATAAAATTCACACTCTTAAAGTGTAGAATTCTGTGGCTTTTAGTTTGTTCACAAGATTGTGCAACCATCACTACTATCTAATTCCAGAATATTTTCGTCATCCACGAAAGAAATCCTATACCCATTAGCAGTCACTCCTCATTCCCCTCAACCCTCAGTCCCTGCCAACCATTAATCTCCTTGCTGTCTTTATGAATTCTTCTGGACATTTCACATAAATGAAATTATATAATATGTGGCCTTTTGTGTCAGGTTTCTTTCACTAAGCATAATGTTTTAGCATATATCAATACTTCATTTCTCTGTATGGATGAATAATATTCCATTGTATGGATGTACTACATTTTGTTTACCCACTCATTAGTTGATAGACATTTGAATTTCCACTTTTTGGCTATATGAATAATTATGCTATGAACATTCATGTGCAAGTTTTTGTGTGAACTACGTTTTTAGTTCTCTTGGGTATATACATAGGGATGGAATTGCTAGAGAACTCCATGTTTAACCTTTTGAGTAACTACCAAACTGTTTTCAAAGCAGCCGCACCATTTTGTATTCTCACCAGTGTCATATAAAAATTGGACTGGACAGAGTTAAACATGCAAGGAAGACCTAATTCAAGACAGTTGCAATAGGAGAGAGAGATGGAACCCAACTACAATACAACAGGGGCAGCTGAGGATTTATAGCCAACTGGCAGAGTGAGGGAATCAGTGAACGGAAAATTACTAAGAGGAACTTGGTTGGGTATCAAGGTGGATGATTCTTGCTAACGTGGGTTGGCAGGATTCTTGTGGAACTGGGCTCAGCAGTCCAAGGACAGCAGGCTAAGGATGATGCCTAGTGGAGATGAAGGCTCAGAGGAGCCTGGCTAAAGTTTGATCAAGGAGGAAGTCTTTGTCATCAGCAATGTATAAGAGTTCTGATTTCTTTATGTCCCCACTAACACCTGTTATTATCTGTCTTTTTATCATAACAATAGTAGTGGATGTGAAGTGGTAGCTCATTGAGGTTTGATTTACATTTCCCTAAGGACTAATGATGTTGATTATCTTTTCATATGTTTATTGGCCAATTTTATATCTTCTCTGCAGAAATATCTATTCAAATTCTCTGCCCATTTTTAATTGGGTAATTTGCCTTTTTATTTTTAAGTTGTAAGAATTACTTATATAATCTGGAAAATACATCCTGATGTGCAAATGTTTTCTCCCATTTTGTGGCTTGTTTTTTCATTTTCTTGATAGTATCCTTTGAAGCATGAAAGTTCTTATTTTAATGAAGTCCAATTACTTTCTTTCTTTGGTATCTTCATTACCTTTTTTTTCTTTTTTACTGGGGAAGATTTGCCGTGAGCTAACATCTGTTGCCAATTTTCCTCTCTTTTTTTCTTCGCCAAAGCCCCAGCACATAGTTGTATATTCTAGCTATAAGTCCTTCTATTTCTTCTCTGTGAGCTGCCACCATGGTATGGCTACTGACAGATGAGTGGTGTGGTTCTGCACCTGGGAAGTGAACCCAGGATGCCAAAGTGGAGCATACCCAACTTTAACCACTAGGCCATCAGGGCTAGCCCAGGGATCCTCATTACCTTTTACAAGTTACTTTTTCATAATTAATACACAGAATCATAGGAGTGATAACGTCCCCAAATGTTAATATGCATCAGGATCATCTGGGAGCTTCTGAAAAACATAGATTCCTTTATCCAGTCCTAAGACATTCTGATTCAGCAGGTGTGGATCTGGACCCAGTAATCTGCATTTTTAATAAGCAGTTCAGGAGATTCTCATGAATGAGGTCTAGGGACCACATTTCAAATCACACTGTCTTCTAAGTACAGAACTTACTTTAGACATGATCTACTTTACACTCCTGTGGTCGACCCACTCTTGGGTAACTCCCAGTGATTCATGCTCCTGGCATAATCCCCACCCCTTGAGCAGATGGAACCTATGATTTGCTTTTAATCAATAGAATATAGCACAGGTGATGAGATGTCGCTCCTGTAATTGTTTTATTACCTAAGACTTCATCTTAGTGAACTGGAGAGAGACGCTCCCACTGGCATGCAGGAACAAACAGCCATGGTATCAGCTGCCTATGGAGTGGACCGAGAACTGTGGGCAGCCGCCAGCAGATGACCTATAAGAAGCAAGGGCCCTAAGTCCTACAACCACCAGGAAACGAATTCTCCCAACAATCTGAATGAGCTTGGAAGCACAGTCTTTCCTATTCAAGCCTCCAAATCAAGGCAACACATTTATTGCAGCCTTCTGAGATCCTGAGCAGAAAAGCCAGCCAAGCTGTGCCTGGACTTCCGACCCACAGAAGCTAGCAAACAAAATGTGTGTTGTTTGAAGCCACTAAATTTGTGGTCATTTATTACATGGCAATAGAAAATTACTGTACCTCCTAAACCAGTACTTCTCAACCTGTTTTGATTCATGCCCCCGTTTCATAAATGTAAATATACACATTTAGTACTCCTTTAATGTTACCTAAAATACAAAATAAAAATAAGTACTTTGACCAAATAAAATAAAAGCAATGGCATAATGGGCTGCTTTTTTCTCAGAGTATATACAACTTTCTTTCTAATTTTGATATTTGCCTTAATGTCCAGGTGAATTTAAAATAGATTACGTGACTTGTCTAATGTCACAAAGCTAGTTTGTGGCTGTCACCAGTATGTCTCCTTTCTAAACAGCTCCTTCAACCTTCTTGAAGAGAGAGACTGTACTTAATATTATGGAGATCATTTTTCCTAGGGAAAAATTACAAGTGGTCTGACAAAGGAAGTTTTCCAGCTGGTAAATATATTAATAGGAAAGGTCTTATGATGTATAAAATATTAAATGACATGCAATTGTACATGTCAAATGTTATCTTTATTGAAATGATCCAAAATCAAGGCCATTTGAGAACCTCTGTATCATAGCAAGCATAACGAACCAGCACAGTGTCGGCAAGGCCCTGATTGTCAAGAGTCATTTCAGGGCACTGGTTAAACACCCACATTCCCCAGCTTCCAGAGCAGGGACCAGGGATCTGTCTGTTAAGTAAGTGCCCGAGGAAGTCCTTTTTGTTTTTTCTTTTGAGGAAGATTAGCCCTGAGCTAACTACTGCCAGTCCTCCTCTTTTTGTTGAGGAAGACTGGCCCTGAGCTAACATCCGTGCCCATCTTCCTCTACTGATCATGTGGGACGCGTACCACATCATGGCGTGCCAAGCGGTGCCGTGTCCACAGCTGGGATCTGAACCAGCAAACCTCGGGCCGCCGAGAAGCGGAAAGTGTGCACTCAAATGCTATGCCACCGGGTCGGCCCCACCGGGAAAGTCCTATGAAGAGGCACATTTGGGAGCCTGGGTAATACGAGAATATTTGTTAACTGATTAATTAACAGATAGATTAATGTTTAGATATTCAACTGTTTAATTTCTAATATGCAAACTCAGCTTCTGTGTTGGGTTTTGGGGAAAGTTTAAGTGGAAGACATCTGTACTGAAATACACCATCAGTTAAGTATGGAAGAAACCAAAAGTAAATGTGCTAAATTCCTTATGCAGCTGACTTCCAATAACTTTTTTTGTGTTTCAAAATAAGAACCAAGGGAAATGCAAGTATTAATATTCATAATACATATTTTGGGAATTTATTATTGCTAATATTGTTAGTGAACATGTCCCACCTATCTTGAGAGCAAGCAGGCAAAGGAGAATTGGGGCCCTCTCCGATTGGCAGGGAGATCAAATAGAAACAACAGACAGAAAGGAAATACTCAGAGGCTTCTTGGTGTTTAATCAACTCCCATCATCAGAGTTTGAACCCCCTTTGGATTAACTGAATGGCCCAAAAGAAAGATTTCAAAAGGCTTTCACTTTTTTTTCAACTGGCTCCCTAGGTCTTGTGGTCAGCAAGTCGGTCTTGCCAATTTTGATAAATTAGTTGCAAATGAATCAGAAACATGTGGACTATATGTATTCATATTTTTAAACAGGGAAAGGGCATTTGGAAAATATATTTGGTTAATGCCAAGGTCTAAATGTTTCAGAAATAGTCTGTAGTATTTTCAGAAAACAAAACATTTCCACTCTGTCAGCAGTCTCATTTCAAAGTGTTTAAATAATTCTCATTTAGCCTTAAACCCAAATTGACAGAAAGGTTCATATTGCAAAATAACTAACATTGTTGCTAACTCATGAACACCGAGTTGGCTCGTCTCCGCTCTTCTTACTCAATCACACATCCTTTCATGTTCCTTCCTTGTCTGCTCATATTACACTACAGGAATAAGCACAAAGGTAAGTAAAGTTCAGGACATATCCAGTCTCACATCTTCCTACTGGTTGGCAGGTCTTTAATAAATATAAAATCCTGCATATCTTCTCCAATGTATGTTTTTTAAAAGAACAATCAGTAACACAAAGTCAATAGAATGCTGAAATATATGGAGCTCAAATCATAATTGTAATTTACAGCTATGGTGACATTATATAAAGAAGAATAATATCTTACCTGGTAAATATTAGGGGTTTTTTTTCCATTTTTAACTTGTCATATAATGTTATTTTTATATCCCATTCAGGCAAGTGATTATTAACATTAGAACATTTTTCTGAATTATCAGTTGTTTTATCTATATAATACAACATAAACATTTTTAAAAATTGGTGAATTGGTGCCAAAATAACCTGTTAATTCTGAATATTTAATCACAGATCTATTTTATAAGGAAATTAGGTTTTAAATAACTGTATGATAAAAATTTCATGTAGTCGAAACCGCCCTTAAATGCCCTCCCTAGGCCATTGAGGCCAGGATGCACCTACAAACAGAACTCAGGTAAAGTGCATTTCAATGGCACTCTGCTAGTTTAACTCACTTGGAGGACAAAGTCAAGTCAAGCAATGTAAGTTTTTGTTTTTGTGTTATCTGTAGCGAAAAAGAAATCCAAAGGGAAAGAAAAAAAAAGGGCCAGCCCCACGGCTGAGTGGTTAAGTTTGCACACTCTGCTTTGGTGGCCCAGGGTCTCACCGGTTCAGATCCTGGGCGAGGACATGGCACGGCTCATCGGATCGTGCTGAGGCGGCATCCCACACGCCCCAACTAGAAAGACCCACAGCTAAAAATACACAACTATGTACCAGGGGGTTTTGGGGAGAAAAAAAAAAAAAGAGAAATCCACAGAAATAAACGAAAGTTTTGCCGGTGGGTGATAATTGATTTCATTAAACAAACAAACAAAAAATAATTGATGCCAGAAATTGAGGTCATGTTAGGAATGTGAATGTAAGAAGAAGCCAGTCAGTGCATCACAAGGAAGAACAGTTCTCGAGCTTTAAGTGCACACAAATTATCAGGAAATCCTGTTCAAGTACATATTGCAGCCTGAGATTCCGTGTGTCTAACAAGCTCCCAGCTCGTGCTGATGATGCTGGTCCCCAGACTACACTGAGTAGCAAAGATGTAGATGACCATGTGGAACCAACACCCAGTGATTCCTAAATCCCACTGCACTGCCGGAGAAGATTAAAGGATGACAGCAATTACAAACCAAAAAACCACAAAACAAATAATAACATGAAGTTGATCTATTATTTTATTTCATTTTATTATTTTATTTTTTCTGCTTTTTTTCTCCCCAGTATATAGTTGTACATTTTAGTTGTGGGTCCTTCTAGTTGTGGCATGTGGGATGTCACCTCAATGTGGCCTGATGAGTGGTGCCATGTCCGCACCCAGGATCCAAACTGGCAAGACCCTGGGCCACCAAAGCAGAGCATGCAAACTTAACCACTCAGCCACCGGGCCGGCCCCTGATCTATTATTTTAATATACCCTAAGCAGCTGTTACGTTCTGTGTTTTCAGACAAGTATTATTTTTCTATTCACACTATCAAATCTGATACTCCAGAGAAACCATATAGAGAGTTTTCTTTAGGAATGGAAGCCAATATGATGCAGATGGATTATGGAGCTTGTGCAGCATGTTATTTTTATGTCAGTGATGCTAATGGACAAAGAAGACAATGAAAACAACTTGAAGCGTGGAAGGTTTATAAACAATTTACACGAAGAAGCAACTTCATCTATTGATTTGCTATTATTGTTTGATTTTAAGCTTTAATTTTATTTTCAATATGGTTATTTTATGATTATGGACTAGAATGAGGCAAAATATAACAAAACAAACAAAACTGTTATATGGTAAATTCGTTAAGACAGCCACTCAATATATTGAAAAGAACAGCAAAACAACCTCATAATCAACCAGCTTGTTATCGGATTTCGCTAGTGATACAACTGAACTTACTAACCAGTTTGATCAAAACAGTTCTTCCTCCTCAAGGTCCTAACAGCCTTCCTTTTAGAAGCTTTTCAAATGAAGTGAGTCACGAACTCCAAGTAACTCGACAGAAAATTGTCAAAAAGATTCTGCTGATTCAGTTTTCCTGGAGATGGAATTCTAGAGCCACTTTAATAAAGCCCTTAAAATTGGAGATAACTCAATAGATCTGAAAAGAAAAAAAAAACACTCAAGAAACAAATGAAATAACACAAAAAGAAAAGGATAGAAGGATTTATGTACAATAGATATTAAATGTATAGTTTCATATAAATTCTGGTGAAGAAAATCTGTTCTGACAATTTACAATGTTACAGTGATTAGAAAAGTTCTGGAAGATTACCAAGGTCTGTGCAAGGCATGGGAAATAATTTCAAAGGTAAGAGGAAAAGTTTTAAAAAACCATCTTCCTCTGCATTGAAGAATATTACAGTATAATAACAGATCAAGAATTTCTGGAGAGTTGCCATGTGTTCCATGGAAGAAGAAATAACACAACAATATGTAAAATTATACCAGATACCAGTTCTGCTAACATTTTATTGCCAATGTCATGTGATTTGAAGCCCTTAGGATATATCAATGCAAACAAATTTCTTGGATTTGTTTTTACTTTTGTGTGAAAAGGAATGGCAAATTGTTTTCATAACATCTGATTAATAAACCTGATTTTTCCTCTTCTCCAACTTTGCCTGCCATAAAAGTAAGTAGAAAATGAAAGGAGATGGCTTTCATAACTACTCACTTGGATGCCTCATAGCCTTAAGCTCAGGGAACACAAATCAGCTTATAGAAATGTATCTGAACTCAGTGCAAGGAAAGGCTTAGTATCTTTTGATGTAGACTGAAGAGTGGTACCTTCTACAGAAGTGGTCCTCACACTTCAGGTGAGAGAGAATCACCCAAAGAGCTTGTCAAAGTACACACCCCCCGCCTCACCTCTGGAGGTGCTGAGTCAGTGGGTTTGGGATGAGGCTCTTTAACTCACCTTTTTAACTGGAGCCTCTTGTGTTTCTGAGATGGCTGGCTCTGACCGGATTTTGAGAAACACTGTCCTAGAGCTGTGATCTTCACACATTGTAAACCTCCATCTTCCTCTGCTCCTCCCCTCCAGTCGCTGGAGAGTTAGTGTCCTGCTGGAAGGATACTGGAACTCTTGGGCAGGGGGTTTGGGGTTTGGGGAGAGGTTGAGAACTACTTCTTATCGGCTTATTTCATTTTTCTTTATGTCTTCGTTTCTGACCTCAGTGCAGAAGGAACAATTAATTATACCCTTCAGTTCAGCTCATAGAACCTAATAATCGTTGTTGCAAGCAGAGAATCTCTTTTCCTTTCCCCTTCTTCCTCCCTGCCTCCCTCCCGCCCTTCCTCCCTGCCTCCCTCCCGCCCTTCCTCCCTTGCTCCCTTCCTCCCTTCCTTCTTTCCTTTCCTCCGTCCTTCCTCCCTTTCCTCCTCTTTCTTCTCTTCCTTCATTATCCAATTTCTTTAATCTTCATTCCCATTAGTCGTTTTTCTCCACCCCATAGTCAATCTCTCTACTCCTTTTATTGTGAATCTTCTATTTGCATGCTTTCCTCGCAAAATGACTATTGCTGTTTTGTGTGCCTATATGTAAATTGCTTTGTGTTTCACTTTTTGTCCCTAAGCACGATGATTTTAAGATACATCCTTCTTGCCATGTATACACTGAATCCATTGCTTCTAACTGTTACATTCCTGGTGCATATACACTGCACTATCATAATGATAGACATGCAACTTACTCTAACTTTCTGCTACCTCGTGTAATGTTGCAGTGGATATCCTTGTATGTGGCCCCTTGGATCTGTGTGAGAACCTCTTCGGGATATATACCAAGTATGGAATAACTGGAGGTTTCCAGCCCAAGAAAATGGCTTCTCTAGATCACCTAAGACATTCCAACTGTATTTGCCACTCAAGGTTTTATTTCTACAGCTTTAAAGAAGAGCATGGTCTAGCTTGACCAAACAGGGATGTTTAGGAATTTATTTATTCTTCTTACAAACATTGAATAGCTTACTGAGTACCTGCTATACATATTTGATGATGTAAAGATAAATATCACCCTTTACCATCACCCTATCTATACAACCCATTTTTATAGATGGGGCAAATATGGCTTGAGGTCATGTAACTAGTAAGTGATAAAGTTAGGATTTGAAAAAAAGTCTGTCTAATTTCAAATCTCCTGAAGAGAATATTGTCTTGTTGACAAAAATAATCCATAGCCAATCTATAAATGAAAATTTGGGTGAGTTTATTCTGAGCTGAAATCTGAGGACCATGGCCTGGGGCCTTTCTTCCCAAAGGAAGAAAGGGCACCAAGGAAGTGAGGTATACAGAGTGGTTATTTACCCCCAAACAGGACCTTTCACATATGATTGAAATGTCCCTCCCACAATAGTCACAAGATTGCCCTGTCAGCACAGCACTTGATGGACACAGCAGGTAGTGGGTCTGCTCTCTCAGAGGGCGTAGCAGGAGGCAAGCCTATTGTCGTGAGCTGGGTGGTCACAGGTGAGCGCAGCAATCAGTTTCTAGCCTAAGGAAAGATGTTTAATGTTTAAAGAAATGCCAACGTTGGGAGGAGGAGAGAAGTTGCACCTTTATCTCAAGGGCCTTTGCCCTTGCCATAGGGAATCTCTAAAGCAGATATACAATGCATGCTCAACGGCCTCGGTCAGGCCCTTTTGGAAAGACAAGGTCAGGCCGAATTAGGTTTACACCAAATGGCTTCCTCATATTCTCCAATATAGCCTATTACTTGCCATTTTTATTTGTCAGTCTCTACAGGAAAAACATTACCTTGCTCTCTTGAGAATGGGAAATGAGAGAAAATAGAGGTTCTTCCTCAGAAAATTCAACCAAACAGTCTTGATTTGTTGGTGGAAAACAGTTCCTTGGCAGATGAGCCTCTAACCCAAGAGTTCCGACACAGTGCCTCTGCGTTCCAGAGAAGACTGGGAGGCCAGGCCAGTGTTCTGAGGGCAAGCTGAGCAGGGAGGATCTGGAGCAGAAGCTTATAAAAGGGAGAGGCTCTCCCTCCAGGCACCATCTCTCCCTTCCCTCGGTACTTTCTTTAACACAAGCTCTGGCAGAAGGTGCTCCAGGCACAGAACAGTCTCATGAGAATGACGTAGCCTGAATGGAATGACTCCCACGGGAACACAGCGAACATACTCCGGGATGGAAAGGGTCAAAGAGACAGCGGTCACTTCCAGCTGAAGAATTCCTCAATCAGAGTTCTCGACTGTTTCCAGTTTGATATCTTATAAACACGAAAAGCATCTCAGGGACGTGTTATGACAATGGCTGTTCATTTAATATCAGTTTCAAGTGAAATATACAGTAGCAAGAAGCTACAGTACATTTAGTAGATGAGGTTGTGTCCTTCTCAAGATATCGCACCCAATGTCCGTCTTCCCTTCCTTGATAATTTTAACTGTGACACCTGGTCAATATGTTGTCTGATTTCTCCACTATGTACAGGAAAGGACGGATTTTTAAAACCAGGATTCGTCAGACTGCAAAGCACTGCTACTGGCTGCCTCCTGTTGCCTTTGATTCATTTGCCCTTATCGAGAATCTTAGTGGAGCCATGATTTGCCAAATCTAATTGAAGAGAGTTTTCTTTCTCCTGAGACCAAGGTCGGGGCAAGGGAGGTTACAGTCAAAGGATTTCTACAACTTCTGAATTGTTTTCAAATTCTAACAATTGGCCTTTCACTATTCAATTAAGCAACTCTTAAGGGAAAACAATTCAATCGATTTTCCAAACCTCTTCCCTTTCTGGCTCACATTACTTTTAGAGCATCTCAACTTCTCTGTAAAAGAAACGTCTGCTCTGTCTGTTCAGACCAGGGGTGATATGTTTCCAAGTAGCAGGCAAATTGCTTTGTTCCCAGAAGCAGCTTTGGGAGGAGGGAGTCTGGAGTGGGGTGGCAATCATCAGAGGGATGTATGCAATGGTTGTCTCCTCTTCGCATCACTGAGATCCCACGGGCCTTAACAACTTGGTTATAGTCCTCCCTGACAGTGCTAAAGGTCACATCTCCAGTATCTTTCACTTAATCTTCCCCAAAGGATTTTCCCTGTCCCAGAAGGTAGTTGAAAAGACAGTAAACTTTGGGCAAGCTTTGCAGGTGGGTTTCTTGGCTCATGTGAAATCTGGATGTAAGAGATTTAAGTAAACAACTGATTCTAAAACCGGTCCAGTTGGTGCTGAGTCAAAATTTATCCCTGGCCTCACAGACCTTTCGAGGGAGTAAAGCCAGACTCCTCACCTGTAATTACATTCTGTTGATTTATCTGAAGTTACTCCCTTTGTCACCTCAGGTCTGCACAAAGCTCCCGGGAGACAATGATGGGCATTGTTGATGTGCAGAGCGCTGGTGGAACAGAGGGTGAAGAAAAGCAAACTTGTGGTCTGTGCATTTCACTGCAGGATACAAATCATGCAGCAGAATCTGGCAACTATTATGAGGCTGAAATGAGCACTTATAGTCACAGAACAAAGCAACCAAATTATGTGTTTAACATAATAATAATTATAAAAGCTTTATAGGCATCATTTTGAACTATCTGCTGCCATGAGTCCTGAGGGCTTCCTTCAACCACGGGGCACACTGAAAAATGAACAGTGACAGGAAGCTGGGGTGGAGAGTGGGCTCAGCCATGAGTTTTCTTTTGTGTATGAGCAATTGTTTTAAAGTTTAAATGCAATACTCAGTGTATCATTTGTCATCACAAATTACCCCTTGGATAGTTTACTATGAGTGCCAGCTTCTCTGGGGTACCTTCTGGAGTTTACAAGTGGTTCCATCAAACGATGATTATTATTCTTCAAGAAATTATCCAGAGTGGCTTGTTACATGACAGACATGTGGTTTGAGTTTTGTTGTAAATGCAGAACAAAGGATCTGAGAGTGTTTCTTTTCGTTTTCTGAGCTGCATAGCTCTGAGGAAACATCAGATAATTCATTATTCAAATGAGAATATTTTCTTGCCTTTCATTTTCAGTTTTATTTCTGTATATCCATGACATTTCAGCAAGCAAGCTGCCTCCTCTAGGAGTACCATCTGCTTTTCTTTTCAACGGTGACACCATCTGAGAGAACACCTTCTCACTCATAGAAATACGTGTGGGGTGAGGGGAATGGTGTTGTTAATTATATTTATGATTATGTATGACAATATACATATATGTCAGTATATATATCTGTGTGTATGTTTTTGTTTGATTGCTTTAATACTAGAGCAGAGCTGTACAATTAAGGAATTTGGTCTCAGCAAGACAATTAAGCAAAACTCTCCAATCCAATTATCTCCCATGTCTCAAATCCCTTCTCAGTCCAATAGGGTATAAATTCCATGAGCCTGGGATTTTTGTCTGTCTGTTTGTTGGCGTACTCCTGTCATCTAGAAGAGTGTCTGGTATTTAATAGATGCTAAATTAATAGTTATTGAATGAAGTGGTGTGAATGACAGTGTTCCTCCTGAGTAATTTTTGCATGCTCAGCATGTAACAGTCAGAAATTACTCTTTTCAGCTGTGGATGTCCCATGCCGTCTACACCCGGTGTGGTTGTGGTCCTCTTTTGCCTTGCATTAACATATACTGTGCTAGGAAGACAGTCTTGAGTGGCGACAGCTTCTCTGACTTGTGTTACATTTTCTTACTAGATGACAAAGTAAAGATGCTTTGAGGCCATCTCCTATGATTTGTTTGGCTGCCCTGCTAACTCTTTAGAGTCGCTTAAGCTGTCACTGGTGAGTGCCCAGCTTGAGCCCCAGCCTTAGGACTTTTACTCCATGAATATATGGGTAGTTGAAGAAATTGGAACCTGTGATCTAATAAGATGACTAATATTAAACTGCTACCATGTCTCAGGAAATCTGTGAAAAATACCCTCCCAGGTACGAGTTAAAATAGTGCAGCATAACCTGCCATGAAACACCAGCTGTCAGCCTGGCCTGAAGTCCTGCAACTGGAACTGGATGATCTCATTTCAGCAGAGATTTTGGAAAGAGGCAGGGAGCCATGTCAACTGGGTTTCAGGGTTCCGTGGTGGAAAGGATTCATGTTCGCATTTTGGACCATTTCAGCCAACTGATAGAAAAACTGATGGCAGCAGGCTCTTTGATTGTTCTTAACAGAGATGGTAGAACACAAAGGAAGAGACTGAGATCATCCAAGATGTCATTAAAGTCTAATAGGTAATGACATGAGAGCTAGAAACATGTGATAATATTTTTTAGGAGTTGCTCTGATCATAAATTTTCAATGATTTCCCCATTCCTCATAGAATGGAATCCAGAATTATAAACAAGGTTTGTAAAAAGCTGAGCCAAACTCACCTTCTTAGATTGAAGTCTCTGTCCACTCATAACGACTACCCCCACCTTGGTATCCCTCTCGTGTTGCTTGGAGTGGACTGCCCTAATCTCTTGTGGTTACAGTTTTAGCAAAGGGGCTGATGAATTCCTCTTTGGACATATTAAATTTGAGGTGTTGATGGTAGAAGCAAGAGGAATTGTGCAGTAAGGAGTTGTAGAGAGAGCTTGGAGCTCAAGAGGGAGGCTTAGGTGGAGACTGAGATTAGAGAGGTTTTGCCTCTTGGATGCATGTGAAGGAATGGGGTGAATGAGGTCATCTAAGGTGAGTGTGTAGAGCAAGAAGAGACAAGGACACTGAGTTTATGGTATAGGCGTACCCATGAGCAGACCATGAGACAGTGATCAGCATGGGAAGAAAACTAGGGAGAATAGGGTTATGCATAATTAAGCTAATATTTACTGAATGTCATCTATGTGGGAGAGCCCTTTTTAAGCATTGTGTGTAAGTTAACTCAACTAATACAACAACCTTATAAAGAAAGTTCTGTTATCTCCATTTATAAGATGGGGACCCTGAGGCACAGAGAGGTCAAGTAACTTGCCTAAGAACACGAGCCAGTAGATAGTGGCTCACTTTATTCCAGACTCAATACCGTTGTCTTTTCTGTAATGCCTCCCTAAAGTAAAACAAAAAAAGTTTCAGGTGGAGAGACTGGCCCACAATTTCACAAGGCCACATGATCCAGAGAAGTCAGTGAAGATAATGAATGGGAAGAGCTTGGATTCCCGTTGGATCTGATAATTAGGAGGGTTCTGGTGATCTCAGCACAGGTCATGTTGGTGGATTTGAGGCGGTAGATGTTTGAAGAAAAGGAGCTCCAGGATATCACCTCTATTCCATCTATTTCCTTATTTACCATAGGGCGAGTTCCAGGGCAGTTCCATAGGTATTCAAAAGGCAGTCATTCTCTGAATGTTGCAAGAGTCAAATTGAACATGTGATTTCAATTCTCCATTTACTTTCAATTCTCTATTTCACTTCAGTTGAGTGGAAATAGCCTGTTGAGGACATAAAGCTGTATAGCTCGAGCAACCAGCAGCACTGGAATGGCATTTGTGTTCGTGTTTGTGGGAGATAGTGGAGGAGGCAAACGATACAGCTCTTAAAGATGAGGACACTGAGGCACAGAGAGATTAAGTAACTTGCTGTGGTAGGGAGAGAGCAATCAATCACCTAGTGATTACCTTCAGGAGATTTGAAAGTCCTTCACTCTAACCCAAACTAAAAATTCAGTTCAGCATTTAATGCTAGACTTTTATTCCCTGTTGTCGACGCTGGTGGGAAAGAGAAGGCTATTTACAGAGTAAGTAAGAAAGACCTCATCCTCGCCTTCAGGAACCTCCTTTCCCGGTTTCTCTCAGGCTTAGGAAACTAAGGAGGCTTTGTTTTCTGAGATCTTCTCTGCCCTAGTCCCGCTCAAGCGGGATCTTCCTGACCTCTTTGGCAGCCATCAAAGAAACTGGCCTGAAACATGACTGTCCCTTCTTGATATTCAGACCAATTTGAAGAGAAGGACATTTCCTTATTTGAAATTTCCTCAGTAATTCATGCTGGACAATAGCACGAAGTTCTTCTCATTAGAGCGCAAATTTAAAACCCACCAACAAATCACAAGTAGGTATAATTTTATTTTATGTATTTAAAAATATATGAAACTCAGTGGATGATGATAGTTTATGTCTTTTGAGTCATACAGTTCAAATGTCCCCTACTAATTTTAAACAACATCTGGGTTTTAGAAAAGCATCTAAAAGAGCAAAATTGAAAAGCAAACAACATCAAAACCCTTCACTAGAATAACTTTTTTAATTTAATTATTTATTTATTTTATTTTATTTTATTTTATTTATTTATTTTTTTGAGGAAGATTAGCCCTGAGCTAACTACTGCCAATCCTCCTCTATTTGCTGAGGAAGACTGGCCCCGAGCTAACATTGTGCCCATCTTCCTCTATTTTATATGTGGGATGCCTACCACAGCATGGCTTTTGCCAAGCGGTGCCATGTCCGCACCCGGGATCCGAACCCAAGAACCCCGGGCTGCCGAGAAGTGGAATGTGCGAACTTAACCACTGCGCCACCAGGCTGGCCCCATTTGTTTGTTTTAAAGTTAGTACACAACAAATCAGACCAAACTGAGGAAAGGTGCTGAGGAAAGTCAGAACCTAAAGGATAAAAATCCAGGAGAGGTCTTTCGCAAGCAGTTGGATAAGAAAAGGGAAGTTTCACTCTTATGGCCTGGAGCCTAGGATGTCTGAAATAGTAAGCTAATAACATTAATAATAATCACAACATAGCTCTGAATACTATCATGGGGGATTAGGCCAAATGGGGAGGCAGCGGACTGAACAAGAGAAGGGACTTTCCGTAGAGTTTGTGTGAAAACCATCTGGTCACGTGCGAGTTTGACTCTTCCCATCAGAGTGAAATTCCTCTACAAGGGTTTTCTTTTGTGGCTGCATTTTCTAGCACTGGAAATACTGCCTTCTGGAGAGAATGAGGCCAGTTGACTATTGAATTTGATTTCAAAGATGCAATGAACAGGTGAGAAAGAGGAGTTTTGCCCTTGGACCACATGAGAATGTGTGGAAAGGAGTCTGGTCTAGTGAATAAGAAGTTTTCATTCGTTATCTTCATTCATATGGTGGAGTGTTTTCCATTAAACACACCTTTATGGACTGTCTTCTCTGATGATGCAGCCAAAGCTGCTCAAAATCAATGATTCTCTTCAATTGAATGTTTGTGAGAATTTTTTATGCCTTCTAATTTTATCAGCATGCCAACGCATAAGTACCCCACAAGCAGCCCACGAATTACCCAGGACACAAATCTGTCCGAAGCATCTTTGCCCTTTCTTCTTTCTAAACAGCAAGAGTTCTGGCAAGGATCACATATTTGGTTAGTGATATGTTAAGTCCCCCATCGCTTTGTGCTTCACAGGCTCTGTAACCCCTAGCAGATCAAAACACACATGGCGTGGAAGAGGATGAAGAGGGGAATGCTGCCATAATCAGCCTTGGACAACTGGAGGGGAAGAAACTGAAAAAATTATCAACAAAAATAAATAAGGATCTCTTTGTGTGACATACTGTGTTCAGCAGGGTGGGTAATACAAAGAAGCTGGGATAGAGTTGCTGTCCTTAGGGATCTCTCAATCTAAGATGTTCCTGGAGATAGTGGAAATACAGAGTCATCACTTGAAGCTTATATTTTGAACAAGCATGTACTAAAAGGCCAAGGACTCAGCACTAAGAACTCTAAATTAAGAAGTGGCACTCTCCCACTACACTCAGCTGATATGCGACAAAATTTACTGGGACACGTAAGAACATCCTTAAATCTGGAAGAAAAAAAAATGACTGGTATTTGATGAGTGTGTACCAAGTGCCAGGCACTAAATGCTAATTGTATTAACTCATTTAATCTTCACAATAGCCTTATGAACTATTGCTATTTCCATTTCACAAATTTGGAAACTGAGGCATCAAGGGTAAATAATGTGACCGAAATCATACAGCTAATAAGTGGTAGAGATGAGATTATCCTCTGGTATAGCTCAGCACACCTAGACCCCAAATAAGTCATCAATGGTTCTACAGTAAGGAGGACTTGGAGATTGGAATTAGAGCTCACTGCAGAGCCTGACAAGTTTATTCAAATAAATGCATCCATAATACTCAAATACATAAAGGAAGGTTCTTTGTGCGTCCTGAATAAGGAGGCCAGTTAATTTGTACAGATACTCCTCCAGAGATGAAAAACTAGAGTTCCAAAAGATCTTTTCCCTTTTATTCTTACATGCAAAGTACCATTCGAGAAATTAGTACTGTCCTTTTGCTCTGATGCATAGTTATCTTGCTTCTCTGAAAGCTTTTACATTGAAAAAAGATTTTTTTTCCTTTGGTGAGGAAGATTGGCCCTGAGCTAACATCTGTTCCCAATCTTCCTCTTTTTGCCTCAGGAAGAGTAGCCCTAAGCCTACATCTGTGCCAATCGTCCTCTATTTTGTATATGAGTAGCTGCCACAGCATGGATATAGGTCCACGCCCAGGAGCTGAACCCCTGAACCCAGGCCGCCAAAGTGGAGAACGCTGAACTTAACCACTATGCCACTTGGCAAGCCCCTGAAAATTTTTTAAGTAGCAAATTTTTGACCTAGGAGACTTCATAGTCAGGAAGCATAAGATGGAAAGGGTTGAGGGAAAGGCCTAGAACAAAAGAAAGGGAAGGTTATGTTTACGTAAGGGAGTGGGGTATTCCCATCTCCAAATGGAAATTTTGCTTAAGTGAGGGGCCACGAGTAGACAAATCAAGACGCACTGTTCAAGAACCAGTTCTCCACTCAAGCACTCTTTTAGATGCTGTGGGGAAAACTGCCATCCTCCTGCCTGCATGTAGTCTCCATTATTATTGGAGAAAGAAAACTGAAACACTCAAAATGATTAGTCAGAAGTGCTAAGCACAAGTCTGAGAGTTCAGGAGGAGGGTGAGGACAAACACCTTCCCGACTTGAGTTTCCTGAGAAAGCAGAGTTGATTTCTTGAGCGGGAAACACCCTGCAATAGCCTGAAGATGGACTTTTGGGCCTTTGCCTGAAGAGCCTTGTGGAGAAAATCAAGCTCTGGGCCAGATGGCTTCCTTTTAACCGGTTTCACTGGCTGCCTCCCCTACGTACATAGAAGGCAAATGGCTCCGTGGCCTACTCGGTTAAACGCTGCATCAGGCGGACAGGCCCCTGGGAACTGTGTGCAACATTTTATTGCCTTTCAAGGCAGTTGTTTCTCATTGTATAGATGTGCCTGAGTGGATAAATAATCCAGAGTTCCAATGCCAAAGGCTAATTTGCCCTGGCTTGGGAAATATCTGTTGTTTTGAACCCCTAAGCAGCATGAATTATATTGATAGGTTTGCGTGTTTCTGGCTGACCACCAAGGGCCCCCCTTCCAGGGGCTTGGGAAAGTTGCCGGATGAAGTTTTCTCACAGAATTTACTACTGACTGTCAAGCGAAATGGCTGCAATGAATACTCATCTTTCCCTGTGCAGTCTTAATTGGGTTGGCAATATGTGTAATTATCATGATGGCAGAGGAACCCTGTGATGTTGAGCGAAGGGCGAGCTTCTTTGGTGATTTGCAGACAGCCTCAAAAAAAGTCATTTTCCGAAAGACCCGACCACCAGTGAACTCATTTGAGTAGAGGTACATTCTGTTTGCTTGGACTTACATGGCTTTCAACGTGCAGTGCTTTCATGCCTTGGAAATAGGAACTTTTAGAAAGTGAATGCTTGCTGGTTAAGAGGATTTTAACCTCTCTTTCAAATGCTGTTACTAAAGTTCAAAGCATGAAAGTCTCTATCAATGGGCTGCAAAGCACTGTAATGCAACACTTATCCAATTTGCAAGGATGTTAGTTAAAAAAAATTTTTTCGCTCAAGGGAAAAAAAAAGCTTCACAGAGAGAGCCTACCCAGGAGTAAATTATAAAGATCTCCCACGTACAGCAGAACTATCTAAACTTAAGTGTAATTGCCACCTTGGTAGGAAAAGAGAGTCTTTATTTTTTACCTTTACACCAAAAGACTATCCCCTCCTAGAAGGTCATGAAAGGTCATTGGCAGAATCTAACCTCTACTTTGTGCAAACTACCAGAGCTAAATTATCCATATTTTTAAGAGCCTGCTGAATGCTATGCAAAGGCTTCTTCACAAACGCTAACTTCCAGTCCAATCATCAGTGAAACGTCAAGTCAGTGTCAAATGCTTGTAAACAATGTTGAGGTCCCTCAGTCAGATGCCTTTTACTTGAGGAAGGTTTCATTATTTCCCCTCTGATTCTTCATAACTAGAGGGGAGCTAAAGGAAAGTCTGATGTTGCAAAAAATAAGCCTTGACAAGTGCTTTTGTTCTTCCAAAAGCTGATGAGCTACATTCTTTCTGTGAGAGTATGATCCCTCATGAGAGTATATTACACATTTGAAATCCCTATCAACTTATTCAGAGTCCTGTGGTGTCATTTGGTAAGTGACGGGCTTTCAAGGACTCTTGGTATACATTTTCTTTTATCTGGATTAATAGGGAATGGTAATATTGCTCAAGGTAGTGGGAGACAGCTGAATGTTCTTGAACACAAAGACAAACTTGTGAAACAGAGGAATTTGCTTATAAGACCCTTTCTGAGACTCCCCTTTCTTCAGCTAGCTCTCTTGCTAACCTGTAATTCAATACCTCCCAGGAACATTCATATGTTAAAGAAGCATGTTTGTATATATCCATCTTTTACTCCCACTTGCTTAGCGTGACTTTTGCTTATTGGTTGAAAGTGCTCAAAGAGACGAGGATTATTATTCAATTTATTTAATCCCCATGGCCAGACCTCTGGGTAGAGCCATTTGGGGACCTTTCTGATGCGCTTCAAATTACACTGGTCAGGCAACTTCTACTTCTCTTATGATGAGTCTGATGTGATCTGAGATATTGCTCTGTTGATTGGCATAGCGGGGTCTCTTCCTTAAGGAGATAGTTTCTGTGAAGAGGGATAAGGAGATAGTTTGTGAAAGGGGGAATCAGGCTCATCTTCAGGGTAGGAAATGAAAGTATATTTGAAAACTTATGCTATATGCCTGCTAATATAAACCGCTAAGAAATGCCTGCCTCCACATTCTGGATAAAGGGTGGATCTGGGTCAAGAGGAAACGGTTTTTGTTTGTTTTTTCTCCTCTCTTCTATAATATAGCACTTGGAAGTGTTAATGTGATTTTCTTAAAATTTCTATTTTAACGCCAGGAAACAATTTCTTCCCTGGAAGTGTGTAGCTCAATATTTTTTAAAAGCCTAAAGAAAGAATGTGAAAAGGCTTTTCAAAGAGATTTTTGTCTTAGCTAAGGCAACAATGATGATGGCAATATTCATGATCAGTATCTATTTCATTTGTATATGGTTTTGTAGTTTATAAAGTACTCCCATGTACATTATCTCATTTTTTAATATAACCAAAACCTTGCATAATAGGAAATTAGCTGTTGTATGTGTCAAGGCATCCTGCTGGTTATTAGAATCTGTGGGCCAGATGTTATGAATGGTGTAGAGAGTATTTCTCGACAAAGCACTGAAAGGTCCAAACTTTTGTGCAGACTCAATTGGTAAGACATGAGAAGAAAATGCGCCTTTGTTGACTTTACTGAGTAAAGGCTCCCAGCAGACTCAAGACCAACAGAGACATGAAAACCTGCTTTGGGTTCACAATACCTTAGTCCAGGAATGTCAGGGATCCATTGGAAGCGGCAGCCTAGAAATCTACATGAGATGAGTATTGAGGCCATGCTCAAGAGAAGCAGGAAGGAGTACAGAAGCTTCTCTACTCGCGAGCTTCCCGCTTATGAACTCATGAATTGATGAACGAAGATGCTTGCGAAATAAAACCGCTTCCACTCTGTTCTATCACCATCGACTTCATTCATTTATTCATTACCCTTTTCACACATAATTATTGTACCAGGCACTCTGCCCGGTGTTGGAGACACACAGTGAACAAGACACACAAGTCCATGCACTCATGCAGCTTTTATGATGTAGACAAAGAACAGGGAAACAGAAAAGAAATTAATTACAGATTGTGATAAGTGATATGGAGGAAATAAACAGGGAAATTTTACACCTATTTTTGAAAACATGGATTCCAAGAACAAGCTGATTTAGGAAGCCTTACAGATTGCCGTACGGAAAAGAAAATCTGACACACCCCTTTGGCAAAATCTGGACTTACTTCTTCAAAATGTCATAGATAGCAAGATCAAACTCTCAGGGAAAATAAATGGTTAGGGGAGAAACAAGAAACATGGAAGTCAATGTAGGGTTAGAGTCCGTTAAATCAAATAAGATATTCTCTCGCAGAAACCAGGTGCATCGGTGTTAGAAACTTGCTCTGACAGATAGCTCTTCTCTTTAAACAGCTTCTTTAATTTTTGAGAAAGAATAATTGGTGCTACAGATTATCTCATAAGGTTTTGTCAGATAATCTTGCACCACTTTTAAAATATTTTGAACAAGCCTGTACTAGCTTGAAATATACTATATTTTGATCTTTATTCTTCTTTGTTTTATTTATTCTTTTAAGTCTCAGAAAAATGCTCTGTAACTGCTGGATGTTCTCACCAAGCACATGATGATTCAATGCAAATTCTTCTAAGTTTTATTTTCAATCCATTTATTACAAGGCTGAAGCTAGAGCAAACCCCTCTTCTCTACACCAACCAATTAGCCCACCTACGCAGTTGACAGGAGGGGACATCTATAATTATTGACACATTTCTATCTTAATCAAACTGATCTGAATCTTAATGTGTAAAAGGAACAGAGATACAAAAATTTTGGAAGGCTAATGGATGCTTTCTGGAAGAAGTGAATCTTCAAAGGAAAATCAGGACACTGGCAGAAGAAAGAGCAATAGATGCTGGTCAAGCAAAAATAACAGGGTCAGGAAATACTCAGCTTACATGTTGCAAATCTCTTCTCCCATTCTCATAGCAGACATTGCTAATTGAAAACAGAATTTGCTTCTGCTGAGTTTGGAGGTGCCCTTAGAGTCCTTTTCAGCACATTACAGACAGCCTCTGCCACTTGATCAAAGGTGTCCTATGGGGTCAAATCTATTTACCGTAGTAGGCTTAAAAGGTATTACTCACCCAAATATTTTCATTTCAACAGTCTTCAAAGTCTTGTTTGCAGCAGTAATAAAGGAACTGGGCCATCAATTTAGGAAACATGAAGTGTTATTTTTAGGGCAAGCAGTATCTTCTCTCTTTTCTCCTCAAATCTGGGTCATCGCCTTGTGCCAGACCCCAGCGCAGCAGCCCTGTGCTAGTACATAGTAGGGTCATGCAGGCAAGTGTGTGAACAGCATAGACTCTTCTTGCTGTCCCGAGAATACAGAAAATGTCAGGTGATTTCTCCTCTGGGAAGAAGTTACTGGCATTTAAAGGAATAGCACGCAGAAGACTCATAGGACAATAAAATTCTCTCCGGGGTTGGGGTCTATTCAGTGCCTTATCCTGCTGTGCCAGGAAAGAAGGCCAACCATCTTATTGTGTTCTGGAGCTTTTTAAACTTTTCAGTCCGTAGTTTAGTTTTGGCCATCTTCAAGTGATGAGATTCATAGGTATTATTTATCAGATAATTACTCATTAGCTGACAGTATTTCAACTTATTAAGCATTTTAAATTTCTTACTATGTACCTTGAAGGTATTGCTGGAAACTTCGAAATAATATTTTTCATGTCCTCTTTTTTCTTCACAGAATAGGAACAAGACATACATAGCTGGTAGTTATCTTTGAAGAAGTTCAAATTATTATTATTCTTAAATTAATTTCTTTTATTTCTTTATTTATTAACTTGTTTATTTAACTATTTATTGACATACAAAAAGCTGCACATAACTAGTGTATACTACTGGATGAGTTTGGAAATAAATATACACTGTGAAACTATAACGACGATCGTCGCCATAAACCTATCCACCACCTCCAAATGTTCCCTCTCTCCCTCTTATTTATCATGATTATTATCATCATTTGTGATAAGAACACTTGACATAAGATCTACTCTCTCAGCAAATTAAGTATACAATACAGTATTGTTAACTCTAGGTACTACGCTACACAGTAGATTTCTAGGACTTATTCATCTTGAATAACCAAACTCAACTATATTATTTTTAAGCTCTTTTGTAAATATGTAAACTGAAGGAAATTACAAATAAAAATCTAAAAAACCAATGCAATTTTATGATCTCATGAGATTTTTACTATTGACCTTTACATCAAGGATTGATGTCTCTATATTAGATGCTAATGGTGTTAATTCTCTAGATCTGATTCCATGTTGGTGATATCAAACCAAACACAGAAATATTACAACTATGAAAGCAGTTTTCACCAAAGTGGGCCCAGGAACACTTGGGACCAGGCAGAATAAGGAAAGGTTAAAGGTGACAGTTTAGGGGCTGAAGGCGAGCCTGTTATTTACTAATTCAAAGTTCAGCCAGATCAACTCAAGGTACTTATAGAGGTTTATTAGTGACTCTAATGGGTGCATTTTCTTCACTTGCAGGGTATTTGAAGTATAATAGTGTAAGCATGGGCAATAGTAGAAGGAAGCGTTCTGTTGCTAGAGATCAGTCATTCCCCCGGCTGATGGGTAAAGACTGCTCTAACATACAGGAGAAAACAATATTGCTGCTTTTTCCTCTTTCCTACTAAAAACCTCTAGTAGAGTGAAGGAGAAGACACTTAAATCCATTTATTTTCCAGTAAAGGGCTAGTCAGGTCACTCTTGAAATTTTGCCTTGGAGGAGACACAAATTTCTATTATCCTTCTGTTTCCAATCGTGTGTATTATAATTTTATTTTCTGCAACTCTGACTGAGGTCTCCATATTTTCCTCATTGCATTTGTTCAACTTCTTTCCAAGAAAATTATGCCATTAATTTAATTACGAAGATTTTTATTTATTTAACTGATAGAAATTTAACTCATAAAAAATGTATGTTGGGAATTGCTTAACAGTGTATTATTTCTGGTAACATAAGAAACTCAATCACCCTTTCTCATAAATATAACTCGGAAAGAGAGAAGACCACTGGGATTCATCATATACACCATATAGACAAGCCATTGTAAAAGCAGTCATTTACTACATATGACCATATTTACTTTTTGTATATTTGTGTTGTCCAGAAGGATTCTGTTGCAAAAGAATGGTAAAAGAGTCCAATAACCCTTAATATAACTAAATAAGTTTCTCGTAGAAAGGCAGAGAAGACCACAGGAACATTGTATGCTAAATTTTCTAGGAATTGTGCATAGTTGTGGGTAACTGGGTCTCAGCCAATTTTTGACAGCACAGAAATAATCTGATATATACCAAAGGAACTTGGGAAAAGTTAAGATGAACTTTTCCTTAGAGATATGGCTGCATAAAGCTGGGCTGCTAATTACAGGGTGGAAAAACAGTTTACTGCTTTTTTCTAGTTCTTTGAGTTCAGAAGCATTCCCCATTCCCAGCTTTGCACCTCAACAGTAGATACATGGGCTCCCAGAATGGGGCTGAAAATGAGGCCTTTGTTTGTGCTGTAACTTGGCTCCTATAGGGGTTGGAGAGGAAAGAGAAAATAATTGATTCTAGTGTGTAACATGGTTCAAACATTTTTCAGGCTTATCGTTGTTTTTGTTTTCCAATGGAATTTGGTTTGACTCCGTCCATACTTCTGTTATCTCTTATTTCTGCTAGCCTCAGCCTACTTACATACACCCCACTCAAAAGATGTTGAGGCAAACCAGAAACGTATTTACAGGATAAATACATTGACCATATCTGTGTCTACACACGCAATGTGAAGTGTCCTAATTATTCAACTTCTTGTGACAAATCGCTGTGTTAAAATAACAAACTGATAACTTCATTTTGCTTGCATGTGCGAACTTAAGGGCCCAAGTAAAATTGTTAGCTGACAAAATTATGAGAACAATTGTCAAGAAGACATTAGGCTTTGTTAAGTGTCCCGCAAAGTTCCTATACCACACCCACAGATGCTGGAGGCTGGGCTGTGGTGGATAAAGGGTGCGATGATTAAATAAGCTTACGGAATGTTGCACACGTTTGTATATAGGCGAGAAGGCCTTGACAAGTGCTGCACTAAGGAAACGTGTTTGATTTTGTTTGATTAAATTTGACAAAGGAATCTTTTTTGTTTTCATATAAAAACTGTGAACATTCTGAAGAGCTAGCATTTTGCCAAATGTACTTTGAGAAATGCTAATCCGGACAAACCCTTCATTTTACAGACGATGAACCGAGTCCTTAGAGATTAAATTTCACGCCCAAGATCCCACAGTTGATTAGTGGTTTAGCTGGGCCTAAAATCTAGCATTCATGATGTTCTAAGCTTCAGTACATTATACCCAACTTGTTCTGTTAATGTATAGTGCTCCAATTAGCAGATAATTTTGCAACATTTACTTCTCTTTCTTAAAAGCTTTTTAAAAATTGAGGTGTAATTGACATTAGGTAAATTTCACCATTTCAGTGTACAGTTCTATGAATTTTGAAAAACCACGACACCAATCAACCGTTCCGTCAATTCCTTAAAAAACTAAATTTGAAAGTTTTGAAAACTGTGTGCTAGAATGCATTAAAATAATTTCAATAGAAATATATTCAAATGAGTTTAAATCTGCTTAAGATGAGAATCCCAGTCAGTCTCAATCAACGCAGCTGACTGTGTATACTGCAAGACTGGCAGTAGGTGCAAGAGTTACATTGGGAAAAAGAAATGACAAGCCAAAAGGCCAAAGATGAAGCTGTGCGATGAGAGGAACGCGCAGCCTGTGAAATTACCGGCTGGGACTCTCACCTCTAACTGACTGTCTGTGCATAAACGTTTAAGGGGAGGAAAGTAGCAGCAAGAAATAATCGAGGATTCCTGGGGAAATTCCTGAGAAATCCTGGGGAAGACGCCCCCTTAGAACTCTGAGTTCAGGACACGGCCAATTCTCACTGGAAACACCATTCTCTCCACTGACTCCCTATAGTTTTCCCTTTCTTCACTCTACCCTTGTTCTTCTCAATTTCCATTTCTGAACTAAACCAGAAGGTCCCCTCTCTCTTTTTTTTCTTCAGCCTCTCTGTGATACATATTATTCAGTGGTGAGCTAAAATCATCATGTTTTCGTTAAATACCAGTCATTGGAAGCCCTTTGGAATCATTCAGTTTTGAGAATGGAACTCCTAATTTCAGTTTCATATCCTAAGTACATTTATGCTGCTTGATTATAGTTTCCAAGTGTATTCTATCTTTAAAATACTAGGCCCAGTTTTGTTTCTGAAGCAAAATGGGCTCTGATTGAAACCAGCAAATCTCACTTGGATGAACTTTATTCCTTTTGTCCAGATTTTCTTTGGTCTTCTTGACCATTTCAAACAGAGTAATTGGGTGAAAGAGCATACCTCACGGGGGCCTTTCCTTTATAGATGCCACCCCCTGAGCAGGAACACATCCTGTTTGCCCTGACTTGGGCCAAGCCTGTTTGTTTCACAAAACAACCAGCTTTAGCCATGCGGGATAGATAGATACTCACCAGGAAGGGAGAGCAGGCCTGCTGTGCAGATACATCTTGACCAACTTTAACATGAAAAGGACTTGGTAAGAAAGAAAACATGAAGCCCCAGAAAAGAACAGCAATCGCCATGTGGAGGCAAAAATAAAGTGGGTTGTGTATACTGACTCTCCATAGGGATTACACGGGGGAGAGAGGAGGCAGTGGGCCTCCTCCGGCTGGCCAGATGTCTGAGCAAACAAAGTGCAACCCTAGTGCAGACTGGCCATTCCCCATGTGCTGCTGAGCACCAACTCCTGTCCCTCTGCTCCAGCTGGGGGCCACATGGAAACCAAATGCAATATGTTGTCTAAGAATGCAACCACCAACTCTCTGCCTGCAGGAGAACATGGTCCTAGTATGGCAAGTATGATAGAGCTCTTAAATCAGCAGGATGATCCCATCAACCAATGGGACACTCTGCTCAAGGAGCTCTTGCTACATGTCACATGCTGTCAGGTGATTTATTTGCTTTATTTCACGTATTATTCATAACAACTCTATGAAGTAAAGACCATAAAAAAGATCCCCATTTTACAATGTTGGAAACCAAGGTTCAAAGAGGTTCGGTAACTTTCTTAAGTTCTGAAATTAGTAGGCAAAGATGAAACTTGAACCCAAGACTGGTTGATACCAAATCAAGTGCCCTCAACTTCTGTACTGTATTGCAGGCCAATAAGGTAAAGGAAACAAGTTTTGCTCTAGGTTTTTCTTTAAGCCATATAAACCCAAAGGGGAGCAGTTCTTTTGACTACTTAAAAGATGTTGAAGGGCCGGCCCCGAGGCTGAGTGGTTAAGTTTATGCACTCCACTTCAGTGGCCCAGGGTTTCGCTGGTTCAGATCCTGGGCATGGACCTAGCTTTCCTCATCAGGTCATGCTGAGGTGGTATCCCACATGCCACAACTAGAAGGACCTACAACTAGAAAACACAACTATGTACTGAGGGGCTGTGGGGAGAAGGAAAAAAAAAAAAGATTGGCAACATATGTTAGCTCAGATGCCAATATTTAAAAAAATAAAAGAGATATTGGACAACTTGTTCTTGTCTTCAGGATGGTAACTGTTTTAGTTTGACTGTTTAACACAAGCCAAGTCTCACTATTTTTACAGCACACGTTGATGCTGGTATATACATATATTTTACTCCTTGGATGATAATGACTATCTTTTTGTGGTTAGACAGCTAAACTGGCTATTCAATCCAGAAGAAAGAGAACTTGAAAAGTTTATGTGGAAAATTCACCTTTCACTCTTTTCCCAACAGTTAGGGAAGGGTGCTCTGAATTACTCTGTTAGTTTCTTCAATTCATTAATGAATCTCCATATGCAGACACAACTTCAGTGAAAAGTCATGAAGAAAGGATCCAGTGTTGTATTAACTATACCATGTAAGACAAGGAGCTATCAGTTAGTCCCATGCCACGGAGGAAACCACCAGAGCATTTAGTACTCTTTCAGTTTAGTCAACAGAAGCTTTCTGCTTTCTTAATCTTCTCTTGGGCATCATGGGCCATTGGTATATTTGTTCTGAACATTTCACGTAGGAAGCAGAATTCTAATTTCTCTGCTAACCACTGTATTTTGTAAGGGAGACATTAGCACATCAATGAGGAATAAATAACCCCAAACCCATGACAACCACAGGAACATCAGATCTCTTCTTGCCTCATGTGCTTGCCAGGCAACTGAAAGAATGTCTGAAAAAGATATTCAGATGGTAACAAAAGACAGAATCTTCCCTCAGATATATTTTTGGGAGAATTTACAGATGCTATTATTTACCATCTCCTATCGAATATGATGAAATAGACATGACAATCGTATTTGGAATGAACACAAAGCTTTATTTATTTGCCACACATATGGAAATAAGATGAATTTCCAAGAAGTCCTCAGGACAGTGCATTGGCTCATTTTTATTTCACTTTTTTTCTCTCAGTATGATATGGGAACATCTACCACATGGAAAGTAAATTCACAGTTACAAGCATTCAAACATATCCACTGATACAGAATGCTTGTAGTGTCACCGTTGGTATTAAGACTTAGAGCCCATATTGACCTGCGGGTCCTGATGCATATGGTGACCCGACTGAAAATCCAAATTTGTTAGTGGCTGCTGGCACAGTGTTTGATACTATTGTTATAAAAGGAATAGGAAAAATTTGACCAATCTACCTATTTCCAATAGATTTTTATGTGAATCAAATGAGATAATTTACATTAAAGTGCTTTGAAAACTATGACGTTTTATAAAGAATTTATTTACTCAACGTAGACGAATCTTACAAGTACCATGTGAAGTGAAAAAGAAAATGACAGAAGACTTTATATAGTATAGTGACATTTTGAGAAAACTCAAAACCAAGCAAAACTAAAGAATGTATTGTTTAGATTACCAATATGTGTGATAAAACTATATAAAGAAAGGAAGGGAATGGTGAACACAAAGTTCAGTCCCGCTGTTACTGCTTCTCCAGGGGTGACAGGGAGATGAGACGTTAGTAATGCACTGGTAGACTCACATTCTAGTTTTTGAATGAGTGGTAGTTTTGTGGGTATTCATTATATTATTATGCTCTAAAATTTAAATAAATATTACCTATATGTTACAGTTATCCAAATACATTAAAAAGGTAATGAAAGTTTAGTCCAGATGGTGCTATGTAATAATAAGAAAATTCAAATCCAAATTTTCTCTCTGATTCATTAATGATATTTTTAGGTTCATGTATTTTTAAAATTGCCTCCTTCTCCCCCTCCATTCTTCCCTCCTTCTCGCATTTCTACCTGCTCTCGCATCCACAGACTTGTACTGAATACGTGGAAGTGCCAGAAGCAGCGCCACATAAATGTATAAACCAGCACAAGAATATTGGAGACGTGGAAGCTAGGTTCTATTGCTTATTGTCTAGAGACCTTGAGCAGGGTCACTAAACATCTTTATGCCTTGGTTTCCTCATCCTTAAAACGGGGATAAAAGCCAAACTAATTTCACAGGGCGATCATGGAGATTAAATGAGTTAGTGTTTGTAAAGTGCTACATCGTGGTGTTAAATTAGATAAACCCTGTGCTGGCCAATGGGGTATAGCCGTGAGAAGGACATGGTTCCAGTTTTGGTCAGCTTACTTGGTCAATTCTTTAGAAACAAAAATTGGATGCCAAATGCACCATAACATTACATAAATAACAGAGCTTGAGCAAACAAACAAAAATTCTTCTGTAAACACATTTTGAGAAAGACCAAATGACTTGGGCCTGTTATCGGGATTGGCTTAGACTCCTGGAGAGGAAAGAATGATGTTCCCCACCCAGCCCCTGAAGCAGTCCTGTGTATTCACTCTTCCATGGAGAGACAACTGGGAGACCTCACAGATGGATGTGGTGGACCATGAGATAAAACTGGCAGACCGCGCATTAGTTACCTTGATGAACTGTTGACAAAGTATTAGACCAATGAAAGTTTATAGACAGACAAAGAGGAGCTGAAATATGCGGTGATTTTCTTGTTATTCCAAGAACTGTTAGAAATTGTGACCCCCTAGGACTAGATGATAGACTCTGTAGACCCAAGAAAAACTCAGGAAGAAATCTAAGATTTCAGCCAAATTAATTGCAACCATGAGATGAGCATTTTGTTGCAGGAATTAATTATTCACATATTTTTCAGAGTCTCAGGAGATAAATATGCATTTTATGTCCACTTTGGTAAAAATACTTTTTGTTTTTTGTGCTCATTTTTTGGAGAAAACCCTGAAATTATTTACTGACCCGTTAACTCTCAGGATTTCATGAAAAATTGTGATTTTTTTGGATTAATTTCAGATATTTTTGTTTAGTATCACAGTTTATGTAGTTTTATTTTCTTAGAGACATCCAAGTTATGATGAAGTTGTTACAAGATGAGAAAATAGCTAGCAAAGAACTATGGCAATTGCAATAACCAGAAGTCATAAGAACAAACATGCAAACATGTGGTTTGGGGTAGAAACCAGATGAAAAGGTTATTATGAATGTCAAGCTAGAAGCTGAAGAAAGAAAATTAAGAAAGGAATGAGAACAGAACAAGAAAGATAAAATGGAAGGCAAAAATAGAGATTAACAAAAAAGAAATTAAGAAGTTGATGTATCTATTCCATTTCATTCCTTCTATAGAAAGGAAATCTGTTGAAGGGCAATGGAGGAGAGTGGAAAAGGTTGTCTCTGCTTTGGCTTAAGCACAGCTTTAGTCTTCACACTCTCCCTCCCTGTATAATTGAGGCCATTTTTCTAGTGTGTTCCAATTTAGGAAAAGGACAGAGGATACAAGCCAATGATTTCTTCGAAACCTGAATGATTTCCTGTTTTGTTTTATTTTGCATCATTGTCTAAACAGGAACGCACTGGGATAATACCCCTAATAAGTCACAAACACATCTGCCTACAGTCTTGCTTCTGAAGATCATATACATTTTCCAACATATAGAAGTGACATCTATGCCAAGTCCGTCACCCTGGGTGATTCTACTCTTTCGCCACTCACCCAGAGAGCTGGGTCTTTCCTGTTTTAACAGTCTGAAATTAAGGAGGCAGAGATTCTAGAGACTTTTGACTAAGCTTTCTTTCAGAGATTCTACCAAGCGTATTTGGAGTCTTTCTATTGCTTCCTTAACAAGACACTAATAATAGCCCCCTCAGAGGCTGAGCATTTGCTGTAGTCAGAGGCTAGCCTTCTGTCTCCATTTACGACTACTTGTTGTTGCTGCACCCCAAAGATGCTGCTGACAGGCTTTGGCTGTGCAACAGAAGGCATCTTTGTGGAGTCATGCATATGGGACCGTTCTATAGCACATTTCACACTTCGCTCTCCATGAGAATGAACACACTATGTGCCAACCGCTGACGTTAAAATATGGCCACAGTATTAAAAGACGTTTTCTCAGAATTGAAGCAATGTCATTGGGTATCCTTTCTAGGGCAACACTAATAACAAAAAAGAAAGACAGAAAATAGGATCAAAAGGGAGGAAAGGAAAAAAAGCCTACCTCGGAGCATTTCAAATCTCTCTCTCAATTGGAAAGAAACCACTGTAGGCAACAAGGAGTGGATTGTTCTGCAGCTCCTTATTGCTGTCAGTATTTGGAGTCATCACTGAAGTGTCTGTTTGCTGCAGCCTGATTTCAAATGTAACATAAAAAAAGAAGCAACTATCTCATTTGGGCTCTTTAAAACGGATTACAAGTGATCATTTGTATATATGAGGCATCTAATAATGCAGTCGCCCCACAAAGTCAAGCTAGTGCTAAACAGTTTTATATTAGAAGTGGAAACTATGATTTTCAAAAGTCAAGGGAAGGAACAAACGCTAATCTTCATTGAGTAGATTAAAAATAGAAGCTAGGATAATGAGATACGTTTTTTCCTGTTTTAACAGCAGTTAATGTAAGAGGCCAGTTGGGTGTCATAACACTCACTTAACACCAGAGAGGTCCAGACTCTCAGTTCCCTGGACCCATCCTTGTGTTCACATCGGTTTACATCATTAATTTATTTTTAGGCAATTTTGAAACAGCTGCAACATTCCATTCTTGCATTATTGACACAGAACACATCATCATTTTTATTTTAGAACGATGAACTATTTTTTAAGCATGCTGGCACCTATGGCGGTCCTGAATTGGGAGTTTATCATAACCACATGTATTTTATACATTATTATCTCATGTATTTATAAATACTATACGAGTTTAATTTTTCTTGTTTTTGAGCTTTATATAAGATTATGTGTAAATTATACTATACCTATTATTCTAGAACTAACTTTATTTCAACTCAAAATTATAGCTTTGGGATTTAGTTGTGACGATGCATGAAGCTCTCATTTCTTTCTTTTAATTTTTATGGAGTATCTGTCGTTTATATGGATTCATTTGTCCTCTTTTCTGTTAGTGGACATTTAGGTTATTTCCTGTTTGTTTTTTTTTGGCAAGGAGTAAGAGTAATCTTGTATGTGTATTCTCGTGTACGGATGAAAAGTTTCTCTGGGGTATACAACTAGATGTGGACTGGTCGTGTCGCGGAGTTTCCCGTCTTCAGATTTACCAGATGTCGCCAAATTGTTCTCTAAAGCAGAGGGACCAGTTTGTACTCCCAGGATTTTACAGGCCTGCAAAACTGGATATTGCCTCACTCTAATTTTTCAAGTTTTCTATTTTTTAGCTTTTTTATTATGCAAAAGTTTAAACATATTAAAAAAGCAGAAAGTACTATAATGACCCTTGATGAATATTTTGAAGCAAAGCACTGACAGCATATTATTTCATCTGTAAGTATTTCAGTCTCAGTCTCTAAAATATGAGGATTCTTTAAAAATAACTACAAAATCATTGTCATACCTAAAAAACTAACAATAATTTCTTAATATCATTACATACCCAGTCAGTGTTCAAATTTTCCCAATTGTTTTGTGTATCTTCACAGTTTATTAGTATCGGGATCCATATAAGATCTAAATATTGCAATTGCTTGAAGTGCGATGTCTCTCAATTTATGTCCCCTCTCTCTTATTTATTTACTTACTTTTGCAATTTGTTTTTTTGAGAAACAGGCTTGTTTGTCTTACAGAGTTTCCTATAGTCTGAATTTTGCTGAACGCATCCTAGGTGTCATTTAACAATTTCCTCTTCATACTCTATATCCTGTAAATTGGCAGTTAGGCCCAGAATCTTGGTCAGATTAATTGTTTTTGGTAATAATACTTCCTGTGTGCTGGTATATATATTTCAGGTTCAATTTTGGGGCGGTAATGTTTCCTACATGGCAGTGCATACTGCATAAACTATCTTTTCTTATTTTCCATATTCTTGATGCTTTGGCATTTGTGGCCTTGCTGACTGTGGAGAGACTGCCCCTCCCAGAGCTAGCCAATCCTCAGAGATAGCCAAGGACTTCCATTGTACACGCCCTAGCCAATCCAGAGCCCATACCTGGAACCACCTTCTCTATCTGGCTTTTACATTCCAAAAGGCAAGGTGCTTCCGCCTCATCAGCCAGGGCTAGGTACCAGACAACTAGAGACCACCCCTAGAGCCCAGAGCCTGCTGATATTATTCCAATTAGCCAATCCTAAATGGTTTCTCCCACTTTACCTTGCCTTTCCCCCCAAGGCACAATAAAATCTGCGAGTCATGCTTTCCTCTTGCCCCTTCTGCCTCCTGAGCAGATCTGGTGCTTCCCAATGTGACCCTGAGTCCTGTGGCCTGCCCCCTCCTCCAGGAAAATCTTCTCTCAACGGCATTACCTCTCTCAATGTTAAAATCCCAAGGGTACATTTTGAGACACATACTTCTTTTAGAAAGCAAGCCATGTCTTTTTTTGCTTTTGGTGATGTTAATAATCATTTCCTAGATTAATTCTTTCACTAAGGGTTAGAAAATAGTGATATTCTAATTCTGTCATTCCTTCTTGATTTATTAGCGGAAAATCTTTTGCAAAAAAATTCTCATTGCTTTTTTGGATCCCTTGAGTTATAGTTTGTATTGGAAAGTCAGAATAAAAGCTTGATTCTTCTCCTTTATTTACTAGTTAGCAAAATAAGTTGGTTCTCCAGTGTCCCCTAAAAGTGATGAATGAGGTCTGTTACGGTGATTACTGTTGTGTAGCATCATTGTGATCTCAATGATATATACATATTTACTTCAATCACTTTTATTATTATTCTTATGGATACTTAGCTTATCTTCGACCTGTGGGAACCTCTTTACATTGGCTTCTAAGTCCTTTTGTCACAACCTTAGTAGTTTTGAGAGCTTTCTTGCTTTGGGGGATGACAAGATATTTCAGACCATCTTATAAATTTATTACCTCAGATCTGGAATCAGCTATTTCTCTAAGGAGCTCTGGCTCATTTTAGTAGGAAATGATATTTAGAGACCACAATATGGACACTAGGGAGACATATGTGTCAGTTTCTGTATGGTCGCTCCTTCTTGTTTTAATACCTTATCATTTTAACTTCCATAGTTTAAAGTTCTGAAATTTTTAGGGCAAGTTCTTCTACCTTTTCTTGTTGAAAATTCTCTTGAATTGACTTGGCCCTTTTGATACTATGTATACGTTTTAGGATCAGCTTATTCATTTTCACAAAAAATATTTAATTCTTTTTGGAAGTTTCCTGACTTTATAAATGAATTTTGGGATAAATGCATCCTGTATTATCGCCTCTTCTTATTTGTGAATGTGGCATATTGTTCGTTATATATACTTACTTTTTATATCTTTCAGAAACATTTTGTCTTCTTCTATATGAAGTTCTTGGTCGTGTTTTCTTATATTTGCCTTATAGTATCTGTGTGTATCATGAATATTCTTTTTCTAGTACATGCATATATGTGCACTTTTCATACATATATTATAATTTGTTAAAATAAATAAGCTTCAGAGGAAAGGAAAATCTGGTAATCAACTTGAGAGTGTGTGAATAAAAAGTGTAAGAGTAAGAATTGGTCAAATCAATATTTCCCAAAGGGATAAAACAGAAAAAAATTTTGGTATTGGATCAACCAGTCTGTGGGAAACAAACAGAGGGATTGTGGTGGGTCAAATAAGACAACACACATGCTAAATCAACGGAACAGCGTGGGTGCAGAGAGCGTGGTCCACCTTTCATTTTCCTACCTTTGACAGAGCGAGGATATGGAGAAACGTTTCTCTACTAGAAGAAAAAGGAGAGCAGTGCCAAGTGATAAACGTTGAATAGCACATAGAGGGTGGCAGATCTGTGGACACGCAGAGCACGGAGACGCAGCTACTGCTGGGCTGCAGCCCACGGGGCTCTGCGGCAACGTGAGCCTAGCGTAGCCTGATGGCCTGAGGGTGGAAGGAAATCAGGAATGCCGGTTCTCTTGCCGGTTCCTGTTTGACCGCATAAAATATTTAGATAGGCTATTAAGAGTCTGGAAGCCACCCTGTTATGACCTCTGGATTAGAGATTTTCTAAATGATATGTTTTAGAATTTAATATTTGGATGGTTGGTGTAATTGTGTCAGTGGAGAAGAGGGAAGTAAAGCCCAGTTGTAGGGCATTGAAGGATTGCCCTGAGGTGGGGGAGTATCTTCAATCTACGGATTTCCCTTCCCCCCTCACTAGCACTTCTGATGGTCTCCAGTAGGGGCATCTGTCGTTCTATTTGAGGGTCACTGTCACTGCTAATGATGGGAATGTGCTGCTTTCCTTCAGTTATGTCAGGATAGGAAAAAGGTGGAGCAGATGATCATAAGAGCACAGACTTTGAGGTCTGGAAGAAATCTTGGAAGGAACTGATCCCACCCAAGGCTATGTAGGGGAGCAAGTTAAGTCTCACAAAAGCAGGGTCACTTGCTCAAGTGTACACACTGAGTTCATGGCATCTGCTGACATTTTAGGTTTCCTATCAGTTCTCAAGTTTTGTGCGGCTGTGTGCACCCAGCCCAGCTAGTCAGGAGACTGCATGAACATCTCAAGGCCCAAGGAAATGCTAGGCTTTTCTCTATGTATAATTAGGGTTTAATTAAATTTAATTATTTATAATTTCCCAACTAGAGATTGAACATCCTATATTCTCTTCATCGTGCTTGAATAAGAATTTGAAAGGTCAGTGAAGTCAGTAATTGAATAAGTATGTGTAGCAATTACACTGTAGTTTCTTGTGATAGTTTCCAACACTGCTGATGGAGTTTGCATAGAGATAATTCCTTTGTCATTGTAGCTTTGGTAAAATTATCATTTTTTTTACTATAATCTTATCATAAAAATTGTTATATATGTATGTTGTGTGAGTGTATATAAAACAGAGATGTTAAAGCTTTTAAACAATCAGTAAAAGGAATAGTCAGAAAAAAGCTTCTCTACAACCAAAAGTATAATTGTCATCTGATTTCTTGGTTTAATTTCAGGCAAATAATAATAGTAGTACCTGTTATCATTTATTGAGTCCTACTTGTGTCAGTTGATGCCAAGTACTTTGTAAATTCTCTCATTTGATCTATTATATTTTTTGGTGAGGAAGATTGCCCCTGAGCTGACATCTGTGACAATCTTTCTCTGTTTTGTATGTGGGATGCCACCACAGCGTGACTTGATGAGCAGTGTGTAGGTCTGTGTGCAGGATCCGAACCCAGGAACCCAGGGCCACTAAAGTGGAGTGGTCAAACTTAACTACTACACCACTGGGCTGGCCCCTCATTTGGGCTTTTTAACAAGCCTGTGAGGCAGCTAGTTTTACGGATAAGGAACCTGAGGGTTAAAGGATTAAGTGTGACCTTAAATTTGACCCAAGACCTCTGACTTCAGAGCCCGTACAACTAATCTCTGCACTGCACTGCCTACATAAGCAGATGCTTCAAATTACATTAGCATCATCGAAAATTCTAGCAAAGATCACTCATCATGGTCTTCCAAGGGATTAAAGAGAGTTTACCAGAACTATTTCTTCCTCATCCGCATTTCCTTTGGAAGTTTTGAGACTTGATTTCTTCAAAGGAGCATCTGACTAGCGGCATTGTTCAAACTTCTGGCTTGTATTTCTTTCTTACCACACACTCCATGAAATATTGCTTGAAGTGAGACCCCTCACAAGGAATGTGAAAATACTCAAGAAAGTAATGTTGTCAAAATAAATAAATCTTATAAAAGACTTGTCGTGAGCATTAGTGGGGAGATTATCTGACAATGTGCCGTAAATCCAGATCCCCATTATACACATGATGTGCCATAGTTGCCTATAAAATGGGAACATGTTGTAGATGTTTTAAAATCCCGAGTTTAAGCATGCTGCTTAATGAGAAAGAGCTGTTGTGTGATGTCAAAGAGAGGAATATAGTATTTATAAGAAATTGTATCTTCACTTGACTTTCTCTACGGAAGTAAAACTAATCTGTGAGCAATTAGGTATTGGGAAGAAAATTGTTTCCTGTTTTCTCAGATAATACCTAGAAATTTAGGTAAGGGCAATTAGTTGTGGTTTCCTCTCCCAGGCAGGAGAGCCAATTACTAGATAGGGATTGAGCGAGGAAACTCCTTGACATGCAAACTCTTTTAAACCTTGGTCAGTCGCTAGTATTTGCCCTCTCCATCTTGAAGAGTCCACACTCACGTTAGTGGTTTATAGGTGAAAGGAATAGTATCTTAAGTTTTTGGCCTTATAGTTTTTTTTCAGTTTTGTTTTACTTTAAAAAGTTCCTTTGCATTCTCTAGTTGGTGGTATGTATTTTCTAGTTTGCTACACTCCCAATCATCCCCTATTATATTAATCCAGCTGCTTCCTTCATTCATTTTTTTTCTTGGTCATTAAGGCATTTGAGTTTGCCACCCTACCTTATGACCCTATTTTAATGGAAAGTGACACATATAAATAAATGCAATAATGGGTTTCCTGTGAGCAAAGTGATAAAGACACAGTCGGGCACTGCTATAGATTGAATGTTTGTGTCCCTCAGAATTCTTATGTTAAATCCTACCTCTAACGTGATGGTATTAGGAGGTTGGGCTTTTGGGAGGTGATTAGGTCATGAGGGTGGAGCCTTCATGAATGGGGTTAGTACCCTTATAAAAGAGACTCCAAGGAGCTCCCTCTCCCCATTTCACCATGTGAGGACGCATCGTGAAGACAGCCATCTACAAACCAGGAAACAGATCCTCACCGGCCACCAAATCTTCCAGCACCTCGATCTTGGACTCCCCAGCCTCTGAAACTGTGAAAAATAAATTTATGTTGTCTGTCAGCCACCCAATCTATGGTATTCTGTTATAGCAGCCTGAAAAGATTAAGACAGTCACAAAGGAGGAGAGAACTCTTACTAAATTGGGAGGGACTTTAAGAAGGGCTTCAATGAAGAGGTAGCCTTGAATTGATATTAAAAGGTGTATAGATATTCTCTAGGAGTGTGGGGTCAGAGTAGGGGATGCTACGACTAGGGAGCATACAATCAAAGAGGAGAAGGGACGAATTTTGGAGGCCACTCAATGAGATGATATTGAAAGGTGAGCAAGTATTCTTTAGGTGTACCCTAAATAATACAACCCTAATTTCTATTCCAAATATGTGTATTATCAGATGTGGGTACAACAGATGGTAACAAATCAGGGAGTAAGAAATAGATTGCTTACAATTTAATCTTAAATAGTCATCTTTAAGATTAAAACTGTAAGGGGCATGAGGAAACTTTGAAAGGTGATGGAAGTGTTCTGTCTTGATTGGGACATTGGTTACATGAATGAGGAGTCAAAACTCATCAGACTGTAGTCTTAGAATCTGTCACTGTATATAATAATACCTCAATGAAAAAATTAGAAAATAGAGAATATTATTATAAAATTGTGATAACAATTATGATGCTTTAATTAAAGTTATAAGTGAAAATCTCTCAGATGTTAGATGACAATCTGTTAGATGACAAACTGTTTTGGCAATAGTAAGTTATGTTTGTAATTTTCTTGGACAGACATTTTCTTCTCTTCAATTTAAGCAGTTATTTCCAGAAAATGGTTCCATGAGAAAGTGATCTGTTTTCAGTCCTGGTTTTTGCATGGATGAGATTTGGCAAAAGTATTATCAATTCTTGTATTCTCATCTTGTACCCTGTGAGTTCTGTTTAGACAACATGAATTTCAAAAACTTGAAAAGAAGAAATCAAATATTCTGACAATTCTTAAGAAGAGGAATGTGTGTACAAATAGGTGTCAGGAGGATATTGGCATAATCCTGACTGGGATGAACACATTCCCCATCTTGTACCAAGCAGCTCATTTGATTGACTCTGCCAGAGGCTCAGTGATTGAAAACTCAGGTTTTGTATCTGCACAGACCTGTGTTTGAATCTTAAGTCTGCCATTGAGTAATTGTGTGATATTGGACATGTTATATAACTTCCTTTGTATGAGTTTCATATTGCTGCTGTAACAAATTGTGACAAACTAAGGGCAGCATGTGTCACTTAATGACAGGACGCATTCTGAGAGATGCATTGTTATGCAATTTTGTAGTTGTGTGAACATCATAGAGTGTACTTACACAAACCTAGATGGTATAGCCTACTACACACCTCGGTTCTATGGTACTAATCTTATGGGATCACTGTCATACATGTGGTCCTTCATTGACTGAAACATCATTATGAGGTGCGTGACTGTAACTTTAAAAAAGCACGAATGTATTATAGTTCTGGAGACTAGAAGCCCTAAAATGAGTCAGCAGGGCAGTGTTCCTTCCAGAGGATTTAGGGGAGCACCCATTTGCTTGCCTTTTCTCATTTCTAAAGGCTACCTGCATTCCTTGGCTGATGGTCCCTTTTGCCATCTTTAAAGCCAGCAGCGGCTGGTGGGGTCTTTCTCACGCTGCATCACTCTGACACTCCTCTTCTATCGTCAGTCTCTCTCTACTTGCCTCTTAAAGGACCCTTCTGATTACATTGGACCCACTTGGATAATTCAGTATTATCTCCCCAACTTAAAATCTTAAATTAATCACATCTGCAAAGTGTAAGGTAATATATTCACTGGTCCTGGGCATTCAAACATTGACATCTTTGGAGGGGTCATTATTCAGCCTCCCATCCCCATCAGTAAAATAGGAAAAATAACACCTATGTTATAAGGATTTTTTTTTTTTTTTTTGAGGAAGATCAGCCCTGAGCTAACACCTGCCAATCCTCCACTTTTTGCTGAGGAAGACTAGCCCTGAGCTAACATCTGTGCCCATCTTCCTCTAATTTATATGTGGGACGCCTACCACAGCATGGCTTGATGAGCAGTGCCATGTCTGCACCCAGGATCCGAACCCGCCAACCCAGGGCCCCCAAAGTGGAATGTGCGCACTTAATTGCTGCGCCACTGGGCCAGCCCCTATAGGATGTTTTTAAGAAATAAATAAGAGTGTGAAATAATTGGCACAATGCTTGGCACATGGGGTGCACTCAGTGGAGTCAGATTTTCGAATTAATAATGTAAACTCAGTGTGGTAAATTCATTTCTACCATCCTGATGAGTGATCACATAGCTTTGGGCAAGTTATTTTGTCTCTCAGAACCTCGGATTCTTAAACTGAAAATGGGGATAACAATACCTAATTGCAGGACTGTGGTAAGGATTAGAAATAATTTATGTAAGGTACCTCAAAGTACTCAGAACTCGATAAAAGCTGTCAGAACAATGACCACCATCAATGTGATGATGTTGAAAGGGGAAGAATTGAGGGGAAACGCTTTCCTGTCAGGTAAGGTAAGAAGGTGAAAGAGTTTGAACTGACTTTATTCTGCAGGTCAGCTTGTATAAAAGAGCTTTTACAAGCTTGATTATGACTTCCTGATTATTCTTTGTTTAAAATCTTATAGGGAAATTCAGGTTTTGCTTTCTTTCTCATTATTCCTTTGAATCATGCTGAAAATTTAAATCCTTTGCTGTGTGCCAAATAGCATATTCTTTATGTTAAGTTCATTTAGTGAGTCCTAGAGTATAGTAAATCTGTGTAATAGTCGTACTAAAACCCACAAAGCCAGTCACCTATGCCTCTATTTAATATGACATGTGATGAACACAATGTAAATCCAAACAGAGCTCCTAGCGTGCCACGCTGGTATGACAGTCAGACCCACCGTATAATTCTCCAGCAAGACTTTTGTGATCTAACAAAAGAAACTCACCCATGAAAGAGATGGTTACCTTTGGTACAGAAGTGCAAAATAGCTGAAATATGTCTATTCATATGTTTAAATTCTAGTAGCCTTTTATTTGTAGGGGTTCTTCTTTTCTTTGATATACATATACACCTTTACACATGGAACCAGATTGCTTGGGTTGAAACACTGGCCCTATGGCTTACTAGCTGTGTGATCCTGACCAGGTTACTTAGCTTTTCTGTGTTCAATTTCTTCATATGTAAAATGGGAGTAATAAACAGTATGCATCTCATAGGATTGTCAAAGGTCAGATTGCAGGAGGGATTAAATGAGTTAATACAGGTAAAACCCTTGAAACAGTGCCCATAGAAGGGCCATATCAGTATTTGTTACTATTATTGCTGGAAGCTTTTAAAAAATGACATTATAATTTGTCACTTCATCTATAACATTGTCTACAGGTTAAATGATGGATTTAGATAAGATGGACATCAAGTTTGTGTTCTATCATTCTACAATTTATTTAGGGTTGGAGACGCATTATTGTATTTTCAGAATAGAGTTCTTATGAATTTTCTACTGCACGTTCAGTCCAGTCTCACAGAGAAACCCAAAAGGATGGATAATTTTACAAAATAAAGGTTAGATACATTTTTGTATGTTTTACGGATAGGTTGGGCAAAATGCAGTTGAATTATAGCTACTGAACAAAGACTGTTAAAGGGCAAGAGTGGCAGGATCCTTGTTAAAAGACCAAAAAGCTATTATAAAGCAACACAAACACTCTTCTTAACTCTGCGTGCTCATCATGTCCCCAGTGCACTGTGCTGTATTATCCGGCTCTGTCACCATAATGCAGACAGCTTGTGCTAGCAGGGTTGTCTGTGACCCTTGGCGCTTCATATTGTAATGGATTAGTACTACATTTGATATTTTATAGGATAAAAAGCATCATTCTTTAGTGGTTAAAATTGTCCACAGACATGCCGTAATGCCGGATAATGGACAAAAGATGAATTTTGTAACTATTATTTCTTTGTTCTTTGGTTTCTGTCCGAATGGGGAATTCTTACCTTTAAAATGTGTGTAGTATTTTCAGAACGTTATTGTGGGGAATGTATTGACTAGGCAATGTATTTGGGGGAATTTAGCAGACTGTTCATCCATATACTTTGAATCCAGAATTCTAAGTGATCGTGGCGTGACTGCAAGCTGGCAAGGCTACAGGTTCTCTCGGCCAAGCCCACTGTTTTATGGGTGTGAAGATGGGGCACTGGAGAGGTTATAGTACTTAGCCAGTGTCAAATAATTTCTTAGAGGCAGAAGCTAGATGAGAATGCCAGTGCCCAGTTCTTTCCACAACATCAATTTTTTTTCTTTCTAAATTTTATGGACTTGAGGAAGTCAAAGGAATCATTATACCCATATAACGTTTTAATCCTATATCCAGACTATAATCTATAAACACATTTACTTAAATATGATCACAGTTTGCTATTAAACTCTAGGTCTCTCTTCTGTGCTGTTTTTCCTCACCAGCAAGTCTGTCATAGATAGAATTTCTCTCCAGGGTTCCCGAAAGAGGTGATTTGGGGAGCCAATTGACAGAGGGCCAGAGCCCTGAGGTCGTCAACTCACGTCCAGATATAGCTACACATACATTTTCATTGAAATAAGTGTTTGAGGCACAGCCAAGTATTGGCTGTTCCCACTGACCTCATTTAGAATGAGAAGAAAATGAACTGTTGCTAAAATTCAGAAGTTGTCATGTTTCATGTCTTGTAATCCTGCTACGGAGGCAACAGTTGCTGGCTCATGGATCTGTTCCCTAGGAAGCCTTGTTTAAAGCGTGCCCCATAGAGATGTTGCAGAGCAGATGGTAACTGATCAGACCTAATCAGATTATTTTTGTTTAAGGAACTTGAGAGAGAGAGAGAGAATAGAGTTGAGTCAGTCGAGGGAGAAGCTGGGACTGAATCATGAGAATGGCTGACACCACAGCAGGGAACAAAGGGCCCATGCTTCTTAGAGAACAGCAGGGTATCAGGATCCACTTGCACTGTAGGATTCTGAAGCAGTAAAGATTTATTGAGCACCTACTATGTGCTGGGCACTGTTCTAGGTGCTTGGAACACATCAATGTATAAAAGCAATGAAGGCCTAACTTTATGTAGTTTCATCGTAGTGGGAGAGGGGAACAGACAGTAAGACATCAACATAATGTATAAATAGTAGATTGGAAGGTGCTATGTGCACTATGGACAGAAATGGTAGAGAGCTTGGTAAGGGGATCAAAAAAGTTGGGGGCTGGCCCCGGGGGTGAGTGGTTAAGCTCGCGTGCTCCGCCGCAGGCGGCCCAGTGTTTCATCAGTTCAAGTCCTGGGTGCTGCGGACATGGCACTGCTCATTGAGCCACACTGGGGCGGCGTCCCACATGCCACAACTAGAAGGACCCACAACTAAGAATATACAACTATGTACCAGGGGGCTTTAGGGAGAAAAAGGAAAAAACTAAAATCTTTTTAAAAAAAAAGTTTGGTAGTGGTGGTAGATGGGGTTTTGGTATTTGATTTTTTTCCCCAAATTAAGTTTTTTATTGTGATAAAAAATATATAACAAAATTTAAAACAGAGTGTTCTGATCAGGTGTTACTAAGAAGCTGTTTGAGCAGACTCTTGAAGGGGATGAGGGAGTTAGCTGTGTGGTATAGATGCTAAAATCCAGTAGGTGATGACCGCCTGTTCCAGTTCACTTTGGGGCTTGCTGTATTGAGTTGGGTTAAGGAAGACTTGGGAAGTAGCCTGCGGCACCAATCCACAAGGGTTGCTAACAGCCCTGGACATGTGACAAGACGTGTTCACTGGGAACTTCTCTCAGAAAGAGTGTTATAATGTGGTTGAAAGGAAATCTTGAAAAAGGTGTTTGAGGTAGAGGTGAGACCTACTTCAAGAGACACGCAATGCGTGATTCCTAACCTGCCTTTTAAGAAGAATAAAACCATTTACTGTAGCTTTTTATCAGGGGGTTGTTTCTCTTTCCTGAGTGAATTTTGCATTTTGGGGTTAGATTTGAATTTCTTGAGTAGATAGTAGAGAGATTAAGCTCTGTCACTGAAGTTCATGCTTTCTACCTTTTCTCTAAGTGGTTCTTAGCATCTGTCCCAATATTGGAGAATATAGGTTTGAAGGGGTGACACATTATTTTTTTCTTTCTTTCTTTCTTTTTTTATTGAGTTATTGATAGGTTACAATCTTGTGAAATTTCAATTGTACATTAATGTTTGTCAGTCATGTTGTAGGTGCACCACTTCACCCTTTGTGCCCACCCCCCCACCCCACCTTTCCCCTGGTATCCACTAAACTGTTCTTGGTCCATAGTTTTAAATTCCTCATATGAGTGGAGTCATACACAGATTATCTTTCTCTTGCTGGCTTATTTCACTTAACATAATTCTCTCAAGGTCCATCCATGTTATTGCAAATGGAATGATTTTGTTCTGTTTTGCAGCTGAGTAGTATTCCATTGTATATATGTACCACATCTTCTTTATCCATTCGTCTGTTGATGGGCACTTAGGTTGCTTCCACTTCTTGGCTATTGTAAACAGTGCTGCAATAAACATTGGGGTGCACAGGACTTTTGGGATTGCTGACTTCAGGCTCTTTGGATAAATACCCAGTAGTGGGATGGCTGGATCGTATGGTAGTTCTATTTTTAGTTTTTTGAGGAATCTCCATGCTGTTTTCCATAGTGGCTGCACCAGTTTGCATTCCCACCAGCAGTGTATGAGGGTTCCTTTTTCTCCACAACCTCTCCAACATTTGTTGCTATTAGTTTTAGATATTTTTATCATTCTAACGGGTGTAAGGTGATATCTTAGTGTAGTTTTGATTTGCATTTCAAGGGGTGACACATTATTAGACTGTACAAGTGTAGTGGAGACTGTTGCCACCCGACCCAGATCCCCTGGGTTTTCCTCCACTAACCCTGCGAGCCCAGCCCCCAGCTTCTTTGCTTTGCTCCTAAGGCTAAGACTGACCTTGGCCATTGGAGCCACAGGAGCTGCCTTGCCTGAACCAAAGGACTTGAAATTTTCCGTTCTTCCCTTTCTCTTCCCTTCTCCCGCTTCCTTGAGCCATTTCGCCATTGCTGATTGGAGTGAGATATAAAAGCCCAGTTCCTTCACCTCAGGGAAATAGGAACTCTGAGGAGTGATTGACATCCCAGAGATGCCCTTGTGATCAGGCTGCAATCCATTTACTTAGCTTCTCCTCCCTCCTATCCTGCTTCCCCCACCCCCTTACTGGTTTCTCCTAAGAGCACCTCTTTAATAAATCACTTTCTCTCAATCTTTGTTTAGATGTGAGTTCGGGGTAAACTCAAACTATGACAACAGGGTGCCCACGTTCTTGGTCAGATTATGGCCATATATTTTGGCCTTAGAAGTGCTAAGAATTATATGACTGCTGAGAAGCTACCCATAATTCCTTATTTCTCTGTTTAACTAAACTTTTTCTGTTCCTTGAAATTGGAATAATTCTAACTAATGCAAATGAAAAGTCCTTTCCCAGGGAAATAGCAGAAATCTCAGATTCTTGGATAGTTCACAAGGAGCCATGGCTATAGCTGTTCTTTAATTGTGGCAAGATGGTTTTGCATACATTTTATAAACATGTAAAGGGCACATTTAACCACCTAACATTGAGTGCAAAAATTATTAAACTCTTTTATTAAATTAAAAATTTTGAGAACTAATTGTTTTCTTGAGCATTTAGTTATTAATCAAACATTTGATCTTAAATTTCCTGAAACAGTTTACACAATAAAAATTTTGTTATTGCTGATTATTTTCCATAAATCAAATATTTAAAAATCAGACAAACATACAAATGAATACAGTTATACATAAACATATTCCAAAAAGCTAACACTGTGAGCTTAAAGTCATTCCCTTACTTGTTTTCTATGCTAGTTTCTGTATCTTCCCTGGGTTATAACTATTTTGATTTTAATATCCTCCAAAAGTTTTAAAATATAATTTTAACATCTTGCTAGCATTGCAGAAATATTACCAGACTGAAAAGAAAAAGAACACCTCTGCAGACAATAGAGGTCACAAGATCCAGATGATCAATTGGTTAATTTCTTATTGGGACAGTGCAACCCAGATGCCTCGTCTCAGTTGACTCACACACAGGTCATTAGGCTGAACTTACTTTGTATGGTTAAACTTTGCTAGTTTGGTCAAAAGACTTTACGGCTGTATCTCAAAAATGGGTTTTAGTTTTTGCAACTTTACTGTCTTCACCTTAGATGATGCATCTAAAAAGTCTTTCTGGATGTTTGATACTTGTATCCAATGTATAGACCTATGGAATCACCTTAACCATGAAGATATCAAGATATGGAATGGTTGTATTAATCCCAGAATTCCCTTGTGTATCTTATCAATCACATCCCCCCCTACATACACACACACTGGCCCCCAGGCAACTATTGATGTGCTTTTAGTCACCATAGGTTAGTTTCTTTCTTTCTTTACTGTCATATAATTGGAATCTTTTGTTTCTGGCTTCTTTCAACTGGCACAATGTTTTCAAGTTTCTTCCATGTTGTCGTATGTACCAGTAATTTGTTCCTTTAGATAGTTGTATGATATTCCAGTGTATGGATACACCATATTTGTTTATCTATTCATTTGCTCATGTATATTTGGATTATTTCTAATTATTGGTTATTATGAGTAAAGCTTCTGTAAACATATAAGTGCAAGTCTTTGTGAGAGCATGCGTTTTCATTTCTTTGGAGTAAGTGTCTATGAGTGCAATTGGTGGGTTGTATATAAGTATACATTTAATTTTATAAGAAACTGCCGAACAGTTGTCCAAAATGGCTGCACTATTTTAATATTCTCACCAGCAATGTATGAGAGTTCCAGTTGCTCCACAGCATTGTCAATATTTTCAGTCTTTTTAATTTTAGCCATTATGATGTGTATGTAGTGGCATTTCATGTTTTAATTTATATTTACCTGATGACTAATGATTTTGAACATGTCTCCATGTGATTATTGACCATTCATAAATTTCCTTTTGTGACATGTCTGTTTAAATTTTCTGCCTATTTATTTTAATTGAACCATGCCTTTTTATTCTTCAGTTTTAAGAGTTCTTGATGTATTCTGAATGCAAAACTTTCTGTGAGATATATCTATTGTCAATATATTCTCTCAGTTTCTGGTTTGACTCTTTCCTTTTTTTAATAGTGTCTTCAAAGAGTAGAGTATTTATTTTGATGAAGTCCAGTTTATCAATTTTCATTGTTATGGTCTGTGCATTTTGTCCTCAAAGAAATCTTTGCCCATGCCAGTGCCATGAAGACTTTTTCATGGGCTTTCTTTTAAAAGTTCTAAGGTTTTAATTTTTTATATTTAGATATATGGTCCTTTTCAAGTTAATTTTTATGTATGGTGTGAGGTAAGAATCGAGGTTCTTTTTTATTTTTTAGAGGAAGATTAGCCCTGAGCTAACATCTGCTGCCAATCCTCCTCTTTTTGCTGAGGAAGATTGGCCCTGAGCTAACATCCATGCCCATCTTCCTCTACTTTATATGTGGGACACCTGCCACAGCATGGCATGCCAAGCAGTGCCTTGTCCGCACCCTGGATCCAAACCAGTGAACCCCAGGCCACCAAAGCAGAACGTGTGCATATAACCACTGCGCTATCAGGCCGGCCCCAGAGGTCCATTTTTTTCCCCATATGGATAGCCAATTCTTCCAGGAGCATCTGTTGAAAAGACTATTCTTTTTCCATTGAGCTATTTAGTTCCTCATTAAAAAAAAAAAAAAAAGACCAAATATGTATGGATCTATTTCTGAATTCTCTATATTATTCCATTGCGCCTTACACCAGCACTATGCCATCTTGATGACGATTGTTTTACAGTAATTCTTGAAATCAGGTATTTTAAAGTCCTCTAACTTTGTTCTACTTTTTCAAGATTGCTTTTGTAATTCTATGTCCTGTACATTTCCACCTATATATTATATTACTGTAGTCAGAGTGACCCTGAATTCATGTGGCCTTCTCTGACTCAAGATTTTATTAATTCTTTTCTTTACATTTGTAGTTTTCTTGACTACAAGGACTTTTTCCTACTTGGCAAATATTCAATTGATTGCATTTCCCAATTAAATTTTCTAACCTCTTTGTTTTAGATTATAGAACATGCTTCCTTTTAAAATATCTATAAGGAAGTATCTCACAAGCTGCAATTAACTTATGACTATTCAAACCCACACAAATTCCATTTTTACCATGAGAGCACATGGGTAAACATTTCTTTAATAACTAATTTTTTTATTCCAGAAGAACACACATTCTACTGATATGTCCATGCAATTAAAGGACTATTACTTATTTTGTATAAAGAGGAAGGATGCAATTTAATTCTTTAAAAGACAGAATCTTCAAGATATTTCTGGACAGTAGGCATACCTCTCTTTGAGTTGAAAAACGACATTAGAATCTTACAGAGTTATATCATTCTGGATATTTTTATTGGCTGAAATTTACTGCAAAATAGACATCGTAATGACAGGTTCAAAAGATGAAAGAATGTTTCAGGATTTAAAGTATGTCAGTAGAAAGATGAGACAGAAGTTTAAGACAATAGCCTTGCGGATATCTAGCAGAAGTTGTAGGTTTATATTTTGGAAAGGAAATAGTGTAGAGGAGGTTTTAAATCTATAATGCTAAATTCATAGTAACTGTTATAGAGATTTTGGTTTCTTATCTAACTCGTCAGACTTCAGAGTTACCAGTGAGATAGGTTTCACCCATAAATTGCTATATGTTATATATTCAGTGCATTCAAAACTGTACCAGCATGATGGGCTAACAAATTCAATTTTTATGTATAAATTGACAGCTGTATTTGTTTCTATTATAGTCAGAATGGCAATCTTTATAAATATGATAATGGTTACCTGGTAAGAGTCATTCAAATGACCTGCACCAAAACGCCTCTCTCAGATGTTCATGGACTTAGCCATTTTCTCCACGACATCATGTAATCAGGCCGTGTTCCTGTCAAGGTTCTTTGGTAGCAAGAAGCAGAAACCCACTTCAGTGGCTCGAGAACTTAGGTTATTACAAAGATAAGGTGAGGCTCATAGAAATCCAGGAACTGGACCCATTATGTAATCAGGCCTGAGACCCAAAGTAGCAAAGCTGTTAGGAATCAAGGCTGCTCCATCTCTCTGGGGAGGCCACAGGGTTATGGGGTCTCTGCTACTCTCTGTGTGTATGATCCATCTTCATCTCTGCCTACCTCTTCTTCAGCATGTACGTAATTCAGAGGGGCTGATCCAGCTCCTGTCATATTGTGGGAACTCTTGATACTCAGGTTTCTGACCCCTATCTGCTCACTAACACGTGTTTCAGTCTCCACATTCCTAGGGAAGATTGGCTCCACTTAGGATTTTTAGCCAAGCCTCACGGGGCATAAGTTTCTGGAAGCATATGAAGAAATTGACTACCTTTGGATCAATTGTCACACCTGTTCCAATCATATATTTTTCTCTTAGATCGAATGCACTTTCCCCAGCATCTCTCCTGCCGGGTCTGGAGTTACACCGTTCATAGTGTATAGAGAAAATTGTTGTATAAGTCCCTTCAACTTCTTCCCTTGATGTGCTTATAAGGTGTTTCTGCATTGAATTCTTTGCTTTCTCAGCAATAGCTCGGAATCATTCGGTGCTGTAAGGGCTGAATGTGTCTCCACCCTCAGCTCCCTCAGAACCCCAAAAGCTTTGTTTCCAGGGAGAGTTCTGGTGAGGCTGGCATCCAAGCAGCCTGCAAAAGTTGGTCTTCACTATATTCCACCTTGTATTTGTCTCTCCTGCCTCCACTTGATCTTCAGAGGTCTTATTCATGCCAAACCCATTAAGAAGTAGTGCTGGCCCACAGCAGACACTCAGGGGCCACAACCATGTGCCACAGCAACATTTCTCAGGAGAACCCTTACTCTTTACTTAGGGAATTCATGAGCACGAGCACTTTTCACATGACCTTTCTGTCAGTTACACTATCATCCTGTATTGGAGTGTGTTTTACTTATTCTTATCCTGGATTTTCAAGCATTTCTAAACATAGTACTCAGTTCTACCCTCTCCTCCTCTCCCGGATTACACTTGGCATCACTGGAGGTACGCTTCATTGTTGACAACTCGAACAAACATCATCTGGCCAAACAGACACTCATGTTAGCAGCTCAGCACAGATCTGCAGGTCGAGCAGCTCTTGGGGGTCAAGTGTTAGTAGGCGGTTTTTGGTTTGATATTTTTTTGAGTATCAGAGTTTTAAAGTAGCTGGGGAATTCAACCAAAATCTTCTTGCAGCAGCTTACAGGTCCCTTTGCATGTACTCTAGTGTCCTTGCCACATTCAGAGACCCTTCTCTTTAATTACAAGCAGATGTGAAGATAGAAATATCATGGTTGATAAAGTAAGTAATGTGACAAATAATCCAGAGAATTATAGTTCATTTTCTAAGACAGGACAAAGACAGAAAATCACCCTGAGAGGAAGCCCTCTTTATTTTGCCTTGGAAACGTTCACTATGGATATATTTCTTATTTAGCACATTGTAGTGACCTTGGTCTATGCTTTCTCTTGCTGATCATTCTTTAGCAATAAACCAGAAATAGGAAACCAACACCAGGCTCCAGTGGGAGTTGGATGTCAAATCCACAAAGCTGAACTTCAAAGTGTTTTAACAGATTAAAAAATAGAAGACCACAGAAACCACATGGACCACAGCAGGGAAAGAAGCTTGTTTACAAGGTCAAATCAAAGTGTAGTCAAGTGAATGACCTATATCTGGGATAGAACTGTGCCAGAAACAGCCAGGGACACTCCTGACAGTAAGACTAGGACAAGGTGACTGTTTAAGCTGAACACATAATTAAAAAGTCCTCACTATCAATAGCTTTCCAAACCATGCATTATATACACGTGTACGTGCATAAATTAGTGAGCATATATGGATGAGTGTGTACATAAATGTGGTATTTTGGGGGGAGTATGTGAGTCTATACGTATATGTGTGTGCAGGCATGTGGGGGAGAGGGAAGGAGTGTGTGTGTGTGTAGATGTGTATGTACATGTGTGTGGAGTCTGTGCTGCTCCTGGTTATAGGTACTGTTTGAGCTCTTTGCTGTTGTTTATCTCTGCAATCTTTAAATAAGTTGTTTCCTTTGTTGCTTTCATGTCTGCTCCAAACTTGCAGATTCCCAGCACAGTGATCTCCCCCTTCATCAACTCTGCCCCTTCCTCCACACAAAATGCATTCACTGGTCATCCTCATGGTCACTGTCATTTACGGATTACTTACCATATGTTGGGCGTGCTGCTGGAAGCTAGACACCATTGCTTCATGTAATCACTATAACATTGCTGTGTTGTAGGTGCTATCTTCTCAGTTCTTAAAGGTGAGGAAACTGAGTCTTTGAGAGGGGAAGCAGCTTGGTCCAAGTTAGACAGCAAGGACTTGAGCTCAAACAAGTCTTATTTTTAAATGCAGTTGTCTCTTGTTAACCAAAAACATTTTTAGAATATTTAACAATTATTCTGACTAAAGATGGTGAAATGAAGAACCATCAAAAAGTCTACTTTCCCTGCTATGAAATGAAATGAATAAAATTAGTTCATTAATTAGTCCGGTACAGATTTTAAATAAAATTTAAGAGTGGTGAGACTAGACTTTAAAAAATTTGAAAGAAACAACTAAACAAAAGGGCACAACAAAGGAAGTTAACTTCAGAAAGTGACAGCTGGGGAAAGAAGCATGAGAACTAGTCCTAAGGTGGCCTTCCTTGGCCCCTTGTCCTGCCTCGCCTGCCAAAGCCCTAATGGGCATCGTCAGCGAGTACAGAAAATACTCATTAATACCCCAAATACGGAGAGAAACAAATGAGGTTATCATCTCCCTTTCCTGACAGAGAGGTAGTTGGAATAGCTGTGAGGAAAGAAAGGTAGAACAGGAAAAGTGAACACCTGAGGCTGGTCCCAGAGCCCCAGGCTGAGATAGGGAAGTCACTCAAGATGGCCACAGGAATGGGACACACCTCCAGTGCCTCCACCTTGGAGGAGTAAATTCTGGCATAGGACATTTAACAAAGACGGATCAAGGGTCAGCCTGATGGCATAGCAGTTAAGTTCATGTGCTCACTTCGCCCGCCCCGAGTTAGCCAGTTTGGATCTGAGGCATAGACCTATGTGTTGCTTATCAAGCTGTTCTGTGGCAGGCGTCCCATATATAAAGTAGAGGAAGATGAGCACAGATGTTAGCTCAGGGGTAATCTTCCTCAAAAACAAAAAACAAAGAAGGATCAAGCCTGGAAAACACTGTCCTTCTGACCTGTGTGCCTGGCTGGGAAAGGGCAGGATGCTGCCTATCTGAAGAGAGGGAAGGAGAATGCTGGAAAGGCCTCACCTGGGCTAGTCCCACCTTAAGAAAAATTGAAGCTGGGAATGAGAGTGCTGGGCACCCTTCTTCGATTTTGCTTTAAGAACTGTTTCTGATCTCTGTAGGGCTTTTAAAGGATTACCATGTAAATTTCCCAAAGACCCGTGGAGAAAGGTCACTGAGAGTGCTTAGTAGAAAGCTCCAAATCTGAAGGCAGCCCCAAGAAGGGAGCTACTTGACACCTGCAGAGAAGCAGTCACTTCAAAGAACAAACAGGAGGGTCTCTCCCAAGGATCAGGCTGTAATCCTCTCCTTGGGCAGAAAGCTCCAGCTTTTTGTGGGCAGCTTCCCAAATTCCCAAGAGGATGGATCTCGCTAAGTCAAGTGGCTCTCCTGTTAATTACTGCAAGAGCCTTCTAAATCTCAAATGAAAAGATTGGGTTGCATGCAGTTTTTCATCCTTGCTAAAGACTGAAAGCTTAGCACTTCATCTCCAATTACAGCTTCTCCTCAGTAGGGCAGGATGTACCCAGGTCTGCATGTTACGTTTCCCCAGATCATAGGCCTAATCAGGACAGTAGGTTTTAAATAATGATTAGATTTTATAGCCATTCTACTAACACTGACAAAAATCCTAAGCATTCTAAGGCCAGCCCAGTGGCATAGTGGTTAAGTTCATGTGCTCCACTGTGGTGGTCCAGGGTTCATAGGTTTGGATCCTGGGCACAGACCTACACACCATTCATCATGCCATTCTGTGGCGGTGTCCCACATACAAAATAGAGGAAGATTGGCACAGATGTTAGCTCAGGGACAATCTTCCTCATTTAAAAAAAAAAAATATCCTAAGCATTCTAGAACTTCACCTAGAAATCTGATGTAGGAGGAAAGAAAAGGCCCATGTTCTCACTTTTCTCAAAATTGAATCCTGTGCCTCCACTTACTAACACAGATTTCTAAAAATTACCAGAGAATGCAGGAGAATCTAGTTTCAGGGCCCCAAAGCCAGACTATGCCCTGAAATTTCTGTTCTGTATATTCAAAACATTCCTGTCTTGGGGTTCTGTGGGTTGCTGATGAGCAGCGAAGCTGCACAAAGCAGAGCTCTTCTGTTTAAATAAACCTAAAGTACGCCAATATTGATCCAGTGACAGATCAGGGATGCGGGAAAGCTCAAAGACATCTTTCTCTGAGAATGTGCTCTTGCCTTTATTTGTTTGGAATTTGACTAGCATTTTTCTAAATTTTTGTCAGAAAATTTCCCCGTTTGCCTTCAAGTGATAGTCCTTTTCTCATTCCTCTTCCTGGGAAATCTCAGAACTCAAAGGAAATTTCCCTCTCTTGCACAAGGTGAGGCCCTGAGAAGTGAAGAAAGACCTGCCTGGGGTCACACAGGTGATTAGGGCAGAACTGGGATCTCCCAGACCCCACCCGTGATCTCCGTCATAGTCCTTCGCTTCGCATGCACAGCAGCCTCACAGGACCTGGATCTACACGACAGCTTCTCAAGGTCTGAGACTTCCTTTCTCCCTCCCTCCATCTCTTTTCCGTCCTTCTTGCCTTCTTTTTCTTTCTTTGTTTCTTCTTTACTGCCTTCCTGTCCTCCTTCCTTCCTTTCTTCCTTCCTTTCTTTCTTTCTTTTCTCTTTCTTTCTTCCTTTCTTATTTTCCAATTAATAAAATTCTCTTCACATATTTTAAGCGTGATTCTTATTAACAACGTTTTCTTGTTCTTTGCCAAAAGTGCCATATACCCATATGCACATGTATATATGTGTACTTTTTCTTACAGTTATCTAGTCTGAATGAGATTCCAACTAGATGTGGTTGCTGAATGTCATTTTGTATGTCCACATAGATTAGAAAATTGAATTTGATTTGTGTCCTTGCACAGCACGTCCTATAAAGCCTCTCATGGGCTCTTATTGTTTGGCTGCCTCGGTGGAATCAGGAGTCATCAGATTACGTCCTCTTCTTCACCTTGAGAAAAATCTCCATTTGATAGTACAGGACATTTACAGCAAGGCTGTAAAAAGAGCGTTCAGATTCTGTTTTCTAAAGTTCGTACAGAAACTTGAAGGGCTCTTCTAAATGCCAAGGGAAAGGAAAATTCTGACATGTTTGTCCTGTCAGAAAAAAGAAAATCTTCCTCCTCAAAACAGTCTCTGGTACCAGAAAGTTTCTTCCGATATTCACTTCTAACGTCAAGTCCTGGGCGAAGTCCTGCCCTTCTGCTGGCCGCAGGAAGATTACTGTGTCACTTCAAGAGCCTTATGCTTCAGAAGTGCTCAAGGAAGATCCCATTCTCACCATGGGCCAACTTCTTTCTTGCTAAGTTTCGTAATGAGTTGTTGGACAGGAAAAGCAAACATATTGGTAACTTTTATGACATTAAACATAAAACAGCTCCCCACATACGGGAAAATAGATGATTTTCGAAGGTTTGCTTACATTTGCTGCTGGTCAACAACATTCCTCAAAATTTAGCATTATGGGATTTATCAACCAAGCCAAACCAAACAGAACCTGGTTGCTCAGAAAAGAAATCTACTGTGTGTGGAGCAGACTTGGGTGAATTTGCTGCAGTGGTAGACTTGCCCCCAACACGACCTGACAAGCTTTGTGAGTGAGTGGCAGTTTTCACCCCTGGCTCCACATTAAAATCTCCAGGCCTGGGGCCCCGTTCAGAGCACCATCTCTGTGCTCCAATCTCAGAGGTTATCAGTTTGTTGTTGGTGTTGTTGTTAAAGCTTCCAGATGACTCGTGTGCAGTCAGAATTGAGAACCATTGAGACCAGCCCGGCAGATCCAGTTCTCTGCAGGAACAATTAATTTATCAAGTTCATCGAATCAGGAGACCTAATTGTACCTGATTCATTTAAATGCCCGTCAGGTACACATGACTTCCTCAGAAACTCACAAAAAGGGCTATCTGTGATCAAGGTTTTCTGAAAATGGCTCTGAGTAAATGTGTGGATTTCTCAGCACATAAAACATTCATAGCAGTGCTCAATCTCACTAACTCACAATAGAAACTGCTATATTGATTTGTGGTTCTTACAGGGGCAGAAATAGATTGTCATTTGAATCAAATTGCTCAGAAAATCCCCCTGGTGAGTCCATCTGCTAGAACAATATTCTTAAGGAGCATGTTACTCTACCCAGTGAGCCCAAACCCGCCTGCTCAGGTCCAGACGGTTGGCAAGTCGGCCGCCCACTGACACACCCTTCTCTCCCAGGGAAACCCCCTCTCCAGGCAGGGACATGCTCCTGTTCCATCGTGGCTGTGGGCAAAGACACACTGGCCACTCAGCCCTGTGGAGCAGGGGCACAGAGGAGAGAAAGGGGTGCACTGTCAGGCCTGCTAGAGGCAGGGGTGGGGATGGGAGAGAAAGTGTCTCTGGAGGAAAGAGCACAAGAGTTGTTGTACCTTTATAAGAGTGGTTTTCAATCCTGGCTCCTGTTAGAATTGCCTGCAAAACTTTATAAATATCCCAGTGCCTATGTTCTACCCTGGACCAATTAAGTCAGCATCTTTGTGGGGGCCTGCAGCATCAGATAGTTCTTAAAAACTTAGAGATTCTAATGTGCAGCCAGAGTTGAGAACCACTACTGTACTAACAGCCTCTCAAAGGACTGGTAAAATCAATTGGTTATTTATGTAGAATGATTTCTTAGGTGCTGAAAAAAATCCTTCTTCTCCTGAGTTTCTCCCCTACTGACACCTGAATGCTTGAGATTCAATGATTAGAGATACATTCCTTTGACTTAATTACAGCCTTTGTCTTCTGTTGTAAAGCACACATTCCAGAAAGAAGGAGTATATGGAGCTTTTTTAGTCATTTAAAGCATTCTTTAAGGGTGTTTTAACAGAGGAAGGAAAGACCACGAAGTCAGAAGAAATCTTAGGGCACCAGGAAGGGCAGCGCTAGGTTAGAGCAGGAAGGGAGGACTGAAGACTAAATTAGTCCCCTCCTCAGTTTTGCCTAGAGCTCATTCCAAAGGATGACCTCTTCAGCCTGCTGGCTTCAGGGACTTGCAGGTTGGGAGTTCCATTTCTAACACTGGCGAGAGGTAAGATTCAGTGGTCATGTGGGAGTCGCAAGAGGGCCTCCATCCAGCCACTCTTCTGATCTTCCGATCTTTGAGAATCAGCAAAGACATCAAGGCCAGTGCTATGAACTGATAGATAAGGAAACTCTGGCTAGGAGCGACACAGATGAAGTTATGACTCAGGTCCCCTGACCTAATTCGCATTCTCCACTCTACCAGAAGGTTCTCTTTCAAAAGAAGACCAACCTCTCCCTTCTTTGGATTTACTTTGTTCTTTGGGAGTGGATGTAGCTCTTCTCCTTAGAGGTGCTTACTGGCAATTGTGTCTTTTTGTTCCCTGAGTACAGAGGGCTCACAACTTATAGAGCAATTGTGTTCCAACAGCTTATGTGTAAGGTGTTGATTTGTAATTCAGAATGCACTTTCCTATGGAAACAATGTTATACACGCCAGTTAGATTCTCAGATCAATTCATGAAAAACTTCAACTGTCAATGTTTCTGAAGTGATGTGATGATCTATAACCATCATGGAAACAGGAATTCATCAAGTCAGAAAAGCTTGACTTCCAAATCCAGCTCCTCTCTGACCAAAAAATTAATCAAGTGTTTCCTCCTCAAATGTCTCCCGTCCCCACAGTCTTACCACAGCAACATTTTAGGACAAGGATATCAGAGTAAATATCACACATATCAGCGAATAACTTGGTAAGTCACTTACTATAAGTTTATTCTGAGGAGTTTGTGTGGGGAGAGAGAGAATCTTCCTTCCAAGAAGGAATTTGTAATATTTTACAGATGCTTATATTTATAAGTGAGGGACGTAGACAAAATCCACATTTTCACTTCCAAGCAGAATTGCCTTCATCTAGAAAAAAAAAATTGGGTTTTCATACTTAAAATTCAGTGAATAATATCCAATGCATTAGGTCTAATCATATTCAATATCAGCTTACAAATTTTCTATCTCAAAACCATGGTGTAGGGCATGCAATCTTTGAGGGTACATGGCATTTCAGTAAAAAACCTCAGTGACAGTGACTTCAGCCAAGCTGTAAGGTCATGTGGTAGATGCATTAGTGGAGAGAAACTGTTCCTAAAGATTACTTGAACGATGGCATGGGAGTTTTGGGGGAATGTGTCCTCTGCAGCTGAAGACTTACCTTTTGCCTTGTAAGTAACAAAGGTGTGCCAGGCTCCAAAGAAGAACGAGGCTGTTGGCCACCGAGCACAGGAGTAAGCAGCCCTGTGAGACTAACACAAAAGAGCCCTGAGCGCAGCCATCCACAGGGAGGGAACTTACCTCTCAAGTCACATGGAGGATTGGGGAAGACAAAAGGAAAGAGAAACAACAGCTGAAGAAACAAGAAAAGAAGCAACAGTCAGGGGTGGGAGGTCATGAGGGCAAATCTCCAGCACTTGGGTCTTCTGACTGCTGGGCTGTGGATTTCCTTTAAACTCTGAATGAGCAAGAAGAAGACAGCAATTTTTTAACTCTCATTTTCTACGAAAATTTATTTCTTTCTCCAGCCTCCTACTGTCAACTGATGACACAAGAACTGTCTGAAATGTAAATTGGTACCTAACTTCCTATATAGGATTCTCTGTTACCCTTTAACTTTGAGATTATATCCACCCATCCATCCATCCATCCATCCATCCATCCATCCATGCACTACAAATGTAATGAGCATCTAAGTGCCAGACAATGGTGCTCTGGAGACAGAGTGGTCGATAAGAAAAAGTTATTTCCCTTATTTTATAGAAGAAATAGACAATAAGCAAGTAAGTAAAAAATTATATAATATAATGTCAGGGATAAAGTGTCACTGGAAAAATAAAGTAGAGTAAGGAAATATAGTGAAGGCGAGGTACAGAGCTACTTAGACAGGATGGCCCTGCTGAGGAGATGATGGCTGGGTAGAGTCCTGAGTGGAGACAAGGAGTCAGCTACCAGAAAATCTGGGAAAAAAGATGCTCCAGGTGGAGAGGTCCTAGAGCAGAGGCCCAAAAGCAAGAGCAAGGTTGGCATTTTGGAATAACAGCAAGATAAGCATTGAGAGTGACATAGCTTGAGAATGGTAGATGCCATCTGAGAGGTAAGTGAGTCCGGAACATGTAGAGTCTTGCGGACCTTGGTAAGAAGTGTTTGAAGGGAAACAATTTGGAGATTTGGAGCAAGGGACTGACAAAATATTGTTTATGTTTTTAAAAGCCACCCTGGAAGATCTGCCTCTGATGGAGGAATAGGGATTGAATTTATCCTTCTACTTAAAGCAACTAAAAACCCAGATAAAATACATGAAACAACAGCTTTCAAAACATTGGACTTCATGTAGCAAAGGATCTCTGAGAGATGGAAAACAAATCAATTGAGCCCTTCAGTTGCCCAACTTTCTACCTGAAGAAAGTTTTTGGGCCACAGTACTAAGAGGGAGAAACCAGAGGGAGCCCAGCAATCTCCTGAATTGAGGAGCCTGCTGCGAGTCTGGGGAAGTCACGGTGTCTCAAGGTTGCAGAGCACCAGAGAGCAGACGGTGGCACAGAGGACTCCAGAGAGTACTGATTAGGGAATGTTTGTGAGGAAGCTAGTTGAGCTGGGGGAGAAACCTCCTGAAAGAATTAGAGGAAACAGTGCCCAGAACGTACACAGGGCCAGGGATAGTGCCTGATTCCAAGAGTTGAGGAAGAACCTCACAATTCAGAGGCATCACTTAGAGTACTAAGAAAACAGTCATGGGGAAACTTAACCCCAGACTACATGCCACAGTGGTCTGCAAACAAAGTTTAAAAACAACATCCAATCATAACAAGCTATCTTAGTACTAAAACAAAGCTTAAGAATCTTTATAGGAATACAAAAATATCCAGCACCCAACAAGGCACAATTTACAATGTCTGGCATCCAATGTCATGCAAAGAAGTGAGAAAATAATTACGAGACAAATCAATCCTTTGGAACCGACCTGTAGTTGACACAGATGATGGAATTAGATTAGGACATTTAAACAGTTATTATCATTGTATTCCACACATTGAAGAAGCCAGAAGTAAGATTGAACAAGCTAAGTAAAGACATGGAAAATATAAAAACAACCCAACTTATAGTGATGAAAACTACATCTGATTAAAAAATTCACTGGATGGGAATAGCACCAATTAGACATTGCAGTAGAAAAGATTACAAAGCTTGAAGACATAGCAATAGAAACAGCCCAAAATAAAAAACACCAAGAAAAAAGTCTAACAACAAAAAAGAACAGAGTGTCAGTGATCTGTGGGATGACTTCAAATGACCAAACATACATATAATCGGAGCCCCCAGAGGAAGGGAGAGAGAAAGGTGAGGAAAATTGTTCAGATTGATGAAACTATAAACCCACAGACCCAAGAAACCCAATAAACTTCAAGCACAAGAAACATGGTAAAAACCACACCAAGGTGCATTATAATCAAATTGGTAAGGAGAAAAGTTCTGAAAAGGTTCTGCTAAAAAAGGCAAGGGGCCAGCCCCACGGCATAGTGGTTGAGTTCAGTGTGCTCCACTTCAGCAGCTCAGGTTTGTAGGCTTGATCTTGGGTGGGGACCTATGCCACTCATCAGCCATGCTGTGGCAGCATCCCACATACGAAATAGAGGAAGACTGGCACAGATGTTATCTCAGGGTGAATCTTCCTCATCAAAAATTAAAAACAAAAAAGGCAAAAATGGTCATTGTTTTTATGCGTCTATTTGTAAATCTGATAAAAAGTTCAATGACTTTGATATTATAAGGAACTATGGTTTTAGGTTTTTTGTCAAAAAATAGAAACAAGTAACATTTGCTTTAGATGCAGAAGATAGAGACATCCTTTTTTCTATCAAGACAGAACACAGGAACAACAAAAGTCATAATCTCTAGAAAAATGTCTTTCCAGTACTGCTTAGTGTCTCCCATTTTCTATTAGGATTTGTTTATTAGTTAAGAATATCTTTAAACCCAGCAAATGAATACAAAATTGAGCTGGATAAAGTGGTAAATATTGTGCACTTAATAAACAAGATGGTAGACTAGCCAAACCAGGCAATAATCATTTCTTTGGAAGATAAAACTCTACACGAACAATAAAGTGTTAGGTTTTTCATTTTTGATTAGTATTTATAAATAGCTTTACACTGTCATATCCCGAGACTTCTAAATTGCTTCATGAAGCTGCATAATAGCTGTAAAATGGTTAACAAGAGATTTAGAAACCTATTATTTGAAAAAGAATAAGAATGAGAGAGAATTGACTGATTTGTAATTCTGAAAAGGAATTAAGCTCTGGTTTTTAAAATGATATTCCTGGAGGCTGAGCTCTTTTCTTTAAAATAAAATTTTAAAAACTTCTAAACCCATTCAAACCAGTTTCCTGTCAATTAAACAATTGAATCAGATTTACTGTGTGGTGGAATCAACTGATGGATTGTGCAGAAATCCTTGTTTGAACCAGATGAAAAAAATTACTTGTTAAAAACAAAAGTGGTTTTTGCTTTGTATATAAGCACATCCCTCTCCTGCTGGCATACCGAAAGAATTTGCCGTTTTCTCAAAGGGATGCAGTCCAAATAAACGGAACGTAAATACGGCTAAACCCAGCCCTCCAAGACATTACTTTTTAAAGGACAATAATCAGATCATTGCTCTGAAGTAAGAAAGCAAATGTCCTCCCATATGAAGAAAACTGAGTGTGAGAAAATTGAACATGCTTTTTATTTCGCTTCAAGACAAAACCCAGAATAGGATGAAAAATAAGACTGCTCTTTTGGTCTAAAAGGCAAAGAAAGCATCTATTTTACAGACAGTTGGTACAGCTGAGAAGGATTTTTATAACAGTATGATGTTTTAATAAGAATTGGGTGTCAAATCTTTCTAGTCCCTCTTGTAAGCAAAAGAGACAATGAAGCAGCCTGACTCAGCATGTTTTTATTGTATTTTGGGCAAACTGTTATAAATTCTAGTAAGCAATTACATCTTGAAGAGTGAGATCCCAAGATTCTTCCATTATATTCCCAGGGGAGAGCTTGTCTAAAGCACTTGAATTGTTAACGGAAGAGGGAAATAGTCTCATAAAGGAGGAGCTAGAACAATGGCGCTGCATGCCAATACACTTCAAGGCCCTCCGGAGGCTCGAGGACATGAATCTGGGTGAAGCTATGATCTTGTAGTCCTCAGAGACTCTCCCCTCACCCTAACCCAGTTGTTTTTCTCCCTCTGGTCTTCTCCCACTTCTAGATTTTCTTGATAAACCAGAAAGTTAAAAAGTGAGGAAAGGGGTGAGCCAGGTCCAGTGTCATTTAAGAGCCTCCTGCTTGGAATCCTCTCTCTCTCTCTCTCTCTTTTTTTTACTGAGGAAGATTCACCCTGAGCTGACATCTGTGCCAATCTTCCTCCATTTTGTATGTGGGCTGCTGCCACAGCATGACCACAGACAAGTGGTATAGGTCTGTGCCCAGGAACTGAACCAGGGCCACTGAAGCCAAACTTAACCATTAGTGCATGGGGCTGTCCACAAGAAATGCTCTCTTTAATGGGATAAAAAAGAAAAAAAAAATTGAAACACAAATGGAAAAAGGAAAAAAAAAAATCCTCAAAGATTTGAATCATCTACATGATGAAACACCTCCCAAGAACAGCTTGGACCTATTTAGTCTCATCAGTCAATTTGTGGGACATAATTAAGCTCAATAAATACTTTTTAAAAGTGTGCAATGGATATAAAGATGGATAAGATATGATATTGGGGAGAGAAAGTAAACCCAAGTATAGTAAACAAATATTTTTAGGCAGAAATCAAGCTTCATGCTCCATGGGGTCCATGCAAATACGATGTCAATGTGAAGTAGGAATTCTGAGGGCCTCCTGTTTGATTCTCTCCATCGTCTATCTTAGGAAAATCCCCTGGGAACTGTTGGGTGAATAAATACTGAGGAAATGGAATCCACCATGAGTTAAAAAGAATGTGATTTAGTTCTCAATCCAGTTCCTTCTATGATCTTTAAAAATGTTTACGGGTTAGCTGAAATGGCTCCCAGAAATAGGAAGGAAAGCTTTACTTAAAGGTCATCAAAAGAACATTATAGAAAGACGTGGCTTCAGGGATATGGCTGATGAGAAATTTCTTCAAAAGAAAAGAAAAGAAAAATTTTAAGTAGGATGAACAAATTAGACATGGGAGTGGTGTTCTTTCCAGAAAACTAATGTCAGAACTTACTAAAATATTTTCATAATAAATCGCTTCTTTTTTCTTCTACTTAAATATTAATGCAATTAATAATGTCAATAATATTTGTTGTCCTATGAAAAAGTAAATAATTTATTTACTCTAATTGTATTACTTTGAAAGGTCTTGTAATACTTTATTAATGCTTCAATTTTTAAAAATGTCTCCTAGAGTAAGATATGGTCCCTTTACATTTACAATTTGTATTTTCAGCAAAAAAAAGGCAAAAGAATTTTTTTTTTCCTGTGCACGTAATCACAGATCACATACATCTTATCCTTCTTGTTGTTTTCCTAGGATACACTTGATATGGATGATTATTGTCTAATGCAAAAATATCTGCCTATTTACAGAAACTCTGTTTGTTATAAAGCAAAAATGAAATTTCCCAGTATATTTATCATTTCCTTCTAAAAAAATAAAAATAAAACCAACCACCAGAAAAAAAAATGTAGACACAAAACAAACATGCCTCCTGTAGATGGTTCACCCCTTTTCCATTTGTCCTCCTAGGATGTGTCTGGGTTCACAGGGAATGAAAGATGCCACATTCATCCACATGTGTTTCTCTGTGATGCAGGGTACTCGGCACTTCCTGGAGAAGCCCCAGATGTGACCATCTGACTTTCCATGTGAGTAGTGGTGCTACACGCCTCGTCTTGCCTGGCAAGAACCATCCCTCTCGTGGATCATATGATCTATGATAGGACATCTGAAAATTTATTTTGGCTCCTGTTTATAAAAACACACAGTGAATTGACAGTCCACTTCACTTACCAACAAGCAAGCTTTTTAATTTTTTATGTTGTAGTACAAAATTCTTCCTTCTTAGTGTTGACATATGGCACACGTTAACAGTTAACACACTCTCCCCCATTTTTTATCTTTGAGGAGCCTAGTTTTCTCCAGCAAAGAGGAGAACAAAGGCTGAGCTGCTCTTAAGCTGTGGAGAGTCAATGTTTCTCAAAGAAGGTCACTTCCCAGTGTCATGACACGTGACTCAGAAGATGCTGCCATTGGGAATCTGCCTTCAAATGGTCCAAGATAGAGGTGGAATCATCCATAAGTATGATCAAATAGCTTTCTCATGGTTAGGTTGATAGGCAACTGAAGTGGGACAATAAACTTTACTGTAATGGACATACAAGAGACCAATGTTCCTGAGTTAGGAATTCAAGGTAAGAATCTTGAAAGGGAGCCTTGAAGAGAGCTGTCCCCTCCATTCCAGGAGTGGAGAAGACTTCCTTTCATTAGCGTGGCTTATTTGAAGGGTGCCCCTGCTATTAAATGTCCCAACTAGGGGACATTTGGAGTAAAAGGAAGTGCTGTTAATAGTTACACTGGAAGAACAGGAGTAATTAGGACTGTCCCAGGCAAGCAGGATGTATGTTCACACTACTTAGTTACAAGCACATCAGCTCTTATGGCAATCCATCCATCCATCTGTAGATCATTTCCCAGTATTTACGAAAGTCTTACATCTGTTTTCATTCTTTTGTTCTTCAATAAACCAAGTCTATTTTTGAGGTTCTTTCCACTGTGCAATGGAGTTAACTTCATGCTGGACAAATTTAAGGTTTGCTTTTGAAATTTTCTGGGCTGGAGAAATGAGTCCTGCCCTCTCTAGGATGATGTACAGAGCCTAGCAGAGTAATTGTATCATATGTAGTTTTCTAATACCCTTTTCTTTGTTCTCTGTTGAGAATTTAAAAAGAAAACATGAAAAGAAAAAGCGAAAAACCAAAAACTCTCCCCTTTTGAGCCATTCAGCAATGTTGGCCAGATCAGGAATGCAAACTTGAGTGGTGTGGATGCAGAGGACAGTAGCTCTGGCTGGTTCAAAGTGAGCAAAGCAGCGAAGCTGATCCAGACCCACCGGCCAGCCAGGGTGACTGTGTTGACGTGGCGGATTGCATGCTGATGAGATCTAGACAAATACTGCTCTGGGAAAGGTACTCGAGGACTGAGCATGTGGGGAGTGATATGTGAGCTTGAATGAGGATATATTTCCAGAGATTTATCTTCAGACCCGGAAAAGACTTTAGAAGTCATCTGTCCAATTCTTATATTTTACAAACAAGGAAACTGAAGCCCAGAAGTGAAGAGATTTGCCCACTGTGGCAAAGGAGTTTCCCAAATCCTTTTCCGGAGCCTCTGAAGGGCATGATTCACATAGACTGCAGTGACACGATTTAGAATGTGTAATGTATGAGGAATGGCCTTCATTAGAGTTTGAGTTGGTTTAATCTCAGAATTTTGATTACCCCCATTTGTCACTTTATAATACTGCCTTGGTCATTAGTTCTAGTTCGAGTTCTGTTTTTAACTACCAGGGAGAACTTGGAGAAACCATTTCACATGGTGGTTTCTCCCTTTTCAAGTTGTGGGGCTTAGCTAGATAAAGTTCCTTCAAAGGCTCCTTCAGCTTGAATTCTCAAGTCATCAGCTTCTCTCATCTTACCAACCTGATGTGTGAGGTCATTTGAATAATAATTACGGTATAAAGTTCAAAGCTGTAAAAAATTAGCAGAGGGGCAGGCAGATCAAAATATTCTGTTTTACTTTCGCTTTTTCTTCTCGTCTCTACTCCTGCCTCCTAATTATTCTCTCTTCTTTCTCTTTATCATTTCTTTTATTCCTATTTATTCCTTCCACTCTTTTTCTAAATTTCCTCAGCGTAACATTTATTCTCCTTCCAATACAAAAAGTAAAAGCAATATTAATATCAAAGTAACAAAGAAAAAGAAAAAGAAATATTCCTTTGAATGTAATAAGCCCAATTTGCATTTCCATAAATAGTCAATATTCATAGGAAGAGCCATAGAGGCCTCATCCAACCAGAAGCTCATCTCAAAAAGGTGACACACGGTCATCAGGACATTACTCAAGTCCTTATAAATCGCACATACATGAGAACAAAAAGTTATCCGAGACCACTAGGAATGCACTCTCTCCCAGTAAGTTGAGAGTTAAAAGTGGCAAGTGATAGCAAAGTCTGAGATAGCCTTGAGGTCTTGAATGTTCTGCAGAAACCAAATTCAGATTTGACCTGTAAGAATCTGTCTGCTATGAAAGATACAGAATAACACAGATAGTTATGGACCTTAACCTTTATCTACTTTAGCAGCTGTTGGATTATCATAGAAAAAAAGAAAAGTAAAATACTTTTTAATGCTTAAATATAGACTTGCATAGAAAAACAAAAAATGCCCTACATTGTAGATCTATTGTTTCAACACATCACAATAAAATGGGGGGAAAAACACAAAAGGAAAAATTAATGGTAGTGATTTGAAAAGAATAACAAAGGTTTGTGTTTTCTTGTTACCCTTTTCTCCATTCTCCTGTAAGTGCATATGAGCTTTACTGATATTTTGCAACCATATTTTCCACCAGGAAACTACAAATGTTGAGCAGTAGCTCTCCTAACGCAAAGAGATCTTCTTTAATATTTTATCCTCCAGAGTTAGCTTCTCAGCATTCAGGGCTTGTAAGACTACACAAAGAAACTCCTGTTTACTCTCAGTGTAGATCAAAAGGTTTGGTTTTAGGAGAAAGGCAGGTTGTGTTAATTGTAGTTACAGAGAGGAACAATATCTCTTGCCTTTCTCTATTGAGTTTCAATGCATAGATTTCTGATTATATGTTAAAAGCATCATTTTCTCCCTTTTTACTATTCTTGGGAGAGCTAAAATATACAGTAATAAAAAATTCCTTTAGTCTTTCACTGAAAAAAAATGAGTGGCATAAATTTGGCTGAACAAAAAATGCTGTTCTCTAAATATACTCCAATCTCTATATTTTCATCAACTCAACCCTTTAAATGGATGGAGTCATCATCTTGTCTATCAAGCTCAAAATCTTGAAAAACTGCTAGAAACTACTGCCATGTGGAAACAGCATTAAATTTAACTACAGATGTAGAAATCTGATTAATCTCTTATAATGTACAAATATCAACTGAATGACTGCGGATGCAGAAAACAAACATAAAAGTAGATAGATTGGAATATATCAAAATTAAAAACTTCTCTGCATCAAAGGACACAATCAACAGAATGAAAATACAGCCTATAGAGTGGAAGAAAATATTTGCAAATCATATATCTGATAAGGGATTACTATCCGGACCATATAAAGAACTCCTACAACTTGACAACGACAACAAAGAAGTAACCTGATTAAAAAATGGGCAAAGGACTTGAACAGATGTTTCCTTAAAGATGACATACAAATAGTTAACAAGCATAGGAAAAGATTTCAACATCACTAATCATTATGGAAAAGCAAATTAAAGCCACAATGAAATATCACCTCATATCCATCAGAACGGCTATTATCGGAAAAACCAGAAAGTAACAAGTGTTCACAAGGATGTGGAAAAACTGGAACTCCCGCGCACAGTTGGTAGAAATGTAAAATGCTGCAGCTACTATGGAAAACAGTATGGCAGTTCCCTAAAAAAGTAAAAATAGAATTACCAGATGATCTGGATATACATCCAAAAGAATTGAAAGCAAGGACTCAAAACAGGTATTTGTACACGCATGTTCCTAGAAGCATTATTCACAATAGCTCAAAGTTGTAAGCAACCCAAGTGTCCATCAGTGGATGAATGGATAAACAAATGTGGTATATAAATACAATAGAATATTATTCAACCTTAAAAAGGAAGGAAATTCTGACACTAGAACATGGATGAACCATGAGGATATTATGCTGTGTAAAATAAGCCAGTCACAGAAAGACAAACACTGCAGGATTCCACTTAGACAAAGTACCTAGAGTAGTCAAGTTTATAGAAACAGAGAATAGAATGGTGGTTGCCCGGGGCTGGGATGAGGGGGGAGTATGCAGTTGTTTAATGGGGGTAGACTTTCAGTCTTGCAAGTTGAAAAGTTCTGGAGCATGGTTGCACAGTAGAGTGAAATACACTGACCAATACTGATCACGCATCACGCACGTTATGTATCATTTAACGACTGGGATACATTCTGAGAAATGCGTCCTTAGGCGATTTCACACTTGTGTGAAGATCATCGAGTGTACTTACAGAAACCTAGGTGGTATAGCCCACTGCACACCGAGGCTAGGTGGTACTAATTTTATGGAACCACCTCCATTTATGCAGTCAGTCATTGACTGAAACCTCGTTATGCAGTGCATGACTGTATGTACTTAAAAATGGTTATGATGGTAAACTTTATGTTATGTGTATTTTGCCACAATTTAAAACAATCCGGATGATTAAAAAAAAGAACTGTGATTGCAAGCTATAGTTCTTCAATCAACTACTAAGGACTTCCTGTTTTTTCTTTCTATGATATTAAAAAAGATTACAGACATTACCCATTCTAAGAAATATGTACGCTCACATAAGATATTACAGAGCAAAATGTGAGTAAAGATAAAAGCTCAATGACAAAAATACTAAACAGACTCCTTTAGTCTATGTGATGTTAAAGAAAGCAAACCTGAGTGAAGTGGAAAGGGATCTCTTCAATAGGAATGGTAATGAGCTACTTTCTGGAACATTAATATGTGATCTGAACAGAGCATAAAACAGTGTGGGCTCCTTTCATATTCTTTCAGGTCTTTCATCATTAATATAAGCATTCAACAATTTTCTAAAGTCCTAGTGAGAATAAATTATTTTTATTCAGTATACCTGCCAACAGACATTTTAAATGATAGGAAGTCCTGCAGGCAACTGGAACCTTCTGGAAAACACTATACATCAACTACAGTTACCTCTTTCTACTGAAGTCTCCCCACAAATAGAGGTCTAAAAAGAATGTGAGCGGCCTGCTCTCTGAGACTCTGGTTCAGAGTTGCCCTTGAATTTGAACAAGTCCTGGGCCTTTAGTGCAGCTTCATTGCTTGAGGCCACAGCCCAAGAAGATGTAAGCACTGGTATGTGCTCCATTGTTAAGGAAACCAAATGGAATCACCAGCTAGCTGCCTTCCAGAAGGCTCTTACTGTGAACCCTGGAACCCGCGCCCCTTTGCCTGAGACACCCAAGCACCTCAGGCTTGGTTTAAATGCACCAGGTCCTGGACTTAGCAAGTATTTTTTTCTCTCTATAGTCATTATGAGTATCTATTTAAACATGTGACTTTCTAAGGCAAATCAAATATATGATGAATTTTTAAATTAATATGTCATGATATGCTCAACGAGCAAGGAGTTTGACTCGTCTAGTAATTTTGGAAATCTAGAAAATTAACCCCAATTGTATACAATAAACAGATTGCACCTCACTGACCCTGATTTGTCCAATCAGCCTATAAACATTTGTTTGTTTGCTTGCATCTAGGGTTAAGAAAGGAGTCCCCATGCATCTGCATCAACCCTGGTGGAGAGGGTTGCCCTTCCGAGTTTAACCCTCACTGATCGGTGCTGTTCTCAGGGCTGAGAGGCAAACAGACGGACCCCCTGTAAGCACACGTTCAGGGGCAGAACACAGCGGTGGCAGAGGCTCTGGCCGCTATGATAGATTTTTAAATGTGGTTATCATTCTATTCCCATTCTCCTTACTCGTGTGTCCTTTGCTGTTAGAAACATCTAGATTTTAGAGTCCCGTTGAAAGTTTCAGCTTTGTACCACGTTTACGTGTTCATTCACATTCTTGTTCCAAGTAGTTGTTTGCATCTTAACCAAAGAAAAATACAATGGAGTTTTGTTTCATTTAGTTAGAATTTCCCGAGTCTCCAAGGGAATTGGAGTTAGGATTGGCAGTTTAAACAATGCATCCTGTATAAAAGTTACAGCACAGTGAAGACGCCTATAGAGACCGGGTCCACACTCCACAAAGGCTGTGAATCTCTACCAGGAAGGTCAGCGTGTCTGCACTCAGAGATCCTCAGTGACCTTCCTGACATACCGAGTTCTTTTCCTTTGAAGAAAATGCTTCCCGAAGTAGAGATGTGCCCGTGGCTCGCGCAGTGTGTGAGTCACTGTGGTGAGGGATCTCCTTCTTCCCTTATGGAACAAGTAATGCATTGTAACCCCCAACAGAAAACTCCAGCTGTCCCTTTACACGCCAGTCTTTTGGCAAAGGTTCAGATTTTTTTCCCCCTTGAATAGTCATAATTCATAGAGAGAGCCAGACACACAGATTTCTTTTTTCAACTGACTTTGTGTTTCTTGGGCTATCTTATTCCTAATTGCTCTCTGCAAACCCTCCCCTTCGCACTGGTAAACTGGAGGGAACCGGCTTCATGAACCAGTAAATATAAGATTTAAAAATTCACTTTTTGAGACGTATACAACATTTATTGCCAATTTTGATTCAAGTAGAGAGGAAAATTGCTTAAGTCGGTTATTAGGAGCTGCAGGTGTGCTGGGGAGGGAGCAGGCTTCTGATGCAGGAACTATAGATAATCCCTCTTATAAAACTTCCCAAGTTGTAAAATACTTTTTTCTCATCCCTTTGGGAAATGCTGTGAGCAGGAAATCACATATGTGCATTAAAAGTGAGGTGATAAGCCAATTTTACCAGACTGTACTTTCAGGAAATGACTGAATTTTGAAATTTTGTTGACTCTTCAAAAATTTCTGATTTACTTGAACTCAGTTTTAACCAATTCATAGTGGATAGCATTAACTAATCTTGTGCACATGTCTTCCTACATGCCAGTGGATAAGTCTCCACAAAAATAATGTCATTTGAATTGGCAGGAAGTCTTTACTTCCTGTCTTGAAGTATGTTGCAACTGAAGAGAACATCTGAGCAGGGGCCCCATCCTTTGTTTTTTCTCTTTTCTTTTGTCTACTGAGCTGAATGTTATGAGTTCTCATTGCAGCAGAGGCACCCATGTATGAGGAGAGCTAAGTGAGGTCCATTCAAGAGCATTTTTAAGAAACAAAGATTTTTTTTCTCCTACACAGCAGGCCTGAGGTGGGTTAGCGTTTGAGGAGTAAATATATTTTGGATGACTACTCTGTACCATGCCCTATGCCGGATGTTATAAACACGGTTCTCACCCTCAAGGAACTTAACAGTTCACCAGCAGAGCAAAATATACACATCTCTCAGATACGCGGCCACACAGAGCAGGGCATTTTAAAGGGCCTGAACAAATGGAGCAGATGGAACAATTTTTGCGTACTGTAGAAGGAACTGGTAGCCAAGGCTGGGGTGAGGGGTCAGTGAAGGATGAGATGGGAAGAAAAGAGTTGGCTTCCAGGGTGGACATGGCTTGGATGGCCAAAGGGTATTCTATGCAGAGGAAAAAACATGAGCCAAGCAGAAGTCATTCTGGTGTTTTGGGGGTTGTGAAGGAATGAAAGAAAGGTCCACTGTGGGCTGGATGGCAGGCAGAAGAGAGGGCACTTTATTACCTGGGCAAGAGTTAAAAGCACGTTGAAGAAAATGCCTCATGAGGTAAGAGTTGTGCCAGTATCAGGAAAGAGTCAAAAGGGGTTGTTGACACAGATATGGACCTTGTCTGATATAATCTAGACTCAATCGTTCCAGTCTCAAGGTCCTTAACTCTTTGCAGAGGTCTGCTTTGGAACTTGTGCTCTGCCTCCCAGAAATGAAGGACCTGGGAATGCTGTCTGTGGATAGACTTCAGTTGTCAGCCTTCTCTGGGAACTGCCTCAGCTGGAGAGAGTGGTCTCTTTAAGGGCAGTCCACATCTAACAACTGGTCAAGGAGGTGAGAGTGGGTGTAAAGGTCTCTTCCCCTCGCTCCGATTTGGGAAGCCTCTGAAGGGTTGTCCTGACTTCAATGTTCCCCAGTTGGTCTGCCAAGGCCTTGTTGTAACTATCTCTGCAGCCCAGTTTCCCTCTCTGCCAAATCTTGCTTCCTTCCCTCCCCTTCTTCAGTCATTGATCCCATGCCTGATAACCCTCGTGCACATCAATCTCCATCCCAGAATCTGCTTCCCACACAACCCACCTGATCTTCCCCCGCTCCTGCAAGTCCCTCACAAAGTTGCGGGGTAAGTTTCTTAGGAGTTTTCAGCCACCACATTGCCCAGTCTTATGCCAACTTGACAGAGTTATATGTATCTCTAGAAGAATTGACACTTATTTATTAAATACATTTAGTGTTTGAGGCACCACAGTGGGCAACACGGAGCAATTTGCTGCAGACTCTGAGGCACAGAAATAACACCACAAGTAGCTTATAACGGCTGAAATGAGCTGTACACACAGCGGGACTTGAGGCAGACAAGGCCAACGTGAGGGCTAAAGAAAAAGTTATTCATGACGCTTGTTAAAATGGTATGGCAGACTTTATTTAGGACTATTGCCATAGGTGTAGGGACTACTGCAGTGGGGTTTTGCAGTAAAGGAGAGAGGGATCATGCTCAATTTCAAATACAACAAGGAAAAGTGGGGGTGTTTAGCCAAGGAGCAGAGTGAGGGAGTTAGTGGACAAAAATTGCTAAGAGGATAGGGTAATTTTTTGCTAAACTGATGAATTAGGCTTCTTGCTGAAGGCAGCCCAGGGTGATCAGATATTACCTAGGGGCTGGTAAGAGATGAGGAATTTGGTCAGATATGAAGGGTGATCAGATACCAAGGGTGGGAGATCTTGGCTAAATGGACTTAGTACGATTCTTGCTACAACTGGACCCTACAAGGATAGAGAGGGAAGCCCAAGTTCAGGCCTAGCTGAGCAGAGGGCTCCGAGGAGCCTGACTTAAGTTCCATCAAGGCGAGAATCTTTGTCAGGGGTGGGATGACCAGGGAAGGGTTCCTGGAAGACCTTGTAGGGGGAGAGGGCTCAGGAGAGGCCAAGAGGAGGAATATGTGATAAATTATAAGTAAGCGACATATAATGAGCAGAACTGAGAAACTTATATGAGGAGACATATTTGCAATCTACAAATCTGTCACAACTGGAGTGATTATCTCAGAAAAAATAAAGAGGGAAGGCTGGAAGGGGTAGAGCTGTGCTGTGTAGGGACGTGTGAGGTTTTGAGCAGTTAGTGTCCTAAAAAGTGACATCTCGCCCCAAGGCCTCCTTAGAGGGTGGGATATCCCCAGCTAGTGACCAGCTTATAATGGGTGGGTGTTGGGTTTTTTATTGTTGTATATTTTATATGTTTTTAAATAGCATATTCACGAACTGGAAAAGCAATGGAGACACAGAGGCCCCAGACAACGTTGAGGGCTTAGAACAAAAGAAAGTGAGCATATCCAGAGACCCACCTATTAAGGAGAAAATTATTTTTGAAAGGGTTGCTTTCAGCTTATGGTCTCCAGGTTCTGAGGAAGGAAGAAAGTGCAGCACAGAGAGTTTTGCAATTTGCATAACTATGAACCTTCAGCTATGAAATAGCAAAGCTGTGATTCTAACCCAGGCTGCCTGACTCCACAGCCGACACCCTTAACCATTACACAATATTACCTTTGGCTGGAGTTCTTGTAATAATTCTAGTGAAAAAAGAGAGGGGGGAATTCAAAAGTATTTTTTTTTCTTTCCCATACAGATAGTCAACAAGTGAGTTATTCTTTTCCTCTATTCTAAATATATTTGTTCTAAATTTTAGTTTCTGTATCCTCACAAGTGTTTTTCTTATTCATAACATTAGTTTGGCATAATGCCTTACAGCTCAGAGTCTATATTAAGACCCTGACTCTACCTCATGGCCCATTTCTCTATGTAGTTTATCAACTTCAACTTTCACTGCATATTCCCTAGAGTAAATCCTCAAGAGGAAATACGTTTGGTCTAGCTCATCTTTTAGGACCAATGTCATAACTCACTCATAGGAATCCATGTTCTTGGGTCACATGTCTGCCCCTGCTCCAATCAGCTCTAGTTGCTAGGGAGGTTTTCAGGAGATGTAAAACAGGGCTAACCAGGCATAAAGGCCATGCATGTGGGAAATTTCCATAGGAGACAGGCATGCCAGCCACTGCAGTCAGGCTGAATCCAAGGGGATAAAGCCACAAGGGGATGCTACTCAGTAGGGGGCATGGCTTTTTCCTTAAATTCCTTCAGAAGAGTTGGGAGGGGAGGCACACAATCTTCTTCCTAACTTCCAGCTCCTCTTATAGCCCCTTGAAAGGAGGCCTGTATAGTCTCCACAATACCTAGGTTAGTGCTTTGACAATCAAATCCTTGTTTAAACCCAAAGGCAGAAAGATTAAGTAGAAAAGAGAAATTTAACATTCTTTCTTTAGTAAATTTTCAATCTTGTCAGAGATGAATAATGATATGAACAGGCTTAGGCAAATTCCACACTTGGGATGGAAATCCGTTTAATGAACCCAATTGATATGTAGTCAAACTTTCTCCTGAAACAGCTGCTGCTGACTGTTACAATATGAGTCTACATAATTTACATTCCTGCATAAACATCTTATTTTTGCCACCACGAAACCATTTTCAAATTGCTTTTTACTTAACCTAATAATCTAAACCTTGATGTCAAGCATGATTCATAAACCTTGACTAAAAACATCTGAAGTGGCATGATCTAACATAAAGGAAAGAGACTATTGATGTTAGAATCATTTGCAAAATACAGTTGTTATTATGTTGAAACCATTTAAATATCAGAGAGAGGTTTAACCACATATCCATAGGAAGAAGTTAATTGAAAAGCATGTTTTATCAAAACTGCTATATTTTCTGTAGTTTTTTTTTTAAAGATTGGCACCTGAGCTAACAACTGTTGCCAATCTTTTTTTGTTTGTTTTTTCTGCTTTGTCTCCCCAAATCCCCCCAATATATAGCTGTATTTTAGTTGTAGGTCCTTCTAGTTGTGGCATATGGGATGCCATCTCAACATGGCCTGATGAGCGGTGCCATGTCCACACCCAGGATCCGAACCAGTGAATCCCTGGGCCGCCAACACGGAGCGTGTGAACTTAACCACTCCGCCAGGGGGGCTGGCCCCTCTATAGTTTTGATTATAGTTAAATCGGTGGTTCTCAACTGGTGACAATTTTGCACCAAGAGAGATTTGGCAATGTCTGAGACAATTTTGGTTACCACAATGGAGGTTGGGGGTGAGGAGGCATTACTGGCATCTAGTAGGTAAAGGCCAGGATGCTGCTAAACATCCTGCAAGGCACTTCAGACAAATTATCCACCCCCAAGTGTCACAGTGCCAAGGTTGAGAAACTCTCAGTAAACCACAAAAGGAATTGGAAAGTGCACCATAAACTGACAGGCACCAAGAAACACAAGTCCTTTAGGCTGGTATTGGATCGAAGAAGTTAGGTGTTTTTATAGTAGGTAACTATCCCTCTTCATCAGCTTCTGCACAAATATCCAGTCCTCAATCTTGAGAGGACTTCCTCTAATGGATCAGAAAATTATCTTTAAAAATACTGAATGTTGGGGCTGGCCCAGTGGCGCAGCGGTTAAGTGCGCACATTCCGCTTCGGCGGCCTGGGGTTCACTGGTTTGGATCCTGGGTGTGGACCTACTCCCTGCTTGACAAGCCATGCTGTGGCAGGTGTCTCACATATAAAGTAGAGGAAGATGGGCATGAATGTTAGCTCAGGGCCAGTCTTCCTCAGAAAAGAGAGGAGGATTGGCAGCAGATGTTAGCTCAGGGCTAATCTTCCTCAAAAAAAAAAAAATAGTACTGAATGTTGTCTGCATTTGCTCTTTGTTTTAGATATACATCTAATGGTATGGTGGAGCCCGCTAGTGATCAATCAGAATCCATTCTCACCTTCTTGCATAGGGATAGAGGTAGTCATTGTCAGGCACCTGGCTGCACAGCCAGTTTCCATATTTCCTCAGTCATGTGACTCTCTCCAATGGCAAGTCTGGGCCTTACAATATTGGATCCATGTCCTCTCTTCCTTTGTTTGCAAGCCAGGTTAAGGTAGTGCCTGGATATGGTCTGGCAGAGCAACAAGAGCTGCTCTGATTCTCTAAATGACTGAGTGAAACAGAGTGGCCCTACTAACCTAGTTCCTGTTATATGTATATTAAATTGTATGTTCTTTGAGCCACTGTATATAGGGGCCTCCTTGTGACATGAACTTAGCCTTTACCCAACCTGGGATACATGATATATTTTTCTAGTAGCGATTTTTATCATTGGTGGTGTTGATGGGAGTGATTTTCAGTACAATAAAGGTAAACATGGACTTGAGAGGACTGTGAATTGAGCAATTTATTTACTAGGGTATTTTGACCAACTGATCTTCATTTATTAGTCAGTAAACATTTCTTAAACATGTACTATGTGCTGGAAATAAGAAGAATAAATATTCCCCAGTAATACATTTTTGGAAAAGTAAAACATAACATTTTCAGTATGATCTCTATTAAAAAGGTAACAATCGTAGTCTTCAACCTTCCACCTTCACCCTCTCTTCCAGTTCACCAGAGAGCCAGGAATATGAACTGAAATGTGCTAGGTTCAGTGAAACAATCTTATGGGGAAATAACTAGATGAGGATTGCAAACTGAAAGGCCCTGAGCCATGGAGGTAAAAATGAAAGAGTAAAGTGGAATGGGGGCGTGGGGGAACTGTGGCCGTCTGGAGAGTATAAACCCCTTCTAAAGTGTTCGGCTGCTCCTCAGCTCCTGTACGCTGATTCTATACGAAAATATAGACTGAGTTGCTGGTGTTGAAGAATGGCCAGAAATAAGGATTTTTGTGTGAACACTCCCAAGGTATGCAAAATATTTACTGACTTTCTTGGACTGGTAATCAATAAGTAAATCAACATACTTATTCAATTCTAACTTATCTGATCATCTTAGTGGACTGGATGCAGAGGCCTATAGCGACGGACAGGGCCACATTTAGAGATGGGTATAGACGGGAAAAAAAAAGTAAGAAATGTCTTCAGGGGCAGGCCGGGGAGGAGATCACGTTAAGCATGATTTCCTAAAAACTTTCCAAATCTGTTCTCAAGATTTTTATTTTAGAGCAATTACCCAAATGATGTCTATTGTCAAGGCAATAGAAATGTTTTCATGAAAAACTTGCCTACAGAATACAATTATCAAATAGGATCATTACAATACTGTAGAAGTACTCTGTGTAATAGAGCAGTAACATCTTCTGAAATTATTCTAGAAAACAAACCAATCTTTAAAAATAATACCGATGGATCTCAAAATACCCAATTTATGCCCTATCAACAATATTTGAGAATGCCTATTTCCCCATAGGTTTTTCAACATTGTTTATTAGGTATATTTTAAATTTTTGCCTAACAGTAGAAAATGGTGTGCAGGTATAGTTTTAATTTCCATATTTTTATTATGTGATATAATATTAATATATTTGCATACTTTATCAACCATTTAGCAGCTTATTTTTATTTCAGGCTCCATTTAGAATTGGGATTTGAGCTCTCCAGGAGACCCTTCTCACTCGGAGTCTGGCAAGGTACACTGACAGAGTCAGGACAGTGGATTTTCAGCATGATCAAAGCCTCAAGCTTGTTTGGTGGTATGCAGAAAACCCAGAAACTTCTGGTTCTCTCAATGCTAATTTGACCCAGAGGATTGCTTCCCTTTAAGGTTAGTTTGGATAGAATAATTGCCTAAATCAAAGAGGGAACTACCTGTTTAGAAACAAAGTAATTTTCGATAGCTAAAGAAGGCTATGGAGAGGGTACCGAAAATATTTTTGCTTTTCCTCAGATTTCGTGTTTCTTTCTAAATAACTTTCTATGCCCTCAAAATTTTCATAAACAGCATCTCTTACTTTAGCTTACCTATTAGGTAAGGACAGTCAAACCCAAGGAAAATTTCAGCAGGAAGCAATGATAGCTCATACTAACTGCTAAGAGTCAGATTCTGTAAAACGCTTTGTGGTTGAAAAGGAATTTTTAAATATAAATGATAAACTAGGGTTTAGATAAAAATTAAAGATAGATATTCTCCAATAATAATTTTTGGGAAGCTAAGCGTTATATTTACAATATGTTCTCCATTAAAAAGATGGTAATCAAGGCCCTCAAACTTTCCCCTTTCCCCTCTCTATCACTTCACCAGAGAGCTAAGGGTACAACTTGAAAAGTTCCTTAATTATGTTCTTCATCCTCTCCTCTCTCACTGACTCTCCTCACTGACTCCCCTCACCTACCCCAGCCTCAAATTGCTAAACTAAATTCTTATCCTTAATTAAAGAAACAGAAAATTATTTACTCCTGATTTTCCCATCCCTACCTGCCTATAAAATATTAATAAATAAAGATGGAAGAGAGGGGGCCCAGCCTAGTGACGTAGTGGTTAAGTTTTCACATTCTGCTTCCGTGGCCTGGGGTTTGTGGGCCCGGATCCCAGGTGTGGACCTACACACCACACTCATCAAGCCATGCTGTGGCGTCATCCCATATGCAAAGTAGAGGAAGATTGGCACGGATGTTAGCTCAGGGACTGTCTTCCTCAAGCAAAAAGAGGAAGATTGGCAACAGATGTTAGCTCAGGGCCAATCTTCCTCACAGAAAAGAAAGAAAGAAAGAAAGAAGAATGGGAGAGAGAAGTAAACTGCCAGAGGAGCTAGGTATTAAGACTATTTACATGATCTGCAGATACCATGAAGAAGTTTATCTGACAAAAACACAAATCAAACCCTAAGGCAGAAATACAGGGTCACACAAGAAGAGACCTAGGATATTTGTATTAATGAACTCCGAGTTTGTGACCCTCCCTACCTTGGAGACAGCAGGTGTGTGCTCAGGAGGGAAGCCCGCACTTCACACTAGAACTGCTTTCCTACACAGTGTAGGAAGGTGAGTTCAGGCACTGCCTTTGGCATTGCATAGAACCTGGGTTCCCATTCATAACACTAGGGAAATAATGAGCTCATTTTGAGGAATGCTGTTGTCTTTTATAGTGGTGGCTCCCAGTAAATTATACCTCCTGGTATTTATGCCATTTTGATGTCCCCTGAAGGGAATAATATTTTTAAGCCAGGTCCCCAGGCATAAAGACCCTGTAACATCATGGTAAATATATAGAGTAATAATTCCACCATCCTCCCCCAACAGCACCCATTACAACTTACTCAAGTGACTGCATTCTGGTGACAGGGGAATATTTGAATATTTTGAGGGTAGCTGGACACTGTCCAAATTTTTATTAATGCCAGGGGCCCTGATGCATCAAAATGGCAAGTTATTTACATTGGGCCCCTTCTACTCTGGAAAGACAGTAAATAGTTGTTGACTATGGACTAGCCCTTTGCTTTAACCAATGAAATGCAGCAGAAGCAACACCTTGCTAGCTCCACAGCTAAGTCTCAGTAAGGCTTTGCAACTTCTACTTTTGCACATTTGGAAACCCTAAGCTGTGCAGAAAGTTGGTTTCTGGGCACAATAGTAAGTAGGGCCACTCCTGCTTCTGCTCCTGATTCCTGGAACCATAGGTTGGTTCCATGGGGACAAAGTTATCGTATAATAGTCGTTGATTTGTGATGTACTCTGTTCTGGAGGATGGTACCTCATCCTAGTAGGTATCATCTCCAAGCTAGTACCTCAGCTGCGCCAACATAAGGACATTCCCTTGTTTTACCAGGCTGGCAACTTCTGGGTGGTACCGTATGTGATAGGATCAGTGAATCCCATGGGCATTCTTTTCTATTTTAAAGTGAGTTCCTTGGTCTGATGGGATAATAGTTGGGATGTCATGTCAGTGGATCAAATGCTCCATCAGTCCTTGGATGGTGATGCTGGCTGAGGCCCTGTGAATAGGAGAGACAAACTCTGACTCAGAATATGTGCCAATTCTGGGCAAGATGAACCACTGTCCCTTCCAGGGTAGAAGGGGTTCAATGTAAACAACTTATCATCTTGATGCTTTACGTTCCTTGGTATCGATGTCAACTTGGACCCTGTTACAGCAGGTCTCAAAATATCTGAGTATTCTTCTTTCCCCAGATCACAGTTCTGTGAGTAAACAGCCTCCTTTGGGAGGCTCTGGGGGAGTTATTACCTATACATTTACTGTGATATTGCACGGTCCTTCCTTTTGGGGACCTGCCTTCTACAGTCAGTGAGCTCGGAGCCTTAAAACAGGCCTGTTTTCTAAAACTAAGAGAGACCTTGACTTTTTATTGGACAGCTGCCCTGAGGCCATCTAATCCTATCTATCTATCCTTTATTTCTTTTTCTTTTATAGATTAATATCCATATTGCCTGCTGCCCATTCATCTTGCTGCCACGGGTGCTAAGTTCTTTGATCTAGCTCCATAGCCCCCTCTGACCTTGCCTTTTATTGCTGTACTTGCACCTACCTTGCTTCCGATAGTTAAGCGTCTCCACTTGATCTCTATTGTTTCAGGATCTTCTTACTTACATTGCCACGAGGGAGCCCCGTTATCTAGCAATATCTATCACATGTGTCCCGGGATAGTCACCACTGAGCTTCTCACAATGCTGGCGCCCTTCTCATTTCACAAGCTCTTACCACTTTGATAGCGGACTGTCCCCTAGGCCCTTTGGGCTCCATAGTTTTTGGGTCATTGTTTCATCTGACTATCCAGAAATTATCTGAGAAAACCATCAAACAGCGCCATTCTTAATATCTTATAATTGTGAGTTAGGAAGTTCCAATTGAGTAGGAATAAGCCATAAGAAAAGAAATCAACTGGATGTGCCTGGACCATCCATCACAGGCAAAAGCTTGCATACAGTATCAAATTTCTCATTACTATACAACCATTATCATTACCACAATTAGTTTTACAATAAAGCTTTATTGTTTTTAAACCATATTATTGACATATGTTAATTTGCTCTATAAGAGGCTTAAAGGATATATACCAAAATTTCGATCATCTTCTCTGGATGCTGGGATTTTGAATGATTTCTTTTATTGTATTTACTGTAAAGTTATCCAGAATTTCTACTGTAAGTATTCATTAATTATACATTAATTTTTTATTTAAATTTTTTACTTAAGATTACATCAGATGCCTATTTCCCAGTAAAATCAATATTCGTTGATATTATTCAAAGTTCTACAACATTAAATAAGTTTTAATGTTTTTTTTCACAATTTTGATATTATAAATGTCCTCATTCATCCACCTCTCAATTGCCTCAATTGACAAATCTTCCATTTGGATTCCTATTCATTTTTTTCATCAAGTTTTAAAGTTCTTTGCTAATCGAAACAATAAAAATAATAGTAGCTAAAATGTATACAGCTTTACAATGAACTAGACACTCTGCTAGCTCCAGGCTTTTTATAGGTTGTTATTCATAACCATACTATAATCTAGGTACTACTACCCTATTTTAGCAGATGAGAAAATTAAGATCTAGAACATCCACTGTGACTTGCCCACAGTGACATAGACTTAAGTCGTGAAGGCACAGTTTGACTACATGGTCCCAGAGCCTGTGTTCCTGGCCACCACCACCAGACTCCACCGCCCTGCTTCTTGGCACAGGCCTCTCAGGTTTGTGAGGCTGCCATTATGGTTTACTCCAGCTTTTTCAGAATCAGATACTGCTTTCATTTAAACAAAAACCAGTATCTTTCTGCTGCTCGGATGGGGTTTAAAAGCAAGTTTAGAGATCGCCAGCTTTTGGAGGTGTTTGCATCAGTTTTTCAATGCAGTGGGAACTTAATGATTAGCCAAGCAGGAGGACAGAGTGAGGACACATATTCTTTCCATCTTCCACGCAGTCCAGCTGTAAAGGGATACGTTCATTATTTTCTTAACATGGAGACCTCACACTCAAACGTCAGCAAGAATACAACTCTAGTGAGATCCAAAAGTAAGTTACTCTGGGGTGAAACGCCGTTTAGGAAGAGGCTTCAAACGCTCCCGTAAGCACTTAATGAATTAGAAGATTGAAGTCGTTGAATAATATGCCAATCTAGAAAAGTACTATATCTATAATACACATAGTTCACAAATTAATTCATATTCCACGGTGAGATTGGCTCAGTCGCTTTAATGTTGTACCTTCTCATTTTTAAGGTACATCATCTGTCTTGCAAAATGCTGGGTCAACCTGCTACCCTTCTCTTCACCTGTGCCTGGAGCAGCTGAAGGAAATCATACAACCAGGCAGACTGGCACCCTAAATTCATCACGGTGTCCTCAACGTGCCCAGCACCCCACTATATTTCACTGTCTCTGCTTTTCCCTTCTTCGCAGTGACTACTTCAATTCTCCTTCTGTTCAAACATTAAACCACCACCTCTCTACATATATGTCCCTTCAATCACCTCAAAGTCAAATGCAAAATCTTTACTCTGGGCCCCTCTCCCCCCCACCTCGCTGACACCTCCTTTTACCCCATCTCTCCCTCTTTGACCTTTTGCTGATATTCTTGCTGTTCCTCCCCTAAAACACCAAGCATGCTTCCAACTTAGAACCTTAGCATACGCTAATCCTCTGCCAGAAAAGCTTCTCCCTCGATCTCTCCAGGACTCGCTTCCTCACTGCACTCAGAGCTCCACTCAATGTCACATTTTTGGGGAGACCTTTTTGGAGCACCCTACTTAAAAAAGCATCACCCCACCCACCACCACTTTCCAGTCCCTTTATCCTGTTTTAGCTTTCTTTATAGCACTTATCATCAACTAATATAGTTTATCTACTTATTAGACGTCTTGTCTCCTTGATTAGAATGTAAACTGTATGAGAAAAGAGACTTCATTCTGTTCATTTCTATAGCGCCTGTGTTTACAGTGGAATTTGGCATGTACTGTTCCAAAACAAACAGTTGTTGAATGAACGAATAAGTGAATAAATGAATGACAAAGCGAACTTTGTTCTCAGTCTCACCCCTACCAACATATTCTGCAGAGTGCCAGAGCGAATTTTATAAAACAGTACTACTCAAAGTGTGGTCCATGGACCAGCAGCGTCAGCATCACCTAGGAACTTATTAGAAATGCAAATTCTCAAGCCCCACTCCAGGCCTACTCTTCATCCTCTCTATACAAAGGGATAAAGACACTATATTTTAAGAAGTTCTCTAGATAATTGTTATGCATTCCCAAGTTTGACAAGCTTGTCTTAAAAAGAGTATATGACCATGTTGTTGACATGTTTAACTCTCCCTTTTTCCCTGGGTCAAAGTTTAAACTCTTTCACTCAGCTCGTAAGCCCTCTGAAGTCCAACCCACGCCCATCTGCCCAGCTTTGCCTGGTCACTAACCCCTTTTGTCCTGGGTTCCAGTTTGCTCAACTTTTTAAGTGCTTTTGGGGAACTGTGCTCTCTCCTGCTTCATCTTTCCCATGTGTTCCCTCTGCATGTGACCCGTGTCCTCCTCTTTGTCACTACCTTTACCTGCATATTCCTGTTCATCATTTAGGTTGTCACATGCCCCCACAGTGTATTCAGTCACAGCCTGAACTTTTCCTTATCACATTTTTTGGTGTGTGTTAATGTGTTTAATTGACTATCTTAACCTCTAGACTGAATGCTCCCCAAGCTCATGGTATTTACTTACCATTTTGTCCATGCTACCTGGACCCTAGTGGGCATTCACTAATATTTCTTGAATGAAGAAATAAATGAATCTGGAACCGGGAATACATTTTTTTCCTGATAAAAACAATCCTCTAAATGACAGTTAGAGGTAGGTTGAATGGTATTTCAGTTCCACAGCTCAGAGAGCATTTATTAACCGGAGTTTTTGGATACACAACTATTGTGGGAATTCATTCCAATCCCAAATATTGTTTTACATATTGTCTTTAAGAAGATTCTGAACTGGTAAATTTAGTCCTGCCATTAATAAGGGAGCAATGCAAAATAAGGGAAAGAAAAGCTGTTTCTAAGGAAAAGACCTGGGGAAGATTTAGCAAACCACAAGCATGAGGTTTTGAAAGAAAGTGTTTGAAGGTCACTTGGAAGGCTAAAAAATACAGACTAGTTAGCACCAAAGGCTTATTGTAGAGACTTACTGCAACGTACGGCTTGGGGGAGTTATTCTCTCACTCTGATCTATGAAAAGAGAGGAAGTTATTATGCCTTGAAGTGCCCAAACTGCTACTTTATCATATGACCCCAGGCCCTACATTAAGTTAGAAGAGAAGTAATTGTAAATGAATGTTCATATGTGTTATTGCTTAGCCTCCTCTTTTATGTTTCCGCTCTAGCAAAAGGAGCTGTGGTCCTTTCTCTCTTTTACATCTCATTTTCCCCGGGCACACAGTGCAGGGGAGGCTGCACGTTGGAATGATTAGTCGATCACTTGGCCCTTCAGCGCAAGTACTTTCCATACCTCACGCATTCATCTTCAAATGCTTAGGATCACCAGGGATTCTGTGGTTATTTGAGCTGCCAGGAAGGAATGGAATAAATTTGGATCACACGAGGACTTTCCCACCCCCACCTTTCCTTGGTTTTATGTTTTTGGCTTACCATTCTTCATTTGGGCAGTATCTACTCAGCTGGGATAGTAAAGAGGCAGCTTAGTGTTTTAAAAAGAGCCTGGACTTTGCAGCCAACCAAAATCAAATTCCAGCTCTCCTCACTACTAGCTCTGTGACCTCAGGCTAGTTATTAGTTTCTTAAAGTCTCCATTTCCTTCTCATTAGTAAAACAGGGCTAAGAATAGCATTTGTCATGAAGTGGAAGTAAGATACTGTGTGATATACATAACTCATAGTAGACTATTACAAAAGATTCATTCTGCTTCCTCCGCCCAACTTCACTCCTTAAGAAAGGAAGTAATTATTGATTATTTGTTAATTTGACTGGTGTTGCATTAGATTTAAGACCTGAATTATCAGGCCTAGGTATTTCTATGTTTATCAAACACCCTGGCTGCTTAACAATTCTTTTTCTACCTACATACAACTTAAAACTCAGTCCCACATGTTGTAGAAATCTTTCTAAATAGAAGAGCCAAACAGGGGAAGCAGCCACACAGGAGCACAAATTATGAGTCTTAAAAGAATCAGATTTTGGAAAAGCTTTCATGGAAAAGAGATTATAAACGTGTGAGAGATGGAGAAGTGGAGGTATAGTATTGTGATTGCACTGATTTCTTTTAGAATCTCTGTTCTGTATGGGATGTACATCTTACTCTTCCCCAATTATTGAGGGTGTCATCTTAGGAAAGGACATACTACCTTTTGCCTGCGATTATTCCCTGTAGGGGCCATAACTTGGTTCCAATCCATTGTGGTGGAGAATCTAGCCAGGCATCTCATAATTCATTTATTATTCTCAGATAATTAATGTGGATTGATTATCACCAGGAAACTTCAAAAAGTACATGCCATATTGATGGTGGGTCAGTAGCATCATTGTATATACTTGGTGACCATATTTTCTAAGCCAAAAATTGGGGCTCGTTGTCTAGAAATGGAGGAAATTATTTTAAATCCTTACGGCTTTACATAATTTGGTGAATGCCCAAACTTTAGGAAAATGTGTTTGGTATTCCAGTGGGCACTTGGGAGCTAACCTCACATGACATAGAACTGTGTGTGGTACACATGCGCACATGCATGCGTTCATGTGCAGATACGTGGTCTAATATCTCCAAGAGTGCAGGCAATGGACTAGCATAGCCAGAACTAAATAACGTCCAAAAAATGTTCTTTGTGAAGTGAGTCAGATGACTTTTTTAAGGTTGAATTGTATCCGCCCAACAAAATATTTTCACCAAACCAGAGTTTGGCTCAGCAAATATTCCCACACAGAATGAGTTTCCTGCTGCTCACGAGGGAGGTCAATGTGTTACTTTAGAAATTCCTTTTCCCATGTGTAGTGTCTGGAATTATCAATGGACTGCATCTACATGATAAATAATGTGGCAGACCAAAGGCCAGGTCTTTCCCAATTTTCCAAGGTGTTAAGGATAAGTGCTTTACGATGGTGTGTTTACCAGAAGACAGGATGTGAAAGGCTATCCTTGCTCTGGGCCCGGAGGACACCCCTCGACACCCAATCAGGCTAAATCACATTTCACGGGTGGGAGACTATTTAAGATAATATGCGCTATACCTAGAAAGGCATTCAGAAAGTAAATTTTACAAATATATAGAAAATATAAAACTTTTTAAAAATACAAAACTTTACTCACCTCTTAGAGTTTTTAAATTGTTGAACACTTTTCTCCCTGGAAATGAGTCGAAGGACATCCTTTGACTTCTGTATCAAATGATTCTCAAAAATAACCAGAGTTTTAAAAACCACACCTAATTAGAAGTGTTTCCATACTGATCCAGAAGTTTCAAATCTTAAGAAAACAAAACTAAACAAAAACCTCTGGTTTGAATGCAAAATCTCTCTCTCTTCTAATACTTTGAATCTCTCCTGTGACTCAGCATACTTCACCGAGTATTCCAGCTCTTTGGGGCTTCTCCTATAGATTATAAGCTCTTAGAAACCAGGAACTTTACTTTATTCATTTAAAAAATAATTTCTTCTGGAGGCTAGCTTGATGTGATCATATAGTGGAAGGGTAAAAAATAGCAAATATTATTAAATGTGTGTATTGCCATGAGGTAAAACTATTTTGGGATGTAAAGCAGAGACTTGAGTATACAGAAATCCTATTTTAATTATGTCCCATCAAGGTCCTGGAGTTTGGTCACTGAGTGGCCTGGATAACAAAGGATTACTTATGTTCGTGCATTGCAAGTTATGGGAAAGATCATAAATTATCTTGATGACTCATTTCCTCTAGTCACTCTCATACTTCCAATATGGGGAAAACTTTTCTGTTGCTTTTCTTTAAACTCATGAGATATAAATGGAAGAAAAGAACCTGAAATTAAGGTTGTTTGGTAATTGATATTTAATGCGTGTAGAAAGCTTAAACTTTCTTATAACCATTTTAATAAGCAATAGATCCCAAGGGCCAAGTTTAAAGGTGCTTCAGTATTCTTGGTGGCATTTTGTAGAGGAGAGGCTGGTGACCCCAGGAGGTTGTGCATTTCATCTTAAGTCACACAGGATGCTCCCCATCTTTGTGCCCAGAGTAGGTAACAAAGGCCCCCTGTTCTTGAGACAGAGATTGAAAAGAAAGTAGAAGGGAAAAATCTCCTTAATTTCTGAATGATTTCTACTATCAGATTCTCTGAACTGCAGTTCAAAACCTTAAAAAATTCCATCATTTCTCGATTCCTCTATGCCTATACCAAATTCACCCACAAATTTTTTTATTCAGGTGCACATTCATTAGTGGAGACAAATGGCTTTATTTTGTTCAACTTCTCACCTATTTGTGTATATTTTTAGATATTTTGTTTTTTTTTTTTTTTTTGGTACTTGGGACAGTTCTAAACAAAATAAATGCTGAATAGACATTTCTGAATTATCATCTGTACACTTCTCCTGGAAATTTGCCTGTGGTTTACTGCTCTGTGGCTGCTCATTGTCTCATTTCCTTGTCTTTGTTCTCATTCCAGATACTTTGGCATCTGCTTCATTTCATTGTTCTCTCATTTTTCAATTTTTCACATACGCTGGATTAATTAACTGCAGCATGGGAAGTAGTAAGGCTATTAATTCTCTGCAATCTTTGAAATATACTTCATGTGATATTACATATTTATGCATAAAATTTTCTCCTCTTTGTTCCTTGTGAAGAGGGGAAAGAGATCATGGTAAGAAACCTAAACTATGGCTCACTTGTCTCATTAATAAATGTTTCCATGAATTTTACTTGTCTCATTGCAAAACTTTGGACATTATAGATATGTTTTTCATTAAAAAGCCTACTTTTAATTGTTGGTGTGTATTTCTTGTTTTGCTTTTTCTCAATTCCCACACCCTGCTTCAAGACTCCCCTCCAATGATGGATTTACAGGGGGACGTGTTAACAGGGCAATAACCACAACTTCTCCCTCAGCTACTGCCTGTCAGCGCTCCCGCCCAAATGGTATGAGGTCTTCTCATGGTTCCGTTTCTCTTTTCTTTTCTTCTCTCTTCATCACCGGAGGCCCTTTCATGCATGGGGACATCCCACATGCGGACATCCTTGGTTCTCAAATAGACCTCAGGGGACTGTGAAATTTATCTTGTGCCACTAAGATTTAGACAAAATGAAAGGAACCCGAATTTCTGTATACTAGTCTCCTTGAATTTGGAGCCAAGGGAGTATTTTCTGCTGTTGGCAGAGACAGGCTGAAAGGGATCCTACTAGGAATGACCAGGTGCTGTGTAAAGAAGGTGGAGGAGTGTTGGGTAACAAATCACCTTTGGGGAGATAAGTCCAAGGACTCCGGATTGTCTTCCAGATCGTTGTCTTTGCCAGAGGCAGACATAAAATTTAACACATAAGAGCTGATATGTAAGGTTTTGTAAATAAGTTTGGTACTGCTATTTAGGGGTATTAGTGGCACTTCAAATTGTGAATCTGTTAGCTCCCCTGTCTCACCCATTCTTCCTTCTTTATATGACTTGACCTCAGCCTGTGTGAAGATGCCTTTTATTTCTCTCTCTTTCTCTCAGTCTCTCAAATAGACCTTAAATAATTAAGAACATGGCATAACACGAAAACCCACCATCTTTAATAATTTTTCTTCACTCTTTTGTGATAGGTCTTTAGTGGAGTAAAGAGTAGTTAGGGCCAATTTAAATAGTAAATTATTACCTTTATCAGCTAGGACATGATTTATATTTTAAACATCCCTAAAGACAAAAACCAGCTCATTTTCAAATTACTAGCTTTAGCTGGCTGGAGTCATGAAATTGACTGGAGAGAAGATGAACTCTGAGGAGACTCCTGTAGTAATTCAAGTTTGCTCCATCAGATAAATCTGCTAACCAAGTTTAAAGATCAGCGCAGACACTCAAATGACAAAACATAAGAATTGATGAAGTTTTTAAAAAATTTGATTATCTATCAACAATTATGATAACCTCTGAGAATTACAATCTGTACTTACCAAATTTTAAATACCTGGTGGACATCTTTGCTCATTATCATATTGATCAGTTTTCTTACAAGTTGATTTTTCCGAGGAAAGGAAGGAATTTCTTTAAATCCTTCAAAGAAGTCATAATCCGCTTTCAAATCTAAAATGGCTTGTCAAGAGAAACAGGTTACTAATAACCTAGGATAAAGAGAGCAATAATAGAAAGTGAAGTTAAAAAAGCCTAAAAATGGGAACTGCCCAACAATGCAGAGTAATGAGCTCCTTATAACTAAACACATTCTAGCCAAAGATAAATGACCATCAGGCACGGATACTTTACGGTGGATTCTCACACTGGTTGGGAGGCCGTATTCGAAGATGGCTACTCAGTTTGTTTAACACTATCTGATAAAGTTTCCAAATTCCTTGCTAGCTGCACCTTCTGGAAAAGCCACGTCACTCTTAACATGCGAAGTCCAGAGTTTACTATAATATTTCAGATATGCTCTGGCTAAGGCAGAATACAGAATGACTAGTGTGCAAATGACTTTTTATTAATGTAGTCCAAAATTATGTTTGATTTTTTAATAGCCAAACCATATTGCCAATTCTCAGTGAACTTACGACAAAGTAAAACCCGCAGATTTTTTTCTAATATGAATTCAAAGACACCCAGCCTCCTTTATCCTCTTCTTGCATAATTGATTTTTAAATCCTGAATGCAAGTTTTCGTATTTATTGCTGATGAGTTCTGCATTATCGATTCCGATGTCAAGATAGTTTTTCATCTCGAATTAGCTTATTGCATTAAGTATTTCTCCCAGCTTTGTGTCATTTCAAAATGTAAAAAAGACACCTTCTCCATCTTCCAGGTTGTTGATGGAGATTGAATAGAACTGAATCTAGCGACACTCTGATAGAGTCTTCCCAGAAGAAACTTTTTATCACCCTCTCTATAAAGCACATTTTATGAAAAGAACCTACAATTTTTTTAAAAGAAAATGTTTTTCCTTTAATCCTTGAAAATAACTCTTTATCCGTGTTTGAAAAAGAGCTTAGTAAGTAGTAATATATGATTGACATGAGGATTTCCTACCCGGTGGTTTATAAGTTATCTGAGGCTGAAAAAATATAAGAACTCAAATAGGGACCTCCTACCTGCTCTGGGTTAATCAATAACCTTGGGTTTTGCAAAAACATCTGTGACTGTTAAGAGCAAACTGAAATATATTAGAAATGGCATAACCGGGTGATGGTAAGGCTGCTAACCAGAGGTTACCGTCTCCTGCTTCTTTGGGCAATAGGCGGGCTTTTTGGTCCCTCTGAAAGCCTTTCACATCTGGCTGGTGCTGAATGAATCTACTGTCAAACCGTTGCTGCAGTGGTACCTGATTTCTTACGAATTAATTACACGTTCAGAACAGAGGACTTAGGGGTGTCTGGGGACTCGTGGCAGAGTGCACACAGTCTCTTTTAAACAAAGGAGGCTCTGTCTTTCCTTATGCTTGTGCCCTTAACGAGGAAGTGAGCTTGATCACGGGCCACATTGGAGATCCTTTATTTAACAGAGCCAGTGGTGATTGGATCAATGTTTTTCAAAATAGCATCTCGTGTGTTATTCATAAGTGATGTTAGCTTTGTTCTATCTGGCTTTCAAATATGGTTCTTATCACTGATTAGCCTGAGAGAAAAGAAAATGGCACGACTGTGTTTCCAGGGAGGGGTGTGTTTGCGCGTGTGTGCACATGTGTGTGCCTTCGCGTGTGTGACTGTACGTGTGCATGTGTGTGTGTTAGTCACAAAAAGTGGGAGAAAGGCAGAAGTGCTCATAGGACAGGAGAACTGGAAGCAAACCAGCCAGTCTCAGAGGGTAAGTAAGGGCTGCATTTGCTGGTTGTTTTCACCTCTGGCCAGGAGTTATATTTGAAACGTTAGAAGAGGTTGTGCAGTCTGAAGGGACAACTCTAGCTGACAGTAGAATGCTCTGGGATCACAGCACATCTCAGACATCGCAACCCAGAACGAAGTCCCAGAAATCTAGGATGTTCAATGTGATTCACATTATGTTAAAGGACCATTGTTCTTGAGTAACAATGGCTGTTTGGTCAAGTCCCTTTCTACAATCAATTTAAAGCAGCAAAACCGGAAAAGAAAGCCAATACTACTGGATGCTGGAGCTTGATCTGGGACTTGGAATTCAGATGGTCTTCTTTGTCCATTAGCATCAGCATGGACTGTGTCTGTCTAATAAACCTGTAGCCCTGTGTGTGCTGTGCAGGATGTCGACAAACACAAAGGAAAAGGGGACACTAAAAGGAAGGCCAAGCAAGCACATGAAATAAGTAGGAATAGATAACACATCAACAATAAACAGCTGGCTATATTGAAGTCATTAAGTTCTGAAGGCACTCAAGACACAGTAGTTCTTCAGTTCCCAAGACTGGATGCGAGAACTTTCCCCGCTCCCCACTCTTCAGCTGTCAGAAACTCTTGTCAGAGAAGAAAAACATCCAGAGGCAGAGACTCAAAAGAAAGAAGAGATGGGGGGTGTGAAATGCTGGAGGAAACCTTGCATGTTAAAGCTTCTTTCTTTGATAAAACTTAATTGTGCTGGCTGAATTCTTTCTAGAAGTACACTTGCTGTATGCATTTTACCCGGCACTATGAATCAGGACAAAGGGAGGAAGGAAATTTACCTAGACTTGCTGCTCTTTCTATACTCTTCTTTCATGCTGAAACTCATGAACAGACAAACAAGCAAAAACCTCCAACATCTTAAAGATCTTTCCTAAATTCTCATAACCACGTGGCAGTGAGAAATCAACAAGCAAGAATAGAAAGGAGGCTCATGGGTGGGTTTATTTTCTGGTCGGCCATGTATGTGATGCTGTGTTGGCTATACAGCGGAGTTGTCTGTGTCCACACGTGAGGAGGCTGACCAAAGGATGGAGGTGATGAATTGAAAGACTTTCCCATTACCAGAGTCTAGAATTCTAAGTTGACTTGGAAGAGGAATGAGTCTAAACAACTCAGAAAAACAAAGAAAAACAGTAAAAGACAAATAGGAGGAGTGGCTCTTCCGTGCAATTATTACTGTTTAATTTTGCATTGTTTCCTAAGTTACTAAAGAAGTTCACTTTAGCAGCTAAGCACACTGCTTAGTGTCCACTTCTCTTGGGGTTACATTATTTCAATCACCTAATCTACTGAGATTTCCCTTTGCCAAAAGACCAGCGGGATCCTTGAAAGCAATTTTGGATCACACCCAAAAATCTAGAGGATCTGGCATTTTCTTTTCAATTGCAAAGCAAGCTGAATTACAAGGAACTGAGAAGGGAGATAGGTAAGGGGTGAGGGAACGGTATGGTTTGTAAAATGGAACACATTTCTTCTTTCCCCTTATAAGGACAAAATTGGCATTTGTATATTGAAGTGGGAATTTAGAGTAAAATGCAAGGAAACATGTTTCTGGAATTTTTTTAGATTGGTCAAATTATAAACTAATTATTCAAAAAAAGAAAGACATAAGACAAGCAATAGCAAAGCAGAAAGTTAGGGGCAAAGTTGTGGATTGTCTCAGGGCTGCTCCGTGGTCCCACACAAGGCTGGAAATGCATGTTGGATTTTAGCCTGAATTACTCTCTTCTTTTGGCTCCATAGGGAGGAAAACTATTTGGCATCTGTTCCAATTCAGTGTTGGAAACTGCATTTTCAAACATCATTTGTATGCATTCATGCACTTGCTACTGTGAAAAACAATTTTAGAAGATGTGGTCCTTTATTTTACTATGGTTTATAATAATAATAATGTTGGAATTTTAAGGGATCAGTACCTAGGACCTTCTCCTTTGCTAGCTGAATTGTGAATCAGTTGGGAGACAGAACCAAGAGTCGAACAGATGGAAGTCAAAGTATCACTTTCATTACTGATAATTAGACAATGTGACTTTAGATCTGCAGCCAAAAAGGCTTGCAATTTTATATTCCAGCATTAAATAGACATATCTGACAGCTCCTGACGAAGCCGGGCTTCTGCAGGTCTCCTGTGAAGTGGCAGGCCCCAGAGAGCCTGGCAAAGCCCAGACAAGTGGTCTGATGGGACTGCTCCGAAGCTCTGAGCCCCTGTGCCCAGTCTCTCCTCCTCCCCCTGGGCAGGAGTAAGGGAGGGCCAGAGAGAGGCCAGCAGTGTTAATCTTAAATTCCTCCATGGGAAATTATGATGCCTGGAGAAAAGGTGGTCCCACAACAGGAATAATCATCCTATTTCTAACAGTGATTTCATATTCCTATTTATTATCACAGTTTGCAGAGGGAAGAGGGTCTTAGCAGCTGAAAAAGACTGATCTCTGAGAAGAAAACAAAAATGGCACTTTGTAGATAGGAGATAGATTTACCTCTTTTCAAGGCCTAAATGTATTCCATTTTTATCTCACTAATTTCTTTTCTAAGAAACGATCACTTTTGCATTCTTGTTTTAGGTCCCGACCATATTTCCTTTGTTGCTATAATTACTTTAAATTTAATAAAAATTATTCTTAATTTTATTTTCAGAAGTTGATATTACAATATTCAGTGTTAATATACTTGATAATATTTGTAGTCTTCTTGCCTAGATTGTGAAAGAAATAGATTGATTCTAATTAATAAAGAAGGCAGTTTGTCATATTCTTGATGTTCTTTTTCCTAAATTCAGAAGCTCTCTTTTCCTTTTCTTGTCCTTCTCATCTGAAGCATAAAGAACCTGTATTATGGAAGGATTTATTTTTTCCAGAACAGGGATTCAAATGCTTGGCTGTCAATACGAAGGACAAACATGGACTGGTGAGAGACTGGGACTCAGGGTGCCAGTGGGTGCCTCCACCACCGTAGGAGAGGCTCTCGACAGAAGTTGGATAATGCAGCCATCATGGGAAAAGAACCAGAGCCAAGGGATGGGTAGAGGGAGCAATACCATCTGCATTTCTAGATCTAGCAATGAATTCAGCCAGCTGCCTCTTTGACTTTCTAGTTTTGTGAGTCAATAAATGACCTTTAGGTGAATATAAATGACCTTAGGTGGATATGAGCTGTTTTCTGTCACTTACAACCCAGAAAGTCCTGGGCAATGCAAGGCTTGTCCCCCTTGCATATGAAGATTAGTATGTAAAGTTTAAAAAGACTTTAGTAAAGGTCCCCAGTTAATGGAAGAGAATTACAACACAGGGACAGAAAACTAGCTCTCTACCCACAGGACTGATCCTGCAGCACAGACCCTGACTCCGCCTTAGGAAAACCCTGCATGGTACCTCCAAGCCAGGCCATAGACTCTTTTCTGTCCAGTTATGAACTTTCCTTTCTGTTTACTTCTTGGTGTGTGCGTTTAGCTGAGGTCGTCTTTCCCTCACCATCTGGGATCTCCCCTGATCATCTCTTATCCAGAACTGAGTAGATCCAAAGAAACTTCTTATCCTAAGCTTCCCTCCAGACTAGAGTCAGTCTACCATTTCCTTATTCATTGTCCCAGGATCTACTTTTTTCTAGCATGACTGACAGATGTGAATTTCTACTTCCCTCAGAGCAGGTCCATTGTTATACTCACAAGTGATGCGGCTTGGGATCCAGTAACCACTTTGGAAAAGAATAATCCAGAATGGGTGAGAGTGTTTCCCATCTGGTGGTGGAGGGCATCCCTTCCTCAAATTTACTTCCCAATTATAAAGAGAAAAGTTAGCCTCTTTCTTGTTACAATACAGTCTTTGTTGAATGTTGACAAATTTCATCCAAGAATACTCCCTACCACTTGAGGTAAAGTGGAATGATAGGCAAGATTGGTAGTAAAGGGACAGAAATAGATGTTGAAGAATCAGAAAATTAGTCATATTGCATCATCTTGAGTCCACTTCTGAAATCTGTGGCTTCTGGAGGATTCTTAGGAATCCTCAATATAAGGACTTCAGAAGGAATGGATGTCCATTAGTTAGGAGAAAGTGGTATATATCTTCAAGTTGGGGAAAATGCAGTCCTGCTTCAGTGGTGGCAGATCTCATGCGGGAATGCTTCCTGTAACAGGAAGTAAAGATCATGCTATGCACACTTCTACCTTGTGGGCTTTCAATCCTAATTTTCAGCAAGCAATTGCTTAGATCAAAATAGCCACTTCCATAGGAGAAAGCAACAGTGTGCTGGTCCAGAGTGATGCAATCTCTACTCGGAAAGTAGTTCTCCAAAGAAAACATAGGCTTTAGAAATGCAGCTTTGTCATCAAAACATGCCAGTTGTTTCTATACTCAGCTATGCATTTGAATCATTGAGAAACTTTTTACTAACTGTTTCCTGGGCCCTATCTCAGACCTGCTAATAAGAATTTTTAGAGTGGGGCTTGGATACATGAATATTAATAAAGCTTCTCAGATGATTCAGATACTGCATTTTGGGACCTATTTCTTCTACCAGCTGTCTTGGTAAAAAGGAAGCTTCGCCCACTCACGGCCTCAGAGTGGGAGCTCTGGGAGCAGAAGGTCTGCTTTTTCTCTTGATATTTTGTTGCATCACTGCCTTTTCCCCACGTAGCTGGTCTCGGAGATACTTGCCAAATCCTTCCCAATGAACATTTATCCTCTGCTTTTTTTAAGCTCTTATTTTTGTCTTAAAAATTTTAATAATAACTATATGTTATGTATAAAGAAGAAAAACAAACAGAGCACAGGGTCAGAATAGGACTAGGAAAGGTTGACTAGAAGCTACCTCACCTGAGCTAGTCTAGTAGGACTGAGGAAAGTATCAGTCCCGGAACTCAGAGTGGGAAAGAGCTTATGCATAGTTTTAGGTGATCTCAGCTGAAATATATAGTGTGAGCAATGGAGAATGAGAGGATAGGAAGCCGAGAAGACCATTAAATTCAATCCAAAAAAAATTCCTCAGAGATTCGTAAAGACAACCATACTTGGTATGGATTCAATAATATTTCTACTGCCGTCCAAAGGGAAAACCTAAGAATTTCTAAGAGCATCTTCAAAGTCACTTGTGGATGTGCTATGTTAGGGATCCAAGAACAAGAATACCTTTGGTTAAATGTAGTATTTATCATAAAAGACAGAAGTATCATTTGAATCGAGATTCACTCAAGTGAAGCATGGTTACCATCAATAAGACATTTTTTTGTCCAGAAGATTTATCCTCTTCTATCCAAAATGCTGATGGATTGGAGACATATAGTTTGTCCAATAGGGTATGAAAATATCATAACATAACACAAATAGCATTCAGTTACTTTAAGCACATTTTGGACAAAAGCCAAAAATTGCTCTCAGGCCCATTCTACCATATTTTAAAAATAAAAATAAAAGATGGTATTATTTTAACTTTCAGATGACACAGAAATGATATTATTCAAGAGTTTATCAGTGCCATAGAATAATAGAAATGGGGGTGTACAGTTAAAGTAGAAACTCAGATGAATTTGGAGTTGAAAATAGGAACCTTAGCAGTATCCATGATGGGTGAATGTATGCATATGTGTGTGTGTGTGTGTGTGTGTGTGTGCTTATGCGTGTGTGTATGTGTGAATATTCCCAAGTGATTAATAATCTGGGAGAGAACGCCTACAATGAGATCTATTTATTTGTATCCTTCCATAAGAAATCTTAGCACATCTTACATTTGTTTAAGACCCACAGCTGCCCTAAAAATTGGAAATCTAACCACCAGTGGCATGCTTACTTTGTCAGGCTCCACAAACAGCTGTTGGGATGCACCAAGAAGCTCCCCTCAAGAAAGTCTGTTAGGTTTGATGTTAAAGCCCAACATAGACATAGTTGGTTAATTTTCTGATTACTGGTAAACATTAACCAGCTGGTGAATCTTGACTGTGATATACACATAAAATATACGCATAACCTTATGTACTCTCAAACACTCTGCTCCACCTTCCTTACTTGTCTATTTCTTAATCACTGGTTTTAACCAGGCTCCTCAAATGCCTGGATACAAAAACTTCAAAATGATGCAATATGTGCATGGAGTAAAGATGTAGTTTTCAAACGTTTTAAAGCCATAGAACTCTTTTCTCCAAGCAAAATCTGATAAGGGAGGTCAATATACAAAGCAAATTAAAGCAGGACTCTCCTGATTAAAAGGGAGAGGTAGCTTGAAGCCCCATTTGCACAGATTCTACCCCAGGTCTCTGTTCCCTAGCTACTGTTTCCTCTCCCCATCAGACTCCCATCTGAGGCTCTCCGCAGAAGCCTGTGGGCTGCCTGAGACACAGTTAGAAGACCACCATTCTTCTAAGCAGAGCAGACTTTTCACGCAACACGTTTTGGTTGAGCTTGACTGGAGGGGAGTGTCAGGCACTAATCCAAGTCCTCCAAAGCTGCCGAGCTCCTGTTCTTCACAAACCATGCGCAAACTTTGGCAAGTCCCCGAAACTTTGCGAACCATTCCTCATCTCTACCATGATGTCTTTACAAGTTGTTTGAAGGATTTAAAAAACAGCCTGCAAAATTAATTTGCAAACTTTAGGCCCTATTCAAATATAAGGACATCTGAACATTTGTCGCATTTTCCCTCAATTTAACTGGGGTAATTTCAAAACAACTTCAGACTCAGAAAAGTCTACATTCCAATGTTGGCCTGCAATTTACCAAATATGTGACTTTGAGTCATTTCATTTTCCTGGACACTTAGTTTCTGCATTTTCAAAAATGGAGGTAGTAATACTGAACAGGGTTATTGTGACAGTTAAATGACAGCAAGAAGTCCCTACCTCGCCCCATGCCTGGTACATTGTAGGCTCTAGATAAATGTTCATCAGATCCAAATGCCTCTATTTTAGAAAAAGAGCCACATCATTTCTCTTTAGTATGGATTTTACATCACAGCACCGCACTGTAGCAAATATATTACCAATTGTCTCACCTGAAAAATGGTGCTATATAAATGCAAATTTACTTATTCACCACAATCACACACACTCATCAGTATATGCCTCCTCACGTCTTTCTTTCTTAAAAGCTATTATGTCCACTTCTTTGCTCTGTACAGCAACTGCCCTTGGAACTTAATGAGTAAAATGATTCTTTGTGAGCTTTTGCTCTTTTTGATACAGAAATCTCATTTGGCTAAATATGATTTGATAGAAGTTTACAGTCAGATTAAAATGTAGAAATTATCATAGTCAGTTCTTATTTAAAACTAAGAGAACATCTTGCTGTTTTTTTTCTTAAATCATTATTTTGATAGCATATATTTATATATTTTCTACTATATATTTGACATTTCTGTATTTTCTATATCTTATTGACAATAGACCATCATGGGAATCTTAGAAAAAGGAACACAGAAACCAGAGAAAGATCGCCCTGCTCTCTAGCTCTTCCTTTATTTATTTGATGACTATTTTTGATATCTTGAAATATGTGAAATACAATCTTGCCAAATCTTTATATGTTTTGTCACTTCCAATAAGAAATTAGATCTCACATCTGTTTCTGTTTTGAGAATACATCACTTTTCTTTTTTTAACAGACATGTGAAAATCAGAAAACGAAGGGATCAGAATTCTGTGTAGAGAATTGGAGTCTATGGTTGGGAGTGGGAGGGGGTGGAGTGGACTCACAGTAGGCCCTTGATCTGTTAGAGGTGTAACCAATTCGAGCCACTCTCACTGCTCCATTCAGGGCATTTCAGCTGTAAGGGCACTGAACCTGTCTCATCTGAGAAGCTTATTGGCTTTTCCAAACCGGAAGGAGCTTATTTAACAAGTTGCTCTCTCATGCCACTAAAGCAGTGTGATCTTAATTCTAATTCTATTAAAATCAGTGACCGTTTATCAAAAGCTTACCTTATCAGTTCCACTTGAGAGAAGAGAGAATTCTTATTCCAACCACTTAGTTAGAGAGGCTGGCTTGATGAGACAAAACATGGATTTTTGTGTAATTCGTAGTTTCTGGGGAGCAACTCCAGCAATCATAATAAACCTCAAGTTGGGGAAAAAGCACATTAAATGCCACATAGTACACCAGCCAGAACAAAAACGTCTGTCTGAAACTACAAAAGTGGAGACAATTGAGAATGTTAATGACATGTGGGGAAGTGAGTGCATTTCCTTGGCAGGGACTCTGTTATACGTACATCACTGTCTTTGCAATGATGTTCAGTCAAATCATCGTTACTAAAAAGGACACAGATCCTTTCTTTATTCATTCTTGGAGGAGGCAGGAAGTAGGCAGGCATCAGAATTATCTATAGCCTTTAAAAGCGAACCTTCCTGAAGCCTGCCTCCTCTACAGAGAAGTGGGGACATAGGGATGAAATGTACTTTTAGTCATTGCTCCTCAAGTGATGATAATGGTCGCCTACTCCTGCCCTACCCAGCTCACTAAGGCTGCTTCATTGAACACTGCAGAGTAGTCATGCTATTGTGCTTGGTTCTTTTTGATTCCAGAGCTTAGAATATTCTCCTATTTCCAATATCCATCTTTTAGAAAAAAGCAAAATAAGATGATTCAGCATGGTTTGTTTAAGTTGCATTTCTTTTTCAAAGATAAAAAGAGACCACTACAGACTGGATGTTTAAATTGTTGGCTTATTTATGCCTCACAGCATCCTAAGTGAGCAGTCAAGATCAGAGAGAATTGTCTTACCGATTCCTAATGCCCACAATGGACTCTCACACTCTGATTTGGCCTTGTGTCCATCGGATCCAGTTGTGCAGTTGCAGCTGGAAACGGGAGGGTCACCTTGGGGGGCTCACTACTCAGAGAAAGTGAGAAGAGCGTGGGCTGGGCAGACACTCTGCAACACTGTCTACTGTTCGTTCCCTTGCCTGCAGGTTCTACAAAGATCAGTAGGGCAGTCTCATTACTGATTTATACTCTACCTTCTTCCAAAACGAATTCTAAATGGTGTAGAAAATCATCATATAAGCAGAAAAAGGCAATTAGAATTGTTTTTAAGATAGATTTTTATGAAATCATAACGAAATGTAAAGAGGAAATAGTTTACTCTTTCAAGCTCCTAGGTAATGAGTTAATGCAATTACATGCTAAATTTACATCTTAGTTCCCCAGCAGCCAAGATAACAGGAAAACCTGATAGATTATAGTGTTCTCTTGTCCAGAAAAAGAATTGCTAAAAGGAAGACAATTTTTTTCTAGCCACTGAACTCTAGATAGAATTCATAAATTACGTACTTACTTGAGACACCACATGAAATAATAAGAAAATGACTTCTATTACAGTTTTACATATCATTCTTCAAATAGATGTTTCTATTTCATCTTTCTGTGGAAGCTGAAGGAATAACATTAAACTTTAACTCAATAAACTTATGAGGGTAAAAGATTAATGCTGTTCTGTCTGCAAATACCTCTGGGAACTCCTGATTTTTATATCACACCTTGCTCTAGGGTCTGTAGTAGGCCTGAGCTAGTCTGGAAGGATAGGCTGAGAAGTATGCAATAATTCTCTAAACAAATAGAATTATAATATTACATCTTCCAATTAGATTTAAATAATACCTCTTTATAGAAGTATACAAACACTGGAGATAATTAGAAAAAAATTAAAATTTTACATTTCCAAAACCCAATGATCACCACTATAAATTCTTAGTCATATCTTTCCAGATATTTCTGCAAATATGATATTTTTTTCCAACTTGCTTTTTTTTCCAATCACCAATATTCATCTTTCCCTTTCAATAAAATTTCATTTCCTGTAATACTGAGACCATATTCAGATTTACCCAATTGTCCCTAAAACACTGTTTCAGCTGTTTTGTCCCAACCAAGATCCAAGAAGACTCATTGTATTAGGTCCTTAGGTCTCTTAATCAAGCACAATGTTTTTATTATGACCTCAATTTGTCAAAGGAACTGGCCCAGTAGTCTCGCAGAGTGTCTCGCCTTCCAGATTTGTCTGCTTATTAAGATGATGTAGTCTAGGCAGGAAAGATGACCCAGTTGCCATCTCCCACAGGTCCTGGTCCAGACCAGGAGAGACCACCGGTGTGTGTGACCACTGCTCAGGAAGACTCTGGCAGATGCAGCTACCAAAGATTCTAAATCCCAGGTGGGTTGGTCTGGGTACTGGCTGGTGGGGAAGGGTCCCCTCTTATGAGTTTGTGATCAGGAAATTACAGTCAGAAGAAAAGGGTGGAGAGCAGATAGTGGGTCAGGATTGAAGTAGAAACTAGATGGAGAGCTATATACCGAAGCACGTATGTCTCTTAGAAAACATGAATCAGTGGCTCTGCCAACCAAGCTCTGGCTTTCAGTACTACCCTTTAAATGAAACAGCCCATCTGAGAGACAGTCACATTACAGTGGTCCTGGGGAAGGAACAAACTCCTCTCTCTGCCTGTGCTGATGTTTGTATTTTGTAGTAGCCCTTTCACAAGGGGATAATTCATTTAAGGGTGGTAACTTACTCATCTCTGAATCTGCAGTATCTGGCACAGACCCTGGTACATTAAAGGGAAGAATTTGTGAAGTGTCTGACATCCCTAACCTGTAGTCCAGAGCAGCTATTCAGTACTGTCTTAGACCCCAGCAGGGGGACCCCTTCTGTGAAGGGCTCTACTCTGGCCTCCTGCACTTATGCCTTTCCCAATGGGGTGAGGCTTCTCTGTGGCTGAGGGCCATGCCCACCCAGAACCCTCCCTGTTTCTAGACTAGTCTGTAAATACATGGACTCTGAAATTCACTGCACAAATGGCCCCAAACACTTTTTAAAGGACTGAGCTGACCTCTCCACACGTTTGACCTCCTAGGGGCTCTCCCCTGAGCCCACAATGTATGCACCCCCAGGCTGGGGACCGGCCGCGGGATGACTCTTTGCAGGGGTTGTGGATGGAGCTTGGACCAGAGGGCTAGGGTGTCCACATGTGAACTCAGAAGACACCTTGAGATTTGGGTTGGAGCTGGGGCTGAAAAAGAAGTGGGGCAGGCTGCAGATGGTGGAGAAAGGGGAGCAGAGCCTGGACCAGTTCCCCCTACACTGCCGCATTCCAGCTGGGAACTCTGAGGAGTCCAAGAGTTCCGAGCTCTAAACTGGCCTTCCTGATTTCTATCAAGGTACATTTATCAAGGTAGGAGGCTAACATATTTTATTTAAGAGTATTTTCTCTTGACATATAACATTTAAGTATTTCAACAAATGGTATAGGGCTTCCAATTATACTAGCTCCAGGCCAGCAATCACTAGGGGTGAGTCTGCAGCTACTTCTTTTTGCTGAGGGAAGCACTCTTTAGAGAAAATTGGTGGGCTTTTTTCTGCTGTTTTTGCATAAAATGCTTGGAGTGACCTAATCTACCTCTAGAGTTCTCTGCTCCTGAGTGAGCTGAGCATGAGCCTCAGAAGTCAACTGAATTCAGGGTAATCCTTCACGGCTCCATGTTCCTCCCTGAGACCATCATTATGGGGCCATTATTGAGTCAAACTTCAGTCTGAGAAACAGCTCATGGATTAGCCAGACTCCCCACTGCTTCTCCTCTTGCTCAACTTCAAACCATTCTACTAGCCTTTCCCACCTCCATCAGTATAGTATCAGGAGAAATATAAAGAAAATGCCTATGAATTTCACTGAGTGAACATCCTTTGTAATGGACAAGTATTGGAAGGATGAAAAATGTTATTATTTTGTTTTTATTATTGCCACTTTGATAGATATATTTCAATGTTTTTGTTCTCCATTAAAAGCTATAGCCAAATGTTGACTAAAGACTGATTTTACAGGAAACAACAAATAGCTAATACACATCAAATGAATGTTTAGGAAATAATACACTAGAGAAACGCTTTTACAAAGGAGAAGGGAGAAAATGAACATTTCTATCTTGTCAGCTACGCTGTTATTGAAAGAGAAATGAAATATTCTTACTGCCATAAGCAGCAAAGTTTTTTTTTTAACCCAAATTACATATCTCAGCCATATCAGAGACATTTCCTGTAAGAATTTTGTAGGGAAAAAGATCATGTGCTAGCAAAATTCAATCCTTAGTTTGAAATGTATTTATACATTGTAAGTGAGGTTAGAACAAAATGACTCAGGAATGGAGAGAAAGTTTCCTTTGAAGTGTTGTGAAATTAAGAGAAGCCCCAGTGCCTAGATGCAAGTGCCATTTGCTTTGTATTTTCTGTCTCTCTCTCTCTCCCTCTCTTTCTCTCTCCTAAGACAGGCTCTTGCAGCTATCCTCAGACCAATATTTCATAGGAAGGCTCGTAAGTGAAAACATCCGAACCTTGGGAACCTGATCCCCGTTACCAATTCTGCATTTCCAAAAGGGCATTTAAAGACATCATTGTTTGTTCCCAGTGACTAGTTAATGGCATTTTGATTTGGAAATTGCAAACAGACCCCAGTGTCTCAGCTTTTCTACAAGCATAACAATCTTTAATGTGACGGAACCAGAGTTATACTCACAACTTACCGAAAAGGTTCACACTAGGTTCTCAGATGATTTTCTGCTCTTCTATTGTTAATGTTAGATCTGTATTTCTTTTTTCTTTAACTTATAACAATGGTTATTATTGATTCAATGTTGATTTCGTCTATTGGGCAATTGCTCAAAGATGGTGTCAGAAAAGACCACAAAAATGCTCATATTATCTCGTTTCACACTATAGATTATTCACATTTTCATGCATTCCAGACCTAGTGAAAGAAAGGAGACCCACAAGAAATGGAAAAGTTTTCTTCCTGAATTGGAAAGATAGGGGAAGTAAGAGCTGTCTTTGAAAACTCTACTTCCTTTAAGGGTGCAACTGGTCATCATATTTGTACCATCTCTAAAGTGGAGATACAAATCGTTAGTCGAATTAGTAGAATTCTGAGCAAGATGAAACCAACGATAAAAGTGAAGGGGCTCTACACAGCAATAAAAACAATGAAATACTGATATCATGCAAATGGATGAATGTCACAGACATTATATTGAGCAAAGAAGCTAGACACAAAAACCTACATACTATATGGTTCATTATAGGAAGGTCAAGAACAGGCAAGACTAATTTTTGGTGTTGAAGTCAGAATAGTAGTTATCTCAGAGGGTAACAGTTGGACATGACTGGGAAAGGACATTCAGGACTTCTGGGGTCTGGAATGTTCTATAGTTTGATCTAGGTGTAGCTACCCAGGTCTGTATATAGGTACAAAGTCATCAAGCTGTATAATCCTAAAACTTGTACATTTTATGCACTTTATTGTATGTGTGTTTGACCTCAACTAAAAAATGAAGAGAGTAAAAGAGCTGGCTTCAGTTAGTCTCCTCTCTAGTTCCTGCTCTATTTTATTTTATTTAGTTTCCTCATCTCTTCTTCTCTCATCCTTTTCTCTTCATATCTTAAATGGAAAGTGATGGGAGATTGAAGAATCACTTGAGTTCATGAGAGAACAAACTGGATTCAAATCTTATTGAATTTGGCTTGAATCCAAACCAAATTCAAAATTTCCTTAAGGATGCAAGTATAAAGACATAATAAAATTAGCTAACATTTGTTTATTCCTCTAGAGTTTAAAAAGCATTCCTATATTCAGTATCTCATTTGATCGTGAGACAATACTGTAAAGAACATATTCGTGTCCTCACTTTATAGATTAAAAAAATCCAAGCTCGGAAAGTTAAAATGACTGACAAAGTTCACAGTCAATAAGTGGTAGAGCCCTTATTTAAAGCTAGATTTATGACTCTAATTCAGGAGATCCCTGAACTTGGGTAGGAAAACCAATTCATATCTTTATTTCATAACTTGTAACTAAGCATTTATTTCCATTTTAAATGTATGCAATAAACCTCAGTAGTATTCATAGTCCCTGCGACTGTCACTGTCTTAGCTTGGGCTGCCATAACAAAATACCGTAGGCTGGATGGCTTAAACAATGGACATTTATTTCTCTCACTTCTGGAGGCTGGGAAGTCCAAGATCAAGGTGCTGGCAGATTTGGTGTCTGGTGAGAACCACTTCCTAGCTTGCAGATGGCTTCTTTCTGTGTCCTCACACGGCAGGAAGAGAGCGAGCAGCTCTGGTCTTTCTCCTTCTTATAAGGCCTCTAATCCTATCTCGGGGACACCGTCCCTCATGACCTCATCTAAGCCTAATTACTTCCCAAAGGCCTTCAACTTATGAATTTGAGGACGACACAGTCTGTTCATGATAGTCACCAATAGAAGTAATAGACATTTTCATATCACCATACAGTTGAAAAGATACCTGGAGCTCTCATTTACATACATGACTACTTTAAAATCGCTGCTGGATCACATGCGATTCACGCCTTCCTGCCTATGGATGCTCATGGGAACTATCCAGGCACTTGGTGTTTTGTAGTTCAGTCAACATGGTGAAGTTGAGGTTTCCCACTCTGGTAACCCAGACGTCTAGGTTACTTTCCAGCACTTCATACCTGTAATTGTTGGTGATCAATACTGGGAAGAAGGTGAATTAAAGACCACCCCATGCCTAATGTTCTCATTCTAGCCTTTAAATTTCTATCTTGAAAATACGGTATTTAACTTTAACTTTCTTATATTTTAAATATATTGTCTAGTTATTTAGTCATTAATAAAGGAACACAAATGGGACTATATTGCAACATTTTAAAATATACTGATGACTATATTTCATTATAATTAGTTTCCTTTGTAGTAGAATGCATTTTATTTTGTGTATTAAAAACGCTGTTCTAAGATGTATCCATAAGCTAGAAGGCCAAAGGAGATCACGGCACAAAAAAGTTAAGGACCTCTGCTTCAGACCTGTGCTTTTCCACTGCGTGATCATTTCCCTATGTTTAAAAATAACGGGAACAAATTTAGGAAACCTCTGCTTGAAAGAGAAGAAAAAATTGATGATCAGTATCATTCATTTTCTCCAGCTATTGCCTAAAAACTAAGTGAAATGTTTTAACTTTTTTTTCTTCTAGGTCTCTACAATGTTAAGTATCAGCTCAAGCCAAGCGTATCTCATGTTGCAACTTCCCTCCACAGTCCTTGGGGGTGCCATCGTTAAGCATGTCTAAGTGTGATGTATCTAAGTGTCTCACGTTAGTCGAGGCAACTGAATAGAAGTGGTATACTTGCCTTCATCAGGCCCAGCTCTTTTGCAAAGTAAATAGTGTTATTAGTCCTGATTTCCTAGAAATGGCAAAGCAGTAGTTTATCATCAGCCTAGGACTATGAAGACTGTGCACAGAGTCTTGGCATTTATTCTAATGGGTGTTGTACCATCAACAGGTCAGTGTTCTATCAATACAGTGCAGAACTGTGTAATTACATAAGAAAGTTTGCCATCTACTACCAACCCTTAAGTGTTAATGCCACAATAGGAATAATAATGTAATTATTCTGTATCTTTTAATGTAAGAAGTGCAAAAGATTATTTTTTTAATGAATCAAATGCTATTGCCCTGATTACACATACAATGAAAATGAAAACAAAAGTGGTTAATCTTACTCATACAACTCAACAAAAAAACCCCAAACAATCCAATCAAAAAATGGGCAGAGGACATGAACAGATATTTTTCCAAGGAAGATATACAGATGGCCAACAGACACGTGAAAAGACGCTCAACATCACTAATTGTTAGAGAAGTGCAAATCAAAACTACATTGAGATATCACCTCATACCAGTCAGAATGGCTATAATTACCGAGACAAAAAACAACAAATGTTGGAGAGGATGTGGAGAAAAGGGAACCCTCATACACTGCTGGTGGGAATGCAAACTGGTGCAGCCACTGTGGACAACAGTATGGAGATTTCTCAAGAAATTAAAAATAGAAGTACCATATGACCCAGCTATCCCACTACTGGGTATTTATCCAAAGGACTTGAAATCAGTGATCCAAAGAGATTTATGCACCCCTATGTTCACTGCAGCTTTATTCACCATAGCCAAGATGTGGAAGCAACCCAAGTACCCTTCTACAGATGAATGGATAAAGAAGATGTGGTATATATATATATATACAATGGAATACCACTCAGCCTTAAAAAGAGACAAGATTGTCCCATTTGCAACAACATGGATGGACTTTGAGGGTATGATATTAAGTGAAATAAGTCAGACAGAGAAAGACAAATACTGCATGATTTCACTCATATGTGGAAGATAACAAATAGATGGATAAAGAGAACAGATTAGGGTTACCAGAGGGGAAGGGGGTTGGCGGGTGGGTGAAAGGGACAAATGGGCACATATGTATGGTGATGGATAAAAATTAGACTCCTGGGAGTGAGCAGGATGAAGTGTATTCAGGAATTGACTAACAATCCTGTACACCCGAAATTATGCAATGTTATAAATCATTATGATCCCAATAAAATTACTTGGAAAAAAGTGGTTAATCTGTTTGCATAAAAATGTCCAAAAATATCTAAAAATAAAGTTGATAGAACTAGCAGTAGGTGCCCAATGGCCTAACTCCAGTTTTCTTTCTTTTTATTTACTGAATTAAAAATTAATTACAAGTTTTGGACACTTGCAAATGATTAAAATGCATGTACACTGAAATACTCCTTTAAAAATAAAACCACAAGTGTATCGCCAAATCCAACACTTAATTATTCCCTTATTTTTCATGTAATGAAGTATGGTGGTTAAAGCGTGGAGTCTGAAGCCTTACTAAATTCTAGCTCAACTAATTCCTACCTTTGTGATTCTGAACGAGTTTCTTCGCTTCTTTTGGTCTTAGTTTTCTCATTGGAAATTAAAGATAATATTAGTACTTCTCTCTTACAGCATTGTATGCAGTAAGCACTCAACAATATTAACTAGCATAAACCATTTAAACCTTTTGAAAATAGATGCAGATAAAAATCATGTTTAATTTTGGTTCTAAAAATAAATTGAAAATTTCTATGGAATATTTTATATTTTTTTAAATTCATCCTACTATATAGAGGCCAGATGGTTAACATTAAGTTCTTAATGCATTGAGTAAAATATTTAAAGTAATTGATTTCCAGAAGGGAAGACGTGTTTACAAAAGTCTTTGAAAACTTGATCATTTCCCACTATTCAAAACAAATCTTACAGTGACAAATAATCAAAAATATATGATTCTGTCTATCCATAAGAAATCATTTGGCTGTCTTGGATGTTACAAGCATAATCATCTTACCCATCGATTTGGTTTTCTATGGCCACAAAAATGCCCCATAATGACCAACCATAAATCCTTAGCAGCATACAACAATAAGCATTGATTGCTCACACATCGGGGTCTGTGGTTAAGCATCCTGTGATCTTGGCAGGGTTCACTCGCATGTCTGGGGTGTGGTTAGCTCATGGCTGATCAAGGATGGCTATGGCTAGGTTGACTGGGGTGACTCACTTCTGCTTCACATGGATCTTATCAAGTAGATTAGCTCAGATGTGTTGTCATGATGATGAAAGAGGGCAAAAGCACAACTGAAAATGTGCAAACACCTTCCCAAGTCTCAACTTGGTCGTATCTTCTAAATCCTATCAGCCGAAGTGAGCCACGTGGCTGAACTCTGAATCAAGAAACAAGGAAACATACTTCACCTCTGGATGGCAAGAGCTGTTAAGTCACATGGCAAAGAACATGGACCTAGGGAAGGGTGAAGAACTGAGACCATTAATGCCATCAGTCTACCATACCCATGTCCATGTAAATCACGGCCACAGCGTCTTCCAGGCTAAGGTAATTCACAACTTGAAGCAATAACTTTCACACATCAGAATATATTAATGTATGCATCCTTGGCCCTTTGAATGCCATCTTGTACCACCTTCTTCCTTTCCTGTATTTATCAATTTCCCTCACAAGCAGTCTTTCTCAAATTATTGCTTCCATATATCTGTTTCTTCTAGAATAAATATAAAGTTTATTACCTAGCAAGTAATATAATATACACATTTTTCTCTATAATAATATGCTTCTGTTGACTGCAACTGAAACATTCAGATTTTGTACAAGTCAAACTTAAGTGTATCTAAAACCCAAATTTACGATGAGTATCCAAGGGCAGATATATCTTCTGAAGGTTTCCACTGCTGTGAAAAAGAGTCATGATTGATGGTTTATACTAGGTCTCTCCTAGTCACGATTGTCTCTTATATTTACATTCTTCTATAAATAGCTCAAATCTGTCTAGATCCTGGTCCTTAGCTGACATCTGTAACATCACCATGTCTCTTGTGCATGATGACCTGGCTAGCAACCCCTTCACTTGTAAATAACACATGAACGATACAGATCCTTGTCCTCATGGCATATTCCAGCCAGCGGTTTTCACTATTTCCCTCCATATGGGTTTTCAAAAGTCAGCCAAGAATTTCCCCACCCTCTAAACCTTACATCACATTCTTTCACACTTGGCATTTGTGACATGCCTAGTGACTTTATAAGGAAGATGCCCACGATAAAATCCTGAACGAGTCACTTGATGATTTCTTTGAACTGCATTCTGATATTGAATTAGGAGGATGGTTTTGAGACTGGTCCTCTCCCCGACAGATAATCTTTTTTCCTCTTCTCTTCTTGGTGCATTAAAGACCATTTAGATCTTTTATTCTCAGTGCTTGGTATGTCACTAATCTGTCCTATCTCACTAAAAATATGTTTGCCTCTAAGAAATGTCTTGCAGAGGAAGAGGGTCAATAGGAAAAAGCAAGTTTTCCAGAAACGTCACATGTATATGTTTGCATTATAGACCTGTAGTGAAAAAGCAGAGCATCGTACACTTGGTTAGAGTTTAAAATGCCGCAAGTTAATGACAGGAAATAAAATAGGACATTTGACAGACTTTGTTCTTTTTTTCCTTCTCTCTCTTTTCTACTTTGCCTTTATTGCTGTCTGCAATGATTTTTTTTTTTAAAGGTATGCTTCTTTTCGGTGAGGAAGATTGGCCCTGAGCTAACACCTATTGCCAATCTTCCTCTTTTTTTTTCTCCCCAAAGCCCCTCAGTACGTAGTTGTATATCCTAGTTGCAGGTTCTTCCAGTTCTTCTATGTGGGACGCTGCCTGAGCATGGCTTGATGAGCAGTGCCAGGTCTGTGCCCAGGATCCCAGCTGGCAAACCCTGGGCCACCGAAGCAAGAGTGCGTGAACTTAACCACTCGGCCACAGGCCGGCCCCTGCAATGAATATTTAATATTTTTGTATTAATGACAGGAGAAAATATGTCTGTTTGTGCCTCCTCTCTTCCTTGCTAAGCCATTTTTCTTCTGTCTCCTCATGTAGGTCACAGTTCCTCCACTCTTCCAATGGACTACACGTTCTTTAATTCTTTGTTTCGTATGGTTCTTGAAAGAACTCTCTTTGTCCTTTCTTTCCTTTTCTTTTTTCTGGCTGTCAGGGAAAGCAGCTGCATTGGCTTACATAAAGTTACTTCTTACCCCTCCTGTGTCAGAGAAACTTAAGTGAAAGTTTCACTCTAGGCTGAAAAAATAAAAACGAAACATTGTTTTACGTATGTCTAGCTTACGTGTTTGGCATTTATTTTGTTTACCTCATATTTAGTTCTGCTGTAAAATGGACTGCCTGCTAGAGGAATTTTTTTTAATAAAATGTGAGTTTAGAAGACAACTAAGAGCAGCTACAGACAGACACAGTGATCTCTTTTGCCTGAACATAAAAGACTTTTAGAAACTCAAAACAGAAGGAGAGGTGTGTAACAGGAAGTGGAGCTGTCGGCTGAGGGGTGTTACCGGCTCTTTGTTTTTTGAGTCTGAAGGACCAGATGAGTTAGCCCAGAACACTGATTCCCCTAATTAACATAGAGGGGCATATGAAGTCTGAAAACAAGCTATGACACCTGTGCTTAATTGTGTGCCGACACAGCGCTGCCAAAATTTGGATGGGAGTATAAAATTCGTATAAAGTTTTTGTTCAAATTCCTAACCATTTCTTTGATATAAATTATTTGTCCCTGTAGGTCGCCCCAATGGTTTCATATTTGTCTGCTCAGCCTTATTATCTTTTGAAACAATAAGTAAGCTTTAATTTTTTCTTAAAACAAAGGTATTATATGTTCATTGTAGTGATCTGGGGTATTCAAAATAAAATATTAAGATAAATCTGATGTACTCAGAATAAAATAAAATAAAAATGAGCACAATTCTAACAAACAAGATAATCACAATTAGTATTTTAGTTCTTTTTTTTTTTTGACTCTTTACACCTCTAACTATAGACCCACAAACATCTAAAGCTCAACATAAGCAAGTTGAACTTACTCGATATTGAGTGTCTATTAAATGTCAGGTATTAAGCCAAATAAAACTAAATTCATGTCCTACGGCTCTTACAATCTAATTGATGAGTAATATGCAAAGAGATTTAAAAAAATCTATTTGTAAGTATCATCTTTCCTCCCAAACCTACTCCTCTTCATTTTGGGAGACACTCAAGAAACTTTCCTTTTTCTCATGCTCCTCATCCAATCGTCCCCTCAGCCCCATAAGATATCATCTCCTTAACAGCTCTCACATCTGATACCTTTCTCTTACCTCTATCTTGGTTCAAATCTCAGCAGCTGTTGCATAAACTATTATAATAATCTCCTAAATATGCTCCATGCCTCCAGAGGTGCTTCCTAAAACACCATCTGTTTGTTACTGCCCTGCTTTAGATCAGATTTTGTTTTGTTTTTTTTTTTCAACTAGAAAATACTGCAATGCCAGCTCTTCTTAAATCTTTGATTATAAGACACAGATAAGACAGAAGCAATCTCTTTGCTATGGTCCTTTTTACTCAATGAAAAAAGGACAAATGCACTGTAATGTAGAGGATTTTTTTGGTAGCTTCATCTTTTATGATATTCTTGGTCTACAATACTCTTTGTTTTTAAGTAAGATTTTAATTATTTTTTTGCAAGGTAAATCACGAGGTATGATGATGTGTGTGTAAAACTTGTTGGAAATAATCCATACTTGAATTTAATACATTAGGGCCTCAACACTAACGGATTGTTTGTGTATTTTCTGATTTACATAAATCTTTTTGTGTAAATTATCTGAGAAAAAAGTCAAGTTGGAGATAAGATAATAAAGTAAATAAATAAATAATGAATAAATAAAAAAGTGTGTAATTTAGAATAAATAAGAAGGAAAGGTAATAGAGAATCAAAAAGCCTTAAGACCCAGGACTTAATATAGATAGGACAATAGTGGGTCTTTAGACTAAGAAAATAATCTATGCTATGAAGAAACAGATGGGCTAACCATAACTTTTATAAATGAAGGCTTAAAATCATATATAGTAAACACCCCTGAGTGGAATATTCTTCTCCTCACCTAAAATTTGTTACTCTTTTTAATATGCAGCATAGCTTTGCAAGCATATCTGTGCATTCCCACTTAAGCAATAATAAAGCTTTGCAAACCTGAAAGAAAAGGATTATGAGACTGGCTCACCCACCTCAAAGGAGGAGACAATAATCTGGAGTCAGACAAACATGGGTTCAAATCTTGACTCTGTCACTTACGGCTAGTAAGACTATACAAATTACTTAATCACTCTGAGCGCCAACATCTTCATACAGAAAATAGGAACAGTAACATCTATCTTGTAGGAATGCTACAAGGTCTGGAAATGCTGCATGTCATATGTTTGGCACAACTGCCAAATGGTATGTACTCTTAGGATTACTAGAGTCATTGAAAACTCTAGAATCAAGGCAAAGTAATCCCATACCCAAACCAAAGCAATCATGGGATTTGGCCTAAATTATGTTATTATGACTAAAGAAAGAGATGCTATCAGAGAATTGTAGGCAGAAATTACAATGTTAAGTAATACTTTAAATTAATTATTAAAGCCCTCACATAGTATATGTTCTTTAGACAGGACACGTAATCTGCATTTATCTTGTTAAAAGCCACCACTTTTCTGCTTTGCATTGTTTGTGGAAGTAGGTTGCTGAGAGAAGCCCTGGAGAACAGCATACAGTATCTATTTCATTGGAGAACAGACCCAACACTGTTTGCAAGAACTCTGCGGAAGCGTGGAAAGCCTGGATTTCAGCAATTTGTGCTTGGTGCCGCAGCTTCAGTCACTTAAAGGTGTTTTGCAACCTGTGTTTTGGCAAAGTGCATCTTCCGACTTTATTCAAAGTCCCAGAGAAAAAATGTATTCTAACCAAGCAATAAAAAAAAGAGCAGAAAACATCTTTCCTAGTAAACACTGAATGAACAGACCAGCATTTGTGAGGAACCCATTAACTCACGGCTCATCCAGAAAGTGTGTATGAGAACACCAGGTATTTAATTTCCAAAACAAGTTGTACTTGGCTTTTCCACTTTTAATAAATATCATGGAGCAGTCAGCATGCAATCCAGGTGGAGGACAACATGTGCACAGAACCATCGATTTTGTTTCAAACTGGCCAGAAGAAGAGAAGCTTGTCTTGATGGGTTCTTAAGGATGTTAATTCCCCAAGCGTCTCCTAGCCTTTCCTTGCTGCGGAAGTGAATTTTGTGTCTGGAAACAAAACCCAGTACTCATTATGGCCTGTGCACAGCTCTAGTCCGTGGGGGCCTTGCTGGCCAAGACTAGCGATGTTGTTCAGCATGCATGTACCTTCCAGTGGCTTTAGTTACTCAATTCTGAATTGAAATTTGGGGGCACTTTGGAAAAAGAATAGAACTAGATACCTTGAGACCCCATTTTTCTAAATTTGAACATTTTATAAAGTTATTTGGAGCATATGAATACATGATCATCCCAGGAATCCCAGGAAATATCTCCTGCCTTTTGTTTCATTTTCCCATTGATTTTTTCACTAGGTATATCTAGATAAATATTAGCTAATGTACTGAGATCTTTTGTCAATGATATTTAGCATTTTGTTGCTAGGATTCAATAAGCAATTACTCCCAGTCATCTATCATATACCAAGTCATTGATAAAAATACAATCAGAAGAATATTTGATACATAATACTGCATCTCAAAATGAAATATCCCTCTAAGAATGATGAGAATTCATGAATAAGCCTCTTTTTAGTATTGTTATGTTCAGTTATGAATCCATCAAACTCTCAATGATTTCAAGTCATATTTCCCCAAATTGTCCAATTGTTCAACAGAACCTTATGAAAGTCCTTTACAATATACCTTAATAAAATCCAGATACACTAGGTTTAGAGCATTTCTGGATCTAGTAGATGAGTAGCCCCACCTGTACAAAGATGAAGTTAGCCCAATTTGATTTATTTTTAGTAAACCCAGGCTGGGTCCTTGTGATCTCTGGTTTCTCTTCCAGCAACTCAAGAACTATCCACTTTTAATGGCTTTAAAAACAATAGTTTGGTTGAAACATAATTTACATATCATAAGGTTCACCTTTTTAAAGTGTACAATTCAATGGTTTGTATATATTTACAGTTATACAACCATCACTGTAATCTCATTTTAGCTTGTACCCATTAACGGTTACTTCCCATCCCCTCCACCCCAATTCCATCCCCTCCACCCCAATTCCATCCCCTCCACCCCAGTTCCATCCCCCTTCCCTATACCTCCCCGCAACCACTTATCTACTTTCTGCCTTTATATATTTGCTTATTCTGGACATTTCCTATAAATGGCATTGCACAATATGTGTTCTTTGGTGACTGGCTTCTTTCATTTTATCTAATGTTTTTAAGGTTCATTCATGTTGTAACATGTATCAGTATTCATTTTTATTGCTGAATAATATTCCATTGTATAGATACATCACATTTTATTTATCCATTTATTAGATGATGATATCTGGATTATTTTTTCTTTTTAATTATTATGAATAATGCTGCTATGAACATTTGTGTACAAATTTTTGTGTGAGGCTGTGCTTCCTTTCTCTTGGATAAATACTTAAGAGTGAAATTACTGGGTCATGTGTTAACTCCATATTTAACATTTTGAGGAGCAGCCAAATGTTTTCTAATGTTTCCCACCAGCAGCGAATGAGAGTTTCAGTTTCTCAACATCCTCACCAACACTTGTTATTGTCTGCTTTTTTATCATAGCCACTCTAATGAATGTGAAGTGGTATCACACGGTTTTGATTGGCATTTTCCTAGTATTAATGATGTTGAGTATCTTTTCATGTGCTAATTAGCCATCTTCTTGGGATTAATGTCAATATTCAAATAGTTTATACATTTTAAAAATTTGGTTGTCTTTTTATTGTTGAATTTTAAGAGTCCATCATATACTCTAACTACAAGTCTCTTAACAGAGTTATGATTTGTAAATATTTTCCCCCCATTCTGCTGGTTGTCTTTTCACTTTCCTGGTGGTATCCTTTAGAAAAAAAAATTTTAATGTTGATAAAGTCCAATTTATCAATCTTTTTTTACTTGTGCTTTTGGTGTCATATCTAAGAAATCATTGACTAACTCAAGGTCATAAAGATTTACTCTTGTGTTTTCTTCTAACAGTTTTATAGTTCTAACTCCTGCATTTGTGTCCATGATTCACTTCGAGTTAATTTTTTTGTATTGTGTGAGGGGTCTAAATTCACTTTTTTGCACATAGATACCTTGTACAAGCATATTTTGTTGAAAAGACTCTTTTGTTCCCCAATAAATTGTCTTGGCCCCTATGTCTAAAGCAATTTGACCGTAAATGTTAGAGTTTATTTTTAATGCTATTTTAATCTAATAGAACAGCATGCTAAGAAATCACATCAATTTAATAATATATTTGGAGTGGAATGACGTTTTTTTTTCTTTTTATTGAAAATAGCACAAGTTAGCCTACAATTATATACCACTTTCAAAAATCTCAGCCTTCTTTACATTCAAAGCCTAAGGATTCTTTTGCATCATTTTGGCCTTGCCATGATATATTCTTCTTTTCAAAACCCATACTTATGATTATGATCTCTTGTTACTTTTAGACTTGGCTATGAATAAATGTTCAAAATATATCCTGAAGTTTTTGGCAGGGAGAGGACATCACATATATTAGTCACGCCAAGCTCTTTGAGCTTTGAAAATGCTATGGTGTATTCCAGAAAAGTGACTATTTCTACCACTCATAATTGTATTAATTGTCTTTTGTTTGTAATGCACATTTTATATGCCCCAGAGCTTTTGGTTCCAATGCTACATCATATTGGTTTTTAAGATATTTTATATGACAAAAAAAGGATCCAAATTTGAGTTCAAACCCAACCACATGTGTTCAGTGCAAATAACTTCATGAAAGAACATGAGACAATTAATCATCACTAATGCATTTGTAAGCATTAACAATTTATATTGGGTCTGATGGCTGAAGAGCGTTCTTTGTCTTTAGTTATTAGACACCTTCCATTTTCCAAAATGTTAATGTGCTAAAAAGAAAAGTGTGACTTAAAATCAAGAGAGCTAGCCCGGTGGTATAGTGGTTAAGTTGGCGCCCTCAGCTTTGGCAGCCTAGGGTTCATAGGTTTGGATCCTGGGCACAGACCTACACACTGTTCATCAAGCCATGCAGTGGCAGCATCCCACATACAAAACAGAGGAAGACTAGCACAGGTGTTAGCTCAGGGCCAGTCTTCATTGCCAAAAAAATTAAATAAATAAATAAAAAATCAAGAGAACACAATAATCCCTCTTAGAATCATGCCCCACAAAGCAGTTTGTGGCATATGCTTCTCTCTCATTGTAAAATAGCAGAGTTACACACATGTACCCCTAGTCTTTCAACACTCCTCTGTCTTCCAAGATTACAAGATGGCTGCTGCTCTCTTTTGAAAGTTCTCTATGTATCTTATGGTTGAATTCATTTTAGCCGTTAGGTAGACTCCTTCAGAGCAGTTAGGGAAACTTTTAGAATCATTTTATACATCTTGGGCTTCTTTTTCCTTAGTTGTATCATCTCATCATTTTCCATCTCAAGATGATTCTTCTTGATGGAAAAGAGAGAAGCAGAACAGAATGTGGAGTTCAGCTTTTTGTATCTCCAAAATTGCACCACTGTCCTTGGGCAATAGGCCTATTTTTCCCATGCTTTTATGGCTTCAAAAAATAATGTACAGCAGGTTTGGTTTTTTTTCTGCCATCAACATTTTCACAACATACTTCTTGACATAATTCTAATAAGACTGTGCCATCCACTTGTACTTATTCTTAAAGGAGAAAATATATGTGAAATGCTTTGCATGATGCCTGGCATATCGTCAGGTAGGGTAGTAGTCATCGTTGTCCTTATCATCATCATGACTGTCATTATTAACTGCTCTTATTCTCTTTTTGGAACTGGCTCCTTTAAAAGATGAAATATTTGTGCAACTTTAATGCCTTTTTAAAATAGTACAAACCTCTAATAACTGAAGAACCTCTTGACTCTAACCATCATCACTAATTCATCACTGCATATTGCTTGTCTGTGTTCCCATAAGAAAACCAAGTTTCTAATAAAGTCTTTGAAAGAGAAATACTATATTTTCAGCAAACAGGAGGAACAAATTAAAAATTGGCTCCTATTCCTCAAGCTTTAAGTGGTACACTCTCTTGCTTTCAAAAGATTTTATGTAAGATATTTAGACTGGAAAGTTGATCTCACAGGTGTGCACACTGGGTCTACTCATGCTTTGACAAAAGGAGTGGGGAGAAGGGGGCGGCAGTCCTGAAAAACCATCATGTTTCAGTGTCTGCTCAGAACTGTGGAATCATGGTAATAAACACAAACTCAAGGCTAAATAGTCGTGGTTAGGAGATTCTACCAAAAAAATGATCCATCCCTTTCTTTTTCTCCTTGGCTTTTTTTCTTGGTCCTCACCATTTTACGAAGCCATTCTACAGTCAAAAATATTAGTTTTACAACCATTAATTTGTAATTTTTGCCATGTTTATAAATTGCTAGCTTGTATGCTTTAATAGTGATGATAATATCAATAACAATAATAATTATATATACTTGGCTATACACTTATAGACATAACCCTCTATACGAGTCAGAGAGTGTGATATCTCCAGCTTTGTTCTTTTTTCTCAGGATTCCTTTGGCTATTCAGGGTCTTTTGTTGTTCCATATAAATGTTAGGATTCTTTGTTCTATTTCTGTGAAAAATGTTGTTAGAACTTTGATAAGGATTACAATGAATCTATAGATTGCTTTAGGAAGTATGGAAACTTTAACTGTGTTAATTCTTCCAATCCAAGAGCACAGAACATCTTTCCATTTCTTTATGTCTTCTTCAATTTCTTTCAACAATGTTTTACAGTTTTCAGTGTACAGATCTTCCATCTCTTTGGGTAAGTTTACTCGTAGGTATCTTATTCTTTTTGTTGCAATTGTAAGTGGGATTGTATTCTTAATTTCTCTGCTACTTCACTATTAGTATATAGAAAGACAACTGATTTTTGTATATTGATTTTTGTATTCTGCAACTTTACTGTATTCATTTATTTCTAAAAGTTTTCTGGTGGATTCTTTTGAGTTTCCTATATGTAAAATCATGTCACCTTCAAATAGTAAGTTTCACTTCTTCCTTTCCACTTTGGATCCCTTTCATTTCTTTTTCTTGCTTGATTGCTCTGGCTAGGACTTCCAATACTATGTTAATTAAGAGTGGTGAAAGTGGGCATGCTTGTTTGGTTCCTGTTCTTAGAGGGATAGCTTTCAGTTTTTCTCCATTTAGAATGATATTAGCTGTGGGCCTGTTATATAAGGCCTTTATTATGTTGAGGTATTTTCCTTCTATACCCATTTTATTCAGAGTTTTTATCATAAATGGATGCTGTATCTTGTCAAATGCTTTCTCTGCATCTATTGAGATGATCATGTGATTTTTACTCTTCATTTTGTTAATGTGGTATATCACGTTGATTGATTTGCAGAAGTTGAACCATCCCTGCATCCCTGGAATAAAACCCACTTGATTATGGTGTATGAACTTTTTAATGTATTGTTGGTATTTGATTTGCTACTATTTTGTTTAGGATTTTTCCATTGAAGTTTATCAGTGATATTGGCCTGTAATTTTCTTATTTTTTTGCTGTCCTTCTCTGGTTTTGGTATCAGAGTAATGCTGGCTTTGTAGAATGAGTTAGGAAGCTTCCCCTCCTCTTCAATTTTTTATAAGAGTTTGAGAAGGATAGGTATTAAGTCTTCTTTGAATGTTGAATGTTTGGTAGAATTCACCAGGGAAGCTGTCTGGTACCGGACTTTTATTTTTTGGGAGATTTTTGATTGCTGTTCCGATCTCCTTACTGGTGATTGGTCTATTCAAATTCTCTATTTCTTCTTGATTCAGTTTTGGAAGGTTGGAAGATTCTAAGAATTTATCCATTTCTTCTAGATTATCCAATTTGTTGGCATAAAGCTTTTCATAGAATTCTCTTATAATCTTTTGTATTTCTGAATTGTCTATTGTAATTTCTCCTTTGTCATTTCTGTTTTTATTTATTTGAGCCTTCTCTGTTTTTTTCTTGGTGAGTCTAGCTAAAGGTTTGTCAATTTTGTTTATCTTCTCAAAGAACAAGTTCTTAGTTTCATTGATTTTCTCTACTGTTCTTTTAGTCTCTATTTCATTGATTTCTGCTCTGATTTTTATTATTTTCTTCCTTCTACTGAATTTGGGCTTTGATTGTTCTTCTTTTTCCAGTTCCTTTAGGTGCACTGTTAGATTGTTTATTTGAGATTTTTCTTGTTTGTTGAGGTAGGCTTGTATTGCTATCAACTTGCCCCTTAGAATGGGCTTTTGCTGTATCCCATGAATTCTGGCATGTCATATTTTCATTTGTCTCCAGGTATTTTTTGATTTCTCCTTTGATTTCTTCATCGATCCAATCATTGTTCAGTAGCATTTTGTTTAATCTCCACATATTTGTGGCTTTTCTGATTTTCCTCCTGTAGTTGATTTCTAGCTTTATACCATTGTGGCCAGAAAAGAGGTGTGGTATTATTTCAGTCTTCTTAAATTTATTGAGACTTATTTTGTGGCCTAATATGTGATAAGTCCTGGAGAAGGTTCCATGTGCATTTTAAAAGAATGTGCATTCTGTGGCTTTTGGATGGAATGTTCTGTATATATTTACTAAGTCCATCTTGTCTAATGTGTCTTTAAGGTCAACGTTTCCTTAGTGATCTTCTGTTTGGGTGATGTAGCCATTGGTGTAAGCGGACTGTTAAAGTCCCCTATTATCATGTTACCGTCTATTTCTCCTTTTATGTTTGGTAATAATTGCTTTATATATTTAGGTGGTCCTGTGTTGGGTACATAGATATTTACAAGTGTTACATCCTCTTGTTGGATTGTTCCCTTAATTGTTGTGTAGTGCCCTTCTTTATCTCTCATTACAGTTTTTATTTTAAAGTCTATTTTGTCTGACATAAGTATTGCTACCCCAGCTTTGTTTTCATTGTCGTTTCCATGGAGTATCCTTTTCCATCCTTTCACTTTCAGTTTGTGAGTGCCTTTAGGTCTGAAGTTTGTCTCTTATATGCAGCATATACATAGGTCTTGTTTTTTTATCCAATCAACCACCCTATGCCTTTTGATTGGAGCATTTAGTCCATTGACATTTAAAGTAACTATTGATAAGTATGTACTTATTGCCATTTGTTACTTCTTTTCTGAATGTTTTGTAGTTCTTCTCTGTTCCTTTCTTCTTCTCTTGCTCTCTTCCTTTATAGTTCGATGGCTTTCTTTAGTATTATGTTTGAGTTCCTTTCTCCTAATTTTTTTGTATATTTATTATAGGTTCTGGTTTGTGATTATCCTGAGGTTCGTATATAATAATCTACATATATAGCAATCTATATTAAATTGATGGTCTCTTTTGTTTGACCTCTTCCTACAAGCTCTACTCTTTTACTTTCCTCCTCCCACGTTTTATGTTTTTTATCTCATACCTAACCTCTTTGTGTGTGTGTGTGTGTATCCATTACCCTCTTATCATGGAAATGGGTAATTTTAGTGCTTTTGTGTTTTGACCTTCATATTATCTTCATAGGTGGTTGATCTGCTACCTTTACTGTATTTTGCCTTTACCAGTAGTTTTATTACCTGTTTTTTTTTTTTTGGATAATTTTCTTATTCTTATTTGTGGTCTTCTCTTTCTCACTTAAATAAGTCCCTTTAGCATTTCTTGTAAGACTGGTTTCTTGGTGATAAACTCCTTTAATTTTTGCTTGTTTGGTAAATGCTTTATCTCTCCTTCCATTCTGAATGATAACTTTGCTGAGTAGAGTATTCTTGGCTGGTTTTTTCCTTTCAGCACTTTAAATATATCATACTGTTCCCTTCTAGCCTGTAAGGTTTCTGCTGAGAAGTCAGCTGATAGCCTTCTTGGGTTTCCTTTGTATATAACTTGTTGCCTTTCTCTTGCAGTTTTTAGGATTCTCTCTTTATCTTTAATTCTTGACATTCTAATTATAATCTGTCTTGGTGTGGGCCTCTTTGGGTTTATCTTGTTTAATGTTCTCTGTGCTTCCTGTGCCTCGATGTCTGTTTCCTTCCTTAGGTTAGGAAAATTTTCAGCTATTATTTCTTCAAATAGATTCTCTGCTCCTTTGTCTTCTGGGACATCTATAATACAAATGTTAGTGTGCTTGATGTCATCCCAGAGGTCCGTAAGATTGTTCTTGTTCTTTTTAATTCTTTTTTCTTTTATGTATTCAGTTTAGGTGATTTTCTCTAGTCTTTCATCCAGCTCACTGTTCCATTCTTCTGTAACATCTGCCCTGCTATTGTGTCCCTCTAGTGAATTTTTCGTTTCCAGTATTATATTCTTCATTTCTGATTGGGTCCTTTTATATTTTCCAGTTTTTGTTGAAGTTCTCACTGAGTTCATCCATTCTTCTCCCAAGATCAGTGAGCATTCTCACGACTTTTTGTTTGAACTCTTTGTCAGGTAGCTTGTTTATTTCTGTTTCATTTAGTTCTTTTTGTGATATTTTGTCTTGTTCCCTTACTTGGGATATATTCCTTTGTCTCCTCATTTTGCCTCTTTCTCTGTGCTCATATCTATGCATTAGGTAGGTCAGGTACATCTCTTGATCTTGGAGAAGTGGCCTTATGTAAGAGATGCCTTATGAGACCTGGCAGTGTGCTTCCCTCTCATCACCAATTCCAAGTGTTCCAAGAGTGACCCCTGTGTGTGCTACATGTGTCCTTCTGTTGTGGCAAGGTTGCTCTTGCCACAGCTGGCCAAAGAGGCTAGTCTGAGCCCCTGGCCAACTTGTTATAATGCTCAGCTGTGTGTGGCTGCTATGGATTCTTCAGTCACTTTGTCAGGCATGGGGAGCCCAAGCACAGTTGGCTGCAAGGTCTAATAGCACATTCCTGTTGCAGTTTTTCTGTTAAGGGAGTAGGCCCCCAGCCTGGCTGATTGCTAGCCTCAGGGATCTCAATTGCTGTATGTCTCTGGCCTGCAATGCTCTTGTCAGGTCTCTCAGGATTGCAGCTGAGTGGGTCTGGCCCCAGGCACAGGAGGACTCAGTTGTTTCAGGCTTTGGAAGCTGGAGCCTATCCCCTATGTGGCTGTTTGAGAAAGACAAGTCTTCTGCTGCTGACAAGCCCCACCATCCACAGGGCCACACATACCATCTACATAGTCCTGCCCTGTGCATGTGCCCTGACCTCCTGAAGCAGGCCCATAACCCTGCTGCAGAGCCCCCACACGCGCCATCAATGCTGCATACATTCCACCTGCTTGTCATGCACACCTGCCCCACAGAGGTGGACCCACTCACCCAGCTGTAGAGGACCCAGGCACTCTGCCTACATTGGCCCACAAGTTGCCCAAGGACTTGCTGTTGAGTAGGGTCAGTTCCTAGGGGGGCTACCTGCCCTGGCTGAGCTGGATTAAATTGGTGCTCTAGTGGATGGGGCAGATCCTGGGCTAACGGGTCAGTAGAAGAACTCCAATGGCGTCTGCCAGCGTCTGTGTCAGTATAGCTGTGCTAGGTCACAATAGTAGCTGCCACCAATGTCTCAGTGCCTGGAGAGGTCTCACTGAGATGCACCTAGAACCTATCACCAAAGCACTGTGCACCTCTTTTTCTGGTGATTTTAAGTTGCTTTCTGAAACAAATGAATCTATGCAAGGGGCATTTAGTAGCTGGCTTTTTTCCCCTTATGTCTGATAGCTTTTCCAGGGGTATTCCCCATTGTTGTTAGTAGCCAGCAAAGCCAGATATTATGACACATGTCTTGGTTGTGCTGAGTCCAAAAGCTGCTGATAGTGGTAACACTCCCCCACTCAGATCCCCTGTTCCTCCAGGGAAGGCTGTATAGCTTAGGATTGCTCCTGGCTGGCCATGGAGTGCTGCAGCTTACAAAGGTGGCTTTTTTCCTCTCCAGAAAGGACTTTCTGCCTCTCCCGCCTCAATCATCACTGTCTCTTGTTGAGGGGGTTCTTTTTATCCAGTTTTCAGCTCTCTCTCAGGGGTAATTGTCCCAAGAGTAGTTGCAAATTTGTTGAGTCTGTGGGAAGAGGTCAGTTCAGAGTCCACCTACACCACCATCTTGACACTAACCCCTCAAATATATATATATATTTATAAATATATATAATAATATACGAATAATAAACAAATATATATAAACATATACATAAATATATATAAAATATATATAAACAAAACATATTATATAAAATAAATATATATAAAAAATAAATATATAAATTTAAAGTATATATATTTATATATAAAAAATATAAATATATATGGCTATAAATTTTCCTTTCTTTACTGCTTTAGCTACAGTCAATTAATTTTGATATGTAGTTTTCAATATGTTAGTTTTATTTTAATCATTTACTTTTAATTTTAAAATGCGGTTTAAAATTCTTATTAATTCCTCTCTTGGCCTATTAATTCATATTTATTCCTTCCTTGGCCTATGAGCTCTTTAGAAGTAAGTTTTAAAATTTCTAAACACATAGGGGCTTTTTTGTTATCTTGTTATTGACTGCTACCTTAAATTTTGTGGTTAGAGAATGAAACATAAGATAACAGATTTCTAAAAATTGGTTAATACTTGTTTTATGGCCTAGGTTTTGGTTAGCTTTGTAAATAGTCCATGTGTGCTTAACAATACTGTGAAATATATTTGGCGAGGTAGGTTTCTGTATCTACCTGTTAGATCAAATTTTGTTAATCACCCTATTCCAGTCTTCTACAGTCTTGCTAACTTTTTCATACTTACTCTACCAGTTATAATTTTAGTGTCATAAATCTCATATTATGAAAGTGGATTTGTCAGTTTCTCATTATAGTTCTGTTAATACTTGTTTTTTTATATTTATGTCATGTATTTTTATGTACACAAAATTATAATTGTATTATTCTCTTGGTGAAATGAATCTTTTGTCATTATGCAGTACTATTTATTACTCACATATTTATTGACTTAAAGTTTATTTTCTCTGGTATTAATTTTATACCAGATTTCTTTTGATGAGTGTTTGCTTGGTATATAATTTCTGTATCTTAATTTTAGCCTTTCTGTGTTCTTACCTTTTAGGTATACTTTCTCCAAGGAGCACAGAATTAGATTTTTTTTTAAAGCCAATAGGATAATATCAATCTTTTAACCAAAGTGTTTGGTCTGCTTATACATCTTTTGATTGCTGCCTATTTGTTGTTATTTCTACTGTCTCATTTTATACTTATAATTTCTCCTATTTTTCCTGTGATCCCCCCTCACCCAAATTTTATACCTTTTTTTGGATTGGTTCTGCTATTTTATTTCCATTTTTCCTCTTTTATTAGTTTTTAAGTCATATGCAACACTTGGCACCCCCTAAAATTGTTACAGTGATCTTTTTTTTTAAGTTAATCATCTCAACCTTTTTCCTAGACGATACAAAAAGCTTAGGACACTAATGCCATGAGTCCAATTTCATCTTACATCTTATCATTGTTTATGTTTCTATACTCATTCTCTTCTTTTAAAAAACATCATTATTGTTTTATGTGCTCAATATTTTTTAGGACTTACCCACGTGTCTAAAAGTGTCTTTCTTCATCTTTCCTTCTCGAAGCTGAGTCTTTTTGGGGTTCAATTTCTTTTTTATTGAAGAACACCTTTTAGAAGATTCTGTTGTGAAAGTCCATTAGCAGTCTAATTTCAGCTTTGATTTTTATGAAAATGGTCTACTTTGCTCTTTAGGATAAATATTCTAAGTTGACAATAATTTTCTGTCAGCACTTTGAAGATATTTCACTACCTTCTGATTTCTACTGTTGCTGTTGAGAAGTCAGCCATCAGTATAACTAACTTTTCTTTATAGATCATTTTTTCTCTCTCTCTTACTGCTTTCAAACTCTTTGGTTTGGTTTGGGTGTTCTGCAATTTCACAATGTGTGTAGATAGGGATTTTTAAATTTATTCTTCTTGGGATTTGTTGAGATTCCTGAATCTTTCGATTGATGTTTCTCTTGAGCTCTTAAAACTTCTTAATCATTTATCTCCACTATTGGCTCCCATCATTTTCTCTCTTTTCCTTCTTTTCTTTTTTTTTAAAGATTGGCACCTGAACTAACAACTGTTGCCAATCTATTTTTTTATCTTTTTCTCCCCAAATCCCCCCAGTACCCAGTTGTATATTTTAGTTGTGGGTCCTTCTATTTGTGGCATGTGGGACACTGCCTCAGTGTGGCCTGACGAGTAGTGTCATGTCCGAGCCCAGGATCTGAACCAGTGAAACCCTGGGCCACCGAAGTGGAGTGCACGAACTTAACCACTCCCCCATGGGACTGGCCCCCCTCTTTTCTCTTTTTGAAACTCTAATTAGATATATTTAGACTTTCTCATTCTATCACACTCCCTATGTTTCTTTAACTTATTTTCATATTTTCCCTCACTTTTTCTTGCTTTGATGCACATTCTGGGTGATTTCCTCAGAATTATCTTCCAGTTTATTAATTCTGTCTTCAATTGTATTTAGTCTACTATCTAACCTGTACATTAGATTTTTACTTTTTTTTAAATTAAAGATCGGCACCTGAGCTAAGAACTGTTGCCAATCTTCTTCTTTTTATTTCTCCCCAAATCTCCCCAGTACATAGTTGTACAACTTAGTTGTGAGTCCTTCTATTTGTGGCATGTGGGACGTTGCCTCAATATGGCCTGATGAGCGGTGTCATGTCCGTGCCCAGGATCCAAACTGATGAAACCCTGGACTGCTGAAGCAGACAATGCAAATTTAACCACTCGGCCATGCAGCTGGCCTCTAAATTTTTACTTTTATTTCTAATTTTTTTCTAATCTAATCTTATAGCTTCTTAGTTTCATTATTATTTCTTTATATATTTGAAGATAATCATTTCATGTTTCTCATATGATATTTTCAAAATTTGAAGCCCTTCAGGGTTTAATTCCTCTGCTTCTTTTTGCTGACTTGCAGGGTTTCTTTTCTTGTTTATAATTTGGGTTGTATGCTCTTAGTTTGGTGATCTAAATCTGTGGGAATCATGAGGGTCCCAAGTTGAAAAGGCACTCCTCTAGACAAGTTTTGCATTTGTTTCTTTCAAGGACCCTGGAGCATTTAGGATTACTTTAAATTAATTTCCTATTATGAGTTTCCTGGACTACACAGTAGTCCAAATTTAAAACTTCAAATTCATGTAATGGCTGGCTTAGGGTTACAAATTCTCAGGGAAGAATTTCTTTTTTTCACTGTAAAGACAAATTAATTTGCAGTCTCCCTTTTCAGAAAGGCATATATTTTCTCACCTACCCTGCAGCATTCTTGGTTCTAATTGCCCCTTGCACAGATCTAAAGTCTTGTTCCTGAATGCATATAGCTATTAAAATCCATGGCCAAATGTTTCTGATGGTGGCAAATACCTGTAGGGCTGCCTTAGCTCTAGGAGAGGTTTTTGGTTCCATTTTCATTTTTGGTCCTTGGAAATTCAAAATATACTCTTATGTTATTGATATGAAATTAATGTTTACATTGATAGAAATAAAAATATATATTCTTAATTTGCCTATTGTTTAAGTTCCTTTCCTGCTTTATTCTTATTCACTTTTCATGTATATGATCCATTTTCAGTTTTTCTAATGATTACTCATTTTTGAATGGAGCGAGCTCTCTGCTGAAGAATAGTATCAGGAGGAGTGTTCTTGAGTTGGAGATACAAATGCACCTGCATCCCGGGATAGTAACTCTATAAAGATTGAGATGTTTCTCCTCTTCACTGCTCTGTCACCAACAGAGAGCAGTGGTTCTGGCACAAAGAAGTTCTCAATAAATATGTTTTGAATGAATAAATGGACAACTCTACAACTCAGGTTTGTTATCTTGAAACTTTTCCATTGTATCTGTTTTTTCCTTTTACCTGAGTGCATATTTCTCTTTCTTCACGTTTGGCATTCAAAGACCCAGCTTTCCTAACAGTAAAGTCCCTTGCATGCCAGATTGCTTCCCTCTTTGCCCTGTCAGGTACCTATGCTAGGAGGCTACAGCAGAGATAATACCTTCCCGGCCATGCTGAGCTGTTTGAGCTAGCTGTCTACAAGGAATGGTCCTACTTCTTCTAAGTTTTCCCACAACCTGGAGATCTCGTCTAATGAAAGGATCACCGGCTGGGCCTTTTAGGATTGTAATGCTGACTTTTAAGGAAATTTGTATCCTGCTTGATGTCTGAAGAGGCTTACATGGGCACTCAGCTTCCTCTTGTTTTCATTGGTATAGATTTCTCAGTATTTGGAAGGTTTGCCTTATAATTTGTGGTTTGAGGTTGTGGCTATTTCCTTGTTTTATTGAAAATGGAGAAATTTTCTCTTATTTTTCACTAATGTGCTATTTACAACTGGTTTGAGAAGGAGGGTGAGCTTTAACCAAAGGTGTCCTCCTCTTCTGGAATTTAATTTATCCCATGGTTATTGCTATCATCTTCTCATTTCTAGAAAACACCGCACCTATTTTAATGATTCAACATGCAGCTTAGAATTTTTCTCCACAACAGCTTCTCTTCCCACTATCTCTGGGGGTTATTAACTTTAAGTCGGGAACAAGAAAATCATCTGGTGCCTTTTTCCCTATAATTTGTGTATCACCACATAATAATTCAGTGTTTGAGCTCTGGGACCAGTTATACAAAGATGAAGCCATGATTATAGTAATGTCTAATGGGCAGTCTAGATGTCTAAGTTGAATTCCTTAATACTACTGATCCGTAAGCACTAGAGTTTCAAAGTGGTGATACATTTGAATTATGTATAATTTCATAAATTTTTTGGGTAACCAATAGAGTGTACTACAAGATGGCAAGTGTGGCTAGGTGAGCCATCTGCATCAACAGAAACAAACATACTTAACTAGACCACAGGAACCAAGCTTATGGCCTTTGTTTTATTAGGACTCTGTTTCTACCTAAATGAACCAATCAACCATGGGCTCAATTTCCTATTCCATAAGTAATGTGCTCTAATATGCAATCTATGTCCCCATCCACTTCAATAGGTACAGCACCTCCAATAACAAAATATATATAATACATTTTAAGTTCCTTCAAAAAAGCAATGTAAGTGTAATTGTTCACCACACATACTTCTTTCTCTCTCTTACTTGTTAGACTGGAGTATAGGTAAGATAACCAATAAAATAGAAAAAAATAAGCATAAATATATTGTGCCCAATTTCTTTCTAAAATTGTGACAAATCTGTTTTTTGACTTCCTTTTAGCTCACATATGATACCACTCTAATACTGTTTTTAAGTCAAAATCCAGAAGGTTCTACTTGTTTATTTTTAAGTTTAATCAATTTACATTGGGGAAACAAAGAAGAACAAATCCTGCCAAAATTTAACATACTTTCCAGGTGCAGAAAGTAACTTGTGTAGATCACTATGATTGAAAGTCTCTGAAATCTTTGACGGCATTATCTTTATTTGAAGTGGAATTTTCTTCCCTTTCCAGTAATTATCTGGAGGTTTTGTCCCTTTTGGATACCGAATGTACAATCAGTTCTGCTATAATGCTTGTTTTAAAAAATGCAAATTTGTTTCAAAGCAATTGATATGTTGGGGAACAATTTGAGCACAATTTTGTGTTTATTTATGTGTAGTTTTGACTGCAAGAAATAGTAGGTGAACAAAAACTACACCCAGCTCTACCACGAGATGGGTAGAAATACACAAAACACAGACGTGCACACATCTCAGTTCTCCAACATCTATGAGCGATCTCAGTTCACTGCATGAGTTGAGTTCCCAATACACCTGGCATTACAACTTTTCATCCCATTTCAAATAAGCCTTCTTCCACCACTTCCCTGGAACTCACAAGCTGCAACCCTGGCAGTGTACACTTCCACAGGCTAGCTTCAGGTCTTTTTTAAGGTAAAGTGCCATGTGTAGTGTGGTATTTCTGTATTTCTTAACCATTTAACACACGTAAAACTGTGCTACCAGTTTTATCAGGTTCTTCCTATTTTTTTAATATACCTGACAAAATTTTTGAGTGATGTACCCCCAACCTCATTTTTCACCTAATCCCTATAGTTTTTTTAATTAAACTTTTTTGTTTTGAGATGATTGTAGATTCATTTGCAGCTGTAAGAAATTATACTGACTGATCCAGTGATCCTTACTCAGTTAGTTCCCCCAATGATAACATCTTGTAGAAGTATAGTACAATATTACAGCCAAGATATTGTTGTTGAGACAGTCGAGATATAGAATGATTTCCTCACAAAAGGATGCTTCCTGTTGCCTTTTTAGAGCGATTCCTGTTTCCCCCTTGGTCCTCCCCCGCCCCCCATCTTTAACTCCTAGCAGCTACTAATCTGTTCTCCATTTTTGTCGTTTTGTTATTTAAAGAATGTTATATAAATGGAATGTATGCTATATAACCTTCTGAAGATTGGCTTTTTTCACTCAGCATAATTCCCTGGAAATTCATTAGACTTGTTGTATGTGTCAGTAGTTTGTTCCTTTTTTATTGCTGAATAGTATTCTGTGGTATGGATATACCACAGTTTAACTGTTCAGGGTTGAAGAGCATCTGGGTTGTTCCCAGTTTGGGACTATTACAAATATAACTGCTATGAACATCCATGTATAGGTCTTTGTAGGGACGTAAGTCTTGATTTCTCTGGGATAAATGCCCAGGAGTTCAAACACTGGGCTGTATGGAGGCTGTATGCTTAGTTTGTTAAGAAATTTTCAAACTGTTTTCCAGAGCAGCGGTGCCATTTTACATTCCTATTGGCAATGTGTGAGTGACTCACTTTCTCAGGATCCTCATCAGCATTTGATGGTGTCATTATTTTTTATTTTAGCCATTCTGACAGGTGCATGCTGAAATCTTATTGTGATTTTAATTTTAATTTTCCCAATGTTGTTGAACATTTTTTCATGTGCTTATTTACCATCTGTATATCTTCTTCAGTAAAATGTCTGTTCATGTCTTTTTCTTATTTTCTGATTGGATTGGCTTGTTTGCCTTGTTACTGTGTTGATTTCAGAGTTCTTTATATATTCTAGATACTAGTCCTTTGTCAGCTATGTGAATGGCAAATTTTTTTTCCTGGTCTGTAGTGTGTCTTTCCATGATCTTAATAGGGTCTTTCACAGAGCACAGAGCTAAAGTTTTTCACTTTGATGAAGTTCAATTCATCAGTCTTGTCTTTTATGGCTCATGCTTTGGCGTTAAAGCCCTATGGTTTCCGTTAAATGATTTTGCATAGCATGTGCGTTTTAGGCATGCACATGTCACATTATAGCACAATTGACCGTACTTGGGAGAAACAGAACTAAGAATTATTAGAGCAGCAAACATCATCTTAAAATAAACTGTCATTGGCTCAACAAAGTTATAAAATCTCAATCCTGAAACAATTTTGAAAAACTGGCTCTAAGTCTGGTTTCATACTACACTAAGTTCATTGGATGTGTGGCAATCATCTGCTCATTTTGACAATATTGATGAACTCAAGGGAATAGATCCCCACAAGTTTAAATGAGGAGATTCATTGTGTTCACAGCAACATCCTATATTTAGCCACTAGTCCCAAGAATTAGTAGGAAAATATCTGTCAATGAGTTTAAGTACTCTTGTTAAAAGATCTTTTTATCTCACTGATTTTCAATTAAGCAAGACCTCTATTACAACAAAAAGCTGAATGTTTTCCAGCCAGCCCTTCAGGAAAGATACCATTTTGGCTCTGAGAGCCACTATGAAAATTTGACCTTTTTACCTTTTCCTGACCAGGGCTTTCCCAGATGCAAAATTTAATGGTTTAAATGCAGAATGCTATCAGCCTCATAAAGCAGGAAACCTCCTCTCATCAAAGCAGCCATCATAATTTAACCGGCGAGGCTGCCACTGTGCAGTGGACTCCAGCCATGTGCCTGCCAGAGAAGCCGTCAAATCAGTTATGCTCTTTCTTCAGCTTTCAGGGGTACTGAGAATTGACCTTGAGTTAGGGCTCTTCTATGTAGAGGAAGGGGAGGAAGGAAAATAAATTATTACGTAAAACAAAGACTATATTATTTGGTACATATGTTATGGTTTACCCCATTTCATCCTCTGAACAAGGGATTGTCTGCCTTCAACTTTTCCAGGCTCTTAAAATCCCTCTTTATAGTCTGTGCAGTCAACTTAATGAGGACCATTTGAGGAGCATAAGCGAAATGATGTCATTTGGTCTCTCTCTCCTTCTCCCTCTCTAACTGTAGGATTTGATCCACTCTGAGCAGGACACAAAGTGCATACAGTCTCAGAATTGTTAAGGTGAAAGCTCTGACTTGCTTCAGAGCATCGCACTAATTCCTGCCTCTTCTACCATCCAAGACTATCTTAATGGATTCACCCAGAATTTATTGAGCACCAAATGTGCCAGGCATTATACGAGACATTTTCATTTCATATGCACTCATTTTACCTTCATGACAATCTGCAGTGCTAGCTTACACAGCTCTGGAAGATTAGTGTTAGACTTGCCTCATTATATTACACCCAGTGGAGTGCTGGAGTCCGGGTGTGCTGCTTGTAAGAGCCGATTGTTAAATTTTCAGGAATTTTGTGAGCACTTATTCAATACAGCCATTATTAAAAGTTACATTATATAAACTTACAATTAAATAAACTATATTCAAAGCAAAGGTAACAAATGCTAAAAGTTTGTCATTTCCTAATTATTTTATTAGTATCTATGCCCTTGAGATTATTTATCACTATTGTATCTGTTCGGTGAAAATACTATATGTTTTGCTACTGAGCCTCTCTTCCGAATTCCACCTTCAGTGATGTTGTGTCATTGGCTTAAAATCAGCACTGATAGGAGCATTTACACCATGGAAATCAACAATTGCTACAAATCAGGGATTTGCCCTCCAGAGAGCTGGCTCCTGATAATTTACCAGCACACCAGTAACTACACTTTTCCATGGTTCACGTGTTGTACTATGACTGATATCTTATTGACTACTAGCTTTGTGGATCACTATGAACCAAAAGAAATTGACTACACGACAAGAAGCCTCTGTATATCTTGAATTCTGGTAGCCAACAGAATATCCTTAAGTTAAATGCATTCTTTCATTGTTGTAGAAAGAAACATACTCAACAAGGGGCCTTGAGTATCTGCACCATGCAAATCCACACCTATCTGAGCACGGTGGGTGGGGCCTCAAAGACAATGTTTGCATGAGGAAGTGAAGAACCACATGAAATCACATATCCTAAGGACAGAAAAACATGATTCATGCAAGTATGGACCAAGGGAAATGGTGAGAGAGAGAAGTACTCTTGCGAGCACCACTGGGATGTATATCGCTCTCCAGCTCATCCTTCTACCTCAGGTTTGTGCCAGAGTCCTGCACAATGAAGCCTTTGAAAGAGCGAGGGCAATAGCAGGAGCACATATGCAGTTTCACTAGGCTTACTATATGGTATTGACAGCATGAGACAGCCCAGCATTGTGGCCCTGGAATAGTCTAACGTGAATTAGGTAGAGAATTTTGCTTTCCTTCAGCAGGATGCTGAACTGGGGACTTAGGTAACCCAGCACAAGATGCAAAGCAGAAGAAGTCACAGTAGCCTGATGGGCCTATCTAGTCTACATCTAGAGTTGCTTAGAAATCCCAGAGGACATACTGCATCATGGAGGATCAGATGGGGTAGGCAGAGTTCAACATCACTATACTAGATAGATGGGAGAAGACAAAAATTGAGAAAGCAAAGATACTATGAGGTACCAGGAGAGCAGCATCCCCAAGTGCCTGCTGGAGAAAATGGAAGACTCCACTTAGTGGCCAGGAGTATTGTTTACATGACCATATTTGGAAATAAGCTCAAGGGATTTCTTGAACTAATTGAGAGAAATTTGAGGGGGCTGCGGCCCCACATTTTTTAGATGGGAGCTGAGCCAGGAAATACTGCCCTGTGGCTGTTATTCAGGTCTAGTTTACCCTATTAGATTGGTTGGACTGGGACCAACCCGTTTCTCATCAGTGGTTCCAGTGGCTTATCTGTGTTCTGTGCCGGGAAGGCATAAAGTCAGAATTAATATCATAAGTTCTAAGTGGTTATTCTGTTATATGCAATGAAGACTGTGAAGAGAAGTAGTGCCTACTGTGTTTTTAGATAGTACTCCAATAAGAAGAATCTGGTACATTCTCTTTTGACATTTTTGTCATAAAGCATCTCTCTTGATAAGTCAATAAAACAAACCAGAACAAAGCACAGGCTCTCTGGTTTTGAGGAACTGTTAACAAGAGTTTTGGGTTTTAGTCCCAGCTCTGCCACTCTGTCACTCAGTGACCTTTTTCAGATCACAAAACCTGTGTGTCCCTCTGCTCACCACCAGCAATGGGAGCAATCTAACACTCTACAACTCTAAACGTGCCAACCCAAAGGAAACCATGCCCACGAAGAAATATGCTTCCAATTGTTCAAGTGGCCAAATAGTCAATCATCAGATAGCCTTCTTTGGGAGAAATCTTCCCAGCAATCTTTTAAAAACATCTGGCCTAGAGGACAGTACTAATGACTCTTTTATGGTTTAATGTACCAGGCTTCCTTTTCCATTCGCTTCACTGCTCACTGCAGGGAAGAGTCCTGTTACAGAAACCTCCCCAGTGAGTCCCAAGTATTTCCATAAGACATTTCGGACTTTTCAAACTACACAATTATATTTCATGTGTGTATGGGAGAGATATATCTATTTCACGACTCAGGTCTGAACTCTTCAAGTGGGATCTCCCCACTTCATGATTTAGAATAAGTCAGGCATGGACTGAGCATCATTCACATCTTTTCAAGATCTTGTGTTCACTCAGCCTGTTTAAAAACAAGTAAATAATTCCTAGGCATGCTTAATTGTCTATTATTTTCAAAATAAAAGAGCTTAACACAGAGGTAACTTTCAGATTAGTTCAAATGAAACCGCTGAATCAGGACGAGAAAAGCTCCTGGGAAGCTCTTGCCAGTAATGATGGCGTTTTTTACACATTACTACAAAGTGGAACAGAAAAGGGGTCTGGTGCTTTTCAAACAAAGAAAAGCAACTTGTAACAAAAGCAAAAATTGAATGTAAATAGCCAGATGGTTCTCCCTCTCTGACCAGGACATTGGGTGTTAGCTCATGGCTTGAGCAGCAGCTGGTTTCACCGGAAGGAATCCCATTATTGTGTATAGATGTTGTTCACCGTAACTAAATGGAGAAAGAGATTGTAGTGGCGTGCCTGAGAAAAGAGCATCTTAACTTGAGAAAAGCAATTTATAGTCCTTATTTTTATTAAAAATTGGCTACACACAACTCAGCTATACCAAAAGAGCTGCTGCTTTTGGCATAGTTTACTTAATACTGTGCTGCTCACAGCCTTTCTATTTAACCCAGGTGGCATTCATATTCACCAATCACGTGTGCTGTATGGCTTATGAGGGAAATTAGAGATGAAGTGGAACACTGTCCAGTGGGTCTAAGAGTCCTGATTCTGGATCATCAACATTCACATTGAGTAACAGACAGAATAAACGCTGGTCCAAGAGTTTGGAAATCTAAATTCTAGATGTCTGTCTGTTACTATCGGGCTGAGACTCCCTCAGCAAGGCACCTAGCCACTCAGAGTTGTAGTAGACACTAATCCACGAACTGTTCTAGTTCTACGTTTTAGGATTTTGACCAGGAACCATGAATATATTTTATAGACAAATCATTTTTAAGTCACTTACTGAATGTCAATACGTGGGCACTTTGGAATGCGAATGTTCTAAGGGCAACTAAAATTAGGCTGGTTACCCCAAACTCCATAGTAGGAGTCTTTGAACTGCTAAAATAAGTGACTGATGGGCAATGAATCTAGACACCAATTTGTTGGCAAGAAGGAAGAAATGTTGCTCCACAGACCTCCAGGGGAACAACTCTGATTCCTTAATCTCCTAGGTCCAGGCTTCATTTTGAAAGACATCCAGAATGTAGAACACAGACTATCGACATGTTATGGGGAGGGGAGAAAATAGAAGTGATGAATGGGAATTTATGTTAGGTTAACTAGCAATCCTCTACAAACGATTTAGACCTTTTCTTTTCAATACTGACAGCACTAGCCATGTGACCATTGAGCACTTGAAGTGAGGTTACTACACGTTGAGATGAGCTGTGAGTATAAAGTGCACACTGATGTTCGAAGACATAATATCAAAAAAATCAATGCAAAACATCTCAGTAATTTTGTATTGATTACATGTTGAAATGACTATATTTTGGACAAAATATATGACATTAATTTCACTTCTTTCATTTTATTTTTTTAGATATGTATATTAAAAAATTTAAGATCACTTATATGGTTCACATGGTATTTCTACTGGACATTGCTGCTTCAGACATTTTGTTGACTTTACATGGGTCCCGAGGGATTTCTGTTCCTCACTGCATAGCCAAGAACCCAAGACTGAGATTGTAGGGCAGCGCTGGAGGTAGAGGGGAGGGACAGGCAGATTAGGAGAGAGAATATTTAGCACTGGGCCTGGAGCAATATGGGTTCATGCCCAAATGTGTACTTGTGTTTGCGTCTATTTGTCTCTTTGACTATATCACAAGTCAAGCAAATAACATGTTTGTCATTTTTTGTTGTTATCCAAATATCCTCTCTCTCTCATTAGGTTTATCTTTTTTCTTTTCGTCTAACTAAGACCATTTTGGTTTATAGAAATGAGTACGTCTTTATCTCTTCTATATTTTCAGAGCAGGGAAACTAGCAAACCGTGGAAGACCCACAGAGGCCACCAGCACAAGGTGATCTTCAGTAACCAACATGCTCTGATGATGATGACTGTAGCAGACACTGGAGCTTAGCTGACGGTTTCCATCCCCCCTTTCAACAGTACCCTAATTTGGGCCAGGTATTCAATCTATTGGATTGTTTACTTTTTATTATTTATTTGCCTAAGATATCTATTCACAGAAGAGAAAATCTGAATGACAAATAAATATACAATAAGAGGTTTAATACCAGGAATAGTCAGATACTTAAATGAAACAAAAAAATGAGATGCATTTTTAATTTATCACATTAAAATCATTTAAAAGTCTGAGAGTATTAAATGTCAAAAAGGATATGGAGCTATGGAACTCTCATAAACTGCTGGTGGGAGCATACCCTGGGACAACTTAGAAGGATAATTCAGCAATATCTAGTATAGTTGACACTGTGATGAACGCTCTTCGACCTAGAAGTTCCTCTCCTTAGTATTTACCCTAAACACACAGAGAAGAATGTTCAAATAGCAGTATTTGTGATAGTCTAATCAATATAAGAATGTAGTGTATCATATAATGCAATATGATATAGCAATTAAGATGAATGAACTGGAGCCTCATGTATTAATATTTACAAATCTCCACAACATTATAGTGATAGAAGAGAACAGCTGGAGCATGACGTTTAGTGTGATACCATTTATGTAAAGTCTGAAGATATACAAAACAATACATTATTTACAGATATACGTCTAATATATACCTAATCTTGATGATAAACCAAATTCAGAATAACTTACTGGAGAAAGAGGGATGAGGGAAGTGTATGCAGAACCTTGAATTTGTATGGAATGCTTTATTTCCTTCAAAAAGAGGAGGGGACAGTGTGATAAAATGGGCTAAATGGGACACACTCTTCCTAAACCACTGTGTCACTGAATCAAAAGTCTTCACCAATTTCTCGCTCGTATATTCATTCATTCATTCATTCATTCATTTAAAAAACAAATCATGTTTGAGCACCTACTCTGTGCTAAGTCCTGGGGGAGCAAAGAAGGAGAATAGTGTTGGTGAGGGATTCAGAGGAGAACTGGGAGCATAAAGCACAGGTACTTGGTGGACCTGGGGTGGTGGATGGGGAGGATCCCAGGGAAGCCTTTTAGAGGTGCAATCCCTTGGTTGAGCTTCAAGTAATGAGAAGGAGTTAGGGAGGCAAAGGGAACAGAAGTAGTGAGCCTGGACACTTAAGGAAGAGCGCCAGAGAGCAGAAATCTCTGCGTGAGCAGAGACCCAGGGACAGAAGCAGCATTATTTCTGGGCAGAAACTGCAGCCAGTTGGATGTTGCTGCTACCTGAAATGTGAGATTAGGCTGGAAATGGAGGTAGGAGGGGAGGCTGTTGAGGGGTGAGGCTATAGGTGGCTGAGGTGCAGGTCACATGGGGCCTGGTAGGCCATGTAAGGATTTTGTTCTTCATTTGGTAGGCAATGGGAGGTCAGTGACATGTTTCATTAGGGAGGGTGCATGATAAGACTTAGATTTCATTGTGACAGGACAGAGAATGGGCTGGAAAGAGATGGGATCCAAAGGCAGCCAAGCAAGCTTAGAAGTAGTTTGGGTCAGGATGACAACCTGACAACAAATGTGGGGAGATGAAAGGGCATGAGCTCAAAGAATATTTTAGGTGACTCAAAAGAATTTGGAGATGAACAGACATTGGGGGATGATGACAAAATGGGAGGAGTCAAGGATGGCTCCCAAGTTTCTCACAAATCCCCATCTTTGCAGAGAGAACACTTAAGGCAGCCAAAGTAATCATGTCCTGGGCCAGTCTAGCCTCAGAATGAAGTGTTACGGCCTCTTTACCACATCCCACAGCCTTACACTAGGATCCTGCTTTACAAAAGGCCATCAATACCCCTGGAATCTGTTATTTCTGCCTCAATACTTTTTTAAAACATGAGGGCATATGTCAAACCATATGTGCACGCTAAGCCTTCCTGACCACAGACTGGTGATGAGTTTTATGGAATTATCTAAATATATCTTATATCATGTAAGGGGAAAGAGACCCAAAATATGGGTTAAGTGAAGACCATTAAATATAGGAGGCAGAGAAGTTTAATGGAGAGGGTTGCTCAAAAGGTCCTTAGCTAACTCTGTTGAGAGTCTTTCCCCAGTTCTCCTCAGGAGAACTAAAGAGAGACAATTAATTTTAAAAGAGACCTGATAAAATCCTAATCATAAGATATTACATAAATAAGACGCAACATGCATTACCAACCTGTATGTTGGTTTGCTTGCTTGATTCCTTACCAAGAAGGTGGGGAGGCGGAACTATCAAACTTGGAAAATACTTAAATGCAACATCCAAATCAAATGTGTACACTTGGCAACTTGCTCTCCTTTTGAGATTTTTTAGTTTATTTATCTAAGGTTTGAATGTGAGGTTTCATCAGTTTCTCTGAGTTGTGACTTGTGAAAGGTTTTACCTTTAGAATCTGTGCTCCATAAAACCCTCCAAAGCACTCTCTACCAGAGACATAATATCACACAGAGCAGCCCTGTGTTGATTTTTTTCCAACCATCATACACTTTGGGCCAAGAACCACACACCAGGAAAAGCATAACTCCCCAATGCATCACCAGACTATTATTTTTTAATGTTCCACATTATATGAAAGGGAAAAATGTCTTCATTGTGACTGAATGCATATATGAGCAAAACACGACGCCTTCTGAATGGACACACATCAAGTGCATTCTAGCAGGACGAGAAGGAGCCTTGAAGAAGAGATTGAAGCCAGCCCCCCTGCTTTACTTGGTCTTTCAGTTTCCTTTCCCAACCCCCTTCAGTAAGAGCAATAACAATGGGCTCTTCTGGCCTGCGGCTTGAAATTGGACATGTTTTGTCTGCAATGGAGAGACCTGTGAGAATGCGGACCCACCTGTTGGAGAGAGAACTCTCTCAAAGGCGAAGGCTTTGTAAGCTAAGATGATGAGGGAGCCCTTAATCCAAATCAACTGATGAGTCTCCAAGAGTTGAAAGGGCAAGGCAGTACTTGAGGATTCACAGACACTGTGACCTGCCAGTTTGCACACCTGGGGAAAAAACTAGGACTAAACTATCCCTGGCACATGCCCGGTGTTCAAACCACTCAAGGCACTTTTCACCGCCCGGTGTATTTTCCTGCCCAATAAAATCCGGCACTCGGAAGTTACATATTTGCTTTGCCACCTGTCAGTTTACTTACTCCTGTTTTGAGATAACCCACTAAAATGACAGGGATAATAATGAAATGTTTGAGGGGGCAGAAGTGTTCTCTCCCATCTCTGGTGGACCATTTTCATGAGGCCCATGTTTCAATGCGGGGTGTGTTACTTAACCCCTTTACAATCAAGGTGTGTCTCACCACAGGACCTGTGCAAACACTGGCATTGGGTTGGATTCTCCTCACTTCTGTCTGGGAGCAGGACAGAGGACTAGAGAGGCTAACCAATGGAGAAGAGCACTTTGTCCACTGGAGACCTGGTGGGCTCCCTGCTGCTCTGGGCTTACCGCAAATGGCACTGCAAAAAGGCCGGGACAGAGGCTCCTGGACACAGGTCAGAAATCTCTGCCATAGAAAGCAGTGGGTGGAGAACTGAGACTGGACTTGGGCCTCATATTTCTTATCAAACAAAATACACAAGGAATCAGAACTTACAAAACCCTCCCTATCTCTCCTTATCTGTGCTACCTCGTCTGCAGACACAACTGTTTGGTCCTATTTTTAAAAAGTTAAATATAGGTGTGAGAAAGGGTAGAAACAAGATGAATGATATATTTATAAGGAAACTAGGTCTTTGCTCTGTCCTGCCACTAGGAGACCCTGAGCATCCATCTCAGGCTTAAGCAACACTTGAACAGCTCAGGGGTTACCACGGCACCACTTGTCACCTGCTTGTTGAGTGCCCCTTACCTTTCCACGGGCAACTATGTGACCCTCAGGATTCCATGCCAGACACCGCAGGGTCCAAATTCATATTTACAGGCTGTATCACTGGAGTAGACCAGAGAAAGGTGTTTTGTGCCTGACTTTTCTTTGTTGGTGTGTCTCTGGCAAACCTCATTCATTTTTCCCATCTCTCAGGTCCTTGTTGTCCATCTGAAAGGACAAGCTGATTGGGCCTTAGTTCATAGTTGACAATAGCTTAAAACATTCGCCTTCTTTGGAGACACTTGTACTGGAAAATCTGCATTCATTACCTTTCTCAGTGAAAGTAGCCCTTGATGGGAGATTGGAGCGGAGGTGGGGGTAGGGAGTGAGGAAAAATGATGGGGAGTTTAGAGGGGAGGGTATGGAGCATCAGCATAAGTCTGGTCCTTATAGATATATTTAGAGTGTCCTAAACCGGCAGGATCAAGAAACACCTAGGTTGATTTGAAGTAAGAGCTAGAATGGGGAAATAGCTTACAGAATTTGTTTAGTTCTCCCTTTACCACTTCCACACCATTAACCTTTCAACTTCATAGAATGACCTCTCTTCTGTGCAGTTTGTGTCATCCAGCCATTCTACTGATCTTGCTGCTCTCATCTACTCACCTCCCAGGCCCCACATCCCCCAGAGACCCCCTTCACAAAATACGTTGTCCCCAGGTCATGATTCTCTTCTCCACTCCAAGTCCTGCTATATCCCGGACAGCTTCCACAGTCTTGTGGATGGCACTTCCATCAACCCACTCACAGAGCTTCTCACTTCCTCAAACCAGCAATCTCCACCTCCATTCCATCCCAGCTGCCCACTCTTAGGAACCCTTCCCAGACCCCACCACCCAGGATTGCTCCATCTAGAAATCTCTGAGTACAGCCCAAAGCCCCAGCAATCTCACCTCCTTGGTTCCAATGTAATTGCTCTTCAGTCTCAGACCTTCAAAGCCCCCGTCTCTCCTTTCTCGTAGACCAAATCCTCCTCGTGGCTTCATTTCCTTCCCTATGCTCAGACAGCCCATTACATCACTTCAACCAGAATCCTCGGGGTCCTTCTGCCTTCCTGCCCTCCACTTTTGCCCAACCTCATTATTGAGCTTTTCGTTTCTACGTACACCCATACACTCTCAAACACACACGCACTTGTAGAGATTGAGTCCAGGAGAGGTTTATCTGAAAGCCCCGCAGCCCGCAGTCCTTCTCCATGGTCCTCTTCAGCTTCCTCAGCCGCTTCTTGATTCTTCCAAATCATAAGCACATTCTCCAAGCCCCTGGGCTGTCATCTACCACCACCTGTGTTCTTTGTCTCATCTCTTCCCACCTCTTTCCAAACCAGAACTTGCTCTCTTTCCTGTAACTTCCTTCTTTCCATCTCCACTGGTTTCTTCCCCCACAGCCTAGAATCGCCCTCTCCACTATTAACCATGTATTTTTAAAATGCTCTGCTACTCTCTGTCTGCTTCTAGTTATCTCCTCATCTCTCTCCTACCCTTTATAGCCAAGTCCGTCAAAAGAATAGTCTAATAGACCAAGCTACTCACCTCCTAGTCACTCTTCAAACCACCACCACTCTTCAAACCACTGCCACCTGGCTGGTCCAGATGATATCACTGAAAGAGCTCTGAAAAAGGTAAATAAAACTTCCCAGTTAAAGACTTCTTTTCCTTTGTCACCTCACAGCATTTAATAATGTCAACTTTTCCCCTTTCTTAAACTCTCTTGTTCATTAATTTCTGTGGCCTCCTTCTGCTAGTGTTCTTTACCAGTTCTTCTTTTGCTCTCCAACTCTTAAATAATAGTCTTTCTAGGGGAATAGCAAAGATCCAATTTCATTACCTTTTAGCCGTGTGACCTTGCAGGAGTCTCCTAAATCACTCCAAGCCTTGATTTTCTCAGCTGTAAAGTAGGAATAGTAATGGTACCTACCTCCAAGGGCTATTGTGAAGATTAAGTAAACTAGCACATGGAATGTGCTTACAATGGTTTCTTGCACATAGCAAGCACTCAATAAATATTAGCTGTGGTTGTTGTCATTATTATTATGATGTACTTGGCAATCTTGCCATTTGATAGCTCATCTAGAAGGTGTCATTTCTCTTGTCCCTACAAATATTTGTGTCTGATGATTCCTCTCAAACTCACTATGTCAAACACTACATTCGTTTCGTTTCCTTCTAAAAACTTTCTCCTCCTCTGCTAGTGGGAATGTCAATGAATGACACCATTATCATTTACTTGCTCTTTCAACAGATATTGATTAGGTGTCTAATTCTTACCAGGCACTGTTCTCTTTGTTGGGAATACAGGGATGAAGGCAAAATCCCTACCCTCACAGGCAATAAACAAATGAAGACACATATGTTCCTTCAGAGAGTGATGAGAGCTACGAAGAAAATACAGCAAGATTAGGGACAGAAAGTGACTCAGCAGAGGAGGAGGACACTTTTTTTAGAGAGAGGGTCTTGGAAGACACGACATTTGATCAGAGAGATACCGAAGTCAAGACACCAAAAGAGAAGTAAATTCTGATGCTCTTGCCTTCTTAACTTTCCTACGTCAGTTGTCTACTTGTTTTCCCTCTTGTTATTGCTTCAGGCCCCCATTTTCTCTTATATCAGTTATTACCAGGTTTTTCTAACTAATCTCTTTGTCTCTCGTGTTGCAGTCTTGGCCATCTATATTTTTTGTGACTGAATGCTCTTTTAAAAATGCGCAATGGATCATTCCACATCCAGATGAAAAGTGGTCAGTGGCTTCCTATTCTTCCCTTGGGGAGATACGTAAGGACCTTCATGAACTGACCGCTACTTTTCCAGCTTTTTCTGACCACCCCACTTACACTCTGTATCCACTCAACCACTTCCCGTCCCCACCAAACACCCATGCTTGTAGTTTACCTCCTTTTCTTCATTCATGATATTCCCTCTGGCTACAGTGCCCTTTTGGCCTAGTGATCATTAAATTTACCCACTAATTTTCTAATTTTAGCAAAATCTGAGTTTTATAGAGCCTGCTCTACCTTGTGCATGACTAGCAGAACCGACCTCTCCTTCTTATGTGCCTCTCCTGTGCACTTGACTGCTTCCCTCTTCTAAACTCTGAGATCCTTGGGAGCAAGAACTGTGTCTGAGCCCCAGAATCCACTGCAGTGCCTTGAACATAGTCCACATGCAGCAGAGCAGGCATTCCAACCCACGTCTGACTTCCGAGTCCACTCCGTTCCCATTAAACTCTAGAACGAGATTCAACCCCAAGACAAAAGCAAGGTTAATGGTTTCACAATGAGGCTTTGATTCCCTGTACTTCCTTCCTCCTGCAGCTTGTCTCTCACCTTCAGCCACACGTGACTGGCACCCCATTCCTGCCGCGTGAGAATCCATCTGCCACCCCTCACTTAATGCCACCCCTTTCTCTTGCCCTTTGATAAAGGCTTATTGCTACATTGGTGCCAGTCTCATTCTCTTAGTGGCTGTGCTGCCTCACCTAGGATAAGCTAAAAGAAAGATCTGAGATATTGACTTTAATTCCGTATGTATCTGCTTGAGTACTTGCTATGTGAAAGACACTTTGCTCAGAGCAGCAGATGTTACACGAAGAAACCAGGGATGATCTTTTTGCCCTTAAGGCACATACAGTTAGTGAGGAAGGCAGATTACACATGTAAGTAGGAGAGAAGGCAGAATGTGAACCGTGTGGTAGCAAGAATATACAAATTTAGCAGGTCTTTCTTGGGCCACCAACCGGAAACTCTTGTGATAATCGTTAATTCTATGGTTTAAAACCACCAGCAAGATCAGTTTAACTCTCTAGCTCTGTGGCAGGAAAGTCTCAAGAGTATTTCAAGTGCTTTCCCTTCTCACATGGATCCCCGTGCCAGATCACTACCCCCACACAACACCCCTGCGGATCTGAGCACAAGAACTTCCCAGAGAACCCTGACAATGCTGTCCTTACCATCATAGCTTGGAGAAGACATGAGCCTTGGTCAAATGCTGCTCTTCCCCTGCAAATAGCCTGGTATTTCCCTCTCCCATCCCTCATCCCCAGCTCTGCACAGAGTGAAGAGGAGGGTCTGGTCCGTGTCCCACCAACATCACACTCAGTTATTAATCCACAGAATGATTCTAACACCAAGGTGCTTTATTCAGAAATTCTGAAGGGCTTGGAATTTGTTTGACTTGGTCTTCATTGCTGCTTCCTTTTCCAAGGACTGTGACACTCACAGCAAGGGTCTGGAAAGAAGAAAATCTGAGCATCTCTGCCATGTGATAGATGCAATTTCCCCTTATTTCTGGGTCCCCAAAATGTCCCATCTAGGGAGGAGTTCCATCTGATATATTGGTAACTGGAGGAAGGGACTCTTTTTCCGAATAACTGAGAGGCTAGGGTCTGTCACTTTGCCATTCAAATCATGGTCTTTGGTTTGTAGGAGATCCCAACGGATCCCCACTCATTAGTTCTCTGTCAGGTCCATACAGGTCTGAATGTGCAACCTCTTGCTCCAAATTACTTCAAAGGCTAAGGAAATACATTGGAGAAAGAGCATTCATCTAAGTGGATGAAGCTAAAGTTACCAGAGTGCAACTACTAGAAGGTCACCTGCAGAAATTTCAGTTTCTCCATAATTTCAGATGAAGAGAAAGCTTAAGTCACCGATTTCCAGTGGAACAAACTAGGTTTACTCTACTGGATAATTTGAAGCTAACAACTGAGGTTAACAATCTGTAAGATTTTGAAGAAATCCAATCTTCTAGAATGTCTGGGTTTACACAATGAAACCATAATTCTCTCCATAGATGATATATATCAGCATGTTTGAAAGCATGTTCCATTGAAAATTCCCCTAGAATCTGTTGTCAGGTAACTTTGGAAATATTGGGTTAAAAATAAAAAGCATTCTTTACAGCAGGACTGATCAGAGCCTTTAATAAGCTAAGATACACTATGAATTTCTAACATGGGATTATAGTGGCATAATGGAGATCACCTTTGCCCAAATGTATTGACCCAGAGGACCCTTTTTTCAAGGTGCATCTCACAAGACTAGTGTTCCATAGGACAAACTTTGGGAAATGCTGATCTAAACACATATCAAACATCTACTTTACTAACATAGATCAGCCTTTAAGAAAAACCCATATCTTCCTCCTATTAAACTCTTACTACTTTATTAGTATTTTTGCTAACAGTGCCTGGCTTAGTTAATTTGATTTCTTCCTGCAGACTGTAAATCCGTACTCTGGAGTGCTGAGAGCAGCAGCATGCCCATATCTGTCTCTTATCAAACGTGGCCTTTCAAAGTGCTTACCCTTTTCTACTCCAGCTCTCTGGAAATAGCACATCATTAGAGAGTTGAATGCTGTCTATTCTTAATAGCCTGAGACAGAATTTTCGAAAATTTCAGGCCAATCCTCAGAATTTAAATTGTTAGACACTAATAATAGCTAACATCTATTGGGCACTTGTTTAGCACCTCATTAAATGATCACAGCAACTCTATGAAATAGGCAGGCTTATTGTTTCCATTTTATAGGTACGCAAACTGAGAGGGTTAAGTAACGTGCTCAAGGCCACACAAGTAGAAAGTGGCTGAGTGCGGATTTGAATCTGGTTCCAGAGACTATGGCCTCGCCCGCTCCACTGTACTGTCATGTGAAGGGAAAGCTAATGAAGTTTGTAGGAATACATCCAAATGCAGAGAGTTGCTGGCACAGTCTCAGGTACCCGAATCTCTGCCACACAGGTGCTGAAGGGTGTTGATGGATGGTCTCTAAGACACCGGCACCAAGAGCTTTCTCATCCCCCAGGATGGAGCTGAGCAAAGCAGGGTGATCTGAAGCTTATTAAGATAATGCTGGAGGAAGCCTAGTTCAGCCACGTGTTCTCATCCAATACCCCGAACTGCCTAGTCGCATGTTTAGAGTTTGGCAGGACTCAGAGCACACTGAGCCAAGCTTTCTTCTCTTTAATTGCTAACCCCATGTTTATTTGAAAGCAGAGTTAATCCATGTATTTCTGATTACCCATCAGAACTCATCAAAATGAGGTCCCGAAAAAAGCCTGTTTGATGTTCAAAAAATAATCTGAAGCCATTGCTCTTGTGAACAGGAAACTGGACTTTGCCAAAAGTAAACTGCTCCAAATCTGAAAGACCAGTTTGGTCTGATACTTTATAAGATATTTGAACCTCTTCACTGTAGACTTGGCCCAAACTTCATCCCTTTCTCTGTCTTTTTTTAATCCACAGTCCACGCTTTTAGTTACGTGGTGTGTGATGGTGATTTCTGTCATCTGGGATGAGAACACTGCTAAAAATTATACTGTGTAACTAGTAGCAATAAAAACACGTTATTTCCTTCATATGCCAAGCCTTGGTTTCCACTTTCATGATCGACAATTTTTCTTTTAGTTCCTTTTACTTCTCTTGTTATATTTCTTCATCATGGTTAAAAGCTATTAGCTAGGTAATCAACAAATGTGAATATAACAGAGTGTTGAACTTGTAGGATGTGTTACAAAGTGAAGAGAAATCCCCTAACTTCGATTTAGGTTTCAACTCATATACACATACACATTACATATGTATATTTATTTGTGGGCCTCTGTGTTGGTTTTACTTTTCATATAAAATACTACATGATCTCAACCTTTGAGATCCAACTCCGAAATTCTCTGATCAGGTCTAATATTCTGTAAGGTATTACCATAAAGTAATGAGACAAAAGCCACAGCTGGAAATTGCTCTCACATATAACATCTCACAAACGTTCTGCAGATAAAACATAAAGAATGGATTCAGTACCTTTATACGATAGGTCTGGGAATAAGAAGTTTTGCGTATTTATTTTTATTCTTTCTTCATTAAGAAATTTACCTCAAACGCTCTTGGGTACAGTATTGAACTTGTTCTTCTAGCGAGTATGACCTGTGTGATGGTTTAATTTGATTTACAGAACACGAGAGTAGACAGGAGACACTGCAGGTGTATTCATTTTCTTCCTTCACAGAATAAATGTTTCTTTTAGTTCAGTCATCTGTTCCATGGCATGGGAAAGAACTTAATTCTCTCTCACATCTGGATATCTTTACCCTGATGAAAACTGCAATTAACTTTGCAACCCAAACTCCCACTTTCTCAGAGGCCCAGCGTTCCTCTCTGTTTCCTAGCAGTGCCCATTGCTCTGCAGTCCCTCGCGAATGGGGGGGCTTGAGCTCAGAGGGGGAAGAATGGAACTCACGAGGGGATGTCCTCATTCAGTGCCGCACAAGTGTCCTGGTGCCCCATGTGTCCCCCGCCGTTGTGAGCAGGCAGGTCTGGCACGGTGAGGATAAGAGTAAGCAGGACTTTTCCTCTTGGGGCCTCCTCACTCTTCAGGGAAATGCAACTCCCATCAAACTGAAGCACTTACAGGTGGAAGATCGGGGGCGGGTGAACAGGACTCCAGAGCACTCACATCAAGGCACCTGGGCAATGGGAAGAGACAGGGCAAGCAGTGCCAGTGCAAACATCTGCAATCAAAACAAAAGTCCCCTCCAGGTCGAGACCCCACACAGCCCTGGGACTCTGTTCACCAGGGCCACACCTTTGGTCTGGCCGGGTGAGCGGCGGTCCGTGCTGACATGTAGCAGGACTCTGGCTCCGAGACAAACACTGAGGGACTTTTTTGTCAGAGAATGGGCAGAAGACTATCTGGCGCGGTCAGTAGCTTTCTTTCCTTTTTTCAAACCTAATTTTTTGTTGGTGTTGTTATAAAAGTAACTTGCTCCTTATAGAAAAGCCTGTACATATAGAAAAATGCAAAGAACAAAACAAAAATAGCTCAGAATCCTACCATCACCCAGAGATAAACATTGTAATATTTTGGAGTGTTTTCCTCCATCATTTCTTCCCCAGACATTTATTCCCCCAAATTGGGATTATGCTATTTATAGAGTTTGGGGTCCTGCTTTTTCACTTACCATGATATGAGCATTTCCCCTAGATCATTAAATGGTCTCCACAACATAATTTCGGATGACTGGTTAGTCATTTTCTTTAATGGACCAACGTTGAAATGTTTTTAGCTGGATGAGATCATAGGCTTTTTCTAACAAGCACAAAGAGTTCTTAGATTTTGTTCTATATATTCCATTTCCATTGGGATCTTTCACGGGTGGAGGGGTGGTGGAAGGACTGATTCAGCTGGACGGGGGAAGAGAAACTGATGTGCAGCTCTTTGGAGATTGGAGATCTGAGCTCACCAAACGTGGAGTCCACACTCAAGTCATTGTTCCTGAAGGTAAGAAACAGTGCCACCCCCTGCCATTTCTCCTTCCCTAACATGTTCCTGAATTTCTGCTTTTTTTCCAGGATGTTGTAGGAAATGATGGGCTGTAATGGCAAAGTGAAGCAACAAGTCAAAGGGTAAGCAGAGAATTCACAAGAAATGGATGTACACAGCTATGGTAGAGAGGATGATGAACTTTGATTAAACTGACAAATAAATACACAACACGTAAAGATTCGTTAAAGAGAAAACCATGGGCCCCAAATGGCGGCAGTGGTGCTAAAGCCCATGATATCAAACCCAGATTTAATAGGTAACCTAAATGCAGTTCCAACCTTCCTCAGAAAGGTAATCTTAATCAACCAGTCTGCAATTTCTGGTCAGTACCAATGAGGTCATCTGTCAGTGCGCCCTCTCCAGTCCCCAGAGGAAGAAGAGGAAACTGCATGATGAAACGCTTGCCCTGTCCCTTCGCCCCAAAGAGAAGATGTCCTTGCCCCAAAGAATCTTTTCTTTTCTTTTGCTGATACCTTACCTCCCCCACCTTCCTTTTGCCTACAAAAATCTTTCCATTCTTTATAACTCCTTGGAGTATCTGTCTGCTTGCTAGATGAGTTGCTGCCCTATTCATAAATCATTGAAAAAAACCAATTCAATGTTCAAATTTACTCAGTTGAATTTAGTTTTTTAACAAGTTAAACAAAGATTTTCTGTACTGGAAATGTGAAGATGACAAGAGGAAGAAGATAAGATATCTTAGAAGTGATGAGAAGAGAAAAAAATGAGGATCACTTTGCTCAAATTAAACCCAATGTATGCACTCATGGATGGTAAAGCTATATTAAAGAAAAGAAGGGAAAATTGGCACAACATCAAGGATAGAGGACACCTTTTGGAAGGTAAGAGCTTGTAATGAAGAATAGCCCCACTGAGAGCTTTTGAGTGCTGGCCATGTTTGATTTCTTGACCTGAAAGGCTTCATTGTATGGTAATTAATTTGTAAAGGAGCTTACATTATGCACCTTTCTGTGTGACAAATTCACAAGACAAAAAAACCTAATCAATTGCTAGAGATACTTGGAAGAACGTGGAGTTTGTTTGTGTGGGCTGGAGGAGAATAATTGTTCAAAGGGAACTATACATAAGAGAAACATTCTTTTGCTTAAAGGGGAAAAAATGGAAAGAGAATTCACACGTGAGAATGGGTGTTGGAAAGGGCAGAAAGATGCTCCTAGTTTGCAAACAGTTACTTAGATAACAAAGTTGTGCAAAATTCTTAAGGATGAGTAAATTAAACTGCTGGCAAAGGTCTTTAAGAATAATAAGAGATATATAGCATGGTGACTATAATTAATATTACTGTATTGTATACTTGAAGTTTGCTAAGAGAGTAGATCTAAATGTTCTCACTATACACAAAATAACTATGTGATATGATAGACGTGTTAATTAATTTGATTGTGGTAAATATTTCACAATGTATGCATAGAGTAAATCATCACATTGTACATTTTAAATATATACAATTTTACTTGTCAACTATATCTCAATAAAGTTGGGAAAAGAAAGAAACATACAAGAAATGAGAAAGGGGCAAGACAATGAAATAAGGACTACTGATTGTGTGTGTGTATGAACGAATATATTAAAAATCAGCAGCTATATTACCATTGGCTCAATCAAATCCTTATTAGTGGAAGATCGGGAAGCGGAAAATCTGAGTTGCAGTTCTAATAACTGCCATGACATATTTTGCATTTAACACTGCCATGTAAGAATTTGATTTTAAGAACAAAAAGGCAGTATAGTCTAGTAGTTAAACTTTTGCCTTTGCAGCCAGACCACTGAGATCAAATTTTCCTTTTGAACTTATGTGTGACTCTGGGCGAGATTCTTGACCTGACTGTGCCTCAGTTTTCTCACTGTAAAGTGGGGATTGCAGTCCCTACCTCACAGGATTGTTATGAGGATTAGAGGACATAACCTGTGTTATTTGCTTAGCACAATGGCCGTAAATGTGGGCTGTTATTCTTGTTACTAGTAACTTGTCTGAGTCTTAGCTCTAAAATAAGGCAGTGGACTGAACAATTACGAGGGCCCCTTCCTATCCAAAACTGACCGGATTCCATTCCTATGGCTGGGACTTTGATGTGTTCAACTTCCTTAGGCTGTCAGGGAGCCAAGAGTAATCAGCAAAATTGTGTCCAAGTGCATGGAGTTAAAGACGTATGAGGTGAAAATCACTCCTATTATTCTGAGCCTATGATGACATATCCACCAAGAGGAACCAGAGATAGTGAAAGCCGACATTTTTCCCCTGCTGACACCTCCAACAAACTGACTGAACTAATCTTTTGAAAAATCCCTGCGATAATGGAGTGCTTGGTGTTCCTTTCCCTCAAAGGGTCCGCCAAATAATTCTTTACAAATGTATTATTCAAGGAAAAGAAAGGACATATATTTTTAATGTTTTAGTTTAAGGAAAAGTTTTGTTTTCAGTATTGACTTTGCTTATATTTGCTGATGACTGACCCTAACCCTGTTGCACTGAGACGTCCCAGGCCCTTTCAGCCATTGACTGCCCGTAATATCCTGTCTTCATTGCCATGATACGCCTTAAGGGAGGGCCAAAGACTCAACCGGAGATGTTTCTCTGTTCCCTACTCTCTGAAAATACTGTCAAATATTTTTGTGACAGTTAGATATATCTTATGTCTGAAATCATCCAAAGCTAGACTATGTTCGAACAGCCTTTTATGTCTCTGTTAGGGTACTACAGGAGGGAAAGCATTCATGTCTTTATCCTTGGTCACCGTGAAATCTGTCACTTACCTCCAGATCATCCCCTCCAACCCACACCACTCAGAAAGCCTCCCACCATATCCTTATGTATGCAGTTCCTTTACTTCTCAAACTACTTCTGTGATTTTCAGTACTTGCCAGTAGACCACATATAATGCAAAGCTATTTTTAAAAATGTATCATGCATATCTGATATTTTGAAGGTCAAAAAAAGTGAATGTGTTAACTTTTATGAATTTTGTTTATATTACTTTTGTCACCCTCATAGCAACGGAGAAAAAAAAGTAAAGTAATAAAAATATTGCATGAAATGTAATAAATCATATTCATGAGTATTTGTTTCTTCTTATTTTTACAGAATATATTACACAATTTTCTTCAGTGAGACAAAGAATTTTTTAAATGGTAACAAATTTTTTAAAAATGAAGGTCATTTCTACTAAATTACTATTCTTTCAGATAATTTTAAATTCAATCTTGATCATTATCCAAAACCAAAAGTACTGTAATTTCATAGATGGAAAGGTTCATGAAATACAATATATTCTATGAAAATAATTGCTTCTATGAAAACATTTGCAGAGGCTAATCCAGGAAGACAGAACTGATATTTTGTAGGTGTTGGATAGGGATCTGGAAGGTTGTTGGGCAGAAGGTCAGTAAATCTCCATAAAGATTCAAAAGATTCATATTGAAACCTAACAGGCAAAATGGGATAATTCGACAAAGGACAAGTGGCAGCGAAGGGTAATGAGAGCCTTCAAATAAAAGCCCCATGAAAGAGAAGAATAAAGGTTGATAGTGCACCCAGGAGTGGGGTCGAAGTGGGCTGAAGGGGCGCCCACCAGGGTCTGGCCCCCACCCATGTCTCAGTCTCCAGAGAGGTCTCTCCTCTCACCAAGATGCCCCCAGAGCCCACCAGTAAGAAATTTGTCTGGCTAAAATATTACAACCACGATCCCTACTATCTACATATGGTCTTCTCTTTCCCATTCTTCACAAAAATTGGAAAGGCCATATGAGGACATAGTGAGAAGGCAGCTGTCTACAAACCAAGAAGAGAGCTCTTACCAGAAACAGAATTTGCTGGCACCTTGATCTTGGACTTCCCAGCTTCCAGAAATGCTAGAAAATAGATTTTGTTGTTAAAGATACCCAGTCTATGGTATTTTGATTTATAGCATCTCAAGCCAACTAATACAGTGATCAAACAGACTAGATTAAATAGAAGCAACTCTCCTCTCATTCTAGGAGACACAATGGACTAATGAGGAGGAAAAGGCACTTCTACATGTGCAGTCCCTCCAACGGCTTCCTTCCCACTCAGAGTGAGCCTGGAACAATCTCTGGAGAGTTTCACCATTCCAAGTGCCCACCCCCCCCCCCCACCACCACTATCTATCAGTTATCATGTTGTCTTTTGGTTTCCAGATCATTGGGTTTATCAATTCATTCAAAAATACTTATTAAGCATCTCTTATTTTCAAAAAAAAAAAAAAAAACTGGGATGGAGACTCCACATTTATAGAACACGCTCTAGCACCCAAGAGGGAGCCGGCCTGTATCTTGAGAATATGGTTGTATAATTAAATAAAAAGAGCCAGACCACTGCCTGAGGCCAGGAGCATCTCCACAAACCACATTGCCTAGAGAGGAATTTCCACCAGCCTCAGTGGCAACCCCTGGAACAGAAAGCTCAGCCCCTGGTCAAAACTTTGAGCCTAACAAGAGGCAGTGATGGTCTTAGCGGTGAACATGGACAACTCCATGACTATCTGGGTTTCCAAGTTCTACCTGAGACTTTCTGCTTATCAGCTCTTTCTGAAGTAACTAACTTTAGAGACAATTGTGAGGGTCACCAGCCTCATAGTTTCCCTGACCTAGTTCTAGTTGGAACCAGCACCAAGGCAAGGGGGACCCTTTATAAGACACAAGTTAGCACCCTGATGGATGCTTGGACATCCCAAGGGTGAGGTGTGAGACAAGAACAACCTCCTAATAATGTAAACTTCCAGAAAGCCTATTTACATCCCAGACAGTGAAAAGGGACCACAACATTATATACATTCAAAGAACACAAAGTGAAAAACTGTTCGTGAATTTACAACGTTTTTGGCACCACACTGGGCACCACACTTTTGGCACCACACAAAATTCATATCGATTGAGATAGTTTTGTTCAAACCAGTTTTCTTAACTTCCTGCTCTCAAGCCAACATAAACAGTATCCAGATTCGAAGTCCAAATTTGAATACTGCTTCTCATTTGAAGTAAAAATTGAATCATAAAACTCTTCAGATTAAAACACCGATGAACCAGCAAAACCACATAAACAAAATCACATAAATATTTTACGCCACAGGATAAACAGGTTTCTAGTGCAAAGAAAGTTTTTGACTAAAATTCAGTTCATTAAATCTATATTAAATATATTTTTTCCATAACATTGCATCAAAAAAATAATAATGTGAAAGGGAACTGAAAGTGGACTTTAATTGATTGCTGTGACAGTTCATACCAGGTTCTGCTACCACTAAAATCCCTCTGTTTCAGTATATCCCATTTTGCATTTGACTTTTTATGAAAACAAATGTAGTTAGACACTAGAATTTCATTTTACTCCACATTTCACTTGAATCTTTGAGTGGGCTTTCTGATTTCAAAATTCCAAATATGCGTTTTCTCCAAAATGAAGATTATCTTCCTCTGTAGCTCATGAATTAATTTCTCTTAAGGTTAATCTTGATTTCTGTTTTCAAATAAAATATCTCTCCTTCATACCTTTTAAAAAGCTAGGGACTGTCCCTGTATTACTGTCCAACATACATACATTTTACATCAAACACTAAGCAATGATGATTCATGAACTGGTAGTAACAGGTGTACAGAATGGCATGAGGCCATGATGAGTTTGTGTGAGTGCATTTAAAGGTGGAAAATGGGGAAGAAGGGCTCATTTAGTTCTAGTCCATCGAGTTCATAATAAGCAATTAAGTATCTGTAATTAAATCTCCATTTACTCAGCAGACCAGAACAGCACATTCAAATCCAGTCTTCAGGGTAAGTAATAAGCTTTATAAAAACTGCATTCATTAATTCTGATAATAAAGGTAACAAAAACAATAAAAAATAAATGTGTGTTTAAGAGATCCAGTGGCATTTAAGGTCTAGACAGGCTTAACTGGACTCCAAAATTAATACGCACCTGCAGAAATAAAATAAATAACACTAAAAATTAATATGCATTTATTTCAGTACTGCATAAGGGTAGCAATTAATGCAGGCAAGAAAGGAGTTTAAGAATGAAACACCTGTGGGCATTAAAAATAGTAACATGCCCCTTTAAAATGATTTCTGTTGCCGTGAACAATATTTGAGACATGTGGAAGCGGGAGATTTATAATATCATAAAAGTGTGATTGCTGGACTCTAACAGCGTTCTTGGGTCTCAATCACACCCTTCTTTTATATAAGACAAATTGGATTATACAGTTATCCATCAAAAATAATAAATATGAAATAAAAACAGTTTCTAACTTGAGCAAAAGTGCTGCCGATAAGTGATTGCAAGAGTTACTGAAACAGAGTTAATGGGCACTTTCTGTTTTCAGAGATCAGATTTAGAAACACAGGGTCCAGAAAAATCACTCCTGCTTTTCAGAAGCTTACATTGTACCGGGAGACCCAAGACCTACTCATAAGAAACAGAGAACAACGGCAAAAACATGGATACTCAAAGATACTTTGCTCATTATTTCACCAGTCCCATAATAATCTTATGATATAGGAAGAAAGGAGGGTCATTATTGTGATCTGTGGGGCTTTTGAGTTTGAAAAACTCCAGTTCTGTCACAAAATAATAAGGTAATTAGAGAATTAAACACTTTATAGGCTCCAGCACTGAGATAAGCAGTTACATGCAATATCTTAATTGCACCTCACAACAGCCCTTTGAGATAGGAGTATAATTATATTCCCCTTTTAGAAATAAGAAAAATAAGCTTATTAAATACCTTCCTGAATACATGACCACTAAGTGACAGAGCCAGGATAGAGGATCTGAACCTCTGTAGACTGACTCAGAGCCCATACATTAGCCATGGCCATCATGGTAGCCTGTCCTTCTCCATTTACCTGGCTCTGTGAATGCGACAGGTTACTCACCCTTCCTGAGCTTCACTTTCTCCACGGAGAGCACACAGCTAATGACATCGGTCTCTGAGGCTATTGTGTGGATTAAATGGCATGGCTTTTGTTAAATCCTTGCCCCCTGGAAACGTTCCATTAAAGGCCGATTTCTTCCTTTAGGTTATCTGCCCAAGGTCACGCGGCTAGTGAATAGCAGATCAGGTGCCCAGGCCCATGTCTTTGCGATCTCGGATGGTCTGCCGCCACAAGGAACAGCGCTGTGCGATAGCCGCAATAGGCATTTTACTCGGTGCACAATTGTTACCGCGGTCCCATTGCTTATATGTCCAAAGTCCCTTTCACATACTAGATAAGTGCTAGCAGCCGATATTCCTCAACATTCCCTAGGCATTTATTTGAAAGGCTAGTTTCTCTCTGAGCTTCATGAACAACTGCTGACCATTTCATTTTTTCATTGTTTTTGGGGGAGGGGCGAGACGTGCTAACTAAAATAAAACGAAGTGTTCTACAAACAAAAGAAGTCATGGATATTAGTTATAGTACTCAGATCTGGAAACCATACTGCAAGTATATCGTGAAAACCATAAGGCGACCAGCTGACAAAGTGTTATTTCTAAAGGAGCAGTAGACTTCAATGGACTTAAATTATTCATTAGGGTTCCCTCTTCTTTGGATTTTCCTTACTCTGCTCTCAGAAGTGTTTTACCCTTTTCTAAGATCTGAAACAAATTGTTTAAGAAAGTGTAACTTATATGCTAAGCCTGTACAAGAGCACAAAGGTAGTCAAGTTCTCCATCAGGTAGTAACTCACTGACCAGCTTCACGGGCTAACAGACATAAGATGCAAGCGAGCTACGTTTTGAAATGCATGAGTTGTGTCCTGATGTTTCAAGATCAGATAATTCAGGATTTTAATAATTACTTGTAAGAATAATCACTTTTAATCACAATAATTACTTGCAATAATGTTAATAACTGTAATATTGCACAGTGACAATTCTTCCAGCTCTGACAGTAATGGAAAGCCGTCCTCCTTTGCTGAGAAACAATAGAAATCAGAGGTGAGAACTCACAGTGGATCTTTGAATTATTCATGAGCTCATACATGTCACTTGCATCTGTATGTTAAAAAAACACGAAAGTGTAATAGCGCATTAGTGATGCAAATTACAAAAGGCAGACTATTCTGGTTTAGTGACAATTTTCATAATTCAGTCCAAATAGCATCCTTACTAACAGTAAAGTGCCTGTTTTTTATTCTGTACAATTGCTAGGATTCATTTTGCATGGCCAGGTTAACATTTGAGGCATCTTTATTTCACTCAGCTCTGATTTAGTCATTTTTATCAGCTCCTCATGCACACCAGCAACACTGATTAAATCAGTTTCGTAATTTCTTTGAGATGCAGTTAGAGTGAGGTTGCATCATCTGCACGTTTAAAATATGTGAATTTAATAATCTATGCACAAATGAGGGAAAACAATATATATTTTAAAAATATACTGCAAAAATACATGAGAAAGAGAGAAAAGAATAAAGCAAATGTGGTTAAAATGTTAACATCCGGGAATTCTCTGTACTGTTCTTGCAAATTTTCAGTAAGTGTGAAATTATGCCAAAATAAAAAATTAAAAGAAAGAAATCACCTTGCGAGTCAATCTGTCACTCCACTCAACCAACACAGGCCATGGGATGAGGGAGGATGGGACATGACACCCACAGGTAGCCACAGTTAACACATCCCTCCAATTATGAACACCACACCATGCTGAGTGTGATTCTAGCGTTTTAATACATATGTGTTTTTTAAAACAGTATTTTTAAAATTTTGCATATGCTGTTTTACTATACATTATGCATCTATGTATACAAATCATCCAACAGGGTAAAACTCTGTATACTACATCACAAGGGTGATTTAAGGTCTTCAAGTGGGGTTTCGGCTGTGTGTGATTTTTGCCTTCCATGCGAACTTTAGGTCTTGTCCCTAAGTAAGACATGACTTCATTGAATTCTCACTTACAGCTGAAGAAAGAAGTTACATGAATTAATGAGTTAACATCTTGTCCCGATGACTACTCTACACTCACAAAATCAAGAGAATGAAAAGCCTGTCTGGTTCAGCATTCCTTTCCCCTCCCTGAGCTCTTTACCTTCTTTGAGCACCTCTGCTCTCACACTAGGAGGCTCAGCCTTGAAGGGCCCTGATGACCCCACTCACCAAATGAAAGCATCAATAAATTAATGTGCTGTGTGTCCCAGGAATATTTTATTTGGGGGAAGCAAATGCTGTCTGGGAAAAGAAACCAAAAAAAGGAAATCTCTGACAAACCTGAGTCGTTGGCGGGGAAGAAGTCTTTGGTCAAGGGCAGTTCCTGTGGCTCTGTAATTACTAATTACGCTAACATACCTATTCCATTGATCTCTTGCCCATTTTAACCTCTACCATCACTGAATTCAAGTTACATTTATTCTAACTTGCCAAGCCTATTATAAGTGCACTATATACGTTATAACACAGGACACACTTGGCTAAGGAAATTTTTACTTAGTATGTCGGAGTGTGTGTCTTATGGAGACTGAGTGGAAGCTCTTGTTTAGACTTTGAAATAAATGAGAAATGTAGTCAAAAGAGCCTAGCACCAGGATTTGGAAGACCTAACGCAAATTGTATGTTTGTCAAGTTACGAAATCTCTCTATGCCTCATTTTCATACTCTGTAAAAGACATGAAGAGCATTCAGTGTCTTAATAATTACTGACAAGCACAGTAGCCACCTGTGAAGACATTAATGACAATATGCCTTACCTAGCTCACAGGTTCACAGTAAGGACCAAAAGAGATGTTCATGACAGCACTTTATAATCTCTAAAGCATGAAATAAATAGAACACAAAAGACTAGCTGTAATGGTGAACTTTATGTATTAACCTGACCGCGCACAGGGTGCCCAGATATTTGGTTAAACGTTATTCTGGATGTGTCTGTTGAGGATGTTTCTGGATGATAAACTGGAACCGGAGCTATACCATCAGCTCTCCTCTGTCTCCAGTTTGCTGACTGCAGACCTTGGGACTTCCCAGGCTCCATAATCACACGAGTCAATTTTCCTTATACTCAGTCATATGTATGTACAAAACTCCTATTGGTTATCCTAAAATACGTATCTATATCTATCTATCTCTCTCTCTCCATATATATATATATCTCCTCTTGGACAACTCTGACTAATACACTAGCTATGAAAAGTATCTATTCCTTATTCCTTATGCCTATTAGTTGGATAAATTAAAAGAATGACTAATGAACAGTTGTGTCAATCAATCAGTTTCATCACAATATCTATGCCCACGGATCAGTCTGAAAATTCTGCACCTTTCTCCACCACATCTTAAAATTACTAAAAGGGCTGAAGGTTCTGAGGTGGTGTAGGACCACCCCAGACAGAACAATGCTGAGTTTATTTCTGGGAAAATCCACTTCCACACAGCTTGTCTTCTTCATCCTCCTTCACAGTCACACAAAAGAAAAGGAAATGAGATTTCATCGTTTAAAAAATGAGAAATTACAAAGAACCATATTAGGCATAAATTGGCATTATGGATCCATTATCTCACTGTGATGGTGTCTCATATGCTTCCTGTTCCTTTGGAGAATGTTTCTATATGTACCTGGTCATCACCACCTTATTAAGCAATGTTTGTTCTTCATTAACATAGCTTACAATAATCATATGCCATCCACTATTTTCATGGGCTTTTTGTTGTTTTTATTGCCCTTAGACCTTATCTAAATTAAGCATTTAAGACATTAAATGCCCTGAGTACAAGTTAAATAAGGAAATACCGTTGGAGGCACAGTCTCCATCAGTGGTAATGAAACACTGCCACAATTTTATTCACTTGTGGGACTCCATTTCTATAATGCTTCATGTCAAAGACAATGGATTAAACGCTCACTGGAAGGAAAAGAAAAAGGTCTAGGTTAGTCTGCCCTCTAGTGTAGTTTACTGGTTTCTAAAATAAACTAGAGAAACGTGTCCTGGAAGCTGTGCAATTCTGTCAGGATGGCAAGTTGCCATTGTCGCTCATACCAAATTTTCACAGCTCCTTCCTCTTTGGTTGCTGCAGACTTTTCTAGCATTAGGTCACATTTCTAACCTAGTTTTCAAAAGAAATGCATATGAACCACACCCTCCTGGACCATGCCTGCTTGAGGTCAGTATTACGTGGATATCCTTGATCATGTTTTTGCTACCCTTTCAGGAGAACAGGGATGCAAATAAATAAAAGGACGTATTTCCGAGTTTAGAAATGAGCGATTTAGGATGGTCTTCTGAAATGGAGATATTTGGTCTAAGAACTGCTACTAGTGTGAGCTCATCTCTTTGTGACTGTCTGGGCTGTCTACACAACAAAGCACCCATCCTTGGCTGCCCTTCCCAGGGTGAGCTTGCGGCAGTATGGATCCTATGCTGGACTCCAGGAACCATGTTAGCAGTAAAGAAAGATCTTTGTGTTCCCTGTTTTGCATCTTCCTTTGCATTCTGCTTTAGAGTTAGAAACTAAAGTGCCTTGGGGGATAGTTTTTGAAAAATCTGCAGTTTATGCTCAACTGCATAAACACTCCCTTGTTTTTTAAAAGAAAGTTTAATCCTTGCAATTGGTGTACTTGCGTGGGTCTGAAAGCTTTCCTGTTACACATCAATTCCAAAGTTATTTCAAACAAGTAAATACAATGTTAAATTACCTTCTTAAAAAACATCTTCAAGGCCTCCAGTCCATATTTACCTGGAAAACTCAAATTTCCTGGTTGATGAAAATCTGGCTTATACTTTCTTGCTCCTTCCATACCCCGTTAGTCCATGTCCCAAAGACATTTAGCTAAGCAGTGATATTTTGCTTCTAGGCACCCCCAATCACTACCGAGTTCAGTAAATACCAGGTCCTGACCGTCACAAATAAAGCGAATACATTTTCATATGTAAATTGTATATACACACTCACAAGCATTCTAAGTCTGCAAACATAAGAATATCCTCCTATTGATATTTCTGTCGTCACAGCCAGCAGTTCAGGCTAGTGATGAATCAGATGGCCCACTAGCTCCCTGGGCACAGTCGCAACTACCTGGCTCATGTGAGCATAAAGGCTTCCTTAAGCAGACAAGTTGAGTTCCTTCACAAAAGAAGTGTAAACACAACTTTGATCTATTTCCTAATTGTTCATCTCTGACAGTAAGATAACCATAGGCTTCAGGCTCTAAAAATCCGTTTTAAGCTGAATGGAGAGGAATTAAAAAGGAGAGGCAATGTGGAGTAGTGGACAGAACACTGGGAATCAAGAGACATGGGTTCTTACTGTGGTCCCGTCACCAGCCAGACTGTTAACTTGAGCAAGTCACTTTCCTATCCCAGAGCCTTCTCTTCCTCATCTGTGATAGGCATGGGCTGGACCTAGATGAAATCAGAGATGTCTGAACTTTCATCACCAAACTGCCCGTTCTGATCACATCTGTGCCTTCACAGCCACATCAGTGTTTCAATGTGTTTTAGACTAAAAGTACAGCAGATCTAAGTTTACCAATCTGGGAACAGCGTTACTCAAATACGATGTTCTCGCTGACGCTGGTTCTCAGTCTAATCCACACCCGGGGCATGTTTGCCATTTGCTGCACTGATTTTCCAGCTTGTTTTCTTTGCCCACGTCTCTGAAAGACATTATGAGCTTAATCATTGTCATGAAGAGAAGATGAAAGATTGAAGGCTCTCTGATTAGCATTTTGCATATTTTTTCTCAGAATTTCAAGAGCACATGAAACTCCCTTGCTCCCTATCAGCATTTCCCTGTACCCCTTTAGTTTGCTGACATGTGATTTTCAAGTCATTTTCAGAAATCTGAAACCTGTTAGAGATCAGATGCCAAGATCTGCATGACTGCTATAGTTTTGGCAGAATCTGCTTTTTTAAGACAACAAAGGGAATAAATAGAAATCTGTTTTCCTCTGACTCTATTCTTTTCCAAAAGAAAAAGTGTCTTTGTGGATGCATGGCATTTAATAAGATTTCTAGACCGTCTTGGTTTAGACCATTTTTGTTCTTAGTTTTTACTCAAAATAGCGATTGGGTTTTTCATATTGAGAACTGCAAGCTTATTCCTATTATCATCTTCCACTAAGAGCACAGCTTCGTATTCTCTTTAATGTCTGTGTTTCTCTTTAATAAAACTAATCATCTAAGTGCCAATGGTTGGCAGCCGTAAAAATATGTTTCTGCCAATATGAACAAGTATTTGACTAATTTGAACCCTGACCCTGGCCAAGTCTCTTAGTCTTCATGCCATTTAAGTCAGCTTCTAAAAAGGCAAAAAAACAAAAAAGCTGCAAAAAACATACAGCTTTATAAATAAACATAGTAGATGAAAAGAAGGAGATATGACATCTGACTTAAGGCTTGAGGAAAGAGAGGCATTCGAGGCCTTCAGAATTGGGTATAATTTTAACGGAGAGAAATGGGAGAGACAGAAGTGGGGCAGGAATATCAAGAGCAAATGTGAGGCGATGAGAAAGGGACAGACGTGTTGAAGAACAGCCAGAAGTTCAGTTTTGTTATAGACGCAGTGTGCGGTACCACAGCGAACGGAGAGATGGAGTTGGAAAGGTGATTTGTGGTTAGACTGGAGAGGATGCAGGAGTGGGATACGGTCCGTCTTCATCAGAGAACAAACAGAGTGCCCTGAAGGGAGGAACAGAGACCACACAGGACCCCTGCCAGGTCTGGGACCCCCTACAGAATGTCACTCCTAGACCCAGCCAGCTCCAGGAGCCAGAGGGAGTCCTGGAAAAAACTGAGGAAGGCACTCCAAAGTATCGGGCCCCGAGGGGCAGGACCCAGCGGAGGGGCCCCGGTGGCCCGGGTCTAAGGGCAGTACTTTGAGAGACGTTGTAGGAAATGAGCAATAGGTCTGAAGAGTGCACACAAAGTGGAGAGAGAGGCATTGAAGATGGCATCTGAGTTCTGAGCCTGGGGACTGAGCTGTCTGGCATGTCATTTGTCAGGACCTGCACTTTCCTTCTTAACAATGTTTTAGGCCATTTTACCTGTGAGAACTTTCAACAAAATGAATAAAATAATGTGACTGTGGCAAATCATTTAACCTCTCCACGCCTCAATTTTGCGTCTGCAAAGTAAGGATAGTAAGGTTTTACGTGTTTATTAAGAGCGTTGAGTTAATATTTGTAAATCCCTTGGAACAGTGTCTGGCACAAAGTGAGTGCTATTTAAGCGGCTGTTAAATATATCATGTCTTGCTTTTCAGAATCTTCCTTCGCATAGAAACTACATAAACAGAGGGGAGCTGAAGACTCTCACAGATTATGAGAGTATTAGAGCTTCAAAGTGAGACCAAAATACCTCATCCTTCTAGAAGTTGCTTCTTCCTTCCCTTGGGAAAAAGGGCAAGGGGAAATGGAATTTTGTTCTGCCCGAAACATCAGTCTTCATTAAACTGGTATCACCTCCAATTAATGTTTTATCTGTGAGCCAAGCCCAAATGCATCCCATCTCTTGCTTTCCAAGGCCCTCTGCTGTTACAGCCCAAAGCTATAGATTCGGTGTGCCGTTGGTGTCTGTAACAGAGCACACCACAGCATGGATTCCATTTTACCTTAAAGAGCATCCCCACTTATGTGTCTGTCTGCCCTTGTTAGACGGTAAGCTCCCTGCGGTCTGGGGCTGAGTCGTTTTCCTCTTCTCTTCCTCAGCAGTGTCCAGCACTGTGTTTACACAAAGTACACATTCGCTGGTTCTTCCCTGAACAAAACTGGTTCAGGAGAAGCACACAAATGACGTGTGTGTACAAACACTTTCAAGTAGATGAGCAACTAGTTTTCTTGTAAAAACCAGAAACAGTCTGTGTGAGAGGATCTCGCTGGGCCCTTCATCTGTGACAACAGCTGAATCACCTGTTTTGTCTGAAGACTAAACTTTTAACCTCAGCCCCACATCACAGCCCAACGTAACGACATACACGAAGCCATGTGGTCGAGCAGCCCTAACAAATAGCAGTCCCATTTCTTCTGTTGCTTTAAACTCTTGAAGTTTCACATGACTGCAGACTGTTAGAATTATTTGAAATATGTTTCCAAAGTCCTGCCTCTGCCCTCTTTGGAAATAAGTCACATCCAGCTGCAGTTCCTGCCACGTCGTAGTATAGATGAAACACATTTAACTTTGGTTTCCATTAACACAGAAGAATCTGTGTTCTGAAACCTGAGCAGGCATCTATAATGTCAGAGGGAGTTAAAGCACAAGAGACTTTAGGAATCATCTAATACAGTTTCTTGCTTTTCCTGATGAAGATCCATAAACAGAGGGGTGAGGTAGCTGACCTACTTATCCATGCAGCTCAGTAAATTGCATTGCAAGGAAATGTGCAGATGACTGAGGAAATGACTTTTTAGTTCAAATATTAAATATGAGATTTTCATTTGGGGATGAAAGCGTTAATATTAAGCTTTGTGGGTTTTTGTTGTTGTTTAAATCCCCTTTTTTTATTGGCTTCTACCGTCTCATTCTCTCCCAGTTTTTCTCCAACTTTTTGCCTTCTTTTTCTGAGTTTGTATCCTTTCCTTCCTGGTGTCCTATAAATGTTGATGACCCCAGGGATAATGTCTCTATTCTTTTTTCTCCATGCTCCACCTCCCTCTCTCTTGGTGAGCCCAGCCACCCCCACGGCTTTGCCCCAGAAATTAGTATCCTTTCTCTTTATGGACAATATGAATCATACTACTTAAAAAATTTATTTTTAGTATTGTTTTAGTTTCCGGAAGTCAAGAGCCAAATTTGTGCCTTCCCTTTATAATTGGGGAGAGCCTGAATATTTCTGCTCTAAACTGCCATTGATCTTGGTCTTATATTCTAATTTATATTTTCCCATTTTTATTTCTTTTTATTTTCTATTTAAATTTATGTAATCTTGTAGGTTATCTCAAATATTTTGTGAAAGAAAGTAAATTATAAATAAAATCTCAGTGCCTAGCTGTATTACTTAAGATCACACTAGCTTGTCTGACGGATAACTTCTCAAATTTTAAGACAATATAGTCATATTTCTCACTCACATGATTTCCTTGTAGTAGCCTTCCACATGGTTATTCAGGAACCCAGGCTCTTTTCATCTTGTGAACCCTCCCTCCTCCAGAATCTTGGAGACCTTCAGATTCAGTCAGTACGTGGGGTTGGGATTAGAGGAAGGTACCTCCACGTCCACTCATGTTTCATTGTGAACAGCTAGGAACCAGTCTCCACCTCTGCCGGGTGTGCTGGAAATCTAAGTCCTGAGTGGGCAGCAGCCTCCCAGCTCCCAGCAGCCTCGCAGCTCCCAGCTCTATTTAATGGAGAGGGAACACAAATCTTTATTGATTACCTAACTAAGCCTGTCCCCTACTAAACAAATGTTCCAAACCGTTTGTTGGATGAATTGAGGCTTTGCTTACACAGCTAGAACCTCCTTATTTGGCAAAAGAACCATTCTGTGTATACCTGCCCTTGGATCTTGTTTTAGTATTATTTAATCAACATGTATATAGAGCCATGTGCCACAGAACAACATTTTGGTCAACAGTGGACCACATATATGACAGTGGTCCCATAAGATTAGTACCATATAGCCTAGGTGTGTAGCAGGCTATACCATCTAGGTTTGTGTAGGTACACTCTGTGATGTTCGCACAACCACAAAATCGCCTAATGTGTTTCTCAGAATGTATCCCCATCGTTAAGCAACACATGACTGTAGTGCCTACGAGGTAGTGACTATGAGTTGAATTTCTTATATAAAACATGCTAAAGTCAAATGTCTTGTGTGACCTCAAACTGCCAATCGAAGTTTCTTGGTCATGGTCATGTAAGTCAACAGAAGGTGTTTGTTAATGACTGGCCTCCAGTTGCTTAATGGAGAACTGTGGCCAGTAGGCTGAACAGATGGCCGAGTGGGTTTGGGCTACATGGACCATGAACACAGTTGTCAGCACAGTGGCAGGAGCTCTACCAAAGGCATCTTGATTCCTTCTAAAGCCTACAAAAAACACAATGGGGTAGAGGGCCTGAAGCTGATCAACAAAGTTAGGCCAAAAAACATCAAATTATGACAAAAGAAGGACTAAGAGTCCTTGAGTTTTAATCTCCAGGGCTGCAACAACTTCACAGCAAAGTTAATTCTCTGAAATGTCAGACTTTTATATTTCAGGTCAGGTTTTGAAAATATACAGATACAAGCTTGCCTAACTATGTCATATGGATCTTCAACATCCCCTAAAACTACCCCAAACACAGCCCTCTTCTCATGTCAGGTCTTACTTCTTCTTAAACATTTTATTGGTTTAAAGGAAAAAGCTATCAAAAACAGTCCATCTTACTTTAATTCCTTCAATGTTCCCTTAGAAACCTCATCTTATCTGGGTTTATTTCCACAATTTCTGCTTCCAAATCTCTGGTCTTGTCCAAGAAAAAACCCAGAGATGTTTCTCTGAGAGTTTTCTCCAGCTAGAGCTCATATAATTCATCACGCTGATTTCTCTTGCATTATATGTGGTTTCACAGTTCATAGTTCACAAAGTGCTTGCACATATGTTATTTCATTAGCTCCTTACAAGGGTCCTATAAAATAGAGAAGTTCTTGTTATTTCCATTTTACAGTTGAGGAACTAGAACCTTAAGGAGGTGGGTTATTTTGCCCAAACACACAGTAAGTGGTAGAATGACCATAAGTCCCAGTTTCCCCAGGGAAGTCTTGGTTGATGCCTGTTGTCCTGGTATGAGTATTAATAACACCCCCTTTCACCTTCAAAGTGTCCCAGTTTGGACAATAAATTATTGTCAGTGGTGAATATAGGACTAGAACACAGTTCTCTGACTCATGGTCCAGTGCTCTTTCCACAACACCAAGTTGTTTCCAATCACAACCAAACATCAATGTCAACAGGGTGGGGACATAACACTCCCTCTCTCCTTCTGGGTTACTAGAAATTTGTAGAGCAGAAGGTTTAGTCAGAGCAGAATGGAGCCATGACTCTCCCTTTCTAAGAACTGGGATAAAGTAAGCAAATTGGGATAAAGAAAGAAGGCTGTCCTTTCTTTAACCCCCAGGTAAGCTCCAACATTCATCCTAAGTTTGGAAATCATGTCAATTCAATTTACAACTAAATTGAAAGAAAGTCCAGAGATTTTCCTCAGACTCATGAAGCCATTGCTATTATTCAATCCTGGCCTTTTTCTGCAGAACTATGCAACTGCTAGTCTCACGCCCTTTCGATCATCTATTGAGAGGGTCCGTTAGTGACACAATTTCCTTATTGTTCCCCATAACATTGTGTAAGGCCAGAGCATGGCATATTTTTCTTGCCCCAGTTAGTCATTGCAGACAATTTAATGTCAATTAGTAACCAGGTTATTTGTTGCCATATGCAAGAAAGATTGTAGCTACCAATCTGAGAATAAATATGAAAACCAGCCTAACGATCTGGAAGCTGATCCCAGGCAGGGATGAGGCAAACAGAAGCAATGTGCTCTACCTTACAGCCTGCTTTCCTTCTGTTTCTTTATGTCTTCTCTGGTTAAGTGTCCCAGTGCCTGATTCCTTTCTTCATCTGCGCACCTTCAGGAGGTGGTGGCTCCTCATGAAGCAGGGAGAGAGACCATCTCAAACAAATGGCAATAAAAAGCCACTTCACATGGCCAGAACAGACTTCTGTCTGAAGGAAATGGCAGCACTTGAGCTTTTCATGAAAAGTACCTTTGTTTCAGTAGTTTTTCAAGAACAAAAATGTATCTTCACACTTTTGTCATTATATTTATGAACTGTAAATCCTCATTTTATGGAAACGCTCCAGGATTTCAAACTCCTAAATCAACCTGGTAAATCTCCCATCTCAGGAGTTCAATCCAAGGAGAACCCCTTCAAAGACACTGACATTTTAGAGGAAACTTCAGGAAAAACAAACAATGAGAGTTTTCAATGTACATTTTTTTTGAAACCCTAAAGGCTTGTCATGGGAGACAGCTAACATGTAAAAAGAATAAAGACTGCTGCTGAGATCGCATTTTCTGAGCCCCAGGTCAATATGACTTAAACAATAACAGTTAAGACGGTCTCTTGGGAAATCTGGTCTGGGGTCCCTAACAAACCACCGTTGTTCCCTTTGAGGAATATTTTACTTTCTACCAGGGTATCATGATATTGGATAGACAAGCAAACTTTTGAAAGGGAGAAAAATGACTCTTTAGAAAATCCATTTGCAACTGCAAAGTACTTTATAAATATTGTAGGCTTGAGGTTTTACCTTCACTCTTACAATATTCCCCTTTATTTGCTGGACGCAGCCCTGCTATAGTGGTTGGTATCTCCACAAACTGTATGCCAACTCCTACCAATGACGCCATTTCAATACACCCAGCCTCACCAATGTTTAGCCAGCTGGTCTTCCACGTCAGCCAATCCAAATATTTCATTGTTGGATGAAACAGTTTCACAGGCAACCACAGGTTTCAGCCATGTGAATTTTATTAAGGCTTATTCCACAGACTAGGACAAAACAGAACACAAAGCAGTTCACCCGAAGTTGCTGAGTGAGACCCATTGCAAACAATTTCCACCCATTCAGTGAACAACGCCCAAAAAATAATGATCTTCATGGCATTTTGAGTTGTGGAGGTATATAGAAGTGCTGAGGGTCCTGAACGCCAATAGAAATGAGGTCTTTTCTTGGTACTGGGGAGGCCGTAGCATCTGAAGTGCCCCACAGAGGTGGAGGCAAGTGTCTCTTAATCCCCTAAATAGAACGGATACATAGAAACTATGTAGTGAAATGTCATTTTTTTCTCTCCAGTGTATGGTGACGGCTGTGCCAAGAGGTAATACCTTACTTCTGGAAGTCCACACCAAGCTTACTTAACGGCATCATCAGCAGAGTGTTCTACACTCATTCCTACATGTGCCATTTTCTGCGCTCTCGAGTGAAAGATTTCCCTTTCATATGCCAGGGTGGAAACGCATCATTTCCAGCAGCTTGTGCTTCTCCAGGCTGTCATAAGCGCTTCGGGTAATGTCTGTATCAGTCACTAGGGACTCAGTGACAGAAAAAGAATTCCAAGGTTGTTCTTAGGTTGACTTACTGAGAGGGTTTTAATGTGCTCAGTAGTGTCACCAACACATAGAAAAAGTCAAAGACTTTTTACCAATTCTTTGGAAAGAGAGTGAAGAACGTCACAGGGAAACTGGGCTCGGAGTCAGCCAACTCAAACTCAGAAAGTGCACAGACGACATTGAAACAACATATTAGTGTCAGCTAGGAGGGGAACAGTCCCAGCAAGCACGCTCAAACAATAAAATTACTTTTGAAGAATCAGTGAGGTGTTGGCTCCACAGGGGAACTCAGGCCAACTTTCACCTATGGGGAACTCTGCTTCCTTTTGCTGTTGCTGATCCATGAGGTGGCTGGGCATGCTCAGCAGGGTTAACCATCCGCCACGCCCACCCAGGGTGATGTGTCAGACTGGAAACTCTGGATCAGTGCAGACAGATACCCTCTATTCCACTGTTCTCTGATTTTTATTACATGTTCATGAATCTTGTCCTTCCACGCAAAGTATAATCACTTTAAGGTCACAAACTATATAAAATATGACCTTTGGATCCCACATGAAACTTTTCAGAGTCCTGAGCATAGAATCAGTAGTCAATAAATATTTATTGAAAAATTAAATACAAGGATGCTGAAGGAAAGAGAAGAGCAGGAAATCCATGATCCAATAGACCGTGCGGTCCAGGAGGGCAGGCGCTATGAGAGCATTTCTGGTCACCGTTCTAGCTCCATTATCTGGCACGGGTATGCTTAGTGCATTTTTTGTTGAATACGCAAGATTTGTTGACTCAATTCATGAATATTAAGAAATATTTTACAATATTTATATATTTTCACATGTGTTTTAATGTACTAATACATAGCACACATTTTCCCATTTAGTAACTATTCTTCTATAACTGATTTTGTAATAGCTGAATTCGTTGGATGAACAGACCATGATTTAGTTAACCAATATGCTAGACGTGGTTTCCATTTTTTTTAATCTCCCTCATCTTGCTTTTTCTTTCTTTTCTTCTGATGATAAGACTCTTAAAAAGTTTACCTAGGAAAGTCTTTAGCCTTTTGGCTAGAAAAGAATGCCAACTAGCTTCTAAGGACAGTTGTGGGGGGATTTTTTGTTTGTTTTTTAAGAAAAATTGTAAAGTTTTAATCAGCTTTTTTGGTTTTACATTATTTATTTCAAACCTTTTTATTTTAACACAGAGATTTCTGTGCAGTTGTAATAATACAGAGAGATCCTGTTCACCCTTTCTCTGGTTCCCCCAATGGTAACATCTTGCAAAACTCTAGGACAATATCACAGCCAGGAACTTGACGTTGATACAGTCAGATATGGAGCGTTTCTATCAGTCCCTCTGGTTGCCCTTTTATAGCCACATCCTTTTCTCTCACGACCCTCTATCTCCTTAAACTTTGACAACTGCTAATTTGTCCTCTGTTTCTGTTTTGTCCTTTCATGCTGTCATATAAATGGAACCATATAGTAGGTAAACTTTGAGGATAGGGTTTTTCACTTAGCATAATTCTTGGATATTCACCCAGGTTATTACTTGTATGCACAGTTTGTTCTCAGCATTCTTACTGAGTAGTATTCCGTGGTGTGGATCTACCACAGTATGTTTAACTACTCACCCATTGAAGGACATCCGAGTTGTTTCCAGTTTGGGGCTGTTATAAATAAAGCTGCTGTAAACATTTGTGTACAGGTTTCTGGGTGAAGATAAGTCTTTATTTCTCTGGGATAAACAGCCAAGAAGGCGAAGACCAGTTGCTGGATTGCGTGATATTTGCATATTTAGTTTATTAAGAAACTGCCAAACTGTTTTCCAGAATGGCTGTATCATTTTACATTTCCATCAGCGATGTTTGAGTGATCCAGTTTTTCCACATTCTCGCTAGCATGTAGTAGTGTCATTGTTTTTTATTTTAGCCATTCTGATTGGTGTGTAGCGATCTTTCACTGTGATTTTTTTTTTTCATTAGTAAACTTTACTTTTTAGAGCAGTTTTAGACTCACAGCAAAATTGAGTAGAATGTACAGAGTTCCCATATACTCCTGTCCCCACGTATGCACAACTTCCCCCTCTATGGACATCCCACACTACAGTGGTACATTTGTTACAACTGATGAATCTACACTGACACATCATTATCACCCAAAGTCCATAGATTACATTAGGCCTCACTCTTGGTGTTGTGCATCCTATGGTTTTGACAAGTGCATAATGACACGTATCCACCACTGCAGTATCACAAGGAATAGTTTCACGGCCCTAAAATTCCTCTGTCCTCTGCCTGTTCATCCCTTTCTTCCCCTAACCCCTGGCAACCACTGATCTTTTCACTGTCTCCATAGTTTTACCTTTTTCAAAAAGTCAAATAGTTGTAATCATATAGTATATAGCCTTTTCAGTTTGGCTTCATTCACTTAGAAATATGCATTGTAAGGTTCCTCTAGGCGTTTTCATGGTTTGATAGCTTATTTCTTTTTAATGCTGAATAATATTCCACTATCTAGATGTACTACAGTTTATTTATCCATTCACCCACAGAAGGACATCTTGATTGCTTCCAAGTTTTGGCAATTATGAATAAAGTTTCTATAACACATTCATGTGCAGGGTTTTGTGTAGACATAAGTCATCAATTCATTTCAGTAAATATCAAAGAGTAAGATCGCTGGATTATATGGTAAGAAACTGCCAAACTGTCTTCCGCAGTGGCAATGCCCTTCTGCATTCCCATCAGCAGTGAATGAGAGTTTCTGCTCTTTCACATGCTCACCAGCATTTGTTTGTCAGTGTTTTGGATTTTGGCCATTCTAATAGGTATATATGTAGTGGTATGTACTGTTGTTTCAATTTTCATTTCCCTGATGACTTATGATGTGGAACACCTTTTCACATGCTTATTTGCCATCTGTATTTCTTCTTTGGTGAGGTTTCTGTTGACAGTTTTTTGCCCAACAGAGTTGTTTGTTTTCTTATTGTTTTTAAGAGTTCTTTGTATATTTTAGATAAAAATTCTTTATCAGATGTGTCTTTGCAAATATTTTTCTTCTAATCTGTGGCTTGTCTTCTCATTCTCTTGGCATTGTCTTTCACAGAGTAGAATTTTTTAATTTATTGATGTCTAGCTTACTAACTATTTCTTTCATGGATCATGTTTTTGGTGTTGTATCTAAAAAGTCATGTCCACACCCAACCTCATCTGGGTTTTCTCCTACATTATCCTTTAGGAGTTTTATAGGCTCTGATAAAACCCCAGCAGTTTAGACTCTGGTAACAGTTTCTCCCGAGGACAAGACTTGTTAAGAACAGAATGCTCTGGCTATTTCTAAATGGTTACTTTTCTCCTTCTCCTGCCAGAAGCATGAGGGGATTTTTCTCTGATATTCACCATGAGAACCAGCTAGAGCTCCTGGAAGTAAAACTCGCAGAAGAGTTGGGGGTCCCCACTAACTGGGCTGCCCTGGAGTTTTTAACTCTCAGACTTGTCTGCCCTGAGCCTCCAGCAATTCGTCAACTACAGTTCAGCTTTTTCTATCCCAGCACTGGTTCCTGGGGAGGTCTCTGCTCATGGACATCAGCTCCAATAAGTTGTCGTTCTCTGTCTCTGTCTGTCCATCTCTCTGATATTGGTGGCAGTTTTTTGTATGGTCTCACTTCTCTGATGGATCTAACAGGAGTTGGTGAATTTCCAGTTTGTTCAGCTTTTTATTTGTTGTTAGCGTGAAATGCCAGCTTCTAAGCTCCTTACGTGTCAGACCGGAAACCAGAAGTCTCTCCTTGTGGCTTTAGTTTGCATTGCCCTAATGACCAATGACATCGGACATCTTTCCATGAACTAAGGACAGTTTAAACCACATTAACTTTTAGTGATAGCTAACTTTTCTAACTAAAAAGAATAAATGCATTCTCAAAAAGTTTCACCTAAAGAAATTAGGCTGTTCAGAGATCTAGAGTCATGTGTCAGCTGGAAAGACGACCGGTACCATTTGCTTGTTATTGAGAGCTCCTTGAGGGTGGGTATCCTTCTCCTGTAAGCACAGTGATGTTTATTGAGCTGCATTAATGTATTGAGTAGATGAGTCAGAGCTTCACAACGGAACTCGAAGTAAGAAAGACCATCACTTTCTTATCTCATGGAAGTAATATAGAGATATCAAAAGGCAGGCCAATGAAAGGTGGTGCTAGGGGAATATGATTTTAAGTCCCTAAAATTCCCAGTAGAGCATAGAACTGTAAGCCCCAGCATGGTACAGTTCATTGTTACATGCTTCAGGACACTGCCAGTGAAACACGACCACCAACTTGTGTACATTTTAAAAGCTAAAAATTATTGCATACGAGAAATGTTTGTTCTATCACAGCCTCAGCATCACACATAGCTCTCAGTGTAAGTAAAGCCATTATGGCAAATACTACATCTAATTACATCCCAGCAGTTCAGTTTTCTTGATTCTAATGACCTATTTCCCATTTTGCCTGGACTTCTCAAATTCACATCTTAGCAGTGAGTTTCCAAGTATGTAATGTTGTTCTCTGACACTTGGAAATCATTTAAATATTTTTGTTGTCGTTGTTTTGGAATTCATGTTGGCTTTTTCATGGATATATATTCATTAGCTTGCACTTAACAACTTGAGAGAGATCCAAGCACTCTACAGAGCTCAGCAATTGCGGCCTGCTTTACCAGACAAAAAAACCGGGCTAACCCAAAACACATGTAATGCAGGGTCAAATCAGAAGAAGCAGGAGGGACAAGCAATGCAAGCAATGGCCATTGTCCCCTCCAATCCTAAGGGGATTTCAAGGGCTCTGGAAGAGCAATCTGTGTGTATCCATGAGTCACTCATTTCCCACTGCACACACATCATCCAGTACAGAGGATGCATGTGGTCCCCCTGCCAGCTTATTTTTCATTTGTGACTAAGCAACATGTTTGGTCCTTCTCCTTTGCCAGCTAAGTTCTGTCTATTTTTGTTTTGTTTTTGAAGACTTTGAGGATAACATAAGCTTATAAACACGGGCTTTTAGGAAAAACACAAATATGTAGAATAATATGTAAAATATGGAGATGATTCTACAAATATGTAGAATAATATGTAAAATATGGAGATGATTTTAAGGACTTGTGTAGAATTCTAATACCCTAGGAGGGTATAGATAGAAAAACTATCAATTAAGACTCAATACGGTGGCAGAAACCCTAGTTCACAATCTAAGACCTTCTCTTTCCTTCTTTTGTCTTTCAAATATTTATTTTCCTACCTCCCTTTCAAATGAAGGTGGCAAATGAGATATAAGCAGAAAGTATTGAGTGGCATTCCTGATAAAGCATTTTGCTGGGAAGTGAGAATTATCACAGGATCTCCAGCACCCATCTTGGACTCATGATGAGAAAGCAAAGAGAATCTTAGAGAATCTGGGCTAAGACATTTTAGCCAGATCTTGTTCTCTGAAACAAGCCAGCAAATGCCTCTCTGGGCACCTTAATAATTGAGAAAAATAACTTTTTGTGTGATGAAGCTACTTTTGTTTGAATATTCTGCTATTGGTAGCTGAACCTAATGCTTCATGATACTATTGTTGATGGAAAGCGTTCAAACTCCACTGGCTGAACTTGAGAAAGTTTAGCTCTTATTTAAAAGCAACCAATAATAATTCCATACTTATCCTCAATGGAGAAGAGTATTTCTTTTCTTTTTTTTGAGGAAGATTAGCCCTGAGCTAACATCTGTGCCCGTCTTCCTCTATTTTATATGTGGGATGCCTGCCATAGCATGGCTTGATAAGCCATGCATAGGTCCACGCCTGGGTCCTGAACTGGTGAACCCCGGGCCACTGAAGCAGAGCACGTGAACTTAACTGCTACGCCACGGGGCCAGGTCTGGAGAAGAGTTTTCTGATTAATATGTAAAGATATAATAGAGATGCTGTATGCTGACATGTAAAAATTTAGAACTAGAAATAAGAATAAAGTTAAGACTGAAAAATTCATGGTGGGAGATTCATGGGAGGTCTCTGGAATGCTGGACTGACTTGGTGATTTGACCAAGCACAAGAGGCCAATCTGGCCAGAGGTTACACATGTAACTTCTGTTCTAGAAGCTCAAACTAAAATTGTTCGTGATGAAATCAAAATAAACAAAAATGAAATTAAAATGTTATATTATTCATAGTGTTTATGAAATAGTCTTTGTTGATCATTACGACTAACAAACAAGGGTGTTATTCATATTTTTAAAGAGGTGACCTCAAAGATGATTCTTTAAACTTCTCTGGTAACTGTTGGAAAATTATCTTCTCAATGGCTTTAGTTATGTTACTTGTGTTTTCCCTTGGTTTTATCTAGTCTGTTTGAAGTGCAAAAATTAAATCATTATGTTGAACATTTACCGAAAAGGGAAAAGCCAAACCTTGTATTTAATTACCCGGATACAGTGAGAAGAGAGGAAAAATATAGTCTGATTTATGCAGATATGCACTTGAATCTTCCAGGCCAATATTTTCCCTATTAGGAAATTTTCTTGTTAGCCTTTAAAACTTTCAATACAAGATGAAAATAAATTAAACCATAGAATTAGTTTCGGGAAAAAAATAATAATAACTCCCATAGCCACACAGGAGGCAAAGGTAATTTCCTCTGGATAACATTTTCAAAGGACTCTTTGTTTTTTGTTATGATAAAAAAGAATGTGAAATCTAAACAGGCAACTCTGCCCTTTAATTACTATTATTACTCGTGTAGAAGTATAAAATTTAGGTTAAATCATCAGCCATTAATCCTCTGAACTAGATACTATATCTACATGAAATACAGTTTCTACAGCAAGGATTTTGATTTTTTTTCTTATTAATTGGGAACTTAAGAAGTGAGAGGAGGGAAGACTGTGGTTATAAATAATTATTCCTGCTAACAATAGTTACCCAATATTGCACATGTACTGTGCTCCAGGCCCTGAATTAAGAACTGTACTTTTGAAAATCTTATTTCAACATCTCTAAAAGGTAGATACTACTATTATCATCCCCACTTGACTACCAAGGCAGCCAACTGAGGCTCAGAGAGGTTTTTTCTTTTCCCAAAGTCATTTGGTTGATAGAAATGTCAGAGGGGTACCTAAGTCCAGGCTGTCTGACTCCAGCCCAGGAACTGATCACTACCTGATACTGCTTAGACTTTGAAGGGACGTGTCTTATAATGGAAAGTAAGTTTACAATTTCTACAGATGGGCATTAAATCTTAAATGAATGAAAAGGAAGACTTACAGCTGTGTGTAAACATTTCCAACATTAAACTAAAGGATGACTGAAAAATTAGTTTGTATTTTGAGGCCATTTTGAATGAGCCAGGGGCTTTCTTGTCTTATGAAGAAACTCAAACCATTTCATCACAAATGAGCGACAGTGCCTACTTGGCAGATGAGATAATATAATATATAAAATGTAGACTTTTGATTTCTAAGTAAGTTTAGTCTTAAACAAACTAGCACCTTCCCCCCTCCTTCCCTTTCTCTCTTCCTCCCTCTCTTCCTTCTTTCCTTTCTTCATCAACAGAGGCCATCTTAAAATATAGTAAGACTGTGAAATTAAGATTTCATCTCCTATCCTACGGCAATTCTGGCATCCAATAATTGATTGAAACAAAGATCATTCCTGATTGTTTTTCTCTTTGATCAATATAAATTATTTTTGCTGCAAACTTTGGCACACTGTTTTGCCCACTTCATAGCCCACGAGTACATGAGATCACAATAAAATCTTACTGAACAGTGTGGTGAATACAAGATGCCCCGTAAGAGACTTGGAGATGGAGTTCTAGTCTTTTAACCTTAGGAAAGTCGCTTTATTTCTCTGACCCTCAGTTTTCTTATCTATAAAGTGAAGTCATTAGACGGCATGAATTCTACGTCCTCCAGTAATAAGATTCTATACTCTCTCTGAAGTGTCACTTAAATTTTCAAATATCAGTGTGAAGTAGAAAAAGATTTCATCACATACTTTTCTCAACTTGGGCAGTCTGTCACCACCCCTCCTAATGATGCCTCCCAACACCAGCCCTATTTGTTCATCCAACAATGCCCTTCCCAACCCCTTTAGACAACCATTCCCCAAGCTTCTTGTGCGCAAGATCAGCTCTGGAGCAAGACTGGCTTGTGGTTTGGTGATCTGGACAGCACTGTGACTGGATGTGACTGAAGGCATTTTTAACATGTCAGTAAGGGTGAAGTTTGATGAGCAGAACTCATCAGAACTGCAGTGGGGTATTTACAATCAATAAGCAGATTTTCTTACACAATTGAAACCGATCTGCAGGAGTGTGAGGAAGGAAGGCTAAGGATATAAAATCAATGTCTTCATGCTTCAGGAGCAATTTTACCTCTCAGGGCTCAGAGTAGAACTCTATCGCTGACTTTCCACAGGGAAAGAGAATCCAATTCACATGGCAAAACAGACTTTAATAAGGGACTATTTACAGAGATGTAGGCAGGGTGAAGCGAGCCCCAAATGATGTTGGAATCCCCCAGGAACTAGCAACACAGGAAAGCATTATAATGCCTAGACCTGAAGGGACAGGAGAGACATTAGCATTGAGAAGCCCAATGAGAGAAAGAGCCATGGAGGAGGATCTCCTCCATCTAGTAGGCCCTATAGTCATGGAAGGTTGCACCCAATGCCAGAAAATACAGCCCAAAGCAGGCAGGATGCAGAAAAGAAATGCCCTCTTCTCTCTCTTTCACGCCACCCTCCTATTTCCTGCTGGTGCCTGTCATTGGCCAAAGCCATTCATCAAGGAGCTCTGGTAATAGCATGCTTAGGGGTCCGTGTCTTGCAGTCCAAAGTAGGGCAGGGAACAGCAGGGAATGCATCTCAGGCGAGGGAGGGGGCTGGTGTGCAAACAATAACCAGCACAGGTACCACGATTTTCCAAGACAAGTTTTAGTATAATTGGACTATTTTTCATTCCTAATGGAGAGCTGAATATAAAGAAATGACAATATGATTTAGGAGATAGTCTACTTTTCCCCAGTGATTTTTGTAGGCAGACAATTTCCTTTTGATTCATTTTCATTTTGATTTTTCATTTTTATTGGCACTCAGCTGTAAACGAGGAACTGCTCCATTTCCTTCTAATTCTTGCTTTGTTTTGATTGGTACTTTTCCACGTTAGGGTCTTGTTAACCACTGTCTAGCACTGGCAGCCATTGGCCAAATTAGACTTTTCTTTACTCTGTTCCAGCTTAACACAGGAAACAATGCAGACTGCCTTCTGTCCTCACATTTTGAGAAGTTCTAAAAGCTAGCAGTTCTGATTTTTAAGGTTTCAGTATAAATGAATTTAGCCTAAGAGAATGTCTACTTAAAATTTAGGGCGGACACTATTTCTGGGTTTCAGTTTGCTGTCTTAGAAGCATTTGTTTTCCCTTGGGGAGAAAGGTAATTCAAACACAGACACCCCCATGTCATCTGGGAGATGCTATTTCCCAGTGAACCGCTATATAGACTGCACTGCTCTTCTTGAACATGATATTTTGGATTATTCTAAAACATGACATTCAAGTGTGAACAGACTACGAATAAAACTGAGTTGCACGTGTGCCAAGTTGGGGCAGTTTATAAACCCAGTGGATCTTGCTGTTAACGTGTAGCTTGGCAAACTCACTCATGGTATGAACTGCAGATTGGGCTGTTTTCTATCTCTTTGTAGCCTTTAAGATTCTGGGATCAGACCAGGGCTGTCAGTTTGGTTTAGTGAAACAAAATCCAGCTCCCTCTTTCATATCTTCTGTTTCTTACCAGGAAATTAGCTATAATTTAAACTATATATATTTACATATACATATCTAGAATTATTAAGTGAAAAGAAATTTTCAGAGGATAGCGAGACTTTAAAATCACCCTTAGATCATACATTAGACCTACTTGATTTGATATTTTGCCATTTTTTTCCTCCTTTTCTCGCTTATCATGTAAATTTAGTTCTAGAAATATATTTGAAGTTCCAGATAACAAATCCAACAACAAAGACAATTTGAAAGGATAGAAAAATATTTATTTTTTTAATTTATACTTTTGCCACTCAGTCTTGTTTGTATCACCAGAGCTAAATGGTTCTCAACATAGTAGCGCAGAAAGATATAAACATATAAACAAACATACAAACATGAAAATCTGTGCTGTCCAATCGTAGAGGAAACATGCAGAATAAATACAGAATTCATGTGTTCCCCAGCCAGAAGGACAGAGATGGAAGAGTTAAAAATACCATGGGATGAGGATTAGAAAAGACAGATTTCCAAGGTGGTCAGAGGATGAAGCCTTGGGAGCTAGAAGTGGCTTCATAGAGGTAACGCCTTTTGGGAAGGGCTTTGAAGGACAGATCAGAGTTCACTGAGTAAACAGGAGAGAAAAAGTGTCCCAGTCAGAGGGAATGGCGTCTTCAGAAAATACTTCTGCTGCTTATATTGTGGCCTTTACAGAGAGGGAATTATGAGAGAGAAGACCACGGGTAGGTGGAAGACCCATCAAGAAGTGTGTTTTGTGCCTGCCTGAGGTTGAAATTGATCTGTTAAACAATGTTTAGGCAACTGAGGTACTTTTCAATTATATCTTTGTTCTGATTACATAAGTAATTCAGAACTTAGAAAAATCTCAAAAGTTTCAGAATAGTTGAGGGAAAAGGTGAAAAGCCAGTTGACTATAACCTCCATTGTTTGCACTTTAGTGTATTCATCCAGAGTTTTTCAATGCTTATTTTAGTTGGAAATAAGACCCTTTCTATCTATTATTCTGCAATGTACTTCCTCTATCGACATATCATGGAGGTCTTTCCATGTAAGTACACATGGATCTAACACATTCAGTTTACAGCCCCTACAAAATTCCATTGTAAAGAATTGCTTAGGGCCCGGCCCGGTGGCACAGTGGTTAAGTGTGCACATTCCACTTTGGCAGCCCGGGGTTCATTGGTTCAGATCCTGAGTGCAGACATGGTACCACTTGGCAAGACATGCTGTGGTAGGCGTCCCACATATAAAGTGGAGGAAGATGGGCACGGATGTTAGTTCAGGGCCAGTCTTCCTCAGCAAAAAGAGGAGGATTGGCAGCAGATGTTAGCTCAGGGCTAATCTTCCTCAAAAAAAAAAAAAAAAAAAGAATTACTTAAAAGGGATGTGGCGGGCTCACATTCGCTTTGGGAAGGCGAAACTGTCCACAGTGTGGAAGTCAGGGATGTAGACTGTGCAGACATCTGGCCTTATTGATAGATTTTGAATTCTCTTTGTCCCTGATAACTGATGTTCTTTCTGGAGAGCTGAAGGCCAGCACGGGACTCCTGTTGTTAGAATTCCACCTGGAGGCAGCCTGGACTAGGATGCTTGCTTCCCTGTGGGCATCGTTTTAAGAACTGCGGGGGTAACTGAGGGAATCACAAAGAAAAATCTCTGGCTAGATTTACTATAAACTTTAAAGTATAAGTAAGTATAAGAAGTAAGTATAGAGAAAAATTTCATTATATTTCCAATATAGGAGGCAGTACTTAGATTAATGGTATAGTATTATGGCTAGATTTACTATAAACTTTAAAGTATAAGTAAGTATAAGAAGTAAGTATAGAGAAAAATTTCATTATATTTCCAATATAGGAGGCAGTACTTAGATTAATGGTATAGTATTATGGCTAGATTTACGATAAACTTTAAAGTATAAGTAAGTATAAGAAGTAAGTATAGAGAAAAATTTCATTATATTTCCAATATAGGAGGCAGTACTTAGATTAATGGTATAGTATTATTTTTAGAGAGAGAGAAGTTGGATCTCATTTGTCCTTATCAGGACTTATAATAAAAATCTCTTTGAGGCTATTTTTAGCAACAACTGGACTGACAAACTGAGGGATTAAGAAAGTGGAGATGAAATGAAGGACTCTTTATCCCTGTAAGTGTGTGCCGTCCAGTGCTCCACCTTCGATATCATATACCTTAGACCAACAACAGCTGTGAGAACTGAATCCTGCTGACAGCCACGGGAATGAGCTGGGACGCAGATCTTCCCCAAGTCGAGCCTTGAGATGACTGTCACCGAGACCTTGATTGCGGCCTTTGAAAGAACAGAGAACTGACCTAAATGACACCTGGATTCCTGACCTACAGAAATGGAGACAATAAATGCTGTCATTTCAAGTTGTTAAATTTGGGGGTAATTTGTTACACAGCGATATATAACTCTAAACTCTAGTACACACTTCTACTTCCTGCCTAATTATCCTCACAATACACCTTGATTCCAGCTGTTGCTACGGCAACCAGCTTCTCACAGGTGTAAGCTGACAGCACCTCACCTTAGCTGTACTCTGCTTTTAACTTTGTGTCCTGACCTTCTGACGCTATAAGTACAGGACTCCTGTGGGAACTTGCTCGGCATTACACACATACAATCTGCAAGTGCAAGGGAGTTACCTCGTGGTAACTCTTGACCAGTGAAGGACAGGAGCAGTGGAAACATCTTCCCTTTTCTATTGCACCAAGGGACAATTCTGGTAGTCTACACAGATCCTCAGAAGGCCCCGGCACAAGCAAGCACCAGGTGCTCACAGTGGTGACCAACTCAATTATGCATTCCTCGTAGGCTTTCCTTCCTCCCTGTTACTTTCTTCTCAGGGAGAAGATATTTTGCAAAATACACCACCTGCATTCAAGCCCTTGTCTCAGGCTCTCTTGGTTGGGGAGTGGGAACCCAAGCTAAGATACTTTGTCTCCTTTTAGCATGACGTTACCAGGTCAAGGAGTTGCTGACCTATTGATGATTCTCTGTTTCTTATGTACTGAAGGAGCAAATTTCTAGCATATTCCAGTAGACACATGCTCTTTCTTTGCCTTAATATTACATAATGTGTCTTATCTCTTATTTGCAGCACTTCTCAACTCACAGGTACAAAACCTGTTCAGCCCAACATTCTCTCTGACAGCCATTGCCATAACAGCATGTTCACTTGGTCGCAACTCAAATACACTGCACCCTTGGATCAAAATGCAGTGGCCCAGGACCCAGCCCAGTGGGGCAGCGTTAAGTTTGCACATTCTGCTTCGGCAACCCGGGGTTCACCATTTGGGATCCCAGGTGCGGACCTACGCACCACTTGTCAAGCCATGCTTGGCAGGCATCCCACATATAAAGTAGAGGAAGATGGGCATGGATGTTAGTTCAGGGCCAGTCTTCCTCAGCAAAAAGAGGAGGATTGGTGGCAAATGTTAGCTCAGGGCTAATCTTCCTCAAAAAAAAAACAAATGCAGTGGCCCAACTTGAAATGTTTGCACCACATGAGCCTGTCATGTATACCAATTCAGAACCCCTAGCAAATATATTTGTTTAAGTTAATTTAATGATGTGGGCTTGGCTCCAAGTTAATTCTTTTCTTATTTTTATAGAAATATGAGTAAAAGGACACCTCTGATTACTTCTAGAATCAGATATCTGGACAACTGCACGTAGAATCTGAGATAACAGCCCATCTCAGGCAGCTTCCCAAATGCCACTGATTCCTGTACAGTTTGTGTAAGCCTGACAGCTCTCTGCAGAAAGAAGATCAAGCCCCAGATCCTAACCCCATGGTCTTTCCCCAGAATCCAGATAATGCTTTTTGCAAAAGCTGTCTGTGTGTGTGTGTCTGCCTGTGAGAGACAGCATTTTACAACTGACCCTTCAAGAAATTCCACAGCTCTATTTTATAAGAAGAAATATGTAATGCCTCTCTCAGCATTTCCTAATTTAGAAAGAAAATTAGTTTTCATTTAAAATCATTGGCAAAATTTCCAAGAACGATAAAAGAGATTCCTAAATAAAACGTATTTATTCTTGGATTACATAGCTCTCTCTTTCCCTTCCTGATCTCATGCTGAGATAAAACTTCTAATTCTCTCTCTCAACTCTGCTGAGTTTTTATCCACAAAACCAAATTGATTGGCTCTCAAGTCTACTTGGTTTTTATCCCAAGACTAATGAGGAATGAAAGCAGAAGGGAGAATTGGGGAGATTTTCTAAACTAGCCTAAAGAGGCTATTGAAATTGCCTCTGAGCCTCTCACGGCAACTTGGGGCCTTCTAAAGAATTTAAGTATAAATAAGCAATTTTCACATAGCAACAACCTTGCTGTGGAAACTAAATGAGTCACACAACAGCTTGTGGTCATGTATAAATTTGTTCTTTTCCTATCTTTCTTTGTCCTTTGTCTAAAACAGCGAACTCTTTCTTAAAGGGCCAGATACTAAATATGGCTCGTGAACCATACCCTGCCCTGGTAGAGTGAAAACAGCCAGAAACAAGACACAAACAAATGATGTGGCTGTGTTCTAATAAAACTTTATTTATAAATGCAGGGCCAGGCTGCCAACTCTATTTTTGCAACCCGTGGTCTAGAACAAGAAACTTAAAAAACTATGGATTGAGGTTACATCTTTTTTATTTCCATGACGTCCTGTTGTCCCAATGACTCATCCACTATATTTTAGTATATTAAAATATATGAAAAGAGGAGTGATGTCTTTGTGGTACATATGGAAATAAGTATATAACTGTGAAAAATTTCCAGAACAGGAAACACAACTGAAAATAATAAGGGGCTGTCCACACTGATGGATCATCCAAGTTCAGCTTCACAGTGTGTCTGCTGTACTTTGGAAATTCAAGAAAAATGTTGCTCTGTGTAATGGATAGCTGTGTCAAACACAGAAATAAATAAACATGCAAATGGGTCATGGCTCATGCAGATAATGGCTAAATAAAACTATTTCTAAAATAAGTATCCCTTTGACCAAAATAGATGTGTCCCGGTCTCACAGTAATCGGTATGCTGTCATACATTCCATAACACACAGCACAATCCATATGTCTGACATGACATTGATAGGCTGAGGTAACATTCAATATTTCTTCCCTCTCTGCCTCCTCTAAGGTTTTGTATAAGATTTTTATGTGAACCTCTGAAATCATGAGTGAAAAGTGAAAAGTGTTATACAAATTTTTCTCAGGAAAGTATCTATAACGATCAACAGCTTCTCACAGAACTCCACAACAACAAAGTAAGAAAAATCACATCATTAATGACTAAATGAAAAAGATGAGGCTGTTCACTAAAGCTAAATTTTAGTCCAGCTTCTAGGGTATGATTGGAAGAGTAGCAGGAAGGTAAAAAAAAAAAAAGTCCAAGTAAAAAATATCCTCTCCACGGAAACCTCAAATGTCACCATTACTTGACTCTTTTGTGTTTATTATTCTATTTTATTCAGCTTTATTTTTAAAATGTCTTTTGTTTTAAAATGTTCTTCAGACATGGAACTTGCTTGTGGCGGGACTTCACACACACACACACACACACACACGCAAATGATGGAAATTCTGCTTCCCCACCAGGATATAGGGAGGTCAAAGTAGGGCCACCAGCTTTAGCAAATCAAAATACAGAACATCCAGTTAAATTTAAAGTTTGTAGGAGATATACTTATACTAAAACATTACTCATTATTTATCTGAAATTCGAATTTAACTTGGTGTCTTGTATTTTATCTGGCAAGTGAAGCTGGAAAGAACATTGCTCCCAGCCTTACAATGAAAAAGAGCTAAACTAGCTTCAATTCATGACATTTTTTGAACCCATCAGAAAACTGAAGATGCAGAACAAATAACTGGCTCAAAATTTGAGGAGAAACAGGCACCTACCGGGAGAGAGGAGACATAAGCACTCACTTACCTGGGTTAGGAGCAACCGACCACCAGTAAGATTTCAGCTAGAATAACTGATGAATTGGTGAGGGCTGGGGCAGGGCTGAGAGGACAGCATGAAATCACTGGGAGCCACAGAAACGGGAAGACTCCATACCCTCAGCCCTTTTTTCTCTACAAACACCATCAGATGCTCACACACAAAAAAAAGTCTTGAGAAATACCAGTTTTGATACAAACCTGGGAAAGGACAACAGCAGCCACGTGGGAGAAAGAGGACACCTCCTGCGCTCCCTAGTCTCCCCTACTGAACTTAACCTTTAGGGGAGGGGAGGAATAACAACGACACTGTCTTAGGGAACAAGGGAAAACTCTTTGCAGCTGGGGGAGGAAAATAGAAAAAGAAGAAAGCCTAGGCCTGTGTTGGGGGAAGGAATACGCAGTGGGCCCAAAGTTACAGGCAGGGAAGGGGCAGGGGAACCGAGACAGCCACGCTCCCAAGACTCCACGTAAGTCTGAGATTTAATCCTAGAAATAGAGAAGGTTCCAGTCCATTGTCCTCCAGCAGCAAGTCAAAAGTTCACATAACAACAAGAACATTGCAGCGAGAGGGACGTCAAGGGGTAAGAAGGTGCAAAGAGACCCTTTCTGAGGCAAAGCAGAAAGGGAAGACCCGAAGAGCGGGGCCAAATCGACATTGCTCTCCAAACCCCCACACTAAATGCAAGGCGTCCCCAAGAAATGTGAAGCCTGTGGGGCAGTGAGGGTAACCACAGCAACAGCAAACCTCAAACCCAGCCACTGCTCACTCCATTAACTCCAGTCCCCACGCTGAAGACCTGCTAAAAGGAAAGGTGTGCCTATTTCTAGGCATGAAAACTATTTACTCCAGTCTTTCCTGTCTTATACAAGACATCCAGCTCCCAACAAATATTGTGAGGTATACAAAAAAGAAAAACAAAAGACGATACAAAGCAAAGCAATCTTCAGAGCCAGAGACTTAGTTGCGACACAGATGTGGGAACCATCTGATAGGAAAATTTAAAATAATGATGATTAATATGTTAAAGGCTCTAAAGACAAAAGTAGGCAACATTCAAGATCAGGTGAACAATTTCATCAGAGAAACAAAAAATCAAATGAAAATGCAAAAAAGTGAAAAGCACAGTAACAAAGCTAAAGGATGAGTTCAACCAGCTCATCAGTATACTTTCACACTGCCAAGAAAGAATCCATTAACTTGAAGAGAAGTCAATAGAAATTACTCAAACTGAAACACAAAGAGAAAAAAAGAGTGAAAAATAAACCAAAATATTCAAGAGGTTTGGGACAATGTCAAACATTTATAACATATACATAATTGGAATCCCAAAAATAGAAGAGAGATAGAACAGGCAGAAGAAATATTTGAAGAAAAAAAGGCCAAGAATTTCCCCAAATTAATGGCAGATATCAAACACAGATTCAAGATGCTCAGAGAAAACCAAGCAGTATAAATACTAACACACACACACATCTTCAAATGCCATATTCAAATGGCTGAAAACAAAAGACAAATGTAAAAAGCAACTAGAAGAAAAAGAAACATTACATGCAGAGGAAGAGAGATAAGTATGACAACAGATTTCTTATCAAAAACCAGTAAACCAGAAGATAATGAGAGAGCTCTTTAAAGTGATGGTGTCCAACCTGCAGGGAAACCATCAACCCAGAATTCTACAACCTGTGAAAATAACTTTTAAAATTGAAGGAGAAAGGAAAACTTTCCCAAACAAATAAAAACTGATGGAATTCACTGCCTGCAGATTTACTGTATAAGAAATGTTAAAGGAAGTTTATCAGGCAGAAAAAATATGATATCAGACAGAAACTTGGATATATAAAAAGAAATAAAAAGCTCCAAAGATCAGAATAAAAAATCTACAAATTGTATACGATAAATGACACATCCAGAATACATAAGGAACTCTCAAAACTCAATAAAAAGAAAAGATACAACTCTATTTAAAAAATGGGACACATTTCTGAAGAGATGCTTCACCAAAGGAGACATACGGATGGTAAATAAGCATATGAAAGGATGCTCGACATTAGTAGTAATTAGAGAAATGTAAATTCAAACCACAATAAGATAGCGATACACAGAATGGCTAACATTAGGGAAAGTTGGGTTAAGGGCAGACACTCTTTGACTATCTTTGCAAATCTCTAAGTATAATAATAGTTCAACATAAAAAGTTACAAAAAAGACAAGGGACCATTTTCCATTGTTGAGACTCCATTAACAAAAGATCATGGTTACTAGATAGGAGGACAGCAGAGGAAAGAGGGCATCCTTTGGAGGGCTAAACACACAACTTGGTCAGGGAAGTCCTTTGTTAAGTGACCCTTGAAGGAAACCGGAAGATGTCACCCAAAAATGTCCCTCTTTGACATAAAAATTATTTTAAGCCAAAGGCAATTAAGAAGCAGTAAACACAGAAAAAAACCCTCCCCCTTTTCTGCCTAAAGGCAGGATATAAATTCTCCTTTTACTGGAGAGAGACTCTTATCAGCTCCGAGATGGCACAAGCGGAATCTGCACACAAACTTTATTCCATTCGTTCCCTCCTATATTTACCTTCCCACGGTTTGCCGCCTTTGGAAGCCTAAAACCGCCTCCCTTTGTCCTGTCGTTTCTCTACAAATTTGTTGGTTTTTGTTGAAGATGCTATACAAGCTGGAATTCAAAGCCGCCATTTTGAGTTAGTCTTGGTTTCTGTTTCTCCCACGTGATGTGCGCTGCATGCCTTAACGAACTGTTTTTCCTCCGTTAATCTGTCTTTTTGTTAAAGACTCCCAGCTGAAAGCCTAAGATGGAGCGAGGTAAAGTTTTGCCTCCCCTGCACCCTCATGGACTCAGAAGACCTCCTGGTGACTCCGGCAGATAGCCCAAGTATATTTAAGGCAATTATAAACCTGCAAGCTTTGGCAATCACACCTTACTCCCCGTATATGGTCAAGTGTGGTGTGATGAGTTTTCTGTAACGTCCCCCATATCAAGTATTCAAGCATAAAAGGATGGAAAAGAAGGCAAGGGTTTCTCAGGGAGTGAACTATCTGGTAAATTTAAGTGATCTCATTGTTGTTCAGTCTGGGTTTATTATAGTGTCCAATAATGAAACACATTTAAGCTAAAAGTGGTCTATTTTGGCGATGATTGTGCCTGTCTTAATGACTACTTCCACTTGCAGTTATGGACAATTTTCCCTTTCATTTAAGACAATTCCAAGACCCCACCAGGCAGAAGTTGATTTGGGGGTTCATGCAGATCTGGCTTCACTGACGGGGCCTTGGTAAGCTCACCTCCTAAACATTATTATTCTTCAGTCTTAAGAGTCTTTTCAAGAAAAACTAAAAATGTTAAAGAATAGCTTTGGATTCAGACTCTAACTAGTGTTTAAAATCCTTTTCAGGTGTGCCTACATATAACCACATGACATCTGGTGAATTTCTCAGACAACAGCCTAAATAGCCTTTGAATTCAGTTCGTGAGTCTACCAATTAAACTTAAAATAACCAAAAATATGACTTATAATTTCCTCCACTCATCTTCTACACACGACCACCTTTTAGGAAGCCAAATACAACCTTCTTTTTGGCTGATGCACCACCCATCAAAAACCACAAATGAATCAAATAGAGACCTATGTGAAGAAGTTCTAGCGAGTGCTCCAAATAATACTTCTCCACATGGAATAAATATGTAGGAAATCACTCTTTGCTTTCTTGAACTAGTTAGGCTTTTTGGGGAGGCAAAAATTGGTTGTATTTTACTCTCCTCTATAAGTTAGTCACTCTAGCTCTAAAGCTCAAAATTATACCCTGAGAACTATGCTTTTCCTTTCATCCATTTTTCTCTGCAGTCAAGGAACAGAGGAACAATCTCAATCGCAAAGTTCTCAGAGGTATTCCTTATCCTCCTGGTCCTACTTAATTGGCTTCAAATGGATGTTGCAATCCTTCACCTGTGCATCAGTTTCGACTGCACCCACTCCCCAGCAGCTTTGCTGCTCCAGACAAGGAAAGGACCCTCCATCCTTGGGAAGTCGTCCTCTGACTACAGGCTCCTGTGTCCGTGCCGTACCACAAGCCTGGAAAAACATCTCACACATCAAGTCAGTTCCCTCCTCTAACCCCTAAAGCCCCTTTCCCATGAAAAGCACACTTTCACGGGGAAATTTGGCCTTTGGGTGTGTCATTTTTGTGTGAAGTAGACCCTTTCACCAGGATGAAGCAGAAAAACTAGCCAACCTCGAGGGCAGAGGCCATAGCTACTTACCTTACTGCATGGGGTTTGACTATTCATTTCCCTGTTTCTCTCTTTGGCCTTTGAGAATCTTGAGGGTAGGAACTATGTCTTGGTGTCACTGTATCTGACCCAGAATAAGTGTTCAGTAGATTTAAAAAATTAATAAAGTACTATTTAATCTTTGCCACTATTAGCAATAAGCAAAAATAAATAAATAACCAACAGCCAAAAAAATCAAAATCAAATTGGGGTTTATCTACACTGGGGATTAATAATGACAATTTTGGTTCTTTGGGAAAATTTTTATTTAGGTATATGACATATATTATCTATCCCCAGGATCTAAAATCCATTGATGGAAAAGAAGCAGGAAAACTAAGACAAGGGGAGTTCTAACTGTCTTGTAAGCAAGACAATTTTTAATGAGCTACATACCCCATAACAGCGGGTTTGGCCAATTCTCTTTTTCAGCCTGAACTTTGGCCATGATGAGCTTTGATTTTAGCCTTGAAACAAGGTAGAATTAGCAGGCTTTAAAAAGTAATTAGCCACTTAAACTTGGGCATCCCTGGTGTTTGAAAAAGAGAAATGAACTCACAAGCAGGGTTGAACCATAATTTGGTTTTGTGTTGGGAAGTAGGAAAAATAGGACCTGAATGCTGAAGACCTCCATCCATAAATGAATATCATTGGCCCAATCTGGAAACCTACTATCCACCTACCAAAAACATAACGAACAAGTTAATACTGCTGCGATGTGTGCAATTCCTTAAGCAAACTGCCTATCATCTTGGAGAGTACATTTTCGCTTGGCTTCTTTAAGAGACAGAGAAGAAAGAATAATACCAAGAACTCCACAGCTGCTTCTGCATGAGGCTAGGGTTTTCCATCCATACTGTAGTACTTGGCCCCCAAATCATTTTTTACACTCCACAGTGCATGTCTGCATAGCAAGGAAGGAAAGGGAGTTGGAACCACATGGGGCCACATGAGAAATGGAATTGCTTCTCTTGGCATTAGGTGCAAGGCAATCTAAGAAACTACACCCTGGGACACGCCAGCAGTTCTTTATTGACTTCAAGTGATCTTAAGGCTGGAACAGCCAAAGTTGGGGTGGATGTTCTCAACGTTTTGACTCCTATGGCCCCGCTCAGGAGCTGCCAACAGGCCTTTGAGGGAGCTGTTGGGACACCTTGATCTCCCTTTCCCATGAGAGACACGGGGGGCACAATATAATGCAGTGGTTAATAGCTTCGACGTCAGGCAGATTTCAGTTTAAATTTCAGCTCTGCCACCGTCTAACTCGTATAGAAGCTTCTCTGAGTCCCAGGTCTTTACCTATAAAGTGTAAATAATAATACTAACCTCGTAGGCTTACTCAGGGAGGGATGAGGGGACAAAATGAGAATCAAAGAACCAAAAGGCAAAACCAGCACTTAGTAAGCACTCACTGAATAGTAGCTGTTATTACAATTCTCTCCTCTTTCTCTCTTAGGTTCCTCCCTGTTCCTTTCCCTTTCCCCTCCCTCTCTCTTTCCATGTCGACCTGGCCTCTGCCTCAGGCTTGCCAGAGGCATCTGAGAAGACCCACAGCCCCTGCACAGGCAGCCCTCTTCCTAGAGACCCCACTGGCTCTCATTCAAGACTTTTGGCCTCTCGACCACAGGATGGTTTTTGCCAACTTGTAAACACCACTGAGGGGCTCTTGTTGTTTAAAGGGCCCTCCTTTGTACTGTTAATTGAAGTTTGCTTTCAACTTGCAGTATTTTCTTAAAGAATTTGCTTACAGTGAAGTACATTGTGCCACCCCCAAGGCCATCCAAGTAATAGGATGCTGAAATTAGAAAGCCTTCATCTTTTTGGTTGATGCTAAATTTATAAATTTTTTTACTTTTATTTGGAAATACTTTAACACTTTCAGAAAAGTTTCAAAAATAAGAATATAGCCAGATCCACCTACTTGATAATATTTTGTACCATTTGCTTTATCATTTGTTTTCTCTCTTTTCATATATATACACACACTATGGTCTGAATGTTTGTGTCCCCACAAAATTCATATACTGAAGTCCGAACTCCCAAGATGATCATATCAGGAGGTGGGGCCTTTGGGAGGTAATTAGGTCATGAAAGCAGAACTCCCAAAAATGAGATTATTGTCCTTATAAAAGAGTCTTGAGAAAGCTCCTTTTCCCCTTCCACCATGTGAGGTTACAGCGAGAAGACAGCTCTCACCAGACACCAGATCTGCCAGTGTCATGATCTTGGATTTCCCAGCCTCCAAACTGTGAGAAAAATGTTGTTTATAAGTCACTCAGTTTATAGTATTTTTGTCATAGTAGCCCAAATGGAATAAGCCTATATGTATCTGTGTATTTATGTATACTTGTATATATTATGTACAAAAAAAGAAACAATATTTTTTCTACATCATTTGAAAGTACATTGCATACATCATGAATCTTGACCTCCAAACACTTTAGTTTGTATTTCCTAAGAATCATGTTCACAGCACAGTTATAAACTGCACTATAATTATATACCATTGATACAATCCTTTTCTCTAATCTTCCATCTTTATTCTACTTTTCTCAATTGACCCAACATTGTCCATTATGCTCACCATAGGATCTAGTCTAGTATTTGGTGTTGCCTACCAAATTGTCCTGTGTCTTTCATCTCCTTTAATCTGGAACACTTCCCAGCCCGAAAGCCTTCGTTTGAGAGCAGTGCATTCTCCTTCCCACACGAGGCCTCATCCTCAGGCTGTATGTTAAAGAACAATGTCTTCTCTCCTCAACCCGACTCCAAACCTAAGACAATGTAACAAGTCATTTCAAACTGTCTCAGACATGCGATTTCAATTCTAGATTATATTTTCCTCAATGTTATCTATTTGGAAAGTGAAAGAAATAAAATAAAAAACTCCCTAATCCTATTATTTTGTATCCCAGATATAAGGATAATGAGTATATTGCATAGAAACTGTGAACTTACTGAAATTCATCAGGAATGGCATCATTGAGCATATTCCTTTAAAAGTTTAAGGTTTCAGAGGACACTTTTCTGATATTCATTAATTTTTAAAGGTTTTTCAAAGAAACTTTTTCAGAGAGCAGTATTCATGTTCCTTTAAATATATGTCATTGGCATTCTAGGTTTAAAAAAATCAGAGGCACACTTATTAAAGAACTGCTGTGGTCAATCACAAAGAAAAACTCAACTGCCAAAGAAATCAAAGATGTTGAAAATCAGTAGGACCATTTTTGTTTTCCAGATGCTAATGAGACAGTGTAGATGACTTATGAATACCTGCCTCGTCGGGTCTTTCGCTGGAGGAAAGTCTTCTGATGAGAGATGCCGAGTATGTGTTCTCTCCTCTAACACCCGGCTCTTCCTCCCACTCCCTCCTCCTCCTCTCCTCGGGTACGCAGAGAGTCTGTGCAATCTGCACCGACGTCTTGAAGTTGCAGCCTGGATACCCATCCACACCCACACTACAACCCAAAGACTCATGCCACCCTCGTCTCACAGTTGCCCTGGAATTCATGTTCTCTGAGTGACCAGCTCTTGATGAAGACCTGCCTAATTGTTCTACCTAGAGACTTGGACAAGAGCCTGTGAGAAAGAACTAAAGGCTTGCAAATGTGAGCATAAACTTAGGCCAGTGAAACACAGAGCACTTTCTCAGTCCCACCCAGACTGCAAACATTGATTTAGAGGTTTCCACCAAAAGCAATATTTTGCCTTGACCTAACATATTTGGCTGCACTGGCTGCACACATAAGATCAAGAGAGACGCCATCTCTGAGGTGTGGTGTCTACTTGGATGAACATATTCTCTTCCTAGGATCTGTGGATAAAGCCAACGCTTATTATTACTAACTGTCAGCCACTATTCTAGGGATGTTTTACATGGGTTAAGTCCTTCAGTGCTTGCAACAACCCTATAAGGTAGATAATATCATTATCCCCATTCTAGAGATGAGGAAACCGAGACACAGAGAACTTGAGTAACTTGCCCAAATTCACAAAGCAATTAAATTTAATGTCTTTAATACTTTCCAATGGAAGGTGCTATGGACTGAACATGTGTCCTCCTTCCCTAATTCATATGTTGAAGCTTTAACTCCCAATGTGATGGTATTTGGAGGTGGGGTCTTTGGGATGTAATTGGAATTGGATAAGGTCATGGGGTAGAGCCTCCATGATGGGGTTGGTGGCCTTATGGGGGATGAAGGGATCAGAGCACTTGCTGTCATGTGAACACATGGGGAGAAAGCAGTGGTCTGTAAACCGGGAAGAGGACTGTCACCAAGAACCTGACCAGGCTGACACCCTGATCTCAGACTTCCAGTCTCCAGAACTGTGATAGATAAATGTTTGCTGTTTAAGCCACCCAGTCTAGGCTACTCTGTTGTAGCAGCCCAAGCTGACTAAGACAGAAGGTAAGTATGAAACACCATGGGAGCCTAGAAGGACTCCTATAGTCGCAAAGACAGCAGGTTTAAGTAGGAGTCTTGATAAATATTAACAATATTGGGCCAGCCCGGGTGGCCTTGTGGTTAAGTTCTGCATGCTCTGCTTTGGCAGCCTGGGTTCAGTTCCCGGGCATGGACCTACACCACTTGTCAGTGGCCATGCTGTGGGGGTGACTCACATGCAAAACAGAGGGAGATTGGTAACAGATGCTAGCTCAGGGTGAAAATTTCTCTGCAAAAAAAAAAAAAAAATTAACTATATCTCCCTCTAAGTATAATTCTTACTTTTATTTTGAGGCCTTGTGGATGTGACAGAAGGAAAAATTAAAGGATACTAGGAGTAGGCAAGACCTCCATTTAATTGAAGAGATACTGAAGACCACAGGGGCAGATTGACATGCCTGTGAGCATTTGCTAAGTTTTACTTCAAAATTTTTCTCTGAGGGGACCAGATATCAGATGGAATCATAATTGCTGAATCTTTGATTCTCTTTGCTTTTCCATATAAAATGATTGCCATGGCATGCTTAACTAAACTTTTAGTGTTCCTAAAGAATGTTCCTAAATGAACTAAAAGAATAAGAAATATGACTGAGAAGCAGAATTAGGAAACAAAAAACCTTATAATAGAGACTTACATTGTTCCTAAATTAATTTCTTAATTATTGGAGTCAGTGGCTTTTGTAATGCCTTGTGGCTTTTCTTTAAAACTTTTGAGGTTTGCAATTTGAGGGATTGAGGATTTTCTAATTATAAAAGTAGCAGTTGTTTTTTAACACCTACAAGCATAAGCAATGAACTAAGCACTGACTGGAGTCGAAATGGAGACTTGAAACTTATTGCTTAAATAGGCCCTAGGGCATATTTTTTTGGTTTTCACAGTTTTTTCCCCAAAACTTGAAACATTATTTCAATGTCAGAGGTTTTGCATAAAAACCTAGATTTCTATTCTCTTATTTTAAAACTAAGGCTGTGATGATGTTAGAGCAACAGTATCCTATGGCGACAATCAAGTTAAGCTGAGTGATGTCGGTGCCCTCGTGAAAAACTTCTGTTGTTGAGTGAGAAGGGCCAGCACTGCTATGGAGCCGGTGTGGGAGATGGGAGAGGAAGCGAAGAGCGCAACAGCCTCCAGAATATACGATGTAACTTACGGGGCAGTGGGTGTTAGGAGTGAACGAGTCTACAAGAGGAGGGAATAAAAACAGCCAACCAAAGAGTATTTCGAACAAAACTTTAGGAAGTGCTCTCACGTATGGGCGCAGGAAACACAAGGTAAGGGAGACAGACACTGGCCATGCAGGGAGAGTATGGAGATTTTTTTCCCCATGCAAATTGCAATCAAGTAAGATCTCCTGTCAACATGAGACTAAAAAAGGGTCGGAGGAGTAATTGATAATGCACTTAGAGCCCTGGAACAGAACCCACCGCATCGTAAGTGTTCAGTCAGTGTTGACGATCATCATCACCATCATCTGCTGGGAAGACAAGGAAAAGTGAACAAATTGGATGTTCTGCCATGTAGCTTTACATCAACACGCATAAGCATGACCTGTGTGTTTAGAAATGTTGCCACTTTGTATGTAGAAGGCTGACAAGTTCTTAGTTTAATAATGCGATCTCCCATGGCTGTTTGGCAACCCAAAGAATATGTTTTGGTTATTTACACACAATCTCTGCTATTGAACTTGCAATCTTCTCCAGCCCACTAATTCTCCCCACCCACTATCCTGAAAAAAAAAAAAATCACAAAAACTTAATAATCTAGTGAGAAAGTTTTCTTCATGTGATATAAAGTATCCCTTGTAACTCTGCTGTGCTGTGTAAACGGTGGTTCCCTTCAGTAAATAGTACCTATTGACTGTAGAAACCGTATTTACATGCTTTGGTAAACAACGGATTATCCCGAAGACCTGATTTAGTAAATACTGTGGTCTGTGGGATTTCAGTACAAAATTACAACAGCAGATGTCGAAGGAAATCTCTACAGCTTTTATCTAAATTTCGAGGAGGAGAGGCATTAAAAAGTCTTTTCACAGTATACTTGATCAAGTTTCAGAAAATGGAAAAACATTTTTAAATGATATTTAAGGAAAGTAAAACCAGTTGGCATGATTTATTGTTTTAAAAACAGATTTAAACCAAGTAAGAGGAAAATTGAGTTAGAGATTCCAGACAGGCATCTGACCACACGTTTAATTTCATATTAGTGATTAAAAATAATAAAATTATTTATCCAGTAGTAATAACGTTTATTTTGGGGGCACAACTCAATTCCAATGCATCGCTAACTCATAGACAATAAAATAGAACCATAGACTTATTTAAATGTAAACGTTTTTAAAGTTTTTTTTAGCACCGATCACTTTTTTAAAAAAAACTGAGATAAAATTTGGAAGACATTCACTTTTGAACAAATTAAGCCCTCAGCTTGGCCTCCTTAAGAGTTACAGATTTTCAGACTTGAAGATAGTCTTGAATAATTAAGCAAACTCTAATCAAAATGCCTTGAAGGAGAACTAAGTGTTAACTTCACACATTTATATCCTTCCCTTCTTCTCCAAGGTAATTTTGACAGGGAATTATGAGAAATAATGGAAACATGTATGAGTTCAGGCATATATATTTGCGTGCATTTACAGGCTCCAACACTGTATTTGTGGGGACGATGTTAGAATGTGCATACCCTGGGGTTTATTCATGAAAACCTGCAAGACACTTCAAAGAGGGTCTTTCTCAGATTATTTCCCTAGTTGTTTAAAGTTGATAAGGACCTGTTCTCCTCTGAATATGAATCTGCTGTTGCTGTGAAAAGCGGTTGTATTTACTTCTATATGTTACTATAAAGAAGGAGGGAAAACCTATAATCTGCTGTGAAGGAACACTATCAGGATCTGATTGCTAAATGACCCCCTCAGCATTTTCCATTTCCCAACACATCATTACATTGAGCAGCATTTTAGGGTAATTGTCAGATACACGTAAAGCCTCTCAGAGTTTTTTGCAGAATTAACAGCAAAACACTACCTGTGGTCAATCCACTCCACCCACCATGTTCCAGCATAATCATGGCTAGCTTGCCCCGGAGCCCCAGGGGCCACTCCCGGACCACAGGCACGCTAGGGAGGTGGATGCACCTATGAGCCCAGAATGACAGTAACTTAGGGACAGCTTTTCTTCCTAGTTTTTAAGTTTCTCATTGGAAAGTGTTAGATTTTATGGGGGTGAGAAGGTAAGAGAGAAAGGAGAGCATCTCCTGGATGTGGAGGAGAAATTAACTCCTCTACATCCTACCCTGTTTATGGAGAGAAAGGTCAGCCTTTATCCCATTTGAACAGCTACCAGAAAAGGGGGCTACCCCTTCCCCAGATTGCACACAGGGCTTTCTTCCCTTTGCTGCATTGGCTGAGGGCATCAGTCAGGAGGAAAGCCAGCTACCCCAGGCCAAATGTTTGCACCTCTACTCCACGTGGCCTGGAGCTGAAGAAAGTGAGCATAGACCGTGATTAGAAAAGCGGGAGGAACTTCCTTCACTAAGTAAGCATCCAAGAAGGGTCTTTTTGCTCATTTGTGACAGCTAGCTCTTCCTTTGGGAGAGTGCTGAGCACTGTGAAGTTTCCACTAAGTCCTGTAAGGATGTATGAGTGAAACCTAGACAAAGCATTTAATCTGGTCATTGGGTCTAATGGCCCCAGTATATAGCGTACAGAAGCAAATTTCTGGCTTTGTGTAACCTAAAAAGAGAGAAAGAGAAAAGGAAAGAAAGAAATTCAGTGCATGTCCATCACATTTCTTGCACTTCTGTGACACTTCTTGCACATACTTGTCACACTGATCACTTTCATGAGAGCAATATTCCACACCCATGAGTATATAAAAACACATTGCTCTATTTTTTAATCTAATGGCCATTGCTGAACAATTAGTGATTATCTAATAACATGATTTCTTAGCTTAATGAGTTATTTTAATTGAGTTGGAACTCAGCCCTCCTTTTATTCACTGACCTTTCATAGTGACCTAAACAAATTCGATGGCAATTTATCCCAGGGTCCTTTCAAGTGTTCAGAACATATTTACAAAACTTTTCTGAAGTCTGAGAACATTCTGCAATGCAAACCAAATCTCTTCAGGCTGAGAAACTCCAAATTACCCAATAATGCAAATACTAAGCAAAGGCACTTGACCTTTAAACAAGCCAGCCCGGAACAGTCTCCAATTAAAATATTATGTGACCCTATGAAGACATGTATGTAAGATATAATTTCCTACAGCCTCAAAATCCCTTAATATGTGGTGGTGGTGCTTGGGCTTCCTATGGCAAATAAGGGAAAATGAGTTTCCATGAAACCTGGTTTAGCTGCCTTCGATAGATGCTTGCCTCTAGCTAATTTCAGAAAGGAGAAAAAAACTATCTTATTTCAATATGATTAAGATACTCATTTGAGTGAAGATTTTAAACTTTAGACTATCAGAAATAGCATCATTGTATAGTTAAAGGAACAAAAAGCGTCCAAGAGGCCACAATAGTTGTTCTGTCCCATTTGAATGGGCAAGAAAGATTAGAGTCTCTCTCTTTGATCTCAAGGGCTTGAACAAAGATCAATTGGTAAAAGCTGTAGGGAGACAGATCTGATCTCAAAACAAAAAACTTTTTCTAACAGCAAAAATTGTCCAAAAGGAGAGTAAGTTCCTTCTGGAGGTGGTAAGTCGCTCTGTGTGTGTGTGTGTGTGTGTGTGTGTGTGTTTGTGTTCAGGTATAACTGACAATACACCTGGGTGGAGAGAGGGCAGATGCAGTATTTATCCATTCACTGAGATTTTCTTAAGAACCTGCTATGAGCCAGTTGCTACTTGGACAAAGTGTGAAGGAGTCTCTCAGAAAGCACAGGCTAAGAATGTCAATGAATGCTTTCTCTTTCTGCAGGTTTTAAGGAAATTTACCCCAAATGTCAATAGATGATTTATCAGTTCAAAGTATTTATTTTAAACCTCATTAGGACCTATCAAGGATCCATAGCATCAGTCTAATTGAGTAGAAACCTGTGTATGTTGAATAGATGTCGCATCTCTGTTTCTCTGTCTTTGTCTCTCTCTCTCCAACGCTCACTCTATTTTTACATTGATGAATCAACCACATTATAGCAAATGTATAATATTTAATAAAAATCTCCATGTAATATTTAGTTACAATTACCTTTGTTTCACTTTTCATTAAATAAGATTTTCTCTTCTAAAATTTAGTGATTATTCCTTTGAGAAAATTAAAGAAGTCAAATTTTCAATTAGCCTTAAAGACAATTTTTAAAAGCAGATAAAAAACTAAAATCATGAAAAAAATATATTCCAGATCTCCAGTTTTTAAAGTTTTTTACTTAAAACTTTCTCATATTCAAGTCTATTTTCATCTTTAAAAGTTGCTACTAGACATGGGTAATATATTGAGGCTTCACAGTATGGAAAACCTTTCAATCAATGTCCTCATATCGTATATTTTTATGAAACAAGGAAACTGCAAAACTAGAACTTGTTCTAGACCAATTTATCATCTTATCTCATGACCTGTGAGAGCTCCTACTTTTAGGTTAACGTCTCAGATCTTAGAAGCTCCGTAGAATGAGAAATAGGCACTGTAATTTAAAAATTTCTAGACAATGACCATGGTTAACGCACTGACAGTTTGTCCTTGGGAAGGAGGAAAGCAGAGAATAGTTTGAGTAATGTAACCTCTTTTCTCAGCTACACTATTGACAAAAAATATGATCTGAAATGTGTCTTAAACTCTGTTTCCCCATCTGCAAACTCTTCCCGTCAATACTACAGAACGTTATAAGACAGTGCATCCAAAATGCTTTGAAAGAAATCAGTGTATCACACACTCCTGATGTGGATGTTTGTGAAGGGAACTCTTTTTAATTTTTCAACTTTAATTTTATTTATTAAATAATTGAAGGAATATTGAAACAAAAGATTAATGGAATATGAAAAATGAGATGAGCAATAAGATCATCTGACGTCAAGAAGCAAATAGTAAAAAGAAAAAAATTCAAGTCATACCAAAAGCAATTCATTAAAAGAGAGAAAAATTTCAAAGAAAGTAATGAGTAGGTTCTTGGATTGTTTGACAATATAATCAAAGAAGGGAAGGGAATCACTATGAACATGTTGGAAAAATATTTGAATTTGTTGCTGATTTGACCCAACGTTCTAACATCAATGCATTCAATAGAAGACTCCTAACATGCTACTACAATAAGAACATTATAGAAAACAGGTTAATGTGCATTATCAATTTGGAGAGTGTTTAACACTAGTCACTGCACAAGAAGTCTTCAGCTTATGAAAGGAGCTTGGCAGATGTTTTCCCAAATACTAAAAATTTACATGACATTATGAGTAAATTACAAAGCACAAATTTTTCAATCAAATGCACAAGAAGAAAGGTTGAATGATATTTCTATTTTCCTTATAGTCAATGATGTTACAAATATTTATCCTGATTAAAGAGTGATTAAAAACTGTTAAGCCAAAAAATGTTTGGAAAAATTAAGTAAATGTGTCAGGAGTGAAAGAATAAAATATATTATTTTTCTGGATTATGTAATGTTTGTTAAACTTACCAGCTTTTTATATAAATCATTTGTTCTGATTTCTGTTCTTATTTTAAAAAACTTATATTTTTGTGGCTGCTTTTGTATTTGTCAATTTGAATTCTTTTTTTTTTTTTTTTATTTTTTATCTTTAAAAGATTTTATTTTTTCCTTTTTCTCCCCAAAGCCCCCCGGTACATAGTTGTGTATTCTTCGTTGTGGGTTCTTCTAGTTGTAGCATGTGGGACGCTGCCTCAGCGTGGTCTGATGAGCAGTGCCATGTCCGCGCCCAGGATTCGAACTAACGAAACACTGGGCCGCCTGCAGTGGAGCGCGCGAACTTAACCACTCGGCCACGGGGCCAGCCCCTCAATTTGAATTCTTTTTCTTAAAAAGAGCCTTCAGAACAGAAAAGCCTGGACCTACACAGCTGGATCAGCACCTGCTGGGGGGCAGGGAAGATGTCAGCAGGGAAATGACTTCTGAACTGAGACCATAAAGTCATAGATGCACTCACTAGGTGAAGGGAGAAGAATGGAAGGGCGCTCTAGGCAGGAGGAACAGCAAGGTGGGAGTTTGGAGGAGATTGTACATAGCACGTTGGAGAAAATGAGTTTAGTTCAATATGACTGGGATGTGGGAGCATGGGAGAGAGGAACATCAAATGTGGTTGGCAGTTCCTAGGAGAACTATTCACAGTAGCCAAAAGCTGCAAACAACTCAAATGGTCATCAACTGGTAAACGGATAAACAAAATGTAGTACAACGGAATATTACTCAGCCATAAAATGGAGTGAACTACTGTTACATGCCACAACATGGATGAACCTTGAAAATGTTAAGTAAAAGAAGCCAAACACAAAAGCCTACATATTGTATGATTCTATTTATATGAAATACCCAGAATAGGCAAAGGCACAGAGATGGAAAGCAGGTTAGTGGTTACTGAGGACTAGAGGATAGGAGAAAGGGGAGTGATGCTTAATAGGTATGGCGTTTCCTTTCGGGGTGATGAAAATGTTTCGGAACCAGATGGTTGTACAATATATACTTTAAAATGGTTAAAATGGCAAATTTTATCTTTTGTGTATTTTATTGCTAAAAATATATATATATGGTTGGCAGCCCAGGCAGGAGCCAGATGGTGGATGGCCAGAGGGACAATTTGGGAGGCCAGTGTATAAGCCCAGTGTGGTAGGCAGGTAGGATAATACCTCCTCCCACCCCCACAAAGATGTCCACAGCCTAATCCCTAGCACCTGTGAGTATGTTCTGTTACCTAGCAAAGGGGAATTAAAGTTGCAAATAGAATTAAGTTTGCTGATCAGCTGACTTTAAAACAGGGAGATCATCCTGGATTATCTGACTGGGCCTGGTGTGATCGTAGGGTCTTTAAAAGTGAAGCAGGGAGGCAGAGGAGAGTACATTTCAGAGTGAGGCTGAAAAGCCCACTACTGGCTTTGAAGGGGAGGCTGGTGTTCAAGAGCCAAGGGATGCGGGTAGCCTCTAGAAGGTAGAAAGGGCAAGAGCAAAGATTGTCTCCTACAGCCTCCAGAAGGAATGCAGCCTAGAGATTCATTTCAGACTTCTGACCTCCAGAATAGTAAGATAATAAATTTGTATTGTTTTAAGCCACTAAGTTTGTGGTAATTTGTTACAGCAGCCACAGAAAACTAGGACATTATTCTACTACTGATCTGGATTAATCAGTTTCACTATCTATTGGTTTATCAGTTTCTTCATTTATAGGGTGGAACTTGCTTTTAGCCCCTTGGAGACTAATTTTAGACTCCTGACCTCCAGAACTGTAAGATAAATCTGTGTGTTTTAAGCCACCAAGTGTGTAGTAACTTGTTGTAACAGCAATTGGAAACTAACGTAACTGCTAAGAGATGACGGTGGCCTAGGTTAGAGCAGAGGTCATCATCTGGGGAGAAGCAGATATAGTCGAGAGATGTTTACACAGTAAACTTGATCACAATTGGTTCTAGTTTTAAAATTGAGATTGAGAAAAGAGAAAGGGGTCATTTGGAAGAGCTTGAATGTCTCCAAGATTTCTAGCTTGAGCAAGTGGATTGAGATTGACATGATTCCCTGAAATAAAAATCCTGCAGAAGGATTAAGTCCATGACTGCAGTGACATCTCTACCGTGAGACCAAGTTGAGATGTCTACCATACAGCTGAAAATCCGAAGAAACCTGTTATCAGGAAATGTGGATCTGGAAGCTGAGAGAATATAGATAGTAAATGAGGCCACGGGGTCAGACGAGATTAACTAGTATGTGTATACTGAGAAAAGAAGAGGCTCTATGAGGGCCCTTGAGAACCCAGACATTTAAGGTCCAAATAGAGAAGATGATGCTGAGGAGGGGGGCTGAGAACAGCAGCCTGAGGAGAGAGGAAGCCCAAGTAACCGAACGCCACCCCTCGGAAGTAGTCAGTTAGGCCTTGGAGTCCTGGGAAGTAGGAGTTGTGAGAAAGTGGTGGGAATAGAAGCTCTGTTGGAGTTGATGGAGGAATGAGTGTGAGGTGAGAAAATGGTGAAATGAGGACAACTGTGCCAAGAAGACTGAAGAGAAATGGAGAGAAGGGCTAGGGTTTTCCAAGTTGCAGGAACAACACCAGTCATGCTTCGGAATAATTAATAAAAGTAGTGTGTGAGTGAGGCCATGAGAAATGGGCCAGGTTAGAACACGGACTGCTTAGGAGATGGGTTAAAAGAATGGAGCATGAATGTCTGTGAATACCACAAATCCGATCCCCATTGCCCAGCGTAAGTTAAGTCTGGGCTGTGTCATTATGCTTCACACATCTCAGAGTGTGCTGATAACTCACTGATTTATTTGAAGGTAACACTATTGTTAATAATCTGTCTGCCAGCTCAGTGAATTATTAGCTTGGCTTCTGGCCTTTGCTTTATGCACCTATTTGCTTTCTACACCTAAGAAGTGTAGAAAGCACAATCACCAGAGGTGTCTTGTGCCAGAGGAGAAACAGCCTCAGAAACCATGTTAACATGTGAGAAATTCTGTTGGTTTCCATCCAAGTAAATAGGAGTACCATAAAATCCAAAAACTTTTTCTCACTTATGAAAAATTCTACTATTGGCAGAAAAGCTTCTGGACCTTATCTTTTTTCTATACAATGGTGTGATGTTTCTGCTTTCTTTCCCCATCAATATGTGATTTAATGTAACAGGTACGACTGAAAACCACAACATTCATTTGGCTGTAACAGCCAAGAGTTTGCTGATTTGAGCCATTGGGAAAGGCATTCAGAAGGGCTGGAATTCTGCCACCAATTCTATGGTTTGGAAGCACCCCCAAAATTAATTCTTACTCTACTTTCGTTCGATATGCAGCACTGCCAAAATATTGCTCGTCTCCTGGAGCTAAGCACTCAATGAAAGCGAGAGGTAACATTGCAACCCAGAGAAATAATAAAAGAATCAAAGCAAGATACACATCTGTCTGGACTGCGTTTTCCACATTTCCCAGCTAGACTGCCCCATTCATAATCAGTTCACATTCACAACTGCTGAGTGGTGGGGATTCAGCGAGATGGCAGTGGCTATGAAATCAAGGGAGGAAGGATGGCACTGCCAGTTCCACTACCCTTTCAACAGGCTCTATCTGAAATAGGCAGAATTCCGTCACCCTCACGTGCAGGATTATTTTCTGGTGTGTGGGAACAGAGCTACTCCCCAGATCATAGGCGCAGAGAGACCAACTTTTCACTGCAAAGTTTAAATCTTTACCTATTCCAAGCACTTTATTTTTAAAATTCATCTAAGAATTGTTTCCCAATGCAATTACGTTGAACTCTAGCACTACCATTTATTATTCTGATGGGACGTCTTCAGAAATGAGACCAAGAGGGTAGATGAAACAGAGGAATTTACCCAAAATAAGAGATAGTAGACTTGAAGTGGGAGGGTAAAGAAGAGGTATTATATATATTAGTGTCATTCCGGATGGACACAAAGAGATGAATTTGCACTAAAGCTGTAGAGTCTATTGGAGGACTGGTTTCAGACTGATATAAAAAAATGATTTCTTAAAAGTTAGACTTCTGCAAAATTGAAACATCTTCATAATTAGTAAGTTACTTATCTGAGAAAATTTTTGAAGTAATACTAGTTTATAGAGTTCTTTTAATAGGGTACAAGCAAAAAGTAATTTTATTCTTTCTCATAAAGATCCCCTTTGACCTGTTTTATCAACTATTTCATTCCCACCCCTGGATAAAACCTCATGAAGATATCATTGCGTTGTTAAGAAGACCCGTCCAGTTGCTTTCAAAGCTTTAATCTCTTGTGCAGTTGAAACCTCCCCTCTCTCGGCTCATAAGCCTGCAGGAGAGGGAGGCAAGTGAGCTTGGCCAGCTTCTTTACTACTTCTCCACCTTGCTCTTATAGTCCCTCTTGTACTCTGTAGATTCCTTTAGCCCCTCCAGGTTGTTAATGAGAGAGGGAGGGAGGTTAAATGCAGAGTTTATACTTGGTTAGGACGATTGTAATCTGATGTCAGAGCTTTCCGAGTATCAAACAGCAAAGCATTGGCTCTTTCTCTGATGGGGCACTTTTGAGAGTACCACAAGTAAGCTTTTCCTCCCCATCCCTGGTGTGAGTGAGGCTTTCTGTATCTGGTCACTTACAATTCCCCTCTCAACCCCTGACTTTAGAGGCCCACCTCTGGTCTCTTCCTGCTGTCCTTTTGGGTAGAGACCTTTGTGTGATAGCTCATGACTGGCTCCAGTTCTCAAGGTCTGGCACCTGGGAAACACACACTTTATCCTCTTGTCAGTAGACCTGCAGCTCACTCTGTAATAGTCATTCCTCTTTCCTCTCCACCAGGAGAGCTGGAAGTCAGCAGCTCACCTTCGAACTTTTTCAGAAATGAGTCAGTCCCTATATCCCCCAAACTTGAGAACTTGCGTTCTCTGAAGCCCTTTTCATTTAGCCTGTGATTGGGGAGAAGAAGACCACTTACCAACTCCCCCATCCCTCGGAAGAGGTCGATCATTAGGAACACAGAACACGTCCATGAATTGTCTCTGATGGCCCCAATTCCACCGTTTTTACCCTCAAGAGGTGTTCTGGGTCAAGGATGAAAAAACTGGTTTCACAATCTTATGAATCTGGCTGTATTACAATCTTAATACACCCCATATGGATAGTCTGACACCTGTTATTCTAAGCCATTGAGGTCTTCAAGACAGTAGGAAAAGTTGCACTGAACAGTTGCATTTAATCCCTGCTGTTCCACAAGTCTAGATGGCATCAATACCTGGCACATGTCGAAAGAAATTGCTCCCTGGACCTTTGAATGTTGGGGTGATGCTGAGATGCCTTAGGGAACCATGAAACACCACGTTCACAAACAGTGCCTTCTCTTACAAGACTTACTGATTATTGACTCATCTTTTACATGAAAAAATATTTATTTACCTTTTCATTTTTAAGGATTGCATAATAATTCATTCTATGGATTCTATGTTTTATTCTATTGATCTTCTAGTGGTGAACATTTTATTTCATCTTTTTAGTATTATAAATGGCAGTGCAATTAAGATCTTTGTTCAATTTTTTCTCCAATTTGTCTGGTTATATACTTAGAATTCAATTCCAGAGTGAAATTATGTGCCAAAGGCTATCACATTTTTAAGATTTTTTAAAAATAAAATTGTGAGATTGTTCTGTAGAGGAGTAAGAACAATGTAGTTTTGATAATTAAACTCCTTCAACAGTTGCTGAACAAGAAGCTGAGATGAAAACAGAATATTATTTGGAAAAGAAATTTAGTCTATTAGAAATGTAATAAAAATAATGTTTGTTGACATTATATTTACTTCGTTTAATTGTCATTACCTAAATTGGGCTGAGATTTGCTAAAATAAAGTTCATGAAATTTTTATCATGAATATCTGCAGCACGCAAATATAATTTTTAGAGAATTCTGTTATGTAGTTCAAACTTGAACAACATTTTATAGAAATTTTCAGCATTCTGTGCATCCAGGAAAAATCTACATTTTGCTTATTATGACATTCCCTTTCTATATATTTCAAGAGAATCTTGCTTCCTCTCCTGTGAGAAACAATTTCAAACCATGGAAAATCAATCCTTCGACCCACTCCCTACTCCCAACACCAACACACAGAAAGAGGATAACTCCTGAGAATTTCCTCCACTGTGTTCCACATGGTTCTAACTTCCATTCTGAGTATTGGTCTAGGCAAGTCAACACCGTGATAGATGTGCTCTTATAAACTGTATGAAACACTTTGACCAAAGACTTTGCTGGTGAAAAGATTTTATTCATCTATTAACAAGGTAAAATGGTCATTGATTCAAACTCTCACATAGAAAAAAGGGATACTAGTTGTGTATAAATTCTTATTTCCTGCCGTGCAAATGAAAGAACTGAATTTGGCCAACTGGAAGATGGTAGTAAATTGTTTCCAGAAAGTTGTAGTAACTACTAAGCAATAACACTGATACACTAAAGACATCACATTTAAGCAGTGTGACTCAGCTTGGAATCAGATTTGTCCTTCATGCCACTACCAAACAGAGGGGTTGATTCTTATCTTTCAAATGTCCCAAGGCATATAGGAATATATAATGGTCTATATGTAGAGAGGAAACCCCCCAATCTACATAGAATGATGATGCCGGAGACTGAATATGGAATCTCATGAGCAGTGAGTCTGAAGTCCAGTTCTGACAAAGATTTGTAGTATGGCATTGGAAAAGTTGCTTCACCTCTTTGGACCTCAGAATCCTCATTTAAAAAAGAAAGAGCTAGACAATGATTCCTAAGGACCCCTGAAACTCTAACATCGAACAACTCCAGGAGTAAGAGTGAACTTGCTGTACGACTACCAATCAGGAAAGTTCCCTGGAGGGATATATATTGGATGAGAGGAATAGAAAAAAGTTGACCAGAATAGTATGGATTGGCCCTAGAATTGATGGAAAAAGCACCCTTCCTTGTGATGTCTAGACAAATGGGCCAAAACTATAACATTCATTTGAAAACACCTAAGCCCCTCCAATACTGTGGTCAGTCTCAGGCTGGAGTTTTCTTTCAAGGGTAATTGAAATTCTTGTACTTTACATTCTTTGACTATGCCTCAGATATCTTTTTACTAAATGCTTCTAAGAACATGGACAAAAATGTGATTTCAAAACCCCTTTACTCCAGAAAAGCACTCCCAAACACAAAAAAGTCTTGATTTTAATTAAAGACAAAAATATGTGTAGTTTCTTTTGCTTAAAATACTTTCTACCACAAATGAACACACAACACTAAGCTAAGCTATATAAAATTTGAAGAGATAACATTCTTGCGAAAAAAGTATATTTTTAACTTTGGAGATCCATGATCTAGTCATAACCAATAGAAATTTCTATTAATATATAACATCTTCTCAATTAATTCAGTGCATTATATCCACCTCTTATTATAAAGCTTCTCACTGTAGAGGAAAATCTTCAGTTTTGAAATATCAAAAGGAATTTAAAATAGGAAGATAACAATTGCTTTCCACAGTTGCTGATATGACACTAAGAGTAAGTAGAGACTGGCCAAATTCTATAAAATCTCATCAAGAAATAGAGTGGATAGTTGTGGTGATGAGATTTTGTAATAATTATCATTAAAGAAGGCATGATCTGATGCTCTGAATATCTTTAAGAATTAGACAGAAAACTATGAAATTGATCAGGTGCAACACCTTCTAGAGATGGAAGTATTTAAGCACAAATATGTCTTTATAGCTTAAATATTCTATGTGACCTGAAATTCAAGAATAAAATTAAGCAACTAGATTTGCTCTAAAAGTACAGATTCTGGGCCTCCTTCCTGGAAGTCAGAGGTGAATAAATGGCACATCCTCCAGTTCACCGACTGACTACAAGATTCATCTCCCTCCAGCTCCACACTGCTTGCCAGATGCTCAAAGGGGAGTAAAGAATAACTAACTGGGCTAATGAAACAAAAGATGTTTTATTTTAATGTACTTGACCATGAACAGATTCCAAACTGATATTTCTTTTTCAAGGAATGATTTAAAAGGAAATCAGATAGTATCAAAAAACATTTTTAGTACATGAGTCTCCTCTGTATTACCTTTCACCAGCTCATTCTCCTGCCCCCACTGCCTCAAACCCCCCAAATACACACCCCAAATCGAAACCACTGGCGCCTTTTCACAGAGGGGAAATGTGTATGCTGCACAGATGTACCGCTGCCTTTGGGATTTGAATCACCCAAACAATCTGAGTTAATTACATCAACTGATGTAACCTAATTCCTTTAAAAGAGATGTCTGGCTGTGAAGAATTTTGAATGGGTATTTAAAGCTTTCCTTAGCCCCCTGGAGAGGATTTGAAATTAGGAAGATATTTTTACCTAAGGAAAGCAGTCCATCTTGGCAAATTCAACATTTCCATGCTCTTTACTCACTCAAATTTTTTTGTATTCTTTTAAAAACTTAGGCCTTTTATAGATTCTCCTAATAATGCAGGTATAAACCTTTCATTAATAAAAGAAGAGAAGATAGTACTTTGTCAGAAAGGCAGCAATAAGTCACGTTCCGTAAACAACAACAAAAATAAGCATTATCCTGGAAACCTTAAGATGCCCTCCATGAGGCAAAGTCAACTCTGTAAAGCCATTTTTTTCCAATTATGTTCTCACAAAGGTTAGGAGATCTCAGTGGTTTCCTGAGCTCTTTTCTGCAGGCTGCGTCCAAGGCTTGCTATCAGCCCCTTGAATCTGTTCTCTGGCGCACAGATGGTGGGAGTGATTGTTTTGAAAACAATTTCTTGCTTGGCCACCCCTCCAAAACCACCCAAAGCAAAATCTATCCCCCACTTCTCTATTTACACATTGAGAAAAATCTCCAAAGTTACAAGGATTTATGATATTACCAGTATGTTTTTGCATGGTGGAGTCAAGCCATCCTAAATACTGCCTAAAACATTTCAGTTTGCCGAGCCATGACTGGGCTGGAAAATTAGAGCAACGGCCTGGACACTGAACAAAGAAAACAGCATCATTAAAATATAGTAATTCTGTAATTCTGTCCACTAAAATGACTGCATTTTTATGGTACTCAAAATGAAAACCTGCCATTTTGGCAGAGGAATTGGTGAGCACCATCATAAGCATAAATACTTATCTAGTAAAGATAACTATGGGACTCATCTTTGTTAAATTCTGATTGTGGAATATGGTTAAATCATAAACACAACCCAAGAAATTCAATTAAAGCTGACAGCGCCGGCTTAATTTACGTGCTTGTAATAAAAAGGGCATAGTTCAGTGAGCTAAGTGGAAGAATGTCAGGTTTAACTCAGAGTTCCATGTTTATAATATTCTAAGAAAATTTAAATCTAAGAAAATTTAAAGAGCATCTTTTCCTAAGAAATCCTAACTGGTGATTGGGAGAAGACTGGTGGAGACTTTTCCAGAAAAGCATAATGCAGCCAGGAAGAATTCATCGATACATAAAATATAGTATCTGATTGTAGCTAGGAGCCACGAAACAGAGCATCAAGAAAGAGTAAATAAAAGTCCCATTCAAGCAAAATGATTGGAAAATAGCCAAAGGCTGACAGGAGCCTACATGGCCCCTCATTAATTTACGATGCCCATGCATTTGTTTTGAGGGGCTATCAGGGGCAGCACCTCTGAGGATATCTGGGTGTCCAGTGTTTCATGGAGCTTCAGGTCACAGTGATGAGTCAATCGCCACCTTCTCTGGGCAATGCAAAGATGAGGTCACTTGGAAATCCTACCTGACACTTTGGTGATACCAGTTTTAGAGCTCAGAATAAACATAATTTCTGACCATCACAGTCATTCAAATGAAATAGATATCTCAGGGTCCATCTTTCTCTGAATCATGGAGGTTGTGCATATGTTAGTACAGTTTTAGTTGCAAGTGACAAAATGTGTGTAAAACTAAGCTTAAGCAAAAGAAGTAAATTTATCAGCTCAGGTATATGAGATCTCAAGGGATCAAACTGGGTTTAGGCAAAACCGTATGCACAGATTTTCTCAGTATCTCAACTCCAATTCTCTGCTTGACTTTATTCTGCACGTGGGTTCTCTCCACCTGGAAGAGAAGATGACTGTGCATAGATGCATCCTCAAAATTTTCTGCTTTAGCATTAGCTTCCCCTACCCGCCTGCATGCAGTAAGAGGTATATTTTAGCTTTCGCTTCCCTTAACTTAGCACAGCTTCCCCTCCCTAACCACATAAAACAAGAAAGGTACACCTCTCCCAAGAAAGAAGTGTTGGCAGATGAAAAAAACAGGTCCTTTCAGTAGGTCTTAAGGAGTCCCAAGTTTAAACCTAAGGCATTTTTTCAGGACACTCCTTCACGGAACCAACATCAAGCACAGGCTCAGTATAGTTATGTCTATATTTCTTCAGAAGAAAGCATCAAAGAAATGCCCCCAACACACACACCTATACACACACACTAGATTGGGAAACCTCTTCTATAACTGGGGAAGCCAAAGTGGACTGTGACTCTTAACCAGATTTCCCGTCCTTCCTACTCCACTTCCACACTTCAATCAGTGGGAAGGGGGAGGCAGTGAGCAGCCCCGCCACCATCCCTACTTTCCCACAAGATTTGTGTATTCAGGGAAAAGTAGAGTTCTAAAGTTCAGCAATCAGAGTAACTGTTGCCTATTGGTAACTAAAAAGAAGAGTAAAAATGACTTACCTAGAAGTCAACCACAGAAATGGGAATTCAACCCCTATGAAAGTGAAGGGCAGAGTGCACACTCATTCTACATGTCAGCAAGAACTTTAGGAGATAACAACTCCCAATAGTGCTGTTTCACATTTTCAGTTTCCCTTAGGGCCAATCTTTCCATGACTCTTCTTAGCCCCGGGATAACCGCTAGAAGCTTTAGCAAAATCTATTCACTCAAACACAGACATTTTTCACCAATGACCTACGAGCCCAACAGGTCTACCAGCCAGTTCAGAGAAGGATTTAGATTTGGGCTGTTTACTTTGAAGCTCATCCAGTTCAACCAAAGGCCATCAAATTTGGCTAACTAGAAAATTTGCTCCCCGGAAAGTTCCATCCAACACAAGTCTGTGGAAAATACCCTGGAAACAGTGTGTCTCAAATCAGGCTGACAGGAAACATCCTTTCCGTATATCTCAGTTTAAGAGCGTTAATGGCTATTTTCAACAGTTAGCAGTTACTAGAGTTTTAGGTGAGTGCAAATTCAGTTTCAAGATATGTCCAATTTTTATTCTATTTTGTCTAAAATAACTTCTATCCATTCATCTATTACCTAACTCCCATCTGTAATGTCACTACCCATCAAATGATTTATTGAAAGGATCTTCCAAATTAGGTTTCTCTATATTCAGTAGCAGTGTAGCCGCGCTGTGCATCTTCTATTAGGAGACAGGTTAACACCAAAATTTATTAGCAGAATTGCTACACAAATACCCAACGCCACCAGACCTCATTAAAGGCGCTTGAATGGATGAAATGCAAAAAAGAAAAAAAATGCAATTATATATAGGTCAAATGTGAAAGATGAGTAATTACATAAAAACTAATAAAGATTTCTTTTATATGTTGGGGGCAATTAGTTCTAAAAAAATTACCACCAAAATTCACTTTGAGAAATATATTTTTATAGAAGAAAACTTTTTTTTAAGTTACTTATAACACATGCAATGTAGTTGTTCATTTATATAAATGTTTCCTACATAATAAACCCCAAACCACCTCCTAACTCATACCATAGCCCTAGTTCAATCCTCTAACATTAAATAAATAGTACATTTACTCCTTCCCGTTATGACAAATCTTAAAATATCTGAAGTCTATCAAATTGAAGAAATTATTAGAGCATTAACTACCCCAGAGAAAAAGTGTTTTTTTGCCAAAACTAAATATTTTTATGCCACTGTTTCCAGACCTTTGGACATTCTGGTTGCTCTTCCTTAGATGTATTCTAATTGATAATGCTATTTTATTTTGTGATTTCATTATTTTCTCTGTCATAGAGTAACTGTTATACACACTTTATTTCTTTTAGTGGTTGCACTTAAAAATTTTTAACCTTCATTATTAATTTGAGAGTCTAGTGTCATCCACTTTGAAAAACCACAAATAAATCTTTGAATATTTTGACTCTAATTATCTCCCTCTAGTTACATGATTTTGACTATCTGTATTTCAGTTTTACCTTTTCTTAAGTCCGCATATTAGGCAGTATTATCATTATGGTTTTAGACAGTCAATGTTTGATAGAGTTTTGTTTTCATCATTCATTTTGCATGTCAGACACTCTTTCCATGATCATTTGCTCTTTCCTAAAGTACAGCCTGTAGCAATTCCTTTAGTGAGATTCTATTGATAGTGTCTTTGTTTTTCTGAATATGTTCTAAAAAAAAAAAAAGATAGTTTTTGATAGATAAACAATTCAGTCGACGAGCATTTTCTCTCAGCACTTTGTAGACAGCATTCCGCCATCTTCTGCCTTCCACTGCTGCACTTGAAGTGACTGTTGTCAATCTATTTAAAGCATTTTTAAAAATCCTGTCTCTGGTGTTCTGTAGTTTGACTTTGATACGTGTAAGTATGAATTTCTCTTTATTTATCATGTTTGAGATTTGTTGGGATTCCTAAAGCTAGTGACTGACGATTTTTATCAATTCTAGAAAATTCTTAGCCATTGTACCTTTACATATTTAATCTCCTTCACTTTCTTTATTAGGCCTTTCTGATACTCCAGTTAGAAATGTATTGAACATTTTGATTTTCCTCTTTAGCTTTTAACATTTCTTTCATATCATCCATCACTTTGTCTTTCTGTTATATTCTAGGAAATTTCTTCAGCTCCATCTTGGAGTTTACTAATTTTCTCCAATTATACCTAATCTGCCGTTTATACCTCCAGTGAATTTTTAACTTCTTTTTTATTTTTTTAGTTTCTAGAGATTCCATTTCCTTCTTTTTCTTATTCTTTGCTTGCATTTTAAATTCCATCTCTCATTTCTCTAAACATGCTAATGTATGTTTATTTTTATGTTATTTTGTATGTAATGTATGCTTATATTTATAGTATTATAATGGATGATAATATGTATCCAGAATACCAAGAAATACAGTCTAAGATAGTAGTCAGGAGCTGGGCTCTGAAGTTAGACTGTCCAGCTTCAAACACCAACTCTCCCACTGAAGCTGCACAGGTCTGGTTCTGCTGTTTGTCATTTCTGCTGATCTTCCCTTATGGTACCTTGTTTGTGATTTCTGATTGTGATTACTTATTCATTGGAAATTTATCTAGGGAAGTTCTATGAGGCTTGCGTAAAGAGTGGGTTCTTCCAAGGAAAATGTTCATTTCCTTCTGACTGGTGCCAGGAGGCGTTACCAATTTGTGGTTACGTTAAAATAATTCCTCACACTGGAGTTTTTCTAATCACACAGATTATCTGGCTTTGAACCTTAAACTCAGGTGACGTAAGTCATTGCTTATGAATCATCAAAGATAATATTTCCCCTACTGCCCAAGTTGTCTTGGCATCTCTTTTTGTAAAGTAGAATTTTAAGTTTATTCTTTCACTGAGGGTACAGCCTATTTCACTTTTGGCTTATGAAAGACATGTTAAATTTCAATGTTATTATCCCGTGTATCAGCTATCTGTACCAAATTTTCAGTATTTATTAATGTCTTCCTCCAAGGCATGGGCAAAAACGTTGAGGCTTCTATTCTGTTCTAGCTAAGGCCAGGAATGCTACTTGTCCGTTAGACCCTCCATTAGCCTTTCTATAAATGACGTCAATAATTATTTTCTTTCCTGCTGAATCATTCCCATAATATATCAACAGGATATTATTCTGGGCACCAAAAAACCCCCAAAACCCTCTTATGACCTCATACAGCATTTCCCTCCTTTCCTTTATAACAAAAGTCTCTGAAAGCATTGTTCATACTTATTTTCCCCAACATATTTGCTCCCATTCTATCTTAAATCTAGTTCAATAAAATTTTTCCCTCACTATTCCACTGAGGTTACTTTTTTGAAAGTCATCAATAACCTCCACCTTGCTCACGCTTTGTTTTCATTGACCTATCAACTGCACTGATAAAGTTGATCACTTGGCCTTGTTATCACTATGGCCTGGTTCTCTCTACTTCTCTGGCTGTTCTTGTTCAGTTTCCTTTGCTGGTTCTGCATCCCCCTGACCTCTAGTGCCAGGCATTGTAAGTCAGGGATTTTGATGTTGATCTTTGATCAAATTATAAAACACATTAATGTTATGACCTCTAGTATTAGCCAAAGCCGTATATAGATTTCAAAGTTTTTCACTACTTTATCTCCTGTGCTTTTCACAGGAACCCAGCAAAGTAGGTATTATCAACCCAATTAATCAGTTTTAGCAGATGATTTTGGAGCCCTTTTGCAAGCATATGGTTATCAATTTATCAAGAACAAGTTTTTCCCGGCAAATCTGATCTCCTTTATTGCTGGCGTGTTTGATGTGTAGATCAGAGGAATACCACAGACATAATTAATTGAGTTCTCACCAAGTCTTCAGACACTGTAATTCCTGGTGTTTTTTGGAGAATAAATGATAAAGTATCCAGAACATTGAAAACCTAAATGCAAAGAATACTGATGAATGGCTCCAAATAAAAAGCTGGGGGAGTCTTTAGTGCTATTCTGTAGTTATATCCTTGACTCCAATTGCTTCATTCATTGACTGATTAGTTAAATAAATATTTGTTGAACACCTATTTCCAGGCACTATTTTCGATGCTGGGTATATATATGTATATATAGCTATGAACACAAAAAAAGAGAAATTCCTGACTTCATGAAGCTTACATTATAGTGGAGGAGACAGGTTATAAATAAGTAAAAATATATCATATATTAGTAAATAATAAGGGCTAAGGACAATAACCATAGCGAAGGGTGATGAGAAGTGTGTGTGAGGGAGTAATAATGGATAAGATGGTGGCATAGAACTTAGGGTTACAATTCACATAAGTAAAGCATTAAAAGAAGGGAAGAAAGGAGTCTTCTACTGCTTTACGCAGCATGGCACCACACCACTAACATAATGGCTAGCACAGACTGGTGCTCAATAATATATTTGAATCAATGAATAAATAAATAGATAAAGATGGTTTTCTGCAAAGGCTTTCATCCTACTAATCATATCAGAAACTTAAGAAGCATTTCCTGTAGAATAAAGTCATCTGGATTTGGTTTTTCACTTGTGCTTTCTGATAACTCAACAAAGCCACAAAGTGAAGGAAGCAATAATTCTCTGGCCACCACAGCTGCTATTGGAGTGTCACCTGTTGTTATTTCCTCTTGTCTCAAAGATGGTTTGCAAAAGGATCCTGTATTCTTTGCCAAGGGCATGTGTGATGTGGGGGTGAAGGTTGTGATGTGTCAGGGAGCATGATTCAATATTAGTGCTTTTATTCCTTTTGAGATTCTGCAGCTATCTTCCGTAGTGATTTGAGGTAGAGTCAGTCCCGAGGGGTCTGCCAAGGAGGCAGGGGAGGAGAGGACGAGAGAGGTCCTATTGACTCTGCACATAAAATAGAATCAAGCCAATAAAGTCCCTTGAAAAAGGTTGAAATCAATAGCTCCAACAATTTTCAGAACGTCCTTTAATATTGATAAGCTTTTTCCTCAAGAGTTTCACCAGGCTCCCTCAAACTCATGGTCTTTTAAAACAGCCTGGGTTTCCCAAGGAGAACTGACTTGTCACTGATGTTCTTTGTCTCAGTGTCTAGCCTGCTGGCAGATACTCAGCAGCCCTCTCACTTTCTTCTTTGGATTGTCTGAAATGGTGAAAAATGGAAAATATGAAGAAAGCTGTTATGACTAGCTCTCCAACAGCAGCAGCCATTAGGGAATTACCTTCCATTTCTTGTAATTAAACGGCTCGTGATTTTTTTTTAATGCACTTACATCGAGCTAACCTGCCAAAGCCAATCCAACAAAGTTAAATTTTCCTAAAAGACTAACTAAGGACGAAAAGTCAGCAATCCCCAAGTAAGACGAAAGTGATTGAGTTGGCTACACTGTTTTCCAGAGCTTTCCCCTGACCAGCAGAGTGAGTTGATTCTGAAATGGAGAGGTGATGAACCATATGGATCCTAGATATCAATCTCCAAGGCACTGTTCTTCCTGCTTTTCAACATATGTCATGTGGTCTAAGGACACTTTTCCTTTAAAATAGCTACATTCTAATGAGAAATGGCCCTTCCCATATTTTACTTCCCACTTTTCTATACCAAATTCCTAAAGAATTAAGTGAAAAATCAATGGGAACAGCAGGGTGTGGTCTCTTGCCCAGAGCAGTCATGGGTCTAAGAGTCAGTTTTTAGGGAACACCACTCTTGCCCTTTCCTGCTTGGTCCAGAGATTCAGAGGCCCACGAGCAAAATCCAGCCCAGAGGTCATACTTCTGCTCACCTAGTTGTGGCAGAGCATGTTGAGATCTCTGAGAGAAATACGTGATCTTAAAACCAAAATATTCAAAACCATAAAAACTTCTAAATTCAGCAATACTAAATAAGAATTGGTATTCATTAGAACAAGGTCTGGAATGAAGTTTAGTTTTGTAATATCCCCATTTCTGGTGAATTTATATACTCTTCAGAAGCACTATTTGTAAACACAAAAAGTTAATACACTGGGGAGCCATCATAGTATGTCTCCTCAGGAGCTCCCTTAGGTAGAAGTGTTGCTGGCCTGCCTATGCTTGTTTTATTTACTTGAAGTCAATGAGTTGTGCTTCTTTGTTCTATACATTGTTTCTTTTTACCAACTTGGGTCTCTCTGTCAAATAAATCAGAGTTTTGGGTTTAATGCTAATATTAATCCTTTCTACACACTTTCACACTTCCTCCATTGATGTAGTCAGAGGTATATCATCAATTTCTGTAGCGAGAAGTTAAAGAACCTAAATGATGTTAACAATATTACAAATATTTGGGTAAAGTTATTTTCATTTCACAAGCTAGATGAGACAAATACTTTAAAACCTACCAAAACACTGGACTATTTGTTGCCCCTTTGCTTGATTTTCTAATTATGATATTAATATATTTATTTGGAAATTAAACTCTGCTCTTTACCAAAGGAAATAGGAGGAAGGAAAGATGCAGGGGAACAAAGGTTGCAGAGAGAATTTGCCAGAACCATGCTATCAATGCTCCAATGAGTCTACCTGAGTTCTCCCAGCTCTGCCCTTAATGACATTTGTGATCTTGGCCAGTGCATTCGTTCATCAGATTCTGATCTGTAAAATGAAGGATTCTTCTAAGTACTATTCAGGGTTACTTTCGGCTTCAATGGAAGCTAAATTCTTTCATGTTATTCTTTAATGAGTTGACAGTCAAAGAATTGATGAAATGGAACAAGCCATGTTTCTGATTCTACTCTGTCCTGAACATGCCAAGGTTCTGAGTCACCACCATGTGCATGGCTCCCTCTGAGGGAAAATTCTGTTTAGAGCTCTCCAGGGGGAGCTTCATGGAAGCCAATGCTGTCGGAACCTGGAACGGTCACTTGGCCCACAGGTAGGAACCCAGATGCTGCCCATGCCCTGTTGCAACTAATGGAGCCAATCAATAAGATTCTCTAAATGCCTGGAAAATTTGAATTAGAAGTAAAAATTGTCAATTACTCATAGAATTTGGAGGTACACGGTCATTACAAGCAGGAAAGCTAGAGAGGCCATGGTGGGTTGTATGCAAACTCAAGAAATTTAGAACAATTTTATCCAAAGATTAGAGAGGCTTGCTCTTCCTTACTTGTACCATATTAATGAGACTTTTTAGCTATTAGCTAGCAAATAAAAGATTTGGAACCTTTGAGACAGACATCATTTAGAAGCTTATTTCAAAAAGTCCCCTTCATTTTCTACTTAAGATAACATTAAAAAATAATGAGTTGTTAGTCACAGGCTTATGACTAGTCACAGCCCTTTGTGATGAGGTCTCCTTCCATAACCATTTCAGAAGTGTGAGTACAGACTGGAGATATCCCTGCCTCAGGAGGGCCAAGCTCGGACATGACCTGTCATGGGTTCTCTTATTTGGAATGACTTGTCTCCCTCTTTCATACATTTTGGGGTTTTGTTGAGGAAGAATAGCCCTGAGGTAACATCTGCTGCCAGTCCTCCTCTTTTTTGCTGAGGAAGACTGGCCCATGCCCATCTTCCTCTATTTTCTATGTGGGATGCCTGTCACAGCATGATTTGAAAAGTGGTACATAGCTCCACACCCGGGATCCAAACCAGCAAAACCCAGGCTGCCGAAGAGGAATGTGCGAACTTAACTGCTGCACCACCCGGCTGGCCCCTTGTCTCCCTCTTTCAGACCCAAGGTCACCAACAGAAATTTCCATTACCACTTCTCCTCTCTCTGTTGCAGAGAAATTACAAAGTAGCAATGCAAAAATTCTCATGACAGTGTAAACCCTGTCTTTACCATAAATCCCTATTTCCCAGGATAATCAGTGATTTTCTGATCAGACTCTTAAAACCAAAAGAGATTAGTAAAGATAACTCTAAAATCAATAATCTACGGGCATTTTAATGAGGGCAAATCAGAAATTTATAGAATTAGTTGGTCACTAAAGAACTGAACTAATTTACACCCTATCAAATGGACCATTATTGTTCCTATTTTGAGAGCTCTCTGATGAGGGTGTTCCGAGTGAGTGTAGAAGCTCCCCAAATCATGGCAGCTGAAAGCGGTCTGGAAAGTCATCTACCTTCACACTTCTGAGGCTCAGGCTTCCTCCCACCTAATCCCAAGATGTAGGGAAACTAACCTCAGAGTGGTTAGACTGATCTACTGCAGTGGTCCCAGTGCAGGGCCAGCTCAGCAAAGAACCCAAGGGTCCAAGGCAGCATGGGGAATTACCCTTTATGGCCAGGGAGTTTCCTTCATTGCTCCACTCAGTCAGCATCCGATTGTGAAATGCTCATAATGCTCCAAACATTGCTCTGGGCACAGGAAATATAAGACAGTAACAAGATTTCTGCCAGTACAGCTTTTACATTCGACAGGGGGAGAGAAAAAGGGAAACACTTAAACAGATGAATAAACGAGAAGATGCAGTGACTAGTACTTATGAGGGCCAGGTGTCTTCTTCAGATTACCATGTTGACCTCTGAAGAGGTCAGGAGCAGGAATGAGGAGACAGACAGACAAGGAAGTGTTTTAAAATACCATTTTATTTTTGAAGACCTGTGTCCCAGTGCCTATTTTTAGAATACCACCTGAGAGGTCAGAACAGGTAAGAGCAGCTGGCCTGCCTCTCCCCATAGACGCAATCTGTATGTGCCACTAAGAACACCCTGGTCGCTGTAGGTCTCAGAGGACTGGGACATGAGGTGAATGGCTCCCAGCTGGCTGTACCCTGTGCCCTGAAAGGCTGAATCTAGGCTCTTTGGGAAGAGGGAGTAAAATACTCCCTTCATCAGCTGGGCATGGAGACAGTACAGGATGCCTCTCCGGGTTCCATTTAGCGCCAAACCACCTCGAAAAAAGGAAGGGACCCAGGGGATGAAAAGTTGTCCCTTCATTTTCTGGGGTAATCATTTATAATCCCCCATATTAAGAGGTCTACTTTATTATTCCACAACTGAGTTAATTTCAAAATCTTTTCTCCACAGCGCTCCTAATAAGAAGCAGATGTGGGAACCACCTCAGAATGAGGAGAACCCCTCTCTCCTATCTTCCCAACCTCTGGCTGTTGCAAACAAGCCAAATTTAAACCAGCAATCATGCATATTTCCAATCAGCACTCCAACTTTCTCCCCATGGAAGTAACTCCTTGGCTCGCACAAGGGAAGGAAATGTTTCCTTCAAAAAGCGATGCCAGGACAGGGGGCAGCTCATTCTCACGATAGTTAACATGCTAACCAGCCAGTGCAGTGAGGAAATCGACGAAGGACTAGCCAGGAAAAGGCAGGAGAGGCCCCAAGCCAGCAGAAACAATGAGAACGACAGCGCAAGACTGGGGAAAACGTTCATAACGTTGGAGAACAAGAAGCCTGTCTTCCTAGAAGCCCACCCTGTTATGGATCCATTTGGTGGGGCTCAAGGGAAGGAGTGTTCTCTCTCTTTATCTCACAAATCCCTGATAATAGACAGAACAGAAGGGATATCCTGAAATCCACAGAGCGGGCGGGGACCAGCCTTCGTGGTATGTGGAAGGGGGAACATTGCACTAACGCAGTTAAAAACCAAAGACCTCTTGCACGTGTTTTACGACAATTCTCCCTCCTCGGCAGTAAGAAGATGCAAAGATATTGCCATGCCATGAAGAATAAATAAGAAAATGCCACAATGGCCCAAGGAAGAGGTCCCCATAAATAAAATCTGTTTGGGAAGAAAGGCAAATGAAAACGTAAGAAATAGTCTTTCTTGCTCCCAGCCTCACTCATGCTTTTCTAGATCTGCCCCCCTCAAATGCCTCTCGTGGTTCTGAGAAAATGTCTGAACTCAGTTGTGAAAAAGTTGGAGCTATTTGAGGCTTCTGGACAGTTCATGACAGAAATAGGCTTCAGGGGAATATTGTTGTTGACACTGGCTTTTGTTTGGGGTTTTTAAATATATATGCAAAAAAGGTTACTTGTGAGAACGTTAGAGGCCAATTCACTGTGCGCATAGTCTTCACCAAAAGTAATTAGCACTAAGCCAGTCTGCCATTTAAAAGTCTTTTCATTGGAAAAACCACCAGTTCAGTTGCGTGTCCTTGTCTTTTTCTGACAGAAATTCGCAAGGCAGAGCAAAGCAGCAGCTTCCATAGTAACACTCAAAACACCGAAAGGCTGGTGGTGAACTCAATAAAAGTGGAGCACACAAATAGCTGATAATGTCTAAGTGGCTAAGCAGACAGTGAGTAGCTGACAGTTCTGGGAATTAAACTGGATGTTTACTTTAATCTGTTTAATTTTAAATTGGAACAATATTTTATTGTACAGTAAGTTTATGTAAATTTTTTAATGGTTGGTTAAGTTACATGCTTGTTTTTAGATGGCAATTTTAAAACATTTATCACATGTAGCTTTTTAAGATATTTTCAATTTCCCCAAAGCACTGCAGAAAAGGGTTTAATGCAATAAACATAAAAAGTCAACAGACCATCACACTATGTTTAAAAGAGCCTTCCCGACAACAAGCAACCTGCGCTCAAAGCTCGCCTCTGCTGCCTCCCAGCTCTGTGGGCTCGGGCAAGTTGCTCTCGAAGCCTCACTACACTCATCTAGTAAACAAGAGCAAAATCCTCCCGAACTCGGAGGGTTCCTGTGAGCATTAATCAAACAAGGCAGGTAGAGTAATTAGTAGAATGCCTGGTATACAGTCAGGACTCAGTTATTATTACTCTCTTATGACTATTGTTGCTCACTCTCTTTTGCAACTGGACATCAGCTAGCTAATCTACACATTTGCCCTGAATTGTTCACAAGCCCCAGCTCTGGAGCCACACTGCTCCTCAGAAACCTATTAGCAGAGGGATTGCTAAAGAGCACAAGGATCTTTTTGTTTACTAAAGTCCAAAATAAAGAACCACAGTCGTCGACACAGAAACGCCAGCGAGTCACCAGGTAAAGACCGTGTTTCAGAACATGTTTCGTTTGTATTCTGTGCAAACAGAGCTGCTCATCACAGACCCATAGACTGTTAGCCCAGCAACAGATCTTAGAGGAATCATCACTCACTCCCCACCACCCCAACTTCTATTGCCTTATTTTATAAAGGAAGAATACCCAGTGAAATCCATTCCTCCTTCTATCCAAGTTTAGAAGAAATCCAGAACCAAATCTGAGGTTTCGCAATACATGAATAAATATTTTTGGTTTCCCTCTCTTAAATTGATGACATTTGATTTAATATAAATGAAAATATGGGTTCGTACACACAAACTTGCTCACTGGCATTATTAGCTAAGTGTGAGCCAGAAACCACATGGCAGCCATGCCATTGATTCGTCAAACAATCAAAGTTCATTAACTATTATGCTGTCTCAGTTTCCTTTATCAGAAAAAAAACAATCAGTCCTAGTCAGGGTTTGAATCCCAATGTGGCTGGTGAGCCAGCCTCCCAGGTACGTCCTCTAGGGGACAAAGTCTGGAGGACACAATTCATCACACATCCTGTTTCCTGCATTATAGCAGAGAGGCCCCTAGACAAGAGAATCAGGCTTTTTTCCATCAAGTTCTACCCAGAAACCTGTAGACTTGTCTCTTCTTGGCAGGTCAGGGCTGCCACTTGCAACTACTCTGGTCAGAGGGAAAATATTAAAAAGAGATTCTACTGGTTACAACGGAAATCATCAAAGTTACTTATAGTAACAAAATAATACACTCTTTCAGCAACACTTTGCCAATCAACTTTTAAAATGCCAAGAAAGAGAATTTTCCAGGCCAGGGACTGTAACACAGATACTTCTCTCTGCCACTGTTACTTTCTACACAGTAGTGTGCTTGGAACCCTGACATCATGGTGATCAAGGATCTTGCAGCCCTTTGGGGCATCCACGGCCCTGCCTGAGCTCTGCAGATTTTAGCAGACATACCCTTGAGTAGCTTCCTGAATTGGCAAATAGTAACAGCGCATCAACTTGGACCTTCAGTTCCAATATAGTTAACTAGAGATTCTCTCCACCGAAGTCTTATTGGCTCTGCATTTCAGTAGCCTCTGTAAGAACAAAGGCTCATTCAGATGGTGGACCTTTTGTCTCCTCACTGCGGACGTGTTTAATAAGCCCATCTTTACAACACGTCTGCTGTTCTCAATGGTGACATGCAAAAGGACAGACTCTGAACTCTCTCTCAAAACTGGGGACTGACGACCTTACTTCCAGGGACTACCTTGGAGCCACACCATATGTGCATCTAAATTTCACTGATTTAGGCATATAGACTTGGGGGGTGAGCTTGCTATTGAGGGCAATCCCACCTGCCTTCCATGCAATGGGAAAATGCCCCAGAGATGGGAGAGGCAAATCTTCTTTTCCCTTAAGTGTGATTGGAGTGTTCAAAACTACATATTTTTGGAAAAGCATGGCCCCTAAAAACAAGCCAGCCTCTTCATCTGGTGCTCATATGCTTGAAAATCAAAAGGAAACTGGCTCCATCTTGGTTTCCAACAGAGCATCTCCCTTAAAGCTTTCCAAGAATATTTTCTCTCTCTGTGATTTTCACTAACTCACTGCCTTTGGAATTTAATCCCCTGTCTCACACATGACTCTACTGTAGTCCAGTCTTGACCGGGATTTGATAAATCTTTGTGGTGCATGACCTGTCACAACATTCATGGCAACTTGTTGTCATGAAGCAATAAATAAAAACAGTCGCATCGGGAACTCCACCATTTCTCCTCTCTCAGACTCTCCCCGCAAACTCAAGGAGAGTCTGTGATCTGAGCCACCCTAACAGAGGTTCAGAAGTGTGAGTAAAGGAGAGTGAGTAAGTACTCGAAGGTGACATAGTCTCTCGCAGTGAAAGAAAGGCATCAAACCCACTCAGTCTTCTAAATGGCTTTATAAGAATAGATTTCATAAGAATTATGAATTCCCTGCTTTTAAAACACTGCATCAGTGTCATTCCGGAATAGCCCTCAAAAGAGGCAGCATTTGGATAGCCCCAAAAGGCAGTAATACTGCTTCCTGGCTACTCTGCTGAACTTGGATACTGAAGTGACACTATCATCTTTGTTTGAGATTTACTTTTGCTTTCTCCCTCCAAAAACACATCAAATGGAACCTGAGAGTTCACTTAATTCAGTAGAGCATGGGCAGGATGGAGCCTGTAATGAAGCCAGAACAGCCACATGTGAGGGAGCGCTACCAGGATCTTGGTGGTGATAAGTAAGATGTCAAGAGATTTATAAAGAAAAGAAGAGACAGCAAATGTTGGTGCAACAAACTCAACACAAACAAGGCAGTGAATTTAAAAGCTGACCCTGCTGAGACTGCACAGACCTATCCCATGGTGGACAAGGTATCACTTGAGAGATGAAGCGAAAACTATTACAGAAAAAGAGCCTAAAATGCCTAAGGGAAAACATTCTAGAAGTAGAAAGCTCCAATTTGAGAGGAGGAGAGAGTCGTAACCAATAGAAATAATTAAGGAGGAACTTCATGGAGAAAAAGACAAAAAAAAAAAACCATATGATATGTTGTTCGCAATTTTCCCAACATCTTCAACCCAGAAAAATGTGGTTAGTGCATCTGGCATCCTTGCCATCTGCATATTCCTTGGAGCCTGACACAGAGCTTGGAGCCTGAGAGGCAGACAGCCTTCTGTCAAACACACAGGAATGTCCTGGCCCAGCAGCCCGGGGAGGTTGGGAGCAATGTTGTAAGCTTTCTTTATGGTGATCTGATTTTTTTTATCCTTATTTTTGGAAGAATAAAACAGAGAATAGCAACTACTTTAACCCTGGAAATCACTAAGAGGAGAAGCCAGTGCCAAAGCAAGAACTACCCATTATAGACCACAGAGGCATCTCTTGTTAAATAGCAGCTCTACCCTCCAAGCCATTTCAACGTGGGAAAGTGGTGTTTGCGATGTTGCATCATATGTAAAGCACTGGCCTCCAGTGGCTGATCTGCAGGAGTTGGGAGAATCTCAGCATCTATAACGGAACCACAGTCATTACCCACGAGCTGTGATTGCAACTACTTTTGTTCCTCAACACTCAATACCCTCAATACTCAATCATCTAAATATTCATATAACTTGACTGCTGTTTGAAGATTCTCAAAGACTGTCATTATAAAGCTGAAACGAATTCCAAATTTGTAGGCAGGACTTTCCTTTAAATAACAAGTCTGCTTCTGCAAGGTCAACTCATATATCTTAGGGATGAGGAAGGCATTTCACACAAAATCTCCCTGTGTTCTTCAGAACATGATAGGCTATGCTGCAGCAACAAATAAACCCTAAAATCTCAGTGGCTTAACAAAACGAAGATTCCTTTCTCTCTCAGGTAAAGTCTAACGTGGGTGGGGCAAACTTTCCAGGGCAGCTCTCCTTCATTCCATAATTCAGGGATCCAGGTGTCTTCCACCTTCCCCTAAGCAAGGGACAAGAGATGGAGAGAGAACACCGACTTTTAACTTCTACTCACAGTCCATTGGCCTAAATTGGTCACAAGGCCTTAACTGCAGGAAGGAGAGGAGATTTGGAAAAGCACAGGAAATTTAGTGTGTACTAATTGTCTTCACCACATTCACATTCCTACAGTTATTTATCTAAAGCCGAGTGAGATTAAGCTTGAAGAGTTTCAAGGATGATGCAAGGGCTCTTCTCCATGCAGGTGGCTAGGAGATCACCTCTGTGGGATGAGATGGGAGGGGAAGAGGTAGAAGACTGCCGTAAGAAAATGCTCTCTCCCTTGCGCTATGCCTAAAATTTCTACACTGTTCTATCACTTGGGTTAAGACATTTAAGGCTGCTATTATTTTTTAATTTTTTAAACCACATTATTGAAGTATGACTGGCATACAAAGAGCTGTACACACTCGATGTACACAACTTTTCAATGCATCTTCTCTCATTTCTGTGCTCCACCAGCACGCCGTAACCTCTCACCCAGATTCCAGAGCCCTCATAAAGGCATTTTCATCCATTGATGGTTGTTAAATCAGTGTTTCTATGAAGGGACAAGGGCTAGGACCTCCTATTCTGTCATCATGATGACATCACTCAAGGCTGCTTTTAAAATACAAATATTATCTAAGAGGAACATACTTTGACCTAGAGTGTTTACCAAATGAGGACTCTTAAAGGGGCAAGTGAGAAATGAAATTCCTCACTGGGTGAAGGGCCACAGGCTCACCTCCTGATCGAGGCTCATGCTATGGACACTGGCCTTGATCACCCAAGGACACAGACAGCTGACCTAGGAGGAAGAACCACTTGCAGATGAATGGTGGTCCTTCTCCATGCTCCGGCTGACTTGACATCAGCCATTAACACCTTATCTGGAGCTGGTTCATGAGTTGATCTTACCAGACACTTTGCTGGCCTCTGAAGAAGTAGAAAAGATTAAATACTAAGTTAGACTGGGAAACAGCATGTCATGTTTGTAAGCACACGAGCTGTCAATTAAACAGATGTAGGTTCATATCAGTAGTTCCCCTAATTACTAATGATGTGAGTTGGGCAATTTGTTTAATGTATATTATGAGCCTCATGTGTAAAATGAGAACAGTAATAGTTAATATTGCTTAGAAGTTACTGACAGGATAAAATCGTGTCAGACTTCCTGGCTCAAAAAAGTACTCAACAGATTTAAGTTTCCTTCCAGATTGTTCTTGGAGGGAAGGAGATAGGTTGAATTTTAACCCTAGCAAACCAAGGTAAGACTTGAAGTAGAAGAATGCTAGAGCAACACCGAGCGACTGGGTAACCTATCACAGTGGGAAGAGACTGCAGGGAAAGGGAAGGCAGAAGGACATAGGATAAACTTGGACAAATCCAAAATTTGGGGCAGACCAGTCCTACACTTCAGTCTGATTCTCGTCCTCATTCCTCGTGCTTTCGGTGAGAACTCGTAGAAATGATGATAAAGTAGCCTGCAGAAAGACACTGAGGTTTGCTAAAACATTTACAGAGGTTTTGGCTCTATATTCATGTACATCTTACCTTTAATGTCCCACACAAACTGATGAGTCTGGGGCATAGATCTGGATGTCAATCACTAGGAAAATGAGAAAGGCACTTTGACCGCCAAAATAAGGCTGGTTCAAGAGAAAAAAAATCTTCCCGGAACTTAAGATCCCATTTTTCTTGCAGCGTCTTAAATTGTGCAAACATGGGGAAACATCCTTAACTAAACAGTGTGTTGGCTTAGTTTTCAAATCAAAATTTTATGAAGTATTCCAGGAAATACCTCCAGAGACTCTTAAAATTATTTTTTTAAATATCCTGTCCTATGATGCTGCTTTTGCAAAATGCTATATAAATCAGAGAATTGTTGAAGGAAATAATTCCATTTCTGAAGTAAATTCTTCATTATAGAATAATACACTTGCTCCAGAAAAATCATTTAGCCAAACATCAGGGGCCCACAATGTAAAAGAAATAGTAATTATTCTAAGGCTTCAAGTTGCCTGTATTTAAGCACACTAAATTTTACCTGCAACTGAATCACGATAGCCTTTTGCACTGGAGGTGGAGTTTTTTTTAGTTGATTAGTTCAAAAACTGATCTATGATTGCCTTTCATACAGGAATTTGCCCTGCTGCAGAATTATACAGGAATCTGTGGAAGGCAAATAAAAAGAATGGTTCTCTAAAATATAGATTACAAGTAGCCATAAAGTAGACGATCCATTGGAGAAAATATATCATAGTGTAAGCAGTTTTGCATATGCTTCTCACTAGTCACCGTGTCCTAGAATCATGCAAGTTCTTCAAGTACTGCTTTGAGGTGTTTCCCGAAAACCAAGATAAAAGTAAAAATACTGTTCTCTCCAGACACAGTGAATTCACTATCAGATTTAATAATTCGACTGCATCATTAACCAGATATGTGACGCTGGAAAAATCACTTAACTTTTTCGATCCTCATATTTCTTATCAATAAAACAGAAAAAAAATAAGTTGGCCTTCACAGGATTGTTGTAAGATGAAGTGTGATGATGTGAAATTCTCCACCAGTGCCTTGGGGTACACAGCAGACATTCAATTACTTTTTGCTGCACATTAATCCATTCTGTCATTTTATTGAAACTGAGCTTTCAGATATGCTTTTTAACCACTGTCATCTGGGTCCTTTTACTCATGAAATCTCTATAAATAAAAATGAAGTTACTACACCATGTGAAAACCACTGGGTGGATAGTATGTCGGGATGGTCTGACAAATTATAAGCTACAGACTATTTAAGAGATTCACTTTGGAGTGCCTGGGAATGGGAGCTTAGAGGAATGACACTGTGTTTTCCAGAACAGCTGAAACTGGGGCACTAGAGGCCAGTAGGTCTCTTAGTTGGAAGACATCTTAAGACTGTGGTTTCAAATATGAGCCTCAATTCAAAGTCACAAGAGCAGTCTCTCAGAATTTGTAATCATCAAGAGGCTCCTTACATGAGCAAACTGGATGTTTAAAAATGGTTAATAATTTTCCTTAGCGATGTGGCTGGAGGCAAACAAAATATTCGCAGATCTCTTGGATCTTATGTGTAAATTATTTTTGCTCATGAATTTCAAGTCGGAACACTATATATCTTAACAAAACATCACTCTAAAGAACTTTGGCATTGAGGTTACTCCAGATCAGAACCCCGTTAGAAACATAAGGGGTGGTAATAAATAAGAACGACCCTCCCTTCCTAGCCTTTGAAGGAATGTGCGACAGTTATCAATAAGCATTGCCATTTTCTCTTGGGTGCCCAATGTAAGGGCACCAGACACACATGCAGTCAGAGCTGTGGATTGTGGCTGTCCATAATTGAAGGCTTGTGACCTAGGCATCAGAGAGATCTTTTTAATTCTGTGCCATCTAGGCAGCCGCAACTTAAAACTACTTGTGATTTGTGTTGGCTCTTATGCTGTTGGGGAGGGGAGTTGTTGATGGTTGGGTTGGTTCTTGGTGAATGAGCATTTTTTCCTTTGTTGGTTTTGGTTTGAGTTTCTTTGTCCTGGGAACAGAGGATAAATGCATTGCATATAACATCATAGCTCAGAACTCACCTCAACAAGCAGGTAACTTAAATTTCATTGTTTTTGATTGCCCATTATTGTATACCCTTCCTGGCTGGATCTTGGAAATCTTGCCTTATGATCTCAACTGTCCATTTCCCCCTTAGTTGGATCCTCCTTGGAAAAGTCAAAATAATTAATATAGAAAAAGGCAACGAGCCTCAGTGGATAGAGTGATGGACTAGAAATGCTTATCCAATAGCTGCTCTGCCATATTTCTCACCGTGAGTCTCCCTCCCTAGCTCACTGCCTCTGAAAACTGGTAGTTCAAGTTACTCTGCTGTGAATCTTTCTGTTTAGTTTGAGGCATAAGATACAATCATAAATAACTACAGCACAATATTAATAATGCCTCGTGTTTTATAGCAAATTTCAATATTCTAATGTTTCATGATCTCTTTGATCCTCACAAATATCCTGGGAGGGAATTATGATATTATTCCCATTTTATAGATGAGGAAGTAGAGACTCCAAAGAGTTAAGGAATATGGCCAAGGCCAGCCAACAAAGAAATGGGAAAGTCTGGAGTAGACTTTGGTCTCCCTGGTCCTGTGCCTGTGAGAGTCCCATGCAGGCTCCCTAGCAATCTCTTCTGATGACGACAAACTGACACAGGGACCTGGAGAAGAGAGAAATGACTTGCAGCTTGAGAAGGTGGAAAAGAAGCCCTGCTTACTCACTGTTTTATAAACAGATATCCTATGCCCCCATCTAAGTCTGTGGGGCAGCACTGGGTCTCAGTACTAATAGTGGGAAAACTCTTTGTTGAGAAACAATTAATACCAGACACATTACAAGGTAAAATGTATAAGCACATACAATCTTCTTTAAGACATACAATAATCCTATGAGGTAAATCATCACACTCATTTTCCAAATGATGACGTTGAGGTACAGAGAAATTAAATAATTTGCATGGGGTTACACAACCTGCAAGTGACTGGCCCCAAATGTCAACACCACAGCTCCCATGAGCTACACTAACCCCCACACAAAGACATGCCTCGTGTGAAGGGATGCATCCAGGGCAAACGCACAAACACTTGGCTGAGGCACAACGGGGCCTGCTCAGTCTAAGGCACGAGAAGCTTAATGCAGAATGCCGTGTTTTACTTACACATACAAAGTTCACTTGTTTGCAGAGAGATGCTCTAGAAACCATTGTCCATTTCTACCTTGTGGGAGCATGAGGAATGGTATACAATTTAGGGTTAATAAAATGTATAGAAACCATGCCAGGCAGAAGAAAAGCCCCATTGTTCCTCTGCTGTGGCACAGGACAGACTGAAGGGCTCCTCACCATACCACCCTCTTCTCTTCCCCTGGGAGCTCACGTCCACATTGCGGGAGACGGCCTCCCCAACCTCAGTACCTCAGGATTGCAGAATGTCGAGAACAAGGAAGGCCATTTGGGCTATAGGAGTTTTAAGAATTCAGATGATTTCTAAGAAACGTTATGAAATCACAGTCTCTGATTTCAAATGGGACATATTCCTATCTCTAGGGTCACATTGCCCAATTTGATAAATTGCTCTGCTGGCCCGATACAGTCCTATGATTCATTTTACACACAAGCGTTAGTTGCTATTATTTCAATACTGCTGGCTCTTATGTTTTGCCAACTGGTACAGGCCTGTACATTTGTGGTTTAACTCAGTCTTCTGTTTATTTCCATTGTTGGCACTGTTTAGACGGTTGCATTAGCATTCAGATTTAGAGGGAAGCAAATTAGCCTCCTCTTTATTGTTAATGACTACCATTGTGCCTTGTTTCAGACGCATCTGGGAATAAGAGGAGTATGATTCTTTTCTAGTCTTCCTCCAGAAAGTTGATACTGTAATCGAGAGACTGGTGAATAGTCACTGTTGCTGTGGAAAGTAGGGCTCTGTGCTGGGTCAGCTCATGGTCAGCAGGGACCCCAGTCTGGGGGCTTAGACAGCTTTTGTGGCCGCATGCTAGCCGTGGATGGAGTGCTAAGTTTTCAAAGCTAACTTTCCTGAAAAATATGAGAAGTGACTAAATCTGCATAGGTTTGTAAGGTATAGAATTGGAAATTGATCTTCGTTTATTGTCATATATAGTACTCGAGACACTTGCATTGATCAACAACTCCCTCCATAGACAACTAAATCCAAGAACATATTCATTACCTCTTTTTGACCCAAAGCCCCTTTAAAAAAAATGCTTGGGGGCTTTCTGCCAGTATGTGGAAGGTCTTCCCAAACTTAGAAGCAAGTTTCAGAAAATTCCATGGATTGCAGAAGCCATTGCCCACAATGAAATATGACCTAGAGTCACTCCACCAGAACCGAGACAACCTGGAGCTACTCCGCAGAGAGGTAGGAAGCACTCAAGAGATTTGGGACAGAGGACACAAGGACCTATATCACAGGATTATTTGGAAGATTTAGTAAGTTAATACATGGTGTCTGCTTAAAACACTGCATGGAGGAACACGCAATAAATGCTGGCTATTATTACTATCATGATTTCACAAGGACCTGTTTGACCAATGAGGAAACTGAGGCATTAAGAAGGCAAACAAGTGGAATTTTAGTTCTTAAATTCTGGCTCTTTTATAAACTTTTTGAGAACTAAGACCCTCAGCTCTGAATTCCTGGTGCCTAGGATGCCTCTCTGTCTTAGACTAGCTACTCAGAGAACTAATAATAGAACCACACCTGCCCTCAGCACTTCCACTTTTATCGATTAACATACAACCTTGGGTCCCTGGTCTTTCAGGACTTACGGAATTTTTCCCGAAATCCATCTTACAGGTTATAAAAGACAAATCCAAATAATTGATAAATTGGAGACCTGCTGCTATACAATCTTGAGCCTTGTTTTGGTATTTGAAATCATATTGGAGGTTGAAAATTAACTAGAAAAAGGAATTTATGTATGAAATATAGAAAGAATTCTACAGCTATATAAATCTTCCCTATAAAAATTCAGTTAAAAGAGGTCAGAGGAAAGGTTTGTGAAGTATTTGAATTGTGCCCTTTTTTCTGATAAGAGATAGTAGCACAATACCAAAGCAAGATTTGGTTCCTGGGAAGTTCCACAAATGAGTGTACAAAACCGGAACAGCCCTGGCTTAATGGCCAATGACTGCGTTCTTCCCAAAAAATGAACAAACAGTCCCACTCTGACACAATGTGGAAGTCTGCAGGTCTCTGATTTCTTTTGTGGAATCCTAAGGAAATGTTGCCAAAGAACGCGAAGTCTGCCTTTGGCCGAATATTAACATCATTTACATCACAAAAGCCCACGACCTAATCCAACAAGCAAACTACTCTCAACCCCAGGAAAGCCAGAAAACAAAAGCATTTGAAAAAGCCAATGTTAAGGCAGCATTTCCTGGAAAAGCTGCAAAGATTAAATGCTTTCAATCCATTGAAAGCCAGCCTGTTCCCAGATTTCATCTCCTTGGCTACACTTTCAGAATCCCCATGTATGTATCTTTCTTCAGGTCAGGGATTGGCTTCAACTTTCCACAGCCTTGCACCTAATTACGAAGAGAAGATAAATTATGGATAAATTAGGATTCTTTTTTTTTCAATGAGAATATTTTTCTCTTTCTTCCAGGAGTATGGTCTCTGGGGCCCTTGAGATACATCTTTCCAGTTCAAGGAACATGAGCTCATAGTTCCATTAAAAAAAAAAAAAGACACTGGCCACTCAGATTGGCCACAGCAGGAAAATTACAGAGCCTGAAGATCATCTTTGGATGTAGGAGGTTTTCTAGGTGGGAAATGAATCCACTCGTGATTTATGCACAAATAAGGTGAAAGGAGGCTGATCTACAAATTCTGTTCTGTCACCAGTAATTGTTCACAGTTATTTGCTCCACCGCACTGCCAATCTGGGGTAGGTAGAAACTGTCCCACAACGTCAAAGACCTGTCAGTGGCACCAAGTTAAAATCAAGACTCATCCAAGTAGCAGCTTACTCCCTTTTTACTACTTATGTACTTACGTATGGTTCATTTCCTTCCATGGGCCAGAGTGCCAAAGTCAATTTTCCCAGCTCATCTCCATCAGATCACAACCTCTCCTTCGTCTCCTTTCTGGCTCCACTGAGTTCAGTCAAAGAAATCGATTCTCAGATTACTCCAATGATAAAATCTTTTTGCTGCTCGTAATTCTGATGCAGTCTCACATTTGCTTTCAGAGTTCCTGCACGTGTTGTTTTTGGTAACCTATTCCTGTATTTCTTTCTTGGAGAGACTATTCATTTTTCTCTGCTTTTCATCTCTTCTTCAAACTCCCCCCTCCTCTTTTTTACATCTCTATTTCTGTGACTGTCCTTATATTATATATTAGAAACAAGGGGAACAGAACAAAGGAAACTTGGTTACTCAGTGACGGAATACTTTAGAAGCCGAATAGGGATCAGTGAGGCAACCCAGAGACTGGCAACACAGAAAACCACTACTGCCACCAGTAGACACAGGATGAGGAGAGCCCAGAAGCCAGTAAAGCTGGAACCACAACAGCCCATCCAGAAGGATAGGGAGCCATGGAAGAGACAGCATCACTGCTAGAAACATCAGCCAAGGCAGAACCAGGGCAAAATATCCTGGTTCCCATCTCCTACCTTCCAATCCATTCGCTTCTTCTTTGCTGAACCCAGCTAGAAGCCTGGGAAATGCAGTCTACGTCAGTCAGCGTCCTAATCACAGAGAAGGGCAAGGAATGAACGTGAGAGCAAAGGGGCCCATGACGGACTGTCACAATCCCTAAGCCACCACCACCTTAGTCCACATAAAGAACAACGCCTCCTCCGATCCCTGCTCACATCATGTCCACTGTGAACATTGAACTAAAGTCACAAATGGACCTTGCAGTCAGACTGGGTCCCTTTCAGCAATAACATTCTATGGTTATTCATTTCTAAGACATAAAGAAGTAGCCCTTGCTGTTCCCAAGGGCGCCACTCACTTGGCACATTACTGCCCTGTGCTAATCAAATATTTCTTCAGAAATATTTTTTAAGAATCTACTAACCACAGGGCCAGATACTGTGGGAAATAGATAAGATGACAAGGCATTTAAAGTGTCACTGGGGAGATTAGATAGTCCAAGTAAATTACTAGTGTAGGATAGTGGTTCACAAGATATCAAAGGTAGATGAGAACAGCCAAGTGAGCAGTGGGCAAGCCTGAAGGAGGAGAAGTGGGATTTATGCTGGTTGTGGAGGAAGGGTAGGGTTTGTGTGGCAGAGGGCAGCAGCTCAGGAAGAACTACGGGGACAGATGACGCTGACTGTCAGGACGTTTTAGAAAATTTTGCCCACAGAAATTCCTTTCATCTGCTTTTATTTTATTCTCCCCTTCTTCAGAGACCAGCACGCTTCCAGATATTAACATCTCCACAATACCTCAGGTTGTGCTAGGCTCTTGGTTGGTGACAAGTACCTGACAACGTAACAATGATTTAAGTTCAAGTTTCCTAGAAGACCAAGGCTGGACTACCATCCTGTGGGGTTTGTGTCACTCTCTTTACACATTTACTTTATCCCTGCTGTTCAACACATAGTCCTTCAAGAATATCTACTGAGCAGCTTAAATTGATGTAGAATGCTGCCAACGGGCACTTTCTCATATATATTTTATTTGACAATTCTACAGCATTTGACACTATTGACCGTTCTTCTCTAAAGGCACTTCCCTCTTGGCTACCTTGACACCATATCCTCAGGATTTCTCCCCCACTCTCTACTTTCATTATCAGCCTCCTTCAAGGGCTCTTTTCCCTCTACTTGTATTTTAAGTGCTACTCCCCAGGGATTTGGTCTCAGGACTCTTCTCGTCTTATGCAACTTACTTCTTTAGTGACCTCATTCCCTACCCATTACTTCGGATACCCCTCTCTACAACTATGACTCCCAAATTCATCGCTTGAGTTCCAGCTTCTCTCCTGAGATCCTGGTCCAAATATGCAACTAGTTATTGGGTATCTTTAACTGAATGCTAATTGAACGTCACAAATAAGCTCTGTGGATTGTACACCCTAAATATTTCTCTAGGCCACGCTTCCTTTTATTCCCACTGTCATCATTTCAATGAATTATTTCTTGTCTGGATTTCCTGCTGATGTTTCGCTTCCTCCAACCTTTCCTTTTGCTACTCTCACTGCTGCCTGACCTTCCTGAAATACAAAGCTGATCGCCCCACCCATCCCCCAAGTCACGTTTTCAAAGCTCATGCTGCTAGCCCCCAACCTTCCTACCCCAACATTTGCACGGCCTGGGGTAGGAGTAGACATGGAGGTCTACTTACCATATACCCACCATTTGAAATCTATTGCTCCAGCTACCAAGCTTGGAAATGCATTCTATTTCTTATATTGACAAGTATACTTTCATAATTCACAATGCCTGGTTCAAATTTATACTTCTGAGGCTCTACAGTGTTCCCCACCAGTACTTAGCTGCACAGGTAAAGCCTTGCCCTAACCCAGGGTCCTCTTCCTTTCTCCTCTCCTCCATGGCCCCATCTGGTACAGCAGGTGTCTCAAGCACATGTGTACACACTCCAGCCTAGAATCTCAACCTCTGCCCTTGCTCCCCTCAAGCAGTTACCTCTTACCTACCCCCAGGCTTAGCAGATGCATACAAATGTCCTCAGGAGGACAGGCCCAGGGAAGAGGCTGTGTAGACCCAGAATTCCAGAATCGTCTAGGTGTCCCTCAAGGTCACCCAATCTAAAAGGGAACGGGCAACGTGCTGCAGATGAGTCTATCCGTTTGCCCCTGCAAACTTCTCTCCCTATGTGGAAAGACCATAACTAGGTTCTATAACATGAGTTATACCATATTCTAGTTTTCTATTTACTTGTCTTTCTCTCTCATGACACTGTGAGCTATTTAAAGGGACTGTGTCTTTCTTCTTTCTAATACTACATCTTTTCATTGGTGGTCTTCAAACTAGATTATACATACCTCTGAAAGTACACAAAGATTGTCCAAGAGAAATACAGGCACTTGGACCATAATTTCATGGGAATCAATTTCCAGGTCTTCAACTTTCATGAGTATATTTTTCCTAAAATTGATTTGCCTGAGAACCCACCTGTGTTTTTCTTTTCCATTTTCCCTTCCACAGACACCCTTCTCTCTCTTTACCATATAAAAATAAACCTCTCCCTCCATCCCAGGCCATACTATCATGTGTTATCCCCAAAGAAATGTAGTACATTACTCCAGGGAGCCAAACAGGGTTTGTCAATTTCTGCAGTATGAATACTCCCAGAATTTCAAGCTAACACCATGGTGGCTGATTTCAAGCTACAATGTGATGTCACTAAGCTTGTTATTGGGAAGAGTTGAGCATAATTGACTCTTGCAAATTCGCACACCACAGTGCTATGATGACAAAAAATTGTAATAGTCATCGTGGGTACCCCCTAACACAATGGGGGGGGGTATGTGGCAGAGATTCTTTGCAACCCCAGTTCCATTACTTGTGAGCCCTTAGCAACTTACTTGCACTTTCTGGATTTCTTCAACAGTATATTCTGTTTAATAGTATTTTTGTTGCAGTATTATCCTGTGGAATAAAAACAACAAGTGTGTGAAAATGCTTAGCCCAATGCAGTAATCCCCCCTTATCCATGGTTCCAGTTACCTGCAGTCAACAAGCAGATGACCCTGCTTCTGACAGATTGTCAGAAGGTCAATAGTAGCCTAGTGCTATGTCACCATGCCTACCACATTCACCTCACGTCTTATCATCATGTAGGCATTTTATCATCTCACATCAAAGAAGGGTGAGTGCAGCACAATAAGACATTTTGAGAGATAGAGAAAGAGAAAGACCACATTCACATAACTTTTATTATGGTATATTGGAATAATTGTTCTATTTTATGATTATTATTGTTGTGAATATCTTACTGTGCCTAATTTATGAATGAAACTTTATCACAGGTATGTACGTATAGGAAAAAACATAGTATATATGGGTTTGGTACTATCGCCAGTTTCAGGCATCCACTAGGGGCCTTGGAATGTGTCCCCTGCAGATGAGGGGAGGCCACTGTACCTGACACAAGGAATTAGTGAGTGTCGGTGACCTTTCTCTTCCGTTTTCACCTCTTCAAATGGCTGCCTACAATGCCGGACTAAGTCAGCCATGAAACAGAACGTTGCCCTCCTCCTCCCCTTCCCCCCAAACTTCCCCCTTCCTCACTCCCCTGCCCTACTGTCCCACCCTGAGCAAAAGGTCCCCAGGCCTTTCTGCAGAGTCCCGACTACCTGTGACGTCCACCCATAGTCGTCCCCCAAAGTCCCAGGCTTTACATATTCCCATCTCCTTCCTCCCAGCCGAAAGCCTGAAATTCTGTTAGAATTTCTTCAGTTTAGCTATGTGGGTAAGAAATGTTGTGAAAAATGAGATCATCCCTTGTCATTCATTAAAGCATAAAAGCATGGATGCAAACACACAACTTGGACCTGCACACATCACAGTTTCTTTTCTGGCTTTCAGAAAATGTAGTCTTATTGTGTGAGAGGAAAGTACAAAACAAGACACTGGACTTCCCCTAAGTAATGAAACGAGCTGGTCATGGCAAAATGTTAGAATATAACCTGTTGCATTGATTTACTCTTGAGCCGAAGATTGGCAAAATTAGAGAGACATGTGTAAAAAGAGCCGGTAACAAACTTGGAAATGGGTCATATGTTTCATAAATCATAAGGTACATCAGTGTCCTGAGATTTTTAACTTTTCTTCTGGATCAGGTAACATTTGGCCCTCTCAAATTGGAGACGTAGTTTTTCCCCAGAGCATTGTAACTGGAGAAAGTTCCTTTCATCACTGTTTAGTAGCCACATAAACTTAGGCAATCTTTTTAAAATCTCTAAAATCGCCATTTTCTATTATAGATAGTAATACGTAAAATAGAAATAATAATAGCACTTATAACAAAAGCTGGTATTTAGCAGGTGTCAGGCACTATTCGAAGGTCCTTACATGAATTAAGTAATTTATCCTCATAATAAAGTCAGTGAGGTAAGTGACTATTGTTAGCCCATTTTGTACATGAAGAAACTGAGGTGTTGAGTGCTTAACTTTGCCAAGATCATACTATTGGCAAGTAACGGAGCCAAAGTTTTAACACAAACTTTATCTCTCCAGCAACAACTTTATTATTAAGGCATATGGGCTTTCCCAAGCCTGCTGAAGGTTTTGCAAAGGATTAAATGAGATAATCCATAGGAAATATTTAGCGCCACACCTGTAACCCTATTCACCAGGGTTCCCACTCTGCAAACTCTAATGGACACCATTCACGCTGTGTTCTCAGAAGTGCCATACACAGAAAATGCAAATCCAGAATGGTGTTGTGCAAAGTAGCTACCAAGCTGCTCTGCCAGAGATGATACTGAGTGATAATTCCATCCCATAACATACTCCTGCCATTGTGTTTGCTCAAGTGTCATCCCTCCCCAACTACCCCAGCTAGGCGTGTTACACGTGTCAATCACCTGCAAGGGCTTTTAAGGACACATGCAACCAGGGTAGGAAAGCTGGGCTTCAGGATACCAGTTAATAAGCGATGCCAAAGTACCAGTCACTGTATCATCCCAAGATAGTCAAGTAGTATCCTGCCTCAGGGCACCACAGTGAACTCAGAGGAGCTCTGGGGCAATTTTGCATTATGAGGGAACAATGATACTCTCTACCTCTAGAATACCACACGACCTACTAACTCAAGGTGGCTCACTCTCTTAACATTAGATCACACCACATTCCTTTCATGGACACTAAATCTTTGTGAAGCTGGATTTTCTACAAGCACCGTGATAAAAAGCAAGCACCACAGAAAAATCAGTGTACAACAGAAAAGGAGAGTGACGATGTCCAATCTGAATTCCAAGTTTGAGAAATTGCAGTTCCCGACAGGAGCATATTCACATTGGTAAAAAATTGTGGATAAAAACGGAAAAATATATTTTTTCTTTCAATGTATGTGTATTATCTTTTCAAGCAGCCGCTAAGTTGTTAGGACACAAATATGTATTGTTATGTGGACCTGACTACTTAATAAACGGAAGGTTCAGCTCACCTATTTCCAAGATAAGGTGTACCTGAGGTGCCCCTGTGCATCCTCACTGTGTCATTGGGTCGTTCTTTTGGCTTGGGAGCACCTTGAAAAATTACTGAGACCCTGAGGGCCCCATGAACTGAGAAAGTATGGGAACAACTGGTATAATCCCTTTACGAGTACTATCTTTTATAATCCTTACAGCAACCTAAGGAGCAAAGTGCTATTAATGTTCCCAAGTTACAGATAGGGGAACAGAGGGCTTGAGCAGTAACAGGACTAGGTTGAGATCATAAAATGTCTAAGTGGTGGCTCCAGGGTTCAAACCCAGCCTTCCAACTCTGAAGCCATGATACTTAATCAGTAAACCACACCTAAAGCCAAATACACAGGTAATTTTGTCCAGACAGACCTTGGGCAAAGATGGCTACTTCCTCACAGAGCTGACTGACCCCCGACAAAGAACAAACAGCACATGTTTTCCTCCCGTTTTGTCACAGAATACATTAGCTCAGGCAATCAAAGCTATTTGCTGAAATACCATTTTGCTGCAATCGCAGGCTTTAAGCTCCTGAAAACTGTGTGTGTGCTGTAGATGAAAATCACCTTGGATCCAAGCAAACAAAGAAAATCAAAGACTGTCTAAAGTGGCAGCTTGAGTTCATCAACTCTATCAACTTGCTCAACAAACGTTACCAAGTACACAGGCCCCCATCTGAAGGAGTCTCTATGGAAATCCTAGATAAAATAGCAGAATTTGGTAAACTGTTCCAAAAGCAACATGAGTCATCCATTTTTGACATGTTTTTAAAATCTGAAACACAGTCAAGCCACTGCAAGCTAATGCAGATGGGATCTATAGCTATAAAAAGTCTCTAGGATGCTAACAGCTGAAGTAGGGGTCAACAGCCTATGGGCATATGATTTGGAATTGGGTTTCTGCCAGTCTTGGGGAGCCCTAGATAGATAGATCCAGATTCAAGGTCCTCTAGAGATCTTGAGATAAAAGGAGTCTTTGGGGCCAACCCAGTGGCTCAGTGGTTAAGTTCACACGTTCTGCTTTGGTGGCCCGGGGTTCGCTGGTTCAGATGCTGGGTGCGGACTTATGCACTGCTTGTCAAGCCATGCTGTGGCAGGCATCCCGCAAATAAAGAAGAGGAAGATGGGCACGGATGTTAGCTCAGAGCCAATCTTCCTCAGCAAAAAGAGGAGGATTGGCAGCAGGTGTTACCTCAGGGCCAATCTTCTTCTTCAAAAAAAAGGAGTCTGTTGTTCTCCCTTTCTGAGTCCCTGTAGTTACAGGTTGTAAACTGTTCGAGAGGGAGCAAGGTAGTTATAACACTGAGGAACTGAGCATTGATCAACCAGTGCCACTCCACTTCTTTCTACCTTCGTCACCCATCAACATACCTTCTGTCTCAACCCATCATGCCAAAGTTCTTCTTGGACAGTCTTTACCTGCTAATGTGTGTAACAGCCAAGAGTACAACGCAAGTATGGCAAGTTGTTCTCCAAGTGAAACTGCAAAGCTTTCCAAAGACTTAAGATTGGATGAAGCCACTGAAGCCATGTTGGAGAAACATTCAAGTATTCCCTAAGACATTGACAAATAAGGATCTGCCAGTTAAACTGGTTAGCAGTTGAAGAAGAGAAAAAAAACAAAGGTTAAGGTAAGACAAGCTTTCAAAAGAGAATGGTTTGAATATCAAAAGGCTGAGAGGCTCTTTGAGAAAATTGATGATCATATAAAAGTGGGTTTTTTTCTTTTTACCAAAATGTCTGTACTAGTCATTGTGCTGCTAAAGTCAACATAAAATGTGTCATATTTTGTCAGAAATTTAATCATATATTATGCAAAAAATTCAATACAATATACCTTTTGCCTTAATAGTGCATAGCTGTAATTACATCTAAATTTTATTTGATTATAATTAAATTGATTGATTTTCATAATTTTAGATGAGTTTTCTTCAAGGTAAATCCCAAGTGGTTTTTTTTTTTTCTCTTTGTAGTCTTTTATATGAAATTTTGATACTGTATGAAATGGATCAATTTAAGTGGCATTTTCCCAACACTAATTATCAGATGTTAAGAAAGACCTCTGGGCAACAGGCAATCTAATCACTCTGAGATCCCCACTCACCATGCCCTATAAAAACTTTCTTCCTTTTCTCACTGAAGCTGTTATGACTACTGTATTTGCAGTGTTCTCCAGAGAAACTGAACCAACAGGACATGTATATACAGTCATGCACTGCATAACAACATTTTGGTCAACGAAAGACAAGCATATATGACAGTGGTCCCATAAGATCAGTACTGTATAGTCTAGGGGTGTAGAAAGCTATACCATCTACATTTGTGTAAGCATACTCTAAGATGTTCGCACAACAATGAAATTGCCTAACAACGCATTTCTAGGAACGTACCCCCATCGTTAAGCAATGCATGGCTGTATGTAGATAGAGATTTATTTTAAGGAACTGGCTCGTGCAACTGTGGGGGCTTGGCAGTCCAAAATCTGCTGGGGGAGATTGACAGGCTGGAGTTTTAGTAGAGTTGCAGCTTGAGTCTAAAATAGTTTGCTGTAGAATCTGGAAGGGTGGATGTTGCCGAGTAAGTCCGGAGACAATGTGCTGGAGAATTCCCTCTTGTTCAGGGGAGAGGTCAGCCTTTTGTAGAGAGAAGCACATGTAGCAGGGATCAACTTCATAAAAAATGTCCTCCTTCATTATCCCGCACCCCCCTCCCCTGCACCCCTGCTCCCTGTGATCATCGCATTCCCAACTAAACCACCTGCCCTGTGATTCCTAATCTTAGGCTCTGTTCTTGGATCTAAATCAGAGGGTGCAAATCTTTCCTCTGCATCTGGAAGGAAGGATTTAAGTTAAGCATTATAGTCCATTGATCACCAAATAATAGGTTGAACATTATTTTATCCCATGCCACAAAAAAAACTATGATTGAACAAGGAGTACATGGAGAAGCTGGTGGAGCTGAAACATGAACAAGTTCCAAAGTCCATGCAAAACAATAAACACATTAAGTCTCTCAGTTCTCCTGGTCTGAATAGCTATTTTAATAGTCTCCACTTAATTGCTAACGTTTATACTGTTACACTTCTTTGCATTATTCCTGAACTACATTGGCCTCCTCTAGCTTTTTATCTGGCCAAACTGTTCCCTTGATTTAGGAGATTTCCAGGAACCCAATGATGCCTTTAATTACTAATTGGTTGCTGCAAGCCATATCAGAAACCGTTTCTTCTTTATTTCTACAAATCCTCCAAAAGATGTAATTATTATTATTTATTAAAGACCCAGAAAAATCAATTTTAAAACACATTTTAAAGGCTAGAAAGATAGAGAACAAATAGCCTAAAATATCAAAACTACCAAAAGAGTCAGAGATTGCCAAATTCATTCATTCCTTCAGTATTGTGCCAGCCACTATGCAAGCAGATAGGAGAGGACCTGGGATCCTCCAAGGAACCTAGGAGAACGTTGAGTGCCCTTCCATTCTAGTGTGATTCTTTTGGAACTGCCAGTCATGAAATGCTATTGCCTAACTACAGGTGACCCAGCCTGACCATTCTTCTGGTCAAGGAATGGTTGAGAGGCAGGCATGTGACAGGTCGACCAATCAGAGCATCTCCTCAGGGTTTTCGGTGGGAAGGTAAAGGACAGAGGTCTTGACTTTTATGTCACAGAGTTGGACAAGTATGAAGCAGAGCCCGTGAGTGGCTTTCTTCTCTGCCACATGGAGAAAATGTGTGTGCAGTAGGAGAACATGAACCAGACCAGAGTTAAGCAGGGATGAGAGATGGAAGGAGGCAAAGAGCGGTCATTTTTTAAATATCTGCACCTTTCGTGCCTGAGGCCTGCTCCACTCAATTCATTTCAGTTATATGAGTTTAGAATTCCATTTTATACCTATGCTAAAATGGGTCGTCACTGTCAACTGGAAGGGCCCTGTCAACTGGAGTGTCCTCCAGGAAAGGTCAGTTGTGAGGAACATCTTCTCTCTACTAGTTTGTTATGAGGGGGTGTTTTTCCTAAGCACTCCTGGCCGCTCTGTGCCTTTTACTCACTTCGTCTCAGAGGATGTACATCAACTCACCTGATAAGATTGAACAGGGCATGCTCAGCTCAGCCACTATCTTTTGTCTTCTTGGGGACAAGCTGCCCACAGAGAGGAGAATTCTCCGAGCCTCTCTACTGCAAGGGTTGCCTGCTTAGGCCCTCTGTGGGTGAGGCCGGCCGGGGCAGGGCCTGCTGAGACTTGCTGGGAAGAGAGGTAAACTGCTGTTAATGCTAAAGTTTAGGAACCGCAGGCCCACTTTCCTACTGAGATAACCACCATGTCCTCCAAACTTCTCTTTGAAATAATAATAATAATAACAACAATAGGTAATACTTACACACTGATGATGATGTGCTGGACACTTTTTTCCCCTCAGCGCTTTCTAGAGTCATATATATATAAAATTCCTCACAGCAGACTTTGGTCGTAGGTTACCCTTGTTGTCTGCATTTTACATTTGGGAATATGAGACACAGATAGTGTAAGCAGCTTTCCCTTGATGACACTGCCAGGAAGTGGCAGACCTGGGGTTCAAATGCAGTCCATGTGGGCTGGAGTCCATGATCTGGTCCTGTTCCATATATCACACGTACTAAAGGAGACACATTTGCTGCACTCTTTAGTCTTGATTCTCAATTCGTTCAAAGGATACTCTTTATAGGGTTCGTTTAAAATTCCCACCAACTTCTCTGAAGGAGAGAGCATGGGCTGAGGGAGGAGATGGGGAAAATGAGAACCTGAAGGGTGGTCAGTGTCAGCCAAGGACGGGGAGGGGGGAGGGGGGAGAGGGGAGGGGAGGGAGGGGGAGGAGCTCCGACAGCCCCTTTCCACAGTAAGTGTAGTGCTAGAAGACAGATTTAGGCAAAACTTTGTAGTCTTCTTTCCCTTTTATGGAAGATTTTTTATAAAAATGCAAAACAGGGTTTAATTTTCTTTTCTATCAACTTTGAATTTGGAAAATTTGAGCACCTAAGCTCTTCTGTACCTATTTAAATTAAGGGAAAAGAAGTCCACCAGGGGGCTGCAACTCATAGAACTTGAGAATAAAGCCTCTTAATATTAAAAGTAAATAGATAAAAAATAAAATAAAATTCCCCCCGCTGACTTCACCACAGGTTTGGATGATTCCTACATTGAATATACCTAAAGAAAGAGCTGCGCCCAATACTCAGGCCAGCAAATACTGACCAGCTTCCACTCAGTGTCCTATTGATAGTAAAGTAAGCCTCCACTGGGCAGGAAAACTCAACCTCACAGGCCACAAACTCTTTTCTCTTCATCAACAACAAAGCCCACTCTGTAATGTTCTTTAGTGGCTTTGAAAGCTCCACTGCTGATTTTTGTGACGCCCATCATAAAGTCTGGAATACTTCAGCGTGCACAGTGTGATATTATGTACGTACCAGTTAGCGGAGCCTCATTCTGAAGCAGTCGGTTGCCCTAACGGAGAACACACCGTCTAGAAGGGGTCAGTTAGGAAGATCTCGAAAGGCCAAATATCAGAGGCAGCTGCCGCGAGGGCTTTGGCTAATCGGCCAATCTATTCTCCTTCAACACCTCTGGCGTAGAGAATTAACATAGCAAATGTCAGAAACAGATGTCACCTGGTGGAAGGAGTGGCCTATTTTCTAGCATAATGAATGGGCTTTCTTGGTCAAATTAAGGTTATTCAAGACATATCAATTGGCTGAAATCATTTAAAATAGGATGTAAGAATTAACGCCAGTCTCTGGCCTCCACTCAGAGATGGAGGCTGGGGCTTGCTCTCTTCACAGTCTTGTATCCGGCCATTCTCTTAGGAGGATTTCCGGCTGACTGATGGCAGTGATAAGAACGCTGCTTCTGGAATGTTGCAGCCACCTGAAATGGACTGCCCGTGCACTGTGTGGTTTTGGTTGGGGCAATTAAAAGAATATTGACCTGGAACTTTATCAAGCCTTCAGAACAGGTTTGTCAAACAGTTTATGTGAGCTTGCTAATGAATATTGACTTAATAAATATCTGTTAGATGTGGCAAAACTTAGTTGGAGTCTTGCTTTAATTATAACCTATTAGCAAGGTTTATATATAACCTTTTATATATTTATATAACCTGTTAGCACAGCTAACCTGCACCCACGGCTGGCTACCATTATATACCAAAAAAGAAATTAAGAATTGTGTATAATCAAATCAATTTAGGTTATAGATAATGGGAGAAAATGGGCATTTTCTTTGGTCCCCAAGGAGTCCAAAGCCTGTCAGTCTCTGAAAGCACAAACACTAACATGAAGTGGTTGTGGTAAATTTCCCTCCCTCACCCCAGAATGAGACACGTGGCTCACTAGATTGGTTGGTCTTCCCTTAGACATTTGACTGGAAATCTGTTGAAGAGAACCGTCTTGTGTGGTCTTTTCCCAAGGCCAGAACCTGAGATGTCCCAAAACTTCACAGGGAGTTCCACTGAGGGTACAGTTGATAAATTCTCTAATGCAAAGCTGTGTTTAAATGGAATCTTTGTAGATCTGTGACAATATACATGCTACCAGTGCCATCTTCTTCTTCACTCAGTAACCAATACCAGGGGAGGAGATACATAAGAATCCCAAAAGTATAGTTAGTTGTACCTTTGGTCATTACTTTATCTGCTGCACTGTGAGGCAAAAGGAGAGCCATGATATTCCTAAGCATTTCCTTGAACTAACAGTGTGTGGCAGGCAGAATAATGGCTCCCCCAAAGATGTCCATGACCTAATCCCAGAAGCTGGGAGTATGTTAGGTTACACAGCACAGGGGAAGTGAGGTTGTTAATCCACTGGCCCCTCGCAATGGAGAAGGTCTCCTGGATTATCCAGGTGGAGTCCAGGTGGATCCAATGTAATCTCAAGGGTCCTTTTAAGTAGGAGACAGGCCGAAAAGGGAGAACCAGAGATACGGCAGTGTGAGAAGGACTCAGCTGATATTGCTTGCTTTGAAGATGGAGGAAGGGGTCGTGAGCCAAGGAATGCAAGCAGCCTCTAGAAGCTGGAAACGGCATGGAAATGGATTCTCCCCTAGAGCCTCCAGAAAGAATGCAGACTCACTGTGATTTCAGACCTGCGAGACCCATTTCAGAGTTTTGACCTCAAGAAGCGTAAGATAATACATTTATGTTATTCTAAGGCACTAAGTTCAGGGTAATTTGTTGCAGCAGCAATAGAAAACTAATACACAAGATGAAAAGAAATAAGGAAATATGACCACCAACTCCCAACAAGCAAGTCCCCATTTTGTGCACTGTCATGTGCACTGCGGCGCTGACCACCATGGCTGCATCACCCAGGCCCCCTTGCCCTCTGGGATATCAGACGGTGAGTAGAGAGAGCTGTCAGGAGATTTCTTCCCCCACTCTTTCTACTTCGAAGCCGTGATCTTGCAGGGACTGCAGCCCCCTAAAACCATAGTTTCTATGGGCAGCCTTCATCCACCAGGAAGCTCACCAGGCTCTGGTTACCCTTTCCTCCCTGTGCCCCTTCACCTGGTCAGTTTTACCTCTTGATAATAACTGAAACTTACCTGAAGTTATTTGAAGGCTCAGTGACAAATCTGACCACATAGGTGATCTGAAATTCTGAACTCCTGCCCTACTTCTATCACTACATAAGATCCTCTCTCAAAAGAAAAATTAGGGGCCAGCCCAGTGGCGTAGTGGTTAAATTCACGTGCTCTGCTTCAGCAGCCCAGGGTTCACCAGTTTGGATCCCAGGCACAGACCTAGCACCATTCATCAAGCCATGCTGTGGCAGGTGTCCCACATATAAAATAGAGGAGGATGGGCACAGATATTAGCTTAGGGCCAATCTTCCTCAGCAAAAAGAGAGGAAGATTGGCAGTGGATGTTAGCTCAGGGCCAATCTTCCTCAAAAAAAAAGAAAAGAAAAGAAAAGAAAAGAAAAATTAAGCCTTTCCTGGAAAATGCTGCAACCTTGTATTAATTTGAGGCAGTCCCCAGCTGTCCGATTAGCCTTAGGGCACAGCAACAGTTAATAATAAATCTCTCCTCTTATTTCTGTCTTTAAAAAAATTAGCTTAACACTCCCACTAGTAAAACTTCATGTGCTACAGAAATAAAAATAAAGAGGGATTATGCCTTCTTTACTGCCTACAGAATGCCAGGGGAGGTTTTATTTAAGAGTAACTAATGTGAATGTGAGAATTATTATCAAAGAAAGCTCTACTGCTTTACATTTTTTCTCTTAAGTATTGTCTAGCTGTTCTGAAAACTTTAAATTTTCTTTTTTGCATAAAATGCAATGTTTTGGTTGGTTAAACTTCCCTACATAAGCGTTCACAATGAAACTAATAGAAAAGGGCCCCTAGTTTATTGTGTATATTATTAAACCAATTAAAGAATTTATGGAGAGAAGAAATCAAGTTAACTACCACAGGAAAGAAAAAGGAAAACAAAGTCTTCTGTACTTGCTCCCACTTCTGCCTCGTTTCACAGGTGCCCCACAAATGTGATGTCATTCTGATGGGGGCAGCCTCTCTCCCACAAAGACAAATGAAAGAGCTCCTTTTAAAATGACCCTTGCACCTCACACAGGTGGTCACATCTAAAATAAACTTTCCGACTGCACCTCAGAAACAGTTTTCTAAAGAAACGTTCTTTTAGGGCTGCCCAGAGGGCAAAAAAGTGATGCTGAATGTGCTGACTGCTCTATTGAAGAAAAATGAAGACTATGGTTTTTCTGCTCTGATTAGAGTGAAAGGCATCGTCCTCGACTAGAAGTTTTGTAGTCTACCGCACATGAAAAAACCTTTTTGCGACTTCTTTAAAATTGCTTTTAAATGGGTGCTGAGTCTAAAAACTGGCTCATGTCCAGAAGCTGGGCAGAGGATCGTGACTTTTCTGGGTGGCTTCCCTCAGCCTCCTGAGCTGCCATCCTCGATTTCTTTTGATGGTGTGCATTCAGTGATGTCTTTTTGGCTGCCCTTTGATTTAGCCCTTAGGGACACCCTGTTCTATTAACCATCTCCCAAACACTCTGTGGGTCAGGCTTCTGTAGCTGCCCATCCGCCCTTGCCACTCATTACAATATTTGAGCCCGCAAAAATATATACCACCAGCCTGCCTCTGTCATTTTGAGATCTACCACAGCAGATCCATTTTGACTGGGTACTAACCCACTTTGGAGCTCTATTACTTTCATGGCTGGATTGGGCTTCTCTGTTCTTCCATTGTAGGACTAAGCATTGTTTTATATGCTACCAAGAAGACTCTTTGGTTTTCACATTTAGCTTTTAATTGCCAATTAAATGTTCTCAGCTTTTCGTTATCTTTTTCCAGAGAATCAGTTGAGATTAACAATGGCCATCCAATTCCTCTCTCCTTATAATTACTATTTTCCCATATTTCTCAAATGCTAGAAATATACACAAACCAATGTATTTCCTTCCAGTGGTATATCATTCCAATTCACCTCCAGAGAAAGTTCTAGCAATTGAACTACTTGCTATCTTATTCCAGGGGCTATCTGTGCTTCACTCACCATTGGTTTTGGAGTCTCTAGGACCAACTAAGTGTGGGTAAAATGGCTTCAAAATCCCATCCCCACACTTGCTTTCTTGAGCCACTCTGGTATCATCCCATCATCACAGGTTGGGTTTCCCAGGAAGCAAATTCTGAGGCAGAAATTAGTATGTAGGAGGTGTATTAGGCATACTTTTGTATTCGACACCTGTGGAAGGGAAGAGGTGGAAGCAGGATTGTTCAGAGAGAGAAGTCAAGATGTGACATATTCTCAATGGAATGCTTGAGCTGACCGTGTGAGGAATTCTGAAGATGGACTGACCCTTCAGAATGTCCCGTGCTGGTCTATCAGTCATTTGTTTTGAGCTGCCCTGGGAGAAGGGTGTGAACTTGGTTGAGGAGGCTGCAATCTCGCTAGGGGACTTAGAGTTGAAGACTCTGCAGGTGACACTCCCAGCAGCTGATGATAAATCTTTAATCCTGAAGAGGGCTGTGGGTAACACATCACAATCCTCCTCGTAACGATTTACAAGTTTTATCATTATGTAATGACCCTCAACTCTAGTAATGTTTTTCCCTTAAATTTAAGTTTGTTTTATCTGCTATAATATAACTATACCAACTTCCTTTTGGTTTGGATTTGATTGGTATATAATTCTCCAATGCTATACTTAAAATTTTTCTGGTCCTTATCTTTTAGGTGTGATCTTGTAAACAGCATATAGTTGGATATTTTTGTAATCCAGTCTTGATAATCTTTGCCTTTCACTAGTGAGCTCAGAACATTTCCAATTATTATTATTGATATATTGAGATTTATTTGTACCAATTGAGTTGTTTTTCTTCATTATCTCAATGTTTTGCATTCATTTTTCTGTCCTTTCTGGGCTTTTTGCTTTGTTTTCTTGACTTTTTTTAAATTACATTTTTTTCTTCAATTGTTTAGAAGATGTATACCCTTTGATACCCATGCAAATTTTAATACACATACTTAACACAATCTAAATGTAATAAATAACTTGTCCTTCCCCCCAAATAATGCAATGAGTTTAGTAGGTTTAAGCTTAAACACGCCTTCTGTTTTACATGATTTATCTTCTTTAGTATTTTATCTCTCTTGTTTTTTCTTTAACTCCACAAATTACATCCTAAAATTATTGTTTTGTAGAGTCAATACAGGTCATTTGACTTTTGATATTGTTCAGTTTTACTAAACTATGTCTAGATGAATATGTTATTTTATATTTCTTGAATTTATGGATTCATGTCTTTCAGCAATTTTTGAAAATTATCAGGTGAATTTTTTTGCATATTTTCTCTTAATACTTTTCTCTGTTTTCTTTCTGGATACCAATTAGGAGTATGGCAGATGATGTTTTTCTATCCTCCCTGTCATTTATTCCCTCTACATTTGTATATGTTGGAAATTCTCCATAATAATTTTTTTTTAAAGATGATGATAGATGATGTCAGATACTCCAGCAAAACAAGAACCAAGAAATACCCATCAAATTTGGCAACTAGGAGGCCACTAGTGACCTTGGAGAAGAGAGGAGAATGGGAAAATAAAAGCTGTACTGCAAAGGAATCAACAGGAGGAAGGAAAGTGAAGACAATGAGTACAGACTTCTCTTTTTCAAGACATCTGGTATTAGGAAATAAAAAAGAGAAAGTAAAGTAGTTTGAAGGATTCTTTGAGGATAGGAAAAAATCTAGTCGTGTGCACTGGCAAAGAAAAATGATACTGATGAAAGAGAGAAATTACAGCTTCAGTCCAGAGGAGAGATAAGTGATGGGCAACATCCCAGAGGATCGGTGAGAAGACGGGATCCAGAACTTCCCTCTAGTCATTTTTCCATGAAGCAATCAGAGTAACGTTCTTGGTTTTGTTTTAGTCTAGTTTAGAATTATTATCCCAAATATAATCCATACTCCATGAACAAAATTTAGAAAATACAGTAAGCAAAAACCTTTTTAAAGCACAAGTAATCTCATTTTCCTATAAATCTGCCCAGGCCATTTGCTGTATGTATGCTATGTATATATTAACACATACACAAACATGTAAATGTGATCATATTATGCAGTCAATTTTTGCAGCCTGATTTTTTTCATGTAATGTATTGTGAATGTCATCCTGGATCAATGAGCAGAATGATCTTTCAACAAACAGAAACTAGATTTCATCTCCTCCTCAGCTTAATAAAATATTTCATTAGCTGAATATTGCATTTAGGAAAAAAAATATCCAAGCTTCGTAACCTGACCTGCTGGGCCCTGAGTGATCTGGCTCCAGCCTCACCTTATACCACTTTGTGCCTCAACCTCTTTGCTCCAAACTCTCTTTCGGTTCCTCAAGTACACACAACTTTCTGCATCAGATTCTCTGTTCCTATACTCAGGTTGTCCTTCTCTAGGATGTTTGCACTGCTGGCTCCTTCTGACCTTTTGGGTTTCATTTTACCTCCTCCTGAAAGCTGGATTCTCTGAAAGGTGACAATGTGGCCCAACTTGCCTGGCAAAGTCCTGATTTTCACCTATTGTTCTGAAATAATAATAATGTCTCTTTCACTCTCAAGAGCGCCCTAGTTTGCGGGATTAATCCTAGGGTTACCCTACTCCTAGCCTTCAGTTTTTCCCTTCATAGCAGTTATCACAGTTCATAATTATGCATTCATCTCTTTCTTTACCTGTTTGCTGTCTGTCATCCATTAGCCCATAACCTCAGTGAAAGTGGGAAACAAGTTTTTTCCCCACTATATACATCTAGTCCTTGGCTGTTGACCCTCAAAGTAAACATTTTTTGGTTGATTGAACAAAGAGGAGAAAAGACTATGGGAGATTTTGAGTTTGAAAAAAAAGAAGATACAAGAAATTTTGACATGGAAAGGTAGAGTGTTAGTGGGGCAGCCTCTATAAATTAGATCAAGAATGGGGGTGGGGATGGGGAAGAGAGCGCAGCAGATAGAAGCTTGGCTTAAGTGGCCTGAGGGAAATGAAAATGTTTAGGAATTCCCCAGATATGAAAAGCAATTGATTTTTATAGTCACTAATGAAGATATCATTTACCTGACTTAAAAAAAAAATAAAGGCAGGAGAATATGTGGCGCTCAGGTACAAACTGAAATTTGGAGACTATCCAAAGTTCACTGGTCCCTCACAAAGAAGGAGCCTATAATGGGACACCAAGATAATGACAAATATCCACATGCCTAGCCTGCTGACAACAGGGCCGACCAGACGGGGTGCCATTATCCTGACTCGGGCGCCTTCCGTACCTGGCAGAGGCAGCTGGAATCCTTTATCCTGAGACACAGCCCCCACTTGCTCAGTAGTTCTCCTCCAGGCAGCTCAGAGCTGTCCAACCTGCAAGTCCAGGTGGCTTCAGCCAATCAGCAAGGCTCACGGGCCTTGTTTCCTACCGTGGGAGAGAAAGGGTGGTCTTGGGCTGTGGAAGGCCTACCCATCCCTAGCCCTGCTCTAGCCTCCTCCCAGGGCCAGGCTCTGACTGGGTGGCGCCAGGCTCCCTGCTTGGCAGAACTTCGCCACCCAGAGCCCGACTTTTGATCTCTTGTCTTCATCATTTTACTTTAACAATAATATTCTTTAAAAGAAAGTGGAACGCACTTCTCACCCTACCTCTTCATTCTTATATCCTTCCTCAGCCTCTTTGGAAGTTGGGGTTTTTTCCGCCTCTATAAAAATCATTGTTTGAATGTTACAAAAATTCTATTTCAGAAAGTATGTAATCTATTTTATTCAACAAGAAAAGTGCATAAAATACTAAACAAGTCTTTGAAAGCTTAAGTGCTCTTATTAGCACCCATGTTTTAATTTAATTTAGTTTAAGTGTTGGGTTTTTGATTTTGATTTTGGTTTAATTTTAATTATCTACCATTAACTGCGGGGGCTCCATGTAAGGTTTATTATTTAAAACCAAAATTAGTTCAGTGAGATTTGCCTTGCTTTAGTCTGTGACAATAGGAATACAACACTTGTCCCAATAACTTATTTTTTCTTTTCTTGCAGTCAAAATTTCTGCAAATCTGCATACATCAAAATGAGCTACAAACTAAAGAAGCGTTATTTCCCCCATAAAGATCTGTTATTTGTTAATTCAAATAGTAAGTACTGGAACATCTGAACTAAAAAAATGCCCTAAATACCCTAAGGATCTATTAAAGATATTTCTATATTGATATTTTAATAATATTTCAATTAATATCAATATAATATATTGATAATCAAGATATTTCTATATTTACACAAGTATTCATTTTCCTATGATTCACACTCCATGAAATGAATACTTTTAAATTCTAGTACTGCCAATATTTAGTAATATTTTCATATTTAGTAGAGTTTAATTTAATAGTTTTCTTTTTTTTTTTGAATAATCAATTGTAGGCTAGCATTTTAGAAGAAAAGTTTTAAAAGACGCTTTGAAGTCCCATTCAAAGGGAATCTTTAAATAAAAAAGCTTAATGAGTGAGAAGGCATTTACGGAGTAGGACATACGACCTTAGTATTCCAGTGCTAAGTGACACAAGGCATGAAAGGACACGTGTGTGACAGGAACGCATTCCCTCTCCTGCCATCCCCACTGAGTTGCCTGCATCTAAGCCTTCATCCCCCAGCCTCTGCACGACCGAGACAGCCAGCCTGCCCCCTCTCCCTCCCTGTCCCCACTGTCACCTTCCAGCCATACCTCATGTGGCAGTCTACACAGACTGCCAAATGCATCTTCCTGAAATACTCTTTTCATTACATTTTTCTTCTTCCTAAACACGTTTAAGATAAAGTCCAAATCTTCAACCTTTTATAGAGGGAAGAACAATGGTTTTAGAACCAGACCCAGGCCTACACCCTGGTGTGGACACATTATCTGGATGACTTGAGAAAGTTGCTTGATGTCATATGTAAAATGGATAGAATCATCATTACCTCACCAGGGTGAGAAGAGGACTAAGTAAATAGTGTATGCAAAGTCCTTAGCAAATGCCAAACGTTTACCACAAGTTTGTTCTCTTCCCTAAATTCGCCAGCTTTGACCATCTTTTGTTATCTGACCCCGTCTTCCCTTTCAACGGATCTCTTCCCACTTTTCTGCATCCACACTCTTTGCCACATTATGTTACCTACACACAACCTCTACACATGCCTTTAGTTGCCACCCTCAGGCCTTGGTTCATGACTTAGAAAAAGAAGTGACATTTACTTAGGTGCTAGTACCGTGTCACACTGATGTGTTAGCTCATTCAATTTTAATAAATAACATGTTATTACAAATGAGGGAACTGAGGTTTCAAAAGGTTGAGAAACTTTAACTTTAAATGCATTAGCATCCATCCAACGAGGATGGTACTCTTATTTTTACCATTTACAGATAAGGGATCTTAAAGAGGTTAAAAAAAGTGATGAGTGGTGGTTTCAAACAATTTAGGTCAGCTTGCTTCAATAACGATAGAAGGATTGTCCCTTAACTTTTAGGAAAAAAAGTAGAAGATATGACAATAGTTTATAATGAAACAGAGAAGACAATTTTAAAGACAAAGAACATGAGGGTCTTATCCTACCAAGTGCCAAAATAGTATAAAGCTATGGTAATTTGGATGACGTGGTATTGGCACACAGATAGAAAATGAGTCAATGGAACACAACACAGAGCACAGAAAGAGGACCCAGGCATACAGAAGAATGTATTATACAGTTGATATATATCTGAATCACCATGGAAAGGGATGGACTCTACAATGAATGGCACCAGGGGAAAAATGAAATTGAACCCCTACTTTATACTACATGCAAAATACAAAAATAAATTTCAAGTGGATTGAAGATCTAAATGTAAAACAAAACTGTTAAAAGGTATGAAAGAAAATGTAGACTATCTTTGGACCTGAGGATAGAAATGATTTCTTAATGCCAAAACGCACAAACGCTTTAGGTAAAAAGTGATAAATTTATCCACGTCGGGACCCAAGCCTACAGAATTACACACTTAAAATAAAATATCAAATACGATTTTTACTTATCATAAAGTCACTCAAGCAATATTATAGAGGTTTGTGGGAGTGTTCACAAATCACTTAGTTTAAACATCATAAAATTTTTATATTCAATTCTTTTAAATCCATCCCATTTTGTGATGGGTATATAGAAGCCCATCAATATTTCCTCTCAAATGAAGGAAGATAGAGAGTAAGACAAATAGTAACATGATTCTTGATGCCTGTGACCTGGCTACCTTTCTCTTTTTTCTGTGAAGTGAACGTGTGAAAGGGCATTTAGTTCCAAAAGAGACCATCTCTTCTCATGAAAAATTTCTGAACTCGCAGAAGGAGGTGGCAGCCAAAGAATCAGATCAACGCCAAGCCTGAGGCTGGGAAAATAAGTGGTGTCCCCGAATCTCCAGAACCTGTCATGGCTCCTCTTGGATTCCCACCCTTTGGCTCTTTTTTATCCCTCTTCAAAAGGGCCTTTTTTCCTTATCCACACTAGATAAGATCCACCCCACTCACTGGCCTCCACTTCCAGCCACCACTATTAACAGTTACAGCGGCTTGCAATGAACTCCTCCCCTGTGTCATCTTGGTTTGTAGAAATATTCTTAATAAAATTAAATAGATGATTCTCATTGAAAAAAACAGATGTAAATAACAGAATCTATGAGCCATCAGGATTTAATCCTTTGAGTCCACTTGGAGTCCTCCCCCGCATCTCCCAGGAAGTGTTGGTCTCAGCCTCACTTCACTCCAGTCCATCTTACCAATGCTGTTAAATATTGATTTCATAGCGTCTAACTGAAACTTGAAAGAAATTTCCTTGACCTCCAGGATCAAGAAAATGTCTTCAGCCTAGAATTAAATGTTGTCCATAATATTATTTGTCTCTATCTATCAACTTTATTCCTTTACTTGTTTATAACTTGCCATCTCAAGTTCCGTATTTTCTAAGATGCTTTACCCGCTATCCAACATGCACTGATCTTCCATCTGTTCCAAATGCCTTTTGTATGTAGCATTATCTTCACTCTGTCAGCATCCATAGTTAATTATTTCAAGATTTATTCCTATTTTTAAAGTATATATTTCCTCCCGTTGCTTTTTCTTTTTTAAGTATTTTATTGAGGTCATAATGGTTTATACCATTGTGTAATTTCAGGGGTACATTATTATTTGTCAGTTTCTGTATAGACTGTATCGTGCTCACCACCAATTGTCTAATTTTTATCCGTCACCATATAAATGTGCCCCTTTACCCCTCTTACCCCCCTTTACCCCGTCCCCTCTCATAACCACTAATCTGTTTTCTTTATCCATGTGTTTGTTTATCTTCCACATATGAGTGAAACGATGTGGTATTTGTCTTTCTCTGTCTTACTTACTTCACTTAGCATAATACTCTCAAGTTCCATCAATGTCGTTGCAAATAGAAGGATTTTGTCTTTTTTTGGCTGAGTAGTATTCCATTTTATATATACCACATCTTCTTTATCCATTTGTCAGTTGATGGGCACTTGGGTTGCTTCTACATCTTGGCTATTGTGAATAGTGCTTCAATGAACATAGAGGTGCATAAGTCTCTTTGAATTGTTGATTTCAAGTTCTTTGGGTACATACGCAGTGGAGGCATAGATAGCTCATACAGTATTTCTATTTTTAATTTTTTGAGGAATCTCCATACTGTTTTCCATAGGGGCTGCACCAGTTTGCATTCCCACCAGCAGTGTATGAGGGTTCCCTTTTCTCCACATCCTCTCCAACATTTGTTGTTTTTTTATCTGGGTAATTACAGCCATTCCAACAGGTATGAGGTGATATCTCATTGTAGTTTTGATTTGCATTTCCCTAATGATTATGACGTTAAACATCTTTTCATGTGCCTGTTGGCCATCAGTATATCTTTGGAAAAATGTTTGTTCATATACTCTGCTTATTTTCTGATCAGGTTTTTCATTTTTTTGTTGTTGGATTGTATAAGTTCTTTATATATTTAGAAATTTAGCCCTTGTCAGATACATGATTTGCAAATATTTTCTTCCAGTTGTTGGGTTGTCTTTTCATTTTGTTCATGGTTTCCTTTCCCTTGCAGAAGGTCATTAGTCTGATGTAGTCCCATTTGTTTATTTTTCCTTTTGTTTTCCATGCCTGAGTAGACAAGGTATTCAAAAAGATGCTGCTAAGACCAATGTCAAAGAGTGTACTGCCTATATTTTCTTCTAGGAGTTTTATGGTTTCAGGTCTGACATTCAAGTCTTTAATCCATCTTGAGTTAATTTTTGTGTATGGTGTAAGATAATGGTCTATTTTATTCTTTTTGCATGTGGCTGTCCAGTTTTCCAGCACCATTTGTTGAAGAGACTTTCCTTTCTCCATTGTATGTTCTTGGTTCCTTTGTGGAAGATTAGCTATAGACAGATGACTGGTTTTATTTCTGAGGTTTCAATTCTGTTCCATTGATTTGTGTGTCTGTTTTTGTGCCAGTCCCATGCTGTTGTGATTACTGTAGCTTTGTAGTATACTTAGAAGTTAGGGATTGTGATGCCTCCAGCTTTGTTCTTTTTTCTCAAGATTGCTTTGGCTTTTTGGGGTGTTTTGTTGTTCCATATAAATTTTAGGATTCTTTGTTCTATTTCCATGAAGAATGTCATTGGGATTCTGATTGAATGTCATTGGGATGCGGATGGGGATTGCATCGAATCTGTAGATCGCTTTAGGTAATATGGACATTTTAACTATTCTTTCAATCCATCTGCATGGAATATCTTTCCATTTCTTTGTGTCATCTTCAATTTCTTTCAATAATGTCATATAGTTTTCAGTGTATAGGTCCTTCACCTCCTTGGCTTATTCCTAGATATTTATTCCTAGATATTTTATTCTTTTTGTTGTGATTATACATGGGATCATATTCTTGAGTTCTCTTTCCGCTAGTTCATTATTAGTGTATAGAAATGCAACTGATTTTTGTAAGTTGGTTTTGTACCCTGCAACTTTGTTAATTATTTCTATTAGTTTGCTGGTGGTTTTCTGTGTATAGGATCATGTCATCTGCAAACAGTGAGAGTTTACTTCTTCCTTTCCAATTTGGATACCTTTTATTTTTTTTTCTTGCCTGTGTACTATGTTGAATAGGAGTGGCAAGAGTGGATACCTGTGTCTTGTTTCTGTTTTCAGAGGGATTCCTTTCAGTTTTTCCCTGTAGGAAAACTGAGTATGATGTTGGCTGTGGGTTTGTCATATATGGCCTATATTATGTTGAGGTGCTTTCCTCTATACCCATTTTATTGAGAGCTTTTATCATAAATCATGTTGAATCTTGTCAAATGCTTTTCCTGCATCTATTTAGATGATTGTGTAATTTTTGTTCCTCATTTTGTTAATGTGGTGTATCACATTGATTGATTTGCAGATGTTGAACCATTCCTGTGTCCCTGGTATAAATCCCACTTGGTCATGGTATATGATCCTTTTAATGTATTTCTATATTTGGTTTTCCAATATTTTGTTGAGGATTTTACATCTATGTTCATCAGCAGTATTGGCCTATAATTTTCCTTCTTTGTGTTGTCCTTGTCTGGTTTTGGTATTAGAGTGTCGTTGGCCTACTAAATGAGTTAGGAAGCATTCCATCTTCTTTAATTTTTTGGAACAGTTTGAGAAGGCTAGTTACTAAATCTTCTTTCAATGTTTGGTAGAATTCTCCAGAGAAGTCATCTTGTCTTGGACTTTTGTTTTTTGGGAGGTTTTTGATTACTGTTTCAATCTCTTTACTTGTAATTGGTCTATTCATATTCTCTATTTTTTCTTAGTTCAGTTTTGGGAGGTTGTGTGAATCTAAGAATTTTCCTTGTTGATTTTTTGTCTGAATGATCTATTCACTGATGTAAGTGGGGTGTTGAGGTCCCCTATTATTATTGTGTTGCTGTCAATTTCTCCATTTAGGTCTGTTAATAGTTGCTTTATATACTTTGGTGCTCCTGTGTTAGGTACATATATATTAATAAATGTTTTGTCTGCTTGGTGAAATGTCCCTTTTATCATGATATAGTGTCCCTCTTTGTCTCTCACTGCCTTTTTTATCTTGAAGTCTACTTTTCTGATATAAGCATGGCAACGTCTGCTTTCTTTTGCTTGCCATTTGCTTGGAGTATCATCTTCCATCCTTTCACTCTGAGCCTGTTTTTCTTTAGAGCTAAGTTGTGCTTCCTGGAGGCAGCATATTGTTGAGTCTGGTTTTTCAATCCATCCAACCATTCTGTGTCTTTTGATTGGAGAATTCAGCCCACTGACATTTAGAGTGATTATTGATATATGAGGGTTGAATATTGCCATTTTATCTTTCGTTTTCTCGTTCTATATTTCTCTTGTTTCTTTTCCCTTGTATTTCTGGCTGCCATTTCAGTTTGGTGGTTTTCTTGATGGTTTCTCAGTTTTCTCTTTATTTATGATCTGCATCTCTGCTCTGAATTTTTATTTTGTGGTTACCATCAGTTTTGTATAAAAGATCTCACAGATGTGATAGACCATTTTCTGATAGTCTCTTATCTCCCTTAGCCTAAGCAGGTTCCATCCCATTCCTCTTCCCCATCTGCACTTTAGTTGTTACAAATGATTCTTTTTTATGTTGTGAGTCTGTGACCAACAGACTCACAACATAAAATTGAAGTGTTCATGGTCATTTTTGATGCTTTCTTTCTCTTTGTGTTTTATGTTGTAATTAAGTGTTTGCTAACCTATTCTGATATGGAGCTGCAATTTTCTGATTTTTTCTGTCTATTTATCTCTGCTCAAAGCTTTGTAAAATTTTGCCTTTTGTTTCATCGTTTCTTGCAAGGCAGGTCTAGAGGCAATGAACTCTCTCAGATTTTGTTTATCCAGGAAAGTTTTTATTTCTCCATCATATCTGATGGAAAATTTTGTTGGACAGAGTATTCTTGGCTGGAAGTTTTTGTCTTTCAGAATTTTGAATATGTCATCCAATCTCTCCTAGCCTGTAAGGTTTCTGCTAAGAAATAAGCTGAAAGCCTGATAGAGGTTCCTTTGTAGGTTATTCTCTTCTCTCTAGCTGCCCTCAATACTTTTTTGTGTGTGTCATTGACTTTTGCCAGTTTTACTGTCATATGCCTTGGAGAAGATCTTTTTGCATTGATGTAATTAGGAGTGCTATTGACTTCATGTCCGTGTATGTACAGTTTCTTTTCCAGGTTTGGGAAGTTCTCAGCTATTTTTTCTTTGAATAAGCTCCCTGCTCCATTTTCCCTCCCTTCTCCCTTTAGGGTACCTATAATCCTTATGTTACTTTTCCTAATTGAGTCAGATATTTCTCAGAGAATTCCTTTATTTTTTCTAAGTTTTACTTCTCCCTCCTCCACCTGAAGTATTTCTCGGTCTCTATCGGTAGGCTCACTAATTCTCCCCTCCATAAGGTCTGCTCTAGTTTTTATGCTTTCTATGTTATTTTTTTTTTATCTCATTAGCTGTGTTCTTCCTATCCAGAATGTGTTTTTGTTTTTAGAGCTTCAATCACTTTGGTGAATTATTCCTTCTGTTCATTAATTTTATTCCTCAGTTCATTAAACTGTCGTTTGAGTTTTCTTGTAACTGGTTGAGTTTCTTTATGACTGCTATTTTGAATTTTCGGTCAGTTAGATTGTAATCTTCTGTGACTTCAGGTTCGGTTTCAGGAGAACTGTCATTTTCCTTCTATTTGGCCATGTTAATGTATTTCTTCACAGTGTTTGATGAATTGATCCTCTGCTGGTGCATCTGTGGTAGTGATCTGACATTTTCTTCTTTGGGTATGGCTTTGGTTACTCTGGTTCTGGTCATCTGGGACTTGTGCTCCTTCACTGGCTCTCTGTGGAATTGGATGCTGCTGTCCTGTGCACCAAGAGCACTTCTGTTCCTGGGTTGTATTGGGGTACTGGGTGCACCACTTCCAGGGGTATTGGCTTCATGAGTGTCACTGTTGCTGGTGGGGGCCTAGAGACTTGTATGCAGCCCCATTGCTGTGGAGCTGGGGTCAGGATGGCTGCCACTGAGGGCTGGGTCACTGGGTCTGCTGTGTTTCCTGATGCTTCTGGTCACAGATCCCACCTACCACTGCTCGGGGGGAGGGACTTTTTTCTGCTCCTGCCCCATCTGCTCCTAGTTGTGCTGGTCTGGCTGCTCCTCAGGTGCATTCACATGGCCAGGGTGTGCTTGCACAGGCCAGGCTGGCATTGCTCTGCAGGTGTTTGCATGTGGGCCAGCCTGCCCCAACTCCACTCACAGTTTCACTGGCTGCTGCATGAGGATCGGCATCCTGGATTGCTACCTCCGGGGAGAGGGCCACTCCCCTAATTGCACTGGTTCCTGCAAGTTCAGTCGAGCCACCTTCAGATGTATAGCTGTATGGATCTCTCAGGCATCCTGTTGCGCTGTGTGGAGAATCCTCCATTGGTCAATGGATGTCCGTTAGGTTTTAACTTAGGGGAAGAGACAAAATGAACAACTCACTCCACCATGATGCTGATGTCATGCCTTGAAAGTTTATCATTTTGATTTCAAAATTGATTCAAGAGTTGTCTGGGAGGGAGCTTCCTATTTTCCAAATAGGTAATTTTTTATCACATTATTCATTTTAATTTCATTAGCTTATGAAGTAAAAATGTAGCTTGTAAAATATTGACTTTTTTGGAATGTGTAGCCAGATAGACAATCAATCTTTACAAATGTTCAAAGGTTTTCTTTGTGAAAATGTGTATTATGTTTGAGGGTTGTAAGGTTCTTTGTATGTATCTCAGAACAGTTTTTAGGCTGCATTTTACATTTTTAAACATAAAATTTCTTTATGTCCTTATTCATTTTTCATTTCATTTATCTCCTTATTCATTTTTGTCTAATTTGACTTTTCCTACTATATATAAATCCTTAGTAAAGCATTAACTAATTGGATTCAGCAATATATCAAAAGATTAATACACTGTCACTAAGAAATTCTTATTTCAGGAAAGCAAGGTATTTTATCAACATAGTCTAAATATCAACATAATTAGGAATTTTATCAACATAGTCTATACCAACAAAATAAAAGAATATATCAATAAATGTTGAAACTGCATTTGAAAAAATTCAACAATCATTCTTGATAAAAATTCTCAGTAAAATAAAATGTATTAGAATCAAAACACTTGCTCAAAACCAAGAACATTATCCCTGTTGGTGAACCACTAAAATAATTTCAGTTAAACTCAGCTATCACTATTATTGTTTAGCATTGTTTCAAAACTTCTAATAAATACAAGAAAATTAAATAACTAGTATAAGCATTAAAACAGAAGAGATAAAAATTGTCTCTTTGGGTTGATATAACTAAATGACTAGAACACTTAAGACATTCATGGAAAAATCTAATAGCACTAATAAAACAATTTGGTAGGGTGTGGAGTACAATACAAATAATTTTTTAAAAGCAATAGTTTTTCTCTGATTCAGCTATAAGTCACCCAAAGAAAGAAAATGGTATTCAGAAAAACATCCAAAATGCGACAAATACTAAAAATACTTAAGAATAAATTTAACAAGAAAAGCAGAACCTATATGAAGAAAATTATGAAATTTTATGAACATATGGAAAGATACATAATATTCATGAATGGGGAAACAACATATTAAAAAGATTAAATTTCCAAAAATTAATAAATAAACAAAATGTCATTCTATTTGGATTTTCAATGGAAGTTGTTTGTCATTTTTTGTTGGTTAGGGGTGGGGAGGGAAAGAGGTATTTGGATAAAGTGATCTTAAAGTTTATATGAAGGATAAAACATCTGAGAAGAGCCAATAAATTTTAATTATTTTTAAAAGCAAGAATATTGATTAATAACAATCAATTTTAAAAAGAAAAGTTCAAGATTTTTAAAAATGTCAAATGTTAGGGCAGTTTATGTAGAGGAATGTCTTCAGCAAAGGACAGCATAAATCCTGATTTCTACCCACTCCTTCTCTCCCTAAACCTGCCCCTCTTTCTGACTTCTCCAGCTTAGTTAATGACGCCACCCATCCACCCAAACAAATCGAAGATAACCCAAATCCGTGACCTTCTTTCCATCCTGAATACCACCCACCTCGTGTAAACCATTCTCGCCTCCATCCTGAACTATTGCAGTAACCTTCTACACGTCTTGAAGCTGTCACTCCTGCCCGTTCCATCCATTCTCCTCACAGTAGACAAAGTGGTATTTCAAAAACCTTGAGTGGTTTCCCACAGCACTTAGATCACAATTGGAACTCTCCACTTCTCCAAAGTCATACAATGTCTGGTCCCAGCTCCATTGCTAAACTTCTCATTTTATACCACTCTCTCCTCTTACCTCTGTACTGCAGCAATAATGGCTTTCTTTCAATTCTTTAAACACATCAAGCTTTTTTCAACTGTAGAAACTTCTCATTTGCTGGTCCCTTTGTCTTCCATGCCCTTGTCCTGATCAGTACATTCTCGGTACCTTAAGCATTTCTTCCTCAAATAGACATCACTTGGCCAGCTTTCACATTACTCTGTTTAAAGTATCTGCATAGCACTAATTATTGTTGGATCTTTATTTCGTGTATTTACTTATTTGTTCAATGTTTATTCTCACATGAGAATGTAAGCTCCAGGAACAAGCAACTCATCTCTCTGATTTCGTCAGTACTAGGTACAGTGCCTGATAAATAGCAGGCACTCAATAAATATTTGTGAAATCAAAGAATAAATGCTTGACCAAAGCTTTATATCCAAGAGTGTTTTCCTAAGAAAACGTTGAACCTCCAGAAATGGGTCTGCTTCAAAAGGCCATTGAAGGAACATGCTGTACATGTCACAATCACAGGGCTTTCTTATTTTCAAAGGAGGCAATTTTATAGTCTAATTTCAGGAATATTTTAAAAATCTAAATGAAAGCACAAAAGCCTTGCCTTTTACCTGAGGTAATCATCATCAAGTATAGATTGACTCCCTTCATCTCTCAAATGTCAAAAGGCTGATTAGCGCATCGAACATCTTGACTGCAGGAGACCTTGATGTATATGTTCAGTGGGCTATAATGATTCATATAAATTAGCTGCCACGTATTTTAAAGGAGACATTAATTTCCCACCACCTATTTCTAAAATGAACTACTAAATCCTAAATTCACCCTCAATGAGGTGATCAGTCACTCACAAAGCTTGGTGTCAATGAAAAGGCCTCATTTGAAATTAACATGTGTCCTGGCTTGGGGCATATAAGAGAGAAGCAACATGATAACCTGGACGAATGGCTTATCACACTCTAAATACATTAGTCCCCCCTTAACCTCAGTTTCGCTTTCCAAGCTTTCAGTTACCCAAGGATAACAGCCGTCCAGAAGCAAATGAGCCTCCTTCTGCCATATCCTGTCCTCAGAAAGTCGACAGTAGCATAATGCTGCATCATGATGCCTACATCATTCATTTCACTTCACCTCCTCACATAGGCATTGTATCATTGCACATCATCAGAGAAGAAAGGTGAGTGCAGTACAATAAGACATTTTGAGAGAGAAAGAGACTACATTCATGTAACTTTTGTTACAGTATATTGTTATAATTGTTCTATTTTATTATTAGTTATTGTTGTTAATCTCTTACTGTGCCTGACTTACAAATTAAACTTTATCATGCAAAAAAAACACAGTGTATATAGGGTATGGTACCATCTGCAGTTTCAGGCATCCACTGGGGGTCTTGAAACATGGGGGGACTACAGTAGTTACCCTGGATACTCACCTCCACCAAGATGGCCACTTGTAAGGGTCCCTGTCTTTTTCCTGACTTGTGGGTGTCAGAAATGAGTAAGGATTTCTAATTCAAACAGAATTTCTTTAGCACTGAAGATTTTCCTGAACCTTTCTGGCGCTGCCTGACCTCAGTTCCCCACATGAGTAAGATTATCCTCCAGTCTTCGTTTTTCAACACAAGAAGCAAAACTAGTTACTCTTGAACCAGATTACAACTGAGTGACAAAGCCACAGAAGCTATTGGAGTGCGAGGGAGTGTTGGCTGTGCAGGTCCTTGTAATGGACCCAACTGTGTACCTTGCAAAATCCATATGTTGAAGCCATAATCCCCAAGGTGACTGTATGTGGAGATAGACTTTCTTTTTTTTTTGAGGAAGATTGGCCCTGAGCTAACTTCTGTTGCCAATCTTCCTCATTTTGCTTGAGGAAGATTGTTGTTGAGCTAACATCTGTACCAATCTTCCTCTATTTTCTATGTGGGATGCCGCCACAGCATGGCTTGATGAGCAGTGTGTAGGTCTGTGCCTAGGATTCAAACCCACAAATCGCAGGCCACCAAAGCAGAGTGTGCAAACTTAACCATTACACCAATGGCCTGGCCCCTGGAGATAGAAATTTTAAGGAGATAATTAAAGTTAAATGAGCCCATAAGTACAGGACTCTAATCCTTATAAGATAAGAAAGAGACAGCAGGAGTGCATGCACAGAGGAAAGCCCACTTAAGGACACAGTGAGAAGACATCTCACCTGCAAGCCAGAAAGAGAGGCCTCACCAGAAACCAACTACACCAGCACCTTGATCTTGGATTTCCAGCCTCCAGACTGTGAGAAAATAAACATCTGTCGTTTAAGCCATCCAGCTGGTGGTGTTTGTCATGGCAGCTCTAGAAGACTAATACAGTCCTCCTCGTCCACTCTTGTCCTGGGGCTCCAGCTTTCACCCCATCACCCCCACTATCTCTCTTCTCCTAGTCCCTTACCTCACTCACACCCAAGGCCCCACATTGCTAAGACTGCTGTTGCTAGAGGGCATGTGCCACCCTGGGCAGGAAGGCACAAGTAGCTTAAATGGAGACCCTTCCTACTGCAGTCTTGGAAATGAAACCTAACTGAGGGGATATACTCCATAGGTGCACAAAGCTGGTTTCTTCCAGTAACTTCTGCTGTAGAGAATGGTGCAGTTTCCATACACACAACTTCAAATAAAAGTTGTAGAATAGGGGCCAGCCCTGCGGCCTAGCAGTTAAGTTCGGTGCACTCTGCTTCAGCAGTCCAGGGCTCTTCTTGGGCACAGACCTACACTGCTCATTGGCAGCCATGCTGTGGCAGCAACCCATGTACAAAATAGAGGACGATTGGCACAGATGTTAGCTTGGCGCAAATCTTCCTCAAGCAAAAAGGGGAATATTGGCACAGATGTTAGCTCAGGGTGAATCTTCCTCAGCAAAAAAAAAAAAAAAAAAAAAAGTTGTAGAATAACTTTCTAGTGCCTTTAGACTAAAACCAAAACCTATTCTATTTAGCTGCTAACAATATGCCAAAAAACATTCTCCTTTCTCCAGCTATCAGTGAGAGCTGCTCAAGTTCTTCAAACAATATGAAGGATGGATACAAGGGGAGGGCGACCCAGTTTATTTCTGTCTAATAAACCAAACCTGGGGAAAGGAAGAAGCTAAAACAATGGGAGACATTAACTACGGGTAAACAGCGAAAGTTTAAAACCATAATTTGAAAATACAGAGCATGTTCTTCCCTTAAATTTAGCTTTAAAATTTGCCTTTGAGGAGAAGGTAAAGTACTAATGAGTAACTGCGGCACCAGAAGAACATGCTCAACTTATCTTTCCGTCTCCACCATGGAGCTCAACAACAAAACTAAGGGAGAAAATGTATTTACTCTTTTGAGAAATGAGGAAAAAAGATAATGACAGCTTCCAGTGCTTTTGCATCTCAAGGGCCAAGAAAGTGGGACATAAAAGAAGACCATTCTCCAAAGACTACTGTAATCAGAACATCCACCCTCTCTGTAGGCCCAGGAACGAGGAGGCCGGCTGTCCTCAGGCTGCTTTGCCCCAGGACTCACAGTCGGATCATCTAGACGTTGAGGTCCGAGCCCTGAGCACCTGCCTGCCTGGAATGAGCTGGGTCTTCCAGTGGGCCAGAGAACCCTGCAGTGTCAGCGCCGAGGCCCTCTAACTGATGAGAAGACTTGTACAAGCTTAGACAGTAAGCAGAATGAGGGACTGTGTCCCCAGTCACCACGCCTCTCTTCCCAGTACCTCAGACCCCCTCAGACACTAACTGGTGTCCAAAAGAGAGGCCGAAAGGCATCAGCAAATCTGTTGAAAACTAGTTCTTTTGTTCTTCACGAATTCAATTTTGATTTCAGAAAGGAAAATCCTCAGCACTGATATTGAAAACCAAACAGAGAAAATAATATATACGGCTACTAGATCTGACTGAAAACTCGCTCAAAAAGCCAATCCGCTCTCATTTTTTGGCTTCTTCTATCTGGTTGATCCATAATCTACCTGATTCATCTCTACTCTAGTTTGAAAGTGGAGAGGAAACCAATACTGTAGAAAGAGGAAAAATCCAGTCATCCAGTTTTGAAAAAGAAAAGCCGGCAGCTCGGGCTCTCTCAGTGACAATCGTTTGCGCTAACCTTCTGTAACCCTATGGCGTAAAGGACTCCTCTTTAAATGTTCACCCAGTTATGTCTGGGTGCTCTCCAACTTGTAAAAAGCTAGCAAATTATTATTCACAATTAAAGTTTATTGAAGAATCACTTTCCAATTAAGGTTATAAAGTATTAAGCAACAGTGCATGGCCGCAGTGTTTTACAAGCCATTAGTAGCACTTTATCTGCCTCCTGAGATACACTGATGAAGGTCAAGTGACCCTGGGGATCCTCAGCGCACATTAATCACCTGCTTTGATAAATGGCCTTGAGGTCTTCCTGGCATTCAGAGCTGGAACATTTTTAACAAAGAGATATTAATGGGTTTTAAATTGTTTTCCATTGACTATACATCCTTTATTGTGAAATAAGAAATTGTTTAAAAAATGGAAAACAGTATAATGCAGTTTTTAAGAAAAGCACATATATGGAAGCCAAGATACTTGTATCCTATGTTGTATCTGCCCTTCTCACCGATATGTGATCTATGTCAAGTCATTTTCCTTCTCTGGGTTTCAGACTCTTCAGCCAGTCCCTGAGAAGGCTAGAGCAGGTGACCTGGGCCTCACCGAGCGGGAATCTCCCACTTGCTCCTCATAATTCACTGTTTCCCTTTGCTAACATGCTCCAGGTGAGGTCTTTGTGGTTTTCCTCCTCTGTTCTGTTTGTAGGAGAACTATACATGACAGGATATACCATAAGGGATAGGATGTACTGATAGAAAGAAGGCTTTTACACGAATAAAGCTAATTTGGTCATTTTCAGAAAATTTTTATTTTTTAAGATGTGCTGAGTTCTTTTTACAGCTTGGTCTTTGAAATTTAGAAGTCAATGGCTATGTTTACAGACATCTATTTTCCTTCTTTTGACTTTCTCCTTAATTCTCTTCTATACTCTCCTTCATTCTCTTCTATATTCTCTTTCCTTTTCATGTTCCACTGTTGGGAAAACAGGACCATCCTTCTGGATGACCACATATGTAAGGGAAGAAACATGCAGTCTTAGGTCAGTTCTCTCCGAATAGTTTCTTAAAGAGCGCCCAACAGCTTCAAAGGGATCAGCAAGTGACCAGGAAGTGTTTATTGAACACCTTATATGTGCTCAGCCCTGGAGACAAAGCAGAGGAGGATGCGAGAAACATGTTTCAGCATTGCCAACATGCCTGCAATCTGTTGGGAGAGATGTAAGTCCCACACAAAACCCAAGTAAACAACAGTGTCTTGCTCAATGCCCAGCAGAGAAAATGTTCAACAAATGCTTGTGGAGCTGTCCTGAGCTACACAACTTTTAGGAAGAATAGAAATGTCATGGTCTGTTCTGCTCCAACTATAACTAGAAGAATTTCCTCATTTGGGGATACCACTCTTTAAAGAGGTCATTTGACCGAGAGAGAGAGTGAGCATCCAGAGGAAGGAGAGAAGGAGGGTGAAGACTCTGGGAATCACGGCCTAACAAAGATTAGTTGATGAAGCTGGAGCTAGTGAACCTGAAAAAGGGGCTTGGAAATAGAACGCTGATAATTGTATTCAAATGTTTGAAAGTCTGATTAAAACATTTTAAAAAATGGGGGGGGGGGCATATTTCCATTATATATAAAAAGCCAAAACTAAGTCCAAAGTTAAAACAGAAATTAAGGTAGTATAAGGGCACAGTGGAGCGGTCACAGAAAGATATAACTCCACACACCAATACGGCTCCCCACAGCAGCCCAATGAAATATACTCATTTGCCAGAGGAGAAAAAATTGTTTTAGTTATTGGAAATACTATGTTACTATGTTAAATGAAGTATACAAATGGTGAAACATAGATCATAAATCTCTTTGTTCTGTGATAGTGAGTAAATAACACTTATCATAAATATAACAACTTAAAACAAAACTTAAATGCACCATTGCGTAGAGCTCACTAGACCTGCCTCCGCCTTCACACGCTCTTACTCGATTTTAGTTACCCTTAGGTTCTGGGGGAGAAGTTATTGATGAGCCACCATTAAAGGAGTGTTAAAACAGAATGTGGGAATGGTATCAATTAAGGTTGTGCATCTCTTTTTCAGAGTCCTCTCTCTGAGTCCCAGACCTAACGTTTTATCATTATAAGGGCTGTCTTGCTCTAGGTGATTATAAGAGAAAAAAGGCAATCAGGAGAGTGAAGTCAGGGAAGTCTTCATTTTCTGGGACTCTGTGTGTATAGAAAGACTTAGCAAAGAAGGGAGAAATTTTACTTCACTTAAATCAAATGAAACAAGATTGCAAAAGGCACAGCAGTAAGAATAAATCTCAAGCTGCCCATCACCTGGTGGAGGTGAGTCGACAAAGCTGACCTGATCAGCTGTCGCAGGACAGTTGTCAATGGGCTGGGAGGTGAGTGGGGCCACATTAGGGAAAAGACAGAAACAGACAAATATGACAGAAGTTGAGTTCCAGAAAGGATTCGCATAAATATATAACACCAAGACCTCTATTAATACATGGGCAAAAGGCACGAACAGTGAATTTACACAAGGGAAAATACAAATAAGAAGCAAACATACAGAAAAACATTCACCTTTATAACTTGCAATTAAGAAACAAAACTGCACATGAAAAACAAAACAAAACAGTTAAACTAACCAACATGTTAAAAAAGAAGAAATCTAATACAGGCAGATTTCAGAAGAAATAATAGGATTTGGTTTATAGCATTGAAAATTTGTGTAAGACTTTTGAAGGGGAATTTAGTAATACATTCACACACACTGTGTACATACATTTATACACACATACACACACACACATATACACATAAATTGATCATAGCCTTTGATCCATTAATGTAATGACTTGGAATTTGTCCAAAAGAAATAATTGAAAAGAAAACAATCATTTGTACAACAACATTCATAGTCGTTATATTAGCAAAAAATTGGAAATAGTACGACCATTTTTCTGTTATTGGACATTTAGTTATGGCATATAATCAATGGAACATTATGTGACGATTACAAACAAAATAGGAAAACCATGGAATAACATTAAACTGTATATGAAATAGTAAGGAAAATTGTAGAACACAGAATTGACACACCCCTATTACGGCCGTATAAAATATACCATGTGCGGATAGATTGGAACATGAATATTGAGAAAGCAAAGACAATCCTACTAGGATACTGGTTAAGTGTGATTTATTTTTCTTTTCTTTTTAAATGCTGTTTTAGCATTTTAATAGTATTTTAATATTTTGTTGTTGTTGTTAAGGAATTGGGGACGTTAAAGGTTTTCTGCATAGGGAATAAATACGATGAAAGCAGAACTGTTTGAAGAATTAAGAGCCTAAAGTCAAACAGTCCAAGGAGGAGCCTGGTGATGTGCTCCAGACTGGAAGTGACAAGGGGTTAGATCAGAGCACAGAGTGAGAATAGAAAATAAAGGATGATAATGGAGATTTTTTTTAAAAAAGGCAACAACAAAGTTGTTTGGTTCTGGCAGAAGAATGGGTGACCCCAACTTTTCTAGTCTTGATGACTAATGATTAGCCTAGATGCTACAAGTTTATTCATTTAGTCAACAAACATTTATTAAGAACCTACTATGTACCAAGCTCATAGTTCTAGGCAGTGAGGCTGAAAGACAGATTCATGCTCTCGTGGAGCTTAGAACCCATTCAAGTGGAGGACGGAAGACCTAAATAAATAGATTCATGATTCTAACTGGATGGAAAGCTGCCATAAAGGAAACACTGCCAGAATTAATGCTATGAGCAAGCATTGGTAGCAGTAGACAAAGGACAGACCAGATTGGAGAGACCTTATTGTTCAGTGTATCTACCTAAGTTAGTCATTCCAGAGCGCTTTCTCACTGAGGAAAAAGAGCACAATTTTCCACCAGAAAGAGTGTTGGGTCATGAGTTAATTACAGAGACCTTGAATTGCAAGCAGGCTACAGCTTCTGAGGAAGGATATGGCTTGGTTTACATAATGTTTAAAGCAACAAGGTCTAGGAATCCATCAACCTTTTATGCATGACCTCATTGATCCCTACAAAAATCAATCAAGCTTCTGATATCTGTATTGACAAGGCATAGAAAATAAGTCTTCTTGAGTTTGTTTTTTCTTTATTCCCATGGGAAATGCTCAGACCAAAGGGAAAATACTTAAAGACCACCATCACACTAGTTTTCTCTTATTTCCATTTTTAGAAGGATGTTAAGATTTCACAGTGGCCTGAAATTCTCAGTAAATTTAATTGTTTAGAGCTACTCCAGGCTTCATTTGGGAACCTTAGCTCCCTGCACAATAAACTTTCAGTTGTTTATGGAGAACAGCACTTGGATAAAACATCTAGACTAAAAGAATCTATCCCTCCTAGCAAGTAAAAGTTGCTTTAACATTACATTTGGAAAATCATACTTGACAACTTCTTGACTCCTACCCTAAAACTTGCTTTTAAAAAGTGTTCTAAAATATCAGTGGTAAAAACATACTTTTTGCAAAGTTCCTATATAAATTAATTTTATATTTGGACACACAATTTGCTGATCAAGACAACCCACATAAGTATTTTTAAGACACTTTTTCAACTTTGAGACTTTAACCAGGCAGATGGATGGATCAAGAGACTGAAAAAAGAGCTTTCCCCACATAGGTCATTGGTTCAAACCCAACCCAACTCAGCTGGAAAGCAATTACCATCTGCTGATCTTTATGAAATGTAATGGTGGGCTAAATTCAATTTCTAACAAGGAAAATAAACAGCTACAATTGTTGGGAGCCTAGACGAGGGGCCAGGGATTAATTTAGTTGTTTCATGTCAGGATTGATACACATCAGAACTGTGACGTTGCAGGACTGACTGAGAATTTTCATCAACAATACACAAGAGTACAAAAAAAAATCAAGGAAATTCACATGTATCTATTTACGTATATATGTACATCTGTGTGTGTGTATATGTATGTAATGTATATATGGATATATACACATTCTTTTGAAATATCATAGATCACAATATTTATAAGCAACCTTAAAGGTTCATGACCTAAAGCTCTGTAGACCCTTACCGCTCACAAAGAATGCATCCCTAGACATTCAAGAATCCCATATTCACCAATGCACCTCTTGCATATAATTTCTCCCTTAAAACATTATGACATAAAGGAAAAAATTAAAGTAACTCCATTAGGCCCTTCCCAGAAATGTTTGTATGTGCTCCTGGCTTTTCCCACATTCCATTTCCATTAAGAGTCGTATGTTTCCTATGCTTATCCTCACACCACAAATTAACTGCCTTTTCCACTTTCACTGGAATTTAATCCCTCCCTTGAACAATTCCTGTGCTGGCTGAGACTGGCTGGAGTTGTTTTATGGAATGCTTTTAGTCTTGTTGGCCTAGCAAAATTAATCAACTTCATGGACCTGCAGGTCCATAGGCCTTAGCCAGGCCCAGAAAGTTAAATCTGTAAAGCTTCCCTGTAATGTACCATTTTGCTAAGTTAGTAATAACTCAGGCACATTCTGTTAGAAGGAGTCCTTAGCCAGTGAGTGAAGCCAGATGATTACTCAATCTTTTCCCCACAGTGCAGCCTTTTATTTTCTTTAATTGTCTTCAGTAGCATAAAGTTAAGTTTTGCTGCATTTTATGGGACAAAAACATTTATAGTACTATTTGAAGGCCTACAGGTTCTGGAAGTCTTTGGAATCTATCCCTCACAAATGTCAAGGATCCACAGATGCAAGTACATCTTACTCTCCTAACAACCGGCTGGAAGTTGGCTAAGAAGAAGATGGCCAGGCCAATGCCCAGATTCCCAAGTTGGACTGTTGGAAGAATAAAGACGCTATTACCAAGAAGAGAGAAATTTGTAGAAGGAAATGAAAATTTTAGTTTTAGACATCTTGATTTTAAGGTCTGTTCTGACAGCTAGATAAATGATAGGCAACAGGAAGATGAGTCTTGAGAGAAAGACTGAAAAAATGAGCTATAAATTTGGATGTCTTCAGGATAAAGGCAAAGGCTGAAGTTGGGGTGAAGGGTGTAGAAAATGGCTCTTCTGAAGTCAGTCCATGCAAACCCAGCTCTACATGAACCTTATGTGCATCAAGGGTCAGCACTCACAGGCCACCTCACAGTTCAAGATGTCAACTTTGCGATCACTGTTCTTCTTCGTGTTCCACATTTTTTCCTGAGGACACTTGAACTGCATTTTCCCACACTAAAGTGACTACTCAATTAAAAAGAAAAATTAGACAAAGAATGCTTTAGTTGCCCATTTTAGCCACCTGAAGGCTAAGTCTGGAAGAGGTCCCTCTGCGAAAGTGCCACAGTCTGCATCTTCCATTTAGTTAAGTGTCCACATCTCCATTTAGCCGCCATTACATGAGCCTTCATTTTGTTCCAAAGTTGAGCAGAATTTGATTTAACTGCCAAAATACACAAACCAGTTTCTGAAAGCAAAATGTTAATTCGTCAAGTCATGTCCTGTTTCCTTTTCTTTATGGGAAGGTTTTTCATTACAAATTCAATTTCTTTAATAGATATAGGGCTGTTTAGATTTTCTATTCTGTTTTCTTTCTATTAAGGGTGGCAGTACAATGACACCAACTTGAGGAAATGCTTATATTTTTATAATATCTAACAATAAAGGAGAAAAGGGCTCTCCTTACAAGAATCTTTTGTTTAAATCTTCCCTTTCTGTTGAAAATTAAGCCACCATGAATGTGAAGCCAAAAATGTTGGTCTTTGCTTCTAACACAACACAGATGGACAATGTGCCACTCTGAGGCCATGCAGGGGAGCAGCATTTCAGCACTAGAAAGGTCACATCAGAATTAAGTTGGTTTCAGTAAAGTGAAACCAAATGAAAACTTTGCATCCACCCCTAAACTCAATTTTTTAAGTTGTTCCATAAAGATACAGTCAGGCGCTGAATTGCTGCAGCGTGACCTACCACAGGCTCTGCTATTCACAATCTGGAAAGACGCTCTGGTTCACTGCCCAGAAAATTTCATCACTGAGCACCTTCAGTTCTCTCATTAGACACTGCCTCACCCTCCGGAAAGTGCTCTGTGAATGTTGATGGAACAAATTAATGAATTAAATTACTATTATGCTTTTCCTTCTTGCTGATTCTCCCAAAAAGGTGTAAAGAAGCTTAGTTTCAAAGTTTGAGTAATTAAGAAGAGCTCTTTGGTCTGTATCTAATTTAGCATAAAACACATCAGATGTGAACGACGCTTCACACCTGTGTAAGGGTTGGGACGCGCCAACTTTTGCTGTAAGAAATTGTCGTGGCTCTGACCTCATGTTATGGCTGTCACACAAAGGGCTTAGAGAGAATTAATTTGTCCTTGATGTGTTTTGATGTGAAGCAATGTCATTATGGATAAATTCCTTTGGTAAATTTATTTATAAATTCAGCATCCTTCACTTGTATAGGTAAGCAGATAGTAAAAATTCCTATTATTTATCTGAAAATTACCTCTCCCTTTTATTCAATTATTCCATAATTTGTAGACACACATTCACATTCAGCTTATCTAGACTCTGATTCTGTATTGTCATCAACTGTTGTAACGAATGGGAGAAGACTTGAGGTTGGGACCTGGTTCTTCCACTTAGTGACTATGGATTCTTGTTCAGTCACTTCCTGACTCTAAGCCTCAGTTTTCTTACCTGTCAAATAGACCTAATCTGACCTACACTTCAGAGGGACAATGTGGGGAGGGGGGGAGGGATGAAGTACCAATATCAGAAAACTTTGTAAACTGTAAAACCCTCCACAAACACAAAATATCATGATTCCGTCTCCATCGGCCAGCCAGTCTGTCCCCATTCCTTGTTATTTGAAAGATGCCCTCTGACTTCCCACAGCTCTGGGATGCCCTTCTTGGGTTTTACCCACCAGAATCAGGCACTCTGAGAAACTTACAACTGGAGGATAACTCCTCACTTACAGTTCCTGTTTGGCATTAATAATAGTAATGATAATGTCTAATATTTATATCATGTTTACTATGGGCCAGAAGCCATTCAAAACACTTCGTAGAAATTAACCCATTTAAACTTCATAACAACTCAAGGGTTTTACAGAAAAGGAAACTGAGGGACACAGAGGTTAGTAACTTACTCAAGGTGACACGAGAAGGTTAGAGCCAGAATGTGAACACGGGCGGGCTGGCTTCAGACACACTAATCAGCATGTTTTACCATAGCCTCATGTGGGACAAAGTTAAAGGAATGAATCACATTCTGTTTCGCAAGTTCCATTGCTTGGATTAAAATGTTCTATGTTTTAGCCAGTAATTCACATCTCAGAAGCCACACTAAAAAGAAATCCAAAACATAGACACCTCTTTATAGCTAAAGATGTTCATTATAATATTAATAATAATGGTGGATACCACATAAAAACTACATGCTCGGGGCCGGCCCGGTGGCGCAGCGGTTAAGTTCGCACGTTCCGCTTCTCGGCGGCCCGGGGTTCGCTGGTTCGGATCCCGGGTGCGGACATGGCACTGCTTGGCAGCCATGCTGTGGTAGGCGTCCCACGTATAAACTAGAGGAAGATGGGCACGGATGTTAGCTCAGAGCCAGGCTTCCTCAGCAAAAAGAGGAGGACTGACAGTAGTTAGCTGAGGGCTAATCTTCCTCCAAAAAAAAAAAAAACAACTACATGCTCAATAAGAAGAGAATCTTTTTTTTAAAAAAAAAAAAAAACCACTGGCAAAACCTCAATGTTCAGTTACACCCTCATTTAAATTTATGTTTAAAATAATGTGTGAGAACATATAAACAATTCGGTTGTCACATTCAGTGCAAAAAGCAACATACAAAGTTTATTATCGTAATTATATAAAACACACACATATACATAAAACCCTAAAAAAGGAACAAGAAAAAAACAAAACATTTGTTATCTCTAAGTCCTTTTTTTGAAATTCCTTCTACGTTTTCTGTCTCCAACTTCAAAAAGAACATGTATGGCTTTTGTAATGGAAATGTGATAAACTTTATTTTGTAATTTTCTGTTGATTTTTCCCTAGAATTGTTACGTTTTTCTGCCTCACTTTAGAACTTATCTGCTCTTCTCTACCCACCACATCAGTGATTAGAAAGGGCAGACTAGGGAACACTTGGTCCTGAAGTCCAGGGTGACACACAGAGTGAGGTAAAATGCCTGGAATTCCTTTATTCTACATCGGGCATGCAAGCATATGAGACATAACAATGAGTCAAATGTTTGAAACTGATGAATAGAAGAAAGGAAGGTGGGAGAGAAGAGAGGAAAAGAAAAGAGAGAAAGCAATGCAGAAGAACTCTTAGCAAGAAGCTAAACTGTGTAACAGACCCAAGATGTCTTTGCAAGTCAGGACAGGCAGGCAGCAAAAAGTCATGACTAACAGCAGGTTGGGAGGATAGGACTGAAGAAGAATAAACAAATCACTTGAGAAGACTTGGGTAGGAAATATCACGAGAGTGAGAACAGGGGGAGAAAAAGCATAAACCTTGTCACCGCAGGTCTGAGGGTCTGTGTCAGTTCAGTGTCTGCGAAGGAAAATAGGAACCACACTAGCTTTCAAGCAGAGGGAATTTAATGTAGGAATTGAATAACAGTGTGGAAAGGAATAGAAGGGCATAAATGGGAAAGGTAAGCTTATCCAGAGATTAGTAACTACAACCCACAGGGCCAGAGGAGCAAAAGGAAAGGATGGTACAAGAGCCCTTGATTGCTAGAATAGAGCAAGAGCTAGCACTGTGGCTGCTGCCATCTTTCAGGAAGTCAGCAGCCCACCACCTCAATGCTGTAGAAGCCCGAGGGTCCAACATTGTTCACTCCTGTTGCTGCCACTCCTGGAGCCAGAGCCCACGGGCATGCTACTGCTGAGGCTGCTGGAGCAGCTACCATTGTTGCTGCTGCCCGAATTGCCTGAGCAGGAACCCAGGAGCTCAGATTCTCTGGCCATTGTTAGTGTCAATGTCAGACCCAATGCTGGTATCAGAGGACACATGTCTCTCCTTCTCTGCCTGCCTTCTAATCTCCTGCCATGCCTTTCATTGATAGAACTAACCAAAAGCTAAGTGGCAAATAAGTCTGGGAAATGTAGTATGCAAGCTTCCAGCCCCTTGTGATGCTGAAATGGAGCCAAAGTCAACAAAAATAACCAGCACAGGTGCTAAGATCAGATCAGCAGTAGCCTCAAGTCTAAATGGATGCTCTCTCAGGAGTTGCTGCCCAGGCCCTCACACACCTCCCTGCGAAGGGCTGTGATTGCTCTCTAAGACTCAGGCAAGGCTGAGATGGGATCTTTAGAGCCTCAATGTCGATGTTGGAAGGATGCAAGGATGGGAATCCTTATCTGAGGATGTAATCCACAAAAAATCTGCCATTTAATCTCACTTGGCGTTTTACTCTCCGCAGATGTTAAGTGTCACTTGCAAACCTGAAGACTGATTTCGCTCTGGACTCCCAACGTTCCAGTCCTAACTTAAGTCCAAAGCATGAGGCTTTCGCCTCTCTTATCATTTAAGACTATTTGTGAAGCTATTATAATCTCATGTGGGATGAGCAAGGATGCAGGCTGCTCTTTTGTAAGCCTATGAGTTGATCACACGCTTTGTTTAGTTTCTCCTTCATGTTCACAAAGTTATTATTTGTGACAGTATCAAATAATAAATGGGAGGGAGCAGTTTAGATTGGTCTCAACGTTTCTAATGTTTACTCTGACGATAGTTAAATGTCTGAAGTAAACAATTTCTACCACAGTGCAATAATGGACACGTAAATAAATGGCTCGGTTTTAAAATTAGTTTTCAGGATGAGATAATGAGAGTTTGAGGCAGATAATTATGGAGCTAATTTTACAGGTGAAAAAACTATAATATACACACACAATTACCCAAAAATAGCTGCATGGGATGGATTTCAACTTTCCTGGAAACCAGTGTGGCTGCAATTTAGAGTCCAACTCTGCTTCCCCAGAGGATCTGCTCCCTGCCTCCTGGAGAGGCTCTTCAGAATGACCTTGGTAGAGAGTCACTACACCTGGAGACGGAGAAAGAGTTTACGATGCTTTCGTAGACTGGCCACGCTGGGCGTGCCCTCTGGAGATCGAGTTGCTCAGTACTTCCCAGCTGTTTTCCATCTAGGACACATTGGAGGACTTCCTGAGTGTATTTATGGGAAAAGGACTCTGTCCCTCCCACGCTGTCCAATCCAGGCCTATAATAGCCAGACAGCCACTGCCCTTCTGGGTCTTCACCATGCCCCTTACTCAAGAGGAATATGACGTAGTACCGAAAACCACACTAACAGCCAGGAAATCCGCTCAAATTCAGCTCCAGCCAGTAGTGCCTCAAGTTCTTTCACCTATAAAATTAGATAATTGACAGAAGCCCAACACTCTGTGTTTACATGCTTCTTTATGAGTCTGTATCACATACACACACACGCGCACACACTAGGCCACGAGCCCTTTGGAGGGCCTCACCAGCATCCCTGGTGCCTTGTATACTCCCTGGTACATGGCCGACTCTCAGTAGATATTTGCTGAATGAATAAATGAGAGAAAGCAAAACACATTAAGTATGAGAAAGCACTTTGAGAAATATAATTCCTCACATTTAAGTGGGAATTTACAGTTTATAAAGTATATATATATTACTTTAAAATATAAAGTACAAAATATATATACTATAATTCCTAATATATAAAATATAGTTATATATTATATAACATATAATTATAACATATAATGTTACATATAAGTTATGTAACTTTAATTCTCAAAAGTAAGCCGGGCAGATAATATTATCCTTTTCATCAAATGGAAAATAAAGCTCGAAGGGATTAAGTAATTTGCCGAGGCCCCAGGTGAGTAACCGATGCTTCACAAATGTAAGGTGTTTTCATTTTCTGCACATGAACAACATTTTCCATTCTCAACTTCCCACTCCACTATTTTCTAAATAAAATTGAGGAAATGAGAAGACCTCCTCCCTCACAATTTACAAGTGCATTTTACCCAGAGTTATCTTCTACATTAACTCCCTTGCATCCTAGGTTTTCTTTCTGAAGCCTGGAATTTCTGGAGCCTGTCTGGGAGAGAGGAAGGTGTGGGCCACCCCCCTGCCTTGTAAAATGGTCCTTTATACTTCTGGGTGGGTTGACTCCCGGAAGAAAGGCTCCATCGCCTCTCACTGACCTCCTACATAGTTCTTCATAAACTAGAGGTAACACGGCCAAGGGAATAGAGTGTTTGAAGAAGTGACAGTTTAAAGTGCCAAAATATATGGTTGGCACTTAAGGACCACAAATCAGTCACAGTCAATGAGACGAAGGCTTTATTTGCCAGCCTGGCTGTAGGAAGTAAGCTTTGTCGTTTACCCACAAAACAGAGCTCTGGAAATACTGGCAGGGCTGCCTTTCAAGCTCCTTTATTTGGCAGAGGCACTGTAAAGACATAAGGGGACAAATAGGGAGAGAGAGAGGAAGGGAAGGATGAAGGGTGGGAGGGACAGGATGGGGAGAAATACATCTCAACAATGTGTGACTTTGTAAGTGAATGGAGTTTATTGCCTACAAGCTTAAAGGTGGGACCTTGAAAGGACAGTTGCTCTATGATCCTGGAAAGGAAGGCAGAGGCCACTGCCAATCACCTGCAGAAGAGAGGAGGTCATTCAAACATGAGATGCAGTGATCCGGAGCAAAGGACAGAGAAAATCCATGACCAATCCGGTGGAAATTCTGACCAAAAAGGGACCTTTGGGAAATGGCCATTGTGACCCAAATGAGCAAAAGAGATGCCAAACCTATCTGCTTAATAATAATTCTAATAACCACTCTGTATCGAACACTTCTGAACCATTTCAACAACAGCAAACTCTTGCTATAAGTCAGGTTCCTAAGAACTCTGCATCTATTATCTCATTTATTCCTGACAACAACCCTATGGGGTAGGTACTGTTGTTACCATTTTACAGATGAGCAAGGGAGGCAGGAAGGGATTAGCTGATTTGGCTAAATTTCCCCAGCATGTAAGTAATAAGGGTTGGGACAGAATCCACGTTCCTAACCCTTCACTATCCGGTCTCTCTCTCGCTCTCATTATCTCATTTAACCCTCAGAATGACACAGCTAAGAAGGTACTATGACCCCTGGTTTATGGATGAGAAGGCTGAGGCAGAGAGGGGTTAAGACCTGCTCAATGTCAGACACAAATAGTGGGGCCAGGATTCAGACCAGGCCTATCGTAATCCACAGCCCAACACATCATCTGCCTAGCAAGAAGCGTCCCTTCCAGAACTATAGATCCTATAAAGGAAATGGGATACTTCTTACGTTTTTACATTTCAGGCTTCTCAGAGCCAAGTTTGATGTGATTCTTTGGCTGAAAAAGGTGTGTACATTCCAAAGCTCCCACTCAGAAATTACACATTTTCCATGTAGAATGTCCGTCAGAATTCCAGGACTAATCAGGAATCCAAGACAACCTAACAACCTTTCCCCAGTGAGAAGGGCTGAGGGAGAGGAAGCTAAGGGTCTTCTTAGGCAGCTAGGGCGAAGGAGCTGTTCGAGAAAAGATCCTGTTTTCCGGAAAGGCAAACAGGGTTGGATTTATTTCAGCAGAACAATATTCCCAGAAGTCCCCTTTTTAATATGTTGCAAAACTACTGTTCCCCAAGCTCACTCTTGGATGTTTCCTACCTCATCTTTCCTTATATCTCAACCCAGAGGAATTTAGTTGGAGAATTACAGCAAGAGTAAAATCCAAAAATGAATAAAGACTCACTTGGGAAAAAATCTCTTTAACAGTGCAGGCTTATTTGCCTCAGGACTTTGCTTTCTTGTCCAGGAAGCACCAACCCCCAATGGCCAGGGCCAGCCTAGCCAAAGCTGTAAATTAAGAAAGCTGTTTCCATCGTTCTGTTGTTGCCTCCCCTTCCCCACCCCCCACCCTCAATACACTCACACTCTCCTCTGGCCTTCTCACATATTGGGTATCCTCTTGCTGCTTGGAGCTCCTGTGGGCTCTATACAGATGGTAACTCATATCTCTACACACACAGATCAACAGAGCAGCACCACACAGATTAGTGGGGAATATACTTTTAATTATAGGAGGTCATATGGTACGCTGCCTAGGTGACGGACGCCTGATCACCTAGGCACCCACTTACACCAAGACCAGCCCTCAGAGCCCACAGATCACAGGTCAATGACTAGCTCAGCCTCTAGCCCCCTAGAGAGGTTGGTTCAACTTGACATTGAAGAAGTAGCAAATCTACAGTCTAAACATATAGGGAATCTGACAGTGACCACAACCCAGTCCACCTCTGTCCCATGCTCCCAAAGACCTTTCCTTCTCCCATGTCCACTACCTCCCGCACCTTCTTGTCTTCAAGTGGCTTTGTCAGAGGACGTGACCCTCTGGACTTTGGAGGTGAATGAGCAGCAACCTCTCCTTCACCTGTGATCACGCCCAGAACACTGTCAGCAGCAGCCTGTACTCTCCTATCTCAGAAGAGAGCCTTGTGTCACCCTCTTCTACTGTCTGTCTCCCCCTTCAGAGCGGCCCATTAGCTCCTTCATGTGTGTGACCCAGCCCATGGACAGCGAGGGAAGTCCTGCAGTCATTAATGCTTCCCGACAGCTCTGTGTAGATTCATTCACATACAGTAAATCTCACCGTCCCACTAGTACTAAGATGTCATCTTGGAAAGCTCAGACTATAACAGGCGTGGAAGCCAAGGGAAAGTTCATGAGAAGCAAATGCTTTATTTGACATGGAAACTCTTCAAGGCTTATTCCAGAGCACCGAATTAACTGTTTAAAGCCAAAACTGTTCCGATTAGCTCCATCTCTTACAAAACCACTAGCTACAGAGAAGATATTTTTGACCTGTTTAATTCAAGGGCCTCCTTCATGGGAGGGGAGGATTATTTCAATGCTTTGTGGCTTTTTTGGATATAAATTCAAGAAAATCATCATTCTCCAGTTTCTATTCTGTGTTTAATCTATACCAAACCATGGTCTTAAGGGACATCAGTAAATCTTAATTGTGGACTCCCTTGGTGCAAGTCCCTATGAGACCAGGAAGATGGGAAGGTGTTTACTTAATGTAAGAAGTCAAGGAAAGAATTCAGGCAAGTGTTGATAATTCTGATCCAAAATGAAAACTTCCAGACAATTGAAGGAAGAGTGGGGGACTGCATCATGTTAAAAAAAAAAAAAGTTCAGATAAAAATGCCAGTTTTCTATCTACAAAGCCAAAAGTAAAGTGTTCATTATTCAATTGTTTTGGCCCATGCAGATAATAAATCCAGGCTCCAGGAAACCATACAAGTAGAACGGACCAAAATAAGTAGAAGTGAATGGAAAAGCTGAAAAAATCAGCCCCACCCTATCCACACCCACCTCCCAAACTTAAACACATTCATCAGTCTATTCTTTCTCCTAAAAAAGCCTCTCTCCTATTTCCCAATAGTAATATCTTAGTGTGATTTATCTGAATAATTATTTTTATAAGTAATTTACATTGGCTTTGTCCATCCACGCTAAACAAAGAGGAAAAATAATTAAACTTAAAAGCCATCTGGCTAGGCAGTCCCATGAAGGTGGATTTCTGTGCCTGCATGCATTTGTTATGAAGGCCTTGTTTTTGTCTCATAGCCCATCTGTGTAAGAGAACCCCTGTCAGGCGGGGGGCACCTCCCATCACTGCTGGAGCGGATCTCTGTTGAAAGCATGCAACACAGGGAGGCAAGAATGTCGACATGCCAACTCCACAACCCCTAAGGACTTTTGGTGTGAGCTCCTTTTCTATCTGCGCTCAGTCCCAGATGATCTCATCTAGTTCCATGACTTTTAATAATAAACTATTTCCAAATTTGCATCTCCAGCCAGAGCCACCCCTAGGGCATTTGGGACCTGGGCAAATGTTTTTTGCCAATCCCTGTCTCTATAAACAATTTAACTAACCTAAGATCTGCCTGTCGACATCATTCTAGTGGCCCAATTTCACACAATCCTGAAAAAGAAAAACCCTGCTGGACAACGGAGTGACCTGCTTGGGATGCCCCCAGCCACGGTGCACTGACATTTCCAGCTGTCCTAGGCACCAGAGGGGCACTTAGAAAAGCTAGAGAAAGTCCATCCAAAGCCCAGGGTTCCTGAGGCACAGGCTAGGCCAGTGGCCTGCCTGTCCTGTTCTAAGAGGACACTGTCCCCAGCCTCAACCTCTGTTCCAAACTTCAAACTTGTCAGAAGTCACCCACTTCCCAGCATACAACCATCCACCAGTCCAACCACTGGCACTCTTACACGTTTTCATTCCTCAGTGATATACATCAGTACATACGTGCACGTTGTGTACCTGTCTGTCTCCAAAGTCTCTCCAGCAGGTTACCACTGCAGAATGCTGTGATAGAGCCCTCAAGAGGCCCAGACCACCATGATCATGATGGAGGGAAGGGGAGGGAGGGGTGGCCTACCAAGTGCCACTGGATCAACAATCCCGTCTGAAAATACAAACTTCGCTGACCTCATTTTGCCCAAAATTGTTGCTGGAAGGAGGGAGGGAAGCCATGAGGGCGAAAGAAGAATCTAGACTGTAGAAAGAAAATTTCCTTTCTTTTACACCCAGCCAGCCCTGGTGGTCTAGTGGTTAAGATTCGGCACTCTCATCACCACAGTCCTGGTTCATTTCCTGGTCAGGGAGCCACACCACCCATCTATTGATTGTTGTACTGTGGAGGCTGCATTTTGCTGTGATGCTGAAAGCTAGGCCACCAGTATTTCAAATACCAGCAGGGTTACCCATGGTGGACAGATTTCAGCAAAGCTTCCAGACTAAGACAGACTAGGAAGAAGGACCTAGCCACCCACTTCTGAAAAAATTGGCCATGAAAACCGTGTAAACAGCAGCAGAGCGTTGTCTGATGCAGCACCTGAAGGTGAGAGGATGGCACAAGCAGACTGGGCAGGGTTCCACTCTGCTGGACAGAGGGTCGCTAGGAGTCAGAATCCACTGAATGGCACCAACACCACCACCCAGGAGGACACAGCTGATGCTCTCCTGAACTGAACCCAACCCTACCCCATTTACTAGGAAAGCCACTGATAGGAATGACTCACAGCTGATAGCTGCCCCTCAGCTATCTTGGAGATGTGTGTACCAGTTCCCAGCAGTTAAAGAGGATCACCCCAGGGTTAAGTGGGGCATCTCGAGTTGCGACACTCGCCCTAGGGACTGGCATTGAGCTCTTCTAGGAAACTCTGAGGACTTGGAAGCCTCAAAAGAGGAAAGAGGCTGCCACAATCAACAGAACCACATAGCACATATTCGGTTAAAACCTCAACTAAAAAAAAAGACTCCTCCTGTTTTAATCCCTTGAATAAATATTGTGACACTTCCATAGTCTCCAATGTTGTCCTCTCCCCTTCTATCTAGTTGTTGCTAGACAACAACTAGGCTCCTTTTCATTTGCTAGATAAATACTATGACCTTTTCCAAATATATATTACCACTTTCCCTTTTCTAATGGCTTTTACGGTTTGCCGGCTTGTGACTTCAGGCCTAGCTTACACGCCCCTGTTAAATGTCATGAGTTTGCCCTACCTAAATGTCACAAGGTCCCTCTTCTTCTGCTGACCACAAAACAGTTTTGGTGTGGGGATCATTCTTAGTTGTGCACATGTATAGAAACAGCCTGTGATTGGATGTGTGAAGAACAGAGAGGGGAATCACTCAACTAACTTCTTCCGAAGGGAGATGCTCTGAAATAACCAAAGCCTGGTACAAAATTCTGAGTCTAGGGACTTTTTTTCTGCAGAAAAATCCAGTGGTGTTTTCTTACTTAATGCCAGCCAACACGCACCAAAAATGTTCTTGACTCACCTTGTATTTCTACCATGGATGTAACACAGGCAGAGTTTCCCCTAAATCTACATGAAACAGACCTGTATGACAAGTGACCACAACTGAACACATTGCCAATGTCTTGCTGCACATCTACACCCCTGTTTACCGATCTTCATTTTGCCATAGACAATAGGCCCAGGTTGTATCTACCTAACAGAGCTCTTTGCTGCCTTATAGAATTCCGACATTCAATAAATAAGAGTAATATCACTGGTCACGAAACTTCAAGTGACATTCCAAAAGGTGTCCACCTTCATACCTTCAAAGTCTTTTTCATTAAAGGAAACATATTTAGCAAATTATCACCCTATGCGCAGAACTGTGACCTTCTCATTTATTTCCAAACCAAATAAGATACTTGATTGACCCATTCTTGGAGGAATAGGAGACAATCTTGGTATTAAATATTTGACTATCACTTTCGTGTACAGGCTTATAAACTAGCAAAATTCATGTTGAATAGTCAGTTAAGATAGGCGGTAAAGACTTTCCCAATTCCCCTTTAAATACCCTTGAGAGAGGCATGCAAGGTCACGTGAAGTCCTTATATCTTAAAAGGATGAAGACGAAGAAATTTTGTTCCAGTTTATCAAGAAGTCCAGGGCACAGAATGAAAAAGGGTTGGCCTAAGGGGAAATATTCCCAAAGAGGTGGAACAAACTTGTAGATTCTGATTATACAGCAGAAAGAAATCAAGGCCCCACTCGTCTGGAGGAAAATGCTGCATACTGAAGGATCAGTGCCGCCATCTTGCTCTCTGTTTTGTGAATCTAATCAACCATGCCTTTTCTCTCACAAAGGCACCTTACAACTTTATTGTGTCTTTGGGCCCCTTCAATACATTGTTTGCAATGCTGCCAGACTGGTCATTCTAAACCTAAACCTGGTCATGTTACTTCCGTGCTTAAAATCCTTCCACTTCATAGACACTATATAAACTCAAGCACCTTAGAAGGCAAACAAAGCCCTCTCCCCTGTCCAATACCATCTCTTTCCACCACCCGGTTCTCACCCTACATTCCTATCATAATGAATCATTTGCAGTTCCAGAATGCTCCATGTCCTCTCATGCTGCCATGGGTTTGCTCAAGATGTTCCTTTCCCCTGGAGTACTATTTCCTGCTGATTGCTTGGATAAATCCCCTGGAGAAGCTTACTCCATGCTCAAGGCTGAGCTCACTCTTCTCCAGGAAGCCTTCCTCAGCCTCCCCAGTCTGGGCGAGGCTCCCCCGTCCCTGCTCCTGCAGCCTTGTAGACTTTATCACACCGTAAGTGTGATACTGTAATCAGCTATTTATGGAAAATGAAATTACACAGAACTTCTTTCCAACAGAACTATATAAAAGGAAATCTTATATTAAAGTATATAAAATATTAAAAAGTATATAAATATAAAACAAAAGACTCTGTAAAGCCCTTTTCCCTTCCCAATGAAAGCCCATGAAGCTTTCTTTCCTCTTTTTCCCTATGATCTCTTGCAAGACCTTTTGGTACCCTTTGGTTGATTCGATTCACAAAGCAGAGAGCAAGATGCCTGTCTAGGACCCCCTCCAAGATCCTGAACCGGAAGCTACTTGTATCACCTTTGCTCACATCCCATTTGGCTATACCTAGCTGCAAAAGAGGAGGGAAACGTAGTCTCCAGTTATACAGCCACACGCCAAGCTAAACTCAGGGGTTCTCGTACTGCAGACGAGAAGACAAAGAAGAAGCAGCAGGAGGCAGAGGCCAAAGAAGAAGAGCAGGAAAAAATAGACACTGGAGGAAATCTAGCAGTGAGTAACTTAAATGGTGAGAAAAAGCTAATGGACATAGAGAGCAAATACAGAAGTTTGCAAAAATAGAATTCCAGAAATATTTTGAGCAAAGTTTCCCATCACCTAATATAGGAAGAAGTGACCGGAGAATTCCTGGGGAAGTGGAGGAGAATCATCACTTGACTATGTGGAATATACTTCCATTTTATAGGAACTGATAACTTATCTCTCAAATTTAAAACATGAGCTTTAGACATAACAGTCCCTCAGCTTTTTAACCTTCGAGCTATAAATTAGTAGATATGCATCTGCTCTGCTTGTGAAACTTCTCTTGGCAGACAGAAGAAGAGCTCAGCATATACAAAGTCGTTTTCTGAGGTTTAACATAATAAAAGTAAAGATTGCAGCAAAACTACACACTCTGCCAAAACTTAGGGAATTCACTAATTCCCAAAGGCTTCTGTACTTGCTCAATTTCTGAACAGCATGATCCTGAAAGAAGCAACTTATTATTTAAAAATAAACCTTGATTATCACGTAAAATATATTTTGCAACAACTGACCTAAACTTTGATTTCTAAAGTCCCTGGGTATTTGGTTTTTCTCTTGCTGTTGAACATCATATTCATGGCAAGAAGCATTTCCTTTGTTCTCTGGATGCTGGTCACTGACACGGCTCTGAACTGGGCAGCTCCTGTTCTTCAGGAACTTGAGGTGGGTCGTCACTAGGAACTGTGCTCGGCTCACTTTTAGGAATCTCAGCAAAGAGAAGGATCAGGAGAAAGGCTGCTATGGCAGAAATCAACGTTGAGATCTACTAGGAGATTCTGACCTTCTGGCTGGGAGCCATATGTTAACTTCTCGAGGTGACAAGATGAGAAAGAAAGTCAGTTGGTTATTAGAGACAACAACGACTTATTGAAAAGGACAAGAAAGAGAGGCAGAGGTAGAAAGAGACAGACACACAGTTATGCATCTTTGTGGAAAGAACAGATATAGGAAAAGACAGCTAACTTTCCAGAGCAGGGGCATAATCCTGCACTATTGTGCGATAGGAAGTCATGGTAGTAGCTTTACAAAACTCACGGAACTCAGGAAAACAGTTAACTTACTGTTTACCAGTTTATTATAAAGGGATATGATAAAGGATACAGGAAAACATCCAGATGGAAGAGATGTATAGGGCAAATTATGTGGGAAGGGACATGGAATTTCCATGGCTCTCTAGGTGTGCTGCTCTCCCAGCACCTCTGTGTGTTCACCAACCTGGAAGCTCTCCAGACCCCACATTACTGGGATTTTTGTAGAGTCTTCATCACTAGGCATGATCAATTGTTAATTCCATTTTCAGCCCCTCTCCCTTCTCTGGAGAACAGGGGTGGGGCTGAAAATTCCAAGGTTCTAATTATGGGTTGGTTTTTCTGGCGCCAACCCCCATCCAGGAGCCCACCAAGAGCCACTTCATTAGAACAAAAGACACTCCTATCACCCGGAAAGCCTCCAGGAATGTAGGAGCTTGGTGTCGGGAACCAGAGTCAGAAACCAAATATTAGAACAAATGATACTCCTAGTGCTCTTATCACTTAGGAAATTGCAAGGGTTTTGGGAGCTCTGTGCCAGGAACACGGGGGTAGAGACATATTTTTTTCCTAGTATTTCACAGTATATATATACACTGTGTGTGTGTATTGGTTCTGTTTCTCTGGAGAAGGCTGACTAACATGGTAATAAGTAATATAAATACAAGGTGATGCTAAATAACAAGACAACAAGAACTTACACTAAGGAGGGGCTTGATTGAAAGTAAACTGTTACATGGTTGTTGTAATGCTCATGAGAAGTGTAGATACAATGAGCAACTTTTGATTTTATGGCATAAAAGCCTGTTAGATTTGTTGGGGTAGCACTAAAAAGAATAGCGCTAGAACGTATAACTTCTAAACCAGCAGAGGTAATCAAGAAACGTTGATCAACGGAAAGGATGGCAGGAAGAAAAAAATCTTTGAAAAGGCAAGAAAAAGAGGGAAGCAAAAATAATAGAGATAAATCAAAATCTTTAGGTGATAAGTGGGCTAAACTTGCCCATGCAACATGATTGCTAGAGTGGATAAAAAGTGTAAAATCGTCCTCCACACTCTTTAGGACAGATACGTTTAAAACATCAGAACAAAGAAATGTTGAAATTAAAGGATCAAGTACAGAATATCAAGCAAATACAGATCAAAAGAAAACTGGCGAAGTTAAATGAATATCAAACTAAATGGAGTTTAAGGCAGAAAAATAATTGTTAAGGATAAAGATGGCTATTACATTATGATGAGAGGAACGGTGCACCGGGGAGACCTGACGATTCCAAACGTACATGCACAGTGACGTCATCGTCGACTACATAAAGCAGCGAGACCCATAGAGACGCCTTGTCCACACACAGCTCATAACAGCTGAAACATTCTAGCACTGAGATTCTCCAGAGGAAGTGGTTAATCTCGCAACAGGAAGACTGAATGCATCCATCTGTAGGACCGAAAAGTTTAAGATGGGAACCATGCAGCAACATCTATATTGGCCCAAGAGTCGCAGCAAGGCAAGCTTCCACTGGCTCTGTGGAACAGCAAACTTTCCTTCTGGTTAGAGTTCCGAGGCAGGAGTTAGAATCTAGGAGCACAAAGGCCTCACACCTTCCCAGCCTCTCACTTCCTCCCTGGCAGTAAGTCAGATGCAAAAGTAGGCCCCACATTCCTTCAGCATCAGTCTCAAGATGGTCGCATGAGACACCTAAGTCATTATGGTACGTGGCCTCCGCCACAGCAGGGAGATGCTGCTTCAGTCCTTCTGAAGATTAAATGTAATGTCAGCAATTTGAAACAGGCCTAGATCCATTTCAAAGGAAGCTTCTTGGTTCCTTCCTTCAATTAAGACTATACAACCTGACTTCAGAAGTAGAATATCATGGTGCCTAAAAGCTAGGCCTGCCAGGTGGTCATGGGTTAAATTCTTGCTGCAACAAATGAGGTATACAATAACTCAGGACTTAAACTCTATGTGCCTCAGAGTCTACATTTATCAAAAGTGAAATAGTATGTGGAAAAACCCTTAGGACAGTACTTACTCACAGGGAGCTATTTAAGCAAAACTTGATTGTGATGATGATGACAATGATAATGATGATAGTTTGATGAGTCTCAGGCTCACTAAGATACCGCTTTCCAGTTTTTCAAATCCAGACTGCTTTCCTCCTTCACCAGCTGGGGACTGAGCCTTCTATCACATTGCCCTCCTTTTACACAATTAGGGTGAGTGTTTTACACTAAGTTGGCTCCATGTCCTACTCTCACGCCCTCTCTGTTCCATTATTTTGCACTGCCCTCTGCTACTGACTGAAGACAAGGAAGGTCATAGTACGATCAGTGCGAGTGACCACTGTGCCCCTTTGCCGGATAACAGGTTCTGCCCTGCAGAAACCAGGTTCTGGATGCTGGGCTGCCCCTTTGCCAACAGCAGTACCTGAAACTTCACTGCCTTCATCACCACACTGAGGTCATCCAACACGAAGAAAATGATCCTCCCCTTTTCTCCTTTTCTCTCTTTTGCAGGAAGAACTAGGAAGAACAAGCTGTCCTCGTCCTGGTCAGCTGTCTCTGCTTCTATCTCTTGCCAGCAGAGCAAAAAGGGACTCTTTGAGTGACAACTACTTAGGCACCAACTCTTATTCTGATTCACAGCCTGCTGTGAGGGAAACATGGTCATCCCAAGAAGATGGGCACAGGCCATAAAATCTGCAGACACCTTTCAATATCTAAACCCCTTGCCACTCCCTCTCCCTACTCTAAGAACAGCCTTTTGGGGCCGGCCCCTTGGCTGAGTGGTTAAGTTTGCGCACTCCACTTCATCGGCCCAGGGTTTTGCCAGTTCAGATCCTGGGTGTGGACCTAGCACCACTCATCAGGCCATGCTGAGGTGGCGTCCCACATAACAGAACTAGAAGGACCTGCAACTATCATATACAACTATGTACTGGGGGGCTTTGGGGAGAAGAAGAAGAAGAGAAAAGAAAAGATTGGCAACAGATGTTAGTTCAGATGCCAATCTTAAAAAAAAGAACAGCCTTCTGGTAGGGGTGGACGGAATCAGTTTTCCCCTGCGATACCTCAGGACCTATGATTCCAGCTCCCCATAGCACACACAGTCTGCTGGCTGGGGCAGTATGTCAAGCTTCTCCAAGCCCTGAGTAGCCTCCAACTTAAATTTCCCCTGAAGAGGCTCTAGTTCAGGGAGGCAAAAGAGAAGGACAAGGACCAACTGTCCCCCTAAGAGAAAAGAACAAATAAATTTCTTCTGTAGAATCACATCTGAATGTACTGAAAAACACCATTCATGACATAAGGAAGAAGAAAAATCTATCCTCGCATAACTACCCCAAGTTCGTTTGTGGATTTTTGATAAACCTGTGAATTTTTCAGCTCTGAGTTCTTGTCTTTCTTCCCATTACTTTTTGCTCATTTGTTTTCTTCATTTGTTATTCAAGATATTTACTTGGTTGACTGGAGAGAAAATCATACCAGAAACAATATCAACCACTGGCAATTGACTGGCTTCCTGTGAACACTACTCATTCTGGCTGCACCATTTGTAGCACAGTCTGTGAGCACAAAAGCCAATTCCATCTCAATCATTCTGATATTTTTAATTCCACCCTTCAGTAAGATATGAGGACAGGGAAGTCGTTTTCATTTCTTTCCTGCTTGAAGTCACATAAATATATTCTATTTCCGTCTGTCTTTGGGAAGTGTCTACTTCTGCTTGTATATTTCTGGCTTCCTCTTACATGGGCATGGCCCATGAATCAATTAACATGGCCACTGGTTTATTAATAGTTGTTTTGAGGGCCTGCAATGAGGACATCTTTCCTGAGACTTCTCAGATTTTAAAATGTAGACAGATAATGGTTTGATCTTTTGCACAACTGGCTGCAGCTGCCCTCTGCGGGGATACTGTGGGAAGAAACAGATGAAACGATGGCGCAGGCAGTTTTCTTATATAGCATGTTTCCAACCATATCAGAGAGCAAGGTTATCCATTTGCAGCTCTAATGAGCTGGAAGTGAAATTCAGCATTCTTCAAACCCCCAAACAGCAAAGCCAGGTGAAAAGGAGAAATCACAGGAGAGGCAATCTTGAGCTTTTGGCCCTGTTCACTGTTGATGTCAATAGTGAAGCCTCTGATGTGCCAGAGGAGAAAGGGCAGGAAACACACAGCAAGAGAGCCTGGTGGATGCTTCACGCCTCCGGCAGTGCCTTTTCAGGGCACACGGAGAACTCCCAAGATAAGTCTTCTACAAAGTTGCTTGAAAAGCATGGCTCCTTCCTGCCTGCAAGCCAACAGGTCTACAATCCTCTGAGGTTTGTCCAGACATTTCAAATCTGATTCTCATTTTATGTTCAGCCAGACAGCAGGCAAGGTCCAGAGAGCTTTGGCCAACTGCTCTGGCAGAAGCTCCTCAATTTAAGCAGCTGATGCCAAACATTGTACTCCTTCCCAGGGTCGCCTGGGCGATCCCCTCAGAACCCACCTCCAAACCTCCAGTTGCCCAGGCTGCCGAAAGGGGCAGTTGGAATGTGCTGGCCTCCCATTGAGCAGTTCAGTGAGTGGAGGAGCAGAAAGGGCTCCTAGAAGCAGCCCTCCTGCTTTCTCCTCTGCCCCTCGTGTATGAGAAATGCTAGAGGCGAACCTTGAGCGTCTAATGTCTAATAAATCTGAGATTTATCAGGACTACAATAACCAAAATTTTTAATTAAAGAAAATTAGCCAGACAATCAGCTTGAGAATAGCAAGGCACCAAATTAATCACTATTTAGACTAACTAACATTTGTACAGCACTGTGTTGTTGATAACCCAATCAGTATCTTATTTACCCTTTGCCATACCTCTGAAGTATAAAATTTATTATGCACCCTTGAGGCACCAGAGCCACAGCTAGACTAAAGGCCCAGAACAAACAGTTAGTAAATGGCAAAGCTCAAACTAGAACCCAGGTCTTTGAGCACCTAGCTCACTATTTTTCTACTTGACTTCAGCTCCATCACCTGGGAGGTTATTACATTTACTTCCAAAGTTCCTCACACATTTTACCCTGATTTACTCTCACATAACTCTGTAAGATGTGCACTATTATTATGCTCATTTTTATAGATGATAAATTTATACACAGAAGGATTAAAGGATTTGCCCCAAATCCTTCAACTAATTAATGGCCATGATCCAGGTCTCCTGAGGTCCCAATCCAATGATCTTTGGGCACTATGACAACAGCTATAAAACCATGACCCCCAACAGAGAAGGGCAATAAAATCAGGCCATGGCTGGAGCCAGGCCATCCAGAGAGGCCATGATGCCATCTTTGGCATCAGCACACTAGACTTGGAGTGATGGTGTTGACACAGTGTGAGATGCATTTTTCAATTTTCTATGGTTCTTGTGCTTCAGATTAAGCTTATTGGCCTTAAAGTTCCACTGCTGGAAACTACCACCATACCAGGCCTGGCCCATGGTTCATATTTCACACCTTCCATCCTTCAGCCTATGGACTCAACTCCCCCAGAGTATTTGACAGCTTTGATGATAGGAAGAGGGGGCCTTAAGATTCTGCTTCTTGAAGCTGGGAGCTGGGTAGAATGACACATTGATTAGGAGGTACAGATTTCCAGGCTTTATCTGTTTAGTGTATTACATGCATCAAAACAGTGACCACAAGTCTAAAGAATTGAGGACAAACGTTCATTACTGCTAACTGAAAACTCCTCCAGTGACATATTTAGCATCAGCCCCTCCATGATCAGGAAAAAGAAAGTTCCTCCTTGGCATCAGGCAAGGTCCAATCCCCAAGGATCAAGCAAAATGGCAACCAGTTGCTCCAAATCCCAGGTGACCCCAGCTCTGGATGGATGCAAGGCACAGGTGCAGGTTGAAAAAGGAGCCTGCTCACCGGGGACTGGCTGAGAAGAAATCAACCATGCAGCATCTCGCTTCTACCCTCAGCCTGAGTTATTTCTCTTTCAACAGAACACCTGCATTGCCTCAGGCCAGATGCTGAGTTCTCCAAGTCAGCATCCTGTAGTACAAGCGGTCTAAGCACCAGGGACTTGGCCTTGGGAAGGAAACACAGTTCTTCCTTCATCGGGCTTTCTAATGTATACTCTTCTGCTGGGTCAGATCCTAGCTGTTAACTCTAGCTGCAGAAATCTGGGTGAGTGACAGGAGCATACAAGAAAGATTGGAGGGAAGGGAGAGTTTAGAGCAGGCAGTGGAAACCGGCTTCTATTTTAAGACCCTCGTGGGCCCAGGAACTCTCAGCTTTGGAAGCCACACCCAACCCACATAACAACAAATGTTTAGAATGCAGCCATGCTTCACATTAAAAGTAATTTGTATATAATGATGAAAGAGGTCTCGTGGACTTTTAATTCAAGATTTGTTAATTTTTATTTTGAAGGTGTTTGTATTTTGTAGGCAATCAGGTTTTTTCAGGACTTAATCTTCCTTGTAAGCATGTAAAAATTCCCAAGTCCCCAACACTGTGCGCCCAGTGCCTGACGGGTACACAGCTCTGGCTGGAGAAGGTAGCATGAGATGATAGGCCAGGAGGTAGCAGCAGGGGAGGGGCTGGAGGGGCAGAGAGCAGCTGCAGTGGAGACCTGGGTGGCGGCAGCCACGAAGTCTGACAGTAGCCAACTTATGACATCCCCAGAGAAAGAGCTGTGAGGTGGGTCTAAGGGTCAATGGAGTGCTCAACATATGCAGCTAAGCAGAGCTAGAGGATGGAGTCTTCGATGGAAGGAGAATGAGACCTTAAAAGTGCTCTCCTCTCCTCCACTGTGCATTCCCTCCCTCCTAAAACCTCTTCTCTGTCCTTCTTTCTATGCAGATGGAACAAGCAGAGGGGCTAGGCCTCCTCCTGCAGAGGAAAGCCCCTCATTCCTGAGAAGACCTAGGAAGTTCAGGAAGAGACTCCAGATTGAGAAGTGGATGTAACCTCGCAATCGGTGACCAGTCCATGAGTAGGAAATGAGGTTGCACTTCTTTTTTTATCCAAAATCACTATGACATAATTCCCAGGATCCCAGTTCCTGGAATTCAGACCTAGATCTACTAACAATTTCCAAGAATGCTCACCAATTCTGGCGCTAGGAAAAGTCCCCAACTTCCTGTACTGAAGCCTCCTTGTCACCCTGCCATACTGCTGCCTTTCCTAACCACACCCTCATGAGAGGCTCCCCTGCTGGACTCAGCTGTCCTTCCCAGGCCCACATCAGAAGTCCCATTCTGGCCTTGGGGAGGGGACAGTCCTCTCCATTTTGTTAGTCCTTCTGAAACATGGACCAGGACTCCTCAGTCTCCAGATATCAGCTTGTAACTTTTAATAAGACTTTATTGATAGTTGGGGGATAACGGAAGAATAACGGAGAACAACTTACAATTCTTGTTAGAATTAGTGACTCCAAGAGTCCATAGGCCCGAATTGACCTCAGAGGCTCTTACCGCTCCAGCTCCCTGTCTAGCTCCTGTCCTGTCCCCACACACACAGCAATGTCCATGCCTCAGAGTTAGGGTTCAACTGGTCAATGGCTCTAGACAGAAAACAGCGTCCTTTTCTCTCCAACCCAAGGCTGTCTCATTTTTATTCCAGAAGCAACCTTTTCCTAGGATGTTTGACTTTGTAAGTAGCCATTCCCCTGGGGTTGTATATCCATCCAAGTGTTTGGTTTGACGTCAAAGCTATGCCAGAAACTCAACAAGAATCTAGACGTGGGAGAACACATTTTTTGAAGTGCAGCTTAGCCAAACTGAGATAAGACCATATGTGGGTCACCCGCAATCCAGCCCAGGGTGTCTTATACCACTTAGTCAAGTTGTTGGCCTTACCTTCAACAGGAGGTAAGAAGATCAAGCTTGTGCATCACGATTGCCATAATCACGTTCTACTTCCAATTTCCTGTAAGTGATGGAATAACATATACATACAATGAAACACAAATTCTATCTCACACACACACACACACACACCCCTCCCCCCAAAATACAAATTATAATTTCAAGTATGGGGGATTCCAAATATAGGGGGGAAATATATCTAATTTTACAGATGTAAAATTCTACCAATTACTAAATAAAACATGTAACAGCTGAGGAATCTGCTTTGAGTTATATGGAAGCATTCAGGGTTTTTTTCCTCAAATCAGAAAAAAAAGGTATTTGCCTTACATTTGCCTGAGCAAAGGGCTAACTCAAGTTGCTTTGCCCAAATCAAAAGGTCATACTGCTTCAAAAATAAATTACTATCTCTACTCTGAGAGGCATACATTTTTGTAAATTTTTAGATGACATTTTTCTGTCTTCCAAGGGAGAAAAATCTTGACATCAATTTTTCATTGGAAACTTCATGATTATAGAGTAGAACATAAATTTATTGGGGCCAGCCTAGTGGCATAGTGATTAAGTTCACACACTCCACTTCAGCAACCTGGAGTTCACTGGTTTGGATCCTGGGCACAGACCTACACACCGCTGGTGAAGCCATGCTGTGGTGGTGTCCCACATAGAAGAACTAGAAAGACTATGTACTGGGGCTTTGGGGAGAAAAAAACGAAAGAGAGGAAGATTGGCAACAGATGTTAGCTCAGGGCCAATCTTCCTCACAAAAAAAAAAGAAATTTATTTTCTCATAGTCCTGGAGGGTAGAAGTTCAAGATCAAGATGTCGGCAGGTTTGGTTTCTTATGAGGCCTCTCTTTTTAGCTTGTAGATGGCTGTCTTCTCCCTGTGTCTTCACGAGGTCTTTCCACTGTACATGTCTCTGCACAAATTTCCTCTTTTTATGAGGACACAAGTCATATTGAATTAGAACCCATCCAAGTGATCTCATTTTAACTTAATTACTTTTTTGAAGACCACCCTGCCTTCAAATACAGCCACATTCTGAGATATTGGGCTGAGGAATTCAACAAGTGAATTTAGGGGAAACAATTCAGCCCTCAGTGACACTGGCGTAGAACCTTGTGAGAAAAGGTTGCTGACAGTCTCTCTGCTTGTCCAGGCTCTATCACAACAAAAGTCAAGCTACCTTTGACCTGGAGGGTTCACAGAAGGCTGAGATTTCGACAAACGTCGCACTTGTCCCACACTCAGAACGAGGCACCTTGGCTAGATTATCATTTCTGATAATCTAGTCACTTCAGACTGTTACTGCTAACATATCACATAATGAGACCTACTGTAACAGCTTCAGTTTGGTCATTTTGGAATAAGACTTTCTCGAAGTGGCCCAGAATCTGATCTCAGCATCTTTGAATCTGAGCTGAGTCTGTACAGTACAGATTTCTGAAGCAATCTGTAAATATTCTGGAACAAGCATTTTTTGTCATGACCTTGTTTAGAATGCTCTGCCTGTGTGCTGGGAATAGGATTTACATTAGCAGCTACTCTTCACTTCTGCAAGACATGGGGCTGTCACAGTTGCATAGCAGGTAACAGCTTGAGTTATTAATCTGGTTGTCCTCGTGTACATCTCTCCACTTCTTTTCTTTTACAGGTACTCAAAAGGCTGCATTCCTCCTCCACAAAAACCAAAACAAAGATTCAGAGAAACTGCCGACCTAAATGCAAGGTGAAGAGTCTCTTCCTCCTGCTTGTGAAGGCAGTTTCCGTCTCTCAGAGACGAGATAGAACTGGGAAAGGGTAGAGATGAGGCAGAGGACTGACTCAAAAGGAAGACAAGGACAGTCATGTGCTGCAGAACAACATTTGGGTCAACGATGGACCACATATATGATGGTAGTCCCCTAAGGTTAGTACCATACAGCCTAGGTGTGTAGTGGGCTATCCCATCTAGGTTTGTGTAAGTGCACTCTATGATGTTCTCACAATGACAAAATTGCCTAACGATGCATTACTCAGAATGTAACCCCTTCATCCCCCTCCCACCCCGCACTTGTTAAGTGGCGCATGACTATAAACCTGAGGGAAGAAGTCTCCTAAAACTCAGGAGTGAGGGAAGAGACTCTTTGGCCACAAGAAGCAGGGAATGAAGTGGAGTCGAAGCTGTTTTCAGTGGAGTGCATAACTGACTCACCACCTGGGGACAAGCTGCTGTTCAGGTGTCCTAGACACATGGATGTCCCATGAAGAAAGTGAAAGACTTAAATGTCTCATGTGGGAATAGAGGATTGAGAAACAAATTTCACTCTAACAAAAAGGAAAATAAAGAACCAATTGGTTCAAATAATTAGAAAGAGGTAGAGTAAGAATTGGTCTTCTAATACCTTTTTCAACGCATTCCCATTGACCTAGAGGGCATCTCCCAAATGTGAAATGGTAAGATGGACTATGAAGCACAAATCTTCAGTGTAATGAACCCATCCCAATCAGGAGATAAGGCCTCTGGTTCTCAGTTATGTAATGATATTTTTGCTCCCTGAACGTTAAATCTGCAGACCGTGAATCATTCAGTTCACACCATTGCACCAGTCTTCACTGCCCATGCCCTGCCTGGAGGATAAAGCACGAGAAACTCTCACTCAGTGCTCAACAGTCTAGCTTCCAATCTCCAAAAATGAAAAGGTCATCCCGAATAATTGCAAGTGTTTCTAAACCTCAAGCTCTTCACTGGGACTTCGTAATGCTCACAGACACAAGCTCTGTAGGTAACAGAGATGCAAGCAGTTCTCATCATTATAATTCTTGCATCTGGTACATCAAAGTGAGGCTTGGCAGTTGTTTCATGGTTGTGAAAACAAATCAGCTTTTTTTAAAACAAATCATCAAAATTCCACAAGAGACTTCAAAAATAAATGAGACTTCGCTTTTCTATTTTTACTAACCACAGAAATGAGAAATATCATTCTATTAAAACCTTTGAGCTATCTCCATATAAAGTAATGAATACACTAGCATTGTGCAAAATCCAGAGAAAATGCAAATTTGTACCATTTCTCAACCATTGCAAAATCAGCCCAAATAAGGTTTTAGGTTATGATAGTCTTTCCTCATGGGAGAAAGTAACAGTTGAAATTATTGCAGAGAGAACGAAAGTTGCCTCTAGTGAATTTCTGTTCCTCTGGAAGGATCTTATAAACCCATAAATCATCATTATGTTCTCCATAACCACCAGCGAGCCCTTTCTATGGAGGACCAGTCCCGCTGCACGCCCCCCCACCCACCCCCACCCCACCCAGGCCGCACTCATCCATATGGAATTTTCCCAAGATCCATGGGCACAAAAGTCACCAGGGCCAGAGCTCCAAAATCACCTGGTCTACTTGCCTGAATTACTCTAGTGCATGCTCCCATACTGGTCTCCCTAGAAGATGAAAATGCCTTCCTTCCTTGTATGTCAAGCATAAGAGTACTCCAAGGGACCTCCATTTATTCATTAGAAGAAGCATTTATCAAGAGTTTACTTCATGCCAGACATTGTAGTTGGCCTGAGAACACAGTGGTGAAAAAGACAGATGTGTCTTCCCTCATAGGGTTTGTAATCTAGCGTAGGAAGTCAATGTTAATCACCGATCATGCAAGTAAATGTGCCATTGCCAACAGAGGTAGGCTCTGGGAAGGATGGTTTTATGCTGCAGGAGATAAGGAACAGGGAGGCCTCGCCGAGTCACTCAGGGGCTCACACAAGTCTTCCCCAAGGAAGTGGCACTTGCGTCGATTCTGAAGGAGAAATAGGCCAAGGAGTGAGAATGGGCTGAGCATTTCCAGAGGAGGGAACACAGGTCTGAATGTGGGGCCCCCGTGGGATCCCTGACCCTGGCCAGGTAGGAATGACCTGTAGGTATATAGTAGGTTCTGGATTAAGAGATTAGGCCTTGTCACAGCAGCAGGGGAGCTTGAGGGAGAAATGGAGGAGGCAGGTAATAAAATATGAGGCTGAGGGGTAACTTTCATCCACAGCCATGCTGTGCCTCAGGCTAGCCCTGCACCAGAGTAAATAACGTGGGGGAGGCACAAGGGGAGAAACTCTGTCCCCTTCAGGCAACAGGAAGGCTCTAAGGGCCCTGGACAATACTGCAAGCAGCACAGGTTTCTCCTGCGGCCCCCTTTCAATTCTCCCTTGCAGTCCCTCTGCTGTCTTCCTCCTTCCCTCCAGCAGCCTCCTGCTGTCAGACCTGCCCTTTCTGCCTTGTCACGGCAGCTCCAGACAGGACTAGAAATGTGATTATCTGATTTAAGTAATGAACTCTGAGGCGTCAATGGCTGATAGGTATGTTTCCCTTAGAGCTTACGAACTCTAGCGAATTTCCTGAAGGACGGCTAAATTCCTCAGTAGAGGAAGCTTCCACATGTGTTTGAAGAACGGGGACCACCAAGTTTTTGTTGACCTTTGGGATGATGACCTCCCTCAATTCCACATTGATAAACTGGAAACTTCAAGAAACAAAGGGCAGAAGGGAGAGACAGAGGGACCAAGAGTCCGTCCCATCAGTGGTCCCTGCCTCCTCCTCCAGTGACGGAATCCAGGTGGAGAGTGTGGAAGGCCTGTGGGTTTCCACGATGAGGCAGAAGCTCTCTCCCGAAGACAAGTAACTCAAAAGTGCTAAAAAGGAATGAAAAATATACCACCACTTCTCAGAGTAGGCACTCGCATCTTTGAAGTTTTTCTTTCTGTCCCAGTATTAAATTGACACAAATATATTTAAAAAATAAATAAAGCTTATGTGTATGTATGCATGTATATGTGTGCAGATTTATTTCCGAGCTGCTAAATCTTTAGAAAATCACTAAGATTCCAAAACATTTTATCTGATAAACATGCGCCAACACTATCCTAATTAAAAATCTTATTTGGTCCTAAAAAAATTCCATGAGGTAGGTACTGTTATCCCTCATTTTAGAGGAGAAATTGAGGCACAGAATATTCAGTAACTTCCCCCAAGAATAAAGAGTCGCTCAACGTCTGAAGGAAGACTTTTTTCCCTTGCTCTAAAAGTTCAAAAACATATTTGTCTCATACATTTTACATGACTGCCTATTTTGTAGAAAATCAGGTGGAATTCAGGAAATACATGTTAATGCAAACTTATGTAATATTTTGAAACCATCAAATAAGCTACAATTATTTTATTTTTAAAAAATACTACATAGATTAAAAAAAAGAGAAGGGATCGATATTAGTGTTCTGAGCCCTTAAAGGAGCTGCCATGGTGGGCAGGCTCTGCCCTGACCTGGTAGAGGTCCGTATTCACGCTGTGGAGTGATGCTCCATTGGAGGCTGGATTAGTCTGCTGGGGCTGCCATAACGAAGTACCACAGACTGGATGACTGAAACCATGGGAATTATTTTCTCACAGTCCTGGAGGCCAGAAGTTCGAGATCAGGGCATTGGCAGGGTTGGTCTTTTCTGAGTCCTCTCTTTTGGCTTATGCATGGCTGTCTTCTCTGTGTGTCCTCACATGGTCTTCCCCCTGCACCTGTGTTCAAATTTCCTTTTGTTATAAGGACACCCAGTCATATTGGATTAGGGCCCACTCTAATTATCTGATTTTAACTTGGTCACCTCTTTAAGGACCCTATCTCCAAATACAGTCATGTATGTACTAGGGGTTAGGGTTTCAAGATAGGAATTTTTTTTTTTTTTTTTTTTTTTTTGCTGAGGAAAATTCGGCCTGAGCTAACATCTGTTGCCAATCTTCCTCTATTTTGTATGTGGTTCTCACCACAGCATGGCTGCTGACAAGTGGTAAAGGTTTGCACCTGGGAACTGAACCCAGGCCACTGAAGCAGAACATGCCAAACTTAACCACTAGGCCACTGGGTCAGCCCCCTAGATAGGAATTTTGAGGAGACACAGTTCAGCCCATAACAGAAACAATAATTCATAAATTAAGAAGAAGCCACTTGAATAGACAGCAACATGCCAAAAGAGCTAGGAGAGCAACCTTGTTAGAGACCCATCACTGCATGTGGTCTGTCCCTGAAGAGACTGAGTCCAAAGGATGGGAATAGCTCAGAATAGCGGCCTAACTTTACCACTCTCCAAATGGGAAAATGTTTCATGTAGCTATGTAGTTCTACCTCTCAACCTTTTAAAGGATATCACTTGATTATGTGTGCAAGAGTCAACTCTGGTGATATTGCCTAAACTGTTAATACATTTCTCTTCAGGAAGAAATACAGCATGGTTTGTCTAACTAAAGTAAAATAGGGACTAATCCTGAAAGTCAGAAATCTGTGGATTGCTTTACTTGCTTTTTAAATTAACTAGTCATTTTAATTTTCAATGCTCAGTTTTCCTCTCTTTAATTTAATTTCCTCTGTTTATTTGCCAATTTATTTTGTGTAAAATGTGTTAATTTTAATAATTAAAAAGAAAACTTTTAAACAATTACTACGCCCTTATAAAAATTCCTTTTTTGGAAGAAAACAGTTTTGAGCTTTTGTTGCTTTAATTTACCCAGTAATTTTTACTTTCTCTAATTAAATAAGTATGATACCAAACAGCGAAGGTGAATTTTTGGAGAGTGAATCATATATTCCCATTATAACTTCAGAGGCATGTCTATTCGGAGAATAATTTGAGGGCCACAAGCAAAGAGAACTTCTCTGTGCAAATGTCCCTCTCCTTGCCTACTGCAAAGAAACCTATTGGAAGGAGAGACATCTCAACAAATACTGTAATTGGCGTGAGGCAGACACCAAAACCCCAAGGCCATCTCACCCAGGAAATTTTACTTTTAAAGAAGTGACTTTGTAGTTTTCCATACTGTGGGGAAAAAATGTTTGCTACACATGCATGTATCTGAGAAAGTCCTTTTATCCCAATATATGTAGAACTCTAAAATCACAATAAAAAGACAAACAATACAATATAAAAATGAACAAAGCCATCTGTATATTTTCTTTGGAAAAATGTCTGTTCATATCCTCTGCCCATTTTTTCATTGTGTTGTTCCTCTTTTTGTTGTTGAGTTGTACAGACACATGAAAAGATATTCAACATCAGTAATTATTAGGGAAATGCAAATCAAAACTACAGTGGCATATCACCTCACACCCCTCAAAATGGCTGCAATGAACAAGACAAGAATTAACAAGTGTTGGAGAGGATGTGGAGAAAAGGGAACCCTCACACACTGCTGGTGGGAAGACAAACTGGTGTAGCCGCCACGGAAAACAGTAGGGAGATTTTTCAAAAAATTAAAAATAGAACTACCATATGATCCAGCTATCCCACTACTGGATATTTCTCCAAAAATATGAAATCAAAAATTCAAAGAGATTTATGCACCCCTATGTTCACTGCAGCATTATTCACAATAGCCAAGAGATGGTAGCAACCCAAATGCCCGTCAATGGATGAATGGATGAAGAAGATGTGGTAGACATATACAATGAAATACTACTGAGCCATGAAAAAAGACAAAATCGTGCCATTTGTGACAACATGGATAGACCTTGAGGGTATTATGCTAAGCGAAATAAGTCAGACAGAGAAAGACAAATGCCATATGATTTCACTCATATGTGGAAGATAAACAAACAAACACATGAATAAAGAGAACAGATTAGTCGTTACCAGAGGAGAAGGGGGTGAGGTGAAAGGAGTAAAGGGGCACATATGTATGGTGATGGATAAAAACTAGACAATTGGTGGTAAACATGATGCAGTCTATACAGAAACTGAAATACAATAATGTACACCTGAAATTTACACAATGTTATAAGCCAATATGACCCCAATAGTTTTTAAAACAAATGAAAAAATTTTTGAAATAAGCAAATCCTTAACGGTCAGTTAAATAAAGAAAATATACAAATGGCCAATAAGCACATAAAAATATACTTAATTAACATCAATAATCATAATAAATATGAATTTAAAACTACAATGATTTGCCACTTCATGCCCACTGGAATAGCTAAAATTAAAAAGACTGACACCACCTGATGACAAGGATGCGGAAAAACTAGAATTCTCAGACATTAACGGTGGGAAATGTGTACAACCACTTTGGAAATCTGTTTGACAGTTTCTCATTAAATTAAATATACAACTACCTTATGACCCAGCAATTCAATCCTAGATATTTACCTGGGAGAGACAAAAAATTTTGTCTCTAAAAGATTTGTACAATAACGTTTATAGCAGCTTTATTCAATAGCCCCAAACTGGAAGCAACCCAAACATGTAACGATAGGAGAATGAAAAAAACTGTCATATATTCAGACAATACAATACTATGCAGAATAATAAAGAATGTACTATGGATAAAAACAACAATTTGGATGTATCTCAAAAACAGTTCGCTGTTCAAAAGAAGGCAGACACAGAACGGCGCATCCTGCTGGACTCTACTTATATGAAGCTCACGAACCAGCAAACCTGAACTATGGAGACAGAAATCAGAACAGTGGTGCCCATGCGGTGAGGTTTGACTGGAAGAGGACAAGGAACTTTCTAGGGTGATTCATATGCAGATGCATAATTCCTGTCAAAATCCATTGAATTGGACACATAAGATCTGTGATTTTCATAGTGTATAAATTTTACTTTCATAAAAATGTTACAGAGTTATTAAACAAAATTGACTTTGCAGTTTTCCAATATTTCATGTATGATGTATACACCATTCCACATTTTCATTTGTGACTTAAAATAGGGACTAATCCTGAAAGTCAGAAATCTGTGGATTGCTTTACTTGCTTTTTAAATTAACTAGTCATTTTAATTTTCAATGCTCAGTTTTCCTCTCTTTAATTTAATTTCCTCTATTTATTTGCCAATTTATTTTGTGTAAAATGTGTTAATTTTAATAATTAAAAAGAAAACTTTTAAAACCCACTGGCTGCTCACGTGCCTCCCACATGTGGTGACACAACCCTTCCAGGGAGGTCAAGCAGGAAAGGCAACAGTGAGCCCACCCCAGGGCTGGGTCTTTCCTGTTTGCAAGGCTTTATAGGACATGGCATGTCACAAAGAGATTAAAATGAACCAGACCCTTAGCAAGAGGTAACACGGCGAAGTGGAAAGAAAAGAGATCATGGAGATACTCAGACCAGGGTTGACATCCCAGCTCTGAGCAGGTTACTTAGCATCTTGAGCCTCTGTTCCTTCATTTGTAGAACTCCTTATTCTACAGGATCACGTTAATATGCAAATAGTAAGGCCTTGCACATAGCAGGCCGTGGATAAAGTACAGCCACCACTGGCCAATCAGCTCCCTGAAAGCAGTGGACCATGACTGTTGGGACATAGAAGAGGTTCGATATACATTTAATAAATAAGTGAATAGCCTGAGAAATTTCTGTTTTCTTTAATTCCTATAGGAAAATACCAAGGGATGTAACCAAGAAGAAGCAGAATGGGTGATCAAAAAGCGAGTATTTTTGCCAATATATTGTTCCATCTCAGCACACATCCAGACCTTTATCTGAAATCCTTGGGGTCAGACATGTTTCGGAATTCAGAATTTCCCTGACTTTGGAAATATAACATGGTGCATACGTCATACACGTGTAACCCACCTGGTAGACTGCGGCAGCACCCCACACCAAACACACTAGTATTCCCACAGCAAAACTGACAAATATTCACATTCAGTGGAATAAATAAAGCCAAAAATAGCCTCATATCAGTTCAGGTTCAGTTTTGCCACCAAATAAATTTTTTAAAAAATAGCAAAATAACCATTGTTTGATTTCAAATCTCCTGCGACTGCAGAATCGTTGGAGAACCTGCAATAGCTAACGTTCAGGAAGCACCTAAGTCCACCGGGGACTCTGGCCAAAGACCTTTGCACAGACGAACCCATGTGCTCTTCAAAACAACCCTAGAAGGTAGGCACTATTATTATCACTAATTCCCATTGTACAAGCAAAGGAACCGAGACACAGACAGGATAAGTAATTTGCACAAGGTCACATATTTAACCCTGGAGTCTGCATTCTTAATCTCTCTTCTAGAGCTCCTCCAGCTCCCACTTTGTCGGTAGGAGCAACAGAGGGCTTTGAGGAAGTACCCACCCTCACTCTCCACCCTCACGCCCCCCAATTAAAAATTACTAAAGAGAGTTGGCACCGGGCTTTCTGTCCTTTTAATGTTTCCTCCACTTTGAAAACTCTGAAGCTTGTGGGAAGGAGTGACTTTAGAAGACCTGCCCTCCACAACAGACTCAAATGAGATCTTCTCGTCTGCCTGAGACGATCAAACAGAACCATAAACAAGAAACTCAACTTAAAAATTTTTTTAAATTTCAGAAAGATTCCTAATAGAAGGGCATTTTCACAAAAGGTTAAGCCAGCAGCATGAGTTGCAGACGAAAAGCCAGAAGGCTACAAAGCAGAAGAACACTCTTTCGGCAGCCACCAGGTCATTAAAAACACGTTCAAATTTATGGGTCACCCAGTCACCTTATCAAAGGAAAACAATAGAAAAGCTCACAACTCTGAGGGGAAAGAGTAGAACCTACTGCACAGAAGAGAGGGAAGCTCGTGCATCAATCACGAAGCTGACCCAGTGTTAACAACTTCTATACAGGGAAGGTGAAAGAACATTTGTTCACCAAAAGGTCACTTTCCCTGTTCAAGGGGGGAGGTTTAGGAGCACATGCTGGAAAGTTTGCCTCCTTCTGCGTGTTATTTTACCCTGGGGAACAGTTTGCCTATGAAACAAGGTTGGTGGTGGAGAGCAATTAGTCTGGCAGCTAATCAGTGTCATTGTGCTGGAACCTTTCAGGAAACCATCCAAACCTAAAGGAACGATGCTGCAACCCTGGGTTGGCTTCTCACGGAAAATACCAAGCACTGAGGATGCACCCTTGGGAGTACACACATCCTCTCAGTCAGCCAGTATTTCCCGCGAGTCCACGAGGTACTTAGGCTACAATACGTGCTTGGGAGCACTTGTTAAACCCAGTTTCCTCCCTACAAATGGTTTAAAACCTTAATTGGGGAAATAAAAAAAGTAATCACGTCAGAGACAAGATATATACAAATGCAAGAGTTGGAAAAATGTTCTGAGTTTTATTTCTCTGTTTCTCTCTCTCTATTTTATGCACAACTCAAGTTAAAATCATTTCAACCTCTCTGAACTCTCAGAGAATAACTGAACGGACTTAAGTCAAGTATTTCCAAACACGAATGTTTGTGAAAAACAATTTCTCTGCTCCTCACACCACCTCAACACATAATCGACAGCAACCCATATATGTGGGGCAGAGCAAACAGAAACGCAGGCCTTGCTCAACCAGTGATTATTGAATTAAATTGAAATCCTGCCCCATTATACTCAATCTAGAGGGTTTTGTCATGAATCTGACTGGGGATGAGTCACTAACCACCGGTGACTATGCTTTCATGTTTTAGAGAAACATTCTCCTCAACACAACCTACATTCATTCCTGTGGGAAAGCTTCGACTGCACAGCCATAACTTTCTAAGTAAACCTTTGACGTCCACAAAATGTCAAGTTGCGACTGTTAGAGGTAACTTGTGTTTTAGCATTGGCCTGGCCCTGCATATAATGCTACCCCAAGATTCTCTGTTGTCTCAGACATGTTTTGAAGTGGAGAGTGGAAAGGCAGTGAGACATGAAGAGAAGTAAACCAGTAAAAAATGAAAGGTAAGTTGGGAAGAGGAGGCAGCTGCCAGCCCCTCACCCTCAGCACGCCCTCACGCCAGGAGGGGACAACTTCTACCTTAAGGAGTTCAGGCTCCGTAACAGCTCAGGCTGACTGAAGCAAAGAAAGGTTCCTTATCTTACTCTGAAGCGACCCAGCCTTCCTTGATTGTTTCACGTGCAAAGCCAACCAGGTGTGAACACGTTGATGTGAAATGTCAGGCCAGGAACTTCGTGTTCTCACAACATGGTAGAGTCTCTATTTGGCACAAATAAACAATTTAAAAACAGCAAATGTATTTTTTAATCTTCATAAACTACAACCAAATTCTTATCATCTAACCTCTGTCTAACCCAGATATAAGCTGAAGACAACCAAACCTTTAAGGGGGTAAGTAAACAGGGTCCAAGACTCCATCCTAAGTCTAGTAAAACAAAATCTAATTCCTCCCACTCCCTGCTTACCCTTTCTAGAGTCTTCTCCCCTCAGGTTCCTCCAACTTCCCAAGACCAATTACCGTCATAATTCGACAATTGCTTACAGGGAGCCTATTCTATGTCTGTTGGGAAGTGGGGATGCTGTGTGAACAACACAGATGCAGCTGCTCCCGCCTTACAGTCTGGTGAGGATGACAGGTTTCAAACAGGGACATTCACACCCTCTGGGGCTCATATAGGAAGTAAAATGAGCTGGCAGAGGCTTAAAATCAGTCCCTGTAGTGGAAAAAAGCTATAGTGGATGATTTTCCACCCACAGGAATGATGCCATTCACCTGAGAACGTTAAAATGGTTTCCAATAACAAATAGCAATGGGCCACATCAAAGGCAGTGCACCAAAAACACTGCTCCAGCAACAGCAGCAAGCAACTGAGCTGTCACCAGCATGAATAGTACTCAAAATATGAATGACCTTAGGTGAGAAGAGCTGCTAGATTATGGTCCTGTGGTGCAAACCTTTCACAGATGAAAGACCACTCATTCATGACCGATTTATACTATTTTATATAGTACTCTGGCAAGTTTGGTTATCTAGCATTGCTTTCTAACTTTTGTCACAGCATGGACCATAGAGATAGTGATCATATTGATCCTGTCCCTTGGGCTCAGCTGGCAAGGCTGCACGAAAGACAATGCCTGCAGGCTCTGGCTCCCCAGGCCCCTCGGGCCCTGAGGAGCAACTCCCATCTGTAATTTACATGCTTGCCACCAGCCCAAGCTGCCTCTTTCCTTCTGTTTCCTTTACTGTAGCCAGAGAGTCTTGCAAAGGTGGCTCTTTTCTCCATTCAACAACAACTAGAAGGTGTTTCGTTTGTGTTATAATTTGTAAAAACCCTAGTTCCATCGGCATCTACTGGGTAGAAGCCAAGGATGATGCTATACATCCTGCAGCACAGAGCTCAGCCCCTGCTTCTGGTCACAACCTCTGATTTAGATCTCTCCCCCTCACTAAAGGGATTTTTCCCAGCTTATTGCTATGCTTTTGTTTCTATTGTAATTAACTCAAATCGTGCTCAGTTTAATATGAGAAGACCACACACCAGTTGAGGAGGAGGCTGCTGCAGAGAAATTGACCTGGACCTTCAGTGTATGAGTTCAGAATGACCGGTATTAGGTGACTGACCTGGCTTAGCCGTTTGTCACCTAACCTGCCTAGTAGCCTTTATAAAACCTGGGGGGAAGAAGGAATACAGGAGTAGGAAAGAAAGGAATAGGAGAAGAAAGATGAGGGCAAGGGCAAAGCATGAGGAATAACCACGTAGTAGGAGATGAAATATCTTTACAATAAGACAGGGATGACTGACTGTTGGGGGAGACACACACTATTCTAACGTTACGACTGTCTCACCCATCATTTTCTAGCAATCTTTCAGTTCCTCCGAATGTTTCCCTTCCTCCTTCCCATCTTGGGCCTTGCACACACTGTTCCCTCTGCATGGAACATTCTTGCTCCTTCTTCACTTCCACTTTGGTTCTCACCAGGGTTATTTTGCCCCTCAGGGACATTTAGCAATATGCGGAGACTGGTGGTTATCACAGGTGGAGGGGCTGCTACTGGCATCTGGTTGGTAGAGAGCAGGAATGCTATTAAACATACATCCTATAATGCACAGGACAGCCACACAACAAAGAATTATCCAGTGTAAATGTCAGCAGCGCGGAGGTTGAGAAACGCTGCCCTACCCTCGGCCTCTCTTCGCCTACCACTTGGCAGTTACTCCTGGAAGCTTTCCCCACTCTTCCGAGACAGAGCACTCCTCCCAGCCCAGGCTTTTCCTAGTGCATGTGTCACAAATGCAATGAAAACCCATAGTTTGTTGTTATATCTGTGTTCGCTGGCAGACTGAGAGCTCCATGAGGAGCAGACTCACGTCTGTCTCGTCTGTCATTCAGAGGTTGGCACAGGTCCTAACACTTCTTGGATGAAAGAGAAGAGTTTAGGAATCCCCCCTGGAGAACAAGCTTCAGAACACTTCAGAAGCCGCATCTGGACCGGTCTCAACACTTACACTCAGACCTCATTTTTCACTAAAAATGGTCCTTCCCAACAAGATCGTCCATCTTATTCACTAGACTGCCCTCCAATGCCTTTGGCTGTTTTAAGGTCAAATGCTTTCTCAAAGAACAAGGAGGGCCCACATTAAGGGCGTTCAAGAGAATAGAACTCAGGCAGGTAGACAATATGTTGAGCACAGAGAGCACACCTTCTCGCAATGAGCACTTCAAAAGGGACAACACTCATGTGGACACGCAAGCTTAAACACGTTTAGATATCAACTTCATTGTCATAATACCATTCTTTGTAGTTGCCTTAAGGAAATGCACAAAAATAGGATACCAGACAATTTTGTGAATGGAAAGAGTAGGAAACAAAAAGACATGAAATAAAGGAAATATTGTAGAGGTTTCCATAGTGTACTGAAAATGCATAAACTTTGGAAATCAGGTAGAGCTGGGTTCTAATCCTGGCTCCGACTCTTACCAAGTGTGTGACCTTAGGCAATCTTCCTAAATTATCTGAAAGTAAGTTTACTGTCCACAGTGGAAATGAAAAGCGTCCACCTCTCGAAATCACTGTGAGGATTCGTGAAACTTACATTTAAAATACAAGCTTAATACTTAACTCCATACTCAGAAGAAGCTGTAGATAATACAGGCCTACTTCCCACAGAAGAATTAGATCACGTTCCAACCCCACGAATGATGAAAACTGAGAGGGCAGGCTGAGAATATTCCTCCATTCATTCAGCAAATATTGACTGAGTGCCTGGTCCTCTACAACAGTGGGCAAGAGTGAGGATCTTTCCACAATGAAGTCCGCAAAATATCTGTTGCTCGTTGATCCCTATAGTAGGTAGAATAGTATAATAGCAGGTCCAAGAAATACTGCGTGTCAGATTCACAGCACAGTTTTCTTGCCTTGAAAAATTGGCCTGAATCATATTCATATAATTAATATCCTTTTACATTCTTTGGTCACAAGAAACAGAACCCAACTCTGAGTAATTTGAGCAAAGAATAATTAATTTCAAGATGCAGTGTGGCTCAGAGAACCAAAGGCCTGAAGAAGCAGGCTCAGGAAGGGTAGGGACCAGACCACCCCTCAGCGTCCCCGTACCGACAGAGCTGACCCGAGGATGAATCTCCTCCAGCCATTGGGTTAGCTTATCCTCCATTCTTGCATCTTCCCTCTCAGGCACCAAAGTCCCAGAAGGGAGACCCTGATAGTCTATTTTAGGACACATCCTGACCCCTCAGCTAAGGAAGATCAGATCACCTTAAATTACAATCCTAAGGAGATTGCCCGCAACAGCAGAGAGGTGATTCGCCAAAAGAAACTGAGGTAGTGCTACCAAAAGAAAAAGAATGGAATGATGGTGGCTAAACTACAACAACAATAAATAATAATAGTGATAATAACAGGAACTAGCTTTTAGTGAGCACTTTCTATGTATTAGGCACTATTTTAAGCATCTTATTAAACTATTACCACTGTCCTACAAGATAGTAGGTATTACTACTTCCATCTTAAAGATTAACAAATAGAGTTCAGATATGTTAAATAATACACCCTGTGTCACACAGCTAGAAAGTTGAAACATGGTCTGATACCAAAAATGGGCTTAAGCACTACGCTTTCTGCTTCTTTTATTAACTTTGGGCAGTAAATAACCAAGTGCTCAATACTCTAAATTTCAATATTAAAAAGAAAACTCTAAAGGCTCCTGTACTACGATAAGTGTTTTTGGTGTTGGCCACAGTAAATGATAATCTAGTTACAGAAGAGCAGGCAGCGGCACCCACAGCGCTAATCATTGAAACATAGAAACCCGAAATAATGTTTTTCTGAAAGAGGAGAATGGCAATTTATTGACTACAAATGCTTTCCTCAGCTCTCTGTAGCTTAGGAACCATCAACCTTTCAGTGAACAAGTGACTCACCGCAAATTGGAGTCCAGACACCAGCATGAGCAGGTTTTCAATCAAATGTCTGTGAATTCATCAAGCTCAATGAAAAAACGAGAATATACAAATATTGTCTGTCATCATTTTAGTTTGACTTTTAAAATGAATTCTCTGCTGCTGAATTGATAGAAATTGAGATTTCTTCGGTCTACCTGCAAAATTTGGAATGAACTAATAAATATTTCTAACTATGTTGTACTTTTCAAAATTTTAAATAACTTCATACATAACATCAATAGTGCTAATAAATAACAATCAGTGCACAGACCGGGGCAACCAGCCACCTCTTCCCAAGTGCCCACCCATCAGGGGCATGCCCACTTGCCCTGCCAGCCAGGCACAGACCCACCCCTGCCCCAGTGTGTGGTGGGGCAGAGCCTTGGCACCGATGGACTGCCTCCGTGTGAGTCTCAGTGCACCGCTGTGTGACTTCCTTGCTCAGGGCCTGTTGCCTCATCTATAAGTGGTTCTCTCCAAGACTTGCTCTGAGGACAAAATAGACAATACTGTAAATTCTTGGAACCAGGTTGTCTTAGGATGGGTTCCCTAGGAGCAGAGCCGGAGGTGGAGCTTGTTGTGAACATGATTTTTTGAGAGAGTAAGAGAAGCAGAATAGGACAGGGGAAGAAAGATGAGCAAGGATGTGGTCTCAGCAGGAGACTCGCTCCAGCCTTACCACACAGGGAGCTCTGGGGCCAGGACTGTACCACAGAGCTGGTCCTACCTGGAGGCAGCAGGTGCACTTCGCATTCTGTAGTCGGTCGGTCCTTGGCCACTGGTTAGGGGCTTAGGGAAGGAGAGGGATGGAGGGCCGGCTGGTAATTCTATGGAGAAGAGGGTAGCTGTGGGCATGAACAATCAGCACTCCAGCAGGTGAGGGCATCTGAGCAGGGCACCCGCAGCATCTCTACACACGGCTGGGTGGCACATCATAAGTGCTTGATAAATATTAGCTCTTTATTTTACCCTCACCTAGCATATTTTTATTGAGCCCAGGACTCTTGTTAGGCAATGAAGATACAAAGATGAATAAAGTCTAGTTCCTGCCCTGGAAGTATTCACAGTCCAGCTGGAAAGACAGGAGTCTGTTGGACTGAAAATGCCATGGGAAACAGGAGAGACTGTCTTTGGGACCCCTCTTCTCGCATCGCCCTTTCTGTGAACGCCTTCCTTTCATCCAGTCCAGGGGCTCAGGGTCTTTTCTCTGCTGACCATCTCTCCCCTGGCAACACTCACTGTCCAGACCTATATTTCAGAATTCTTTTTATTCTTTGCAACACCTAGCACAGACAGATGTATGATAACGGTAACGGGATGTTACCAATATCGGCCAATATCAATAAACAAAACTAGTGTTTTTCAGACTGCATTAACGAGTCATGAAATCAGTAAAGTGGGTCCTAACAACCTGTATTTTTAAAAATAGAAATAGAACAGAAGAAAGAAAAAAAATATCAGAGTGCGTCACGGTAGTCAGTCAGTCTATGGGTAGATGTGAGTATGGTTTCTGGATATACACATATGTATACACAGAATACATATATACATGTACACACACACACACACATACATATTTTTTTCCTGATTTTAGGGTAAATATTTTTTTCTTTTTTTTTTTTAAAGATTGGCACCTGAGCTAACAACTGTTGCCAACCTTTTTTTTTCCTTCTCCCCAAAGCCCCCCAGTACATAGTTGTGTACTCTAGTTGTGAGTGCCTCTGGTTGTGCTTTGTGGGACACCACCTCAGCATAGCCTGATGAGCGGTGCCATGTCCACTCCCCGGATCCAAACCAACGAGACCCGGGGCTGCCAAAGTGGAGTGTGCGAACTTAACCACTCGGCCACAAGGCCAGCCCCAAATGTTTTTCTTAAAATGGATCATCAACAAAAACTTTTGAGAAACTCTAATCAAATTAAACCTGGCTGTGTTAGCTGGTCAGTGTGTTATGCTACTCAAATTACATATGGTCCCAAATAGCTCACAATTTCATTACAGAATGAAAGTATGAAGTCTGAGGCAGCAATTTCAGGTAGCTTTGCAGAATAAAAGCGTAAACATTTTGGTTAGCTGTGTCTTTCAGCATCCCTCACGTTACCAAACCTGCTTTGTCAATAGGGTTTTAAATGTCTTACCAAGTTCAGGGCTGTGTGCTGAGAATATAATAAATAACATAGTCAGGACTTTGAGCAGTTTATAATTTCACGAGGTCACCAGCACAAGGAGACAATTTTAGTAAAGTGTGGTACCTGCTGTAACAGAAGCCTGCGCGGCTGGGATAGAACTGGAATTTTAAACCCACTCTGCACAAGGTGTGTTTTCTGGTTGGCCTGAGGGACACTGGGGCCTGCCCTCAGGGACTTTACAGTCTCGTTTGGGAGGTGAAATGTACGCAAAGACATAAAAATCACATAACACACAAACATTTTCTTTGACGGCAGGGAGGGGATTAGGATTTTGTTTATTTATTTTTTTAACTCCAGGAAGACAATTGAGCCATGGAAAACCAGGAGACTAGTTTGATTCAGGAAAGCAAGCCTAGGCCAAGGATTAGTGACCTAGGGCCAGAGAAACGCAAGAAGCTGCATGGGTATTTAGGCTGGCACACAGTAGGCATTTAACAACTATTGAAGGAATGGACACGTGCAAATATCTGATCGGTGATGAGTAGGTTGATCCTCTGGCCATTCCTAGTAAGCAGCCAGATCAGAAGTCAACAAGGATCCACCACATCCCAGATTTTACCTAATCTGTCTGCGATAAATACACACAAATCCAGTGAAGATGATGAGACCCTGAAATCTCATTCCCCGTGACCACCACTGGGTAGTGAAATTGAGAATATAATAACTTCTTAGTCTGTTTGGATTACTTTGACAAAAATACCGTAGCATGGGTGGCTTAAAGAACAAACGTTTATTTCTCACAATTCTGGCAAGTCCTAAATCAAGGTGCCAGCAGATTCAGTGTCTGGTGAGAACCCATTTCCTGGATCTTTTTGAGTCCTCATGTGATGAAAGGGGCGAGGGAGCTCTCTGAGGTCGCTTTTACAAGGGCATTCCCATTCATGAGGGCCCCACCTTCATGACCTAGTCACCTCCCAAAGGGCCCCCCCACCAAAGACCACTACATTGGAGAGTAGGTTCCAACATATGAATTTTGGGAGGACACACCCAATCTATTGCATTCCTCCCTTGGGCACCGCCCCACAATCCATGTCCTTCTCACATGCAAAATACATTCATTACATCCAGATAGCCCCAAAAGTTTTAACTTGTTCCAGAATTAACTTTAAAGTCTAAGTCCAAAGTCTTGTCTGAATATCATCTAAATCAGACACAGCTGAGACTCAAGGTGTGCTTCATCCTGAGGGGAACTCCAGCTGGGAACCTGTGAAACCAAACATGTCCTGTGCTTCCACATACAATGATGGGGCAGGCATCGGATAGACATCCCCATTCCAAAAGGGAGAAATAGGAAAGAAGAAAGGAGAGACAGGTCCCAGGTAAGTCCGAAACCTGCTGAAGCAAGCATTAAACCTTAAGGCTCAAGAATAATCCCCTTTGGCTCAACACTCTGCCCTCCAGGCCCACTGAGTAGCAACATCATCTCCATTGCTCAGTGGGGATGCCCCCACTTCCCACACTGCCATTTTCCTGGGCTTGGCTGGGGTACCAGTGGCTCCAGGCAACTCTGTCCTTTGAAACCGAGGTGGAGGCAGCCATTCCCCCAGGGCCGTGGACTCTGCGTGTTGGTGGCGACAGCTCCATGTGGATGCTGCAAAAGTTTGCTGCCTGCACCTTCCAGAGTGATGGCCATTATGGCTGAACTGTACTGGGGCCCAGCTGCAGCTGGGATGGCTGAGGAGTGTTGCGCCAGAGTGAGAAGAATGAAGCCTATGATAGAGGCAGCATGGGACGGCACACACCAAGGTTCCACAGGCTTAGCAGCCCCTCCTTGGAGACCATTCAGCCTACCCTTCAAACTCCCCCTCCTTACACTCTGGGCCTGTAATGAGAGTGGCAGCTCTGATTACCTCTGAATCACCTTCTCGGTCATTCTCCCATTGCCTTGGAGAATAGCTCCTGGCTTCTCCTGAGACGGCTGATCCATACTAATCTCCTTATCAAGCAGTCACTTGGCCACATACTTCATGTTCTCATTTTTTGCATTACGGATACACTAAGAATTTTCCAATTTTTTGTTCTGCTTCCTTTTTGCTCAAATCTTTGATTCATTTCTCTCTTCTCTAATTTTACGATAGGCAGTCAGGAGGAGTCAAGCCACACCTTCAACACTTTGCTTAGAAATTTCTTCAGTTAAATTTCACTAAATAATCAATTTCATTGCATGTAAGTTCTACCTTCCACAAAACACTATAAGATGAATACAATTCAGCCAAATTCTTTGCCTCTTTATAACAAGGATGGCCTTCCTCCATTGTCCAATAAGATTTTCCTCATTTCCATCTGAGATCCCAGACCTCATCAGAACAGCCTTTGCTATCCGTATTTTTACCAACATGCTGTGCAGGATCACTGAGGTATTCTCTGAGAAGATCGAGGCTTTCTCTACAGCTCTCTTTTCTTCTTGAATCCTCACCGGAATTACCTTTAAAGGTCCATTCACGTCAATGTAGGCTCTTTTTAGCACATACCTCAAAACTCTTCCAGCCTCACTCAATACTCAGTTCCAAAACTGCTTCCACATTTTTAGGTATTTGTTACAGCAGCACCTTAACTTCTTGGTACCAATTTCTGGCTTTTTATAAGCCACCCAGTCTATGGTATTCTGTTATAGCAGCTCAAACTAAGACAATACCCAAGTCGCAAAAGAAAGAATAATTTTGGGTGGTTTGGAGGCTAAAAGGTTAAGATGTTTAGGAAAATCTCAGATTTGGATAATTTTTACTTAGCACTGTGTTCCTTTTTAATCAGCTTTATTGAGGTATTGGTTACATACAATAAAATTCACCAATTTTTAAGTGTACAATTTGATGAGTTTTGACAAATGTATGTAATACTGCAACTATCAATCAACATACAAGACATGTTCATCATATCAAAAAGTTCCACATGCTTCTTTTAATTAGCATTATGTTTTAAAGCAAGCCCCAAGTTTGAAAAATTTAGCCACTAATATTAAAAGCAAAAGCAAAACACAACCTCTATTATCGCTGTGTCATCTCTTAAATTAACCCCTCAGTAAATGTATCAAGATGAATGATTGAAAATCAAGAGATGATACTTAATAACAAAAGCATAGACTATAAAAATGCAAACTTCCTCCAGAAGAAGCAATCTAATAGCTAACTTATATGATAGATCTCACTTTTATCTGTATCGGTTTGATGAGAGCATCCTATACAATGATAGTATCTTTAGAGACAATGGATATTTCTGGAGGGACAAACTCTCTGATGCCCAAGGTAACCTCTTTGAACAGGTACCAACCAGAGAAACCAAGGAGAAAATAACCTGAACATTCTCGCAGCTTCTAAAGAGTTACACAGATTTGTAGCTAACTTCTGAATGCTATATAAGGAGTTATCATGGACCCCAGTTCCACACAAGAAGAGAAACATTACTCTAAATAACCAAATAGTCATGAGGATGACTATAGAAGTTTCAGACAGATGTTTTTTAAAAAAGAAATAAAGAAAGAAGCCAGATGGGAGTATTAAAGGCAGGAATCAAAGTAAGTCCAAGATTACCCAGAAAGATAAAAAGATGACTCGACGAGTAACAGCCAGTGCTGACCGGAGTCGGAGCCCAGCCGGCCAGGCCGTGCAGACGGACGTGGCTCAGACTTGGCTCAAACCCAAAACAAGCACAATGTACCCATATCCAGAGAAGCCAGCGAATGAACTGTGTGCTAAGCAACTGAATCATGACATGTTACAATAACATCTACAGTCCATTCTGAGGAAGAATAAAAAGAAATCTCATATTGTTGGGCAGGATGAATCCCACATACTCTTTCCCAGAGGCAAGAGGCAAGCCAACAATGAATAAAATACAACTTTGACACACATCCCAGGCTGTTTTCAATCAAATTTCAAAGGAAGTAAAATATATAAAGAAAACACACATTTAAATTTTCACCCCCCAAAAAACCTAGATCAAAGGGTTCCTATTTTATAGTTTCGAAAATGTTAGTCCCACTTAAATATTTTCTGGCCTGCGTGAACCTTTCCCACAATAAACAGCGTCCTAGAGGTCAAGCCTCTGATGTTTCAGGGGGCATCAGCCAGCCAAACCCCTCAGCTGTGTGTTTGAATCGAATTTGCCTACAGCTTGTTTTCTCTGGGGGCTGAGCCCTAAGAACAAGTGCTCATTTACCTAATTGACCTAGTTGCTGTATACAATGCATAAAAACCCCACAAAATGCCATAGATCTTGCTTACCATTCGCATATCTGATTGCAACCAATAGTTAAGATATTGTTCAGCAGTGAACTAGGGAGGACCCATCTGGAAGGGAGCACTCCAGTCCCGGCTAGCTGCCGTCACTGCGAATGCCCATTGTCACTCAGCCCAGCTTACCTGCCATCCTGGAAGTCCTCAGAAGTCTTCAGCACCTCCTTCCTTTGATTCTGACTCAAGTTAAACCTGAAAAAGTTATGATTAGCATCCTCCTGAATGTCAGTGAGGACATTAAAACCCCAAAAAGGAAGAGAAGGAGGTAGAAGAGATGGTGGTGGGAAGCTACTGGTGCTGGCTCTGAATGGACTGCTTTAATCAAGAGCAGCTAGACAGACGGTGTTTTACAAAAAATAGGATAACGAGCCATGTTCAAAGAAAAAAATTAACAAGATGTATTATGCACCTATGTAAAATTTATCTTCAGTTGGACAAGAAGTGAGAGAAAACATGCAAATATAAAAATAATTATGTTAGCAAATGAAAAAATAAACAGGTGGTTCTCAGTCTTGTAAATGTACCTATTTTTCTCACAAGAAATCTTTCAGATCTATCTACCATTGAATAGTCCTGGTATTTTCTTCCTTTGGTTTTTAGGTGTTTAGTTGTCTTTTCTTTTTCTTTTTTTTTTTTTTGGTGAGTAAGATTGGCCCTGGGCGAACATCTGTTGCCAATCTTCCTACTTTTCCTTGAGGGAGATTGTCCCTGAGCTGACATCTGTGCCAGTCTTCCTTTATTCTGTCTGTGGGATGCCACCATTGCATGGCTTGGTGATCCCATGCCCGGGATCCAAACCATGAACCTCAGGCTGCTGAAGTGAAGCGCATGAAGTTAACCACTATACCACCAGGCCAGCCTCTAATCTGCACTATTTTTTAACTAAAATAAATGGCTCACACCACCTATTCCTTAGAGGTAGGCAGTGCTAACCATTCGGACTTCATTTCCTGTTACCTCTCTTTTTTTTAATTTATCAAACACATTCACGAAAGACGAACACAGCTCACTTAATTCATCCTCTCCCATTCTCTTTATATGTTGGTGCTCTTGTTATTACCACTATTAATTACTCTACTTGCCACATCTAAACTTTTAAATATTTTTAAATCTCTATTCCTTATTCTATCAACTTTCGACATGCTCCAGCGGCTCCCCACCGTGTCAGGCGACTAAGATACCGGCCCACCTACACTTCACTTTTCCCTCCCCCTTCTCTCTTCTAAATTCTGTTACCTAAACCTTTAATTTTTCAATTTATATTCTGTACTATAACCATAATTGTCTTCGATGTTTTGTGTATAAATTGATTCCAAAAATTAAATACCAATTAACAGCAGTTATGTCGTTATGGCTATCTAAATATTATTTCCTGCGAAGCCATGAAATATCCTGGTTTACCTTCACTTCTCGACAGGTCCCATGTCGCCTTGCCGGGCGACTCCAAGGGCAGCATGCCTGCGTCACAGTTGAGTGGATTCTCTTATCATGTGGCCTCAATTGTTCCAAATCCTGTCACATTTCTGTTTGCTTCACATTTGGACCAGGACTTTCTTATACTTTTGTATTTGATTTGGTTTGGAGGATAGAGGGGAAGAGAGGTTTAATTCTCTTGTTTTCCCCTTATAAATAGAAGTATAAGCTTCTACCGTACCCTGAAATTTACTCTCAACTCTATAATAAAGTCGACTCTTTCCAAGAGCCCTTCTCCTATAGACCCAGGCCGCCTCCTCCCACGCGGCTCCGCCCTGGGCTTTCCCACGGCCTCTGCCTGAGTTACGCAGCTTCTTTCTTCTCTCCCTCATTTCGCCACCACTGAGAAATGTCTTCTTAAAGGATACCTGGGAGGCAAATTTTCTGAGACCATGCACGTCTGAAAAATGTCTTTATTCTACCCTAAAATTCGATTCATAGATTGCTATGAAGCTTTTGTGTCAAACTATCTTTTTCTCAGAATTTTGGAAGTATTGCTCTATCACATTCAAACACGCCATGTGACTGAAGAGATGTCTGGTACCAGTATGATTCTCTGTCCTTTTTAGGGAAATTTTTTCTTTCTCAGAAAGTCTTAGGATCTTATCTGCATACCAAATGTTCTGAAACGTCACTAGAACGTATCTGTGTGGGTTTTCTTAATCATCCTTTACAGCACTTGATGGATTCTCCTAATCTTATGTTCAGCTCTGAGAAATTTTCTTTTAAAATTTTGTTAATTTATTCCCTTCTCTTTGCTCTGCTTTTTCTTTTTGGGATTCCTGTTAAGCTGATTTTGGAACTTGCAGATTTATTATACCTTGTCTTTCGTATTTGGATGGTTTTGTCTGCTTTCACTTGATGCTCTCGGTGTTCTACTTTTCAGCAGTCACGTGATTTATGAGTCATTTCTCGTTTTGCTTATTCTTTTTTCATGGAATCCTGCTTTTGTTTTACGGAGTAATATCTTCTCAAATCTAAATGCCAGTAATAGAATAGAATTTTTAAAGTTCTCTTCTGTTCCCTAAGTTGCCTCTATTTCCTCCAGGATCAATATATATTTTTATATGTGTATATGTGTATATGTGTATATATATATTTGCTTATCTTGATTTGCTTTTCAGTCCTGCTGCTTTTCCTCCATTGTCTGGTATCCTAGGTGTCCGCCCATATTTGAGAATGAAGGTCTGGGTGTATTTTTCCAGGTAGCTAGTATCGGTTTCCTCTGCACTGTTTTCAGATAGCTCCCTCCATGAGTGGGAAGGATGACCACGAATTGCGTTCAAAGGCAGGGAGGTTTTCAAATGTTGGGCAAGAAGGAAACTGGCTGCCAGAGCGAGGACAGTGCTTCTCCAGAAGTTGTCATTTTCTCTGTAGAGTTTAAGTTCCTCAGAGCACTGCTTGCCAAACTCCTTCACAGCATCCAGTGTATCAGAAGGGATATTTTAATCGAGGCACGTGGGCTGCTCCCAACCACAGAAGATCCACCAGCGGTTCTAGCCACTCCAGGCCCCTCAGGTCTCCGAGCAGTTCGGCACATGGAGGTAGGGAAGGATGCCCCTATTGCACTGTTCCCCAACCTTCGAAACATCACTTCCGTTTCCTGTGCTCCACATCTGCCAACTTGAGCCGGATCCTATTCTGTTCCATTTCTCATACGCCCACCAGTCAGCTACTTCCTCTGTTCTGCCTCCTTCCTCACATTTCTCTGCATCTTGTCTTCTAGGAATGTGTTAAACTCTCATCTTCTTATGACCTCTGCCTCCTTTTTCCTGATTCTTATGAATTTTTAGCCCAACTACTTTACTGGGATTTCAATGGGATTAGAGATGGAGGGCAAGTAAATAAAAATGCTTGGTCTGCCACCTTGAAATCTCACACCCGAATGCACTCCCTTGCAGCCAACTCTTCTATTCTTTCTCCATGTTTTATTTAATTTTAAGAAAGCCGTTACCCCTTAGTCAACAAAGTCTGAAATCATAAAATTATGATTAATTCCTCCTTACCCCTGATCTCCACATTTCGTCAGTCATTGAATCTTATCTGTTATAACCTGGCAAAGATTTTAAAATCTGTTCCCTGTTTAACGTTCCCATTGCCCATGTGGAAAGTGTAGACTGATAAGAGGCTAATTAAGAGCTCAGTAGTAACTACATGACATGATAGATGTGTTAACTAACCTTATTGTGGTAAGGATTTCATAATATATATATATATATATATATATATATCAAATCACCTTAAACTTATACAGTGTTATATGGCAATTATATTTCAATAAAACTGGGGGGGAAAAGAACTTAGTAGCTCTGACCCTCACAGACCCACCTGCACTTTTGAGACAGCTCCCAGTGCCCACTTCCCCCTCTCTAATTCATCTCATCCACTGTTCTCCTTCCCTATTAATCCTCCCAAAGTACATTTCTTATCGTTCACCATGTGTGTATCAATCACCAGGATGTGAACCCCTGGAGGGGCTTATGAGAACTCCAGGGGAGGTGTTTTTTAAGACTCACCATCTCCCCAACCATTCTTGGTTGAGGTATAAAAGAGGCTATTAATGAAGTATATTAATAGTATAGAAGTACAGAAACAAAGCCAGGAAAACATGGGGAATTCTTGGAAAGCTTCTTAGCTTGGCCTTAAAGCCCCTCCATGTCCGGGTCCCCTTCTACATTTCTGCCCTTACCTCCCACTCCTCCTCCTTACGCTCTTTGGATTCTAGCCAAGCTAAACTACTTCCTAGGCCTTTAACTTGTTCTGTAATTTCCTACTCCTGTGCCCTTGGTATTCTTATTTAAAAAGCATGGCCCCCTCACGGAGAGAAGGTGTTGTCAAAATTTCCTCCATCTTTCAAGGACCAGCTGAAATGCCTGTTCTTTCCTGAAGCGTTCCTTGATCTTCCCAGCTGAAATTAATTTCTCTTCCTCCTGTTTTATCTTTATACTTGGTTCACACTTCTCTTCCTTCTAACTCCTGTCATATTCTGACTTACTCAATAGTCATTTGTGTACATCTATTTTCTCCTCTATAGTAGACTATAAACTCCTTGAGGGCAGAAGTCATAATTGTTAACTTTTTAAATTCCTTATGAAGCCAGGTACCTGAGGGTTACTGTACATGTTCAATAAGAACATGATTACCCTTCAACTTTGTTCCCAATACACACACAGATGAAAAGAAGCTAATCTTGTTAATTTGCTGTGTTCCTTTTGAACCTGAGAGGTGACTCAAGGGTCACAAGGATTTATGAGCTTGTTTTGCAGAAGAAAAAGAATGCCTTTAAAGAAGTTACCACCACCAGATAACTAGCCCCCAGCTGCTGCCAGTGCCAAAAAGTCTGGTTGCCCAAGGGCTTATCTGGAGGGAAAGAAACACAGACTTCTCCTTTGATTCTCCAAAAGTCCTCCTCCCAAGGCCCTTAGCTCTATAAATCTCCCAGCTTTCTTCTTGGGTTAAGGTGGATTTGAGAAAATCTGTCCTCCTACCTTCTCATTTTGGCCAATTCAAACAAAGCTTTCTCCATCTCCAAGCACTGGTGTCTCAGTAATTGGCTAATTGTGCCAAGGGCACACGAACTTGAGATGAAGAGGTTCCTATCACTGTTAACACTTAACACAGTGCCTCTCACAAATCGCTGACCCTCAGTAATGTACTGCGAGTGGAGCTGATAAACCTCTGGTGAGAAATGACCATTGTAAATCTCAATAACTTTCAATCATTCAAATGTATTACCCTGTATTTAAAGTTCTCCACAATTTAGCCCCAATTTACCTTCCTACTCTCTTTCTACAGGAATCCTGATTCATGCTAAAACATTCTGTTCACAGACTGACAAACGGATCATGCTGTGCCCATCCTCTCCACCTGACCACATTTATGATCTTCACGAATTGGTTCAAAGTGCTTCCCTAGAAAGCCTTTTGACACTGTTCAACCTACAATGCTCTTTCCATCTGCTGACCTCATTTGGCAATGTTTGCATCAACTGTAATTTTTTCTTGTTACTTAAATTTAATTCTCATTAAAGACCTTCCCTAGCGAAATTGTTCATTTTTGTTTGTCACAATACTTTTGACAGGATTTAGGAAATATTTGATTTATTGAAGATTTTTATCCTTCATTCAAATTAAATACATCCAAAAATATTAATTCAATGATTTTAAAATATGATTTAGTATTTTCAACTACAATTATTAACGTGAAATATATTAATGAACAATACATAAATGATTATTTAAATGTATTTAAAATGTCTTTTGAATAGGTTAAACTATGTGTCATCATGTTTGTATTATACAATGTGCTTTGCATATATGCCATAATTTATTCCAAATATATCCAAATTATCATCAACTCCAAATTTCTAGGCTCTGATGTAATTACAGCTTGTTGTAAAATAAATAATAGAGGACAATCTCTTCTCTTTTCGATACATTTCTATAGAGTTTTCTGGGGATAATTTTAAAGCTAACCTGAATTCATTCTATCAAAGAGATTTCATGCAGAGGAACAAAATTTTACTACAAAATCAAGATATATTGTGTACTTTCAATATCCTCAGGAGTCTTGCCACCTCATCAAAAACAAGCTACTCCTTTTTGCTTATTTATTTTTTAGGATTTTACTTCCATCTTACAAATGGATTCCTACCTTGTCTTAGTTATCTTTCTATCACATCCTCCTACCATAGTTCATTTTCTGTTCATTTGTAGTTTGACAGCTTGCTCTGGGCTTATTCTGTTTTATAGTGAATTTTGTTTCGGCCTCTATTGAATCTCAAACCTATTGGGTTTTTCCCTTATCCACTCCTTTGAATGGGATGCTGCATCCATGGTCAAGTCCTCAAGGCTTAGGTCTAGTGGGAAAATATACTCACACAATCACTTATAATAATTATAACATTATAAAGCATTATGTTATTAAATACTGACTGAGTGTAATGATGAAGTAGAGAACATGGTTAAGATCTCTGGGTTGAAATTATCAGAAAAAGGTAGGTGGATATAATGGAACTCAACTTTTAGTTATATAGAACATAAGGTACAGAGGCAGCATGAATAATGGAAATACTCTGCGTTTGATGCTGGACAGAACTAGGTTCTGTCATACAGCTCTTCTACTAACTAGCTGTGTGGTGTTAAGCAAATCACTTCACCTTTCTAAACATTAGTTTTCTGTAAAATAAAAATCCATCAAATAGAGGTACTGATTCTTACTTTGCAAGGTTGTTGAAAGGATGGAAAGAATGAAAAAAGCACTGCTCACAGTGCTTGACATAGTGAACACTCAATAGATTGCTTTTTAAAGAATAAGGCAATCCAGGTGGAGGCACACAGGCAGAGGAAAAGGAATGTGTTGGCATGTTCAAGGGACATTGCAATCTATGCTCTGGCAGAGGAGGCTATCAATGTGAAGTCTATAATGCTCAATGGGCAAGTCTTGAAGGGTTTTCAATTATTTTGGAATTAACTGTGTTGACCATCGTGAGCCATGGAGTCATGGTGAGCCTGGCTCCAAACATGGAGCCAGGTTTGGAAGAAGATTCCCTTTGGCAGCAATGTTCAGGATGCGTTAAATCAAGGAAAAGATGGACAGAGAGAAAGGCACCATGGTTTTAGCAAGAGTACTGCACTTAAAGGCACAGGGCCTGGCTCAGGTTCCAACTCTGTACATGATCTGACATGTTTACAGTAGACTTTTGGAGATGTGGTCCCAGCTCCAAGCTTTCCTTCCCTGAGAACTCCTGCCCACCAAAGTGGCACCCCGCAGCCGTGTTCACTCCATGTGACATGGTAATTGATTGGTCCAGAGGTGGACACCCAATCCCAGCTGGTCCAACAAGACTATAAGAATTTTGAGTTTGTATCCAGTTAAGTCTATTCAGACTTAAGATTTCAACTGAGAAAATACAGCCTCTTGCAGAAGTCATGTTTGGCTCAATTGTCTGGGAAAGCAGGAAAAAAAGCTCTATGGATGGAGAAGTACACAGGAGTTCAGAGGAGACAGCAATGTGAGACAATGGGCAGAGTACCCTTGGTTCCTGATCCTGTGTGTCACTCAGATCCCCCTGCCCAGAAGGACTTGATGCCCAGCTTCAAATAGTGTGGTTAGCTGACAGACCCCAACTGTCAGCTCCCTCAGCATGCCCCCAGTGTGCCACCTGAGATCACACTCGTCCTGTGGCCATTGATCAGTGGTGGGCACCGAGATCACATTCCTCTTGCAATAGCCCAACAAACGACTCAGCAAGGGTGGTACAAGGACGGATGTTCAACCGATGTAGGACTCCTCCAGAAGGCAACTTTCACTCCAGAATCCCCAGTGGGCTGGGTCCGATAGCTCCCCTGCTCAATCCTGCTGCCCGAATGTTCTCAGGGTGATAAACATTGCTCTCTATGTGTCTCTTTCTTGCCATTAAATGATCTCTTAAGTCTGAAATTCTTTCAAAAATTGTTTGAGCTATAATATAAGATAAATATGCAAATTATTATTAATACAAAGACAAAAAATAAGCTATTACAGAGTAGGGGGACAGTTCTGTAGATCTGGTAAATGTACATTTGGTAAATGTACCAGAAAAACCTATGCTAAAGATATGTTACCACCAAGCCCCAAAGGCAGCTCTCACTGGCCAGGCCAGAAAGGAAAAAACACTATGTGTTATGTAGTTCTCATCATGTGATACAAGTTTCTCATAAAGGTATTATGTTCCTCAATGAGTCCTAAGAGAATGATGGGATCTCGTAGGAAAAAATCTGAAATAGAATTTGTCTTTGAAGGTTAATGGCAGGGTCATTTCAGACAAGTCAAGTGTGAATGAATGCCAAGCAGAACACACAAAATGGAAATCTCTGATCACTATGAGATTTACAATATTTTATTTTCACTTCGTCTTTTTTCAGTGTGTATGTGACTCTCTGACTTGTCTTCACATGAGAACGCAACAGACCAGTTCCTGAGTAGCAGATCCCAGATGTTGCTGAACTTGGGATTTCTATTAGAAAAGTTAGGAGCTAAAATTAAATTGTCGTAAATCTTTTTCTTACAAACACATGTAGCCCAATTACGCCACAAAGATAGAGGTTTTCTGAACAGGGTAAAAGTCCCTCCACAGTGCACATTCTCCGTTGCATCAAAGCAGCACAGATAAAAGACAGAAGGACACCCAGGGCCATGTGTATCAAGTCAGCCACTGTCCCAGCACCACTGAGAGGGGGACAGCTACCTATGGCCCCCAGGGCAGTAGGGGCACTGCTTCCCCACCGAAATTCCCCCATCCCTTCCCACTCCCCTTCCCAGTCCCAGTGGGAGAGCTTCCCTCAGCCAATTATAAACCCAGAATCGAATTCCTAGGTCAGATAATTTAGCCAAATTTTTCCTTGGGAAAAAAAAATGAAGGCGGCAAAAGGAAGAATATAGCTCCGTTGCTGCCCCAGACAATGCTCTCAGGCAAAGAAACTGACTCACAGCCGGAAAACTTCCAGAAAGAAAATTTTCCACAACACAGCAGTGATACCACAGAATCAAAAAATAAGATCAAGTTATGACCTGGTTCCATAACTACCTCTCTACTGGCATAACATCTCTGTGAACCTAATGACTCATCATTTTACTGTCAGATCCAGTGTTTTAATCACTTCATGAAGGAGCACATAGAGGTTAGAGCCTGACCCAAAATGACGACTTCCTAAATAGCCTCACCAGAATATCACCAATGTTCTCAAGGCCTTGACTGCTCAGCCCAGCCCATGCAAACAGATGGCTTGTCCATATTGTCCTGGGGGGAGGAGAATCTACAGAGGGGTCCTTGCATCCAGTGCAGGCAGCATCTCATAAATGTTAATGCTGAAGTCACATTAGTGCAGGCTGAGAAGAAACAGGAAGAAAGAGCCAAAAATGACCCCAAAACATCATCACTGATAAATAGAGAAGATAATAATAAAACACACATCAGGCGTGCAGGCACGATTAGACGGCATGAGTTAGATTGAAAGGCTCCAGCTGGAAAAGGTCAGAGGTTAAGAGCCCTCAATTTAGTGAGCACTGGGTGTGTGGGAGCAGAGGGATCTGCCAAGAGAAGGGGCTTGGTGCTCAGCTTGGCTACCACAGGTGCTTTGAGGAAGCCATCAGGGAGACCAAAGAGAAGTTTGGGGAAGGAGGCCTGGCCAGGGTATGACCACACACTCAGAGCCAGGAGATGGGAATGAGACCTGGCCTGGAAGCCTTGGAGGAAGCCAAAGTGAGGCAAAGTCTAGAGCATAAAGTGGATCAGATGACGAGAGGAGCCGCCATTGAAGAAGAAAAGAATTTCAAAGATAAATGTGGTCAGAGAGGCAGACAACTTTTATAAGAGCATTCCAAAATGAGCAGATGAGAAAGGCAGTTCGAGCAAGGAGGGAAATATCTGTTTATTTTCATGGGCAATTGTAGGCTTAAAAGGCAATCTTGGAGATTTTTAGCCTTAAATAGACAAACGGTATACTATTTTCTAGTCAACCACCAAATATAACCTGGTATCTGGAATACAATTTAACGTGCAATTCCCAGAATAAATTATGTCGACCTAGCTATATATTTCCAGCCTCGTGAAAGGCTGTGTGTGTTTTTTCCTCTCCCAGAAGCACACCAAATGCTTTACTAACTCTCAGCCTCCCACTCTTGCTTGCCGCCCAGTGCCAGATGACGTCTCTGGCAGTCCCCAACATGGATCCCAAAGCTCCAGCACTGGGGCTCATCGCTGTGCTCCCACGGCAAGTCCGCCTTCCCTCAGACAGGATGCTTTCAGGTCTGGCACTCATCCTGGGGAGACAATGGTGTGTGGCTAGTTTTCTTAGCACCTAATGGAAACTGAACCATCACAAAAGACAAACACAAGTGTGTAGGAGTCACATGTGCAGGCTTCACACACTTGACGCATAGCAAACACAGAAAGTATCTCCCAATTTCACAGTCTTCCTTGAATTTCATGCCATTATATACCTCAATTCTATTTGAAGAAAGCATATTAAGAAAAACTTCCTACTTCAAAAACCAACCAATTACTTTGATGCTACTTCAAACTCTGTGTTTTCAGTTCTCCCACATTTTTGCCTTGATCCCCGGAGAAGAAACCAATATATCAGAGTGAATACCTTGTTTGTGTTTATCACTGTTATCTCTATGAGAAGGCGTTAACCTTTGCCCTTTGAGATAGCAGAATCAGTCGTCCTCAGATCAAACAAGCTGAACTGAGGAGCGTCTGAGACACGGGAAGCTCGGGAAGTTGGTCCCTGTGATGTTGATTTTCGGCAGCCCTCTCCAGCTTTGCAGAACTAACCCACCCCACCCACAAAAGCATTCCAAAATAATTTTATTTGCTCTTATTCGTCAACAAAGGAAAAGTAGCAAACCCCAGAGCCAACGACTGTTCATCCCTCTCTGTGATAACCCTGACCCTAGTAAAGCCAACATCTGTCTTGTGTTTGGAGTGGCTGACAGCCAACCGGGGATCAGAAAACAACAATTTCCCTGGTCAGAGGTAAACCTTGCCCAGCATGTTGACTTTATAAACCACCCTGTAAGCTTAGTAAATTTAATTGGTAGATAGTGTTGTCTTTCCTTGGCTCATTTCCCACCGATTAATATTACCGCCATGAGCACCCATATGATCAGACATACACTAACAGGGCTCTGTCTAGACAGGCAGAGAAGGTTTTTACTGTTTTTTTTCTTTGAGTTACTCATTAATATGCTACTGGTGCGTGGGACAGATGTTTACATAAATCATACCGGGAAAATAAATACTGCTCTCAAATACTTCCAGTGGAGACTCTTCAGGCAGGATTAGTTAGGCATAGGAGATACCACGTTAGTTCGTTCCATGTGTACTTCAAAGCTGGACGAGCCAACAGGAGGTAGCGCAGTGTGTGTAAGAAATGAGAGTAGCAGGACCGGAAGTCAGGGCTTTCGACAGGTTGATTCCATCCAGCTTTGCTTCAACCAACACTCGACTTGATTTACGGCAGTGAGGAGGTATCAGGCATGGTTAGGGTGTTCAGAATGACACTGGCCATTCCTACAATGTGATATGAAAAATTATAAGAGGCATTTTTAAAAATTACTTTGAAAATCTCAAGTGAGTTATACCATGCAGGAAGATCTATTATCCGAACTCTAAGATTCTTACCATTTTCTAAAGAGAATTTTTAAAAAGCACCCCCTCCAAAAAAAAAAAAACTTTAATAAGTCCTAACTTATAAGTAAAACTGCAAAGTAAGTTTCCCCTAACCCCTCCACCCACTCACAACCTCGTCCAATCCCTTTTTAACGTTTTCTTATCCTGAGCAAATTATAAAACTAAATCTGCTAGAGAAGACCAAATTCATAAGATTTCCCATAAGTTACTCCAACACCATCATTATTATTAATACTGTGAATCCATCCATTATCACAAGTAATCAAACCAAGTCAACACGTAGCACAACTTCAAACCTCCTCTAAGCAAGAGCAGAGGATACAGAAGTTTTCTCAAATCCAGCCCCTGTCTTCAAGGAGTTTCTAATCAGATTATCCATACCGGTTTACTTCTCAAGATTACTATGCTAGAAAACTGAAGCCCAGCAGAAAACTTTGCGAGTTTTCAGGTTGAGAAGAAAGATTTTCCTCAGCTGAATGGACATTAGCAACATTCCCCTTTTGAAGAGAGGAACTTCTGCCCGACTCTAAACATGATGTTCTGGTTGAGGCTGCCAATTACTGTATCCACTCCCTCCAAACCATAAAGCATGGGGCTGGGGGTGAGAGGGGGATGGACACGTGACACAAACCGAGTCAATCACAGTCCTGTCCTGGGATGGTTTTTATATGGAACTAAGGGGGAGCTGCTGCTTCTCAGGTGGAAAGCTTTGGGAAGCACAAGACTGGAGCTATCGGTGGCTATTGTTGCTGCTTACAGAGGAAGCCAGACTGAGAGAACAGAGCCAACACACTGAGAGAAGCCGAGAGCAGAGAGAGATGGGATAGCACTGTAGGCTCTGCTTCCAGGGCCCTGAGGTCAGCCAGGTCCCTGCCCATCCCATAGCGTGGTTATGTTTGCTATTAAATTCCTTCCTTGGTAAGCTAGTTGGAGTTGGGTTTCTGTCACTTGCAAACAAGACATGTCTTAACTACTCCATCTGTTGTTCCCCATCTCCAGAGCGCCTAATAGAGCAATGGTCTTAGACTTCAGCAAGAGTTGCACGATGAATATGACTATTATTTAATATGTAAATTTTGACTCTAAAGGAGCTCAAACCCTACACTTGCTGTAAAGTATATATGTGGAACCTACCCCTCATCTTCAAATTATCATGGACAACCGTCTTGAATAACTTAACACACAGAAAGAGGGCCTGGACTGGATGAGGAACCTCAAACTATTTGTTCCACACATCGTGGACCTGTTGTAATGATCCCAAACCACCCACCCTGTTCAGCAGGGCAACTTCCCAGTCCTGCCTACTGATTTCAAATGCCCTCCACTGCCGTCGTCCTGCTACCTCTACACCTCCACACAGGCCAACACATTCCAGTGTCACTCACACATTCTCTGCGTTTTCACGGCAGCCCAGTTAAACCCCCATTTCCCTCCTAGCCCTCTGGGCAGCCACATCAGCTGTACCTCCAACCTTTCCCAACTCACAGAATACCTGGCGTCACCATAAGGACCACATATTGAGAGCCATTGGGTAAGAAGACTTCTGATAGTCCTATCAACACTGTTATCTCTACATAATAGCACAATTTTTTCTTCCTCTGCACATTCTGTGTCTTTTTTGGCAATTAAAGAGGCAGATTTTGGAAGTTGTCTCCCCTTCCTATCCTTTAGTTACATAAAACAAAAAATGGGCAGTACGTGAACATCAACCAAGAATATTGTTTTCTCAGCTGCTTTTCCTTAACCTTGAGATTCCTGAATTGAAATGGGGGTAGGGAGAATAATTAGATATGATGCTTGAGAAATTGATTCCTGATAACTTGTGAGGTTGAGAGTATTCGTCATTTCACCCACTAGTCAAATGTTTCTTCATGGTTTGCTCCACAAAGAAATGGGTTCTTTGGAGGCAAATCTGTTTGAAATTATTCAGCTTAAAGACTGACACTGTGAAATTAGAAAGAAAGAGGTCAAATAACCTTATGGCAAAGTCTGGGTGGATTTCCAGAGTAAAGTGTGCTCCAGCATCATGGAGAGGTTTTAAGATGGCCACAGACACTGACGAGACAAAAAGAATTTAAAAAAATAAACAGAAGGATTTTCCTTACAGTAGAAAAGATCCAAATCCCACCCATATCATTTCTTTTCTTTTTTTGCCTTGACCCTCAGCTGCTAACACGACGTCGAAATCTCTGCAGACACAGTGGAGTTTGGAATCTCCATTAATATTTACATAGCTTGCCACCCAGAGTATGACCCACCCTGCTGCTGCAGAATGATGAATTCATCCGTCTCCACTGAGGCCTGAGAGTCTCATTTCACTGGGGAATGAGCATAATTTCTGCCATACACGTGATGTGAGTATCATGTCTGATTTATTAGTCTGCCTATCTCTTGAGGCTATTTCATGGTAAAAATGTATTCAATAAAACTTTAGAACGGCCAGGAATATACAGCTTTCCCAGAAAGTCTTATTTCCCTAGTAGCCATTAATATCACTAAAGTGCAAGTAGGCACAGGCCCAGCAGGGAACAAGAGGTAACCGTCCTTCAAAGGGTCCATGCCGCGTCGGGCCCCTTGAATGAGGAGTGCACTCAGCAGCAGCTAGATGCACAAATGCATTTCCTTTCCGTAGTTCTCCATCCCAACAGTAAGTTTGTTTTGTCCATCGTTGGGAAAAAAAAATGAGTCAAGAACATTTGTTGTTTTGATCACTTTATTTAAAAATAAACAAATTGGAATGTACCTTGGTTTTAAGAAGCAAAGTCTTTGAAGAAGTTACACCACATAATTTCTAAGGTCTCTTCCAGATCTAAAATTCAAAATAATATGCAATGAAATGATAAATCTCTACGTGGTATAGGTGGGTGCAGTAGGAACTCAGAGAAGGAGAGAAAAGTGTGGCAAGGTGTCCTCAAATGCAGTAGACACGGGCATGTGGTGGGTTTGCATATTCCCTCTCCTTGAAGTTAGGTGTGGCCAGCTGGCCCGTTCTGACCAGAATGTCTTCAGCTAACGTAACATAAGTTAGTTCTGAGCTACAGCATCTGATCGCCAACATTTAATTTGCCGTTCCTGTGCCCTCTTCCCCCGACACCACAACCAGCAACATTCCATAGAGACGAACTGCTGGCAGCCTCGATCCTGGAGCGACGATGCCAGGCAGTGGAGCCCGCCAACTAATGGGGATGGTCATGCAGTGCCAGAAGAAATACACCTTTGTTCTTTGAAGCCACTGAGACCTGGGAGTTGGTACTACAGCACAACCCCAGCTCTCCTAACTGAGAAATCGAGGACAGCTGTGTAGAGAAGGTATGACTTGATTATACAGTGGAGAGAAGAGAGAAGAAAGGTATTGAGAGATTCCAGAAATGGGAGCTAGTCCAGAAGTTCTCAACAATGTAAGGTCAAATCAAGAAGACGCTCCAGGGGTGGGGCTCAGGCATCAGGAATTTCCAAAAGCTTCCCAGATGATTCTAAAGTGCACCCAGGGTTGAGAACTATTGGCCTAAATGGTAGAGATGAGAGTAGAACGAGAGTGAGTAAATAAGACATGAATAAGACACAGAGGGCTTTTGGAATTCGACATGTTTCAAAAGTCCCAGATAGAGTTCTCAGGAAACTTCAACAAAAATGGAAAATACACTTTTCAAAATTTTGTACAATTGAAAGAAAAAATAATGTGGTATTCAGTTAATAGGTTACGATTGTCATTTCTCTTTTAATACTTATATTGTATGATATAAATCAAGTATCAGCTTTTTAAAAAAAAACAATTTTTCTCTTTCAAAGAAAAAGGACATAAATGGGTTCCATAGATTTGCCTCCAAAGAACCCACATAAATGTCACCTGTAAATGACTCAAATGTCAGATTTTCAGGTTCACGTGTCCATTCATTATCCATGGCACTAATATAACTGTATTTATAATTATAATAATATAACATTATTAATAACGTTAGTAACTAATATTTATTGATCATTAACTAAGAGCAAGGCATTGTGCTAAGTAGTTTGCAATCAGAAGCTTATTTAGCCCCCACAATAACCCTGTTGGATAGTTATTATAATTATCCACATTTTGCAGAGGAGGAAATCGAAGCTTAGAGAGATAAAGTAAATTTACTAAGAATATGCAATATTAACAGAATAGATCTTGGACAGGAACTCAGATGTTTTGAGTCCAAAATCTACTATTTTGACTACTACACCAAACTGACTCACTAACATTTCTTTCCTCTCCACCATTTTGGTAAATAACGATAACAGAATAAAGAACAAGTTTTAATTTGAAGCAGAAGGTATTTGATGGTGAAAACAAGTCTACTTATCAAGAAATACTATTTCTTCGTGGGAAATAAATATGACGTCCAAAGCACCACTATTGTTAGAAAAAGAATTTGCAGAGAGGGAGATTTTTCTCTCCCCACCCCCTACAGTAATGACATAGTAATTTTAACTAGTTCACAATTAGCCCAACTCAGAGTCAGCTGTTGTTAACCACTTAGTGTTCCAGAAGTCAATCTACAGTCAATATTAACCAGTTCTTCTCCAGTGCAAAAGTACCTTCCAAATTGAAAATTTTACAGTCAGGTAATATTTATGTTTTTGGAATTAAATAAAATTTGGAAATTCTTGATTCAAGGTAGCTAGTCTCTTTGGGGCTAAGTTGCCAAATAGTCCTTATTTTAAAAGAAGACTGGATAAAATATAACACATATATCCAATGTGCCTACAGAGTTGTGCACTTCCTGACTGATCGATAAAGCCTGTAAGAAATCAGAGTGTTGCCAATGGTCTTGCTGTGCAGAACTCCACAGAGACATCTGAATCCATATGCCAGTAGCAATCACATTCCCATTTCCAAGGAGTGAGTAGGCACGGTAGTAAATCACATGGACCTAGAAGATGAGTGAGAATGCTCACAAACAATTCAGTGGTAGTACTAATTCAGCTCAAAGCCTTCTCAAGCCTGCCGCCAAATTTTAATCAATATGTGTATAACCCATAAAATCCAGCGAACTCATGTGGTCCGTGCTTAGAGTAACATTACATTCAAGAAAATGAAGTCCAAATACCAAAAGTAATTTTAAAAGTAACTCAAATAACTGACTTGCCTTTCTGGAAGCCTCCATTCATAATCTGCAACAATAAATTTTAAATCTTATTTATTCTCTTTCCCAAGTCTCTAGGGCCCAGGACTATTGCCAGACACTAAGAATCTCTAAATTTCCAAAATTCTCTACTGAAACACAGCTATGAATGGTAGCTTATATCATTGATACACTTTCTCCTTTCTCTGACCCTTTCTCTGTGGAAAGAGTACATTTCCCATCCCATTAATATTGACCTTGGTCATATGACTTGCTTTGACCAATGGAATGAAAGCAGACATAATGTGTTCCACTTGCCACAACCAAGCAGAGGCTTTAAATGTACTTGTATGGTTTGACTTGGTCTCTTGTGTTACTTCTGCCTGCCTTCTGCCATGAGATGAGAGCCCCAAGTAGTCCTGAAATGGGAGACACATGAGCAGAGAAGAACTTGACCTGGAGGCTGGAACAAAGCCACCAGAGCTGACCACAAACCTGTGAGTGAGAAATTAACATTTGGTTTTGTAGGACACTGAGATTCAGTGTTGTTTGTCACACAGCATATTGCAGCAAAAGCTAATACACAATGTGACTTTTCTCCTTTCCTTCCATTTCCCCTGTCTCCATCCCCAGCAAGGAAGCATCCTGCCTCTTTAGGAAGGAAGAGGAGAAGGAAATTGCAATAGGCTATACAAGACTAATTTGGCTAGGAGAAGGGAAAGGTATTACCTAGGTAATGGTTGAGAAAATGACATCAGGCAACATCAAAGAAGGCAGCCGCTAAGACAAACATAAAATCAAAGTGGCTGTCAGCAAAGAGAGGAGCAGAGCCAATGTCACCTAACATCCAATGGGAGGACTACAGTCATCTCCAATAAAAATGTAAGCCACCTTAGATTACTTGCTTGCAAGGAAGAGGGGGCATTTAGGGCCTAGTATCAGGAATTATACTGGTAAGACTTAGCCAGCATATCTCTGACTGATGTCCACACGTACTTTGTGCTTGATAGTACTCAGCCTGCATTGGTCTGACAATCCTGTGTGGCCATGGTCATGGCCTCAAAAATAATATTGATATTATCTCTTGTATGAAACTAAATATATAGGATTGTTTTTTATTAATTAAGCCAATACAAAGACAAAGACACCAATTGTCTTTGTACTTCCATCCTCCTGCATGGCAGACTAAGGACTTGGGTATTAATATAGGCTTTTTCCCCTTACTGGGCTAGCCCTCAACACATGTGATTCCTTTGGTAAATAGTATTTGATGTTGTTAGTTATGTCTTTAACTGAATTACCAATCAGGACGCTCTTAGAAATGACCAGAAGCTGGAAACCTCTCTGCCTCCAGATGGATCAAGGATCAGAAACCTTGATAAGCAGAGTAGCAACCGGAAGGCCCACAGCATCCTCACTATTCAGGAGTCAAGATGAGTCCTGCGAGTAGACTCACCCTTCAATCAGATCCAAAGATAATGGGCCTGAATTTCTCTCAGGTTGCTGAAGTTCGAAGTCAATGCGGGCCCAGGGTAAAGAAGCCTTCATTGTTGCTTAAACTGATTGGTCTCAGAAAAGTATGAAATCCTGAGAGCCTTCTCTTGGCTACCTTTCACCATGCTAAATACCACCAAAGAACGCAAAATAATAAAAAGATTAAACCATGCTTCGTTTTTCAAGCACCGTGTCCCCCTGCTGCTGTCTCAAGGAGCCCCGTGTAAAGGCTTTTGCTTTGTTCTTTCTTAGTCCTTTCTTCTTCAAAATACCATGTTTTTAAAACAAATTAATACAGCAAGTCATTTTTCACCCACTTAAAATTATCAATATAGGACAACCCTTTGTAAAGAGCTGATGAGGCAATTGCAAGGGATGAGGGATGAATTCTAACATTACACCCAGCCAGGATGACTAAGATTTATGACTGTAAACCTGCAAATCTCTGGCTGATGTATGCAAATGTTGGCCCAATTAGTGATTCACCTGCAACTGCTAATTGAAAGGCCGGGGGTGATGGATTGCCGGGCAGACTGGGGCCTGGCTGTCGAGCATCGTGGATTCCCACACAAAGGACAGCCCAAGGAGAGAATATCTGAAAATTAGCTCCCTAAAGAGCCATCAGAATTTTATATATACTAATTTGAAAGAAAAAAAATAAGTTGTGTGGGAAAATGTAATTATAATGCAGCTAGAAAATAAAAACAGGCAAAGCAAACCAAGCATTGTTGCATCATTAAAGGAGAAAATAACCCTTCTGGGTAATTTTCCCATGGAATTCAGAACAACAACAAAAAAAAATTGGAAAAAGGTTTGGAAGAAACCACATGTGATTCTTTCCCCTCCAATTACAACAAATTTCCACATTTTCAACTCAGCAAAATGCCTGAACCGAAGCCTGGCAAATAGCAGAGAATGAAGTTGTTAATAAAATAAAAAATCTGAGTCCAAGCCTTGCAGACAGCAAGGTTGAACAGGTTCTCGTATTACTTAAATGAAGTTGGGAGATATTTATTCAATTTCTGACTTCCAGGTTCAGCTGACACAATCTAATTAAAATTCAGATCTAAAAAAAACCAAAAACCACTCTGCTTCTCAGAGTTCACCAGCAACAGCATCTCTGGACCTCCAGCTGCCTTCCGTATAAGTGCAAGGATCTCTTCCTTCATCAGCCCCTTTGGCTCACTCACAGACATACATTACCAAACCATCGCTGTGGCCACAGCGCTGTACGAGCTACCGCCCCTCAAACCCATACATCTTCATGATTCTCATGCCTCAACCCAAAGCACAACCATGGCATCAGCCACTTGGACCAAGGGCCAGGTCTGTGGCCACATAGATCTCGCCTTCAAAGGGCTGCTAAATTCATGGTCTTTTTTGGTCAGAAGTGTTCCTCCCAGGCAGCCCTAGTGTGTCTGGGAATTACCAGGTTCCTGCTGAATGGCTTCCGGAGTATAGCATCCTGAAGGGACTGAGCGTCTAATGAAGTGTCACATAAAAATACTCCTTAATGAAGTGACCTCAGAGGAGAAACAACAGGTGGACAACGTCAGTGCACTACTGGCAGGAAAATCTAGTAGACTCTTTTTAGGTTTACCTCATCAGCAAATATCAGTGCCTTGGAAAAAGAAGAAAGAAATACCCCGTAGCCAAGGAATGTCAAAATCCTGGACTTCCAGCTTCACAGCTATACTCCCCTGACTCTCCTATTTGGTCAGCTTTATTTACAGTCCTTTATTTTCAACTTGTACATTAGTTAGCTATACCCTCACTAAGCGCTTGTATTTACAGTAAAAATATACTCTATCTTCCTAGATTAAATGTATTTAAATATTTGCTGAGTGCTGACCATGTGTCAGGTATTACTTGCTGCATTATCTCTGTGAATGTTTGCACCAACCAGATGAGGTGGTGATTTGCTCTGAGTCATTAAATCCAGCAGTAGAACCAACATTCAAGCTCCAGACTCAGCTCTTTCCATTCCATTAAAGTTGCCACCCACTATCTGGGGACCCATTTTCTCCCCTGGTTTGGTCTTCTATTATTTTTTATTTGAATGTGCTTTCTATTTTTTCTGAAATCATCTTTTCATGGCTTTTACCCAGTTATCCCTGCTTTCTTCATGCTTCTCTTTGCTCTATTTTCCCCAATTCTCTACAATGCTTTCTTTAAACTCTTGATTCTTTACCCTTCCACTTCCAATCGCTTTCCCTTTGACACTGGGAACCTCAAATCCTGACGTTACCAATAACATCAGGTAAAGACACGTGGACTGCCCCTACTGTCTACCATCCCTGCCTATGTTGAAAGAACAGAGCCTGGGAGAAGTCAGCCTGCAAATCTAAAGATCCACTGGTAGGAGGGAGTCAGACTCAGTCTAGAAACTAATTCTTACTTCAGTGTTATTTCTACCTCTGAGCTTTCCTGTCATGCTCCTTGACTATAACCACACAGTTCGAGTCCACTTTTCATCTCTGAACAGTTTTCCTATATATCTCCAACCCCATCTGAGCTGTCCTGTCCAATACTTTTCAGCACAGTTGCTCCAGACTTGAGTCCCCGAGGCCAGACACCTTGGTTTATTGTCTTCGTATCTCCTGCACTTGGCACTTGAGTTGGAGCTCCATAAGTGATTGTTGAATGAATGAATGGATGTCTGTTCTAGATTTCTTCACAGGTCCCAGCACACACCTTCCACGTCCCTACCTACATTATCTTAAATCCTCACTGACTGAAATGCTTCCCCCATTCTTAGGGTTCATTTCACCTGCATTTAAAGGGCAAGCTCAAGTCTGCTCTCTTCCATGGAGCATTCACTAAGCACTTCAGCTTACCTGGAATTTTCTCATACTTGGTCTTCTACAGTAATGACCATCTATATAACTCAATTTAGAATTTGATTATATACCAATTTCCGTCATTCATGCTAGCTTCGTCACAACATCTTTTGGAATAAGTGCCAATTCTTATGTTAAAACAATATCTGCATTTAACCAGAGCTTTGTAGCTCAGGAAGTACTTTTTTCACACAATATGATCTCCTTCAATCCTCTCAGTGACGCCAGGAGGGAGAGAGGTCTGCCTCTCCCTGGTTTTGTGAGCCTCAGAGCCAGTGCTCTTCCTTCGTCTTGCTGCCGCTCTGCCCTTTGATAACCAGCACTAAGACACATGGCAGTGGACTGAAGAACGGACATAGACATTCAGTAGCAGTTCACATTTTCTCTTTAACCATGTGCTTTTTGAAGGGGAGCAGAATATGCCACCCCAAAATATGCCTCTTTGGCATAAGGTTTATTTTGAACTGCAGACATAGGAGAAGCTCTGAAAACAGAGGAGAAGCTACCCTTTTGTACAGAAAATTTACATTAGAAAGGGGACCTGTACCAGGAAGAGAGCTATTATCAGAGATCACTTTGTCACCTGAGAGACTTACTTGAATGGAAGGGCAACCTTGGTTTTGTTTTTGTTTGTATTGAGATATAATTGATATATAACATTAAATTAGTTTCAGGTGTAACACATAATGATTCAATATTTGCATATATTGCAAAATGATCACCACAATAAGTCTAGTTAATGTAGGCCACCTCACATAGTTACAAATTGTGTGTGTGTGATGAGAACTTTTAAGATCTACTCAGGGCAGCCTCTGTTCACCAAAGATTTCCTCTTCTCCCCTTCCTGGGCTGGCCTTCCCCTCTTTGGAGCCCAGACCCCGACCCTTTCCTTAGCTCAGAATGGTGTACAAGCAGCAATCTTCTGGCTGCCTTTTGAGTCTCATATCTTTGTGGGGCTCCTGTATGCACGCATGTAATTAAAATTGAGGTTTTTTTCCTCCTGTTTTACAGGGGATTCTCAGCCAAGAACAATGAAGGAGAGAGGAGAAACTATTTTTTCTCCCTCACGCTTTTGACATTTATGTCCCATCACTTTCCTAATCTACATTTTTCTATCCTTCGTTTAATCTTAATCCTCTATTTCCCCTTTATCCTTGTCACAACAAATTAAGAACATAATGAGGGGTCTGGATTCCTTTCACTTGGCCTTTAGGTCGTAAATTCGCTGCTCAGTTGGAACTGCAGGGTGACTGAGGCAGTCACCACGTATCTACTGTCAGGCAGACTTGGCATTTGGTGACTCAGGTTACCTGGGGTCATCCTGGCACCACTTGAGGAAATTAAAGGTACTGGTGCTTGTTCCCTCATAAAGATAAACTAATAGGAATCAGGGTGATTGAAACTCATTCCCAGGTGACTACGATTTCTAAGTTTTGAAAGAGCTTGGATGACGGAAGTTCAAAAAGAACTCAAAGAAGCTTCTAATAAAAGAGTTTTTGAAGACCTGTTGTCTGTCAGCCTCGGCTCAGAATCAATGCTCCACAATAGTCTTGAATTTAAGGAGGCAGCTACTTGGGCCATCTAAATACACACCCACATTCTCATTCTGCCAGTGGATTTTATTGTTTGGGATAACAGCTTTACATGTCAAAATTATTTTCTTCCTTATTCACTAAGTATATGTCCTGACAAAAAATTTTGGTCTAACTATACTTTTTATAACATGCTCCTCTATGAATATTGTAACACGTAATCACCATGAATACTGCTTACTTTGGGGACAGGTTGGGGCAGCCTAAGAGAACAAAAGTTATGTAAGAATTTAGGATTTTACAAATGAAATCCTGAAACTATTCTGTATGGTACTATAATAGTGGATACATATCATTATACATTTGTCAAAACTCATGGAATGTACACCAAAAATGAACCCTAACATAAACTATGGACACTGAGCAATAATGACGTATCGAAGTAGGTTCGGCGATTGTAACAAATGTACCACTCTGATGCAGGATGTTGATAGTGTAGTGGGGACAAGGTCAGGGCTGTGTGCATAAGGGGATAGAGGGTGCACAGGAAATCTTTGTACCTTCCATTCAATTTAGCTGTGAACATAAAACTTCTCTAAAAAAGTAAAGTCTATGAAAAAGATGAAATCCAACTTCTACTAATGTACATACACACACAGGTTTTAGAAAAATTAATTTTTTTGTTTGATAAGATGTCAGAAATGTTCCTATACCTTCACTGCAAATTGTTTTTACTTTCATGACATTTCAATAAAAAAGAAACAGTGAAAAGTGGGCTCCAGTAGAGATGCCAAGAAATCTACTGAAAGAATCGTCTGATTCCCAATAACTGTGGGAAAACCTCAACAGAAATTCAGCCAGCATATGGTCAGTTTTAAATTTAACAAATATATCTTCAAGATTTACTAGCTCAAAGAGATGAGTTGTAGGAATCGATACTTGCACAGCCTTTTCCAATCTTCGGCTGTAACCATCCCTTAGGAAAGAATGCTTTCTTTTATTTTCTGCCTTTGAGCCATACAGGCCCAGGCTTACAACCTGTCAACGACCTCTTCTTTGCAACCAGCAAGTGAAACCTTCTGTCAATAAACAGCTCACACACTTGTCTACGGCATCAGAGCAGCTTCTTTCCCAGGTTCTCCCAAGGCACAAAGGGCCAGGCTTTATCTTGGGCATTTCCAGTAAGCAGCTGCAGTGATTTATCAGAAAATACCTAGACAGTAATCTAGACAGAGCTGTTTCTCTGCTGTTACTGTACCTACTCCTCCCTCAGCACTGGCTTTCTGAAGCTCCCAGTGGTCTAATTTTTTAAGACATTTGTCCACTTCCAACTAACCTTGGTAGAAGGTTCTAGTGATAAATATACAATGACTGAACCAAATCTTCCCTAGCTTATTCATTCACACTGAATTAATTATTAATTTTCCAAGCATGTTCTTCTTGGGGCTCCATTACTTATTCTTTCAGCTCCAGATGGTCAAGAGCTCACGTCTGAACTATCTTTGGAATTACAACTACTGAGAGGGAAAGTTGAATGGTTGGAAAGCAGAGAGAAGGAAACTTGCAATTCTTAGAAAAAGGTCAGAGGCCATCTCTTATCCCAAGTCTCCAAAGACAGTGAAAGAAAAAAAAGAAAAAGAAAAAAGTGCACAGGCCACAATCCATCACTGTAAGTAGTTAACCTATCATAAGAAGGCCCAAACGCATTTCTATTTTCTGAAGAAATTTCTTTGCCCATCACATAAGAGTCAAGATTCTTATCTTGTGGTGGTGGTGATAAGCCTCGCTCTTAGGTTGGAAGATCATTTAGAATTTTCATTCAGAAATTCTCCTGATATTTCGCTCCTCTATATCTGAAAAGAAAGATAAAGCCTGAAGGATAAAAAGTATTTTGACGGCAAAGAGTATTGAGCTCCTTTGATGGGAACACTGTAACTCTTCTCCTTTCTTTCCTTTCCATCACCGGCTCTTCATTTTAGGATAAGTTGGAGATAAAAAATCTTGGGTTTAATCTGAATGCAGGTCCCATGCAAGGCATTTCATGTGTCTTCAAATGACTTCTCCCAGAGCCTAACATGTTAGGGAAAGTGCTCACAGCAGCTGTGCCTTCAGTCTGTCGGAAACCTTCCCTCTAGGACTTGGTGAATTTGGTTTTTTTCTAGACCACATTCAACATTTACCCAATTAACCAAGTCTTCAACACTGCCTCTACCCCCAGGGGGAAGTGAATGGGGGTATAAATGAAACAAGATTGGCCATAAATTATCATTGTTGAACTGAGCAATGAGTACATGAGAGTTTATTATACTATTCTCTCTACTTTTATATATATTTGAAACTTTCCTTAATAAGTCTTCCCTAATAAAAAGTTTAACCCTTGATCATTTCAGTCAAGCGCAATATTTTAAAAGATAAATTCTGAAAACTATCTCCCGGAAAACACTACAGTGTCACAGTTATTCTAAACTCTGCCCCTAAGCAATATAGCAGAGTCTTTCCTCAGCCCTCACTGCAGGTAATTCAGTTTACATGCCCTTCCCTCACCTCCTCTCCCCTCTGCTCTTGTACTTTAAGAACATGATCAGTTGTTTTGACTGGCGATGTGCGAATGATTAGTTCTATGCCTCCCAGTAGGTGTGCATTTTGAAAGAAGCTAGGAAAGGCAAAACCTAAAATCAAGGCTTGCCTACTGACAATAGTTGGTGAGATCATTTGTGGTCAGGTCTTCTTACCCCTAAACAGTAGATGTCATTGGTGCCCTGCCCAGATCCCCTTCACTAGCCTGGGCACCATCCTTTAGCTGCCAAGAGTGTTGGCCAGGGGTATGCTGGTAAATGTTTAAAGACTGGTTCTCAGTGGGGGTGAAGCCCCTAATTTGTAGCTTTTGTTGATTTTCATGATGCAAATGCTCCCATCATGGCCAATTTCAAGCTACTAGGATGAAGCCACTGAATGGGGAGCTGGGAAGCGAGGCCCACAGTCAGCACTTCCGAGCTGTGTGAGCTGACTCCAGCACACCACTGGCTGCATACAACCCACAGCTGTTCCTTTCTCTGGGGAATTCCATGCCTCTTCCCTCCTCAGCCCCCAATCCCACTAAAGAGTCCCCTTTCAGGCTTCACTCGGGGAGAGACTGCAGAAAATGATGAATGCATATGGAGGGACAAAATCCCAGCCCCCATGCCTCAAGGGGGTTCAATTCTGTGATGTGATTTATTCATCACTCCCATAAATCAGATCATATTCCTTGAGACCACATCATTGTTCAGCTCTTTTTTATCCTATTTCCCTCACTTATTAGCAGATTTTTTCCCTTAAAGAGCATGCCCTCAGTAAATTGCATACAGCTGAATGCTCGCCTCAGGCTCTGCTTCTGGGGAACCCAGCCTAAGACACATTCAAAACATACACCAAGGGCTAAGCTTTCCCAAACTTTCCCTCCAATGCACCCCTAATGAAATGAAGAAATAATTCTAGTCCTAGAAGATCTAGAAGTATAACCCAAAGCACCCAACTACACACTCTACGTTTTTTGTCTTCTATTTCACAATAAAAATGTATGTAAAATCTTAAACTGTGTTCTATAATATCTGCCTTTCACATAAAAAAGTCTTTCTTTTCTCCAGAATTCTTGAGTAGAATCAATGCTCCAAGATACTAGACTATAATGGTCCCATGGCTGTTCCATCCCTGGAGGTATGCATGCCCCGGTCTGGGAATCCTGAACAAAGGAGTAGAAGAGGCTACACTCAAACCCTGGATGCTCAGCTACCAGCCCTACAACGTGCAGTGTGCTTTGCCAATCCTTTAGACACTGTCTCTTCAGCACTGCAAGCTCATAACAGACCTACCCGAAACACAGTGTCAGTAAATCCCAGTTTCTCCTTTCGTTTAATCAGGAAGGAAGAGAGGGAGAGAGAGAGAGGAGAACGGAAGGAATTCAATCACTGATAGTTAGAACTCAAAGTGATCTTTATGTAGTCCTTCAGTCTTCCATTTTACAGATGAGAAAACTGAGATTTGGGGCATGAAAGTAATTTGCCAAAAGTCAAGAAATCAAATCATGCTGGAACCAAATTTGCCCTGTCCGTCGATTCCCAGGCCAGAGGTCTCTCTGCTCACCCATGTGCCTGCCCAGCTTTCCAGGACAACATTGGTATCAGTACACAAGAAGGAAGATCTGAAGTCTGTCGTCACTCAGTAAAATGTCCCTGCTGTTACCCCAGGGTTGGGTGGTTGTTTATTTAGCAAGGCAGCCTTCAGACTCTAAGTGTTTCCAAATGTGAGTTAGAAAATGCCTCTTCATGCAAAAGGAGACCCAAGTGAGAATTGTCGGCACCTCCCAGCTACAGTCCCTTGATAATAGATGGTCTGAGAATGCCCTCTGGTGACTTTCTGCTGCGTGTTCAGGCAATTCAGAGACGGGAGGTGGCTGGAAAAGAGGAAGAGAAGCTGGATTCCTGGAAATGGTTTTCTCTCCCAAGAAATGTGGCGTGGGTGTCCTGTCAGCAAACTGTGGCGGGATCCCACCAGGAAGTAGGATAAACACAAAATACACGTTCCGCCTCTGATGCATTTGTCTTTTGTTCTCTAACAATGACGATAATTCTTTTTAATTGCACAATTATTTCAATACTGACTGAATTCATATTATATTAATACAAGGCATAGAAACAATAACAAATTGGTAGGGATAAAAACTTCTAACACAATTTTAATTTAGGCATATCCTTCTGTGGTTTACTGCATAATATGATCACCATTTCCCAAGAAAAGAAGCAAAAGCTTATCCTTAGGTCCTCAGAATGGAGCTCATCTTCTCAAGCCCACTGCCACTTCATTTTTGGTGACACACCTTTGAGAAAAAGAAGATTGACACGTGTGCCCCAAAATATACCCCTGCAGAAGCTGAAAGGAGTGTTGAGCAGAAGCAGCGGGAAGAAGGGAGACTCGAATGCAATCAAAGGTTTCTGGGGCTGTGACCTAGATGTCTTTGTCCCTCTTAAGCCTTATATGGATCAAAAGTATAAAAGGGTAACTTCGGAAAGGAGGACATCTATTTCAACACTCCCTCCCATCAGGACTGGTAATAGTAACAACTGTCATTTGTGGAGTATTTACAAGGGGCCAGGTAAGGCACTAAGCACTTCACATAGATTACTTAATTCAAGTCCTTACGACAACCATAGGAGAAAGGAACTGTTATTATACAGATGAGAAACCCGAGGCATGGAGATGTTAAATAAATGGCCCACATTCACACAGGCACTAATGAAACCAGAACTCAAGCATCCACCAGGTCATCAACCTCCAGCCCATTCCTTTAGCCATCCTGATATACGGCCTCCACAGCTTCCCTGAACAGCCTTCCTGTCCCCTCTCCTTGAATTGATCCAATAATGAGCAAATCAGTCCACTGTCTGCCAGCTCTCGTTGTTAAAGGACTCCTGTCACCCCATTTTGTACCACTGAGCCTGTTCTGTCTGCTGGAGGTGTGCAGAAGTCTATTCCCTGTTCTGCTTGACATTCCCTTACATTTTTGAAACCAGGTATCGGGTCACCTGCTTCCTTGCTATCCAAACTGTAGTTCTAATTCGAAGGCAGCTGAAGATGACCGTAATTCTCACAGCAGCTACATCCCTTTGATATGCAGACAGAGCTACGGTCAAGCAGAATCCTCAGCCTTTCTCACACAGAAAGGGAAACCTCCCCCAGCCCACAAATGCACACTACATGTTTAACTGAAATGAAGAATTTATTTATTTCAAACTTCATATTCTTGTTTGTTCTCATTTCTTAATTTTTTCCTCTCTTTTGAGATCATCCAAAACTCAGATGAAGATGTTGAAAAGGTGGAGTCCACAATGGAGCCCTGAAGCCTCGCTCCCTGGTGCCCTTTTCATATCACCTTCCAACTGGCCATGAATCCTCCTAGTTTAACTCTCACCCAGCTCGTATATCTTCATCGTTCCCACAAGGACGTCACAAGAGACCCTATCAAACGTCTTCCTGAAATCCAGACACGTTTTGTCTGTGGCATTTCCCCTCCCCTCCAGTCTCTCCACTCTATCAAAAAAGGAAATGAGGTTAGTCGGGCATATCTTGTTTTTAAGCAAACCCACATTTAGTGAATCCATATTTATATGTACCAATAGGCTCAACGGGATGTTTATTTCAGAAAATGTAAAGTCCCTCCAAGAAACTTGATTTTGAAGAGATGATAAATAATTGACATTTTAGGCGCATTTTTTTCACTTTTAAGAAGCACTTGACAGTAGTATATTTTCAGGACCATCAATACCATCATGGAGCCCAGCATTGATGACAGTACAGACACCACTTAAATACTACATTTCTAAACTACAATTAAACTTTGACTAAAACCACATTAACCCGGATTGGAATTTTTTCTGCATCATACTGTCACTAGAGAGATAAATCTCACCAAAACAACTTGATATCTGGGTTGAGTTCTGTATTCAGTACACATTAAATTCCACTTTCCAGAACTTTCAGAGTTGCCATTCTGGACAATGGAAGTTGAGCTGGCACTGAAAGAGTTCTATATCATAGACAAAGATTCCATCGTGTAAGCATTCCATACACACTGAAACCAAAAATTGGATAAAGACAGTTTTAAGGTATATTTATCAAAAGTAATAGAGCATTTAGAATATGTTAGGCATGTTCTGAAAGCTTTACAAATGTTAATTCAATTAATCCCCACAACAACCTTTTTTTACTTTTATTTACTTCATTTATTTTACTTTTATTTTCTTCATTTTAACAGCCTTCTGACAATGAAGGCACAGAGAGGTTAAATGACTTGCCCAAGGACACACTGCTAAGAAGTGGCATGGAGCCTCCACAGGGAAAATTAAAAGTTTTATGCTTAAAACTCGAACAAAAAATTCAGAGACATTCCATTACATTCCTGGACATTCCCAAAAAGGTCCTAAAAACTTTTATATTTCTCCTCACATCAATTGGCAATGTTATGCTCATCTTCATAAAAGAATAGCATAAAAATGTAGAGAAAAAGAAAAATTAAGCAGTGTTCAGGCTGGTTTTACTTGAACATCCTTGGATTATTCCATTTCAATTGACTGACTTCATTGCAACTCCTGATCTCTGTGGCAGCCCCCAGATCTACAATATAGCCTGCTCCTTGGTAGGTACAGAATACATCTTTATTGAATTCAATTAAATTGATTTGTTTTTGAGACATTTCCAAGCTGCCACATATCAAGGTAGTAATAATAGCCCCAACATTTATCTCAAAATACTTTCCAAGTCCTGTTAGCTTCCTCTCTTACTTAGAAAAGATTTAGACTCATATTGCTACAGGTAGGATTCAGGATACCTGGCCCCACGAATTAGATTATGCTTTAAAAAGTTATAAGAGTTATCCCACATAAACCCCCATAGAATATCCTAGTGAGGTTACATGCTATGAAAATTTGCAATAGTATGATATTAAAAAATTAATAAAATCTCTTCATGCTCAAAATTTGAAGTAATGTAAATCCCCCCAATTTAAGTTATTTACAAGGATCACGTAATTTCAAAATTGGAAGCCAAATGAATTGTTTACAACAAAACAAATTGTAAAACTGAGTTGAGGCTGTTGCCTACATGATGCAAGTTTTGAATTGTGCAAAGTCTTCACAGCCACATCTTTTTCATAAAATGCCGCCAGCCTCCACACGTCACCAAGGGACAACACAAGTGATGCCTACTTTATGCTTGATGGCTGAAGCCTTGGGGGCCAAACAGGCTCAGAAGCCTCAAGCCAGAAAGCTGTCCTCTACTCCTCAAGAATGTATGGGGCTCCAGAGAACAACGCTGGGACCCATGGCACAAAGGTGACAGTGAAACTGAGGAGGCCCACGACAACTTGCACCCACATGTCCCAATGTCAGTGGTGATGGTCCTGAGACAGCAGGGCCTGGGAGCTCCGAGAAGCAGTTACCCACCAAACTCTCCAGCCCTTATGGGATCGTAAGCTCTCAGACCTCATCTGGATGGGAAACCACAGCTCTCTCAGAGGCCACAGCATCCGAGGGTGAGAAATGTGGACAGATAAACAAATTACTAAGTGACAAAGTGAGCTTGGGCTGTTGAGCACCGGAGCAATGGCTGGAAGTGTTCGTGACCTGTTCCACACAAGCAGGCAAACACTCCCATGAAAAAGAGAAGAGAAGAACAGTCTATCATTTCCTCTCCTCCATCATATGCTCTCTGAAATTGTCCCTGGTCCCCGTGCCATGGAGTCATTAGACAGCAAGAACAGAACAAAAACCTAAGAAAAGAAAGGAACTTGGGGCAAAGATTGGGTGTGACAATGAAGCTAATGGGGCTGGAAGTCTTTACAAGCATGTACAAATCTGAAATAATCCACTCCTTCTTTTCTTGGGTTGTATCCTTCCAGTGGCCTTCCTAATTAGGGGAACACTAGAGCCAGTCACTTTTGGTGCCTGTATCACCCTTGTAGGACACACTCGATTCTCCCTGTAATGCATAACTGTCAGGCCCCCTCACTCATCTGGAGTGATTTTTCCAATTAACCATGACAGGCATTTCAGTCAAGCCCCCGATTCCGACTCAGAGGCCGGATCCTGAAGAATGAGACTTCAGGCGGCTGCTGACACTTCTTTTGTCATACAAGCTGCTCTAGACAAACAATATTGACTACAAATTTGTCAGGACTTTCTGTGGCCATCAATCATTCCTGCCCTCTTGCCTTCTTGTGTGTCCCTGAATTTCCTCTCACTCCCAACCTGAAAACAAAACAAAATAAAGCAAAACATTAAAATCCCTCAGCGTTTGAGTCAGAACATGTCCTGGAGTATCTGGAACTTGAGGATTCATTTGCTGCAACTAGTGTACCCCTTATTAGGGAAATTAAAAGCTATAAAATGATACGCTGCCTCAGAGAAATGAACACTATAGTCTCATGTCACAGCGTTTTGGGTTTGGTATTTTTCACTTACACAAGATCTCTGAAAGTGCAAAGCAGACAAAGGTTTAACCCATAGGTCCCAAACCCTGACACCTTCATGACCAGCATTATAAATTGTAAAAATCCAAGGTGTGAGAAAATAGGGACCTGCAGAAAAGTGGACACAGCACCACCGAGACAAAGCATTTCTGAGGGCCAGGTTCACGGCCAGGCTACCAGTTTGCAAGCCCTGGTTTAGGACATTTACACACACACGCATATGCACACACCGACTGCTAGAATTCCTCCTTTCTCTCCTGTGGGCACATGTGTCTATTTTTTCAAACGAAGTCAGATTGAAGGAGAAAGCAGAAAAAAGAATACAGACTCAGCTTATATATGGTTCCTACAGGCAGGATTCGGAGGCCTTGGCTTCTGCTGAAAGAAAAAGACCTCCTGTACTCATATTCCTTGCTAATAAATCGGGATTCCTACAGTAGCGAGAACTCTTAACTCTGCCCCCATCTCTGCTCTGTGAGCGCTGAAGCCATGCCAGCATCCAGAACCACAGCTCTCCCCAGTTAATCCTGAAGCATCCAGAGACGGAGTTGCTCCTGCTGGGCAGAGGCTATGACTGTTTCTCAGGCTCCTTTGCTGAGCTCAAATTAGGACGAGCACCCCCACGGTAGGGAGCTCTAAGGCAGGCTGGTCCGTGTCTTCTGACAAGATGCTGACACCAGCACCAGAACTTCCAAAGTTCCCATTTCTTTCTTTTGACCCTTGAGTGAGAAGGAATTCGTTTTCTTAATTAAAATTTAAAATTTTCTTCTTTCTCCAAGGTCTTCTCAGCCAACACGCCAGTTATCTGTCAGCTCGGATGACAGAGATCAACGGGAATGGGTCACAGGCATTCCCTCCCTTCCTGCTCTCCTCCTGCACCTCTGCCACGTGTAGGCACGAACTGTTCTCATGGGATGGAATACCAGCCGCTTCCTCAGCATATCTGGGAGGTACACAGACAATTATGATGCTGTTTGCAGCCTTGGAGCAGAAGAAAAGCTGAAGTCAAAATGATGAAACTTATAAAGCAGAAACTTCAAAGCACATCTAGTTAATATGAAGCTAATTTTACTTGTTTCTGTTTCCTGATTTATGAAAACTACTAACTGCAAAGCAATGTCGATTCAAAGCAGGGGCAGAGGTCGGGGACAGCTCTCAGGATCTGGCCCTTTTGGAGCAGGAGCCTGAACCACAAGGAGAACGGATCTGGCCTGAAGCCGGTGGTAGAATCATCAGAACAGACAATACAACCAATTTGTTTAATGGGGAAGGAGTTAGGCAACCTACTAAAAACCACAAGCCTGATCTGCATTTTTTAAACTTATGACCATGTCAAGAAAATTGCTTAAGTCTCCTCTGCTCTGTTCTCTCAACTCTCAGGGCTCCATGCAACTCAATCTCTCCCCCTCTGCTTTAGAAATGAGTGATGGTGCCCAAACCTGCACAACTACCAGAATAACCTGGAAAGAAAGGCTTTCTAAAGAAATGAGGATTCCCTGCCTTCATCCCAGGCCTCACTCTTGGCCTACTAAATCAGAAATCTGTAGCCTGAGGCAGTTTTACCGTTATCCAGATGAATCTAATGATCAACCAGATTTTGGAATCACTGGGCTAGAGCAAAAAGGGCAAACACATGGCACATGAGTCACTTCTCCTACTCCTTTGTCCATGGCAGACATTAATAATCAACACCAGCACACTGACCCACAGAGCCCAGCCAAACAAAGCCTCAGAGTCCTTCTCCATGGGGAGCTCCAGGCAGCCGCCACCAATCAGTCAGAGCTGGTTCACAGCTGAAAACTGAGCGAGATCAAGCAGCCCACCAACATTCTGTGCTCGGGTGCACATTTAGCCCAGCGTCTAGAATAATCCTTTCAGGTTTACAAAATCTTTTCAAATACCTGATCTCCTTTGAGCGTCCCAAAAACCTTGTGGCGTGAGAAGGGCAGGTACTATCACAGATTTGACAGGGGAGGAAACTGGAAGTCACGGAAGCTTTGTCTTGCCCAGGGTCAGAAAGCTGATGAGGAGCAAAGACGGAAAATCATCCTGAGTGCCTGCCTCCCAGACCAGCATCCTTCCTTCTCAATCAAGCTGGGCATGGAGTGTTAAGGGCAACATTACTCCCTGAGCCTAGTAAGAAACAGAGACAATAGGGCAAACAGTGCAGAGAAGAGTGCATAGGCGCAAGAGGTTTAGTGAGTTGACCAAAGTCACAAAGCTGGAGAGCAGAACTCTCACCGGGTCTGTCTGACTCTGAGTTCTGTCCTTTCTGCTTGGATCGCAGGGCCTCCCACCCTAGGACAACCAGGAAAGGGCCTTTCCGCTCCTCTCCCCCATCCGCCCTCGTTCCCTGCTCCTCCTGCCCTCCTCAGAGCCTTTTCCCTTCCTTCCGCTAGTGTCACCCTCTTAGCCAGACGTACCTCCCCACCGCCCGCCCCTCTTCTTGCCCCTGCAACTCCCTTCCAAATGCAGAAGGAAACCGCCCAGCTTACTCAGAGCAGCCCCAGCCAACTGACTTAGGATAGACAAGCACCTTGGCAGTGAGATGTGAGTATAAAATTGCAAACAGCTTTTGAAGTCGGAGATGCATAATCTTCTAAGCCAAAGAAGAGGGGTTTGCGTCTTCTCCCCCTTGTCTGAATCAACACTCCAAAGGTCTGAAATGAGTCCAGCCAGCCTTCGGATGTGATCTCACTAGTCTGCCTGCCACACACATGCACTTCCAGCCTATCGCCTGAGCAAAACCCCCATGCGGCTTGTCACCACTTGATACAGGGGATGTGTTTCTGCTGAAATCAAAGCAAAGGGACATGCTTTGCTGCCCTTTCATGTGCTCAAATATGTCCTGACTGATGTGGCTGGGCCCTTATCTCTTTAAGAAACTGAGCACTTTCAAGTTTAGGAGATGGATGCTGAGGGTTTCAGAACACAGGGACTGATCAGAATCCCACCTACCACTTACTAGTGTGTAACCTTGGCCACTTACTTAATATCTCTCATCTCAGCTTTTCCATCCTTAAAATGGAAATCTAACGATAGTACTTTCCTTGCAAGGTTTTTGAAAGTATTAAAATAGTTAATCCATGTAAAGAATCTAGTACAGGGGCCAGCCGCCTGGCCAAGTGGTTGAGTTCGCGCCCTCCACTGCAGTGGCCCAGAGTTTCAACGGTTCAGATCCTGGGCGCGGACATGGCACAGCTCATCAGGCCATGCTGAGGCGGTGTCCCACATGCCACAACCAGAAGGACCCACAACTAGAATATGCAACTATGTACTGGGAGGGCTTCAGGGAGAAGAAGAAAGGGGAAAAAAAAGCAAAGAAAAATTTAGTTCAGTGGCTGGTACAGAGTAAGCAGTAAGTATAACCATCGCTGTTCATTTTAAAACAGAAACAGAAAAGTTAGAACATATATCTGATAACCTTTGGACTTTAGATGGCATCTCAGGAGTTCCCGGTGGTATTTTAGGGTCACAGCAAATAGGTTTAGATGGTCAAGCACAAAACTCTGTTTACACTAACATTATTTTCAATTAAATGATTACATGCACAGAAATTACTAAGAATAAATAAAATTTCTTTTGGAATTCTCAGGTTAAAAAACAGTGTTTGCTGAGATTACACGTGAACTTTTTAGCTTCTTTACATTTCTATACTTTCCATGCTTTTTTATATACATTTCTATAGTTTCCAAATTTTGTATAAAAAGCACGTATTATTTTATGGTCAGAAAAATTAAAACAAAAAATATCTATATAATAAAATTAAGCAAAATATCTCTTATAGTATATAAACACAGATATCTGCAGGAAACAGCAAGCAACGAATAAATAAGTCCACTCTGATTGCATCATAGCTTCCCTCCTGGCCCAACTGGACATTTCTTTTGGAAACTTTGAGAAACCTAAGTCTCCAAATCCAAATGGAAACAGGCCCCAGATATTGCTCAGATAATACTGGTGGTACTCTCGGCCCAGGGAAAGGCAAAACAAAGAATTTTCTGCAATTAGAGGCCACCGCTGACCTAGTTCTAATTGTGTACAAATAAAGCCTCAGCCACACAGGGCCTGGTGATCTGCCATCGGCACAAAGATAGACAGACAGACAGACAGGCGCACACACACACCCCCTTCCCATGTACAGCCCAAACTCCAAGCTTCATTCCCACTGGCTGTTCCTGTGGAGGACAGACTGGGCTGATATTGGCAGACCCTGTTTCACTTTTTGCTTGGTGCACTCTGGGAATTTTTTTCTCCCCACTTTAAATAATTAGAAATATCCCCAATTAGGGCACTTTTTCAACTGGTAAAATATTAATTCTCCTAAGCCAAAAAGTACTAGTGTCCTTTAAACATGCAGAGCGAAGTTTAAACACTGATGTCAAAAACTCCACTTTGAAGTGCTCATGTAAGAAAGATCAGGAACTGTAGTCAATCTAATCTGTTCTTCGGTCTATAAGCAGAGGGTCGAGCTGGGTCATTTGGCACGGAACAAAAGCCCAGGGGACCTCAAATGTTGGCTGCTGTTTGGTGGTAAATTCAGGGCCTTTCAGAGGCTGAGAGAAGTCTGAGGCAGTTCCAAGTTTGGAAACTTAATGAATATATGGAAAAATGAATAAATGCCAAAATACTGTTAGAAGAATTATGATATTTTTCGTATGTTTACATTTAGCAAATGATGCTTTTTACCCAAGAATCATTTTAATAACCATATGTATACCTTCTTTTGGAGATAGCTTCAGAAGTCAAATTTTGAGGCCCAACATAAACGTGAGGCTGAAGCCCAATGGCCCCCCATCCCCACTGCTGTGATGCACCTGCGTAAATTTGAGTAGACAGCATTCCCTCAAATGCTGATGTGAACTCAATTCCATTGCACTCAGTCCTGGCTACATCAGAGCTGTGGGAAACCAAAGGCCAGGATGAGAGATCTCAAATACAGGGCTGTCCAGGCCTCATGCAGCCCTGGAGCCCCTCTTTCTAAAACTTAGACTGACATATGATGTCCAAAACAAGAAATATCCTGAAACAAGTTTCTCTGCTCTTCAGTTATCAAGCCGCCAAAGGCCTCATTCTCTTCTCCCATCCCCCTCTGGACTTTGTAATTTTCACACACGACAGATTTGTTCTAAGGCCCCAGCATTCAAAGGCATCAAAGAGGGGAATTGGTTCCTCAAAGACGATGATGAATAATCTTAACACCTGTGTCTCCAAAGCCCCTCTGGGGTGGGGAAAAATAAGATGATGATAGCAACCTATGTAAATGTATGTCCACGGGATGCAGATACAATTACACACTCTGGGCTTCATCGTGCATCCATGTGATGACTGCCCGACACAAGGTTCCCTGACACACAGAAACAGAAAGACAAAGAGAAGGCCTCTGGGATTTCTAAATCACACTCGTAATGAAAGTGAGACGGGGAGAATGATGCATGGCCCTTCCATGAGCGCGCGCATGACAACCTCATCCCTTTCTCTGTTCAGGGACATGGAAATGTTACCTTGGCAGCTGTCAATCTCAGGTTTCCACATTCTCCATAATCCCTGGTACACAGTGCACGTGGTAAATGTTAACCCATGTTAGTACTTTGAAAATGAGGCAGAGCTTAGATTTGAAAGTCCCTTTTAATTCTTGGTTGGTGAGTTTCCCACTTCGTATGTGTTCAGTGATTTAATAGCTTGGTCCATGTGACATCAGAGCGTGTCAGTTATGTTTACCCACCGCTCACCTCTCTCCTCCTCCCCCTTGCACATTCACACGCACACACATACACACACAAACTCACATACACACATCTTCCCAGTTGTAAGAACACTATTTCCTGTTATTTCACTTTGTGGTTTGGAGGTTTGAAAAATAATAATATTTTTTCCAGGAAGAGTATCAGAGGAAAGAAAATACAGAATGATGGATCTATTTAATTTAGGAAAGAACAAAAGTGATTCTCCAAGGAAAAAGGAGGGTCTGGCATTACTAGAAATTCATGCCCACCTAAAAGTAAAAAGCCAAATGGATTAGTTCACTATAAATATATGTGTGTTTTTATACAAGACACAAAGAAGAGATGAAATTTCTTCACCCCACTCTCACATGAAGAGAACTGAGTACAGCTGCTATTTGGGTCAGAAATAAAACTAGTCCACACACATTACAGGAAACTATCTTCGACAGAAGAGATGGCCTACTGAGAATACTGACACAGGGAGGTGGTGAGCTTCCATCCGATGTATCTGCTCAAAGACAGAGTTTATTCTCTCCCTTCTGTACTTACACACTTTCAAATCTTAGACACTCACCTAATTATCTGTTTTGTAAGCAAGTCTCCAAAAGAAGGCTAAGTCGCTGAGAGATGGCCATATTCCTTGAAAAATTGCAGAGGTGAAGAACCTATGTCCTTTATAACATTTCTTCAGTAGGAAATTGTCTATGTTCCACCAGTGCTGACCCAGGAGTTGCAGGATATCCACTGTGAAAACGTGGGCAGCCTCACTGGTCGCTGGTCTCCCTTGAAACAGATGAGAGGTGACTCCTGCAGAATGAGTTAGACCAGCAGGGCCTGATCAGATTGCTTTTCACACACTCCATCCTATAACACTGTGGTCAGTGCCTCTTAAGGCAGCTGTAAGCAATTAAAAAATGTATCCAAGGCATCAAGCTGAGTTATCAGGAAGACTAACTAGTGTTCCCTGATAAAAACAATAATAATAGCAACAACAACAAGAAGAGATGGTTGCTTTCAAACAAGCTGAGAAAAAGAATTTTACTTTTCTAGAAGTTTCTTTTCTTCATCCCAAAGCACTTTGTACTTCCCCATTCATCATGCATTTTGTGACTGCCTTTACACAACTGTCTCTCCCACTGGTTGACGGACTTCATAAATACCCTGGCCCATTCTTATTCTTCTTTATATTTGTAGAGCCTTCAGGGTAAGTGGAAAGTAATAGACTCTCAATAAATGTTTGATGGATGGATGAAAGTATGAAAAATTAATGTATACCAGAGTGCATCAGGAAATAATATCCAGAATTCTTCAGATAAAAATGAGAGAGATCATCAAAGTAAAATTTCCTCCAGCAAATCATCCAAACTTAAGAGAGGACTTCATTGCTCCCCAGATTTCATCAGTGATTCATTACAAATAATTGCATGAGTATTCTGAGTAATGGAAAGTTGAAATGTACACTTGTCATCACCGACACTATCAAAAATGTCGGCCATGCCCAAAATAGCTACAGTTAGTGTGACTAGGAAGAGAGTCACGCTAAGGACTCCAGAGGCGATAGTGTCAATGTCCCTGGAAAGTCTGGAAGTCATCGTCTTGAACAGGAGGGCTTCAGGAAGTGAGGGCAGTTTTTTCTCTTGACCCCGGGGTAAGCACTTACCCAGGGGCAGGAAGTTGGGAGAGGACCCAGGGTCAGCCCTCTGCAATGGTGTGAAGTAAATGAAATTTGTCTGCACCTCCTCATTCCCTGCCTTGCTCATCGTCTCCCCACCGACCCTGATCCATCCTTAGTAATCACACTGGGGAAGTTCCAACAGTGTAACTCAGACTGAGATATAAAGAACTTAAAACAATTGTATAAACTAGTCCCCCATGGGCATTTGTCTTTTTAATAGGAAGCAGTGCTGTTGCTCCAAGAAGTAATGGTGAAATCGTGGAATTTCTACCATCAATATAGGGATATACGTGGGTTATTATGGTCAGTGCCAGCTGGGACTTGGTTAGCTTCCCACTGAAGTAGCTATATGTATTTTTTAATCTTTGGAAACTTAAGATTCAGGCCTTGGATCCCTCGTGACTGTGACTATTACCATTTGAAAAATAAACACTTCCACCTCCTAGAGTGGTTGATAACCAAGAGGTTATCAGGCTGCAGACATCCATCAGTGATTCTCTAGAGACCCCACGTGGTCAGACTAGGAACTCATTTTTGTAATGAACAGAAAGAAGCAAGATGAGGAGATGCTAGTGGGGCAAATTTAAGACCTACAATTCTGTGATCTCAATTAGGGAAACATATAGAACTTTCGATAATGGACAGTTTGAGTCATTTACTTTTCCACGTACATTTGTTTCTCTCTCTCTTCCTTATCTGAGTTATAATCCCATTTGTCTTAAGTGCCTTTGAGGACAATTGTCCCTACTGGAATCTTCTTGTCCATTTTTATTGCTATCCCTGGGCTGTCCACACAACAAAGACCACCTCGCCCTTCAAAGGATCCAATAGAGAGTCTATTTCTCTCATGCATTCCAAGGGCTCCTACTTCACTTGGTCATTTTTGCTTGATTCTCATTCCAGCATGTACTCTCGGATGCGTACGAGAATATGCTATTACTACCTTTGATTATCACTCTTCTACCAGGAGACTTTCTTCGGGGGCATCAGATGGACTATCTCTGGGGATTAAATTTTAAGTGCAAGGCAGGAAGACAGTTCTCACCAGAAACTGACCATGCCAGCACGTGATCCTGGACTTCCAGCCTCCAGAACTGTGAGAAAATAAATTTCTGTTGTTTAATCCACTGGTCTATGGTATTTTGTTATGACAGCGCAAGCAGACTAAAACAGGTTTTGGTACTGAGAAGTGAGGTGCTGCTGTAACAAACACCTAAACATGTGGAAGTGGCTTTGGAACTTGGAAATGGGTAGAGGCTGGATGAGTTTTGAGATGCAGACTAGAAATATGGATGTTAAAGGTGATTCTGGTAAGGTCTCAGACAGAAATGAGGAAGATGTTATTGGAAACTGGAGGAAGAGCGACCCTCGTTATAAAGTGGTAAAGAACTTGGCTGAACAATGTTCTACTGTTGTGTGGGAGGTAGAATTTGTAAGCAATGAACTTGGATATTTAGGTGAGCAGATTTCTAAGCAAAATGTTGAAGGAACAGGGGCTGGCCTGGGGGCGCAGCAGTTGAGTTCACAAGTTCTGCTTCAGTGGCCTGGGGTTCGCCAGTTCGGATCCTGGGTGTGGACCTATGCACCACTTGTCAAGCCATGTTGTGGCAGGCATCCTATGTATAAAGTAGAGGAAGATGGGCACGGATGTTAACTCAGGGCCAGTCTTCCTCAGCAAAAAAAAAAAAAAAAAAAAAAAAGGAGGTCTGGTGGCAGATGTTAGCTCAGGGCTAATCTTCCTCAAAAAAAAAATGTTGAAGAAACGGCTTGGTTCCTCCTGACTGCTTATAGTAAAATGAGAAAGGAGAGAGACGAATTAAACAAAGAATTGTTAAGCAAAAAGGAAATAGAAGTTAAAGATTTAGAAAATTCTTAGCTATTCGTATCACAAAAAAAAATGAGAAAGCATATTCTGAAGTGAACAACAAGGATGTAGCTGGCCTATCACTCAATAAAGAGCTTTGAGATTCTACAAGCAGAAACCCTGTCCGTTTAAACTGAAGGGGATGGAGACAGGACGAAATGAAGGCAGGCTGTTGGACTTCTTGCATTTGACGGGACAGGACAATATAGTTATTCAATGTGTGCTATTCTTCAAGAAGAGGGGAAAATGACTCCACAGGCGATTCAGAGATCATCAGAGCCACTTCCTCATTTTCAACCAGACAGATGGCCTCCACCTGGAGCCATCTAGAGCTCCGTGAGAGGGAGCCCCCTAGAGCATCAGGGGTAGGACCCCAGCCTGACAGAGCTGCAGGGGTAGGACCCTGGCCTAGCAGAGCCACCAAGGTGGGACCCTTGCCTAGAACCTTGGGGTGATGCTGCCACTCTAATGGGCCTGGAAGGCAGGACATGGAGCCAAAGAGGATTATTCTTGAGCCTTAGGGTCTAACAGAATTTACCTTGCTAGGTTTTGGAGATGCTTGGGACCCATCACCCCTTTCTTCTTTCCAATTTCTCCTTGGGGAATAGGAGTATCTACCCTATGCCTGCCGCACCACGGTATTTTGGAAGCAATTGCATTTTGTCTGGTTTTACAGATTCACAGCTGGAGAGGAATTTGCCACAGGAATGAATCGCACCTCAAGTCTCAACAATACCTGATTTAGATGATATATAGGTGAGACTTTGGACTTCAGACTTTAGAGTTGATGCTGGAATGAGTTAAGATTTTGGGGCTGCTGGAATGGACTGAATGTATTTTGCACGCTAAAAGGACTTGAATTTTGCTGGACCAGAGGCAAAATGCTGTGGACTAAACTGTATCCCCCAAAACTTCGTATGTTGAAGCCCCAACCTCCAATGTGATGGCGTTTGGAGACAGCCCTTTGAGAGCTCATTAGGTTTAGATGAAATCATAAGGCGGGGGACCCTCATGGTGGGATTAGCTCCCTTGTAAGAAGAGACACTCTCTCCCCCTGCTTCATGTGAGGACACAGCAAGAAGTGACTGTCTCCAAGTCAGGAAGAGTTTTCACCAGAAACTGTCCATGTTGGCACCCTGATCTCAGACTTCAGCCTCCGCAACTGTGAGAAAGTTAATTTCTGTTGTTTAAGCGTCCAGTCTATGGTATTTTGTTATGGCAGCCCAGGCAGACGGAGACAGCCAGTTTCATGCACAATGCGTATACCACCAACTTAGAAGCAAATCCCACCGAGACCGATTCCCACTCGGGAGAGGCTGGTCTACATCCTCCTCCCTCTAGGCAACTTCTCCCCGTGGGGTATTTTCCTTTGCTCTTAAATCTTCAGTCAGCTAGTGCTTCAAATCCCTTTTATATATACATATATATATATATACTTTTTAATTTTGCAAGATAAGACCTAATGTGCTCATCTTTTGTCCGAAGACCAAATAGCCCGTGCCCACTCAGGGCCAGCTGCCACACTTGAAGCTTCCAAGAAGTCAGGGAGGACTCTGGACAAAATCTTCACTTCCTAGCAAGAGCTTCTGCGTCAAGCCCCTAATCTGATCTCCCAGTCTGCTGAGCCCAGTTTTCTCTTTCTTGCCTAAGATCTAGGGGCAAGCCAAGGCCGGCAGTCTGCTCTGAACATCCGTCTCCTGGGGCCCTTCCAACCCTACGACTTCAGAAGGGAGGGTGAGAGAGCTCTCACATTAATTCATTACAAAAGCCAATCATTTGTTAATATCTAGAATATTTATTGTCTATTATATGGAGGCTATCACACTGAGTTTGCAGAAGTCTTGGTTTTATTTTTCTTCTATTTTCCAAAATCATAAGAGTGTGCTCATGTGTAGAAAATATACATATATTTTTAATATTACCTGAAGAATTGATACGGTCACTCTTAGGGAAGAAACCATCTTTCTTTTGGATAGTCTGCTGGGGTAGAAGATAGTCCCTGAAGGTAGGAAGGTCATCAGGAACAAAAACAACAAAGGAGACAGCCAAACTGTCCTGCTGGTGCCCCACAGGAGCGCGTGGGAGGAGCTGGGGTTGCTCTAGACTGAGAAGGGAGAAGGGGAGAGATGAAGAGCCAAACAAAGGATGTGGTGTGAGGACGGGCGATGTGGAAGGCAGAGGAGCAGTGAAGAATCCACCCTGTGGAGCTGGCTTTGACAAACAAGAATGGTAAGAAGTAAACATTGCTTTGCAAACAAGAACTGAGCAGCCAGAAATGCTTTGTATTTTGGCCTCGAATTCTCCTCTGACTCCCCGCCCATTTACCCATCGTAGTTGCAGTCCGTCCATGGCGCCCCCTGAAGGCTCTCAGTGCCACCTGCAGGGCTGTTCCCGAGACCACTGTTTCCGACTCCCCAGAGCCCTTTCAGGTCCTGCCAATGCACCCATGACGATTGCTCAATTCTTTACAAATGTGTAAAAGTAATGTGGTAAATTAGTAAATTCAGTAAATTCATGAGATTAGTCATTTGACAACTGGCAAACTGGTTTTTGGCAAATCAGACCAATTGTCTTAGTGCTAGGAGGAGGAAATCATTTCCAGGTTTTGGTAAGTCTGCCCCGCATTCCATTCACGACAGCACTTTGATGCTCACCTCCTCCATTCCCCTACTTTGGCCAGTGAATGCCAAAGTGTCTGAAACTCGAGAACCAGCCCTCATTCTCTGAGAAACGATCAACTGGTTTAGACTTAGGCCCGGAGAGATCATCTCTGATGAAAGCTCATATCTGTAGGCTTCCTTTAAGCAAAAGCTAAGAGAAAAATCACTAACGAGGTTTGCCCATAAGAAGAAATATCCATAAATGAGAGAGGCTCCTATCAACCTGGGTGAGAAGATCACATCAGAAGTAGGGCAGAGACCAGTGGTTCGAATGCACGAAACTTTGAGGTTAGAAGTGTGGCCCAGGGAGTGATTGCAAAGTGGCTATGTGCGCAGATCAGAGGAGGGCCTGACAGCCAGGTCCACCTCTCACTCTCACACACTGTCTGGGGAATGAAGGGGAGGTACTTGGGACTACAGAAGAATCCAGCTGATAAACGTTTCTTTTTTCCTCTGTAATTCTCTCATTGCATCATTAGGAGATCAGCCCCCCATGCCATGAAGGAGGCAGGGCTCAGACCCCTTTACTGAGAAGGCAGAGCCCTTCAGAGAGGCCATTCCCTACTCTGACACTGAATGCAAGACCACATTGCCCCTTTGGGAACTCTCCGCCCTCATAGTCCTGGGCTGAGCTCTGAAACAGATCCTGGGTGTGGCCCGTTCACATGGTTGGACTGCCCACAGCAGAGCTGGTCCTGCCAGGGAAAACAGGGCAGAAGGAATGTTGATGGTGGGGGAGAAAGTGACAGAGCATCTTCTCTTGTTACCTTACTCAATCCCCTTATGACCATCTCTCTTTCTTACTAAGACAGATAGAAGACAGCTAAACGTATACTGAGGAGAGGTCTTATTGCAAAGAACAGGAAAACTCCAGCTGGGAACGTTAAAATCACACAAAAACACACTGAGCACATGACATCCCCACTGGCAGCCCCCAGCACTGGACCAGCCAACACTCTGCATCTTGAGAGCCAAAGACGCCTCTGTAGCAATGCACACCACCCAGCAGTGACAGTCGAGTTCCAAGCTGGGGAAGAGGGCAGAGGGAAGGGAGTGCATCTCCCCCATCACTCCATCCACAGGTCCCACGGCCTTGCCTGGCACCAAGCCGAGGAAGCACTCTCAGTCTGTGTCCTTCCAGGTGGGGACAGCAGGATAATGAATGTACCCAACATCAGAACCTGGGATTCTCCTGCAATGGGCCACCTGAGCAGTGAGAAGAGTTACCTTAAGGCCAGCCTCTGAACACAGAGTGGAGTGATGTGAACGCGGGCCCAGCAGCTCTGTCCTCAAGGTTAGAAAGTGGTGTGATCATGAAGAAACAAAGGCTCTCTTAGGTCCCCTAATCAGATTTGGGGAAGGTAGATTTGTACAACTGAACAAACATGGAACTTAAAGCAGAGGCCAAAAGACTAGCGCATGGCCAGCTCTCCCCAGCAAGCCTTGGAGAGACACAACCTATTATTAATAATGCTCCTTCATTTGCTTGGGAACGGGGCCAGCATGCAGCCTGCAGGATCAAATGCTCGCCTTGTAGCTGCGATGGATCCCCCGGCATCATCTGCAGCTGCATGAGCACTTTTCAGAAACCACCAAATTCAATACCCCAAACAACCAAGGTTGAATCGTCAGGGAAAGGCCAATAGCCTGCGGTCATTGGTGTTTGATGAGTTCCTCTGATTTTGAAAGGAGGTTTGACATTCCTGACACTGAGCCGGTTGGGGTCAGTCTGACAGGGGTCAGCAGAGAAGGTCCCATGGTCCTGTGGGAAGCCAGCACAAGCCTTCCAGAAACAGCTCGCTCTACTATTTCCCCAGACCTCAGCTCGTTCCACTTCCTGGGCTTAGATGAGAACAAGGCAAGGAAACAGAACTGGTTCATATTTCATCCTCCAGCCCATGAGCTACAAAAGCCCTCAGTCATGCGGCTTCCTCCCCAAGTTCACAGAGCGTAGAAGCCCGTAGATGGGCATGAATCACCCCTCTGTCATCCCTCGCCAGACCCTGGTGTGGTGCACAGTGAGGGTTCACACTGTCACCCTTGTTGTGCAGACAGCCTCGGCACAGAGTGCTTCTGTCTGGATGGCACTTTCAATTTCAATGGTCTCACGTCAAGTCGCAGAAGCTGAACGTAACCTCTTCCCCAGGAAATAAGAGTGTGAGTTTGAGAGGGAATCTGGCTCTCCACAGGGCCTTGTTGCTCTGCACTGGGCGAGACTTTTAAATGTCTTCTAACAAGATCACAAGCAAACTTTTCTCAGGATTCTCTCTTTGATCACCACAGCCCCTGGTGATCAAATGCCATTCATCTGAGGATCCCCTGGGCTCCTGTCCCCATGCACTAAGGAAACTGGGGAGTAATGCTGCAGACTTTATTAGGGAAAGGAGAGTAACTGTGGCATTCAGAACTCCAGAATGTCCTCACCTGTCCACTGGGCACCCCTCACAGAGCCTGAAAGATCAAAACCATGGAAGGGACACACAGCCAGCTTGAAGGTAACCCAGCTGTTGCTCTCCCCATGGCTGGGCAGGCAGCAGAAAGGGCAGAAGAGTGGGGAGATCAAGATGGAATAGAGGTCCTCTCAAATCACCCTTCTCCTCTTGACCAAACAATGTCAGGTGGGGGCCAGGACCGAGGACAGGAAGGTAAGTGTCTACGGTGCTAATAAGTCAACCAGTGAATGAACTTGTATTTGTTGACCACCTATGGTGCCCCTCACTGAGTTAAGCCCTGTGAAGATGATGGAAGCACAAGATATGGTCCTTGAAGAGATGGCATCCACCAGCAACCCAGCACAGGTGAGGCAGGATGGAGTAGGGGTGAGTGCATGGACTCCAGATCCAGTGGGCCTGGGATTGAGTACAGATTCCACTACTCATCAGCCAGAATTTAGTGCAGTTTGTTTATGTCACCGTCTTCTCATTTGTAAAATAAAGATAGTAATGGAGTCAACCTTATAAGAATTGCTGTGAGAATTAAGCAAGCTGATGTACGTAAGGCACTAACTTATATAAATGTCAGCTACTAATGGGATAAGAAAAAAGTATCAAATATAAAGCCAAGGAAAAGATACTATGACAAATATGAAACTCAGTCCACAAAGCTAGGTGGGTAAGACGGAACACTTCTTCCATTTTCTTTGAATCAATTTGAGTCCAACTCAAGTAGATGTAACACAGTCACTGTTGGGGCTCCCCACCACCCAGGGCCAAGCCTCAGGCAGCTCTAGGACGAGGGGCCTTCTTCACCCAGCACCTGCCCTGCTCTGGTGCTTTCATTTCTGCTGAGGAGCCTGATGTCCCAGCCCACATGATACCTTCAGGGCCAGCAGCTCTGTCACCCCCTTGTCTCTCGGGGGGTTCAGGAGCCTTTAAGTCCAGAGACCCCGTGAAAGGGTCCAGCCTCCCTCAACCCACCAAGCAGCCACCTCTGAGGTCTTTTTGCTGGCCCAGGAGCCCGCCCGTATTTACCAACCTCTCTCTTGTCTCCCCTTTTGAAAGTCCCTCTTTTCTCTTTCTGTTTGTTCACAGAGGTACCCCTACATCCCCATCCCTTTCTCTCCATCCCATCCAGGACACCTCACATCACCAGACAAAAGGCAGGAAGACTTCACTCCAAGCAGTTTCTACTCTCCCCCCAGAGACAGTGATTCCAAAGGGCCCATCAGCCACCTGATTAAAAGGAGAATGAGGACATGTAGCAAACAAAACACAAATTAATAGCCCAAGATGACAGTCTGCTGCAATAACATATCAGGAAATGAATGTTGCATTGTGCCAGGCTGACGGCGGGATCACCAGGAACCAGGACTTTTTAACCATGATTGTGCTCTTTGTCATCTCACCTCCTGCAAGCTTGGGACACAGTAGTGCAGCTCCCTGGTCACCTCAGCAGATACGGGGCGTCAGACAGGCTCCAGTCCCAGCTTGGGGTTGTGTGACTTCCCATAGGGGAAGGACTCCTTAGCTGAGCTCTAGCACAGAAGGGGAGTAATCCTGGAGAAGGGCAAGAGGGAGGACATTTGAGACAGAAGCTCGAACGAGGGCAACAGAATGAAGGTCACAGTCATGGGGTGGGGGGACACAAAGCAGCTGGGTATTTCTGGAACCCAAAGACCAAAAGAGGCCCCAGGGATGGGGGCAGGTCACCAAAAGACAGTGTAACCTATGCTAAGCAACTTGACCATTAACACTTGTGTCTGCCTTCTGAGCCCAGGGAATGAGCCTGCCAGGTGGGGTGGCAGGACTGTGCAAAAGCTCAGGGTAAAGAGCTGCATCTAAAGATAAGTAATTAAGACACTGCATTTATGATAAGACAAGTGTAGGTTTACTAGTAATGAGAATGCAAAATCTGAGGAAATTGTAAAGATAAAATAGGAACATTTTCTCACTTCTAAAGAGGATACCCCCATGTTCCCTGGGGATTGCATTCATCCTCCTCAGTCCCTAAGTGTATTTCTGTAGCAAATTTTGAGAAGTTCTTTAGAGTAACAGCTTTCATTTTTGTTAAGCCAAAATTCCCAGTTAAAAAGAAAAAAGAAGTACATTTTTCATAGTCATCTGGTAACACACACACATGCACACACACCATTCCAACAAAAGTTTTGCACACATTACCTACTGTCACTATGTGAGAATCATTCTGTTTTCTGGTTTGTTCTAGTCTAATCTTACCTTATTTAACTTTCTTTAAAACTCTGATCACAAGTGACTAAATAGATTTCATAATCCACAATATGAAAATGGCTGCCATAGTTGATGTAGAGACATTGAAGAGAGGTCAACGTGGTTAGACTCGTGTTTTTAAGAAATCGCCGTCTGGGCCATGTGGAGATTGACTTTGAGGAGGAGAAATGGAAGAAGGCTGATCAGGCAGGAGGTTGTTTGGTTCTCAAGGTGGTCCGCAATAAGGGCACTGCAGCAAAGCAGGAATAATGAGGATGAAAATGAGGTGATGGGCACAAGTATTTAGGAGCTAGAATCAGTGGGACTTGATAGAAGGTGGGATGTGGACATGAAAGAGTGAGAAAAGTCTAGAATGGCTCCCAACTTTCTGCCTCAGCACCGGGTCCACCATTAACTAGGAGGGTGAGCCACACAGGTCTAGATGGGCAACACCTTGGTTCGCCTTGAATTTGAGGTTCTTGAAGCGTCTCTGTGTGGAGATGCCCAGGAGGCATTTGTATAAACAAGTCTGACAAATCAGAACTATAGGTTAATATTTTGGAATCATCAGGATCCAGGCAGCAATTAAAACTGCAAGAGTAGGTATGGTCCTCCAGGGAGGATTCTGAGTGCCCAGCACACAGATGGTTTCACCTTGTCTTTGTGAATGTGATTACATGTGTATAGTATTTTACACACAGAATTAATTAATTGCCCTTGTATTTTACCTTCCTCCACCACACACACACCCTGAAAAAAAAATCAGCAAAGTAATCCCTCATCGCACAATGGAACTCAGAGTGGTAAGACACAAAGATGGTCACTGGCCCATTAAACCAATGCACATCTCCCCTTTGGTATGTGGCTGCAGCCAGAAGGCTGAGGACACATCTGTTGACTTATTGCTGTACACACACATCCAATCCTGTGCTCAGCATAGCGCCTGCACATAGTAGGCACTCAGGAGGAATTACAGAATGAAAGAAGCAAGTGGTCCCACCTCCACATTTAACCATCACGTGTATACATCAATATACTTTGAGGTCAGATTTATGTGTGGCTGACAAAGGGGAGATCTTTTTACAATAGAAAAAAATGCTCAGAGTATGGATAAATAACATGGATTGCTTGGGAAGGTGGCCAATATTTTTGGTAAAATATGACAGAAATTAGTTCTGTCTCTAAAATCACAATATATAATGACAGAATAAAAGAATCTTCTACTATGAGAATATAATTACCATATTCCTAACAAATGTAAGCGTCACGCTTGAATGAGTTAGATGAAATTCCCCTGCTGTGACTAAAATGCATTTCCTTGTACAAATACATGATTTCACAAAGGTGCCACATTATGTAATTTTAACAACCATCAAAATGATTTATTTAAAAATATTTTATTTTAAGACTTCGAAAAATATCCATGTTACCTATGTAGTGACTAATAAACTGATTACATGAATAATTTCATTTTTAAGAGTATTATTTCTATTTTTCACTTAAAATAAGCACATTAAAAACAGCAGAGGCCTGAGGTCATCTGGTAGATTATTTGATGTTGAGATGAAAGAACCATGCAAAACCTCCTAACCTTTCAAAATTGCTGTAGTTTGACATTTGAGTCTCTTACGTACCTATAGAAGGAGCCTAATCACATCTTTATTGATGGAATCATAGAGACTATCAGTTCTCAATGCCATGTTATAGTGTCTAATTTATTCTAAAATACTTGCACACAAACAGGGCGATATATGTCTATGTGACCCTTAACTAACCTGAACTCCCCAGGAAAGATTAGTTAGCATTTAAAAGACTCTAATCAGGCATTTTCTGAGAAGCCTGCCCCAAGCAGCTTTTTTTTTTATGAGGAAGCTTGGCCCTGAGCTAACATCTGCTGCCAATCTTCCTCTATTTTATGTGGGGTACCACCATAGGCTTGACAAGTGGTACTAGGTCCATGCCCAGGATCCGAACTCACGAACCCTGGGCAGCCAAAGGGGAGCATGTGAATTTAACCAATACACCACCAGGCTGGCCCCTGCAAGCAGCTTTTAATATTGCTTTCCAGATCTGCAACAGAAGATGTAATTTGCATAAAGATGTTAGGCAAATTTTCATTGGTGAAATAAGAGGTGTAAATTGTACACGGGCACCTCTACCTTTGCTTGAAGAAAGTATAAAACTTTGCCATGTTCACCTTCAGTGTGAGACTCTGGATCTGGCCCAGTCTTCCACCACTGGACAGAGGACTTTGATGCATGTTCAAACTAGAAGACTTTTTTCCTTCCAAGAATACTGTCCTATCTGCCTTGAAGTGAATGTTCAAGCAAAGTGTTCAGCCCAAGTGCCTAAAAGGACAAATACCTCATTGAGCCAATTGCACAATTGCTTGCTAACAAGTGTTAGGTTATAGAATTCTGCCTGAGACTTGCTTTTACTGGTTCCTTACACCTGCTGGCTAGTGTGTGGGCGAGGATATATCTGCTTCCCTCTTACTTCGGTTGGAGGCTAGCAGTAATCACCAAAAGGAGCCAATGCTGTCATTGGCTGAATTAGCTCACATGAGTCCTCAAAACTGTAGTAGAGAGACCAGGAGGGATAACCAGAAATAGACTCGGTGTGTCTCTCTCTCAAATAACCTGAAACCAACTCATTTCTAAAGTCTGACTATCCTCAGAAAAACTGACATACAAAAATGAAAAGTATAGAATGACTGAACTAGTCTAACCCTCCCATTACAGAGGTGAGAACTTCAACCCACAGAGAAAAGACCAGAATCTCACAGGAAGTGAGTGGTGACCCCACACACTGCCTCAATGCAAGGACAAACCAATCAGCAGAGAAGGGTCAGCCTCATTCTGTCCCCAAGTGTAGGACATTCCCTCCCTAGGGAGACTGGAGGGTAGTGGAAAGACTTCCATTCAAAAGCATTGCCCCATGGGCTGCCATTAGTTGGTATATTTCCTGCTGCGCATTTGAGGTTTGAATGTGTGAAGCCACTAGACAAAACGCAGAAAGACAAGGATGTCTGCTGAGATTAGGTCAACAGCTGAAATTTTATGGTCGGGGGCTCAGCCTTTTGAATTCAGCATTGACTTTCTCATATACAAAGATACTACATTTATTCAGCAAACGTGACTTGAGCAACAATTGTATGCCAGGCACTGTACTAGACACAGGGAACACAGAAGAGAAGGACACATAATCCCTGCTTCAAGTTGTCACCAGCCCTTGGAGAGTAGCACATTCTCAGTAACAACTTAATAGGACTTAATTTATCTCGTGTTTTCCTAGATGACTGGAAGGACCTGGGACAGTTTCTAAGCAGAGATTAGTAATGGAAAGAGTTAAAGGAAATGCCAAAAGGGAACAAGAAGGGAAGAGACGCTGACAGAGTTTCCTTCTGGTGGCAGCCTTCCCTCTGTCACCACTTCGCCCTAGAACTGACCCTGACCGTAACCTAGGCAACTGAAGGTATTAGCGAGGTGAGGGACGTAAGACTTGGTAAAACGCAGATCCACCAGTAGCAGGGTAGATCTCGTCTTGGAAAGAACAGAAATGTAATACTTCTCTCTGAGCATTCATGCTCTTCAATGTTTGCCCCAAATCCTTGCAACGAAGATAGGCTTCTTCCTTTCCGTTTCCCCTGACCAGATGAACTCAGAATCGCCTGGTGTTTGCGTTGCTCAATGTCTCTGATGAGGCAGAGGTAGATGAAAGTAAAATACATCCTGTGCCTCCTGCCAAGTTAGAAAGCAGGCCCAGATCAGGGCCAGATGTGCAAACCATGCCGTATCGCGTTTTACCCCTCCAGAGCTCCTCTCCTCTGAGGCACACAGAAACGGGAGCTGGTAGATGCTGGCTGCTAAGGCACTTTTCCCTTAGATGGAAGTGAGGATTTTAGACTCATAGGGAAAACCTGAATTTTCTGGTGCTGGGCATTAGGTTTGCCCTTAGAAAAGCACTTAGAACTGCTTGGAAAAAGTCAAAAGACTTTTAGACATCAAAAACGCAGAACAATGCTTTAATGATTTAAGTGTAAATGAATCTTTGACACATATGGATTAAATTTCCCTTACAAGGCACATGCTAAAACACTAAAAAAAAACGTTTCTGACAAGTCACATGTTCAGTTTACCAAATGAGTGCAAACTGCGTGATAGATCCTCCATGAGGCCCAATCGTGTGCCGTCCCACGGGACACATGCTGCCCACAAGTGGACACATCTCAGAGTGTTGGGAAATGGTGTTGGGAAAACTGGGCACCCATTGCAAAAGAATGAAATTGGACCCTTATCTTACACCACACACAAATACACAAAACCAACTCAAAATGGTTTAAAAATGTAAACGTAAGACCTAAAACCCTAAAACTCCCAGAAGAAAGCATAGGGGAAAAGCTCCTTGACATTGGTCTTGGCAATGATTTTTTTGGATTTGACACCAAAAGCACAAGCAACAAAAGCAAAAATAAACAAGCGGGACTACATCAAACTAAGAAGCTTCCGCACAGCAAAGCAAACAATCAAAAAAATGAAAAAGCAACCTACAGGATGGGAGAAAATATTTGCAAACCACATATCTGATAAGAGGTAAATATCCAAAATATGTAAGGAACTCATACAACTCAATAGCAAAAATAAATAAATAAATAACCAGATTAAAAAATGGTCAAAGGACCTGAACAGATATTTTTCCAAAGAAGACATACAAATGGCCAACAGGTGTATTAAAAGGTGCTCAAAATCCCTAATCATGAGTGAAATGCAAATCAAAACCACAATGAGATCTCAACTCACACCTGTTAGAATTGCTATTATCAAAAAGTCAAAAGATAAGCTTTGGTAAAGATGAGGGAAAGAGGGAGTCCTTTTATACTATCTGTGGGAATGTAAATTGGTACAGACTTTATAGAAACAGTATGCAAGTTCCTCAAAAAATTAAAACTACCATATGATCAAGCTATCCTACTTCTGAATAGATATTCAAAGGAAATAAAATCACTATCTCGAGGAGCCATCTGCACTCCCATGTTCACTGCAGCATTATTTATAGTAGCCAAGGTATGGAGCCAAAGTGTCTGTTGACAGACGAATGAATAAAGAAAATGTGATATATAGATATATACACACAACGTAATATTATTCAGCCTTAAAAAAAGAAAGAAATCCTGGCATTTTCAACAACATAGATGAACTAGGGGACATTGTGCTAAGTGAAATAAGTCAGACAGAGAAAGACAAATACTGCATGTATCACTTATATGTGGAATCTAAAAAAGTTGAACAGAACTTTTTACAGAACCAGAGAGAAGAATGGTGGTTACCACAGGCTGGGGGGTGAGGAAATGGGGTGGTGTTTGTCAAAGAGTACAAAGGTCACTGACAAGATGAAGAAGTTTGGAAACCTAATGTACAGCATGGTGATTATAGTTAATAATAATGTATTGTATACCTGAAATTTGCTAAGAGAATAGATCTTAAGTATTCTTACCACCAAAAATAAAATTAACTATGTAAGTAGATGGATTTGTTAGTTTGATTATAGTAATCATTTCACAACATATATGTACACCAAATCATCATATTGTACTTTAAATATATACAATTTTTATTTGTCAATCATCCTCAATAAAGTTGAAAAAATAGCAGGGATCTAATAGGGTACAAAATGAAGTGGGGGAAAAAAACAACTATGGTCTATGCACCATAGATTTGTTAATCCTCCTTTTGGTTCAATGGGTCCTAGTATCATCTCCCCGACAAAGGATAACAACACTTTGAAAGCTGATCAGTCTAGGTTCAGCCTGAGACAAAAGCTGACTGCTTTATTGTAGAAATATGAGTATATCCTAAGGGCTGCCACATAAGTTTAAAATCCATAACTTTGTGGCATCATAATTTGTGCACACAAAAGAAGGTCTGCCAGAAGTGTCTGAGTCCAAAAAAACAGTACAGAACAAAATTATTCTGGGTAAAAACAATTAAGTTTTAGATTTGTATGAATCCACGGTAATCCACAGTAGACAAGACAGTCAACTTTAGAAGGTAAGAAACTAGGGTTTCTTTAGAAAGTATCAGGAAGGCTGACACATTCCAAACATAGAAGAGTGGCTAAATTCATCAATCTGAATCCATATCTGGGTGAGGGTGTCAATGGTAGTGCCTTGGGGTTTACAGAGTATTGAGGAGCAAGAACAGCCGTGGAATCGTTCTGACTGCTATTCTCCGGATGTAATGTCCATAACGCTTCTCCAACCACATATAAAAGCCGTGAAAATGCAATAAGGGAAAAAAAGTCAGCAATCATTACATAGTAAATGAGTTCTTTGTCTCATTTTTGGATTCAGCCAATTTTTATTTTTGCATTTTACATCTTTTAGAAGAGGTCATTGTAACTATTACTAATCCCTAACAGCCTGACCTAAGAATTTCTGTGATAGTTTATATGCAAAAATGATGGATGGACGGTAGGAAGGAAGGAAAGATAGAAGAAAGGAAGGAAGGAAAGAAGGGAGGGAGGGAGGAAGGAAGGACTAGTAATGCGCCACATTTGGAGCATGTGAGGAATTATAGTTGATTGGACTGGACATATGGCTTTATCATTAGACCGTGTGCTTGAAAATCAGAAGTAAGATGAAAAATATAGGGGAAGGCTGAGTAAAGACATATAAAAGGCAAATAAGGATGATTTATTTTAGGATATAATCATTCATATGGAAGGGAGCAGTTTTTTTTAAAGATTGGCACCTGAACTAACATCTGTTGCCAATCTTCTTTTTTTCTCTTTTTTTCTTCTTCTCCCCAACGCCCCCCAGTACATAGTGGTATACTCCAGTTGTAGGTCCTTCTGGTTGTGCTGTGTGGGACGCCGCCTCAGCATGGCCTGATGACTGGTGGCATGTCGGCGCCCAGGATCCGAACCTGCGAAACCACGGGCCGCCAAAGTGGAGTGCGCAAACTCAACTGCTCAGGCAGAGGGCTGAGTTTTAAATGGAAGAAAAGGTGGGAAGATCCCAGCTAATTATTTTTTTTTAATTTTACAGTTTCCACACTAAATTTCAAACAAATTTTAAGCTGCCCACACTATTCCTAAACTATTTGATTTCATATTTCATCAGTTGGTGAGTTTAATCAGTTCCATAAAGGAAGCAACGAGTGATGGCCAAATGAAAATGGAAACTTCAAGAGCTTGGGAATCACTAATGAAGAGTGCTACTCCTTCCCAGGAAGCTGGCTCAGCTGTGGGCTCTGGACAGAATGAGACTCTCTTCTGAACTTACATAACCTTAAGTCAAAGACTAAAAAGCGGCTAATAGGGAGAGTCATTAAAAAGGACAAGCTCTCGCTAATTACTCAGCTGAAGTTTTTATAGGAAGTAGCAATAAGGGTTTCATGTATTTCACGCTTCTCCCTAGAATAAGTTTTACCAAATTTTACTAAAGACACATGGAAAGATTTCTTGGGGGGCATTAACTTAAATCTCATTTTCAGTTCTTATTTTTAGACACCAGGTCCTGTGGTTGGCATTACAGCAGTGTTTCTGGAGGGTGGCCATGTTGCCGATGATTTTTAATGGATGCCAAAGAAGAAAAAACATTCTAACTTGGAAGGAATAATTTAGGCCAGAGAAGAAAGCACAAGGCAGTCTAAACGCAAACCATCTATGTTAAACAAACGCAGCCATGCCGAAACAACACAGTTTGTGCTCCAGACAAAAACATATTGTGATACTCTTATGGGTTACAGAGACTCACATAAGGAATACATAGAAACGATTTTTTTGGTACTGGGGAAAATCAGAGCTTTTGCCTCAAACATTGTGCTTGGTAGAGACCCATTCCTAGACCCAAAGCCTTTTTTCCGTGCCAAACTAAAGCAGACATATGAGAGGGAGCAGGCTTTGGGCTCTTAGGCACGCAGGCAGAGATGGGATGAAGTAATAGGAACATAGCACAAGGAAGTCAAAGACCTGGGATCTAGTTCCATATCTGCCACTGGCTAGATATGAACCATGAGTAGGTACCCGTCTGAGCCTCCATTTCTCGACAATAAAAACGAGATGATAATTCTCGCTCTCCCATAGTCCTTAGGAGGATCAAGTACCATATCAATTGCAAGGTGATAGTAAATTTGGGGACTAATAGTAAGCCCTTATAAATTGAACCTCTTAAGAAGGAAACGTGTTTTTCTGGCTTAAAGAAGCAAGATGGAACTTCAGCTTTCCAACAAATTGTAGCAGAACAAGTGAGAGGCATCAGAGAGTACCAACTGATGTTTAAGAACTGCAAGATCGTAAGAGCAAAATTTTAATTTGATTGTTGGACAGAGTTAATGAAAGTCTCTTTAGTGCCCAAGGCACTGTCAGGTAGCCGATTCAGCATTTAGGGATGCTCACAGGCACTTTTAGTCTCACATAGCACCACTCACTGCCATGTCACAGAGGACATAGGGAGTCTTGCTAGACTCACTCAACCTGAGTCTTTCTCGGACTCCATCCTCCTCAGTCTCACTTGGACAAAGCTCTCCAAAAAAAGTTCAGCTTATCTGACTCCAACAGGGTGTTGAGTTTCTTGTGCCAGAGCTCTAGAAATACGACGCTATTCTTAGCTGGGTTTACTTGGGAAATATTTAGCAGTGGTTTTTAGCTATTCTAGGCATGACACAATTCGGGAGAGATCAGGTTGGCGCCTCCACCAGAGGAATGTCTGTTCTGGTGAGGAAGAGAGCATGGGGATTGTAACTTCAATTTGAATGTTTTAAACTATCTTGTGGGTAAATAGAAGTTCCTGCGACCCAATTCCTCAACATAATTCACCCATGGCTCTGAGTTTTCTCATGAAAGGTAAGGGGTGCTTCTAGTCAGCATGACCCTAACCATCATGTTAAGTGGTTAAATTCACTACATCTTCCACTGATGCAAGACAGAAAATTTAGATGCAAGGAGAGTCATTGGACATCTTCCCAAAACACACCCCAAATATCTCCCTAAACAGCTTACCATAATTCTTGGCGCCCAATACTGGCATCAGTGCATGGCCTACTCCAGCGACTTAGAAGTCACAGGTGGATAAACCCAATCAGGAAACCAGAATGAGAAACTTTAGGAAGCAAAAAACAGCCCTAAGGCTCAGTTGACATCTGAAGGCAGAGTAGCATGTCGGCAAACTTTGCCTAGTTGACAAATTTACATAAGCTGGGCTCTGGACATGAAAAATAGTATATCACAGTCCATTTCTAGGCTTTCATGTGTTCACAGCACGCATCCAACCTCTTGCATTCCCTCTGTCCAAGAAGACACCAGCAAAAGTCCTTCATAAATGCACTTCTAATCATTGGGTCATGTAATCTAGATGAATATAAGGGTTAATATCTGTAAAGCACTTAGAAAAATCCCTGGCACATAGTACTCTTTATACAAATGTTGGTTAAATTAAAAATTTAAGAATTTAGTACATTCATTTTTAAACAAGTCAACACAATTATAAGCTCCTTGGAGCTTTTTTAAAAATTCCCGATAATTCTATCAGAGTTATGGGAACGTACTAGACATGTAATAAACACTACTTTCTAACTGATTCACTTCAAATATTTATTGAATCTGTATGGTTATTCAAAGTGATTGACACTTTTAAAATTTATTATTCAGTGGCTAAGTTGAATATGAACATGTAGTAAACCCAATTTCGGTAAAGAAGCCATCCCAGTTATTTCTTTACTCTCATAGATGCTCATTACGCCTCTTGCATGTCACCTGGCAGGCCTCAGTCTTGCATCTAATTCATCCTAGACTCTGTGTAGCACCGCACCATCAATGGTGGAAATGGCAGCCCCAATGTGGTCTTTCATATCCTCAGATCTGAGAGGAGGAAGTGGCCAGAATACAAGGTTCTTGACAGACTCCCAAAAGAAGAAGCCATTTGGTGTGCAAGTCTGGGGGTCAGGAGGTCACTGCTCCTGAGATAGGAAGGGACAAAGCTCTATATTCAGGACCGCATGCTGGATTCCTTGATTCCTGGCAGTGCTACATATTACATGGTCTAAAATAGCCCTCCTCTCTAAGGAACTTTTCTCTGAGTCTTAAAAGTCACTATTTGTTCTCCTTCTTAACATACTTACTCTATTTAAAGTATAATTCCTCCTGGAAAAATAATATATATATAATAGATTGATGTAGATAATGAGTTTCTTATGCTCAAATTTTCACATTTAATTCTTCTATTTGTTTCTTTCAAACATTTCTTACTTTCTGTATTCGAATTGCTCATTTCTGGAAATTCTCTCTGTCCATCTGCTTTTCTTGAGAATCAAGGTAGAGGTTAAAAGAGTCATTTTCCCAGTACATATAGTTTACTATTCACCAGTGTCCACACGAGCATCAGCTTTGTGCCCAGTTCACCACATTTTAGCCTGTCTTTACTCTTCCTCAGATGAACTACACTTTCCAACATCATCTCCCATGCTTCAGACTGTGCTGCCCCCTTGGTCACAGCATTGGAAGGCTCTCCTACTATGCCTCTTGACCCAGTGTCAGGCATGTGTTGTTGAATTCTTTCAGTAAAATATTCCCAAAGATGTTCAATAAGCCTGTGCCTCACAACTTCTTCAGTGCTGGGGACATCTCTCCACAATGGAGTAGACAGCTATATAGTCTCAGCCCTTGCTTCTCGTGGTCTGTTTCCACCCATGGGTCAGAAAACCCATACAGTCCAGCACATTTATAACTCACTTAATGGGTTATAGTTCATCAAATCCTAAAAAGAATGCTGCACTAAAATCTAGTCAAATAATCTATCATTACTCTCTTTAGACCCCTAACAAATCTATTGTATCAAGAATGGTACTCAGCGTGTCCAGATGAATTGTTCATTTAGAAACACAACTATGTGCAAGATTATTATCCACTCCATTAGTGGCAAGCCCAAGAAATTCCAGAGATGAGAGAGGGCTTAGCACATGAATTCTTTTCAGAAAAGTGATTTCCTTTATTTCATTGGCCTCAAGGCATCTCTTTCACTCCTCATCTTTCGCAATAAAGATCTCAGAGGAAACACATTTTTTAGGCAAGGGAAGAAATGGAAAGACCTCAGAACAAAAGAAGACCTCAGAGGTGTTTTTCTGGAGTTTGTATTTCCAAGGCTGGTGCTGACTTCTCTCAATCACTGAAAGACAAGGAAATTCAAACTTAGCTTTTCCTCAATCTGAGCATAATCATCACCTTCCTAGTACCCCTCACACACATACAGCTACCCTCACTCTCCAACAAAAATAAGCCCATTTCTACCATGCATTTCCCAAGGGCAGCTACCTGCTCTTCCACTAACATTCCAGCCACGTCCCTTTGCCAGCCCTCTGCTCTCCAGATTCAAGAACATGAGCGAGGAATAGGAAGGCTGTCACCTTAATCACCCTGATTTCCACCAGGATTATAGATCCCATAATATAATTGAATGGTTCTTAGATTAACGGAATGTCACAATTCTAAATGTAACTGAAGATTCAATGTTCAATAAATGTTACTTATTATTCCATCAGACTCCAAGCAAGGCCTGTACCCGAACTTTCTCATCAATGAGTCTCAGCACCTACCAGAGTATCTGGCACATAGTAGGTGGTCAATATCTGTTTATTGAGTAAATGAACAAAAAATGAGTAAAGGAATGAATGAATGAATGCAAGATCACTTATTCCAAATGTCTATTTTAAGGATGACAAATGCTGTATAGCATTAATAACAGACACTTCATATTTGCTTTCTGTCTTACAGAATTTGCAGTCTTAAATAATATAAAACTAATTTAAATGACTTTCTCAGTTTCTCACAATTCTAATACCAACTTTTTAGTGCTCCTAAGCTCCCAAAAATGCTGCATTTGGGAAATCAGCTCCAGCAAGAAGTTATTAAATATAATAATAGGGCCATGTGAATCTATATGATCTTATAGGCACAGAAATCAAAAGTATGTGTGATACGTTAAAATATATGAATATTAATAAAATACTACAATTTAATTTAACATGCATAATAAAATTTAGATGTTATTATGCTACTCAGGCATTTGATAATCACTGACTCACAATCAATGTCACTTCGACATTAGTAAGAGGATGCCAAGCTGGTGACAGTTCTGCTGGTTGGTCAATGTTTGCATAGTGATCATTTGTTTCAAATTAGCTATGAAAGCAAGGTATCCTATGGGAAAAATACAAATTATAAAGTGATTAAAAACAGAAATAAGGTGTTTATATATCAGCAAGTGAAATACATATCTCTATTTCAAAATTGCAGGTTTGGGCTGTATATTCACTAAAGAAGAAGTGGAGAATTTCAGCAATTTTCCAGCTGTTTCAAAAGGGAAAATATATTTTGCTTTTCCACTAGATTTCTCCTACAAAATTAAGGGCTGCTTTTTGTTTCATATGATCTGGGAAGTAGCCTCAGTTTTCTCCCAAAAGCTGGTAGTTACATGTAATGAGTAATCCTTATTCCGTGGGAATAGTGCATTTTAGTGTGAGTCACTGGTCGACTATGTGTTACATTTATTACAAACTGGGTTACATTTTCTTATATTACTAATCAAAAATAAAAGAGCATATAAAATGAATACATTGATCTAGAGAAAGGGAGGAAATAGCATTATTTATTCACCCAAATATTACATAATAAATATCACTTCTTCCAGTCTAAATACAAATGAATCCAACTAGGTACAAAATGCCTTACTCCACTCTTTGCTAACTGTCATACAGACCTTGAGAAGTCCACCATCCACATCATGGGAGAGAAAGCCGACTTCATCTCATTCTGAATCAAGTACCAGCCCATGGAAAAGCAGTGAATTGTTAACCTAGTTTTCTCTGAGTGAGGAAGAAACAGATTGTGTGTGTTAATCCACGTACTTTAATTTAAAAGGGAAATATTTTGAAGATTTGTAAAAGGAACATTGGATCTTAAACACAAATAAAGGCAGATTTGGGGGAATCGTTTATAGGAAAAGACTGGGTGTGTCTACATTTTTCTTATACTGATGACCACAGCCAATTAAGTAATTTAATTGGCAAAACTTGTTAGTAGGACAGAACTGGAAACAAATTTACTTCTTCTGGCAAGTTTTCTGTTAGAGACACCAAGGAACAACTGATGTCTCTTGGAAAGGCCTAAAGACAATACCCACTTTGGCAATCAGCTGTGTGTTTTCTTTGGTTTGATTTTCCCTGGTTTTCCCCAGCAAACAGAATTTGCTTAAAGACCGCTCTGCCTGATCTGCCTGGCTATTCTCCATGGGAATCAGAGCTCCCTGTTTGGTGACAAGTCTGGTTTCCTCAGCAAATGTGAAGAGTCTCTCCTGCACCCTGAGACCTATGAGGCCTGTTCCCCAAGGGCAATGAGCATCCGGAATAGACGAACCACAGAAAGAGAAAATGCTTTCCATTCCCACAAGCAAATGCAGAAAACCAGAAGGAAAGAGAAACCCTCAATTCTGAGGTTTTAGAGGTTGGTTCTGAGAACATCTGCTGCCTTGTACAGAGTATATTATCGAGGACACAATCTTTTTGTCTCAGTGGACATCTCACAAGGCCTATACAGCAAGGCTCCAAAGAAGCTGTGGGTATGAGGACACAGTGCAGGAGCCTAAATCGGTTTCTATTTTGACATTCAAATAAAGAAATATAGCTGTTTGGGAGAACTCTCCTAACTACAGAGGAACCTCTGGGACTAATTATGATACCCAGCCTTATTTACAACCATCATTTCACTTCGTATTTTGAGTTTCTCTAATGTAGTTAGTTAAGGTTTCCCCTTTCCATACCATAATCATACGTATCTACAAGAATTTTGCAGACTTGTGTCAGGATTACCACTATGAGTGGCAGAGAGTTATAAAATTCTCCAGGATTTTTTAAAACTGGAAGTCATTCTCTACGTCTCCTTCAACAGATAACAATAATAGTTCCAGAACAAATTAGTGGCTTACATCATTGGAGCATCACATCTGGACACCATGAGCGCAATGCACTCTTGTCCTCGCAAGCATATGAGTTCTTCGCATTCAGGAAACATTACAGATCCAGAATAAGTGAGGCCCTGCCTCCCTCTGGTCTATTGAAAACCCTTGTGGGAGCCATGAGACGATAAAGAGCTTGTATATCATCTCCTTCTCTCTAAGGGTCAGAGACTGAACCAGAGGAGATAAATCCTTTCTCTTGTAGGCTACTGGCTAGAGCTGGATGGCTCTGTGGTGGCATTCTTCCCATTCAGCTATATTTCAAATCTTCCCTTTTTGAGAGAATAACTTTAAAGAGGCTTGAGGATTCTTTGAAATTCTCCTACTTCTTTTTTCGGTTACTAGCTGAAAACTGAATTCGTAAAGAAGGTAACATGAGTTTTGATGCACAATTATCTCTTCAATCATAAGGAAAGACAAGCCGCTTTACCAAAGGGGTGGGAAGACTGTCATCCTCTTACTAAGAGTGGCTTCCTTTTTCTACAAAAGAGTAGTAGTCCACATGGTGAGAAAAATCTCATGACCATGAGATTTTGAATAAGTCTTCTGATTTAACCCTTCTTTGCTGCTGCCCATGTCTTTACCCCAGAGTCTGGCTGAGCCAGGAGAAGGAGAGAGAACAACTTGGCTACTTGTGGATCTCTGGCAAAAGGTTTGGTGAAGGACAAGCTTCGACCTAATTTCTGAAATAAATTTTTCAAATATTATTGGCACAAACTCGGTCTGTTCCCCATTACCACAGATACCAGGAGTTAACTGTAATTTTGCTTCTATTCGATTCTCCGTAGGGACAAAACCACACTTTTAATGCCAACACATGCACATTCTAACATTACAGTAAACGTTTTTCTGACGCATTTACAGATTCACAAAAAAAGACAGATAAACTGAAACATTTGGCTAAGGCTTAGTTCCTTCACTGAGAATCAATAATATATCAGAAAGTGGTACAATGTAGAAATTACTAAATCCATTCTTTAAAAACCCTCAGGTTAGGGTTTGAATTACTAGAAAAAGAGAAATGCAAATTGTTTATTGTTTTCACATGTACAGTAAATTCAGAAAATTGAGCTTCTTTCAAGAACCATATGGGAGAGAGAGACTTTCTTTTCATCAGGAGTGGTTTTGTTTGTTGTGCCAAGAGCTAAAAAGATGTTTTTAATAACCAAAGCCAGTTTGTTATACAATCTGTCTGGATCTTGCTTGTAAGAGACATGACGGTCCCTTGGGTAGGAAATAGAGGGTGATGGGGGAGTTGCCCGAGACGATGGAAAAGTTGTGCAAAAAACACAATCCAAACGGAAGCATCTTTAGCTTATGGTTAGAGAAAAACTGGTTTGCATATTTCATTGAGGAACTATGGGAGATTACTGAAGTTCCTTTTGTAAAATGTGACTACGTTCTTTATGAGGGGGAACATGACAATGAATTGGGTGCTGCAGACGAGTCCCCTAAATCCTCAAGTTTGGTGCAAGTGAAAGACTCACTCACCACAGTCGGAGAGGGCCTGAGAGAACGTGACTGCTCTTTGAACATGACTTTGAACCAAGGGAAGGCCAGAACCCCCACCACCCCAGAGGGTAGGAAAAAACATTCTGAGGAATGAGAGTGATCCTGAGAGGGTCACACAGATGTGTTTCTCCTGACCTGTGTTTAAAAAAAAGGCACATCAAAAACTAATGCCAGACCATGATGAAGTTTTCATGGTCCCTGACGAAGTAAGAAAATTAAAATATCGTGCGTTTCTCATAAAGTTAAAAAATTCAATGCAAAAGCCAATCCTTTATTCTAAGATTATATTCTTCTTATAGTTCTTAAGTTAAAATATGCTTTAATATCTTATTTTGGACCACAGGAAATTGCCAATGTTCAACTGTTTTTGACCTACAAAAATGGCAATTTCCTAGGTTTCAATCCAATATTAAATGATGATGGCTGGATATGGGAGCTTGTAATGGTCTCATGGGGTAAAATATAGACCTGGTAACCATATGTCGGTGCCCAGATTTGCTTTTGAAATTTTTCTAGTCCATAAAATCCATATAACTATAAATTGCCACAAGAGGGTGTCTCAACCAGCAGCCTTCTAGATTTTGACTATTGTTAAATAAGACAAAACAAAACAAAATTTACAAAACAAAAAAAAAAAAGGAAGTCAGACCCAGATGGTGAATAGAACGTTATGGACACTGGACACCGGCTTTATACGAAGAAGAGGCTGGAACGCCTGAGTCCTCGGACAGCAGCAGCACTACAAAGTCATGTGAGGCAGGGCTCTGGGCTGGGAGAGACCTTCCAGTCTCTGCCCCAGCCTGATCAAGAAAGGAAATTGCCGATCACTCTCATTCATAGTCCTCCGATGGAAGGATACAGAAGTTGATCTTCCACTGGAAAGCAAAGGTAAAAATCTATTGGTGACTTGTAGAACAGGAGTTCAGAAACTCAGGGTCAGGGCTTCTGCCAGCAGTAGCCACAGTGGACCAATTGGACTCTCTCTCCGATTGGGACTTTGAATTTTTGGAAGGTGAGCTAGAGGGTCGCAAAGATTTGAGGCTGAAGTTGCTATTTTGGAATGGGTTTGACGAAGCTGTTGAAAGCAGAGAACTGAAGAGAGAAGTGAAGCAAACTTGCAGAAGTGATGGGGGATCTTATACCAAGAGGAAGAAATGGAAAGAAAACAGGCAGAGAAAGTAGCTCCCTTGGTTCCAGAAGACCTAAGTGGGTCTTGGGATCCATGAGATATCCCTGATGCTAATTTTCCTTTACTTAAGCCAGTGCAGGGGAGTTTCTGAGTCTTGTAAATGACAGATTCCTGCTGAATTATAAGTGATCTATTTTGTGGGAGAAGAAATTGGATTATAATCAGAACTGGCTAAGAATAATAGCAAGCTGACTATATATCCCTCCTTTCATATCTCTTCTCTTCCAATATATGGCTCATCCTCTGCTCTTTCTTTCCTCTTACAGGGCAGGTGTGATAACTCAGACATGGACATAATCCCTAATTTGGAAATGATTCTAGCCTTGATGATAAATCAGTAAGCTTTGGCTCCATAACAAACCACTCCAAGACTTGGTGGCTGAAAACAACCATTTTTTTAGCTCACAGTTCTGCAGGTGGGCAATTAGGCTGACGTCAGCTTGGCAGTTCTTCAGGCCTCTGCTAGGCTCACTTAGACATCTGTGGTCAGCTGCTGGGTCAGCTGGGAGCTGGCTAGACTAGGATGGCCTCAGCTCAGATGGCTCTGCTCTCCTCCAAGTGGTCTCTCATCCTCTAGCAGGCCATGCCCTCAAAATTGTTTACTTGGCAGCTGAGCAGAGGTTCACGAAAACAAGTGGATGCTTAGGCTCAGAACTGGCCCAGCATTGTTTCTGCTGCATTCTATTGGCCAAAGCAAACCATCAGGCTAGCCCAGATTCAAATTCTGCGGGAGCACATTCCACCTCTTAAGGGGATCAAGTGTGTAGTACCTTCACAAGGGAGGTAGATGCAGAGAGGGAAAAATAGTGGCCATTTTGCAAACAATCTGCCACAGATGGCCGCGCAGCCCCAGGGAAGAGTCTGTTAACAAAAGAGATATGAATCATGCCTTGGTCCATCTCTAAGACCCTCAGAGAAGAGCTCTTTTCCATTTCCCTACCTGCTTCCTCCCAACATATATAGAAAGAGTCACAGGACACAGAGGACTAAGTCCAGGGCATGGGCTCATAAGGCTGAACTACAGACTAGGAAGATTGCAAGACTGGAGCCTAGAAGCTGGGCAAACAGAGGCAGCTGATTGTAACCGTCTCAGAAAAGACACCGTCTGAAGAAGGGCGTTGCAAACACTGTCGGGGTATGAGACGGCGCGTTTTGACTACGGCAATTTAAAAGTATGTCCTTTAACTATAAACTTCCAGTTATAAGATGAATAAGTTCTGGGGATCTAATGTACATGTTTATTATAGCTAATGATACTGTATTATACACTCGAAAGTTGCTAAGTGGTTGCATCTTAAATGTTCTCATCGCAAAACAAAATAGTAATTTTGTGACTTGCTGGGGATTTAGCTAACTCTATGGTGGTAATCATTTTACAACACGTAAGGGTATCAAATCAATACATCGTACACTTTAAACTTAGAAAATGTGTCAATTATACCTCAATAAAGCTGAAATACAAAAAGGAAATCAAAGTAGAGGGAAAGTCTCTCTTTTGTGTGCTATTTCAACAAACGCTGCTGGATGGAATGTTCATCTTCCTTAAGCTTACCTTCCTGAAGTACCTCTCCCATTCTCGCCTGGACTCCCTGTCCTTCCTGAGCCAGTAACACAAACTCTACTCATCCGGACTGCCAGTCCTGTGGAGACCAGCAACATTGATTTGAGTGACACAGAGGACAGAGTGGCAAAAATGTCATACTATCATGTCTACAGAACCTCAGAGTAAAACAAACTCAACAAGGCAAGAGAACTTAGTTACTTCAATGGGTGGTGGATCCTAAATAACATCCCAAACACAAGTTAGTACTTGAACAACAAAAACTTTGAAAGTTTATGATTTGCCAGACCCAACAACAGGAAGCACTGATGGACACTCAGGAATAAGAAAGAAAGAGTCAGAAAATGCCCTGCACGTGGCTTATTTGATGTAATTTGAGAGGCTCCAAAATTCCCAGGACTAGCCCACCACAATACTGAAGTTTCTCCTATTAGAGTAGTAATCTTTTCTGTGTCTAAGACAGTCTGCAAAAAACGACGATGAAAATATAAACATGTTTCAAATATATTTGGAAATACATATTTCCAAATCACTGATTCATTAACAATTTATCATTTTTCCATCAGAGTTCAAATCCTGAGCAAAAGAATTAAAATCATTGCAAACTTAGTGGCTTAAAATGACACAAATTTCTTACCTTACAGTTCTGGAGGTCAGAATTCCTAAAATTAAGGTGTCCAGAGGGCTGCGTTCCTTCTGGAGGCTCTAAGAGAGAATGTGTTTCCTTGCCTTTTCCAACTTCCAGAGGCCTCCTGCATTCTTTGGTTCACAGCTTCATCCCTGTATCACTCCAACCTCCACTTCTGTTGTCACATCCATCTCCTACTCTCTGATTCTACTCTCCTGTCTCCCTCTTTCTTTCATAAGAACTTTGGCAGTCACATTGGGTCCACTTGGATAAAATAGGATAATCTCCCCATCTCAAGACTATTAACTTAATCACACCTGCAAAGTCCCTTTTGCCATGAAAGCTAACATATTCATAGGTTCCAGGGGTTAGGACATTAGGACATGAACAATTTGGGGGGGGGCATTATTCTGCTTACCGTGGGGTCCATTTCAAACACACACATGAAGAGTTTATGGATTATATATCCTTCCCCTAGAACTAAATATAATTAGCAGTAACAAGGAGCAAAAGCTGAAATCCTGTGAGCTTGTACACAAGGAGTCAGCTGGAAGGGTCATCAGTGGATAGGGCTATTGTATGGAGCCGCTGGCAGGCCCCTATTAGTGAATCACAATGAGGATTTTGCAGCAGAGTCATGCCTTCCTATGCAGATAACTATTCTCCTTTTGAGAAACAGCTTTTGGCTTTCTACATGACCTTAGTAGAGATGGAACACTTGACCATGGGCCACCAAGTTTCCATGTGATAGGGGGTGCCCATCATGAAGCAGATGTTGTCTGACTCACCAAGCCCATAGAGCTAGGCATGCACAGCAATTGGGCATCCCGTCATCAAATAAAAGTAGTATATAAAAAGCAGGCAAGTCTTGGAGGCACAAGTCAGTTGCATGAGAAAGTAGCCTAGATGCCCATGCCCCTACTCCTGCTAATTGCCTTCTCTCTCTCAGCCCACACCTACGGCCTCATGGGAAGTTCTCTATAAGCAGTTGACTAATGAAGAAAAAACTCAGGCTTGGTTTACAGATGGTTCTACTCAATATATGGCAAAGAAAGGGGTTACTCCAGTGGTTACCAACTGGGGGCAATTTTGTCCAGGGGACATTTGTAATTTCTGGTTGTCACAACTGCAGGAGGAGAGTGTCATTAGCATCTAGTGGGTAGAGGTCAAGGATGCTGCTAAACATCCTACAATGCACAGCATAGCCCCCTACAACAAAGAGTTGTCTAACCAAAATGCTAATAGTTTGGAAACCCTGGATTACTGCAATGGTCCCGGTGATTGATCTTCACTATCAAGAGGAAGTCAGATTGCTAGTGCACAGTGAGGGCAGAGAGGAACCCTGGGGTTCTCCCAAGTTCTATAATTAATGTCAATGTCAATGGAAAACTACAACAAGTCAATTCAGGCAAAATGGCTAATGGCCCAGAAACTTAAGGAATAAATGTTTAGGTTACCCCACCAGGCAAAAACTCCAACTGGCAGAAGAAGGCAATTATAAATACCAGCTAGACCATGTGACTAATTGCAGAAATGAGGAGTATGGTAGTTATGAGTATTCCTTCCTTATTTTGATATGAGCATCTTTCCATATTCATATTAACCAAATATTTTTATTTTCTTTCCCTTCCCCATTGCCCTATCATCTAACACAAGATGTGTCGATAGTTGTTAACCTTATATCTCAGAATTGAAGTTGCAGGGTTTCAGAGGAAGAGGTTGAATAACCTAATAGAAGAATGAACATGACCAAAAACACAAGAAGGAATTAGTAGTCACTTTTGGAGAAAGGATTAGAATATTTTCAGTTGTACTCAAGGTAGTTGTATCATGTTGGGCAGAAGTATGACTTTGTTAATGTATTTATTTTTAAAATAAGCATGTTTTGCGGAGATGTATTTGGGTGCCTAGTTGAAAATCAGTAGGCTGTGGTGGTTGTGTAATATGTCCATATAGCTAGGCTGAACTGTGTTTCTGAATTCACTTCCCTGTATGTTTCTGGTTAAGGTGGACCATATTTGAGAGATCTATTTGCGTGAGATTTAGAAAGTGAAAGTGAAGCAGCAGCCATATTGTTTTTAACCTTCAAAAGGTAGAGTCAGGTGCATTTGTAGCTCAGGTACATTGTCATTTATCTGCTGGCTCACCTCGTTGGCACAGGGTAGCACCCAGGCCTGCAGCTACTCTGCCTTCTCCTGGCTCCTCCTTCAACATCTTCAACTCTTGGGCCATGTGTTTAACTCTGTTACTTCATCAAGGTTGGAGGCAGTGAAAACTGGCACAGGTCCCAGTTCATTCTCAGGGTCCTAGCTCCTCTTCATGGATTCCAGCTTGTCCTTGCTCTTCCCCACTTTATATCCATCTTCCCTTCCCGATTGCCTGCTATGCAGACTTCAAGTTTTATCATCAGACGTGAAGACAAGTTCACAGAAACTATTCAACCAGCTTCCAAGTTTGTGCATAAGTAAGGTCAAGAGTCTGCAAAAACACGTGCGTGTATATATATATACACATACACACACACAAATACACACACATTTATACGGGTCTCTTCCACGGCCCTGGAAGGGTCCCTAGCATTGTGTTCTCATGATTGTATTTTTTTGTGAAGGTTGTAAAAATAAGCTATTTCAAACAGTCAACTTTTTAAATTTTTAGTTATGATTTGTTTTTGCTCTCTAAATAATCACCTTCATGCCCAATTTATATTTGTAATTTTATATTCATTTTCCTAAAGAGGGTCTTCTAAATAGCAGGTACTTCAGAATCCATGTCTGTCACCACAGAGGTTCCTGGACCTGAGGTCATTTCTGAGTTGATTTCCCAGAAAACAGCTGGAAAACCCTTTTGCAGGTGCAGGATGAAATAGATGCAAACTGCAAGCAAACGGAGAAGGTCGGCAAGTCCCGAGTTCTAACCACAAGGCATTCCAACATGAAGTGAATTCAGCCAATTCAGTCTTCAGTGTAGTTTACATTAAGGCAAATATCACTGTCAGAAGGAGAGTTGTACTGGCAAATCATCTCTGTTTGGAATACACACATCCTCAACAAGAAGAGAGATGGAGTGGAGGGCACGGGAGCCAAGGCACGGAGGGGAAGATGAATTAAGGTTAGAACATTTATCCAGATCTCCACAAGCATACTTTCCTGGACCCTGGACCTTCCCAAAGAGCAGAAAAATTAATATCAACACACAAAGAGATTTTCAGCTCTCATTGGAATGATTCATTGAGGTGGGAACAAGAATATGTCTTGTTAAAGGAAAAGAATTTGAGACTACTGAGTAGGTTTCTAAGTCCAATACCTCACATAAATGTGACAACAAACTCTTAAGGCCAGAAATGAGTTTTTTGTAAGAATGATGCAACTGCTGGATAAAAATGAACACTTTGGGAAACAGACTATCATCATAATATAGTTGGAAATAAAATTTAGCTTCTTAACCAAAAACTGTAATAATATGCATCTACAGTCAAGTATTTTGCTAAGAACAAAAAAATTTCTTCATCTTCCTAAACTTTTCTATGATGACTTTTAAACTGCAGAGCTATTTTGCATCTTTCATGGCCTAAACATATAGACTTTAAACATTCTTCAAGTTTTTTAACATTGCAAACCCACATTCATCTTATATATGTAACAGAACGGAGAGGTGGATGGATGGCTGAAGACAAAGAGAGAGATCAATAGATGAATGAAGAGCTGTTATTTTAAACCTGGCTATAGTTTTACCTAGGCAGATTAAGAAGAAAGAACTCTGATGAGGGAGAAAGGCTCTTTTCTTTAAGAGCAACACCATACTGAGCACATCGGTTATGAAAGGTAAGGTTTTTAGGGCCCAACTTCCATAAGACTCCAACAAAGAAGAATTAAATTGTTCTACATGATAAAGAAAGAGAAATTTGCAGTGTCTCATTGTGGGTTGAGAAGAGAACAGTCTGTAGGCCCTGAGAGTGGGAAGATACATAGAACATTTGGGGGAAGATAAGGTGAAGCCCCCAAAACGGTGAAAGTTCAGGGTAAAAAAAAAGGAAGACGGCGAGTGAGAAATTCCCTGTGACAGGGAATAAGCATTAAGCTTCCACAAAGAGAGAATTTGAAATTATTCCCTGCCCTAGGCTGTATTTATCTTACTATTCCCTAACCTTCAGTAAAAGTCTGCGATACTCATGTCAAGGTCAGACAGCAGCTCGAGGAACTGGGAGAAATGGGAGAAGGTGAGGCCACCAGAAGAGGGACTGAAAATCAACAGAGGCAGGACATCAGAACTAGAAGAAGCAAGAATAGAAGTCACCACTGCTCATGCCACCAATCCATCCTCCTGCTGAATTCTCAGCTATCTTGGGGGGCAGATTCATTTCTCACATTAAGGGAACTCAAGCTGCTTTATTAGGAGAGTAAAAAAAGTTGACTGCAGAGGCCAGAGGATTTGAGGACACCCAGGTGGTCAGCATTAGATTCACACATGTTGCAAAATAATAACCTTTATAACAACTAAATTTGACTATCTATATTTGTCCTACTTTTCCTTCATAAAATATCAGAAGGTCCAAACCACATTTTAAATTCCATTTATTGAGAACTAGAGGTTTTGTTCTCATATCATTTTGTCCTTGTAAAACGTTGTTGATCTCAGTAATTGAAACCATCAAACAGCAAACATTACAAGTTCTATTATGCAGAGAGATATCTGAAATAAAGGCAGGTTGTCTCAAAGAGTCACAGAGAAAAGCTAGTGGGTTCATTTCGTTAACTATCTTTACACCTCTTGAGGTGTGAGGGCGTGGAAGGCACAGGCATGGACAGAGGCAGAAGAGACAGCTATAGTCAATGTCCCAGAAGTCTGTGTCCTTTCTATGCGTCTCTGTTGAAGAAGGGAGACAAGAAGGAAATCTGAAACACTATGCGTTCTCCGAAGACCTTGTTCCACTGATTTTCTCCCTTTTCTGGAGTATTTATTTTTTAACCTTTCTCTAGACCCTGGTTCCTCCCTCTAGCCCAGGGGCTCTCAACTGCAGAGGCAATCATCTTGGTGGGGTGCCCATGCAGCTTGTTAGCAATGATTTTTATACCGTTTAGATAAATGAGAGAATTTTGCAGGGCTGCCCGATAATAACCACACTCTCACATCCTGAGATGCTTTTTTGAGTGAGGAAGCCCCAGTTTTTTACCTAGGAATTGTCCGTAGCCTGCAGTTACCTATCTCAGCTATCCAGTGGCCTTTGTGCAGCAGGGACCTCAAAGGACTATCTGGCTCTGGAGCCCTTAAAATTGGGGCAAGGGGTAACAAAATGTGGGTGTGGCTATGGGCACATATCACACATGTGAACAGTGTTGTTCATAATGTCACAGCAGGCAAAAAAAACCCGCCACAACCTCAGAAGTGCTGCCTCACCCTACAACATGTTCAAGTTTCTCCCACCTTATTAAAATAGCTGTTTTAAATCCTTTCTCAAAAAATGCCAGATATAAAACAAACAAAGCAACAAATATTAATTTTTCTAAGACTCTATATAAGTCTGATTCCCAATAGGAAGGACGCACCTCAAATTAGGATAATTTAAGGAGAGTTTATTTACAAAGGGACCATTTATGAAGGTCCCAGTATGGTATAGGAGACCCACAAAAGACAGTGCAGTAATCTGGGGCTAGTAGCAATGGAGTTGTTTCCATCTCTGAGCCCAAAGGGACAAGAGAAGAAGTTACTGAAACCCAGAGGGACAGAGTCACATAGAGGAGGCTGTCTTGAGAGAAACAGTGACCTTCAGAGAAGGGATGGTAACCAGCCCAACATATCCCTTCTGGGAGAAAACCAGAGGAATAAATACTCTGAGCTATCTCTACTTCCTCTTTTCCATGGAGTACCATGTTCATCAATGACCTCTTACTGGCCAAACCCAAGGAATAAACACTTCCCAGTTCTTCTCTTACTTGATCTCTCTCCAGCGTTTGAAATGACTGACCGCTCCCTTCCACCTTTTGATTCGTGTCACACTATTCTTTTCTAGATTTGCCTTCCTCCTTCTCTGATCTGCTCTTACTCTAGCTCCTTCACAGATTTCTCTTTCTCATCCTACCCCATAATGACAGTCTTCCCCAGGGGTCTATTGTAGCCTATGCTTTCTCCTTGGGTGATCTCATTCACTTCTCCATCACCACTACCCACTCATTTCCAACTTTCCCATATGCCCGTTACTGCTTGTCTTAGTGTGGGTTTCCTCAGAAGGAGATTTTGAGACAAGGTCTTGAATGCAAGTAGTTTGTTTTGGAGGTGATGCCAAGAAACATCATCAGAGGAGCAGGGAAATAAGGCAGGGCAGAGAAGGAGTCAATAAAATGAACATTATCAAGCAAGATACCACAATGGGCAAAAGCTTAGTCTTGCTGGGGAGCTCCAGGAAATGGTGTAAAACACACTCTAGAAGTATTCCACTCAAGGGATAAGTGACCTGGGGTATTTATACCCAAATCCTGAGAGTCACTGAATGAGGGCTACTCTCAGGGGACATTAATTCCTCAGTACTTCCAGCCTGCCATGTACACAGGTACAGCAGCCTCAGAGGGCAGTGACTGGCAATGGAAAGATGGGCTAGATGCACAAAAAGGTAAGGTGCAAAAGAATATGTGTGGGACACTGACAGCATCGGCTACATTTCCAAATTTCTATTTCTAGACCAGATCTCTCTATCTTTTGCACAAGATGCATACAGCCAACTGCCTACTTGGACCTGTATCACAGGACATGCCTACAGGAATCCTGTACTCCCACTCCTACCCTCATCAATTTCTGATTACAGGGACTGGCATCTCCATCCACCAGCACCTGAAATAAGATAGCTCCCAGTCATTTGTGATTTGCAAATTGGTTGCCAAGTATTATTGAACCAACCTCCTTACGTACCTCTTCTATCTCCTTCCTCCCACCCCAGTGCCTTAGCACAGGTCCTATTATTTTTTGGCTGAATTATTGCAATCATCTCCTAATTGGCATTTCTGTCTCTATTCTACTACACTCACACACCATGTAAACATCTTCCTCAAAATCCTCTCAAGGGCTTCTCCAGTCAAGATTCTAAGTTTTTTTTTAATTGGGATTATAATGACTTATAACATTGTGTAATTTCAGGTGTACATTATTGTTTATCAATTCCTAAATACATTTCATCATGCTCACCCCCAGTAGTCTAATTTTTATTCATCACCATACATATGTGCCCCTTTGTCCCTTTCACTCACCTCCAACTCCCTTCCCCTCTGGTAACCACTAATCTGTTCTCTTTATCCATGTATTTGTTATCTTCTACATATGAGTGAAACTATGTAGTATTTGTCTTTCTTTCTCTGGCTTATTTTGCTTAACATCATACCCTCAAGGTCCATCCATGTTGTTTCAAGTGGGAGAATTTTGTCTTTTTTTATGGCTGAGCGGTATTCCATTGTATATATACCACATCTTCTTTATCTATTCATCCGTAGAAGGATGCTTGGGTTGCTTCCACATCTTGGCTATGGTTACTAGATGGCTTCTCTGGAGAATTCTACCGAACATTCAAAGAAGATTTAGTACCTATCCTTCTCAAACTATTCTGAAAAATTGAAGAAGATGGAACACTTCCTAGCACATTCCATGAAGCTAACATTACCCTGATACCAAAACTACACAAGGACAACACAAAGAAGGAGAACTACAGGCCAATATTACTGATGAACTTAGATGCAAAAATCCTCAACAAAATATTGGCAAACCGAATACAGCAATACATTAAAAGGATTGTACACCACGATCAAGTGGGATTTATTCCAGGGATGGTTCAACATCCACAAATAAATGAATATGATACACCACATTAACAAAATGAAGATTCTAAGTCTTTAGCAATGATCTGTTCTCTCCCTTCATTCCAGCTTCGTCTCTCTTCACTACTCAAAACACAGTCTATGCACTCGCACATATATGTGTATTCAGAGTTCTCCACACAGATGATAAAGTCCAGTCTCCATATATGTTTTCTTCTGCTATGTTTGTCCTTCTCCACATCACCTACCTGGTCAACTCCTACTCATGTCAAATATGACTTTCTTTGCCATATTGTTCCAGATCTCCCAGGAAGACAGACATCTCATAGGATATGCTCCTGCAGCGCTAACAATTACAGGGCAATAATCACATATCTGTTGGGTTAATAATGAAGGTATCCAGGGGAATAGTGTAAATTCTTTACCTGAAGATCAGAACATACCAGAAGTAATGCAAAAAAACAGATAGTGGATGGACAAGTATAAAATTGTTCATGATAATGCTCAACATTACATATGAAGACCAAAGACCCTTTTTAAAGAGGTCTCATCTTCATTCAAGGGATCTGAGTTATGAACAGCGTCAGCTCTGGGAATCCACCACAATGGCTCAAGTAAGGTCCTTTTATACCAGAACTAGATTTTATTATTATTATTATTATTATTATTATTATTATTATTCAGGCGAACAAATACTTCAGAGGACTGCCCAGCCACATTTGTCATAGGTGACTTCATCATTAACAAACATAATGTAATCTAATTAACACTCCAGCCCCTCAACCCTTTAAGGCTGCTGTGCTGCTCCTCGACCTCTGCCCCTCCAGGGTCCCGGCATCCCTATTGAGACTAAGGATTCCAGTTCAAAGACAGCATCTCCCACCTTCATCCATAGCCTGCAGAGGAAATCCACTAGAGCACTTTTCAAAAATGCTGATACTATGTTCCTAACGTATTTCTCAGTGCTGTGACAAAAGGAGTGTCATCATTCCTTCATAGAGGAAAATATTTATGGGAAGGGAGAGCAGGTCATACGTGATAAATCCATTCCTACTTCCCAATTCTCTAAGTTATTAAAGTTCTTCCTCTATGTTGCATCAAGGAAATTCTGATCTCTCTGTCTCGTTTAGTGTATGCCACTGTTGATTCCAGATTTTAATTAACCAACTGCAAAAACTGGTAGAAATACTCCGAGCTGCTCAAACCAGCACATTTAATCCAAAACCCGGTAAAAGAACCTATATCAAAAAATTCAGCCCAGTCTACACCTCCCCCTCAGAGCTAGCACCTCCAGAATCCAGTCCCACATATATTCCCCCAAGTCTTTTATTGTATAAATTATCAAAACCTTGCAATTTTATTTTCCCAGATTTGCCTTTGCAACTGGTTTCCTAGGATATGCTAGAATGTGACCCTAACTACTTAGAGGCATTTAGAGAAATTGGCACCTGCTGGCAAGGTAACTCTCTCTGGTGAGGTCGTCACAGGGACTTCGAGAAAGGCAAGAACAACCTCACTTCATAGGGGTTGCTTCTTCTAGCAAGAAAAATTGAGTAGAATTTGAGGGTTCAATATTCTTAAAATCATCTAAATTCTCCAAAAGTTACCATTCCTATTTCAAAGTTCCTCTATTTTGTAATCAATGTTCTCACGTTCATGTAAGAGACCTGGCAAGGATGTGAATTCCACCTGCAATGCAGTTTACCAGTGTGCAGGATCAGACTTGTGTCTGATTTTCAACTGTCAGCCCTTTGACAAGAGGTAAGAGGTCCTTTTAGATTAGTCTTAGAAACACCCCAGATCTTTGACCATGCCTTGAGCTGTGAATTTAGAACCTTGAGTTATCATTTGCTTTCTGTAAGCCCTCCAGCACAGTTAGAAAGAGCCAGCCTACACTACAGGGTGTCACCCCACACCTAGGGTAAGTATATATCCCAATTTGCCTGGCAGCATCCTGTTTATGTCTGGTACCTTAGAATTGCTAATGACACTCCCTTTCACTTTCAAGTGTCCCAGTTTGATCAAGAAATTATGCCTACCCTTCATGTACCCATAGCCTATCACAAAACCCATTTATACCACCAATGGACACTCACGGCAACCACAATGGAATTCTAACTGTTTCATTACAGAAGGATGTGGGCTATTAGGTTTCCATTCTCTAATGCTAACAGAGTCCCCACTGGTTTTAAGCCAAACAGAATCAGAGAATCAATCCTAGATCCCATTATCTTGAAGGTCTGTTCTCTTTAACCATCTTTGGTACTAATAAGTACATAGATCAAGATTCTTAGTTGCAGACTACAGAATCTACTCCAGGTGTTAAAACAGAAAGAAATTCAGTATAGAGTATTAGGAGCTTACAGAATACTGAGAGGGCTGGAACCAAACCTAAAGTCACAACCAAGAATAATGCAACCAGAAGAAATGTCCAACATGGACCGTTCTATCAGAAATCCCACAGTCACTGTCATCCACTACTTGACATCAAATGGGACTAGATTGTAGAGCCATCATCACAGCTGCCCAAAAGATCCAATTTCTCTGTGCATAAACCCCTACCCTACATTTTTCCCATCTGCATTCTAAGTTTTGTGCAGTGGTATCTTCTTAGTAGAACCATGGTCATATGTGGAACCATAGTAAGGAAAATGCAATGTACTTTTTACACTTCAGATCTCTTTAACACAGAAGACAGTAGAGAAGCTTTGATGAGGATGCACAGTGAGCCAATCTGCCAAGAACTGAAAAGGATTATGGGAAAATCCATATGGAAGAAAGTGGTGGAAAGATCAGTAGTGGCTCCAGACTTCCTATCACAGAAGAGTTTGGGGGACACTGTCTCGTTGGAAGGGGGATTCAAGGATCTGCCTTGAAGCTGTGTTTGCATAGCAAGCACACTGCTCTTACCCAACTCAGTTGTCTATTTCAAGTGGTACCTAGGAGAGCTAATGGAGGTCCAAATCAGACAAATGAGACAAACTTTGGCAGCACAACCAGATGGCAAAGGTAAGATACCAAGACTATTGCCCTAACTTCACATATTGAATTGGGCTGCCTCTCAATAGCAAAGTAAATAATAAGAAAGCCCTTAATAAAAGGGTGCCAGCATATTGACAGGAGTCTTCCCTAAACAGTTCTGTGAAAGAGAAAAAAAAAGACTATTTTTAAAACCAAATTGGGGCATAATTTCTGAAAAAATGTAAACTATGGTACAAAATATTTTGAATCCTGAACTTCCTGTTAACCTTGGATTTATTATTTCTATACTTATCACACCCAAACTGGTACAGGCAAGGAGGACCAAGTGAGTTTTCTCTTCTCTATATTGCGTTGTTCTTTTTTTTTGTCCCCCTAACTTGAAACATCCCTCTGCGTTCAACGTAGCTTTGGGGCAACCATCAGATTTACCTCGGTGGGATTCCTGAGATACGTTTTTCATTGCCCCAAGTCTATCTAAATAGGGCAGCAGAGGCTTCAAAAGTGATTCATTACGTATTTTCCTTTCTTTAATTTTTTTTTAATCAAACCATTCCGTGAAAACCTTATATCACAAGTCAAACAGCACAGAACAGAAACAACTCCTTTCCGAGCCCACCAGGGACTTTATGAGGGAGGGGCCCGCGCTGTTAGACGTAAATTTTGCCGATCTGCTGGCTCCTCAGTTCGCAGCGCTCGACTGCCTGGCTCCGCAGCAGCTCCTTCTCTTCTGCTGCGTCTCGGGCTCGCAGCCGGGGGAGGTGGGCCGGAGACGCGATGACGTCGTAGTGCCGCTCCAGATACCGCAGGTAGACGAGCATGTGCAGGGCGTAGGCCAGCACCAGCAGCAGGATCAGCGACATCGCCAGGCCCATCAGAATGGCTGGGGAGAGGGCAGAGGCGCAGTCTCGGGCCTTGGCAAACTGTCCCCCCTTGATGGTAAAGCCTTGGATCTGTCAGGAGGACGAAAAGAAGGGACACGTTCTTTCTCTCCTAAGATCTACTTCCCACTTGGGCTGGGGGTTCTGGACCCCTAATTGGCCACATTTAAGATACTGGGGCCATGTTTGCTGAATAACTCAAACACACGATCTAACAAATGTGAGTGTGTTACGTGGACAGAGAAACCATTTTAAATCAAGACTGACCCAGAAACTCTGGGATGTATGTTTGTCATAATTAAAAGGCTCTTGAAATTCAAGGCTCTGCAATAAAACCTCTTTTAATCTGACCCTCAGGGATATCCCCTTCATCTAAAACCACAACTGCTGCGGTGTCTCTAAAATTCAAAGCACTCGCAACATTTTATAAGTGTTGGTATAAATTTCACCAAGGATTTTAGGTCTCAGTTCCTCTGCCTTCGATTCTGTTGACAGGAATTAGACCAGGAAGAGTCTTTTAAGGGAAGATATTATGATTCCTAATGAGGTGAAACATAGACAATAATAAAAGCTAACACTCAGTGAAGGTTTTTTTATGTACCAGACACAGCCTTAACTCATTTAATACTCACAATAGCCTGTAAATTACTATTTATCCCTATTTTATGGATGAGACACAGAAAAGTTAAGTGACTTGCTTAGAGTCACACAGCATTGTAAGCGCAGTGAAGCTGTAATTCAAACCCAGGCAGCCTGGCTTCAGAGTCACGTGTTAGTTTACTACTCCCTAACTCCTGACGTGCTCTGTCTCTTCTTCCTCCTGTCACTACCTCTCCCTCTTACCAGTTGTACCCTACCAACTTGGTACTCTTTTTGGAATTGCTGTATACCAGCCCCCCCCCTTGCCCCCTGCCCAGAGAATAGAAAGGAAAGTTTTCTCATATGTGCAAATGAAGTGGTTTAACTACTTGGAACTAGGAGAGGTTCAAATCCACAACTGGCTGCGATATCTAAATACTGTCACACGGAAAGAAACGGGGCTACAGAGGAGCTGCCCCGAGTGACAGCAATCACTTGTGAAGGCAGCCCCCACGTTTAGCTGGCTTTTAGAATACAACCCAACACAGTGTCACCTCATTCAGTCACCTAATATGTTTAAAAGGGCACATCAGGAAACTGAATTATCCATGAACGCTTTACTGAGAACTCATTGTTACGACTTAGGTGGGCGCTTTAGCATCTTTCCATGCTAAAATTACCATGCTGCCGCAGACCTCAGGGGCCTTGCTCACCCAATTGTGTGCTCTAGGCCAAATCCAAAACAGCTTCTGAAGAAAACTCTTGGCCTGGTTTCTGGGATCCTTGGCCTGCCCCTCTATGAAGAGGCAAAGGGGCCTTCTCTTCAGACTAGTGTCTGAAGAGTCAAGCTCCTCAATGACAAAAGATGGCCTCATTTGATTCTGCAACTCCAGCCAAAGAGAACATCCTCACATTGACTGCCACTTCATTCTTGACAAGACTTGGCTGAGAACAGTATCTGGAGAATGCCTGGAAGGACATGTCGTCCATCCATTGTCCGGACTAGAGGTTGCAAACACTGTATCCAGCCCACAGGTGAGTTTTGCTTGGCCCAGAGTTCTGAACAATTTCCCATAAGAATCTGGATTTCTAGCTTCTCCTGAAAAGTCAGGAGATCTAGCAACACTGAGTCTGCATTCCCAGAAAGCAAAAATTAGCTGGAGCTAAATAAATATGCCCCCTTGTGATTCCAGCTACACTTTGCCACAGTCCCCCACTGGTCCACCTGAGGTATTGGCATCCGAGTTTTCCCCCAAGGCATCTGAGTTTGCCATGCATGTGACACCACTCTACACTTTACTCTGAGAACGAGCAGAGCAGCAAAGCTGCATACAGGGACTGCAGCCTTCTGTACATGTACCTTAACCAGCACCCCCGGCACCTCTTGCCTGGACCGAGCCTGCATTCTGCCATCTGTCTACAGTAAGGGTGTTTTAACAAGGCCTGCCTCCAACACCCAGTGCTGTGTTCACTATAAGGCTGCTGTTGAGGATGCTGGCACGTGTCGCACAACACAAGGGATGGGTGTGCCCCTCACAAGTACATTTGCAGTAGTCTCATGAACCCCCTGAACACGTAACTGGCTGACTCCTTCTTATGCTGGCTGCTCCCAAGCTTCGGAGCCAAATTACCGTGCCGCTTCTAGCCAGGGCTGACAAATGGTCTCGTGATTTTGTGTACCAACCTCACCAGAGGCTGTAACTGATCTTTTCTTCCTTTGTTTTTATTAACCCCTATGTTTTTGCCCATGTTTTTGTTTTACATTTTTTTATTACAAAATATATACATAATATAATATCTACCATCTTAACCATTTTTAGGTGTACGGTTCAGTGGCATTAAGCACACTCACATCGTTGTGCAGTCATCACCACTATCCATCTCCAGAACTCTTTTCATCTTGCAAAACTGAAACTGTACCCATTAAACACGAATTCCTCATTCCCCTCTTCCCTAGCCCCAAGCAACCACCATTCTACTTTCTGTCTCCAAATTTGACTACCCTAGATACCTCATATGAGTGAATCATACAAATATTTGTCCTTTTCTGTGTGATTTATTTCACTTAGCATAACACCCGCAAGGTTCATTCATATTGTTGCACGTACCTGAATTTTCTTCCTCTCTAAAGCTGAATAAGATTCCATTGTATGTATATACTAGATGTTGTTTTTCATCATTCATCAATGGACATTTGGTTTGTTTCCACTTTTTGGCTATTGTGAATAATGCTGAAATAAACACGGGTGTACAAATGTCTGTTCAATCCCTCCTTTTAATTCTTTTAGGTATAGTCCCTGAAGTGGAATTGCTGAATCACATGGTAATTCTATGCTTACTCTTTGAGGAACCGCCATACTGTTTCCCACAGCAACTGCACCATTTTACATTCCCACCAGCAAGGTACAAATGTTCTAATTCCCCACATCCTTGCCCACACTTATTGTTTTCTGTTTGCCCTTTTTTCTTAATAACAGCCATCCTAATGGGGATGAAGTGGTTTGCCCATTTTTCAAAGTGATTTTTCTTGTAGTATTTCTGTAAGTCCCCTTAAGTCATGTCTGGAACAGGTGGAGGCATAAATCAGTCAATTCCTCCTTTCTAATTAGGGTATGTGTGCATTATTCCTTGTTTTCATTATTACTTTCTCATTGCCCTTTCTGCCTGCTGCTGTTTTGAAATATCAAGAGAGAGAAATTACATATACATATATACATATACATATATATGTATATGCAATTTATATGTATATATGTACGTACATATATGTATGTATGTATGTATATATATCTACATATAATTTATATATTTATGAAGACATAAATACATATAATTTGTTATACATATAATTTATAATATATAATTTATATATGTATATAGACATATAACTTATATGTATATATGTGTGTGTATATATATGTATGTATGTTTGTGTGTGTGTGTATATGTATATATAATGTGTATATATATATGTAATATATATATAAGTGTCTTTGGAACCAGACAGTCCAGAATTCAGATTCTGCCTCTCCTATTTACCAGTTATATCATTTTGAAAAATTATGTAAGTATCAGAGCTTCAGTCATCTCACTTGTAACACAGGGATAATAACAGCTACCTTACAGCATTATAAGCTTTTTGAAGACAAACAATGTGCGATAACCACAACAGTGTCAACACAGATGGGACTCACAAGCAGCAGCTATTGCTTCCATGCTGACACAGTCCTGGGTGTCGCCACACATATTGGGCCATGAATTATTTATGTTCATAAGGATAGGTCAGAAATTGAGAAGGTGTAGTTTGAGAAGTAATTTGAACCCAGGTCTTTCAGACTCAGAGAGGCAAGTTCCTTCCCTCCCCCAAACCACCTCTCCTCAGCGTCCTCCCCCCCCACACTGCTCCAGCCTGGGGAGGGAGGGTTCTGTGGATATATACGTATGTAAAATTGGAAAGTGCCCCTAAAAGGGATGTGCAAAACCCTGCCTATTTCAGTGACTCGGAAGAACAAGAGAAGCTTTTTTCACAGGTAAACAGGACGGAGGAACTTGACAGACGTCTCCCAGCCTGAGACTCTGCTGGTGAAAAGGAACCTCTTGTGCTCCCGCCCCCTCCCCAAAGACTTTCAAGAGGAGCTTTGGGATATTTTTGACTCCCTGGCTGACAGTTCCCTTCCTATGCTACCTGCCAAAGCTGTCACTCACGCTACAGATGTACTTCTTATCTGCCCTGATAGGATCACTGCTCACTCCCTGAAGGAAGTACAATAATTGTCCAACAATTCCTCTGCCCAGAAGGGCCTCTCACTCCAGGAAGTGTCAGTCACTGGGCTTCAGGCCACAGCTTCTCCCCGGCTTAGATTGCTGGCATTCCTCACTGATAGTTATTAGTGGCTGGATAAACCTGACTGTAAAGCAAGGGGGAGCGGGGAGGGCTGTGCAGGGAGAGAAAATATCCTAGTCCACTTCATACCCTAGAAGATACAGAAAAACAATACCGATATTATTTTTAAAGTATCCACTCCTCTCTTTTCCTTAAACACATGTTTCAGTTTTACCGAGTTTCTTTGGCTCCAAATACACAGGTGCACTGAGCCTATGTTTTAGTTTATTACCTGGAAATCAACAAAAGTGACCTCCCACAGGCTTGACGTATCATCCGTGTCGCTGGGCACCAAGAGGGCATCGTACCGCTGCAGGCTGCTGACGCGCTGGCAGTGGTAGGAATAACGTGACGGAGCATATATGCCAGTTGCATTGAAGGTTGCTTGGATGGAATTATTGAAAATAATCTCGACTCGGTGCAAACTAAACCAGCCCTGGATGGACAACTTGTTGTAATTGATAAGGGTGAATCTGAAAATGATTATGAAACAGTATTACCCCCAAAGCTCTTCTACATTTGCTGACACAGGACATCGTCTATGAACGGTACAATCGCGCCCTCTGTTGTCAGGTAGTAGAACTGCCTCAAGAGAGGCTTTTACGTTTCCGGTTTGGAATGAAAGCAAATGACAGGGCCCTGAAAAGTAAGCAACACAAACTCTTACAAAAAACTCGGCTTTTTTATTTTTTAGAATCAACACTCGATATTATTGCCAAAAACTTGAGAACAACTTGAATGGACATCAATATAGAATTAGCTAAATAAAGAATGTTCAAAAATAATAGGAATAGTTCTGACTACGTGTGAAGCACCTTTCTGTGTTCTTTATGTGTATTTTATTCACTCTCTACCACAACGCCATGAGACAGATAATATTACCGTCCTCATCTCCTAGACGAGGAATAAGACACAGAAGAGTTAAGTAAATCATTTCTGCAAGTTCACTGAGAGAGTAAGCATTGGAGCTGGGCTTTGAATCCAACCTGAGACGAGAGCCCTTATTCTTAGCCATTTTGGAATGGACTATTCTCCAGCCATAAAAACATTATAATGTACATAGGCCATGACCTTTTTTTTCACTAAAAAAATATGTGTGACTGCATAAAAAAAAATTCTGGAAGGGTAGACATCAAAATGCTAATTAGTCATTACAAATGGTGGTTGGATTATGAATGATTTTCATTTTTTTCTTTTTATAGCTCGATATTTTCTGATTTTTCTGTTTTCAATGGACATGTATTACCTTGTGTTAGCTTGGGGTTCTACAGAAGCAGACCCTGAGACAAAGATGTGGATACAAAAAGTATTTTTGGGAGGTGACCCCAAAGGTATTGGGGAATTTGGCCATTCAAAATATGTAGTATGGAGAGAAGAGAAACAACAGAGGAATGGAAGACAGTCAAAAACGACACATGATTAAGCAAGTTTCCACTGTGGTAAGTGGGGCTTAATGCCCATGAGGAACCCTGGAGCCCGAGTAGAATGCCTGCCTCTGAGTTCTCTCGCCTGAGGCTGAGAGAGCTGGGGCATTTATACCCTCGCTTCACTCACTGGTTGAGGGCTGCTGGGGCAGGCACAGGAGGCAGTGGGCCCCTTTGGCCAGAGGAAACTTTTAGGCAAAGAAGGGCTAGCAGTGAAAGTTGAGCTGGTGGACTGTAGTGGCTGCAATGGAAATGCCCAAGGGGGTATAGATGGGGTACTGACAGTGTCTGCCACATACCTTTATCTCAGAAAAATAATAATCATAGAGCTATTTTCCTTTTGGGGAAAAAAAGTGCTATTTGAATCAAAAATATTCCTCAATCGTATATCAAACAGCTATGTGTATGTGTTTGGTTACCTTCTGGGTTTCTATTTTCCTTTTAAAGTTTCTCTGGAAGGTAATGACATGCGTTTTCTAAATTACGACCAGTGAAACACTAGTGTCCCATGATATGCAGGAAAGTGTTCTGACGAGAGAGCTTTCCAGGGTGATACCAGGAAACACTGGGTTAATCAAAGCTACCAGGTGCAACATCTTCCTTAAGACGCGTCTTCACAGAAACCTTCATATACAAGTTTACACGGTGACGCTCCAAAAGGAACACAGGGTGGGTAGTGTTTCTCAAACACATTTGACCACAGAATACCTTTTATGGGGACTCTTATAAATATTTTCATAGAGCAGAAGTGTTTCACAGAACACAGCTTGGGAAAGACTGCCCAAACACACCCTGCTGGTTTTTCAAGTAATGTTAAAGACACAGCTCCTATCTTCACTAAAAGCTTGATCCTATAGGAAGGGAAACATATTTCGATAAGAAAAAAAAAATGTAATGTGTCCAAATTGGCACGCCCCACCCTTCCCCAGAGCAGTTCCTAACTACTTGGACAAACCACTGTCGGCAGATGCATCCTTCCATACATAAAGACAAAAACGCAGGCCTGTGTTGCTTATCTGCTGGGGAAGTCAGCTAATGGAGAATTTTTCATTATCCTTAAATGATAAGTGTGATTCACTGTAAGGAGCTATATAGAAAGAAACTTTAAATCAGAGCCCCAGCCCTTGGAGCTTTAAGTATATTTTTTGCTCAGAGGAAAAGGGTATCACATTCTCACATTCATGTGTTCGTGTGTTCTCAAGGTCCCTAACTGAGGAAACTATAGATGCTTTGGTAGAAACTAAAGGAAGCATTACGATAGGATCCCATCACATAACACCACTGACTTTTCAGTGTAATTAGGTAGAGGTGACATTTCACACGTCAGTGCTTAGCACACAGCAGGTCCTTGATACTAGCATGTTGAATCAATAAATTATATGGAGCTAATCTGAAACACTGAACCTATGATACTCCAAAGTGGTACCCATACCTACCTTACATCAAGACCTTTGGGATTTTGAGCATCATCAAACTTCAGAGACAACCTGAGAAAACAGAAACAACACAGTCCATCTAAACAGGAACAACCCTTACTTCACACTGCACTCAGAAATTACCTCAAAATGTTCATAGACCTAAATGTAAAAACCAAAACTATAAACTTATAGAATAATATTTGTGCAATCTTGGGACAGCCAATGGTTTCTTGAAAAAATACAAAAGTACAAACTATAAAAGAAAAAATTGATAATTGAACTTTATTAAATTCAAAAACTTTTGCTGTTCAAAAGATACTATTAAGAAAACAAAAAAGACAAGCCATAGAGTGGAAGAAAATATTCACAGCACATATAGACAAAGAACTTCTATCTGTACTATAATAAATAACACTAACAACTCAATAACAAGAAGACAACTCAACTTAAAATGGTCAAAAGATAGGCACTTCATGAAGGAAGATATACAAACAGCCAATTAATACATGAAAAGATGCTCACATCATTAGTCATTAGAAAAATATAAAATAATGCTACAAGATAACATGGTACAGTAATCAGAATGACTAAAACTTTTTTAAAAAAATCTACTTGGAAGCTTTTAATACCTATATTTATCCCCATTTTTCTGAAAGTTAATATGAGATTTCCTGGAGCAGAGACAGATTATTACTAACTCATAGCAACAACCACATTGGTTCCCCTTTTAACCCAATTCTTCCTCACGGGCAACATGAAGAGAGCCAGATACCATCCTGTATGTACTAGAATTTGTCACACAGGTGAGGAACACCAGAATTATGAACCTGGGAGTTTATCTGGAGAGAGACAGTGGTCCCCCTTCACCTCCTGAGAAAGGGAGAGAAACATCTGCCTCCTTAGTGTCAAAAATTTTCCTTGGGAAGAGACAAGGGAAGGATCCTGGGTTCCTAGCTCAGAAGGTACCTCTGATGAGTTTTGTTAGCCTTTGGATGGGGGCAAACAGCTCACCATAAAGGAGACAAATGGCTGCAGGTCTAACCCATGTATGTAAATAAATGTCTCCAAGGGGAAGATAAGAAGCCTCTCTGGGTTGCCAAGCCCCGGAACGTCTGCATGGCTGAGTTTCATTACTCCTTGACATGTAAACACACCCCTCTGAGAAGATAAATCTCTTATCAACTCCAAGACTTATCTTTTAACCCAGGTTCCAGTAAAATTTGTTCAAAAATTACTCACCATGCAAGAACACAAAAATATTTTCTCTACAGTCCCACACTAACCATACCAAGAGTTGGTGAGGATGTGAGGCAGCTGGAGCTCTTACACAACGCTGCTAGAAAGGCAAACGGCACCACCACTTTCAACACAGTTTGGCAGTTTCTTAAAAAGCTAAACATACACCTACCATATGATCCAGCCATTCCACTCCTGGGTATTTACCCAAAAGAAACGAAAATATATGCTCCTACAAAAACTTGTACATGAATGCTTATAGCAACTTCATTTAGAAAGTTATCTAAAAACTGGAGGAAAAAACAAATCTCCATCAAGAGGTGGAGGGATAAATAAGTTGTGCTATATCCATCCAATGGAGCACTTACTACTTAGCCATGGAAAGGAACATACCTTTGATACATGCAACAATATATGAGAATTTCAAAATCGTTACGCAAGTGAAAGAAGCCAGACTAAAAAAGAATGTACACTATACAATTACACTTATATAAAATTCTAGAAAATGCAAACTAATCTATAATGATAGAAAGAAGATCAGTGTTCACGTAGAGAGGTGGGAGTGGCAAGAGGGATGTTACAAAAGGGCACAAGGAAACTTTTGTAAGTGAAGTAAATGTTTGCTATCTTGATTGTGGTGATGGTTTCATGGGTAAACACATATGTCAAAACTGATCAAATTGTCTGCTTTAAAGATATGTAGTTTAGTGTATTTCACTTATATTTCAATGAGGTTGAAAAATAGGAATGGCAAAAAGTTAAGTAAATAATTGAAATGGGAAAAGGTGAGGAATTTAAATACACAAAGTATGACACTGCTATGTGATGTTATAATGTCTAGAAGTTATAACACCTCAATATACATTATAAAACCAAAAAAGTGAAAGTAGATAGTTATAAAATGTCCAATTACAAGCTTGAAAAACAAATCACATAAATATAATCTCATTAACTTGGTCCCACTTATCAAGAAGTAAGAATGTCAGCAATTGAGCTGAAGTTTATCTTCATACCATTTACAGGGAAAAGGGAAGGGGTACTTACAAAACAAACCATAAAATAAGATTGCTAAGAGAAATATCTTTATTTCCTAACATCATAAATTTAGACACCTTAGAGGCACTCATTAACAAACACTTTGTAGCTAATTTACACAATAGGGCAAGCCTTCAATAGGACCTTTCTCTAACAATACTCCCACACTCTGTTACAAATTACTGAAAATACTTTAAAGAAGTAAAATGCATTTCTTGAATAACACTTTATAAATTTGATTGGTCACTTATTCTAACAGAATTTCTCTAGTTCTTCCAAGGAATCAGAATAGCTTAGTTACCCATAAACTGGCTCTACAGCTAACAAACTAAACTTCAAAGCAAAGCCATGCTGAGCCCACCCTAACCTCCGTCCCCGTCTCCTGATGGAGCAGCTCAGTGGCCTCCACACTTCTGACCCTCCACAATCCTTCTCCAGCAGTCCTGGTTTCAGTGAAAGCTCGATAACATGCTGTGCTGCTGAGTACAGAGCATGAGGCCTGAGTTCAACAAAGCAAATTCAACGATCCTTCAGGGAGAATCTTTCCAGTGCCAGGCACCGTGCCATAACCTGGGAACACACGGGAGAGTTACAGCCTCACCAGTCACTCAGAAAGGAGCTTCTTTTACTCTTCCCAGCACCCTACTCTCCCACGCTTAAGATGGATTTTGAATTCTTCAGATTATAATTGTCTAAATTCAAAATACACACAGATGCTGGGATTATGCTCTCTTTGTAGGGCTTTCGCTATTTGAAAAGACTTCTATAGCAAATCTGTCTGCCAACAGCTTGCCTTTCCCTGAACATTTTGTTTCCAAGCGCTAAAACATGGTCATCTTTTTTAAATCTGTGCTTTTGACCCTACATGGTTATGTCTTTGCTTGGGTTTGTTCTTTCGGCAACTCCCTTTCTGGTTCTTGAGAACACAGGATTTCCTTGCCAGCACAGCAAACGAACCTCACTAATCTGTGTGATTCTCCGGAATCAGGAACACTAAGTCTCTGCAGCTGGTCCTTGAACACCTCATGTCCCAGGAAGCCTCCCACTCATCCCCTTGGGTGGGCTCTCCAGGAAGCCTGCACGCTCGCCCGAGCACGACTCTAAGAGGTGGCTGCTGCACACTCAGGACTCGCCCCGGCTAGCATTTTAGGGTGGTGACAGGAAGAAAAAGTCAGGCCCTGCCCAATCATTCATGTGTGCGCTGTGAAAACCATAGCTTCCCTGGGCCTCTCCACCAGGTCACTAGACACTACTTTATTTACTCTAGTTATCATCAGGAAGCTAGGAAGGTAATACTACTACTGTGAGCGGCACTTGACAAGCTCTCAAAGTTCTCATGCATACATTTCCTCATATGATTTTCACAACTCTATGCTGTCGGGCCAAGAGAGGAGGTAAAATCTCATTGCTAAAGACATTTTAGACCCCAGTCTATCACCATACAAGCTGTATGATCTTGGCAAGTATCCTAACATCTACGAGCCTTGACTTCCTCACCTGAAACATGGATCATAATAGTACCTGTAACTCGGGGACTTATTCGCAATAGTATTATGAGGAATAATAGATGTGCCTGTGAAGTCCTCACACGGTATCTGGCTCATGGTAAGTGTTCAAGGCCTTTTAGATAGATGCCATCAGCTCCGTCTCACAGACGATGATCCTATGGTGGTTCCTGTTTGTAAAGTCACAGAGCTCTCTGGCAGAACTGGGCCTAGAAGCCAAATTTTCATTCTTTCTGTTTCTGGGTTCCCAGTGATCAATAAGGTTTCTAAAGCACAGCAAAATGCTGTGGTGCCCTGATCTTCCCCGCAAATACCTGGGGTCAGGACAAATGGAATCCAGGAGGGCCAGTCAGCCATGGACAGGCAAGATGATCCCCAGGCATCGGCCTCTCTCCGCACAGCTGACCACAAATAAAGAGCCCTGTAGGGAATTAATTAGAGCCTGAGGAAAAAGTCCTGAGCTCTCAGCAGGGCTGAGTCTCTTCGGTAGTCGTGCTGAAACAGAATAAAGAGATCTGGGAGGACTCTGGATGCTTATGCTTACAATTCCCTAATAAGAGACGGTGGTTCTGAATAGCGAGATACTTACTAAGACTCGTAATATAACTTGCAGGTGTATATTAATATAATCCACTTTTACCCATCATCAATAATTTTTAAATGATAAGTTCAGGAATAAAAAAGTATTTCCAGCCAAAGTATATAAAAAGAATACACACACACACACACACACTTTAGGTTATGGTTTATACAAAGCATTCTGCCCTTCTAAACCAGGCCAGAACAAATGCAGAAAATCTTCCAAAAGTCTCCATTATACCAGCAAATGTTGAAAGCAAGGAGGTTTATAGAAAGCAAGTGGGACACGCCAGACTTCCTACCCCTGGACCAAAACAAATACAGGCAAACATTTTTGCTTGGATGAGTGAAAACCGGAGAAAGGCACTGGAAATTGACTTCTTTGAAAGGGATATTTGTTTAATCTGCTTATCTCAAATCAAAAGTAATTATTCTAATCATTATGAATCTTAAAGAATTCTCTGAAATTTGGCCCTTCAAAGGTACCCTTGCGCACTTACAAAGAGGCAACGCTCCGCAACTTCAGAAGACTCCCTGCAATCAGACATCTGCCCTGACTAGAGTCACCTTCTCTGTCTCACCCACTGTAATACATCTGACGGTGCTCTGTGGTATGTAACGTCCTCCCTGGTGGGACAAAAGTAGTTGACACCTCGCATGTGGAGTTGACACCACACCTGGAATCCTTTTCCCTTTTCCAGAGTGAGTTTGGGAACCTTCATTTTCAGAACCCTGATTTTCCACAAGCTTTCGTAACAATCAGCTAAAAGAGTTCAGATGAAAATTGCTGGGGAAAAAATAACAAATTTTTTAAAATTAATCAATAACTGGTTCTTCCATTTTAGACATTAAACATTTCCCCAAAGATGTGTGTCAGAGTCATGTCCAAAAGAGCCTACTTCTTTTTTCTGAAATCTCAGAAAACTGGATGCCCAGTTAATAGACTACAGTCACCCCAAGGGCTTCCTCCCACAAAGCAGTCAACTTACGTGGCACTTTCTTCTCTGCAATTTGAGTTGCCAGCATCCACTGTTGCCTTCTGGCCAAAAGCTTCATCCGTAAGGTCCAGCTGAGTCTGATTCTTAAATTTAATTGTTATTCTTTTGGCCCAGAAGAGAATGCAGGGAACTCCATCCATGGAGACGTTCACTGGGCTATGACGGCTGAATGCATTCCAATGTTCTTTCTCTAAATGTCCTTGTCTGCTCAGATTGCAGTTGAGAGCCTAATTCACCAAATAAATGAAATTCAAGATACGAATTTGTTTTAAATTAATTAAATTATTAGATTATTAAATAATTAATAAAAGGGTTATTAATAAAAGGGTTAGTTTACAACCTGCTAAAACTCTGATCTCTCAGCTCCAGAGTCCATGCTACTGTGGAGCAAAGGAGATGGACAGACTAGATCATAACAAGCCCAAAATGATAGTTATACCTGAGAGGTACATGAACCCCATTCCACAAAGAACCAAAAATGGAAAGAAGTAACTTGTAAGAAAACAAACAAAAAAAAATTGCAAATAATAATATTAGCAATATAGAGTTTAAAAGTTATCATGCTGGGGGAGGAAGAAGGGATGAATAGGAGGAGCACAGCAGATTTTGGGGCCGTGAAACTGTTATTCTGTGTAATGGTAGATAGATATCATTATACATTTGCTAAAACCCATAACATGTACAACACAGAGAGTGAATCCTAATGTAAACTGTGGACTTCAGTTAATAATAATGTATCAATATTGGTTCATCAATTTTCACAAACGTATCACACTAATGCAAGATGTTAAATATAGGGGAAATTGGAGGAAGGGATAGAGGGGTTATGTGGGAAACTTCTGTACTTTTTTTCAATTTTTTCTGTAAACCTAAAACCACCCAAAAGAAAAATAAAGTCTATTATTAAAAAATAAAATTCCAGAGAAGATCCAAGATGGCGGCATGAGTAGTCTTCTTTGTCTCTCCCCTTTTGAGTCTACAACTAATTGGACATTCATCGCTTAACAAAGGATATTCATATAGCATCTCAGGACGCCTGAGAGACCCACGCTGCTATACATCGGAAGGCAGATGGACTTCCCTCCGGGAAGAGGTGGAGATAGGTGAAAACTCTCCGACCCCGACCCCCGAACAGCCTAGTACCTGCAAGTGGCTTTCTTCCAGCGGATGCCCCCAGAACATCGCCACACACCAAGGGCAGGAGGGAGTGCACACCAGAGGAGTGACGGTGGAAACAGGTAACCAGAGCCCTACCTAAGCCCCCCGCAATTACACCTAAGCCCAGAGGGAAGCTCCAGAGTTACACACCAGAGGCGGCGGGGAAAACCCCTACCCCCCATTAGTGGAGAGGCCCCTCCCAGCATCCACAACGCTGGGAGGCTCCCAGAGAGAATCCCAAACGGTGTGGCAGCCCACCAGCTGCTGCCGCCAGCTCCACTGACCGGGCTTTCACCCGGGAGGGGCTTGGGACTACCGGAGATCTCCTGGGAGAGGACTGGGGCTGGGTGGAGCTCCAGTGGCTGGCTCCGCGGCCCGGGGGGGAAACTCCAGAGTTCCGTCCAGGCAGCAGGCAAAGTCTCTGCCTGCCATTAGTGGAGAGGCTCCGCCCAGCATCCACAATGCCGGGAGGGTCCCGAAGAGGAGAATCCCAGGCAGCGCAGCAGCCGGCCAGCTGCCACTGAACTCAAGGTCTCCGGCTATCCCCCAGACAGGGCAAGGGGCTCCCCAAGATCCTAGGGGAGAGGACTGGGGCTGGGTGGAGTTCCAACGACCCAGCTCCATGGCCCAGGGGGAAACTCTACAGTCTCACAGCAGCCTCAGTGATAGCATCTGCACAGCACTAGTAGAGAGCAACCACAAGGCTGGAAGACCCTGGGACAAAAGTAGCACAGCTAGGTGAGCTAACCACAGACTGCAGAAGATGCCCATATCTCTGCTGTGACCCATTGTGGACAAGTGAGATTTTGTGGGCACCGACAGTGACAGAGCTGCAAATATAAGTGATCCTGCCCCTGGCAGCTGGGAAAGCCCATAACACCGCTGCAGACCCTAAGGAGGGAGCACGTCTAGGTTGTCTGCAACAGTAGGCACCAGCAGCCTGAAGCCCCCTTGTGACGGCCCCCACAGCTGAAGAGGGAACCCACAGGATCACTGTGACTGCGAGGAGGGGCCCAGCCCAGTTAGCAACAGCTGATAGGGTTCCTGGTTGGTGCAGTATAAACAGCTGTCCCCCCACCACACCAGTAGAAACAAGTGGAAGCAGTAACTAAACTGTATCTCTATGTGGAGGCACAAATCTACACCATCAAGCAATACGAAAAAATATATTAAATCTCCAGAACAGAAGGAAAATGACAAACACACAGAAAACAATTCCAAAGACAATGAAATATATAACCTAAATGTTGATGACTTCAAAACAGCCATCATTAAAAAACTCAATGAGTTCAAAGAGAATTCAGATAGACAACTCAACGAGCTCAGGAGTTATGTCACAAAAAAGTTCGATACTATAAAGAAGAACCAAACAGAAATATTGGAAATGAAGAACACAATAGAGGAGATTAAGAAAAATCTAGACGCACTGAACAGTAGGGCCGATAATATGGAGGAAAGAATTAGCAATTTGGAAGATAGGAATATAGAAATGCTGCAGACAGAGGAGGAGAGAGAACTAAGACTAAAAAGAAATGAATAAACTCTCCGAGAATTATCTGATGCAATTAGGAGATGCAACGTAAGGATTATAGGTATACCAGAGGGAGAAGAGTGGGAGAAGGGGGCAGAAAGCCTATTCAAAGAAATAATGGCTGAGAACCTCCCAAACCTGGGGAAAGAGATGGAACTTCATGTGACAGAAGTCAATAGATCTCCAAACTTTATCAATGCAAGTAGACCAACCCCAAGGCATATAGTAGGGAAGCTAGCAAAAGTCAATGACAAGGCGAGAATACTAAGGGCAGCCAGGCAGAAGACACTAACCTACAAAGGAACCCCCATCAGGCTATCAGCAGATTTCTCAGCAGAAACTTTACAGGCTAGAAGAGAGTGGAATGATATATTCAAAAATCTGCAGGACAAAAACCTGCAGCCAAGAATTCTCTACCCAGCGAAAACATCCTTCAAATACGATGGAGAAATAAAAACTTTCCCAGATAAACAAAAATTAAGGGAGTTCATTCCCACAAAACCTCCTCTTCAAGAAATGCTCAGGAAAACCCTCATTCCCGAAAAATCAAAAAAAGGAAAGGGGCTACAAAACCAAGAGCAAAGGAGATAAGTAGAAGGACAACAACAGAGAGTAGCAGCTCTCCATCAGAACAGATTAAACCATGGGACGAGAAACAAAGGAAATTGAAGAAAACCAGAAAACAAGACATAAAATGGCAGCAGTAGGCCCCCACATTTCAATAATCACTCTAAATGTAAACGGATTGAACTCTCCAATCAAAAGACACAGAGTGGCAGGATGGATCAAAGAACAAGACCCAACAATATGCTGCCTCCAGGAAACACACCTCAGCCCCAAAGACAAACACAGACTCAGAGTGAAGGGATGGAAGACAGTACTCCAAGCTAATAATGAACAAAAGAAAGCAGATGTCACTATACTAATATCAAACAAAGTAGACTTCAAAGCAAAACAGATAAAGAAAGACAAAGAGGGACAGTATATAATGATCAAAGGGACTCTCCACCAAGAAGACATAACACTTATAAATATATATGCACCCAACACAGGAGCACCAAAATTTGTAAAGCAACTCTTAACAGAACTAAAAGAAGACATCAACAACAGTACAATAATAGTAGGGGACCTCAACACCCCATTAACACCAATGGATAGAACATCCAGACAGAAAATCAACAAGGAAATTATAGAATTAAATGAAAAATTAGACCAGATGGACTTAATAGATATATCTAGAACATTTCATCCAAAAACAGCAGGCTGCACATTCTTCTCAAGTGCGCATGGAACATTCTCAAGAATAGACCATATTTTGGGAAACAAAGTAAGCATCAATAAATACAAGAGAGTTGAAATAATATCAAGCATCTTTTCTGATCATAATGCTATGAAACTAGAAATCAACTACAAGAATAAAGCAGAGAAAGGTGCAAAAATGTGGAGACTAAACAACATGCTACTGAACAAACAATGGATTATTGAAGAAATTAAAGAAGAAATCAAGTATTATCTGGAGACAAATGAAAATGAGAATACGTCATAATAAATCATTTGGGATGCAGCAAAAGCAGTCCTAAGAGGGAAATTGATTGCAATACAGGCTCACCTCACTAAACAAGAAAAAGCTCACATAAGCAACCTCAAATGACACCTAACAGAAGTAGAAAAAGAAGAACAAACAAAGCCCAGAGTCAGTAGAAGGAGGGAAATAATAAAAATAAGAGCAGAAATAAACGATATTGAAACAAAAAAGACAGTAGAAAGGATCAATGAAATAAAGAGTTGGTTCTTCGAAAAAATTAACAAAATCAACAAACCCTTAGCCAGACTCACCAAGAAAAGAAGAGAGAAACCTCAAATAAATAAAATTAGGAATGAGAGAGGAGAAATCACAACAGATACCAAAGAAATACAAGAGATCATAAGAGAATACTATGAAAAACTATATGCGAACAAATTGAACAACCTAGAAGAAATGGACAAATTCCTGGACTCTTACAACCTCCTCAAACTGAACCAGGAAGAAATGGAGAATCTGAATAGGCCAATCACAAGTAAAGAAATAGAAACAGTAATCAAAAACCTCCCCAAAAATAAGAGTCCAGGACCAGACGGCTTCTCTGGAGAATTCTACCAAACATTCAAAGAAGATTTAATACCTATCCTTCTCAAACTATTCCAGAAAATTGAGGAAGATGGAGTACTCCCTAACACATTCTATGAAGCCAACATCACTCTGATCCCCAAACCTGACAAGGACAACACAAAGAAGGAGAACTACAGGCCGATATCACTGATGAACATAGATGCAAAAATCCTCAACAAAATTCTGGCAAACCGAATACAGCAATACATCAAAAAGATTATACACCATGATCAAGTGGGATTTATACCAGGGACACAGGGATGGTTCAACATCTGCAAGTCAATCAACGTGATACACTACATTAACAAAATGAGAAACAAAAACCACATGATCATCTCAATAGACACAGAGAAAGCATTCGACAAGATCCAACACCCATTTATGATAAAAACCCTCAATAAAATGGGTATAGAAGGAAAGTACCTCAACATAATAAAGGCCATATATGACAAACCCACAGCCAACATCATACTCAACAGACAAAACCTGAAAGCCATCCCTCTGAGAACAGGAACAAGACAAGGGTGCCCACTTTCACCACTCCTATTCAACATAGTACTGGAGGTGTTGGCCAGAGCAATTCGGCAGGAAAAAGAAATAAAAGGAATCCAAATAGGCAACGAAGAAGTAAAACTCTCGCTGTTTGCAGACGACATGATCTTATATATAGGAAACCCCAAAGAATCCATAGGAAAACTATTAGAAACAATCAGCAGCTACAGCAAAGTTGCAGGGTATAAAATCAACACACATAAATCAGTAGCACTTCTATACACTAACAATGAACCAACAGAAAAAGAACTCAAGAACTCAATCCCATTCACAATCGCAATGAAAAGAATAAAATACCTTGGGATAAATTTAACCAAGGAAGTGAAAGATTTATACAATGAAAACTACAAGACTTTCTTGAAAGAAACTGACAACGACATAAAGAGATGGAAAGATATTCCATGCACATGGATTGGAAGAATAAACATAGTTAAAATGTCCATACTACCTAAAGGAATCTACAGATTCAATGCTATCCCAATCAGAATCCCAAGGACATTCTTTACAGAAATTGAACAAAGAATCCTAAAATTCATGTGGGGCAGCAAAAGACCGTGAATTGCTAAAGCAATCCTGAGTAAGAAAAACAAAGCTGGAGGCATCACAATCCCCGATTTCAACACATACTACAAAGCTACAGTGATCAAAACAGCATGGTACTGGTACAAAAACAGGTGCACAGATCAATGGAACAGAATTGAAAGCCCAGAAATAAAACCACACATCTATCGACAGCTAATCTTTGACAAAGGAGCTGAGGGCCTACAATGGAGAAAAGAAAGTCTCTTCAACAAATGGTGCTGGAAAAACTGGACAGCCACATGTAAAAGAATGAAAATTGACCATTCTTTCTCACCATTCACAAAAATAAACTCAAAATGGATCAAAGACCTAAAGATTAGGCCTGAAACAATAAGTCTTCTGGAAGAGAATATAGGCAGTACACTCTTTGACATCAGTTTCAAAAGAATCTTTTCGGACACTATAACTCCTCAGATGAGGGAAACAATAGAAAGAATAAACAAATGGGACTTCATCAGACTAAAGAGTTTCTTCAAGGCAAGGGAAAACAGGATTGAAACAAAAAAACAGCCCACTAATTGGGAAAAAATATTTACAAGCTACTTATCCGACAAAGGATTAATCTCCATAATATACAAAGAACTCACACAGCTTAACAACAAAAAAACAAACAACCTGATCAAAAATTGGGCAGAGGACATGAACAGACATTTCTCCAAAGAAGATATAAGTATGGCCAATAGACACATGAAAAGATGTTCATCATCACTAATCATCAGGGAAATGCAAATCAAAACTACACTAAGATATCACCTTACACCCGTTAGATTGGCAAAAATATCCAAAACCAAGAGTGACAAATGTTGGAGAGATTGTGGAGAAAAAGGAACCCTCATACACTGTTGGTGGGAATGCAAACTAGTGCAGCCACTATGGACAACAGTATGGAGATTTCTCAGAAAGTTAAAAATAGAAATACCCTATGACCCAGCCATCCCACTACTGGGTATCTATCCTAAGAACCTGAAATCAGCAATCCCAAGAGTCGCATGCACCCCTATGTTCATCGCAGCATTATTTACAATAGCCAAGACGTGGAACCAACCTAAATGCCCAGAAACTGATGACTGGATAAAGAAGATATGGTATATATACACAATGGAATACTACTCAGCCATAAAAAAGGACCAAATTGTTCCATTCGCATCAACATGGATGGACCTTGAGGGTATTATGTTAAGCGAAATAAGCCAGATAGAGAAAGACAAACTCTATATGACTCCACTTATAGGTGGAAGTTAACATATAGACAAGGAGAACTGATCAGTGGTTACCAGGGAAAAGGGGAGGTGGGGGGAGGGCACAAAGGGTGAAGTGGTGTACCCACAACATTACTAACAATAATGTACAACTGAAATCTCACAAGGTTGTAATCTATCATAATCTTAATAAAAAATAAATAAATAAATAAAATTTCACCATGCCATGAAACTAATGACAGTAATCTCTTCAGAAAATGTCACAAGAACCCAAATAATGCAGGACTTTAAATAAAGAAATTAACATGTTAAAGAAAACAAAAGGTTTCTAGAAATCAAGCTTCATTCTCCAGACCATTAATGTCCAATACAACATTCTGCCTTATTGGATATGTTCTATATCTGCTCTCTTCAGCTCAGTAACCACTGGCTACATGTGGCTATTATTATGCACTGAAAATGTGGCCAGTGCAACGGGGGACCTTAATTTTTCATTTTAATTAATATTATTTCATTTGAATTTAAATTTAGATAGCCACAAGTGGCTAGTGGCTACTGTCTTGGACAGAGCGGCTCAGAACATTTAATATACATAAACTAGCAAAGTATTCTAACATTGTTCTACATCTTATGAATCCTTTGTGATTTCTAGGAAACCCAAGACGATGCACTTCAGTACCTGACTCTGGAGGTCACAAAGACAGGTCTATATCTGAAACAAGATCCACTTATCGAGGTCAACTGTTCCATACCAATTACTCCAGTGTAGTACAGATTAAGAGAAAATAAACAGGCAGCAGCAATCCAAATTTACCAGTAACCAAAGATAAACTGTTACCATAGTGATTCTATCTGGAAAGCAACAAAAGTGAGACTGAATATTGTAATGAATATATATGACAGCAAGTGAACCTTTAGTTTTTCCTGAACTATAAAATTACCATAACACATTTCCCCACCCAAAGTTCAAGCAAGAATGTTAGTTATTAATAGAATTACTATTTATATTTTCATAGTGTCTCTGACCTGATTGAAATGTGTTTAAATTTTTTTTTAAGATACAATCTACTTTCCTAACATATCCATACCTGTGTCATTGGTATTGCTGTGAAATTCTGAATTGGTTTCATATCTCCATTATTCTGTTGATCTGTCAAATAAAAAAGGTGAGTACAAAGGCTAAATGTCATTGTCTTATTAATGTAATTGAGTGACAATAATATGCTAAGCACTGTAAAATATATCAGGCTTGAGCCTCTTCTGGCTCATAATTTAGAATAAACTAGTTTAAGGGCTATTCACATGCGAGACTCCTGGTCAAGCACCAGTGTTCAGGAAAGCCCATCACACACTAAAGCCTTCCTCAGCCCCCCAAGGAATCACAAGGGCAATTAGAGGTCTTACCACTGTTGACAACCACTTCTTTATCTGAAGATGTTTGAGAGCTGAAACTAGAAAAAACAGAATAAAAAGATGCTGAACAAATATCTACATTTCAGACTTTATATGAAGTTTTAAGGAGGACATATTTTGGTTTATTACATCTCAGAGTAGAGGAGCAGAACTTTAGCCTGTCAAAACTGTCCACTTTTTAATAGTGAATTTCTGACTTAAAAAAGCAACATATGTTCTTCAAAGAAAATAAGAAAAATGCCAAAAAATTTAAAGAAAAAAATTTTAAATATCAACCCTAATCCCTATTGATTGAATAATATTGAGTGCCTAGAATGAGTCAAGCAGTGTGCTAGACTCTGAGGTTTAACCAAAAACAAATAATAACCAAATAACCAAATAATAAAACATAATAAAATATTTTAAAGTGAAATGTTATACTACATGGTACTGTTAACATATTAATGTGAAAATATTCAACCTTTTTTATTAAAAAAAAGACAGACTCTATTGCCAAAAAGGTGTTTCTAAAAATTATGAGGATATAAATTATGTAATTATAATATACATCCTCCCAGCGTTTCTCTCTCTACACATACACACACACACATATAATTTACTTTTTGTACAATTTAAGAACAAATTTTTGTAAACATTCTGTTTTGGAGCCTACAATTTTTTTTTCACTTAAAAATATATCATAAATATTTTTCCATGTTATTACATATTTTTCTAACATAATTTTGAGTTCCATGTGCTATTACATCATACAAATGTATCAATTTATTTAACCAAATTCCTATTAAGTATTTAAGTTGTTTCAATTAATAAACAATACTACATTGAACATTATTGTGGATTGCTTGTTCATACCCCTGAGAAGTTCCTTAAGATAAATTCCTAGAAGTGACACTGCTAAGTTAGAAGATATACACATCTTTTTATCATGGAATATTGTAAGCATACATAAATATAAACAGGAAAATATAAGCCCGCACCATGTACCTGTACCCACAGCCAGCTTTAGTAATTGTCAAGTTATAAGCAATCTTGTTTCAGCAATAAGCACACCCACTTTCCCTCTCTGGTATTATTTTGAAGAAAACCTCAGAAATTATATCATTTAAGTATATATTTCTAAAAGATAAGGACTTTTTAAAATAAGAGCCCAATTACATCTAGAAAATATTAGTAATTCTTTCACATTAAATATCATGCCCATTTAAATCTCTAATTGTCATAAAAATTTTTACAGTTTATCGCATATTTTAAATTTTTAATAGGTTGTACTTGTGTGTATGAGAACACAGATCAAACTCTATACTTACAGATTCCTATCCAATACCTGTAGGTATAACTATCATACAAACTCTACACATTTCTACAATTAGAGAAATATATAAATTACTTATCATGATCTTTATGCAAAACATAATTTTAGCTAAAGAGTTACTAAGCGCACATCATGGTAAAATGGTTTAGAATTAATTACATGGAGTCTATTACAAAGTAAGTGCACCACTCTCTTTGTAATACAATCTCTATTATCTAAGAATTTCTGAAGATGACAAATTGGTGACTGTGATGTCTACTAGTTGTTATTAATAAATTCATGCATGTATGCAATTATTCATTCATTCTTATCAACTTCACTGAAGTATAATTTAAGAACAATAAACTGCATCCATTCATTTTGTAAATTCGATGAGTTTTGGCATATGGATATACCCATGACACCACCGCCACAATAAACATATGGAATATTTACATCCCACAAGAGTTTTCCCATGTACTTTTCCAGTGGAGAGGATGTTTCCTCCACCCTCAGCCACAGGCAACTACAAACTTGCTTTCTGTCACTTTAGCCTGCATTTTATAGAATTATATATAAATAGAGTCATTTAACATATAGTCCTTAGTGTTTGGCTTCTTTCAGTCTTAACATAATGATGGAAATTCATTGGTGTTGTTATATGTATCAATCTTTCTTTCCTTTTATTACTGAGAAATATTTCATTGTATGTATACCACATTTGTTGGTGTATGCACCTATTGACGGACATTTAGGGTGTTTCCAATTTGGGGCTACTACAAATAAAGAGAAAAGAACATTCATGTACACGGGTTATGTAGAATATGTTTTGGTTTCTCTTGGATAAATACCCAAAAGCAGAGTGGCTAAGTCAGATATTAGGAGTTTAACTTGTTAAGAAATTGCCAATCAATTTCAGCATAGGAGCTTTCCTGTGGCTCCACCTTCTTGCTAACATTTGGTACTGTCAGTCTGCTTAATTTTAGCCATTCTGATGGGTGTGTGTTGCAATCTCATTGTAGTTTTAATTTCCATTTCCCTGATGACTAGTGATACACAGCATCTTTTCTTGTACCTAGTGACCATTCATATATTTTCTTTTGTGAAGTGTGTCTTTAAATCTTTTGCCAATTTTTTAAGTTAAATTCATTTTCCTCTAATTACCGAGTTGGAAGAGTTCGTTGTATGTTCTGGATAAAAGTCTTATGTCAGATATATGCATTGAAAATATTTCCTCCATTATATGTTTTGCTTTTTCATTTTCTTAATTGTGGCTTTCAAAAAGCAAAAGTTTTAACTTTCATAATGTCTAATGTATTCAGTTTTTTTCTTTTATGGTCTACGTTTTTTGTATCTAAAAGAAATATTTTCCTAACAGAAGGTCATAAAGATTTTCTCTTGTGTTTTATCTAGAAGTTTTAAAGTTTTAACTTTTGCATTTAGGTCTGTGATCCATTTTGAGTTGATACTTGTGAATAAGGTACCTGTAACATGGTGGAGCCTGAGATAAAGAAAATATCCTATTAGCTTCCAGAAATAAAAAGCAAGAAACATGCAATGATTCAGAAAATCTCTCTCTCACACCCTTTCACAGGAAGCTAGTGGAGGATGTGCTCCAGCAAAGTAAAGGAGAAAACAAAGAAAGAGGAAAGCATAGGACTCTAATAAATAGTGGATCTAAATCAGAACAGTGATGAAGAGAAACCTAAGGATGACTGTTGCACATCAGACAGAGAGAGAATCTATCCAGATTGGAGCAAGAGGACAAAAGGGTCCTAAAGGAGGGAGACTAAAGGGAAATTTCTAGGTAAAAGGGGGATTTGAGAGTCTTCGCTACTTGTTAGATGAAGGGATGTGTGAAAAAAGTTAAGGACATGCATATTTTTTAAATTGCAAATGAAAAAGGGCAATTTTTAACTCAAGAGAAAAGGAAAGAGTTGTACAAAGAGAAAAAAGGAACAATTATAGTACACTAACTGGCTTGTCATTGAACAATATATGTATAGTCTAACTGGTGCTTGCATTCTGATTTATACTAAGTCTCCTGTGAGTAGGGTTAGCATGAATCAGTCCTCTGACCTCAACCACATCTAGGAGAACGAAGAAATTTAATTTTCTGAACAGCAAAAGTGAGACTGCAATCAAAGTAATCATGTAACTACAATAGAGATATGCTTTAGCCAAAAGATCTCTGTCTACCTAAACTCCAAACTCTGGAGTGCAAGTTAAAAAGTAACTGAATATAAGACAGAAAGACTAATACCCAGAGAATACTTCTTGAAAGGCTTCAAGCTTTCTAAAAAGCACCTGTATACAAGCAGATCTTTTACATTTTTTTAATTTAAATTTTATTTATTCAAAATAATATTTCATGATACAGGGTTAAGTATTCAATTTTAAAATGTCTTATTGAACAAAAACAGAAAATTATGAGAGACATTTTATCCAAATCACATAAAAATGTATCATATCATTTAGAAATATCTAGTCAGGAGGGGAGTTTAATAAATGTTTATTGAACAAAAGTATATAAATGAATGAATGAGTTACCATATCCTTAACATGCTTGGCTTGAGACTTCATTCTACTAAGTAAAAATTTCCATATGTTCACTAATGAAAAGCTTCTGGTAGACAATATAGGCTTATTTTCATTTCAGTGAATATGATCATGAACATACCAATAACACTGTTATACTTCTTTTTAAAATAAGCTGTAATTGGGGCTGGCCCCATGGCTTAGTGGTTAAGTTCAGTGAGCTCCACTTCGGCAGCCTGGGTTTGCAGGTCTAGATCCCGGGCATGGACCTACACCACTCATCAGCCATGCTGTGGCTGCGACCCGCATATAAAGTGGAGGAAGACTGGCACAGATGTTATCTCAGGGCTAATCTTCCTCAAACAAACAAAAAAAAAGAGGAAGAATGACAACAGATGTTAGCTTAGGGCTAATCTTCCTCACCAAAAAATAAAAATAAAATAAAATAAGCTGTAATTTAGATAGACTTTGCCCACACCCATAAGCCTGACCTAATGAGGTTTTATGGGAAGCCATAACCACAACCAAAGACAAAATAAACACGCATTTTCTCCACACTGCGTAATCTCTGAACTAAAGTAGTAACTAAAGAATTATCTCGTTAAAATTATCTGAGTGAACAAACTAAGAAACACTGGCTTAAAAATATTAAACCTATATTGTCAGTAAAATACTCAGACCCCTTTTCAGTAAAAGGGATCTCTTTAATACCTCAAAAGCAATCTAGAGCCTTATACTTATAGTGGCTGGTGACAGACTTTTGATTTACCAGATTTTCCATCAGAAGTCTCCCAAGCATGCCATCATGAAGGTGAGGGTGGAGCAGCTCCCTCATGGTCCTACCCAGGATGAAGACCACACTCCCACCACAGCCTACCAAGCCCTGAAAGACATCAGCCTGCTAACCGTGCTCATCCCATTTCACCTCTTCCCCTTTCTCTCTGCTCCAGCTACAACAGCGTTCTTCAGTTCAGGTCCCTGAATGTTTCATGTTCCCTTCCTCTCTCCCAAGAGTCTTAGCACCTGCTGCTCCCTCCACCTGGAATGCTCTCCATTCTCCCCTCCCCCGACCTCCTAGTTATTTCCTATATCCTCCAGATCACAGCTTCAAATATCCCTTCCTCAGGAACACTGTCCCTAACTTCTCAGACTAGCTCAGATCCCCCTATTGTATGTGCTCATCACCTCCTATACTTTTCTTTCACAGCACATTTCAAAGTTTACTTGTAATATCTATCCTTTGATTAATGAGCATCTCCCCTACTAGACTTACAGCTCCATGAGGGCAGGGACTCTACCTGATTTGCTCACCATTGTAGACCCAGCACCTAGCTCACTGCCTACCCATTTAAAAGTACCCAGCATTAAAAAAATGTGTTACATGTATGAAGGAACAGATTAATGAACAAACAAACTCTGAAAGGGAAGTGGAAAATGGGAGACCACACAGGATGCTGTCCAAGAGGGAAAAGATTTCCACCTGGTTTCAGCATAAATCCAATCTGGAGAAGGAATATGTAAAGGAAGAGTGGGGTCCCCTACCCTCTCTAAGCTGAGGAAACATGTACCAAGTTTAAAATACAATCATCCTTCTAGAGACTTAAGAACCTCGAACTGCCCCATAGAGTTGAAAGATATTTTTAATTTCAGATCCGTATTTGAAACAACATCTACAAAACAGAAATTGTTGTTTCCTTCACAACAAATTAATGTGCCATATTAGATTCACATGATCATTGACTTAAGTGATTTCTAAGGTCCCTTCTGAAGCTAAGATTATGTAAACCCATCAACCTTGCTTCAAAAACAGAATTGGAATTTTTATAGTTCTTGGTGTGCACTTTACCACTGTAATACACAAATCAGTCATTTCTGTATAAATCAGGTAAGGAAATATTACTAAGGTTTAACAACCTAAGGAGTATAGGTCACTTATTATTTGAAAGTGAATCTTAAGGAAAGCATTAAGTGATTTGGAAACAATGAGGGAAAACAAATTAAAAATGCCTACACTTATAGTTTTTATCAGTTGGTGTCTTAAGGATTCTTTAGCACAAGTTTTTAGAGATCATCCTGCTTGCTGCCGTCCTTTCGTTCACACTAAATCCGCTGAGGCATTCGTTGACATGGCACATAATGCGTAACTGGGGGATATGACATAAATTAAATGCTACGCATATTTGATTACTCTTCCTTATAGATAAATCTCTATATTTTCCCTCATATGGCATAGAAAGAAACCAAAAGGACAAAGGAAATAGAAATCAAAATTTTGCTTGTTATTTTTAAATAGTCTGTGCTCCACACAATTACTGTCTTTTACCAGTTAAAATAATCTAACATATTTTCTTTGGGGGACAGGTTTTAAATTTTTTCCTCTCTCTCTTTCTCACATAATAACAGCAGGAGAAACTGTGAAATTAACATTTACCTATAAGCGTAAAAGAAACCTGAACACTGATTTAAGGAGTCATTTTCTCATAGATACATACTTTGATACATAATACAAATGTTTCTTGAGTATTTTGAACAAATAACTCTTCCCTCTTATAATAAGGACTATATTTGTATCTCTTATTTATAAACTCTAGTTCAATTATTTTAGTAGCTACAAAATGATCTAATCTCATATATCCATTTTTAATTATAAACAAATGTAGCATGCAGCAATATAAAGAAATTACAGAACCACATAATTTCACATTTGCACTGAAGTGCACAGATGTACTGTATTAAAAGATGTGCAATTACTCACCTTACATTCTTCCTGGCAAGTATCTGGTCCAAAGTTAGTGATAATCCCATACATAAAAAAATAAGTGAAAAACTGAACAAGATTTTTCTTCCCATCAAGAAATGAATCAGTTTCTTCAAACAAAGCACATCTGTTAATTCATAAATGCAAACAGAGCAGAGGCAGTAGTTTCACGCCATGTGACTGACAACATAGTCAACCAATCAGAGGACAGCTTTCCCAGGATGTATTACGTGTGGGAGAGGGCAGAAGGAGGGGCCTGATACTGCTCAAATTAGAGCATAGAGTGAAACCATGGGTCTATTTAAGTTGTTTGATTATTTATAATGAAAGGTTATTAGGGAGCAGATTTTTAGAGAAAAATTGGTATTGTTTTAATACTCATATAACAATAAAAATCTCACACTGCTTTTCAGGAAGCTATTAAATTCTCAAAATCTATGAAGTATACATTATTACGTGCATTTTTCAGGTGAATAAGAGTAAAAATCTCTGGAACTTAGCTACTTTTACATACGTGTCCTAGTTCAGAGTTTCCTGTTGAATTCATGACTCCATTTGCTGAGAGGCATGGAACATAATGGTAAAGAACACCGACTTCCGAGTCAGACAGCACTCAAGAGCATTCCCAGTGCCAGCTCTTCCAACTATCTGATATTAGGCAAGTTATTTTTCCTCCTGAGCCTAGTTTCCTCATCTGCAGAGTGGGGACAAAAGTATTTAACTCATTAAATGATGCCCTAAATAGCCAAACCCATCTTGAGAAAGAACAAAGCTGCAGGCATCACACTTACTGATTTCAAAATACATTACAAACCTACAGTAATTAAAACAGTACAGTACTGGCATAAAGACAGACACACAGACCAATAGAACAGAATAGAGAACCTAGAAATAAGGCCATGTATGTACAGTTAACTGATCTGCAACAACGGTGCCAAGAATACATAATGGAGAAAGGATTGTCTCTTCAACAAATGGTGCTGGGAAAACTGGATATCCACATGCAAAAGAATGAAACTGAACCCTTATTTCACACCACACACAAAAATCAACTCAAAATAGATTAAAACTTAAAACCTAGAAGAAAGCAGAGGGGGAAAGCTTCATGACATTGGTCTTGGCAATGATTTCATGAATATGACACCAAAGCACAGGCAATAGAAGGAAAAATAGGCAAGTGGGACTACATCAAACTAAAAAATTTCTGCCCAGCAAAGGAAATAATCAACACAGAAGAAAAGCAACCCAGAGAATGGGAGAAAATATTTACAAAACATATATCTAATAAAGGGTTAATTTGCAAAATATATAAAGAACTCCTACAATTCAATAGCAAAAAAACAAACAAAATACAATTTAAAAATGGGCTAAAGGCTTGGATAGACATTTCTCCAAAGAAGCCATACAAATGGCCAACATGTATATGAAAAGGTGCTCAATGTCACTAATTGTTGGGGAAGTGCAAATCAAATCCACAAAGAGATATCACCTCATTCCTGTCAGGATGGCTATTATCCAAAAGACAAGTGTTGGCAAGGATGTAGAGAAATTGGAACACTTGTACACTGTCGGTGGGAATATAAAATGGTGAAGTTGCTATGGAAATTAGTACGGAGATTCCTCAAAAAATTGAAAAATAGAACTACCACACAATCCAGCAACTGCACTTACAGGTATTTACCCAAAAGAATTGAAATTAGGATCTCAAAGAGGTATTCGCACTCCTGCGTTCACTGCAGCATTAATCACAATAGCCAAGGTGTAGAAACAATGTAACTGTCTGCTGACGGATGCATAGACAAAGATATACATGGCATACACATACAATGGAATATTATTCAGCCTTTAAAAAAATAAAATTCTGCAATATGTGACAACATGGATGTATTGTACACTTAAAAATTTGTTCAGAGGGTAGATCTCATGTTAAGTGTTCTCACCACAATAAAAAAATTTTAGTAAATATCATAGATGAAATCCTTTCCTTACTTCAATGCCTAGCTAAATAAAGAATATCTAATGTTTCTCCTTCTCTGCTAGCCTCCCCCTCCCACCCCTGCAAAAGGCATGCAAAAAAACAAAACAAACAACAAAATCCCTAAGAGTTGTTTCACATTAAAAAAATACAACTAAAATGCCACAATAAAGAAAATCCTCCAAAATGAAAGTGTCAGCGTTTTTAGTACTTAAGAACCTTGATCTCTTTAATGGCGAAGTACTGGTCGCTGAAAAGGGCTATTTGTAAGTGACAGATGATGGATTATGGGAAGGTGGGGCCTCGCCCAGAGGAGACACTCCCCGTCCTCACTGTCCACTTTGTACACACACCTCCTTCTAACACGGCTCTGGGGAGCCCTGTAGAAAAGGACAGGAGGAGACTGAAGCACAACGACTAGGGGAAGGGGGGATGCAGAAATAAGGAGGAAAGTTGCTAATAGAAATTATAAAATAGAAAAGGACACTGCCATCACTGTGGCCTTTCCATGCCCTGTCTTATTCCTACTT